>NC_136065.1:378342014-381242108 GCF_964261635.1 Lissotriton helveticus
ACTATGACTAAGGTGACAGTTGTCCACCCTCTACAATGTAGAAATGGTTTAGTGCTATGGGCCTTTGCCCATTATCCAGCCGGAATGGCAGATTAGTGCTTCCCCAGAGTCAAAACTCACAGCAGGAGTGCATCTGCAGGAACAGCTTAATATTGCTTATAAGCATGTGTCAACCCAGGAATGCAGGTGACACAGTCATTGTGGGTGACTTGACAGGTCTGCAATTCCATTGGGTGTATAGCACAAGAAGGAGGGATGGAGCTGGGAGACTGTCTATCCCAGAGTAAGTCAAGAAACAAAGAGAGTATAGCCTTCACATTTACACAGATCACCTATAGGTGGCATTATCTCTGAGGGATCAAAAGGCAGGCAGAGGATGAAAAGTTCAGTACACAGAACAAAAGAGACCACTGTCCAAGCACCACCCACCTATACCAATGGTGGTGTTCCTGTCAGGATCAAAAGGGCCTGACTCAGCAGGCCGCTGCATTTATAAAGTGATCCCTTTTTACATCCTCCCACAACTCAGAATCTGGTGCTATCCAGATCTCCTGGAATGCCAGCAATACAGTACGCTAGTCTGACAGTCTCTCCCGTTTTAATTGTGTATGCAGGGCCACACAGATAAATCAAGATGGCAGACTGACTGACTGGCAAGACACAGTTAGTCAGCATTGCCCACTTCTCTGATGCATGCAAACTCATCAGCGAAGTACCGCAAGGATCCTCTCTTAGGTCCGACCCTCTTCAACACATCCATGACCCCACTGACCAGCATCATCAGTTCCCACAACATCAACATGCTCTACTACACTCAACACAAACTCTCCCTCTTAGACAAGAACCCCTATACCTGTGGCAATTTCACGGCTTGTAAGACCAAAGTCGCAGTCAGGATAACAAAACAACTATCTCCAACTAAACACCAACTTTGGCAATAAAACCTCACATTAGGACTCCATTCCCACCACCCACACCAAGAATCTTCAGATCACCATCTAAAGCAATCGTGCCATGCCCAAACAAGTCGACGCTGTGACAGCATCCTTTTTCCAGATAGGTTGCCTAACAAAAGTTTGGAACCTTAAAGAACACCTTTTTGAGTAAGAAAGAGTGAGAACAATATTCTCAATTGACAGTGATATTTTAAAAGCAAGATAGTAACAAAAATATTGATTTTGAATATTTGATGTAGTCATATAAACTCCAAGAAGAAGAAAAGGACTTTGCAATGAACATTTTTATTGTGGGAGGAGCATATCCAGCTTGAGATTCTATGCTAGAACAGTTTCAGGAGTTTTGTTCACTGAGGGGGTTGGTAATCAACACTGATAAGACCAAGTACTTGATTATGAATCCCCCCAAAAATGCAGGGCGCCCGCCAACTTTAAATTCTGTTCCATTGGAGAGGGTATCTGAGTTTGATTATCTGGGCATCCGCCTTAATGATTCGCTAAACTGGAATCCACATATTAACAAAATGCTCCTTGGCCATAAAAGAGTGGGCGGAGCACTACTCAAGGAACAACGCTCCACCACAAGTAAACCTATAGCCCCAGTGATGGAGATTTACAAAGCTAGAGGGGTTAGCGCCGCCCTTTATGGGGCTGAGTTGTGGGGTACTTGTAATTTGGATGCGCTTGTAAAATCAGAGAGCAAATTTTTGAAAGATCTGATGGCTCTCCCGACGAGCATTCCAACTGTGCCAGTGTCCCTTGACTTAGGCTGCAAATCGATCAAGGATCATGCGCAACTTCGCCCCTTGCTTCTCTGGGCTAGGTTGTGGCGGGTGCCGGAATTAGCCTCCTATGCAGAAGCGCTATTAGAGATAATGGCAATGACAGGCTGGTCTAGGATTCAATGGCTGAGGGATGTAAAACGGCTGCTAATGGAGATTGGGCTAGGCGAGGCTTGGGCATCGAGATCTGCCCCTCCCAAAGCTGTGATCAAGAAACTGTATTGGGATTGGGTCTCTGTTAAACTACTCTTAGATCCAAGACATTGTAATTCCACTGTAGCCTTCTTGGGGATTAAAGACGTGCTGGCCTATGAACCCTACCTTGACACGATCTCCATCCCTCTTGATCGTGCCCTGTACTTTAAGTTTAGAGTGGGAACATTACCAGTAGGCGAACTAGTTGCCCGTTGGAAAACCCCTAATCAGATATCTCCCTCTTGTGCGTGCTGTCCCACTCGTGTGGAGTCGGTAGCCCACATTCTCTTCGAATGTCCGGACTATTGTGTGCCCAGGAGGCGATGGCTTAAACCCTTATGCAGACTTTTAGGTACCCGTCATTATAAAGTGGCCCTACGTATTTTAATGTCTGACACATCAACCTTGATTGTTTGTACTGTGTCAAAATTTTTAAAGTGGTGTTGGTTGATTCGTGCAAGAAGGCTTTCTCTATCAATTTAATCTTGTTTTAACTGTTTTTTCTTATTGTTTTTCTTTCTTCTGTGCATATATGGAAAGTGATTGTTTTAAATACTGTGTTTTATATCTCTTGTACACGCTTTTATGATATTTTTATATCGAAATAAAGCCTATCAATCAATCAGTATCATGTTTGGGGTTTTGAAGACAGCAGATTATTGAAACTTGGGTTTTGTGATAAGGGAGTAGATGGGACATCATATTTTGGAGTATACCCTGTGCACTTGTTCTTTTCACATGTGTTCAAGGTCTGCTGGGATATGATCACAGCTCCAAGATGTGGAAGAGTCAATAAGACCTTGTATTCTTATGGGTGTCTAGTAGTTTTTATGGACAGCCTACAGTTATTATATATTGAAACAGCATTGGTGATATTTCGTGTTAAAGGCATTTAGACTGTGTGTTTCCAGAAGGCGGAGTCACCGACAGTTCTATGAAGGATCTTTCCCATTTCGTACTAAGTTCCTGGGAGAACTTGTTGTCAGTCTTGCCATATAATTTATAAATGTTATTGGCCATGTGATCCTTTTTATTTGTAGATCTCAAATATGAGATACATTCAGACTTGTGTGTTTTGAATTTGATATCTGAAAAAAGATGATATTATCATTTTTGATAACCTCCCATATTGACCCTTTAGAGGATATGCTAGTACAGGGAATATCCAACACTATGGGGTCCATTAGGATTGCGGGCGGATTGCCCCCGCCAGGCTGGCGGTAGCCACTGCTAGCCTGGCGGGGGTAATCCGCCCGCCATCCTTCCCTGTATTCCCCCCGCCATATAAGTATGGCGGGGGGGACCACGGTGGAAGAAAACACCGCCCGCCACTTTTCCGCCCCGGTCGCCTTGCGGCCGGGCGGAAAATGTTTATTATGGTGGCAGTGTCTATTAGACACCGCCAGCCATATTACGATGGCAAGAGTGGAATGCCTTTCCGTGGCGGCAATGCCGCCACGGAAAGGCAGGCGGTCTTCACTCTGGGGGCCCCCTGCGGGCCCCCAGAGTGAAGGTGAGTGAGGGGGTCCACACAGGGGGGTACCTGTGGTACCCCCTTTCATTTTCATTTCCAAAGCGGCAGGCACCACGCGGTGCCTGCCGCTTTGCAAATGAAAATGCTGTGATGTATTGTCAGCATTGTGGCGGGCGGTGCAGAAAGCACCGCCCGCCACAATTTTGAGAATACAGGATGTGCCCGCCACTGTGGCAGGCACTTCCTAATGGCACCCCCGGGACCCCCGCCTTTAAAGCGGGCGGTCCCGTTTTCCGATAGGGTGGGCCCGCCATCCTAATGTGCCCCTATGTGTATCCATTTCCACGGTAACAAATTGTGCTGTCAGGGCATTCTGCGATACTAACCTACAGCCAGCAGAACACTTGTGTGAACAGCCAAAGAAAATGCTTGGCTGTAGTGGCGTTAACGGAATCATCCAATCAAATTGTTTGATTCATAGGCATTAAGATTGCCTATGAAAATGGCTGGTTCGCTTACTTGAAGAGGATACAGGCATCAAGGTTGTGTGACAAGGCAGTAAAAGGTGAGGCTTGACCCTGCACTGCTTCGGTGTTTATTGCCAGACTTGTGCAGCCTCAGGGTGCTATAACCGGTGATAATATTACCAGCGCAATACACTAGATTTAACCATTCATGAAAGGATGAGTGAACGTTGTCTGTGTTTTAACTCAGGATATGCAGATTACCAAAAAGTCACCAGGTGTTTTTTTTTAATCCAGATGTTTTTATACTGTAGGAAGGTGGCTACCTGACTATGGTTACCCCAGATTTTTTTGCCTTGTGTTTAGCTGGTTCTTGACTTAGTTGACCTGGTTCCCTGCTAATCAGGGCCCCAGGCCATCTGCTCTCTCTGTAAAATGGATTGCATGTACCCTAGGTACATACCACAATTGGAAATGGACTCCTTGTCAGCCCCTGTATAATGCACTACAGGTGCCCAGGGCATAGGGGCCACCAAGGCCTACCAGGGGCTGCAGCATATCTTTTGCCACCCCTGGCTGGTTCTTAAATTGACACAACTGGCTGATCACTCAGCTGGGGTAAGGTGGTGTAATCACCCCTTACTTAGATATAGTATACCTAAATCTAAACCTATATCTGGACACATATAAACCTGTGAGCCACTCCTATGGAAGGCCTCATCAATCCTGGAGGCAGAGTGCGTGGTTTAATGTGAGATGGAGCTCTAGCATGAGCTGAGCCTGTCTGCAGCTGTCGGGAACAACTCCCTAAGCTGTTTCAGGATAATGCCATACCATATACTCCTAAGTGCATTATAATCCTCGCGGTTATATAGCAACTTTGGTTTGGCTTTATCAAAACATGTCGTGTAAGGTGTCATACGATTTGGAATACTATCCCCTCGCCAGTTCTGGCAACGGGGATAGCATTCCACCCCTCTAGAGGGGTAAGACATGTTACTTTACTTAAATGCGGTTAATTTCTAAAAGGACCTTGGATCCACAAAATGGATGCCTGTGCCACAGACACGAGTCTGACCCCCTGAAGCTGACCGAAACTCAGCCAAAGGGGCCTGGACAAAGGGTTTCCTGTCGCAGGGAGGTGTTACACCCCCCCAGACAGGAGATAGTGGATTGTAGCAGGGAGGTTTGAAAGAAACCAGACACTGCATGGGGAGCACAAGGCTGCCCCTTGCATAATCCGCCCACACCGGTTCTGGGGCACTCCAGCCCTCGTGCCAGGGCGGCCTGGATCAAAGGAAGGGGGTGTATCCACCCACTTCCTGGGTCCCACCCATAGGAGGGGACCTAGCAGGTAATCCAGCCCCCAAAATTAGTATAAGACTGGGAGCAGTGCCAATGCACTTCAGATTATCCTGATGAAACATAAGAAACGAAACTCTGGACCCTTCGACATCCTACTCGACGTAGAAGACTGAAGAATCTCCCTTGTGGTCAAGGAGTGACCACCCTGTGCAAACAGGCACCATCCAGCCCTCGACGTCTGCTTTGTTGCAGTTCCCGCCGGAACTCGAGCGACAGAGATCAATGAGATCAAGCTTGCCTGCCTTCTAACAGCCCGATCCACAGTCCCTGCAGAGCTAAGACCCGTGGAGGCGACTGGAAGCGTGGGGCACGCCTTCTTGAAAAGACCACGAGACGCTGACCGTGCAGCCCACGAGTGACCCTCGAAGCTGTACACTGGGGTTTGAGAAGCCCCAACCCTGAGCCACTCTTGCACCGAAGTTCAGCCCTCCACACTCGACGAGTGCTGCGTGGGGCCCTTCTGCTTCTTTTGGCTCAACGCGTTGGCCCGGTCACTTGCCAGCCGGCTTGTGGCCCCTGTGCCGACGAAACTTGAAATTCGACTTGCGATTATGGTTGCTCCAGATTTGCACCAGCTCCCCTGAAAAGGAGCCCCCACTCTGACCCTCCTGGTTCGAGTGAGAAGCAATCTCCCGGTTCCGCGTGGATTGCTTTTGGCAAGTGTTGTTTGCTCCAATCTTGAAGCCGACAGCGCCGACGGCGAGAACCTGCGTGGGACAGATCGTGACCTGCTCCTGGACTTCGTAGATGCCCCAGAGCCCACGTGACAGCGGAGAGAAGCTCCTCAACAACCACCTGATTGCGCCCGACATTGCCTGGTTCCGTCCTGGTTCCACCCTGGTCACTGCTGAGTGACCCAGACTCTGTCCCCTCTGCTTTCAGGTACTTTTCGACTCGAGTCCACCCTTGGACTCCACCGGACACTTCTCTTTCACCCCGCCTGCAGCCCTTTCAGCTCCAAGCACCAAGAGCCTGCGTGACGAAACCCGACTCAACTTCGACCCTGTGCACCCGCTTCCTGTGGGTGAGGTAACATTGCAACGCCGGTGTTCCCACACTGGTACACACCTCTAGGGTCTGTGTCTTAAGTTCTGTTCCTCTAGGTTCAGCGGAAGTGTCCTTAAACTTTAACTTTGTAACTTTTACGCACCATTGGTTAACATTGATGCATGCGTGCACTCTCTGCACTGCACCCGAATCCCGCGGGCTTTTCCCGACTTCAGCATTGCTTGTCCCGACTGCTCCCAGCGATTCCCTAGGCCCTAGGCCTAACCACTGTTCGATTGGTATCTCTTATACCACTTGTTTAGTATATGGTCTGAGTGGCCCCTCGCCCTCATCCATATTTGTGCAACTTTGTATGTTATACTGTGCTTTTGATTTAACGCTTGTGCCCCTTTATTCATAAAGAATACTGGGGATTGTTTTTAGTAATAAATACATATATTTTTATAATATATACTTGTGTGGTGTCCTTTCATTTGATATTACAGGATTGTATGTGGTAAAACAGCTCGCTTAACACGACCTCTTAAGTTAAGCCTTTAGGCTGCTTAGTCCATGCTACCCCTAGGATAGCTTGTCTAATAAGGCTGACTTACAACCAGACACCATAAGGGATTGTTTGGTCTGATAACAGGTGGTTCCAGAATTGGAAACATCACCTATCAGGCCAACTTCTCACATTGGTGAGCAGCGGTGCGGATTTGAGCTTGCTGTTGTTTTACCATTGCAATCTTTTATCAAATTGAAAGATCACATCAAGTACCTCTAGGTACATATAAATCAAAAGCTTAGCATATTTAAGTTCTACTGAACTTAGTAGTTGTAGATTAAAGGGATTAGCACACCCTGACTACAACTCACTAGCAAGGTACAGTAGGAAAACACTTAGTGTAGGTAAGTGCACCACTTACACCTCACTAGCAGTCATGTCTGGCACAGGTGAAGCTTCAGGCTCTCTGCCTGTGACAGTTGACCTTACCAAGGCAACTTCCAGTTATGACAAACTAACCCACAAAGACGTGGTTGCCTTGTGCATCTCAAGAGGGTTAAAAAGGGGCAGAAGTCCCACCAGTCCTTCCCTGATAGCCATTCTAGAACAGGATGACTTAGAAAAGGCGAATGCAGTTCCCTTAGAGTCAGGAGATGGAGTGAACCCCCCTGTAACTCATACCACTCCAGAGGAAGAGGAGGAGGACGGTTCAGACTTAGAAGACCTGAAGATCAGGAACTAGGGGTTAATCAGGTTATAGTTGCCAGGCTTAGCCAGGCCAACTTAAACCTACTTGGGAATGGGGAGGGCCAGCACCTCCCCAGATCCTATAACATTCTCCCAGGCAACAGAAGAGTGAGATCTCCAGCAGGGGACTCTCATATTTCTAGTGCCTCAAGAGAATCTCAGAGAGGGATGACCCCTTCTCAGAAAAAAGAGCATGAGGCAAGAATGAGGGCTGTCAAACTCCAGATAGAGAGGGAGGAGGTAGCCCTGGCTCAAGCTAGACTTGCCTTGGCAAGAGAACAGAAAATGTGTGGCTTAGATGCCACTGGTGGCAGCAATATTCCTAAAGAGAAACCCAGGTCCTATGATAGTAGAAACCTGACAAAGATTGTGCCCCCCTACAAGGAAGGGGATGACATCCACAAGTGGATAACTGCTCTTGAGAGAGCCTGCATGGTACAGCAGGTTCCTGAAGAACAGTGGGCCGCAATCTTATGGTACTCCTTTTCAGAGAAAGGGAGGGATAAGCTCCTCACTGTCAGACATGAGGATGCAAACAATTACAAAGTCCTGAAGAGTGTTCTGATAGATGGGTTTGGCTTAACCACTGAACAGTACAGGTTGAAGTTCAGAGACACCCAGAAGACACAGACATAGGACTGGACTGATTTTGTAGATTGTGCTACTAAGGCTCTGGAGGGTTGGCTAAATGGCAGCAAAGTACATGACTTCACAGGATTGTATAATTTGATTATGAGGGAGCAGATCCTAAGTAATTGTCAGAACCAGCTCTTACACCAGCACCTGGTGGACTCAGATTTGACCTCTCCCCAAGAATTGGGAAAGAGGGCAGATAAATGGGTCAGAACCAGGATTAGGCCTAAGAATCAGGACAGTAACCAGAAGAAGGAGTCTACCAAGCCTCAAGATAAGGGTGGGGATAAAAGTAAAGAAAAGACTTCCCCAGGGCCCCAAAACTCCAAGAATGGGGGTGGGTCCCAAGACACTTCTTCAACTGAGAAAAAGCCCTATTGCCATGTGTGTAAGCAGGTTGGGCATTACAAAACAGACAACTGTTGTCCCAAGAATGGCAATAAAGAGAACATACCTCCAAAGCCAGTTCCAACACCTCCTGTTACTGTCAGCAGTAATCCCCCAGGAAGTGGGAGCACACCCAGGACTCTGGGTGGGTTTACTTTTGGAGCCCAGGAGGACCCTGGCCTATCCAGGTCCCCATCCCCAAATAATCTTGTTTATGAGACTGGCATGGGGTTTGCCAACTTCTCTGATTGCCCAAATACTTTGAGCAAATATAGACAAGAACCCATCATCAATGGTTTGAAAGTTGAAGCTTTTAGAGACACAGGGGCTAGCATCACCATGGTGGCTGACTGTATAGTCCCCTCTAAACAACTTTTACCAGGTGCCACATACCAGGTAACAAACATTGATGGAATCCAAACAAATCATCCCATGGCAGTAGTAAGTCTCAGCTGGGGAGGTGTCACTGGCCCAAATAGAGTGGCAGTGTCACCAAACTTGCCTGTAGACTGCCTACTTGGTAATGATTTGGAAATCTCCGCCTGGGCTGAGGTTGAACAGGAAACCCATTCTAGAATGGTAAATTCCAATGGAAAGGTTAGTGGGGCTGTGATGGCTACAGCCCCAATTCAAGATGTCCTTCCTGAAAAGGTTGGTAGGGCTGAGCAACTCTCTGCCCCATCTTTAGCAAAAGCTCTTCCTGAACAGAATAGCAAAGCTGTTATGATAACAGCAGAAACCCAAACTGAGTCTCCTCCTGAAAAGGTTGGTGGGGCTGTGATGGCCACAGCCCAAACTCAAACTGATATGTGTGTTGTGAAGCCTGAAATGATGGATAACTCCACACAAACTGAGAGCACAGAGGAGGACGAGAAATCTCCCCCTCACCAGACTTTAGGAAAGGATCAGCCTCCTCAGGGAACTGATCTTACCCCTGATGAAGGAACTGCCCCAGAGGTGGTTAGGCCGAGCCTGACAGAGCCTCTGATGTCAGTGGACCCTTCTCAGGTGGGACCCAGTCTGGAGCAGGTAACCTGCCCCTCTCTACCTTGCCTTAGCCAGCCCAGGGCTGCAGAGGACAAGAAGGACAGTGAGACCCAGAGAGCCCCCTGTCAAATAAAGCACCCCCATCAAAAGATTGGGGGCACCAAAACTAGTAGCCCTAGTAAAGGTGAAAACTTTAAAAACTCCTGAGGGAGCCCCCTTAAAAGTAGTTAGGGACCTCCCACAGATGGATTCTGTTGGGCACAGCCAAACCTGGGACCCAAAGGGCCCAAACCTGAACTGTCCCTCCAGCAAGCCAAACAGAGGGACCCAGCCTCCAGCTTTAGGTAGCCAAAGGTTGACCCTGAGAGCACAGTGCAACTCAGTTAAAGAAAGAAAGGCACACATGGTGGAAGATAATTGGAGGAAGCTGAGCCCTAAATTAGTGGAGCCTCACTTCAATACTCCATATCCAAACCAGCCTTTAACTTTGCATAAACACACCCAAGGTAGTGATTGCCTATGGTGGAGACCCTCTAATACCCCAAGGGTGAGGGACTACTTAGTGGACCATGAGACAGGGGGTACCCATGCTAGTGCAGGTACTTCCTTATATGGCCACTCAGGCAATATAGGCTTACCTGGCCAAGGATAGCCTTATCTCCTTTCGTTTGGGGGGGGTTGTGTAGGAAGGTGGGTACCTGACTATGGTTACCCCAGATTGTTTTGCCTTGTGTTTAGCTGGTTTTTGACTTAGTTGACCTGGTTCCCTGCTAATCAGGGCCCCAGGCCATCTGCTCTCTCTGTAAAATGGATTGCATGTACCCTAGGTACATACCACAATTGGAAATGGACTCCTTGTCAGCCCCTGTATAATGCACTATAGGTGCCCAGGGCATAGGGGCCACCAAGGCCTACCAGGGGCTGCAGCATATCTTTTGCCACCCCTGGCTGGTTCTTAAATTGACACAACTGGCTGATCACTCAGCTGGGGTAAGGTGGTGTAATCACCCCTTACTTAGATATAGTATACCCATATCTAAACCTATATCTGGACACATATAAACCTGTGAGCCACTCCTATGGAAGGCCTCATCAATCCTGGAGGCAGAGTGCGTGGTTTAATGTGAGATGGAGCTCTAGCATGAGCTGAGCCTGTCTGCAGCTGTCGGCAACAACTCCCTAAGCTGTTTCAGGATAATGCCATACCATATACTCTTAAGTGCATTATAATCCTCGCGGTTATATAGCAACTTTGGTTTGGCTTTATCAAAACATGTCGTGTAAGGTGTCATACGATTTGGAATACTATCCCCTCGCCAGTTCTGGCGACAGGGATAGCATTCCACCCCTCTAGAGGGGTAAGACATGTTTCTTTACTTAAATGCGGTTAATTTCTAAAAGGACCTTGGATCCACAAAATGGATGCCTCTGCCACAGACACGAGTCTGACCCCCTGAAGCTGACCGAAACTCAGCCAAAGGGGCCTGGACAAAGGGTTTCCTGTCGCAGGGAGGTGTTACACCCCCCCAGACAGGAGATAGTGGATTGTAGCAGGGAGGTTTGAAAGAAACCAGACACTGCATGGGGAGCACAAGGCTGCCCCTTGCATAATCCGGCCACACCGGTTCTGGGGCACTCCAGCCCTCGTGCCAGGGCGGCCTGGATCAAAGGAAGGGGGTGTATCCACCCACTTCCTGGGTCCCACCTATAGGAGGGGACCTAGCAGGTAATCCAGCCCCCAAAATTAGTATAAGACTGGGAGCAGTGCCAATGCACTTCCGATTATCCTGATGAAACATAAGAAACAAAACTCTGGACCCTTCGACATCCTACTCAACGTAGAAGACTGAAGAATCTCCCTTGTGGTCAAGGAGTGACCACCCTGTGCAAACAGGCACCATCCAGCCCTCGACGTCTGCTTTGTTGCAGTTCCCGCCGGAACTCGAGCGACAGAGATCGACGAGATTAAGCTTGCCTTTCTTCTAAAAGCCCGATCCACAGTCCCTGCAGAGCTGAGACCCGTGGAGGCGACTGGAAGCGTGGGGCACGCCATCTTGAAAAGACCACGAGACGCTGACCGTGCAGCCCACGAGTGACCCTCGAAGCTGTACACCGGGGTTTGAGAAGCCCCAACCCTGAGCCACTCTTGCACCGAAGTTCAGCCCTCCACACTCGACGAGTGCTGCGTGGGGCCCTTCTGCTTCTTTTGGCTCAACGCGTTGGCCCGGTCACTTGCCAGCCGGCTTGTGGCCCCTGTGCCGACGAAACTTGAAATTCGACTTGCGATTATGGTTGCTCCAGATTTGCACCAGCTCCCCTGAAAAGGAGCCCCCACTCTGACCCTCCTGGTTCGAGTGAGAAGCAATCTCCCGGTTCTGCGTGGATTGCTTTTGCCAAGTGTTGTTTGCTCCAATCTTGAAGCCGACAGCGCCGACGGCGAGAGCCTGCGTGGGACAGATCGTGACCTGCTCCTGGACTTCGTAGATGCCCCAGAGCCCATGTGACAGCGGAGAGAAGCTCTTCGACAACCACCTGATTGCGCCCGACATTGCCTGGTTCCGTCCTGGTTCCACCCTGGTCACTGCTGAGTGACCCAGACTCTGTCCCCTCTGCTTTCAGGTACTTTTCGACTCGAGTCCATCCTTGGACTCCACCGGACACTTCTATTTCACCCCGCCTGCAGCCCTTTCAGCTCCAAGCACCAAGAGCCTGCGTGACGAAACCCGACTCAACTTCGACCCTGTGCACCCGCTTCCTGTGGGTGAGGTAACATTGCAACACCGGTGTTCCCACACTGGTACACACCTTTAGGGTCTGTGTCTTAAGTTTTGTTCCTCTAGGTTCAGCGGAAGTGTCCTTAAACTTTAACTTTGTAACTTTTACGCACCATTGGTTAACATTGATGCATGCGTGCACTTTCTGCACTGCACCCGAATCCCGTGGGCTTTTCCCGACTTCAGCATTGCTTGTCCCGACTGCTCCCAGCGATTCCCTAGGCCCTAGGCCTAACCACTGTTCGATTGGTATCTCTTATACCACTTGTTTAGTATATGGTCTGAGTGGCCCCTCGCCCTCATCCATATTTGTGCAACTTTGTATGTTATACTGTGCTTTTGATTTAACGCTTGTGCCCCTTTATTCATAAAGAATACTGGGGATTGTTTTTAGTAATAAATACATATATTTTTATAATATATACTTGTGTGGTGTCCTTTCATTTGATATTACTGGATTGTATGTGGTAAAACAGCTCGCTTAACACGACCTCTTAAGTTAAGCCTTTAGGCTGCTTAGTCCATGCTACCCCTAGGATAGCTTGTCTAATAAGGTTGACTTACAACCAGACACCATAAGGGATTGTTTGGTCTGATAACAGGTGGTTCCAGAATTGGAAACATCACCTATCAGGCCAACTTCTCACATATACCATTACAGGAACAAGAAAGGGCAGAGTCTGGAGTCTTCTGTCTGGGCAGGGGAAATAGCTCCAGTTTCTGAAAGCTTGCATGTGGTGTAGGGATAACATGGCTCAATTCCAGGATTACTGTGTTTGTCTCGTAGCGTAAATTAAGAAAAGTGGTAATTTGGCTGCAAGTCCCCGAGCAGAAAGAGGTAATTCTGGGCAGCTGTCATGGAAATAGAGAAAGGAAAGCGGAGGTGACAGGGGTGAAGTAGAGAGAGCGCAAATGTAAGAAAAAAAGGCCTCAGAAAAAAATGAACGGTGAGAAAAGTGTCACAGAGATTTCATTATTCAAGAAGGAATGGGATTTGAGGGGCAGAAGTGCAGATGACTGCAGGGGGAAATGATATGGAAAAGGCAGTACACGGTGTAAATGAGTTCCAAATTGCAGAATGTTTTTGTTTGTTTAATTCTAAGGGGAGAATCTCCCTCCCCAACACTCCTTAGTGGTAGGGGGCTTGCTTGCTGCGCTCGCGTGTTTGACGCATTATCTAAATTGGTGGTATGTATGACACACTTAGGTGTCGATTAGGATGGCAGACGGATCTGCGTCCGTCCGCCACCCCCGAGGTGGAGGGACCGACCGCAGGGGCAGTCCCTCCGTTGCAATTAGGATGTGACCGCCACCCAGGCGGTCACATCCCGTATACATTACATTGCGGCGGGTGCTGCTTTACGCAGCACCCGCCGCAATGTAAAATATGCATGTTTACCTTTGGCATGCACAACTTGGCAGGCACCGCGTGGTGCCTGCCACCTTGTGCATGCCAAAGCAGGGGGGTACCATAGGTACCCCCCATGTGCACCCCCCAACACCCTGGGGGCTCGCAACGGGCCCCCAAAAACAAAAGACCACTTGCTTTTCCACAGCGGAAAAGCCGCTGTGGAAAAGCATGTTTCCGCCTGCATCGTGATATGGCTGGCGGTGTCTTGCAGACACCGCCACCATATTTGCGTACACCCACCGCGGATCAGCGGCGGACGGACTTGCCGTCCGCCGCTGATCCCAACGCCATCATAATCTGGCGGTGGGTGTTTGCTATGACCGCAGCGGTGAATCCGCATCCTCCAGGATGCGGATTCACCGCCATCGTAATTGACCCCTTAACTAGTGGCGGTTTTGGTTCCTTGTCCGGCCCTGACTGTCGCTGGAATCCAGTGTTTGCCCCAGAGCAGTACAACAGCTCACAGCTGCTTTTGAACATATCACCCCTCCTAGGCAAGGAACAAGTATTTCTGCATATTTTAGAAATTCCTTAAATAGTGCCTACTGCCTAACTACCATGAGGCGGGCTGTCTCTCTCGGTATAGAAGCGCGCGCGCCCCCGAGATGGCTCTGCTGTATCTGGAGAATTTCACTCAGGTCGGTGTGCAAGTGCACGGGAGAGATATGCAGAGGTGGAAAGGAGGGTAGAGACATCGCTAAAGCCCTTGAGTACCGAGAAACACGCCAGCAACGGCCAAGAAAATGGCAGTAGCGCACATGGAAGCGTTCAATGAGTCATCTGTGCTCAGGAGGGTTTCAGGGGCGTCAGGGAAAAGTTTAGTCTCCAAATATTGCAAGAAAGAACGCTTCCAACGTTGTCCTTGGTTGCCAGCAGGAGATTATTTCCAATTTCCTTCAGAGGCGCCGGTGAGACTACGAAACCAGCTGGCCTCAAGATTACGAGAACATAGCTCTCCTGACATCTAGTGGGCAGTTAGAACATGGCACTGATTTTAAGGTACTGGAAACACATTCAATTAATCTCAACCAATATGCTTAGATTCATAACTGTGTGAGTTCACGCAAATATTGCAATGACAAGTTATGTGATGAGTCTCGTTCAGCCCGCATAAATTACAGAAAACCTGCTGGGGAATAATGTCCCATAAATAACAGCATATGAGCATTTGGATGCGATAATCAGCAAGCAAAATCGGCATGTCACGCCTTATTTAAAGGTCAGTGGTCGTAACTGGGTGCTCTTGGTCCTACGCAATGAATTCCGATCCCTGTGCTGTCAGGGTATGATGGTGTGATAAATATCACACTCTTTTCCTGGCTGACTATATTGGAGTTCAACTGGTAGCTAGCCACAAGTATTGACAAAGCAATAGATCTGTTTAGTGCACGCCAGTGTGTACCAAAACGCCTGCTGGCTTTGCCAATGCTTGTTTGCCCAGCAGCATAAATGTTCGATTTGGCCCTCTCTGTAGGACCACCCCCCTCCCGTTTCCTGAACATGGTTTTTGTTGGCTTTTAGGACTCTGCGCACCTTACCACTGCTGACCAGTCCTAAGGCACTTGTGTTCTCTCCTTTAACTATGGTAGAGTTGGTTTCTACCCAATTGGCACACTTAACTTACTTACCCCTAGTAGAGTGGTACTACATGTTCCCAGGGCTTGTAAATGAAATCCTACTAGTGGGCCTGTAGCACTTATTGTGCCAGCCACTTAGGTAGCCCTTATAAAATATGTATCTGGCCTGCCATTGCAGCCTTTGTCCCAGGGGAGGTCCTCCGTTATGGCGGAGGAGCGTTGCCCCACTGAGAAATAAATTGACAAAATCATTTTATTATCATTTTATTTTTCATTACTGCCAGCTGAGATTAGGGCAGGGGCGGGGACATCCTGCCGAGCGTCACGCTTTATGGAGGAGTGTTGGGTACTTGTAAGTGCGCAAGTAAGTTTGGCCGGCTGTCTTGGGCCGGCCATACAGACATGCGAGCTCATGTTTCTCCAACCCAGCTGTGTTGCAACAGCTTAGTTGGAGAAAAGCCCCAGGTTCCCTGGGCTTGAGTGTGTATCAAGCCATCTTGCTTAGGCCAATCATGGTGCAGCTCTCAAGCTGTTATTGCCAGTATAAGAGCAGCGCGGTGATTGCCCCCTGAAAGTCTGTGCAGTGTGACAAGCATCGGGAGAGGAGCACCAAGGCGGCAGGAGCAGGTAAGTGTTTCTTAAATTAATTGTTCCCGTACCCCCGACCCCACGTTTGCGTTGAACCATCACCCCAAGATTGAAGCAACTGCCACTGCTGTGTGCAATTTTAATTTGCCAATTCAACTTAAAATAAACCTTTTGCCAAGCATAAAACTGCCTTTTTAATACCCATAAGTCAACCCCTAAGGTACGGCCTAAACAGCCAATGCATTGCATTAAAAAAGTTGAACATGTATTTAAAACATTTTAATGTCTTGTAGTGAGAACACACAAAATCAGTTTTTACTACCGTGAGGCCTACTTTTCCCATGGGATAACATTGGGTTACCATATTACATTTAATAAGTGATAATTATTGTATGGGAACAGTTGGAAGTGTCTTGTTTGATGGCAAAAGAATTGTAACTTAAAATCCTTTTTAAAAATAAATTCAGCTTTTAAGTCACAATTCTGATAATTTCACTTTTAGAAAGCTGGCATTCTCTTGTCCTAACCATTTGGTGGCTGCAGCATGTATCCTGGGTCACAAGACTAGGTGTAGTTTGCAGTTGGTATATGTGGATTGTGTTTAATGAAAAGAGTTTCTTAAACACAGAACACGTACCATATACCCAGCAACAATATTCTGTCTTCCTACACTCACAGAGGAGCGGCCTGTAGAAGTTGTGCAAGCTTCTCTCATAACCGTAACACAGGAAGCTCCGGAGAAAGCTTCATTTATACACAGAAACTGGAACAGCGTAGGCCAAAAGATGCAGAGTTAGTGTGCAGATAGCAGTGTGTATTTGTGTAGCACTTGTCCACCTGTAGGCACTCCGCAGTGAAAGTTACATTATGTTGATTTTTAGAGCACACTAATCACCTGTGAGGATATCCAGGCGCTTGAGTAGGAGTGTAGGTGTGTGGTCCCCACATGGTTATTTCAAGAGCCTGTTCTTCAGCTTCTTGCAGAACTCAAAAAGTGATGAGGAGGCTCTGGTGTGTTGTGGGAGGTTGTTCTATATTTTGGGTGTGATGTAGGAGAATGAGCAACCTCCTTGCCTGCTTTTGTGAACACGCAGGGGTCAAGCAAATGAGAGTGAGGGTTAAGCGTAGGTGTCTGGCAGGCTGGTAAGTGTATGCGGCTCTTCAGATATGCTGGTCCAGTGTTGTGCAAGGTTTTGTATGTGTGCATGAGGAGTTTGAATTGGCTGCGTTTGTGAATGGGGAGCCAGTGGAGCTCTCTGAGGTGAGATGTGGGTATGGTGTACGAGGCTGAGGATACGTCTTGTGGTGATGTTCTGGATTGTCTGGACTGGAGTCTGTGTGTGAGCAGCTTGGAAATTCAGGTATAGAGCGCATTGCCATAGTTGAGTCTGCTAGTGATGAGTGCCATCCTGACAGTTCGTCTGGTGGAAGCAGACAGAGCCCACTGTCTTTACTTTTGCCGTTTGTTGACCTTGACATCCAGGGTAGTCACAAGGCATCTTGCATGGTCAGTGGGTGTTGGTCCTTGCTCCTCAGTCACCAGGTGGCACCACATGGGGAGTTCTTGTTTCCAAAGACTAGAGTACATCTGTCTTGTTAGAGCTGTGCTTCAAGCAGTAGGTTCTCGTCTATTTTACTACCATGGTCAGGCAGTTGGTGAAGTTGGTTCTGGTGGTGGTTGTCTTGTCCATCAGGGAGGGGATGAATTGGGTATTGTCAGCGTAGGAGATGATGTTGATGCCTTGGGATCAGATGGTATTGGCAAGCGGTGTCTGGTGAAGTGGTAAAGTGAGATGTTGTGCAATGTGTTCTATTGTAGTGCGTATGGTGTGGTGTGGTGCAATTGTGTACCATACATCACACCTCAACACATCAACCCACATCACAGCACATCAAACCACATTTTGGCAGCTGTAATGAGTTGCAGCATCATGTAGACTGGTGCAGTGTGTGAGAGGTTTCTGTAAGTGTTGCATTATGATGTGATGTTTTGTGTTTGGGGTGAGGTACAGTATAATGTGCAGTGGTGTGGAGTGATGTGGTTTATTAGGCTTTAGTGTTAGAAGAAATTAAGTGTTTTGTGATATGGGGGAGTGCCCTATCATTGTGAGATTTGTTTCTAGGTGATTTATTTGTTATTTGGTAAGTAATGTACTGTTAGATGCTTTTGATATGGCATAGTGTGGTGTTGTCCGCTGTTGGGTGGTGAGACAGACTAATATGGCAAATTTATATGTGGCCTGTGGTGTTGTGTGGTGTTGGATGACCTCAAGTGGTGGATCTTTAATGTGTGGAATGCGGCAGTTGCATAGTTACACGTGGGTTGACTGAATAGTTTTCTAGCAAGTGGGAACGAGAATTGTTATGAAATTGCCAGATGCCATTCCTGATTTACACATCAAATAGTTACTCATAAGCTACGAGGGATCACTCTGAAAGATAATGTGAAATCTCACAACTAAAATATCATTCCCATTTCACAAATGTAGAATTCTGAAATTACAAAACATTATCTATCTCTTTAAAAATCCGCTGAGACATACAGTCCTAGAGATAACATGCTTTTATCACAGATCCTGCCCACTGAACATTTTAAGATTAAGGGCTGTATTTTGTGCAAATTCGCTGAGCTTGTCCTTACATAGAGGTAAGAGCTTCTGCATCCCTTTGCCAGTTCCAACTGAGAACACACGGTCTTAGCAATTACAGGCTGTGTATCTCTCTACCAATTCCTGAGCCCACTAGCCCAGATTGTAAAATCTCTGTGCCCCCATGCCAGATCAAGGAACTCATCTAGCCCTATAAAAGTCATGTTCTGAAGCCTGTCCCCGAACGCACCAAGCCCCAGAAGTGGCATGTTGTCTATCAGTGTGTCATGCCACTGTGGCCACCAAGTCTTAAAGATGGCACAACCTGTATCCTTTTGCCAATCTTTGACCCAAGTCCAGCCAGTCCAAAGGTAAAAGCCTATGTGCCTTGCCTCAATTCTCTGAGACCGTCTGGTCAGGAGGTGAAAGGCGCTGTTTCCCTGCGCTAGGCCCTGAATATAGTGGATAGTTCCTGCTCTCGTGCATTTTCTTCTCTGTTATTCTTAGTTCTTTGATGTGTCACTTCCTTGTGCGGAAATGATACTCAAAAAGTCCAAAGCCATCTGATCCATGCAACAATCTAAAAGCCACATTCAAATTAAGTATATCCGTATCCAAAGTATAGGTTGGTTCTATACCTTGCAGATGTGCGCCCTGGGCTGGCTCAGAGAGAGTACTTAAAATAATAGGAAGTGTCAGTGGCGGCTCACTCGGATTGGGGGTTGTGGGGCGGGGGAATAAACAAAAACAAAAAATTCCTTCTCCGCTGTATTCCTCTCTTGCCACTGCATGCCACTCTTACTCTGCTGGAAGCACCGGAAGCACTCAGGCTTCCGGGCTCTCACAGCCAATCACAACACTGCAGGATCAGTGTTGTGATTGGCCTGAGCGTCCTGTTAGGATGCTCCAGTAGTGCCTGGGAAAGCTGGGCATGTTCTCCACGGGGATGTGCAACATGCCCACTGGAGAACATGCCAAGTACTGAAAGGCCAAAAACTCCTCCTTGGTCAGTTACCCAAAAATACTCTCTTACCTTAACAGATTTGGCCTTGGGATGTTATAAAGGAAAAAGAAGAAGGACAGAGAACAAACTGTTTAGAATGAGTTTACAGACATATTTTCACTGGTTTACATTTTACTGCATGCACATGGGGCAAGAGCTAGACACAAAAATTAAAAACAATCAACTCACCAATTTACCCAGTGAAGTCCTGAATATTTACTGCCTGTGCTAAAGAGAGTATGTAGGGATCGCTGTATGACGAGTGAAAGCTCAACTATCGCTTCAAAAACGATCGAGCATTATATGGTACATCTTCAGTATGACCATTTCTTCTGGCTTCATGACATAGAGCTCAGTGAACAGCATATCAGCGGACAGAACAGGCAACAAACACCACCTTCGCAAGCACAATGCATTTTGGATGCTGAAATTCAAAACAACGGACTTTGGGCTGAACAGGGAACCTAAATTGCACAGAACTCTGGTGTAACCATACACATACTACACAATTCCAGGACTTCTCACATCATTGACAACTTTACAACAATTCAGCAATATCTCTTTAACAATAAATATGTGAAAATGTACTGAATATTGTTTGTAATGTATGAAACCAGAACCTGCATGTAATATTATTCCTACCTTTTACAGTTACGTTCACACAGTTACGTTATGAAGTAGTGTGGCTCACTGGTTAGTGGCGGCAGACCCGAGAGCAGAGGACGGCCCGGGACCAGGGTTCGATTCCCGGCGCGGCAGGTTTCTGGACCAGGGTCAGCGGACTCGATAATTTTCTCGCCTCGGTGCCCACTCTGATCAGCGTTCACACTCGGCAACTCTGGGCATTAGCTTGCCTCATCTTCACTAACGGCCCCACCAGACCGCCGGGGATGCCTGGTCTCACCCTGGAGATACCCATTAAGGGACCATCTCTCAGGGAAGCCAGGAAGGGTTTCGCAGCGGTCGAAGCGCCTTGGGACCCTACGGGTAAGTAGTGCGCTATATAAATGCCTATACATTTACATTTACATTTACATTCACCTGTCATATATCTATAAAAAATAACAACATTAATTTCATATTAGGCTAGTGGCTACGAATTATGCTAGTTCCTTACTACTGAACGACTTACCAAATAATGTTTTTCTATCACCTTTTAGCTTTTAACCTTGATTTGTCATTCATTTTAAACAAATTGGTAATTGTAGAGGGTTATATATTACTTTGTTCTAGGCACTACTTTAATTTGACACAGACCTACTAAAAGCCCTTTTGCGGATCAACTTTAAATTCTATGGGACTGATTCAGAAAGGTAAACGTATACTTTTTTTTTAGATGATTCGTTTTCTATTCATAAATGAGCTTTACAAGTAATATCTGTATGACTGTGGAGTCTCTGCATTTGAGGTAGAGACTAGGCATGGGTGGTGAACTCTGCTCTGTTCGTAGAGTTTTTTGCACTCCATGGAGCTCGTGGAGTTCCCAAAAACTCTGCACTGCATAGCGGAGCAGAGTTTTATCCCCGCTCGCCAACAGTAAGTTGGCGAGTGTGAACAAGGAAAATGCAACGCTAGACTGCTTCCCAGAGTGATTTTTCAACACGGGCGGTTGTGGATGGTCGCTACCGCTCGCATTAAGAAGCCTTCAGTTTGCGTTGAGCAAACTGCTGCTCGAGTAGAACTTCTACTTGAGTGGCAGAAAGAAGCTGCGCCCTCTTGCACTGCGTGTGATGCCATTTGTACTGACTGTACAGCGCAGGGAAAACATTTGGTGCTAAACATCAGCGCTAATGGCGCAAGGTAACGCACTCTGCCACACGCGGAACTCTGCGTAGCTTGGCAGAGTTTTTTTGTCACTTTGCAGTGTTCCGTGAACACCGCCCGGACCTGGTAGAGTCTCCATACAAAAAAAGATAGGCCTGTCCTATCTTTGTATGTGTGTAATCTTTGACATGAGTGCAGAGACTCCACAGTTGTAAAGATAATACTTGTAAAATTAATTTGTGAATAGCAAAAAAGTAGTAAATTTACAGTAAAGTATAAAGTTTACCTTTGTGAATCATGGCCATTGATTCCACGGGATATGTCCTTTGTGACCTGTAGTTTTCACAACTCTCTTCCATGTGTTGTTACACCAGTATTGGAACGTGAATGAATGTATTACTCAACCATGTAACTATTTTAATAGATCACCCTACTGACTATGAAATTGATCGAATATGGTGGAGGATCTGCTCTATACGAGTCGCACACCGTTACCAGAGAAATAACATGTGTGTTTCCACCTGACGTTTCTCACATCATGAAGATGGTGGATGCACCTCTCTTAATAGTATTGAATAGAGACACAGCTTCATGTACAGATGCAAACGCCTAATGGATGCCCACAGACCAGTAAGTCCTGCCTTCCTGTTGTGACTTGTGCATAAGTAGTGGACTTTAATTGATCTGTGTACCCCTATTTACAGTGTGGACCTCATATTAGAACTCAGGCACTTTGCCCCCTGTCCCGTCTGTGGAGGTTCAAAGGGTCATGCACTATGCACTTTATTTCCATTGTTTTGGAGTGATGTTTTATGTCCCTGTTATGATGGGGACCTAGCGGCCCTGATCGTTAGTTAATTGTTTTTAACTTGCATTTATTCATCTAAAACTACTACGAGTATCTACCAAATTCAGGGTCATTTTCCGCCATGCGTGATGTTAGGCCCTAGGAGTGGATGGAATTGCACTTCGAATAATAGGGGGGTAGTCTATTTAATGTATGGTCAATTCCAGCTGTACTTGATGACCGGGGTTTAGGAGGGGTGGAGTTGTCTATTGCACTTTACCATGCATCATTTGTAGAATAGCAGACGTGGTCATGCTCCGGGATTTTAAAACTTTTTGCTACTATCACAGGAGGGGGAGTTCTAATCTTTGCTGCTACCCCTTGTGGGAAGAAAGGGGAGGCACCCTCAGAGGATTACCCAAACACGCACAGTATATTTTACAGGATAGTGCTGCATCATGTTTTTAAATTCTTATCTGTTTATGGTTTTCATTAACAAATCAACTCAATTAAATACTATACTAACTAGTGTATACTCAGACAGTGAGGTAAGTTCAATGAGAATGTCTGGTGACAGACAAAATTTCACTTCACCTACAGTACAGATTCAATGCATCACGACAACTATGAGCTATTAAGCTTACTTGATCCACACTATATTTTGTACCTTGGTGTTAAATGGTCAGTGCCACGGGGATCCATTTTCCTTTCTTTGTATAATTTCTCCAGTTTTAATTTTTTGGCTGGCAATTTTTTTTTTATGTGTGTTTATCTGTATGTCTGCAGCCGCGATAAAATTTATGGGTGTATACGCCAGAGTGAAATATGTACAGGCTGATCAGAGAATGCATTATATATCAACTCAAACATAAAAAAAAGAGAATGCATTATAAAAATTAGCCCTCTCACGAACTAACCTGTAGGGTCATTGGAACTGAAAGAAATAGATCTGAAACACTTTTCTTATTCTTTTAGTTTGTAATGTGATGTTAGGTAAAAAGACAGAACTGGATGAAGGTGTCACATTTGTGATGGTGCCACTTGCAGCTATGAATATTTATACAATAGCAGCATCACCTCCCGTGCACTCAGAGTGAGATCTAGAAAAGTATCGGAGCTCATGCTGAATTTAATCAGGTTTTAGATGTGAAGGAATGCAAGCGCCTGAATTAATCTCGTACAAGTTATTTTGTTCAAATATTCTGAGTTGGCAGGCTAATTCCTGAAGAATAAATAAGCTCCACCTACTACAACACAGCTTGAAATAATCACTACATCAATGCAGCTCAACCAGTAGGTTAACTAGAGACCTTTAGATTCCAATGATGCAACATGGCATAGCATTCTGGGCCTTGCATTTTTACATTTAACTCTTTTTATTGTGTTTCGTCAACATAACACATACCTTCACCCACAACTTCCTGGTCGGCAAGGAACATGATATATAGACACAATCATAGTATAACACTGTTCATCTATTCACTCGGTAACCTCTCAACCACCCACCACCCCCATGGTCATCTTATCGATAATACATTGGTTGCGGAGTGTTGCCTTTGCTTGGTGCTCAGCACTGAGGTGAATGAACAGGAACAATAACCCAGATCCTGGGAGTGACATTCAGCTCAGGAGCATCAGCACGCGGTTCATCAGTGTAGGGCATGGGCTGTCGTTCCTGGTCTCGCATTCTGGGGGGCTCGGAAGGCAGCCTGGTGTTGGGGCTGTGGGACCATGGCAGGTGGTCAAGGGTTTGGTGAAGTGGTACCACCACTCAGGGACCCAGGTGGTTTCGCCTGTGTGGTCCAAGTAGGATTAAGGGTCAAGTCCTTGGTGCTCCAGCATTCTCTTTCTATTGGGAGTCCTCATTCAACTGATTCATCACCACTTTGCATGGTGTTTTCACTGATTGTTTGCTGTGACATTTTTATTGAATGTTATATACTATAAACCTTAAACTAGTGTTTTTTCTTTGTAGTGTGATCATTTGCCATCTTTTGTTATGTTTTGTCATGTCCCAATACCCACACCAAGGTGTAATGTCTTGTCATTGGCTCTTTAAAATGAGGGACGTGGTCCAGTCTGGGAGTTTTTGGGTTCTATTATGCTCTGTGTTGGCAGACATGAAGTTTATCGTGGTAAGGGATAAGATATCTCCAATGGGATGAGTCTAAGGGCCAGATGTAGGAAGCGTAATTCCGGTCGGTAACGGCGAAATAACCGAAATAGGCTTTTCATATGTAGGTGGCTTCATTTCAGATTCGGTAATTTACCGAATCGGTATTTAAGAATTTGGTAAATTACCGATTCTTAAAAATACCGAATCGGTAAATTACTGAATCTGAAATGTAGGAAGCACTCAAATGAGTGCTTTTCCCATCTTAGGATTCGTTATTTACCACCAACTAGAAGTTGGTGGTAAATAATGAAAACCTTACAAAAAGCATTTTTTTTGCTTTTCCAACAGTGCCATGTTGCAGACATACATGCCCTTAGGGCATGTATGTCTGCAACATGTGCACCCATACACATTTGAGGGGTGCAACATGACACCCTGCCACCCTTCAATGTTTCCCCCATTTACCGAATCAGTATTTACTGATTCGGTAATTGACATTCATTCCTATGGGCCACCAGGCCCATAGGAATAAATGGCAATTACCGAATCGGTAAATACCGATTCGGTAATTACCGAAACTTACCGATTCGGTAATTATTTAAGAAAAATTACCTACATCCCATTTGCCTGTTCTTAAATACCGAATCGGTATGATTCGGTATTTAAGAATCTGTAATCTGGGATTACCTACATCGGTTCCTAAATGCTTTAAGGACACACAAGTTCTCGGATTTCATAGGCTAAAATGTGTATAAATGGATTCCAGTCCACCTCGTATGACTTTAGTTTGTACGTCATTGTTAGAGATGTGGTTTCCATGGCCAGAATGTCTCATAGTCTAGCTAACCAAGTGGAGGGAGTGGGAACGGTAGTCTGTCCTCAGGATAAGAGTAAATATTGTATAATCCAGCCACAATCGCATTTGTCAACTGTTTGCCCCTAAGGGATTTTGGCAATCTTTAGGAAGGATGCGGGCATCCTACAAGTATTACACTGGGATCTCTTGGGATCTGGGTTTCTGTGCAGATCTGCCTTAGCACGAGCAAGAAAAGTTGAACACAAAAAAAAATGCCACTAATTTCTAGAGCTCCATTTTGCGCCAATGGAGATACTTTCTGATATGTATATTATTAAAATGATTTTTTTTGTTTGTTTTTAATCGCAATTATTTTTCGCACTGAGTGTGACACAGAAGGCGTGGAATATCACTCACAAGCACCCTTAAGCGATTGTGTTACATACGTGCAACCTAAGCACTTGGCAGGTGTGATGGACTGTGGGTTTGCTGCAGGTGGTTAGCTCGAGCGCTGGATATATAGCATTAAAGGCTAGTTCTGGGGTTGGCATTGGTCTTTGACCCTGGGACATACCTTGACCTCTTCCACTTGCAGCAGGTGATACCTGGCCCTCCATATGGGGTGCCCCCTGGGCTCATACAGGGCCTTTCCTCCCTCGCCCCGGCCTGGAATCTTTATAGGGTGTTGTAATCGGCACAGTCATGTCCGGGCGGCAGCACAATGCATTCCCCTCATGCCAAGGCCGGGGGAGCAGGGCCAGACCCATTATCCGGACCGTAAATCACTTTTAATTGAGACTAGTGCTTATAAAGGGATAATGAGCGGCAAACGAGCTTTCGCAGATAAGCTGTGAGACAACAAAACAAACACTGAGCTTGCACATACCGGAAGAGGTCGATCTGAGGCGGTGCAGGGGGGAGAGCGTGTGTGCGCGTGGGACGGGGGCGTCCATCTCTCGATAACACACCTGCATCATAAATCCACCTAATCAGTAGAGGGCGCGGTGGAAAAGAACAGAGATGCCAAGGTTAAAGACAACTTAGGTTTTTATTGATTTCAGTGTATTCAGCACTTAGAATGTGACTGATTACTGCATTCAGTCCACAAACACCTTGTTGGAGAGTTGTTGATTGATGACGCGCTGGGGATACTCGATTGGGGGGGGGGGGGAGGGGGGCGAGGGGGGGTCCTGTCTTCTAATCCTCCTTGACCTTTCTGCAGCCTTTGACACTGTCAATCACAACACTCTCCTCAACACTCTTCAACAGAGAATGGGCATGGAGGGCACTGTGCTCAAATGGTTTGCTTCCTTCCTCTCTGATAGATCCCAAATGATCAAAATAGCGAACAGTCTTTCATCTCCTTTGGCAGTAGGTCAAGGTGTTCCTCAAGGCTCCATACTTGCACCCACATTGTTTAATCTCTACTTAGAACCACTGGGAAATCTCCTAAGTAAATCCGGGATCCACTATCATCTCTATGCAGACGACACTCAAATCTACCTCAAGGTTGCCTCCACTCACGATCTGTCTCTCCTAAACTCTACTCTCGACTCCATTAAAAACTGGATGTCAACTCATCAACTGATTCTGAATCCCTCCAAAACTGAATTCCTCCTCCTCTCCTCCTCACTTTCTCCTCCCCCGGTTCAATCTTGGATGGATCAGATGAATCTACTTAACAATAAACCCATCATTGTCGACAGCGTAAAATCCCTTGGTGTCATACTCGACAAAAAACTCAATTTAATCTCCCGCATCAATTCCGTTGCAAAGTCTGCTCGATACCAACTGCGCCTTCTTTGGGGAATTCAACGCTTCTTCCCAGAGCAAGACCTTAAAACCCTAGTCCAATCGCTGGTCCTCTCCAGACTGGACTACTGTAATTCTCTTCTTACTGGCCTCCCAAAATCCCACCTGTCCCCCCTTAAATCTGTTCTCTATTCAGCAGCTCGTTTCGTTTATGGGGCTAAAGAAGCGACCACATCACACCCATGCTATCCACCCTCTGCTGGCTTCCCATCGAGGCCAGATCTATCTACAAGACTGCCTGTATCACCCAGAAAGCCTTGCACTCCTCCTCTCCTAGCTACCTGGCGAATAAACTGAAACTCTCTGGAGGCTCCAGACCATCACGTAATACGTATAATCTACTGCTTGAACCTCCCACTTTCAAGAAGATCGATGGCCCAATCCTTTTCAGGCAATGCTTTGAGAATCTGGAACTCACTTCCGCCGCAGCTCCGGACCACCACCTCCTCCCAGGCCTTCAAAACTGACCTCAAAGTTCTCCTCTTTCAAAGACACTTCCAAATATAATTCTCGCCCTCTCCATTATCTGAAGGAAGACCTTCCATTATAGGAAATTCTATTCTCCATGACTATGGAAGTGCCTTCCCAGTGTGTTCTTGTGGTTTGAGTGGTGTTGAGTGGTCTGCCATTTATTGAAGTATTATCCTTCTACCTGTGTCTGGTACTCTATTGTAACATGCACACGTCACTTTTCGCTTGTAACACAGTTTGCTACCTCCTTCATTTTGTTTGCTTTAGATACTCGCACAAGTGCCACCATTGCCTACGTAACGTTTGTCTTGTGTTTGAGTGTCTGCCATTTATTGCAGTATGATACCTCTACTTGTACTTTGTACGCCTTTGTAACTTGCACACATGTCACTTTTTTCCTCCTGTAATTCACCGTTTGCTACCTCTTGTATTTTGTTTGCTCACAATTGTCACTTTTACCTCATGTAACTTAACGTTTGCTTTTTTAATTTGTTCACTTGTATTTTCTCCTCATGTATCATTAACGTTCCTATTGTGAAGTGCTCTGACACCTTCGGGTAAAGTCCGCGCTATATAAAAACGCATAAATAAATAAATACATAAATGAATAAATAAATAAGAAGATAGCACCTGATCCCCCACCAAACAAGCTCACCACTCGGGTGCAGATTCCATTGGTGCAGCAGGCGCAGTGGCACCGGGGCCCAGAGGCCCATGGGGCTCACTAAACCTTGAATAATACTGAATGTTGTGATTCAGGTGCAGCCAGGGGAGCCCTATTCCTTCCCTGTACTAGGGCCCATGACACATTGCCTACAATACTTTTCACCACCCTACTCCCGACGCCTTTTAGGGACTGCAAGGCCTCTTGGTATTCCATCGTTCCCTTATAGTAGTGTACTGATGTATGCCATTCCTGCCCACCCCTCTTATTACGGGAGGCATCAATTCTTATAATATAAATGCCTATTTTGATATCTCAGGGGTCACCGAACGCAGGACTAACCATTCCACAAGGCGAAGTAAGGTGCTGTCCTGGGGGCCATCTAGACACAAGATTCCTGCAAATGGCCTAAAATGGCCCTTTTTGTATACTCAATTGTTCTGTGAAGGCACATTTGGATTTTGCTGGGAGGGAGGCGGGAGTGCTGACATGTTTGCACAGTTCCTGCCCAAATTTACAAGAGGATTACCATTATGTGTATCTGGGCTGGGTGACTACCTGGGGCTGGTCTAGTGGGCAAGTTTAGTGCTTTTAATGCGTCCTTCTCATGGCCTTGAGGCAGCTTAAGCCGTCTAGCCACCCTCATGCTTTCCCAAAATAATATTGTCATATTGTAATCGCTGGTCTCCTCAGCCTCCAGGCACAAAGGGTGTGTTGAGGCCTCTGCTCAGAATGTCACATGAGACTGTAAATACACTTGTATCTGAAATAGAAAGGCACAGAATCGAATTACCTGAGAGTTTTACATTAAAATCTAGAAAAACGTCAACAGTGACATTTAACACAATGCTGGTCAGTGCCAGTGAATATAAACCTACCACTGTCTCACAATCAGTGTGCGTGGGTCAGTGATACGCAAGAACAGTCTACGAAAACTGAAAAAAGACAGACATCGTATTCAAGTGTGGAGTAACTGGCCTAGACAAATTTGGCTGAACAGTGAAGGTGCAAAAATCAGGGTCTGGGGGTGGGGGTTCTGGGAGCTTTCTGTTGACAGGGAGATGAACCCCTAAGACTGGGGACCCCAGCAAGCTGAGGATGACTTGGTTGAGAAACAATGCAGTCACTTTGCGTTCCACGATTCGGAAAACACAAGATTATCTACATCAGCGACCTCAAGCTACTAAATTGCTCCCTGGTATTTACAGTTTGCTACTTTATTTGGACAATAAGTTGGAAAATTGAAGGGGGCGTGCATACCGAAAGCCCAGACACATTAGGCGTGCAAGGGACCTCTGGTCATTTCTCACCATCTGCCCCAGCTGAGAAACGGAAAGAGTTGCTTCAATTAGAAAATGCACAGCTACAGAGCTGCTCACTGTTAACATAATTCAACCCCCTTTGGTTACAGGATGACAGCAGGATGCATGCTTCTTATTGGGCTCACATTGCTAATAGACCCTGGAGGCAACTCCCTCAAACTCAACCGAATCAAGGACAAGTCGTCACTCTAAGAGGTTTGATGTGGGTAAACTGGTCATGTTTATTCCTATCACAAATCATAAATATAACATTCTTAAGTCATAGGAAATTGTAAATAATTCCTCAATAGGTAACAAAACTCACACATTAAAACCCTGTTTTTCAATAATCAACAAAGCACAGCTATCTAAAATTGACATTCTGATTATTAATGTTTATATATACTTTTATTTACATTGAGGCGTTCCCTATAAATGGCACAATGCTCAGGACTTGATTTCCCTTGATCCTCATAAGAGCACACATGTGAAACCATCTCTATCCCTGACAGTCAGTCCCAGCTCTTTGTAACACTGGCAATCTGCAATGGTCCCATACCCACAACACTGGACTGCCAAAAGGTGCCACATGGTGTGGGACCAAGGGCTACAGCACCTGGCCTACTCTGATGAACTGTGAGCCTATGCCCTAAATCTGGTGTGGATGTCCTTGCAGGATAAGGATTGCTGCCATTTACCTCAGTGCTGTTCTAAAAAGTAATTGATGGAGAGTGCATCTGTCCTTGAACTCTTTTACTATTGTATGCAGCTCTCCCGCCACAAGTGTGACCAGAGCAACGAGATCCTTTGCCTTCCTCACTACCAAACAGGAATTCATTAAATTCCCCAATGCTGCCAATAAAGAGGTTAGCCCCCGATCATATAGATGTATCCTGTCACAGTGGAACATATGTTGCCCTTTGATTAGCTTATTGGGAATATGTCTTAAGCGACCAGGCCTGGGCCACAGTTTTGACATTTTGTCATTTAGCCGCTTGACGGACACGTTGATGGTCCTGGACTTTATAACTCTGCCCCAGATTCATCTAGGTATTATGTGGAACCATGCTATGAAAGCGTCCAGAAATAACTAACTAATCAAGCAAATTCCTTCAAGACGATTCTCTCGCTTCCTTCAACCCTAGTTTTATCAGGTCATTACCACTTAAATGCAAGAAAACAAGGTCTGGGAACTTGAGTTCCACATAGTCCCTTTAGTTTGTTCCACCATCTCTTGCAGCTGTGTGATCATAAGATCACCCACTTTGCACCATCTGAAGAAGACATACCTCAATGTTTCCATCTTAGGCCTACAGATCTGTTCCAATCAGAACTTCACACACCGCACAAAGAAGTGACCAATGACACACACAACCTTGGAATGCATAGTTACTAAAAGAGAGCCAAGTGGTTGACCAACAGAGAAAGTGAAATCAATATAACAGTTCATGGCGGACACAGCACTTGAAAGAAGAAGATGACCAACACCCTATTCGCTTGGGTTAACCTCGATTGTCTTAAGGGACGTGGCAAAGACTGCTAAGAACTGGTAACGCGAAAGGCACTCATCATTGAATAAAAGGTGCAGATAGACCCAGATTGGGTCATAGAGACAGGTAGGTTTTCATATGCGCGACAGGGCAAATTGTAATAGCTGGAACAGAATGCAGTTCAATGTGGGCACCTTTAACAGGCTGGTCTGTTTTAGGCTCCATTAGTCTAATGAATAACCTCTCATGAATAATGTGAGTGTTTTGCCATTAAAAACCACCAGCGAGTGTGGTCCTGCGTGGAATTCCCGCCCAAACTCCCCAATCCTGAAAGCACAGTAAAAGACAAACATGAATGTAGCTGCAAACAGCGCTATCTCATAGGGTGAGCTGAATGTCTTGTGTAGATTGTCTAAAATAGCAGCAAACATCTGTGTATCATGCGATCTCCTGGAGTCCTTAGTGCTTGCTTCTAACCTAACCTAACCTGCTAAAGCTTTTCTTACTAAAAAGCTGTTGCAACATCTCTGTACCCCTATACATTTTGCAAAAAAACCTTAGGCTAACACCAGCACCCTGGTATAGGACACCGACCTACCCCATTTCCGCAGTGACCTGAAGAGGCAGAATGAGCTAACTGAGAATGGGTCACCAATGTGCTTTTCATGCAAAAAAGACCTATAATTCAGAAACTCTTTTTCATATGCCACATATGTGTGCTTAGTAAGAGAAGCTGCCAATAGATCGACCATGACGGAACACCAACGCTACACAGATCTTCTGGTAATTCCATCACCTTCTTGGCTGCATACAGCTGGAAAATATGAAAATCCTATAGCTTGGAGCAAGACAAGGCATCAGCTGCATTATTGTGCATTTAAGGAACAAGTCGGGCTATAAACAACACATTAGGTTTCAAGCAAGTAAGGACCAGGTGTTTCAATAAACCTAACATTTGCCATCAAGAGACTCCCTGCTTGTTAATGGTTTCAGCCACTGAAATTTTTCCAGACCAAAAGATCGCGCTCCTCCTCTTGAACATTTCTGACCGACAAGTTACTGCTACTATATTGGGAGATGATTCCACAAAAGCAATGTTAATTATTGACGGGCCGAGTTCCTTCCTACAACTTTCTGTTGAACTTTTGGCCGATGGACCTTTATTGCCTGCTGAGAAGTGTAGAGGGGAGAGATAATTCATTAAACCAGAATACCAACTTTCAGTACCATGACTCTCGGAAGGAAGACAGACTCCGAATATCAAGTTAGTGTTCGTTTATTACAGAGCCAAAAACAACTGAATATACAAACACATCGTGACAAGGTTGTAAAAGTAAATGGGAACTAATACAAATCTGAACCCAGGTAAGGTCAGGGAAAGGTGTCAGCCCATGAAGACTTCCTAAGAAATACACTCACATTGTATGGATCAAGTAGCATAAGCTACAGAGCTCGTTCTAAGATGCTCCCTCTTTCCTTCGATCTCCTCTCCTTCTCTCCTGACTCCCCTCTCCTTACTCAACCCCTGGGGCACTGTCCCTAATACAAAGCACAAAAACATAGAACACGCCCACAGATCACCTCATCTCACTGGACACTTCTCATAGGTGATTTTCCGTTTAACTTCAGCTCACAGCTCCTGGCTCGATGAAATTGATTCCCAGGCCACCCTCGGTGAGAAATAACACTGTCTCCCAATTATCAACGTTCCACAGAAAAAGTATCTTCTCTTCCAGAGCCTAACTCTCCTAAAACAAAAGGCATTATTCTAGCTAACAAAGACAACGATTTACACCTGCAACAAAACGTGATAATAGAACAAATTTAACATGCACATGAAAATTACGAATAAATCTACTACACGAGCCTTCCAGGGGAAATACATTTCAGGCCTACAGAAATCGGCCAACATAAGAATGATACACATAGGCCTTTCAAATACACACAAAGTGAACATTTTATTTAGGTCTTTCTACAGCATTGCATTACAAAAACACATCAAATTCATATTTCATTACAAACAACGTATAAAATCCTACATATTAAACACAATTAGTCACATCTGCGTGCAACTTTTAATATGGTGCACGTTAAACAGTTACATTATTACATGTGAACACTTCATTAAGCACATAACAGGCGACTGATGCTGGAATCTGGGGACCACGGTTCGATCCCCGGCTCCGGCGGCAGGTTAGCCCAGCACCATGTGACTCTGGGCAATAGCTCGCTTAATCTTCCCGACGGCCCCCAGCGCCTAGAGACCCTTACGGGTGATTGTGCGCTTTACAAATGTGGACTTTAACTTTAACATCAAATACTATGGATTACTATATTAGAACACGAATGCCACGTTGTTTCTTTGCATGGCACAATACTTTTCTATTTTCACACTTCCACATGTTATTACTGAACATGAACTAATGACCAAATGTTATCACAACAAAGGAGTATATGCAGATGCGAAGTATCCGTGATTATGATGCACCCCCACAAATGCAAAGAGCAAAGAGCACCAATGCGCTCAATCATTATCAGGCCCGTGTGTCAACACAGGGGCCAATCCCACTATACCAGGGGTCTCCAAACTTTTCTATTTTTAGAGCTACTTAAAATCAATAAAAATCCTGCCGAGCTAATGATATTACTAGTGTTGTGCCAGTGATCACATCAGATAAGATTATGCTAGTGGCTACCCTAAAATTACCTGCAGCGATCACCTCTGCATCAGGCAGAATTACCAGCAGTAATGTAAAAAAACAGGCTTTATTTGATGTACTGGCTGAAGGCTGTCACTTACTCAGGCTTTAGGCTACGCTTGCCAGTCAATGAATCTGTTTCCATCCCCAGGAAAATATTGCAGGTAGGTGGGCCACCTGTCTTTTCAGCCTAGAAGGGGGGATTCCCAAATCAAGAAGTATAGTAACAAAGTTCCCAAGGCTCGCCCCCTTTCAGTAGAACCTGGCAGCCCCATAAAGAGGAAGTCATCCAGTTAATGAATAACATCCTGTCACCCTGTCTTTCCTGTGAGTATGCACTTCAAGGCTGCACTGGACTATTCAAAATAGGAGCAGGAGAACACACAGCCCATAGAACACACAGCCCCTTGGCATGCATATGTCATTGTAACTGTATTACATGTTCTTATACTGAAAACCCAGCACAAGGTAATCTCCTGGGTGGACTGGGAGAAGCCTGAAAACTGATTCAGTGTTGGTCTTGAGGAGGAGGACTCCCGGTCCCAGCTTCCTTATCCTTGCCGATTCAAGGTCAACAGATGAGTATCTCACTGAGCAAACCTGTGGCTCTATATTGTCATTAACTGATACCTCTTTAGGAGCGGATAGATTAGCATTATGCTGATAGAAGCCAGTTGACTTCATGTATACCTAGATGAAGGGCCCAACAAATACCCACCTCTCTTCCCGGACGGCACATTAGTTCAGATTTCCTCACCCGACGTCTTGAATATGTGCCCCCTTTTAGTCCTTATACTTCTCCTCACCAACGCTTTCATAGTAACACCCTTCTCATATCCCCCCTGCACTCCTTCTCCTCATTTTCCCAACATAGCCACCACTCGAGTTAAGGCTGGAATTAACTACTACAAAATCATTTATCCTCCCGGCCAGACTAAAGCTTCAGTAAAACGATTGAAGCATAACACTATTGAACGTTTCCCTGATTCCCTTTTTGTTGATCAATTTTACAATGGTCGTTTTGGGAGGCGCAAAAACGATTTCATTTTCTTCACTCACGACACCCCCTCTTGGTCCACCAGCTTATATAATTCCCTTAACGTCACCTCCTCCTCTTCTATCCCTCATGGGAATCAACTAAAGATTTCCCCCTCTGCGTATTTCAACGGCTCCCTCACCATCTCAATCTATAACAACGGTACTGTCATGATCCAAGGCAAAGACACCTGTCTCTCTCTCTTTGACCACCTCTTCCCCTCCCTACTCCCCTTCTCTGCGACAGGGTTTCCCCCTGACTCTCCATCTAGCTCCACCCATTACTCCCTTTCTCCTCCCCTGACCCCCCTACACTCCAAAAGGCTGCACCCTCGGGAGGCACAGGTCGGCCCTCTTCACTCCCCCTCCCTTGTGCCCTCCTCTCCCTTTCCTCCCACTTCACAGTATGCCACCCCTTCATCACGTCAGCCTTACCACTAGCTAATACGCTCCTCGTCCAATCTGCACCGTCCCGGTACTCCAATCTCATCTCCTTCCCCCTATTCCTACCTGCTACCCCCTTTTTTAGTCCACCCCTCCTCCAACCTCCTCCCCCTGCTAACTTTCCTTATGCTCCCCTCATTCCTCCCTCTCCCCCTCTTCTCTACCCCCTCCTCCCCCGCTTCTTACCCCGATTTCTCCACAAACCCATTGCATCTCTCTCCTTCCCCCCACTCTGCCAGCAATGCTGTGCTACCCCCTTTTCCCCCTTGGTAACCCTTTCCATCTCCCTCCATCGGGCCCAGCAGAACCATTTCCTTTCTTCAACTTCCCCTTCTCCTAACCACCCTCACTCTGCCAAATGCCCGTTCCCTCACAGCCACCTCTCCTACCCTACAGGACCTCTCCAACCACCTCCCCTCTTTTCCTCCCAAACCTACTACACTCCTATGACACATCACAGTTTATTTATTTATTTTATTTATGCGTTTTTATATAGCGCAGACTTTACCCGAAGGCGTCAGAGCGCTTCACAATAGGAACAGTAATGATACATGAGGAGAAAATTACAAGTGAACAAATTACAAAAGCAGACGTTGAGTTACATGAGGTAAAAGTGACAATTGTGAGCAAACAAAATACATGAGGTAGCAAACAGCGCATTACAGGAGAAAAAAGTGACAAGTGTGCAGGTTACAAGAGAAAACAAAGTACAATTAGAGGTATAATACTGCAATATATGCTAGACACTCAGGCACAAGAACAAACGTTACGTAGGCAATGGTGGCACTTGTGCAAGTATCAAAATCAAACAAAATGTGAGAGGTAGCAAACAGTGTGTTACAAGAGAAAAGTGACGTGTGCATGTTACAAAAGAGTACCAAACACAGGCACAAGGATAATACTGCAATAAATGGCAAACACTCCAACCACAAGAACACACTGGGAAGGCACCTCTCCCTCTCCTTCTACCCCACCGCCTTGATCCGCACCCATCTCCCCCTAAATATGTCCTTAATTCCTTTCCTTCGTGCAACGCCAACAAAGAAAATTCCCCCTTCACCTCTCAAACACCAACCCCTGCTCTCAACCTCCACCTTTCCCCACCTATGAACCCTATACCCCAACTCTCCTCCTGTCCTCCCACCTCTTCCTGCCTTCCACCACCAATTTCACCCCCTCCTTTTGCCATCAAGACACCCAACCTTCTGTGCTCTGCCCTACTCTCTCTTGAAATTAAGCTAGGCTCTCTTATCACCTCCATCTCCCAGCTTGTAGCTTCCATTTCACTTTTAAGCTCCAAGATTTCCACTTTCCCATTCACCTCAACTCCTTTGGAAAACTCTCACCTTCCCAGGAGATGCACCTCGCCCCGTCACCCCATCGTAGCCAAGCATAACCTGTCGTCTGCAAGCATCGTTCACTCACACAAACCCTTGAATGCCACCCTTCTTCAACTTGCATCTCCGAGTAACCCAACTATCTACACTATTCCGACCATCTCTTCTGTCAGAACCAAGCATTCACCTAAACCCTCCCCTGCACCCCCGTATAAGTACAATGTCCCTATCACCTTTCTTAGCCCAAGTGCCCCCGTAACAAAACAGTCTCGACAGAGCTGCGCTGTCTGCTCCACAACTGCAGATCTGCAATAAAACACAAACTCGAAATCTCTGATACCATCACCCTTCACAATATTGACATGTTCTTCCTAACAGAGACCTGGTTCAACGATACCTCTCACTCTATGTTTGATCTCCTATTACCCACAGGCTATTCTATTTTTAGGAATGACAGACCTATCAAAGTTGGGGGAGGTGTTGCAGTCATCATTGGAAACTCCCTTCAACTTAAGGCTTCTCCCATCAGCGCCTTCCGCACTTTTGAATGTCTATCCCTTGAGCTTCAACTACACCACCGCTCACCCCTCAGATTCCGTGTCATTTACCGCCTACCTGGCAGCGACCCTTCGTTTATGGAGGAACTCACTGACTTCATCAGCGACCATTACTCGCAAAGTGACAATCAGACCTTCGTGGGTGACTTCAATCTCCACTGGGGCTCTCTGCAAGACTCTTCCGCGAATTTGCTGGCCACCTTCCTCTCTGCATACAATCTTATCTAACACTGCACAGAATCAACACACTCCAAGGGCTCAATCCTGGACCTTGTTATTCTAAAGCAGGCATGCTTTCTATCGTTGCCCCTATTCACGTAGACTGGTCTGACCACCTCCTCATCCCATTCTCTCTTCACCTAGCACACTCTATAACTCTTGGCCAACCTAAGAGGGCTACCTCCTGGTTCTGTAACACTAAAAATATTGACACCGTTTCCCTCTGTGAATCAGTTTTGCTGTCACTTCCAAGGCTAGACCCGAACCTAGATGTTGATGATCTCACCTCCCAATGCCTCTCAGTCCTTGCAGTCGAAATCAATAACGTCGCTCCTCTCCAAAGCAAAGAGAAAAGGCCCATTCCCTCAGCACCTTGGTTCAACAAATCCCTCTATGAAGAAAGGAAGCACCTAAAACTCCTGGAGAAACAATGGAGGCAAGTGCCCTCCAACGATAATTTGGCCACGCTTCGTTCAGCAAGATCCAAGTACCACAAGCACATCTTCCTTGGGAAAGCATCAGACTTCAGAACCCTCCTTGACTCAGCCAAAAATAGACCCAAAAACTATTTGATCTCATCAAGAATACTAACTGCTCTCCCCCAACCTCCAAGTTGGAGGATTCTACAAAGGAAGCTGCGGATTTCGCTGTATTCTTTGACGAAAAAGTGAAATCACTTGTGGATCAGGTCGCTCATCCTACCCCTCCAGAGGAGCGCAAATCACTAGCCATTTGGCAGAACTTCAACCCCATCTCTGAAGATGTCCTCCTCAAGTGTATCCTCGAAACAAAGCCCTCCAACCATTCTCTTGACCCCATCCCTAGTGCCATTGCCATTGACTTCTATACCCATTCTCTTCCCTATTGGACCACTCTGGTCAACCTCTCCCTCTGTCAAGCCTCCCTTCCTGTTCCCTTCAAAACTGGGCCGGTAACCCCTCTGCTTAAAAAACCCACTGCTGATTCGAATGACCTCAACAACTTCCGCCCCATCACTAACCTACCCTTTCTTGCGAAGATCACAGAAAGATGTGTTGCGAAACCGCTCTCTCGTCATATCAAGGACACTGATCGTCTTGACAATTTTCAGTCCGGCTTCATCCAAAACTGCAGCACTGAAACAGCCCTGCTGCAAGTGATTGATGACGCGCTGCGGATACTCGATTCGGGGGGGTCTTGTCTTCTAATTCTCCTTGACCTTTCTACAGCCTTTGACACTGTCAATCACAACACCCTCCTCAAAACTCTTCAACAGAGAATGGGCATGGAGGGCACTGTGCTTAAATGATTTGCTTCCTTCCTCTCTGATAGATCCCAAATGATCAAAATAGCGGAAAGTCTTTCATCTCCTTTGGCGGTGGGTCAAGGTGTTCCTCAAGGCTCTATACTTGCACCCACATTGTTCAATCTCTATTTGGAACCACTGGAAAATCTCCTAAGTAAATCCGGGGTCCACTATCATCTCTACGCAGACGACACTCAAATCTACCTCAAGGTTGCCTCCACTCACGATCTCTCCGTCCTAAGCTCTACTCTGGACTCCATTCAAAACTGGATGTCAACACATCAGCTGATTCTGAATCCCTCCAAAACTGAATTCCTCCTCCTCTCCTCATCACTTTCTCCTCCCCCGGTTCAATCTTGGATGGACCAGATGAACCTACTGAACAATAAACCCATCATTGTCACTAGCGCAAAATCCCTTGGTGTGATACTCGACACAAAACTCAATCTACTCTCCCACATTAATTCAATTGCAAAGTCTGCTCGATACCAACTGCGCCTTCTTTGGGGAATTTGTTGCTTCTTCCCGGAGCATGACCTTAAAACCCTGGTCCAATCGCTGGTCCTCTCCAGACTGGACTACTGCAATTCTCTTCTTACTGGCCTCCCCAAATCCCACCTGTCCCCCCTTAAGTCTGTTCTCCATTCAGCAGCTCGTTTCATTTATGGGGCCAAAAGAAGCGACCACATCACACCCATGCTATCCACCCTCCGCTGGCTTCCCATCGAGGCAAGATCTATCTACAAAACTGCCTGCATCACCCAAAAAGCCTTGCACTCCTCCTCTCCTCACTACCTGGCGAATAAACTGAAACTCTCTGGAGGCTCTAGACCATCACGCAATGCAGAAAATCTACTGCTTGAACCTCCCACTTTCAAGAAGGAAAGATCGATGGCCCAATCCTTTTCAGGCAACGCAGTGAGAATCTGGAACTCACTTCCGCCTCAGCTCCGGACCACCACCTCCTCCCAGGCCTTCAAAACTGACCGGAAAGTTCTCCTCCTTCAAAGACACTTCCAAAGTTAATTCATGCCCTCTCTATTATCCGAAGGAAGACATTTTAGTATAGAAAATGTCTATTCTCCATGACTATGGAAGTGCCTTCCCAGTGTGTTCTTGTGGTTTGAGAGTCTGACATTTATTGCAGTATTACCCTTTTACCTGTGTTTGGTACTCTTTTGTAACATGCACACGACACTTTTCTCTTGTAACACACTGTTTACTACCTTTTACATTTTGTTTGCTTTCGATACTTACGCAAGTGCCACCATTGCCTACGTAACGTTTGTTCTTGTGTTTGAGTGTCCTCCATTTTTTGCAGTATTATTCCTCTACTTATACTTTGTACGCTTTTGTAACCTGCACACATGTCACTTTTTTCTCCTGTAATGCACCGTTTGCTACCTCTTGTATTTTGTTTGCTCACGATTGTCACTTTTGCCTCATGTAATGTAACGTTTGCTTTTGTAATTTGTTCTCTTGTAATGTTCTCATGTATCAGTTCTGTTCCTATTGTGAAGCGCTCTGACACCTTCGGGTAAAGTCCGCGCTATATAAAAACGCATAAATAAAAAAATAAACTGGCCTGGCTCTTTTTTGGGAACAATACCCAGTGGGAAGAAAACAAAGCTTTCTAAGGGGGGGAGCAAGGAAAAGACCCATAATTCTTCCCAGAAAAGATTCCTTGTGAAGAACTTTACTAACAATGCTTGCATGTGTTCAAATTTATTTTTTCTTTTACAGTGGGGGATGGGAACTACACACAGGGCTGGGATCCTAAACCCCTGGGAGAAACTGAGGCACAAAAACTATGCTGCCTTTTTGCTTGAGTACAAGTTAAGCCAGGACAGCAGCATATCAACCTGTACTGGTTTGTGTAAAGTGAGGCTAGCTGGATGATTTAATAGTGTTCTTGTACTTTTCTTTGGACATCTTAATGCATTTGAATTTGCAGTTTGATCGCAGGCCACAAAGGAAAGAACCAGGTTTAAATTTTCACAGTCCAGTGGGACTTGTGCATTCTTTTCTACTAAAAACCCTACAGGAACCTTTTTTATTCTCACTAGAGTGTTGCTGATGAAAAGGGTGCTATTTGAAACGGTTCTTGGTATTGACTGTGTCCAACCACACATTCACCTCTGTCTGATTCCATCTGATGTCAGGATCTTCAATGTTGGCCAGGGATGGCTCCTCCGTTGGAGTTGGAGCGGAAGGGCGTCGCCCCACTTAAACCCCCCCAACAAAAGCTCCAGAGATGAAAAATAAAATGGTGATTTATTACCATTTTATTCTTCATCCCCCGTCCCGAGCTGATTGTCAGGACGGGGGCGGACCGCTGCTGAGGGACAGCAACAGGGAGGAGGGTGGGCTGGCTAATGCACTGTAAAGTGTTCATAGGGCAGGACTGGCCATAGCGGGCACCGGGCGTTTCCCCGGTAGGCCGCTACGGTGGGGGCTGGTTTTGGGCCCCTGGGGGGCCGTTTTTGTTACCAGGGGTCAGCAATATCGGCTCCCTGTAACAAAATCGGCCGAAACCAGCCCTCGCAAACTGCTCGGCTGCACTCCCCCTCACCCAAGGGGGCGGGGGGCGGCTGAGCAGTTTGCCAGGGGCTGTTTCTATTCCCAGTTCCGCCCTGAGTGTGCATGTCTATCTGGCTGGCCTTCTCTTAAGGCAGCTGGGTTGAGAGTAAGTGCATGCCTCCAGAGAGCTGTTGAGCGCCGAGTGAGCCCGCTCCCACCAATCCTGGTGCTGCTCACATGGTTAATGAACTTTACTAAAAAAAAAAAAAATCACACCCTCGTAGTGCATTTTGTCCCGTAAAAATATTTGTCAATGAGTGAGTAGTAAAATAAAAATCTCTAGTTTCACAAAAGTGTACTGCAGATATTACCAGTTTCCATGTGTATTGCAACACAGATATTGGCAGTTTCGACCTGTTCTATGAAGCAGCTATTAGAAGGACACACAGATAGTGGCAGTTTCCACGTGCACTGTAAAGCGTATATTACCAGTTTCTACAAGCCCTATAAAGCCAATATTGCTGGCTTCCACATGCACTGCAAAGAAGAAGTTGTCAGTTTCCATAGGCTCTGCAAATCAGCTATTGCCTGTTTCCATACATATTGTAGGCGCATATATCGCCTATTTGCATGTGAACTTTTAAGTAGATAATTTGTTTCAAAATGCTCAATAACAACAAGTATTCCCAGTTTCCACGTCCACAGCAACAAATAGTGACAGTGTCTGCATGTAGAAAATATATAGAAAGCACGATTGTTTATTGTAAAGACAAAGTAATAGCATGCAATAAAATGGAATTACATGATTAATTGGCTTATAAAGCAAATATACCATGATGAAACTCCCTCTCAATTCTGGGACTGCCTCCAAAATGCCTCCATCTGCCATTCACGTGATCTTTTTTAAAATACGAGCTTTATAACACTTTAATCAGGATTTATCTAAACATAGACTTTGGATGGCTGCCATATTATCATCAAGTTATTTAATAACAATTCTTTTCAGAGGGGCCAGATGTTAACCAATTCCACACCTGACCCACTAATGAAAAAAAACAGCGCGCATCATTAAACAAAATATTTTCTCTTTCATTCCTGTATAATGGGCACCTTAAAATTACAGGTGGGACAGTCTGTCCACAACACACAAGTCTAGAAAACTGTTGCACAGTTTATATCTCATCACCGTTTTATGTCACACGGTTCGCTGACTTTCCACAATGTATACACAGTAAGAGTTTAGGGGCTGGGCATTGTCTCAATTTTTCCAAGTATTTATGACTGTTTTTAAAATAATTTTGTGTGAGGTTAAAAAAACTCAAAAAGTATTTGATTCCTGGCTCGTCACCATTTTATCTAGAACATTGGCTAAAAGACTGTCCTAGTCCTCTACGATACCTGGGTAATTGCCTCCTGAATCCATAAACAATAGGTAAATTCCAATCCATGCATTATCAGGTGATCCTTTGGTGTGGGTATGTGCTCACTGTAAACAAGCATTAGCAAAGTCAATAGGTCTCGCCTAAGAGCTATTGGCTTAGCCAATATGTTTTAGCCATGTTGTACACCATCATGGTTACTGCTCAGCATGGCTAAAAGTTAGTGGGGTAAAGGAGAGTGGCATGGAATGGAGTGTCATAAAGTAGAGCAGAGTGGAGTGTTATGGAGTGACGTAGAGTGGCGTATAGTGGTGTAGAGTAGAGTTGAGTGGCGTGAAGTGGAGGGTCATGAAGTGCCATGAAGTGTTGTGGAGTGTCGTGAAAGGGGTAGTGTCATAGAGTCAAAGGGCATAGAGTGGAGTATAGTTGAACTGTGTAGAGTGGAACAGACTGTCTGAGTGGAGTAGAGTGCCATAGAGTGGAGTGGCATAGAGTGTTGTGGAGTGGTGTAGAGTAGACTGGAGTGGCATAGAGTTGAGTAGAGTGCTGTAGAGTAGAGTGGCATAGAGTGGAGTAGATTGTTGCAGAGTGGAATGGCATAGAGAGGATTAGTGCAGGGGAGTGGAATGGCACAGAGTGAAGAAGAGTGGAGTGGAGTGGCAAAGAGTGTCATAGAGTGCAGTAGCATACAGTGGAGTGGCAAAGAGTGGAGTACTGTATTGTGGAATAAAGTAGGGTAAAGTGGCATGGAGTGGCATGAAGGGGATTGCATAGAGCGTTGTAGAGTGGATGAGTGTTGAGAGTCAGAGAGTGGAGCAGAGTGTTGAAGAGTGTAGTAGCATTGAGTGGAGTAGAGTTGAATGGAGTAGAGCATCATAGAGTGGAGTATCGTAGAGTGTAGTAGCCTAGAATAAAGTGGTGTAAAGTACAGTGGTGTTGAGTAGATTGGCGTAGAGTGCATTGATGTAGACTGCAGTGGCAGAGAGTAGAGTGCTTCAGATAAATTGCAGTGGTGTAGAGTGCTGTGGCGTAGAGTGGAGTAAGATAGAGAAAAGTGGTGCAGGGTAGAGTGAGGAGGTTTAATGTACAGTGGTTCAGAGTGCAATTGCATAAAATAGAGTGGCGTAGAGTGAAGTAGCATGGAGTGCAGTGGTGCAGAATAGATTAAAGTGGCATGGAGTGATGCACATTGTAGTGGAGTGCATTGGCATAGTGTGCAGTGGCGCAGAATAGAGTGGCATTCAGTTCAGTTGTTGAATGTGCAGTCTTGCAGAGGAGAGTGCCGTAGAGCGCATTGGTGTAGAGTACAGTGGAGTAGAGTACAGTGGCATAAAGTAGAGTGGTGCAGAGTAGATTGGTGCAGAGTAGAGTGGTGCAGAGTTCAGTGGTGCAGAGTACAGTGGCACAGAGTGGAATAGAGTGGCATAGAGTGTAGTGAAAGAGAGCGCAATGAAGTGTGAAGTTTGTACTTAGAGGTCTAATGTTGGTGCTTAATTTCTTGTAGGAAACCCCTGACGAAGGGCAAAAAAGAGGCCCGAAATGCATTGGGTATTCAACACTACTGAGGATGAATTATGTAATCTTCCTGCTTCAGAATAAAGGTCCGGATGGACATAGCTGTAGCATCAGAAATATGATTGCATAACAAGGCTTGCGTGTGAAGGAAAAGAATGGAATGAACTTTGAATATTGGAAAAATAAAATGAAAAGCGATAAAAGGATTAAGCAGTTGTATCGTTATTGCAATGGAGCGGTTAAATGGCAGTGCGTCCGACTCGGGGTGAAGTTCCACTCCCGAAATTCTATGGTGGATTTTTTTCTCACGCGGCTTAAGGGCGGACTGCGGCACGGGCTGCACGCATAAAATAAAATTGACAAAATGGACTAAAACGGCAAAACAAACGAAGAAAAAGGTGTGCACTGTCATTCCTGATGTGTTATGACAAACCATAAAACCCATGGTAAGCAATAGGCAGAATGCATTTCATGTGAAGCTTTACGAATGCGAATGTCCCCAAGATGTCATTAGCAAACCGGACAGCTGTGCTGTTTGGCAGGCTTCGGCCAAAAACCCACTCTTGATGGTAAAAGCTTATTCTACCTGAACACGAAATACTAATCTTGGACCGTTAGTTCTCCATCTTTAGATCCAATTCTGCACTAATCACCTGAAAAATCTTGGTTTCTTCACTCCTAGAATTGATCTCCATTAGTGCCCCTCTCAGTGTTGCTAATTTGCCCCTTTTAATAGCGCCAAAGCAGACTTCACTTAAAATAGATGCTTTAAAACTCCAACTGGAAACCTTGGCGCTTCCAGTTCAGGTGCAATACTGCATGAGTAGTCTTGGATATAGGCTTCTTAGTTAATTCTATAGGAGGCCCGCTTTAGGTCTCGCCTGAGCCAGCGCATGCGCTCCTCTGCAAGACATTTAGTTAGTGGGTTTTGAAAGTGCTACCACAGGCTTTTGCTGGCCTCAAGCTTGCGGTTACGCGCAAGTGCACGAGCGCAGCCGCCATCTGTCTTTCCTCCGTCATGGGTCATTAAGTGCATTGCGATCGCGATCACTTTCACTTTTGTGGCGGCGCTGCCGCGTTACTTTCATGGCCGAGTGGCCAATGCTTGTTTTTTTTGTAGCGCGGTCCGCTTTAATTATAGCGGCGGCGCTCCTTTCTTTCTTTTCTCCCGGCTTCTGTTCTGCCCTTCTCCTACTGTTGCGCTACTATTGATTTCTACTTAACTCTCCCTCTCCTGATCTCCTAGCTCCTGATTTTCTCCTTCCTGCACTTTCTGGGGTTCCGATTTCCGTTGGACTCCAGATCATCCCCTGATTTTCTCTTCTGTCTTCCTTAGCCAGAACATAGGTTTCCATTTTTCCTGACGTCCTGGTTACATCTCACCAGTCCCCAGGCATCTCCCGGGTGTTGCACCCTATGATTCGTGGAGCATGAAAGTGAAACCACGCGGGCTCTTCATTCGGATGCTGCTTCCAAAAACACATTCTGCCACGATTTTGTGGCTTCGTAGCGTTATAAAATGTTTACTTTTCTCACCAGCAATGGAGTACTATCTCTACAGTTTACGAGATGATAAACAGTTGATGGAATACATTTTGATACATTAAGGCTGCTTGCTTGCAGAATAATGTTTGCCAATCACCCTTCCCCCCCATCTTCCTGGAAATGGAGCTGGCGAAGAAACATCGGTCGTAATCTCATGTTTTGGATTATTTCCCAGCCTTTTTATTTGTTTTCTTCTCATTGTTAGAAAAAAAAACGTTGTAAAACCTGTCCAGGAATGTCCCAAAATATCAAGGAATGTACCCTCAGCCTCTACCTGCCTGTCCTCCCTGGGTAGGGTTCCTGCGGGCTGTGTGGTCCTTCCCTCCTTCCACTTCAGCCAGCAGAGTTACCAAAGGTCACCGTTCATCCGCAGTCCAGCTCTCCACAGGCCATTGCTTTCCTGCTTCACTCTTTCACATAGTAATAATGTCTGGCTCTTATAAAGCACCTCATACCGCAATTCTGTGGCTTCAAAGTGCTGCTACTAACAGATCATAGTTCTGGCTAATAGTATGGTGCTGTGGTGTATATTTATCGCTTACACCGACACGGATCCAGCTGTAATGTAAGTTTATTCCTGCAGCTAAGAGTAGAAATGTGTCTGTGCTCCAATCTGTTTTTTTCCAGCTTCACCCCAACTGATCTTCTCTAGAACCCCCCCACCTCACACAGACCCTACTTTGAGAACCGTCACACACAGCTGCTGGGGCAACAAAGTGCTCCCTTCTATTTGACCAGTTTTCCAAACTGACAATGTTAAAAAATAAACATCAACAAATTATTTTTCACACACGAGCATTACCGACGCCACTAAGGTGGAGGAAGAACGTACTTTAATGAGACAAGCTGCAACTTAACAGATTTTTTTGGTGCAGTTTTATATAGCGCGAACTCGACCCCAAGGTATCTGAGCACTTTACATGTGCACCAGTTGCGTTACAGAAGAATATCATAAACGGCGACAGCATAAATTAATGAGAAGCATAAATAATGTGCATAAAAGAGGCCCAGAGGAAGCGAAAAATTTCACAAAACACATGTTGGCTAATTATTTCTTTAATTTGAAAAAAAAGAAGAGTAATGACCTTTCTTGAATACAATCTGGAGGAGTGTGGCTCTTCAAATTTGTTGACGGTTATCCTCATATGGACCGGTGCTACAGAAGGGCTCCATGCTCCAGGCGCTCACACTTACAAGTGACGAAGCAGAAGATTTCTGCTACCAACTTTTTCACTTTATTTGTACCGGACCCACATAAGATTTTGAATTCTTCACCTGCTCTATAAATCATAAGACCAAACGGGGTCCTCCAATAGACCTTGCTGGTCGCATTAAGGGGTAGGTACTCTGGATATCTGTTTGCTGCTTATCGGCGCTACGCGCTATTTGGTCACATGTTGATTTGAAAACTAGTTACCTGTCTAAACGCCGCTCCTCGGCGCAACGCTCTCTCTTGGGCCTGTCATCTCTCCGCTCTAGGCACCGATCCACCACGGCTTGTGCCGTTTGCAGCGGCGGGGCCACTCCAGCGAGATTCATCCGGCCTCGCATACTCACTTCCGCCCTGCAGGCTCATTGGCAGGTTAGCGGGCTAGTGTGTTTCTGCCGTCTTGGTATTTAATGACGCAATGGCGGAAGCGCAGCGGACGAGCGCAGCGGGAGCGCCGACTTCGCGCCGAAGTCGTGCCAAAGTCCTGCCCGTCTGCGCCCGTCCGCGCCAGTATTAAGTCTACAACAACCTCCCTGTATCATTTCCCCCACTTTCAATTGTCAAGATGCGCCGTTAAAATGTCCTGAATGCGCCCTTACCCTAGATTCTGTCACCTCGGTTACAGACTCTCTATCTTCCTCTTTTTGGATTACACCATCGGCCAAACATCAGACTCCTTCTACTACGCCTAAAATCTGTCCTACCCTGAGCTTTATTAGTATAAATTGTCGATCTCTCTCTAAGCACAAGAGAGATATCTTTGATCTCCTTGAGTCAGCGAATCCGGCAGCCATGTTTGTAACGGAAACATGGCTTAATGAGAGCTCCGGCCCTGACATTGCCATGGCTCTCCCCGATAATTACACCTTTGTGGGGAGAAACCGTGGCCTCAAGGAGGGCGGAGGTATTGCGATAATTTTTAAAAGGGAATTCTCTTGCAAATGGGAAGACTTGGATCTACCCAATTGCGAAGCTGGTCTTTTTAAACTTCTCCTCACTCCTTATTTTACTTTGACCGGAACCCTGATATATCGCCCTCCTGGCTCGGCCAGTGCATGGGCTTCCTCCTTTCCAGAGCTCATTGCACCTCTGATTTTACAATCCACTAATTTTCTCCTAGTGGGAGATTTAAACATTCATTTTAATCTTGCATCCTGTCCAATTGGCATGCGTTTACTTCAGGATTTAGCCGCTCTGGATCTCCATCTTTATAATTCCGGTCCTACTCATAAAGCCGGTAATTTACTGGATCCTATTATCTCCAACCTTGACTGCATCACTCATCTTTCCTCTTCGCCGGTTATTTGGTCGGATCACTTTGTCATTAATTTCTCAATCAAGATCTCTGCCTATAACCGCTCCATTACCCTCCATTCGCAGAAAGCCAGTAGGAACTGGAAACGTTTAGATAAGGAGAAATTGCACAACTGCCTTGAAATTTCTAAACCTATGTTCTTTACTATTTCCACTAAAGAGGTGTCTGCTGTTAGCTCTTGGCTGACATCGGCCTTAGATTTATGTCTTCCTATCCAGAGAAATAAGTCACAGATTCATCATCCTCCAGCACCCTGGTTTAATGATTCGCTTCGCCAGGAAAAATCTCGTTGCAAGAAACTGGAACGCATTTGGCGCTCCAATTATTGCACAGATAGGAAGACAAAATACAAGGCCGCCCTCCTGGCTTACCACTCTGCCTGTGATATCGCCAGAGCTAGTCATGCTAATAATACTATTCTCAATGCCCAAAATCGACCAAAGGCCTTGTTTAAATTAGTAAAAGATCTTTCTGGCATGTCTTCCGCACCGAAAGACCCTTCTCTGGACACTACACAATGTAACACCCTGGCAAACTTCTTTCGGGAGAAAATAGATAAGATCTATGCTATTTTTAATGCCACTCCCAGTGCACCTATTACTTTTGAGCCTTCATTACCTACCCCTCCCCATTTTACTGATGCTTCTAGTTTAATTCCCACTGTACCCCAACTCCACTCGTGGGAGTTAATTTCTCCCACGCTTTTTCAAAAATATTTACACGAAATAAAGTCTGGCTCTCCCCTTGATCCTATGCCCCCTCAAATACTGTGCACTCTGGATTCAGCCATACTCCAAATCATTTTGGATATGTTGAATGCTTCATTAGCTGAAGCCATTGTTCCTAATGAATGGAAACATGCGATGGTGGTTCCACTGTTAAAAAAAGCCAATGCAGACCCTACCAATCCCGCGAATTTCCGTCCTATCTCCCTGCTTTCTTGCTATTCCAAGGTTCTTGAAAAACACGTCAACTCTCTCCTTAGTTCTTATGTTGAATCTTTCAACCTTCTTCACTGTTCACAGTCTGGGTTCAGGGCTGGCTTCTCCACTGAGACCACGCTCCTTGGTGTGACTGAGACCATCAGAGGACAGGTGGACAAAGGGGAGACAGTGGCACTCATCTTGCTAGACTTGAGTGCTGCATTTGACACCGTCTCCCATTCCATCTTGTTGTCCACCTTGAAATCTGTGGGGATTGACGGTCCGGCCCTGGCCTGGATTGCTAGCTTTCTTTCCCATCGCACTTTTCAAGTTTTTTCTTCCACTTCTGTTTCTTCTAGTTTTTCCTCCCCTCACGGTGTCCCCCAGGGGTCTATTCTTAGTCCCCTCTTTTTCAATCTTTATGTGAGACCTCTTGCTTTCCTGGCAGAGCAAGCAGGCCTCACAATCTATTCTTATGCTGACGATACTCAAATCATCTATTCGCTCTCAACGAATAAACATCTTCCCACGTCCTCTCTGCAGTCTGGACTAGAACACATTTTCAATTGGATGCATAGTCACAAATTAAAATTAAATGGTGACAAAACAGAGCTGCTCCTCTTCGGTCCTAATACATCGTTGTGGGCCCGCAACATTGGCCTCCTCAGATGGGCCCTTTTCCTACCCCTTCAGTTACAGCCCGCAATCTCGGGGTTCTTTTTGACAATCAGTTGTCACTGAAACAACATGCTGTAAAAGTCTCGGCCACCTGTACCACCATCATCAGGTGGTTGAGAAAAATTGCGTGGATGCTTCCAGCTGAGACCCTGAGAACCGTGGTCCTAGCCCTTGTCACTTCACGGATGGACTACGGGAATATTCTTCTTCTGGGCGCCTGTAAGGAGGTAATAAAGAAACTTCAGGTGGTTCAGAACATGGCAGTTTGCCTGATCTGTAACCTACCTGTTAGGTCCTCGGCCGCCAGCCATCTTCGCAAGCTGCACTGGCTGCGAATTGAGAGCCGGGTGAAATTCAAAGCCCTCTGTATTATGCACCACATCAAAATGGATAAAGCCCCGCAATACCTGTCTTCTTTGGTACAGCAATATGCCCCCTCTCGCACACTTAGATCTTCTACTCAAAACAAGTTTCAGATCCCCCGTGTCAACAGAGCCAAAATGGGAGGTCGTTCATTAGCCTTATTGGCACCCTCCCTATGGAACTCCATGCCTCAGTTCCTGCGTTCTGAAAACTGTTATCTGACATTCCGCAAAGGAATTAAGACCTGGCTTTTTAATATGTAATATCCATGCCCATAGTATCTTAAACTTTACTCATCTTCTGTTTGCTTTAGCGCCGGGAAACCTCCGGGTAGCTGTGCGCTCAATAAATGCAATTATAATAATAATAATAATAATATCCACTGTTGATTACTCAATGAGGACCAGGAATTGGTAACAAGTTGATAAATTGATGTAAACTATCCTCAGAAGAAGACTATAGATATATAAAATAACTATAGTGATCCGAACCTCCTGAAGAAGTTCAATTGGGCAAACATCAACAAGACCAAAAGTTCTGCTAGCGTGGTACTATATAACAAAAGTGAAACCTGCTGTTGTGAAAATGACCTATGATTTTTCTTATTGTACATCAAGATCTGGAAAATATGCACACAGTCGCTTAGAGAAAAACATTAATGAAATTAGAGACTCAGTCATTTATAATTTAAGTAAGTATTTTATTAGATTCAGACATATCAGTTAATATCAGTGTCTATGTAATTTAGTCAGAATTTGGCATAATATAGCAGTAATACGAAACTGCACTTCAAAATACAGATTTAGAGTAGGCCTGGGCGGACAATTCTGTTTCGCTAGCGGAATTTGGGTAATTTCGCGTTCCGCGGAGAACACGAAATTGCCCAAAATTCTGTGTTCTGCAACTTCTTTTGCTTGTTCGCGTTCTCAGAATGCGTGTTTGCGAGAAATTTCCCCACGAGCACGCAAACAGCGATTGCGAACAGTAAAAAAGCATCGCGAACAAGCAATTCTGCGTGTTTGTGGAATTTCTGCTTGTTCGCAGAGATTTTGTACCGTTTCATGGAGATTTGAGTAACACGATTACGCAAATTCCGCCTACCCCTAATTTAGAGGAATAAATCATAATCAGTACAATCAATTAAAAAATACAAATTACAAGCAAACTCTGTTGAAAAGTAATTTTGGGAAGCTGCGATTTGGGAGTTCTTAAGAAATCTGTTGAGCTAGAATTTCTACAACCAGCAAGCACAGAAGACAGTTCTAAGGGTTCTCTCAAAGGACATGGGATCTAGTCAAATGGCAAGGAAAACAAGCATTGGCATAGCCAATAGGTCTCGCTTTTGGGACCTTATAAGTATTTAGTTTTGCAGCACATTATCCTTGGTGCAACAACATCAGCTGTTGCATGGCTAAACCTTGTACCTTATAAGTGTTTAGCCAGTTGATGTTGTTGCACCAAGGAGATTGTGCTGCATAACTAAATACTTATAAGGTCCCAAAAACGAGACCTATTGGCAATGCCAATGCTTGTTTGAAGGTGGGCGTGAAGTTAGTCTCAGACACTTCATAGCAAAAACATGTTTCATTCAAGACCCATTTTTTTTAAAGCTTTCCCAAATATCATTATGTTTAATTTTCCTGAAATAAATGTTCAGTCCATTATTTTTTGTGTGAAGTACAGTATTAGTGATGTGAGTAATACGCCTCAATGGGTTTGCAGTACGATGGACACATCATCCAGGTATAACATACGTGGATATTTCCTCTCCTTGGATATGTCGCGAGCATGATACTAAAAGAGAGAAAGCCGTAGGCAGGTCAGTGAGATGACAGTTTTTGGCCTCAATGCAGGTAGCACACAAATGCTTACTGGTGCCTTGCCATACACACAGACTTTAAAAAGAGTTTGCTCTGGATCAACCCCTATTTTGTCAACATTGCACCATAATCTATTTCATCCAATAGAATTGAGCGCTGCTGTATTATCCACAAAACATTAATAGATAATTGTTGCTTAAGAAGAATATTTCATAGCCAGGTGGGTTAGCCTCCCAACACCTGATGGACTGCAGATCTATTTTTTTCTAGATTCCCTTTGTATGTGGAGATCAAATCATTTTTGTCATTCATTGTGCCAGATGGCAAAATAAGTGTGTAAAAAATGTGGCCTGTTTCATCAACTAATGTTATATGACAGTAAGGCCAGAGTAATCAATGGGGTTCGTTTTCCATATTGGTACTGCTAATATAACATAATGAGTATTTAATAAGTGCACATTTACCCCTAAGGGAACCTTGTCACGGTGGAACAGATGTTTACTGTTTACCAACTTAAAAGTACCAATTTTATCAACCTTGGAAGGATTAAAAGTGCGTGGACCCACCAGTATTTGAACCTGTGACCATGAGATCAAACACATTCGTTGAGTGGATGCGTTAGTTAAATGAGCCTCTAAACCCAAGTCAATTTCTGTCCACATATTTGGCTATTGTTCACTGCCACTGGAGCTAGGGAAATAAATTAATCCATATTTTGCCTCACATATCAGATTATTTTTTTCAACAAAATGATTGATGGGCCATTCGAAAGGGAACGTTCCCTCCTCCAAGCTGCTCTCTAAAAGAATTTCATCAGCTTCCCTACAGCAGCCAATTGAACAATTAGTGGTTAATCCTTACTGACATGACTTTGTAACACACGGGCCTGGGAGGACAATTCCTGAGCCAAATGAGTTTGAACTTCAAGTCAGACATTCTCTGTGGCTGCCCCCAGGTTATGGAATTCTTGTGCACGCCCCCTGCCTTTCAGCCGCCTTGTGAAGTAAAAATCCAGCGATCATGTGAATATTTTGGTTAGTTTTATTTTAGGGTAATGTAAGATTATTCTTATGTTTTTGTTAAGTAGTTGATATTCTCTGCACGTTTTGTCAACAACTTGTTAATATTATGGATAAACTGTCCCTTTTTACTAGGTATTGTGTTTTTTTGCAAATTAAATCTTACTGTATGGCTCTCTGCTTTCCTAAGTTCCTCAGTCAATCAATCAAGTCATAGGGGTTGAAAGCACGCTACTCACTCATAAGGGTCTCAAGGCACTGGGGGGTTTGGGGGGAGTGCAGTCAGGATCAGCCAAGAGCCAAGTCTTGAGGCACATCCTGAAGGTGTGCAAGGTTGGGGAGCGTCTGATGCTGACAGGGAGCTCGTTCCAGGCTTTGGCTGTGATGTAGGAGAAGGCTCTTTCACCCACTATGATTCTGTGGATGTGCAGGTTTCTGCAAGGGCGAGGTTGGCGGAGCGGAGGTTCCTTGTGGGTGCTTGGAAGGAGACTCTTTTGTTTAGGTATTGGGGTCCCCTGTTGTGGAGGGATTTGTAGGCATGGGTGAGTAGCTTTATTGCTACTCTCTTATCGACACGGAGCCAGTGGAGGTCTCGCAGGTGTTGGGTGATGTGCTCATGCTGTAGGATGCCGAGGACGAGTCTGGCCACGGTGTTCTGGATGGTCTCGAGTTTGCGTAGCAGGGATTTGTTGATTGCAGCGTAGAGGGTGTTTATGTAGTCAAGTCTGCTTGTTATGAGTGTGTGGGTGACGGTCTTTCTTGCTTAGGGGGATCCACTTGAAGGTCTTGCTGAGGATGCAGAGGGTGTTGAAGCAGGTGGAGGCAACAGCGTTGATCTGTCGGGTCATGGTGAGCGATGAGATGAGTATGTTGCCGAGGTTTCGGGCGTGGTCTGTGGGGGTGGAGGTGGTGAGTGCGGAGGGCCACGAGGAGTTGTCCCAGGGGAGGGTCGGAGAAATAGGACTTCTGTCTTCTCCGAGTTGAGTTTCAGACAGCTGCTGCTCATCCAAGCTGTGACGTCTTTCATTCCTTCTTAGAAGCTGAGTCTGGTGGTTTCGGAGTCTTCGTGAGGGAGAGGATGATCTGGGAGTCGTCGGCGTAGGATACAATACTGAGTCGGTGCTGCCTGATGATGGTGGCGAGGGGGGCCTTGTAGAAGTTAAAGAGCTTGGGACTGAGCGATGATCCTTGTGGTACTCCACAGTTTATCTCTGTGAGTTCAGAGAGGAAAGGCGGGAGTATGATCCCTTGGGCTCTGCCGGCGAGGAAGGAGTGAGGCAGTCCAATGCGGTTCCCTGTATCCCGGTGTCGTGGAGTCTGGCTACGAGGGTGTGGTGGGAGACGATGTTGAAAGCTGCGGAGAGGTCGAATAGGATGAGGGAATGCCGTGTGGCATTGGTCGAGGAGCATGCGGATGTCGTCTGTGGCAGCGAGCAGAGTGGTATCGGTGCTATGGTTGCTGCGGAATCCAGATTGGGAAGGGTCGAGGATGGAGTTCTCTTCAATAAGGTTTGTCAGCTGGGAGTTGACGATCTTCTTGGTGACTTTGGGTACAGAGGAAAGGAAAGAGATGACTCGGTAGTTCTTCAGGTCCATCAGGTCTGCAGAGGGTTTCTTGAAGAGGGGCTTGACTTCTGCGCGTTTCCAGTCGTCTTGGAAGGTGCCGGATTCGAAGGTGGCATTGATGGTGCATCATAGCTGGGGCACAATGGTGGCGGCAGCTCTATGGAAGATGTGCGGAGGGCAGAGGTCCATGGGTACTTCTGAGTGGGTGCTCTTCGGGTAGTGGTGGTATCTTCAGGGGTGACCCAGGTCGAGGCTGTGATGGTGGGCCGGCTGTTGTTGCTGGAGGGAAGGGTGGTTTCTGGAATCTGCTCATTGAAGTTGTCGTAGAGGGCTTTGATTTTCAGGTAGAAGTAGGAGCCGAGCGTGTTGCAGAGGTCTTGGGAGGGAGTGATGTCTGTGGCTTCGCTGTGGGCCTTGGTGAATTGCTGTATGATGTTGAAGAGTTCCTTTGAGTTGCTGGAGTTGGTGAGGATTTTGTTCTGGATGAAGGTCTTCTTTTTGGGTCTTATGCTTTGGTGGTTGTCTGTCATGGCGTTTTTGTAGGTGGTCAGGTCTTCCATGGTTTTGCTGTTTCTCTATCATTTTTCGAGACGTCTGCAGGAGCGTCTGGCATCTTGGAGTCTGCCCTTTCTTAAGCATTTTACATTAAATTAAATATAAAATTACTTCTATAAGTAAAAATAGAAAACAGAACTGGTGATATTCAGCCAGAATAATTAACTAATGATATAGCTGCGTAAGAAAATAGCTTTGAATTACAAACCATGGTCATCGAGAGGTATTTTATGGTGGCGTTACAAGTTGCATCTTAAGCCTTTTATCGCCGGCCCTGGTGCACAACAATTGTTCCTCAACCTTAGAATTCTGAAGAGTTGGAATCCTATTGGATCCTTTCTCTGTCAGTCATTTCAGCAACTAGTCTTCGTCTCTAGAATGCATTTCCTGTGACTCTTCTATGTGTGAAGGAAGACTGCACTACAGACGCCAGTGGTGTACTTGGCCATTATGTATCAGAAGCTTCTACTGCTGTGCCATACATCTATTTTTGAATTGGTATATTTTTGTAAAATTCAAGAATTACTATCAGAGGTCTTGGTGCTAAAGTATATTCAAAATTTTGCACCAGATGATGAGAAAAACCTGAGATACTATAAAGGATACAATCAGGTTTCCTTTATGCCTCAAAATTTTAGTAAATTTGGTTTGAACGGCTGGTGGAAGAGAGGAGGTGCCAGAGCTTTGCAGAAGCTGTAGAAAAGCTTGAGTAGCCACAGAAACTACCAGAGGAAAGCACTTTCTCAGGCAGCCTCTGAGCTAGCAGCTGTTTATGCGATGGCTGGTAGCAGGGATATGGCGAGAAGGGCAGGAACCAGGACACTGAGCCCCGTCTTGCAGTGGTCTTAAATAACGAGCTTCTGAAACCCCACCCCAATGGAACACACACACAGTGCACAAGTACTCCTATGGAGGGCTTGAAAACAAAGAAAATACAGCTGCGCAAACAGGGAGCATTTTTAGGAGAAATGTACTTGCCATGTGCTATGGGAGGGCCAAACACAAGAAAGAGGGCATGACGCCCTCATGCCATGACGAATGGCATTAAAGAAAATGAGAGCGACTCTGAAGTTTACCAATGGTAGGAGATGGGCAGCCATTAGGCCCACTGATAGAACGCAAGACGTCTCTTCGAGACAGAGCATGCACTGTCTAGCCGAGCAGCGCATGTGCTGTCTAGCCGAGACCTATAAACAATAGATTTCGCACAGGCAAAACTTACAGGCTTTGCCAAGGTTTGTTGTGTTTAGAAACGTGGAGATTAAGTGATTTAGCCATTATCACAAAATGTCGAACTGAGGCCGGGGCTAGAGAGATGATATGGTGACTTTTCGGGAGAGGATGTGGCGTAAGGGCAAGAGATGCCGCATATGGAGCTGGTAAACCGGTTTGAGTTTTGGCATTTGCTGAACAGTCTTGATTTGGTGTAAATCATGTAATCTCGCTGTGACTACAAAAATGAATGTGTAAAGTAACTGGTGCTAATTTAAAGCACTCCAGTACCTTCGGGTGGCGTCGGCACTATATAAAACTGCACACAAATAATTAATTGGTGCTAATGTAAAGCACTCCAATACCTTTGAGTGGTGTTGATGCTAAATAAAAGTGCACAAAAAAAGTAGCTGGTGATAATGTAAAGCGCTCCAATGCCTTTGGGTGGTGTTGACGCTGTATAAAACTGCATACACACAAAAAAGTAACTGGTGCTTCTGTAAAAGTGCTCCAATACCTTCGGGTGGTGTTGTCTCAACATAAAACTTCACAAAATAAAATGTGAAAAACAGAGTTGGTGGAGAAGAGGATCTGTGCAACAGCTGCAGTTCCTCCGCTAAGGCAGGGGAGTGTCGCCCCACTGCTCTCAGAGCAGTGCAACAAAGAAAAATAAAATGATAATTATCATTTTACTTTCTACATGGAGGCAGGTTGGGGCAGGGCTGGGCTAGTTCACAGGAGGAGTGGTATGGTCCTTAGGCTGGCCAAACCATCATGCGCACTTAGCATTTCACCATCCGGCTGTGTTGCACAGCCGGGTAGAAAACTGTACTGCCTGAGCGGCGCTCAGACGAAATGTGTGCTGCCACAGTTAGATTAGGTGATTTTCCTACATTTATGGTGCACTTGTGAAGAGTAACTGGTGTTAAAGTTCTCCAATACCTTTGGGTGGTGTTGGTGCTACATAAAACTGCACAAAAAAGCAAATGTGAGAAGCATAGTCAATGGAGAAGGGGATGTGTGCAACGAAGTTCAGCCGGGGTAAGCAGCGACTGGTGGGAGGTGGACAGACAACCAACAGCAACTGCTGGCAACCACTGGACAATTATGTGATTTTCCCTTAATCACAACATTTTTAACTGAGGCCGAGGCTAGGGAGATGATGTGGCATCCTCTAGGGAGAGAATGTGGTGTAAGGGTCAGAGTTGCCGACTATGGAGCTGGGAAACCGGGTTTGAGTTTGGGCAACAGTTTAAAATACTTGACTCTGGTGTTCGAGTTTTAACTTTGACTGCATTAACATCCTTGATTCTGGGTAAATCACTTAATCTCCCCATGTCTACAAAAATGAATGTGTCCTTGTGTAAGTAACTAGTGCTAATGTAAAGCGCCTCCCAAAAATGTTTTAAAAGCAGAGTCGGGGGAGGAGGGGATCCAGGGAAAGAGGGAATCTATGCAACAGAAGTTCAGCGTGGGCAAGCAGAGATAGGCAGGACGTTGACGGGCAACCACCAAAAGCAAATGTTGGCTGCCATGGGGAGATTTAGTGACTTGCCTAAATTTACAGTGTCCTCATGAAAAGTAACTGGTGTTAATGTAAATTGCTCTAATACCTTCAGGAGATGTTGGTGCTGTACAAAACTGTTAACAAAAAGTAACGGGTGATAATGTAAAGCACTCCAATACCTCTGGGTTATGTTGGTGCTCTTGTAATCTGCACAAAATAATGTAAAAAGCAGAGTCGGAGGAAGAGGTGATCTGTGCAACGGAGATCAGTGGGGTAAAAAGCGACGGTCAGGAGGTGGACAGGCAACCAACAGCAATTGTGGGTTGCTGATTTCGCAGTAATTATGTGGAAGCTTCGGATGATGTTGGTGCTATATAAAACTGCACAAACAAGTAGCTGGTGCTAATGTAAAGCATTTCAGTACCTTCAGGTGGGGTTGATGCTATATAAAACCTACACAAATAAAACTTAAAGAATCAGTGTTAGGCTGATTTATAGTAGTGAAAATAAGGAAATATATCGCAGCAGCATCCACATTAAAAGCACTACTTTCGCCAAGGACACTGAGGGGCAGGCAGACCTTGATGACATCGAGACTCAGCCTGGCTCCTTTGAAGAGAATTCAAGTTCAGCAACAAAGGCGCTTGGAAACACTTTACCAGTGAATGAGGAAAAAGTAAGAAAATGTCCTGACGGAAGCAATTTGAAGAAATAGAGTTCCACACTATGAAATAAGAAGCAACAAGGTGAGACATGAACAGTTCAATCATTTTGCACAGGAGAAATGTGGCTATGCAATTACAGTAGAAGACACAGGCACTTTAAAAGGTCTGACATGCCCTGTGATAAGACATACCTGATTCACTTGAGGTCTGATTTTCCCGCTAAAAACATAATTGCCGAACTACCACATATGGTGTAAGCACACATACACACCTAGCACACACACGTGTGAAAATTAAACAGAGACTACACGTGTGAGAGGTAATAGCAACCGTGCACACATGCTTCAATCAGCACTTCAACTATACACTAATAGGACTTCAAAACGCAGAACACCACCACTCACTAGAATGAAACGGACTACAATGGGGGTTTAAAGCAGTGATGGGGTCGGTAGAGGGAGTGATTTCTAGATGAGGCAAGCAGCAAGAGGTTTGAGGGAGCAAGCAGCGGCCGAAGGGAGGAAGTGGGGGAAACAGAAAGGAGTAATGAAGGGAAAAGCAGTGACGAGGTTGCAGGAGGGGGTGATTTGTGGATGGGGCATCTTGTAAAAGCATGAGCACTACTGTACCGCGCTGAAAAAGAAAGAAAAAATGGGTCCTAAAATATTCGTAAAAATGGAAGCAGTAGATGTTTACAAGTACTTAGCCCATTCTCTGGAGGGAGCATTAAACACAAGAAGAGGCATGGCCATGATTACAAAAGCTGACACAGAATATGAGACAGACGATGGAGTGAGCAAATGTGAAGCCAGTGGGCGGGCTGAAGCCCACAGATTAACCCCTTGTGTGCGTCGGATGGCCCCTGGCCATCCGACATCACAGTGGGCGTGTGCAGAGGACAGCGGGGCTCCCTTTCATTAACCCATTATATACTTTGTATGCATTTCAATTCAATGAAAAACGGACTTGCAAAATATCTCATTAACAATAATCGATATTGAAGATGGACTCTTCACCGATGCTGTGATCCTGGTGGCCATCTTTGAATGTGCATCTTTGACAATTGTAATCCACATTAATTTTTGTAATGTTTATACAATTAATTCGTTACTGTACGAAATAGTACACTCATAAATCATTAAAACCATTGTCACGACCCTGAATGGGCAGCTTCCTCAATACTCAATATTAAACATTACAAATATTACTGTATATACCCCCAAAAAATCCGCTTTGCTTGGATAAATGGGCACGGATATATATCAAATACACAGGTTGCCCACAAAAGGATTCGCTCTCCCAGGTAGGTTATAACTCCTTTAATGAAGATTGCAGTGACAACAGCATGAGCAGGAAATCTGATACAAGGCAGCCTGAAGCATTTCAGGCTACCACGCCCTTGTTCACAGACCTGGAAAGAGTCAAACAACAAAGAGATGCAGTCACCTGTTGCATTTTAAATCAGTGTCCCGCCCACAATGAGCCTTCCGACGAAGTGCAAAGCATGATGGTACTTGTGGTGCTGCTTATGTATTACCCCAGTGGGTTTTGGTGTCTCTCTCATAGATAAGCAAATTTTACCCCAGTGGTTGACTTTAACTGTCTCACATCTGAGTCCGCTTCTAATACCACATCATTCATAAAGGCCCCACTGGTCCGAATGTGACCATTGTTCCCAGTCACTTCAGATCCACCCTTCTGCAGCAGTGATAATCCATGGCTGGACTGGCCGTAAACATCAAATAGACAGGTTGCCCTCAAAAGGATTCACTCTCCCAGGTAGGTTATAACTCCTTTAATGAAGCATGAGCAGGAAATGGGTTACAACAAGGTGGCCTGATGCGTTTCGGGCTACCACGCCCTTGTTCACAGGCCTGGCAAGAGTCAAACAACACAAAGATGGAGTCATCTGTTGCATTTTAAATCAGTGTCCCACCCACATTGAGCCTTCCTACGAAGTGCAAAGCTGCAAAGCATCATGGTACTTGTAGTGCTGCATATGTATTACCCCAGTGGGTTTTGGTGTTGCTCTCATACATAAGCAAATTTTACCCCAGTGGTTGACTTCAACTGTCTCACATCTACCCGTGGGTTTGCACCGCCGTAGAAGAGCGGATCCCTACCAGAACGCCAACGGTGCTCGTTTTATCATCGCTCCGCCGCTCGCTGTGTAATAAGTAAAAACTCCAGTTTCTTGTCACCGGTCATTAAAACGCCACAGCACTCCAGGACTGGTATATTCCATATTCCTTTATTTACGAAAGAAGCTTCTACACGGTTTGGTGCTCATGCATCCTAGTTACGATGTAGATCTTTTAATTCTGCGGGTTTTACATTATAAATCATGTGATAAACATTTCATACCCATGGAGAAGGGAATGCTACAGCTTCATTTTCTTCGGTTCCTAATTTCTGGTGACAAGATGACAAGGTTTCTTAATTACTGGTGACAAGAAACAAGAGGCTTTGCTATATATATATATATATATATATATATATATTTTTTTTTTTTTCAACAAAGTTCCCAAGCTTACGAGAGGGCACACGACTCTGCTCCGCCATCCGGCAATGATTTGCAGCTTGTGCGTGTGCCCTCTCGTAAGCTTGGGAACTTTGTTGAAAAATTAATTGCACGGCATCCCTGCCGTGGAGGGGGAACCATCGCCAGTTGGATAATCAAGATATCCAGCTGATCGAGGCTACAGACTTCGAACTTTTCGTCAGTCGTGAAGCACACTGCTCAAAATTGCACATTAGCCTGCAGCAATGCTCCGACCCTTACTACAAGGTTAAAAAACATTTGCTCTAACAATTGGACACACTTTGAATCGTGACACGCATTTGGGAACTCCATAGCCCAGCATGCAATAGCAAAGGAATGCGCTTCAACACACGCCCATTGAGGGCAGGCATGCTAATAAAGCTCAGTTGAAAACAAAATGCGTGCATCATTGTTTGTTCACGAGCAGCCCATGAAGAAGCGGCGTGAGGCCGTGAAACGCGTTGGCAGAAATTCAGAAGTGGGAGCATGAAAGCAAGCTGCAAATCATTGCCGGATGGCGGAGCAGAGTTGTGTGCCCTCTCGTAAGCTTGGGAACTTTGTTGAAAAATTAATTGCACGGCATCCCTGCCGTGGAGGGGGAACCATCGCCAGTTGGATAATCAAGATATCCAGCTGATCGAGGCTACAGACTTCAAACTTTTCGTCAGTCGTGAAGCACACTGCTCAAAATTGCACATTAGCCTGCAGCAATGCTCCGACCCTTACTACAAGGTTAAAAAACATTTGCTCTAACAATTGGACACACTTTGAATCGTGACACGCATTTGGGAACTCCATAGCCCAGCATGCAATAGCAAAGGAATGCGCTTCAACACACGCCCATTGAGGGCAGGCATGCTAATAAAGCTCAGTTGAAAACAAAATGCGTGCATCATTGTTTGTTCACGAGCAGCCCATGAAGAAGCGGCGTGAGGCCGTGAAACGTGTTGGCAGAAATTCAGAAGTGGGAGCATGAAAGCAAGCTGCAAATCATTGCCGGATGGCGGAGCAGTCTCGTGTGCCCTCTCGTAAGCTTGGGAACTTTGTTGAAAAATATATATATATACATATATATATATATATATATATATATATATATATATATATATATATATATATATAGCAGGTAACTCTCCCCGATTTTCACCTTCACCGTGAAAGAAAGAGTGCGGACCACATGGGCTAAATCAGCTGCAAAATTTATTGATAATCCTTCTGTGATGCAGCGGCAGCCATGACGCGTTTCGTCCCTCACAGGGGCTTGATCACATGACACACTCATGGTTCAGCCATTGGTTTAAATACTTTACAGTTTTTTTCAGTCTTTTTCATTTCGTGAATGCTTGTATCATGTGACATACAACCCTTAAAGTGCCAGTGCAAAAATAATTTTAAACTTTATAAGATCAGCAGTTGATTTTCATTGCTCACTATACAAAATTATATATATTTATGATGTATGTGTATATTTATATACATTATTTTTCCTTCCGGTGGGGGTTTATATAGCGTGAACTCAACCCGAAGGTATCAGAGTGATTTACATGAGCACTAGTTACGTTACATACGGGCACATTCATTTTTGTTAGGCACAGGGAGATTAAGTGATTTGCCCAGAAACACAGGATGTTGAGCCTCCCTGACGAGACTTGGACTTGGTTCACTGCTCTAGCCTTTAGGCCACATATAGCTATCTATATATATAGATATGTTGATAGATAGACAGACAGACAGACAGACACTTACTTCTGGCTACAAGGAGTCATTGTATGGAAAATGGCCGGCTTCAAGTGAGTCCGCATTGGTAGTTTGAGGAGCTTCTGGCAACGGTGGTCTTAATTCTCCATCGTCTCTGCAATATTAAAATGTGATACTCCTAGAGTCCATTAGTGTAGTCAAGGTGGTAGAGACCCTGGATCTTTATTTCCATATTTCTAGGTAATTGTTCTCTTTGACTTCGATACGTTTATAATAATGCTCCTAAACCACTAATGTATGAAAGAACAAAATGAATACAGGGGCGTAATACACATCCTCGTGATGCGGGTGGGTGTGCCCCAGTCTCGGAGCCCTGAAGGGCTCACACTCTGTTTGTGTGTGAATTTGTCTCCGGTTCAGCTGTGTGCAGCATGCTTTCTGAGGGCACCGTGCTGCCCCAGGGCTGAAGGCAAAGAAAGGAACAGCGTGTTACTTTATCTCTCTATCTGAGCCCGAGTGTGCCAGAGGAGGTGTCTCTTTCAAGAGCAGATTGAGCTCCATATAACGTGCCAGGGCTTCTGGCAGGAAAAATAAACAAGGCCAGGCTTCTTTTGCTGTGGAGGCCTGAACTGTAAACGAATTGATTTAGAGTTTGAAACAATTTCGGGAAGCAGGTATTTTCATGGGGGCTTGAGCAGAATCTTAATGGCACCCTGACCCCACATTACTGCCAAGGTTTCAGATTGCTTATGTGTGATATTTTCATGATTTCAGTGTAATTATGAGTGACTTTCAATGACTGTGAGTGACACTTTCTTTCGAGCCAGATCAAGCAATGAAGATGAGGGAAACATATAAATATCGGAAATTATATACATTTCTGCAACAAGAAACCCTAAGAACATCTTAAAACTGCTGCAAAGTACCATGAATGGAAGTGCACTAGAATGTGAGAAAGGCCCCAGCGTGGAGCCTGAGGCAGCCTCACTGACACTGAACACAACATTGTGCAGATTGTGGACAGTGAGTGCAATGCTGAGCTCGGCTCGGGCGCTGTAACTTTACGTATAGGGCAGGCTACTGGCTCAGGGAGTTAGAATAATATCTCTGTGACACTCACTTCCCTCACTATTACCTGCTGTCTCTCCTGTGCAATCACCACACACTCCATCATAGGCAGCTTGTTCCATTCCGCGCCAGCCCCACCCCTCAGTGCGGCAGAGAAATACCCAGTGGAATAAAAGGCCTTACCTGGCCTGACTACTACAAGATATGTTTTGTATGTTTCCATTACCATCTTGTTCGGTGGGTTACTGTCCTGTGGGGTGCACTGTTTCAACAGTTTACCCTACAGAATTAAAACATTACAAAAAAAACACAAATACAAAAAGGCCTGTCAAGAGAGAGTTAGACTCTCAGGGAGAGGAGTTAGCCTAACTGCTCGACCTCGGTCCTGGGGATCTGGGTTCGAGTCTCGGTAACGACGCCAAAACCTCCTGTGATTCTGGGCAAATCACTTAATCTCCCCGTGCCGAAAAAATAAAATAAAAAATGGAAGTGTGTGTCCTCATGTAAAACGTAACTTGTGCTATGTAAAGCGCTCTGATACCTGATTCGGTTCGGGTCTAGTTCGCGCTATATAAAACTCTACACAAAAAAAAAGAAACAAAAAAAATCATCAATTACGATACCAGTGATACTAAAAGGGCACCACAGCTATATAATGTTGTAAATGATAGCAGTGAGCAGGCCCAGTACTAAATAAAATACAATCATGCCTCCTGAGTCCTGACTCTTAATAAGCAGGCATACACACTCTGTGCCCAGGTGAGCATTCTACACGTGTGTCTTTCACCAACTTTCAAATAACAAAACAAACTGCCTGACATGGCCATCATTACTTTTCTCAAGTTGTACCCCGAGTATGAAATAAGCAAAGAGTGACAGAAGCAGCAGGGCTGTCGATTAGTGTATCTGAAGCGCCACTTGTTAGGCTAAGAAAATGTTAAATGCGTATGCCTGGAATAATATTCCAATATAACAGACTCTGCAGCCGACTTCACTTACGCTGGCCATGGTGCGTACTTTCTACTGTTTTATACGAAGCATGTAAAACAGGAAAAGAGACCCCAGTCCAGACACCGACCTGCAGGCAGCTGATTGCGCTGCCACTAAAAAAAACAATTTGTGAATTTGCTCTCGCCTGGCTCCGAGTCTCACAGTGACACGGTCACTTACTAGAGAGGCTTGCCACTGTGGTTCAGTGTATGGGCCAGTGTATGGGCCAGCCGCCCCGCCTGTGTCCTCAACACTAGTCTCTCCCCCTCGGCAAACGGACACGGTGCGCCACCCCGGCATTAGACTCACTGAGACTCAGCAGCAGGCCCGTTGCAGCACAGTGGGCTTCCCATGCGCTGTGGTCCAGTGGGGTTGGGCCAGGCGGTAGCCGCCGGGGTCATGGCAGCCTGCCTGTGCGCGGCATGCCCCCACTAGTCCCTGCTTCCTGAATCCAACCTCACTTCCTTCCAGGACCAGCCAGGACGAGAGGTCAGGTCACATCCCCCTGCTTCGCCACAGTCAGTACATGGCAATGCAAACCACTTCTGAGGGTAGCAGGCCCCGCCGGGGTGTCCCGGTATTGGGCAGAGGACTGCCTCAGCCGGGATACATTGTAGCAGGCAGCAGTCCACAACTCACGATCCTTCACCGTTTACTGTATGAGCCTGTTCTGGTGGCAGCGCTCGGGCCGGCAAGTCTGCGAGGAGCAGCAGAGCCGGCGCACAGGTGTCACAGGCGTGCCGGCACGTGTGCTAGCAGCCTGGCATAGCCAGTTTCATCGCTGGTACAGCAGAGTGAGACAGTGGCATTAAAATGCTTGACAATGCATTTCAGTGCAGTGATGCGGAAAACCACACTGAAATGCGTTAGAGTCATGCCTAATGCGTGATACTTGGCAGGCCTGACAGAGTGGCAGAGGCGCAACTAGTGTCAAATTTCAGGGTGGGCTAATAGAAATTTGGGAGGGGCTAATTCTTCCAGCAATCGTCAGAGTGAAGATGCAGGGGCTCTGAGAAGGGATGAAAGAACAACAAAGCCTCGTTAACAAGTAAATTGTCTTTTAAAGACCTGTGAAGTACTCGGGTGCGGCTATGTGTGTGCCCGGGAGGCTGTCTCAGCCCGGGCTAACACACACAACGGGGGGCTGAAGCCCTTTGAGCCCAATGGGAGTTGCACGCCTGGTGAGTGATGAGTTTTGTGTTCCTGGTCTGGATGTTTGCTATTTTTGTTGGTCTGGATCAGATCAAGGGAGTGAAGTCCTCAGACTGATGAAGGTACAGAAGCAGATGTTACATTTCCATGTTCTCCTTTAGGTAAAAGTTTACAACATCAGACAGGAACCAGTTGAGGTGTTAATGTTTATTTCAGCCTGTCGCTGGGAAGGTATTGTAGTTCAGGCCTCAAGTGTTGCTGTTCTGGCAACAGAACTAGAAAACCAACATGCAACGCTGTGCAAACTGCCATTTTGTGGTCCTTTTTAAATTCAATTAAAAGAATTGGATAAAAGGAGCAGATGGCTAAGGTGCACTGGTCCAGGATTTGAGAGGTGAGGTGAATGAAATGGAGAATGCCCAAAAAACGTAAAGGAGATTATTCGAACACAAGGGTCATAATGGATAGAGACAAACTGAGGACCAACAGAAAACATATACAGTAGGGTGGGGAAATGAGGGTCATTAAGGAGAGAAAGATGGGAAAAGAGTATCATGAAAACAGAAGAAGTAGAATGGGTGGAGGAGGGTAGGCAGGATTTGTGTGTCTCTGGACAGCCGGTGTTTTGAGGGAGATGGTGTGAGCGACATTGGAACAGACGTAGGTTTACTGTCTCAAGGCCACCAGACATGGTAAGGGTCAGCTACAAGTTCAACCCATGCTGGAGCAGGATTGAGGAGCATTGGCGTACCTGCTTTTAAGTGTCATAGGCCTTGAAAGGGGCCACATATCAAAGTTGCATTGGAAGATCTGTGTGCAAGGGCCTGGTTCCAGGAACAGCAGGATGAATATGTTGAAGCACATTGCTGAGATGAACAGGGCTTGAGCAATATTGTTGAGCTGCTTGTAAGTAGGCCTGGGCCAAATGTCTGCAAAACTGGCATAATCTCACCTAATTTCAGTGATTTCACATTACGTTTATTAGGTGAAATTCCTGAAATGATGCTATTACACACGAGGATGCATTACAGTCTAAAATGTAGCGCCAAAAGGTGGTTTTGCATTTTGTGCAATTACAGGTAATTCTGTGTAGTTTTTCTAAAATTTCGCATAATCAAGCAAAAGCCAATTGCTCAATTTCCACACCCCTACTTGGTTCAGGAACAGTGGGGAATACTGCTGCAATCCAGGATTCGCATGCATTGCCAGATTTGCTCACAGACGCACAAGTGCCTGAAAAACAGAGTGGTGGCGTTGCAGGCTAGGTCTGAGGTGTTTTGGCAGAGCTGAATGGAAGGGCAGGGTAATGGTGCTATGGATCAACATTTACTGACAGACTTCCTCGCAATGGCACTTATTTTTTAATCACAGGTTGATTGTAATGCACGGGAGGATTGATGCACTGTTGCGTATCACTTTTATACACCTACAGAGGGATGGTGCTGCAGGGAAAAATTGAATCATATTGGTAGAGCTTCTTGTGATGACCATACTATTCCGGTGACCACTTTTGGTGCTCACTGGGATGCCATATTCCAACTGTGGATTTTTTATAGCCTTGTTCCACTTGAATTGAACTAACACATGAAAACAATCATCTGTAAAACTATATAACTGGACAGAGGCGGCTTCTACGTTAAGGCAGAGGAGCGTCGCCCCACTAAAATATTGCCCCAGAGATAGAAAAATAAAATGGTAATAAAGTTTATTTATCACCTTTTTAATTTTCCCCATCCCGAGTTTAGCGTCAGGAAGGGAGGAGGGGGGGGGGGGGGGGGGGGGCAAGGCTTTCCGATTTCTGCAGCTGCCAGTCAGGCAGCAGCAGAAAACAGGGATGGGCAGGGCACTATAAGTTTAAAGTGCACATGTCTTTTTGGTCGGCCGTCTTGCGATGGCCCGCCAGACATGTACATTTGGAAACCTCTCCGACCCACCTGTTTTACACAGCTGGGTTAGAGACAGTATAGGGCTCCAGTCAGCCACGGCTCGTGCAGGGCGTTACACCGGGCGGTGATGTCAGGCAGAGGAGGGGCAGGGTGGGGGGTGGTAAAATGCGGGATATACACGATGTCAGGTAAGTACCGAAAAAAGAAAAAAGAAACTAATTTCGTTGCGCGCGCTGCATCACATTTGGCGATGCAGCGCGGGTAACGAAATTCGTTTTTTTTTTTTTTTTCGGTACTTACCTAACATCATCCATATCCCGCATTTTACAACCCCTCACCCTGCCCCTCCTCTGCCTGACGTCACCGCCCGGGGTAACGCCCTGCACGAGCCGTGGCTGGCTCCAGTGTCATCGGGAGCACTGAAGGAGGCCGCTCCCTCCAATCCTGGCGCTTCTTTCATGCTGCATCAGACCAGCACCAGGATTGGCTACTGCAGTTTTCTGGGTCAAGCGTTGGAGCCTACCTGCCTGCCTGCCTGGTGAAGAACCGAGCGAGAAGGAGGATGTTGCGCCAGCAAGGTAAGTGGAATTATTTTTGTTCACTTATTTTTGTACTTTTATTTTTGTGTCCCCCTTACCATCCATGCTCCCTGTATGACAGCCGCCACTGTAACTGGAATTTGTCCCTGCTGACATGGAACCCCTGGTGATGATTACAGGGCTGTAGGTCAGGCTTCAGAGGCTTTTATAAAGGACACAGAGTATTAATAATTTAAAGGTGAGCCCCTTGGTTTTGTTTGCTCAGGATCAGGTTTGTGAGCGCAGAGTACGTGTACGACCGTTGACCCTGCCTCCAGGCTAGGTCGCCCCCACGCGCTGCTGCCTTCCAGCCAGCCTCCTCTGCCAGCTGATTTCCACCGCCGCTGCCTGCCTTGGACGACCCAGCCGCCGTTGAGCCGCCCACCTCCAGATTTTCCTCCTTCCCACCGCTGCCTCCCTGTGGCCCCGCCCCCCGCCAGCCCATTCGCCGCCCCGCTCCCGCCACCCAGCTGCTCCTTCCTCCCGGTTACATACTTAAGGGGGCCGTGTAGCAGGCGAAGGGAGCGACCGTTGACCCTGCCTCCAGGCTAGGTCGCCCCCACGCGCTGCTGCCTTCCAGCCAGCCTCCTCTGCCAGCTGATTTTCACGGCCGCTGCCTGCCTTGGACGACCCAGCCGCCGCTGAGCCGCCCACCTCCTCCCTCCCGGTTACATACTTAAGGGGGCCACGTAGCAGGCGAAGGGAGCGACCGTTGACCCTGCCTACAGGCTAGGTCGCCCCCACATGCTGCTGCCTTCCAGCCAGCCTCCTCTGCCAGCTGATTTCCACCGCCGCTGCCTGCTTTGGACGACCCAGCCGCCGCTGAGCCGCCCACCTCCAGATTTTCCTCCTTACCGCTGCGGCCCCGCAACCCGCCAGCCCATTCGCCGCCCCGTTCCCGCCACCCAGCTGCTCCTCCCTCCCGGTTACATACTTAAGGGGGCTGCGTAGCAGGCGAAGGGAGCGACCGTTGACCCTGCCTCCAGGCTAGGTCGCCCCCACGCGCTGCTGCCTTCCAGCCAGCTTCCTCTGCCAGCTGATTTCCACCGCCGCTGCCTGCCTTGGACGACCCAGCCAGTGGCGTCACTAGGGTTGGTGTCACCCTGTGCGAGTAACTCATGGTGTCACCCCCTCACGACTTACCGCATGGACCTCCTCCGCTCCGAGTCCGCCAGTGGACACAGCGGCTGGAGGGACACTGGAGCACGGCTGGCTGTAGTGACACAGGAGCACAGTGGCTGTAGCGACATAGGAGCACAGTGGCTGTACGGACACAGGAGCACAGTCCACAGTGGCTGTAGGGACACAGGAGTACAATGGCTCTAGGGACAGAGGTGCACAGTGGCTGTAGGGACACAGGAGTACAGTCCACAGTGGCTGTATGGATACAGGAGCACAGTGACTGTAGGAACACAGGAGCACAGTGGCTGGATGAAGGCTTCGAGCCCACGCAGGGCGAGGAGCACTGCTGACGTACGGTGCGGAGCCAACATGCGCCCAGAAGCAAGGCTGGTAGAGTGTAGGACCCATCAAGGGCCCGACGTGCGGCTGCTGCAGGGTCTGAAGTCCACGTGTGGCCAGGCGCACCACTGGTGGAGGGTTTGGTGCCCACAAAGTCACAGGCCCACACAGAAAAGCTGTCTTTGAGCACTGTGGCCGGAGGACATTGCACCTGTGTGAGGCCAGAGGTACGGTGGGGAATTGTGTGGATTCTCAGCATGGTCAGGAGCAGAGGGGACCAAAGCTGCGGAGCCTGAGTGTCGCCAGCAGCCAGCGTGGTGGACTGGAATAGAAGCGTGGGACCTGGATCCTGGATTATTGCTGTCTGTACAGGGCCAGGAGCACAGCTCGTGGAGGCCTTGGAGGCTTCAAGGGCCCGGAGCAGTGCAGGCCCTACAGATTTTATCCTACGCGGCGACGGGGGCAGCAGGTGCATCCCTACGCTGCCCCCAGGATGTGGTGGAGCCGCATCCCACAGCTGCTGCTCCTGAAGACGCTGAGGAGGCGCTTTCAAACGGTTGTGGCGCTAGGCCTGCTGTTCCTAGGGTTTTGGACCGCCTACCTGCACCTGGTGGCATCACCTGAGGATAACCCCATGAACCACAGTGAGTACCGAGGGGTAGGAAGCAGGGCCCACATGTATGTATTGTGCCATATAAATAACTTTGTGCCTACTGCTGAAGGTTTTTTCTTCATGTTGATTAGGTCATCAGGAGGAAGGTCTTACCTTGGGGCACCAAAAAACTCCCAGAGGCAATGTCTGCTCAATAACATGTTGCTTTATTGTGGAGGCACGTGCAGACATGCAGCATTATATGCTTGGCATTCGTCATGTTCTAAAGCTGAACGTCCCAATGCACATCGACCCATCTCAGAAAATGCTTCCTTGTTGTGGCCTTATGTCACCAAATCACACTGTGCCCACTGCACTCAGTGAGATGTCACAAAACCCCATTCTTATTGTTTGTTTTCTTTGGGTGTCATTTTAGTTTGTCCATTGAAATGGCCACTAAATTTGCACAGACATTCAGTTTTACTGATAAAACTGTATTGGTGACAAATGATGATGTGTGGAGCTTGGGTTTCTGTGACCATCCGTCATTTGTGCATCAATAAGTTGAGTGTTCTGATTTGTTTTAACCCTATTCAAATCTGTGTTTCCATAAATCTTCAGAACTAAATGGGCTTTGTGCTTGGTTTTCTCACAGGTGAATGTGTACATTTAATTTACAGGTATCTACATTTTGTTGTGGGTTACAAAAAATGACAGCCTTCCCTTTCGCACTCCCTGTGCCTGGGAAGATTGTCATATAATTCACTTTACTTTCTCTGACCACAAAGTGAGAGAAGTTTGTAAATACCAATCCTCCACGTTGAAAAAAACATAAGCAGCAATTTGTCAGAAGTCATATGTCAGGTCAGGTCATCTATCGTTGAAGCATATGAAATGTGACAAGATAAATACAGAATGTACAAGCATCTTGGTTTATTGCTCAGACTTACTTTCAAGACCCACCAAAAGTAAGCTAGACCCTCCAGTGGGTCCTGAGCCACAGTTTGGGAAATGCTTTGATGCTAAGGCATGCAACCACAGGTAGGTGAACACAAATGGCAACAGACTATTTGTGCGGTGCCTCTGTGTAACCTGTCACTTTCTGTTTGTGTTTTTGTCTGTGCCCTGGATTTTTTGTCCTAAACATCTGGTGCTGCTTTTTTTGTTCCTCAGTTTACAGTGCAAGTACCTTGCCACATGATGGCATTGGGGTGAATACCTAGTGGAACTGAGCTGCTGACCTAGGGAGCAGGGGTTAAATCCTTGTCTAGGCTTAGCAGCCTGTTTTTGTGACCAAATCACTTAATCTTTCGCTGCTTAACAATGAAAAAATGTGTTAGTAGTATGGTTTTGTTGTTAAGTGCACTAATGTCCTAGGGACGGTTTCGCGCTATAAAAAACAGCATAAAAAATGTCCAGTCTGAGGGGACCTAAAAAGAAGCATGCTCCGCTGAGAGACCGCATACATTGTCTGTGTTTGTTTATGCATTCCTCTGTTTACATACGTTAGCTAGTTCTAATCAGACTTGCTGACTTTGTCAACGCTCGTTTTAATAGGTCCAGCAAAAGTAAAGGAACTGACTTGAAAATGAAATTTGCTGGAAACCCCATATATGCATGTGGTTACTCACGCCATAAACCCCTTAGGTATGCGGTGTCTATGTTTAAAAGCCATACGTTTCATGACGTTTTTACAGTGGGTAGTTTAATAACGAGGTGCATGCCCTGACCTTTCTCAGTATCTATCAGCACATGTGATGCAGGGGTACTTGTGAGTGGGTGGATGCAGGGTTACTCGTGAGTGGGTGACATTGCCTTTGTCCGACAGCAGCCCTCGTGCTTGCATCTCTTCCCAGCCAGGGCATCCAAGCTGACTCCAGGTGAATCGCTGTAATGTTACATGAACTGTAACTGCAGTGTATGTGGTCTTCCGGGTACTACGAGCAGCCTGACTGGATTACAATTAATATCTTACCTTTTCAGACTTCACTGTCGTGGTGGCTGGGCCCCTACCATACGGGTTCTGCTTCTGCAAATCCCCCAGCAGCACTCCTCCCCTGCCGAGACCGTCTCTGTTTAAGCTCGTGGTGGTGACGCACGTCAGAGGAGAACAACGCAGGGGGCTGGCCTGGGGCCGTCATTGGTAGCGCTAGAAGATTGATGGCCCTGGGACCCACAAACTGGGGACGCAGCCGCCGCGCATCGCACCATCACCACTATGGTGGTAGGTGGTGCATGTGTGGCGCTGGCGTGCACTGCAGTATTTGTTTCTCCTTATTATAATTAAAGAAGAGCAGAGGCGAGGCTCTAGAGCTGTGCGCATAAACCAGATTGGTGTCACCCCCATATCATGGTGTCACCCAGTGCGGACCGCACCCCCCGCACCCCCCTAGTGACGCCGCTGGACCCAGCCGCCGCTGAGTCGCCCACATCCAGATTTTCCTCCTTCCCGCTGCTGCCTCCCTGCGGCCCCGCCCCCCGCCAGCCCATTCGCCGCCCGCTCCCGCCACCCAGCTGCTCCTCCCTCCCGGTTACATACTTATGGAGACCACGAAGCGACCGCGCCGCTGGCGCGCCAAAGGCAAGCCGGTCTGCGCCCGTCCGCGCCTGGACCACGCCCAGCGCCAGGACCCCTGGCCCCTGACGAGGCCATCCCACGCGACGAACCTACGACACCGCCACCCTCAACGCACTCAACGACGGCCGGACCCCCTGCTGCTACCGGGCCAACCCGAAACGCACCCACGGACCTTTCACCTGTCAAGCCTGCAAATTCTCCTGCCTCCGAACTGGCACCGCACCCGCCAAGCCAGGGACCAACAGCACCCACCTCAAGTGCATCCTGCTCAACACCCGCTCCGTCCACAGACACGCCGTCGAACTCTGGAACCTCCTCGACACAACCTCACCAGACGTCGCCTTCCTCAGAGAAACCTGGATGAACGCCTGCTCAGCCCCCGACATCGCCATAGCCATCCCGGAGGACTACAAGATCACCCGGAGGGACCGCGTCAACCAAACCGGAGAAGGCATCGCCATCATCCACAAAACCACCATCCGAATCACGACCAACTCCGACGACACCCTTTCCGCCGCCGAGCACCTCCACTTCCAGATACACACCGACCCCAAGACCACCCTCAGAGGCACCCTCATCTACAGGCCCCCGGGAACACGCACACAATTCAGCGAAGCCATCGCAGACTTTATCAGCCAGCACGCCCTTACCTCCTCAGACTACATCCTCCTAGGAGACCTCAACTTCCACCTGGAGAACAACAATGACAGCAACACCGCCGCCCTCCTGGACAACTTCACCAACCTTGGACTCAAGCAACTGGTGAACACCCCCACCCACTACGCCGGTCACACGCTAGACCCCATCTTCTCCTCCAGCAAGCACATCTCCTCAGCCACTCCACCGGACTACACTGGACAGATCACAGCTGCGTCCACTTCAACTTCAGGAGAACCATGACCCACCACCACCCGCAACAGGCTCCCCACAGAAGCTGGAGCAAGATCACTGCCGACCAACTCACCACCTCCCTCAGCCAGAACCCTCCCACCAACACGAGGGACCCCAACGAAGCAGCCCGCAACCTCACACAGTGGCTCACCAACAGCGCCGATGACCTCGCGCCACTGAAGAACCCTCCCAACAGACTCAGCAGCAAGAAAGCTTCGTGGTTCACCAACGACCTCAAAAACTCCAAGAAAACCTGCCGCACCCTGGAGAAAGCCTGGCGCCACAACCAGACATCGGAGAACATGACAGCCCTCAAGAACGCCACCCGCAAACACCACCAGCTGATCCGCACCTCCAAAAGGACAACATTCAAAGAACGTCTGGACAACAACACCCACAACAGCAAGGAACTCTTCAACATCGTTAAGGAGCTCTCCAACCCCAGCGCCTGCAACAACGACATCATACCCTCGCAAGACCTCTGCGACACACTCGCCTTGTTCTTTCACCGCAAGCTCGCCGACATACACAACAGCTTCGGCGCACAGACCACGCACCCAACCACCGAACCAGCGCCCCCCACCACCACCCTCTGCAACTGGACCCCGATCAGCACCGAAGACACCACCCGCAGGATGAACACCATCCACTCCGGCTCCCCCACCGACCCCTGTCCACACCACATCTTCAACAAAGCCGACACCATCATCGCACCCCAACTACAGGACATCATTAACAGCTCCTTCGCATCCGCCACCTTCCCGGAGAGCTGGAAACATTCCGAGCTCAGCACCCTCTTGAAGAAACCCACCGCGGACCCCACGGACCTCAAGAACTTCCGCCCCATCTCGCTCCTCCCTTTTCCTGCCAAGGTCATCGAGAAGACCGTCAACAAACAACTCTCCGCCTTCCTCGAGACAAACGGATCCCTCGACCCCTCGCAGTCCGGTTTCCGAGCAAACCACAGCACCGAGACCGCCATCATCGCAGCTACCGACGACATCAGGTCCCTGCTCGACAACGGGGAAACAGCTGCACTCATCCTCCTGGACCTCTCAGCAGCCTTTGACACCGTATGTCACCGCACCCTGATACAACGCCTCAGTGACACCGGAATCCAAGGAACGGCCTTGGAGTGGATCGTCTCGTTCCTCGCCGGAAGAACCCAGAGAGTCCGCCTTCCCCCGTTCCGGTCCGCGGCCACCGAAGTCACCCGCGGCGTTCCGCAAGGATCCTCGCTCAGCCCCACCCTCTTCAACGTCTACATGAGCCACCTTGCAGCCATCGCACGCCAACACAACCTAAACATCATCTCCTACGCCGACAACACCCAGCTGATCCTCTCCCTCACCAACGACCCCGCCACCGCCAGAGCCAGCCTCCAGGAAGGAATGAAGGACGTCGCGGAGTGGATGAAGCTCAGCCGTCTGAAACTGAACTCAGACAAGACGGAAGTCCTCATCCTGGGACCATCTCCCTCGGCCTGGGACGACTCCTGGTGGCCCCCTGCCCTGGGCACCACCCCCAAGGCGACGGACCATGCTCGCAACCTGGGCTTCATCCTGGACTCCTCCCTCACGATGTCCAAACAAGTCAACGCCGTCTCGTCATCCTGCTTTAACACCCTGCGCATGCTCCGAAAGATCTTCCAGTGGATCCCCACCGAAACCAGGAAGACGGCACCCAGGCCCTCGTCACCAGCCGTCTGGACTACGGGAACACCTTCTACGCTTGAACCACAGCCAAACTCCAGAAAAGACTCCAGCGCATACAGAACGCTTCTGCGCGACTCATCCTGGACATCCCTCGTCACAGCCACATCTCTGCCCATCTGAAGGACCTGCACTGGCTCCCCGTCAACAAGAGGATCACGTTCAGACTCCTCACCCACGCACACAAGGCTCTCCACAACATGGGCCCCAAATACCTCAACAGCCGCCTCGCATTCTACACACCCTCTCGCCAGCTCCGTTCTGCCAGCCTCGCCCTCGCCACCGTCCCACGAATTCGCAAATCCACCGCCGGAGGAAGATCCTTCTCCTACCTGGCGGCCAAGACATGGAACTCCCTCTCCACCCACCTACGGATGACCCAGGATCATCTCTCCTTCAGGAAACAACTCAAGACCTGGCTGTTCGAGCAGTAGCGACTCCCCCTCCGCGCGCTCTACAAATGTGCTGATTGATTGATTGATTACAAGAAGGCACTTGCGCCTTTCACTGTTGCCAGAATTTCTTCTGCTATTAGCCAATGCGTTTTGCAGAATGTATCAGGGTTTTAAGCAGGGGAGCACCCACCTGAGTGACAAGTGATGTGACTTCCTTTGATAATATCATAGGAGCGAAGGCCATATTATTTCATTTCCGGTGACATTATCAATAAGCCAACACCAATCGCCAAAAAGTATGCTGCAATCATGTAATGGTTACCTGAGAGTGGATGGAATACAGAATCAGACAGTTCACTGTTGTGGGCAGTGAAAGTCTTCAGATTACATCTTTCTGGTCCAGTGTTGCCAGAAGTAATTCCTGCAGGAAATGTGCAAAGAAAACAATCTTTGGGTTTATGAAATGGGTGGGGCAAGTGTAGAGAATATTTAGATGTTCAACAAGTGGTAATGGCTGGGGAGGCGCAACTGGATATGTGTAAAAAGGTGTATATGGTAGGAAGGAGTAAGAAAGTGACACAACCTCCCCACACTGGCCTTTCCTTTGGCAATAGCTAGTATGGTCGTGCCTAGCTTGAGACCTGTTTTCTGTTCTATGTCCGATGGAAGGGGACAGGTGCTTCTACCGTCTATGTTTTCTCACCAAGTCTTGCAGTACTACTTTCTATTCTGAAGTTTTGTGCAATGGCATTGCTGCTGCCTTTGCTGTGCAAACTTTATTATGAACAAGGCTGGCTCGACAACTGCTTATGCTGCGAGGCAGGTTTGCGCAGCATAAGCTTTATGTAAGGGAGGCTTGTACACAATGCTTAATTTGAGCCAGTGGTTTCCGGTGCTAGGAACAAGCACTTAATTGTCAACACCGGCCCTTATTACAGTCTGCCACATGGTGGCGCTATTTGTTGAATTTACAGCTGAGCACAACAGCAGTTGTTTATCAATTCAACATATATCAAAAATGACTAATACCTGTTGCCCAACCCATTTGTGGGCCTGGAATAGTCTGAATTGTCACACTTATAGGAGTGTGATGATTAAGCAGATGCTATGGGTGGTGCAAGCTGCAGTGGCCTTCTGACGAGGGTCCTGGCACTTATTCTTTTATGAATTAACCACTGCTTTTACAGCTGCTTTGAGTTCTTTGCCTCATCTACACGAAGAATGTTTTCTTTTTTTGAAATTCAGGAAATATTATAATTATTCAGTATTTCGATAAAACAAGACAAAAGGTTAGCACTTAGCAGTACAACGTAAAATTGTGAAATGAGGTATACATTAACACAAAAGCATCGCTGATTTAGTCTGTTTGAATATAACAAAAAAATGGGGGCAGATTTAGAAGCCCCTTGCTCCTCCTTGCGCCACCATTGCATCACTTTTTTTGTCGCAACGGCTGCGCAAACAATGCTGCCAATTTACAACATGACGCATCTAGGGAGATGCATCACGTTGTAAAGCCCTGCGTCACATTATACCTGCACCAGGTATAATGTATGCAGGGTGGGCGTTCCCATGCAAAAAGCCATGTAGAACTGATGCCGTGAAATTTACATTTCACTGCGTCACTCTATGCCTTCACTGTGTCAAAATCTCTATGCCTGCTCAGACCAGGTATCAGGAATGATGCAGGGCTTTTTGTTTAGGACTCGCCTATCTGTTATGGCAATTTGTGGCAGTTGCGTCACTTTCATGAGCCACTTCAGCAATGCGTAAATTTTGTGCCAACAGATGTGTCAGTATTTCTGACACATATGTTAATCCTTGCGCCGTGGAGCTCTGTATTGTAAGTACAGCGCATGCATGGTGGCGCAAGGACATTTAGCACTGGTGCAAGGAAACTGACGAATCTATGCAGATGCGTCAGTTCCTTGTAAATCTGCACCATGGTATTTATTTTTAGTAATGTCCATAAATATATATCGCAATTGAAACAGCAGTAGTGCTCGAAATTACAAACATGTATACCAATCAACATAAAAGTCATCTAGCAGACCCATGAAACAGATGGCATAAAATAAAATCCTGTGCTTACCGAGGACACTAAGGAAAAAAAAGAGGAAAAGGGGAAAAAAAGCACGCCAACCTAAAAATCAAAGAGTGTCTCATCCATCACAAGTTATTCCCTCATGCCCAGTTTTATCCTTGTGTATAATACATTTGCTCACAACCAAAGCCTGCTTCGGTGTCATTACTGAAAAATACATGTCAGTGCGTATTCTTTGAGGTTTAACCTTTTCAAGTTACACATCTAATATATTCTTAATGGAACAATTTACTAGGATCCATGGATATTGACCGGATACTATGTGCCTCAGGTATATTGTAAACATTCCCACCAAGGCTGAATGGAAGTGTAGCTTAAAAGCTTTTCAGGGACCCAGAACAATTTTATGTGCAATTCTTAACATAAGGTGTAATAACAAGAATTCGTTCTTGTCTATAACAACATCAGCATAGCTATAGAAGGTCCCACAACTATATAAGTGAAAGTTTTGGGAGGGACAATGTTGAAAATGTCTTGTATGTATGCTAGAATTGGCTGAGAAGTGGGCAAGTAAAGAACATATGTGCAAGATCACCCATTGTTCCAGTTCCTGTTCAAAACAACTTTATTTGGAAATTTGCCATCAAAGTTCATAAACAACACAATAAAGTAAAATAACAAAATCCTGAGGTTAAAATAACTGCAGGTACAAAATTCATACAAGAAGGTAAGCACAAACAAAGTGGATAGGCTAAACATCATTAGTCCATAGCGACTCCAGTGGAGATGTTATTATGTCTGATCCTCCATATGCCAGCAAGAACCTGGAGAATGCAGAAAACGCCCATTGGCTTGTGTCTGATAATAAAGTCCTCAATGCCTCTCTATATACCCTGACCCCTACATTTCGGCAAATGGGCAGTGGTGAAGAATAGATTAGAGTGGTGTAAAGTGGATTGGCACACAGTGCATGAGCATAGAGTTGAGTGTTACAGAGTAAAGTGCATTGGCTTAGAGTGTATTGGCATAGAGTGCAGTGTTGTATCGTGCAGTGTTGCAGAGTGACGTAGAGTACACTGGGGCGCAGAGTGGAGTTGTGCAGAGTAGATTGGTGTGGCATAGACTGGAGTGGTGTAGAGTGCAGAGGTGTAGAATAGGAAGGCGAAGAGTGCATTGGCATGGGGTAGAGTAGAGAGGTGCCGTTTTTTTTGTTGCCATTTCAAACAATGCAGACTCAACCCGAAGGCATTAGAGCGCTTTACATGAGCACCAGTTACATTTCACAAGAACGCATTCATTTTTTGTAGGGACAGAGAGATTAAGTGATTTTCTCAGAACAACAGGATGTTAAGCCAATGCCAAAACTCGAACCTGGTTACCCAGTTCCAAAATTGGCTGCTCTGGCCATTACACAACATCCTCTTGTTTTGATTTTCACCAGTCTTGTCAGGTTCCAGGCATCAGTAGAGAGGTAGAAGACCCGCGTGTCGGTGATATCACGACAGTCAGCAGTAGTGATGCCGTGATCGATCCTGCAGTCCGTCTGACATTGTTGTGTGGTGTTCCCTTATTCCACCACTTCCAGAGAAGGCCACAGTGTGTACCACAGACTGTGGAGAAAGAGCACATCTTCTCATTTGGGTATGACATAGAGGCTTAGAAAGCACCTGTTTAAACAATTAAAATGATATGAAAGAATCGTATATCCGCTAAACTCACAATCAAAGCAATGCACGGATTTCCTCAATTTAATAGTACATTTTCTAAACTAACAAAAAATACCTGAAAGATTAATATTAGTGAAACCCCTGTCTTTGGTCTTTCTCTGTGGCTGTAGTGTGCAGAAGGTACTGCATTGTATTGTAATTGCAATTATGTAGCACTTACTACCCCTGAAGCACTTGATGGGGGGCGGTGCGCTCCTCTGGTGGTTGTATCATCTGTGCACTAGTTCCCTGTTGACATTTATATTGAGGAGCGGCTTCCACGCTAGTAGAACTAAACCTGGAGAGGGCTTGGGTTTGTTTAATCCCCTGCAGCCAGCTGCTGACAAAGTTGAGGAGAGAGGCTCAGGAAAAGTGGGGCTATGTCTGAAAGCTAATTGTGTTCTGTCTAATCCGTCAGGGTGGATGCCACACTGCACAAGGCCTCCTGAGGGGAGACTGGTACAGCACCTTGTTTTCCCCACCGCACCCTCGTGCCTGGTGCTTGCTGTAAGCGCAGTGTGCAGCACCGTGAAGTGTTTTGTGTGGTACAGTGGTGCAGCATTGTGTGGCGTATCACTCTGTGGTTTATCGCTGTGTGCCGTAGCTCCAGCATTGTTGTACATATGTCTGTTTTGTGCCTGTGTATGGTACAGCTGAGTGTCAATGTGTGCTGTGTGTGAGACAACATTGTGTGCCATAGACAGCCACTGAAGTTTGTTGAGAGCATCATTGCTGTTTGTCTGTGCGTGGGAGACAACACTGTGTACCATTGGTAGCCGTTGATGTTTGTTTTGTGCATCACACTGTGTGCCTCTCACTTTAAAGTCAGAGAAAGAAAAGTAAACAAATACCCTCAGAAGACAGACCCTAACATTTGACCTCGGTCTTTGAATTCGCAGCAAATGTGACGAGATAAGAACAAGATTTACTGGCCTATTTACAGAAACTGAGGACTCGGAAGGATACTGTAAATAAGGTTTGGGCAACGAACTGAACTAACTGCCCCTGGAGAGGCTAAATCAAATAAACTCAGCAAATGGAAAGCAAGAAAATGGTGGTTACAAACCACAAAGCCAATGACAAGCAACGGGTGGAATGCGTTACAAGGTACATTTTCTGAAACTCCCCAAGATGTCTTTAGCAAACCAGATAGCTGCGCTGTCTAGTAGGCTGCAACATGAAAATTACTCCAAAAAGTAAACCAGATATTGACTTCTACACAGACTTTTCCTAACACCTGAAAAATTGGACTTCTATTGAACGATAGATGCTGGAGATGAAGAACAACTATGGGTGATCTTGCTTATATGTTCTTCACTTGCTCACTTCTCCGGCATTATGTATCACTCCCAATGAATCAGTTGCGCATGTTTTATTTTTGTGTCCCGTTACATGAAATGTATGATCTGTGTACCAGTCAAGAGACCACTGTTCTTGTATAGCTATCAATAAAGTAAAAATATTGGGCTTTAACAAGCGATAGATTATGGATACAGAATGACCACCCTTGCAAGCTTTAATAATCATTGGAACAATAAAGGGGTTTTGATGTGGAAATGAGGAATGTTTGAATATAGCTACTTTCAGTTTTAATAAACGATAAATATCAGAATCCTCTATTCCATAAATGTGTTGTGTCTTAGCAAAAGACCTGGCTCCATCTTCGGTACTCAGATCTCTAATGTACAAAAATACCTTTTCACTCCATCTCTGTTGCAGAGAAGTATATCCGTTGAGGTTGAGATAAATATTGTACCACAGGGGGGTAAGATGTGAAAGCACTGTGTCAGAAGCTTCTATCACTTTCAATAACATTTACCTAGTACAGGCTAAAATGAAATTTGCAAGACTGAAGTGTGTTTATTAATAGTGAGGGTAGATAATAGAGAGATGTTACCCAATGATAATTTCTGCAAAGTAATCCATTGGGGAGTGTACTCCTCACTGTTCTGAAACTAATTTATGCCTTGGTTGAATTAAAAGGCAGTTTGACATTTCCTAAAGTTAGTCAAATTGACACCTCTTAGTTCTTTAGGAAGTCTGAGTTTGTTTATTGAAGTGCATGCCTTCTTTCCCTTCCACAGTAATTTAGTAATAATGTTATCATTAGTGTGGAAGCAATGTCTGAAAACTGATGGGATTCATATTGATCAGATAATTAATAATCAGGGTATTCATCATTTTAGAAGATTCAATCTTGCCCTACCAGGTGAGGAATTTTGGAGGCCTATTATCGATAATATTGGAGATTATTTTGATTACCAGACTGGGTGAATGATTTCCGCAGATCGTCATTAAATTCAAGGCCTAGGTATTTCAGAAAACCATGTTACCATGCCAGACCAGAGTTACCCAACAAAGATCTATTCAAGAGAGCCTTCAGTAGGCAAACCTCAGATGTATCTTTAATGAGGGAATATTCTGATATCTTTGCATAGGTACTAATAGTTTCCATGAGGGCCAGGATAGAGGTTTCTGCTTATCCTGTCATGATCAAGATATCATTAGCATGAACTGTCATTTCAAAACTGATACCATTAAAGGAAACCCAGTTGATTCTCGTTTTATGGGTTATCATGACCAGAAAAGGTTTGACGGCCAACAAGAATAATGTATGGGACAGAGGACAACCCTGTCTGCTCCCTTGTTTAAGAGTAGACAATTCGGTCAGATTACCACCAATTCTAACTCTTGCTCTTGGCCATGACCATCCTTATAAAATCATCTCCCCGTTCACATTTCTTAAGTACTCTATGCAGAAATGACTAGGTCACTCCATCAATGGCCTTTTTGGCATCAAGTGCCATCACCTGAGATGCCTTACTTTTTTCAAGTTCTAGGACATAGCAAAAAAGTCTGGCATTGTCACAAGCCTTTCAAAAACCCAGTTTGGTATGACCCAAATAAAGAAGGTAAAGCTGTATCTAATCATCTCTCTAAAAACTTTACATAAATCAACAGTAAGGTTTTATTTGAGATATTGGCCTATAGTTTGTGGGGAGGCTTAAATCTTTCCTTTCATTTGGAATCAAGGTTATGATCGCTTCAGCCGAGGTTCCCGTATCTCACCTGATTTCACATATGCACTTGATGGATCCATCATGGGATCCTTCAAATCTTCCCAGAAATTCATATAAAATTGCACTATTCGCCTGTCCGGGCCAGTGGCTTTCCCTACTCTGAGCTCTTTCACCACCAGATACACTTCATGCAATGTGATATCACCGTTTACAAGGCTCTTCTGTTTGTCAGTAAGTTTAGTTTTCAAAACACTTATCCCATCTGCCGAATTGACACATTTGTTTTAATCATAAAGGTCTTATAAAGATAATACAAAATCTGTGATATTTCTCAGGGGTCAGAGTGAACTCTGCGTAGACCATCTCTAACTGTTAAAGATTTGCTAATATTCTGTTTGATCTTCAGGTATCTCGCTAGGGTCTTCCAGGCTTTGTTACCTTAACAGAGCTTCATAGAGTTATAATTTATTAACTCACTGACCTGCTCTTTCACTTAATATTGTATTGCATATATTCATATATATATTTCTACCCCAGCCTTGTGCCTGGCCATTCCCCCTGACTATAACATCTTATGTGCCAATAGACAGAGCCACAACCATGGTGGAGGCGTCGCCATTATCTATAGGGCACAATGGACCATCTCTTCTTTTCCCTATGCCCAAATTGAATCTATAGAAGCATTACCTTTTTGTATCAAATTGGCCCCCAATATCACATGTTCAGGTCTATTGGTATATCGTCCTCCTAAGTCCAAGGTATCTTTCCTCCCGTTTTTTTGGGACTTTGTGCTTCAGGCCAGTTCCCGCTATGCGAATTTCACCCTGCTTGGTGATTTTAATATCCATGTGGAAGACGTTCTTGATCCAACTAGCCTTAATTTTCTTTCCACCTTAACCGATGGCGGATTAAAACAACTGGTCTCCCGCCCTACTCATGAAGCTGGACACACACTTGACCTTATATGTTCCAATCTGACGGACATTTCCATTAGCAAACCTTATCCAGTGATCTGGTCTGACCATCTTTTTATTCCTTTTTCCATTCTTCTACGTCATCAAGACAGACCTAGGTTACCGGCCAAGACGGTTGGCCGAAACTGGAGCAAGATCACTCCAGATAGTATAGCCGCACACCTTTTTGGTACTACCCCAATAGATGCCCCTGATTTGGACATCAGGCTGACTAACTTCAACAGCTGGATCTCCTCCGCCATTGATTCTCTCACTCCAATAAGGCCCATTAAAACCTTTCGAGCTGCTCCTACCTCCCCTTGGTACTCAGACGAACTCCGCAAGTGTAAATCCGCCTGCAAATTTTTGGAGCGACGGTGGAGATATTCTGACTCCCCAGACAGTAAACTTAAATATAAAATAGCTCTTAAAGATTACCGGAAGAGGATAATCGACCATAAAAGAATCTATCTGGAGGAGAAAATAAACAGAGCACAAGGCTCAACTAGGGAAATTTTTAACACAGTAAGAACATTTACTGACCCCATGGCTCTCAAACGCCAATCCCCGGTGTCACAATCCCTCTGTACTCGCCTCTCTGATTATTTTGAGGAAAAAATCACCTCAATCTATGATTCCTTCCCTTGTAACAGCAGCCCAGGTACTGTTGAAAAATCTGTAGACCATTCAGGATCCGCTCCTGTTTTTTCAGACTTTGAGGAGATTACTTTAGATCGTTCTTTGGCAGAACTATGAAAATGTAGATCTGGCTCGCCAACCGACCCTTGGCCGGCCAAACAATATAAAGCTTTGGCCCGCTACTTAATCCCATACTAAACGGCATATGGAATGATTCCCTTGGGACAGGCACATTTCCGGATTCTTGAAAACATGCCAAACTGGTCCCCATTCTCAAAAAAATCAATGCAGACTCAGATGAACCAGCTAATTATAGGCCCATTTCCTTATTGCCCGCCCCAGCCAAGGTCCTCGAAAAGCTGGTACATCAGCAACTAGCAGGTTTCTTTGAAACCCACGGTTTATTCCATGACTCCCAACATGGATTTAGACCAGGCCACAGCACCGAGCCAGCCTTGATAGAGATGGCGGATTCTGTGCGATGGAAGCTGGACGGGGGTTCAAGAGCAGTGTTGGTGCTGCTTGATTTGTCGGCAGCATTCGACACCGTCTCTCACCCCGTCCTGCTTGACCGCCTCAGGTCTAAGGGTATTCAAGGCAAGGCCTTGGACTGGCTGTCCTCTTTTTTATCGAATCGGACACAGGCAGTATTTACTCCCCCTACACCTCTGACAGTCGCCCGCTAAAGTGGTGAGTCCCTCAGGGCCCCTCACTGAGCCCCCTCTTATTTAACGTTTACTTTTTTAAGGCAACCTCGTATGCTGATGATATCCAGCTTTTATTTTTTTATGACACTCCCACTCATACCACGTTCGACCCACTAAAAGATTGCCTCCGTAACATCGCCCGCTGGATGGACAATAACTTTCTGCGCTTGAATGCTGGAAGAACCGAGGTTCTCTTTTTTCACCAATCGTCCCCGTTGGACTCGAACCTTTGTTGGCCACTCGACCTGAGCATGCCCCCCTCCCCCAAGGATTCAGGGAAAAACTTGGGGGTCAGATGGGATTCTAACCTTTCTTTTCATAATCAAGTTCAGACTGTGTCTGCTGCCTGTTTTTCAAAAATTCAGATGGTTAAAAAGTGTATCAACTTCCTTCCCAGCAACACCAGGAAAACAGTCGTACAGGCATTAATAACATCCCATCTGGATTATGCCAATGGCCTGTATCTCGGGCTCGCAACTGGACTTTGCCATCGATTACAGACAGTCCAGAATGCTGCAGTCCGCTGGCTTGTGGCATCTCATTACCAGAGCACATCTCGCCACATCGACGCAAGCTACACTGGCTACCAATTTAAAAAAGGGCAGAATTCAAAGCCCTTACTTTGGCTCATCGTGCGATCAAGGGACAGGGCTCCGCATATCTTACTTCCTGTCTCTGCCCTTATAGCAATGCCAGACCTCTTCGATCCAGTTTAAAAGCCTTGCTGTCTACCCCCAGATTTAAAAAAGTACGTTCTGGGGGAAAAACCTTCCAGGTCTGTGCCTCCTCCCAATGGAACAAACTCCCCATTTCCATCCGGATGATTCAGGAGGAGCTGCCTTTTCGTAAAGCGTTGAAAACTTTTCTCTTCTGTTAAAATCACTGGTTTAAGATTCAGCAAACCTGCAGAAGCGCCAGGACACCCCGTTGGGGTAGCTGTGCGGTATACAAAACACACATTTAAATAAAAAAATATTTTTATGGTTCAATGAGCCCGCAAGTTTATTACCTTTTTCAAAGCTAAATTGGAGAAAGTAGCTTGATATCTGATTCTAACAATTTTAGTTTGTCAGTCATTATTTAGTTCATTTTGTGCGGGTTTGCTAATTATTACCCTCTGATCTTCCCTTTAAAGGATTCCCAGTACAACTGTGGGGCAAAGTATATTTTATAGTTTTCAAAAATAAAATGACATATCGCTTCCCAAATAAGTTACGAGTATAAAGGATTCTCAAGAATTTCAGGATTCAAGCACTATATTTTTGTCTTCAGCCTCTTTGTGACCCAGTCAATTGTCAATGTGATAGCTGAGTGGTCTGAAACCAATTTTGGCTCAGTAGTTGTTGTGAGAATGAAGCTAGCTACATTATCTGTAATGAGTAGGTAATCTATTCTTGAGTGAGTATGTTGTGGCTGGGAGAATGTTTTTTTAGTTTTGGTCAATGGGGTATTGAAATTGCCATGCATCTCTAAGTAAATGCCTACCATAGATTCTTTGAAGTTTTTTATGTGATGGGGTCAGGCGAAGTCTGGTTTTGGAAAGTCAATCTAAAGTTAAGTTGTACATCATTGATATTGGGAGTATAGATGCTAAAAGAATAACTTCTTAACCAGCTTTGGAATGCCTTTCCTAATCAGTCAGTGTCCAGGATCGATATTTTAGACAGTTTTGCTAACAATGTCAGCACTCCATTCTTCCGGTTTACTGCAGCCGAGCATAGTATGTCATTCACCCCTCCACTATGTAAGTGGGATATCTATTTTTCTGTATGTTTTATTTCTTGTAGAAATAGAATGTACATGAAGTCATTACCAGCAATGATCAAGTCATTTCAGCTCAAATGCTATAACTATGCAGATGACACTCAAATACTCCTTAAACTGGAAAACATCAAAGACATTGGAAACTCAAAAAATCTTCAGTTGTCTCAGAGCTGTTGATCAGTGGATGACATGGAGCCATCTCAAATTGAATGCTTCGAAAACTGAAAAACTCACATATGGCGATTGTAAAAAATATGACCCACTCTGTGCTTGGCCAGGCGATCTGGGACCCCCTTCTAAAGTATCAAAAGAAGTAAGAAACCTTGGAATTACCATAGATTCCAAGTTAAATAATGAATGTCCAAGTGGACAAATTAGCAAGATCAAGCTTCATTAACATGAACAATCTTCAACACATCTTTCCTCACCTGGGATTTCTCTTGTGCTGTCTAAACTTGATTACGCCAATGGCCTCTACTAAGGATCATCTTTAAAAGACTACTATGGATTCAGAACTCTGCTGTCAGACTACTCTTAAATGTAAAGCCACACGCCCATATCCATCTCCTTTGCCTTGAGGGCCCTCCATTGGTTACTGGTTGCAAGAAGATCCACCTTCAATCTGCTTTATAGCACCCACAAAGCAATACATGGAACAAGACCACTAGACCACTTAACAACTGTATATACAACTTATGGTTAAATATATGTATATATTATTCTACGCTTAACATGTTTATAGGTCACTGCATAGTTTTCATATAGGCTATATGTTAAAATGCTTGTGGGTCTCTGTTTTATTCATTTATCAAAAAATGTAAATATTATCATCATTATTTTATATACAAGTGCTTCACTATTGAAATATAAAGGAAATGTTAAAACTAAAAAAAGAAATAGTTATAAAATGAACAAATAAATTAGCTTTTAGTACAGCAACACTTAAAAGTCTAAGTTCATACAATACAGCGTTAAATCTATCTATCTATATATATATATATATATATATATATATTATCTTCCTTATACATCTATGCCCTTTCTATGTAGTTATGTATTTATAAATGTATTACTTTGCTCCTACTGTAAGAGAAAAACAAAAAACACCTGACTCTCTCCGATGCACTACTCTGTCTCATTCGATACCTCTCTCAATATATCCTTAATATAGTAGGAATGGAGTAGGGGGGCAGCTAGACCCCACTATCATTGGAGACAACAGGTTATTTGGAGGCGGTACCAGCAAAAGCAAGGGAACAGTTGGAGCAGGTAGTTCTGGGGAGCAGAGTGAGATCCGCAGGAGGATGCCGGGGGGACAGAACACAGGAGGGGGCAGGAGAGAGGGTGGCACAGGCCAGAACACAGAAGGCCACTAGGGGCCTTGCCTCTACAATTGTGGCAGCAATGTTAGAATGGAGTGAGGAAGACGATGTGGGACAGGATGGTGTGTCTGGAGACGAGCAGCTGGAATGGAATAGAAGTAGGTCACGGGGAGACAACAGGGGGAAGCCAAGTAAGATGTATACTACGACAGGCCAGAGCATGGACGGGCGGTTCAGGGGGCACGGTGGTGTAGCATATCAGGCACACAGGGTGAGCTGTTGAGGGCACAGGCAGGGCAGAGCATAGGTCTAGGCAGTGGCGGTTGGTTGCTGGACACGTGGGTAGCCCAGGATTTATGAGATATAATTACCAGCACACCAGGCCTATATTCTTTTTTACAGAGTGAACAATACAGCTGCTTGGCGGACTTCTGAGAGCACATTGTGACTCCGCTGCCCTGAGGTGAAGAGAAGGCATGGCCCAGTACGGGCAGCTGGGCGGCACTGGAAGGCAAGATCACTTCCCCAGTACGGCTTCGGCAGTGCAACCTGTGGAAGGGTACTGTGCTGCGCCCGGTGCCATGGAGCAAGGGAGGTGGTGTCCCGCATCAGCTGAAAGGATGGGAGAGCATGGTATGGCCCCTCAGCAAGGCTTGAATCAGAGTGCTTGCGTAAACCACACCAGAATGTACCAGGGTTGGGCAACAAAACAGGTCATTAGGGCAGAGGATACAGACGTATTAGAGACGACAATGTTGGTCTATGATGAGGAGAGTTTGGAGGAGGGTGAATTGTTGGAGAATGACATGCCTCAGGTGGAGGAAACGAGATAGTGGCAGCATGGGGCTGGTGAAGACAGGGGTGGTCACTGACCAATCTGTGCATAGTGCCTTTCAGAGTTCAGGAGATGGTTGGCAGCACTATGGAGAACATGGGGTGCTGGAATAGAGGGGACAGCTGGCAGGACGGCATGCTCCGGAGTGGGCACCGATCATGGCACCAGGTAAGGATGTCCCAAGCAGGCAACACGATGCTAGCGTGGTATTAATCAGTGTGCAGGTGAGTAAGCCTCAGGATAGAGGGGTGACTTGATTAAGGAAAAGATTATACATCAAAGATGTGGAAGTGGGCACGAAGAAGCAGGGACCAGCTGGGAAGGTAGACATAGCGACCCGGCTAGGGGACAGTAAGGCAGGCCTCCCTCCCCCAGTCAAGGGGGTCAAAGGGAAAGACAGAAGGCAGCAGGAGCCACAGAGGAAGGAGGCAGACAAGGGAGTAAAGCGGGACAATGGGGTGAAACAACAGAAGGGAAGGCCAGGGGCTTAGAGCACAAAGAGTTAAAGATTAAACAGATGCCTTACTTGTGAGTCTCCAATCCTTTCGATGCGCACCTCATGCTAGCAACCAAGGAGAGAATATGAAAAGTGGAATATGTGAAAATGCTGAAATTATTCCATAGAGAGCTGAGGGCTAAGGGGGACTCCTAGGAAACCCCTTGGGGTAACTGTGTGCCTTATAAATCTAAATAACATAACAATATGAGCTAGTCAAGCAGCCAAATGTACTGTTGAAGATAGACAAATTAACTGCCACCTTTCTATTCTAGTGTAGTTTATGAAAAATAAGCAGGTGCGTAGTGATCTCTAAATATATGGATGTTATATGCATATCAACTATGAGGGCTATGCTTGGGCCCAATATGATGGTGAATTTTGTGCTCACATGGCCCTGAATCCTGAGACACAATGATCTCTAACAACATACAATGGGGCCATCTCAGTTTGGGGAAACAATTTTCACGGCCAGCAGGTTATCTATAGTCTACCACCCGATTCAGGGACACCCCACCCGTGGAGGGGTGGGGGAAACAAGCAAAGGACAGAGTAGTCAGACAGGCACATGTATGGATTTTCACAAAGGCCTGTGCACCAGAGAATATAGCAAATTTCGACATGAATGTTCCAAATGTGCCAGCAGACATGCCCTTATCCATTGCTTCGGGACAGGTAGTCTCGCAGGCCCCTCAGCAGGACAGTGGCAACAGCAGCAAGGACCCACAGGTGCACATCAGCACAGTCCTATGTCAGGTTTCAGTGCATGGTATAGGCTCATACACCAGTTAAGCTGGAGCGGCTTGATTTCTGGATTTTAAATTACGATAAACAGGAGGAGGATAGGCTGTTGGAAGAAGGGTTTTGATGGGGGTTCAAATTGGAGTACAAAGGCCCCAGAGTGCACAGGTGGGCAAACAACCCCAAATCTGCCAGAACATACAAGCAAATGCTGAGGTAAAAGTTGTGGAAGGAAATACACGAGGGTAGGATGGCGTGTCCAATTGATGGTTGGCCCATGGAGAATTTAATTGTGTCCCCCAGATGGGAGTGGTTCTGAATAAAGAAACGGGACAGTTTAGATTGATACAACAACTTTCGTAGCCAGAAGGCATCTCTGTTAACAACTTAATCCCAGGTAACCAGGTAACCAGGTATCGGTAACATATTCCTCAATGGGCGTGGCTCTATCCTTGGTAGAGAGAGCAGGACAAGGGGCGCAAATGGCTAAGAGCGACATAAAGCCGACTTACCGCTTGCCGCCAGTACACCCAGATGACTTCCAGCTGTTAGGCATTTAGTTTGAGGTCAATGGTATGCTGACAAAGCACTCCCAATGGGGTGTTCGATTTCCTGTGCTCTGTTTGAACAGTTTATTACCTTCCTGCAATGGTTGTTCACATGGTGCACCGGACATGAACACATCACACACTATCTTGACGACTTTGTTTTGTGGGTCAACCTAGTTCTGCAGATTGCCAGCGGCTGCTGATAAGTTTTCAGGAGCACTTGGAGAACCTTGGGGTGCTGTTTGCACCGATGAAGACAGTGGGACCCAGTACAGTGCTCTCCTTCTTAGGAAATGAAACTGACTTGGGGGCAATAGAATACATTTGTGAAAGGGTTTTTAGATTAAGGGGAATTGCTGGGCGCTCTGCTAACTGTGCACGCAACAGGTATCGGAGGATGAAGGGTTATGGTTTGGTGCAACTGGGTGAGGGGATGAGCCCTAGTACCCCCCAGAATGTGTGTTGGGAAACCAACACACTGTCAGCTAGCAACGAAGTACCCAATGCACACAAAAGACAAGAGTTGCATTTAAAATGCTGCGTATTTACGTTATTATGAAATCTCGAAACGCAAAACCGGCCACCAGCAATGGACAATTCTGGCAAAGTGCCCTGCTGCCATCCCTTGACCCATCACCTGGCGCTGCCCACACAGGCTGCCGGTCACTGACCCAGTGTCCCAAGGGAGGCTACAAGTGTAGAAATATTGAAACCCCTCCAAGTAAAGTACACAATATCGCGGCACTGAGCGGACGCGACTATGGCTCTCCGCAATGAGAACTATTTCAACTCTAATTAGCCAATACCTCCATTTCACTCCTTGAACGAGCCCGCTTGAGGAATTCACCCCTAGAACATTCTACATAAGCATTTCTCTTCGCGTCTTAAAAAAATATCCAATGTAAACATGCAGATATGTGTATATAGAGTCATTGCTTCTCTGTTCTCAGCTCATTCTCGGCGGTAAGTGGTATATATGATGACCTTTCAGACCGTACGCCACATTCTGCTTCTGCGATATAAAGCGCTCCGGCGTCCACTCGATGTAGTCGGCGCTATGCAACATTCCCTACAAATGGATTGAACGGTGGCAGAGCAGGGGGCACGAGTATTTATTAACATTATAATAACCGCATTTCAAAAAAATATCAGCTGCAATAAATAACAAGGTTTACAATCCCGGGCGGAAGTCAGGCAGGCCGGGGGCGGGACGTGAAGACACACCGGAAGCCCGGGCGGGCTCCCGTGAGGTGAGAGAGCCTCGCACGCACAGAAGGATGAGACCGCCGCCGCCTGCAACGAGCCCTCGCCTGGAGACGAGTACCGGTGAGTGGGGGCCTTTGCTGATCTGCGAGGGCGGGGGGCATGTGTGTGTGCGTGGGGCGGCGGGGGGCTCTGTATGTGTGTGAGCGCGCGTGCGTGTGTGTATGTGTCTTGGAGTCTGTGTGTATGCGTGCGTGTGTGTATGCGTGTGTGATGACTGCGGGGGGGGGGGGAGAGTGTGTGCGAGCGAGTGTCTGTGTGTGTGTATGCGCATGCATGCATGTGTGTATGTGTGGGGATGTGCACGGCGCGGGAATTGCTGTGAATGTGGACGGAGCCGACGTGCGCGTGCAAGCAGCTGAATCCAGCCGGGGAGAAGCGCGTGCACCTTCTCGTCCGTCCTTCCCTCCAAACAGCTGACTATACGTCTCCGTCCCTGGAATGCATCCTTTGGATGCTTATTCCAGGGCGAGACCTAAAAAAGTAGAGCAAACGTGTGTCACTGTAGACACGTGTGAACTTCAGTACAAAGCTGGTAGAAATAATAACGTCTTTTTGTTTGGTGGAAAAGTTTAGGTCATCATTTAATTTCTTCGAACAAGCCAGCCGTCACGTTTTTCGTCGCAGTGGAAAAATTATTTCCGCGACTCCTCGGGGCTGTGTGTTGGGAGAAACGAACGTGTAAGTCGCCCCGCTGGTGATAATTCTGGCCAGCAGGGCCCGAGACTTGAGTGGTTTTGTGTCTGGTATATGTAGACACGGATCAAAAATCAGGAAAACCTCCGGGTTCCTGTACGTTTTTCATCTAGTGTTAGACTCAAAGTTGCGGTGGAGCCCCACTAGTTCAATATTAATCAGAATCAGAACGAGTAATTAGTTTTCATGTAGTCCCGCAGGCATTTTCAGAACAATCACTAGGAGCGAGTAATCGCTCGTGATTCAGGAGCTGCTTGTGTATAATATCAAATGCCGGTAGTGATCCCGCGGGTCTACGTGTTCCTGGTAATGGAAGCTCGCCTACCAAAGGACAAGAAACTTACGATACAATTGCTTTTGAACACCATGCTGGCTAAAGCAAAAGTCCCAGTTGAGGAGGAGTAGGTACTTTTGGGGCATTTGAACTTTGCCTGTAGGGTAGTGAGAGCAGGGAGGACTTTATGTAGGTCGCACAGGATGTCCCTATCTGGCTTCCCATTGCCACAGTACCACTGCAATTGGCAGCAGGGGTCAGAGAGGATTTAAGGTTGTGGCGATTCTTTCTAGAATCTTTCAAGAGTGTCACTGGTGGCACTGAGAGAGGTGGAATGGGATGCACAGATACAATCCGATGCTGCGGGCGGGGATTGGTATTGGTTTACATTGGCAAGACAAATGGTGCACGGAGGAATGACCACACGACTGGAAGCGAGGGGGATGGAGTATCGCCTTTCTGGAATTTTTTCCCTTAGTGGTTGCAGTGATATTATGAGGGAGAGCACAAGAAAGTCCTGTTTAGAACTGACAATATGGCAGTGGTGCAAGTGGTAAACCGACAGTTGGCCAAAGATTTGCAGGTGTTGTAACTGCTGCTGGTTTTTGTGCTGAGGTGTCTGAAGTGTGATATTTTGTTTAGAGCACAACAGGTTCCAGAAGTGGACAATGACATTGTGGATGCTTTGTCTCGTTCACAGTGGGAGAGATTCCACAGGCTGGCCACAAAAACGGACAGAATCAGGACCAGGATGCCCGAGGAGCTTTGGACCAGAGGCGACAGAGGATGCTCCACTTGGTGGTAAAGTCATGGTGGAGTAGAGAAGAAGAGTGCAGATCAGGCCTCGTCAGAGTTCTTAGATAGTGGGGCACAAAGGAGGCAGGAAGGTTGGGCCGGTACTGTGGATGTAGTGCCATTCATGTTGTCGTTAATTGAGGAAAAGCAGCCTAGAATTATGATCTCAGGAAAGCTGGTTGGTAAGTCATTTATAGGAAAACTGCTTTGGGGGTATGTTCCTTTAGCCAAGGAAATGGGGAGAAGGCTGCTGGAAGTCTGGGCCAGGAAAGCTGATTGCTTTGGTCGTACGAGGAGGCCTCTGACATGGGGTCTGTTTTGTGAGGGGATTGCGAGTTTTCTCAGGATCTGATAAGGGGGTAGATGAATCGGTGTTGTTCACCGTCTTAAAGACATGGATGTTCTTTGCTGCGTTTCAAGTGTTGAGCTAGTAGGGAAGGTATTGTGGAAAGAGGTTTCCTGCTGTGAGGCAGGATTCCAAGTTTGGTTATACAAGTCAAAGATGGATCAGAGGAATCGGGGCAAGTCTATTTTGCTTAGAAAATATCTAGGGGCCAGGTTCTTCCCAGTTCAATGGGGGTTGGCACTGCGGGAACGGACCTAGTTTGTGATAGGGAGAGTTTTCCAACACGTACATGGTAGGCCTGTGACAGCATTGCAGCTGTTGGCTGTCCTGCGCAAGGTGCTGGTGCAAGTAGGGGTTGCTGCAAAAGGTTATGGGATGCACTCATTCTGCATAGGGATGGCGATAGAAGTAGTCAGGAGAGGCTGGAGTAGGGAGAACATCATGGGCTGTTGGATCTCTGAATGTTTCCAGCAGTCCATGCGGGAGGAAGTGGGTGAATGTTGAACCATTACCAGTTTTTCAAATCCTGTTGTTGTTTTTCAGGTACGGTGCCTGGCCCAGAAGCTCCAGGTCTGTCCATATGGATCGTGGGCCATTCGTTCATTAAGTGGGCGGAAAGACAGGCGACGCAAGAGCATCCATGGTGCAAATCTGGGTCTCGACCCCAACATTGTATGTGTGCTCTGGAATGGCAAGGGGGATTGCGTTGGAGAGAGCTCCTGCCCTGTTTGAATGTACTGTTACATTATAGGTGAGAACGACTTAGTAGTTGAAAAAGGTTGGCTTTAAAGAAAGTCAGGAAGGAGGATCTAAAGGACTTACAGTGTCATTGGGCAGGGTGCCACGTTATGTGGATGGAGTTCATTCCAAGGAGAGTGTGGTCCGGGGCCAACAAACCAGCAGCAATAGACAGGGCTAAAAGGAAGCTCAACAGGGAGATGTGAGTCTTTGCATGGATTGTGGAATCAGCAGAATTGAGCATACAGACCTACTGTATGAAAGTGTCGAGTTTTTCCGCTGGGACAAGGTACACTTGTAGAATTATGGCATGGAGTTGTATTTATTGCAGTTAAGAGAGGTGTTGGCTAAGGCATTGAATATTCATCAGTGAGCACCGAGGGGGCAACAAAAGGCGAGTAGTACATTTTTTTTGAGTGGCGGTTGGTCAAGAAGTTGGCATCGGTTAGCGAAGTTTATTGTTTTTGACAGTGATAATTCAGGGTGAAAGGGAATGGGTAGACAAGCTCATGGCAGGAAGTTTAAGGTTCAGTAGGAAGTTAAGTTAGTTAGAGGTTAATAGTTGGAGGTAGAGATTTGCAGGTTTAAGTTTTGTGAGGGGGGAATTTTACGAGTGGGGGTAGTTTAACATACGTGAACAGATGTGTTTAGTGAGGTTTTAATTTGTAAGGCGAAAGGCCCAGGGATTATATGTGATGCGCAATTGTTTCAGTAAAAGTGGCATTTTTGACAAATCCGGTGTCAGTGGTCTGTACTGCTCTTCCACTTCCACAGTTCTTGCAAAATGGCATTGCCTTCGATTGGTAAACAGGCTTGGTGGGAAAAACTTTTAAAAACTGAAATAATCAGAGCCTGACATCTCGTTTGTAGGTGCTGTCCGATGGTGTGTAGGTGCTGCCCGCCTTAGCGGAGGAGCCGCCCCTGCTTATACTACCGGTGCCCTTCTGCCTGTAGTGCTGCGCTAGCTATTGCCCAGTACTGGTGTGCAGACATTTCCTTTTAACCCTTTAACATTCTTTTACATACTCATGTATTTGATGTGTTCCTCTTTGCCTTTACTCCTATATTCTGTTGTTAGGTGTTGCATCATGTTGCATGTTTTGTTGATGTTAGCCCTTTCTTCTTCCAACTGTTTTATGCCTTTTAAACACTGTTTACTTGGTCAGCTCTCCCCCATTTCTGCCGGGCCTTGCTTGACCTATCCACCTCTTTTGGCTCTTGGTGTCCATATCTGTCTGCTGATATCCTAGCAGCTAGTATGTGTGAGCCGCTTGCGCTCCAAAAGCACTCCCATCTGCATCCTACTGTGCGATAACTGCCCCGATGGGTCAAGATGCTGCTTAAGTAATGCCACACATACCTACTCACATGGGGTCCTACTCCAACTAAGGAAACCTGACACATTAGGAAAGGAATATCTCTCCTAGTCCTCCTATCAAAAACTTGCTTGCCACTTCCAGTGACCTCTCTTATTCCTGTTTTAGACTCTCACTAACTCGAGTTTAAGTGTGCATTGCTTAGCCCGCATTTGCTGCCTCACCACTGTTCTGAACTCAAAATTTTGGTATCTGACAAGGGCAGGGATGCTGAGTTTGAACCATTGTTCTTCAACAGCTCTCTCTTTCTCAAACTATCCTTTAGTTTATTTATGTGCAGGCTTATTTCCCCTGAAGTACATTTTCCATCCTAGCTTGTCAAATAGACCACACCTTTTCCATGCTTTGGCTCTTACCAACTTCAATGTTTGGGTGCACATATCTTTACAATCTTCATACCTTATTTTTATCTGCAGCCAGGAAAGTCACATATGCTCTCAATCTATCTTTATGGCCACTCGTTCAGCTGGTTATACCCTTGATATCATTTCCTCAACTTCCCAAATGATAAATACCATAATAACAGATTACTACCTGATTCAATTCACTATAAGTTCTAGCTTCTCCCAAACACTGGCCAGGTAGGTACCCTTCTTTACAGGTTGACCTCTTGATGAAACTTGATACAGCAACCATCTCTGCAAACCACTTGGAATCCTTTAAGCAAGTTCACAAGAATCATAACCTGACTCTAATACTCTCCGCACAGAAACATTGACTCTCCATCAGTTTGAACTTTCATGGTGGCTCATCTCCTTGAACAACTCCTGTGAAGACTAGGATCTCTAACAATGTAGAGAAAGAAAAAACTGGCCCAGTGGAAGCTGTTTTGTTTATCTCTAGGATTACAGCTTCTTCTATTTGTCCCAGAAAGCACATCATCATGAATGAGCTGAACATTTTTAATGTCAACCTTTTGCAATTGATGTGAGAAAAGATCCCTAGTTCTCTGACAGGAAAACTGACTACAATCTATGTGAAAATGTGTATTCCTTTTAGCGGGTCTGCTTCTATATCTGTAGCTAATACTGCAGTATTTACCATCCTCACTTATACATAGATGGCTTGCCTACCATCTCTTGAAATCTGCATTTCCGAGGCTTGCTTAACCGACGTCTCTTTCTTCATGAATACTCTTAATCTTCAGGAACGGACCTTTGGACAAGGAAAAAACAATAGTCTTTCATCTATTGCAAGAAGCATCCTTGTTTTGTTCTAAACAGGAAGCTATATGTCCACCATGGAAAAACTGGATCAAAAACGCCATGTAAATTGGCTGTCCACCCAGTGGCATAGTAAGGTCTTCTACCACTCGTGGCGGACCTAGTCTTTGCCGACCTCAGCGGCCCTAAGAGCAGGGGGACTTCTGGGGGTCGCTACTGGTGATCGATTTCTGTGTGTTCCACCCCGCACAGCTTCAGATAAGAGCTGGGGGGACCCGCACTCAAAACTCGTGCCACCCAGGGCAGACTTCCCCCCTTGCTACACCACTGTGTCCACCCTTTTGGAGTCTGTAGACCTTATGGTTCCACATCAGGCTGGCTTCAAGGTTCCAAGTGGATATTACCAGAACTGGCATTTGCCCTGTCCAGTATGTGCTTAATCATAGACTCCAGTAGCACTGGTTCTAGACTCGCAGGTACCATCTGCTGTTTTTAATAAGATCATGTTGTTCAAGGTCATCTTGGCTGAGGCCCGGGATGATAGATATCATATAAACAGCTGTATGATTGTTTAGCTGTTCCTTGACTGATTGAGCACAGGTTTTCTCCCTGCCCGCATTTGTCTTGGCACGGGGTCTCTTGGGGTTGTGCCTTGTCACATCACATATACTGTTCAATGTGTATTCTCAATCTTAGGGTTTCAGAATATTTTCCTGTGCAGGCCACTTCCACTTGAAATGTGCCAGAGAATAGTAAAGAGTGAGAAAAGTGGCAGCTGGCAAGTGCTAACTTTCAGCTGCTAAAGTTGCAAATAAATTATAGAAATTACATTTCAAAAAATAAATTGAAAGGATTATGCTGGGAGTTTGTGTGGAGTGCCATTCGATGTCCAAAACATGTGTTGAGTAGAACTTCCTCCTTAATTAATCACAATGGAATAATTAAACAATGGGCCCAGTATTTCCCCCGTCGCAAAAAACATGTCTCTTTGATAACCTAATATTTCTATGACGTACGCAACGTTCTGAAAGGTACTTCAGAGATTTCTTCCTGCAGACACTGCAGACTAATACTGGGTGCTATACCAGACCCAAAAGTACAGGAATATTCTGTGATTTTTCTTTCTAAGGACGTCATATAAGATGTAAATTTCTGGACAAACTAATTTGAAAACTCTGCAGTAAAATTGTAAAATCACAGAGTTGCTGCATTTTTTTTAAAACTTTCTTAACAGAAATCTTTTCTTCAAAACCACCTAGAAAAATTCAAGCTCGTTTGCTTCTCTGATTATGACACATTAATGTTTCAGGGTTAACCATTCACCAGTGGATGCACTGAGTGAATTGCCTCTAATTTGGTCAAATAAAGTAATCAAGATAAAGCCAGACACAGACTCTTGTCTAAGGTCAGCAACATGTCTCTTGGTTGTGAAATCTGTAAATTAGTTTCTAGGCTATATCTCATTGCAGTCAGGCCATGTTTGTTTAGCAGTGACACACCTATGGCTCATATTGTATGTATAACTAAACCCAGATCCCAGCGACTGTGCTAGAACAAGCATTTGCAATGCAATAGGTCTCACATTTGCGAGAATTTGAGCTATTGGCATTGTAAATGACGAAGCCATTTATTTATCTGTTTTGTGAATTAATACATAAATAAAAGGCATTGTCATTTACAATGCCAATAGCCCAAACGCTTGTAAATGCAAGACCTATTTCCTTGCAAAGAAGCGGCAGCCTTTATCCCAGGCTGCATGGAAAGTGAAAGCGCTCATGGCACGATGAATGTTGCAGGAAAGCATGCTGTGCCAGCAGCAGGAGAAACTCAATAAAGAAAATAGTGCTTACAGACTAAATAAGACATACTGTGTAACAACTGAAGTAAAAGGGCCAGTCCTCATGGGAGGTTACAAATGAAGACAAGGCGGTACTAAGGAGGGACCTAAGAAACCTACTAACGAATCAGAAGCCAGCATTTACAAAGTGTAATGACACAAGCCAATGAAAATATGGGCGGAGATTGGGTGGAGCTTCAAGTCCATACTCTAACACAGCATGCCTCGCAGAGCAGCCCATGCGCTGCCCAGGGTCGACCTAAAAAAACGTGGACAGTTTTTAATGGCTTTGGCCTAGGTGGGTTGGTGGTGGCACTGCCTACCTTACCTCAGCTAAGCTGAACTTGGACTTCCCTGCCCAGCTGGTAGACGTTTTCCTCTGAAGCAGCACCCATCCTCATGGTTACAATGAAAACAGTGACCACAGTCTGATAACCAATGTCCAGGATACACTGGGAGATTTCTCTGAATGTGTGGGACATTTCTGTGTGATTTCTGTCCAAGATGACCATGATTCTCAAGTCGAATGCAAACAGAACAAAAGTTGTTGACATTTTATCAGACAAGGCCTCCTCAAGTAGGGTGGGCCATCTGAAGCCATTCCCCACGTTCAAATTCTCCAGAAGAATTTTCCCTTTGGGGAGCAAGAGGCTATGCCATCAGGAAAGGCCTCCCCTGACCTCTAAAAGAGTCGAGAAGCAGAGCTATGGGCTAATCAGACATGGGAGATCAGGTCTGAGCGGAGAGGGTGACATAAAGCCAACCCATGAAAGTCCCATTTTGTAAATCAGCTCAACCCAGTCTTGATTGCAGAGCACATTGATACAGCTGTGTTCTACTGTATCACTGAAATATCTGCTTATTTTATGCACACGGACGGTCGGACCTCAAACACAAAATGCGTCTTCAGGGCGGGTGGTGACTGCCAGAGCTTTTATACAGCAGTGGGGGTCATCATCATCCCTTGCAGGGGGCTAGCTTTCTTTACACCACTGACTGAATGGGGTAAGAATTAACGGTTCACTGATAGAATATCAATGTAACAAACATTGATGTTCTAAATATTGACAAAAATATATCGACTGCAAAAATATCGACTCCAATACCTTAACAGGTAAGTACAAAAATATTGAGGTAAAAAATATAGATTTAGAAATAGATATAAAATAAAATAATATATAGTAAATAATAATATTATTTTTAACAAAATTAATTTAATGTAATAGACATTTAACTAAATATAACAAATAAACGTAATTAAAAAAAATATAAACATAAAAATCTATACATATACATATATTTACTTTATAATAATTTATTAACTGTCATCTTTATTTAATTTTTAAACTTTAAAATTACATAAAAATATATATATATATCAATAATTTAAAACAAAAAAAATCTATAATAAATTTTAAAATTAAACTATTAAAAAAGAGGAGTAAAAATTACAATTCCCGCTCTAAAGAGTGCAACAGTAGGGAAAGTGTTGGATAGCGGTGGGGTAAAAATTATCATTCTAACTCTAAAAGAGTGCAACAGTAGGGAAAGTGTTGGACAGCGGAGGGGTAAAAATTACTATTCCCACTCCAGTGAGTGCAAAAGTAGGGTACGTGTTGGATATGGGAGGAATTCAATTTACTATTCCAACTACAGTGAGTGCAACAGTAGGGAAAATGTTGGATAGCAGAGGGGTAAAAATTATTATTCCCACTCCAATGAGTGCAACACTAGGGAAAGTGTTGGATAGAGGCGGGGCAAAAATTACTATTTCCACTCCAAAGAGTGCAACAGTAGGGAAAGTGTTGGATAGTCGAGGGGTAAAAATTACTATTCCCACTCCAGTGAGTGCAAAAGTATGGTAAGTGCTGAATAGCAGAGAGGTAAAAAATACTGTTCCCACTCCTGTGATTACAACATTAGGGAAAGTGTTGGATAGCAGAGAAACAAATATTACTAAAAACACTTAAACAAAAAAAAAAATCCCCCAAAAATTTTTTTTATAAAAGAAATAAACAATATTTCCGAAATATAAAATTATTTTACACATATAAAAATATAATAATTATTACATATAACAAAAACCTACAAATAATATATTAAATAAATTAATAAGTACATTTATAAACAATAATTATTTAAAAGTAACAGAAATTAACAAATAAAAATAATAATTAAAGCATAAATGTATTTATTTTATTTCATACCCTATAACATTACACCAATAACAATACACTTCAACATTTTTTATTAAATGTATTTCCATCATTAATAATCAATTTAAAAAATCTTAATAATAAAAAATAAAAATAAACATCCATTGAGTACACATGCTTAAACACTAACACTATAATATCCACAACACACACCTAAATTAAACTATAACATAATAAAACACAACTAAATATTATTTTTTAAAGAAAAACTATTACAATTAACAACTAATAATTAAATATTTAAAAATGTATTTAATACCCACCTTTTATCCCTTTAAAAGTAAGAACACAAACATAAATAATCAATTTCACAAAATAAATATAAAAAAATTAACATTAATTAACAACTATATAATAATTAATTGACCACAAAATACTAACCACTCTTTACTCCTATAAACACCACAGCACACACCTACAATTAATTACACATTTAACACAATTAATTACTAATTAATTAATTAAAATTAATTAACAACTAATAATTTATTCATCAATTAAGATAAATTACTTCCCACCCTTTACACATATAAACACCACAACACACACCCAAAATTAATTACACAATTACCATAATTAATTAACACTTAACTAATTAAAATTAACAACCAATCATTAATTAATTCATAATAAACTTTACTTTACCCAGTTAACACTATAACATCTCAATTAAAAAAATAATAAAAAATATTCAATAAATGTAATATAATTAAATTACTTCCCACCCTATTCCCCTATAAACCCACAACCCGCTACGGAAATAAAAACGCAAAATTCTAATAAAAAAATATGAATAACTGCTAAAAATAATCCATTAATTTTATATAATTAAATTGTTTCCCACCCTAGTCCCCTATAAACCTACAACCCGCTATGGAACTAAAAATACAAAAATCAAATAAAAAATATTCAATAACTACTAAAAATGTAACATATACATTAAAAATACAAACAAATCTCATACAAAAAAACATACATCACATAATATAAAATATATATTAAAATACATAACAATAAAAAATCAATATTTTTAACAATAATTTTTTTTGTAAACGATATTTTACACTTCTATATTTTTTACATCGATATTACTTACCTAAATTCGTTATTGTTCACCACGAGAATTTGTCTATCGATGTTTCTGACCCACATTAATTTTAACTCGATATTTGTGTAAATTGATACTTTTGATTCGATATTCTGTCTCTGCACCAGAATTAACAATGCAAGGCAATAAAAAGATGTGGGACACATCAAAGACAAACTAGACATGGGTTTGCAGTGTCATGCTGCAGATGATCCTGTCTTAAATGGTGAATTAAAGACAAGGCTAGAAAAGTCTTTACAACTACACAATGTGTTACTCAGGTAATGATCAAAATATTGTATTTAATGTTGTCACCTGCATGATAATGGGTATATAGGAGCTGGGGAAATTAACTAAGTCTGTACTCAATTAACTGGAGAAATGGAGATATGGCTAAAAAGAGACTCAATTAATCAGTTGCAGGTGAGGCTCTTTCTAGTTAGAGAAACTGATTTGACCAGCATGGCGTAAGTGTTCGTGTTTATCCGAGGGTCACACAACAGTTTTGCTTTGGAATAGGCATTCTACAGATTTAGGGCCAGATGTAGGTCGCCAATTACCGGTCGGTAACGGACGATTTCGGCCGTTACCGACCGGTATTTGGGAATTGGCATGTAGGGGGCATTTTATTTACAGAATCGGTATATTTACCGATTCGGTAAATTTACAGAATCGGTAAAATACCGAATCGGTAAATATACCGATTCTGTAAATCAAGATGTAGGTGGCACTGTAATCAGTGCCACAGGCCCTTACCGAATCGTTATTTACCAGGGAATACTATTCCATGGTAAATAACGAATTCCAGTGTACATGCACATCTGTGCATGCACACCTGTGCCATGTGGCACACAGACATGCCCTAGGGGCATGTCTGTGTGTCACATGGCACACAAGGCAGAAACAGGGGTGCAACAGGGTGTCAAAGTGACACCCTGTCTCCCTTGTAAAATCGGTAATTTTACCGATTCGGTAATTACCGAATCGGTATTTGCTATTGAATCCTATGGGCTTCAAGGCCCATAGGAATCAATGGCAAATACCGATTCGGTAATTACCGAATCGGTAATTACCGAATATTACCGATTCAGTATTTTTACCGAATTTTTTACCTACATAGCAATTACCGAATTGTAAATACCGAATCGGTAAAATTCGGTATTTACTATTCGGTAATGTGCTATTACCTACATCTGGGCCCAAGTCCTTTGAGCCACAGAAAATATTTGGTTGGCCAGATTTAAGGTGTTCAATATATAGACAGTTACAGAAATAATACTTCGGTTGTATTGAAAAGGGTTAGATAAGATTGCAGCAAGCACTTATTTGTGTAAATTCCTCTGGATAATCATAAGAAAGACTCCTTTTGAAAACAAACAAGCATTCGGCAGGCTGGCACATGTTCTTGACATAATTGTGCTGTATGGTTGGGTTGTAATCAACACTGTTCATTCAACAGTCTGTACACCAAACAAATGACCTCTGAGCAGAGGAAGGGTAATTTTGGCTTATCTTACCTTTTGGAGAAAGAGTGAGGAGTATGCATCTAATTTCAATGCCTTCAAAGAAAGGCTGCTGAGAAGCACTGTGCTTACTCTGTGAGCACACCACCAAGGAGCGAAGAGTGAGAAGGGGTGTAGAATACTGCTGAATTATGCAATCTATAACTCAGTGAGTATGTAACAAAAGATTCAGGTTGCTTGGTGTGATCATTAAAGTATCTGGATACGAATAGAGACCCAATACCAGGTTTTCAGCGCAATGAAGACAGCATCCCTTTGCTGCCACAGAAGCAAAATCACACAGTGGACGATTGAACAATTGGCTGATTAGATAGCTTAATCATGAAAGTGCTTGGGTATATTGGAAAATAAACAAATGCCATCCCTAAATACCGCAGTGAGCGAGTGAATATCCTATAATAAAGTCTCCCATTGTTACCTTTCGGCCGTAGCGTAGCATTTTTGTGTGTTGCGCTCAGACTCAGGATCATCTTACTTGTGAATTCTGGTTGCAGATTATTGCATCACATTACCACCCACCAACAGGTTTGACCTTCACATCCCCGCCCGATCATTTGCAAGGCATTAAATCCTGATGTAGTGTCAAATTACTTTGAATTCAGAATGTCAGACCTTCGCCCTTATAAACCCAAGCTCCTCCCAGAGAGATTCAAAGTACCTGTAGAATCTTTATGGGTTCCCTATCCTATAGATGACTGGGGATTTGTTCAGCTCTTACTAAGGGTGACCCAAGACTCCTGCTGTAGAGGAGCCCTCACACATAGGCCCAAGTGATGATGTTGCCTGCACCGGCGGAGGACCCAATTCACAATATGCACCTGTATGACTCCAACAGGCAAGGGAATTACATGGTGGTCTGTGGAGCAAGTGACTAATTACAGCCGCTCTCAATTCCATCCTATTAATGAATTGGAGTAATTAGCCTGCATGTGTTGATTTTGAAAGTACAGTAATGCAGAAGCCAGCAGCCCAACCATTGCTGCACGAGTCTAGTGTACATACAAATTCACTATAGCAATGTATTGGGACATTTGTCACTTCAATGTGGTCCTGTCCTCTATAAAAAACAAAATAAACACAGTCTCCAGAACTCCCAAAAACAGTCTGCAGTTTTATCTGTCTCTTAAAGCCAGTCTTGGTCACTGCATCTACTGCTCCTTTGACATCAGACAGAATTTAACCCATACTTTTTGGCACTTTACGACCAGTCATATGCCATTTTGTTTTCATCAAATTTTTTCCAGGCCCTGTAATTCTGTATTTGTTCGTACAGTTTTTTTTCAATAATGGCAATGACTATTGTTAGGGATCCTTCACACATCTCATTCACTACCTTTTAATGCTTTGTGTATTGATTCAGTATTGTTTACTTTTGTACCACTGAAGTGATATTTCAACATTGCCTTTCCTTTCTGCATAGTCCATGGGTGCCCGCTCTTATTGTAAGCCAAAGGCCTGGTAGTTAGAGTCTGTGGTTGCAGACTCCAGGAACCAGACACACAAATGGGAGCTAGTGATACATTGTGGCAAGCGAGGAGGGCCTGGGATTTCAATTCCTGAATATTAGATGTGTGTACGTTGATACTCAACAGGAGGGTGATCAGTAGAGACCTCTTAGAAAGCAAGTGCATCTCATGCACTATTACATCAATCAATCAATCACTCAATCAATCAATCAATCAGTATTTGTTAAACAGGGCTTATCACCTCAGGGGGTATCCAGGCACTGGGGTACGATGAGCCTCAGTCAAAGAGCCAGGTCTTGAGTCCCTTCATGAAGTCGCCGAGTGAAGGGGAGGTTCGGAGGTGAAGTGGGAGGTTGTTCCAGGACTTTCCGGTGAGGTAGGAGAAGAAGCAGTCTCCACTGTGGCCCCGTTGGATGCGAGGGAAGTGTGCAAGGGTGAGGGAGGCAGATCAGAGCTGTCTGGTCGATTGGTGGAAGGCAGGCCGTGGTTGATGTAGGAGTGTCCGGTGTGGTGGAGGGCTTTATAGGCGAGGGTCAGCAGTTCTCTTCGGTACGGGGAGCCAGTGGAGATTTCTTAGGGGGTGGGTGATGCTGGTCCATTTGGGGAGGTTAAGTATGAGTCTGGCTGTGGTGTTCTGGATGGTCAGTAGTCGTCTGAAGAGGTGGGAAGCAGATCCAGTTTAAAGTACATTTCCATGGTCTAGTCGGCTGGTTACGAGGGCTTGAGTTACTGTTTTTCTGGTGCTGATGGGGATCCACCTGAAAATCTTGCGTAGCAGGAGGAGGCCACTGCATTGACCTGACACTTCATGAAGAGATCACTGTCCAGGATGATGCCAATGTTGCAGGCATGGTTGGTGGGAGTAGGTGAGGGTCCGAGGACCAACATGTGTCATCCCATGGAAAGGTGTTCTTTCCAAAGATGAGAACTTCGGTCTTGTCTGTGTTCAGTTTCAGGCATTTGAATCTCATCCAGTCGGCGACGTTGATCATGGCATTCTGTAAGTTGCTTCTGGTGGTGGCGATGTCTTCCATAAGGAAGAGGATGAGGTCGGTGTAATCCGCATATGAGATGATGTTTATTCGGTGGGCGCAGATTATGTTGACCAATGAGGTCATGTAGGCGTTGAGGGTAGGGCTGTGGAACGATTCTTGGGGGACTCCGCAGCTGATGCTCATGGGTTCGGAAGTGAATGGAGGAAGGTGGGTTTTTCTGCGTGCGTCCTGTGAGGACGGAGAAGATCCACTTGAGGGCGTTTCCTCTGATGCCAATGTGGTGAGTCTGGCGATAAGGCTGTGGTGGGATACAGTGTCAAAGGCCGCTGAGAGTTTTAGGAGAATCAGGGCTACTGACTCGCCGCAGTTGAGGATGGCTCTGATGTCATCGGTTGCGGCTATCAAGGCAGTCTCTGTGCTGTGGTTGGAACGGAAGCCAGACTTTAAGGCATCATAGGTTGTTTTCTTCCAGGTGATCGGTGAGCTGGCGGTTGATAGCTTTCTCCAGTACCATGGTCGGGAAGGGGAGCAGTGAGATAGGGCGGTAGTTCTTGAGCTCCCTGGGGCTGATGGATGGCTTGTTTAAGAGGGGTTTTACCTCTGTGTGTTTCCAGGCGCCGGCAATCGTGGTAGTGGTGATAGAAGAGGTAAGTATGGTGGTGAGTGTGCTGCTGATTTCCTTCTTTTCTAGGTTGAAGATGTGTGGGGAGCAGGGGTCTGTCAGTGCTCCTGAGTGAATGGAGGTCATGATCGCTGTGGTGATGGACCTGGTGAGTGAGGCTCATTCTGTGAGGTGACTGTGGGAGTTGTCTATGTGTGTCAGGAGATGGTTGTGGTCAGATGGCTGCTTAGATCCTCTTAGCATCATTTATCCTTTTTGCTTCAGGCAGGCCTTCTGCGGGTCCCCCAAAGGAAGAACTTGTTTTGCTGTCTTACCCTCTATAGCATTTTTCCCGGCACAAGAAGGCAGATCATAAACTCTTTGTGTTGTAAAACATTTCCATAATAGGTGAAGGGCCTCGGGCGGCGCTTGTTGATGCCAGCTGCGGAAAATAAGTCCTGCCATGACATGTCAGACATGCTGTGGCTGTCATCTGCTACATACCACCTTGTATAGACTTTGACGAAACAACTGGCATCTGTCACGGTTTCAGGGTCAGAAGTCAACACAGAGACATGTCTGTGTCCAGATGGTGAAAGGGTCGTCATGTTTTTTATGCACGGTGTCCAGGGTTGACATAACCTTGCATGCCGACAGGAGTTCTTGTGTGCTTCTATTCGGAGCCAATAATTGTTTAATAAAATGAAGAAACAGACCAGAGACAAGGACTGCAGTGCTGAGATCAGACCTTGCCTACATCGAAACTGTTGGTTCCTGGTAGGCCCGACTTAGGGTTTCGGTTTTCTGGTTCCAGTTGGACACCCACCTCCCTCCCCTCAATGGAACAGATAGATGTCTGGACCCACCTTCTGTGCACATATGACTAATAATAATACTAGTGGTATGACCCCTTGAACTAGTATCCGTTCCCACTGGCAGGAGAAGCACATTCCACCGAGCCCTCAGGTGTGGGATTGTTTTCCTCTCGAATAGAAACAAACTTTGCGTTACCTCAGAGACCAGCGATCCAAGGGCTATTAAAAGCCATTTCACAAGGAGTAGGCTAATCTCGGAAGGTATTTTCCTGTCCGTTAAGCGGGTCGGCGCCTTTGAGGCAGGCAGCAAGTCCCATCCAGCTATGAATGTAAAACAAACAGCCCCTTCACCGTGCGTGGGTGGCTCCAGATAGGAAATCACCTCCGATAGGCCGGGCGCTGCCTTTCAGGCTTGGACCCAGAGAGCGGGCACCAAAGTCCGCTTGTTTTGAGTTTTGAAAAATCATTAACTTCAGTGAGAACCTTTTGCGCACTTTAGACACCACCAAGATTAGCTCAAGCGCTGTTTCCACTTTCCTTGTGTTTTTGGAATCTCTGGAGACGCTACTCTCCTCCAGGCACCAGCACCAGATACGAGCACCGACATGTGTCTCCGTATCACCTGGCGCGCGCCTGACGCAGTTGCCTCTGTAACCCAGCAGGCCCCGAGCTGTTGGACGTGTGAGTCATCTTGGGCGCGAGCGTGAGTCAGAGTTTTTACCACCGTCTGTACGACATATGAAACCCGATTTGTTAAGGAAAAATTAAATACATTAACGGCGGGGCCACCCTCATTGCGGGAAATCACGTGACGACCAGGCCATTCATTATCGCGTGGAATCAAGCTGTCGCTTTATTTGATGGCAGACATGATCACGAGTCTCATCATTCACATTTATCGAGTCGTCTGGATGCCTCTGGGATTGCAAACATGAGCATCAGCTTTGAAAATGAATTCACTGCTTAATAGCTCTTATCGCTTCATCCGTTCCCAGCCGGTTTTTGTGCACACAGACACATACTGTTCGGGTCAGGCCTAGCAATTTCCTCGTTCCTGATTTTTTTTTTAAATGGGCCTGATTCACAAATGCAAACTTACACTTTAGTGTAAAGTTACGTTTTTTTGCTATTCACAAACACGTTTTACTAGTAGTTTCTTTACAACTGCAAAGTCTCCGTATGCGTGGCAGAGACTACACACATTAAAACATGGAATATTCCTATTTTTTGTATTTTGAATGTGTGGAGTTTGCTGTACAAGTACAGAAACTCCGTAGACGTAAATATACTACTATAAAATTCGTTCGTGAATAGCAAAACATTCGTACATTTACACTGAAGTGTAAGTTTATCTTTTTGAATCAGGCTTGTGGTATTCCTGTAACCATGGCTGCTTGAATGATGTGACAGGTGATGACCAAATTATGTGGCAGAGTTGACTAAACTGCGACAAGAAAATGCAATTATGCAACCGAATGAGGGCCATTTTGGGACAATATTACTAAATAATTGTGTAATTTTTCACTTTTTTTAATAGTTTAGGCAGAGGTTTCATCTCATTAGTACCAGTTTAACATCCAAATACATTAATAAGCAGTTAAAAGATGACCAGTCAAGCACTGCGTGGAAATACGGGTCATTGTGATTTTAGTAACTTTTGATCTGTTTGAACTAGAACATTTTTTGTTGCCTAAAATGTGTAAATTGTGCAGCAGATGATATGACAAACGCGGCAAATCCACAATTTTGTGGAAAATTCCACAGCTGCAGAATCTCATAATTCCATAGTCGGTCCTGTGTCCTCAAAGAGATTAGCTCTGCTGTGGCTCAATACCGTATTCCTGTTTCTTTTTAAGGCCCCTTCTGGAGTGCAGTACTGAGGGGTAAGGGAATGTCAGAACATCTGCACACAAACAGAGGCATACGCAAAATGATGAGGCTCCCCTGCACAATGTGACCAATGCTCTCCCATATCTCACAGATATCATTGTCATTTGGTTGAATGGGAGGTCCCTTGAAGGGTTGACAGCCTCCTGAATCTCATAGAAACTAAAATATCGCTCTCCAAAGATGCTGTACAATGGATGTGTAAGCCAACACATCCTTCTAACCCAACCTCCCCTGCATTGCCACATTCAGAGGTTCTGGAAAGTCACTCTCTCTCTGCATCACTATATGCTTCGTTTACTTCAGCAGCTGAAATGATAGAGTTTCGAAACAGGATATAATCCAGTCTTAAGAGCAGTGGTTGATTGAAGTGGCAAGTAGTGCTTAATTTGTAAAAAATTAGATGTGCCAGGGCACCAGGTATCGCTTAGGAGGCTACTACCCACTGCCCTGCCAGTGCTATCAAATGCCCGTACCAATGGCCTGGATGCCCTGGTATTATTATTTTCTTTAGTGTATATTCAATTGCTGAACTAATGTGTTCTGCTAAAAAAAAAATAGGCCGACGCGCCACTATGTGATGGACTGTCATAAAAAAGTTCAATTTGTACGAATTAAGAGCCAGTGTCAAATACCCGGAAATACTGGCACTAATTAAGCACTGACAGGGGCCCAGAACAAGGTTTTTCCTAAGAGTGAACCCCCACACAGCTGAATGCGAAAGATATACATTCTTGATTCCACCTCATGCCTCTTTCTTCCACCGATCATCACTTCCTGTCTCTTTGTCAGTCTTTTCATCCACACTTTCTACCTATCACTGTTTTCATACCTTACTCTTCCTTCTTTTTTCTGCCTTTAATACTTTTCTTTCTCGTTTCATGGGTCAGGTGGCAGAGGTAGGTTTCGGTGACAAAGGGGGCCACATACTCTTGGAGGTGCACCATGGTCAATCATGGTTGTTGAACTTTCAAAATGGGGGGACCCGAAGGACAGTAGAGGACAGTGGTGGCTAGAGAAAATATAACAGCAAAAATAACCTGGTAGGAATTGCACACAATGGCAGAGCGAAGCAAGCCCGCCATAATTGCTTCAGTGTAAGGAGTGCCTTCAGGGTGTTCTTCCCTTCAGAGAAAAATGCAGAAATAGCCTATGTTTCTAGAATTATTTGTAAGTAAGTATATGTTCTGAAGGAGCACTCATGACATAGTCAATACCTCCATTGTGTGCCATACAAGCCTCACACTCAACATTGTTTGTGGTTTGCTGTCTCCAAGAAAACTGTAGTACGACCATGCAGTATCAGCACAAATCTATTAAAAATGCACACAATAACTTAATTCCCACCACTATGTCATAGATGCACTTCATCAAGCCAGCGATGCTTCAAGATTAGATGACACTGGCTCAAGATGCTACAGGTCACTGACAGAGTCGTCAGTAAGGCGGGGGCTGGAATGTGATAGGGAATTGGAGAATGAAAGGTTGGGAGGGTGGACATGAATGGTGACAGCGATCGTAATGGTGACAGGAATTAAGAGTATGAAAGGAATTGAGTGGGTGACCGTGCTTAATTTGTTAAAAAAAAATGTTAAAAAAATAAATAAGTGCATTGCCGCGGCCAGAGCTATTGAAGCTCGACGTGCCAAATCCCGAGGATGCACAGCCTTGTTTCCGCCTCATGCCTCTTTTCCCTTGTGCCAGTACTCCCTGCCCCTCTAGCTCACTCTTGCATGCTCTTTTCATCCCTGCTGTCTGCCTTTGTAATTGGTATTCGTTTTTTCTTCATCCTTTTCCCCTTTTGTGTTTTTATGTCCCTTGCTCTGGACCAAATTCTGTTGAGGAAAAATAAGTGTCAGTCCCCGAAAATGAGTGCCAGTGGTCCCCACCTGCCACCAATATTTTAAAGCACTGGATTGGTGACAGGGGCTGGAGGTGGGATAGGGTCTGGGAAGGTGATAGTGGTGGGGAGAGATGTAAGGTACAGTACGGCAGCTATAGGGAAGATGACAGAGTATGGTGAGATGGTGTGGGTGACTGATCAGAACTGTGACAGGAATGGGTAGTCTGATGGGGAATTAAGGGTGACATAAAAGAGGAGGATGTCATGACTGTTAAAGTGGTTTACAGGAATCTCAATCACTGGCCACCTTCCCTCAAACATTGTCCTAACCCACCCAACACTTCCTTTCTGAATGTCGTACCCTGCCCACACCGAAAAAATCACCCACCCATTACCACACCGTATTCACTAGTCACATGCCCCTACCCCCTGTCCTAACCTTAGTCACGACTCACCCCTCCAACCTACAACTAGCCACCTGCTCCCACGGACTACCCCATCTTATTCAGTACCCACCTGCTTTCTAGTTCCCTGCCCCCTGTTTAGCCACATCTCACCTTCCCTACCTCCACCACTGCCCAGCTACTCATAACTCACTCTTTACCTATCACAGTCATCAATACCCACCTGACTGTGACACCCCTGTTCACATCCAAGGCACAGCCTGCCTGCCCCACTTCTCTGCCCACACCTCATTCACTAACCAACAGCCCCAAACCCTTGAGTCCACCTTACCCACAATTTCCATGTCCCACCTTCCACTACCCACCTGCCCACCTCAATCACAACCTACCTACCTATTTCCACCCTCTGCCCCACCCGCCCCTAGCAGTCTGGCCACCACACCCCTGCCTCATTTGCAACACCCCTACTACACCTGTTATCCCCCCAACACCAGCCACACCTCAGCCGCTACATCCCTTCCCTCAAAACTCCTTCTCCCACTCAAGCTTAAATATACCTGTAATCCACCCTACTGGTAAAACCAAAGTAAAAGAATCAGCCCCTGCATGTTGCCCCCAAATACACTGCATCAACATGTCCTGACTCAGACAATCTTACACCAGGACATTCAGCATCAATTTCTTCTCCAGGCAGAACATATGCTGGGAGAGGATGGCGACTATGCGGACCTGCTCCGCAGAATGCATCAACTGACATACAAATGGAAGCTCAGTGCACAAATACTTTCAACAATGGAAGGAGGGATTCCAAAACCCAGCCTGTTTGCCACTTACCAGAATGCAAAATGCCAAGTTTTACGTCCAGGGACCAACTCATTGGGCAGTGTATGGAAGAGTTGGCCAGGAATATTTGTATATGTGTTTTCTCCACTGCTACTGATAGCATATGTACTGAGGAAAATGAGACAAGCATCTATGAAGCTCATCCTCATAGCATCTATCTAAGCAAGACAGCCATTGTTCTCAAAGCTATTCGCAACGTCCATACATCCCCATGAGAAATTCTCTCTTTGCACAGAACTCCTACTGCACCATCAGGGCCAGCTGCAATATCCGAATCCCATGGCACTGAATCTTGCGATTTGGCACCATAGGTCTTAGAGTTTGGGTATCTTAAACTTCCTGAGAAGTGAATGCTCATTCTTAAGGAAGTCCACAAGCCCACCAGAAGGGCTTGTTATGTGGCAAAATGGAAAATATGTGTACACTGTCTTAACCAGCAGCCTTTACAAACCTCAGAAACGTTTACGAAACACACTCACAGGACAATGTTATCAGTGAAGTCATTTGAGATGTCATCAGTGATGTCACTGACAATGTCATGAGTGATGTAATATGTGAGGTCATAAGCAGTGCATTTCAGAGCCATAAATTATAGTTAGCTCAGGTAACTATTACAGCTGAATTTCTATCGTTTTGTGTACTTAAAATCTGACTCGAAATCAAGGGAGGGAAGGAAGAGCATAACGAGGTGCTACACCCCAGCTCCTCCTGGAGAACAGATCAATGGTAATCAGAGTAGGGGTAATTCCTCCTTGGTCAAGATGGCCTTAAAAAGTTGATCCATATGGCTGATTGTCCTGTCGCTGAATGATCTTTTGGTCAGATCTTGGTGCCCTCACACCTGTTATGGTATCATGCGTCATCATTGGGCGCTCCTCGTCAAGCCATCACTGCAATGCTTGACGGGCCTGGGGGCTTTTTGTTGGAGATCTTTTGATCCAAAATCGCCGTGTAGATGAATGCATGTGAGGAGGCTACCTAATAGTATACCTAGTGATATGTAAAATCTGAGCCTAACTATAACATCTCTCTAACCTTTGATTTTTCAGCACATTTCTAAGGTTTTTAAAGTTATATTTCCAAATTATAATTAGGGCTCCCAATTTTATAGTATTAATTTTTTTAACATTTCCGTCTGTATTTATTCATATTTATTTTTGGGACATTGTTTCTGTATTTATCCATATTTATTTTGTGTATTTGTGTATAAATGAAGCTGTAAAACTGTACACACTCATACTTTGATGTCTGTAGTGATTTAGCTATTTAAGCTGACAAATATTAAGAAAACAATACATCTACTAAATATTAGCATTATACCACAAATGTATGATGACATATGGCATTATTTAAAGAAATGTCATCCTGTTTTTTAATTTCCCATGCTGACCATCTACTCGGCTGTTGGGCTACAATTCATGAAAGAGAACATGGCAAGTCACTTAAAAGAAGTGCAATACTTTTTTTTGGTGGATTCCACCCTTTTTAAAATCTAAATTGTACTACAATTTTACCTATAAGTTCAATTTAGTTGTATACAATTTTACAAGTTTATAAATACATTTTATTCACACATTTATTCCTATTACACACTTCAAATGTAAAAATTAACAAATCAAGGTAAGATAACTTACGAAGTCTTTCTATAAATGTAACACAGATGTTTATCTCTTTTTTTATTCATTTTATGAATCCGCAGAGCCACAGCGAATTCCAGAAGTGAGCCCATACGAGTACTCTATGGTTACTAGTTCCTGTGATGAAATCACAGTGGATCCGCAGATTCAATAAAATGTTTAAAACATATAAATACTGTATACATTTGAGATGTCATCAGTGGTATCATCAGTGATGTCACTGAATATTTCATTAGTAATGTAATGTGTAAAGTCATAAGCAGTGCATTTTGTGGGCGTAAGTTATAGTTAGCTCAGGTAACTATAACTGCTGAATTTCAATGGTTTTGCAAGAGTAAAATCTGACCCTAACAATAACGTCCCTGTAACCTTTGTTTTTTTTCAGTGAATTTCTAACTTTTTAAAATTCTATTTCCTAACTATAACGTCCGTGAAAGTTTTGCTTTTTTCAGTGAATTTCTATGTTTTATTAACATTATTTCTTAACTATAATGTCCCAGTAACATTTGTTTTTTTAAGTACATTCCTAAGGTTTTAACATTTTTATTTCCTAACTTTAATCTGTAACCATTTACAGTGTGTGTGTGTGTGGCTGTATAGGTCAATGGTGTTGGACCCGGCCTCGTGGCGTGGTCCTACCCTTCCCGCATGGCGGGCCCTGGACGACATCGGCCCTCCATCGACCCGCTGTCGCCCCCCGGACACCACCCTCAACGAACTCTCGACGAGAGCAGCCCCCCCTGGCAACCCCCGGCTCTCCCCCCTGGAACCCGGCGAACCCGGCTCGCCCCAACTCTGCAGGTCCGGTCACCACCCCGGGCCACCATTTCAGGCCCGACTCCATCTTGGGCCCATCACGTCCCGAGCACGTGGCCTCGGCCCGACCCCGGCCGCGGCCCCAGCGAAGCCCCGACATCAAGGCACCAAGATCAGCCCAGGTGGTAGAGCGGCCACTTGACGGATCAAGGAGGAGGGGAGTTTCGATGGCCCCCCAGCCGTCCCCGGACGCCTGGTATCGATCGCCCTCCGGCCTCCCTGGGTGCTGGCTCCACCCCCCTGCTGGGTGTTTGGACGCCTTCATCCCGGCCCCTCTGCCCCCCAGGCGCAAGGGTCCAGACATCAAAGGACTCCAGTCCTATATCTGGGCCAGCCCTGGATCAGGACGCCAGTTGTATCTTGGAGTCGAAGCCCTGCTGACCTCGTCGCGGCTGATCCTGATAAGAACTCTTGTGCCTGGAACCTGGAACCTCTGAGCCCTGCTGACGCTGTCGCGGCTCGACCAAGCTGAACCACCTTCGGAGCCCTGCTGACGCTGTCGCGGCTCGACCAAGCTAAACCACCTTCGGAGCCCTGCTGACGCTGTCGCGGCTCGACCAAGCTGAACCACCTTCTGAGCCCTGCTGACGCTGTCGCGGCTCGACCAAGTTGAACCATCTTCGGAGCCCTGCTGACGCTGTCGCGGCCCGACATCGCTGAACCACCACTTCTGGGCCCTGCTGACGCTGTCGCGGCTCGACCAAGTTGAACCACCTTCGGAGCCCTGCTGACGCTGTCGCGGCTCGACATCGCGGAACCATCCTCAGAGCCCTGCTGACAACGTCGCGGCTCCTTGCACCCCCCCAGCTCGAGGATTGAGAGCTGTGCGCAGGGTATCCTAGTACCAGTTGGTACCAAGACTGTCCCGCTACCCCCTTCCCCCTGATACTGAGACTTTTGAGGATCCCCCTGTAGGAGAGTAGGGTCTGCAATCCTATGATCACCCAGATTTTTTGCTTTTTGCTTCACTGGTTTACGACTTTCCCTGGCTGTGGGCCTGCTAATCAGACCCACAGCCTAGCTGTTCTCTCTACTCCAAATTGTACCCAGGTACTGAATTGGCACTGGGCCCTCTCAAGTCCCTGTACCCAGGGCTGAGGTGCACCCAGAAGTCTCCCAGGTGCTGCAGCATGTATTATGCCACCCCTGGACTGACTAACTAAATCTGACACAACTGGCTGCACGACAGCTGGGGCAAGGTGGTGTAATCACCCTTTGCTATAGATATAGTATTCCTATATCTAAACCTAAATGGGCACACAGATCTCCTATCAGTCACTCCTATGGCAGGCATTGACAATCCTGAAGGCAGAGTGCTTGGAATCGTGTGAGATAGTGCTCTGGCACGAGCTGAGCCTGTCTGCGGCTTTCGGGATCCATCCCTTAGCCGTTTCCATGATATCGCATACCATATACTCTTAAGTGCATTATAATCCTCGCGGTTATATGCCAACTCTGGTATCGCTTTATCAAAACATGTCGAGTAAGGTGTCATACGAATTGGAATACTAACCCCTCGCCAATTCTGGCGACGGGGTTAGCATTCCACCCTTCTAGAGGGACACGACATGTTGGTAACCTGTAACCCCGGTTAAAGTCAGACAGAGCCTTAGTATCCACAAAATGGATGCTGCCACCGAGACACAAGTCTGCCCTCCTGCTGCTGGGAGTCCTCCCAGAGCAGGAGGCAAGGACAAAGGGTTTCCTGCCAGGGGCGGTGCCAGCACCGTCCCAGACAGGGTTTTGTGTATTCTAGGTAGGCAGGGCTTTAGAGGAAGGTGACTGCAAGTGGCACCCTGGTGCTCACTGTGCATAGGCCGGCTTGAACCAGTTCCAGGGGCACACCAGACCCTGAGCTGGAGAAAGCCCGCCAAAGGAGAGGGGTGTAACCACCCCCCTCCTGGTCCCACCCATAGGGCAGGACTTAGTCGCGTGCCAGCCCCCTTTTTCAGGATAAAGGTAGGAGCAGGCCCCCTTCCAAATTAGATCAATCTTTGAATCCTGAACCGACCTTCTACACGAAGAACTCAAGACTCTTCTCAAGATTTTCTCCCTTGTGACTAAGGAGTAGTCACCCTGCAGCAGCAGGCACCAACCAAGCATCGCGGTTTGTTGCCAGTCTCTCCTTCGGATCAAGACTGCTCCAGCACGACGAGAACCAGCTTCCCTGGCACCTATGACCTCTACCTACATCATCAGTTACGCTGAGATTCGTGGGTGTGACGAGACCTCGAGGGACCGGCCATCTTCAGAACTGCACGACACTTGTCCAGCACGACCACCGAGTGACCCTCGACTGAGTGCTTTGGGGTGAGAGAAGCCCCGACCCTGAGCAGCTCCAGCACCGAAGTTCAGCCCCCCTGCATCCACGAGATCTGCGTGGGGCCCTTCTGCTTTTTGCTGCTCACCGTGTTGTCCCGGTCACTTGCCCGTTGGCTAGTGGCCCTTTTACGACGCTCCACGACGACAAAGACTGCTGGTCTGGTTGCTCCAGACTGGCCCTTGCTTCCCTTCTTGAGAGAAGCACCTTGGACCCTCCTGGTCCACTCAAGACGCCATTTTAGGTCCACCGCGTGGGCCTTGCATTTGCCAAGACTTGTTGCCCCAATCCTGGGTCCAGCGACGTCGACGGCAAGTACCTTCGTGGGACAGCTCGCATCTCCATCCTGGTCGCCGACAACGCCTCCTGGTCCGAGAGACTGCAGAGCCCAGCAGTGCCCACTCACCTGGCTGAGGTGACTTCGTCCGGTGCCATCCTGGTGCCCACCTAAATCACTGGCTAGTGATTCAGAACTTGGTCCCCTCTGCTTACAGGTTTCTTCTTCCCTGATCCAGGCTTGGATCTCCACGAACTTTCTTCACTGGCCGCCTGCCAGCAACTTCTTTCTTCAGGCTCCTGGTTCTTCAACGTGGGTTTCCGACGCAACTTCAACCCTATGCAGCCGCAGCCCCTGGGCTAGGTAAACTGAGTACTCCGGTGCTCCAGCGTAGTCCAACACCCTAAGTGTTCGGATCCACTCCCGTTTTCGACCCACCCAGTCGGGTTCGCCCGGGAACAGTAACTTTGCAACTGCTAGCCTCCATAGACTTTTTCCCACCTTACGCGTGAGAGTTCCCACTCTGCACACGACATCCACAGGCCTCCTGCATCTATTCCCAGTGTTTAGAATTGTAGGCCTAGCGATTCCTGAGTCTAGAAACGTATTACTTACCTGCTAGCAAGTTCGCATTCCACTTACTGAGTATATGGTTTTTCGTGCCCCTAGGGCATTTGTGTAAATTGTGCGACTTAAAGTATTTTCGTAAGAGTTTTGTTGTGTGCTTAGCTCCCTGTCTCATAAAGAGCCAGGGTAGTCTTGTTATAAATAAATATACTTTATTTTTCATAACAACTTGTGTGGTGTCCTTTCACTTGGTGTTCAAGGGGTAATGTGATGGTGAAACAGCTGGCTTAACACGCCCTCTAGAGTCTTAGCCTTAGACTGCTCGTATCCATGCTACTAGGATAGCTGGTCTATAAGGTTGACTTACAACCAATCATCAATAAGGGTTGTCTGGACTGATACATAGTGATCACTAGAATAGTCAGCACTGCATATCAGGCCAACTTCTCACATTGGTGGCAGCGGTGGGATTTGAGCTTGCTGTTGTTTTACCACCCATATCCTAAGAATATCATTTGAAAGATCACATAAGTACTGAGGTACATATAACTTAGCTTAGAATACTCTGAGTTCTACTGAACCAGCTGTTGTAGCTCCTAGGGCCTAGCACACCCTAGACTACAACTCTAGCAAGGGATCAGTAGGCAAACATATAGTGTAGGTAAGTGCACCACTTACACCTCACTAGAAAAGCATGTCTAACCAGGGAGAGTCTACTGAGACCCCCCTTGTGGTTATTGACCCTCCACAGGTCACTTCAAGATATGCAGCTCTCAGTTTCCAGGAGATGAGACAAGTGTGTACCTCCAGGAAACTGAAACAGGGGTCTAACCCCACCATTCCCTTTCTAATAGGTCTCTTAGAGACTTATGATGCGAGAAAGATTTCTCAGCTAGATGGGAATATGCCAGCCTTAGAGGGTACCTCTGGGGATCCAGACCTCCCCAACACTGCAAATGCAGTTGAGGAGGAGGATCAAGAGGAACTCTCTGGGGATGAGGTAGACAAAGGTCTTGAGGTAGTCAGAAGGCTAACTAGGGCCAGCTTAGACGTACTTGGGCTAGGATCTGGGGGACCCCCAGTACTGACCCGAAGTGGGCCTAACCTTGGAGTTAGGAGAGATAGATCTCTTTCTAGGGACTCCAATAGATCTCTGCACTCTAATGCCTCTTCTCAGAGGAGAAGGAACTCTCCCCAGAGGAGATTGACTCCCCCCAGAGAATAGAGCATGAAGCTAGAATGAGACAGGCTGCTCTGAGGATTGAAAGGGAAGAACTTGCCCTGGCCAAAGAAAAGCTTGCCTTTGCTAGAGAGCAGCAGATGAGTGGGATAGTTCCCACTGGTGGCAGCAATCTCCCAAGAGATAGAGAGAAGGGTTTAGATACTAAACACCTGACAAAAATAGTGCCCCCCTTTAAACAAGGGGATGACATCCAGAAATGGATGGCTGCTCTGGAGAGGGCCTGCACTGTGCAGTGCATTCCCCAGAGTCAGTGGGCAGCTATACTGTGGCTCTCCTTTGATGGTAAAGGTAGAGATAAGCTCCTCACTACAAGAGTGGAGGATGCTAACAATTACCAGGTCCTGAAAAATACACTGGTTGATGGGTTTGGGTTAACCACTGAGCAGTACAGGTTGCTGTTCAGAGACACCCAGAAAACTCAGTCTCAGGACTGGTCTGACTTTGTGGATTGTGCCACTAAGGCTTTGGAGGGCTGGTTGCTGGGTAGCAAGGTTACTGATTACACAGGGTTGTACAATCTCATGATGAGAGAACAGATTTTAAATAATTGTCAGAACCAGTTGTTGCACCAGCACCTTGTTGATTCAGATCTGACCTCTCCCCAAGAATTGGGAAAGAAGGCAGACAAATGGGTCAGAACAAGGATCAAGCAGAACCAGAACCAGGGTGGTCAGAAGAAAGCAGACCAGAAGGGTAATGCTAAGAGTGAACAAAATGACCAGAAGTCTTCACCAGGTCCCCAACAAACCAAAGAGGGTGGGGGTCAGGCTTCCCAGAAGAAGAAGACTCAAGAAGGCCAGTCAAAAAGGTGGTGCCAGTACTGTAAAAGTAAGTCTCACTGGTTTAGTGAGTGCACCAAAAGAGGAGGGCAAACTCCTACCACTACAGCCCCTAAGGCAACTGCACCCCCTAGTACAGTCAGTAGTGGTAGTGTACCTCCCAAGGCATTAGTTGGGTTAACCTTGGGAACTGAGGGGTCTGACAACTTAGTTGGCACACTCACTCAGGCTGTCCTTGTCTGTACAGGGGATATGGATATATCCCCTGATGTCAGTCCCAATACTTTGGGCAAATACAGGCAGACACCTTTGATAAATGGCAAAATGGCTCAGGCCTATAGGGACACTTGTGCCAGTGTCACCATGGTGACACCTAACTTTGTGGACCCTGGACAGATCATGCCAGGTACAGATTTCCTGGTGACCAATGCCAGCAACGTCACTACCAGTCATAGTATGGCGATTGTTGCTTTCTCCTGGGGAGGGGTAAATGGCCAAAAGAAAGTTGTGGTTAGTTCAGACCTCCCAGTGGATTGTTTGTTGGGCAATGATTTGGAGTCATCACTATGGTCAGAAGTGGAGCAGAGGACTCACATGGAAATGTTAGGCTTGCCAGCACATGTGCTTGCTGTGACTAGGTCACAGGCCAGAAGATGCCCCACTGAACAGGTGCTGGATCCTGGAAGAATGGACCAGACACCTTCCAAGAAGAAGAGCAGTAGGGTTAAGGCTTTGCCTTCCCCCTTGCCCCAGGTTGAGGATCAAGTCTCTGAGGAGGCTGATCTGAGAGAGCTGAGGGAAACTGAGCCTAAAGAACTTGAACTTGATCAAGTTGAGTTTCTGGGCTCAGGGGGACCCTCCAGAGAAGACCTGGGGAAGGCACAGTTAGACTGCCCTTCCCTTGAACCCCTCAGACAGCAGGCTGCTGCTGAGGCTGCAGGGAATGCCACAGGTGCCCACAGGGTATACTGGGAAGATGGACTCCTGTACTCTGAGTCAAGAGACCCCAAGCCTGGTGCAACCAGGAGGCTGGTCATCCCCTTGTCTCTGAGAGGTTTCCTTCTCACCTTGGCCCATGAGATTCCCCTTGCAGGTCATTTAGGTCAGACAAAGACGTGGGACAGGCTTGTCTCACACTTTCACTGGCCCCACATGAATGAGAATACCAAGGAGTTTTGTCGCTCCTGTGTCACTTGCCAAGCCAGTGGTAAGTCAGGTGGCACAACAAAGGCCCCCCTCATACCACTACCTGTGGTGGGGGTTCCCTTTGAAAGAGTGGGGATTGACATTGTTGGTCCAATGGAACCCCAGACAGCTTCAGGGCACAAGTTTATACTGGTGGTGGTGGACCATGCCACCAGGTATCCTGAAGCTATTCCACTTAGGACCACTACAGCACCTGTAGTGGCAAGGGCCCTAGTTGGAGTATTCTCCAGAGTGGGCTTCCCTAAGGAGGTCGTTTCTGACAGGGGTGCAAACTTCATGTCAGGATATCTGACTGCAATGTGGAAGGAGTGTGGTGTCAACTACAAGTTCACCACACCCTATCATCCACAGTGCAATGGGCTTGTTAAGAGATTCAACAGGACCCTCAAAGGGATGATTCATGGACTACCTGAAAAGCTCAGGCGTAGATGGGATGTCCTGATACCCTGCCTCTTGTTTGCTTACAGAGAGGTCCCACAGAAGGGGGTTGGCTACAGCCCTTTTGAACTTCTGTATGGGCATCCTGTAAGAGGACCCCTGTGTTTGGTGAAGGAAGGATGGGAGAGACCTCTCAAAAAGCCTGCAACCAACATAGTGGACTATGTACTTGGTCTCCGCTCCAGGATGGCTGAATACATGGAGAAGGCATCTAAAAACCTAGAGGCCAGCCAAGAACTCCAAAAAGCTTGGCATGACCAGAAGGCTGTCCTGACTGTGTACCAGCCTGGACAGAAGGTGTGGGTGCTGGAGCCAGTGGCCCCAGCAGCACTCAAAGACAAATGGTCTGCGCCCCACACCATCATTGAGCAAAAGGGAGAGGTCACCTACTTGGTGGACCTTGGAACTCCCAGGAGCCCTCTCAGAGTGCTCCATGTGAACAGGCTCAAGGCATATGTCGACAGGAAGGACATGAGTTTGCTCATGGCCACAGATGAGGGACAGGAGGAGGAGAGTGACCCTCTCCCAGACCTGCTCACTCAGAATCCTGATGATGGATCAGTAGATGGTGTTGTCTTTTGTGGCAGCCTCTCTGAACATCAGCAACAGGATTGTAGACAAGTTCTGCAATCCTTTAGACATATGTTCTCTCTGACACCCAGCCAAACTGATTGGTGTACCCACGAGGTTGACACTGGGGACAGTCTGCCTGTCAAGAGTAAAATCTACAGACAGCCTGATCATGTTAGAGACTGCATCAAAACTGAAGTGCAGAAAATGTTGGAGCTGGGAGTCATTGAGCCCTCAGATAGCCCTTGGGCTAGCCCAGTAGTTCTAGTGCCAAAGCCTCACACCCAGGGTGGTAAGAAAGAGATGAGGTTTTGCGTAGACTACAGAGGCCTCAATGCAGTCACTAAGACTGATGCCCACCCAATACCAAGGGCAGATGAACTTATAGATAGATTGGCTTCTGCCAACTACTTAAGTACATTTGATTTGACAGCTGGGTATTGGCAAATCAGGTTAGCTGAGGAGGCCAAACCCAAGACAGCATTTTCTACCCCTGGTGGGCATTATCAATTTGTGGTAATGCCCTTTGGTTTGAAAAATGCCCCTGCCACCTTCCAAAGGTTGGTGAATCAAGTCCTCACTGGGTTGGATGACTTCTGTGCAGCTTATCTTGACGATATTGCTGTCTTTAGCTCCACCTGGGAGGATCACCTGGTCCACCTGAGGAAAGTGTTAGAGGCCCTGCAAAAGGCAGGCCTCACTATCAAGGCCCATAAGTGCCAGATAGGGCAGACACAGGTTGTATACCTGGGCCACCTTGTAGGTGGAGGCCAGGTCCAACCATTGGAGAGTAAAATACAGGCCATCAAGGACTGGGCTCCTCCAATCACCCAGACTCAGGTTCGAGCTTTCTTGGGCCTGACTGGTTACTATAGGAAGTTTGTCAGAAATTATGGGTCCATAGTGACCCCCCTTAATGACCTGACAAGTAAGAAGATGCCAAAGAAAGTTCAGTGGACAGAAGGCTGTCAAAAAGCATTCAATGACCTAAAGCAGGCCATGTGCACAGCACCTATCCTAAAGAGTCCAGACTACTCCAAGCCATTCATTGTCCAAACAGATGCTTCTGAGTTGGGTGTGGGAGCTGTTCTATCTCAACTGAATTTTGATGGTAACGACCAGCCCATTGCTTTTATTAGCAGAAGGCTGACCCCCAGAGAGAAAAATTGGTCAGCTATTGAGAGGGAGGCCTTTGCTGTGGTTTGGGCCCTCAAGAAGCTGAGGTCCTACTTGTTTGGAACTCACTTCACAGTTCAGACCGACCATAAGCCCCTCTTATGGCTAAGTCAGATGAAGGGTGAAAACCCCAAACTACTTAGGTGGTCCATTTCCCTACAGGGGATGGATTTTACAGTGGAGCACAGACCTGGTACTGATCATGGCAATGCTGATGGGCTCTCCAGGTATTTCCACTTAGAGCAAGAAGACTCACCTGGTCAAGGTTAGTTTATTGTCCCAAAGTTTGGGGGGGGGGGGGTCATGTAGGAGAGTAGGGTCTGCAATCCTATGATCACCCAGATTTTTTGCTTTTTGCTTCACTGGTTTACGACTTTCCCTGGCTGTGGGCCTGCTAATCAGACCCACAGCCTAGCTGTTCTCTCTACTCCAAATTGTACCCAGGTACTGAATTGGCACTGGGCCCTCTCAAGTCCCTGTACCCAGGGCTGAGGTGCACCCAGAAGTCTCCCAGGGGCTGCAGCATGTATTATGCCACCCCTGGACTGACTAACTAAATCTGACACAACTGGCTGCACGACAGCTGGGGCAAGGTGGTGTAATCACCCTTTGCTATAGATATAGTATTCCTATATCTAAACCTAAATGGGCACACAGATCTCCTATCAGTCACTCCTATGGCAGGCCTTGACAATCCTGAAGGCAGAGTGCTTGGAATCGTGTGAGATAGTGCTCTGGCACGAGCTGAGCCTGTCTGCGGCTTTCGGGATCCATCCCTTAGCCGTTTCAATGATATCGCATACCATATACTCTTAAGTGCATTATAATCCTCGCGGTTATATGCCAACTCTGGTATCGCTTTATCAAAACATGTCGAGTAAGGTGTCATACGAATTGGAATACTAACCCCTCGCCAATTCTGGCGACGGGGTTAGCATTCCACCCTTCTAGAGGGACACGACATGTTGGTAACCTGTAACCCCGGTTAAAGTCAGACAGAGCCTTAGCATCCACAAAATGGATGCTGCCACCGAGACACAAGTCTGCCCTCCTGCTGCTGGGAGTCCTCCCAGAGCAGGAGGCAAGGACAAAGGGTTTCCTGCCAGGGGCGGTGCCAGCACCGTCCCAGACAGGGTTTTGTGTATTCTAGGTAGGCAGGGCTTTAGAGGAAGGTGACTGCAAGTGGCACCCCGGTGCTCACTGTGCATAGGCCGGCTTGAACCAGTTCCAGGGGCACACCAGACCCTGAGCTGGAGAAAGCCCGCCAAAGGAGAGGGGTGTAACCACCCCCCTCCTGGTCCCACCCATAGGGCAGGACTTAGTCGCGTGCCAGCCCCCTTTTTCAGGATAAAGGTAGGAGCAGGCCCCCTTCAAATTAGATCAATCTTTGAATCCTGAACCGACCTTCTACACGAAGAACTCAAGACTCTTCTCAAGATTTTCTCCCTTGTGACCAAGGAGTAGTCACCCTGCAGCAGCAGGCACCAACCAAGCATCGCGGTTTGTTGCCAGTCTCTCCTTCGGATCAAGACTGCTCCAGCACGACGAGAACCGGCTTCCCTGGCACCTCTGACCTCTACCTACATCATCAGTTACGCTGAGATTCGCGGGTGTGACGAGACCTCGAGGGACCGGCCATCTTCAGAACTGCACGACGCTTGTCCAGCACGACCACCGAGTGACCCTCGACTGAGTGCTTTGGGGTGAGAGAAGCCCCGACCCTGAGCAGCTCCAGCACCAAATTTCAGCCCCCCTGCATCCACGAGATCTGCGTGGGGCCCTTCTGCTTTTTGCTGCTCACCGCGTTGTCCCGGTCACTTGCCCGTTGGCTAGTGGCCCTTTTACGACGCTCCACGATGACAAAGACTGCTGGTCTGGTTGCTCCAGACTGGCCCTTGCTTCCCTTCTTCAGAGAAGCACCTTGGACCCTCCTGGTCCGCTCAAGACGCCATTATAGGTCCACCGCGTGGGCCTTGCATTTGCCAAGACTTGTTGCCCCAATCCTGGGTCCAGCGACGTCGACGGCAAGTACCTTCGTGGGACAGCTCGCACCTCCATCCTGGTCGCCGACAACGCCTCCTGGTCCGAGAGACTGCAGAGCCCAGCAGTGCCCACTCACCTGGCTGAGGTGACTTCGTCCGGTGCCATCCTGGTGCCCACCTAAATCACTGGCTAGTGATTCAGAACTTGGTCCCCTTTGCTTACAGGTTTCTTCTTCCCTGATCCAGGCTTGGATCTCCACGAACTTTCTTCACTGGCCGCCTGCCAGCAACTTCTTTCTTCAGGCTCCTGGTTCTTCAACGTGGGTTTCCAACGCAACTTCAACCCTATGCAGCCGCAGCCCCTGGGCTAGGTAAACTGAGTACTCCGGTGCTCCAGCGTAGTCCAACACCCTAAGTGTTCGGATCCACTCCCGTTTTCGACCCACCTAGTCGGGTTCGCCCGAGAACAGTAACTTTGCAACTGCTAGCCTCCATAGACTTTTTCCCGCCTTACGCGTGAGAGTTCCCACTCTGCACACGACGTCCACAGGCCTCCTGCATCTATTCCCAGTGTTTAGAATTGTAGGCCTAGCGATTCCTGAGTCTAGAAACGTATTACTTACCTGCTAGCAAGTTCGCATTCCACTTACTGAGTATATGGTTTTTCGTGCCCCTAGGGCATTTGTGTAAATTGTGCGACTTAAAGTATTTTCGTAAGAGTTTTGTTGTGTGCTTAGCTCCCTGTCTCATAAAGAGCCAGGGTAGTCTTGTTATAAATAAATATACTTTATTTTTCATAACAACTTGTGTGGTGTCCTTTCACTTGGTGTTCAAGGGGTAATGTGATGGTGAAACAGCTGGCTTAACACGCCCTCTAGAGTCTTAGCCTTAGACTGCTCGTATCCATGCTACTAGGATAGCTGGTCTATAAGGTTGACTTACAACCAATCATCAATAAGGGTTGTCTGGACTGATACATAGTGATCTCTAGAATAGTGAGCACTGCATATCAGGCCAACTTCTCACACCCCCGATCCCCCTGTACATATTGCTGCGAGAACTTGCCTTTATTCTTTATATAAAGACTCTTAAATCTACTCTCGTGTGGTGTCCCTCTGTAGTTGTGTGATTGCTCAGCTGTTACGATAGTGGGAGAGGAGCCTCGCCAAGGAGGCCTCTCGACAGCGCTCGGCCTATTCCATAAAGAGAGGTGGGTCTCGGGGTGGTCAGTCAGACATCTTCTGTCTCCCCTGGGAGCGCCTTTCTAACAAATGGGTTGGTGTGTGAGTGGCTTTATGGGTCTCTGAGTGGGTGTGTGAATGGCGGTATGGGTCTGTGAGTAGGTGTGTGAGTGGTTTTGTGGGTGTGTGACTGACTTAATGGGTGTGTGAACGAGTGCATGAGTGGCTGTGGGGTTTGTGAGTGGATGCGACAGTGGCTGAATTGGTGTGAGAGTGGGTGTCTAAGTGTCAGTGTGGGTGTGTCAATAGCTGTGTGAGTGAGTGGGCCAGAATGGAACCTCACCTGTTCCTTTAACCAGCAAAAGTCCACAGTTTTGCACTAAATGTCTGTAGTAAGCAGGCTCTCTATATAGTGCACTAAAAGTCCAGTGATAATACAGACGCACTGTTTGTGGTAGTGTGGGTGAGCAGTTTGGCTTATTTTCGGAGGGTAGTGCAATGCAGTTGTTGTACTCACAAAGGCAATAAATGAGACACACACTCAAGAATACATTCAAGACCAATTTGCAATAATATCACATATCTTTATATATGTTTTGGGCAATAAAATCTGCATGATTATGCAGTTGCATTTTAAAAATGCAGTATAAAACAGTTGCAGTAGTAATCAGTTGCAGGAGAAAACACTTAAACATTGTCAAAAATGTACTGTGATGGTCGATGTAGAATACATGGCCGTAACCTGCATCACCATCAAATAATTTAGTATTGCAGGCAATGGGAGAAATCGAGTGATGGCCAGGTCCGTCAATCAAAGACTGTCACGAATGGTGGTAAAAGCACACAGGCTTTTACCAGTCTTGGGGTGACGGGCAAGACCGTCAATCAGTGACCATCGCAGTTGGTGGTAAAGGCACCCGAGCTTTTGCAAGTCTTGTGCCAATGGGTACTTGAGGTTGGATTTGATTTCTACTCTCTCTTTCTGGGCAGAGGTATTTGGGGTCCCAGGACCCGAGTGGAACAGGCAGTTCTCGATTATCTTGCTCAGGGACGTTGGATGCAGGGACACGTGGAAATGCCCGTCACCGGGGGCGGGTGCACCAAAGATGTGCCTCGGTCCGTCCATCAACAAGCGACAGTCATGCCAAGAGGCTTTCTGCCACATAGTTGACAGCACCAAAGAGGTGATGCAAAATCACAGGAGCGGGGTGATTTCCGACATCGGTCGCAGGTGCTGTGGAGTGCCCTCTTGTTGCAGCAAACACTGAGGAGTCTTTGGTCGGATTGACGGCAAACAAACCCTGGCTGCGGCAAATGCTCACAGTCTGGAGGTTGATGAGAGTGAAGTAGGGGCTCGGAACATCAATGAGAGCCAGCTACCACTCTTGGAGTGCTCTTGCCACTTCCCTGTGGGTACCCACCTCAATGGACTTAGCAGTGATCACTCTGTTGCTGCTTTGGGCGTGGTCTGCAACGTGCGGGGGACTGGTTCCACCAATCCAAAGGAGTCCCTGGTTCTTTGTCAAAGGCAGGCAGACATCACCCCTGGTTTTTGGAGAGCAGCTGCAGGACAAGACGGCTTTTGGTGCAGTATTCGAAGATAACAAGCAGGCCAACAGGTTTGGTGACAGGTCAGTCACATGTCCTTTCTCCTTGCTTCTTGAGACTCTTTGGTGTCCTTCTTAGATTGGCAGGATCTGTTTTCAGTGCCAGGGCTGCCACATAAATACTAAATGTAGGGGCATTTAAAGGGAGTACCAGGTAGTAGTCAATGGGCTACCTACCTCTAGGATGACCATATCCTCCAATGACAAATGGGCTACCTACCTCTAGGGTGACTACACCCTCCTATGACCACTTCCCTTGGGAGGTGGGCATAACCCTGACCCTGGTTGGCTAATTCCTTCCAAGACAAGATGGAGGAATTGGAAAAGTGTTGGCCACATCACCTGCCCCACCTTAGGGGTTGTGCTGGATGAATGTGGGCACACCTCCTAATTTAATTAGTTTTCCAACCTCTCCTGCCAAAAGTGGAGCAGGACAGGGGGGGTTGGCATCCTCCGCTATATAGAGATGCCTAGCTGCGTTTCAATGATTGCATCACCTTTGAAGCTTCCTGCCTTGGAATGCCATTCCGGCCTGGAAGAGGTGTGAAGAACCTCCTCCCAGAGCAGGCATTGTACCCGGACTTTGAGAGTGAAGGCTCTCACCCCATGAGGTCAGAAACATGTCTGGTGGTTGCAGGCTGGCTAAGACTAGTCAGAGACCAGACCAGTGTTTGGTAGCTTTTCAGGGGGGAACCTCTAAGCTGCCCTCTCTGAGCATTTATTAATAAGCCCAATACTGACAATAGTGTGGATTTATTAAGACAAGATATTTGTTATCAAACATTCCTGGATACAGTGAAGCCATCATGGTGCTGGGGAATCCATAATGATGGGTGTCCAGCCTATGTACTCTATATGGCTTCTCTGTTCACTTGCAATATCCAGGATGGATTTAGATATTGTAGGTTCATATCTGCTCAGGCAGATATGACCACACATATGATATAGTGCACCCTTCCTTAGAGCAATAATGCGTGAAGTAGAGGTGACTTACCTATACCTCATGCAGTGTCTGTGGGCAGGGCAGAAAGGGATGTGTACAATGCCGATGCTTCAGTGTTCTTTGCACCAAGATACACAGCCTGCAATGGCAGTTTGCATGGTCTTGGTGAGATGTCCCTAGGGTGACTAAATTTGTTATGCAGCCCTAGTGGACCCTCTTCAGTCCAAATGCCCCAGGCACCCAAGGTACCATTTACTAGGGATTTACATGGGGTTGTTGAAGTTATGCCAATCATTGTACCGTTTTTGGAGAGCTTTTGACACTGGGAACCTGGTTATCAATGACCCAGTGCACTTTCATTTGTAGTCACATCATGTTCCAGGCAAAACGTGGGGGTAAACCATGTCAAAAGAGGCACCTTTCCACACGACCCCCCAAACAAAAGATGATGAAACTAACCTTTCTCTAGAGAGTCTTCATATTTTAGGTAAGGCTAGATGGAGCTCACAGAGTTGCACTCTGCAGAATTCCACGGAGTCACAAAAAAGTTTGCCGAATTCCGCAGAGTTCCGTGTGCGGGCGAAGTATTGCTCAGCCACCCTAAATATTGCTTAAGTTTGCATCTCTCTTATGGTTTGTGATCTATTAAGCATTTGGGACCGGAGCAAGTACAAAACAATGGAACTGAAGCACAGTCAGGGACAGCGAGATGCCCAGGATCATACACTTCTGTATAAAACAAAGGGAGCCAAGATTAAAAAATGCAGAGTCCACTAGGGTACATCTCCTTCTCTGCCTGACCCCAAGGATGTCCTTTCCCCCTATCCTTCACTCACCTTCAGGGTTGGTACTGATGAAGACGAGAAGGCCCACACTCTCAGGCCTATGGGTACCTGGTGAGCGGGAAGTGCAGCCAGATTCCCAGAGAAGGCCACCCGCCGGGGAGCAAAATCCTTTATAGACGGGTGCCAGGTGAGGGAAGCCACATTCTTCCTGGAACTGACGGGAGCTTTCGCCCTACTCTCCGCACTGGCATGGACCCAGCTGCGGGGGGCTCAGAAGGATCACCCTCCTCCAGGGGGCCATGCTACCCACCACCAGGGTGACAAGGCCATGAAGCCCATGAGTGTCTCCCCCGCTCTGCCCCGGTTCTCCTCATTGTGGCTTCCGCTGGGCTGCTGTTTCCTTTGAGAGTTGGGGCAGCTGGTTTATGCTGTTTGTGGGGTTCAGAGTGAGTAGAGGCTCTGAGGGGGCAGGAGGAGCAGCTGCAGATCCTCTGTGAGCCCCAGCGGCTGGGGACTTCCTGTGTGACACTTGGAAGGGTGCATTCTCTACCCACAGTCATCAGGAACCGGTCTCCATATCTTTTCTCTAAAACCGCAGCCGCAAGCTGTCAGACAAGCCTGTGTGCTGCAGAGGGAGCAAGGAACCTGTTTTCATTTCACAAATAAGGAACCCCTCGGCAGCAGCAAATCATTCTGCACCTATACTGTTTATTCAGGAAGACAGTCACCGAAATTGCCTGAACTGGGATTCTTTTAGTTAGGGTGTACTGCATACTTATTTTGTGTATTTATCACTGCATCAATCCGTAAACATTAAGGTTGAGCGAGCACGCACCCTTAAATTACGCTCGGCCGATGGAGTTTTTTGCTGAACTCTGCTCTCTAAGCAGAGTGCGGGGCGACAAAACTTCGTGAACTCAGCCGGCAGGGCGCAGCTTACCGCCTATCCTTACTTCTAAGTGGAAAAACCTGGAAAGGCCATCTGCATTGGGGTGGTCAGTCCTAGGTCTGTGTTTCACTGTAAAGTCCATTCCCTGTAGAGATATGGAACACTCTAACATTTTGGGATTTTCACCTGTCATTTGCATGAGCCATCTGAGAGGCCTTTGGTCAGTTTGAACTAGGAAGTGAGAACCAAACAAGTATGGTCTTAGTTTCTTCAGAAACAAATCCACAGCAAAGGCTTCCCTCTCTATGGCACTCCAACACTACTCTCTGGGGAGTAATCTCCTGCTAATGAAAGCAACAGGATGGTCATGGCTGTCATCATTGGTCTGGAACAGGACCACTCCTAACTCATGTTCGGAGGCATCTGTCTTCACTATGAACTGCTTGGTATAATCTGGTTCTTTCAGAATGGATGCTGAGCAAACTGCTTCCTTAAGGGTGTCAACAGTCTTTAGAAAGCTCACTGTCCAGTTAACCTTCTTCTGCATCTTTTTGGAGGTCATTTCTGTGAGGGGGGCCACAATGGACTCATATCCCTTCACAAACCTCGTGTAGTACCCGGTCAAGCCAAGAAATGCCCTGACTTGGGTTTGAGCGGTTAGAGCTACCCGTCCAGAATTGTCTGGATCTTCGGTTGTAAGGGATGAACTTGGCCTCCACTTACAAGATGGCTCAAGTACACAACTGAGCCCTGCCCTATCCGGCACTTGCATGCCTTGATAGCCTGCAATTCTCAATGACCTTGCAAAGTTGGGTCAGGTGATCCTCCCAGGTGGAGCCAAAGACAGCAATATCATCAAGATATCCTGCAATAAAGGATTCCAACCCAGCAATGACTTTGTTCACCAACCTTTGGAAGGTGGCAGGGGCATTCTTTAATCCAAAAGACATAACAGTAAACTGGTAATGCCCATCTGCGGTTGAGAATGTTGACTTTTCTTTTTCTCCAAGGGTCAGACCTATCTGACAGTACCCTGATGGGAGATAAAAAGTACAGAGATATTTGGCTACCCCATACCTGTCAATTAGCTCATCAGCCCTAGGAATTGTGTGTGCATCCGTTTTGGTTACTGCATTGAGGCCCCTATAGTCCAGATAGTCCAAACAAAACCTCTTCACTTTCTTTCCACCCTGGGTGTGAGGTTTGGGGATTAAAACAACTGGGCTGGCCCAAGGTTCTCAGATGGTTCAATGACTCCCAATTCCAGCATCTTGCTTACTTCAGCTTTGATGCTCTCCATAACATGATCAGACTGCCTGTAGGTCCCCAGTGTCCCCATCATGTGTACACAAGTTAGTCTGACCAGGGGTCAAGGAGAAGTTCTCAGCAAACTGATTTAGGACTTGCCTGCAATCAGTCTGCTCTTGGGCAGTGAGGGTGTCTGACAAGACCACTTCATCAACTGGCCCATCTTTAGGGTTGTTTGAGAGGAGGTTAGGGAGAAGATCAGTCTCTGCTTCCTGATCCACATCTTTGACCATCAGCATGGTCACTTGAACCCTGTCATGATAGGGTTTAAGAGGGTTTACATGGATGACCCTCTTGGGTTCCTGAAAGTGCCAAGGTCCACCAGGTAGGCGACCCCCCCCCTTTTCCCTCAAGGATAGGGTAGTGCCTAGTCCATTTGTTCTGGAGGGCCCTAGGAGCCACAGGCTTCAAATCCTACACCGTCTGCTTGGTTGGAGTTCCTCCGTGGCAGCCTTTTGCTCATACCAGAACTTGGCTGGCGTCAAACTTTTTGTTTGCTTTTTCCTTGTTCTCAGCCATTCTGGAATAAAGGCCAATCACATAATCCACAATATCCTGTTGAGGCTCTTTGAGAGACTTCTGCCATCCTTCCTTCACAAGACAAATTAGTCCCCTCTCACAATGACCAAACAGAATTTCAAAGGGCGAAAACCCTACTCCTGTCTATGGTACTACTGTGTAGGTGCAAAGCAGGCATGGTAGTAAGACATAATGTAACAATCACAGAGAAGGGGGGCCATGGACTGATATTTAGGCAGGGCTACACTGGAAAACCATAATAATCAAACAAATAAACCCACTGCCTGAAACAAATTTAAATACAGCGTGACAGCGTCACCTCGTCACTTTCGAGCCAACACAGTGTGTGGAAAAAAGGGCAAGATTAACTGCCTAAGTACTAAACAATTTTTTATTTTATTATAAATATACCATAATAATTTATAATACACAATTATAGTGCAAAACTATTTTTCAGGTTCGTACATAGATAATAAATATGCAGTAAAAGAGGTATACCTAGGGTGGTGGGTAATAATGTATGGATTACGGAGTTTAACAGGTAAGTAAACATAAAAATAAATAAAACAAATTTCGTTGCGCACACTGCATCACCAAATGCGATGCAGTGCGCGGAACGAAATTCGTTTTATTTATCTTTATGTTTTCTTACCTGTTAAACTCCGTAATCATACATTACTACCCCCCACCTTGCCCCTCCCCCTCCCCACGTCACCGCCCGGCCGGTACTCCCACTACCGGCCACGACTGCAAGCCCACACAAGCTAACAAATAAAAGGCAGGCAAATGGGAGTGAAACTAAAGCCAACCAATGATAAGCAATGGGTGGGCTCTAAGCCTACTGTAAGCTGGCAATAGGTCTTTTCGTAAAAAAGACAACTTGCCCTGTGTGGTAGGTAAGACCTAAAGATGTTCCTCATTGGAGTGTTGTGTTTTCCGGTCCTGTCATTCTTTACTGCGCACCAATGCAGTTTTCAAGGACGGCCCTAGATTTCTTACTACTAGGTGAAAAACCGTAGGCATGCCCTCGGGACCTCTTCGTCCCCATGCAGCGGCAAACACAGACACAAACAAATATATAATTTATTTATTTAAAGCCTTAGTTTGACCCTCACTCAGTCTGAAGGTTGGAATCCCTACTAGCACCTTAGTAGGCTACTAAACCACATTCAGATTACAATCCCCGAGCCCCACTTCACAGGTGTTGCTGACTGCTGCAAAGCACCATCATTTGGAAAGTATTTTTGAAGTACCACTTTCCTTCTACTTTCTGTGATATTAATAATGCTGGGCTTGCTTGAATTTGAACTGAAATACATTGGACTGAAAGGATAACTTGGAGGCTCATTGCAGGCAATCATTTATTTTCTATTTTAAATGTATTTTTAAAAATCTGGTCATTACACCTAACAGCGAGTTTCCATCCCAGATGTATAAGCGAGATTTCATCACAAATGTATTCTTTACAAGCTATCACCCTTCACATAGCAAAACATAATGATGCATACCTGCCATGCAATAATGAAACGCAAATTAAGGAATGAAAATATTTATTTAAGAAGCTATGCGCTTACATTGTTATCATTTATATGTCACTATCAACACACTGATGTCATGTATACGTCAAACAAACAGCTTGGCATAGCATAAAACATTGTGGCTACTTTATATGTTTATCAGGCCATTTACAAATTAATACCATTGTTTCACAAGGAAAGGGATAACTGAGCTTAGAAGTGACTGAAAACAAAACATGTCAGATGTTATCTTAGGAGATTTAAAACATGCAAATTGTACTGTCATTATGTACATTAAGCTGCCTGGATGTTTTTGAAGTGATAATTGTTTAGTGTGTCATCCTCGCCTATGAGGTGGTAATGCATACAGTCTGTGATGAAAGAGTGTCCTGTGATTAAAGTGTTTTTACGCTCCTTAACTTATGCCACCCAGGTAAGTGCCAAGTTAAAGCCAGCCTCTGGCTATTTAAAAAAACTGGAGAAATCTTTTTTCTTGGAAACTTATCTCTTGTTTGAGCACACGCCCTTATGGCAGCCACTTGCACAGACTTCTCTCAGAAAATATCTCCATTGATTGGTTTTCCCAAGATTCGGACGTGTCGAAGATTGATGCATCATGGATGTTCCAGAAGAGCTCCATTAATACCTAGATCCTACACTGATTCTCAGACCAGCAACATGGGCCACCTTATGTGACCCCGTAACGCAGGGCAGGCATTGATCATATCCGATGAAGCACTGACCACAGTATGTGAGTCGAGCAGATTAGGCAAAGGAGGTGAGTTGCAAGTTCTGGTATCCCAGCTTGTGTTGCTTGTGGTCTCGAAGAGGTGGCACAAATGATGTAGAGAAAGTTTAACCTGTCCCGGAGAATCACAGCAAAGATGGCACGCCTCCAGTAAATTAAGGATAGCCCCTGTCTAGATCTCAGTAACTCACTGTATAAAGGAGGATAGGACATGGAGAATTCCTAAAGTAACCTAGATTGATTCAGATATCAATATTTTCCTGGAGCTAATGAATGACAGACGAAGAGTAAATTCTGAGAGAAATTCCATTTGGCTTAACCAACTCTAAATGCCTCATCTAATCCTAGCAACATTATGCTCAGATGTATGGAAGTTGGATCCCAAGTGGTGATAACGAAGTCAGGCTTTCTTGCACACAAGGAGGCAAGCCTGGGATTAGATAAAGCCAGATTTGTTACCCCGGGTGAACCAATGGTAATCTCCCCTCCTGGGAGAACATGATCAGTTCTAGACACCAGATGAAAACTCCTCTACAACCCAGACGTCACGGAACCCCACCAGCAAGATCAATAATCCTTAGACTTCAAGTAAAGAAAGGCTGCCAGAAAGGGGCATGTGCCATGCGTGTCCAGCTCACATTGTTACGGACATCCCAATCCATCAGGCCATGAAAGTACGACAAAGTACATCAAAGATAAAAGTAAGGGTCAACATGAAGACAGGGAAGTATCTATGGATGGGCATGATAAAAAAAATCCAAACCAGTTTCACTTACAGAACAACTTTCAGAGAACAAGAGCAGCGGTAAAAGTCACAAGCAGTAATGAAGTTTCAAAGACCACGACACTTTGCAGGCACCTGGGGGCAGATTTACAATTACTGGCACATCCCTTCATATCAGCAGGGATGCACCAGTAATTGTGCGCCGCAGCTCCGCCACCCTGGATGCGCAGGGTTTTGACGCAGCATGGGCCCAAAAGTGACTGAGTGAAATCTTGTAGATTTCACCTAGTCACTTTTGGGAGGCGTTCCTGCGCCGGAACGCCTCCCCCTGCGATAGAACGCCTCCTTCTGGCGCAGGGCTTTACAACGTGACGCATCTCCCACATGCGTCACGTTGTAAATACCCCGCACCATGGCGCATCTTTTGCGCCGCCGCTGCATCACAAAAGTGACGTAATGGCGGTGTAAAAGAGGCGCAAGGGGCTTGTAAATCTGCCCCTCTGTTTTTATAATGCTTGTGTTGACTAGAAGCAAAACACTTGTGCAAGAGTGCCATCTTGCATAGGGTCAGACACTCTGTGGGTGCTGTCTTGGGGAGGAATATTTGAAAAAAAACAGTTCCTCCAACATCCTGTTCGGAGTAGTATACAGAGAACACATTTTTGTAGGACACCTTTTCTCATCAGTGTGATAGTTCTGTATGTTGCTGATATGACTCTGCCTTCTTACAGGTCTTCTGACCTCACTCTCGGTCTCATGCAGACAAAGGCAAATGCTAACCTATAACTGTACTATTGATCGACAATGGAGAGAGAAGCATGCTATGTATGAAGGAAACCGCAACAGAACAGGACACTCCAGCCCTCTTCAGCAACTACACCTCCTTCTACAGAGCTGTCTGGGAGGTCGCTTGGATGGCACATCTGCATCAGAGTAGAGGGTGGAAGCCAGCAACAGCATAACTGGTGGGAATCCAAACTTTGAGCATTTTTTTAAATTGAGTTGGCTGTGTATTTCAGACCCACATGCCAAGGACTGAGCATAATACCATAAGTGCCGTTCCAGTAAACCGAAGAATCTCAGAGGCACGGGTCCTGTGCAGACCTGCCGTGGTGCGTTCATAGCTACTTGGAGCTGAATACTGCCTCTTCCACCTAGTCTGGGACTAAGCATCAAGATGTGCTCTGAGGTCCTTCTGTACTCCCTGCCTGATACCTGGAGATCTCTTTGCAGGATAAAAGCTCAGTTAGTCTCATGAGAGACAAGGAGATCCTGAAGTCCTCTTAAAGTCCTCCTGACTCTCCACGCCAGGGGCCACGGAATATGCTGATGATCATTCTAGTTCCCTTATCATTGTGTGCATAGTTCTGCAGCAGTTTGTACACCTTAGCCTCCATCTGGGATTGTGTGATCAAGGATCTATCACCACCTCTACTTCAGTACTGGGAGAGTGCCCTTGAATCACAGGCGGAGGTCTCCCAAACTTGCAAGTCACCCATATCCCCAGTCATCGGTATTCTTCTGCGGCCAGACTTCTTATGCACAGGGCTACACAAAGCAAATTCAGCCTAGCTCCCTCCTGATAATCACAGACACAACATCTCACTGAAATTGTTTACCCACAGATCTCTACCTTTCTGTCCCAGAGCTCCTCCACTCATCCAGAAACCATTCTCACCATTCCTGCCCTACTATTGTATCACCTACACTCCACCCCACCACATCCTACATACAAAACAGGAACTTTGACGAACACTACAACTGTACCACAAACTGAAGACTGCTCCCCTCAGCACTGCCCAGGTTATGCTAACAAGCCCCCACCAACACTGTAGATGAGTGTTACATGTATTTTTGTTTTTTAAAAACATAATTAATTTTTATAAAAACGAAATTAACTTAAATGAACAATGAACACAATATTTATCATACATATTACACCATTGACCCTGACCATTAGCAGCTGTGTTAGGTGAGGTTCCTACAGAATATATACAGGCATATTATCAAGAAACAGCGTTAACATTATCACTGCTTTTGCGGCAGAAAACTGCCAGGTTTGCCAGAAAACTCACAGGTTTGAATCCTAGTACCAAAGCTCCATTGATGTTCCAGTTTATGACATGGCCAAAATTAGTCAAAAAGAAAATGCTAATTGTGCAGCATTTTATCAAGCATTGATACAAAATGTATCTAAATGCTACGCAAAATGCAAAGGGTTCTTAAAAAAGAAAAGTATAGAACTAAGCAGATTTTATTGAAAATGTTATCTTCCACCAAATAATACTTTTTCTTGCAGGGATGCAGAGGAACGCGGCTTTCTTAACATTTTCTCTTCTAACTATCTGAGTAAAATAGTTTCTGTAACACCTACAATGTTCTACTCAGCCATAAGCAAGCCCACATGCACTCACCTCTTTTGGTAAAATGTGTGCCTCTTTCATTTTGCATTACTTACTCCCTGCTCAGTTTCAGAATTGGACTCCATTTTGGGTTTACTCTCCATGCACACCGCGGGCTTGCGGAAGAACCACATTCCATGAAGGACTCCTCAGTCAGAGCAGTACAATGCATTACAAATGTAGAAGGGGAGTGCAGTACAAAGCATTACAAATATAGGGTGAGTGCAGTACAATGCATTACAAATGTAGAAGGGGAGTGCAGTACAAAGCATTACAAATATAGGGTGAGTGCGGTACAATGCATTACAAATGTAGAAGGGGAGTGCAGTACAAAGCATTACAAATATAGGGTGAGTGCGGTACAATGCATTACAAATATAGGGTGAGTGCGGTACAATGCATTACAAATATAGGGTGAGTGCAGTACAAAGCATTACAAATATAGGGTGAGTGCGGTACAATGCATTACAAATGTAGAAGGGGAGTGCCGGACAAAGCATTACAAATATAGGGTGAGTGCAGTACAATGCATTACAAATATAGAAGGGGGTGCAGTACAATGCATTACAAATATAGGGTGAGTGCAGTACAAAGCATTACAAATATAGGGTGAGTGCAGTACAAAGCATTACAAATATAGGGTGAGTGCAGTACAATGCATTACAAATATAGAAGGGGGTGCAGTACAATGCATTACAAATATAGGGTGAGTGCAGTACAAAGCATTACAAATATAGGGTGAGTGCAGTACAAAGCATTACAAATGTTGAAGGGAAGTGTGTCACTTGAAGGCATTGTAAGAATCAAGACATCGAGTCTTAAAAACACATTTGTTATTTTCTCCACTCGGAGGGCCTCTTCAAATAACTGCATCTTTCAGAACAAGTCAACAGTGTAAAATGAATTTGCTCCAATAATGAAACAAAGCAGTTTCTTGGCAAAGAAGAAATCATTATTTCCATACTGTCTGTTTCAAATAATTTTAACTAAGCATGGATTTTATCATGCTGCAGACCAAAGCCCTTTGCCGTTCCATTAATTGGGCACATTAATATTGCACGAGTAGAAGTTTCACCTCATTATACCCTGTTGAACGCCTGAATACAACAGTCAGCAGGTGAAAGGTGACCAGTTCACTTTGGTAATGTATCTGCCACCGCGCGAGGTGTGTGGCTTTTTAAGAAACTTCAGGACCGTTTTATTTAGAAACAATGTTTTTTTGCAGTATATGAATTATACAGTCGATGGTGGGAGATGTGGCAAATTCATATTTAACGTGGAAAAAGCTGCAGCCACTGAATTGTGCAATTCCTGTTTCCCTGCATATAAAGTGCATTGAGTATTCATGTTATGTTCTACGTATACCATGAAGAAAGAAGGCAGCACCACGTTTAGAACTTATACTGTCTATTATTATGCTACATTTATCGTTGACTTTTCAGTGAGCTTGGAAACGTACATCCCTTTCACATCTCAATTTATCTCATGTTCGACTTTTGAACCGAAGTTGTGTGTCTGACCTCTTACACACAAACATCCATGCAGGACACTTCATTTCCCAAAATGCAACTGGAAAGGGGTGTGAATAATTGCCACCTAGTGATTAACTCACTAAGTCCTTGGACAGGCAACCTTATGTTGGCAAAGGATGGCAAAATTCCTAACTCCAGACAACGTATTGAAAGCTGCCAAGTCCTGGCACACACACAGACAGGTTGTACTAGCACGGTATAGACTGAGATGACAGGCAAACTCAAAGGTCCAAACACATAGACACACAGTACGTGTGTGTATACGTAAACACATACAGAGTAACAGATCATGTACCATCAGCATCAAAGAGTAACACGCGGTTAAAGTGAGGAGCACTATATTGAGTGAAATGCAATAGGCGGTCTAACATCTCATTTGGTTGCTCTGGGAAAAGTGGGTTCTCAGCGGTAGATTAAAATGCATCACTGCTGATCTGCTTTGTTCCCTTGGATGAATGTTAGAAGCCAACCGCAAACAGGTGTGTTTGGACAGAGAGGAAGACCGGTCTGTTCCTTAGTGTTCAAATAGCACTTATTGCCATTCAATCGCTGCCAAAAGGACATGGCTATTAGACATGTGTTAAGGACAAGGGCCATCTACAGTTTATAAAGGTACAGGCAATTATATAATAAAAAGATTTAAAAATTGACACTTTAGACAGTTTAGGCCTGATTACGAGATTGGTGGTGTGGCTCCAGGCCAGCCCATCTGCCGCACCGCCAAACCTGTTTCTTGTGACTGGCAGGCTTTTTTTTTATGTTCCCACAGCGGTGCCTCAGAAAATGGGCCCCACAATGGGAACGCCAAAAACAGTTTCTGCACGGCACGGAGTGTAAAGTTCATGCCACACAGGAAGGGAAACATGTTCTGCCCCCCTGCATGCACCCCATGGCCCTGGGGCACAAGGGGGCCGTGTAGGGCCACCTTTGTTTCCTCTCCACCATGGTTTTCATGGAGCAGGAACCGCCATGAAAACCGTGGCAGAGAGTAAACTCGCAATATTCTTGATTGGACCGCAGCGGTCCCACCAAGCATACTGTGGCCTCAAGACCGCTGCAACTCCACCAGGGAATGGCAGTTCCCTGGCAGCTGCGGCAGGGCATTGGCTGTCTGACTGACCTAATTATAATAGGGCAGTCAGAAGACCGCCACCCCCACGCAACTCCCAAATCAGGCGGCCCATTGACCACCAGACTTGTAATTGAGCCCTATATGATAAAGGCATCAGCATAAGCTCTATAACTCGTTTGTGGATTAGACTGCTGTAGAACAGCAAGCCTACAGAGTATTCAAAAGATACTTTGAGGCAGTCTCCTTCCTATGTTTTGAGATTGGGCAGATCAAGGCACATGTGTCAATTACCGCATGTTCCTAGAGCCCCCTTCGCAAGGAGCAGGGAAATATAGATCTCTCGGTGAATTGATGTGGAGGAGCCCTTCATCATGATGTGGTGTGAGTATTACACCCCTTCATTACACATCCTACAGATCCAGTTCTTTCTATCAATGCCAGATGATAGTCCAGCCATTTCCCCCAAAGGTGGTATAACCCACTGAAACATCATGTACGTACGCCCAGCTTTATGTGTCAGGCTGAATGATAGGTAAAGATGTATTATGGAGTCTTCAATTACATGGTCATAAATAATTAAAAGGTGTCTATTCAGTAAGAGGGCTATATCTGCATACTGGGTATCCATTCAGACATGTACATACAGTATCTTCAAACTGTGACCTAGTTACTGTTTGCATGTATAATTCGTCCTTCAGACCCAATGACTTCAATATGTAATTAAGCTTATGCAACTTTTGAGATTCCGTAAAAATGGTTGAATTTCATTAAGTTTTGATTAAAAACAAGAAGATATAAGGAACTGCACAAAAAATGGGGTACCGTCTGGCCCATGTACAATTCAGGTCTAAGTTAAGAAATAGTTCCAGTCTCATAGCCTCAAGAGAGACTAAGAGCCTTCGATTGAGTTCCTTTTTCCAAATCAGGGCTTCAGTTACTCCCAGTTTGTAAGTATAACCTTGAAACTAGATTTCAGGTCCATAGATCGAGGTCAGAAGAACCTTTGCTAAGTGGGCCTTTTAGTAAGCTAAATAGGAGTAGCCCCCAAACATACTATTGAAACTGACAGGGCTACAAGTCATCCGGGCCAAATGTCTTTCATCTTAAGACAGTAGCCTTTTAACAGCATATCCCAGTTTGGAATAAATCAAGGATTCAATGCACTGAACCCAAGCCAAGCCAGTTTGGGGATACCCCCATCTGGACATTTGACTGTACCATAATAACAGCTCTTTTCCCTCTCAAAGTATGTTCAGCATCCTATTCCAGTGTATTTTGCTAAATTCTTGTTTCTTGAACTTGATGCGGTTATTATACTAATGTATAACTAAATGGATCGAGTACCTAATAAGATTTCAATGCTTCTTTGCATGATGAATTCTGGAGTGAAGCTTTATTCGCACACCCTTTACTTCATCATCAAACCAAGGAGAATTTGAATTTGCCATGTGATGCCGATGTTGCCTGAAATGGACCTAACAGACACCTGATCGAGAGAACGGGCATTTTCAAAGCTTTCCAAAAAAAGTAAGGGAAGACGGAAGGACAAATCTTGTTACACTGTGACACTAAGCACAGTGAACAGGAAGAGAGTGGCCCTGTCAAGTTACAATAAATCTAATATAGTAGAGAAACTCTGGGAATTTATATACCCGTGCCTTAGTAAGTGAACATCCCACCAAAAACCATTGGACCAGTTCACTTCTTGTCAATATTAAGTGGAGCATGAATTATAATACATCTAAACCTATTGGACCTAGAAGTAAGTAAGATGATATAAAAACATTCCCGAAGACCATCCTGAATAATTGGTAAAAGGTGGTGGATCTTTTCAACAGACCCAAGACTAAATTCCGTTGTAAATATCTCGTCCTGAAGAAGGTGGTGTGCACCAAGTTTTGTCCACCAAAACACTGCGTCAACATTGTGTGATTTGTAACAGATAGAATCTTATGATATTGGTTTTAATATATTTTATGATGTGTATGATTTTATTGAATGATGAAGTTTATTCATGACTTTTTTAAATGTATGGAATTTAATGTATTTGCTTTAGGATAAGAATTACATTTAGAAAAGATATTTTAATAAATGAGACATCTTTACACATAACTGTGTTCAGTGTTGAGATAGAGGAGTGACTGTGTCTAAGGACATGTCAAGCTCTTACAGGAGTATATCAAATCAATTTGTGGTGTTGAGGTAGAGGATTGACTGTGTAAGGATATATCAAGATCTTACAAAATTAATTTACATTGTTTTGATTGACACAAAAAGGGACTGATTCTTGTTTGTACTGTACATTTAACCCTGTCCCTTTTTGGGTGAAACGGCACCTCTCTTATATTGTGGAAACTTGGTATAACACCAGCACAGTGGATGACAGCAGCAGTGAGCAGTACCGGATTAAGCCCTGTGGAGGCCCCTAGGCTGTCGAAATTTCAGGCTCCCTCTCGCAAATTATCTCCGAATACCCAATGCACCGGATATTTTTTACAAACTGACAACTGCCAGAAGATGAGCTTTTAAGAGACAAAATGCTATGTGAATCTGAAGTCTCTGGTTTATGTGCTTTAAATTGTTAATGGGTACATTATTAATATTTTCTCTATATAGGGGCACATGCATCAAGATAAGGAATTGCAATCCCTTAATGGCGATTTTTAAATAATCACTATTTAGGAGTCAAAATTCCTTATACATGTAGGTTTTGCAAAAATAATTTGCGATTCGCTATTAGGGTATGCTTTCACATTTATTCCTATGGGCCTAAAGGCCCATAGGAATGAATGGGAAAGTATTAGCAATTTGCGATTACCAAATAGGTAATCACAAATTGTGAATGTAATTGCAAGGATGTTAGGGGGCCTAAGGCCCCCCCTGATGCACCCCCAAAAAAGGTAAGTGTACTGATGTGGCGCACACACATGCCCTAAGGGCATATCTGTGCCCTACATGGCACTTAGAAAAATTAAATTTTTAGCATTTTTCTAAGGATTTGCAAATTAACATCAACTTGAAGTTGATGTTAATTTGCGATTCCTTAATGCAAAGTTGCATTTTGAAAATGCATCTTGCATTGCATTTAGGGAATCGCAAATTGCGATTCCCTAAATGCATTCGCAAAATAGGTAATCGCAAAAATTGTGATTAGCTATTTTGTGAATGCATTTCATGTTGATGTATCATAAATGTCCTTTTACCAGTCGCAAATGGGCTGATTCTGCTAATCGGCCCATTTGTGACCGGTAAACAGCTTGATGCATGTGCCCCATAGTCTTTAATTTAAAGTTTTCATTTCTTTGAGTTGATTCATTTTTTTCTATCTTTTGGAAACAATATTTAAGAAAGCTTGATTGTAATTTTCTTTCAAGATCAAATCAGTATTATTCTGATCCATTGTCACAGGCCTCTAAAAGGAGTGAATCCCAAAGGCCGGTGCCTACTTTGCCTATTTGGTAATCCAAAACTGACAGTGAGCCAATCTTAGTAAAAATGGGTCTGCATAGTGTTCTCTCTTGCACAATGTAGCTCAACAAATTTGGTTGTTGCAAAGCACTGCGTGAAAAACTTGCAAATCTGGCCTCTCTAATGTAACTACTATCTTTAAATTCAGAAATTGTACGATCTCCTTTATGCCAACAGAACCCAGCTAAGCCAAACACTACGATTCACACTATTTACACACATGCACCACTGTTCCCTGCTGGGTTATACGCATAAGATTTCTCCGCAGATTTACATTTTGGTGAGGTTTACTCACAATATCAAGTCCAACATTACAAGTGGGGCTTAATACTGATGTCAGTGGAAAGAGGTTACAGGAGCCATGTGGTGATGACCACATTTCAGTTTTGCCGTAAATCAATCTGGAGACCGGATCAACAAGTCAAACCTGGTGGAAATTGTTTCCACAGAAATGCTGCGAATTTGTGAATATCATGGATGCAGTGCCACCAATATTTGCATCAAAAAGAATATGTGCAATATAAATTGTTGCAAAAGTCACGATTTTGACATAAGCGTCCCAATCCAAGACCTTTAAGTTGGTTAGAACGAAAGGAACCTTTGTAAATTCGCACATCTATGTAGCTCAGATAGCAGGAAAAGATGAAAGAAAGAGGACAGTTATTTCTGTCATCTGTCCGTGGGACTCTATTTTCACTTTGTTCTCCCTTTCTCTCATTCTTCTTTTAATTGTTCTCATTCCTTTTCTTGCTCTCTTTCTATATTTTCTATTTCTATGCTCACTTTATTTGTTTTACATTTCTTTCTGTTTTCTTATTTCCTGTTCCTTTCTCCCACTCGCTTTTTCCGTGTCCATCGCACTGCTTCTTTCTCACTCTCCTTTTTTGTTCTCTTTCTTTTTCTTGTTCTCTATTTTCAACTTCTCTGTTAATTTTGTTTTTTATATTTATTTCTCTGTGCTTTCTTTATTCCTTTTCCTATCCCTTATCTCTCACCCGCTCTTTTCCTTTCTTTCTCACTCCTTTCTCGCTCACCTTTTTGCCCTCATTCCATTCCTTGTGCTCTTTGTCTATTTTCTACTTTTCTGTTCGTTTTTCCATTATTTCTTTATATGCTTTCCTTTTTGCATTTCCTATTTGCGCTTTGTTTCTCAGCGTCTCTTTTTTCTCTTTTTCCCATTTTCCTTCGATTTCTCACGAATGCCCTCGACGCATCAAACAATACCTCCGAGGAAGCTGCCGCTCCTCAACTTTATTGATGGGCCTGGGGAACACTCACTCACTGCCTCCCTGCATATGCAGACACAGGCACAGATAATCCCCTGCACCACGCACACCGTAATCCACCGTCCGCCCCGCTGAGAGCTACAATCTTCCCTGCCAGAAGCAGAGACAAATTGTTGTGGATTGAGTCAATTAAAGGAAGTTTTTGTTCCAGGGGAGATTCCGCCCAGGAAGGGGAGCCGGCGTCACGGGCTCATTCAGATCTGAAAATGATTTAATATGAGTCGGGGATCCCCGGGAGGGGTTTATCCCTCTCTAATCCTGCCCTTCGGTGAGGAGGGGGGGGCGGGGGGGGGGGGGCTGCCATCCTTCAGAGGGGTGGCAGGTCAGAGCAAGGCCCTGACTGATGGGGCTGGGGCCGGCAGCTGGACCGTCAAGAGCTGCAGCGGTTTGTAAACCCCTCGGCCCTCTGCGGTGGGGACATAATGCATCACTGTCAATTAATCGATCAATCAAATCCTTGTTCATTTCAGGCACCGCTGAAGTTGTAAAATAAAAAAAATGTCCGTGCCAGTTTGGCCTCTCACTTTCACCCTACATTTCTGTCTCTTTCTATTACTTTCGCAGGTTATTTAATCCCTGCTTCCTTCCTTGTTTTCCTGTCTTTCTCTATCGCCCTGTTCGACCTTTCTCTCTTTTGCGCCGTGTCAAAGGAATAAGGGCAAACAAGCACTGGCAAAGCCAATAGGACTCACCTATGCAAGAGTTACTGGCTTTGTTAATGTGTTTGTTGTACAGTAAAGCGGTCGTTGTGCAGCAAGACTGAAAGTAAAGAAAATAAACGGCACTTTAATTTTCTTTACTTTCAGCCATGCTGTACAACATGGCTAAAAAACATTAACAAAGCCAATAGCTCTCGCGTAGGAAAGACATATTGGTTTAGCCAATGCTTGTTCCTATTCCAACAACAGTTATATTACAATAAATCGATTTGGAGTATTTTCATTCTTAGGTCTGCATTGCTTTTATGTGGATGTAAACCAAATGATAAATAAACGTGTGAAAAAGCAGATCTATTTTTTTGCAAAAGACGGGCATCAGTACTTACATTTGCATTTCTGCATCTGGTGTTTGTGGTAATTCCATGCATTATATTTCAGGTTTGAGTAACTTCTGCCGGCAGAACTCGAAAATACTAGCAGGTGCAGGGGACACATCGCCGGAAGCCCCCGCCCCTGAAGCAGGACACACCAAAATTGTGTTTTTTTCCCGGTATAGAACCTTAAAACAGTTAAAACGATTCAGCGCTTACGTTCTGAGCTGATTTTGTGTAAAGTGTTCAAAACAATATCTGCGAGCTTCGCGCATAAAAATACTTTTTAATGTGTTTGCTTGTTTTCATTGTGGTACTGATTAATATTCTATCGCTACTGTTGTTGTTATGATTACGGTATAACAAGCCAGACACGTGTCGCAGTTGCACCCCTGTCCTGTAAAAGCAGACCCTGTATTTGCAGTGACACAGATAATTGCGCCTAGTTTGGAAATAAACATTTCGCACCCTGTTATCGGAGTGCTCGTGTGCCGGGCTTCAATCGGCTGAAGTGATTGGATCTCCAGCGCTCTTGTCTCTGGGTTTTGTGTCATTTCTGTGTTTGCCTGTTTGCTTAACGTTCCATCACTCCAGATACTGTGCTGATAACAGCACACACTTTTTTTACAAGAAAAAGGAGTTAGGTCCTTAGGAAATGGGGAAGGCTGGACCTTATAATACTTTGACACAAAAAATTGCCGCCCCACTTATTCCATTAGCCCTTGGTTATAGGCAACACATCAACTTTAATTAGATATGTTAGGTATTTTATTTACCTTTGTTTTCAATTCTTTTTTTGAAAAAATCATAACATCTCATGACAGAGAAGGAACACTGCACGTGTAACATATAAATACATCAACTGTAATACAACATTAACCAAAATGAAAAAAATCACGAAGTGAGACATACAAGACAACTGTACCAATTTCGAACTGTTCAAAAAAGGCAGGTTAACTTTACAAGCCTCAATGACCAACAATGGACAAATTCTTAAGAACAGTATTAGACAGAATCACATTAGCAGGAGAAATCACAGTGCACAAATGACATGAGTATAAAGCTTTCAATGATCATGAATTGCATCTCCTTTCATGCCGACGCGTTTCGAACTCCAAACAGTAGTTATGGGTTCTCTTCAGGGCTTTGTCATTTTCTGTCTGTACATATGTAAAAGAAAGGTAACAGTGTGTAAGTGTAATTGACTATGGCCTCCTTGTTTTATACTGCTAGTAGTGTACCACATATAAATCCCATAGTACCTTGGTTGTAGCTGTGGTTATCCTTCTATCGAGTTGTGTTTTGTTTGGACGAATCCCGTGTTAAGTCCCGTGTTGTGAACAACACGGGACTTAACACGGGATTCGTCCAAACAAAACAGAACTCGAGTGCAAACGGCTGACAACGGAGCCGGTGGCTCCTTAAGCTCGCGGTGAACGCGAATAAGGTAGGATTGTTTCTACAATCTTTCATACCCAGACAGATTACGATAGAAGCACAATGATAGTAACCCGACCTCCGCCTTCCCCCTAGGTCTGAAAAACTTCACCGCACCATAGGGACGGCCCATACACGGACCAAAAAATAGTGAAAGGTACGTCTTGCAGTGTTTTGGTAGGAGGTTACCGCTTAGCGAGCGTTGAACGCTACTTGGAAATGACAATTTGATTTTAATTACCTTGTAGACGGCAGTTCCAAAGATGCACAAACTCCCATAGGAGTCCATTGTTGGTCATTGAGGCTTGTAAAGTTAACCTGCCTTTTTTGAACAGTTCGAAATTGGTACAGTTGTCTTGTATGTCTCACTTCGTGATTTTTTTAATTTTGGTTAATGTTGTATTACAGTTGATGTATTTATATGTTACACGTGCAGTGTTCCTTCTCTGTCATGAGATGTTATGATTTTTTCAAAAAAAGAATTGAAAACAAAGGTAAATAAAATACCTAACATATCTAATTAAAGTTGATGTGTTGCCTATAACCAAGGGATAACAGCACACACGGCACCCAGCCCTGAGTGGGCAGATAACACACAAGGAAAGTGCTTAGTTTGTAAATTATTAAGTGCCAGGGCCCGGCCCCTGACCAGGAGGCCCTGCAGCTTGCACCACACATTGCCACTCCCAGTTCTGCCAGTGATGGTACCAAAACAACTACTAACCATCTCCCTCGCCTGCAAGTGCAACCGTTAAGATTATTCCCGGTCCCCAAAGTCAGGGGAAAGGCTGGGGAGGCAGTATTAGTTATTTTTAATTTATATTGTATGCATACACAACCGTTCTGCTAATCTCTAGATAAGATGAGCAGCGCCCCAATATGGCGGACTGTCACACCGCCGGTGTTGGCGATTAAGTGCCGGTACCGAGCACTGGGAAACACAGGCTCAAATTAAGGTCTGTACAGGGCACAACTCTGGAGTGGGCTGATGGCAACACACCGTGCACACCGCCCTGGAGTGGGCTCACAGCAACACACAAAACATAGTCATGGGGTGACCTAGCAACACTCAAGACACAAAAAAAACACAGAAAAGAAGGTAGCGGTGTCCCTCTACGAGGAATATCAGCACAATCACAGGCACATTTAGTGTTGAGAACAATTGAAGGACAATAAATATTAAACTAGTATAATGATACTAGCGGAGTGCAACAACAACCCACGTCACTCACTACCAGGGGTGACCAATATGTTGAGAAGAAAACTCAACAAATAAGTATCAAGAAAGAAGAACTGGGTCAAGTGTGCACCATCCTAAATAGCAGTAATAAAAATAGAGAATCTAGTAATCACCATCAAACAATATATTTTATGTCAATAAATAGTACAGGACAGAAAAAATCAGTCAAAATCCTTCAGAATCTGAGAATCTTCTTTTCTTTTTATTCTTCAGATCATCATAATGAAAACAGCCGACACGTGTTTCGTAGGTACTAAATAAGTACCATAACTTTCTCAAGGCTGAAGAAAAGATAATGTCTGCTGTGGAGACAAGCTGGCGAAGGAAAGGCAGAAGTCGTATAATTCCAGGAAAGCTAGAAAGATGAATATTCACAAATCTTCACAGCATTAATTTCAGAAATTATTATTATTTTATTATTATTCGCAACATTCAATCCAAAGATGCATAATAAGTGAAAGCATCAAGTAATAGGTATCTGTAAATAAGTCGTCCGTGGAGTCAGGACGATGACTATTAACGTGTACTAGGGAGTCCAAACCAATGGTCAGGCCTGACATTTCTGGTGTGGGACACCGTTTTCTTGACACAAGCTCCAAGGTATCGGATACAAATACCTGGAACTTTACGGAGCCCCGAGACTTCATATTTTGAGTGGCTATATATTTCACCACCTTCCATTGACTGACTGATTTGCATATAACCATGTCTGAACTGGGGTGGCTGAGTGAACTAAAGAATGGTGATGGATTAAACCCAGATCATTTGACTGGGGGTGAGTGTTTGATTTGTACAAACGCTCCGTCCATCATCCCCTTTTGTTTCGCTTTGTTCGCCCTAAGTGTGGCAGGGTATGCTCAGACGTGAGTCCCTTGTTCACTTGGCCACTGGATTCAAGATAGCCTGGCTGAAGAGGATTATGAATCCGAAACCGGTCCCAGGATGCTTGTTTCCGGTCCAGGGAAGACATGGCTTGGCAGTTCGGGCTGGACTGTTCCCAGGAGGCACAGGGTCAGACTGATTTGCATATAGCCATGTCTGAACTGGGGTGGCTGAGTGAACTAAAGAATGGTGATGGATTAAACCCAGATCATTTGACTGGGGGTGAGTGTTGGATTTGTACAAACGCTCCGTCCATCACCCCCTTTTGTTTCGCTCTGTACTATTTATTGACATAAAATATATTGTTTGATGGTGATTACTAGATTCTCTATTTTTATTACTGCTATTTAGGATGGTGCACGCTTGACCCAGTTCTTCTTTCTTGATAACACTCAAGACACTGCACCTGTTTGTGGACTGTCAGTAGCAGATAAGACACAGCCCTGGAAAAGTTTTACATTTACACACACAAGGCACCTAGCCTCAGAAAGGGGTGACAGCAACACTCAACACAGGGACCCTGATGTGGGCTCACAACAAAACGAAATTACATTGCACTGCAGTGGACTGACACCACAAGGTCACACTTCCAGGCTTAAAAACATCCAGGAAGCACAGCTGGAGTGGGCTCTTAACATACAAGATACACAGCTCTGGAGCGGGCTCTTAACATACAAGATACACAGCTCTGGAGCGGGCTCTTAACACACAAGATACAAAGCTCTAGTGCGGGCTCTTAACATACAAGATACACAGCTCTGGAGTGGGCTCTTAACATAAAAGATACACAGCTCTGGAGCAGGCTCTTAACATACAATATACACAGCTCTGGAGCGGGCTCTTAACATACAAGATACACAGCTCTGGAGCAGGCTCTTAACATACAAGACACACAGCTCTGGAGCAGGCTCAACATACAATATACACAGCTCTGGAGCGGGCTCTTAACATACAAGACACACAGCTCTGGAGCGGGCTCTTAACATACAAGATACACAGCGCTGGAGTGGGCTCTTAACATACAAGATACTCAGCTCTGGAGCGGGCTCTTAACACACAAAATACAAAGCTCTACTGCGGGCTCTTAACATACAAGATACACAGCTCTGGAGTGGGCTCTTAACATACAAGATACACAGCTCTGGAGTGGGCTCTTAACATACAAGATACACAGCTCTGGAGCGGGCTCTTAACATACAAGATACACAGCTCTGGAGCAGGCTCTTAACATACAAGATACACAGCTCTGGGGCGGACTCTTAACATACAAGACACACAGCTCTGGAGCAGGCTCTTAACATACAAGACACGCAGCTCTGGAGCGGGCTCTTAACATACAAGACACACAGCTCTGGAGCGGACTCTTAATATACAAGACACACAGCTCTGAAGCAGGCTCTGAACATACAAGACACACAGCTCTGGAGCAGGCTCTGAACATACAGGACACACAGCTCTGGGGCAGTCTCTTAACATAGAAGACACACAGCTCTGAAGCAGGCTGTTAATATACAAGATACACTGCCTTGGAGTGACCAAAGCCTGAAAGGGGTGTGAGTAGTTATGGTGTACATGATGGTCACCATGTGCAACAAGAATAGTACAATAATAGAATTGTGTACAGGTGGGAAGAGAGGTGGTACGAGGGCAGGTCAGTCACAAGTAAAACACGTCTGCTGTTTTGTAAAAGGAGCACTTGGATGAGTTGAATGAACGGGTATGAAACTTGAGGCCTGTGAGCAGTGGTGGTATAAGCGCTGGCCACGGGACAGGATGCTGAGAGCAAAGCATTATGATGAGGCCAGCGTCCTCCTTGTCATTGGACTTTTTAGGTCAAGCCTGTGGCAGTGCATGAGCTGCATGTGTTTTTGCTTGCAAGACATATTGTTTCCAATAAAGGGATTTGAGCACGTCCATTGCTTACCATGTGTTGGCGTTTAGTGTCATTCTTCTTTGTTGCCTCCTAATTGGCCAGCGCATGACAAGCTTTTTTTTTTCCTTTCGGTGGAGCATGGACCAAGCACAGATTGATTCAACTTAATAAGTGCCCTTCCACTGCTCCTGAAACGCTTGAGGTACTATTTCTCCTTTACTCCTCCCTCTCCGCCTTGTGTGTGGTGCTTCTTTCCCCTCCCACCAATCTTTTCTCTGTGTTGCTGCACCCGTCTGGTGCTCCCTCCCTCGACCCCGTATCTCCCTCATTTTGCTTTCCCCATACCCCCTCCTCTTGCGGTCCATTATTGCTGCTCCCTTCCTAGTACTTCCTCATGTTGCTTTTCCCCTTCCCATTGTTGCAGCTCCCATCCTCCTACCGCTCGCCTCTTTTGTGTTGCTTCACCCTCCCACTTTTCTTTTTAACATATTGCACTGCAGGGCAGACTAATGTACAATATGGCTTAAAAAAAGCACTATGACACAGTCAAGGCTGCTAGGTGGATCCAACTTGTGGTGACCTAAACCACAGCCAGGCACCACCACCTATGGATTACTGCAATGCAATCTGCACCAATGCAACCTACTCCAGATTTACTTCCAAACCTATCTCCTAGAAGCAAAGGGGCAACAACTGTGTGGTACAGCCCATTGAAAGGATGTGTTGTGCAGACCACATCACCTAAGCCTTGAGGTCCTGACATGGGCTCCTAATCGGAGAAAGGTACTACATTAAAAACCCTTATGTTGTTTATGAGGCTGTCTAAATTATGGCACGCAAGGTTCACCTCTCCAAGGTCTTCCAGAAATATCTGCTAACCGGACAATGAAGTTCTCCCTCTCTCAATTTGCCACAGACTCATCCAGCTTAACTTGTGGCCATTAATTCAGTGAACAAGTGGATTTGGGGTCAATCACTCCAGGGACTATACTCTGCTTGAGGGCCTTGCATCCACACCCCAGGCTCGTTGAAGACTCTGAGATTTGAAATAGGTTTTAAAAGTTCATGTTTTCCTCGTTGACTAGAGTCCCTTGCACTCTGAACCCCAGTTCCAAGACTTACCAGCCTGCTCTTCCATCCAGCCTGTTATCCTGCCACTAAAGATCATCGGGCAATGAAACTGACATCTAGACCTTCTACTGTATCTTCCACTGTTCATGAAAATCTATGAAGCAGGTACAAAGTGAAATGACCACTATATAACCAAACATTGGCAAAGCCTATGTGAGATCTATTAGCTTTGCCAATGTTTCTTAACCATTTGTAACATGGCTGAAAGTAAAGAAAAAAAGCTGCGTGAGACAGCTTGCGTTTACCGCGTCATAGCACTTCTTTTTACCTTTCAGCCATGCTGCACTGAAGCCAGTGCTGCTGTACAACATGGCTAAAAAAACATTGACAAAGCCAATAGATCTTGCATAGGTGAAACCTATTGGCTTTGCCAATGCTTGTTTTCATTGAACAAGCACATCTATGCCATTGAGCTGACTGCCAACATGTAAACAAAGCGGATCTTAGATATGCAGGCATTGGTGAGGTTTTTGCTGGGTGCTTTGCTCAAAATAGCATTAGAGGTTGACCAATGAATTGTTCAAATACATCTTTTGAGTTTTACTGGTTGGCTATATACATTCTATAGAAAAGGCCATCTTAAGTGGTATATATCAGTGGGGAGACGCTTACATTCAGAATGCAAAGTCCTGTTCCAGATAAATAAATAAAGGCATATATTTTACATTTTCCAGGAAATGTATTTTAATCCCACCACACTACGCACAACTCTGCAGGATTCCTTTTGCGGTTCCAGTATGTCTGCATTGATATATAAAAAGACAGTTACTCTTTAGGAGGCCCCCACCCTCCACCCCTTTGCTGAAATGTGAGTCTCTGTGACATATGTGATGGTGGTTGCCAAGAGTGACGTAGGTTCATCACTGCAAGGAGCCTAGAAGGAAATGGGTGAATTAAGGCTTCTTTGTTGGCAGCCCTCAAACAAATCACTGTCTCTCGAAGAATTCCTTTATGGAGACACTGACGTGCTATTTTAAGACAGCTTTCTGTGGTATGCTCAGTCATCATGCTGTAAACCCTGCAGCTCAGTAGCAGTCTTCATACATATACTCACACCTACACTGGCACATACACTGATCTGTGATTTGTGGATAGATCAAACAGGATGGAGTGAGTCACTTATATGGAATGTGTCTGACACAGGACACCTATCGGCCTTTCAGAGGCACCAGCCTGATTGATAAACGGACTAGTTTGCCATTATGACACCAATTCTTTGAATGTACCGCATATAATTATACCTGTATTTTCTGCTCTCGCCAACAACCAAATGGGTAAAACAAAATTTAAAAAAATACTGCAATCTTGGCATAGAGTCAAATATGAACACACAATTTAAATTTAACAATGACAAAAAAGTTTTCAAAACATGCAATGAATAGAACATAGCATGAACACAAACTGTCAAATTTCCCATGCTTCTGTGGAAAATGAAACAATAAATAGGTGTACAATGTACCAAAAAATCAAAGGCTTTTTGACAGACGTGGCGGTACCTTAGGAACAAGAGGAAGAGGGGAGGTTTTTGTAACAGGAAAAACAAGCGCCCTTCGAGGCAGCACCTGACATTTGACCTCAGTTTTTGAATGCCCAACAAACGTGATGAGATAAGAACAAGATTTGTAGGCCTGTTTATTGCAAAATGAGTTTGTGGAGGAATAGTGTATGGGGAGGTACAAACTCAAGCTGAACAGCATAAAGCAAATAAAACCAGCCAATGGAAAGCTAGAAAACGTGAGTTACTAACCACAAAGCCAGTGGCAAGTGACAGGCAGAATGCCTTCCTAGGTCCACTTTCTGAAACTCCACACGATGTCTTTCCCATAACAGACAGCTGCGCTGTATGGCAGATTGTGCCCTAAAAATAATAAATTTATAATCTCCTGTAGTAGACACTCCTGCCACAGCTCTACATTTTATGCTATATTATATTATTTGATTTTGTTCTATATTATTGTATGCCATCTTATTTTATTCTCTTATTTTATGCTATGCTATGTGATCCTATGCTATATGTATGTTATGTTATCTTGTATTTCTATGGTGTGCACTCATCCATTGGTATGGCTCACTGATCCACTTAGGCACGAAATCCACACACCCTCGTTTTCAAGGATTCAATTGCAGACCAAAGTCTGGTGTTGTTTATGAGCTGTGATAAATAGCAGGCGTTGTGAGGCTATTAGATTTTTTTTGTACTTTGCACTCCAACCCTTACACTTCAAACACAAGTCAAACCTTCAATCGGCACTCCTCCAATAGTTCAGACTTGAGGCATAGTGCCTGATTTAGAGTTAGGTTATCAAAGGACTCTGTCACAAAGGCAATGAAGTAACCTGTTCACCAAACCCTAGGTTCTATGTCAATGGCGTCCCTGTTGGTTTCTGTGAGGGTCCATTGAAGGAAGGACATTAGACCACTTGTCCTGTTTAGGGTGGAGGGTGTAATGTCTGTTTTTTTCTGTCCTTCGGCACCAAGAAAAACCTGCCACGATGAGGGACTTAAGAAAACCACCCCCACACCCTGAAGAGATCTTCTAGGGTGAGGGGGTCATTAGTTTTTTTTTATTTTCAGAAACAAACTCCTGCTTTACTCCCACTTAAGAGTTTGTTTCTAAAAAACATACATTTTGAAAAATTTTGGCGAATGACTGTCAAAACCCGATGCCAGTCATCCACCAAACCTTTAGTAACATGAAAGGAGCCTCTGGGACGGCGGTGCCCATCAAGGTACTGAGATACCTGCAGAGACACCTCTACATTTGGGATCACTGACTAAATATCGACAATGAAAATATAGAATGGACAAAATATCGACACCAAAATATCGAAGGTCAGAATATCAACTCCCTATCTACAAACAGGTAAGTACAAAAATATCGAAGACAAAATATACTTGTTTAAAATATAGTTTGTAAAAAATAACATTGTTTAAAATATGTTAAAATTAACATTAACTTAAATAATCAATATGATTAAATAAAACACTTCAAATTAATTAAAAAATACTAAAATTAATAAATAATACATGTAATCTCTAAAAATAAATTTACATCAGCGTTGGATAGCGGGAGGGTAAAAATTACTATTCCCACTTCAGTGAGTGCAACAGTAGGGAAAGCGTTGGATAGCGGGAGGGTAAAAATTACTATTCCCACTCCAGTGAGTGCAACAGTAGGGAAAGAGTTGAATAGTGAGAAGGTAAAAATTACTATTCCCACTCCAGTGAGTGCAACAGTAAGGAAAGCGTTGGATAGCATAGGGGTAAAAATTACTATTCCCACTCCAGTGAGTGCAACTGTAGGGAAAGTAATGATTTAATCAAAAAATAAATAAAGCAATTATCAGTACCAACAAAAAAGTTTTAAAATAAATTACCAATTACAAAATTTTTAATAATTAATTAATTATAAATACCAATAAATAATATTTATTAAAAAGGAATTACCGATTAATACTTAATTAACAACCAATTAATTTTCAATGCCAAAAATGTAATAAGTAATAAAAAAAACCAATGAATATTTAATTAACAATAAATTAATTATCAATACACAAAAATAATTTCAATAGTTACTTAATTACAATTAAACCCACAATCCGCTCTGAATAATAAATTAATACAATTAACATAATTATCAATTAATCAATTAATACAAATTAATTACCAATTAATAATTAATTAACACATATGTAATTATCAATACCAAGAAATAAATTTAAAAAAACTTAATTCCAATAAAATTACTTCCCACCTTATTCCACTATTAACCCACAACCCGCTACAGAACTAAAACACAAAATTACATAAAAAATAATTAATAACTCCTAAAAATTAATATTTAATTTACTATAATTAAATTATTTCCCACCCTATTCCCCTATGGTTACAAAATTAAATAAAATAAAATTCATTACTTTAAAAAAAGAAATATACACTTTTAACACATATACTAACATACAAAACACTTTAAAAAAAATAGATATTATTAAAAATTCAATATATTTTAATGCCTTTATTATGTATTTCGATATTTTGACAGTCGATATTACTTACCTGCATTTCGATATTATTAATCACCATATTATATCCATTCGATATTATGTCCATTCTATATTTTGAATTCGATATTCTGTCCATTCTGTATTTTGTTTTCTATATTGTGTCTTGTTACCCTAAATTTGAGAGATGGTAGTCTGTCAGAATGGCAGATGCAATGTCTGTCCACCAAATCGTAGGTCCACCCACTTTATTTAGAGATTGGCAGGCCGTAAGTTTTCTGTCGACAGAGACCCTGTTGGTTTGGTCAACAGAAAACGTACTCTGACTGCCTGATGGAATAGAGGCTGTTAGAGGAAGGACATAACACCACTCTCCCTATTTGCGCAGGACAGTATATTGTCTTTATTTTCAGTCAGTATTTGCCAGGAAAATCCTTGTGGCGAGGGACAAAATAATAATCCTCCCCACACCCAAGTTGGAGACTCCCAGGGTTTGAGGGTCTTTGGTTTTTTGCTTGTCAGAAACAAATTCCTGGTTTGGGAGTTTGAAAAACAAAAACTTTGGAAAGGTTTTGTGAGTGGCTGTGAAAACAATGGCAGCCATCCACCAAACATTAAATAATGTAAAATGATCCTCCAGAACGGCAGCTACCTTCAAGGGCAGAGATAACCGCTTGACTTCCAGTGATCTCTAAATCTGACGGACAGTGGCTTGTCACGAAAGAGGAGGTAATGTCCTCCCCAACCCATCAGACAGAGCACTGTCTCATAAATCAGGTCCATAGAGCTTTGCATAGAAAACTAGTTTTTCAATTTTCCACAAGACTTTACCCGATTGCCATAATTTGTCTGTACATAGTCTCCTAACGAAAGGAGAGGGAGACCATGGGTAGCTACGACATCCTTTAAGACCAACAGAAAGAGGCAGGGCATTAGCAAGGCAGAATTGTCGAAGGTTCCAAAATGAATTCTGGGTACAGGTGGGTAGAAAGAGTTGTGACTTTGGCCCTCATTACAAAATGGCTAGAGTGGTAGCCACCAGGGGAAAGCGCTCTTGCCAATCTCTGTTCCTACACCGGAGTCCCACCCACAGACATGTTAGAGTCTACCTTGCCTGTTCTATCTCCCTGCACAGTGACCTCATGCTCTCCCACTCATATTTATGACCTTCTCTGAGAAGGTAGTATATGTCAATCAATCAATCAATCAATCAGGGAATTGTAAGCATGCTACTCACCCGTCAGGGCCTCAAGGCGCTGAGGGGGGGTGGGGGTTCATCATATTTGTTTAGCCGAAGAGCCAGGTCTTGAGGGTCTTCCTGAAGGTGTTGAGGGAGCGGCAGCCATTAAATAGGGGTGGTGGGAGGGAGGAGAGGCTGGGAGGCGGGAGCAGGGGAATTCCGGGGGGGGTATTCTGGGGGAAATTCTGAGGGGGAGTGGCCACGGGGGCAGCCGGGGCAAAAGGAACAGGCAGGCACGAGAAAATAAAAACTGTGGTGGAATTAGAGCAAGACACAGATGGGCACAATAACAGTGGCACAACAGGGAAAAATTAAGAAAAGAAAAAATGGCTGAGAAAGGTTTCAGTGGCTGCAGGCAGTCTGGTCCCAGTTGGAATGGGCAGCAGGCACAGGAGCGGGCAGCAGCCTCGAACATCCCGAGGAGGAGGTCGGGGTCTGGAGTCAAGAGACTGCACAGCGGAGCTGCGGGGAGTGGACCTAGACCGAGGGCCGGAGGTCCACAGGACTGTCAAAATACCTGGTTGTTTCAGTCAAGCACATTATTCCTAGCTCAGTACTTTATCTCTGAATCTGCAGAGCTATGGTTAGAGAGGCCGCTGGAATTAGTAATTTTGGCTTGGCATTTCTACCGCGTAATGAGAACTTTTATGGGCTCAGATTGCCTGGTACCAAAGATGTCTTTGTGCCTTTTAATGCTATTGTCTTATCTGACTGTTCAAACTTTTCATCCTAAGGGGCTGTTTAGAGTCACGCGCAAATGACTGAACATGATACTACACCTATATTTTTACTCATTGCTGACAATCTGGTGCATGTACGTTGCACAAACTGATATATGCACTGTTTGCATGGGGGATGATTTTTCCTGTTAGCTGCACCCATAGACCCATAGTCTTATATTTCATATCCCTTCCGATTCTGATGACACAATTTCACAAGATAAAATAACTGATTGCTGAAAGAGAAGAGAACCATGGATTTGCAATTGCAAATGGTAGAGTTCTTCCTGAGCCCCATTAACTACTGTGATGTCTTCCCTCCTCTGCGCAGACATGTAGGACAGGTTTGATCTTTGTTACATACGCTATCTTCTGTCATTGTTTTTTCTTCTTGCTGTTTCGTTTGTTTCTGACATCCTGATAAACTGTTTTAGGTCTTTCCGCGCTTGCAATACATTTTGTTGACTGAAAGGGAACTTGGAGGCCAGCCTTTGCTTAGCCTTTGTGATTTCATTGTCACACTTAATTGCAGACTCCTGGTTGGTCAGCACATGTCTGTTTAATTGCCTGTGCATTTGTTTCTCCCTTTCTGCAGCATGGACCAATTATTGATCGCTTATTTTTTGATTAGTGTCCTGCTGGTGCTGAAATTGAAGAATATTTTTCTCTTTCCGGAGTACTTTTTTTTCCTCCGTCGTTGTTGCTTGTTCCCCTGTTTCCTCCCTCCTGCATCATTACTTGCCCGTTGTTACTTGCCCCCCTTCCACGTTGCTGAACGTGTTATAGCACTTTTCTTTTCCCGTTCAACCACGCTGTTGTACAACATGGCACTAAAAAAACTTTGACAAAGCCAATGATCTCGCATTGGTGAGACCTATTGATTTACCAATGCTTGTTTTGATTATTTCTTTAAGGGTAAATCAAGTCAAGGTCAGCTGTAAGACACCCAACAAGGTCTGGCCAAATTTCCCGTTATTCAGATTTAACCTTGTGTAATTTTGGTAAATGCGTGTTGTGCTTGTTAAGCAAATGTCTGTAAAGTTTGGGTCTTGTGATTTTTTTCTGCTATTTTTATTACATAAAATGTGTCCCTGAGTCAAAATGGACACGAGGTCGTAATTTACACTAAAATATAGAGCCAAATGCGGGAATTGTATTTGGTGGAATTATCCATAAATTAGCAAAATTCTTGTTTCTAAAACCGCAAAAGTTGCTTCATGTTGCCCCTCTGGCACACTTACCTCTTTTAGGGATTCTTTTAAAAGGTGACATCACTAATAGGAATTTGTCAACTGAACTTAGTGGCCTATGGTTGTGAGGGCCTTAAAATTCCCACATTTGGCGACGGAGTCCAGCAAAGTGAAGGGCTTGCATGTTCACAACGAGATAATTAATTCATGACACGTTTGGTGAGATTCTGCAATTTTTGCAGTCGAATTAAGGTTTTTAAACAGGTTCCCACAGCAGTCCAACCTATATCCGAAAATCACTCTAAATATAATCGCTTTATCTGCTTCCTGCAAGCAGGTTCCACTAACACTGTGTCCCGCAACCACCCCCCACCCCCTTTCACCTCAACCACCCATGCCAACCCCCAACGTCCCGCGCAGACTGGACTCTGAGCCAAACACCCTCCATCCATCGCACAAACTGCACACCCGCATATGAGGGGAGGGGAATTGCCGAAATGACAGAAGACCCGACCATAGCATCGTGTGCTGGAGTGCGAACCGCGTCCTGGCCCAGTGGCGTCACTAGGGGGGGTGCGGGGGGTGCGGTGGGTGCGGACCGCACCGGGTGACACCAACACATGGGGTAGCACTCTCTTCATTTGCTAAGGGGCATTGCTTTCCATCAACCGGCAGGGCTGCGAGCACAGCGGTGGACTCCGAGGACCAGGAGTCCCCGCGAGCCCTTACTCCAGCTGGGCTGCTCTCCCTGCCGGCCACGCCCTCACTTACCAACTGCTGAAATTGCTGTTTCACCTGGACTCCGGCGGATTTGTTGCCGACCCTGACTGAAGCACCTCTCACCTCCGTGAGGTAGCTAGAGACCTTCCTGCACCCGCCACGCCTCGCCGGACCCGCTGCGCGGGTCCCGCTTCGCGGCGTGTAGCACTCTCTTCATTTGCTAAGGGGCATTGCTTTCCATCAACCGGCAGGGCTGCGAGCACAGCGGTGGACTCCGAGGACCAGGAGTCCCCGCGAGCCCTTACTCCAGCTGGGCTGCTCGCCCTGCCGGCCACGCCCTCACTTACCAACTGCTGAAATTGCTGTTTCACCTGGACTCCGGCGGATTTGTTGCCGACCCTGACTGAAGCACCTCTCACCTCCGTGAGGTAGCTAGAGACCTTCCTGCACCCGCCACGCCTCGCCGGACCCGCTGCGCGGGTCCCGCTTCGCGGCGTGTAGCACTCTCTTCATTTGCTAAGGGGCATTGCTTTCCATCAACCGGCAGGGCTGCGAGCACAGCGGTGGACTCCGAGGACCAGGAGTCCCCGCGAGCCCTTACTCCAGCTGGGCTGCTCTCCCTGCCGGCCACGCCCTCACTTACCAACTGCTGAAATTGCTGTTTCACCTGGACTCCGGCGGATTTGTTGCCGACCCTGACTGAAGCACCTCTCACCTCCGTGAGGTAGCTAGAGACCTTCCTGCACCCGCCACGCCTCGCCGGACCCGCTGCGCGGGTCCCGCTTCGCGGCGTGTAGCACTCTCTTCATTTGCTAAGGGGCATTGCTTTCCATCAACCGGCAGGGCTGCGAGCACAGCGGTGGACTCCGAGGACCAGGAGTCCCCGCGAGCCCTTACTCCAGCTGGGCTGCTCTCCCTGCCGGCCACGCCCTCACTTACCAACTGCTGAAATTGCTGTTTCACCTGGACTCCGGCGGATTTGTTGCCGACCCTGACTGAAGCACCTCTCACCTCCGTGAGGTAGCTAGAGACCTTCCTGCACCCGCCACGCCTCGCCGGACCCGCTGCGCGGGTCCCGCTTCGCGGCGTGTAGCACTCTCTTCATTTGCTAAGGGGCATTGCTTTCCATCAACCGGCAGGGCTGCGAGCACAGCGGTGGACTCCGAGGACCAGGAGTCCCCGCGAGCCCTTACTCCAGCTGGGCTGCTCTCCCTGCCGGCCACGCCCTCACTTACCAACTGCTGAAATTGCTGTTTCACCTGGACTCCGGCGGATTTGTTGCCGACCCTGACTGAAGCACCTCTCACCTCCGTGAGGTAGCTAGAGACCTTCCTGCACCCGCCACGCCTCGCCGGACCCGCTGCGCGGGTCCCGCTTCGCGGCGTGTAGCACTCTCTTCATTTGCTAAGGGGCATTGCTTTCCATCAACCGGCAGGGCTGCGAGCACAGCGGTGGACTCCGAGGACCAGGAGTCCCCGCGAGCCCTTACTCCAGCTGGGCTGCTCTCCCTGCCGGCCACGCCCTCTCGGCAGCTAGCCGGATAGCCATAATAAGGGCCCACCACTCCCGCGGCGCGGGAGCGCGCGGGAGGGCGCCGGGAGAAGCCCGGGACAAGGGCGGGACCGTCTGTGGCCGTCCGGGGCCGACAGCGGCCGGGCTGGGCCTACTCTCTGTGTCCTTTTTTACTTTTTACTTTATTTCTATTTTTTAGCCTGGTTTCACCCTGTTGAGCTCATTGAGTGTGCGCCCTTGATTTGATCCTACCATTGCAGTATTGGTTACTACTGTGCTCTTATAAAGGTTATCATTATCAGTTCCTCTCCCCTCGAGATGCTTAGTCCCGAGGTAAACTCTGTTCTAGGCATGTCAGGGTCTTCTTCTTCCTTTCTTGGCCCCCTGGACAAATTTTTTGCAAAAATAAAGAATGAAGCCGGTAGGGAGCTCATTCTCGCAGAGAAACGAACCGAGCGACGTCTCTCTATCGAGAAGTTAAAACAAAGACCCCTTCAGTTCCAAGATACAGTCACAGGTCCTTTAATAGATTTGACCACACCTACAGATGTTGTCAACACCTCTTCCCCTATAGATGATATATCCCTCGTATTTTTCTAACTCAGTCCCCCGATCAGATAGACATTATAACTATTTCTGACTCTATCCCCCCTTACCCACCATTCACACAACCTACAGTCTTAAGTACTAATCAAAACGAACTGGCTCCTCTTTATGACAAAAGCATACCTTCTCCCGTATTCACCCCAACTGAGCCAGATCAACATCTCCCCAACAGACCCGATGGAAAGTCCTTAAAATCACCTATTAAGGTCCCCAGTAAACATCTTAAGGGTGCGGGTGGCTCTCCGCCGAGGAAGAAAAGAAGAAAGTATGTATTAAAAAGGAGAATCGTCCCTCCTAATAATTCGATAAATCAGACACATCTTCTGCCTACTATCCCCCTAGTGGATGGAATAACGGAGATATCGAAAAATACGATCCCTAACTCGATATCTGTGCCTAGTTATGCAGGGCTACTGAACGATATTGACTGCCTTATAAAGGCTCTAATTCTTCCTCTTACAGAACGGATTATTAGATTAGGTGAGTGTGTTGACCAAATCCGGCAAGAGCAGAAGGGTATTTCGCCCGGTATACCTTATGTCTCTACCAATATCAGTCAGCGTATAAAAGCTCTTAAACAACCTAATACTGGGAGTGACACCCCTAAATCAAATTCTCCGTTATTAGCGGGGGCCCCTAAACCAGTGCAGGATAATAAATCCAGTGATAAACTTAAAAATACTCTTGCCACAGCTACTAACACCATAAGCAAAAATATAGGGACCCATAATATTCATTCTAATAAAATAAAGTCCCTTCCTACCACATCTAACCCTGCCAGAAGAAGCCCAAGGGACACCGCTGATCTACCCCCAGAGAGCCTAAATTTTGTCATTGTACTTACAGGGGCTCCCCCCCTGTCACCCGGCAAGTATGAACCTCAGGACAATTTAAAAAATAAGGTCATCTACTGGCTGCGGAAACATAGACCACTTCCCTCGCACCTAAATGGTGACATCGTCTCGGTCAGGCGATGTAATTGGGTAGGCACTAGACCTAAGGACGAAGATGGCGACGTGATCATTGTCAACTTCAAAGACCACAGACTAGTCACTTTTATTAGTGATTGGTTTCCCGGGACGGGTACAGGGGGGATTTCAACGCACAACCTAGGTTATTTCTATCCTGAATCTATGCTGAAGCCACCTCCTCCTAATATATTACCACCAAGGCACATAATTCCCAACCCTAGGAATAGTTGGTACCAAAAAAATACGTATGGAGCCCTAAAACCACGGCTGTTAGCCCAAGTCCCGAATATGGCACAAATTCCATCTTCCTTTCAACCTAGGCTCACCCCACTTCAACCCAAGAGCCATAGACCATTTGTTCCCCATAGAATAGATCTCCCAATGATGACAAGGGGGCAGAACCCGTATGACCCTACCTACGTTTCTCATTTCCCACTCTGCCAGCCAATCCAGCAACCGCCAAAATATCAAAACCCTATTTTTAGCAGCAATTGGGATAATTCTCAATCGTATAACCCCAAGGATACCTGGAGCATACCTCTGGCCAATCTTTTTCACCCTTTTTCACAACTGGATGAAAATGAATGACTTTACGAGCAAGTTACAAGAGTAAAGCGACCGGAGGAGCCCCAGAAACACCTGTTTTCGACTATCCAATATCCTCTGGTAAGCCCATTGAAGGCGACTAGAGTTTATACGTGGCCGAGGGAAAACTTATCTGGAGATAGCCCGATGTTTAGTGTTGCTCCTTTCCACCTTCAATTAAATCCCCTGAATTGTTCCAGTGTCACTTCTAGGACCCCTTCTCTCACCACAAATACATCATCCCTGCGATCGCAAATTTCCCCATTGAGTGAAGGCAGCTTACATGTGGTTGATAGCAGAGTACCTTATTCGAACACCCTTCTATCATGGAATGTGGCAGGGTTAGTAAGTAAAACCACTAACTCAGTTTGGCTGGATGTGATACATAAGCATGATATCCTGTGCTTTCAGGAGACATGGTGTAACGAAGAGCTACACTTGCTAGGGTATCAGACTTTTCATTCTCCGGCCAAGCTCTCAACATTGGGTCACAATAAGGGTGGGCTATGTATATATGTCTCAACATCTGCAGAGGTAAAGGTTAACAAAGTGCTTTCCAGCACGTTTTTCCAAATTCTATCTCTTACCTGGGGCTACAGAGGGAACATTGTATTGGTGAATTTTTACAACAATATCCCTAATAGCGAAATGGAGGTCACTATGACTAATATGTGCCGGCACATTGCTACAGCTGTTGACCTATTTAAGGGGGCAAGAATAATCTGGGTCGGTGATTTTAATTGTACTATCTGTCCACACACCGACTCGGGTTTATGCGGCCTGGATGACTATGGGGGGGAGGAACCGACACATTTTGTCCATACAAAGTTGGGGACATTGTTAAATGATATCGTCTTCAATTTTGATTTTTCCTTTGCCAATCAGAATTGTGTCCTGCCTGCATCCTTTGAGCCAACCTTTTTTGGAAGGGGTTGTAAATCAACCATCGATTTCATACTAATAGCACGTGCTAACCAAGGTTTTGTAACCTCGTGGGAAGTTGGAAAAGATGTATCCAGCGACCACTATCCCCTGATAATCAGTATAAATATAAAAGGACGCACTGAAAATAAGGGAACTACCTACTCGTACCCATAGAAGGTCGATTTATCTAAAACTAATGGCTACGTGTTAAAATGGGAAAAAATTATTCCTAGCACGTTCTTACAGAAGCTAATCACCAATTGTGCAGCGGACGTGAACGTATGTCTGGAGCAACCTGGGGCGCCAACCACTGTTATGGCAGCTTTTGCCAATATTGTTAACTATATTAAAAAAATGTTGACCCATCCTCCCAAAAAAAATCCCACTAAGTCCGAAGGATGGTTCAACGGAAAGTGCACAAAAGCCTTAAAAGCTTTAAAAGAGGCACTAGCCCTGAAACCAAGATCCCCCTGCAAAATTCGGGAGGCCAGGAAACTATACAAATCTGCAATGAATGAAAGAAGACTGGCCTTAAAAAATCAGGCCTGGGAAACACTGAGAGTTGCTTCAACACAGAAAAACAGCACTCAGTTTTGGAGGCTGGTCAAAACCCTTTACCAACCAAGGGATAACGGAAATAAAATAGACCTTGCTATAACTGCCGAAAGATGGTTTACCCACTTTAGGCAGCTATATAACCAATCTAGCATAGTAGATATTCCCTTATCCCCGGGGCATAGATCAATAGTGGATAAAAGTACAACCAGCAGTGGAGGCCCAAACTCCACGCCCCACCCATTTCCGATAGACTTAACCTTTACATTAGGAGAAGTCCAAGAAGGCATTAGGGAAAGCGCACCAGGCAAAGCACCTGGCCCCGATTGTACCCCAGTAGATGTTTACAAGGCCGAACCAGATTTCTGGGCCCCTTTGCTCACTAACGTTTTGAATACGGGAAACCGTAATGGGTTCATTGAATCCTGGTTGGATGCCATAGTGGTACCTATTTTTAACAAGCATTTACAATGCAATGGTTTCGCCTTTGGAAAAGTTAGAGCTATTGGCATTGTAAATGACAAATTTTGTATTTATGTGTTGGTTTTGAAAACAGAAATAAATGGCATTGTCATTTACATTGCCATTAGCTTAATCTCTCGCAAATGCCTCTCCCTACGCATGTTTCAGGTCCCTTCTCAAAACTCACTTGTTCTGTAATGCTCATCACTAATGCCCTTGTCTTGCGGACTGTCTTCTCCCTGCTGCTCGAGCGCCACATACACCCTCACTTTATTGAATTCAAGTGCATGTCATCAGAGCTTCCAGGTAAACCACTGCCAAGAGAAAGATTTAAACGAGAAACATGGGCACACGTTTAAATCTCAAAGCATTCTTGGATTTGCAGTCTTTTTCTTCCTGTGCGCGAACTGTTTAAGCAATCCATAATTTTTTGACAATGCTAAACTAGAAACTAGGTCACTCGAGCATTAGGTAGGCCATCAGCGCCCTGTCAGCAGGTGGGATGCGGCGCGAAGAAGGAGATGAATGGGCAAAAAGGCGCAACATGCAGAGGGACACTTAGCTGGACTGGGAGATTAGTCCAAATACACCCACAGGCTATACACCTTCAAAGGATCGCAACATCAGCACTTTTCTAAAGCGGCAGCTGCAGGGGAAACTTTGCTGAGGCGCACACTCATTACCAGGGCCCTCGGACGTAGCCCAGAAAATAATCAGCAGGTTCCTCTTTGGAAGAAAACACTCCTGCTTACAAAACAAAACCACCTGCAACCCCCCCAGGTCACTTTGATGAGGACTGGCAACCGGCTCCTTAGTGCGAGGCGAAACAGGTTTAAAGTAATCACAGACTTCAAAGAAAGGCCTTACGACACACTGCAACCAAGAGATATGTCACAGAGTACTCTGGGAGAATTAAACACTGAGCGACAATTTCTATTGCATATACTATCCAGCATATAAACATGATCAGAATGCATATGTTATATCACTTACCACTGGCTCCATATTATGAATGGCACCATTTGTTAGCCTGACTTTCTAACTTAAATTATGTTACACTCCTTAGCTTCTACTTTCACTCTTTACCATTGGAAGTATAGGTTTAAAACTACCAACAAACAAAGAAAATATTGACTAAAAAGCCAGGACTGGCACAAAGCTGTACACATGACATGTGACCTGTTGGCATCTATAATGGCATTTTTTCTGAGAGGAAAATAATTTTCAAGTAAAACCACTGTTGGGAGAGTCAATTGTAATTGTTATTAGAGGTAGCATGTGGCTTTGGGGTAAGATGACCTCAGGAACAACTCTCGTGAGGCAAGGACATATGGGTACAGGGGCACTTGAACCTCACAATTGAAACACATTGGGTCAGGAATCAGACAACAAAACAGGTTCACTGTATCCAAAAGCAAAATAGACTGGATGATAGGTAAACACTTGTTCCATAGAGGAGACCGATAAACAAGAACCAAGAGTGTTTACATTCTTTTAAAACCTAGATCTGAAACAATACACACCAGACGAAGTCACAAACTTTGTACTAGAAATGCTCTGACATGAAGCCACCTAAATCACTGTGAAAGGGACAAGACCCACTTACTCCCCATGCCATGCACTACCATTGCTGACACAGATTAGACAACACGCATCCAGACCAAAACCCCCGTGCTGGCTGCCATGTAGTGACACTACACTACACACACAGCATTGCAGAGTTAGGCAAGGTAGGTTACAGGAAGGTTACAATAACCCCACCCGACAAAACAACTCTGGGGGGATAACCCACATCACACAAACTACCCACCGACACCAACACCAAGGCCAACGTGACAGAGGAACACAATCGGTTGAGAACCTCTCCAGGAGGAATCACAGCCACAGACAGCTCGAGGCAAGGTAACTGGTGGACGCAAGTGCCTTGCAAATAATGAGCAACTCCAAGTGTATGCAATGAAAACCATCGTAGACAGCAATATGAATCAGTGACACAAAAACGTGCGTTTGTTTACCTTGAACGCCAGATCAATGTGGAAGTCTCTGGCTCGAAGGAACCGAAGCAAGAACTCGTCTGACAAACCCAGGGGCCAGCACGAGCCCTCGTTCTCAGCTTTCTGCCGTATGACAAGGATCGCCTTCTTCACTACTGCGGTGTGGCCGGGCAGATCGTTGAGTCTGGGGTTGCCTCTGTTGAAATCCGCGGGCTCTTCGGACATGCTGCTGTCGTTGAATGAAACGTATGAGACAGGGAGGGGTCGGCAGCGCTCCCACACCTTCCCACTCCTCTACGTCGTCAAAGGTGCCTGAATGAGGCATGCCGATAGCTGCCCTAATACACCCCGCAGCTATGGGGAAAGTTATCCGCCCTCCCCTATGGATCCAGCCCTCCTCCTTCCCGGCCTCCAGGGTTACAACAGTCACGTGACGGGCGCGCAGCCTACGTAGTTGTTAACCCGCCCAATGCGAATGCCCTGGAGATCGTGATTCGTGATCTGATGAAATGTGATTTCGACCTCTTTGGAAACGATCGCAGGTTTGCGCAAGCGACCTTTATCGTTGCAATCGTGTTTGTTGACAGTCCAGTCTCCTTCCGTTCTGTGACACCGCTTCACAAACAGTGGTTCTTGCAACCCAAAACCAGTATGCAGAGCGCAGCCTTTCGGCAGGCGAAACCCAAAAAGGGCAGGCGAGATGATCCGACCTGTTATAGGCCAATATCCCTGCTGGACGGCCTAATGAAAATAGCAGGAAGGATCTTATTAAAAAGACTCCAAGCATGGGAGGAAGATAATAATGTTGTGTCGCACTTGCAGTATGGGTTTAGGAAAGGTTTGGGGACACTTGAGCAGTTCCTAAACCTTTCTCTCCTCACCTCCAAGTATACACAGGCTAGAGGTGGAGCACTCTTTATAACTTTTGTGGACCTGAGCTCCGCTTTCGACTGCGTCGACCACACTTTATTGTGGTCTACGCTGGTCGACCTGGGTATTGATGACCGAATAATCATCTTTATTAAGGAGCTGTACCGCAACTCGGGGGCAAGAGTTAGATACGGCAAAAAGGGGGAGTGTACGGACAAATTTGCATTGTCAAGAGGGGTATGACAAGGATGCATCCTGGCGCCGTTGCTTTTTACGTATTACATAAACTCTGTGGGGCAATATCTTTCCCTCTTTCCAAATGACTACCCCACCGTGAAAGGTTCACCAACACCTATTCTCCTTTATGCCGATGACGCGGCAATAATGTCCCAAACGCAAGTGGGCCTACAGAGGGCGGTTATCAGGTTTGCAGGTTACATGCAGGAGAGAAACCTTAAAGTAAACATAACTAAAACATACACCATGCCATGCACTAGTAAATTTAATAGGGCCCCTTGTACTATATTCCTGGATAAACAAAAACTAGCTACCATTGATAGGTTTTGCTACCTAGGGGTCGTGTTTGACAGGAGGTGTGGCTGGAAGCCGGCGATTGCAGCCAGAAAGCTGGCTTTCACCCGTTCCATAGGTGCTTTGCGCGCCTTTTCTAAAAGGCTAGGTGGTAAACCAATCAGGGAGCTGATCCAGATTTACCGGGCCAAATGCGTCTCCACAGCCACCTATGGTGCTGGCCTATGGGGCATTGAGAAGGACTCCACCCTGCAGAGCAGTGAAAATCAATACATCTGCCATTTGTTGGGAGTGCCTAAAAGTACTTCTACGTTTTTGACGCATATTGAGACAGGTGTGAGACACCTGAGCGACATCATTAAGATGTCTCCAATTCTTTTATGGCACAAGGTGTGGACAACACAGGAAGCTGGGTTCAATAGGGACCTCTTAGAAGATTGCTTAGCCCTAGACGGGGTTGCTAATTTTAGATGGCTATCCTACGTAAGATCATTTCTAACAGAGTTAGGACTACAGGAATACTTTGAAAATCCAAGTTCAATGGAGGATGTCTCTAGATCAACTCTCAAAAAAATAATAACTACTCACCTGGATACTGTGAGATGGAACCGTGAAAAACTTAAACTCACTGTTTTAAACTTCCAGGAAATTACCCCCAACGAAGGTTTGCAAACTTATTTGAAGGTTGACCCCAGTCCGTTTAACCGAATGCTTTTGTCCCGCTTGCGCCTGGGGATCTTCTACCGTATGGTAACCCTACCTGAAGCCAATAACTGGTCGCATACTAAGTTGATCTGCCCTTGTGATAACATCGCGGTGCAATCTAACATCCATATATTGTTCTTTTGCACACTGTACTCTAACCCTAGAAAAGTATACTTGATACCCTTACTCAAACGGTGGGGTCTAAGAAATTGTAGGCCAGCTTTCTTGAAAATGTTAAGATTAGAAAATGACCATGTGATATTTGCTGTCTCATGCTTTTTAAGATCAGTCATAAAGTATCGCAAATCTATGTGATATAACATTCCTATTCTGGGTCTTATATAGATCCCTGCTGTTGTGTGTCGATATCTTACTTTAAACTTTTTTAACGATGTTTTTTTTTTTTTTTTTTTAGCTTATGCATATGTTTAGATGAAAATGTATTATGTAGTAGCAAGATGATGTATTTGTTGTGTTTTTTGTGCTTTTATGATTTTATTTTTAAAATCGAATAAAGCTTTACTTACTTACTTAAAATCACAAATTAGTTAAACGGCAAACGCAATTCCAACAGAGGACGCATGCAAGGGCAGTGAGAGTGACACAGAAGGAAGAGAGTGAGCTAGAGAGCGCGCGAGAGAGAGAGATTGAGAGTGAGAGAGAGAGAGACAACGAGGGAAAGTCAGAGAGTGTCACAGAAAGCCAACAAAAAATAGGGGAAAGGCGAGAAAGGGGGCTTGAGAGAAACATAGCGAGTCATGGTTTAAAACCATGCGAGGTTCCTGTTTTGTAACCGCTAGGGCGCACCACACCTCTTCCTATATCACACCTAGCCCGTGACCTTGGACTCCCTGGCTTAATTCGGTCCTGTTTGGAAACTACCACGCTGCAGACCACAGTTTCTGTAGCACTCATCAGTCATGGATCGAGGGGTGGGAGTGCGATGAAGTTCGCCCCAAAAAGGGCTTCCTCTTCACTGCGCATTGTTAATCCACACGATTTTAATCCCAGCAAATGTTGAGGCTCAAGTTTACTGAAATGTTTTGCAAAGCTGGGCAGCTGAGGTGCTTTTAGGAAAAGTAACTTGCCATCCTGTGGGAATCCAGATTCAGACACCATCAGAAGTTTGTGCACAAATCCGGATTTCCGGTTTGCGCTAATCACTCAAATAGCTAATTTGTGTCGTGAGGGGATGACGCCATGAGTTACCTGCACTGAATAGCGCTTCTTCCACTTCTGTGCAAGAAATCGTTTTACCCATGCCCATCATTAGCTACTCCCGCTTCTGTGGATACCAAATAAGGAGACATCCCCCTCGCCACTGCACCCCACCTCCCCTCAAGATTGTTTTGTTGTGTTAAGGACTTGAAGGGTGAACGTGTTCTTTTGCCCTTAAAGAAGACATTTGCTTCTTGTGGGTGTACTGTCCTCTCGCAGACTGCATTGCAATTTACCGTCAGCTGTAATGCTAACCCAGTTTCCATTTATGTTGATTTTTGTCTGGCTACTGGGAATGTGGGCTGGAGTAAAGGTACAGTAGTTACTTGCATATGGCACGTTGATTGGAGAGTGTATCAACTGGCAACACTTGTATTCGTTTCCCAAAATTATATTACATTTCATTTTATCAGTCTCGAATGTGCCCAAATTATATTTAAAATGCGACAGACGTATCTCTAAAAACAGCACCAATCAACATTATATGGTTGTCCTATTATGTTATGTTTTATGCAAATGTTAAAAATACCTTTGGTAAAATACAAAAAACACATGCCTGAAGGAATTTCCCTGTATTTCCAGAGTTACATAAGTAGAGTATTGAAAAGCCAGGCATATACGGACTCAGGATCCAAGTGAGGACAGTATTTTCATAATGCTTACCCTGGCCGGACCTGTAAGATGCTGGGGTAGGATTCAGAAGATGTCATCTTGTAACTGTGAAGGAAAGAAGATGGCGTGGGGTGGAGAGCTGAACAAGCCATGAAAGATACAGTGATTAGCAAATTTTAAGGCTGCAGGTGGGTGGGTGGGAGTGGGAGGTAGGGGGTTTAGTCAGAAGATATGCACAAGGCCTGTGTTGTAGCTCAAAATGGTGGCAGAAGAAGGACCCCCTCCGTGGGTGCTGCATAGATGAATACATGTCCTCGAGGAGGTCCATCATGGATTCATGGGGTATGTTGTGTCATGAGGGGTGACACCATGGGTTACCAGCACTGGGTGACACCAACCCTAGTGACGCCACTGATTGGTGGGAGAAAAACATTCCAATTCCAGAGGGAGGCCTTTGAGGCTACCATCATCAGCTCAGTTTAATGTGTTGCGTGCGAGCTGGTTTTCCCTTCATCCAATCCAAATGTCTGCAAACAGTCTAGACAGAACCTTGAAAACTGACTGAAAATCAACAAATTCAGTGATCGCCAGCTGGGCACATATACATGGAACTATATCCACAGTGAGACCCACCTTAGTGAAGTTCTTTATTATATATTAAAAGATCAGGTTGGCAGAGGGCAGCCTTGAGTTTTTCTGCATATGAATAGACAAAGCATATTTATAATACCTACACAATTAAATTGTATCTAGACGCTGGGCTGCCATGTTGACTACCTATTGCTAGAAAATAAATATTATCTTCATTTAAGAATGTCCTTAATATGTTTCAGAATATCACAAAAGTGGAAGAATTTTTTTATTTCCTTTGGAAATTTGTTCCCTAAAGAAAATCCCATGGCACTCAAACATCAGCCACCCTCCGATTTTAATTTTTTACATGTGCTTGTTGCAAATTCTTGGTCTTGGGACCATAGCGATCTTTCAGAAGCATATTGCACAACTTTTTCACTGATGGACTTACGGACTGTTGTAAAGGTTCTTGAGGATTACCCCGAGCACCTTGAAGCCAAATTGCACCTTAATTGATGCCTAGCTTCAGGTACTTGATCATAGTTTCTAAAATTTAAAAGGTATCCAGATTCCTAATTTTTGAATTATATACAAACGATCAATGAACTTCTCTAATGCACGCAGAAATAGGTGACTTCTGGAATCCAACCGTGGGTTGATGATGGCTCCTACCAGTTGACACATGGAAATATTGGATGTATGTTAACGACCTGGCGAAATAGTTTGAATACTGACAACAGTGACACAGGTACAGGCACAAGAAAAAGTATATTGCATTGCCAGGAGCCATCTAGGAGTGCTGTAGGTGGTTCAGAATGATGTTTGCGGGAGGTAGCCTTAGTTGTGAAGTGCACAAGGTATCTGCGATGCTCCAGGATGTACTTCAAATGAGCGCTATCACTGGCCTGGGTACAATGGAAAAGCCTTTAATGATAATCAAATGGACATGCATCAGCTGTCATTATACAGATGGTGGGAACTGTCCCAGCTATCTGGCCTGCCTCACGTAAAGGAGAATTCAAGAAGGCCATACTTCAGAGCCCATTCCAATCACAGACTCTTAATCAGCGGCCATTTTACAACTTCAAGAAACCTTTCTAGCAACTTAGGTGAGGGTGGGTGAAGATTTGGGTTTTGCCCTCAAAGTCAGGAATATTCACCCTTCGCATAGACAGGCAAAGATCTGCAACTTTGTGTGAGGGAAAGTTTAACCTTTCCCCGGTGCCACACGTTCATTTGGTGTGATGATATATCCTTGCACTAAATGGTACTTTTCTGCAGCTAGACGTCCAACCCATCAAAGGCAGGACTTAAGTCTGCAGGACATCCTTCAGCAAAACAAGAGCAAAGTACCAGGGGAACAGCGTTTAGTGCCTACATGGGGCAATTTATCAGCTAACAGTCAGAGCTGTCCTTAGCAGTGGGAAACAGCAGCGGCAATGGGTAAACAGCTGCTGCTCAGCAGCCAATCACTGTCAATTCTGTGCTCATGAAAATCCTGCCGCAAAGAGCGTGAGACTTACAGAGCTCATCTACAGAGAGATAGCGGTTCTCCCATTGTTGCTCGCAAAAAGACACTTTCAATCTTTATTCTGTTCTGATGATGAGCCATAGATTTACATCTGGGTCAAAATGTTGACATGTTACAAGTAGCCACTTTGAAAACTTTAATCCTCCCTGCATCATGTTCATATACTCATTTATTACAGTATTAATAATCACGTATACAACTCCAAATGTAACAATATTTTATAATCAAATGTGAATGTTATTTTATAGTAGTTAGAAGCATATGGCTGGGTCTAAACTGGGGTGGCATGGTGAGCAAAAGAACAATGGATTTAACCCAGATCTCTTGACTGGGGGTAGTGTATGATTTATTCAGCATTCTGTCCATCATTTGTTTGCATAGCACTATGTGTAGCTATTGGCATCACCGTTTTAAGATGGCGGCTTTGATGCACTTCAATTTTTTGCTGCCGAGTAATACCGCTACGTCAGCACGACATCTTTTTGCACCCTAAATAGATGTTGGAAAAAGAAATGTGGTTCAACCATATCCCCTCACAAGACCGGATTAACGGTAAAATGTCTATTCTGGAATGCAACATAGTTTTTGCTTTCATAGACTGATTTTCGATAACAGGCTAGTTGAATTACAATTTAGCCTCCTTCATGGCTCATGTTTTTCCCTTTGTGGACTAATATATTGCATGAGCCTTATAAACGATATGGAGAGATTCTCTCTCTCTCTTTTTTGCTGTGGTGTAATTTTAGTTTGATAACTGCTTTATCTTGTATCCAGCAATTTCCAATAAGAATTTTAGCATATCGTTTTGCTAAGGGGCATATATATTTTGAAAGAATTATTTCTTCTTTTTATGCAGAGTCGTCGATTATCGATTGCCCTGATATCCGGTGATACTCATGTACCCGGTTTTGAAATTGTGGCTATTAAGATTTGATTTCTTTACATCTTTGGTGAGTTTGTTTATATTTTTTATTTTTATATTTTCCCTAGATACACATACGGCCAGCACTTTTTGTCTTGTTTACCCATACAATTTAAACGTATTCCTTTTTTTCATTTATTAGGTTACGTTAGATTGAGTTTCGAGCCATTTGAAGTGATACATTTTTAATCCATTTTTATCATGGGCAATTCATACTCCCCCGAGTGGACTCACCATAGGCACTCTACAGATTTCTTTATAAGTAAATGGGAGACTGTTTTCCTGAAACCTATTCGCAGGTGCCCACTGCACATATTACAACTCAATTATCGTATTCTGTTATTCCAGATTCAACAGATCTCGTTGGTCTAAAAAAAATTCTCCAAACACAACAGTTTGGCTAAGGTTTACCATCTGGATGTCCTGCTTTTGATCTTTGAAATCCTAACTGAATTGATACTTTAGGTAAGATGAAGCGACTCTTTATGATCCTTACCGTTACTTTTATGAGCACTTTTTCTCTGTATGCTATTATTGTCCTTAGATCGCAAGATAAGGTGTCTATAGCTGACATTCTGAACATCCCCATTTTCTAATCTAACAAATGAACGTTTGAGGAACATGTGTATCCTCATTTTTTAAGATAGAATTTATACTACCAAACAAGTTTTTAAGCATGAGTATAGCTTTGAATTAATTCAAGCAATTAGATTCCCTTCCCTGTCAATATTAAGCATAAATGAGTGAACATAAAGTAATAATGTATGCTACGTGTTGATTCAGCCATTATTTACTTATAGTGTTTTTTAGGTCTCGCTGAGTCAGCGCGCATGCTCTGCTCGGAGAGACTTTAGTAGGTGAGTTTTCAAAATGCTGCTGGCTGGCCACAAGCTAGCGTTCACGCGAGCGTGCATGCACGAACAGCCAGCCTTCAGCGCCATCTGTCTCTGTCTGTCATCTTGCTTGCTCCCTGCCTCCACCCCTCCCCCCGCCTTCACGCTTTTCTTAATCCCAGTATTTCCTACAAAAGAAGTTCATTAGTAAATTCAAATGACTAAAATTCACACTTGTGCTTGATCCATATCAGAGGGCATCTCAGTGAACTGGTGGTGTCAGTGCCGCACTGAGCACCACGAAGCATGTACGTTAGCATAACATACATGATGGCATCAAACCAAATCCAAGATCCTGCTCAGCGCATGGAGGCTCTTCTTACCAAACCATCAGCCGCTTTAGGATCTGAAGAAGGCAAAATATGTAGTGTGGAAGAGAATTAAGATTTCCAGATTTGTGACACAACCACACACACACAACCACACATACACACAAACACACACACACACACACAACCACACACACACACACACACACACAACCACACACACACACACACACAACAACACACAACCACACCCAGCCACACACACAACCACACACACAATCACAACCACAGACACAACCACACACGCACACACACAACCACACACACTGACACATCCACACACACAACCACAACCACACACACAGCCACACATACAACCATACACCCAACCACACACACAACACACACACACACACAGAACTACACACACAACCACACACAACCACACATCCACACAGACACCCACACCCACACCTGCACCCACAACCGCACCCACACACAACCGCACAACTACATACAACCACACACACAACCACACATAACCACACACACAACCACACACACACACACAACCACATACACAACCACACACACAACCACACACACAACCACACACACACACAACCATACACAACCACACACACAACCACACACAACCACACACACAACCACACCACACACACACAACCACACACAACCACAAACACAACCACACACAACCACACATACAACCACACACACAACCACACAGACAACCACACACACACACACAACCACACACACAACCACGCACAACCACACACACAACCACATACAACCACAACCACACACAACCACACATACAACCACACACAACCACACACAACTACACACACAACCACACACACACACAACCACTCACAACCACAATCACACACACAGCCACACATACAACCACATACACAACCACATACACAACCACACACAGCCACACACAACCACACATACAATCACACACACAACCACACACACAATCACACATACAACCACACACACAACCACACACAACCACACGCACAACCACACACACAACCACACACACAACCACACACACACAAAACCACACACACACAACCACACACACAACCACACATACAACCACACACACAACCACCCACACAACCACACACACACACACAACCACACACACACCCACACACACATAACCACACACACACAACCACACACACATAACCACACACAACCACACACAACCAATCAACCACACACACAACCACACACAACCACACATCCACACACACACCCACAACCACACCCACACCACAACCACACCCACAACCACACACACACAACCACACCCACACACACACGACACACAACCACACACACAACCACACACACACACAACCACACACACACACACACAACAACACATGCAACCACACACACAACCACACACCCAATCACACCAAGCATTGGCATAGCCAATAGGTCTTGCCTTTGGGAGCCTATAAGTGTTTAGCCACGCAACAGTTGATGTGGTTGCACCAAGGATATTGTGCTGCATAAGTAAATACTTAGAAGGTCCCAAAAGCGAGACCTATTGGCTATACCAATGCTTGTTTCTCTTGTTTTAGTAAAAACATTTTTATAGAATTTGTCTAGATGAAGGTGATGAATATTGTCTGTTTCACCTAAACGCCACGTCAACACTTTGCTTGAACAAGCCAGTTCCTTATGAGCTAGGTGCTTTTTGTAAAAACATTCTCATGAAACACTTAGGGGTCGATTCCGATCCTGGAGAAAATCCGTCCGTACGATTCGTATCCGGAGCCCTCTCCGTACGACTCGTACAGACGCCGTACGACCCGACGAGTGTACGGTGCGAGGTGTATGCACCGTAAACCGCGATCATGGGGTGTACGCACCGTACACCCAGCGATCATGGGGTACGGTGCATACATCCCATGATCACAGGGTACGCACCGTACCCCCCATGATCACAGGGGTACGCACCGTACCCCTGTGATTATGGGGGGTATGCACCTTACCCGGAGGGGGGGGCCGTTTCGTACCGTTTCATCACGAACTCTGCTTTTATGGCTGTTTTCAGCTCCCATAGAAAAAGGGTCATACGGTGTGTACCCGACACGTATCGTACTTGCTGGGTCGTAAAAACCAGCCGCGAACCGTACAGATGTCGCGTACAGCGGGTACCGAGGGAGAATCATACGGAGATTTGAGTCGTACGGTCTCTGTACGATTCGTACGGAGTCCAACTCCTGGTACGAAAAGTACTTTGTCGTAGGTACGGGAGACGTTGCAGGGTACGATTCGTATGGGAAAAACGCTCCGAACGGCTATTCGGAGCGTTTTTTCACAAATCGGAACTGACCCCTTATTGTGTTGTTTATGTATTACATGATTTGTACTAATGAAATTATAGATTTGTTGCGTTTAGTGTCATTATTATGCAATAACATTGTTTCACTATGCGCAATAACATTGTTTTCACTATGCGTTTCACTAGTGTTTTCACTATATAATCATATAATTGTAAATAATTATTTTGCTATTGTGGACTGATAAAACTGAATTGTGATTTTTTGTCGTAAAATTTATTGAAATGATTTGTTTTATTGACTAGTCGTATAAGTAATAAACGATATAAAGACATTGTCTTTTTTAACATAATAAATGCTTTCTTTGTCTTTTTTTATGATATTTTAAAAGACTTGCCTTGTGTTCACCCATTGATGCATCTTACTTGTAGTTTCCCAGGGCTGTATTGTCTACAGACATAGAAAACCTATGAGTACATCTTCTTCTGACCAGGGAACATGCATAACAATTTATCTTTGCTTTACATCACAGGTGCATTTCATGCATCTTTGTTTAATTGTTTCATAATAAAAAATAGTTTTTACTTTTACTGAAAAGGGAGTACCCTCTGTTCTTATGTCAGGTATTCCCCCTTTGATGATATGTTGCTTGGTAACGTCAGCAGTCTGTGGAATTATGGGAGAAACAAATACACATTACAATTATGGTCCTTTCTTGGCAAACAAACTATCCCATGCAACACTCCAAATCTTGTACGAATATAAAAGAAGTAATCATTGAGCTCATCATTGCAAGACAAGGTCTAATCCTAACACTGGATCCTTGTGAAGTAGACTAGTCAGACCCCTACTCCTCCTTTTAAACTCAACCTTTTAATAAGATAGCCAAATTCTGCAAACCACCAGAAACTTAAGGAACTGTGACCGAATATACCTGAAAGTACTGACGATCTAAGCAAACACCCATAACTCTTGAAATCTCAATCATAATATTATTGTTGGAAGAGTACAGTCCAAATCCAAAAGACATTCTTGACCAGATCAATTACCTCACTATAAAAAAATGTAACACGAAAGCATAATCTCTGTGCCACTCTTAACATATCCACTGTTAAAGACTTACTGTCCAACAACAGAATGCAACTGGAGTAAATATCCCACTGACATAAACTTTGTACTTCTCAGAGTTGCAAGAAGCTCCTTCAAAAATATCCTTTTCAAAGTAAAACACTCTTATCTGAATAACAAACTGATCAATACCAATAATTACCCTAAAGAACTTTTCAACATTGTAAGGCAGCAATCTTCCACCCGTGCCTGCTCACAGGAAGAATCAGAATGTGATGAATTTGCCAGCTTCTTTCTGAACAAGGACACAAGTCTTGTACTAAAAATTAATAGCTCACTCCTTGAGCTATTAATTACCCAAGATTACCCAAACATTCATCCCAATAAAAAATCCTGTCTCTATGGAACACATTTACCACTATTGCTCCTCAGAGCTTTGATAAATCCATATCGGAAACAAGAATTGCACACTATATTGATGACCTAATCCCAGCCTCAAGGCCCACAGAACTCATTGAAGCCATGTCAACCATTTGGTTTAACTGTATAAGTTCCTCCCTCAAGACGGGCATTGTGTTCAACTCGCTGAAAATTGGACACATAAGACGACTCTTAAAGATGGATGGCATTGACCGTTTGAAAACAGAAAACTGCAAATTGGGTATCCCTTTTGACTAGCCCCACTTCTAATAAATCTCTGTATAGAACCTCCTCTTCTGCTTAAGTGTGAAGTACCTTTCCACTAATACGTGGATGACACCTTAATAATTTACAGTTGATATGCCTGAAAACCTCACACAACTAAAAACTGCCTACCCAACATTCAAAGCTGGGTGCACAACATGAAGTTCAAACTAATTTCCAGAATACTGAAGACCTCATTCTCTCTCGAAAAATAGGCAGAACTCTACCAACGGAGTGGAGCAATTACCCAATGAGCTTGATATCTACCCAAAAATGGTCACTGTGGCTAAATCCCATGATGTTTTACTTGACTCTCGACTCATCGTAGATTCTCATATTAAAACAAAAGTTAATAACACAAATCAGGATCTTAGAATTTAGGATACATCAGAATTTTCTCACCAAATCTGACCTCAAAGTTCTGGTGCAAGCTGATTCACACAAATGAATGTTGTGCTTTGCTCTGCAGCTCAACTCATTTCCTGTAAGAAAAAAATGACCCGGTCACACCTTTCTTTGCTCATTAATCCGACTCCTTTTCGAGGCTCAAAGTATTAAGCAACGCCACCTCATCCTTCAACGCCTCAAATTTCACTCTTATTGGGGAACAAAGAACCTACGTGTCAAGCTTTCATTTAATCTCCCTAAATATATAATTAAATACCCACCCACGCTAAAACGTTTGTTTTCAGGAAATGCCCCTAAAATATGAAACTATGCTTGCAAGTCTACTGTTGACCCATTCTTTGCTTCATTTAAAATTGGCTTGAAAATACTTCTATTAGACAACACAACTATAGAACTTTATAAACCCTACAAATGCCTCTAATTATTAATCTTAAGTTTCTCTAGACCAGAGATCTTGAACAGCCTACCAGTTTTGGGATGACATTTTGGTCTTTCGAACTTCTAACCTTCATATTTTATGTTATTATTCTCCTGTATAACAATGTACCTACTTGTTTTATCACTCAATCTCTCTGTATTGTTATGATAGCATCTTCTTATGCAGATTTACATATTTGTTATCCTTCAATAGTTCTGTTTAAATGTATGTTTAATCTAAAGCGCTCTAGATCCCTCTGTTGGTATGAGTAGAGTTATAAAAAAATGACAGTACTTTACACAAATGTACTCACTTGCTGCCATGTCTGCATGGATTAAAACATGGTCACACAGGCATGGGGGAAGGATCTCTTTCGGGGCAATTCTTAAAGTCCAGCCATTTTCATTGAGATAAAATGGCCCCTCGACCTTTAAAAAGAAACGACTCCTGGTAGAGTCATTCTGGGGTAGCACAACCAGAATTTGGAACTTACTACCTCCAAACCTTCGCACTACTACCTCACTGGTGACCTTCAACACGGAACTGAAAGCCCTCCTCCTTTAACAACCAAATCGAATGGGATTTGTATAGCGCTGCTTTTCACCCATAAGGGTATCCAGATGCTAACGATACTTTAGCTAAGACATTGCAGCCAATCCCCCTCAATTGAGAACATGCTCACTCACCTCTTGACACAGAACTACACTACCTCAACTTTATCAAGTGCTAACAATTGTTTTATTGCGTAACTTTCCTCCTTTGTAATTTTGTAATCCCAGAGTTTATGTAACTATACTTGGCAACATTTGGTCATTCTTGAACCCTTGTAACGACATATACCTACAGTAAAGAGCTCTGTGGCACCTTTGGGCAATGCACAATAAAAAAAATTAATGAACCTCCCATTCCATTAAGGCCATTATCTGATAGCACTTTACACACATCCCCTTAAAACGTAACTTTGTAAACAGGAAAATATACTTTACACACGGACCCTTAAAGCGCGGTCGCTCTTGGATGCGCACACGCATTATTACCAAGAGCAATCCTCCATGCCACACGGAGGATGCCTGCTGGGGGGCGTGTGTGCATTCTGGGCGCAATCCTTTCCTGCGCGCTCGTGGCTCATCCAATCCATCACTAGCAGTGTATTAAGCAGCAGGGGGCCGGGCAGGGCCGCATCCTCCAGGAAGGGGCGTTGGCAGTTGGCGCTCCGTTTCCTTTGGACCAGGAGCACATCTGTCATTAAGCAGCGGGGGCTGTCCCGGCGGGACACTCATCTTTCAGTACCGGGGCCCGGCTGTCAATGGACAGGCTGCAGGAGGGAGCGCCATCAATAGGTTAGCCGGCGCTGGGGGGAAATCCTGGCCTGGGGCAGCTCTGGGCTCTGACAGGAGCATCCTCATCCCGGGCACCGTGGGAACAAATTTTTTGAAGCATATTAGCTAAGCCTTTTCAAGAGTGGGACAAGGTAGCCCCCCACAACCATATCACAGCGTGTGTCCTTACCTGGAATGCCAGGATGCGGAAATGGTCAGTGAGTCCAGGCATGCGAAAAAGAAACAGATTAGCCAGGGCTGGGTGCACCCGTCCAGGCTGGGCATATTTGGGGCAGTCAATGTGAGGTGGGTATCTTCCAGGGTTTCTCAGAGACGCTTTGAACTCTGTATCCCGATAGTGGAACTCTCCCGAATAGGGAACAGCTCCCGCGTGCAAGGATTCCGTGTACAGGGCCTCCCACAAGAAGGACGAATGAACAAGGACAAGGAGTCTAGGCAGCCGGCCTCCCTGGAAAAGGAACGAAGCCGCGTGAGCTTGGCACTCGAGTATTTATTTAGTTATTTATTTTATGCGTTTTTAGAGTCTCTGCGGCCTACCAGGACCTCTTTAGCAAGAGAACAGTTAGTATGGGCTGGGTATACACATACATTCTGGGAAAGGGGTCAGCGCGAGCTACTTACCACTGCTTCACTCACCGCACCCTCACACTGACATGCCTTTAGCTGCTCCCAGCTTTACCATGACTATCCCTTATTTTTCATCTATGCTAAAGTCTGAGGAAATCATACCGTACAATTTGCACCCTCGCTCTGAAATCGAGCGTGAAAAATCTGCAGTGCAAATAACTATTGAGCCCGATTCCTCCGAATCTTTTTAAAGAGTTCTGCCCAAATTATGTTATCTGTAGTCAATGCGGATGCGTTATTATCGAATTTTCAAGCCTCTAGATGTAAATATTGGTGTGCTTACAGAGACGCACACCCAGCTGCAAATGTATAATTTAATTGTTTCTGCAAATGTATAATTTAATTGTTTCTGCAAATGTATAATTTAATTGTTTATCAAACTACTGGACATAATTTTAACACATTTTAAATAAAATAAGAAACCAACGTCTGCTGTCTTATTTCTAAATTGAGTGTTGATTCTCGCATGGGTTTTGTGACGGTTAAAAGTTCTCTGCATGAATTTTAACTGGAAAAGTAACTTTTGAAACACCCAATACCCCCGATCTTAATAAAGCATTCCAAGCTGAAATGGGTATATTTGTTCTAGGAAAGTTTTGTGTAGATTATTGAAATAGGGCCAGGGTGATATGCTGTCCAAAAAATAAAAATTTCCAGGAAATACGGTTCGACCACAAATGTCACAATTTATAAATGTTATGCACGCACAATCTACCCCAGATACTGCACACTTTTTGCCATAAAAGATATATTGTGTGGCAGCCACACTCACCCCATATAACCCTGGCACAAACCCTGCGTAAACCACACTGGATAGATAAATAGAATATATAGTTTGCATTTTACCATTACTGAAAAACAATTAGCTGGTTTATCAGCCCTGAAGGTATACCACAGTGTCTTAACTCTGTTGCACAATACATAAATAAGGCACATTAATTTTTGCTGATTACGAAATGGAGAAAAGAGGTCTCCCTCCTGTACACATAAAGTATTTTTTTTCATTCAGCAAACGATTGAGAAAAAATATGTCGAAGCCACATTCAACAGCACATGTTGCTTATAAATCTTTTTGAGTCAGTCATGGACATTTAAACAAAGAGTTCCCAAATCAATAGATAATTCTTTTTTTTAGAACAAAGAGAGCTATATTTCGCTGCTTGAGTAATAATACTGGAGCAACACACTTACAGCCAGATTCATGAAGCCAAATTGCGATCGCAATAGCTGCGAATTAGCTATTGCGATCGCAATTTACAGAAATGCAATTCATCATGTCAAATTTAGCGTTTTTATAAAATCGCTAAAAAAATTGCGAATTCGCTAAAATAATTCGCAGAATCATGGAAGAACCCCATACCGAATCGCAATTAGCGATAATCCATGGAACCTGCGAAATAGTTAGCGAATTCGCAAATCAATCGCAAACGATATTCATGAAAAGTCGCAATTAGCGAAAAAGCGGAAAATCGCTTTTTGCGAGGTGCAATTTAAGGAGAACCAAAAGCAGGTGGTAACCATTAAGGAAATTTAAAAAAAAAAAAAATCCCTAACGAGCCACAGGTGCTGATCTGAACAAACACACTTAAGGAAACAAAGTAGTAGCATGAGGACCCTCACAATGCCAGGACTTTACATGGTGGTTAGGCGGCGCAGGCTCCAGGTTGCAGCACGTAACAGGCGCAGGATCCAGGAGAGAATATTCCGCTTGCGGGTCACCCTGCTGGGCCAAACAAGGGAGCAAATTTACTCGAAGTACCGCCTTAATGGGCCAATGATCCTGAAGCTGATCCGGGACCTGGACCCCCTGATGCAGCACCCAACAAGGAGGACCAATGCCGTGCCCACACATGTACAGGACTTGTGCTGCCTGCAGCTACTGGCCTCTGGAAGCTTCCAGGGGATAGTCGCTGTTGCAGGGGGGATATCCCAGAGCACCATGTCCCGCTGCCTTAAGAGTTTCCTGGATGCAATGCTGAGCCGCCTTCACCACTACATCTCATTCCCCACCACCCAACAGGACTTGAATGAGACCAAGGTACAATTGTACAACGTTGCCCAATTTCCACAAGTCATCGGATGCATTGACTGTACGCACATCCACATCTGCCCACCAGCACTAACGGAGTACATGTACCGTAACCGGAAAAACTACCCCTCCCTCAATATCCAGATGGTGTGCAACGCAAAGACTTACATCACCGACATAGTGGCACAATACCCGGGGAGCACACATGACTCCTTCATTTTCAGGCACAGCGGCATTCACACACAACTGGCCAGGGGAGAATTTGGCGAAGGACACCTACTAGGTAAGTACACATGCCCCCATTTAATACACTGTGATCATGTAGCTGCGCAGAACATGCATTCACCCTCTGCTCCTTTCATGCAGGTGACAGCACCTACGGTCTCCGTGAGTACCTACTCACCCCTTACCTCAACCCTGCAACACCACAGCAACGGCGTTATAATGCAGCACACATCCGCACTAGGAATTGCATTGAGAGGACATTTGGGCTATTGAAGAGCCGCTTCCGCATACTGCATAAGACTGGTGGGGCCCTCAAATACGATCCTGAGGTCTGCTGCCGCATTGTTGCCGTGTGTGTAATACTGCACAACATTGCTACCAAGCACAGGATACCTGTTGAGATATCTGGCAGTGAGTCTGAAGGGGACAACCGCCCACCTCCACATGCGCGTCATGCACCTGGGGAAAATCCTGCTGAAGGACACAGACGACGCAACCAAATCACTAATAACTTTTTCTAGTCCCCCCACTCCCCTCACCCAACACTTCACTCATGCATGACAATTGAAATAATGACATGAGTCTGATGTACTGTTACTGAATAAATATTATTGTTGTTTTCACAATAATATTGCATTTTTTCAAAAAGATACATTGGAGGTGTATTGCTTCATACATCTAATGTTTTGTCAGGGGGCATGCATTTAGCATCAGCATGTCCCTGCATGATGAGTATATTGTCAATGGCGCCTCCGGCCCAAGGCTCCAATTCTCCTCTCCACATCTTCATCCTGATTTGCCCGTGATGACGCAGTGGGCACCGCCGGAGGAAGATCCTTCTCTTACCTGGCTGCCAAGACTTGGAACTCCCTCCCCATCCACCTTCGGCTGACCCAGGACCATCTCGCCTTCAGGAAACAACTCAAGACCTGGCTGTTCGAGCAGTAGCATACCCTCCCCCCAAGCGCCTTGAGACCCTCCCGGGTGAGTAGTGCGCTATACAAATGGCATGATTGATTGATTGAGTGGGCCTGCTGCTGCGGCGGGGAACTCTGACTGGTGGCAAAGACAGGCTGCTGTGGCTAGATGTTCCCTCACTAGCGTCCTCCCCTCCTGCCTGGCCCTGTACAGTTGCCTGCAGAGCCTGAACTGCAGTGGTTGCCTGCTCGAGTGCCCGTGCCACGTCCTGGCAGCATTGGACCATCTGAATTTGTATGGCCAATGACCCACGGAACATCTGGGAAGTTGCATTGCCAATTATAAAATTGGAGCACGTGTACGCCGAGAGGCGTTTTAGGAGCTGGCGGTGGCGGCGGCGGTTGAGGTCCCGCTGGGTGAGCATGGCCTCTGTGTTTGCCTCAACTGCTGTGGTCATGGGCTCCATCCGGTCGGACAGCTGGCCAACATTCCTGGCTGTATTGTGCAGCTGCAGATGTATTGCTGCAAGGTGTCGTGCTTGTTGTTGGTGGAAGCGCAGCATGCGTCGCTCTATTGTGAGACCCGGCACAGGCACAGTCACCCCCCTCCTGCCGGTGTGTGGTGTACTTTGGCACCGCTCCCTACTTGTCCGCTGGACTGGGTGGGCACAGTAGGTGTGCATTGTGTTGGTGGCCTGGCGGCTGCTGGTGTTGCCGTTGCCACTGGCATGGGTCTCCGAGTTTGCGGTTGTGGTGCGCCTGTAGTCGCAGGCGTTGCAGGTGGTGGTAGGGCTGCTGGCGCAGCAGGTGGTTGCAAGGCTGCTGGCGCTGCAGGTGGTTGTACGGCTGCTGGCGCTGCAGGTGGTTGTACGGCTGCTGGCGCTGCAGGTGGTTGTACGGCTGCTGGCGCTGCAGGTGGTTGTACGGCTGCTGGCGCAGGTGCTTGCACTGATGGACCAGGTTGTGTGCATGGCTGTGCGTTACCCTCAGAATCCATGGAATTCTCCACAATTTGCAGCCCCTCACTGTCGCTGCTGGTATCTTCAGCGCCACCTGTGATATAAAGTGGGCGTTGATTAATGAAATGTTTCTTGCACATGTAAGGTTGCTACATGCATGCTGGCTAGCATTCCCTGCCTGGCTGTTGGATTGACTCTATTAGGACATATCTGGCTGTATGGAGCTGAATGTAACTTGTGGTCAGACTACATGTCCCACAATGCAATAGGGATTTGCTGGTGTGCATGGGCTGCATGACTGGGGTTTCTAATAGGTAGCTCTAGGGTCATGGCCATTGTTAGGGGACAGGGTCGCAGTCGCATGGCACTTACCTTGGCTTTCTTGGGTGGGTCGGGAGGAGTCCAGCCGGGTTTCCCCCACGCATGCCTCAGGTTGCAATGTGTCCTCAACGAGGTCCTCCAATGGGGTGTTGGGAGGGACTGTTGGGTCTCCCCCTCCTGTTGCCACACGCTCACCCAGCCTCTCGGCGATCTTCTCCTTGGCACGACCTCGGAGGTCGTACCACCTCTTCTTGAGGTCGTCGATTTATCGCTGGGTGACTCCAACAGCATTGACTTTTGCGCGGATGCGCAACCAAATTCGCCGTTTGTCGGCCTCTGGCACTCTCCTGGAGTCCTTCCCAATTAGTCTATCGTGATCTTTGCTGACTCCCTCAATGAGATGTTCTAGCTCCTGTTCAGAGAATTTAAGTTTTCTTTTTCTCCCAGTGGAACTGCTCCCTGCTGCTTCCTGTGACATTGCTGCAGTGGGGTGTCTCCTGTATCACAGCTGGAGGTGTTGTAGAGTGGAGCTCTGGGCACTGCTGCTTCCAAATCAGCCTCAGTATTCATAATGAGGGAGGGAACTGCCTGCTTCCTGGTTGTGATCTCATCACTGTGCTCGAAATGCGACTTCCCGTTTTTGAGATCTCGCTATTAGCGAGATCGCTATTTGCGATTTTGCTCATAGCGAGATCGCTATTTCAACACAGAAAATGTCCGATTTAGCGATTTTTCTGCGATTTAATGCAAATCGCAATCGACTTGTGCGGCCGATTGCGAATCGCTAGATTTTATCGCATAATTTCATGAATCCCATTCTGCGAATTCTAAATTGCGATTTGATATTTCTCGCAATTAAGAATTCGCAGATTAGGGCCTTCATGAATCTGGGGGTTAGTTTGCCATAATCTTAGATCTATATTTACGAACTGAAAACAAGAAGGAATTGTAAGCTGTGTTACATTATGCTATATAGAGCAGTAGTGCAAACTGGGTTGCAATTTTAGGCGTCTCATCTGGTTGGCTGGATAGGAAGTTGGGAGCAAAAATTCCAGGTGGGGGCAGTAGAGGGAACGCTAGAGTTAGAGAGCTCTGAAATAAAACCTGGAAGAGGGCCGGAAGACGTGTCTGTCAATATCACTGAAGAACCATTAGACAGGGTAGCCCATTGGCGGAGGGCGAGAGAGAGCTGTGGCGTTAGGCCAGACCTGCTGACTTTGGAGCTGGAGAACCAGGTTAGAGTCTTAACATCAGCTCAACATCCTGGGATTCTGGGCAAATCACTGAACCTCCCTGTGCTTAGAAAAATGAACCTCTCCTTGTGTAATGTAACTAGTGCTTATGTAAAGCGCTCCAATATCTTCCAATTGTGTTTGCATATGAAACAGCAAAGAGAGAGAGGGGAGAGTGAAAAAACAGAACAAAATCAGCATGACAATATGGGCTTATGTGTGACATCACAATGAGTGTGACTTCACAGCGTGTGACATCCCTGAACATGACATCACAGGAAGTGACATCACCATATGTGACATCACTGGAAGAACCAAAGGCATACAACAATTTACAAGTTCCCTGGAACCCACCATCGATTAACCTGGAGCACACATTAGAGGATAACGCCACCAGAAAAAGTTTAATCCATGCACCGCAGAATGATCTTACTCAAAATAACAACAAATTGGTGTTCATCCCCCATTTCACCTCAAGGGGACCTCAAGACATCATGAATAGAAGTGTGTTACAAACTATTCAATGCCCTTCCTTCCCTGAATCACATCAACTCAAGTAACCTAGATAGCATTGAGTTCAAACAAAACCCATACCAGGGGGGTCAAGAAATCACCATAGTTACATTCTTTGACCCCTTTTTCTTAGGGCAAGTCTGGCAACAGAAGGACTCATTTGCTAATTGGGGTATTGAGTTAAAAAAGGTCACTCCCCCCCTATCCTAGCCCACTGCAAGCTTCAAACCATCCAGAGTGCCTATTAAAGGGAGCCAAGGGCCCGGAGCACCTTAGCTCAGCTAAGGGTATTGATTACACAGCAAGGAAAATCACCATTACCATCGATCAGCCAGAGGCAACCAAGCCTTCGGGCTCCCGACAGTCAAACATAGACGGCACTACCCTTGCAGCACCATCAGCCCTCAAATTACATCGGGGCATTAACATCTCCTCTTGGAACGTGCATGGCCTCAGCACGAAATTTGAAGAACCAGATTTCATGCAATTCATCACCAAGTATAACATTCTTCTCTTCCAGGAAACATGGCAGATAAATCCTTCTTCGATCGTAGGGTATAAATAATTTTTTATTCCTGCTAAGTGATCATCAAAATATGGGAGAGCAAAAGGTGGCCTTTCCACTTTCATTTCTACTGATATTCCATGGCAGGCCTCAGCAATAGATCTTGAATCGTCCTGGATGCAATGTACAAAATTTGAGTACCCGTCCAACAATAGCCTGTTAACCCCTTCCATGCTTGTGACGGAACCGTTCCGTCATCAGTCACGGCTGAGCTGTGCTGATGACGGAACGGTTCCGTCACGACCGCGCCCTGTTCTGGAATGTCCAGCACAGGGGCGGAATTGGCGCCGCACGGAAGCGGTTAATATTGAACATCTACATACATCCTGCCTCCATTAAAAAAAGGTCAAGAATTGAGAAATTAACATCTATATTAGAAACACTCAGAATCGCTTTCTTAGATGTTAACATATTACTATCAGGAGATTTTAATATGAACCTACTGCACAGCACCAAAGTAAGTACAGTATGCAATTTATCAGCCTCAAATCATTGCAATAGACATGGAAAGAGATGCTCGGCCCGTCTAGAGGAACTCTCAATGTACAAGCTTAATGGACAAGGCCAGATCTATCACCCGGCGGACTTCACCAGGATAACAAAAAAATCAATATCCACAATAGACTACACATTCGCGGACAAGGAGCTGATTTCACATATCACAAATTTTCAAATAATTGACAGAGCGGAAAGCGATCAACTACCACAAACCTTCATGCTGCATAGAAACACGGCAACTCCAGTTAAAAAATACACGATATCCCAATTAACCCAAAGCTACAATCTTATACGGCTAACCTGGAAATGTGAACGTATCGTTGATATCATGTGCAAATGCATTAGCCTCTCAAAGAACGTCATATCAGACGCATTGTGCCCAAGGTCTTGGGAGTCTTTCATTCATGATGAATTACATAACAAATTCCAGACCCTGAATAAAGGCCATAAAACCGGACGACAACCTGGGGCACCTTGGTTCACCATCAATCTGCGGAAACAAAAGCAGTGTTTGAATAAATATATAAGGCAGTTAAGAAACAGGAACCTGGAATCTTCCCAGGAAATGCTGTTACTGATATCCAGAACAAAAAAATACTTAAAATAGGACATCAGGGGAGCCAAGAAATTGTACAATGAACAAACCTGGGCAAAACTTCTCCATACTAGCAAACAAAGAGATTCAAAACTCTTTTGGGAAACCATCAACCAACTAATAAATGGAAGGCGCTGACATCACAACTCGGATGTAATGGAGGACACCTGGAGAGCCCACATAGAACATTTATGTAATGAAATTCCATCCCCAGGCATCCCAACTCAAGGAATACTAATGAGGGATATCAATGCTGGACCAGTTAATGACACCCAAAGTCTAAACACACCCAACCTCTCCCCGCAGATATCACAAGAGCAAGTCTTTAAAACCATCAACAAGTTGAGAACGGCGGGAGCACCAGGACCTAATGGCTTGCCAAATGCCCTGTTTCGTCACGACCCTTCATTTTGGTCCAGTCTCCTGAATCCTCTCTTAACAATAATAATAATAAGGTAGTTTATAAAGCGCTTGGTTACGCCATCCCGGCGTGTCCCCGCGCTGTGGAGATCAGACAACCCACCAATCACCATACACATAGCGCCTTTCCGTTTGACTGCACCCCTAAATAGTAAACAAATAAGTTTTAAGGAGATTTCTAAATTTGGCCTCCGACCTTTCCAGTCTGAGACCCACCGGGAGTTTATTCCAATCGTGAGCGGCAATTGCTCTGAAAGAACGACCCCCCGTTCTGGCTTTCTTGACCCGGGGGACTGCAAGCCGTCCTGTCCCACCTGAGCGTAGCGCCCTGCCTGGCACATACCACATAACCAGATCTCCCAAGTAAGAAGGGGCCCTGTGCCAGAGAATACGATGGCATATCAATAGAGACTTAAACAGGACTCTCTTCTTAACTGGTAGCCAGTGAAGTGATGCAAGTGCCAGCTTAGAAGCTGCTCTTCTCGGACGTCTTAAAACCAACCTGGCAGCCGCATTTTGCAAGACCTGTAGGCGTCCCATACTTTTTTCCGATGCACCCAGGTATAAAACATTCCCGTAATCCATACGGGACGTGATCAAAGCCTGTGTCGTGCGTCTTGCCTCTAGAGGGAGCAGATCCAAGGTTTTGTTTAGTGTTTTTAAAACCCCAAAGCATTTTTCTACCAGACGACTGATGTGCCCCTCATAAGAGAGGGTAGGGTCCACCCATATCCCCAAATTCTTGGCCTCATTGCAGGGAATAGGTGTAGGGCCCAAACATTGTGGCCACCAGTCATCCGTCCACCTAAGCCTATCTCCTCCAACCACAAGCACCTCGGTCTTGGCTCCATTTAACTTTAGGCAATGCTTGTTCATCCAAGAAGCCAACGCCTGCATGCAAGCCTTAAAGTTGGACGCCTCGGTCGAGGGTGCCTGGGAAAGGGAGATCAGCAGTTGGGTGTCGTCAGCGTAAGAGACTAACTCCACTCCAAACGCCTGCACCACCTCAGCCAAAGGGGCCATGCATAAATTAAATAAGGTGGGGCTGAGGGCCGAGCCCTGGGGCACCCCTTGTTCTAACGCTACCTCAGTGGACTGAAAGGAGCCCCGTTGAACCTGAAAGCTGCGGCCCGTTAAAAAGGATTTCAACCAACCCAGTGCAGAACCAACAACACCAGCTTTGTTCAGACACTGCAGCAAGGTGAAATGAGCTACAGTGTCGAACGCCGCACTGAGGTCTAGCATTACCAGTGCCATGGTGTGACCGGCATCTGCACCTTGTCTGATGGTCTCTGTAGCTCTCAGCAGGGCGGTTTCAGTCGAATACCCTGCCCGAAAACCCGACTGGGAAGGGTGTAGAAGATTAGCCTTCTCTAGATGAGCTATCAATTGAGTATTTACCACCTTCTCGGCCACCTTAGCCAAATATGGTAGCAGAGAGATCGGCCTAAGGTTCTCAAGGACTTCATGGCTTACATTTGTTTTTTTTCTAATTGGTAGTACTACCGCTTTCTTCCAGGCTGCCGGGAGTGTCTGGGAAACAAAGGAGATCTCAAGAACCTGTCTGATATATGGTTCCAGGACCATCAGGCTGTCTACCAACACCCTAGGTGGCGCTGGATCCGAAGGTGATCCGGACTTAACACTAAGACATATGTTACATAGGGCATCCGGAGGGGGAACTAGGAATTGCTCCAGGCTCCTATCCGAATTATATGCCCCTGGTACTTCCTCGAAAGTCAGCCCGCATTCCGGCCTGCTGGAGAAGGAGGCATAGACGTTCCTAACCTTCCTGGCAAAGTACTGCGCTACTCGATTGCATTCAGACACCGAATCGTTGTCTGGCGCATTCGAGCTGGCCACCGAAGAGATCTCCTTGAAAATCTTAAACAGTTCTTTCGAGGAGTTCTCCGCTTCCCCAATTCTGTTTTTATAATGGGGGGCTTTAGCTACTCTCAGCATCACCTGATATTTCCTATGCGCCACCCTATAGCAGCTCTTTTCCTCTGTACCAAAGCACTTGCGCCAGCTCCTCTCTAATCTCTTGCAGTCAGACCTAGCCATCTGCAATGTAGGTGTATACCAGGGAGCAGATTTCCTAGCTCGAGTTCCTGGTTTAGTCAGGAGGAGTGGGGCCACTTCATTGAGGGACCTAAGAATGCGCTCGTCTAGATTGTTGTTAGCGCTATCACTATCGAAACCTCCCGGAGGCCCACCTTCTTGCAATAAATTATTAAAGATGTCCTGCAAGAAGTTTTTCCATTTACGATGAGGATAACTCTTGTTTCCTCCCCTCTGTGACTCTTCCGCCAAAGCATTTATTTTGAAAGGTACCAGGAAGTGTTCAGACCAAGGAATAGGTAGTGGTGTGTCTGCCTCCAACCCGTCCCAACTGGCAAATACGGGGTCTAATAGATGGCCATGCTTGTGGGTGGGAGTAGTATTTTTCAATTCCAGGTGCATAGCCTGCAAATCCTGCCTTAAATCTACTGCCTCCTTAAGCGAAACGTCTTCAAGATGTACATTCAGGTCCCCCAGCACGAGGAGCCTGCTCTGCCTAATTGCCATATGGGCAATACCCTCCAGCAGATTCATCCTAAAGTTGCCAAGCCCCTCTGGGGGACGGTAGATGAGGATTCCTGTAACGGAGGTCTGCGGCCCTGGTTTCAAACCAAAAAGGTCTGCTTCACAGTTATCCATTACTAGAGGTTCTAGAGTGCATTCAAGCGGTGCTTTAATAATGATTGCAATTCCCCCGCCCCTACCCGTTATTCTATCAATTCTAGCTATAGTATAACCGGGAGGAAGAGCTTCTATGACATCAGGGTCTGAGTTATCCCCCAGCCATGTTTCCGTTAGGAAGAGTACATCGAGCTTTTCATCTAAAAGGAGCTCCCAGATCTGAATACTATGTTTGCTAAGGGATCTACAATTCAGCAGTCCTCCACGCAGTGTCCCCTTCCCTGTTCCATCAATAGGTTCTCTCCTTCCCTTAAAGGAGCAGGGAGGGCAATCACCAAGTTCTGTGGCTTGCATAGCGTGCATACACTGCTCAGCTGTGAATGGCCTCAATTGCAACAATTCCTGTCTCTCATAGTGTATGGGATGCCGTAGAAATTGGGCAGGGGTTGTGGCTCCGGCCCCCGGTCGGCCGCGGACGGGCAGAGACGGGCTTGACTTTGGAGCGCCGCCAGCGCGTCCGCTGCGCGCGTCCGCTGCGCGGCCGCTGTCCCACACACATTAAGTAGGGAGGAGCAACTAGAGCGCTGACCTGTCTGCAGAGTGCCCGGAAGTGCTGGGATCCTCCTCACCCTCCGCATCAATCGCCCACAATGGATGCGGCGGACCAGGGCGGGAGTGCAGCAGGTGAGTAACCCCCCGGACTCTAATCAGCCCAATAGAGTGCCCGTAGATTTAAAAATAACAAGTTTTAGCACAGTGCAGTTTTTTAAAACATGCCAGCAGTACTCGCTAACATCAAGTGGTATAAAACAGCAATGCTACCAAATTTTACATAAAAACGCTCTCAAATCAGCGCTAGCAGTAGAGGAACACAGCGCACAAACAGAATGGAGCCTGCCTCTGCCACCGGCATGCCCGTCTCCACAGCGTGGTCGTGCTCCTCCCCACTCTATGTAGAGGTCGTAAGCAGCGCAACTAGAGAGCTGACCTGTCTGCAGAGTGCCCGGAAGTGCTGGGCTCCTCCTCACCCTCCGCATCAATCGCCCACAATGGACGCGGCGGACCAGGGCGGGAGTGCAGCAGGTGAGTAACCCCCCGGACTCTAATCAGCCCAATAGAGTGCCCGTAGATTTAAAAATAACAAGTTTTAGCACAGTGCAGTTTTTTTAAAACATGCCAGCAGTACTCGCTAACATCAAGTGGTATAAAACAGCAATGCTATCAAATTTTACATAAAAACGCTCTCAAATCAGCGCTAGCAGTAGAGGAACACAGCGCACAAGCGGAATGGAGCCTGCCTCTGCCACCGGCAAGCCCGTCTTCACCCATGCCCTGGCGTCCGGTACACTTCCCGACTCCTAGCGAGGTAGTATCCTAAACCCAATCTACAAGTCGGGCGCCCGCTCAGACCCAACCAACTATAGGCTTATAGCATTAATTGATGTGGAGGCAAAAATGTACGCTATAAACCTGTTGATAGACCTAGAGGATTGGGTTCACCAGTCAAACCTTATTCCTGCCACTCACAAACATCTCTGCAGTCACGCTCCTAGCTAATAAAGCCATATCAAACTCAAACACCTTGTACGCTTGCTACATTTACCTCAAAGCTGCGTTCGATAAGATATCGAGAGCAAATTTATGGGCTAAGATGCAGAGCTGGGGGGTACCAACTAAGCTTTTAGCGGCCATCATCAACCCGTACTCGGACACATGGGTCCAAATAAGGAAAGGAGATGGGCACAGCGTAACTAGTAAGATTGCAACATCTAACGGGCTAAAACAGGGGTGTGTACTGGCCCCCTGCCTATTCAACATTTATACCGCAGACCTAGATAAACACCTCCAACTTGTTCAAGCTGACCCCCCAAGATTGGGCACAAATCCAACTCCAAGTCTTCAATACGCGGACGATATAGTCCTACTAGCACAAACCCCACTAGGTTTGCAGCGACTAATCTCCAAACTTGGAGCCTACGTCACTTCAGCTCAACTCACTATCAACCATAAAAAAACGAAGGTGATGTGCTTCTATAAACATCATTCCACAAGTAAAAAAACTAAATTTATCTGGAAATTAGATGAGAAACCATTAATTAGGGTATCTTCGTATAAATACTTAGGCTTCCAACTGGATTGTCACTTCAACTACACACAGCATCTGGACCAAGGTCGCTCGAAAGCAAAACAACTGCTCTTTGCATTTAAAAGTCTACATCAAAAGCTCTCAGGTTGCTCAACAGGGCACTTGCTCTTTCTACCCTCCATCGCATACAGCTCAGAAATATTGGGTACCAAAGACGCCACAGCACTAAACAATGCACAATCCACCCTATTCAAACGCTTGTTCTCAATTCCCCGATATATTTTGCAAGCCCAAATCCGACTGGAATATCGATTAAAAAACCAGCAACCAGCCAGACAAGGCACATTAGTTAAATATTACTGGAGGATGAGAGCTGCAGAAGAGAACACTTTAGCACATCGCTGTTGGGTGGAGATTGAAATGCAAACTAGGCTAAAAAAGTCTATTACATCAGTGTTAAAAAACTTGCTCCAGGCACTACAGTTAGAGGATGCTTGGTTGACCATCACAAGGTTCTCTGGATTAAAAAAAGTCATGAATAATACGATCAAAAGAACATCACTACTAATCGATAAAACTGCTATCGCAAAAAAAATCACGCTTGGGCAGTGATACAATCGTACCAGATTCTTAAACCTCAACAGTACCTGTCTGCACATTTTTCATATTACAAAAAGCATTATTTTACATTGTTGAGGCTGGGGGTATATCCTACGAAGGACCTAACCCCCAAATGGAAACACACAGGCCAACTAAAGCATGCCGGCTATGTGGACAAGGGGACGAGTCCTTGTTGCACTTCCTATGTATCTGCCCCTCACTACTAGCAACCAGGAAATCTGTTTTGCGAGAGGCACTAAGAAACACACAAATAAGGACATGCAGAGCGGCAGTAATAAAATGCCTCGGAGGCACGTCTTTTCAATTATCCTGTAGAGCCATAAACTTTTGGAAAATGGCGGCAAAAGAACTGGACAAAAGTAGCAATTTAACATAAGCAGCTTGAAAATAATTGTACATAGCTATTTATCTGCTCTGATCATATAATTGTTTTATGTATTAGCAGCTAACTGTCCAGGATGGCTCATTTATGTTATAAACTCTTGGAAAAAGGAAGCACAAAAATGTTTTCATTTCTTAATTTACTGCCTGTTGACACGATTTAGCTTCAAACCCCTTTTGTCTTATCGCCCTCCTACAACTCTTGTCTCTATTTAATTTCCAGCTATAAAATGTTGATTGTTGGGTTTATGAAACATGGTGGTACGTTCACCCTTTTATGATTTTAATGAAATTAAATAAAAGTATGTTTTGATTTGACATCACTGGAAGTGACATCATGGCTAATGTCATAGCTCGTGTGGCATCACAAGAAGTGGCATCACAAACCATGACCTCATAGAAGGTGACATCAGATCTTAGGACCTCACATATGTTTATCAGGTCTATCATGAGCACATTTGAGCGCATTGCAATATTTAACAAATTAAATTTCGCATTAGGGTTGTGCCAAAATATTGACACAACTGTGACGCAAAATCTGGGCCTCAACTTATACATTTATGTTTTTTTTAAACTTGCCACAAAGAAATTGGTAATAATGAGAAATGTGGCAGTAAATGTGTTCTGCTTAATTGGTTGCAATGCCTGTATTCTAAAATATCTTATGGGGTTAAGGCACCTGCTGCAGAGATCTTTGTGTGTCAGCGACATCTCAGGAAATAATGTCTCCTGCAAAGCACATTATTGTAATATGCAGAGGACAGATTTTTATTTTATGTAAATGGGTAAGTGAGTTACTGCTTGTAAGACTGAGATCCTTTTTTTACTTTTAGTTCATAAATTGTAATCCTTCTAATATAGCACATGGAGGGATGAAGGACATCTGGCTCCTACACCTAGTAACCAACGCTGTCTTATGTAACACATCCTTTATATTGATGTACACACATGATTAATTGTGAATGTATAATCTGTACATGTGATGTAAAGCAATCTGACACCCCGCATTGGGATGAGTAGGGCTAAAGCGCTATAAAAGAAATAAAACAAAATAGTGATATTTAAATTGTTATTTGCATAAATTCTGCGGGACCAACACATCTGACATTCTTACAGCTTATATACAGGGACTAAACAAAGTCAAAAGCTTATCTCTCTTAAGTACCTATGAAGTGATAAGATGTGAGCCTTTGTTTCCCCTCCTTTGCATCTAAGTGTTAGGCTTTCAATAGCTCCTAGCCAGGATACTAAAAATAAAGAGGTCTAATGGCCCCTTAACTTTGGTGTTTGTTAAGGACCCAGCTTGCATCTGATAAGCCCCTTCCCCACCTGCATGATGCTGCTCAAACAAAAGCAGACAATGTGCAGGTGCTGCTGACAGGGTACTGGTGTTAGAAAATGACACCAGTATATTTCTGTGAATTCCAGGAGAAGTAGGAAAGGAACTTGGCACTCTGCTGAAAGTGGCCAGCTTTGCAGCAGTGTAGATGGCCTCCACCCTCTGAAAATAGTGGGTAGATGGCATCTACCTGTGTATAGCCTCAACTCAAGCCCTGATATCACCAACTCCATATTATGTAAACAGCAAGAACATCTTATGTAAACAGCAAAAACAGCGTGAAATCAGTTTGCTTCATGCTTGGTGTATTGTAATTGTATTTTTGTAGTGCTTACAACCTGTAATGCGGAGTTGAAGCTCTTTAAGGCGTGTAGCATGCTACTCCAGATGCAAGGATAGTGGTTAAGTCAGTTGTTATTGTTGGTTATTGGTTGTTTTTTTGGTTATTGTTTGGTATTGATTATTAGTCTTGCACTATGAAGATAATGACAATTACTCAATTTTATGTAATGCAAGGAGCGCAAGAAATGCAAATAGATTTTCCCTGATTTTGTTCTTCCTATGTAACCATCTGTGATGCTAGCCCAGGGCTGCTGAAATGTTTGTGCGCGGGCACAATGCCAGCAGCGCCATTTAACTGCAGCACTAGGTTAATAGATCTTGTTAACTAACTGATCAAAATATAAAATAGTAATAAAAACAATAAAGAATAATATAATAATACCAAAGAAGCCAGAGGGGTGAATTCCTTCCACAACAGAGGAAGGTGTAAGAAATGGAACATTTTACAATATCAGTGTCTGGCAAAAATATAACACAGCCTTGTGCATGGGGAAACAGAGCTTTCTTTATTTTTCTGCTTGTTAACAATGTGTTTTATTGTAACAACGAGAAACCACCAGCGGCTATTTAATTTTGCAAGGTGCTAAGTCTAATTACATTGTTTCTGGTTTTAGTCAAAGAAAACAGAAGCCCATTAATCACTGGCTTTCTTGAAAACGGCATATTTTCCCCTTTGACTTTCTGGCGCTGCTGGAATGCCCTAAATTGGGAACGTTTAGCATAATTACTATACTAGTTTGAGCTGCAGAAACTGTCCTGATGTGGGTGGTGACCCGGTGTGGGCTGCAAGGACTGTCTTGATTTGCTCGGTGACCTAGAGTGGGCTGTGGGAGCAGTCTTGATCTGGGGGATGACTAGAATTGGGAGGCAAGCAGTGTCCTTATCTGCGGGTGACCTGGTGTGAGCTACAATGACTGTCCTGATGTGGGTGATGGCCTGGTATGGGCTGCAAGGCCTGTCTTGATGTGGGTGATGACTGTGGGTGGCTTGTGTGAGTGGTGACCTAGTGTAGGTTACAGTGACTGTCCTGATGTGGATGGTGACCTGGTGGGGGCTGCAATGACTGTCCTGATGTGGATGGTGACCTGGTGTGGGTTGCTGGGACTGTTGTGATCTGGGTAATGGCCTGGTGTGGATTGCTCTGACTGTCCCGATGTAGGTGGCCTGCATGGGTGGTGACCTGGTGTGGGCTGCAAGGACTGTCCTGATGTGGGTGGTGACCTGGTGTAGGCTGCAAGGACTGTCCTGATCTGGGCAGTGACAAGGTGTGGGCTGCTATGACTGTCCTGATCTGGGTGGCCTGTGTGGCTGGTGACCTGGTGTAGGTTGTTATGACTGTCCTAATGTGGGTGGCGTGCCTTGGTGGTGACCTGCTGTGGGCTGTTATAACGGTACTGGAAAGATTGGCACAGTTAGAGGAGAAAGTCGCTGGGGCTTCCTTCCTCGAAATTAAAAAGTGACTAGGACATTACCTCGCCATCATCTTCCTCGTCACTGCCCTTACAGAAAAAAATGTGTAACAATCTCCACCACTGCCACCATTTAGCCCAAGCTAATAACTCCCTCCTTTCTCCCCCCAATGGCCCTTCATCGTGAACAAGAGCGAGAGCCCATATTCGGTGGCTCTGCTTCTTACCATCCTCCAAGTCTGCCTGTCTTACTCTTCCAAGACTGGTATCCTGATATCCCAAACGTAGGTACATAGTTGTGGCTTTGTGTAGGTGTGCAGCCATTTATAGGCTCAGAACTGACTCAGTTGATGTTTGCAGATGACACTCTTTTGATCTCGACTCATGGCACCTCTTTTGTGTTGTTGAGAAGCCTGTGTGGACTGGAAAAGTTGTTGCACCCGATGACATCAGAAGGCCTTCTTCTCAAATCATTTTTCTAAGTGTGTTGTTTCAAGTAGATCAACTGAAATGAACCAGTAGAACAGCTCCCAGATTTCAAGAGCTTGTTAAACAAGAACCCATTGCTGGAGTTTGGCATTGATGATTATATGGAGGCATCAGGTGTTCGCTTTGAGACCCTACTTGAAGCAATCACCACCAAGGCTTTTTGATAGCTGGAAAAGAGGAAAGTATGAAGCATATTGAGCAAGCAGTCGCATCGTCCTTGTGCCAGGCAATGGAGCACAAGGGTGACGCAACTACTAAGTTTGTTTTATCAAGCCTTGCAAGGCCACCTTGCGCAGCCCTACGCGGCTTGATAAATCTAGAGTAAAGTAACGCAGCGCAAATCGCTATGTTGCGTTACTCTGCCCAAGGGAGGCATTCCATGGGTGGAGCATGGGTGTTCCCACACGTCCACCCATGGATTGTGGTGCATTCACAGGTTTACCATTACTGGTAGCTCTGGGAATGCATCAAAATTCTGTCCCTCTGCAGGTAAGGCTTAACAAGTTTATTCATCTTGCAGCGTGTCCCTTCCTGCATAAAAACAATCCTGCTTACAACGCAGGCACTATTGTACTATGGTGCAAGGGTGCCTGCGTTGGTGCTAGGCAGTACATTGGCAGTTCGGGCTGGACTGTTCCCATGAGGCACAGGGTCAAGGCTGGTTTGCATATGGCCATGTCTGACCTGGGTTGGTGTGGAGTGCAAAAAAACGATGGATTTAGGCCCAGATCTCTGTACTGGGGTGAATGTATGACATTGTTCTGCATTCTGTCCATCAATTGCTGTTTTTGCACAGTACATTGTGTGCCAGCACAGGAAAAAGACAGGAATGCGCAATAGAATCTTAAATACGATGCATTCCTGCCCTTTTCATATCACGTAGAGCAGACCAAGGTGGCTTTCTGTGCTGCGTAATTTTTTGATAAATGTACCCTGTATGTTCTATTAAGGGCGAACCTTTTCATATTTCCTTTCTGTTTGTATTAACAAATGTGAATTCCTTTTTATACCCTCTTAAAGCACATAAACCCACTAACATTACTGCACATCTACACATTTTAAATGCACTGCAATTTTGTTATCCGTTGTTTTACAATGGACATTTAGCACAACTGTCCTAGTCAGCATAACCTCATTCTGTGATGGAAGTGAGAACAGCAGATTGAGTGTTCGGCCTTTTTACTCTAGTTGGCAATATTGGTCATCAAGGTCTTCTCACATTCTTCCCATGAGAAGAGCCCAACACCTGCTCATTAGTGTCTATCTGTCATTTCAGTAGTATAACATGTTCTTTCCTCCACTCATTGTATTGAGTACAAGTGTATAAATAAAACACCTCTGTGTGGAATTTAGCTTACATGCTCCAACTGACCAGAGGGGTAAGCTCTGTTTATTTAAATGTCAGTTTGTTCATATATTATGTTGATACTTGTGGATAATTTTGTGTTTAAAATGTTAGATGTCTATGAACTTTCCAGAGTGTCTGTTGTCTTTCATACTCTCTGTCCTTAATTTGTGGGAATTCCATAAACAGAGTCTTTTCATTTGTCATGTGAAGTTTTCGACTAGCATGGGAAATGTTGGAGGGATAGCAAAGTAGCTCTCACAGAAGACACAGAGTCACGGTCCAGAGTAATGGCCACTGACCACAGAGGCAAGTACACCTCTAATTTCAAGCCAAGTTGCTATTATTGACAGAGCATTCCCACTGGGCCAGAGACACTGACATTAATACCACAATAAGATTGATCCAAATCAATGATAAGGCATTCCTGGGCTCTGGTCAGTGCAGTTTGCTGTCTTGATGTGTGGCTACAACACATGCATTTGGACTGATGCTGGTTTATTGGAGTGAGACTATAACACACTTTTTTGGATTCCCGTCTTTACCTCCTACATACTGGTGATGATGTTCCTTTGCAATACAAAGGGGCCAATTACAATCTTGTTAGGAAAGCATTCCTACCGAATAGGTTCCGGAATGCTTTCCTAACGATTCGGATCGGGTAGTCCAATCGAGCGATTTGGATGCATCAGGATACATCCGGATACAATTTGGTCGGACTCCCATTGAATTCAATGGGAGCCTGTGTACCATACGTGAACATAGGCTCACATTTAAACAAGCATTGGCTTAGCCAATAGGTCTCGCATTTGGGACCTTGTAAGTAAAAAACAAAACTGATGTATAAGACCTCACGTTTACATTTACTTCGTATTCAGGATGCAGTAAATGTAAACGTGAAGTCTCATCACAAGGTCCCAAAGGTGAGACCTATTGGCTATGCAAATGGTTGTTTAGGACTTGTGCCCTGTCAAAGTGCAGTTTGATCTGCCCTTTAGCATGCATTCAGAGAGCGTTGGGGCTATTTTCACATCACCAGTCGGAGGATGCCAAACCTTCACTATAAGTCAGCAGAAATTATAGGCCCCACTTAACAGCGATCGGAAGATCACCAAGTCCCCAGCCTCAGCAGTCACTTCCATGATCAAGATATAGAATTTTCCACAATGCCTTTCGGGGGAGAGTGTGGTATGAACGTTCCCCTTGCAGGAAAGAGGTGTGCCGTTCCCATAGCACTCCACATTTACTAACTATTGCTGGGTGCAGCTTGTTAAGTTCTGCGTCAGTCTAGAGACATTAGTGATGGCCCCAGTATTGATCGGAGAAGTAATTTTCTCACCCTCTTATTACAATGACCATCACCAATTCTGCCATGTCATAACAAGTGTGTAATAAGAATACAAATATAGGCGTTTTTAGTGAGTTTCCCCTTATTATAACCCTTTAAAGGAGTTTGGTGCCTAGAACCTGTGAGGCCTGACTGGGATGATGAGGAGCTTTGCAGGCTAAAACCCAGGGGGAGGCACTTGGACAACGTTGATTATTGTGGACATTCCACACGGGGCAGAACACACACGTCATCCACCTTCATGTATGGCCTGCCCGTTCGTAATTAACACTGCACTTTGAGTAACTTCCTCTCCACACAAAGAGGGGGGACTCCGCCCTGTGATTTCAGTCGGTGGAGGGGAGCGGGGATTAAGGATCTATGTTCAATTTTACAACGCTGCAATACGAGGCGGTAGAATTATTTATCCAAAGCAGATGGCCTGAGATTGGCCAAAGTCCACCCTCGATGAGACAGCGGTCTGAAATCACAAGTCTCAACCCCTTGGTCTACCAACCTGCCTCTTCCAGTGGATTCTCGGGTGCTCACCGTTCGCAGCTGGGCCTAATGGATAAAGCGCCCAACCTGGAAAAAAATGTAAAGAATGGTGTTTAGCATACGTGTGCTATCTCCTCACTCCCATCCATTCCACGGAATGACAATGCTCTGCTGTTTAGGACACGAGCAGATCTTTGGATTGGACCATTAAGACACAATGGGGGGTGGGCACCTTCTCGGATAAGCTTTCAGATACGGGCCATCCCTAGAGCCAGTCACAGCCATTGTGGTATTCATGCTTGAATATGTGTGTGCGTCCATCCACACACCAGCCAATGGATGTATCTTGTTCCCAGTGTCGGACTGGCCTAAAGGCAATCAGGCATGGGCTAGTCTCACATATGAGTGTTTGGGCCGTTAATTTTAGCAGTTTGTTGGCGTGTTTTATGGCAAGATGGGCTGTTTTTTTCTTGTTGATTTCAATGATATTGTTGTCACGGGCATTGACTGCAGCAAACACAAACACAAGCAGTCCCCCCCCCTGCAAAATCCCCATACAGTCTGTTTTTACAAGTTCAAAACTGCTCTGATTTGCACATGTGGGCCATCTTTTCATCTCTCTTGCTCGCTAATGGGGGAAACTTTTATTTTGGTGTCCGGGTCAAATTTTTGGCTCAGTCTGTTACTATTTACCACTCACGTATTCTCAATATTCATATACATGATAATATATATCTGGATAATTGTATTTTTCCTATTCTGGTAATTTATATGTATATGATGGAGTGGTTGCTTGTATATGTATTTTTGAGTTTTTTTATGGTTTAATGTTCATCAAATCAGACAAACTTATATATACTTAGCTGACGCAAGGGCCTTCACAGTTGAGCTGGTTGATATCATGTATTAATGAAGTGTCTTACCGGGAAGATGGCACATAGATGACCTCTTCGGCTACCTTTTGGTCATCCTAGCAGATCTTAGCAAAACCGTCTCACCTTTGAATGTACCCTGGTCATTAAATCCAGTAGCGTTAAACTAGAGCCAGCAGTCATGCAGTGCGCTTAGAAATGACGTAAATGCTTGTGTGATGCGTTCTCTGAGGCGCACTGTACAGCCATTTAAAATGTTTCATACCACAAGCTAATTTGCCAAATATGAGTCATGTTGCATAAAAAAGTTTTTCCCGCAGTGCCCAGCAGATGGCGAAAATAATCACAAAAAAGCCGAAACTTTTTCCTTTCAAACTCAGATGTTAGTGTTTTCTTTTGAAATCGGTGTCTCACCGATGGAAACACTGGGGTTTTTGTGGCACTAATAAGTGACCTAACCCCACCTTGCCTTCTTCAGAATATTGAATTAAATCATGTACACCCTTATACAGCGCATGCTTATGGCATGACTAAAAAAAAGCAAGCTGGTTCTGAGACGCTGCGGGCTGTTAACGACTGAGATGAAATCAGCAAACTTCCTGGATTTCTTAAAGTTTGTAAGCAGAGATGGGGGAAGCTGTGGGCTTTGCAACCACACAGCGCGCAGTGAAGTGAATGTCTATTTAAGCTTGCTCGGGCAGCCCTGTGATGCTGCTGCTTATGTGAGCCGGTGTGCACTCGGGCGGAGGTATTGGGGCTGCCTCCCCTAAGCACGCCTCCAGGATCCGACCAGGCACGAAGGAAGTGCGACTCCTGGCTCGGTGTGAAGAACGGCGGAAAGAGAAAGCTCGCCAGTGAGGAGGAGTGAGGAGGGCCAGGCCGGTCAGCGACAAGGTAAACTCTCCTGCACTTTAGGACTTTCTTGTAAAGAGGGCAACAGCACTTTGTTTACACCCTTGCAACAACATGGAGAAGCACCACGCTCGTGAATTTTAAATTTGTACCCCCATTTTGCAAGATTTAGAGTAAAAAAGGTGGACCTTATTAACGCATGTATATAAGTTATACTTGGAAACAAGCACGGCCCGCGGTCGCGAAAGTTAAAGCACGTTTCGCATTTCCCTTGCAGGAGCCAGCACAATCATTGCTAACAGATGGCGCCGCTGCTCGCTCGCGCAAGGGAAACGCCAAACATGCACAAGTAGCAATTGAAACCAATGCAAAATATGCACGAGTTTCAAGCAAAGTCCTGAGCGATTGCTAAAGGTCCCCTCCTAAGCAGCGCTTGCGCGCTGTGTAGGCGAGATCTAAAAAGGGGTGGGTGGGGAAGATCATACACCCTGGGATAGGCATCTGCATCTGCCCGCCACACTGTGCATGCATGGAAAGGGGGGACCCATGGGTAACCCCGCAACTGATTCGGAGGGCTTGGGTGAAGGGGAGCCTGCTACAGGCCCTTAAAGTCCAATTCCCAAAACTGGTTCGTCTTGTCAAAACCATTTTGGTACGGTTGTCCAAATCAGTCATCATACTCGCTCGTTCAGAAACCATCCCCATTGCGTCCGGAACCGATTCGGTCAGCCCAGACGGCTTCCACGCATCGTATTTGGTCGTCCGGAAAGGTGGGTGAATCAGTCAGAAACATAGGCTCCGAATCGGATTCGCTTCATTCGAATCCAGTTTGAAGCCTTTCCTAACGAGATCACAATCGTCCCAAAGTATTATTTGAACCATTACTGAAGCATAATGCTGTTTGGATACTTAACAGAGTATTCACTGGCATTGCTGCACATCTCTGAAGGCCTCCAAAGAGAGTGAAAGAGATATTCGATGTTGCATTGAAGCCAAATGTCAAGAAATGTTTACTACATGAATAACAACAATCACCTTAAGCCATTGGGACATGAGAATCTGTGCTTTTGAAACCTGTGACACAAAGAGAAAAAGATGAAAAAAGAAACCATACTGCTACTTAAGTGTGGAAGCCACGAGTTTGAAATAACTTTAACAAATAATTATTGCAAATAATTTTAATTGATCACTTCTTGTGCTTCCTAGCAGGCTGATGTACTTAGAACAGGTATAGACACATTTTTTTTTAGTTTTAATGCACATGAGAGGAAAGCATAATATGTATTGGTGCAAAGACAATGTTCTATTAGCTGTGTGTTACAGTTAATGAAGACAAAATGTAAACACACCAGGATGCCTAAAATGATTTAAAGAGATACATTAAAGGAGTGAAAAATATTGATAAAGTATGGAATTGGTTCACCAGTCCTGACAATGAAGTGAATTTCCTTTTAGGTACGTGTGCACATGTGATGAGGAAAATGCTGTTACTCACAGTGGATGAAAACTAATGGTTGAAGTGGGAAGACCCATCGCCCTATACTTTAGTCTTTGGTGGGTGTAAGCAAAATGTGAATGGCAGTTTAACAGCCTAAGTGATGAAGAGTGCTGCTCCAGAAGTCCTAGATGGCCCGCATTACGAGTTGGGGATTATCATCCTGAGTGATATCTCCAGGTGAAATACCCCAGGTTAACATTATACATGTGCTCAGACCCAGAAATTTGGAGTTCAAAAACTCCATATTTGATCATTCCTGGCCCAGAGACACCAGGTCTGTGATTAATGCTGCAGGGCAGGGACTATGGCTGCAGCACTGCCCGGACCCTACGCGCCCCCTGTAGCAGGACAAGGATGGGAGCAGACAAGTCTCCCTACGAACAGGCACAAGTGTGCCCATGACTCAGCCCAATTACCAACCCCTTCTTCAAGAATTTCACTCATACTTTCCACCTGCACAGAATATATTAAAAATGTCAGCGGTTTTTCACCGAAATGATGAAAAGCAGGCAAAGAAAGCACTCTATAACTCATGGCCGCGCAGTTATTCCCCATTTCAAGGAGAACCACCCACAGGACGTTGGTGCAGACAAACCGAATGGTAATCTTAGTTACAGCCCAGAATTTGTGATTTTAAAACCTCAATCTGCACTATGAAACGAAGAACTATATGCAATTGCTGGAGCCATCATATTATGGGAGACCAGAAAACGAGAGTGCTCTATTAAAGTCAAGGTACACAGCATATTGGGGCTTGCCTGCTGGAGTGTGGCTGCAATGCACATCTTTCGACATTGGTGGTGACCATGGTGGTTGTTGTATTTTTGACTTAATGAGGGAACCAAGAAAGCACACTTCAAAGTGGTACTATTCTTCGAGAACCCTGGTCAAAGGTAGAGAGAAGCGCAAAGATATGATCCCACTGCTGTAGCTGATGCTCAGATCAAAGGTCTGATACATTCTTGTACAGACAGTTTGGATAGATGCAGGAATACATGAAAAATCTGTGTGAAGGACTAGGTTTTCTTCCACCATTTGGTCAGTAGTTTCCCTCTCTGTCGCCTCTCGCTTTTCCTCTTCATCTTGATTTTCTACCAAATAAGATGACAAGGGTTACCCAAACCCAGAGGCAAAGGAGAATTGTATCCATATGACATCATTTCAACCAGACTATCACTTCTTGTCAGTAAATGTGTATTCCCTGTAAGAAGACTACCAATACAGAACTATTGTGAGAATGTTTTGCCAATTTCAACATTCCTCCTTCCATCTTCCAATGAACGAAAGCTCTACTCAGAGAGTGGAGAGACATTGAGAGGGTTTTTCTACCCAGTACATGACAGAGCAATATGCATTGGTTAAGATTGGAGTTTTCTCAGTTCTTCCTTCATATTGTCTAATCATTTGGTCAGATCTCAGTACCATCAGAAGAGGTTTCTCAGTGGCGTAATGAAAAGTGAGGGCGCCTCCCTGCACGGTACTTACGGGGCCCCCTCCGGGCTCAATCAGGAGCTCTCCGGCCAGAGTGAAGTGCCGAGGGGGCCCTTTGAAGCTAGGGCCCCCCCCCGCACTGTGTGGGCTGCAGGGGCCTGTGTTACGCCCCTGAGGTTTCTGTGTCAGACCCTGCAGATAGACAGGCAGAGGCTACTCTCAAGACGGCTATGCATGTTTTTGAGTATTGGCCACACAACTAAATTCTTATCAGGAATAAAAGCAGGTTTGTGCCTGAGCTCATAAGAATTAGTAGTTGGCATTCATAAGAAACAAAAATGCAAAACGTTTGACTGATCAAAGCCGGGTTTCAGATTTTATGTCTCAGTTGTTAAGGCATGTTCAGTTTGGTTTTGGAGATGATCATATATGATAAGCTAAATCAGTGTTAGCAGGAACACATGGCCATTACAGGATACAGTTAAGGTTCACTAAAATCAAGCTATATGCATATTTTATTTTCGCAATCCCACTTGCTTGTGTTTTTTTTATTGTACAGTCATGACTTCTTAACAGTTCAATGTTCATCAAACAGAACACTTCCTGCTCTTCTCCATCTTCTTTACTTCCCAAGCAACCATCATCAGCTGTATTATTATCATCTTGAACCATTAAGGGGTACATTGTGAAAGTTTATATGCCTCATGTGCAACCTTTAACAGAGGCAAGGCAGATATGGGCAAGAATGTAAAACAGCAGGATAAATATTAGACAACTTTACATTTGTTTATTCCTCATCTTCCAAAAAGTCAGGACCAGAATTCCCACCTCCCAAATACCTCATCAAAAATTTGAGAATCTTAAACAATTTCATGTATATTACTCATTTGTTTTATAATTCTTTTCAAAGCTGTCTGGAATATAGTAAGCTCAACAATCAACACTGATAATGGCATAGGGCCTTATTATGACTTTGGCGGTGCAGGAGAGGGCAGCCACGCCAGCGCCCTGCTCCCACACTGCTACAGCATAATGAGACCGCCCACCGGATTCCGACTGGAATCCAGGTCTGGAGGTCTTGTGGCGAATGGCACGCGGCGGTGTCTGTTTAAAGCAGTGATACTCAAAGTACGGCCCGGGGGCCACATGCGGCCCTCCTGACCTTTATGTGCAGCCCCCTGAGCAAGAGATGGTGTTTACTTGACTCAGCGCTAACATTAAAAAGAAATTAAACATCCATCAAGCACTTATTTAAAGGTTGATTGCAATAAACAAAAGGAAGTAACTAGGCTCTTAAGTTGAGGAACACCTTCATTTTTAAAGACAACAAAGATGTAAAAATATATTCTTTTCAAAATTAAAAAAACGTATTTCAAATTATGGCAGTGCATTCAGAAGTATTTCTTTTAAGTAATGGTTTTCAAACTTGAATTTAGAAACGTTCATGCTCCTCCCGACAACAATGCCATTCGTGATTACATTGAAGCCCAGGAGAAGATTTTTTACAGCACACATCCTGAAGTCATGTATTTCAAGGTCCTTTTTTATGTGATAATGAAGAAAAAGGAGGGAAATTGAAATAAAACAATTGCCCAGGGTCACACAATTTGGTGAAGTGGAGAAGCCGGGATTGGTCCCAGGTTTTCTGGTTTCACATTGTGCAATTCAGTTCAGCCAGTAGATACACATGCTTTGTTTCCCCTACACCCACTTTACACCCCTCCTCCGCCGCTGGCATCAGAGAGACCCTTGGTCCCACAAAAGACCAAACTTTGCGGCCTTTGGGAAAATGTTTGCGAGTACCCATGGTTTAAAGGCTCATTGGAGAGCCTTAACAGGCACCACAACGGGGATGTTATTGCAGATTCCTGTAGGGCATGGACTGTCAAGATATGCCCTACAGGAACTGGGGGCGGGGCACATGCACCCCTCTGCATGCATCCCCTGGAACAGAGGCAACAGAGCCCTTTTGTTTCCTCTCTATCACACTTTTTACGGCAGGCTCACTGCCATGAAAACTGTGGTGGAGATGAGACTCATAATATGCTTGGTAGGGCCACAACGGATCTCTGATCCCTGGCGGTTGTGGTGTTGCCAATGCGGTCTGACCACTCAAATCATAATGGAGCGGTCATACCGCCACCATCTATGGCTTTCCGATGGGCCACCGTAGTCATAATAAGGCCCTTTGACATCTGCCTTAGCCATTATAAAGAAACCATCTAGTTCTGTACAATTACAGTCTTTTGTGCTACTGATTAGGCAGCTACAACACAATTCACAGTTGAATTAGCCACTTCCTACAGCAGCTTAGCACTTATCAAATCTCCTTAATAGACTGGTCAATTTCATAAATTGGCAAATGATTGAGCACTGTCTGAAATGTGTCTCTTCTTTCTTTCATTTTGTTCCACACCTGGCAGAAGGTAGTGTGACAGAATGTCTGATTGTGTGAACAACACAATCTGGAAAGCATGAACTGGATCAAACTTTGGGGAGCCAAACATAGGGTCAGTTGCTGTAAAGATAGCAAGTCCCAGTTTGGTCTGAAAGAGCGCTTATAGTAAATATTGCTATAGAGGGAAGCATAGGGCCTGATGAATCTGGTGGTCTTGCGAACGCAGACCTACGGTGGCGCAGGAGTGGCGGTCCACCGTTTTGCCGCTTACAACTTTGTAAGTCGTATGAGCGGTGGACCGCTGACTGCACCAGGGAACAGAATTTCCCTGGCGGTGCTGCAGGAGCACCACAACGCATTATGCTGAGCAGGGACTGAGTTCCTGGAACACCAGCCTTTTCATGGCGGAGGCCGGCAACGAAAAGGCTAGTGGTGCAGGAACAAAGGTTGCCCTCCAGGGCCCCCTTGTTCTCCCCCCACATGGGGATACAGGTCTGTATACCCCCCTATATTACCGTCTATGCTGTGTTGGAACATTTTGGCCATTCACAATGTGGTGCTCGTTTTCCAGGCACCACCATGGGAAAAGCCAAAGGACAGCCGACCGTATTACAAGTGAACTCGTGTAACACAAGTTCAACTTGTAATACGGCCGGCAAACTATGCACAGGTTTGGCGCAGCGGAGCCGGCATTGCCCAGGTACCACTACGCCAAACTCGTAATCAGGCCCTTAGCTCCTAGAGTATCAGCTTGGGAGAAGATCTGGGATAGTTCATTTGGTTATGGTCAAATAACATTCACTGTGCCTTATGTAAATACTACCATTTCCTTTCTCACAAACCAGTCCTTGGGCAATTGAAACTAAATGTATAGCAGGGACTAGAATGTCTTGATGAAACAAGAGAACAGTCAGGTCCTAAATGGTGACATGCAGTGTAGTTATCACATTTAGGAGTAATGCTCTTCTGCGGGTGTAAGTCAGCACATTGTTCCTCCCACCCAAAAGGAATATGGATCGTAAACACGTCTCCTTTCAAGTTGGTAGATACATGAGAACAAAACCAACATGCAAAAAGGTTCAGATATTGCTAGTGCTAATGCAGGACTTGCAGGAAATAACTATCTTTGTAGGTTGATTGTTTGCATCAGGAAATATCAGTATGCCCAATGAGATTAACTTCAATTCAGGTCAAGTCAAATACAATCTATTGAAGATTATTTACAAACATCACAATCTTAATACAGAGCTAAGGTCCTTAATATGACTTTTGCCGTCTCGGCGTGGGTGCCCCATGCTGCCGCCCTGCTTCGAGACCACCAAAGCCATTAAAGACTGCCCATCAGAGTATGACTTATTTTGACTCTGACAGGAGGTTCTTTGGCTGTTCCACTGCACCGGACTTTAAAAAAGGCCCCACAATGGAAGTGTCAAAGGCAGTTCCTGCAGGCTATGGACTATTAAGTCCATACCCTGCAGGAACTGGGGGTGCATGCACATATGGGGCACAGCATGTGCCCCCTGCCTGCACCCCATGGCACAGAGGTACTAGGGGGGTTCTGTAGGGCCCCTTTGTTTCCTCGCTGTCACACTTTTCATGGCGGTCACACCACCACAAAAAGTATGGTGGTGAGGAAACTCTAATATGCTTGCTGGTGATGTAGCGGCACATTCAGCATATTAGAGACATCAGACTAAACTGGGGGGGCATGGTGAGCCAAAGAATGATGGATTTAACTCAGATCTCTTGACTGGGGGTGAAAGCTTTGGTTTGTTCTGCATTCCATCCATCAATTGTGTGTCTTTTGCTTTCTCGCCCTAAGTGCACCGGGTACGCCCAGACATGTGTCCTGGGCTCAATGTGCCACTGGATTCAAGCTATCCTGGCTAATGAGGGGTGAAACCCCGAAACCAGTCCTAGGATGCTTGTGTCCAGTCCAGGGAAGATCTGGCTTGGCAGTTTGGGCTGGACTGTTCCCATGAGGCACAGTGTCAAGGCTGATTCGCATATGGCCATATGGCCAGGTCTAAACTGGGGTGGCATAGTGAGCAAAAGAATGAAGGATTTTCCCCAGATCTCTTGACTGAGGTGAATTATTTGATTTGTTCTGCATTCCGTCTGTCAATTGTGTGTCTTTTGCTTAATATGACTTTGGCCGTCTCGGTGCAGGGCCGCCACGCTGCCGCCCTGACTGGAGACCACCTAAGCCATTAAAGACGGCCCAGCCGTGTATGACTTATTTTGACTCTGGCTGGAAGTTCTTTGGCTGTTCCACTGTTGTGCCTTTAAAAAAGACCCCACAATGGGAGCGTCAAAGGCAATTCCTGCAGGGTATGGACTATTAAGTTCATACCCTGCAGGAACTGGGGATGCATGCACATAGGGGGCACAGCATGTGCCCCCTGCATGCACCCTATGGCACAGAGGTAGTAGGGGGGTTCTGCAGGGCCCCTTTGTTTCCTCGCTGTCACACTTTTCGTGGCGGTCACACCACCATGAAAAGTTTGGTGGTGAGGAAACTCTATTATGCTTGATGGTGATGTAGCAACACATTCAGCATATTTGAGACCTCGGACCGCTGTGCCACCACCAGGGATCATGGATCCATGATGGCAGCAGCAGTCCCATGGCGGTCCAACTGTCACAGTCCTAATGCGGCGGGCGGACCACCAAACTCGTAATAAGGGCCTAAGAGCAAATACAACAGCAAAGAAAAAATGCTATTCATTCCCCATAAACCTGTAGTTAAAATAATACAAATTAACTCCTTTTTAATATTAAAAGGGAAGGAAAGTCTATACAGGTACAACAACACGGGAAGCAGAATGCAAAGTCAGAAAAGCAGGATCCAAAATTGTGAAAGACTTGCCCATAAATTTTGTTAAACAACAGATTACTTGAACATTCTCTCCTTTTTTAAACGACGGGTAATTGCCTGTTTGTATATGATAACCTTTAGTCTATGGAAAGCAGGACTCAAAAGTGTTATATGTTAGTTTAATAGTTTTGGGCAAATTCAAACCAAGCAAGTGGTATATTAGAATATATAGCTACAAACTCTACAACACCTAGGTACAAACCTGTTGTCACTGTGCCCGTTAGCTCTTAGATCTGCAATTGGAATAAGCAGGTCGCAAATGCTCATTTATATTGTTCACACACTTTTGGACCTATTCACAAGGTAAATTACACTTGTAAGTTTACTCTTACACTTTTCAGTAGTTTTGTTACTTTTGCTTTTAACAAAATCTGAATGTAAAATTAGTAAAACATGTAGACATACACTTCTCCACCAGAGTGGAGCCAAATTTATGAGTGTAAGTTACTAATGCCAAAAACAGTAATGAGTCCAGCATCACAGATGACTGACGATTGATATTTCCACACTCTCCCATAGAAAGCAATGGAGGTAGAGACTTACAATAAAACTCCATAGGAAATGACATTACATAAAATTAGTTAAAATAGTTAAAAAATAAGTAAATATAATTAAGTGTTAACAATATATATATATATATATATATATATACAGACAAAACATGTTTTTATTTAATTACAACACATCTTAGCCTATTGTAGTTTAAAATGCATTGTAACATTACATACTGATGAAATATAATTAAATTACTTATAATTAAATCTATGCATCATTTAAAATTTTTGTTGAACCAGAATTCTTTTCCTCTAAGGTGGGAATTTAAGTTTGAATTTAAACTTTGGAAAAATTATTTTAATTTAATTTGATGAATTTAAATGAATTAAAAAAGTTTATTCAAAATAAAGTTGATAGTGCTGTAGCATTTTTTGTGTTCAACATTTAAAATAAATATGAAAAATAATTTACAAAAATATTTAACATAAAAATATTTGTATTCACTTTTCCCAAGTTTAAATATTTTTTTACTCTTTTTTGTACTTCACAATAGGGGGACCTTTACTCTGAATGTGGAGGCTCTCAATGGTAAAGTATAGGGTAAACTACAAAAGTATATTTCACTCAAAATAATTAGAAAAAATATTGTTATGTTAAATAATAATGTCAATTAATTATATGTATTTATTTTAAATATAGAAGATAAGATACAAATGCTGCAGCACTATTAACTTAAATTTGAATTAAATATTTAATTAAGTTAAATATATAAAATTAAATACAAATTATTTTACTAAAGTTTAAATTGAAAAATGGATTTAAAACTAAAGAAAAACATACTTTTTATGCATCACTAATTATTAAAAGTGGTATACATAATTAATTATAAGGAGTTTAATTATATGTAAATAAAAAGTACTGTTACACTAATGTTTAACTTCAAAAACATTATAAATAAATAGTAAATAAATATTATTGGTAGATATGTTTTACCGTTACATTCTATCTATTTATATTTGAAGCTATTTTAAACAAATTGGTTTAATTTAGCATTATTCCTAAAGGGGTTTTAATTTATGACCCTGCCTCCATTATTTTCTATGGGAGGGTGTTACAACACCAGGGGCTGGCCATGTGTGCTGGACTTACTCCAGCTCTAAGATAGTCATTTACTACTCTTTTTGGTCCATAACTTTAGAAATGCAGTGTCTGCATACCAATGAGTTTTCTATTTGTGTAGCTGGAGGTCCCTATCTTAACCGCTACTTAATGTCCCCTAAATCCCTCATTACTCCTCCTTAACCCATTCCCCTTTAGTCGTAAATATTCCCCTTTTTTCAGCCACTTCCCACTTTCCCTTCCACATTTACTACTAAAAGGTATACTTACGTATGCAGAAATGGCATTGTCAGGCAGAGACGTCCACAAAGAAAAAGATAGAAGAGGCAGAACCACAGGACATATATTTGTAAATATAATTTTGCAGTACATTTGTAGTGCTACGAAACATACACAAAATGCAATTTGTGACTAGCCCTCTATTTTATAATGCTCCATCAAAGATAACTGGGGTTTTACCGGGGGTGTAGGAGTCCAGTGTAAATGTTGTTCTTTTGTGATTACTAATATTGACCAAACATTCACGATAAGATCTTTTTGCTTGCTTCTTTAACTAACGGTTACGGTTATTGTATGTTAAACTTTGAGTCCACTGTTTTACCACACCCAATTGAACTGAATTCTGACTTATATTATTTTTCTAGGAGCCTGATTGACTCACTTGATCAAGGACATTTAGCCCCATTGTATAGATTTTAATTACCCACTTTTGGCACTTCTTCATCTCTAACAATAGTTGTTAAATTTCATATTAATATGTGAGCCATACTGACCAACCCCAACTCATACTGACCAGCCTATACTCAAGTCTCCATTGTGATAGTAAATAACGTCTTGGCAGATTAAAAATATAGGTAATACAGTTTCTAAAGGCTTTTTCAAGGCTGTGAATCAATCTTTCGCCCAATGTCCCATTTGTACCAGACACAATGCATTTTTAATTAAGGCCAATGAGGATTGTAGTTACAGAGGGACTCAATACGTTAACATGTAGCTTTCTTAATAATGATTGTTGGTCAGCAGATTTTATCTTCAATGCACTTAAATAAGTTTTTGGACTGGCCAAACCCAGCCCTACCCTTAGGTGATGGTAAGAGGTCCCTGATTCATTTGCGTCCTGCCACATTTTCCAATTATATACTTTTTTCGATCTACCAAATGCTATAATTTTAGATGTGGTAATATTCACAACGAAGTCATTGGTATTACTTTCCTTGTGCATAGTGAATAGTAGGGACTTTTGTAGACCCTTTGGGATTATGGCTAGGATGACCATTCCATGTGCATATTGAAGCAATAGAATGTGCTAACCTCCTATTTTCATCTGGAAATTTCTAGTCCCCTGTAAAGTTACCCCAAATTGACTGTATAGATATTAAACTGGAAGGGGGACAGCACGAGTCCTGTTATAACACAATTTTCATTCAAATTCTTCCAGTCACTCTGGAGCCATCGCACACATTTACATATATCCATGTTTTAAAGTGCAGCAATTGGATGGTCCTCAAAAGTGTTCCAAATATTCCCGATTAGATTAGCTTTAGCAATAGTAACACATTATTCAACTCATCAAAGGTAGAGGAATAATCAAGAAAACAAATGTAGTGCAAGATTTTTGTTACACTACCCTTTCTCTGGGCCAGCAAGGTGAGAATGGTAACAATGTCCAGTTTCTTACAACTCTGTCTGAAACCTGCTTGATAAAATGGCAGGTTAGCTATTTCCACCCAGAGTTGCAATTCACCTAAAAGGATCTTTGCAAACTGTTTAGCATCTGTATAAAGTAAGGATATATTTCAACAGTCATTTAGATTTGCTCTGTCCACTGTTTTGAAGGTGGGATGGAGTCTGGATCTTCTCCAAAATCCAGGAATGGGAGATAATTCCAAGCAAGAGAAAAAACACGGTGGTTATGGCCCTGAACCAATAGGCTGAATCTGTTTTGAAGACAGACATTGGAATCGCATGCGGGTCTGGGGCATCAGATGATTGTAATTTTAACTTTCTAAAACGTTTTCAAACCAATTATCTGCCCCCTGCTGACAACGCCACACTGTGAACAAACCATACTAAACAGGCTTACCGCAAAAAGTGCAGGCCAGATCCAATGCGAGAACAGGTAGCTGAGAAGTTTTATTTATTCACTTATGCAAACTTCAATCAACAGGGTTTAAGAGTGCAATTGTAAAAGAAGTTCTGAAAGCACCAGGAAGTAGTCTAGCATATGCTGATTGGAGACATAAGAAAGGAAATATCAGTTACGGTACAGCGTTTGTTAGGGATTTACAGTGGATTTCTTTGCATAGGTATTGAAGGTAGGCAATTGTGCATTAAACTGGTTGCAGTGCAGTGTTTGAGAATTAGAGAGGATTATAGTACAAAAGCATAAAAAGTAGGTCATTGTTGATTAACTGGTAGGCATGACAGAGCAAATAATATTTAGCAGTTCAAAATATGTCAGAGGTTTGTAAGAGATGGCACCGTAAGAGGATCAGAAATCTAAGCAGCTTGGGACCTAATTGAGGCAAGATCTATATGTGTGGACTGAGATTTAACAGTGATAGCGAATAATCAGAATACTAGTACAATATGAAAGGAATACATATGTAGATCGAATAAAACATCACTTTGCTTAAGGCACCATTGACTTTGTTGAAATTCAGAGGATGGTGTGCCCTGCTGCAAACATGCTAGAGGATGCAAAAAAGTGATGAATTGAATGCTTAAATTAATCTTAGCCACTGTTAATTACTCGATCCACATCCCAGTCCGTCGCCATTTTGCACACTATGCCACCTCTGTTTGGATCCAGCCATATGCAAATCAGCCTTGACTCTGCTCTAATAAGAACAGTCCAGCCCAAACCGGCAGGCCAGGTCCTCCCTGATCAGCAACACAAGCAACCTAGAACCGATGCATATTAACAATGGACTTTAATGTGACCAGAGTAATTACCAGAGGTTTATATTAGTTCAAGCATTCAATTCATCACATTTTGTATACTGCTGCAAACATGCAGCAAGGTAGGGTTACTGACAGACTTTTTCGGTTGGAAAACTTACTGAGTGGAATGGATTTAGTATTTCCCTTAATTAAGTGAGCAGGAAGGAGTGTGGAGGTGGCAATATTATCTCACTGAATATTGTGGAGCCTGTTAAGAATAATGCCAACCTTGGCAACAACAGAAACACTGAAGATGGGGCGACCCTGTGACGGGAGTACTATTGCTTGTGGATAATTCTGGTTTAACAGGTAGCCCTGTTCAACATGAACTCTTGCAAAACAAAATATGTGGGAAAGTGGCCTCCTTCAAAGAGCACTAAGGTACTTTAAAAAGGGTCAATAGACCTTGCCTCTGTGGAACAGCCTTGTTGATTCCCTAAAAATGATAAATCATTGCCCAAAGTCAGTAGCCACAGAGCACAGAGTAAAGGTGCAGAGGAAGGAGGCATATTTAAGAACAATTGCATAGGGAGAGGAGGATCCCTTTTTCAGCAGCAGCTTAGGACTTTGACTAACCAGGGGTATCAGATGCACTAATTATGAATGCACTTGTTATTCTCCTTCCTTGGTGGCCCCTCAGGGTTCATCTAAGAAAGGGATGATCCCTGTACGTTGACAGGAACAGCTGTCATGCGTACAAAAAATGTAGTGGACAGCTTTCATTGGCCTTGAAGTTTGACCACCAAACTTTTAACGTTTTTTATTTTGTTCCCAACAAACTCCTAAAGAGGGAGTTTGCTATTGAATACCAAACATCTAACGACCCCTACACCCGGGATGTGAGGGTCATTATTTTTTTCTGTGCTTCACCTCCATCTATTTCTGGTGGTGATGGACAGAAAATAATTTCTAAATAGAGCTGGTGGTGTAATGGCTTTACTCAGATGGCCCCAACTCCATGGGCAGTCAACTGAACTTATGGGAGGCCCGTCAATGGAATTCTGAGCATCCATCTTTCTCTAAAAGAGGCTGATAGACGAGCAGTTTGGTGGACAGAGTACTCCATCACATTTGCAATGGAGTACTCCATCACATTTCCACCAAACACTCAAGGCCTGATTTAGATCTCGGTGGACGAGTGACTTCCTTAAAATTTTGAAAGGTATCCAAGGCCGGACTAGGAACACAAACCAGCCTTTGCAATCCAGTTGGACCGGCCCTGATGAAAGGGTGCGTGGGGGGTGCTAGTGAGAAGCAATGCTGCTGCTTTTGTTACAGGAGGCCGATTTGCAGCGCTGCTGCAAACCCCCCCCCCCAGTAACAAAAACGGCCCCCACCACTCAAAAACCGGCACTCACCCTTCCGTCCCGCTGGGTAAAACGCCTGCTATGACTGGTTGGCCCTGCAAATATCCCATCCGACAAATTATGAATCCCATAGGATGTAATGGGATTGATATTTCAGCGGACGGGATTTCCCGTCACAGTTGTGACTGAGTACCCCAAGTCAATGCTGAAGTTTCCCTCCACATTTTCTGGTTTTTCCATTCATAAAGACAAAATGCATTAAATTGGACGAAATCTCATTCTGTTTCTTGGTGGTGTCTTTAAATTTGGTACAGATTTAGGCATGTTGCTACCTCATCTTCGTTGCACTTGCATACCTTCTATGCTCGCTTGCCTCCAGTTCCACAAATAGTCAGCCCAGTAAACTTGTTACTTTTGCCTCCCCATTAACATAAGCATGTCACCTGTCAATGAAAATGATGCCAGCCATGCTAGTACTTCCGTATTTCGAAAATAATTCCCTACTAACACGGTGGGTGTAGGTGGGTATGGTGGAGAAAAAGTGACCAGAGCAGCCACTAGGGCTTAGTCTACAGGTGCTTGGGTGTGTCTGCCTTAAATGTCTTTCACTTCACCATGTGTCCAGCCGCGGTCGGTAGTGGGAGTACCTGCCTGGCGGTGACGTGGGGAGGGGGAGGGGCAGGGTGAGGGTAGTAAGCCATGGATTATGGAGGTTTAAAGGTAAGTAAACATATAAATAAATAAAATGAATTTCGTTGCACGCACTGCATCACATTTGGAGATGCAGTGCATGCAACGAAATTCAAGACTGATCTGCATATAGCTGGGTCTGAACTGAGGTGGGGAAGTGAGCTAAAGAATGATGATGGATTCAATCAGATATGTGACTGGGGGTGAGTGTCTGAAACGTTTCAGTGCTCCGTCCATCATCTCCTTGTGTTTTCTTTTTTCGTCCTAAGTTGGCAGGGTATGCCAAGACTTGGGTCCGTGGCTCACTTTGCCCCTGGATTCAAGCTTGCCTGGCTGATGAGGGGAGTTACCCCGAAACCGGTCCCAGGATGCTTATTTTCAGTTCAGGGAAGACCTGGCTTGGCAGTTTGGGCTGAGCTGTTCCCATGAGGCACAGTGTCAAGCCTGATGTGCATATAGCTGGGTCTGAACTTAGGCGGCGGAGTGAGCTAAAGAAGGATTATGGATTCAACCCAGGTCTGTGAAGGTGGTGAGTGTCTGAAAAGTTTCAGCGCTCCGTCCATCATCTCCTTCTGTTTGCTTTGTTCTCCCTAAGTTGGCAGGGTATGCCCAGACATAGGTCCTTGGCTCAGTTTGCCACTGGATTCAAGCTAGCCTGGCTGATGAGGGGTGTTACCCTGAAACCAGTCCCAGGATGCTTGTTTCCGGTTCAGTGAAGACCAGGCTTGGCAGTTCGGGCTGGACTGTTCCCATGAGACACAGGGTCAAGACTGATTTTCATATAGCTGGATCTGAACTGGGGTGGCGAAGTGAGATAAAGAATGATGATGGATTCAACCCAGATGTGTGACATGGGGTGAGTGTCTGAAAAGTTTCTGGGCTCCCTCCATTATCTGCTTGTGTTTGCTTTGTTTGCCCTAAGTTGGCAGGGTATGGTCAGACGTGGGTTCCTTGCTCACTTTGCCACTGGATTCACAACAAGGGGTGGTGATGGACAGAGTCTCTGAATTAAGCAGAGTACTCTCACCCAGTCAAGAGATCAGGGCTAGATCCAACACCGTTTTTTAGCTCATTGCACCATCCCAGTTTCAGAACCTGGCTGTATGCAAATTAGTCTGTCCCTGGCCCAGTGCATCATGGGAACAGGGCAGACCAGACTAGAAAAGCCAATTCTTACACTGGGAAGGAAACAAGCTTCCGGGGACCGGTTTCTGGCATTTCAGCCGTCTTCGGCCCAGCTTGCTTGAATCCTGATGGTGCAATGAGCAAGGGACTCACGTCTGAGTATACCCTTCCACGCTTAGGGTGGACAAAATTATTTACAACAAGGGGTGGTGATGGACAGAGTCTCTGAATTAAGCAGAGTACTCTCACCCAGTCAAGAGATCAGGGCTAGATCCAACACCGTTTTTTAGCTCATTGCACCATCCCAGTTTCAGAACCTGGCTGTATGCAAATTAGTCTGTCCCTGGCCCAGTGCATCATGGGAACAGGGCAGACCAGACTACAAAAGCCAATTCTTACACTGGGAAGGAAACAAGCTTCCGGGGACCGGTTTCTGGCATTTCAGCCGTCTTCGGCCCGGCTTGCTTGAATCCTGATGGTGCAATGAGCAAGGGACTCACGTCTGAGTATACCCTTCCACGCTTAGGGTGGACAAAATTATTTACAACAAGGGGTGGTGATGGACAGAGTCTCTGAATTAAGCAGAGTACTCTCACCCAGTCAAGAGATCAGGGCTAGATCCAACACCGTTTTTTAGCTCATTGCACCATCCCAGTTTCAGAACCTGGCTGTATGCAAATTAGTCTGTCCCTGGCCCAGTGCATCATGGGAACAGGGCAGACCAGACTACAAAAGCCAATTCTTACACTGGGAAGGAAACAAGCTTCCGGGGACCGGTTTCTGGCATTTCAGCCGTCTTCGGCCCGGCTTGCTTGAATCCTGATGGTGCAATGAGCAAGGGACTCACATCTGAGTATACCCTTCCACGCTTAGGGTGAACAAAATTATTTACAACAAGGGGTGGTGATGGACAGAGTCTCTGAATTAAGCAGAGTACTCTCACCCAGTCAAGAGATCAGGGCTAGATCCAACACCGTTTTTTAGCTCATTGCACCATCCCAGTTTCAGAACCTGGCTGTATGCAAATTAGTCTGTCCCTGGCCCAGTGCATCATGGGAACAGGGCAGACCAGACTACAAAAGCCAATTCTTACACTGGAAAGGAAACAAGCTTCCGGGGACCGGTTTCTGGCATTTCAGCCGTCTTCGGCCCGGCTTGCTTGAATCCTGATGGTGCAATGAGCAAGGGACTCACGTCTGAGTATACCCTTCCACGATTAGGGTGGACAAAATTATTTACAACAAGGGGTGGTGATGGACAGAGTCTCTGAATTAAGCAGAGTACTCTCACCCAGTCAAGAGATCAGGGCTAGATCCAAACCAGTTTTTTAGCTCATTGCACCATCCCAGTTTCAGAACCTGGCTGTATGAAAATTAGTCTGTCCCTGGCCCAGTGCATCATGGGAACAGGGCAGACCAGACTACAAAAGCCAATTCTTACACTGGGAAGGAAACAAGCTTCCGGGGACCGGTTTCTGGCATTTCAGCCGTCTTCAGCCCGGCTTGCTTGAATCCTGATGGTGCAATGAGCAAGGGACTCACGTCTGAGTATACCCTTCCACGCTTAGGGTGGACAAAATTATTTACAACAAGGGGTGGTGATGGACAGAGTCTCTGAATTAAGCAGAGTACTCTCACCCAGTCAAGAGATCAGGGCTAGATCCAACAGGGTCAGAGCTGATTTGCATATAGCCAGTGTCTAACCCAGGGTGGTGTGGAGTGAAAAAAACTATGGATTTAGGCCCAGATCCTTGTACTGGGGTGAATGTATGACATTGTTCTACATTCTGTCCATCAACTGTGTTTTTTGTAATTTTCAACCCGAGTGGGCTGGGTTTGCTCAGACGTGAGTCCCAGGCTCTCCACATCACTGGAGTCAAGCTATCCAGGCTGAATGAAGGCTGATAGCCAGAAACCGGTCCTTGGATGCTTGATTCCGGTCTGGGAAAGACAGGGCTTGGCAGTTCGGACTGGACTTTTCCCATGAGGCAAAGGGTCAGAGCTGATTTGCATATAGCCAGTGTCTAACCCAGGGTGGTGTGGAGTGAAAAAAACGATGGATTTAGGCCCAGATCCTTGTACTGGGGTGAATGTATGACATTGTTCTACATTCTGTCCATCAACTGTGTTTTTTGTAATTTTCAACCCGAGTGGGCTGGGTTTGCTCAGACGTGAGTCCCAGGCTCTCCACACCACTGGAGTCAAGCTATCCAGGCTGAATGAAGGCTGATAGCCAGAAACCGGTCCTTGGATGCTTGATTCCGGTCTGGGAAAGACAGGGCTTGGCAGTTCGGACTGGACTTTTCCCATGAGGCAAAGGGTCAGAGCTGATTTGCATATAGCCAGTGTCTAACCCAGGGTGGTGTGGAGTGAAAAAAACGATGGATTTAGGCCCAGATCCTTGTACTGGGGTGAATGTATGACATTGTTCTACATTCTGTCCATCAACTGTGTTTTTTGTAATTTTCAACCCGAGTGGGCTGGGTTTGCTCAGACGTGAGTCCCAGGCTCTCCACACCACTGGAGTCAAGCTATCCAGGCTGAATGAAGGCTGATAGCCAGAAACCGGTCCTTGGATGCTTGATTCCGATCTGGGAAAGACAGGGCTTGGCAGTTCGGACTGGACTTTTCCCATGAGGCAAAGGGTGAGAGCTGATTTGCATATAGCCAGTGTCTAACCCAGGGTGGTGTGGAGTGAAAAAAACGATGGATTTAGGCCCAGATCCTTGTACTGGGGTGAATGTATGACATTGTTCTACATTCTGTCCATCAACTGTGTTTTTTGTAATTTTCAACCCAAGTGGGCTGGGTTTGCTCAGACGTGAGCCCCAGGCTCTCCACATCACTGGAGTCAAGCTATCCAGGCTGAATGAAGGCTGATAGCCAGAAACCGGTCTTGGATGCTTGATTCCGGTCTGGGAAAGACAGGGCTTGGCAGTTCGGACTGGACTTTTCCCATGAGGCAAAGGGTCAGAGCTGATTTGCATATAGCCAGTGTCTAACCCAGGGTGGTGTGGAGTGAAAAAAACGACGGATTTAGGCCCAGATCCTTGTACTGGGGTGAATGTATGACATTGTTCTACATTCTGTCCATCAACTGTGTTTTTTGTAATTTTCAACCCGAGTGGGCTGGGTTTGCTCAGACGTGAGTCCCAGGCTCTCCACACCACTGGAGTCAAGCTATCCAGGCTGAATGAAGGCTGATAGCCAGAAACCGGTCTTTGGATGCTTGATTCCGGTCTGGGAAAGACAGGGCTTGGCAGTTCGGACTGGACTTTTCCCATGAGGCAAAGGGTCAGAGCTGATTTGCATATAGCCAGTGTCTAACCCAGGGTGGTGTGGAGTGAAAAAAACGATGGATTTAGGCCCAGATCCTTGTACTGGGGTGAATGTATGACATTGTTCTACATTCTGTCCATCAACTGTGTTTTTTGTAATTTTCAACCCGAGTGGGCTGGGTTTGCTCAGACGTGAGTCCCAGGCTCTCCACACCACTGGAGTCAAGCTATCCAGGCTGAATGAAGGCTGATAGCCAGAAACCGGTCCTTGGATGCTTGATTCCGGTCTGGGAAAGACAGGGCTTGGCAGTTCGGACTGGACTTTTCCCATGAGGCAAAGGGTCATAGCTGATTTGCATATAGCCAGTGTCTAACCCAGGGTGGTGTGGAGTGAAAAAAACGATGGATTTAGGCCCAGATCCTTGTACTGGGGTGAATGTATGACATTGTTCTACATTCTGTCCATCAACTGTGTTTTTTGTAATTTTCAACCCGAGTGGGCTGGGTTTGCTCAGACGTGAGTCCCAGGCTCTTCACACCACTGGAGTCAAGCTATCCAGGCTGAATGAAGGCTGATAGCCAGAAACCGGTCCTTGGATGCTTGATTCCGGTCTGGGAAAGACAGGGCTTGGCAGTTCGGACTGGACTTTTCCCATGAGGCAAAGGGTCAGAGCTGATTTGCATATAGCCAGTGTCTAACCCAGGGTGGTGTGGAATGAAAAAACGATGGATTTAGGCCCAGATCCTTGTACTGGGGTGAATGTATGACATTGTTCTACATTCTGTCCATCAACTGTGTTTTTTGTAATTTTCAACCCGAGTGGGCTGGGTTTGCTCAGACGTGAGTCCCAGGCTCTCCACACCACTGGAGTCAAGCTATCCAGGCTGAATGAAGGCTGATAGCCAGAAACCGGTCCTTGGATGCTTGATTCCGGTCTGGGAAAGACAGGGCTTGGCAGTTCGGACTGGACTTTTCCCATGAGGCAAAGGGTCAGAGCTGATTTGCATATAGCCAGTGTCTAACCCAGGGTGGTGTGGAGTGAAAAAAACGATGGATTTAGGCCCAGATCCTTGTACTGGGGTGAATGTATGACATTGTTCTACATTCTGTCCATCAACTGTGTTTTTTGTAATTTTCAACCCGAGTGGGCTGGGTTTGCTCAGACGTGAGTCCCAGGCTCTCCACACCACTGGAGTCAAGCTATCCAGGCTGAATGAAGGCTGATAGCCAGAAACCGGTCCTTGGATGCTTGATTCCGGTCTGGGAAAGACAGGGCTTGGCAGTTCGGACTGGACTTTTCCCATGAGGCAAAGGGTCAGAGCTGATTTGCATATAGCCAGTGTCTAACCCAGGGTGGTGTGGAGTGAAAAAAACGATGGATTTAGGCCCAGATCCTTGTACTGGGGTGAATGTATGACATTGTTCTACATTCTGTCCATCAACTGTGTTTTTTGTAATTTTCAACCCGAGTGGGCTGGGTTTGCTCAGACGTGAGCCCCAGGCTCTCCACACCACTGGAGTCAAGCTATCCAGGCTGAATGAAGGCTGATAGCCAGAAACCGGTCCTTGGATGCTTGATTCCGGTCTGGGAAAGACAGGGCTTGGCAGTTCGGACTGGACTTTTCCCATGAGGCAAAGGGTCAGAGCTGATTTGCATATAGCCAGTGTCTAACCCAGGGTGGTGTGGAGTGAAAAAAATGATGGATTTAGGCCCAGATCCTTGTACTGGGGTGAATGTATGACATTGTTCTACATTCTGTCCATTAACTGTGTTTTTTGTAATTTTCAACCCGAGTGGGCTGGGTTTGCTCAGACGTGAGTCCCAGGCTCTCCACACCACTGGAGTCAAGCTATCCAGGCTGAATGAAGGCTGATAGCCAGAAACCGGTCCTTGGATGCTTGATTCCGGTCTGGGAAAGACAGGGCTTGGCAGTTCGGACTGGACTTTTCCCATGAGGCAAAGGGTCAGAGCTGATTTGCATATAGCCAGTGTCTAACCCAGGGTGGTGTGGAGTGAAAAAAACGATGGATTTAGGCCCAGATCCTTGTACTGGGGTGAATGTATGACATTGTTCTACATTCTGTCCATCAACTGTGTTTTTTGTAATTTTCAACCCGAGTGGGCTGGGTTTGCTCAGACGTGAGTCCCAGGCTCCCCACACCACTGGAGTCAAGCTATCCAGGCTGAATGAAGGCTGAGAGCCAGAAACCGGTCCTTGGATGCTTGATTCCGGTCTGGGAAAGACAGGGCTTGGCAGTTCGGACTGGACTTTTCCCATGAGGCAAAGGGTCAGAGCTGATTTGCATATAGCCAGTGTCTAACCCAGGGTGGTGTGGAGTGAAAAAAACGATGGATTTAGGCCCAGATCCTTGTACTGGGGTGAATGTATGACATTGTTCTACATTCTGTCCATCAACTGTGTTTTTTGTAATTTTCAACCCGAGTGGGCTGGGTTTGCTCAGACGTGAGTCCCAGGCTCTTCACACCACTGGAGTCAAGCTATCCAGGCTGAATGAAGGCTGATAGCCAGAAACCGGTCCTTGGATGCTTGATTCCGGTCTGGGAAAGACAGGGCTTGGCAGTTCGGACTGGACTTTTTCCATTAGGCAAAGGGTCAGAGCTGATTTGCATATAGCCAGTGTCTAACCCAGGGTGGTGTGGAGTGAAAAAAACGATGGATTTAGGCCCAGATCCTTGTACTGGGGTGAATGTATGACATTGTTCTACATTCTGTCCATCAACTGTGTTTTTTGTAATTTTCAACCCGAGTGGGCTGGGTTTGCTCAGATGTGAGTCCCAGGCTCTCCACACCACTGGAGTCAAGCTATCCAGGCTGAATGAAGGCTGATAGCCAGAAAACGGTCCTTGGATGCTTGATTCCGGTCTGGGAAAGACAGGGCTTGGCAGTTCGGACTGGACTTTTTCCATGAGGCAAAGGGTCAGAGCTGATTTGCATATAGCCAGTGTCTAACCCAGGGTGGTGTGGAGTGAAAAAAACGATGGATATAGGGCCAGATCCTTGTACTGGGGTGAATGTATGACATTGTTCTACATTCTGTCCATCAACTGTGTTTTTTGTAATTTTCAACTGGATTCAAGCTAGCCTGGCTAATGAGGGGTGTTACCCCAAAACCGGTCCCAGGATGCTTGTTTTTGGTTCAGGGAAGACCTGGCTTGGCAGTTCGGACTGCACTGTTCCCATGAGGCATAGGGTCAAGACTGATCTGCCTATAGCTGGGTCTGAATTGAGGTGGTGAAGTGAGCTAAGAATGATGACGGATTCAACCCAGATCTGTGACTGGGGGTGAGTGTCTGAAAAGTTTCAGTGCTCCGTCCATCATCTCCTTGTGTCTGTTTTTTTCGTCCTAAGTTGGCAGGGTATGCCCAGACGTGAGTCCGTGACTCACTTTGCCCCTGGATTCAAGCTAGCCTGGCTGATGAGGGGAGTTACCCCAAAACCGGTCCCAGGATGCTTGTTTTCAGTTCGGGGAAGACCTGGCTTGGCAGTTTGGGCTGGGCTGTTCCCATGAGGCACAGGGTCAAGCCTGGTGTGCATATAGCTGGGTTTGAATTGAGGTGGCGGAGTGAGCTAAAGAATGATTATGGATTCAACCCAGGTCTGTGACGGGGGTGAGTGTCTGAAAAGTTTCAGCGCTCCGTCCATCATCTCCTTGTGTTTGCTTTGTTCTCCCTAAGTTGGCAGGGTATGCCCAGGCATGGGTCCCTAGCTCACTTTGCCACTGGATTCAAGCCAGCCTGGCTGATGAGGGGTGTTACCCCTGAAACCGGTCACAGGATGCTTCTTTCTGGTTCAGGGAAGACCAGGCTTGGCAGTTCGGGATGGACTGTTCCCATGAGGCACAGGGTCAAGACTGATTTTCATAAAGCTGGGTCTGAACTGGGGTGGCGAAGTGAGATAAAGAATGTTGATGGATTCAATCCAGATGTGTGACTCGGGGTGAGTGTCTTAAAAGTTTCAGCGCTTCGTCCATCATCTCCTTGTGTTTGCTTTGTTCACCCTAAGTGGGCAGGGTATGCTCAGACATGGGGCCCTTGCTCACTTTGCCACTGGATTCATGCTAGCCTGGCTGATGAGGGGTGTTACCCTGAAACCGGTCACAGGATGCTTGTTATCGGTTCAGGGAAGACCTGGCTTGGCAGTTCGGACAGGACTGTTCCCATGAGGCACAGGGTCAAGACTGATTTTCATATAGCTGGGTCTGAACTGAGGTGGTGAAGTGAGGTAAAGAATGATGATGGATTCAACCCAGATCTGTGACTGGGGGTGAGTGTCTGAAAAGTTTCAGTGCTCTGTCCATTATATCCTTGCATTTGCTTTCAAACAGAGCAGCGTTTATATTCTGGACTGCAAGCAAAAAAGGCAGTTGGAAATGGCTTTTGTGTCCAATGGTAGCTGCTCCTTCTAATGCTTGACAGTTGTCCCTTTAGCCCCTTACTTCAGATGAGAATCTAGTCTGTATCCCTAAGCTGCTTATTTCTGCACTTCATTTGAGGGAAAGGGAGGGGATGACTTTCTATGTCCAACTGTAGACAATGATACTAGCCTAGGAAAACATCCAGATTTCACTCCAGGACTTCTGACTTTCTTAAGCATCTTTGCAACCTGGCACACATTTTTAGTTTCTTTGCCGTATTATATGATGTCACCAGCTGAGATAAAGGTGTACCTTGCACTTTCATTAAACCCAAATAGAAATACAATTCAGTCCACTCCAGTACTCTCAGATCCCTATGCCAGTAGCTAAAACTAGCCAACTCTTAGGTGTGCCTTACAGACAGCTTTTAGCTATCCCTTGTCAAAGACCAATTACAGACAATACCAATGCGTATGAACACCTTTGTGGACAATGACTATACGTACAGTGGGTTTTGTGCCAGTCCATTGCTTTCCATTGGTTGGCTCTGTTGTCAATCTCATTTTTGTATTCTTATTCAACAGCTTTCCTTCCTATTTGTGTTTGTTACTCCCCTGGAGCACAGCTTCTTTACATTCCGTTTGATTTGGTGACTTGTATCCTTAAACTGTTTACATTCAGATATCTACTTTTTTCTTTTCCTACTACCACTTTATTCAAGTGTGTGTGTTTTTTTGTTTCCTTCCTTATCTGTGCTGGTCCTGACTGAAATTCTGAAACCCTGACACTCTCGTTATGTCCCTCCTTCACCCCTACCCAGCTTAACTGTTGCTTACACTGTCCCTTCCGCTCCAGTTTGTCTTTTTTTTAATGCTCCCCAGGGAGTCAGCCATCTTGGAGCAGTAAATGAAAAAAAGCAAAATGGAATCTGCAACATTATGTATTTTCAAGCATGTGTCCTGACAAGTGTGCATGCACATCCCTCATGACATTGTTGTAGGACAAAATATCATCTACAAAAATATAGTGACACACAAATATTGTGTCAAAAATATTCTCAACAAAATTTTATTTTAAATATTACAGCGTAAAATAGTAATGTAACAAAAAAGAAGTATAAAAAATATGTAAACAATTTTTAAAAAATGACATAAAAATGGTTAATAATTTAAATATTATATAATCCAAAAAATACAATTATTATAAAACTAACAAAACAAACATAGAAATAAAAAAAATACAAAGTATGTATTATTTTAAATATTGTATTAATAAAAACAATATATGATCAAACTAAACTAAACAGATAGAACAGATCAAGTAAGATGCTCAGCCCCACTGGTTAATTTGGACATCCAGCGCTTAGAGGCCCCGGTGGCTATAACGCGCGATACAAATCAAATAAATAAATAAATAAAATAAAATATTTGCTCTTCAAAGAGCTCTTTCTAACTCCAACATAACCGACAGTAGGGAAAGTGTTACATTTTGGAGGGACCCTCATTGACTAGTTCAACTTAAATGTAAGCAAGAATGGGAAAAGTATTTGATTTTGTAGGGGTTAAATATACCATTCGCACTCCAACAGTGGAAGGGAGATGATGTGACCTAATAGCTAGAGCAGTCGACCTTCGGAGCTGTGGAACAGGGTTTGTGTCTCAGCAGAGATGCTCAACATCTTGTGATTGTTGGCAAATAATTTAATCTCCCCTTGACTAACAATATTAATGTGTCTGTCTGTTATGCAACTGGTGCTCAGGTAAAGTGCTCTGATACCTTCAGGTCAAGTTCCCGCTGTGTAAAGTCCCAAAGAAAAAAGGTCTGGTCATTGGAGTGGTTAGGCTTAGTATTCCCTCTCCAATCTGAACAACAGTAGGGAAAGTGTTAGCCTTTGCAGGGTTTAGATTTATTATTATACTATATAATACCTCTATATATATTAACGCAATAAAATATTTGAACATTTATATTAGAAATGCATTTATTATACATAAAAATTGTAAATTAAATTAACAATGAATAAAAAGGCATAAAGAATTTAACATATTTAAAACAAGTATACTTCCCTCTCTACTACCAAAACAAAATCAATTAAAACAATTCAGATTGCATAAAACGTTGTTAATATTAAATATTTAAATTAAAAATATGTTAAAACAGGTAAATATATTATGCATTTGCAACATTTTGTAATTATATAAACTGATCAACCAATTAACAATAACTAAAAACAACAAATAATTTGTAAAACAAGTAATCAATTAGATACTTTACATAACCAATTGTATTTAACAATTAATTTAACATAATTTGTTTGATAAAAAAATAGAAAACAATGATTTCTGTTTGAAATAACTTCCCACCCTCATCCGCTACCAATCCAATAAACCACAAACTTATAAAATGCTAATTAAATGTGAAGACATTTTAATTTTACGTTGAAAATAGTGAACTAAAATAACAAATAAAATGAGAATGATTCAATTAAATATTTAACAAAATTAATTACTAAATAGTAGTTTAATGAGCATAAACAAATTAAAAATAATATGCAATAATTTATATTTTAAACAACTTCCCACCTAAATACCCTACAAAGCCAACAACAACCCACTATTAAATTAAAAATGATTACATTATTACAAGCTATACTAAAAGAAATATCAGAATATTAACACTATAGTTAAAATATATGAAATTAGTTTAAAAAATCAAATTTCTTGCAACAATATTAAAGAAAACAATATTATACAAAATATTATATGCAATAATATATATTATATACATGAAAAATGTTTTTCTTAAATTCTGTATTCTGTCCCATGATATGTTTAATACAATATTCTTGTATAACAATATTTCTTTTTCTACTATTTCGGTGGAATACCGATGACCCTGGGCCAGCCGCAGGGTCATGACACATACGTGTGCATGTGTGATGATATATTTATTTACAGGGGCTTTGAGCCAGTCTTCTTCATCACTGATATACAGCATTCACTTTTTAATTGCACACGGGGCAGTGGATCAGCCCACTTAAACCACTAGCTAACTTCACTGTAGGTGTTGTCACTCTGCTGTTTCATAAGGAGCACATCCGCACACAACTTTGTTCTCTAGAATGTGAGACTACTGTGGCAATGTTGGTTTTTTGAGACCAAAGGTAGTTTTATGTTAGAAAGGACTGAGAGCTCTCTGAATAATAAACTTTTACAGACAGACACTCGGATAAAACAAGACAAGCGTAGACAAAGACAAAAGGCTGGCAGCCAATGCCAGACTAATGTCTTTTGCCAAGCTGTTTTTCTTTGTATTCTGTTCCTTGTAGTGCAGTTTATCTCATTATAAGTTTAGAACTTCAAATATCAGAATAGAGAGACTAAACCTGGACTAGTTGAGCTACTCATGCATGGAACCAAGGACATCAATGTCTCTAAAGATCTCAAGTTCAGAAATACATTTGGGATATATGAAGCTATATTGATTTTTGTCCAGAACCCTCCCTCCTTCAACTTAATGAGGAACTGGTTCAATGCACATGGGAAGAAGCAATATCCAGCCGTCTGAAAATAGGTTTTCAATGCCATGAATTCCAATGAAGGCAAATAATGTGATAACATAATTCACTGCTAACTTATGCACAAAGAAACATTTGCTGTTTGCTGTGCTGCACCATTTTTTAAGGTTACGAGATAAATCCTTTCAAAAGGAAAGTCCCTTCTATGTGCACAAGTTTCATCCACGTACTGGTGTATATTATCTTGATGTTTGAATAACGCTAAAAGGACTACAATACTACGTCTAATGTGTGCAGCAAGCATACATATCTCTTATCTTCTAACAATTACCTATAGCTTACACAATGTGACTCCTTATCAATGTGTTTGTAGTTGCAGAAGATATCTTATTAAACTTGTGTGTGTGAACAACTAGCAAGGCTGGAGCACTGTTAACTAGATGTTGACCATGCCTGAAAAGGACTCTGCCCCAGTTCTAACAGCATTTTAAAGACAATGGTTCATAGGAAGGCACAGATGGCAATGACAGATATTATTTGTTTAGAGCCAATGCAGTTTAGTTCAATCTTTTCTCCATACATGTTTAAAAAAGACAGAATTTCATATGTTTCCAACAATTCCCTTGGAGGGATGAGGCTACCTTCTCTAATCTTCAAATTCAATCTGATCAGGTTTTTAGGTCTCGTCTACAAACAGCTTTTAGCTGTCTGTCAATAGACCTTATGTGGATCATATAAAAATGTAGAATGGACTTTCTTGTCACTCTCCCTTGCTTGCTTCTTATTGAATGTCTTTCCTTACTCTTCTTCTAGTTGTTATGCCCCAGGAGTCTAGTTTCTTTACTATACTTTTATTAGGATGCCTTGTATCCTTCCACTGCTCATATTCGGGGAACTTTATTTTTCTTTTACTATGAGTATTTCATGTGGGTGCAAGAGTTGTGTTCCCTTATGCACCATGTGTTGCATTGCATAGCCCCCATCAAATACCTGTCCCAACAGCACACACTCTGGGCCTGATTCTGATTTGGGTTGGAAAACTTCCTGACCTAATCGGTTTGGAAATGGTTTCCAACCCACTCGCATCGGGAGAGTCCGTCGACTGATGGCGTAGATGCATCCGGATGCTTCCAGATACGATTTGGTTGGACTCCCTTTGACTTAAATCGGAGCATATGCTCCTAACCGCATCGTAATTGGACCCTGGGTCGGGAAGACACGTTAACGATCTGATTTGGAAGGAGCAAATGCCATTCGGAGGCCTTACTAACCGCATCAGAATCAGGCCCTAGGTAGGAATGCTTTCCTAACCACATCAGAATCAGGCCCTCTGTGTTGTTCCCTGCCCCCCCCCCACCCCCCATCAATTGCTTTCCCCACCCTGGATTTTTTTTAAATGTATTTATTCCCCTCTCTGACCTCATCCTTTCCTCCCTCCACCAATTTCTTGCTGGTTTCCCTTCACCCTTTCCCCTCACTCATTCCTCCATTGCTACCCTACCACTCCTGTCTTTACATAATTATTTTTGCAAGGCCCGGCAGCAACTGCTATTTGCTACTGTTCTGTTCCATTCACTAAAGTGCGTTTGTGCAAGTAATAATATTTTCTTTTATCACACCAAGACCCTCATTACCCCCAGGTCCCTCCTGTCCTTGTTCCATTCATTACAAAGTGAGATATATCAATCCTGCAGACAGAAAAAAAGAGTGGAAAAATATTGGAAACCCTGTCTTACCCAGCATTCCTTTTGTTCTTTTTCCTGTCTGTTGACAGAATGGAATGAGGAATACTAGGGCTGCCCCTGCAGAGCTGGAGTGGTGGTGATATGGTGGGCAGTCATCACAGCAGGGCGGCGGTAACAGCTGGAGGTGATCACGTTTCCCTGGGTACTGGGCTTGCAGGGAGACCCATGTGCTGGCGATCCGTGTGTGCTTCCTGGAGGGCCAGACCTCCAGGTCAAGTTCCTGCATGTGGTGCATGTCTCCCTAGCTGCTGGGCTGACAGGGAGATTCACGTTAGGACATACACACATATTCAGGTCCAGGGAGCGCAAGGACGTGTGAGCGCTTCCTGGGTGGCCTGACTTCCATGTGGAGAAATGGGTAGAGTGCCGTTGCGCTGATTCCTGAGCGTGCGTTAGTGCATCCAGCTGTTGGCGTTTTCCAGGACGAAGAGGGAGGATGCCAAATATGCAAGGCCAGGGGTGAGTGCCGTATCGCAGTTTGTGTTGGCTGCGTTTCTTCAGGATTTGTGTTTGTTGCCTATTTCCAATGGAAGAGTGTTGCGAGTGTAACCATGGGGAGACACTCAATGAAGAGGAGGCATGTGGAGGAGTATTCCTCTTGTTCTTTAGCCTCTTCAGTCTCTTCACCTTCTCCTCCTTGGTCGAAGTACTGAAGGGAGAGTTAGGATTCCAGGCTCAAACGTCTGCTACATGAAACATTTCTGGGATGGGGGAAGGGGGTAAGCCTAATGTAGCTTTCCCTGCACAATCCTTGCAGTCCTCGGGGTCAGAGGAGTATGGTCCGGGCACTGATAAGAAGAAGGGCAAGTATATTGCTTGGGACATGCTGCCAGATTTAATAAGCATTTGAAGGCAAATTTAGTATTTCCAGATGATGAGGTACCAGACACTTTTTCTGGTTCTCTTCTGCAGCAGGTGCAGAGTTCAGTCACTATTGATGTTCCGGTTCACCCTTACAATCACGAGGTTCTCAATCGAGAATGGATGGATGGATTCTGACAGGATCATGCTGCCTTGGTTTATGGCCAAAGTATACCCTTTGCAGGATATGCAAAAAGAGTTGCTGGGCTCTATGCACATAGATTCTTTTGTGGCCAATCTGGTGGGGAGGACATCCTTGGATAAGGATGCTGTGATTAAGGACGCTGCAGATATAAAGGTGGGTGTTTCCCTCCAGAAGGTGTATGCTAGTTCACACCTGGCCCTCCGGGATGGGATTTTTATGGTAGCTATGTGGCCCAACCCCTGATTTCAGATGTCAAGGCCTTGTACAGATCAGTGGATGTTCAGGGTTATTGAACCATATTGAGCATCAGGTGGAGTATCACTACAATGTGCCCTTTGATGTGGTGTGAGCATCAGCACTGTCTGGTGAGGCTTGTGTAGCGGCTTGCCGGTATTTAGTTTTGAAAGGTTGGTGGACTGATTCTGCCCAGAAAGTATCAGCCCTGCAGTTGCCTTTCCAAGGAAATTTGCTGGATGGGGCAGAATTGTAGGATAACCTCAACAAGCTATTCAAGGGGAAGAAGAATTTGTCTTCTCTGAAACAGGCTTCTTCGGATAAGCAGTCATTGAAACCCAAGTCCCACTTTCATCAACCTTCTGGGAGAAAGTTTGCCCTTTTTCAAAGCGGGTTTCCAGCTTGGAGATGGAGGGACAGAAAGGCCAAGTCCCCTCCTCCAAATCTTGGTTCCTGACTATATGTTGGGTCAGGAGTTTGTGGTTGGTTGGCGGATCCAGCACTTTCTCCAGCCTGGGAGGCATCTACTACAGATGCCTGGGTGCTGAACATCATAAAGCAGGACTACCAGATCAAATTTGGGAGGGTTCCTCCGGATTCAGGGGTCCATTTGACTCTATGACCCTCCGAGCCAGAAAAAAGGGTGGCTGTGTCTCAGGGAGTTTGCCCTCTTCTGCATAAAAGCAACATTTTGGAAGTTCCTCAGCTGAGAGGGGCAGGGTTTTTTCCTCCATCATTTTCCTGGTGCCCAAATCGACAGGGGTTTCCCAGCTGGCTCTGGATTTGAAGGTGCTGAACAAATTTGTGCTGCACCTACCCTTCAAAATGGAGACATTGCACAGGGTGATTGCTTTGGTGATCAAGCGTTATATGATGTGCACCTTAGACCGGAAGGGTGCATATTACCATGTACCCATTCAGTCCCACTTCCAGGAGTTTCTGCAGGCAGGGGACTCACTATCAATGTTGATGTTCGGCCTTCGGTCAGCCTGAGTATGTTCACCAAAGTGATACCTCAGTTAGTTGATTTGATCCATCTCCAGGGCATCCACTTGAATCCTTAATAGGATGATTGGGTGCTCCATGCTTTATCAGAGGAGCAGCTTCTTCATGATCTGCAGGTGGTTTGTGCAATTTTCAAGGCTCATAGATTTCTGCTGGACCAGGAAAAGTGTCTAGTGGTGTCTTCACAGGATATGGCATTTATTGGGGTCCAGTTTTGGACTGACCTGAACAGAGTCTTTCTGCCATTGACCAGTGTCTGGTCTTAATGTCATTGACAGGAGAGGTGATGGGCAGAGTGTCGCTTCGGGTGCACCTGTGGTTGCGACTACTGGGCGACATAGCAGCAGCAGTATTCATGGTTCCTTGGGCCCAGTTTCACATGCATTCTCTGTGGGTTCATCTGCTTTTATTTTGGAATCCGTGCTCACAGGATCTTGACCAGCTAGTCCCAGTTACTCCTGCGGCCATCTCGGATCTGCACTGGTGGAATGTGCTGGACAATCTTTCCAAAGGAATGCCTTTACAGCCAGATCCATCAGTGCTCCGGATGCTAGCACTTTTGGATGGGGTGCCACTGGGGGGGACAGCCCCCTACAGGTTCGGTGGTCTCTGCAGGAGGGGAGGTATTCTTCCAACTGGAGGGAGCTGATGGCAGCCTACAGGGCTGCCATGGGGTTCCGTCGTCTTCTGGTGGGTCACAATTTGGTGGTATGAGCAGACAACCAGGTGACTGTGGCGTATCTGAACCATCAAGGTGGATCTGTTCCAGGTCTCTAAATATGGTGGAGAAGCCCCTTTTTTCATCGGGTCAAGGGGTATCTAGAGTAACTGGTGGCAGTTCACGTCACGGGGGTGGACAATTGGTTACAGATGCCCTCAGTCAATTATTTCCTCACTCCTAGGAAATGCCGCCTACGAAAGAGATCTTTCATCAGGTGTGCAGGAGGTTTGGTGCACCTTTCCTGGACATATTTGCTTCCCAGCAAAATGCACAGGTGCCCAGGTTTTGTGACTGCAGCCAGCAGGAAGGAGTCTGGGGGGTAGATGCTTTGACCATTCCTTGGCCGAACCAACTATTGTATGCCTTTCCTTCTATTTCTCTAATTCACAAGTTTCTGGCTAGTGTGATGGGGAGTCCCAGGTTGTTGTGATGGTGGTCCCATTTTGGCCCCATCGCTCTTGGTTTCCCAATCTCAAGTTCATGGCACTTCAGGGACCCTTGTTGATTCCCTGATTCCCTTTCCCTCTGCGGTCAGCTCCTTTGTTGTCTCTTTCGAGGCTTCGTCTCACAGTGTGAAAGTTGAAAGGAGGGAGTTGCAGCACAAGGGGCTTCCCTGGAACTTAGCAGTGGCCATCCAGCATTCTCATAAGCCTTCCACTCTAAAATTCTATGAGAGGCATTGGGGTAATTTCCAGTGTTGGTGTGGGTCATTTCTGCTTTCTTCCCTGGACTGTTGCCTGACGGATGTTTTACAGTTTCTGTAGGCCGGTTTTGAGAAGTAGCTGGCGGTGTCTATGTTGATGGCCCAGTGGACAGCTATCAAGTCATTTTGATCCCCATGGGGGAACTTGGCTGATGTTGATGACTTGGTGGTGAGGTTGTTACAGGACTTTTCTCTGGCTCTCGACTTGGTGAAGCCTTTGCTTCCACTGTGGGACCTGTGCCTGGTGTTAAAGGCTCTGGTTGCAGCTCCTTTTGAGCTATTGGAGACAGTGGACATTATATTTGTCAATTTTAAAGTTGTGTTCTTGGTGGTCATCACTTTGGCCAGGCAACTTGGGGAAATGGGGGCCCTGATGGCTAGGGAATGCTTTTTGTCATTTGTCAGACGATGGGGTGGTGTTGCTTTTGGATTTCTCTTTTATGTAGTAGTATAAGGCTTTATTTCGATAAAAAACATATCTTAAAAGCATCACATTACCTGGGGGCGTGGCCAACTGCCGAACATGGTGGCAGCTTGAAGCGGGAGCTCCTCCAGGCAAAACGGCCCGCATCATCTATCCGTACTTTGATCCGACTTTTCGCCCGCTCGAAGGAGCGACATCGGCTCGGGGACCCGAGCGGCGCTAATTGCTCCGACCCCGGTGGTGAACAGACACCGGGAACTGCTCCAATCTGAGGCGACAAACTGGGGCCTGCGCCTGCCTAGCCGCACCGACCTAAAGTGGTTGGCGGACCCGGGCGGAAGTCCATCCTCCTTGGCCCGGGCGCTGTGACGCCGGCCGGCCGCTGCTGCGCTCTGTCGCGGGGGGTGGGCGACCACACCACCTATCCAGCGCGTGCCCCCTGTGTGGACCGAGGGAGCTGTCTGGACCAGGACTGGCCGAAGGCGCCGTCTAGGGACAGAGCAATTATCGGCGGGGGCGAGGGCCTCCCTGGGTCCCGGACGGCGCCATATTGGAGGAAACGGGCGACCAGACACGCCGTGCTCGCGACAGGGTAAGGCAATCTGCATTGGGGGGCCCTGCCGTCTTCCTACGCTGCTGCCGATCCGAGACTCACCCCACATTGGCGGAGGGACGCGTCTGAGCCCCATTATCCTGGCGAAGAGGCGACATCGTGTGGCGCTTTGTTTGAGCAGACAGTCCCGCATTGGCAATGCTGTAGTGGAGCACGGAGGGGGTCGGGCGCGATCCGCAGGGGGCCCCCCAATAGGAACCCACTGAAGAAACACCGCAGCACCGCGATTAGTAGTGCTACAGTGCACGCAGAGAGTGGGAACAGCCACGCAGTAGGCCGCGCTAGAAATTCTCAGAGACCGGCGTGCTGGTCGTCGCGGCCACCGGCTGCAGCGCATCTGGGCCCTGTGGGGGGTACACGGCGCCCCCTTGGAACCGGTGCAACACACGATTGACTGCCCGACGCCTGGGGGAATTGCGCGGCTCATAGGCCAAGAGCTAACCCAGCAGCCAGATACGCATACCTTCATCATCACCACAACAACATGGCCGGCAAGGGCTCAAGGAGTGCGTCGACGCAGGCGAAGCTCGACAAATTTGCGTTCAACCAACATGGACAATCCCAGAATGGCGGCCGCCACTCTGCTGGAGCAACTCCTGAGACGGGTGGTACTCCCAAGGTGACCTTGGAAGACGTTATGAAAACCCTCACCGAGGTCAAAACGACAGTGGGCTCCATCTCTTCCGAGGTCACTCTGCTTCGGGCAGACTTCAAAAAAATGGCGGAGAGGGTGTCTCAAGTGGAGGTAGTTACAAAATCGCTCGTTGAGGACACCTCGGACCTGCAAGTTGCCATGGAGCGCATGGAAAGAGTCACTAAACAGTTACAGGAGAAGCTCGACGATCAGGAAGGGCGCTCCCGAAGAAACAACGTCCGCATCCTAGGCCTGCCGGAATCGGAGGGTAAAGCTGCAATGGACTTATACGTCGAGGACCTAATCAAAACCCAGCTGAAACCTAAAGGTCTATCTCACTTCTTTTCTGTTGAAAGGGCGCACCGAGTTCCTGGTGGAACGGCCAAGCCAGGCGCCACTCCAAGGCCTGTACTGGCCAGATTATTCAATTTCAGGGACAGAGACGCAATCCTACAAGCGGCGAGAGTCTCCCCACCTGTAAAAATTCAGAACTCAACTTTGGCCTTCTTTCCAGACTTCACAGCGGAGGTGGCTAGGCGCAGGAAATCGTTCACGGATGTGAAAAAAGCGCTACGAGACAGAGGCCTGCCGTACTCAATGCTTTTCCCCGCCAAATTGCGCATTGTGGCCGAGGGAAAATCGTGGTTCTTTGACACGCCGGAGGTGGCTAGAGAATGGCTTGATGGATGGAGACAGGTGGGCCAGCCTCAACGCCCACACAGGGACCGACAGCGCCAACGCAGCGGAGGACCGACGGACCGCCCGTCAAGAAGCCCCGCGCACGAGGAAGGCGCAGCGGCACTGGACTCAGATCTTGAAAGAGAGCCACTAGACTCTGGACAACCTGTTAGGGGCTGATTTGACTGGGCTGCATGAGTGACAGCATGTTGTAGCCCTTGGGACCTTGACGCTGATGGAGCTGGGGCGGGCATCGGCCGGTGCCTGTAGGGGTCTCACCAACCCCACGAGCAAGTAAGATGGATGGGGATGGGATTAAGCACTCTGCCAAGTTGGGGAAGCGGGCGGGTTTTCGTCCGTGGTGCAGGGGAGCAGGGAGGGGGTGGGGGGGGTAGTTGTAATGTTATGGTTATTGTTCTTAGTCATCACTACTTCAGTATGGAACATGGCCCTACTACAGGCCGTACACTCCTGGTACCCTAGCACAAGTCATTGCATATGTGTTACACTCCGATTCCACACGTCAATAACACTGATCATAAACCCGAATGGCCCAACAAGCTCGAGACACACCCGCTGACGGCGGCCCACCGATGACAGTGGTATCCCCCTTAAAACTGCTCACATGGAATGTTAGAGGCCTAGGAGACAAGATTAAACGGGGGTTGGTCCTCCAAACCATCAAACGTCACGGGCCTGACTTGGTGATGTTGCAAGAAACGCACCTGGCTGGGTCTACCTGCAAAGCACTCGACAGACGTGGGTATGCCATGGCGGTACATGCGGAGTTCACTACGGGGTCCAGGGGCACTGGGATACTCCTTAAGAAGAACTCCTCATTTATGGTTGAAAGCCACAGGATGGACGATCAGGGTCGGTTTGCGGCACTGTATGGCCAGTGGGAAGGGAGACCCCTCAACGTGGTGTCCGTGTACATCCCCCCGGCACTGCACTCTACAGCACTGCCGGCGCTGGGTCAATTTCTAGTTGACCTCCCAGAGGGTGACATGATCATTGGGGGAGACTTCAATGCCATAACAGACCCGCAGTTAGACACCTTTCCCATACGGGAACGCCAGAGGGGGACTGCCACGCTTCCTGGTTTTCTGACCGCGCTAGGCCTCACTGATGTTTGGCGTCACTTGAACCCCACAGCGACTCAATACACGCACTACTCCGCTACACACAACAGTCTCTCACGTATTGACTACCTTTTCTTTTTGGGGGTGGGACTGGGATCGGTGGACAAACTAGAGATCCTACCCAGAGGTGTATCTGATCACTCCCCAGTGTCCCTCCACATTACGACTAAGGAGAGGAGGCGCGCCAGGCTCTATCCAATATACCCCAATTACTTACAAATCCATGGTATTAGAAAGAAACTTAAATTGGCCACATCACACTATTTTGCAGAAAATGTGGGCACAGTTTCCTCACCCTCGGTACTCTGGGAGGCATACAAAACAGTCCTGCGCGGCGCAGCAATAGCGGCTATCACAGGGCACAAACGAGACTCCAGGAGTGAACTTGCTCAATTAGAATTGGCACTACACGCCGCGAACGCCGCCCACATGTCCGACCCCACCCCTGCCACTGCACATGCGCTACACCTCAGACAACAACAGCACCTGGCCCATCTTACAACGGTTACCAAGGGACCCTTGGCGAACACCGCACACAGGGTATATGACGTGGGCGATAAAGCCGGGAAGATGCTGGCCTGGTTAGACAAGAGGGGTGGTTGCAACAGAGGTATTCAGAGACTATACACACAGGATGGCCAGCTGCTGACACACCCTGAACAAATAGTCCGCACCCTGGCACGCCATTATCAGGAAATATACACACCGGTTCGGGCTGTCACAGAACGGGAGGCGTTAGCATCACTCGACCACATTACTGTCCCCGCGCTTTCACAAGAAGCGCAACAGGAACTAGACACTGACTTAACAGAAAATGAAATCCAATTGGCGATACAGTCGTTGCGATCCGGCAAGGCGCTAGGACCTAACGGGATACCCGTGGAATGGTACAAAGCGTCGGCTCCCCTGTTGAGCAAACCCCTGCTAGATATGTATGAAGAGAGTTTAGACAAGGCTGAACTCCCTCTGGACCAGCGCACAGCTACGATAGTCGCCATTCCTAAGCCAGACAAGCCGCAGACTATATGCGCCTCGTACCGACCTATCTCCTTGCTCAACGTGGAAGCAAAGATCCTAGCGAAACTCCTGGCTAGTCGCCTGATCAAGCATCTACACACCCTAATACACCCCGACCAATCAGGTTTCATGCCGCACAGAAGCACAGCACTGAATCTGCGGAGGGTACATGGAGTCCTGGCGCGAGCACATCTCCTCTCGGAACAGGCAGTAATCTTATCCCTGGACGCCAAAATGGCTTTCGATCTGGTGGAATGGGAGTATCTATTTGCGGTCCTTGATCGTATGGGCTTCGGCCCGAAATATATAGCGTGGATACGGCTGCTGTACAAGTCGCCTATGGCACAGGTGGTGGCGAATGGTCACATTTCACAGACCTTCCCCCTAGGACGCGGAACCAGACAAGGGTGCCCACTATCCCCCCTACTCTTTGTGCTGGTACTGGAACCACTGGCTATTTTGCTCAGAGCAACACCACTGTTTCGGGGCATCGCCTGGGAGGGCGGGTGGGAAGATAAAGTATCCCTGTATGCTGATGATATGCTGATCTACATGACCAATCCCAATGAGGGTGTTCCTGCCCTGTTGGCTCTGTGCGATGAGCACGGGAAAGCGTCAGGTTACACCCTGAATTGGTCCAAATCTATAATATTCGTACTTAAGGGCCAGGAACCGTTGTTGCGGGATGACTGCCCCCTGCAATTAGCGATCGGCTCATTTAAATACCTGGGCATTTTCGTCACCACTAATGCAGCGGACTTCTACACCGCGAACTTGGTGCCACCTCTGACACGTCTACGTGCAGACGTTAAGTACTGGGCTACCCTGCCGCTAACCCTCCTTGGGCGAGCAGCGTTATATAAAATGATGGCTCTCCCTAGATTTCTCTATGTGTTAGAAAATACCCCTCATGTGGTGGCTCCACGCTACTTCCAACAAGTCGCTGCACTGGTATCTGCTCTGTTGTGGGGCAATGGCCCAGCCCGTATAGCACATGACAAATTAGTTAAAAGCTGGTATGACGGAGGGATTGCACTACCCAATCTTCAATTATATTATTGGGCATCCCAACTTAAGATAATTAATCACTGGATCCACGTCCCGCGGGATGACCCCGCATATAAGGCGGACTGGTCACAGCTGGGGACAGACGGCATGCTCTCAGTATTGTACAATCACTCACAGGTTCGGCAATTGATTGGACCGACGTTACATACGGCAACCTTATGGCATACAGCACAATCTCGACTGGGGTGGAAGGGGAAAATCACTAGAATGACTCCGTTATGGGACGCGAAATCGTTAGGAAACTTAAGATCCAGTAGGGGCTTCGCACACTGGGATCAAATTGGGATTTCGGTGGTAGGAGACCTTTGGGATAAGGGCTCAGTGGTTGCATTCTCACAGCTACAGCAGCAGTATGGTATGGGCCCCAATGAAACATTCAGGTATGTGCAAATCCGACACGCCCTACTACACGCAATTCCGCCTGACACCATACTCCCGGACTCGTCACCACTAGAGGACAGGTTACTGACGGAATTTATGGAGCAGAAGGCAACCTCTCTTACATACAAAAAACTGGTTAACAACCTGACAGACCCCACACAGAAACTTAGAGAGAGATGGGTTGGGGAACTAGGAGACATGGATGACACAGAATGGAATGAGGCGCTTGCGTCGCCAAGAGAAGTGGGCATCTCGGCTAGGTTCAGGTTGGTCCAGCTCAAGATACTACACCGCACCTACTACACCAGAACACTTCTACACAAGATACAGCGGGCACCACACCCCTTCTGTCTAAGAGGCTGCGGGGAGGAAGGAACTCTACTCCACACACTATGGGATTGCCCATTGATCCAAGAAGTCTGGAGACAAATTATGCGCACAGTCTCCCAAGCCCTTGAGGTGTCACTCCTGCCTGAACCCCGTAAGTGCCTGTTGAACATTTGGGACCCTACTGACCTGAACAGATATGGACAATTGTGGGTCACGTTGGCTGTGACAGTGGCCAAAAGAGTCATTGCACCAAAATGGGGTACTCCAGAATTGCCTACGGTGACTGGCTGGATTAGAAATATGGACCTCCTCATGGTGAAAGAGAGGGCGGTGTACATAATGCGGGCCTGTCCCCGTAAATGGAATAAGGTATGGTTGCCGTGGAATAAATACAGGGGAGAACCATGTGCACCCTTACCGGAGGACGAAGACTTAGAATCAGAGGAGGAGGAAGATTAGGGGGGGCGGACTAATGTATGAAACTCTGATTTGTGGTGGGATGGAGCGGGAACACGACATTACCTTTGAACAATGTCCGGATTATGTGCAATAGGTGACAACTGTCTATGAAAGGGTACAACATTCTATTGTAGTGATGACATTAGTTGGGTTTTTGTAGAAGTGATTTTCCTTTTATTAGTTGAACTTGCTGAGAACCAATTGCTATATCATAAATGGGCAAATTACGAACTGGAACAGGGTATGGTATGTTGATAAGAGAGATTCTGTACGACACGGTAGCGTTTATTTCTTTCATATCCGTAATATGAGAATAGACTCAGAAGTCAGAATGTAATGGGAATTATCCGTCTCTCTGATAAATGTTTGTAATAATGTGAAACTACTGATCAATAATGATAATGTGAATAACTTCTTTGCCTTCTTGAAAATAAAGTTTAAAAAAAAAAAAAAAAAAAGCATCACATTAAAAAATACTTTGTACCTTAGGAAGAAATAATTTGATACACAAATTACATCAAAACTAAAATCGGGGATAGAAACAAAAAAGAAACACAGGAATGAAAAGGTAAAATCACAATTCACAGATTAAAATCACAATTTATACATTTTCTTTAAGATCTCAGATTAAACATTTTCTTTAAGCCTTTTTGATCTAATGGGCCAAGCCCATGATAAAAATTTTGAGAGACCACATACATACAGTGACTGAGTGTCAGACATCAGGATACGCAATGCCTCATTATGTTGCCTAGTACCTAGTAATCTACATAATGGTTTAAGCCAGCATTTCATCTGTGACACATATGCCGGACATGCGAACAGAATATGTGCAATAGATTCTGTTCTGGACTTACAGATAGGGCAAAAGGGTGTTGTTTGGAATGGGGCTTTCCAGCGAGCAGTTAGTTCGTGCACTGGAAGCACCCCAACCCTAAATCTAAAATACAAAGCCCTATCAGCAGGTTTCCAAACAATATCAAGGTAGGGTTCTCGAAATGCCACATCCTTAAACGTTAGAAAGTCTTCTGTTAGTCTACCAAGCTTTGGGTCAGTACTATTTCTAGATGCGACCCAACTCCAATAGAGCTTCTTCAGTGTTGCCTTAGGGGGGGAAAACCTACTTGCCCAGGCTTCATTAAGGCCCAATTCACCAAGTAAGAATTTCACATCTTTAAGCCATTTTATTTTATGCCATCCCTTTCATCGACATTACTTCTGCGAGCCCCTCTGCATACTTTGCTAATTCTGGCACTCGCCATAGCCGGGCCCATAACAGTAGCGGACGGACTTTTGCCAGATCTTTAATCGAATGGCATCTTAGATCGAGTAGCAAAGGTACAGATGGAGTGCTCTGCGGGAGTGACATTAGATCCGTTAGGAATTTATTTTCTGACCTTGCCAACTGTTCCATATTGCAGGTACCCCACAGCTCCGCCCCAAAAAGGGCCGAGCTGACTCCCCTCGCCTTATAAATATTGATGACCGGGGCAATGGGTCTGGTTGAGGAGGAACGCTGTTCCTTAAGAAGCACCCCCACTACCCTTTTGTGGCTTAATAGCATTTTACAAAGATGAGGGTTCTACTGCAAGGTGTCCGAAATACGTATACTTAAATAATCAAATACAGTGACCCTTTCCAAGGATGCATGGTTTAGGACTGGGGGTCGCCCAAGTTTTTTTGGGGGGTTCAACACCAAATATTTTGTCTTGTCTGTATTTATTACAAGCCCTCTTTGGGTACAAAAAGCCTGAAAATTATCTAAGAGACTCTGGAGGCCCACAGGGGACTTGGATATTAAAAGCGTATCATCAGCGAATAAGAGGGTTGGAATTCGCTCGCTGGCCAGGGATGGAGCATCAGATGGATTTTCCAGCAAGTGCTCAACCACACCAATCACATATAGTGAAAAAAGGGTGGGAGCAAGAACACATCCCTGGCGGACGCCTCTCTCCACTGGGATTCTGTTTGTCTTCTGTCCCTGAGTGCCCCACCTCACTTGCGCAAAATTTCCTTCATGGAGCCTCACTAGAATTGACAAAATATTAGAGGGAATCCCCATATTGGACAGCACTCCCCATAGGCATTCCCACGGCACTAGGTCAAAGGCAGTCTTTAAATCAATAAACGCGAGGTAAAGACTGCCTTTGCCTATAACAACCACTTTCCAGTACATTAATAATAGTCTAAATGCCTGCTCTACTGTCCCAGTACCAGCCCTGAATCCTGCTTGGTAATCTGAGAGAATCCTGTTATCATCAGCCCATTGTAGGATTCTCTCAAGTACCACCTTCCCGACAACCTTCTGCGTGGAGTCTATTAGGCCTATAGGGCGATAGTTGGAGGGGTCGTCCCTGCGCCCCTTTTTAAAAATTGGGACGCCCTCAGCCCCCCTCCACGATTCAGGGAATGCGGCACCGTTGTCAATGGCGATGAGTAAGGTACGGATGAGCTTCCCCCATTTGGGTAGATCAAAACGAAGCAGGTCCCCTGGGATGCCGTCTGGACCAGCTGCCTTTTGGGGCACAATGCAACTAATTGCATTTTCCACTTCCTTAACTGTAAAGGGATTTCTATCGGGTTCTCCTAGGGGTATCAGAAAACTACGGGGAGAGAACTCATTAACGACTCCCTGCTGACATATATACAGTTTCAAAAAGTGATCAAACCACATTTGACCAGTAATGTTGCATGTGATAAGGTCACTAACAGGACTATTCTTGGCTCTTATTGTATTCCAGATTTCTCTTTTATGCCCAAAGTGGTGTATCAATTTCATAAGTCTCAGGAAGTGTTTCTGCCTGCTTTGGTGGCTGTTTTAGACTTGGCTGAGGAAGTCCGTGGTTCTTGTTGGACGTTAAGCGGGCCTTGCTGCTTTATTTGGATTGCACGAGTTCCTTTCAGAAAACAGACTCTCTGTTTGTTTATTTTGGGTCTTCCTCCCAGGGGGAGAAGGCTTTTTTATCGTCCATCAGCAGGTGGATCAAACAGTCGGTTGAGTTGGCACATTCTCTGTCTGGGTCCCCTCCTCCGGAAGGGGTGCAGGGGCGCGCTACTCGGTGGGTGACAGCTTCTTGGCAGAATTTCATGGGGTGGCTCTTTCAGAAATTTGTCGGACTGCTATTTGGGGCTCCTCCAATACCTTTTTACAGCATTATCGCCTCCAAAATGTGTTGTGTGATGATACCCATTTTGTTTTTTGTGTATTGCATGCTGTGCGCTCCTGAATTGTTTTCTCACCTGTATTAATAAATCACTTTTGGGTGCTGATTAATTGTGTTGTATCCTTCTGTGTTTTTTTCTATATAAATGCCAGCTTCTTGTCTGCGGTATTCTCACTTTGTAATGAATGAGACAAGGACAGGAGGGATCTCATGGTAATGCTCTGTTACTTACCAGTAATCTTCATTACCCATGGTGATGTTGTCCTCGTCCTACTCATTAGACCCCAGTATCCCTCCCGAATGGCCAGTCTTCATATGTGGGGTCTGGTAGTTCAGAAGGAATTTCTGGGTTAGTGCCACTTAAGTATTCCCAGTGGGAAGGGGTGGGGTTCCAGTATTCCTTTTGTTCTTTTTTTCTGTCTGCGAGATAGATTTATCTCACTTTGTAAAGAATGAGACTAGGACAACAGGACCAGGAGCAATGAAGAAAACCTATAAGTAATAGGGCATTACTAGTTCCCTAGAGTGTTTTGCCACATGTTTTCATTGGTAATGCCTTTCTGGGCAATTACGAGTAGAACCAGGGGTGTTAAAATCACATGCAGAAAATGCAATGTAACACTGCACTCTAACTTTACACAAGTGGAAAAGCCAAGTGTGTTAACTCTGAGTGCCGGTCAGATTTTCTGTGTGTCAAAATCAAACCAGGAAACATTCCCTATCCAATTATACGACCCCAGGTAAACTGCTTGTAGCAAAACTGGTCTAAAATTAAGAATCTTATTACAAGTTGATGTTCCAGCTTCAAAACAGGTGCAGTTGCCACGGAAAAGTATCACCTGCTCAGAGCAGGTAGTACATTTCATAATTATTTGAAATATGAGTTTATTGTAAATATTGGAAGTATTAATACATTTCTACAATCATTTTTAACACATTCATTTTTCATAACCCAAGCCCATAAAATAGCTTTACTTTTTTTAAGAACTTAATTTATGCCCATTACTTAATTAGTAACATCCCACATGCACACTTGCATTCTGGGGTTTAACCCCTTCCAGGCTGATGACGCGTAACCTGCCGTGCGCTCATGACGAGCTGAGCTCGTCATGTAACGCGGTAATTTCAAAATTGCCGCGTACAGCAGGAAAAGCCGCCGCATTGATGCGGTTAAATAGCCCTGTGAACAGCTGACCAGGACACCAGGCTAAATATTATGTAGATCCAAGTTGAAATCATGTTTGTATACCAACAGTAAGCTCCACGTCAGCGAAAAATAAAACAATGCAGGAGAAGACATCGAAGACTAATCAGGACATGAATACATTTCTTCAATATGCCCTCAGCCTACATTTCTGCTACATGTAGGCTGTATATGGATTCCATATTGAATTTGCTCAATCCTCTCTGCTGTTGCCGCCCCCCGCTGACGAGAACGCCGCACCACGCCACGACGCCCACAACGCCTACGACGTCCATCGAAGCGCCGCCTCCAGGAGCCCTCGGGAGAAGCACGGATACCGGCTGCAAAAATACGGTAGAGAACTGTGGAAATTCAGGCTCAAACTGCGCCGTAGTCTAACCCCCAGAGCGCGCGCCTTCTAGGAGGTTGCTGGCAGGCGCTTGGGACCCATGGAGCACAACAGAGAGCCCGCTGGTAAATCCTTGGTGGTACCTGGCACACGCTGCTCTCTGTTTCCCGCTGGCAACCCCCTGCTTATAGAGAAAATGCAGGGGGTAGGAACAGGAGAAGGAGCAGGAATAGGTGGGGCAGCCCGCCCAGGGAGCCCCGGGCAGCTGGAAAAGGAAAAGAAGGAGGAGATCCCGCAAAAAAAAGAAGGGGATTTTGGAAGAAGTACACAGTGGCTGGCGTAGCGGGCGAGGCAGGATAAGGGCACAGCAGAGGTAAGTGTGTGGATGGCTGTAGAGCTTCCATATTTTTTAGTAAAAAAAGAAGGAAAAAAGAGAGTAATTTTAGTCAAAACTGAGTAAGGGGCTATAATTTAAGAGCTGACCAGAGAGCAAGTGGGGAGCAAGTGGATTACCCAAAAACATATAAAACCCAAATAAAAGACTAATGGCTCCAAAAAGGAAGTAGAGAAATCGCAAGGAGGCCGTAGAGCAAAGCCCAGTGGGAGGAGAACCCTCTATGGAGAGTAGAACCCTAGAAGAAAGCCTGGAGAGCTTGTAGAGCCCCAAAGAAGGGGTAAAAGAAGTGGCTCAAAAGAGGAAAAATAAAAAAGGCTCTAAAACTACAAAAGGAGCTATGCAAAATAATAAAGGAAGCTCATCACCCTCCAAATTAATAAAGGACTTTTTAGTGAAGCACTACAAAAAAATAGTTTCTTCTACCAAGCCCATGGAAGTGGAAGAAGAGCAGCAGAATGAAAATGGTTTGCTAGAATCTAGTGAAGAAGTAGTAGAGGTATAGCAATCGAGGAACTATTCTCTATTTAGCCAAAACGAAATAATAACAGGACCGCGGCTCTCTTCGTCACCGAAGTTACTCTCACTATATGGTCAAGAATTGGAGGAAATGGAGGATCAGGAAGTATCTGGCCTAGCGAAAATTGACAGCGAAGGCCTGAGATGTGACCGGGACGATGTATTGGTCCCAAAGGCACTTTGGCCACACACAAATATAATCCAAACGCATCAGCAGACCTCGAGAACAGAGAGAAGAGATAATTCTGGGAGGAACAGTTTACATGACTTTGACATCTCTGCAACTCCCTCTTCCTCAGTGATGGACGTACTTTTGATGCTTCAAAAAACCCGTCAGGGGATACTAGAGTCACAATGTTAAATAATGGGGTGTTGAAATCACAAAAGGTCCACTTGCAAAAGATAGAGGAGGAATTGCAAGGAATTAGGGGGCAAATGCCTTCCATGTTGAGTCCTGTTCTAGACCCACAGGTGACGGAAAACAACGGGGGTATAGGAATAATAGAACCGTCACACAGTGTATATGTATCCAAATGCCCAATGGTGATAAAAAGAAGAGAAGGCAATTGGAGATACAGTCAACCAAGGCTGAGCAGGCTCTTAAAAAGAGAGTTACATAGAAAGAGAAAGAGAAAAGAAAAAGTATGCAAAAAGGAAAGTAAAAAGGAAAGAGCGGAAGAATCTAATCTAAAAACAACGCCACAGAAGGTGACACCTCTTAAAAAGGCTAGAGTAGTAAATATGAGAAAGGGACAAATTATTAACAAAAGGGAAAGTGTTACCAAGAGATCCACGAAGGAGCTATTAAAACCAAAACCAGCGTTAAAATGCATGAATATGGGCAACAATATACAAAAACAGAAGCATCAAAATTATGAGAAAGTAGGACAGGGGCAAGCGAAAATGGAAGTAAACAGTAAAGAAGGGGGAAATGGATGAAAGAACCTTAGAACAGATTTAGAATCCCCAAAGAAAGAAACAGAACTAGGAGATAATAGGTGGTTATATTTTGAACCGGCTCATTTAGCAAAAAAAGGGAAAAAAACAAGAAAGTTGCTACCATTAAATAGATCCCAACTCCTATACTCATTCGCAAAGTGTCCAAGCCTGAGGGGTATTGGAACAAAAGATCTGAGACAGGTGGGATTTATAGAAAATATCCAAGGAAAGGAATTCTCAAAAGTGTCTGTTTATTCAGCTTTAGTAAGACTGGCAATTGAGAAAGCAGAGAGGGAGATACTACAAGAGGCTATAAGGCTAGTACCCGAGAAAGAACTAGAGGTAAATATCAACCAAGGTAGAGGCTTCCTAAGGTGCCATGCAGGGCTTGGCAAGAGACAGGTGAGGATATGGGAGGAGAATGAAGGGGGGATGAATAATCTGAATATAGTAGTAAATAATTCAGCCCTTGACAAATCCATGGGTAATTGGAGCCAAAGAAATAACTCAGGTCCAAGAAACATGGCTATGCGACGAAACCCCAATTTTTGATGGGTTCATCCAGCTCAACCGTTCAGCTAATAAAAAAAGGTTTGGGCGCCCAGCAGGAGGAATTATCACCATCCTGTCTACGAAAGTTGCAAAGAATGTGGTAGTAATAAATGTAAAATGTAAATGGCTACTTGCATGTAGGGCTTCCCTGCTGTTCTCAAACAAAACTGATGAGAATGTTATTGTTAACATTTTAAAGAAGATCTTGACTCATTATGGGAAAAGTATGGGTCGGATATATTTTTTTATTATGGGGGATTTTAACCACAAATTGTACCCAAAGAAGGTTGATATTTGGCATAGTGAAATCTCGGAGGTATATGGAATAAAAAATGCATGCTTTTTTGCCTGTGATCCTTCAAGCCTGGACTTGGCATTGGGAAACTATTTAGGGACTAAGGGTCTGTTCAGTGTGAATGGAAGACTTGAAAACGATAGCCCAGCACAGAAAACATTGAAAAAAGGTAATCAAAATTGTCCAATACATTATATGTTTATGTCTGCATGGAATTTTTCCCTCATAATAGGATTTGAGGTACTCCAAAGGGAAGAAAGCGATCATAACCCCCTGCAGCTTGTGCTGCAAGGGGGCATGCTGTACCCCCGAGATAAAGTGATCCCACAGCAAATTGAGTACCCTAAAAGAGTGACCACTAGATTAACGGACGAATATACAGAAAAATTTGAGAAGTTACAGCAGAAGGTAGATTTGGGAACAATAGGGGGGAGTACAGTAGAATGGTATGAGGAAAAAATAGCCCAAGTGGTGCTTTGCCTTAGAATCAAATTAACAAAAGATAAAACAAATAAGCACACTCCCATAGTAAGACAACATAAATGGTTTTCTGTGGAATGCCTAAAGAAAAAAAAAAGAGATAAGAAAAATAACCAGAAGCATTAAAGTAAAAAATGATGGGATAAGACAACTCTATCTTAATAAACTGAAAAGAGAATATAAAAGGCTAATTACCACGGCTAAAAGAGTGTATAAGGATAAATGCTGGGAAAATCTTCTGGAAGCCATTGAAACTAAGAATTTGCGTGAGTTTTGGAAGCTGGTAAGAACTGGCTCCGACCACATGGTGGGGGCAATGAACTGTGTGGGAGAGGAGGCAGCATGGGAGAAATATTTGAAGGAACTTTATAGCCCTCGTAGAGAACCTGACGAAGGAAGGCCTCAGCCCTGGCAAGGGCTAATGGAAGAATTAAAGGCAGACTTCACAGAAAATAATGTAAGAAATACAATAGTGAACCTAAAGTTAACCAGAGCAGCAGGCCCAGACAATCTTCCTGCAATAATAATAAAAACTGAGCTAAATTGGTGGGCGAGTTTCTTTTCCCACATGTTTCTTGTGATCCTTGAGTAACATACCTATTAATTGGAAAGGGGCAATAATAAGACCCGTGCACAAAAAGGGCAATATGAATGCACCACAAAACTATAGATTAATTAACCTATTGGATATAGGTGAAAATGTGTTTTCAAAAATAGTGCTGCAAAGACTGAAGGACTGGGTGGAACAGTATTCGATTGTACCGGTGGAACAGGGGGGTTTTAAAGAAGGCCACTCTACGATCGATCACTGCTTCACCCTCTGGGCAGTGGCTCGTAAGTCAGTTGAACAAAACGGTAAATTGTGCTGCTGTTTTGTAGATTTCAGAGCCGCATTTGACTCAGTTGACAGGAACTGCCTCTGGCAGACATTAATAAAGAAAAACATCCCAGGGAACTTGCTGGCCATCATAAAAAACTTCATAGTGGGAACTGGGCGCAGGTAATCAGAGACACAGGAGGTTCACTGACGCTAAAAATATCAATCGGGAATGGGCTCAGGCAGGGCTGTGTACTGGCCCCCCTGTTCTTTGCAATCTTTTTGGCGGACTTACCGGCAACTCTAGAAGTTGAGAGAAGTGCCAGTCCGAGAATGGACGGTAAGAAAGTGTCCTGTCTCCTGTACGCAGACGACCTGGTGATCATGGATCAGACTGAAATTGGTCTCCAGAGGAAGCTAGATGCTTTTAGAGAGTATTGCGAAGGGAGATTTTTAACTATAAATATGGACAAAACCAAAATCCTGTGCTTTGGGAAAAAGGCTATTAGTTTTACTTGGTTCTTAGGAGACCTGCAATTGGAAACAGTCAAGGAATATCGGTACCTTGGACTGTGATTTGATAGGTCTCTTAAATGGGGCACTCACCTAGAAGCACGGGATGCAAAAGCATTTGGATCAATCTGCGGGTTGAAAAAATGTAATCATTACTATGGAGACATGTCTCATAAACCGGTGCTAAAAGCATTTAACACGATGATCCCGCCACAAGTCCTGTACGGAGCAGAAATTCTATTTTTAAGCGGGAAACGTGACTGGGATCTAGAGGAAGGGAAGAGCTTGAAAAAATTGCTTTCCCTACCCCGTTCATCAATGATCCAGGCAGCAAGAACTGAGATAGGCTCAACTGCCTGGACCATACAGTCTCAAATGCTTTTAATCCGTTTCTGGAAACGGTTAGACACAGAATCAGTCCATAAGGTATCTCAATGGTGTAGAAAGGAGATAGAATCGAGCAGCCTAAGATGGGCTAGGGAGGCAAGAAAAAGGTATTGTTGACCTGTGATCATCTAAGGGTGCTAATTTGCCAAGTATCGTTAAAGGTAGATTTTACCAAGAGCGACCTTAGAAACCAAGGACAAGAAGTGTCTAGAAAAGCTGATTTAGAATATCTGAATAAGAAAAAATCTGTTCAATGTTTAAGAGAATCATGGCTAAAGGAAAACTGTTTTCCTTATTTGAATATCCTACCTAATCCAGGTCACAGACAGGAGATTTTAAGATTAAGAATGAGCATTAATCCTTGGCTGCTTGATGAAGAAGTAAAGGCACAAATGCTATCTAGTGACGGATTATGTAAATGTGCGCTGGGAACTAAAGGTGATATAATGCACATTTTACTAGACTGCCGAACACTACTAGACCTCCGTAAACGGTACCTATGCCCAATATTAATAAAGTATGATACAAGGCTGCGGCTTCATGTGGCAAAACTATTAATGGAACTACCAAATATAGAGATAGCAATTGCATTGGGTAATTACATGAAGGCAATTAAAAGTCCCCAAGAATGGTTTAGTCAGCCTTAAGAGTTTTATAAATTGCTTTTGAGTTTTATGTCAGGTTTTATGAATTTTATATAAACATGAATGGATTGGGTTTTAGAGTTGTATCAAGCCGGGTATAAATTGTATGTGTGCCCTGTTTTTATTGGATAATTGGTATTTATTTTATTATTGAGAGTGTTTTAGGCTCCTTGGTGCTCCGAGAATGTACAAATTGTGCAGTAGTAATAAGTGTAATGAGTTTTGCTATTTGTTTAAAGACTATGGTCTAAATAAACAATGTTTTTGACTTGACTTGAATTTGCTCAATTCAATGGGAAATGCACTGGAACATAATATATGCATAAATTACTGTCAGTGCTGCAGATCGCTTCCAGGCACCAATGTGCAGTCTGCATGCAATGACACAGCCCACTTTCAGTAACGTATTGAAGCAACTACTTGTAGAGTTGCTGGAATGTTCCTATGCAATGTAGAATATAGAACTAAGGAATAGAATATCTTCTTTTGAAGAAACGGGAGTTGGAGTGAGGAAACTGTAAGAGAGAGCTGGAGGTAACTTGGATGAAGAATACATTTAGAGATAATCTACAAATGTCTGTGGTGGATTATTACAAAACTCCCCAAATTACTTCAATTTGTTCCAAAATATATCAATATTTCCAAATGACCCACATACACTCATAAATGTCACTTACATTTTCTACAGTTACAGCAAATAACATCACTCTATAAATGCATAAATGGTATTTATGTGGATCTTGTAAAAATGCATGGTTTTCTGTATTTCCCTGGAACCTTTTACGTTTCGATGATACTTAGAAATAGCACACGCCCGAGAACAGGTTCACTGACTGAATATTGAACACACAAATATCGTGTGTACAGAATTTCGCGTCAAAAATATCGAGGACAAGAATATTGTGTAGGTAAGTGCAAATAGATAGGTATAAATGCACAATTCATAACTCCAGATCTACGTACCTTGAAGATATATATATCGTCAAAGTACATATATCTGGAGTTATTTATAGTAAAACTTAACTTACCCATAAGAAATGACCTTCAAGATATTCTTGTCCTTGATATTTTGAAACGTTATTCTGTCCCACGATATTTGTGTTTTTGATATTTTGTCCACACACCCCGAGAACAATGGAGTGTTGGCATCGAGAAAGAACATGGCTTGTTGGTATGTAAAAATAATTTTACTGTTACAAATGTATTAAAATTACAATTCCCATAGTGCATTGTTTTCGCGCATAATATGCTAAAAGGTTTTGTGCTTTACTTTTCATTAAATAGGTGTCTCTGAATACTAATTACGAACATGGTCAAAGATACTCTTGTTTCAACCTTCTTCAAATGTAGAAGAAGCATATAACACCGCACAAAGAAGGGCATTAAAAACAAGGTGTACCTATGGACTTTTGAAACTTGTTTCAGAGGTTTGAACAAAATGAGTGGTGGTTTACAATATTTACCAGAAACTGTATGTAACATAGCTGTGGTTTTCTGTCTTCCATAGGATTTTTGTAGAAACTAATTCATTTCTATGCCTGAAGATGGACATGATGCCTGTCCTGACACGACATTGATGAGGAAAGTTAATTAAATAATTTTGGACAACGCTGTCTTGATGTGAATGCAGGTGGAATAAGGGAAAACAATATTTCAAACTAGTTCTAACTATTTCTAATAATTACAAATTTAAAGCATTTATATATCACAAATATTGAACCAATTTTGACATTTCAAAACCACGTTGAGCCGGATTCACAAAGGTAAACTTACACTTTTGTATAAGTTTACTCTTTTTCAGTATTCACAACCTACAATTTAATAAGCAACTTTACGACTGCAGAGACCCCGCAGTCGGAACGGAAAACTCCACACATTAAAAGATAGGACAGTCCTTAGCAGGTCTTTGTCAAGTGTAGCTGCTCAAATTGCTAATATTCTCTTCTTCTAGATGTTGGAAAGCATCTCAGTGATCACCAAGGTATTTGCCGTGTTCAGAGGCTTTGCATCAGCCTATTGAGTTTGTATCTTTTCATTCTGCTTCCAGTACTTGGAAGCCAGATATGTATTTCAAAGTCAAGTTCAAAACTTCGTGAGCAAGCAAGCTATGTGTTTCCTGTAAAAAGATGCTGCTTTAGTGGAAGGGTTTGTCTATTTCCCTTGCATGGGAGAAATGGAAAAAGTGGACAATGGTTTCACAACAGAATTATGGGACTGGGTCTCCCACACCCTAGTAAAGGTCAGAGCACACCTGGTGCTCAACAAAAGCCAGGAGGGTAGGTGCGACCCTGTAGAAGACGGAAAGTATATTCTCTTATGTACAGATTTTCCATCATGTCACTCATACAACCATGTTTCACAGTTGTTAAAGGAAATCTTTGCACACACCATGGAAGTCTGAAAAACTTCTTACCAAAATAAAAGTATCTGTGAATCATAGATTCAGCCAATGGAGGACTTCCAGCGGACTGTATTGATCAAGCTCAGCAAGCAGACGCAAGGAGCAGATAAAAAGGGGCGTAGCTTCGGGGGGAGGTTGTTTGGGGTGTTGCAGCCCCCTAACAAATGCATTTTGTGATAAATAGTTGGGTGCAGGTGCTTTCAGTCGGGTATGGTGAGGTGTCTGTCGGATTTCACCAGGAATGTTTACACACACAGACAAAAACACACACACACACATGCTCTCTGTCTGGAACGACTTGAAAATGTTTGGTTATTTCACAAATTAATGTGCTTTCTCTCACTTATTCCCCTTACCAATCCACATTCCTCTCCTTCTCCACTGCCTGTAAGCCCCTCATTCTACCCTCCTTGTCTTATAATTAGGGCTCCCGGTTTTATAGTATTTATTTTCTTAACATTTCCATCTGTATTTATCCATATTTATTTTTGGGCAATTTTATTGGTATTTATCCACATTTATTTTGTATTTTGAGAATAAATGGAACCATAAAATGGTATATTTCCATGTTTATTTAACTCTTGCACGTGCACTCATACATGGATGCCTGTCACGTTTTAGCAAATTAAGCAGACAAGTATAACAAAACACTACACTCACAGGTGCATATTAGCATTATACTGCAAATTAATGTTAACATATGCCTGTATTTAAGGCAATCTCATCCTGTTTTTTAACTCTCCATGCTGTCTATCTGCTCAGCTGTTGCCTGGAATTCACGAAAGACAGCACGGAGTGTTATCCCACAAGAAGCACAATTTTTCGTATTTTTCCTTTCTTAAAAATAAATACAGACAGGAAACACATTGTTTGCTGTCTGTATTTAGCAGTAAAAATCAGTAAAAACAGAAAACTGGAAGCATTACTTATAATGTATTATAACATAATAGGCCTGCGTGATTGTTGGGAAAATCTGAAGCTTACACCTCCACAGTCTTACTGACCAAGCTACACTAGTGAATATAAAATTCTACACACAGACTTCCAATAAAGATCACATTGCTTTACAAATCAAAGGGAGCATACAGGTGACTGAGATCACGATAAAAGGATATGACATTAAGGTCGTTACAAGAATGTAAACTTTTTCAACTGAGCAGGCTGAATTTAATTTCTTCGATGGGAGCCCAGATGTGAAAGAGAGGCTCTGGGCATCATAGACCTGCATTTCCTTTAGACATGGTTAGCATGAGCAAGAAAACATTGCTGCAGCAGTTACAATTTCTCTAGAGCAGGGTTCTCCAAAGTCAATCCTGGAGGGCTGGATCCACGCCAGATTTTTAGCATATCCCCATTTAGATGAATGTAGTTATCTTAAAATTTTGGTATGGATCCGTCCCTCCAGGACTGACTTTGGATAACCCTGCTCTAGAGAAATCACTCGAATTTCACAGAAGCTTGGGCTGTTCAGTTCCCCAATACTACAAAGTGAGGATTTGGGGAGAGTATGTAGCCTGACAGCTAGAGCGGTCGCCCTCGAAGCTGGGCAACCGGGTTCGGATCTCGGCTGGGACACTCAACATCCTGTGATTCTGGGCAAATCACATAATCTCCCTGTGCCTACCAAAAATGTTTGTGTCCATCTATAATGCAACTGGTTCTCGTGTAAAGTGCTCTGATACCTTCGGGTCAAGTTCTCGCTATATAAAACTCTGGAAAAACAAAAAAGTGGCAGTCTGCCACAAACCAGTATTGTACACATCAATTAAATAAATAAATATTCAAATAAATACAGGGGGTTACTAGATTAAATAAAGGCAGGGGTGGTATGGCTATGCTAGACCCCATAACTGATCATACACTGCCTTCAGCCAGTAGCCCCCTAGAGAACAATCACATGGATTAGGCCCTATGGAAGTGACCTGTTTTCCTGCAGGAGCCTAGATTTCTGCAGGGGAACACAATAGCACTGGAATTGGTGAGTGGGCTCTCAAGTAGACTAAAAAGAGAGTGACCTATCAGGGGAAAAGTGAAAAACAGCAGAAGCTACAAGTAGCTGTCCCTTTCATTTATACATAGCTGCAAGACAGCATAAGTGCTATGCAGGATTGAAATGGCCTTAACGGTCACACTCTGTTCCCCTTCCAGCGTAGATGGAGAACAGAGGGGATGGCGTGCACTGCTGCAGCCACAGTCCATTCATCCCAAAAGCAGACAAAATAATAATTTGGCCTAATATGCCAGTCCCTGATGTACTACAATAATACACTAGTTTCTTTTCATTACGACTTGTAAAAACAATTGCTTTTCAGATAATGTATCCAGAAACTTTAGTTCTCCACTAAATGCTTTGGCCTCATTTAAGAAAAAAAACATTTCTTCATAGACAATTTTGACCTTCCTGTGAAGTCTCATTGTAGAAGGTTAGAGACACTCACTTTGCCCCCTAGCAGGTTGCAAGATAGCAAACAAGCACTGGCAATAGATATTAGAATGTAAACTTTTTTGGCAGAGCAATAGATGACAACTGGTGTAGCGTGTTGACTTACTTCAAAACCAGAAACCTTATAGGAAGTTGTCACAATGACTGTATGACATCATCAGTCATGTCATCAATGATGTAATTTGAGATGTCATCAGTAATGTCATCAATGATGTCATTTAACAAGTCATGAGTGATATAATATATGAGGTATTATGTGGGGACATGGCTGGGGGCAAGTTATAGTTAGTTCAGTAAACTCTAACTGATGAATTTCAGTGTTGTTTTGGTTTTTAAACAATAGCTTTTATCTAATTACAACCCTTAAATATAACGTCACCTTAACCTTAAGTTATTTAAGTGACGTTCTAGGTTTTTTCAAATATAAGCTAAGATGTAAATTACTCTAATGTAGTTCATGTAATTAGGAGCACTTTGTGTTACACTTGCTACGCAAAATTCCAGAAATCACTCCATTATGCCACTTTGCATAATGATATGCCATTGCAGTAAACATTTATACCGAGCATGCCATTTTCTGTAAAAACGTACCACATACGCATTGAAGCAATAGAACGCAGGAGTCTGTTGTTTTATTGCATGTGTTTTTTAAGCATGCAAAGAGTCTTTGCATCAGAAATTGACGCACAGGCGCATTTCGCTCTAAAATATAACACTGATAAAAAAGATTTAACACTAAAATATAGCACTGAAATGTTATATAGTTAAGTGAAAGTAAAAGTTTTGATTGTCTCACACCTTTAATGTGTTTTCATTTGTGTGTGTGTCTCTGCTCAGTCATACTTTAGTTTTCTTGACTTATGAGAGCGCTTGGTTTTTGTTTATATGCATATATATATATATATATAGATAGATATATATATATACACACACACACACACACACACACACTATATATATATATATACATATATATATATATATATATATATATATATATATATATATATATATATATATATATATATATATATATATATATATATATATATATATATCCAACACGACAATTTCAAATATAGATGGCACTCCACTCAGGGATGATTTTCAAGTTCAATCATCCCTGAGTGGAGTGCCATCTATATTTGAAATTGTCGTGTTGGATACAAACGGGAGACTGCCTCGATCCCGCTGATGGCACCAGCGCAAATGAGCTCCCCCTGCGACGAGGCACAGTGCGAGGGAATATATATATATATATATATATATATATATATATATATAAGTTTATTTTAATTTGATATAGACCTCGACTGAGGTCAACAAATATACAACACAGTTTTAAAACATTTAACTTAGAATGCACATCATCATCACTTTAAACATTTATGATGGTAAATCCATGTATCCCAGCTTTTTAATACGACTTTAGCTCAAATCTGTTTAAGAGTTATACCACATAGAGCATTTGTATTCGTCCAGTGGTAATTATTTCAGACTTAGATCGACCTTATAATGAAATAAGGTTGAGTCTGTTATAGATAGGTCATGAAATCAACTTTGGATATTTAGAAATTTAAAATCGTTAGCATTGTAAACTTTAAAACAGCTTTAAAAAATCTTTAAAAATGTATACAGTTGGCAACAGACAAATTCATCCTTTGGTAATTTACAGAGAGTGATTAAGCTTTGTACAGAAGGAACATTATATCAGATTCTAATAAGCCTTAGATACCTCCTCCTGGCATCTACTAAAGTTGGATTTGGGCAAACCGCTAATACATGAGTTAGATCTTGCATTCCTCCCTTACACAAATCACAGAGCCCTGTTGTATTTTCAGAATTATTCCACTTTGCTGTATGTGCATTCAGATGGGGGATTTCCAACTTCAGTAAGAAAATACAGCGGCGAATCCTGTGATCTAATAGAAAATATGTATATTTCTCAGGGGATTTATACACTATAGTGTTTGCATATTCTATATAGTGTTTTAATGAAAGACAATGTTCTACGTCCAAGTCGAAGCTTAATTTAGAGGTCAGATTCTTTAAAAAAGCTTCAAAAGTGCTGGTGTCCAAGTTTCTAAAAGTGCTACTGTGCAATGAGATAGGATAAAAGCTATATTAAGATTCTTATTAAAAGTGTAACACGACGGCTCTTCTCTAAAGGTTTTCAATTTTAAAATATGCCTTAAGGTACCAGAATTGGCGTGTAAAAGATGGTAAGCCCATCTTATTAAATTAAAGATAGCCCTGGCATATATGCTAACTAAGGAGAATTCAAGGCGTAATGCTTTGGCCGGGACAGCTTGATCTACTCTTATTAGTCTCTGTAAAGAATTCCCTTCTCTCGTTTTTACTGATTTCCAGGTTTTTATGTGCATATATTCTAGACCGTAGCTTAAGATAGGCAGGACTTTCATGTGATATACCTCTAACATAGCTTGGAAATGTCTATTTCCAGAAGAGGAGTATAGCCTTAACAGTGCTCATACATGGCATCCGCCTTTTGACCTATGTGTTTTAGATGGGAGGAGTTCTGTAGGGTTTGGGTGAAAATCCAACCTAAGTACATGTATTCTTTAACTGACTCAAGTGGTTATACCCCAATGTCCAATTAAAGTGATGTAATCGCTTTTTTCCCCTAAAAGGTAGGATTTTGATTTTTAAACTAAAAAATGATCATCTGCGTTGCTACTTAATGCGTTTAAGTTTCTTTGGAGTCCTATCGGCGTAAGGTCTAAAATCACAATGTCATCCGCGTACATTAAAATATATATGTCACTCAATGCTAATTTCGGCGGGAATTTTTTTACATATGTAAAGTGCTCTGGTAATTCGGTAAGATATAAAGAAAATATAAATATACATATATATGCTTCAACCTCCACGAAGGAATGCCATGCACTCGCAGGGCTTTTTCAAATATAATTTAATCACGTTCAGCAACAAAAAGTACTGACAAACGCGTTTTGCCTCCCTCGGCTTTGTCAATGTCAGTTTGTCAAGGTTCACATTTCACCTTTTAACAAAACAATATCACATTGGATTCTCGAAGCAGCATAATCACCGAAAACGGACTCCAATTATAATACAAGAATTATACCGGGAGATCTGTCGGCCATTTTGACCTTCCTAGACACTCACATGGTCCTTGTAAGATTCTAGTTAACATAATGAATATTTGTTTGTTTGATTTGCAATTATCTCTCAGTAGGTTATACATTTCAACAATCATGTTTACATTTTTAAAATCATAATACCCCTTTTGAGAAATCAATTTTACATTTTTCCAAATTAATTGAAAAAGGTATGTTTCCATAATTCTTAAACTATCATCCCCTCCAATAGGCTTAGGAGCAGCACAGACTCAATGTTGTTGTCACAAACCTTACTGAATTCACTCTAAGGCTTCAAAGAAGCATAGCCCATATATTTACATATTTCAACTTGTATTATCATATGATTCACCTGTAATTCTTGATCAATTACAAACTTTGGCAATCACATTTACATTTTCCAAATTTTAACCCTCCAATGGGCTTTAGGAACCATATGGACTCTATGTAATCACCATATGTCCTGTACAAATTTCTAGCATAATAATAACATATATAACCCTCAATGGCTAGCAACCTCATTTGGTGAGTTCCAACATTCATATTTATGAATTAAACCTTTCATTTGGTCTCTATGATTCCTAACCTTCTTTTGTTAAAGAGTAGCAATGGGCAAGTAAGTGGTTGACAAAGGGGTTTAAGTGCGAAGTAGTCACCCCAAAATTACAGCGCAGAGTGGCACGAGGCAGTCACGATCAATGCATGAAAACATGAAGGATTACTGAAATAGGAGCATTATCATTCAGATCAATATCACTAAGATGTTATCAAAGACATGCAAAGATGGTGGTGCTGGGAACAGAAGGTACTACAATGGAATTGTAGTCCTTCTTTGTTGGCTACACTGAAGGGGGAGTGATGAGGACTACATAACCACCAGCACAACATGGATACTCACATTCAGCATTTGAGAAAGGCTAGGTTGCCGAAACGCGTCATGTTGTGAGAAAGTAATGCATTTTTAATAGGACACTGAACAGAATAAATGCATTTGAGAATTCATAAGAGTGCTCAGTTTTCGTTCCTTGGTAGAGGGACATTGGTGAGGGATTTATAATGTGCAAGCCACATGCGCGTGGGTTCATCACCACCCCCTTTTCTGAATCGTTTTTGGCCACTATAGGTGTGGCAGGGTATACTCAGACATGAGTCCCTTGCTCACTGCTCCATCAGGATTCAAGCAAGCCGGGCCGACGACGGCTGAAATGCCAGAAACCGGTCCCCGGAAGCTTGTCTCCTTTCTGGTGAAGAATTGGCTTGGTAGTTTGGTCTGCCCTGTTCCCATGATGCACTGGGCCAGGGACAGACTAATTTGCATATAGCCAGGTTCTGAGCTGGGATGGGGCAGTGAGCTAAATAACGGTGATGGATCAAGCCCTGATCTTTGGACTGGGTAAGAGTGGTCTGCTTAATTCAGACACTCTGTTCATCACCACCCCCTTTTCTGAATCGTTTTTGGCCACTATAGGTGTGGCAGGGTATACTCAGACATGAGTCCCTTGCTCACTGCTCCATCAGGATTCAAGCAAGCCGGGCCGACGACGGCTGAAATGCCAGAAACCGGTCCCCGGAAGCTTGTCTCCTTTCTGGTGAAGAATTGTCTTGGTAGTTTGGTCTGCCCTGTTCCCATAATGCACTGGGCCAGGGACAGACTAATTTGCATATGGCCAGGTTCTGAGCTGGGATGGGGCAGTGAGCTAAATAACGGTGATGGATCAAGCCCTGATCTTTGGACTGGGTAAGAGTGGTCTGCTTAATTCAGACACTCTGTTCATCACCACCCCCTTTTCTGAATCATTTTTGGCCACTATATGTGTGGCAGGGTATACTCAGACATGAGTCCCTTGCTCACTGCTCCATCAGGATTCAAGCAAGCCGGGCCGACGACGGCTGAAATGCCAGAAACCGGTCCCCGGAAGCTTGTCTCCTTTCTGGTGAAGAATTGGCTTGGTAGTTTGGTCTGCTCTGTTCCCATGATGCACTGGGCCAGGGACAGACTAATTTGCATATAGCCAGGTTCTGAGCTGGGATGGGGCAGTGAGCTAAATAACGGTGATGGATCAAGCCCTGATCTTTGGACTGGGTAAGAGTGGTCTGCTTAATTCAGACACTCTGTTCATCACCACCCCCTTTTCTGAATCGTTTTTGGCCACTATAGGTGTGGCAGGGTATACTCAGACATGAGTCCCTTGCTCACTGCTCCATCAGGATTCAAGCAAGCCGGGCCGACGATGGCTGAAATGCCAGAAACCGGTCCCCGGAAGCTTGTCTCCTTTCTGGTGAAGAATTGGCTTGGTAGTTTGGTCTGCCCTGTTCCCATGATGCACTGGGCCAGGGACAGACTAATTTGCATATAGCCAGGTTCTGAGCTGGGATGGGGCAGTGAGCTAAATAACGGTGATGGATCAAGCCCTGATCTTTGGACTGGGTAAGAGTGGTCTGCTTAATTCAGACACTCTGTTCATCACCACCCCCTTTTCTGAATCGTTTTTGACCACTATAGGTGTGGCAGGGTATACTCAGACATGAGTCCCTTGCTCACTACTCCATCAGGATTCAAGCAAGCCGGGCCGACGACGGCTGAAATGCCAGAAACCGGTCCCCGGAAGCTTGTCTCCTTTCTGGTGAAGAATTGGCTTGGTAGTTTGGTCTGCCCTGTTCCCATGATGCACTGGGCCAGGGACAGACTAATTTGCATATAGCCAGGTTCTGAGCTGGGATGGGGCAGTGAGCTAAATAACGGTGATGGATCAAGCCCTGATCTTTGGACTGGGTAAGAGTGGTCTGCCTAATTCAGACACTCTGTTCATCACCACCCCCTTTTCTGAATCGTTTTTGGCCACTATAGGTGTGGCAGGGTATACTCAGACATGAGTCCCTTGCTCACTGCTCCATCAGGATTCAAGCAAGCCGGGCCGACGACGGCTGAAATGCCAGAAACCGGTCCCCGGAAGCTTGTCTCCTTTCTGGTGAAGAATTGGCTTGGTAGTTTGGTCTGCCCTGTTCCCATGATGCACTGGGCCAGGGACAGACTAATTTGCATATAGCCAGGTTCTGAGCTGGGATGGGGCAGTGAGCTAAATAACGGTGATGGATCAAGCCCTGATCTTTGGACTGGGTAAGAGTGGTCTGCTTAATTCAGACACTCTGTTCATCACCACCCCCTTTTCTGAATCGTTTTTGGCCACTATAGGTGTGGCAGGGTATACTCAGACATGAGTCCCTTGCTCACTGCTCCATCAGGATTCAAGCAAGCCGGGCCGACGATGGCTGAAATGCCAGAAACCGGTCCCCGGAAGCTTGTCTCCTTTCTGGTGAAGAATTGGCTTGGTAGTTTGGTCTGCCCTGTTCCCATGATGCACTGGGCCAGGGACAGACTAATTTGCATATAGCCAGGTTCTGAGCTGGGATGGGGCAGTGAGCTAAATAACGGTGATGGATCAAGCACTGATCTTTGGACTGGGTAAGAGTGGTCTGCTTAATTCAGAAACTCTGTTCATCACCACCCCCTTTTCTGAATCGTTTTTGGCCACTATAGGTGTGGCAGGGTATACTCAGACATGAGTCCCTTGCTCACTGCTCCATCAGGATTCAAGCAAGCCGGGCTGACGACGGCTGAAATGCCAGAAACCGGTCCCCGGAAGCTTGTCTCCTTTCTGGTGAAGAATTGGCTTGGTAGTTTGGTCTGCCCTGTTCCCATGATGCCCTGGGCCAGGGACAGACTAATTTGCATATAGCCAGGTTCTGAGCTGGGATGGGGCAGTGAGCTAAATAACGGTGATGGATCAAGCCCTGATCTTTGGACTGGGTAAGAGTGGTCTGCTTAATTCAGACACTCTGTTCATCACCACCCCCTTTTCTGAATCGTTTTTGGCCACTATAGGTGTGGCAGGGTATACTCAGACATGAGTCCCTTGCTCACTGCTCCATCAGGATTCAAGCAAGCCGGGCCGACGACGGCTGAAATGCCAGAAACCGGTCCCCGGAAGCTTGTCTCCTTTCTGGTGAAGAATTGGCTTGGTAGTTTGGTCTGCCCTGTTCCCATGATGCACTGGGCCAGGGACAGACTAATTTGCATATAGCCAGGTTCTGAGCTGGGATGGGGCAGTGAGCTAAATAACGTTGATGGATCAAGCCCTGATCTTTGGACTGGGTAAGAGTGGTCTGCTTAATTCAGACACTCTGTTCATCACCACCCCCTTTTCTGAATCGTTTTTGGCCACTATTCGGACAGAAGTCTGTCCGAAACGCGTCTGTTCACACAGCTAATGGCGAAATAAAAACTATCCTGCCTAACCCTCGGAGTGCTGTTACTTTGTTCCATGAACTTGGGAACGGAGCTGGAGCCTTTATATATATATATTATTTTTTTTTCACAGCAGTTCACTTAAAAATGTCTAGAATAAAATACCTGCTTCAAGGAGAAGAAAGTAAGTTGTCCATTTCTCTGTTTGACTCGAGATATATATATATATATATATTACCTACTGGCGATAGCCAGTAGGTATATATAGTTAGGATTGTTTTCCATAGGGAAATCGCAACATTCTATTGGGAATAACTTTGGCGCCGGTTGAGGAATCCTTCTGAAATTTTCCCTAACTTTGCCTCGCGGCGCTCCGGTCCTTCCCTGAAAGTTTGGGGGGGATTCGTCAAGCGGGGGCCGAGATAAAAGGGGGGTCCCAAAACGTGTTTTCCCCATGTTAATTTCCATAGGGCGGTTGGACTCACTTTTAGCCCGAACGGCTGAATGGTTTTCCACCAAACTAGGCAAAATTGTAGGGACTGGTAGCCCGATGTGCCTTTGCTATGTCTCAAGATATGTGCTCCAGTGGTTTTTACGAAAATTAACTTTGAAAAAATATATATTGGGCTACATTGGGCTATATATATATCAGAGCCCAAATGTAGCCCAATGTAGCCCAAAGATGGCCACCAGAGACAAAAAAAAACAAATGTAGCCCAAATATCAGCCAGATGTAGCCCAACTATAGCCCAATGACAGAATGTCCCAGAGTGTTCTAAAGAACAACTAGAGCGCTAACAGTCTTACTTATGACAAAAGTATGGCACACCTGAAGTCATCTTGATTGGAAAAAAGTGTTAACACTTAAAAATTTAATTTGCAAAGGAACAAAATGAGGGGGTTCATTTTGCCATAGAAATTATGATTAGTGCTGAAGAAAGAAAAATTAGGGCACATTTTGAGTGACTTCTCAAATCCTCTTATATTTCATTAAAAAAATTCTGATATGCAGTCTCCCAAGATGGCCACCAGAGACAAAAGAGCCTGTGCTTAAAAACTCTGTTAGCAAAGCAGGCATTTGAGATTTAAAAAATGTTTTAATATATAAAAACGTTATCCGCTAATAGAATTAGCATTTAAAAAACCTTGCGAATTCAATGAAAAAACCATAGGTTTCAGGCCTTATATAGTTAGGAATTAGCATTTAAAAAACCTTGTGAATTCACTGAAAAAACCATAGGTTTCAGGCCTTATATAGTTAGGATTTAGCATTAAAAAAACCTTTGAAATTCACTGAAAAAACCATAGGTTTCAGGCCTTATATAGTTAGGAATTAGCATTTAAAAAAACCTTGCAAATTCACTGAAAAAACCATAGGTTTCAGGCCTTATATAGTTAGGAATTAGCATTTAAAAAACCTTTGAAATTCACTGAAAAAACCATAGGTTTCAGGCCTTATATAGTTAGGAATTAGCATTTAAAAAACCTTGCAAATTCACTGAAAAAACCATAGGTTTCAGGAGTTATATAGTTAGGAATTAGCTTTTAAAAAACCTTTGAAATTCACTCAAAAAACTATAGGTTTTAGTGGTGTTATAGTTAGCTGGACATTTTACTCATACAAAACCATTGAAATTGCTCCTATATAGTTAGTTGTACTAACTATATTTCGCGCACCCGCAATCCACTGCTGATGATGTCACATATTAGATCATTCATGACATGGTCAGTGACATCACTGATGACATCTCAAATGACATCACTGATGACATCACTGATGACATCATCCACGTGACAATCACATACACCTTTTCATACACTATTACAATTTTTCATCACTCTTTGTAAAATACAGAGTATCATATTTAAATCCATTGTCACAGCAATACAAGTATCTAAAAATCCACTCAGTGATTCATAGATGTATACACACATCTAATCACGTACCTATGGATTCACTCATACATGCTGTCAATGAACAATAGAACACTATCAAAAATACTTATACATCTATATCGACATTAAACAACAGCACGCATCCTATTCACATATGAAGTCATCCTACTCACTTATGCAAACAAGGGATCATACTTACATATTTACTTAGCAAAACACTTATACAAACACCACTTCTTCTATTCATTTAGATAGTAAGTCATACTTAGTGAATTATAAAATCATTATTACAAGTATACAGTTATCCATACAGTCACTCACACAACCATTGTGTCTTATGTATACTTATCAATATACAACAACTGACACATACACTGCCTTTTATTTTTCTAGTTTGTTGGACCTGTACCATTGAGAAATATATTTGCTCATCACCACACCCATAACGATATTCACTCACCCAAACAACTGTTAGAACATGTAGTTTTAACTTCATATATCTACTGAATCAACTATTCACACATCTTTGGACAATCACACACCCCCCACCGAACCACACACACTTTCACACTCCCATACAAATACTCAGTTAACTAATCAATAACTAATATAGACTTTCACATAGCTAGTAACCAACTGTAGAATCAGTTTACACAACAACTGACAAAGTGATACAGATATTCACACAGTTTAGTCACTAACCACTATATTTAGTGAGACATTATAAATTGGTCAAGTAAACAGTCAATTACACTGCTACTAAATCATCCATCCAAATATTTATTTATATATATCCACTTATTCTTCAATGCAAATTGCTATATATATAATGCATATTTAAATAACGAAGCAAACCACATTCACTAGATGATGTCATCAGTGATGTCATCAGTGATGTCATTTGAGATGTCATCAGTGATGTCACTGACCATGTCATGAATGATCTAATATGTGACATCATCAGCAGTGGATTGCGGGTGCGCGAAATATAGTTAGTACAACTAACTATATAGGAGCAATTTCAATGGTTTTGTATGAGTAAAATGTCCAGCTAACTATAACACCACTAAAACTTATCGTTTTTTGAGTGAATTTCAAAGGTTTTTTAAAAGCTAATTCCTAACTATATAAGGCCTGAAATCTATGGTTTTTTCAGTGAATATATATATATATATATATATATATATATATATATATATATATATATATATATATATATATATATATAAGTTTTAGGTTTTTTTTTTAAATTAACATCTGCTTACAGAATCTCAACGACATGGTGAAACCTGTCCCTCAAACTGTTGTGAGTTTATAACTGCGGTGACTTCAGTGTAACAATTTTAAAATTATACATACACGAATGGTCTATCTCTAGACTGAGTGTGCATGAAAGGAGATGTAAAGTGCTCCCTGTGAGTGCAGGTGGCTGAGTCAGGTAATTTGCAAAGAGAAACAAGCCAATCGTCTGGCTTTGCTCAAAGAGCCAAAGAATGAGTCAAGCCACCCAACGAGTTGGCATATAAATGATACAGCAAATGCAAGTAAAAATATCATAAAGACTCTTTCAAATTAAAAATATTTTTTTCTTTAACGCTTGTGTTTCCCTACTGCCCATTAATCTAATCACCGTGCTGACATCAGCTAAAAGTACATTTTTAAAAATGAACTTTTGTCCATCAATTATGCCTTAACAATACTGCCTCGAGGAAACCAAGAGATGTCAGTTTGTCATGCGCACTGTTTATATTTTCAATACTGTCGTTGTATGTGGAGCAATATTATTGTTTAGTAAACCTTACGTAAGTGATGTTTTTACATAGCACAAATCCTGAACTGAATTTCTTCAGGGTGGCCTCAGATTTGACCCTCAATTGAAATGAGGCAGAGTAAATTAAAGAGATTTGGGTGGGATCAATCAGTTTGTTCAAGTGAAAAACTCGGTATTTGAATACAGGTTTCGTGGTTATGCTTAGCCGAATTCAACATCTGGAAGGGTATTGCCTTCTTTGTCCTGTGTAACACCAAAGGACAATGCTTAGTGTTTCTTTGTGGTGCTAAATTAGTACAACATGTAAAACAAATACACGTATTACAAGTCAAATCGAGCACACGCAAGAAGTGCCGTACCTCCAAGCCTCAAACAAACTTGTGCTTGGATACAGATTGTTTGTGACACAATCTCTGGGAGTAACTCCAGCACCGGGCACAATGTTTGCAAGGCTGCTGTGGGAACAGTCAGCCAGCTCTGCTACACCATTGTCTGCAAGCCATACTCCAGCAGCTTTTCTTCTAGGACCCCGGTGTCAGCTCTCCTGCGATACTCACCAACCACAAAAATATCTCTTCCTGCAGTCCCCCAATAGGACTGCCACCTGGCCATTATTTTACTGACCTGGAGGGTATTTTTAAGTCAAGGCAATTAAAAAAAACTTGGTAAACCATCAAAGGCTGGTATATATTTTGTCTTTGCAATATAAATGTAAAATAGCAAATACAAGAAAAAAAGTCAAAATAATTCCACGCTAAATGAAAAGTTCCTGGTTAATTATTAAAGTAGAAGCATAATCGCTATGTTTGAAAAGGAAAACGGGCGAATTATGAAAATTCATACTCCAGTACTCCAAGCCCCTCCAGAGTCTGAGACATGAAAATAATTGCTATTTTTCACCTGGCGAAGGTAGCAACCCTAGCCACTAACTGCAAACCCTGCTCCAGGGTTGGATTGGGATTAAAAATCGGCCCGGGCACGCTAAAGAAAAGTGGCCCATATTTGCATATCGCCTTTCCGCAAAACACTCTTTTGGCAAAAGTTTATTAAAAAATGGGGGGGTGTTAAAAAAATGCACAGATCAGTTTACACTGGTGAAACACACCTGAAAACAAGTGAGGCACTTTTGCTCAGGCCCCCTGCCCCCGCTCAATATGCATATATTAATGGGCCGGCCCTGCGAGAGAAAGGGAGTGACACCACCTCCTGTTGATAAAATGGAGGTAATGGACGCCCATCTATCTCCAGAAAGGCCTCTCAGGCACCCACTGGGCCTCTGGTGGCATGGAACAACACAGACACTGCCCAAATCGTCCCCCCCCCCAGGCTGCCCAAAAAAGCAGCCCATGGCTGGAATTTGGATACCGGACACTCTGGCATTGCCTGAGTGCCCCTGTTACCAATCCAAGGCTGCCCTGCTCAACCATTCGATTTGTGCCTTACCCACCACCAATCCTGCTGCTCCTTTCCCTCCAGCTCTCCTGGCAATAGCATTGCCCTGTTCTCCCCCCAGCCTCCACATGTGCACGAGTCTTCCTCGCCATTCCCTACAATACCTACCACTTTGCCTGTACCATTCCCTAGAACAACTACTGACAGCAGTGCACCGCAAGTTCTACAGCTCCTTACAGTCCGCTCACCACACCATTTCGTCAGCCTTGATGCACATACCTAGGGGCAGATTTACAAGCCCCTTGCGCCACTTTTGTGTCACTTTTAACTTGGGAAAAGTGACACAAAAGTTGCGCAAGGGGCTTGTAAATCTGCCCCCTAGTGCTTAGTTTGAGCCTGGTGGTTGCAGCTGGGGCCCATCTGCATTCATTTCTGGGGACCCGCACTTATTTTTCTTCAACATACTTTGATCCGGAGCATGAGATAAAGACGCACGGGAGACAGAAGGTGGAATAAAAAGAATAGATAAACAATGACAAAGGGAGCAAGCAGGGATGAAACACCAACCTGTAATAGTGAGGTAAAGAGGCAGGAAGGTACTGGTGGTGGATTAAAGAGGCATGAGGTAAAATTTGAATTGAATTTAAAAACATTTATACAGCGCTCGCATACCCAACGGTTTCATGGCGCTAGTGATGATCAGTGGGGGCAGCAGTAAGGAGTTTTAGGGGTAGGCTTGGCTGAACAAAAAAGTTTTGAGAGATTTCCGAAAAAGGGGGTAGGAAAGTGAAGTGCGCAGAGCAATCGGGAGGGAGTTCCAAAATGTTGGAGCCAGGACAGCGAATCTCACTCCGCCCGCCCTCTGCTTTTTAAAGCGAGGGATGGTAAGGAGGGCTAAGTGGGCCGAGCGGAGTTCTCTGCCTGGACAGTATGGTTTAATGAGTGAACAAATAAACTTGGGAGCAGTGCCTGCTCTGGCTTGGTAGGTAAGGCAGCCGAGTTTAAACAAGGCCCGCTCCCTTATAGGGAGCCAGTGCAAGGTCTTGAGTAGAGGGGTAACCCGATGATATCTGGGAAGGCCATGGATCAGACGGGCCGCCTGATTCTGCACAAGCTGTAAACGATGAACCATGTATGCAGGGGCCCCGTTATAGACTATGTTGCCATAGTCTATACGGGACAGTACCATGGCCATCAAAATGATTTTTAAAGCTGGAGGGGAAAAGAAACGGGAAACTTTCCTAATTACTCTGAGGGAAAAGAAAGATGAAGAAACCACAGAATTTACTTGCGGGAGAACTGTAAGCTGGGGATTTAGAAAGATACCCAGGGTCTTCACTTTAGGAACCGGGAGTGGAGGGACACCAAGGGAAGAGGGCCAGAAAGAAGGAGACCAGGGACTGCAGCCACCTCCGGTCAGGACCAATTCGGTCTTGTCCGGGTTAAGTTTGAGGTGGCTGCAGTTCATCCAGTCTTGGATGAGGGTCATTGTGGTTTGGACATTCAGGGCAGATGAGGGAGAGTGAGATAGATTGAAAATTAACTGGAGGTCATCCGCATAATTGAATACGGTGACCTCCAGTTGCTGTAACATAAAAATAAGGGGAAAGATATACAAGTTGAACAAAAGGGGGGAAAGAGATGAACCCTGGGGAACCCCGCACTCTACCTTGCGCGAGGCCGCCGCAAAGCCAGCCAGATGGACGCCCTGCGTTCTCCCAGCAAGAAAGGACTCCAGCCAACAAAAGGCTAAGCCCTCTACCCCCGCCGCCCTGACACGGTTAAGAAGAATGGTATGATTCACCGTGTCAAAAGCGGCGGAAAGGTCAAGGAGAATCAGGGCTTGCGGAAGGTTGATGTCAATTCCTTCACGCAACTTGTCCATCACTGAGATGACCACTTTTTCGGTAGAGTGCAGGGGGCGGAAACCAGCTTGACAGGGGGAGAGGCAGTGGTTGGTCTCAATATGGGTGCTCAGTGTGGAGGTGATGTGGGTTTCAAGTACCTTGGCAAGGTAGGGAAGGAGAGAGATGGGGCGGTAGTTAGAGGCAGAGGAAGGGTCAGCGTCCAATTTTTTTAAGATTGGGATGACAACCGCTGATTTATGTGATGCGGGGACATGGCCATGGGTAAGGGAATCATTGAGAAGGGTCAGGGGAGGGGTAGGACAAGCTAAGTAAATTTCCCTGAGTATATTGGCAGGGGCAAAGTCCTGAGGTGAGCCAGATTTGACCCGTTGGAGCAGAGGACCAAGGGTATCGATAGTAAGGAGTGGGAAGTTGGTCAATGTGACGGAGGAGGGAGGAGGGGAGGGGTCCATGATCAACCAAAATCAACCTTAGTATTTCGACCTTAGCTGCTACTGGCTTCTGGGCTAAATTGTATTCCCTGGCACTTTTTCAAATCACTGCACATGCTGCACACAGAAAGCTCCCTTTCCATTCCTCACCGCTAACGCTTTTCTCCGTTTCCCACAGACAGCTCTCTGAGTCCTGCACGTGGCTCATCGTGTTTTCCCGCCACGCCCTTGCACAGCCCGGAGCGCCTGAGTGTTGAACTGACACCTCTGCCCTCGCGGCTCCCACGCCCCACGCGCCGCACAGGGGCTTTTTATAGCCTCATTAGGGATTTCTAAATCAATAGATCGTTTGTGTCTTCCCAGCCTCTGTGCCAAGTCTTCCTCGACTCCACCCTTCACGGAGGAGCACAGCCCGCTCCGGGCCGGATCCTCTGGGCAGGAAGCTCGCGAGGCAGGTGAGGGAGGCGCGAGGACTGGTGAGCGGGGCCCGCCAACGGTGGCGTAGCTCCTGCTTGCCCCCCTCTTTCGCACGTGTCAGTTGAGGCAAACACTGCATACCGCCTGCTCCAGGTTGACTCAAGTACAAGGACTCCTCCTGAGCCCTACAATTCTGTAGGTGAGCGCATGGACGCCGACTGAGCAAAATGTCAGTGGAACTTAAGCAGAAGTAACAATATATCTTTTGACACCCATTTACCTCACAGAGAAGTGACGCAGCAAGAGTGTTATGATACCCACTGCAAGCAAGGAAAATGGGCCCCCCTCTCAGGGATTCCAACTTTAAAATAAAACAGGTATATAGACCTATTATTATTGGGGAACAGTGGGCTCTTGGGCCTGGTGCCAGTGCACCTGCTACATTATTGATAGTTATGACGTTGCACAAAGTTGACCCCATGTTTACACGGAGCACATTGTTAGCCTCCTGTTTGCTGCTGTACAAACTCTGATACTTGTCTATAGTAACTGAAGTATAGAAAAAAGTTTTGGGTGGCATGCTTGAATTAAGCCCATCCACTGGTAATTACCTGGGCTGCATCCTAGTCCATTGTTAGTTTGCCACCCAAGCCATCTCCGTTTGCACCCAGCCATATGCAAATCAGTCGTCACCTTACTACAATGGGAACAGCACAGCCTGAACTGAATCTGCCATGTTCTGTTCAAGCTAACTCTGCCCTCCAGATGTTCCCATCTTCGAGGTGGAATGGCTTTGGCACTCGAGATGTAGATTTGACAGCTGCGGCCTGTGCAGGTATAAGCGATGGGACCAGGGGAGGGAGATGGGGGGTATTTCGACGGACGACAATGAGGGAAAATTAATGAATTATTGAATGATCTCTTATCATCGCCCGCCAAAATCCCCCTTCCCCCCACACCCAGCCCCACCAACCGCTCTTACCTGCATGGGCCACGGTTGAGATTTTACAAACCAGCTTGCTCAGCCAAATATGTTTGCAATATTGTTGCTTGTGAAAGCCATGTACCAACTTTCGTGAATTCAGCTGTACATCTCCTTGTATTCGTCCTGAGAATTCACGCATGTGATTCATGTTAGAAACCGTCTGCAGTACAGTATACATTTGCATATTGTCTCTTTCCAGGAAGCTTGGATCTATTTGCTAATAAAGGGGGTATCCCCTTGTCAGTACGCTAATTACTCACAAAATATCATTTTTGCAATATATAGTTTAACGACAACAAAATGCGAGATGAAGAACCAACACTTCTGAGGTCCTAAAGTAAAAGGTATGTGGAAAATACATACATTAAACAGGGCCCCTCGAATCTGCCATGCACTTAAGCGAGTGCTTCTTGGTTTCACTGGGACAGTGACCGCTCAGCCCTCCACAGGGCTTGGTCGCCCCACTCACTGCTGCCGCTCCTGCCTACCTTTGCCGCCTCCTGCCTGCAGATTCCTTCGCTCGCTGCCCGCTGCTCCTGGGAATTTCCCGCTGCCCGCTGCTTCTTGGAATTTCACGCCGCTGCCTCCCTGCGGCCCCGCCCCCCTGTGATTCCATTCGCCGCCCCGCTCCCGCCACCCAGCTGCTCCTCCCTCCCGGCTCCTTACTTAAGGGGACCGTAGGGGACCACAGAGTGTGACCGCTCAGCCCTCCACAGGGCTTGGTCGCCCCACTCACTGCTGCCGCTCCTGCCTGCCTTTACCGCCTCCTGCCTGCAGATTCCTTCGCTCGCTGCCCACTTCTCCTGGGAATTTCCCGCTGCTCCTGGGAATTTCCAGCTGCCCGCTGCTTCTTGGAATTTCCCGCCGCTACCTCCCTGCGGCCCCGCCCCCCTGTGATTCCATTCGCCGCCCCGCTCCCGCCACCCAGCTGCTCCTCCCTCCCGGCTCCTTTCTTATGACGCCCCCAGAGCGACCGCGCAGTGGACGCGCGCAGCGGGAGCGCCGATTGAGCGCCGAAGGTGCCCCAAAGGTAAGCCCGTCTGCGCCCGTCCGCGCCTGGACCGTGCCCAGCGCCAGACCCCCTGGTCCTTGCCCTCGCCAGCACACCCTGCACATCTACGGCGCCAAAACCCTCCACGCACTCAATGCCGGCCGAAACACCGCCTGCTACCGAGCCACCCCGAGACGCACCCCCGGACCCTTCACCTGCCTGACCTGCCGCTTCACCGGCCTCCGACCCAACACCGCACCTGCTAAACCGAGCCCCAGCAACAAACACCTGATGTGCATCCTGCTCAACACCCGCTCCGTTGACAGGCATGCCGTCGAACTCTGGAACCTCCTCGACGCGACAGCACCAGACATCGCCTTCCTGACGAAAACCTGGATGAACGCCTCCTCAGCGCCCGACATCGCCATCGCCATCCCAGAAGGCTACAAAATCACCAGGAAGGACCGCGTCAACCAGACAGGAGGAGGCATCGCCATCATCCACAAGAACACCATCCGCATCACGACCAACTCCGATGACACCTTCACCTCCGCCGAACACCTCCACTTCCAGATACACACCGACCCCAAGACCACGCTCAGAGGCACCCTCATCTACAGACCACCGGGACCACGCACACAGTTCAGCGAAGACATCACAGACTTCGTCAGCCCGCACGCCATCAATTCCACCGACTACATCCTCCTGGGGGACCTCAACTTCCACCTGGAGGACGACAAGGACCGCAACACCACTGCTCTGCTGGACAACCTGGCCAACCTCGGACTTAAGCAACTGGTAACCACCCCCACCCACTACGCCGGCCACACGCTTGACCCAGTCTTCTCATCCAGCAAATATGTCACCTTCAGCCACTCCACCAATCTCCAGTGGACTGACCACAGCTACGTCCACTTCAGCTTCAGTAAAACGACGACCCACCACCACCCTCAACAAGCCCCCCGCAGGAGCTGGAACAAGATCACCGGCGACCAGCTCACCACCTTCCTCAGCCAGAACCCCCCCACCAGCTCAACGGACCCCAACGAAGCCGCCAACAACCTCACACAGTGGATCACCAACTGCGCAGACGCCCTCGCACCACTGAAGAAGAACCCCCCCAGCAGACGCGGCAGCAAGAAAGCCTCCTGGTTCACCGACAAGCTCATCACCTCCAAGAAGAACTGCCGCTCCCTGGAGAACACCTGGCGCACCAACCAGACCACAGACAACATGACGGCCCTCAAACACGCCACCCGCAAACACCACCAACTGATCTGCGCCACAAAGAAGACAGCCTTCAAGGAACGACTGGACAGCAACACACACAACAGCAAGGAACTCTTCAGCATCGTCAAAGAGCTCTCCAACCCCGACGCCGGAAACAATGACATCACTCCCTCGCAAGACCTCTGCGACTCCCTCGCAGCCTTCTTCCACGACAAGATCGCCAACATTCACAACAGCTTCGGCCTACCAACCACGAACCCCACCACCGAACCGATGCCCCCCACCGCCACCCTCCGCACCTGGACCCCAGTCAGCACCGAAGACACAACACGCACAATGAACACCATCCACTCCGGATCCCCTACGGACCCCTGCCCACACCACATCTTCAACACGGCCGACCACATCATCGCACCCCACCTCCGCGACATCATCAATGCCTCCTTCAACACCGCCACCTTCCCGGAGTGCTGGAAACACGCCGAGATCAGTGCCCTGCTGAAGAAACCAACTGCAGACCCCTCCGACCTCAAGAACTACCGCCCCATCTCGCTCCTCCCGTTTCCTGCCAAAGTCATCGAGAAGACCGCCAACAGACAGCTAGCCGCCTTCCTCGAGACCAACGGATCCCTCGACCACTCGCAATCCGGCTTCCGAGCCAACCACAGCACGGAGACCGTCCTCATCGCAGCCACAGACGACATCAGATCCCTAATGGACAACGGGGAAACTGCGGCCCTCATCCTCCTGGACCTCTCCGCAGCGTTCAACACTGTCTGCCACCGCACCCTGGTACAGCGCCTGAACAACACCGGCATCCAGGAGAAGGCCCTGGAGTGGATCTCCTCATTCCTCGCCGGAAGAACCCAGAGAGTCCGCCTCCCCCCGTTCCGGTCAGCGGCCACCGAAGTCATCTGCGGCGTTCCACAAGGGTCATCGCTCAGCCCCACCCTCTTCAACGTCTACATGAGCCCCCTCGCAACCATCGCACGTCAACACAACCTCAAGATCATCACCTACGCCGACGACACCCAGCTGATCCTCTCCCTCACCAGCGACCCGGACGCCGCCAGAGCCAGCCTACACGAAGGGATGAAAGGCGTCGCCGAATGGATGAAGAACAGCCGCCTGAAACTGAACTCAGACAAGATGGAGGTCCTCATCCTGGGATCATCACCCTCCGCCTGGGACGACTCCTGGTGGCCCCCCGCCCTGGGAGCCACCCCCAAGCCAACGGACCACGCACGCAACCTAGGCTTCATCCTGGACTCCTCCCTCTCGATGACCAGACAAGTCAACGCCGTCTCGTCTTCATGCTTCAACACCCTGCGCATGCTTCGAAAGATCTTCCGGTGGATCCCCACCGAGACCAGGAAGACGGTCACCCAGGCCCTCGTCACCAGTCGGCTGGACTATGGGAACGCCCTCTACGCCGGCACCGCAGCCAAACTCCAGAAGAAACTCCAACGGATCCAGAACACCTCAGCATGACTCATCCTGGACATCCCCCGACACAGCCACATCTCCGGACACCTGAGAGACCTGCACTGGCTCCCCGTCAACAAAAGAATCACGTTCCGACTCCTCACCCACGCACACAAGGCCCTCCACGACCTGGGACCCAAGTTCCTCAACAGCCGCCTGACCTTCCACAAGCCCACCCGCCAGCTCCGCTCCGCCAGCCTCGCTCTCGCCACCGTCCCCCGCATCCGCAGAGCCACCGCCGGAGGAAGATCCTTCTCCTACCTGGCAGCCAAGACATGGAACTCCCTCCCCATCCACCTCCGGACAACGCAAGACCATCTCGCCTTCAGGAAGCAACTCAAGACCTGGCTGTTCGAGCAGTAGAGTTCCCCCCCCCCAGCGCCTTGAGACCCTCCGGGTGAGCAGTGCGCTATACAAATGCCTATGATTGATTGATTGATTGATAGAGTTATTTGCAGTTTGATCATTCACTCTGGTTTTAGCTCGTGCTGCATTGGCTCTCTGCTCCTTTCTTGCTTAGTGTCCTGGTGGACATAAGGCTTGCCTAAGACTGGCTATGCAAATATTATTAACAGTAAAGGGGGATATGGTTCTAAGTAATAAAATAATGTTTCCATGGTCTAGCAGCTTGTAATGGACCTCCAAATCTCTCATATGTGATACGCGCGTACAGTTTGTTTGTATTGGTTTTATTTTATGTATTTCGAAGACAAAGTGGGCTACCTGCCCTTTGAAGGGGCTCTTTTCATGTGGGAAATGTGATTTACAGCGTGTAAATATTGCTGGAAACAGACTGAGTGTACTTATCCCATGCAGGCTGCCTTCATCCTCGGCCCTCTGACATGGAAACTGTGTCCGAGAAGTGCAGGTAATCACCCCGGATCCCTGTCGGGGCACGTCACGCAGGGCGGCCTCAGCCCAGGTGTTCTCCGGGCATCGAGCGTGTACCCATGGGCATCCGCAGAAATTTTTCCAGGGGCTAATGTTAATCAATAGGGGCGGGGCTAAAATGGCAAACAATCAGGATCGGGTAATGCTCAGGCTAAGCTGAGACAAAAAAGTGGTGAATTCTGCATTTTAAACTGGACAACAATTAGAGCACTGAGGTTCAGTTTCGAGAGTACTCATATTGAGAAAAATTTCCTTCCTCTCCCTCAAATTGTAAAGCGCTCTGATATCCTTCGGGATTAAGTTCGCGCTATATAAAACTTTATAAATAAATAAATAAATATTACCCCCCTGGCCCCTCAAAACTCATACATTCCCTGATCCCTAAAATTAGCCCCCTGGCACCTCAAAACCCATACCCGCCCTGACCCCTAAAATTGTCCTCCTGGCACCCCAAAACCCATACCCGCCCTGAACCCTAAAATGCTCCCCCTTGCAACCCAAAACCCATACCCACCCTAAACCCTAAAATTACCCCTGGCACCCCAAAACCCATATCCACCATGAACCCTAACATTTCCCCTGGCACCCCAAAACCCATAACCACCCTGAACCCTAACATTACCCCTGGCACCCCAAAACTCATACCCACCTTGAATCCTAAAATTATCACTGCCACCTCAAAACCCATACCCACCCTGAACCCTAAAATTACCCCACTGGCATCCCAAAAGCTGAACGCTATGGGGCAGATTTACAAGCCAACTGGCATGGGTGCAAATTCAGGACAGTGAGTGTAAAAACTCAGAAGAAAGGGTCAAAATTCGGGACAAAAATTCAGGACAGCGGGTCAAAATTCAGGACAAAAGGTAAGGTTTACAGACATATACTATAGCACAACCTTCTCTGATGTAAGTAAGTAAATAGACAACCACTAAAGTACAAGTGAAAATAAGTTTATATTAGGTTGAGACAATTGTGCACATCATGGTTTGTCAGTATAAGCGCAGCTTTAAGCAAATTGTGCAGGTCTTTTTGTGGTAACAAAACGACCCCCACCTTTACAGCTCCCAGAGAAAACACCTGATATCCGGTCCGGCCAGTCTGGCCTTGATACCACCCTCCAATGGCGCCCCTCATCTTCACATAGACCCTCTCTCATGTGTATTTAATTTCTTCTATAGTGCTACTCATCCCAAGTATGTTGGGCAGAGTGTTGGAGTGCGTTACAACACACACATATTATAAAGAGACAATCACTCATATAAATGGGAAAGTTAATGTATAGGAAATGTTGCTCAAGATAATGGGGCTTACAATGATGGATGGAAGGAAACGTGACGGATAGGTTTGTAAATGGATGAATATGGACATTGTTGGGGACACAGATGGAAGGACAGAATGAATGGTGAAAGACTGAATGATGGATGAAAGTATGACATACTTTCATCCATCATTCAGTCTTTCACCATTCATTCTGTCCTTCCATCTGTGTCCCCAACAATGTCCATATTCATCCATTTACAAACCTATCCGTCACGTTTCCTTCCATCCATCATTTCACTTATCTATCCCTCAATCCACCCTTTTACTCATCCATCATCCATCCATCTACCCGTTCGCCCTATCCATCCATACACTCATCCATCCACTCTTCCACCCATCCATCAACTCATCCATCCAGCCATTCACCCGTTCTGTCATCCATTTACATACCCCCCTTCCTTTCAATTCCCTTTTCACTTAGCCATCCATCCTTCCATCCACCCACCCATCCATCTACTCATCCACTCATGAATCCATCCATTGAACCTATCATTCATCCATCCTTTCACTCATAGATTCACCCTTTCACTCCTTCACTCCCTGATCCATCCTTTTGTCCATCTACCCGCCCTTTCACTCACTCATCCAGCCTTACATCCACCCTTTCACTCATCCGTCCATCCATTCACCCTTTCACATATCAATTCATCAATCCATCAATCATTTCACTCATCCATCCACCCATTCACTCGCCTTCCATCCACCCTTTCACTCATCCATCCATCCATCAATTTCAATTTTTATTGATATATGATATGGAACTCGATTGAGATCCACATAAAACATGACATAAAAAGCGCCAAGTACAAATACATAAAATCTATCAAATACACTCTATTGACTCAGAGAACAAGTAAAAGGTTCATGTCCATTAATATAAATCTAAGAAACATTAAAAAAATATAACCGAACATTTCATTTGGGGGGTTATGAATAGCTTCTACTGAAGAATTGGCAGATAAAATACTTAATTTTAAGCAAATTGGTCTCACCCACTTTCGGCGGTGAGCCATCAAAGCAGGGCATACGAATAGAACGTGGGTAATATCCTGAATCGAATTATTACACAAGTTGCACTTTTCGGAAGAACCGTACCATCTAGCTAATAATTTATTCAAAGGGAGGAGATCTTGCCTCAAGAGGAAACAGAAACGCCGTAAACCATGAGGTAGGTTCCAGGAGGCTTAAGGTTGCATACGTTTAAATAAACAAGAGTTAATAACAGAAAGAGCACCTTTCTTTAAAATAAGGGATTCTCTATCCCTCCCAAAACTTAAATTCCAAGTTGCAAGTTTTAGGGTGGACTTTAGCTGATGTGTGGAAAGCAAAAAAAGAGTTGATTCTTCCAATTCAAGTAGTGCAACGGACCTTCTAAAGTTCTTTATAAGTAGGGAATATTCTTTTAGGGGACCCAATAATTCTTTTTGGATGAGGAATCTTAAAGTGGTCGGTTTTCCCTTTACCAGACAAGAGACCCATCGTATTATTCCCGACAAGCCCTGAACCCAACTGCTACGTATGCCAAATTCAAGCCTAAGGGATGCCACGGTACGAGCGTTGTTGACCGTAGTTAAGTATCGCAATAGTCTGCCCTCAACAGTGTCCAACAAGCCCCATTGCCCCAAATCAAGAAGTTCAATGCCATAAAGCAACCATCAGGATTCAAGCAAGCCGGGCCGAAGACGGCTGTAATGCCAGAAACCGGTCCCCGGAAGCTTGTTTCCTTCCCAGTGTAAGAATTGGCTTTTGTAGCTTGGTTTGCCCTGTTCCCATCATGCACTGGGACAGGAACAGACTAATTTGCATACAGCCAGGTTCTGAAACTGGGATGGTGCAATGAGCTAAAAAACGGTGTTGGATCTAGCCCTGATCTTTTGACTGGGTGAGAGTATTCTGCTTAATTCAGAGACTCTGTCCCTCACCACCCCTTGTTGTAAATATAAAGCAAAGAGGGCGGGATTTTTGCCCGAAAAGCCTCTAACAAGTAAACAAAATGTCTTTTGCCTGTAGCTTTATAAAGAGCACTTAAGCCTTTACCCTGTGTCATGGCCTTCCGGATATTACTATCTATATGGGCCTTTTCGCTCAAGTTGCCACATACTATCTTCCCTAGAAAAACATAAGTTTTATCATTTCCAGCCTGTGACCACCTAAAAACCAACTAAAATTCCCAAGTTTCGTTTTTTTCCTTCCCATCATACACATTACTTTGCTTTTTGAGATATTAATCTTCAGATGATGGGACTCGGCAAATACATGCAATGCCTGCAGACGGTTATTTAGACCTTTTGGAGTAAGGTCCAATAATAATATATCGTCTGCATACATCAAGCATGTAATTGGTTTGTCCCCCAGAACCGGGGCAATGCCTTCACTTAAAGATAAGCTCTGGGGGAGATCACAAACATAAAGGGAAAACAATAATGGGGCCAATAAGCAGCCCTGTTTGAGTCCATTGGCCGATGGGATGGCTTGAGATAAGCCTCTCTCCCCTCCCAATAATACTCTACACCAGGTATCAGAGTGGGGGTCTTGAACTAAGTCTAAAAGCTGGGCTGGCATACCTAAAGCCGATAATTTCCTCCACAGCAAAGGACGATCAACTTTGTCGAAAGCTGTGGAGAAGTCTATAAAGGCTGCGTAGACTCTCCTCCCTCTGACCCTGATGTATTTATCTGATATTACTTGCAGGGCTGTTAAATTATCCAAGGTGCCATGGCTCTTACGAAATCCCGTCTGCTCTAGGGGTAGTATATTACTCTGGTCCACCCAATCATTGATTCATTTCAAAAGACATTTTGCAAAAACTTTGCCAATTGCATCCAAAAGGGCAATTTGACAATAGTTTTGAGGGGACTGCCGGTCACCCTTTTTAAAAAGGGGAACCAGGATACTCCCCTTCCAGGAAGGGAGAACCGTTCTGCTCGAAAAACAAAGATTAAACACCGGGCAAAGCAATTTGCTCCATTTTACACTACTTTGCTTTAAAGCAGAAATGGGGAGTTCATCTGGTCCCATAGCCCCAGAACAACGCATTTCCCTAATAGCCAATTCAATAGCCTTTTCAGAGAGAGGGACCAAGGGCTGACTGTCCTCACTAGAACTTACACGGGGGACCACTATTCCATTACTTGCATAGAGGACTGAAACATGGTCCACCCAAATTTGCTCTTTAATGGGGATTGGAAGCGGCCTTGTTCTGGCCCCGCATCCCTCACCTATGAGGGACCAAAATTGTTTCATTTGTCCATTAATAGCGGCCTCTCTTAATTTTATCCAGATAGAATCCTCCCCCTCTTTTCGTAATTTGGCCCGTAGTCTTCTCCTCCTTCTTTTTAGTAGGGCTATTCTGCGCGCTCCTTCAGACGATTTACGCAAATACTGTTCCCTTACTAACTTATTTATTTCTATATTAAAGAGTCGAAGGGAACTTGAGGGTAATATGGTATGTCTTTTCTTATTTGAGTCTTTAGCGACAAAAATCACCACCTTCATAAAGTCTAAGAAACGCACGATTTCTAAACCTTGCCAATTAGCAAGGTCATTTACTGCAACATCAAGAATATTTTCCAAGCCTCATAGGGCCTTTGCATTCCAATAGCATCTCCCGGACTTGACTCCGAAGCTCACCAAATCACTATCTAACGACCAACGATCTGATTTGGGAGGATTCATTTTTACAGAGATAGATAATAACTTGTGATCGTTAAAGAGTGTTTCAATAACCCTGAGATCCTTCAGTAGGGCAAAGGCAGAATTCTCCACTATTACATAATCTAAAATGGATTCACCCTGATTAGATTTATGGGTAAAATTTGCAGGGGAATCGGAGGGGAACCTTCCATTCACAATGATCCCATCCATCTCAGAGAGTTCTTCGAGAAGTATCTTCCCTCTCTTATTCGTTTTAATATTCTCAGGTAAGAGAGCTTGGGGAATCTGCTGTGATTCTTCTTTATGTTTATCTCGAAACAGGCGTAGACTCTGATTAGAAATTTTGCAATTCAGGTCCCCTTCCAGGATTATATGAGGGGTAGGAGTTTTCTCCCTAATACTCTGTACATAGACAAAGACTTTTTTTAAAATTAGGTTGGAGCAAGCATCGGGGGGGATATAGACATTAATCAAAATAACGGTTTAGAAACTTCAACATTATCAGAACTAAACAACGTTACTGCCTGAAAGAGATTACTAGAATCCAGATAATGAGAGAAATTCCATTTTATCTGGTTAGACAGTAAACAAGCTATACCCCCACTAGCATGACCTCTCCTTGAGGGGAAAGCACGACCCTCCAGTACAAAATAGTCCTTTCCTACCAAAATTTTCTCCGAATACCACGTCTCTTGAAGACAAATCACACTGGCTTCTAAAGAAAGAAGGAATTGGATTTTTTCAGGGCTATTCTTCAACCCTGCAGCATTCCAAGATAGTATTGATATGTCACTGCTAAAGATGAGAATGGGACATGGACTTATTTATCAATTTCCTCGAGAGAACTCCGGGCAACCAGTTCCACCGGAGACTCTCATCGACAGCATTACCATAGTGAGTGGGCATAGGAGGGTTAGTATGAGACACAAGGCGGAAATCTTTTGATATACAAATTTTCAAATCATCAAATCTGCTAGACCACTCTGTGCTGCCAGAGGCTGCCTGCAGGAGTGAGAAAGGGGGACCTAAGGGTTTAGAGGGTTTAAAAGGTCTACCAGATATAACATTCCCCCAAAAGGGTATGACATCAATCCCTCTACTCTGAAAACCTTCCGACCGTTGAAGGATAAGGTTTACTACTAATTTAGAGTAAAACTTTACCCTTGTACGACTTCCAGCCTCTGTCTTCAGGATCCGTACTAAATCTATGTCTGCAGATTGTAATAAGTTCAGACTTGCGAATTCCTGAAAACATTTAAGAAGCATCGATCTATTTAGGATGCAATCAGAATCAAATAAAGGGAAAAAATCTAGGAAAAGATTGTCAATACTTTCCTCTTTCGGCATCTCTAGGAGTGTTTTAAAGACCACTTCTCCTTCCGCCTTATCAGGATAGGGTCTAGCTAAGGGATTAAGACCGATTAATGCGGGGTCAATTGATTTGAACGCATTCCCCAGAGGGGCAGAACTAAAAGAACCCCCTTTTTCAATATTACGTCCACCGGATAAGCGAGAAGGGTTATTACAGGAAATAGCGGGATTAGCTGGAGAGGGGATCGGCCTTTGTTCTAAGGAAATTGAAGTGACCAAAACTCCTTTTGCGTCCTCAATCTCCCCCTGTAATGCAATTGAAGAAGCCTGCTGAGGCTCTTTTTTAGAAGACAAATCCAAATGATCTCCAAAGAGGATTTTTCTCCGCCTATTTTTTTCAATTCTTCTGATTAATTTCCTCTTTTTCCTCCCATTCTTTTTAGCTTTCCCTGATTTACCAGTTTTTCTATTTTCTTCTGATTCTAAAACCTCCTTATCTCCCTCACCCCTCTGTATATTAAAGAGCGGAAAAAAATCTTTATCTGCCCTTGAAACGGTTTCATTCAGAACCTCTACCACTAGGTCAAAATGTACTGCACAATTAGAGGTAGGGGCTCTCAATGAAGGGACTAAATTTTCCCTTTCATAAGGTATCTGAGAAGCATTAGGAGACTCATTCACCATCTTAATATCTTTCAACTCTACAAGTTCTTGCCGGCTTGCTTCTGAATTCGAGCTAGTTACCTTCTCCTGTTGGTTGATCAATAAAACCTGCAATATTTGAGTTACTGTTTCCAGTACACAATCAGAACCCCCGACAAATTTTTCCAATAATCGCAGGATAGAAGAGAGTAAATGTTCTAGGGAAGAAAGAGAGTCAGAAATGGGTTTATCTAACCTGATTGGATGAATAGCGTCGATGCCTGTTATACTGAGATTAGGGCTCATGGGCGTATTTGACTGGGAAATGATAAAGTGGGATTTATTAGAGGGGGTACTGCTATACAATTGGAGGCCAGGAGGGGCAGATACTACAGGGGTTTTCATAGGATCAAAAACCTTACTAGAATCTTCCTCAATATATCTTCTACAAAGATCCATATCTATATCAGAAGAAACTAAATCGTTATATCGCACTCCACTCGGAGAAGGGGAGCTAAACGCATTTTTAGAAGGAGTCTCGCTGGGCTTAAGACGAGGGACATACACTAAAGACCCCACTGCTTTTAAATTAGCTTCTGACGGAGCTCAGAGGGGAAGAGAGGATTCTTTATCTTTAACCCCTAAAGTTAATAGGGAGGGAGACACACCATTCTTCAAATTAGGATCACCTTATACAATTTCAACTAATGGGGTGGCTCCCTCTTTTTTGTTATTTTGTTCCATCAGACCCTCAGTGTGTAACCTCATCATGCTAATATGATCTTTTACGACAGCGCTCTTTTTAGCCCCGTCATCCGACGTAGACCTCACGTTTGTCGCTCTATTCTTTCCCCTTTCCCAAAGATTAAATAACTGGCAGGTGCCCTTTACTTGTGTAGCATGGCTATCCTTATTTCGAAGTGGATTTGATTTAGTTTTAGAGCACGACCTTCCCACTAATATTTTCCCTGACCTTAACTTTTTGGCCGTCATTTTCGGAGACCAGAGAAGAACACAAACGAACACTAAATACTATAAGGATTCTAAATATTAGGGACAATTTAAACTGCTGATGGACACAGAATAAAAAAAATAAAAAAAATAAAAACACAAATAAATTAAGAATATCAAATTATTTGAAAAACTTCAGCCTCTGAAGGCCTCAAAGGGCCCACCCTTTGCCCAGGCTTAGCCCTGCGCACTCCCGCGCAGTGGGGTTAGTAGCTGGCTAAAATAGCAAGGGAAATGTCCGGGAAATGTCCGGGGGGCGGTTCCAGCAGGGAGAGCGGCCCAGGTGGGAGAAATTGGGCACACAGTGACTCCTGGGAGATGGAGACCCTGCTTCAACACTCGCAGCCCTGCTCCGCCACCACACAGTCCACAAAGTTCCTCCTCGGGTATGCAGCCCCTGTAACAGCCCCCGCAGATGGCAATGCGCTGCGGGTCCGGCAAGCGGTAAAGGGTTGACGGTGGCAAAAAAAATTTAAAAAATAGAGACAACAGCCAAGGTTCAGTCACAACGATCCAAAATGGCAATGTCAGTATCTCCTTCCTCCTTCCTCCTTCCTCCTTCCCCTTCTCCTTCGTGGAGGACACGACCCTCGGTTCCCACCCTTACCACCCTGTTCACCACTGCGGGTGTAACTCGCTTAAGGGGTCTCGGTGGGAGCTTACTGCAATTAAAACAAATGGAAAACGGTGCTTTGAGGCTTGGAATTCGGCTCTTGGGGCACCGGGTGGTTTCTCTATGGCCCTGGGAGCCACACCTTCAATATGCCACAGTCAGCCGCCCCACCCAACGATGAAACTGCCTCACCTACTTCTCTCCACACCGTGGCCCTGACAATGCAGCCCGGTTCGAGGTGATGTGGGGTGGGGTGTTGCTGGTGATGGGGGATATTTCCGTGGTTGTGCTTGGCTACTTTTGGCCGCTTGGCTTCCTAAGTTTTGCCGCCAAAGCCGCTGCTTTACCGAGCTCTCGTTGGGCGACTCCAACAACTCGCCGCCGCCGCCGCCCAACCGGGCACGGGCCGAGGCTGCCGGAGGAAAGCTGACTGTCGGGCTAACTGTCGGGCGCAGCCGTGAGCGGGCCGGACGCGGGACACGGAACGCAAGCCCCCTCTGCTCCTGCAGCACAGCCGGCTCCGACCTCTGCCGTCTCGGGCAGCACAGCAGCCTCCGGCACACCTTGCTCCTCACTCTGCTCCTCGCTCTGCGCTCGTCTACTGGCTCGCTGCAAACTGTCCATCATTTCACTCGTCTATCCAGCCATCCATCCCCCCATCCCTTCACTTACTTACTCACCTTTTCACATTAATTATGAGACCCATCAAGAACTCCACCCTTGCTGTAGTTCCTAAAGCAAGGGGTGGGGTGGAGCAGGGTTCACTATGCCCCTGCACATAGGCAATCTGAAAAAGTGGAAGGCATGAGTCATGCATGATGCCCAGTGCCTTGACGTGGGGTGACTGACATGGTGTTGTTTGCAGAGCGTTAAGTGGGATGAAAAAACTAAGGGGTCTCTCCAAAAGGGTGTTTGATGTAATAAAATGCGTGGCTTAAAACACATAAGCTACAAATCTGTGCTTAATATAATGTGCCGCCCGACTGGCATTTTTGTTGCTTCTGTCATTGGATGCAGTTATATATTACAACAAGTAACGTTACACTTGGAACAAGTAACGTTACACCTACAACACGCCAGAACTATTGGCTTTGTCTATGGTTATTAGTTGCATAAAATAAAAAAGCAGCAATCATGGCTGCTATACTATAACTATAATCCTTTCAACTTCTTTCACCGCCTTTCTTTGGCTAACTGGATTCTCACGTCGCAGCAGCATGGGCGTTTTTGCACTTCCAGGTGACAGAATACCCTGCCCTGGACCGAGGCTGGTGGAGGCCACCACATGCTGTGCCAGCCCAGACTGACCCATTGTCATTCTGTATGTGGCAATCAGCCCCACACAGAATGATAATGTCCTGCCTGAGGATAACCCCTGGCATCAGTCCTCCCTCCGGGATGCATTTGTGCACATGGGGGTGCGCAGGGGGGGCCAGGAGAGGCGCTCTGGGGGGGGCAAGCGCCCCTCCTTGCCCCCCCGCTTCGGATGCCCATGTGTGTACCCTGATGGAGGTAGTCAGCCTCGGGGTAACATATGCAGACTGCCCTCTGACACCGAAAGCGAGCCCTGAGATGTACAGGCAATCTTGGGGCATTTCATGAGGATTGCCTTGGGGTATGAGGTTGCAGGCTCACTTCAGCCCTCGTCTTCTCCGGGTATCGAGCAGGGCAGCCATTATACAGGAGCCCTCTCGGGGTATCTAACACAGTCTTGGGCCCTCGGCCTGTGACACAGAAAGTGTACCCTAAGAAGGGCACAGTTCGCAACGCCGTAATCAGGCTCTGAGTATGACATGCAGGCTGCCCTGACACGGACAGTGTGACCTGTAATTGGCAGGCCATCACATCTGAGCCTTCTCGGGGGATTTCACCGGCCTTAGCCCAGGTGTTCTCCGGGCACTGATGGTGTACCCTGATAGGGGCAGTCGGGAACACTGGGGCGAGGCTCAGGGTAACGCATGCAGGCTGCGTTCTGACACCGAAATGGTGCCCTGAAATGGGCAGTCAGCCCAGGCTTTCACCGGGCACCGAGGGTGTATCCTGAGGCGGCCAGTCCTTAAAACCTGAGACAGGTTTGGGGTACCAATGCAGACAGGCCTTCCACAGCCCAGGCCGTGGGCGCCCTAGGGAAGTGTCCTGCGCTGTCCAAAGCTAGGCTCTGTGTAATCCTGCAGGTTGGCCACCCAGTTTGACATGCAGACAGGCCTTCCACAGCCCTGACGAGTGTGCACCCTGAGGACAGTACTCCCGTACTGAAGTAAGGATCAGCGTTTTCATGCAGGTTGGCCACCCAGTCCTAGATTTCTGAATAAGGAACCCAGAGGGAAAACCTGAGGGTGTATCCTGAGTGGCACCTGCCCCAACCCAGATCTTCTGCGACATGGAGGGGTTAGCCCGAGAAGGGCAAAGTGTTGCATGATCGCCAGGCTCAGAGTATTGTATATTGGGGGCCCATGGTTGGAACAATTTCAAAAGTATTTGACCCATTATCTGGTAATTGAAGCCATGTGGTGCCATATACTGTTGAATTATTTGTGAAAGGTTGAAATTGAGCAAAAGGCAGGGGAGGCTTGGAAGGTGGGGGCCCTGGCCAGTTTCCCACTTTTCTCATGCCTTAAAGCGTATCTGGGGTGTGCCCTGAGGTGGGCAATGCTTCACTAAGGAGGCAGGTTCCGATTATCTCACGATGTCCGGCCTACACCCGGATTTTCTCCAAATGGGGGGTGTGCAGAGTGTCACGAAGGAGTCCTGTTCAGGTTATTCCATGCGTGCTGGCTTCCTCTTTTCTTCTTCAGACACCGGGCTGTACCCTAAGAATGTGAGGCCCCCCTAAGATAGTCATGCGGTCTAAATTCCGCGCAATCTGGCCTCAGTCCAGGTCTTTGCTGTAAACTCAAGAGGGCAAGTGAGCCAGTCACACAGAAGAAGAAGGAGAACCAGCCAAATGGGGTAACCTACAGAAAACAGAGAAAGGTTTTTATATCTTCCTAAAGGATATTAGATTCTTGGTGGAGCAAAGCAAAGGAGGGTGCAATTTCCATAACTGCGCGGCCTGCATCAAAACAGTGAGACAGACAACTCATGCCTTCTTGAATTAGGGAGCAATAAGCAGAGTGGCACAGGCTGAGAGGAGCATACGGGTCCGACCCGTATGCTTGGTGAGGGGAGATGAGAGGATGAGAGAGGACAGCAAGGGAGTGAGAGAATTCGATTGAAGAGGTCAGGGATGAGGAGAAATGTGAATTGCCGAAGAGAAGTGTGGATACACAAGAAGTGAGTGTGAGCTAAAGGTGAGGTCTTCTGTTAGAATAAAGAGGAGATGTAAAAGATGAATGGGGGACAGGAGAGGTGTAAGATACAAATATACAAAAATTTGAATGGAGAGACGAGGTGAGTGAGAAGTGCTGAGGTGCACGGGAGGTGATGGGCCAGAGAGTCCTTGAGATAAATGCGAGAGACAGTTAGAGATGAGGGCAGTGAAAAGACAGAATGGCAAGAGGTGATTAAAGATGAAGTGAGAGGTTGAATGGGGAAAGTTCAGAAGTTGTAAAAAGGGGTGAAAGAAAATGGCCTGCAAAGTGAGAGAGGGATCCGGGGTTGGGAGAGGAGAGGAGAGGAGAGAGGGATGGAAGGGAGGGGGTGAGAGGAAAGCTGCATAGGTAAACTGCTTAACTTTGCACAAAACCGCCAGGGTTTTAAGGGACCCCAGCTTCTCCCGACCAGGGCCAGGTGAGCTTCTAATGTGACAGCACGTTTTCCTGCGGAGTGGAATTCCCTTCACAAAGGTTGACTAGAAATCATCCTCATGTTAATTGCTGTCTTTTGGTTATAAACGGGTACTGATGGGGTAAAATCTTTCCTCAGTGTTACTGTGTGTAAAAAATTTCAAAATAATGAAGCAATGCTATCCCAAAATATGCGGCATCACATAACATCATTTACATTTTCTTCCCACACAATTTAGTCAAGGCTGTTGCGTAATTTGGTCTTCACCTGCCTCAAAATTCCAGTAGCCCTGCATACAGGTTTAGACATTTTTGTCGGGGGGGGTCCGTACGCCTCAAAATGTTAACAGGGGGGGTCTCAGCATCCAAAAGTTTGAAGACCTCTGCACTAGAAGGAGATGTAAGTATCAATTAAAGATATAGTTGGCTTTCCGACAGACCCAGTGGGATGAAAGAAGATTAACTTCAGTGCAAGGAAATTGATATATCAGTTTCTGTTGGGGGCCAGAATGGCTTGGCACACTATTTGAAAAAACAGACTAACCCAGCATGGCCTACATGGTGCTGAAGAATGTGGGAAATGATGGCAGTCAAGAGTCTTTCTGCTCGTGTTACCAAACACAGAGACAGCTTGTTGGCTATATCACTTCCCTTTTTGCAATCCATGGAGGAAGACAACTGAGAACCGACATGCTGCGATGCAGGCATTGAGGATGTTTGATTAATGTAATGTGACTTACCAATCTGTGGGAAGTTTCTAACCATGACTGCAGATGCAGAGAGGTGAATGTGTATAAAGTCACTCGAGTGCTTGAACTTATTATTGCTTGGGGTGGGGGCTGGGCTTTTGCTGTTGGGGCATATTTGAGTGCTTCCATGTTTAAGTCGCTTACTGCTGCATTACGGTGTATGGCAAATGGTGAATGGGGAAACAACCTTTACAATGCAACTTTTACAACGCACTACCATTACAACGAAACTTTTACAACGCAACATCCATTACATAGCATGCCATTACAACGCAACCATTACAACGCATGACACTACAACGCATACCATTACAACGCATGTCATTACAATGCAGTCATTACAACGCATACCATTGCAACACATACCATTACCATCCAACACTTACCCTACTGTTGCACCCCCTGGAGTTAGAATAGTAATTTTTATCCCTACACTATCCAACACTTACCCTACTGTTGCACCCCCTGGAGTTAGAATAGTAATTTTTACCCCTACACTATCCAGCACTTACCCTACTGTTGCACCCCCTGGAGTTAGAATAGTAATTTCTACCCCTACACTATCCAATACTTACCATACATGCAATGTAATGTTATGCGTTGTAATGGTATGTGTTGTAAAGGTAGTATGCGTTGTAATGGAATGCGTTGTAAAGGTAGTTTTTAAAAAGTAATTGTAATGGCATGCGTTGTAATGGAATGCGTTGTAATGGATGTTGCGTTGTAAAAAATGTGTTGTAAAGGTGTGTGTTGTAAAAGTATGCGTTGTAACGTCATACATCCCATTCAAACTCTCGTGAGAGGTAGAGAATGGATTATAGGTGTTGTGTTTACATCTCTTGACTCTTGGGTTGCTTGTGGGATTCAGTTCATGCGAGGACACCAGCCAGGAAACTGAGCAGAGATTCTGAAGAGCCTTCAGGATTGTTTTTAACTATGAGGAAATGGGTGGCACCCAGCTCCACATTCTGTAAGCACCAACGTTCTTGCAGATCTTTATCACATAATTGTTCTGTAATCTGGTGGGAAGCTCCTGCTTATATTTCCAAATCCTGACATTTGATCCACAACAGATTGCAATTGAGAGTGGATCCATTACTTAAGGTTCAACCTGATTTGATCAGAGTTGGCCTCTAAGAGTGTTTCTGGGAAGGGTACCTCTTCTTGATCACTGTCTTTGTGCCTCTTGCCAGGTACACTCTCCTAGGGCCTAACCTAGGGGGAAAACGCATACTTTTGTCCTTAAGCTCTGCCACAAAGTAGTCTGAGCTGTGCAACCTTTAAATCAGTCTAAAAATCTCCTCGTATTCCTGAGTCACCGGTTCAGTGCTGGCCAAAGCTTCACTTGTGACTGATCGACCCAGGTCTGCCAGCCTTTCATCACACAGGTGGGATAATCTTTTGTTTCCCCCAATCGGTGAGCCCACCTCTGGATCATGCAGCGGAAAAATGTCTGGGGCTCTGTGCAGGTGAGACTGTCTTGTGTATAAATTATGACCTGCACCTGAGGAAACCACATGACATGAAATATGAGTGCACAGTTAGAACACTGTAGCCCTGAGCAACATAAATTAAAAAGAATGGCCCATTTGTCACATCCATCTGAAGAATAATTAGGAAACACCTGGAAGTTAGTATAATATTTGGAAAGGTAACATTACAAATGGCTTCTCGTTAAGTAGATCCACTGCAGGACTGGTGATAGAGGACTATATATTCGGATTTTTTCAATAGCCAAAAAGTTGTAAAGTCACTCAAATGTGTAAGAGTAAATTACATTTATAAATTATTCAAAAGAGTAAGTTCCTTTGTAATTAGCTAATGCACTTTGTGAAAATAGCTCATGGGCCTTCCATTTGGTGGAGATATGCTTGTTACACTTTTGGAGAAAATTTACACTCAGATTTTGTGAATAGCCAAAAAATAGTAAAATTACTCAAAAGTTTAAATTACTCAAAGTGTAAGTAACCTTAGTGAATCAGGCCCAAGTACTCTATGGGCGCGCAGGTGGCGGCATGTGACTGCAGTTGTATGTGGCCTCCGAGGTGTTATAAATCTGGGTAAGTGTATATATTAGATGCACAGAGGTTCCGTCGAATTTGTTCGTGGGATTAAGTTATGGATTATGAGATACCAGCAAATATATGTCTGTATCACAAGAACATTGGAGATCAATCAATTATTTATATGCCATGAATCACTTTAAAAGACTTAACATTGAAACACTGAGATCATGACAACAGAGGTTTTATTCAGCAATACATATATTTAATTTAGGGGATTGCTCAAAGTAAATACATGTCTGTGAGAATGTAGGTGCTACAGTGGGGAATTAGACGAAAGAGCAATCCTTAAATAGCCTTAGATCATGGGTACTCACAAACTTTCTCTCGGGGCCAAATTTACAGTGTGGTTTGTGTCCGAGGGCCGCACCGGTGGGGGCGGGGTCAGTGGGGGAGGGGGCGGGGCAAGAGCAACAAAAAAAACCTGTGACCATGAGGTTGAACACAGGTCCCTGCAGCAGGCGCCTTTGTCTACTGAGCTACCAGACCCGGCATACACACCTTTCTCTCTCTCTCTCTCTCTGCCTCTCTCTGTCTCCCTCCCTCTATCTCTCTCTCTCTGCCTCCCTCCCTCCATCCCTCTATCTCCCTCTCTCCCTCCCCTGTCTCCCTCTGTCTCACTCACTCTGCACTCTGCACAGCACCGAGACCGCCCTGATTGCAGCCACTGATGACATCAGAGCCCTGATCGACAATGGGGAAACAGCAGCCCTCATCCTCCTAGACCTCTCCGCAGCATTCGACACCGTCTGCCACCGAACCCCAGTGAAGCGCCTCAGCAACATCGGAATCCGAGAGAAAGCACTGGAATGGATCATCTCGTTCCTCACCGGAAGAACCCAGAGAGTCCGCCTCCCTCCGTTCAGATCCGAGGCCACCGAAGTCATCTGCGGCGTACCACAAGGATCTTCTCTCAGCCCGACCCTCTTCAACGTCTACATGAGCCCCCTCGCAGCCATCGCACGCCAACACAACCTCAACATCATCTCCTACGCCGACGACACCCAGCTGATCCTCTCCCTCACCAACGATCCCACCACCGCCAGAGCCAACCTACACGAAGGGATGAATGACGTCGCCGACTGGATGAGAAACAGCCGTCTCAAACTGAACTCAGACAAGACGGAAGTCCTCATCCTGGGATCATCACCCTCCTCCTGGGACGACTCCTGGTGGCCACCGGCCCTGGGCACCGCCCCCAAACCTACAGACCACGCACGCAACCTGGGCTACATCCTGGACTCCTCCCTCTCCATGACCAGACAAGTCAACGCCGTCTCCTCGTCGTGCTTCAACACCCTGTGCATGCTCCGTAAGATCTTCAGATGGATCCCCACTGAAACCAGGAAGACCGTCACCCAGGCACTCGTCACCAGCCGACTGGACTACGAGAACGCCCTCTACGCCGGAACTACAGCCAAATTCCAGAGAAGACTCCAACGAATCCAGAACGCCTCCGCACGACTCATCCTGGACATCCCCCGACACAGCCACATCACCGGACACCTGAGAGAACTGCACTGGCTCCCCGTCAGCAAGAGAATCATGTTCAGACTCCTCACCCACGCACACAAGGCCCTACACGACCTGGGACCCAAGTACCTCAACGACCGAATGACCTTCTACACTCCCACGCGCCAGCTACGATCTACCAGCCACGCACTCGCCACCGTACCTCGCATCCGCAGAACCACCGCCGGAGGAAGATCCTTCTCCTACCTGTCAGCCAAGACTTGGAACTCCCTCCCCATTCACCTTCGACACACCCAAGACCATCTCTCCTTCAGGAAGCAACTCAAGACCTGGCTGTTCGAGCAGTAACACACCCCTTCCCCCAGCGCCTTGAGACCCTCCCGGGTGAGTAGCGCGCTATATAAATGCAGTGATTGATTGATTGATTGACTGTCTCACTCCCTCTCACTCCCTCTCTCTCCCTATCTCTCCCTCATTCTGACTGTCTCCTTCCCTCTACCTCCCTCTCCTCTGTCGCCCTCCTCCCTCTGTCGCCCTCCTCCCTCTGTCTGTCTCCCTTTCTCTGTTTCCATTTCTCGGTCTCCCTTTCCCTCCCTCCCTCTGTCTCTGTCCCTCTACCTCACTCTGTCACCCCACCCTGCCTGTGTGTCACCAGGCTGAGACAGCTTCCCCAGCCTGCTTACCCAGCGCGCACAGACACACAGCCCCACCCGAGCACTTCACAGGTCTTTAAAAAGACCATTTGCATGTGAATGGGGCTTTGCTGTATTTCACCTCCTCTTAGCGCCCCTGCAGCTCCACTCTGGCTTTGCTGGAATGAATCGCCCGGCCCCCACAGAGCAGCAGAGTGTTTGCAGACACTCTTTGACACGGGTACGATGTCTCAAGGTCCGCGGGCCACCACGAACGGCTTGCCGGGCCGCTGCCGGGCCGCGGGCCGTACAATGAGTACCCGTGCCTTAGATAGTGAACAAATGTGGAAAACAAAGCAGTAGATTACCTAAGATTTGTGCAGCACAACAGTGCATGTCATCTGCACTGCACTGCAGCATCATATTTACATTGTGTAGAGATGACAACAGTGCTGATACAAATGATGGTACGCCTTGCTTGTGTAATGTGAAATAAGATTACGCATTAAGATGGCCCACAATGGAAACTGAGTGGTGGTTTGTGTGACTTTTGTGTTCTCAAGGAATAACCTTAAGTACAATTATCAGCAACCAAATGTTCACCCAAGGTTAAATTGTATAATACGTGTAGGTTTCATGATTGTTATGCTTATGATGGGTTGAAAAATCAAGGAGTGTGGCACACCCCACGTTTTTCTCCATATTGTTTGCACCTGTTGTTCTTTGATGTTAGTACTCCATGCAATGTTAGGTCAAACTACTTTGTGTGACTTTAGTAGGTATTGGATTACATTGAACCTTAGGGGTGTTTGCACAGTTCCCACCTCTTAAGACCCACTGTACATACATTATCAGAGCTTTCGCATTGAGGTTGCACAGATTTATGGAGAAAAAGACCCTTGGCACTTGAAAGTTGATTCGTGCTAGCATTCATTAGCTTGAGCCTGAGCCAGCACGCATGCGCTGCTCTGCGAGGCTTCTAGTGGCTTCTCCGGTTTCTTTGTGTGGGTCTGACTCCTCCCACACATTGGATTGGATTTTGCGTGTGTCTTTCAATAATGAAAGCACGCAAATGGCTAAAGGTGGGTGCATGGCCCACCTCTTTTCTAATGTTCACTCCCAGGGTGTTTTGCTCTCGGGAACGAGCAGGGGCACACAGGGTGGCAGCTGCGTTCTTCGTGGGTCAGGTTACAACATTCCGTGCTTTCGCCTGTTTTAACAAACTTTCGCTTCCCCGAGGTTTGCTTCCTTCACGATTGAGATTACACAACCACGTCAGTTCCGCCAACAACTGACTGCGGTGACAGGAATTTAAAGTGATTTGATTCTTTGCTGATTGCTGCCGCGCTCCCAAAAGTGCACACCTGTGGGTCCCGAGTCCTCACGCCAAACACTCCAGGGTGTGACGTTCGTGGAGCGCCTCGGTCTCTGACGGTGCTGACATCCGACCCTTGCAAGGGAATAATTTTATATTTATTTTATGTTCATGTCTTTCTGTGAGCTCTTCTGCTTCACATTATTTGTTATCCTCGATCCAGATTGGCCATGTGTTTACTTTACTCTGAGAGAAAATACAACCTGCGCGGCCTTCCAGACACGCAGCTTACAGGGAACTGTGGTCGCAGGCCATCTTAGACTTTACATATGTGGTCCGTAGAGCACTTTAGCCACGGATGTAGCAGGCTTAGCAGTTGTTTGTGGTAATCCTTCCTACTGCAGATAGTGTTTGGGGGTTTTAGCTTCCTGATCCACGCAAGCATATAGCGGCTGCAAATGACCATGCCTGAGTCAGAGGCTTTCTTGTAAGAAAAGAGACTCAGTAAGATCAGCGGCAATTTTTGAATGGTTGCACCTTATTTTAATGGTATTGCCATTGTATGCACTTGATGTCAGTCTAATTACGTTGCCATAAGAAAACACGCACATTATGGACACACTTGTTGGGGGGTACGTTAAGCCACTGTCAGGGCCAGATTGGTGATGCCGGGCATTCCCCAGGTAGGCCGGAAGGGGTGGGGGGCGTTTTTTCCACAGGGGGGGGGGGCGGTTTTGTTGCTGGGGGCAGATTTTTTTAATCGAAATCGACCCGCAGCAACAAAATCATAATGCCGTCTGTGACACTGACAGTGACAGAGTCAGTTTCTCTGCACAGGGAAAAAGCACAACTGCCATAGGTGAGGTGACCTCACAGTTTACTATTACCCGCCCAGAAAGAGTCAGGTCAGATTGTGGACTGCTGTGGGTGAATTTAATAGTGCGTGTGCGCAGGGTGTGCGCACACTGCGGCACCACGCCCACGCCACCACCATTCGTGATGTAGGATGGGTGCAGATCATTGGTCTGACCATTGATCTGCATCCCCTCCCCAAGTGTGAAACGATGGAACATCGGAGATGCAGCCGGCAGCATAAAACTTAGTTCCCACTTTCCCCATCCAAAAAGCGCTTCAAGGCCTTGTCAAGGGTAGTATGTTACTAGAGGTACATAAATGCAATTACGATTTCTTTCTAGGGGTGGGTGAAGATGTAAAATGTTCCTATTCAAACTTTGTAAACTGTCCACTCCTATGTCGAACTGAATTTGTAATTCAAACAATTTGGCTGTGACGGTCAAAGAAATTGTTTATTGCTTGGCCAAGCCTAAAAAACAGAACCGGAAACAAATTAGCAAGGATAGCTAAAACCAACTTTTACTTTTCATCATAGCACAAAATGGCAACTATTCAAATTGGCGTAAACAGGAAATACCACGGGATTACGAGGAAAGAAGAGCTGAGCCGTGTCCTTTGTCTCTTACGCTTCATTTTTAATATTAAAGACAATTTTAGCATGAAACTTGCATTGCCTGTCTCATCCCCTGGCTGCGACCTTCTCGAGGTTCTATTTCCTTCAAGATACTCTTGTTTTCCTCTTAAGAGTCACCAAACATTTTTTATTCTCCAGTGCTTCCCGGTAACCCCAAGCGCAGGCTATATAAGGCCTTCGCTGGTGTTTCTCCCTGACCTTGTTACCATGCAGTCTGACGTGGTGCGAGAAAGGCTCCAAAATTACTTCATGCTGTTCTCCGGTAAGTGGTTTTGTGAGATGTGGCATAGAGATTTTGTCATGGACATTGGCGCTGGGAGGCCTGGATTCGAATCCCGGCTTCCCCACTGGATAACCAAACGGTGTGATTCTGGACAATAACTGTATCTGTCAACATTTGAAGTGCTTTGAAACAAGGAGAACGCCGTTATGAGTGGTATATTGTTTGCAAGGCAGATTTACTGGCATAGCTGTTGTTTCTCAATCAACTGGTTTGATGATGTTGCAAAGGGTATGTTATGTAAGATCCTCTGTGTTTTAGTGCACCTGTTTTTAACAACTTTTGCAGTAACTGCAGTTTTAATTTGGCACAATATTGTTTTTTATCTAGTGTGCTTAACGTGCACCTTACGTGAGGAGCTCTCCGCACGTAGTTGTAAATGTAAAGATGTGCGACAGGCTTCCTACTGGAAGCTACACACACTTCTGAGGATACTCAGTGTAGAATGATAAGAACTTTGGAACAGGAGGCCATAGTGCTTGCCCTAAATTCCAGTCTGTCACTTGTGGAAACCACCTGTATTCACCCACAGTCACCTACCACCAGTAAACACTGCAAGCCCCACTCACAAAGCCATTGATTGATTTAAAAGTGCAAAGAATTTGCAGGCTGTGATATAACACTCTTACACTGATTTAATATGGAGTAGTATTACCAGAGTATGGTGAAGTAGTGTGCTTGGCTCATGATTTACTAAGAGCTAAGCACCCTGTAAAAGTTGATATATTGAACAGAATAGCACATTGGTTTCAACTGCACAGGCGTGCTGAAAGTATAGTCGCAATTTTTTTAGCTTTATCAAGGAAAACCTATTTAAATTCATATTTTGTCTTCTAGGCATTATTTTTGTGTGAACAATTCAAAATCATCGCCAACTTCTCTTTTGTGTCCTTTTATCTGTAAGTGAGGTAGGATATATTTCTGAAAATAATCAACGTCCTATATGGCACTTTCTGTAAAGTATGCACTGAAAACTGAATGACTCTGAGAACTTTTATAAGTCGGAAGCTGGTAAGGAGTCAAAGCAGCCATATTGAAAGCCCTAAGGCCCGAAGGTGTGGAGGTTTCGGAATAATACACTACTAACAGTTAACATCATGCTTGCTGTGCAAGGAGACAAAGAGGTCCGGTCAATTTACATTCAGCACCTGCCTCTCTACTGAGACAGAAAGGTGTGCCAGTTTCAGGTGGGTACTGGGACAGGTCTGCTCCAGCTTATTGCAGCCGCACCCGAGTACTTCATAGGTCTTTAAAAGACCATTTACTTGTTAATGAGTTTTTTGTGTTTTCACCCCTTCTTAGAGCCCCTGCATCTCCAACGAGTAAAGGGTTTTCTGGTACAGAATCAGGTCACAATGTCTGGCTATACAGAATGGCTCTTTTAATGTAGCCTTGAAGGAAACCTGTATGCGATCCTCAAGGGTGGGAAGGGGGGGTGACATCGTCTTTGGCTGCACCTCCTTTCCACCCTAGAGATGCCCTTAAACTAAAAACAAAAAATAGGAATACACATCAGTAACATTGGACCTGGCGCTCTTGGCGGGGTCACTCCTAAACCTTTTTTGCCTTCACTTCTCCTGTTTTCTGAAGCCATTTTTGTTGGCTCTTAGGGCTCTGTGCACTTTATCGCTGATAACCAGTGCTAAAGTGCTTGCATGACTGTTTTGACTGGGTATCCGGGTGCACCATAAGGTCATCATTTACTATGCTTTAAAAGTTAATCCAATTAAACATGTAATGAAAAATGTGTTGAAAAATGCATTGTTTTGGCCTTTCTGTCTCTCAAATTTTCTTGGGGGGAGAACCCCCATACTCCTCCTACCAGTGGTCAACCACTGCGCTTGCTAGCTATACACCATATGGGGCTGGTCTCACTTACACTTTGTACTCTCTGATTCACTACTCTTGTGTCTATTTTTGGTGCTCTCTGTAAGAATATCTATGGGTACATATGACTGGGTAACCTGGTGCTCTTTCAGGTCATCATCTACTATTTTCTGTGCTTTGAAAGTTAATACAATTAAACATGTAATGAAAAATGTGCTGTAAAAAGACACACCATGTTGGAATGTCTTTTTCCTAAATTTTCGTGGGGGGAGAACCCCACCAAACCCTCCTAATACTGGTCAGGCTCGCTCGCTCACTCGCTACGCGCCAAACGGGGGCTGGTTTGGCTAAATTTGCCAGGGCTGTTTTCAGTTCCCAGTCCAGCCCTGGCCACAGTAGGCCTGTTCTGGGACTTCTTTGTTTTGGGGATAAAGCAAACTATTTCCGCTAACTTAGCTTTCAAATCTACTTCAGGACCAGCATGGTTAGTAAGGGTTTATAGGATCCTGTGTGCTCTTGTTTTCTATTGAAAATGTTTAGTCCATATGCACACGCTGAGACTGTCTCTTTTACAATATTGAATAGCACATGCTAAGTTTAATGCTCGGCTGCCCGTTCCCTGCGCTGTCGGACTCGAAGTCCACGTGGTATTAAGGGAGTCCTAATACCTCTTAATCACTGTTTGTTTACAGCCTCCAAAGCAATATGTTTTCTGTCGTTGTCGCTCTCTTTTACATTAATGTTTGCGATAAGGAATTGGAGGTGCCATCTGAGTAGGTAGTAGCTGCTGCAGACAAGTGCTTTGCTGGCCACACAGCTATTCTTGTTAGGTACATGTGAGCAGGTTCAATAGCTTATAACTTTCTGCTGTTTGCTAAGTTTTACCTTTTTCAATCTGCTACTAAACTAGTAAAGGGTTTGCCTCTTGTGATGCTGTTGGCCCCAGCACACATCACAGGGTAAAATGGGCATGGTCTTTGTGAATACGTTTTAACATAGCATTCCTGGCTTTGCACAGATGGGTAGCTAATGATATTAAGTGCAGATGGTATTATTTTAATGCCGCTTACACTTTCGATGTTCGCCCATACAAGGAGGTTTGGTTTGCCAGTGACTCCTGTATGTTCTGTTGCGTGCCTGGAATCCTTGAGTGAGTAACTAATGCATTTGTAGTGTTATGCATAATGTACTGCTCTCACGTAGGTGTTTTAAACTCTTAAACAATCCCAAACCACCCCTGCCACCCACCATGGTCTTTCTGCTCCATCCCGGGGCCCACCTCGTTGAAAGGCTAAGGAGCAGTAGAGCATCCTTTGCAAAATATGTCAAATTGTGCACTTTATTTGGTATAATTTCCAACCGTGCTTCAAGCACACATGTATTCCTGAATCAGACTGCATGACTCAGTGTGTAGTAATTGTATAGCTGTTCAATCCCTGGTGGCACAGCACCTCGGATAGTGTGCTGCATGGCTAAACACTTACAAGGTCCCAAAGGCGAGACCTATTGGCTGTGCCAATGCTTGTTTTTCTTTGCAATTGGTTTGCATTGCATGAGCACCGCAGCAATGCTGTAGCACATCTGGACTCTAGTAGGATTAGCAGTGGCATAGCTAGACCATAGTCCACCCAGTGTGACCCCCGCACCCGCTGCAGCATGTAAGAGCGGGGGTTGCTGACAGATTCCCCTGATTGCCGGGGGTAGGAGGAGCGATTCCCACGTAGCTGCCGCCCTGCAATGGCCGCTGATACAAGCGAAGGGGTGGGTGGAGACCGTCGCCCCCGAAACTCATTTCACCGAAGGCGGCCTCCCCCCTTGCTACGCCACTGATGATTATTAATCAGCACCTTTTAGAAACAATGTACTGCTGTGCAATGGTTTCTGATGCATATTCGAATTGGGTTAATCTATTCTGGGCCCATTATTTGATAGTCATCAACAGTCTAAACCTGAAGAATAGTCAATGTTTCGACCCTACAACATACTGCATAGAGGTGTCTTCATCAGAACAAAGAGGACTTATAAATCAGGTGGCATCCTAAGGATAAGGTCAAAGTGTACAGTGTATAAGAGAGTCCGCGCTCTGTGAATTTAATGGTACAGTCCAAACTGAAGGGTGGGGCCAGAGTGTTATATCCTTGTTGTCTGATGAGTGAATAGCAAGAGCGATATTTCAATGAGTCGCCCCTGTGCGCTGTGCAGCAGGTGCCGTACCTTGCAGCAGAGGAATGGCTCAAGTTCCAAACAGGAAGAAATTACATAATAATGAATTATAACCGTCAAAGGAGGAAACTACTTGTAGTGAAATAGGAATGCTCATTTATCGCACTGTAGACCACTGCAACATGAATCAAAAAGAATGAACTACCTGCCACATCCATCAAAAGTGGAATTCGAAAACACCTGGAAGTTAGCACAATATTTGTACAACAAAGATTACAGATAAACTCACATCTACTAGAGCCCCTCCAGGTGCAGTATTAGGGAGAAAGAAAAGCCAAAATCATAGCAGAACACTATGCCTTTGAGGTTGTGATATGTCAGGCCAGAGCGAGGTGACCCTTAGGTGATCTACGGCTGGAATCAACCAAGCAGAAAATCTTAGGGTAAGAAAATGGCCCAGAGCCCACGCTATTACTGAATGCTTTTAGAAGCTTTGGCTCTCTGTTGGAAAACTAAAGAACTGCTATAGCTGATCCAATTGCTGTGCTGTGTTGGTTTGCAAGCACAGCTGCTTTCACCTCAAAGTCCATATGAGAAACAAATAGCAAATACGAGACTTTAATGCTGGCCCTGAAGGTGCAGGGGAGAACAGAAAACAAATTACTACAACCTCAAAGTATGCAAGGGAGAGGGAACAAGATACCCAGGTGCAGGCCTACACCTGCAGCAGAGGAGACGGGGGAAAGGACTTCAATGCATGTGCATAGTATACAGCAGAGAGAGAACAAGTGGCTTCAATGCGTGTGCATAGTATACAGCGGAAAGGGAACAAGGGACTTCAATGCATGTACATAATATACATGGGAGGGGAAACAAGAATTTCAATGCAGGCACATAGACAGGTACATTGCTAGAGGGGAGAGCGAATAAGGATTTCATTGCAAGTATATAGGATACAGGATACATGGGGTGGAAACAAGAACATCAATGCATTTACATAGTATATAGGGGAGAGGGAACAGATACCCAGATGCAGGGCTACACCTGCAGCAGAGGAGAAGGGGAAAGGACTTCAATGCATGCACATAGTATACAGTGGGACTGGGAGGGGAAAAGACTTCAATGTGTGTCGATAGTATACATGGGAGAGGAAACAAGGGACTTCAATGTGTGTACATAGTATACAGGGGAGAGAGTACAAGGAACTTCAATGTGTGTACATAGTATACACGGGAGAGGGAACAATAGACTTCAATGTGTGTACATAGTATACAGGGGAGAGAGTACAAGGAACTTCAATGTGTGTACATAGTATAAACGGGAGAGTGAACAATAGATTTCAATGCGTGTACATAGTATACACGGGAAAGGGAACAAGGGACTTCAATGTGTGTGCATAGTATACAGAGAACAAAGTACTTAAAAGCGTCTACATAGTATACATGAGAGAGGGAACAAGGATTTCAATGGATGTTCATCTTATGCATGAGAAAGGGGACAAGGACTTCAACGCATGCACATAGTAAACATGGGAGAGGGAACAAGACCTACAATGCATGTACATAATTTACAGGGGAGAGAGAACAAGGAACTTAAAAGCATGTACATTATATGCATGGGAGTGGTAACAAGCGCTTCAATGCATGTACATATTGTACAGTGGACAGAGAACAAGGGACTTCCATGCATGTGCATAGTATACATGGGAGAGGGAAAATGGACTTCAGGGCATGTACATAATGCACATGGGAGTGGAAACAAAGACCTCAATGCATGTGCATAGTATACAGTGGGCAGGGAACAAGTGACTTCCATGCATGTACATAATATACATGGTAGAGTGAACAAGAATTTAATTGCAGGTACATAGACCAGTACATAGAACAGAGAGGAGAGTGAACAAGGATTTCATTTCATATACATATTATACATGGGGTGGAAATAAGAACTTCAGTGCATGTACATGGTATACATGGGAGTAGAAACAAGGACTTCAATGCATGTCCACAGTATACAGGGGAGAGAGAACAAGGGACTTCAATGCATGGACATAGTATATAGGGGAGAGGGAACAAGATACCAGGATGCAGGTCTACAGCTGCAACACAGGAGATGAGGCAAAGGACTTCAATGCATGTACATAGTTTACATGGAAGTATACACAAGGACTTCAATGAATGGCCATAGTATACAGGGGAGAGGGAATAAGGGACTTCAATGCATGTACATAGTATACAGGGGAGAGGGAAGAAGGGACTCCAATGTATGTACTTGGTATACAGGAGAGATGGAACAAGGGACTTTAATGCATGTACATTGTATACATGGGAGAGGGAAAGGGAACAAGGACTTCAATGCATGTACATAGTATACATGGGAGAGGCAGTGGCGTAACAGTAGCTCCTGCGGTGCGGGGGGCCCCCAGTTCCAGGGGCCCCCCTCCAGCACTGTACCCTGGCAACGAGCACCTGACCTAGGTCCTGAGTTAGGGGTCCCCCTCCATGTACTTTGCAGGTGGCCCACTAAAGTTTCATTTTGCCACTGAGGAGAGGGAACAAGGGACTTCAGTGAGTATACATAATATACAAAGGAGTGGAAACAAGGACATCAATGCATGTACATTGTAAATGTAGTATACTTGTAAAGCGTGTTAACGCGGCATTACTGGTTACTAGTTACCTTACCAGATCCCAAACCAAGTCGACTGGATCGTTGGTACCTGTCATTGAGTAAAAGGCAATCTAACAATAAGTCAATCAATTAAGAACTTACACCACTCTAAATGACCACTGACCAGGATTAAGTTTTGAAAATTTAATATAAAACCAAAGATAACTGAAGATACAAACTTCTTAAGATGAGATTCAAAAGGTAAACTGGTATCACTATGAACATAAATTCTTTGAATAATCTGAGTCTACAAAACAGAATAATGAGTACAAGTTCAAAGATCATTAGGTTTGCAAGGATCGATATAAGTTGCAACCTAAGAGTCATTACAGAAAAGAAAATCCAGGTTAGTCTGTCCCTACACTAGACTAAGTGACATCCCTACTTAACAAGATCTTTACCCCAAAAAGGTGTCAGCCGTGGTGACTTCCTAAGAAGATCACGCACTTCTCTTTGTCTCTTCTCTGATAAAGGGTCTCTCCTGATCAGCCTATCTGCCTACCCATCCGCTTCCTTAGGATCCCAAAATCATCTGCTCTGCTCTCCTCCCGGGTCGCTTTTCCTAATACAAAATCACATTTCTGATAGGAACACCCCTTGGGACGCCCCTCACGTGGTACATCTTTGCGCGGTAAACTCCATGATGGTACTCTTCAAGACCCTCGTTAAAGTTGACCTTGGTTCCCAGGCTTCTTCTCCAGTGCGCCGATACCCCCTGAAATTCCTGAAGACTCCTACAGGCCTGCGCCAAGCGCCACTGAACAAAGCTCCATTCATTTCGACTGATTAGGACCCCTTGCACCTGCATACAGGCCATCCCACAGTGGGCCTCAAATTCCAGGCTCCACCATATCTATAGGTCGTAAAGCATATGGAAAGCACAGTACTTGGCGCCTCTCGACTTCTTCTCTAACAAGCACATTTCAGATCAAAGGAACATCATTATCAGTTCGAGCCTACTTGATTTACATGAAGCGGGTCCCTGCACTCTGAAAACATTTGACTTGATTTAAACAGCATTCTTAACTAACATACGTTTCTTAAAGCAACACATCTATAAAGCATATATTTCAAAACTAAATTCGATAATACATTTTGGAAGAACCATGTTAACCCCACCTCACATTATTTTAGCAGCACGTTTAGATTTTCTGTGAATTGCCATGAGGCCTACACAATTGAACTGGTTTGCAAGGTTCCACTTAACTCTTACATGATTCCTTTAACATGAGAACGTGAGGTTTTCATATTCATTCCAACATTTCTACATTAGTCTCACACTGTTATGATTATTGTTACCCTACTTGAACACTCTATACATTTCACTACTAAATATAAGACACTCTGGTGCAAGGCATATGTTAACTAACTACGTGCTTGTGAATATGGTGCACTTATACATTTTTTCTCAGACTAGTGCTCTCTCAGTCCCCCCTTTGATGACCTTCAGGGGTCATCACCATCAAAACACCATCACAAAAATGTAGGACTCTTCAAAGTGAAGTCGTGGCAGTACCACTTCTTTTCATTGTCTCCAATGCCTTCAGACTCTTATATTGTGTATCTTGCATCGCTGTCAACCTTTTCTCCTGTTCTCTCATAGATCTCTGCAATCTGTTTGCTCTATACCACTGATACAAACGCACCAATCCCCACAAAGTGATTACACAAATCACAATTATGATGATGGGTTTCAGTATGTACCAAACGATACCCTTTCCTAGGTTGGCAAACCAACCTCCAACTTTACCCATTCCATGACCTACTTTTTCCCACACGTTTATCTTTGTCAGATCCTCAATTTCATGGTGTATGGCAGTGATGTTTCGTATGTACTTCTCTAGAGGTTTTGAATTGTCTGGAATGTAAGTGCAACATTCCTGGACCTTCAAAGCCTTACAGACTCCGCCCTCCTTGGCGAACAGAACATCTAAAGCAAGTCGGTTCTGAAGAACCATTGCCCTTATCGATTGCATCTCACCCTCCACCAGCATTAATGATCTAGCAGTACTGGCAGATAACCTATCTACGACTGTAGCCAATCTCCTAATTTTGATGTCATTCAGTATCACTCCTAGGATAGGAAATGCAGCACCGAATACATCCCCAATCACTTCTGCTGCACCTAGCCCTCTCTTCCCTCTAGTGGTATTCCTTTCTTTGTCGTTTCTAAATTCTCAACATGATATATTTTGGGGAAGACAATTGCTAAATAACATGATCCGTACCAATTATCTGGTAGCTTCACATATGCATTTCTTCCACATACAAAATATACATTTGGAATTGCTTGTATCCCTTTCAAAAAATCTTTGGAGTAGTACTCCAATTGAAAAGCATGTTCACAACTGACTTGACCTACATACAGATTCTCATAATAGGAGTAACTCCTGTGAATGCACAGTTTCCCCCATTTCTCCTTGTCTAAAGCAATTGGACCAAAGCTACCCTTTCTTTGGTGTATCCTTTCTTCTTTGGTCCAATCTGTTTCCCATTGCCCTGAAGCCTTTAGAATCTTCTGCCTCCTGTATCTAGTATCTACCTGCCCTATAAACTTTTTCTCAATTTCTGACACTTGACAAGTCAGATTATTTCTTCGGGCATGTGAAGTATCTAACGTTTTCCATGGAATGAACCATTTGTGTAATCTGTCTTCGCTCTTGTAATAGTCCCACTTGTTCAGATGCTTGTAATTTGGGACCTCTGGCAATGTCGAATCAAAGTTCGAGAAGTAATACTCGAACCCCTCTCGTCCATAGAATATGCTCAACAATAAACTACATGTAATTCCATATGTCAATGGAAGATGATGGTATCTGATACCCTCCTCCACCGAAGCTGGTAATTGCATACAAACGTAGCAATTCTTCGCCTCCATGACATCAATGTATTCGTAAAGCAATTTGGCATAAGCATTTGACCTGAAGTTTCCCTGTGATTCGTCTGTGTGTAATCTTTTTATTTCCGCATCTAACAACGCTTTGTCTTTATCATTGATGTTTCCCTTACTATTAACAGTGATTGTCCTCTGTGTTGACACTCCCTTGATTTCCTTAACTGCAGTTGCATCTCTCTCGTGTCCCACTATATATGAAACAGTAACCACTAAAACTATAAGTGAAATCACCACCCCTAAAAGTGTGCCAACTATACATTTCGCCCTGCGGTTCGGGTTGCCAACCTCCATGATCTCAAACAATGTAGCTTTGGATGTTCTTCCAGCATCAACTTCTCCTTCTCTCCGAACACAAATTTCTTTCAAACAATGTCTCTCTTTTGAACACTTAGACGCTGACAATTTGCTCCGCAAAACAGTTTAAAGTCCTGTAGGAAATAGACAACCCTAGCCCTTCTCCATCCTCTAAAAGGGAGACCCTACCATTTTCTTCTTCCACTCGGCGCTAGGTTACCTTGCAGCAATATTTTACAAAGTCCTTTTCAAAAGTCTTTTATCAATCAGAATCTATGAATGTTGCAAGGAGTGACACTACGTCTTCATAAATGTCCATACGAAGAAACATTCCCTCAAGTATTGGGCATTCCTTGCAGCAACATGGGAATTCGACTGTTTCTAGGATTATTCTCCTTATTTCACTCTGGACAAGTGGACGAATAAAATGAAGAGTTAATGTCTTTTCAATCTCCACTCCTGGTACTATCAGTTCTACATCCACAGTTACAAAGGGGTCCGTTCTGACCAGGATCACCTTCTTCACTTTCCCAGTTCTGCGCCCCTTTGAAGACATTTACAACAAGGTATTAGTCCAAGACAATGAGTGTTCCAAGAACTTTCACTACTCGCTCAAGCATTTCCAGTCGAAGAAGAGTTCCCTCCAACACCGGATATCGTGAACAGCAAACCTGGAAAATCAACTGTCTCTAAAATCAATTTTCTTATTCCGCTCAGGAGAGGAGGATAGACGATGTTGAGTGTCAGCAACCTTTCGGCCTCCGCTCCTGGTAGCAGGAATCTTATTTGCACTGTGATGATCGGATCAGTTCTGATCAGGCTCACTTCCCTGATCCTCCCGGTTCTGTGTCCCACGGACATCTGCAACGAGGTAGGTCCAATCGGGAGTAGAGTACCTTCTGCTAGGCACTCGCACCCTCCTTGATCTTCTAAGACCTTCCTCGGCTTGATCCTGGGTATCTTCTTCTGGATCCGAGTCTTCGGATATAGGAGCAAGCGTTTCTTCCTGAGCCGACCTTAAACTTAGCCTCCTTCTTCTTTCCGGCCAAGTGGCAGCTCCAAGCCTTGTTCTCCTATTTCTCGTCCTCACACTCAGTTCTTGGTCGCTCTGGTACTGATCTGTGTCTGAGTCGTATTCACTACAGCTCTCCCCTTCAGTTGCGTCTTCAGTCTCACTGCCGTCCTGTCTTCTCTCCTCTTCTGGATCCGATGCGTTCCCACCTTCTTCCGACACCCCCTCAGCTGATCCACTCCCCTCTTGTGACTCTTCTTCCACGACTGAACTTTCGTCTGGGATAGGAGCTGTTTCTTCTAGAGGTGCTGGAACTCTTCGAGTATGGGATGCATGGATCCAATTTGGCAGCCCTCCGCACTTCACCGCGGTGTTCGTGATCAGGATTACCTGAAAGGGCCCACGCCAGCGTACATCTAGGCAGTTCTTCCGGACGTGCTTCTTGACCAACACCCAATCCCCTGGGTTCAGATCATGACACAGATTCCTTGATGCTGGAACTTCAGCCGCCTGCACCTGAAGGGACACAGAATGGATGGCGTCAGACAGTCCCTTACAATAATCCAAGATCAGATCATCTGTGATATTCAATAGGGCAGCAGTTGGAACCGTAGGAAGTCTCATGGCCCTCCCCATCAGAATCTCGTGTGGAGAGAGACCTGTCCTCCTGTCAGGTGTGCTGCGCATGCTCATGAGCACTAAAGGAAGAGCATCTGGCCAACTCAAAGATGTGGATGCACAAACTTTAGCCAATCTATTCTTCAGAGTGCCATTTACTTGTTCCACAATCCCTGAGGCTTCTGGTCGATAACTACAATGCAGTTTCTGATCGATCTTTAATGTGGAGCACAACATCTTCACTATTTCGCTGTTAAAATGTTTTCCTCTGTCCGATTCCAGAGAGGCAGGCACCCCGAAGCGCGGTATCAGCTCCCTGAGCAACAATTTAGCTACTGTGAGTGTATCGCACCTACGTGTAGGGTACGCTTCAACCCATCTGGAAAATATACATACGACCACCAGCACATACCTAAGGCGGTTAACTCTTGGCATTTCAATAAAGTCTAATTGCATTCTATTGAAAGGCCCCCCCGACCTCCCAATGTGACTCAGTGTGACTGGTGTCCTTTTGCCTATGTTCAGTTGTTGGCAGGTAACACATCGCTTGCATACTGATTCTGCTGCTATTCTAAATTTAGGGCAATACCAAGTCTGCCTAAATACTCTCATCATAGCGTCTCTTCCTAGGTGTACTGGACCATTTATTTGCCTTGCCATGGGATTCGCTAGTTCCTCAGGTAACACAGCCCTCCCATCTGCTGAAATCCAAAAATCCATCTCGCTTCTCACGCAACCTGCTATTTCCCATGCCTTTTTCTCTGCTTCAGGTGCGTTCTCCTGCATCACTCTTAAATCCTCCCAAGTGTCTACAGTCTCTAACATCATGCTTAATTCTGTCTTTTCTTCAGCACCATCAATTTCCACTTTTGAAAAAGAATAATCTTGTTCCGCACAATAGCGTGCGACCTCATCAGCGTACCTGTTGCCTTGTGATACAAAATCTGTATTCTTAGTATGAGCTACACATTTTACTATTGCTATGGCAACTGGACCTTGTAGTGCTTCTAACAACAATCGCACAAATTCTCCATTTCGGATGGGCGAACCAGAGGAGGTCATGTAACCTCTCTGAGACCACAACTGCCCGAAATCGTGAACCACACCGAAACCATATTGGCTGTCAGTGTATATGGTGACTGTTGGACTTTGGCCCTTAGGGCAGGTTCACCCCTAGACTTTTTGCTTGAAATGGTGACCTGGAGATGGTGATTTTTGGATTCTGCGCACTTTCACTGTGTCCCAGTGGAAAGTGCGTGCGCACTCTGAGTGCATGTGCTGAGCTAGGCCTGCCCGCCCATAGGAATGCATGGGGAATGTATGTGTCCCTGGTAGTTCCTGATGCGTGGGGTGTACAGGCTTGAGTCTGGTATGTGTGAACTCGTGAGAGTGAATGCTGCGAGATGGTGTATGCAGCATGTATGTGTCTAGTAGCGAAGCGCCATTTCTAGACATGGCTGTACGTGTGCTGTGAGGGTGCTGGCGTGTGATTGGCTGGAGCTGGCTGGCATGCCAGGCTCCAGGAAGTCTGGATGGGTCTGCCCGGTGGTGAGTGGGAGATTAGCATGAGTGATGTGTGGGAGGAGTGTACCTGTGTCCTGGATGGGCTGGGTTTTCCCCACACAATGCTGGCTCCGCCCCCCTGTGGTGTGTCTAATGACCCAAGCCCTGCCAGTGAATAGAGAGGGTGGTTGAGGTAAACAGAGTACTCAAGAACCAGCTGCGACTGGTTCCGCCCCCACTCTGCACCTTCAGACAAAGGAATGCACTGTATAAAAATGGGGCTGTGTCCCCACTGAAGTTGTTCTCTTCCAGGATCCTGAGGGGGCTGCTGCTGCTGCTGCTGGGCCAGAGGACCGCCACTTGGGGTGTCTCCCTGCCTGGAGACCCAGTGAGCTGGCTCTGGGCCCAGCCTTGCCCCCCTGCCTACCAAGGACTTGCTGGAACTCTGCCCTGCTTGCTGAGGGCACCTGGGAGCGCTTTATCCTATTTGTAGCGCTAGGAGCGCGCTTTATGCCCTCTAGCGCTTGGAAGCGCTTTGTTTTTGATTATAGCGCTTGGAGCGCTGTGATTACCCGCCTGGCGCCTTAGAGCGCTGTGGTTGCAGAGGCCGGTGCCCACCCGGCATTGTCCGCCCCAAGCGAGTGCCACCTCGCTTATTTTCGAGGGTTTTTGTCGCCTGGCAGGTGCCCACCCTGCCAGGGACCTTGCCGCCCGTTTTCCACTTTTTCTTCGAGGGTGCCGACCCCTCGGTAACTTCAGCCCCCGCCTAAAAGTGCCTGGAACGGGTCGCCGCGCTGCCCGCGACGACCCGGAAGTGGTTCGTCAGGCCGGCCAATCAGAGCGCGGCCCGACGGAAGTCCCGCCCCCGCAGCCGCGACCCGGAAGTCAGGCAGGCCGGGGGGCAGGACAGAGAGGCAGGCGGAAGCTGCTGCCGGCCGGGGCTCCCATGTGAAGGGAGAGCCCCGGGGAGAGGAAGAGCCCCGCCGAGAAGGACCCCAACGCCTGCAGAGTCCCCCGAGGATAGCCCGGTGAGTGGAGAAGGGCTGGGGGACTCCCGCGGGGTATTTTGCTGTCTCGAGTCCGGGAGGGACTCCAAACAAGGCGGCATTTGTTGTGGGGGCCACGAGGCTCCGAGGCCATTGCTGGATGTTCTGAGCCCAGCGAGGCTCCAACGTCGTGGGGGCATTCTGGCTGCAGAGCCCTGAGAGGCTCTGGGAGGGCCATTGTTGCTTTGAGCCCGGAGAGGCTCGGGGGCATTTTCTGGTTGCGAGCCCCGAGGCTCAAAGGGGGCAATTATTTCACGAGCCCTGAGAGGCTCAAGGCGCCCCAGTGTTAAGGAGCCCAGAGAGGCTCAGGGGCAGTCCATGTGTTTAGAGCCCAGTGAGGCTCTTTGGGTGCCATGTGTGTTTAGAGCCCAGAGGAGGCTCCAGGGGGCATTTCCTTTCGCCCCACCAGTGTTCTGAGAGCCCAGCGAGGTTCCCACATTGGCCCCCTTGTTGTTCTTGAGCCCTGGAAGGCTCAAACCTCAATTGCACCAGTTGCCCAGCACTTTGTGGGCAACTGCTACGTTTAGGACCCTGACACTGGACACAGGGCGTCCTAGCCCCAACAAGGCCAGAGGGCCTAGGGACAGTCACAGAGGGTGACTTACGTGAGTTTGGCGCAATTGTACTTTTCTATGCACCTCTGAATGTATTGTGATGCATCATGTGTTTTCCCCCTTACACCTCTGCAGGTATTGTAATACATAGGTGGTTGTTTTCTCCCTAGTACAGGTGGTGCTAGTGAGATCCTGGTTACCAGTAATTACTGGTTGTGCACTCTATTGTTATATTGTGTGCTATTTTGTGCTAAAGTAATTTTACTTTCTGAAAGTGCTACTTCTGATTCCTGACAGTGGTCCAGGTGGCCCTGTCTTGTACATATCCCCTGTAAATTCTGCCCGTGCCTCTGGCACATTGTAAAGTGTGTGTTTTATCTAATGTGTTTTGGTGTAATACAAAGGCTATTTTTATATAACCTTGTGTGGAGTTTCCTTTGTGGTGGGCCTTTGGTTGTTGTTGCTGGGGTGCGTGCGCAAATACTTAGCCTACATCGCCTCCAAGTTTAGCCTTGCTGCTCGCGCCACGTTACCTAGAGGGTGAGTAGGGGTTATCTTGGCGTGTAACTCCCTTGCCCTGACTTGGGTGTGGTGGTCTCTGACTGACTTTGGCGGAAGCCCTGGCCAGCCGGGGATCCCATTTCCAACATTGGCGGCAAGCGGCGGGATAAGGATTTGTGTTTGCGTTGTACCACAGTAGCGGCTGGCCGCACTTCAAAGCTCTGCATTTTAGATGACCACATTTTAGGGGATTGTTTTTGAAATTCCATTGTTTCTTCTCCTGAAGAGTGTCATTTGATTGTGTTCAGTACATTTGTCCCCCGCCCTGCTTCCAGAGTTTGGTACCTGTGTCGCTTTTGGTCAGGTTGAGAAGTCAGGGGTGGTAGAAACTGCCTTACCGATCCGAGGGGAGGGTGTGTGTGGATGAATGGTGTGTTTTCCTGGACGCATGAGTATGAGTTCTCTTTGATAAGGAGATTGTTGAAGTTTTGGAATTGTGTCCTCTTACTTCAGATTGTTCAGTCCCCTGTGTTGCACGTGTCTGTGAGCATCTTGCCAAGATGGAGTCTGCTTTTAATGTCTGGGGTCTGTTTTTGCATGAACTGAGAGAGTTTTGCGAAGAGAGAGACATTGCAGTGAATGAGTCAGACACCCAGTCCCAACTTAGGGGTAACCTGATCCAATGGCAGAAGGATGACTGGGAGCGTGAGCACAGTGCGGAGAGGGCCCGGGTCTCACACCATGAGGGTGGTGGGTCAGAGGGGAGCCCTGAAGAGTCTGAGGAGGAGGAAGATGATAGCACAGGGACGCCAGCAGATAGTGAGGACCCCATAGATAGGGAGTCCCTTGCTGGGTCCAGTTTAGGAGGCAGCGCCTCATCCCTTTCCCTGTCCCCAGAGGAGCTGGAAGATAGGAGGAGAGAAAGGGAGCACCAGCTGGCTTTAGAAAAGCTCAGGTTGGAGCATGCCCAGGCTATGGCACAGCTGGGCATTAGAAGGCAACAGCTGGAGGTTAAGAAGCAACAGCTGGAGACCGAGAGGGTCTTAGCGCAGGACAGGATAGAGGAGGCTGAGAGGGCCGCCACCAGAGGCAAAGTAGCTCTGGAGGGTAGACTATCCCCTGCGCGCAGTGTTGAGTGTCTGGATCCCCCAGGGAGGGTTGGGTCCAGTGGTGGCAGCTATTTAAATCTCAGTCTAGAAAGTCCCAGTTCCCAGAGTATGGTTCCTGTTTCCCCAGAGGAGGAGAATAGGTTGAGGTTTAGGAACCTTAGGAAACCGTCTCATCAGTCTTGGGAAGACTTTGAGGATGACTGTTGTGAAGCCCTGTGTGATTGGGTACGGGAGCCCACGAAATGTGATTGGGACCTATTGTTCGATATGTTACTCAGAGAGCAGTTGCTCAGTTGTTGTTCACCAGGGTTGCGCCAACACCTGTTAGGGTGTGGATTGTCTGAACCATGTGAGCTGGCAGAGGAAGCAGACCGCTGGGAAGGGACCAGAGGTTCTCTAGAGTCATTGGTGAGTGACTCCAAAAGTAGTGGGTCAGGGATCTTCCAGCCCAGCGTGGTGGAAGAGGCTCAGTGTAGCCCAGCTAGGTCCCTGGTTAGTGAGAAGGGTGTAGGGGCTGACTGCCTGGCTCAGTGGAGCAGGAGTCAGTGGGTGGCTGAGAGCCCCCAGAGGCCCGAAGCCCTGTCTCAGAACCTGGGTGGTTTCTTGAGGGAACACCAGGTTGGGGACCTAGGCTGTCCTGTTAGTCCACTTGAGGAGGATCTCCTAGTGAGTAGAGGACCTGGAGTGTCTGTAACCAGAGCTCCTGTGGTTCTAGAGTCTGGCAGTACCGCTCCGGTAGGGAGGGTACAGGAGTCCAGAGTGAGGAGTGATTGGGGGAGTTCCCCAGTGGAAGGACCAGTGGGTCAGGGACTACCCAGTTGGGCTAGGTTCCCGTGTAGTGACCATGGTGACACCACTTCTGGTCTGGGGGATCGTCACGCACTGTCAGGTGGACAGAGGGCGGGAGATCTGCGCCAGACAGACAGTCACGCAACAGATGTGACATTTGTTAGCCTCAGGGGGATTGCGAGTGAATCCCCAGAAGTCCTGGAGTGCCAGGCAATTGTTCCACCGAAGGTTCTAGACCAGAGGTTGGGAGGCCAGGTTCAGGATCAGCCTGACCTGAAGGGTAGGACGACTGTAACCAGTGTCCTGACCGGTTCTTCTTCCAGAGGAACTTCTCCAGGTGGGAGAGGGCAGACCTCTGGAAGGGGGTGCAGAGGGTGGGAGAGCCCACCTCTGACCCCGGTGCAACCTGAGTGGATAAGTCCTGGGTTGGAATGGCGTTCTAGGGGTACCCCTCGCAGAGGGAGGAGGAACCCTAGGAGAAGAGGTAGGGGGAGGAGAGCCTTCCCCGAGACTCCTGGTCCGCCTGAGGTTGTAGGCCCTCGGCTGGAGTACCAGTGGCAGTCTAGTCCTGTCTTGCAGACAGGAAGAGTGGAAAATGGCTCCTATGTGCCAGGGGTTACTACCCCCCGCTCTGCGAATTGGCATGGACCCGTGGCACCTGGGTGGCCCAGGGCCTGGTCCTGGCCGCGGACAACTTGGGAGTACCAGTGGGGTAGCCCAGTTGGTCCAGACAGTGTGTTGAGAAGGAATCCCATGGGTTCACCGTGGCATAGAACAGGAGGGTGTCCCTGCAGTTGCGGGCCCGCGTCCGTGTTCTATCGCCCCAAGCAGGGAAGTCCATCACGGTGGTGATTGGTCTCCCCTGCGTTTTGGCTGGAAGGGGGTTATGTTGGACTTTGGCCCTTAGGGCAGGTTCACCCCTAGACTTTTTGCTTGAAATGGTGACCTGGAGATGGTGATTTTTGGATTCTGCGCACTTTCACTGTGTCCCAGTGGAAAGTGCGTGCGCACTCTGAGTGCATGTGCTGAGCTAGGCCTGCCCGCCCATAGGAATGCATGGGGAATGTATGTGTCCCTGGTAGTTCCTGATGCGTGGGGTGTACAGGCTTGAGTCTGGTATGTGTGAACTCGTGAGAGTGAATGCTGCGAGATGGTGTATGCAGCATGTATGTGTCTAGTAGCGAAGCGCCATTTCTAGACATGGCTGTACGTGTGCTGTGAGGGTGCTGGCGTGTGATTGGCTGGAGCTGGCTGGCATGCCAGGCTCCAGGAAGTCTGGATGGGTCTGCCCGGTGGTGAGTGGGAGATTAGCATGAGTGATGTGTGGGAGGAGTGTACCTGTGTCCTGGATGGGCTGGGTTTTCCCCACACAATGCTGGCTCCGCCCCCCTGTGGTGTGTCTAATGACCCAAGCCCTGCCAGTGAATAGAGAGGGTGGTTGAGGTAAACAGAGTACTCAAGAACCAGCTGCGACTGGTTCCGCCCCCACTCTGCACCTTCAGACAAAGGAATGCACTGTATAAAAATGGGGCTGTGTCCCCACTGAAGTTGTTCTCTTCCAGGATCCTGAGGGGGCTGCTGCTGCTGCTGCTGGGCCAGAGGACCGCCACTTGGGGTGTCTCCCTGCCTGGAGACCCAGTGAGCTGGCTCTGGGCCCAGCCTTGCCCCCCTGCCTACCAAGGACTTGCTGGAACTCTGCCCTGCTTGCTGAGGGCACCTGGGAGCGCTTTATCCTATTTGTAGCGCTAGGAGCGCGCTTTATGCCCTCTAGCGCTTGGAAGCGCTTTGTTTTTGATTATAGCGCTTGGAGCGCTGTGATTACCCGCCTGGCGCCTTAGAGCGCTGTGGTTGCAGAGGCCGGTGCCCACCCGGCATTGTCCGCCCCAAGCGAGTGCCACCTCGCTTATTTTCGAGGGTTTTTGTCGCCTGGCAGGTGCCCACCCTGCCAGGGACCTTGCCGCCCGTTTTCCACTTTTTCTTCGAGGGTGCCGACCCCTCGGTAACTTCAGCCCCCGCCTAAAAGTGCCTGGAACGGGTCGCCGCGCTGCCCGCGACGACCCGGAAGTGGTTCGTCAGGCCGGCCAATCAGAGCGCGGCCCGACGGAAGTCCCGCCCCCGCAGCCGCGACCCGGAAGTCAGGCAGGCCGGGGGGCAGGACAGAGAGGCAGGCGGAAGCTGCTGCCGGCCGGGGCTCCCATGTGAAGGGAGAGCCCCGGGGAGAGGAAGAGCCCCGCCGAGAAGGACCCCAACGCCTGCAGAGTCCCCCGAGGATAGCCCGGTGAGTGGAGAAGGGCTGGGGGACTCCCGCGGGGTATTTTGCTGTCTCGAGTCCGGGAGGGACTCCAAACAAGGCGGCATTTGTTGTGGGGGCCACGAGGCTCCGAGGCCATTGCTGGATGTTCTGAGCCCAGCGAGGCTCCAACGTCGTGGGGGCATTCTGGCTGCAGAGCCCTGAGAGGCTCTGGGAGGGCCATTGTTGCTTTGAGCCCGGAGAGGCTCGGGGGCATTTTCTGGTTGCGAGCCCCGAGGCTCAAAGGGGGCAATTATTTCACGAGCCCTGAGAGGCTCAAGGCGCCCCAGTGTTAAGGAGCCCAGAGAGGCTCAGGGGCAGTCCATGTGTTTAGAGCCCAGTGAGGCTCTTTGGGTGCCATGTGTGTTTAGAGCCCAGAGGAGGCTCCAGGGGGCATTTCCTTTCGCCCCACCAGTGTTCTGAGAGCCCAGCGAGGTTCCCACATTGGCCCCCTTGTTGTTCTTGAGCCCTGGAAGGCTCAAACCTCAATTGCACCAGTTGCCCAGCACTTTGTGGGCAACTGCTACGTTTAGGACCCTGACACTGGACACAGGGCGTCCTAGCCCCAACAAGGCCAGAGGGCCTAGGGACAGTCACAGAGGGTGACTTACGTGAGTTTGGCGCAATTGTACTTTTCTATGCACCTCTGAATGTATTGTGATGCATCATGTGTTTTCCCCCTTACACCTCTGAATGAATGTTATGCATTGCATCATGTGTTTTCCTCTTACACCCCTACAGGTATTGTAATACATAGGTGGTTGTTTTCTCCCTAGTACAGGTGGTGCTAGTGAGATCCTGGTTACCAGTAATTACTGGTTGTGCACTCTATTGTTATATTGTGTGCTATTTTGTGCTAAAGTAATTTTACTTTCTGAAAGTGCTACTTCTGATTCCTGACAGTGGTCCAGGTGGCCCTGTCTTGTACATATCCCCTGTAAATTCTGCCCGTGCCTCTGGCACATTGTAAAGTGTGTGTTTTATCTAATGTGTTTTGGTGTAATACAAAGGCTATTTTTATATAACCTTGTGTGGAGTTTCCTTTGTGGTGGGCCTTTGGTTGTTGTTGCTGGGGTGCGTGCGCAAATACTTAGCCTACATCGCCTCCAAGTTTAGCCTTGCTGCTCGCGCCACGTTACCTAGAGGGTGAGTAGGGGTTATCTTGGCGTGTAACTCCCTTGCCCTGACTTGGGTGTGGTGGTCTCTGACTGACTTTGGCGAAAGCCCTGGCCAGCCGGGGATCCCATTTCCAACAGTGACTCTCTTTCCGTTTCCTGCTATGCAGGCACGAGTTAGGGCAATGATTTCTGCTACCTGTGCGGAATGTACTCCTTCCAGGCAAGCGGCTTCCACAACTCCAGTAATGGTACAAACAGCATAAGCTGCTCTCAACCGACCAGTATCGTCTCTTAAACATGAGCCATCGACAAAGTAAATCTCATCAGGGTCAGAAAACGGCTCATCCACAATATCTGGTCTGGGTTTCGTGCATAGTTCAGTCACATCAAGGCAATCGTGGTCTTCACATCCTTCGCCTTCTATTACAGTAGGTAATGGCATCAAAGTAGCAGGATTCAAGACAGAGCATCTCCTGAGGGTCACGTTCTCCGCGGCAAGGATAACTTGCTCGTAGCGCGTGAGCCTGCTATTGGTCAGATGCTGCGTCTTCGTCCTGGTCATTAATAATTCTACAGAATGCGGTACGTACACCACTAACGGATGTCCCATCACAATACTCTCACTCCTTTCAATGCTGACACCCGTTGCAGCAACGGATTTGAGACATCCGGGCAACGCTGCGGCTACCGGATCTAATATAGCCGAAAAGTATGCAACTGGTCTACGGGCATTTCCGTGGGTCTGTGCCAAGACTGACAAAGCACATCCCTCCCTCTCACAGCAATAGAGTGAAAATGATTTCTCATAGTCGGGCATCCCCAGAGCCGGAGCACGACACAAGTCGTCTCTCAGCTGCAAGAACGCCACTAGGCATTCGTCATCCCATGGTACCGGATCATTCACCTCCTTGTGCGTCAGTTTCTGTAAGGGTTTTGCTTTCAGTGAAAAGTTAACTATCCACTGTCGACAATAACCAACCATTCCTAGAAACATCCGAACTTCTCTCTGTGTCGTAGGCGCATTCATCTTCATTATTGCCTCAATCCTCTCTGGGGACACCTTGCGTTTTCCCTTTTCTAACCGGTGCCCCAAATACTGTACTTCTGTCAGACAGTACTGCAACTTGCTCGGAGATACCTTATGTCCATTTTCAGCTAAATGGTTCAATAAGGCAATGGAATCTACTTTACAAGCTTCCTCAGTCTCTGACGCAACAAGTAGGTCATCTATGTACTGGACCAGAACCGAATTCTGCGGCAGTACTAGATTTCCGAGATTCTTCTTCAACAACTGGTTGAAGATGGATGGGCTGTCTGTGAATCCTTGTGGGATTCGACACCATGTTAAAACGCGATCTTCCATTTTAAAAGCGAAAAGATACCTGCTCTCTTCATCCAATGGGATTGAAAAGAAAGCCTGGCAAAGATCTATCACTGTGAACCATTCTGCTTGACATGGTATTTGAAACAGTATCACTGATGGATTCGGTACCACTGGACAACATGAAACGACTATATTGTTAATTTTTCGTAAATCCTGAACTATCCTGAACTTCCCGCTAGGTTTCTGCAAACCCATAATCGGGGAGTTACAGGGACTACCCACGATTTCTTTCAGTATTCCCTGTTGTATCATTGACTCGATCACAGGTTTTATTCCTGCAATCGTTTCTTGGGACAATTTGTATTGAGGCGTTCTGGGAAACTCGGCATTTGGCTTTACCATTATTTTTACTGGTTCTACCCCTTTAATCAATCCTATTTCTTCTCCTGTGAAGTCCCATACCTCTGACGCTACTGCATCTCTTAAGTCTTGGGGAAGATCCTCTACTGTCAGAGTAGGATATAGCTCTACACAGGATTTTGAATTGGCTACCTTGAAAGTAGCATCATCGTCTGTAGTCTGTACCTCCACTCCTTGCGGGGTGCAGTATATTGTGCAGTTCAATTTGCACAGCAAATCCCTTCCTAACAGACATACAGGACTCGAATCACAAACCACAAACTGATGTTCATTCATATGGTTTCCTATCTTCACAGACACGGGCTCTGTCAATGGACTAGTCAGCCTTTTGTTTGCGACTCCTACCACCTGAATTGTTTCCCCTGACATCGGCAAGTCTGGAACCACCGCTGATCTCAGAGTTGATCGAGTAGCTCCAGTATCCACTAAGAACGTTGTAGGACACCCTGCCACCTCTGCCTCTACAAACGGCCCTCTCTGATCCACCTCTAGGACTGCCCCGAGGGTACAGTCCTCTTCACTACTCACACGTTGTCCTGTCAATGGATCAATATAATAACACTTTTCTTCCTCGATAAAGAGAGGCATTTGTTTAAAGACCTTTCCCCCTGTCGCTATTTTCGGTGGCTGTGGGAACTGGGCCCGTGGAGCCGAAGTCCCCCCTTTGGCCACCTTGCTTCCTGGAACTGTCACATTTGGAGCTGGAACTTCTTGAACCTGCTCTTCTACTTCTAGCTCTCCAGTTTCAGGGTTAAAGGGACACTCGCGTCGCCAATGTCCCACCTGGTGACACAAATGGCACTTTGTCGTTTTCTTTAAAGTGGCAAAGTCTACCCTAGGTCTCTGACCTTCTTCATTATCCTTGTTCTGACCACTTGACTTCCGTCCCATTGTCCCCGTTCCCTGTTTCTGCTGTCCGCCCTTCCCGGCTGACTGCATCTGCACTACCATCAACTTCTCCTTTAGATTCTTTGCTTTAGAATCTATTTCGTCACTGCAGTATCTTGCATATCGCAGGATCTCATCTAGTGGTTTGTTCTGCCAACAGATTAAATGTTGTTGAATCATCAAACAAATATCTGGTCTCAGACCCAAAACGAACTTTGACACAAACTGTCCTATGTCTTTGGGATCCATGACATCGAGTCCACTATATTGTTTGAATATTTTCAGTAATCTCTCATAAAACTCATGAACTGTCTCCTTGGGTTCCTGCCTTGTTCGGTCTATTTTTACCCAATCTATATCTTGTGGAGGCACTTTATCCTTTAACCAGGCTATTAACCTTTCGTACTTCTCCATGACACTGTCCGATGGTCCATTAGTTCTAGCATTCCTCTCAGGCTCTGCATTTGGCCACTGGACACTAATATTGCATGTTACCCACAAATCCCCTGGAACCACAATGTCGAACAAGGCGTTCAAATCAATCCACAATACTTTGGAGATCTTTACAAACCTTTCTACCTGCTTATACCACTCGACTGGGTTTTCCCTCAGTTTCGGAAACGAGTTGGTAAATGCAGCCAAATCTCCCCTACTCCATGGTACATGTACATAGTTCCCATTTGATATCGCTCGCAAAGGGAATGCCTCCATCTGCATTACCCTGCCCTCTGGGGTCAGCATAGTTGTACTGCGTCTAACTGTACCCCTTTTGGACCATCTCTCCTCCCATTTGTCCAGATCTCTCCACACCCTTATTCCCAATATCAACTCTCTTATGTGTGTTTTTAATCCTGTAGTTCTCTTCTCGTCTAGGTCTTGGTCTGAGTACTGCAACCTATGGTTACTCTGTAATGTCTTCGTTCGGGACAAATCTACCATGTACCTGTCTGCCAAGTTAGACAGTTTCTCATGAATCGCTCTAGCCTTCCTAGTAGTATCCTTCGCTATGAACAGCAGCTCATCTTGTTCGTACAAATCGATCCTTTCTAAAGGCACCGTCCCTTCTATAATCTCGTCTAGATCGGATTTTAGACTGGAGACATCAAGCCTTTTAACCTTTATCGCAGCTTTCAGTACTTCGGCTCTAGGTGCTCCTTCCACCTCTCTCCCATCCCAGCTCCTAGTCCTGCGCCTAGGTTCTGGTGAGTTATGTGGAGTCCTCCCATGCTCCCATCTCTCTAGGTCCCATGCCTTTCCATCTTCTCTGGGTGGATGGTGAAACACTCCTTCGCCCCTCATAGCCCCACGTTCCCCATCCTGTCTAGTTTCACGGGATGCATGGTAAGATATTCCATTACTCCCTCTCTCTTCCTCATGCATCTGTGACCTTTGATCACTTGATGTATGACGTGATCTTTCACTGTTCCCTCTTTGCCAGTGCTGTACATTTTCCCCAGGTGCGTGATGAGTGCACCTAAACCTCTCTCTGTACTCTTGTGTTCTCTGGTCTCCCTCGGTTTGCATGAGGCGAGACATCTCCTCACACTCCATACTCCTACCATTTTGCTCCTGCTGTTCCCTCCGACCTATAGGACGTGTAACTCTTCCATTCTCTTGACTTTGACCCTCTCGCCCCTGACTGCTTTCGCTAGCCCCGCAATGAGATACAGTCCCATTACCTCGGTTTTCCCACTCGGGTTCTGTTCTTGACCCATTACTCGGAGTTACCGTGGACCCCTCCCATTCTCTCAAATCTGCTCTTAATTCTGTATAAGATTTCGGCCGCGGTCCCCTCAGGTCCATTGGTCCTCTCTGACCTCCTTGTCCTGTTTTGGGACCCACAGTCGTATCGAATGGGGTGTTCCACGTTACCGATCCTGGCAATTGCTTCCATGCATTTGTCGTGTTATTCCTCCTTTCCATCTCAATCCTTTCTCTATCTAACCGAGCCTGCTCTTCCCCTCTCCCATGATCTGGATTGTAAATCGACACTATAGGTCCTATGGTAACAGGTACTTGAAGAGCATCCGGTAATCCAAAAGACTCAGCCTTTTCTGTGATTGGCGTTTTCTGCACCACAAACCTTCCCACTACACTCTGTACTGTACTAGGTTGAGGTGTCTCCCCACCTTTGATAGGTGTCCATTCCGATATAGGGAGTGGTGTATACCCCTCTATGGCATTCCCATCTTCCCTTGCGAGCCCTCTATCTTCAATTTCCTCAACTCTCGGAGGTGGTCTGTCTATCAATAATCTATTTATCACATTGTCCTCCGACTCGCTCTCCTCATCCTCTTCCATGAGGTTCCTCCCACCTACCACCTCCCTCATTGGATACAACTTCTCTACCTCAATAGCCTGTACCCTCCATCTCTTTGCCTCCTCGTCCCATTTAGAATCTCGCACTGCTCTTACCGATCGAGTCAATCTTTGTTGACGCCTGTCCAAATTTCTATCGTGTGCCGCCCTAATCCATGCATTAAGGGCCTCAAACTGGGTTGGTCTAGGTGAGGGTTTCAATGAGGACATGGTTGCTTTTAGCCGATGTAACACCTCTAGCTTAAACGTCCCGTACTTTGGGAACTGCATTTCCTCATTTCCTTCCGTAAGCTTATTCCAAGCCCCAATCCATAATATCGTATGCAGCCCCACATTCGTTGCCATATAATGAGCTGGTGTACCCTCCGGCGGTGCCTCTTCCCCGTAATAATGTTCACTTCTTTTTCTTTTAAAAATCCCTTTCAAACACTTAAAACACTTCATGATTTCTCTTTTCTCCGCGTTTGTTTACTTCCTAATGACAATCTATCAATCGCCGCGCTGTTCCCGCTAACTGGCCTATCCGATCGCGACTTTTCACTGACTTCGCACCAGCCGCCCAATCGCGTCGCGGCTCTTGCCGACGTCACACCAACAGTCCTATCACGTCGCGGCTCTTCACGCGCCACCCTATCTCAGCGCGGCTCTTTCTGACGTCACTCGTCCCCCTTTGCAGCAGTTCCCCTCCTTTCTCAGCTCGTCTCCTCGGTCATGCATGCGTCCCATTCATACTCTGGAAAATGATTACTTCCGTCCAAGCAATCACCTTTCTTGACTGTACGCCCACAGTCTTTTCTGTAGTTGTCACCTTATGTGATGTATTCCTATAGGTTCTGAACCGATCCCCCTATTCCTGACCCTATTCTGGTTAAACAAACCAACAAGTTAACTAGCAGTCAGCCCATGAGGCAGAAAACCCCCATGATGCAGATACCGTTATCTGACGCAGTCACACTACGGCACAGGAACGTGTTATCTGATTAGGTCATAACGCTTGCGATCTAATTAGACAAGCGATATTCCTCCAGCCCCTGATAAGGCATACGGAGTTCTCATAACAAATCAAACCTATGACAACCTGGGCAAAACCCTGCGGCCATTGTTTTGATTTCACCGAGAACTTCAGCAAAAGAATGTGCTAACGAGCAAGTCGTATGACATCCTTATTGACGTATCTATGTCCATCCTTACGTCAATCTCGGCACCTTAAAGGTATAAATATTACCGATATTGCCCTATGCAAAGACACGCGGTGGTGACGAGACGGAGCAGCCATACTTGCTGAAGCGAAGAGCAGAGCAGACCCCGCTGGCGCAGCCCCGCCTTCCTGACGCGCTGAGAACGAGAAGCTGCTTTCTCCTGCCGAGAAATCCAGCACCGGCGCTTCCGGGTAGCCCTCGCAGGCAGCCTGGAATATCGAGACCAGAGAGAGAGATACCATCCCTCATTCAACCTAGATTCCAGGTACAGAACTGAATAACCCCTCGCAGAGAATTCTTTAGTTATTCACTTGGCAAAAAACAAACTTAACTTAAACTGTAACTTTCTATTCCCGCCCACGTATTAGGCTTAGGTCAGGTACACGGGGTAGGCGTATTTAGAAACACCAGTTGAGTACGTTTAGTCAAATGTATATGTGTATGTAATATATTTTATTCATTTTAAAACATCTTATGGCTTAGAAACCATATCAATGTTTTTACAGTATTATTTCATACTATTGCTTTTAATGTATGCACTTTACTTAGCTATAAGTATTGCAATAATATCGATCCATTTCTCTTGTATGAGAAAAGAGACTGATCAATAAATAACACCTTTTTATTGAACACGCCCGTCTCTTCCTTTTCTCTACATTCTGATGAGACTAAGAATGCACGTACTGACTGAGTAAAATAAATTGCCTTTTGTTCACACGACTCTCGAGATACACTCTTGATTAGGGGAGAGCAAAGTTGTCATGTTCTATGGTTGTCAGAAACTAAATCCCTTCTTGTCTAATCAGGGAAGTTAATTCCTTCCTGAACATTCGAGAAAGTTTCTAGTGAACTCTGAGCTAGCTGGCAAACCCAAAACTTTAAGTCTAATATCGACAGTAGTAGACCTAGTTAACGTCTGGTCTAGGCCTTTACTATTGAAGGTATTATTCCAATGCGCAGAGCCTATTGGGATAATAGGAAATACACTACATGGCGCCCAACGCGTTTGGAAAGGGCGATAAAACTAACGTAAGACATTTAAAGTAACTCAGTCGTGCTTTCTCACTCAGACCCCTTTCTCCCATAATACTCCAAAGACGTCTGGAGTGGGTAAAAGGTTATATCCGCCAGACCTCGCAGGAGGGAACTCCTATGTATGGTTCTTGGTATAGTCAACGTTGAAGGATACACTGTTCCAAAATATTGTGCATCTAATCTTTGTTTCCATAAGAAACCTGATCTGCAAACAAAAGAAATAACCGTCCTGTCGGTAAAATGGTAGACAGTGATGAGGAAAGAGAGGCAGTTAGATTAGCAACTGAACTCGCAGAAGCTGATACTGCACTACAAAATGCAGACCCGGAGATAATACTCATCCCGGTCATCAAAAGGAAATCTATAACCTTAAAACCTATAGAAAACGGACTGACACCTAGAGGTGGCACAGTCATATTCGTAATTGAGGCACACGAATATCGGCAGACAGAGGTATACTATTCATGGATAAATTTTCCAGCAGCAAATGCTGTAACAAAGTACTTCCACTATTACAAAATAGAGGAACCTCCTGAAACGTACACTCCTTTCGAGGAGGTGGAAGTACCACTCAAATTTCAAGAGCATTTGCTCTTATTTGATGGCGCCCTAAAACATAATAATCACATCACCAGGCTCGGTCCTTTAGGTAGACCAGGAGCAACGTGGCCGGTCCTAGCCGGATACACACCACATCCAGACATCGACGAGATGTCTGCAGCTAACCTGTTAACACAGCTAAAACAATTAATAAAAATACATAGACAATTAGTCCAGTATGTGATGCGGACTTCAACAATTCAGCCAGCGATTAAACTCCCACAGCTGACCCCTCACCAGGGGAACACAAATAAAATTACACCACAGAACATCCAGTCCTGCCTAGGTAAAGTACCGGCTAAACGGGAACAAATACCATTCTGGCTAGCGCAGAAAATCACCCAAATAGAGGCGGTGTTTCCAGACACCACCCCGCTAGAAAAGCACAGGATTCTGACTATCTGTCTTCCAATGGGAATCGCACCACACATTGAGGACTGTGACACTTGGGGTACAGTCTTTGCTTCCATCTACACAAAAACGCACGGTGTTCCATCCATTTCGGTAATACCAGATGTGCTAAAACAAATTCAAGATGAATACGGTCCAGAACCCGCTTTAACTCTTGGTATGAAATTACTAAAAGACTTCAAGCAGGTCTCGGCTATATTATTAGCCAACATAAAGGGTGAAGCAGCAAACGTGGCGATCCGCCAGAGGTTAAAGGAGACAGATATAGCAGACCAACCAGCTGAAATTGCCAGAATCATAGAAAAATCCTATGAGGAACTAGGTAGAGATAGTTTAGGTGGAATACCAGTAAAACCACAACTGATTGAAAGTCCTGAAAAAATATTTTTTAATAATAATTCAACATCACACAAAAAGAGCTGGGATGGAAACAAACAATCCAATCCCAAAGAAAAGAAATTCCAGTCCAGAGGAAGGTCTCCTAGGCGAAGAGAGAAATCTCCGAACCAAAGACACAGGTCACCCCAGAGTGACCCCTCTGGGAAAAGATATAACCTTAGAAACAGGGATAATATAAAAAAGCCTGATAGATATCAAGACATTGATACACATCCCTCTCAATCTTTTCAGACTTCCTCGCAGAAATCGGAAAGAAGAGGACGATCAGAACAAAGAGAAGAGCACGCCAAGTCCAAAGACAAGGAACCTGCTCAGCTAAAAAAGAAATTACAATTTCCAAAGAAGAAGGTAGCCAGCATTAAAATAGTTAACAATGCCGAGAATTCTGAGGACACAACTGAAAAACGGGGAATGGGCTCAGACAATGCTAGACAGCGCAGCAGAAGTGAGCATAGCTCGCAAAGTCCTTATGAATCATCTGGAGACAGTGGACACGAATGAATATCTTCAAGTGGAAACTGCAGACACCAGAGTTAGCAAACCTCACAAAATATACGAAATAACATTGCGTATAGAGGGGGATAAGACTAGAAAAATAAGGGGACTATTTTGGGATAATCTCTCCAAGGGCTATGATATCCTTCTAGCTGAAAAAGACTGGCCACCAGAGTTTGTCAGGGATTGCCCTCATGGCGAAGAAGTAATTATGCCTGCCTTCTCAAATCATATCCCAATTCATAAAAAATACACACTTGCTAGAAAGTGGGCAGGGCTCTAGCTCCTGCTTTATATAAAAATCACGTGGGATGGGATGAGGACTCTCCTCCTCACAAAATCCAGTTAAAATCACAACCTACTGCACAAAGGCAGTACCCAATTAAGCAAGAAGCAAAAAAACAGGTAAAAGAAATACTAGATCAGCTAGAATACCAGGGGGTGATTGAAACTTGCACCTCACAAATGAACAACCCTTTGTTTCCGGTCTCCAAACCAGACAATTCATATCGTCTAGTTTTGGATTACCGACACCTTAACACATGTTGCAAAACTTTTGCAGTGCAAAATTCGCATAGTGCTGCACTAATGAATAACATAGTGCGCAAAAAATACAAAACAACCTTAGACATCTCTAATGGATTCTTTTGTCAAAACATAGCACCAGAGAGCAGATATTTGTCTGCGTTCTCAATAAATGGCACTCAAAAACAATTCTGTCGGTTAGCCCAGGGGTACAAGAACAGCCCGGGAGTATTCTCAGCGCGAGTAACAGAATTACTACAAATATATGATGATGAAGCATTATCTTATGTCGACGACATTTACTTAACAGATGATGACTTGGAGACTCACTTGAAGAGAGTGAACACCATAATACTTGGGTTCGCAGCAGAGGGTTACAAATTCAACTTTAAAAAATCCAGAATTGCCCATCTGACAGTCCTGTTCTTAGGATATGAATTATCAAGTGAAGGCAAAAGCCTGGCTGACAATTTCCTAGAGAAATGTGCCGTAATCCAAGCACCTAGAACACTAAAAAACCTACAGTCGATTCTAGGCTTCCTAAATTTGGGAAGAACATACATTGCAAATTACGCAGAAAGGGTCAAACCCCTTTATGATCTGATAAAACCAGATTTTAAAAGATCCAATTGGACTCAAATACACACAGAAATTCAGAGATCCTTACAAACAGACATGCTAATTAAAACAAAATTAGAAACACGTGATAACACACGCAATCTTGTGATTCGAGTCATCCCAGGGAGATGCGGATTCACATACCTGACCTCTAATGAGGGAGAAAAGGTACCAATTGCATTCAAATCACACTTGTACACAGAAGCTGAAAAGAAGTTCAGCATTAAAGAAAAAATTGTTCATGCTGTTCAAACCGCAATAGCTAGAGAAAAAGATCAAGCTGACGGTAGACATGTCACAGTCAGAACAGCAGAATCAGCCTTTGAGGCACTAACAACACCGTGTAATTTACCAACAACAACACTGAATCCGGAATGGATACAATGGGTGAATTCAATTACAACGGACAAAGTATACTACTACTTTGATCCAGAACTAGAAGAATTAAAAAATCTAGAACATGAAAAAACATACCCTCTGCCAATCGACATTCTGCCTTTACGACATTACGCCTGTGTAATTTATACAGACGGACATGCTCAACCCCCCGTTTGGGGAGAACAGGCATACAACCCCACATGTGGGATTACAAAAGAAGTGTGGCGCGGAGGTAAACTAAAACCTCTATTAACAAAAACACACTCAGTAGAAACTAATTCAGAACAACAAACTGAAATACTAGCATTGAAAATGGCGCTGGATAATGCGGATCGCGAATTCCCGACACTTATAGTGTCAGATTCATATTACTGCGTCAAATCATATTACAAGGATTTGCAGACATGGATTCAAAACGGTTACAAAGATGACACAGATGCAACAATAAAGCAGAAACTGCTCTGGGAACAAATAGCTCTTTTACAAAAAGAGCTACCAAAGACTCACGTGACACACTCACTGAGTCATCAGCGTGATGGCGTTCACGTTGCAGGGAATTCATTGGCTGAGACAGCCACAGCGGCAGCCACTAAATCGGCTCCCGTAGTTCGAAAAAAGCGTACATTAAAATACATTGACGGTGAAACAGTGCTGGCTGTGAAAACGTCATCAAAAGGCGACTGCTCAGCGCTACCGATCAACTATCCACTCAATTATACATACATAATCGATGCAAACTCCGTCCCTTTTGCTCGAATCCCTGGAGTGGGGGATAGAGTGATTCCAAACATGGACAGGAGAAACTTGTTAATCGCAGACGCACATAGGGGCGAGGGTCTCAGACACCTCAAACTAAAAGATTCTCTGGAAGAATTACAATCACGGTACTGGTGGCCAGGCATGAGCCTGCGTCACACCATGTTTGTAAAAAACTGCCCAAACTGCAACAGAGATCGCAGTGGGGAAAGAAACAGTTTAATACCTCGTCGTTTTACTCCAGAAAAAATCAAGAGTAAAAAGGAAGGCTTGCGATTAACATATACAGGCTAGTTTCCACTTATAATGTAGATCACCAGCACTCGGCTGACGTCTGGACTGTTATACAAAGATTTGCGAGTCTAAATGGCATATACGCTAAGAGCATGCTACGTTTGACCATTGTTTTCACTCTAGCCCTCCAGCCTGATGGGAAACATGGCCAAATGAGCATAGCACAGCGGGAATCTTCTCACTTCCTTCCTGAGGGATACGGGATGGTGTAAAGAAAAAACCAAGGCATAAAGCAATCTATAACGGAAAGGATATTAGGTTCGGGAGCTGGGTGGGTCAAACATCTAATAAGTGTCCAACGTAGTCTAAATAACTTGCCAAGAAATTCTCTGAAGGGATTCAGTGCGTACGAATTATTATTTGGAACTAGGATGTTGATCTCTGACATTGATAGTCAGACTTCAGTGGTGAAAGAAAAAAGCTTTGATATCAAAGACCGTTTGGCTATTTTGCAGGACTTAAACAAAACAAGAAAAGACCTGAGCAACATAAAGTTGAAACAACAGCCAACAACCACTGAAGAACCACCACCTGTCCCAGCAAGACCTGTCTGGATTCCAAAAGTCGGGGATCTAGTCAGGGAAAAGATCGCGGTAAAGAAGGAATTTGGGCCTTCTTACAGAAAAGCAGTTCCTGTCTTGTCTATCAACGGAACAAGATCAGTTGTACTACCGCCACTTGCTGGTAAAAAGGAGAACCGAGTTGTATCCATCGACCTGGTAAAACCACAATCATGTGGCCGATAACAAACAGTAGGCCAAGTGGACTCCCAATAAGTAGCCGAACACCAAGGTTTGCTACCAGTACAGAGGTCCTAACGAAGAGGCTCATCACATTCGAAACGCCTACAGAAGAACAACAAGGACTATGCAACAATGCAATAGAACTCAGACCTCTGAAAACCCAAATAAAAACATTTAGCAGAGACACACCAATCTATAATGAAGTACCAAGCGAAAATGCAAGAAACAGTAATCCTGAAGCAATTGGAACAATTGACAGAACTGCATCCGGCTACTTCATAAACTTCGATGATTCCTCTGAAGGCTCCAGTGAATCAAAGACACAGCCATCATCAAAAACCTTTAAAGATAAAGCAAAAGAACTTTTGAAACAACTAAAAGAAACATATCTGATTTCTCCATGGATCGAATTTTGGGTGGGTTTTGGTGCATTTATCCTCATACTTTGGCTCATCATGGTACTTACTTTGGGACGCTTCATTGAGGGAAAATATGCTAAAATGGACACAGCAAGTCAGAAAATCAACTTGATCCTCAAACCACACACATCTTCACACGTCGAGAAAAGAGAACTTTCTTCAGTCAACTTCACAGCCAATCCGATACCGGGTGGGGTAGCCTGGGACAACACTGACTATGAAATTTATGGTCCGGTCGAAATCCTGAAATATCCACACCAAATTAAGATCTCATTGAGTGACTTTGCAAAACCAAGCTCATTTGCTGATGATTGGGACTTCGAAAGCATTAATAATATGATGTCTGACTTAGTAATGTCTGCTAAATTTACCAAACATGATTATTTGCAGGGTTCTACAAATTATGATAGTATGTACTGTTATAACCACTATGGTAACCATTTTTTACATAGATCTGCACAACCTAGAAATGTTTTAAATTATAATCAATGGGAACATTGTGCAACCCCTTCCAAAAGGAAGCTCAAGAACCTTCTATGACAAATATTCATACTTTTCAGGTTTTAACACAAGTAATGCTGAAGCATTTTATTTCAAATTGTCAAACAAGACAGGAACTAAGACCATGATAACAAACACAAAATTGATATATTCAGACTCATTCTTTGAACAAATGAATACTTTTGGTTTTGATTATTGGGACAAAAATGTTGAATTGAAAAGTGTTTGGGGCACAAAAGAATGGCAAGTACAGGGTATAGAATCTTTGTTTAGAGCCTGCATGATCCCAGAACAAATGATATTTTTAAATGACACTGTTCAACAAACTACCTGTCTTGGCCTAGCCAAAATCAAAGACTTAAATAAACCGTCTATTCCAAAGCCAACAATGAGCAGCAATAGCTCTATAGATGAAGAGATAGACGTAAATTCTGTATTAAACCAAAACAGAACACATCCTGATTGGAAACAGTGGTTGATCTGGCCCACAGATACTAATAACTGTCAAGACAGATTCCTGAACAAAACACAGGGGTTCAAAATGACCAGGCCAGACCCTAGATATTCCCAAAGACATCACCCAGGGATAATAACCACCTACAGTGTGGGCAAATCATGCCTTCAATGGCTACAAACTTCCACACTGACAGAAATTAAGCAACACCTAACTTTACTTACTGATGGTGCTGACTTACGTGATTTCATTATGGGACCGCGCAAACAGCGTCAAAAACGTTTCATAGCAGCCTCTGTATATGCAGCATACAATGAGGCCTGGAAGGTTACTCAAATTGAAACAGCAGAGAGAATACGGGAAATTGACCGTATTAATTTGGACAAATCACTTTCTGTAGTGGACAATGGGTTAATGACTCTGTCCTCCAGAATTTTTTCTTTGGACAGCATTGTGTCTTCAGCAATCGACATATTATCGCAAGACTTACTGTTGCTACAACACGGTCAGTCTCAATTGCGTTCTATTGTACAGCTTGGCTGGACGTTACAAAATCTACGTTCAGGCTATGTGCCTTGGCGTTTAATCAACACAACGTCACTATTCCAAATCTTTAACCTTACTGATAGACAAGTCAGTATGGCACAAAAGGGTGCTGATTATACAATCTTGAGCATTGAAAAACTCGAAAGATTACCAGTGACAATGTCAGAACGACCTGTCAGTGAATGGATAATACATGGGATAATAAATATTCCAATCTCAACCTTCAGGTTTCAATACTGCCAAAAATATATACAGGCTGGCACGTACGAGAAATTGGGAAAGGGGTACATTAAAACAACATGGAACCTGCCCTATTCACATGCATGTGTCAGTAATAAAGGACAGAAAGTGTTTCTTAGTGGCAATAATTGTGCGATGTCACTAAACAGCACGCTTCTGTGTAACGGAATTAGTTTGCATGGAGCCTGTGAAGGGAATTCATACAACCTTTCATGTCACCAGCAAGGCGCACCTGCAACAGAGATAGAACCATTCTTTCAAAGACTCTATAATGGGAGTTACATTCTAATTGTAGATCGCAGATGTTGTAGTCTTATGCCCGGGACTCCTTATCTCGTAACTACGACTGCGAAGGTCAAGTGCTGTGGACGCTCATTGTTCCCCAGCTCCTTTCCAGACAGGGAGGCAAGGGCATGGCCCAATTTGAAAATTACTTCTATTCGAATAGATACTTTAAGCAGAATGAAAACAGTGCTTCTTCAGACGCCTACAAGGCTCACGTCATCAAAAGAAACGTATGATCTACAAGTCGCAAGGACGACTGCAGAGATACATTCATTGTTATCAACTAATTCCCCCATACATTTCGCAGAAATCCTGAATGAAATCTTAAATATTTCTGATACCAATGGGGTCTCAAAGGTATTTAAGACAGTATTTTCGATGGCATTAACACCATTCAAAGCCATACTGGGTATTTTTCCAGATTTCGTCCATTCGATTTTTGGCGGACTTCCCCTGATCTTGGGACTAATTGCAGGAATCCTATTCTTAGTCCTTATTTTTCGTTATGGCAACCCATGTCACAGACAAAACTCTTGCGACAAGGGAAGAAACAATCCTAGCCATTGGATACCGGGACCGGATATCAAAAATCCTGGGACTCTCCCGGCTTAGAGACCTGAACATGACTTGGTTTCTATCATTTCGACCAATGTGGCAAAGATGTGTTTTACCTGTATTAAGGTGTCTGCTATGCGGAGAAGAATGCGTGTTAGACACCTGTCTGACGCTACAATCGGATGCGCCAATGGATGCAGAAACATTGTTGAGCCCGATCAAGGTTCACGCTTTGTGCTACCCTCAAAGGCTACCAATCCTGATGACGGCATTCGTGGAAGCTTCACCACTACGATTGAGGGGTAGTGAAGTTCAAGATGAAAGCAGCATCGAACAGGTACGACCTTCTGTCAGCAATGCGAATCAGAATGTCAATGGAGACAATCATGCGCACGAATGCATGGTTACACCTTTTTCCGAGTTAGTGGAACTTTCCCAGGAAGCTGTTGACAGCTTTTTCGAAAGCCTAAATGATATGATGTTCTCACCAGAGCAGAAATAGAGACTTTTGAGCAAGCTCGCACACGGCGTTCCCTGAATTCGGCCATCAACTTTAAAAATAAAGTCACATGAACAATTTTACCTCCAGTTCACGGACAGCAATTTTTCAGCAGCCCCAAAATATTTTTGCATATTTTTCGGGACACTATCTTCTGCTTAAAGTAAGAACTATTCTTAGAGAACTAAGGTTTCTAAAATTTAGATAGCTTATAGACATTAGCTGCCCGCTGGTATGTTCATAAATATTTTATTCTGTGATGGAATGGTCTCGAATTTTTTTTTCTGTATTAAGAGCCATTTCATGTGTAAATTCTCATATACCAAATAGCAATAATATATACAAATGCGTGATTACTTTGGCATTATTCTACAGCTTGAGTGCATACAATACATATGATTGCAATTCTTCCGTATATTTGAAAAAATTTCAAAATGCATTTATGTATTTTGGGGTGGTAAGGTATACACTATACTCTATAGTATGTTTTACTATGCATAGATTAGTAAATATGTCCATAGTTAGCGTGGAGTGGGTGTGATGTATTCCTATAGGTTCTGAACCGATCCCCCTATTCCTGACCCTATTCTGGTTAAACAAACCAACAAGTTAACTAGCAGTCAGCCCATGAGGCAGAAAACCCCCATGATGCAGATACCGTTATCTGACGCAGTCACACTACGGCACAGGAACGTGTTATCTGATTAGGTCATAACGCTTGCGATCTAATTAGACAAGCGATATTCCTCCAGCCCCTGATAAGGCATACGGAGTTCTCATAACAAATCAAACCTATGACAACCTGGGCAAAACCCTGCGGCCATTGTTTTGATTTCACCGAGAACTTCAGCAAAAGAATGTGCTAACGAGCAAGTCGTATGACATCCTTATTGACGTATCTATGTCCATCCTTACGTCAATCTCGGCACCTTAAAGGTATAAATATTACCGATATTGCCCTATGCAAAGACACGCGGTGGTGACGAGACGGAGCAGCCATACTTGCCAAAGCGAAGAGCAGAGCAGACCCCGCTGGCGCAGCCCCGCCTTCCTGACGCGCTGAGAACGAGAAGCTGCTTTCTCCTGCCGAGAAATCCAGCACCGGCGCTTCCGGGTAGCCCTCGCAGGCAGCCTGAAATATCGAGACCAGAGAGAGAGATACCATCCCTCATTCAACCTAGATTCCAGGTACAGAACTGAATAACCCCTCGCAGAGAATTCTTTAGTTATTCACTTGGCAAAAAACAAACTTAACTTAAACTGTAACTTTCTATTCCCGCCCACGTATTAGGCTTAGGTCAGGTACACGGGGTAGGCGTATTTAGAAACACCAGTTGAGTACGTTTAGTCAAATGTATATGTGTATGCAATATATTTTATTCATTTTAAAACATCTTATGGCTTAGAAACCATATCAATGTTTTTACAGTATTATTTCATACTATTGCTTTTAATGTATGCACTTTACTTAGCTATAAGTATTGCAATAATATCGATCCATTTCTCTTGTATGAGAAAAGAGACTGATCAATAAATAACACCTTTTTATTGAACACGCCCGTCTCTTCCTTTTCTCTACATTCTGATGAGACTAAGAATGCACGTACTGACTGAGTAAAATAAATTGCCTTTTGTTCACACGACTCTCGAGATACACTCTTGATTAGGGGAGAGCAAAGTTGTCATGTTCTATGGTTGTCAGAAACTAAATCCCTTCTTGTCTAATCAGGGAAGTTAATTCCTTCCTGAACATTCGAGAAAGTTTCTAGTGAACTCTGAGCTAGCTGGCAAACCCAAAACTTTAAGTCTAATATCGACAGTAGTAGACCTAGTTAACGTCTGGTCTAGGCCTTTACTATTGAAGGTATTATTCCAATGCGCAGAGCCTATTGGGATAATAGGAACTACACTACACTTAACTTGACGAAATGTCTTTCCGTTTACGTCCAGACAATCGCCTTCTCTGATAGGTTGCTTACACACAGTAACTTTCGACCAGCGTCCGTTACTCATACACTCACTCTTACACTCCACTCCCCCTATCTCGGTCCCACGGCGGTCAATGGTACCTCATGACTTCCGTACTATGGTCGACAACTACTCTGGATGTTCGATACACCCAAAACCACTTAAGCTCTGGCCTGAACTTAAGATTTGCCAGTTCACCCGTTTACCAGGTAACCGGTTCACCAGGTTGCGCGCGCTCACAACCTTCTCTCATTCACACTACAGGCATTCAACTCCGCAAGACATTACGATACAAATACAACACAAAACACCGCAATCTGTTCACGCATGACCCTTGTTATACTCACTCTCCTCCGATACTGCTGCTTTTCTCGCACCGTCTGCACCTTCGGCGCACGATTCTTCTGCTGCTCGTCTCTCGATGTCTAGGGGCCTTGGGGTAAACTAACCTCTCTAGATTACCTTCCTCAAGAAGATAACCATCCTAACTGCTACCAACTGTTAACGCGGGATTACTGGTTACTAGTTACCTTACCAGATCCCAAACCAAGTCGACTGGATCGTTGGTACCTGTCATTGAGTAAAAGGCAATCTAACAATAAGTCAATCAATTAAGAACTTACACCACTCTAAATGACCACTGACCAGGATTAAGTTTTGAAAATTTAATATAAAACCAAAGATAACTGAAGATACAAACTTCTTAAGATGAGATTCAAAAGGTAAACTGGTATCACTATGAACATAAATTCTTTGAATAATCTGAGTCTACAAAACAGAATAATGAGTACAAGTTCAAAGATCATTAGGTTTGCAAGGATCAATATAAGTTGCAACCTAAGAGTCATTACAGAAAAGAAAATCCAGGTTAGTCTGTCCCTACACTAGACTAAGTGACATCCCTACTTAACAAGATCTTTACCCCAAAAAGGTGTCAGCCGTGGTGACTTCCTAAGAAGATCACGCACTTCTCTTTGTCTCTTCTCTGATAAAGGGTCTCTCCTGATCAGCCTATCTGCCTACCCATCCGCTTCCTTAGGCTCCCAAAATCATCTGCTCTGCTCTCCTCCCGGGTCGCTTTTCCTAATACAAAATCACATTTCTGATAGGAACGCCCCTTGGGACGCCCCTCACGTGGTACATCTTTGCGCGGTAAACTCCATGATGGTACTCTTCAAGACCCTCGTTAAAGTTGACCTTGGTTCCCAGGCTTCTTCTCCAGTGCGCCGATACCCCCTGAAATTCCTGAAGACTCCTACAGGCCTGCGCCAAGCGCCACTGAACAAAGCTCCATTCATTTCGACTGATTAGGACCCCTCGCACCTGCATACAGGCCATCCCACAGTGGGCCTCAAATTCCAGGCTCCACCATATCTATAGGTCGTAAAGCATATGGAAAGCACAGTACTTGGCGCTTCTCGACTTCTTCTCTAACAAGCACATTTCAGATCAAAGGAACATCATTATCAGTTCGAGCCTACTTGATTTACATGAAGCGGGTCCCTGCACTCTGAAAACATTTGACTTGATTTAAACAGCATTCTTAACTAACATACGTTTCTTAAAGCAACACATCTATAAAGCATATATTTCAAAACTAAATTCGATAATACATTTTGGAAGAACCATGTTAACCCCACCTCACATTATTTTAGCAGCACGTTTAGATTTTCTGTGAATTGCCATGAGGCCTACACAATTGAACTGGTTTGCAAGGTTCCACTTAACTCTTACATGATTCCTTTAACATGAGAACGTGAGGTTTTCATATTCATTCCAACATTTCTACATTAGTCTCACACTGTTATGATTATTGTTACCCTACTTGAACACTCTATACATTTCACTACTAAATATAAGACACTCTGGTGCAAGGCATATGTTAACTAACTACGTGCTTGTGAATATGGTGCACTTATACATTTTTTCTCAGACTAGTGCTCTCTCAAGCGCACAGCTGCCCCAGCAACGGGGCGTCCCGGCGCTGTATAACTCTGGGGAACCCGTCCTGGCTTTCCCTGTGGGATGGTCCCTTGCTGGGAGTCCCCAAGGTGGAGCCAGGCATCCCCGGAATTGGTGGGGCCGTTGTGGAGATTAGGCAAGCTAATGCCCAGAGTTGCCGAGTGGAACCCCTGATTAGAGTAAGCACCGAAGCGAGAATTATCGAGTCCGCTGACCAAGGTCCACGACCCTGCCGCGCCGGGAATTGAACCCTGGTCCCAGGCTGACTTCTGCTCTCAGGCCAGCCGCCTCTAACCAGTGAGCCACACTACTCCACTGTAAACAGTGGAGAGGAAACAGGGGGCTTCCATGCATGTATATAGTATACTGGGGAGAGGGAACAATGGACTTTAATGCATGTACATAGTATACAGGGGAGAGGGAACAAGAGACTGCAGTGCGTGCATACAGTATAGAGGTGAGGGGGAGCAAGGTCCAGGCCTACAGTTCGATGCGGTCACGCTTCTACAACCCAAGGCTGGGTAGGGCTTAATTTCTCAAGAGGAATAGCCCAGCTTGTGTTCATTGGCGGGAATGCAGCTCGAATCCAGAGATATAACATTGTGCCTTAAACAAGAAGATATGTAGTACGCTTGTAGTACGCTTACGCGTAGGTGAAGTGCGAAGTGGTTCTAAAGTGAGGACAGCTGGTCAGCTCCTGCTAGGCCCCCCATAGAGCACGGCTCCAGGTTGTAACTTAGGGAGACAGAGAAGTGTGCCCTGCTCCGTGGTGCCCATGTCTCACACGACACAAGGTGATGCCAGGGGTCTGAACACAGGACAGTAGTAAGTCACGTGTGTCCTCTGTGGGGTGTCCTAGCATCTCGTTGCAGCATCGATTAAGTTCAAGCCGCTGATATTCACCCATACAGCCTTCTACTGTAGAATCTCAAAACCGATCAGCATCTGCTAGCTGTCTAATGTATAGAATGTCTGTGGCCCTCCAAGAATGTATTACTATTGGTTACCAGAATTAAACGTGGATGGAAAAAATAACTGCACCACTGGGAAGATGTCTATTTCTTCAACACAGATAAATTACATGTTTTCAGGAAACTTGCACAGTGCTCTATTTTCTTTTCCTCTTCAACGCCAGTGTTTCCACAAATTCAGCGTGTTTAGCTGCCTGTCCTTGCAAGCTCATAATGGGACACAGAGCGCTTAAAATACCGATTCTAATCCAGTAATTAATACAGGCATGGGACTCAGTCTTCCCTGGTCCTACCATTCTTAAAGATGGCCCACGGTTTTTTGGAAAGATCAAAATTTCCCTAACCTGAAATCTTTTTAACTCTTTGTTTCTCATGTTGTCTAAGATAAGCCAGCATGTTTGGAAATCTGTGAGTTTATAAGCGATTGCCATACCCCCATTTAAATTTTCCCGCAAAAAAAACATCACCTCATGGAGCATGGGTTGCCATAAAATTAAAGCATTTGTTAAATTAAAGAACATGTACTGGAACAGACCCCAACTTGCCATCCAATTTTAGGCCTATCTCATTATTGCCAACCTTTGCAAAGATATTGGAAAAACATGTTCACAGAGTCCTCACTGATTTCATTACCACCCAGGATCTACTACCTCTTCATCAGTCAGGATTCCGCACAGGATTCTCGACGGAAACGACCCTGCTGGGCGTAACTGAGAACATCCGTCTATTGTTGGACCGCGGAGAAACGGTTGCCTTGCTGTTACTGGATCTCAGTGCAGCATTTGATACTGTGTCACATGCTGTACTTGAGCAAACTCTCCACGCCACCGGTATCAGGGGCGCCGCCTGCAACTGGATTAAATCCCTACTAGAACAACGCACCTTCCAAGTTTTTTCCCAATCAGCATGCTCTGACACTATGATCCTTAAACATGGAGTGCCGCAGGGCTCTATATTGAGCCCGCTGCTTTTCAATATTTACATGAGCCCACTGGCCAAAATGATAGAAGAGTCTGGTCTACTCATGTTCTCGTATGCTGATGATTCACAGCTTATTTTCTCTTTATCATCCTCGGACTCCAACAACATCTCGTCATTAAAAATCGGCCTCACTAACATCGCAGAGTGGATGAGAAAAAATTTTCTCAAACTTAATGGCGAGAAAACAGAGCTACTTGTTTTGGGCAAGAACAAAGAACTCTGGGGACCCCAGCACTGGCCTGATGATGTGATGGGTACACCCCCGGTTCCAGTCAAATCAGCCCGCAATCTTGGAGTCATCATTGATGAATCACTTAGTCTTAACCAGCAAGCTTCTAAGACATCAGCTACTTGCTTTGCGATTCTAAAGTGGTTGAAGAAAATCTGTTGGATGTTGCCCAAAAATACCCAAAAATCGGTCATCAATGCTCTGATAACCTCCAGGCTCGACTACGCCAACGTGCTATACCTGGGGGCCAACAAGGCCACAACCCGACGACTACAGACAGTGCAAAATGCTGCCGCAAGATTACTGTGGAAAATTCCCATATCCACACCCACCACCAAGTACATCCGCGAATTGCATTGGCTGAAAATCGAGAACCGGGTAAAATTCAAATCCTTATGTCTTATGCACAGGATTTCAACTAACAAAGCACCCAAGTACCTACAAAATCTTATACATGCCCCAAGGGCATGTGTGTGTGTAAAGAGGTAGGAGGATAAAAGGTGCACCTCCTAATTAGTGTAGGCTTTATAATTGGTTCCAATCCCAGAGAGTTCTATTCTAATAAAATGACGGCTTTGACCGGGACTAGAAGTTCTTTAAGTTACTTAGCACCTACAGCACTGTGCAAGGTTCAAAACATATAGTCAACTTTACCTTTAGTTTATTTGTAGCAGCTTTCAAGTAGCACAGACAGGCTAGTTTACATCTTTTTATAAAAACCAATTTGATGCTGGTTATAAAGGTGAAGGTAAGATTAAACGGGCTCAGGTAAGCTACCGATATCTGCCAGTGTGGGACATCTTGTCACCTTGCCACGACCTATGAAACACCACGCAAATGTAGGCTTGTATGGAGCAGAAACCAGTCGGCAGTGGTAAAATCCATCTTTTATTTCTGAAACTGCACCTGGAAAGTAAAGCTGTGGGAGGTGGGAGGTGGGCTTGGGAAGGATTGGAGTTTGTGCTACATTTGCCCGATGCCCCCACCCAGTGCTTTCTCTATCCTAAGAAATTGGTATAAGCCATCTACACATCCAAGGCTTTACCTAAACCCTTCTGTAGTGGGAGCAATGACTAGTGCCGTCTTATATTACTTGTTTACCTGATTGTATTTTGATATGTTTCTGTACATTATTGTTATCCTACTATGTTAGTGATTACTATGCTGCCCCCATTATCTTGTTCATTCCTGTTGCCCCTACCCCTCTCTCTGTGAAGCGCTCTGATATCTGTAAGGATCTTGTTCGCGCTATATAAAACTTTGAATAAATAAATAAATAAATAACCTACAACTTTGAAAAATGCACTTTTGTGCATTTTTCAAAGTTTTTACAAATTACCATCAAGTATACATTTATGGAAATTTTCAACCCCATTAGCAAAATCGCAATTTGCGATTCCATCATGCATTGCATTTAAGGAATCGCAATTTGCAATTCCTTAAATGCAATCGCAATTTAAGAAATCTCAATAATTTACAATTTCTTATATTGCGAGAGGCTGACAAGTTGATGCATCGTAGAAGCCCTATTTGCGGGCGCAAACTGTCATTTCTTGCGAATCGCACTGTTTGCGCTCGCAAAAATAGTTGATGCAGGTGCCTGCTAGTACCAGATGTAGTGCCTAGTAAGAGAAGAATCTGGTTTTCATAGTGCTGCCAGGCAGAAACCAAATTAGGCTGAAGCTTAACTGTGCTTATGTTTTTTGAAGGCACAACTATTATGTTTTGTGCAGTAAAATTTGTATCAGGGTCTTGTGTTTATGATGCCTGTGTGAAAACTGTAAGTTTTCACCCAGTGGAACATTCTTGAGAAAGCCAGAATCTACAGAAGTCTGTGATATCATTATGGAATGCTGAGGCTGGGTCTGACTGAAAAAGTATTTGGATAAACATTTGCTGTGCACTGATGACTGGTATCAAGGGATGCAAGAAGCTATCTAAAGGTATTCTGAGAAACCTTCATAGAGGTGTTCCAAGGGAGGAGTTTTCACATTATAAACTTACACCTGGACACTTCTTGTATTGGAATGTTAGAAGGGTGCTGAATTTTGACTTGAATTCAGTGAAATCAACCGCTAAATTAATAGAATGATTGTAGTGCAATGAAATGAGAACCTGGGAATTAGGTTATCAATGAGACACATAATGTTAGGGTAATCCCTGACAGGATAGAGAGAGAGAGAGCAAAAGAGAGAGCTCTAAAATCTTATTCCTGACTTAATTAGTTAGGCTTGTGACCTACAAAAGGATTAGTATTTACACATCTTTCAAAGAAAATTGTGTTTATCCTTGCCAGGGTTCAGTCTTTGAAGCTAAACATCTCTGTATGCCCTACGATATCTATTGAACATCAAAAGCATATCACACATGTACATTGACAGGCCTCTATTCTCCTGCTTTGATTGCAGAGACTAAAGCAAGGCACTCGAAAATACCCTTTCCCCAAATATTCAGCGAGAAGTTCAGGGGATTTTCCATGGAAACGTAGATATATGACCACGACCAGGAGGCATGGACAGACAGTGGAGCTTCTGTGGTTAGAACACCAGATTCGAGGCGGTCCACCTGAAACAAAAGAAATAAAACTGTAGAGTCTAGTCCTTGTATTCCAAGATAATTTATTAAATGTTGAAACAACAGATACAGATACAAATGGCTTTTGTGACCTTCCTTCCATTCAGCAGCCTCCAATGTACTGAAATGCAGCGCTCCAGAATACTGGGTAAAAGGCAGATGGAATGGGAGCAAGTTTACAAATATAAACATAACAGCAAGCAATGGATGCATGTGCCAAACAGTATAAGATTTAAAGCATTACACAACAAATTTTTCCCCTTTAAGAAAATAAATAAGTCTTATGGTTTTTCCACGTCACACACAAAATCAGTAATCCATTTTGGTCTGGACCGTACCCTACTGCGCCCTTCTGTTGCCTTATGGTTCGTCTTCACAATGTCATACAAACACTCATTGACATCCCTCCCATATTCACAGATGGGTACATTCATAGCATCCATTTCTGTTCCCACATTAAAAGATTCTGCCACCTCTTCTTCGTTCCCATTGTTGACTTTTTGGTTCATGGCACCCTCTTTCTCAACATCCACGGCTTGATGAATGTCTTTATGATGTTCAGCGGTACTGCCTCCCTTCTCAACATCCACATTTTGAGCCACCTCTTTATGGTGTTCAGAGAACGTCTCATCATTCAAATACCTAAAATCTTCTTTATACACACCATGTTCCCCTTTCAAAACAGCAGTCCTTCTGAGGTTCCAAACTTACCCATCACTAAGACGGACTGCATTACGTTACCAGTAGGGGTTCAGAGAACTGACTTTCACCTTTATTTAACTTTCCATGGAATTCTCATTTTTACCCACAAGCCTTCACTCATCTTCATGTTCCTCTGCTGTTATCAAAAATGTGTATTAATTATCTTCACCCTCACATCTTTCATGGAAATATTAGATTCAATACTTTGGATTAACCACTCCGGATTACATTTAGATCTTCAGTTTCCACCCCTCATCACCTCAAAAGGAATTACACCCAAGGCATATTGAAAGGTTGTCCTATAAGCCCAAACTGATATGTGTATTTGACTCTCCCAATCTATACCATTCTTAGTTGCCATTTGTATAGCACCTTCCAAAACTCAGTTGAACCTCTTGATCATTCCGGTCCCACTGGGATTGTAAAGAGTAGTAGTTCTATGTTTCACTCACGATTTTTCAAAGTAGTTTCTTGCAATATTGGATTTAAATTGCTCGCCATTGTCACTGATCATTTGTACTGGTAAGCATACATTCACAAATACCTTGTCCATAAATGTAAGTACTTGCATAGAATCAATGTTCTCAACCACTTTTATTACCGGCCACCTTGAAAATACATCAATCATAGCAATGAAATATCTAGAAGGGGATCCAATAGGACCCATAATATCCACTGCCATGATATGCCCATGTTTTTCAGGTATAATGGGTTCACACATGTTGGGTCTTAATGTTTTTAGTGATTTATCTGAATTTGCACACCACATGCAATTCCTCACTAGTCTTTTCACATCCAAATCCCTCCCTGGCCACCAATACCAATTTTGACTCTGTTCTTTGTACACAATGCCAAAAACGTCTTTGTGATACATACTCATGATTTGATTTCTGAGAGATGCAGGGGGGGATTGCTCTTTCACCCCTGGGAACCATACCATGACTTAAAGACAGTTTACTCTTAACTTCACATACATTTCTCACATTTTTATCCATACAAGATTTCTTAGGCTAACCATGCTTACTTAATCCATTCAATGATCTGTTGTAAACAATAATCTTCCCCAAAAAATATTTTCCATATTTTCTCTGACACCCTGGGAGCTCCTTGATCATGAATAAGTGCAGGGCCGGACTGGGAACCACAATTGGCCCTGGCAAAGTGCTCAGCCAGCTCCCCCTTCCCCACTCGGGGGTTGAAGGTGCCGCCGAGCTCTTTGTCGGGACCGGTTTTCGGCCGATTTTATCAATCCTGTCTGTCTGGGATAAAACACCTCTCAAGCCCTTATTGCCTGCATCAACAGTGACAATATTACTCAATTCTATGGCAGGACCGGAGGCTTCGGATTATGCCTTACTTTCTTCACTTTCTTTCCACAGCAGCAAGAAAAAACACGTAAAACTACTTTTCCCATGAACACTCGGGAAAAAACAGGAAACAGAAACATAAGTCCTTCGTTAGTCTCTATGCACCGGCAGCAACCATCATGCCTTGCATCCACTTCCTCTTCCTCTTTCTTCGCTGCTCAGCAGCAAGTTAAGTGGTTTTTTGTCACTCTCTCCTGGGTTTGGGGGTTTCTGTGGGCAGCGTGTGGCTTTATTGTTTAGCGCTGTTGTTTTTCGACCCCTACAGGTCCCCTGAGCATCGCGGGACGCTTTTGGCGCTCCTTACGCGATTGGTTGGCCCAGCAGAGTGCGGTGTGCTTCTGGAGCCGCTAGGGGGCAGTGCTCTCTCTGCCTGTAAGCGCGCTATTATTCGCGTTTTAAACACGTTTTTTACCGTGTTTTCGCGCAGCTTCAGCGCTGTCCCTGGCTACCCGGTCCTGACACCCTGCGGGGTCGTAATTTAGGTTTTTCCTCTTTTGTGACGACCAGAGTGGGTTGTATTTCTGTGATTGAACACCCTGACAGGGTCGTAATTGGCGCTGGTGTGTAGCGCTAGGGGACGCTTGACCGGGTGGTGCCCTGATACATAGAGGGCTGTTGCGTTCCCTGGGCTAGTCCCGAAATTCGTGCCTCTGTGCCGCCATATCCTCTGGGTTGCCCCAGTCCCACAGTGTGCCCTCAGGGGTTTGCAAGTAGCTGTGCTGTACCTCCCTTCTGTAGAGCCCAACTTACCTTGTTATGCAGGGGGAGTCAGGCCAGTACACGGAGGAAGACCCTCTAAACTGTACCTCCTGGGATGATGATTTCTACCAGGCGGTGGATGACTCCATCTACAAGGCGGTGGATCAGGCGATAGTGCCCCTGGAACAACGCCTGACGGCGCGTTTGGACGAGTCGTACGCAAAGATTGCGGCCCTCATTCCTGCGCCTGCCCCGGCTTCGGATCCTTCCCCGTCCGCGGTTCCCCCCCCCACCTAAGAAACCTTGTACTGAAGGGATTGATCCGGTGGCCTTTGATAGCGTTAGGAACGCCTTTAAGGCGCTTGAGGATCCTCTACCCGCCCCACCTGTGGGTGCTCCACCTCCTACTCCCCGCACTATGTCCCCGGAGCCGCAGCAGGATGACGATTCTCCGGATTCGGAGGAAGAGGCCTGCTCTTCTAGGTCGTGGCTCCCGTCCCAACCGTCTACGTCCGCGGGCCCTTCGGACATGTTGGACCCGGACGATATTGTCCACCCATGGTCCTCCGAATGGGTCCCAGGGGATAAGGTGGCCCTCTATGTGGCTAACCGTCTCCGGAAGCCAGTGGACAAGGATGCCCGTAGCCGCCTCAGGGCGGAGTGCCCCCGCCCTTCCCTGGAAGGAAAAGTGGCAATGACCCCGGACATTGACCCTAAGATGGCCACTTTTCTCGCTAAGTTTGTTAAAGATCCCCGGAAGGGTATAGATCAGTCCTGGCGTACTTGCCAGGACAAGCTTCTGGACGCAGTAGGCCCCATGACCAAAATCCTCGACATGGCAGAAGAGGCTAAGGTGTTGGGGGACCTCATTTCTCCAGAAACCTTATCTAATTGGGCTCAACGTGCCATTATTTTCCTAGGCAATGGCAACTGTGCCCTCTCTACGGAGAGGAGGAGATCACTGCTGATTAAGATTGACCCTAAATTGGGTGACCTCGCATCTTCTGAGGCTGGCGCGGTGGCGCAAGGGGGTTTGTTTGGAGATCCTTTTATTAAGGAGCTTGGTAAATTCGTGGCTACGTTTACGTCACTGGACCGGGCCCAATCCAATATTAAGAACGTTTTTGCCCCTCGGGTTTTTGAAGGGGCCGGACGAAGCAGGGGCCGCTCGTTCGGTCTAGGCAATCCCTCAGACAGAGGGCAAGGCTCCGGACGTGGGCACGGTCAGGAACACAGCTCCCGCTTCAATAATTCTTACCCTATGAGAGGTCAGAAGTTCCGAAGACGTGGGGTCTACCGAGGTCAACAGCAAGGTGGAAGAGGTGAGTGTACTACCCTCCGCGAGTTTGCGAGTGGGAGGGCGCCTGGCGCAGTTTTTCCCAGCATGGCTTTCCCTTACCAGGGATGCCTGGGTACTACAGACGGTTCAGGGCTTCCAGTTGGAGTTCCATGGCCATCCGCGGCAGTCCCAGCGTCCTCATCCCATTACGTTCTCTCAGCACGATGCAGATTTGGTGCGTGACGAGGTTTCCGCCCTCCTTCACAAAGGGGCGATTTGCTGCGCGTGCGAGCACCCAGACGGTTTCCTCAGCAACATCTTTTTGGGCGACAAGGTCGATGGAGGCCGCCGTCCGGTTATCAATCTGAAGGAGTTCAACGAGTGGCTGGTTTACCGCCATTTCAAAATGGAGGGAATCCACCTCCTGAGGGATGTGTTACGACCGTCCGACTGGATGGCCAGGCTCGACTTAAAAGACGCCTATCTGGCGGTCCCGGTTTTCCCTCCGCACCGTCGCTTCCTCCAGTTCAGGTGGGAAGGACAGGTGTACGAGTTCACCACGCTGCCCTTCGGGCTCTCCTCAGCGCCGTGGTGTTTCACAAAGGTGCTGCGCCCAGCGGGCGCGCGGTGTCCGAATGATAGTGTATTTGGACGATATGCTCTTCATGGACCAGTGTCCGAGGCGCTTGGCGTCCCAACTGCAATTCGCGGCGGACCTACTGCAGGGTCTAGGGTTTGTTATAAACGAGAAGAAATCTCTCCTAGTCCCAGCTCAGTGCACAACCTTTCTCGGGTTCAGCATCGACTCGGTTTCAGCCTCCTTGAGTCTTCCCGCCCGGAAAATGTCGAGGATTCGTCACGAGGTTGCGCCAGACTCTGGCGAAGTCTCTGGTATCTCTGCGTCACCTAGCAAGGATAGTGGGCCTGTTGTCGTCTTCGATTCAGGCCATCTTCCCGGGCCCGCTTCACTACCGGGCCATGCAGAGGTTGAAAGCGTATCATCTCAGGAAAGGTCTGACGTACTCGCAGCTGATTCCCCTGTCGGAGGACGTGAGGGACGAAATGCGATAGTGGCTGACGCACATGGAGGCCTGGAATGGTCGTGCGATATTTGGCTCCGCCCCAGACATTGTGATAGAGTCGAACGCCAGTCGCTCGGGTTGGGGTGCCAGGTGCGGAGATTTCTCCACGGGCGGCACCTGGTCTGCCCTCGAGCAGTCGTTACATATCATCTGTTTGGAGTTGCAGGCAGGTTCCTTCGCGGTCCGGTGTTGGACCAAGGAACGGGTCCAATCGTGTGTCCTTCTGCGGATGGACAACGTGTCCGCTATATCAACCATCTGGGAGGCACCAGATCCAAGATGCTGGCAGATCTCGCGCGGGACTTCTGGCACTTCTGCCTGGACCATCAGGTCTCGGTCACGGCGGAGTATCTGCCGGGCCGTCAGAACGAGGTGGCCGATTGGCACTACCGACACCTCCTGGATGCCAGTGTGTGGAAGCTGGACCCGCGGGTGTTTTCTCAGCTGATGGACCGGTGGGGTCCGTTTTCAGTGGACCTGTTCGCCTCGTGGCTGGACCACCAGTTACCGAGGTATTTCAGTTGGCGCCCGGATCCGTCAGCGGAGGCGACCGATGCGTTCATCCAAAACTGGTCAGGCGAGCAGGGTTATGCGTTCCCACCATTCTCAATGATAACGCGGGTGTCAACGTTGCTGCGCCGCCAGTCGGCGCAGGTGGTGATGATCACGCCTTGGTGGAGGTCTCAAGTTTGGTTTCCGGTTCTTCTGGAACTTTCCTGGGATTTTCCAATCCTACTCCCCCACTCTCCTCACATTCTCCTGAATCCGGATGGGAATCCCCACCGGTTGTTACAGGATGGCTCGCTGAGACTGAGGGCATGGAGGATCTACGGTGTCGCTGGTCTCTCCCAGGCCTTTCGGGAAAGGCAGAGGACCTGCTCTCTAGGGCCTGGGCAGACAGCACCACCAGGAGATACCGATCAGCGTGGCATAGGTGGCGTCGCTGGTGTGTGCGACGGAGTTTCAATCCCGTGGGGACGGATGTAGTCCATGTCCTTAACTTCCTTGCCTCCTTGGCGGAAGAAGGCTTAGCCTATAGGTCTATCAATACTTTCCGCTCAGCCATATCGGCGGGGCACGACTTGGTACAGGGTTCCCCGATCGGGGAGCACCCTTTGGTTTGCAGACTGTTGAGAGGGATCCGCCTCTCGCTGCCACCAGAGCCGCGGTACTCAGTCCTGTGGGACGTGAACAGGGTTTTGAATTTGTTTCTTTCTTGGCAGCCGAACAGGTTTTTGCCTCACAAAGAGCTTACTGCTAAACTGGCGATGCTATTATGTTTGATTTCCTGCAGGCGAGTCTCAGGCGTACGGGCGCTCGATGTTACAGCCCAGGTGTTTTCCCCAGAAGGGGTGTCCTTTACAGTGAGCAGGAGAACTAAGACCCCTACGAGGGTTATTTCATATCCGGCTTTCCCGGATTCCCCTAAGCTGTGTGTGGTGCAGTGCCTCCGTGCATATGAGGATATGACTGATGACACTCGCCCTCCGGGTGAGAGACAACTGCTGATTGCCCTACGGAAACCGTACAAGGCTGTTTCTTCCCCAACAGTCGCCAGATGGGTGCGTTGGGTGATGCAGGAGGCGGGGATTGATACGAAGAAATTTAGTGCTCACTCAGTACGGGGAGCTATGGTCTCGAAGGCGTTTGCGCTAGGGGCTCGGTTGGAGGACCGGTTGAGGGCCGCGGATTGGTCCTCGGACTCCACATTCAAGAGGTTTTACTTTAAGCCAGTAACAGAAGTGGCTCGGCTAGTTGTCGATAAGCTTTGAACTGGCATAATCTGAAGCCTCTGGTCCTGCCATAGAATGAGAATTTGCCTAGCCTTAGTGCTGGTAAGTTCCAATTCTATTAAGGACTCGGAGGCGAGGATTATCCCCCCCAGGGACTTCCTCGAAGTGGACCCTCCCCGTACAGAATGTAAGTAACCAGTTTACGGAATTCATGAGGTTGGCAATGCTATTGTTCTGCATGCATTGATGCGGTGTACCTGGTTGTGTTCAGGAAGGTCAGAGTCTGATTCTGAGGTCTTTCTTGCAGGGAATGATGGTCCAAAACAGGATGCGTGAGGTTACTGGACTGAGTGCTTCGCGCGAAGAAAGAGGAAGAGGAAGTGGATGCAAGGCATGATGGTTGCTGCCGGTGCATAGAGACTAACGAAGGACTTATGTTTCTGTTTCCTGTTTTTTCCCGAGTGTTCATGGGAAAAGTAGTTTTACATGTTTTTTCTTGCTGCTGTGAGAAATAAAGTGAAGAAAGTAAGGCATAATCCTCGCCTCCGAGTCCTTAATAGAATTGGAACTTACCAGCACTAAGGCTAGGCAAATTCTCATTCTGGGTCAAAACCCTTCAGTACAGGAGCATCAGTAATGTTTTTTTTTCAACAAATTCTTCCCTGCTTTTTTTGGTCCATTGAAACTTAGTTTTACTTTTCAATAGTTGTCAAATGGTGTAAACCTTGTTGGAAAAGCTCCCTGCTGGAAAAGCCCTTTATAAAATTCAATTAGGCCCAAAAAGGACCTAAGCTCAACCTTATTAGAAGGATGAGGGGCATTCTAAATCCACTATCTTGGGTCTAGTCGCTACACCCTCACCACATAGCGCATGACTTAAATAAGCCACAAAAAGTACAGCAAATTAAAATTTTGAGCGCTCTTCTGTTAACCCATTCTTCTCTAGCACCTCCAAAACGTTCTCCAATGCATTATAATCTTCTATCTTGTTCTTTCCGAAAATCAAGATATAATCCTGAAAACACCTCACCGTGGGATGTTTTCCGAAAAGCTAATACATGATTATCTGAAAAATAGTTGCTGCCATAGCTAATCCAAATGGTAATCTTTTGTACTGGCAACAGCCCACCGAACTTATGAAAGTTGTGTATGATTTGCTCTCTTCTTTCAAATGAATTCAGCTGATAAATCTATTGTGGAAAACCATTTAGCATCCTTTACTAAGTAAGCATTTCTTAGATCTTGGGCAAAGGGATTTTATCAACAACCATGTTATTATTTACATGGCGCTAGACAATGCAAAAGTTTGATCTTTTCATTGTTGCGTCTCGGAACTACAACTGGAGAATTCCACTCCAACAATTCAATGCGCTCTATTATGTCAGCATCAACTAATTTTTCAAACTAATTTTCCACTTCTTCCCTGAGAAGTACTGGTATGTTCTTACCTTTATGTATTTTTTGACATCCACCATTTTTAAGGACTATGTAATGTTCAAAATTCTTTAGCATTCCAATTTTTCCACTGAAAATCTGTGGACCTTTTTTAAGCATCTCAGACACAACACTCTCAGTTTCATCAATCACCAACACAGATTATGGACTATTTGGAGTTAGAGTTATGTGCAAATCACGTTGATCTCTCCACCCTAGGACTGAATGACCTTGTTTTGCAATGTATGGTTTCCCTATTGAATCTCTATTCTCAAATTGGAAAACTAATGTCCTAAAACAACCCCAGAAAACCTGCACCCCACTTGTCAGCCAACGGGCAGTACCCCCGCCCAAAACTATCCTCGGCTGTGGACCTTTCTGCTGTCCTACGTATTAGTGACTATCCCCGTTCAACGGATGCCAAAGCCCCTGTGCCCGACTTCAATCCTCCCTCCGTTCTTTTGTCTCCTGCGCTCCCTGCTAAGCAGGACAGCCCGTCAGCCCTGTAACAGTGTACATCTTACAGGAACTCACCCAACTGTGAACCATATAAAACATCTACAATGTCCTAGTCCTCCCCATCGCATGACACACTGATGACATGCTCTCGAATTCAGACCTGCGCATACCAGCCCAGCAACAAATTCAGCCCCTTACAGAGGTCCACCATCCGCCCTGTTTGTAACGGGCCCCTAAGCCAGGCCCTAGCTGTCCAGAAACACTGTCCTGCACCGCCTGGCAGCCCCTGGTAATGGGCTCTGTAGATCTATCCCCTTGTTAAGTATGACCCCTTTTGCCATGGCATCCATTACAATTCCCATGAATGGCAACACCGTACTGGGTCCCGATGCTTTCCTTGTTTCCAAAAGTACTCTCTAATCCCTACTCTTACCCAGGACATCCATGAGCACATATCTCAATGTCATACCCCAAGAAATGACCGTGCCATGCCGCACAGGCTGTCCTCCATGCTGTCAACCATTCTCCAGGTTCCCCATACCTTCATAACCGTCAAGCCTCCTCTGGCACCGCATAAGCGGCTCGTCAGTTCTAATCACCCTCAACCAGCCGTGCCTCCATGGCCACAGTATCCTTATTGTTGCCCCTGAATGCCAGTGCCTTGCTGAGCTGCTTGACTTTAATGCTGCCAGGGTACCGTAAATATCAACACACACTCCTCTAGCATGTACTATTGCCGTTCTCAGCCACATGTCTGTTGTTTTGCTAATGGTACCACAAAGGTCCACTCTGAGCTCCTCGAGCCTGCCCAGCAACCTCCGGCAGCCCTCGGAGCCAGTACCAAGGCCGTTCTGGGACATGTACCTACCAAGCTCTCAATGCTACCACAAAGGACAATTCCGAGCTCCTCAAGCCTGTGCTATGGCCGTTCTGTGCCATGTATCTTTTAGGTTGCCAATGCCACCGTAAAGCTCTACTCCAAGCTCCTCAAGCCTGTGCTATTGCCGGACTGGGCCACTTATCTTTTAGGTTGCCAATGCTACCGCAAAGGTCAACTCCGCACTCCTCAAGCCTGCGCTATGGCCATTCCGTGGCATGTATCTTTCACCTTGCCAATGTAAAGTTCAACTCTGAGCTCATCGGGTATGAGCCAGTGTCATACTGGGCCACTAGACTCTTATGTTGCCAATGGACTAAACATGTTCATTCAGCAGGTCCACGTATCTGTTAGGTTGCCAAGGATACCGCAAAAGTCAACTCCGAGCTCCTCAAGCCTGTGCTCTGGCCGTTCCGTGCCATGTATCTTTCACCTTGCCCTTGGAAAGTTCAGCTCTGAGCTCATCAGGCATGTGCCAGTGCAGTGCTGGGCCACTTGTCTTTTACATTGTCAATGGAACTAAACATGTTTGCTCGTACAGGCCACCATGGCCCCAGGCTCCATCTCACCGGCCTGTATTGACAGCCCCCAACATGGGTCCAGCTATCTGCTCTGGTGCCCAATGCTCCAAATCACCTAAGATCCCCATGTATGTGTGTGTGCTCTATCACCACCATAAACAGGCCTCCCCAGCCACAGGAGAGATCCTAAAATCCTAAGATGAAAGCCCCAAAATGCATCCGGCAGCCCTTGTCAATGATGTCAGTGTTTGATACTATACCGCCCCTCCACAATCCAAAGTATTAAAAGATCCCCGTTACCAGGTGTATTAGGAGCCGCTTCCATACAACAGCTTGTGAGACAGTGTCCTCCCACGGCCTGTAAACCTGCATACCTACATACAAAATTCCCTGGTGAGCCTTCTAGTATGAAGGCTCCCAGCCAGCACCAACAGCCTCAGCTTTTCCCTTTAAGTACCAGCTTAACGCCATATACCCACCGCTGCGGGCCCTTCCTGAGTGCAACCCGATTGACCTAGGACCGCCTTCATCTCCCTTCATACCTTAACCCCTTATAAAACTCTTGTGCTGAAGCTCCTTCCTCAATTACACCCGACACCCATATCATGCTGCTGCACTTTTACCTGTTATTAGAACCGGTGTCCCATCTGGCCCGCTGCCCCATTTGACCTCCCGTCGGGCCCTTCACGGCTGTCCTGCTGCCACCGCCTTTTTCGTCCCAGCTTGCCCGCTGAATGAACCTGGAAAATGTCATGAACAGATTGGTGAGATCCACCCCTCCCACTCAGTACCTCCTGCGAATTATCCCCCATCAATAACTGTAACAGTACATTTTACCTATTGTCCTGGAAAAGTTCTACTGCCTCTAATGAACAATGCGCCATTACAATCCTAACGAAACAATCTCCCCATAAAACGCTATGCCTCTCTACAACTTATCCCTACAAACGGGTTTGCTTGGGGCCAGAAAAACGCTGTTACCTAGGTAACCAGCATGTACGCTGAAGCCTAACACTCAAAGTGCCTCTACTTCTTTTCTGAATTGAGCGTAAAATGCATGCGCGCGCTCAAACGCTCCGCTTACCTCAAAGAAAAAACTACTACGAGGCAAGAGGATTCTCGTGCCCATCGCCCTCCCCCCACTTGATCGCAAGCGCCCAAAGGCCATCCTACCATTTCTAGAAATCTCCAAAAACCTCTCTCCATGACCAAAATCATATCCTAACCCAACAGCCCCCCCCATTTGCGCAAAATAGTAAAACCGAACTACCCGTCATGAAGCCACCAACGCCCTTTCGAGACACTCCGAACCAATACTCCGCCCATATCGTCCGCATCCCAAAAACACCAAACCCTCCCCAATATGACCAAAAAAGGTTCCCACTCCCATATGAAAGAGCTCTCACATCAATGAACCTAATGATACTTCAACGTAACATATTAAATTCCATCATAGAAACCCATGTACCATACAATCTTCATAACGAAATCTCCATATCTTCCCCACAACCCAAACTACCCCCTGCCCCAATACCGCAAAACGGGCTTTATATCCCAAAGAAACCAAAGTATGCGTAACATGAATGTAACTCCTTGTGCAGCAGCCACAAACACACTCACTAACTAACTCAATTATAAAAAATTCTGACCAGCCTAAGACCAGCCACCGGGAATACCAGAAAATGGTGGCAGGAAACCCAAAATGGTGACATAAATATCCCTTGGGCTATCAAATAGTCCAACTAGCCCAACAAGCCCAAAAGGGGCGGAGCAGAGGCCCGTGCCGCTCCCATTCCCCAAACCTCCCGGGGGGCAGACCTCCCTACGCTCGGCTGCCTCCCAAGACCCCCTTGTGTGCGAAATGGTTATCAAAGTCTCGCAAAGCATTATCAAATACATTTGAATCCCGGCTACCAATAGTTTTTTTCATTTAGCTCATATACTTTCAACCCTTCCGGTCCCATAAAATGTAGAAATATTTTCTTTTTTCTCTCTGGTTTAATTTTTCCTTCTTCAGCAATAGTGTCCAGAAAATGTAAAAAATACGATTACAATTCACTCCATTTCATACACGGATTGCCTCCCACAGGCCAAAATGCTTGTGGGGGTTGCAGAGGAACATTTTGGGTTGCCATTGTGTAAATAAAGGGATGAAAAAAAATCCACAGTGTCCCCTCTTCACCCAAAGGACCAGTTCACTGAATGCAGATTTAAAGTAATTAAGAATAAAGGAAAATCTGCCTGAAATTAATCAAGTATGCAATATGCAGTGTCCTCTTCACCCAAAGGGGACTAGTCCACTGCTAAGGATAGACAAAATATAAATAAGCTGCCAAAAATATATATATATATATATATATATATATATATATATATATATATATTTTTTTTTAATAAACAAAATAGATGAATTAATCCAAAGGTCTTGAAACACTATTCGCACAGTTACTATTATAAAACTCCAATATTGTGGTATTAGATGTGCGTTGTGAAATATAAACCACTGCTGCAATCCAGCGCAATCAAGCGCCTAGACACCTATGGGTAGTAATGCGCTATAGAAATTGTGATAACATAACATAACATCCAAAATGCGATGATGTTCCTTTGAAAGTTGCTGGCGGCCGCAAGCCTTCCAAGATTGCGGCACGCAGTTGCACATGTCCACCTCGACGTGAAAGGAGACATCAGAACGCCCAGCGTGCCTTAGGAACTACAGTCACATATGCATCACTGGAATGCTGACACACGTGCACCGGAGAAAATGCACATATGAAAAATTCCCTACAGAGCCCGCTTAACTAGTTCAGTGAAAGGTAAAGGTTTACAATATACTTCAAAATCCGCTTTATCCGCAGTGCAAAATCTTCTCTATCCGTTGTGTAGCGACGTGGAGCCAACCATAAATTAAGGTTGCTGAACGAATTCCAATAAGACGCTGTCCCTTGAGTTTCAAAAAACACAAGTATAAAATCCAAATAAGGAGAATGTAAATTCTTCCGTGGGTTCCAGGTGTTCCAAAAGATCGTCGCCAAATTTGTAGAGTCTAGTTCTTGTATTCCAAGATAAGTTTATTAAATGTTGAAACACCAGATGCAAATACGGATAGCTCTTGTGACCTTCCTTCCACTCCAGCAGCCTCCAGTGTACTGACAAGCAATGCTCCAGAACACTGGGTAAAAGGCATATGGAATGAAAGCAAGTTTACAAATATAAACATAGCAGCGTACAATGGCTGCATGTGCCAAACAGTATAAGATTTAAAGCATGACAAAACAAAAACATAGAAGTTGGAGGGTGCGGGAGCCACCATCAATGAAAGCCTGGGGTACATTTAAGCTGCACCCCTGACCCAGAGCCTGATGCTCTGCTAGGGAAATTCGGCAGAGAGCATCTCCAGTGGACTCACTTATTTTTTAGTCTGCTGAGAAAAAAGTTAGGGCAAGATAGAAAAGTCAAACTAAGACAGATTGGCACATCCTTCCTTACCAAGCAGATAATTTGGGGACCAATGTACTAAACTGTTACACGATTGCAAAGTCAGCGATTTGCTTTTGTGACTGCAAAACTGGAAGTTGTAATGTAAACAAGCATTGGCAAATCCAATGGGTATTGCTTTTGGGAATTACTGGTTTGTCAATACCTTTTAGCCTCGGTCTAGTTGCCAGGACCTAAAAACACCTTACAGTGTGTCTGACGGCTACTATTGTAAAGAATGATTGACAAATGTAGGAGAGAAATTTAGACTGTTCAGCTTTAAGTTGCATATTGGTGTATTTCTCTGTTAAATTAGTGCTAATAAAGGAAACCTTTTTCCAGACAGTATTACATGTTCAAAAATGAAAAGATATTGAACTGATTCAATCACAATTATGCAGTATAATGTGCATTTTATTGCTACATAATTTAGTAAACCCCGCCGCATAATTTGGCCCACTATTGTCGTATAATTGAGAGACCCTGCCCATAAACTACACATGACTATATGACCGTATATCGCATGCCAACACAACGTATGCGATTACAGCGCGGTTGTAACAACGCAAGTGCTGTTACAATGCACTACCATTACAATTCACACTTTTACCACGCATGTCCCTTTACCACGCAAAGGCAGACTAGGTATAAGTGGTTAAGGTAAGTAATTGTGTGTATATCTCTCTATTTTATCTATATAAATAAAAATGTAAATGTTTGTTTGTTCAAAATCGCAAATCTCCGAAAGTTCTTCACCGATTGCTTTGAAATTTTGACACAACATTGGATTCGAATAGGGGGGTGTTTTTATATACACAACGTTGGATTCCAATACGCGTGTGTCGGATACGCGCGTTTTTAATCGAAAGCCCGAACAGACACATATAAATGTCAATGTTTCTTTGTTCAAAATCATAAATCTCCGAAAGTTCTTCACCGCTTGATTTGAAATTTTGACACAACGTTGGATTCGATTAAGTGCATGTTTATATATATACAACGTGGGATTAGAATACGCACGTGTCCAATATGCGTGTTTTTTTAATCGAAAGGCCGAACAGACCCTATTGACACAACGTTGGATTCGAATAGGGGGGTGTTTATATATACACAACATTGGATTCCAATATGCGTGTGTCGAATATGCGCGTGTTTTTAATCGAAAGCCCGAACAGACACATAAAAATGTCAATGTTCCTTTGTTCAAAATCTTAAATCTCCGAAAGTTCTTCACCGATTGATTTGAAATTTTGACAAAACGTTGGATTCGATTAAGCGCATGTTTATATATACACAACGTGGGATTAGAATACGCGCGTGTCCAATACACGTGTGTTTTTAATCGAAAGGCCAAACAGACCCTATTGACACAACGTTGGATTCAAATGGGGGGTGTTTTTATATACACAACGTTGGATTCCAATACGCGCATGTCGAATATGCGCGTGTTTTTAATCGAAAGCCCAAACAGACACATAAAAATATCAATGTTCCTTTGTTCAAAATCTTAAATCTCCGAAAGTTCCTCACCGATTGATTTGAAATTTTGACACAACGTTGGATTCGATTAAGCAACGTGGGATTAGAATACGCGTGTGTTCAATACGCGTGTGTTTTTAATCGAAAGGCCAAACAGACCCTATCGATTTGGTTGCTGCGCGAAAACTACAAGGGACGCATAGAGACAATAGTCTACATATATTAGGATTGACAGTTGGTTTCAGGATGGCAGACCGGGAAGTGGGTGGAGGAAGCGGGGAGGAGTTGGTTCACTTTGCAACATTAGCGCGTGTTTATATATACACAACGTGACAATAGTCACAAAAACATATTGTGTGCCCACAAGCATTGTGAAATTAAACATATTAGAAACGTGCTCTTAATCTCTTCTTTCTCTCCCATTTAACCAGACTGAGCCACAGCAACGCATGGCAGGGTTCAGTTAGTTGTCAGGGTATGAATTGCTGCCGGCCAGTAGTATATTGTTTTTTAGGATTTCGTTTTGATAGCATTTCTTATCTGTGACAGGCCTGTGAAACGCGCCTATTCACAGTGCACTGCTGATGCACTTAAGAGTGCGCATTCAGTAGTGGGTGAACTCGAGTTTCCCTACTTTATTTTTCCTTGCAATATTATATAGCGCGAACTCGACAACATGGCATGAGCACAATTTACATTACAGAAGAGCACATTAATTTGTGGTAGGCATGGGGAGACAAAGCGATTTGCCTGGAATCACAGGATGTTGAGCTGATGCCGAGATTTGAACGTAGCTCCCCAGCTCTAAAGTTCGCAATTCTAGAACTTGTGGCGGGAGGGGTGTCTAAAAGTGTATGTCTGTGCTGGCCGTCAATGAGAGAGACCTGTGCATTTTTCAAATCGGTGGTGAAAAAATATGAGTATGTTGCTGGAGATGTGGGCCGCCGTGCCACCAATGTACTTACCGGGGGAGGGTAAACACCCATTATTCCGCAACTTTCTTTCTGCATATCATCCCTCCGCATACTTTCATTACGAAAGTACCATGACTCCGCAATGCCATTATAACGCATGGCATTACATTTTATATGCTTTACCACGCATATATTTACAACGAAATTCGTTGTAAATGCATGAATGGTAAAAGCATGTTTTTTTTAATGTTAGGATAAGGTAAGTATGGGTATAGGGGTATATGTTTTGGGGTACTGAGGTATGTGTTTTGGGGTGTTTGGGTATTTTAAGGGTTCTGATATAGTTTTGGGTTATGGGGTACAGGGGTAGTTTTAGGGTTTAGGGATAGGTATGGGTTTTGGGGTACAGGGGTATTTTTAGGGTTCAGGGCTAGGTTTGGGTTTTGGGGTATAGGGGTATTTTTAGGGTTCAGGGGTCGGTTTGGGTTTTGGGGTACAGGGGTATTTCAAGGGTTCAGGACTAAGTTTGGGGTACAGGGGTATTTTTAGGGTTCAGGGCTAGGTTTGGGTTTTGGGGTACAGGGGTAGTTTAGGGTTCAGGGGTAGGTTTGGGCTTTGGGGTACAGGGTTCTTTTTATGGTTCAGGGCTAGGTTTGGGGTACAGGGGTATTTTAGGGTTCAGGGGTAGGTTTGGGTTTTGGGGTACAGGGGTATTTTTAGGGTTCAGGGCTAGGTTTGGGTTTTGGGGTACAGGGGTATTTTAGGGTTCAGGGGTAGGTTTGGGTTTTAAGGTACAGGGGTATTTTTATGGTTCAGGGCTAGGGTTGGATTTTGGGGTACAGGGGTATTTTTAGGGTTCAGGGGTAGGTTTGGGTTTTGAGGTACAGGGGTATTTATAGGGTTCAGGGCTAGGTTTGGGTTTTGGGGTACAGGGGTCTTTTTGGGGTTTAGGGATAGGTTTGGGTTTTGGGGTACAGGGTATATTTATAGGGTTAAGATGGGATAGTGTTTAAGGGTGTTGGGGTATTTTAAGGAGTAAGGGTGGGTTATGATTATGGGGTGCAGGGGTATTTAAAGGGAGCAAGGTGGACACCCGGAGCTGGAATGTACAGAACCTGGGAAGAAAAAACAATGAAATATTGGGCACAACGCTCGCTTTTTTTTCCGTAATCCCGCGCCCCGCACACGCCCACGCCCCCCCCAAAACACGCCCACAGCACACGATATGAGACATGGCATAAAGGGCGGAACGTACCCCAGCGTTTGTCACGCCCCCAGCACACGCCCACAGCACAACGCAGACACGCCCACAAGGGACTACTTGGCTGGCATTGTTCTTTTACCTTTTAAATGTATATGGTGGGCGTCTGCATAGCCTATGTCCTTCTGCTGCAACTGCCCTTTCCAATGCTGTATTGGGTGTTGTGATTGGTGCTGTGGTTCCTGAGATTACCCGCCTCAAAGGTTTGGGCTCTCTCTTTATTATATTAGTATAGATATATACCCCTTAAAACCCCAAAATTACCCTTAGTACCCCAACAACTATACCCATAAATTTCTAACATTACCCTTGCCAACCCAATACCCATTCCCCTAAACCTTAAAAGTACCCTTCCCACCCCAAAACCAATACTCACCCTGAACCCTCAAATTACCCCTACACCCCACAAACCATAACCTCCATCAACCCTAAAATTACCCTTGGCACCCCAAAACCCACCCTGAACCCTAAAATTACACTTGGCACCCCAAAACCCGAACCCACCCTGAACCCTAGAATTACCCTTTGCACCCCAAAACCCAAACCCACCCTGAACCCTAAATTTACCCTAAGCACCCCAAAACCCAAACTCGCCCTGAACCCTAAAATTACCCCTACACCCCACAAACCATAACCACCATCAACCCTAAAATTACCCTTGGCACCCCAAAACCCACCCTGAACCCTAAAATTACACTTGGCACCCCAAAACCCATACCCACCCTGAACCCTAAAATTACTCTTAGCACACCAAAACACATACCCCCTCTGAACCCTAAAATACTCTGGGCATCCCAAAAACGAACCCACCCTGAAGGCTAAAATTACCTCTACACCCTATAAAACCCATAACCACCCTGAACTTTGAAATTACCCTAAGCACCCCAAAACCCAAACTCACCCTCAACCCTAAAATTACCCCTAGCACCCCAAAACCCAAACCAGCACTGAACCCTAAAATGACACATTGCGTCCCAAAAACCCATACTCACACTTGGAACTCCAAATACAAAATCTACCCTGAACCTTAAAATGACCCTGGGCACCCAAAAACCCAAACCCACCCATAACCCTAAAATTACCCCAAAACCCATACCCACACTGCACCCTAAAATTACCATTGACACACTAAAACCTATACCCACCATGCACCCTAAAGCTACCCCTACACCCCAAAACCTAAACCCACCCTAAACCCTATACTTACCTTATACTTACATGTAAAAGACATATGCCTTTACCATATATGCCTTTACAACAAAACTCGTTGTAAAGGCATGCATGGTAATGGCATATGCGTTGTAATGCCATGCATTGTAATGGCTATTTCCCGCTACACATTAATGCTGACAGACTGGCTCAGCGAGTTAACACTCACCACTGAAATATGCAGTGATCTGCAGGTCACAAGTTCAAACTGCAGGAAGTTCAATTCAGCCTTCCATTCTTCTGTTAGGTAGGTAAAGTGTGCTTCAGAAATATGGGCAACAGTAACACTTGGTATTTACAGTGCTTAGAAACAGCAGAAGTGAGGTATGAAGCACCGGGGGCAAGACTGCAAGCTAAATATGTTTGTGAAGCTGGGAGAAGGTAGTATCATCACCAAGTGTGTGCACTGCAACATTACAACGTACGTCAACATTTATGGGTAAAGCATCTGAAAAAGCAACACTTTACATTGCACCTCGGAAATTTTAACCCCATGTTTTTCGAAGTAGTTTAAATGCAGATTTAAAGCCGCAGTGGAGCACGGTTTGCATCCATCCTGTGACAAGGGAATAACATGACAAATGTGCAAAGGCGCCAGGTAGCTGACTGATAATTATGTGATACCTTCCTAAAAGTTCAAGCCCCAGAGGAGGAGCCAAGATGGCGACCTGAACGGACGTGTTGATTCCCGGCTCCGCGAGCCTGTGCGCCCAGCACCGACATCCTGACTTTTATTCTGTCTTTTGATGGCTGTGTGGCGAAGCATTGACCGCGCTGCTTCTATTTGTGGTCTTTCGAGGTCCCTGCGTGCTGTCTGGGGAGAGATACCGTCGTGCTGTCTGGATGACCGCCATAGCCCTGGCTCTGGGACCCCCTCTGCTTCCTCTCCGCCGGCGGTCACTGGCCCGGCAGCGGCTTACTGAACCGGAGGTGCGCCGGTGCGCTCCTTCCTGTTGCTGCTCAAAGGGGACTCTGTTGGATCCTTGACCACCCCAGTGCCCCGCTCCATAAAACCGACTCGTCGTGCTGCCGTCTACCCGCTGTGACTGCTTTCCCTGGGGACGCTGCGGCTCTTCGCAGCAGCTCTGTCTTGCTGACCGCCCCTGAGCTCGCCTTCACCCGGATGCGAACCGGCAATGGTATTCCCCGTACGGCGCTCCCAGGCCGAGTGTTTTACTAGCAGTGGTGACCCGGAGTACGCTTGTGTGGAACCGAGCTCGGCCCTATCTCCGTGTGCACGCCCCGGGGCTGAAGACATGGCGGCTGCCTTCCCTGCGGTGGTGAGGGCTGTCTCGTGTGAAGATTGTGCCACCCTGCCCGTTGGTGAGCTGGATGTTGCACCTGGAGAACTATTCCCTACTGTGGAGCTGGAGTGTCGGCTGCAATTATCACCGTATGGGGTCATCCTGTCCGAACTTGCCGGGCTCCGCCGTGACTGGCTTACCTTCTCCGGTGCATTGAGTGAGCGGCTCGACGGTATCCCTCTCTCGACTCGGGGGAATACGATCGCTGCTCAGGACTATTCTGGCTCGCCCTTGTCTGTCTCTGTTGGGGATGCCGAAATTTGGAATGAGCGCGAGTCGGGGCTGATTTTCCCTATTCGCCGTGATGCCTGTGAACAGCCGTCCGACTGCTTCAGTGGCGCTACAATGTTTCCTTTTTTGTCGGGGTCTGAGACTGTGTATACGGAGAGGTTAGTGTTTCATCCTGTGACTTTTTCAACATCGGTCCCCCGGGAACCTGCAGCTTTGCGAACATTTGATTTCTGGCGACGGACTGGATGTCTATTCCTGTGTGCGGGGGTGTTTATCCTGTCTGCCTGCGGCTCGGCAGGTGACTGGTGCTGCACATTTTGTCTTGGCCCCCCTTCGTTACATCGGCGGTGGCCATTTTGTCCTCCGGCTTTGTCTGAGTTGGACCTTTCCCGGTGGCCATGTTTGAGGAAACGCTCACGATCTGGCCAGGGCTGAGGAACTCTCCATCGATGCTCTTTCTGGACTGGCTGGCAGGGACTCTCCTCGGACTGCTCTTTCGAAGTTTTCCTTGTAATTATGGGCGCCTACAGTGCTAATTTTTGAGTTGTGCGGCTACATCCTTACTTTGTTTAGGTTCCCCCAAACAGCATAATTTTGCGCTGTCTTTCTCTCTTGGCTGGCGTGGACCTGAATGGCGCTGCTTTCCTGTGATACCTGTGCGTGCTATTTGAAATGATCCTTTGCTATTTTAGGTTACAATGTGTCCGATTTGGCTCCTTTTTCACGGGGCGGGTGTTTTGGTGGGCCGGGGGTGCATCTTGCTGTTCGTGATATTGTTATTTGTGTCGATCGGCTGGTGGGGGCCCAGACTGTACCGCTATTCTGACATATTTAGGGGCGCAATTTTTGATATTCCTTTTCACATGTGCGTGTAATGTCTGTCTTCTTTTTGACTTCGTGTAAGGGGCGGAAGTTTGGTGCGAGCGATGGAGTCCGGGAATCTGTGATTGTGGCCCTCCTCCGGGGTTAGGTGTTACATGGGAGTTCTAGATTAGGTTGTTCTTTTCTTGCTCCCTATATCTTCGGTGTTATGATACTTCTTCTTCCTTTCTTATTCTTTCTTCTATATTTCGGGTTTGTTGGGCGACAGACACATTGCAGGGGGGGGGGTAGGCCGTAGCCTCTGCATGCTTGTAGGGTGGGGGGTTGGGGGTTGGGTATTTCGGTTTCTTCTGTTTCTATGGTGCCTTGTTTTTTCTTCTTCTTTTAGTTTTTCTTTTCTTACTACCTTGGGTCCGTGTCTGGGTTGCTGGAGGGCGGGCGGCGGTGGTTCTTTATTGAGATATTGGCTCTGATACCCCTGATGTGCTGTTTCTGGGCCGCCACGCCGCCTGAGGATGCTTGACATTGGGATGCTGGCTTTGTGTAATCCGTGGCAGCTGTTATGTCACGCCTATTGGGACCCCCCCTTTTTTTTAAGTGTATATGTTGTTATTTTCATTCAAAACGTAACAGTTGGACTTTAATAGTTGCTATGGAACCTTTAAAATTAACCTTCAGTGCTCCTGAGGCGCGATAGCGAGTGCTTATAGTGGATCTCCTGACTGCTCGATTGTTGCTATCGTTGTGCTATTGCGTCGTCATTTTGCATGCGCTTTCGCTCACATTTTGTGGCCGGCCTGATGGTTGTAGGCCTGTATTTGTATTTTGTGTACGCACAAATAAAGGTTTTCAAAAAAAAAAAAAAAAAAAGTTCACGCCCCAGCTACAATAACCGAAGTGATATCTGAACACCGACTTTACGGTGCCGAATGCGTGCCACATTTCCCAAACAGTTGTGGAAAAGTAAATTTTGCCATGTCATATGTGCCTACGTGTTCCCCATCTTATGTTATATGTGCATGATCGATATGCATGTATTCCCCTCTGATCGATTAAAGACGCAATTACAGTTGTGTCCATCTCTAGTATGCCAGTTTCCAGTTTTCGTGAATATAACGAATATCAGGCCTATGTAAAGCTACGTTGCCACGTTTGACAGTGTGCACGTTAATTCATTGAATTGTCCCCGTTTCTAGGCCTCAAAAGGGCCCGGACTCAGATTCAGCTCCTGTTTCCTGAACTCTCCGAGGAGCGATACAGCCCCCACCTGTATCCCTGACCCTTCACTTACTTTCATGCCTCGCAGTGCCCGGCTAGGCCTGGCTCTGCCTCCCAGTCTGCCAAGAGTATGTTATGTTTCTAGTTATCAGTCCAGCCCTCCTTCTCTGCATTCCTAAGCTACTGAATCACATCAATAGTTTCCGTCATGGTCTAGCCTTTATGTCTCCATGTAAGAGAAATACTGTATTAATATTCATAGAATATTCCTCGCACACGCACTACATATAGAATTATGTATGCACCAGTCTTAGTGTCTGTTAGCCTTTGCCCTGATAACTTTTGGATTCTATCAACATGTACTCTAAACACCAGATACTAGATATGCCTGGGTACATGTCGCTCTGACCCTCCAGACTTTAGTCTCCTCTTCTAGGGCAGAAGTCATAGCCCCCAGTTCTCCCTGGTAACACGTCATTGCCAGTTTGCGCGCACCACTAGGTTAGAGGTCCCAGCTGCTCAGGTAGCCCCCTCCATGTTTCCGCCCCTTTTTATGACATATTCTGTTACGTTTACATCACATGTCTATGTATACGCCCTGTACACGCCTTCTTGTTACATCATTTTGCCCTTATCTTTCGCGACTGCTACAAACCACGCCTACTGCTACGCCCCCTGTATTGAATGTAATGTATTTGTTTAACTATAAATATTGTGCACTGTTATTAAAAGCTAGCCAATTCCCAGATCCTGCCCCCGGCAGCTGCCATCCTATTCCCATGCAGGCTGTCCTGTTCCTGTCCTGTTATGCCTGATTAAAGCCTGTAAACTCCAGCTACCTCGAATCTTGACTCTTATTTATTGAGCTATCTGTTTATAGAGTATCCTGAAAAATAGAACCGGTAATTAATTATTTATTTACCACATAATGGCGCCCGAATAGGGACTTGCCCTTTCCCCACGCGCCGGAGAAGCCACGCAGGCCCCCTGATCCTCTGTAGCCGTGACGGAACCATACCGGCCACGTGCAGATATTTCTGCTTCAAGTATCCCTCAGGCCCACGGAGGAGACGGAGGTTGCGGTCCAGCGTCCAGACGAGGCGGTGGAGGAACGCGGCGAGTCCCGACCAGAGCCCAAGCCGAGAGTCCAAGGTTCGAGGTATCCGGAGGCCCACCTGTAACTGAAGTCCGAAGTTCGTCCGTCCGTCGTCGTAGCAGTCCAGTCCAGTCCGAGGCCTTCCGTTCTTGCTGCCCGGTGAGTACCATTGCTGGGGTAGTATCTAGACAGGGTCAATTAATTTGTCTCTGGTCCGTGGGTTTGGGTACACAGATCCAACACGAAGTGTCCACCTAGGTGGATGCGGGTCCTGACGTGTCTCTTTATGAGACCGGTAAGTTTCGTACTGTTTTAGCAGTGCATCTAGTCATTCCAGTAAGTTCTGTTCTGTTCTCGAGAAATTCATGTGTTTCTGTTTTCAGTATTCCAGGTAATATTCTGTCCGAACTGTTATTTTAAATGTTATTTCATGTGTTTTCAATGTTGTGGTATGAGTGATTTGTTTTCAAGTTATTATCGTGTTTATCGTGTATTGTATTTGTGTCCAGATTCCAGTCTAAGTCATGCCTCTGTTCTCGAAATTACGTCAGTTAAAAACCAGAAAAGGTCTGCTCGAAGAAGCAGTTCCTGTCCCGCCTAGAGACAGTCCAGGTCATTTTATGTATCATAAACATGGCATAAGTGCCATATTATATCTAGACTTATGGGTCGAGTATACTAAAGATCTAGAAGAGAAATATAGATGGCCTGTATCAGGTACATGGGATGCCGAGTGCATCATGCGAGTAGAAGAAGCATTATGGAAAAAGAAATCCAGACAGTCCCAGAAAGATGCCATCGAGTTATGGCGCAAAGAATCTCATAAAAGAACCGAAAAAGAAATCAGAAAGTTAGAATTAAGTAGGGAATCCTCAGAAAGAGCCCAAGAAAGGGAATTAATCGAAGTAGGTGAACGAGTTAAAGCCGAACAGTCAGACAGACAGAGAAATGCCCTTATTAAGGGTATGTATCCTCTTCTTGCCGAGGGCTTGTCGAAAGCAACCCCGGAAGCACCATGTAATTTCCCGCCGCCATTAGTTCCGATTAAGCTACGTCACAAACCGACCGCAGCTGAAATTTTTCTTTCGTCCTATTTGGACGATACAGTCCCAGAATATGCAAATCATATTCCGCCTGTTCAACCTCAGCACCCTGTTAATAATATAATCCCTGTTCCTCCAGCCACTGGTCCCGGGGACCAAGTTAATGTACCCCCGGCCCAGCTTACAGTAAATGCACCCGTTTTACCAGTCACGTTACCAGCACCCGCACGTCCGGTATTACCTGACGACTCTAGCCCAGGAGGGTCGGCGGGAGGCGCTCCTACCACCCCGCCTCAAACGAAACGAATGACGCTGAGAGAAGCAGCGTTACAACGTACACCGAAAGTCTCTACGTACGCAGCCCTCAAGAAATACCTTACTGATTGCATATATGATTCAGTACCAGGTGAAGATTACATGATACTGTATTCAGTACGTTTACGACGAGTTACCACCTTTTTGGTTACTCTGCCAGACATGAAGGACCATCTAGATAGAATATATCGTTTCATCCGTACAGGAGAGGATCCAGAAAGTATTGGCGAAATCATGTCTCTAAGGAAAGCTGAGACTCAGCTCATGCTATTAAAGTTTCTAATTAATTGTTTAATAAGGGAACAAGATTATCCGACTAAAGATCCGACCGAAATGAGAGTCCTGACAAAGTGGAGTGATAATATAGCCGAGGGAAGACACAGGACATTAAGTTGTATAGAGAGTATGTACAAGAAAATTCGTAAGGAAATAATAAGGTTGCACGAGAAACGCAAAGCAGCACAAGTAAGCGAGAAAGAAGACGACTCTGATACTGAAGAGGTAGACGACGAGAATCCTACCAGAATAGCGTATGTAGGTAAATCTAGACTTCCCGACCGACATTCACGCCTAGAACACAAGAAAGTTTTTCCTCCTCCAGCACCAGAACAAGGTTCTCTTGAGCAAGTATTTCAAGTTACCGATCACATTCTGAAATCACGAATCGGTTATAGTGAACTTAGTACTATGCATGAACAAGAACTAGCCCGATCAGCAGTCCGATGGACTACTGATTCTACCACTTTTCCAGATGAAATAGTGGCACAAATGTTTCTGAAACTGCCCCCAGCCGAGCAGCGACTGGTGGGTATGTATATGATCCAGCACCTCATTACACTGTATGAGGGACAAAATTCTGACCCAGGTCCGTTACACGATGTTCTGAACGAGTTACTCCAATATAGATGGAGAGGTTTAGGTACCGATTTAATTAGTGTCATTCTAGAACAGCGCCACAAATATCGAACGTTTCTGAATCCGCATTTTGTTCACGTCTCACCCCCAGAAAGTAAATCATTCTACATAGATAGACAGCATCCGTTACGAGAAGTACACCCAGTTAGGACAGCGGGTGGTGAAATGCAACGAGTATTTGTTTACACCCCTATCACAAAGATGGAACTCTTAGAGATGAAAAAGTTAATTCCCTGTCACGACAAAGACCCAGCAGGGTTCCATCGAGAATTAAAAGACATGCTCCGTATGGGAGAATACACGTATCCAGATATCATTAAAATGCTAAAAGTCCTGTTGCCCGCAGGGGTATATGAAAAACTCAAGGAAAAAGAATGGGAGGTGGGAGAGAAAAAGATTGATTGGACAGCTCTAGAAGCTGAAGATAAAATACGAGTACCAGGTACCGGTCTTGGGGACAAATGTAAAGAATTGCCCGAGTTATTGATACAGGTTTTACCAAGATTACTAGCCACGAAAAAGGAAGATTGGGATGCAATCTCAGCATGCAAACAGAAACAGGATGAAGACACTAGTGATTTTTATTCTAGATTTGAAAAATGTTTTATTATTAACAGTGGTTTGAAGACAGGTAGCGAGTCATACCCTCATCTTTTTGTTACTAAACTAGTCAAGAATTCAAGCCCACAAGTTAAAAATCGAGTTTTGAAAGTCGAAAGTACCTGGCAAGCTAGTACCCCGTCACAAATGCTTCAAATGCTCCAGTATCACCAGAATAGAATCAGGGAAGAGCAAGAACACGAAAGGAGACGTATGAAAGACACGAAAATGAAAGTACTAGTTGCACAATCTGTTCCACAAGACAGTCAGAAGAGGGGTCCGAATCAAGCCAGTCATCCTGCAGCTCCCGTTAAAGGGACATGCAATTATTGTAAACAGCCAGGTCATTTTATAAACGAGTGTGCAGTTCTGAAACACAACATAGCTACTGGTAAGACTAAAGAAAGACCACGTCCGCCTAGACCAGAACAAGTCTCACAGACTTCTCAGTCACCGCAGAATGCACAACAGACAGTTCCAGCACCGCAGCCTATCGCTGCAACACAGCATGTTACACAGCAAATGTACCAGTATGCTCAGACAGAGTATCCAGAGTATCAACAGTATTCATGAAACAGCCTAGAGAGGGAGGTAGGCTTGCCTCTCATCGAGATACCTGTAGATCAAGAGGGTCCCTATGTACACAGTCAAGTATTAGGGAAAGACAGAAAGTTTTTGATTGATACAGGGGCAAGTAGGACTACTATCAGTCATGACGAGGTTCCAGGGGCTCCGCTCTCAGGCTCTAGAAATGTTTCCCTTGGATTTTCAGGAAAGCCTATTGTGAACGAGATTTCAAAACCAGTTTCTCTAGAAGTAGGTCCATTGTCCCGAACTACTGATTTGTTACTTACGAAGTCATGTCCAGAAAATTTGTTAGGCATTAAAACATTGAAAGAATTAGGTGCAGTAATTTGCTGCTCTCCAGAAGGAATACGATTGTTTTTGCGTGACTTTAAAGGTCACTATGTATTACGCGATTTTGATCCAAGATTATCCAATGTACCGCAGCATTTATGGGCGCAAGGTCCAACTGATGTAGGTTTTATGCAAATCACACCCCATCGTGTGACTCTCAAGCAATATAGATTGCCACCTGAGGCTGTAGCAGCCTTATCCAGAATTATTGATGAGCTCATTGCTCAAGGAGTGGTTGTAGAAACTGACTCCAATGTATGTAATTCTCCTATCATTCCAGTCATGAAACGTACTGATCCAAATGCACCTCCAGTATATCGATTAGTGATTGACCTTCGAGAACTTAATAAATGTATCATACCCCAGTACCCAGTAGTCCCAGATATTTCATCCCTATTGACAGCTATTGATTCTGAAGCTACATTTTTCACTGTTATAGACCTCAAGAACGCATTTTTCAGTGTTCCCATTCATCCAGACAGCCAGTACCTTTTCGGATTCTGTTTAAATGGAAGGAGCTATAAATTCACACGAGCTCCTCAAGGTTTCACAGAAAGTCCTAGCATTTATAGTCAAGCACTTAAAAGACAACTAGACAATATCCACATGCCAACTGACACTGCCCTGCTCCAGTATGTCGATGATCTACTGATCACAGCCCGTTCTGAACGTGACTGCGAACGAGCGTCACTTACAGTTCTGTATTTTCTGGCCGAGATGGGGCACAAGGTGTCCCCTTCAAAGCTCCAGTTCTGTGTCCAGCAAGTGATCTACTTAGGCCACTTACTGTCCAAGTGGGGTAGGCAGTTGACACCAGATCGTATCCAGTTGATAGCGAGTCTTCCACAGCCCAAGACACAGAAGGAGGTACGTGCTTTTATTGGCCTCACTTCTTACTGCAGACAATGGATTCCTCAGTATGCATTTCTAGCCAAGCCACTGATACAGTTAACGACACAGGAGGCAGCCGTATCGACTGTCCTCCCTTGGACATCTGAACATACACTTAGTTTTAATGAATTAAAGAAAGCCTTATGCCAAGCACCTGTTCTAGCTACACCGAACTACAGTAAGCCTTTTACACTTTTTGTCACAGAACGTGATGGTACTGCATTATCTGTTCTCACACAAGATCAAGCAGGACAGTACAAGCCTTGTGCTTATTTTTCGAGCACATTAGATCCAGTAGCCCAGGCTTTGCCTGCGTGCCTCAAGTCAGTTGCAGCCACAGCTCTAGCTATCAGACAAAGTGATTCCATAGTATTAGGACACTCCTTGACAGTACAAGTTCCACACTCCGTGGAAGTTCTTTTAAACCGAACACAGACACAGCACTTGACCATTGCACGTTTAACAGGTTATGAACTGACACTGTTCCAGCCACACATAAAAATCAGACGCTGCAACGTTCTAAATCCTGCTACCCTGTTACCATCAGTTACTTCAAATCCTGCCACACATGACTGTGTGGAAGTCATTAATACTATGACTAAGCCAAGACAAGACCTGACAGACATTGCATTACCTAACCCCGACCTGACACTTTATGTGGACGGTTCATGTATGAGAACTAGTACAGGAGAACTAGCAGCCGCGTACGCAGTGACTACTGACACTGAAGTTATAGAAACACACCGTATTGACATCCTGTCTGCTCAAGCAGCAGAGCTAGTTGCTCTGACCCAAGCCTGCATACGTGCCAAGAACCTGAAAGTAAACATATATACAGATTCACGTTACGCATTCGGAGTTGTACACGACTTCGGAGTGCTCTGGCAGGAGAGAGGTTTCATGACTTCTCATGGAACCAAGATTCAGCATGGTCTCCTCATTCAAGCTCTGTTAGATGCAATACATTTACCGACAGCTATTGCTATCATGAAGTGCAAGGCACATACGAAAGTTACTGACATCATTTCCCAGGGTAATGATCTAGCAGATCGAACAGCCAAGCTTACAGCTCAGACACCAGACATTCCAGTTAACAAGACACAGACATCCATTCCAGAACAGACTACTTGTATGACAGTTAAGGACCCTACACAAGATGTCATAGACATACAGTTACATGCTACTCCTGAAGAAATCAAGAAATGGTCCGAACAAGGAGGGGTCCAGACAGATCAAGGATGGGTGACGAAGGGAAAAGCCACATGGTTTCTCCCCGACTCTATGGTTCAAGTCATTATTAACACCGCACATAGTCCAGCACATCTAGGAGAAAAAGCCATGTTAGACAGTATACAGAACGTTTGGTTCAACAAGCACCTACGAGCTGCAGCCAAGCAGAAAGTCTGCACTTGTATGATATGTTGTCAATTCAATCCAGGTAAAAGTGTCCCGGTGGAACAAGGTGGATTCCAACCTCCTGACCACCCTTTTGAAGTCCTCCAGATGGATTATATTCAGATGGAGCGATGTCGAGGTTTCAAGTATGTCCTCGTAGTTGTATGCGCTTTGTCCAGGTGGACAGAAGCATATCCAGTTCCAGATTACACCGCTGCGACCACTGCCAGGCAGTTGGTTCGTGAATTCTTCCCCCGTTATGGACTCCCTAGGGTCGTGTATTCAGATAACGGCCAGCCATTCTCATCCGAGTTAATGAAACATGTTTCCCTTCTGTTAGGGTACCAGTGGAAGTTCCATTGTGTGCGCCATCCTGAAGCAGCCGGTCTCGTAGAGAGACATAATCAGACCCTGAAAATCCGCATTGCAAAAGTTTGTAAAGAGAAAGGTGTAGACTGGCTAGTTGCCCTGCCAGTTGCATTATTTTATATGCGAATGGTTGCACATTCCAGATCAGGTCTGTCCCCTTATGAGGTCGTATTCGGCCGCCCCCCAAACATGTGGGGTACACCTAGACCCCGCAGTATTACAGATGTTTCCAGTAATATGCTGACAGATTACCTAGCTTCCTTGATGTCTGCCCTACACTCTTGTCGTTCACAGGTTGCCGCCGCATTTCCAGACAACACCGAGGTGAAACCGCATGAGGTCATTCCAGGCGACCTCGTATTGGTCAGGAACTTTGATCGTTCAAGTCCGCTGGAGCCTCGTTGGAAGGAGCCGCGACTTGTTCTCCTGACCACCCGCACGGCCGTGAAGTTGGAGGGCCGCAAGGGGGGGGGCCATCTGTCCCATATCAAGAAATTCCATGGACTTCGTGAAAAATCTTTTGCAAAGGACTGTTCCATTTCTAAGGACTGCCTAAAAACAGACTCTGAACTCAAGCCTTCCCTGTTAGAGGAAACTCCGCAACAGGAGTATAAAAAGAAACTCCGGTCTAGCAAAATAAGTCAGCCAGTTTAATTGTCTAAGTCCCTCTCGGGTGAAACGGTTAGACAGGTATCTGACATGTATGAGATAGACCCCCATAGTGAGAGAGTTAGTCAAAACTCTATACGATGTATCGTCATTTTAAGTTTCTTATTGTTTCTAAGTTTAAATGGTTACCTGCACAAGTTATGCATTACATTTATGTTTTCCAATTTCTCATGTAAATAAGTTTGCTAATGCTACAGTAGAGCACACATTTAGTGATCTGCCTCCTCACGAGCTATCCTATCGTCTTGCTATGCGTAATAATACATTCATCCGAATGTTACACTATTCACACCAGACCAGCAATGCCACTAATTGTTGGGTGTGTGGTCGACTCCCCCCTTTCCAGACACCGAAGGGAGTTCTGCCACTCTTTCCTTATCCGTTTTCACATAATGGTTCGTGTGGAGCATGGTCCACGTTAACGTCATCCTCCAATGATATGTCCCTTCTGAATAGAACATGTTTTCCAGACAAGCAAGGTCTCCCCCATAGAACAGGGTTAGATCTAGAAAATGAAGTTTATAATTTAGGTAATTATTCTTCGAATTTTATGGTCCTGAATGTTCAGTCTGATACTACTCCAGATTTGCCTGCTATTTCAGTACTACCAGTCCAAGGCGAATTATGTGTCAGAAAGAATGGTTCCGCATATGTAGGACATAGTGATTGTACTACTACTGTCGAGTATAGTGACAGTGGGAAATCTATTTTCAAAGCCTCACGTCATTCTTATTTTGTTTGTGGTCAGACCGCATATATTCGTCTGCCCCTCGATTGGGATGGAACATGTTACATTGCCTTCCTACTGCCACCAGTTTTTCTAGCCCCATCTGATTATCATAGAAACACACATCTAGTACACGTCAGACATAGAAGGGAGATCGAGTCCCCAATTGTCGATCAAACTGAAACTACTCTAGAACAGTATCAAGACTTCAATAAAGGTTTCTTCTTCTTTATAGGCCCTGTCCAGAATAGTAAGTTAATACGTAGGTTAACCAGAACCCTCGAAGCAGTAGTGAATGAGACTACTTCTGCTCTAGGTAACTTAACCGAAGAGCAATCTGCTATGAGATTTGTCGTGCTCCAAAATCGTCTCGTTCTTGACGTCATACTGGCCGATAGAGGAGGAGCATGTAGAGTCATCGGATCTAGTTGCTGCATTTTCATTCCTAATAACGTGCCGTCTGTTTATTCAGCTATAACCAGACTTCATAAAATTGCCCATCAGTTACACCAGAATCCAGGCACCTGGACATGGTCCAGTTGGCTCTGGAGTATTATATCTGCCTGGGGATGGAAAGTATTGTCATTCCTAGGTATTGCAGTAATGATCATATTCAGTTGCTGCCTCTGTATACAATGTGGCCCTGCGATTTGCGGCATTTGTGCTACCTCTTGTATTCCTAGTCCTAAATCCCGTTCCAAGACAATTCGAGACGAGCAAATGATGCTATATGAAATGATAGATGGTATCATGAATATTGATGTTTCCTGATGGAAACGTAGGGCACAAGGAGGGAATGTGGAAAAGTAAATTTTGCCATGTCATATGTGCCTACGTGTTCCCCATCTTATGTTATATGTGCATGATCGATATGCATGTATTCCCCTCTGATCGATTAAAGACGCAATTACAGTTGTGTCCATCTCTAGTATGCCAGTTTCCAGTTTTCGTGAATATAACGAATATCAGGCCTATGTAAAGCTACGTTGCCACGTTTTACAGTGTGTCGTTAATTCATTGAATTGTCCCCGTTTCTAGGCCTAAAAAGGGCCCGGACTCAGATTCAGCTCCTGTTTCCTGAACTCTCCGAGGAGCGATACAGCCCCCACCTGTATCCCTGACCCTTCACTTACTTTCATGCCTCGCAGTGCCCGGCTAGGCCTGGCTCTGCCTCCCAGTCTGCCAAGAGTATGTTATGTTTCTAGTTATCAGTCCAGCCCTCCTTCTCTGCATTCCTAAGCTACTGAATCACATCAATAGTTTCCGTCATGGTCTAGCCTTTATGTCTCCATGTAAGAGAAATACTGTATTAATATTCATAGAATATTCCTCGCACACGCACTACATATAGAATTATGTATGCACCAGTCTTAGTGTCTGTTAGCCTTTGCCCTGATAACTTTTGGATTCTATCAACATGTACTCTAAACACCAGATACTAGATATGCCTGGGTACATGTCGCTCTGACCCTCCAGACTTTAGTCTCCTCTTCTAGGGCAGAAGTCATAGCCCCCAGTTCTCCCTGGTAACACGTCATTGCCAGTTTGCGCGCACCACTAGGTTAGAGGTCCCAGCTGCTCAGGTAGCCCCCTCCATGTTTCCGCCCCTTTTTATGACATATTCTGTTACGTTTACATCACATGTCTATGTATACGCCCTGTACACGCCTTCTTGTTACATCATTTTGCCCTTATCTTTCGCGACTGCTACAAACCACGCCTACTGCTACGCCCCCTGTATTGAATGTAATGTATTTGTTTAACTATAAATATTGTGCACTGTTATTAAAAGCTAGCCAATTCCCAGATCCTGCCCCCGGCAGCTGCCATCCTATTCCCATGCAGGCTGTCCTGTTCCTGTCCTGTTATGCCTGATTAAAGCCTGTAAACTCCAGCTACCTCGAATCTTGACTCTTATTTATTGAGCTATCTGTTTATAGAGTATCCTGAAAAATAGAACCGGTAATTAATTAATTATTTACCACACAGTGCCAAATGATTTCATACAGCTGCTGCAACAATTTCTATTTGTCCCAGGCTGTATGTCAAGGTCTGGGTTTTTCTTTGCATTCACATACTTCTATACCTCAAATATGCATTTAAATTAAAAAAAACGTCGATTGAAGAGTTTTTTTAACCTAGCGTGCTTAGGGCCATATGTATCAAGCACTAATACGTTCGTAAACGCCGAAATTCACAGAATTTCAGCGTTTGCGAACGCACTGTGCAAAATGGTATGTATCACAGAAATCTGTGTGCAAAATAAGCAATCGCAAAATTTGCGATTCCTTATTTTGCGATTGCATTTAAGGAATCGCTAATTTTGCGATTCCTTAAATGCAATGTATGACGTATAAAAAAAATGCAAATTGGCCTTAAGGAATCGCAAATTACCACCAACTTCAAGTTGGTGGTAATTTGCGAATTCCTTGAAAAATGCACTTTTTTGCATTTTTCAAAGTGCAATGTGAGGCACATACATGCCCTTAGGGCATGTATGTGTGCCACATGTGCACCCATGCTGATTCAGGGGTGCAACAGGGTATCCTTTGGACACCCCTGCACCCTTGAAATTATTCTCAATTTGCGATTCTCAAATTGTGAATCGCAAATTGAGAATAACTTCCCATTCATTCCTATGGGCCTCCTGGCCCATAGAAATTAATGGGAAAGTATTCCTTAAATGCGATTCACAATTTGCTAATCGCAATTAAGGAATACTGAAAAAATCGCAAAAAAAGTGCGATTTTGTACATACATCCCTATTTGCAATTCTCAAATAGCGATTTCTAAAAAAATCGCTATTTGAGAATCGCAAAACAGGTTGATGATACATATGGCCCTTAGTGGGTTGCTGTTAGTATGAAGCACTATGCAATGGTGGCAAATTGAAGTCCTTGAATGGGGAAGCTGGTCAGCCACTTTGGGTCGTGCAGGATTTAGTCAAATGCAAAACAGTGCTTTTTCCCCTTCTAAAGTTGGCTGGTCTGGAGTAAGGAAGGGGGTTCATTATACTCAGACACTAAGGGTCTCATTTATGAGAAGTGGCGCGTCGCTGCGTGAGAGCAGCGATGAGCCACTTCTGAGTGCGCCCTCCTTGCGACACCAATGATGCGTCATATTTACAATATGACGCATCATTTCGCAAGGAAGGACAAATATTTCAGTATAACTGACTTATCCATCAGCGCAAAAAGTGGCGCATTGCTGGAGTTGTGTCGGAACCCTGACGCAACTCCAGCAATGTTCCTTTCACATTGGGCAAGCCCCATGTGAAAGGGCCTACGTCACCCTTACGCAGGCTTACGGTTTTGACGATTTGGCATCCTAGAAGTGGCGCAGCAAAATCTCATAGATTTCGCTGCGCCACTCCGACCCTTTCTTGCGGGAGTATGCCCACCCTGCATACATTATACCTGGCATAGGTATAATGTAGCGCAGGGGTTTACGAAGTGACCCATCTACCTACATGCGTCACTTTGTAAATATGGCGCATTTTTTACACCACTGGTGCGTCACAAAAAGTGACGCAAAAGTGATGCAAAAGTGACGCAAAAGTGACGCAAAAGTGACGCAGGGACTCATAAATACGCCCCTTAGATTTCAGGACATGGCTGCAGTCCCTAGTGGTTGCCTGCATGTCAGACCTACTCTATATCACACACTTGTATGTCTGTGTTTTAAACAAAGACGTGGTTGCCACATGCCGTGGAATGCCTGCGCCCCTCCAAGGATTTGACAAGTTACAACAGCAAAATGTAAACATGCTACTGCTGTGCAATCCGCCCTGAGAGCTCGTGAGGCGCCTTTTGCCAATGAGTTGAACGTGTTGTCCGGATGACTGTGACGAATCCAAGTTAGGGAAGACCATGGATGTCTGACTGGCCACATTAAAAAATAGAAATTCACAAATTCCTGAAGCAGATATCGGGAGTAATTATAATCAGGATCAAAAACAGAGCTGAGGTTTAAGCAGCATTCAGCAGGTCTGAAAGGAGCCTGGATTGTTATTTGGAGCTGGTGGGTGGTGAAAATAGTGGGGACAGCAGAGGCGTAGCTAGAGCTTGTGGCGCCCGGGGCTATCCCTCAGATTACCGCCGCTGGCGGGGGCGGGGGGGCTGAGAAAAAGGACGGCGAGCACTTGAAAGAGGTTTGAGAGACACGTAGTATCGCCGCTAATAGTTACCTCGATCATGCAAGTTACATGCACATACATGACACGGTCCAAGGCTACACAGTTGAATACACTGGTGACCGACAGTTCAAAGGAGAAAACACAGACTGCATGATCTATCTGGGGACTCAGAAAAACCGCATGTGACATCCATCAGAGAGCTGTGTGAACGAATACCTGGTAATCCCCTCAGCACAATGCAAACATGCACATACATGACACTGTTCGGGGATCCATCTTCTACAGCTGACATTAAATGTCAAAATATCATGGTCCCTCCAATTAACTGGCTTCATTTTAGCTTCTGTATCTATTAGTTAATAGAAAGCTTTCTATCTAACTATCGATCTATCTATGGGCAAAGTGTAATCTATTATTTGTCAGCAATGTTCTGGCTAGGAGGGGAAGTGATTTACAACAAGCAAAGCCTCAAGTGTGTCTTGAGGACTATTCCCTAACTCAAATTTGGTAGTACATAACACGTTACCCTTTGCATCCTTTATTTATGGCTTGTGTAGTAGTTATAAACAAATACATTTATCTATATAAATAAAAATGTAAATGTTCGTTTGTTCAAAATCGCAAATCTCCAAAAGTTCTTCACCGATTGCTTTGAAATATTGACACAACGTTGGATTCTAATAGAGGGGTGTTTTTATATAAACAACGTTGGATCCCAATATGCGCATGTCGAATAGGCGTGTGTTTTTAATCGAAAGCACGAACAGACACATAAAAATGTAAATGTTCCTTTGTTCAAAATCTTAAATCTCCGAAAGTTCTTCACCGATTGATTTAGAATGGACAGTTGGTGTCAGGATGGCAGACCGGGAAGTGGGTGGAGGGAGGGGGGGAGGAGTTGGTTCACTTTGCAATATTAAGAAAGGACGCATAGAGACAATAGTCTACATATATTAGGATGGGCAGTTGGTGTCAGGATGGCAGACCGGGAAGTGGGTGGAGGGAGGGGGGCGGAGTTGGTTCACTTTGCAACATTAGCGCATGTTTATATAAACACAACATTGGATTTGAATACGCGCGAGTCCAATACGCGCGTGTTTTTAATCGAAAGGCCGAACAGACCCTATCGATTTGGTTGCTGCGCAACAACTACAAGGTACGCATAGAGACAATACTCTACATATATTAGGATGGACAGTTGGTGTCAGATTGGCAGACCGGGAAGTGGGTGGAGAAAGGGGGGAGGAGTTGGTTCACTTTGTAACATTAAGAAAGGATGCATAGAGACAATAGTCTACATTTTAGGATGAACAGTTGGTGTCAGGATGGCAGACCTGTAAGTGGGTGGAGGGAGCGGGGAGGAGTTGGTTCACTTTGCAACATTAGTGCATGTTTATATATACACAACGTGACAATAGTCACAAAAACATATTGTGTGCCCACAAGCATTGGGAAATTAAACATATTAGAAACGTGGGCTTACTCTTTTCTTTCTCTTCCATTTAACCAGACTGAGCCACAGCAACGCTTGGCAGGGTACAGCTAGTATATAATAAAAATTTAAGAGGAGATAGTGGATTACATCCGTTCAGTGAGATGCAGGCACACAGAATAGGCCTTGTGAGCATCAGCAGAGATACTATACTCTAAAGACATAGTAGCAAATAATCTCTGAGGAAGAAGAGTGTTTTTTCCACATTAGATGGGTTGCTCTATGGCAATAACATAAAATCTGACATTTATTCTGTGGTATACAATGGGACTAGGGGGAGGGCATACTTGTATTGATATACCTTCTCTCCAGTAGGATATTTAATTTAGCCACATTAATTTTCACTGTGATAGCATAGATCTATATATTGTTCCATTAACATAAATGCCCATAGATATGTACCTAAATACCCTTTCTCTTTACTTATACACATACATATGTACACATCACAAGCGCAAATGCACATCAATATACTGCTATTCATTTTTATATGAAATCTGTTGCCTATTGTGAATACGCACTTAGGCAACCATTCTCTTCTGCTTCAGAGCCCAAACTAGTTCTGCTTCAGACTCAACACAAAATGCCTTCAATTTCTGCTAAATTATATAAACAAGCATTTGCAATGCAATAGGTATTGCATTTACACGAGTTTAAGCTATTAGCATTATAAATGGCAATGCCTTTTTTTCTGTTTTAAAAACTAAAACACAGATAAAAGGCTTTGTTATTTGCAATGTCAATAGCTCAAACTCGCCTACATGCAAGACCTATTGCATTGCAAATGCTTGTTTTATAGGAATTGTCTGTGAACTGTCTGCCACTCTGCCACTCACTAAAGATCCTTTCCTCCCCTCTGAACACCATTTGGCTCTTACCTCACTCAGCCTCCTGTACTCCAGCAGCCAGGGCATCTATGGTAGGGGTTGGCCAGCACTGACAAAGTCAAAAGCTGGTAGCCAGCTACATACCTAATAGTTTTGCCAGTGCTTGTTTTTAATAAAGCATGTTACAGCTGGTTTATGGGAACTTCATCAACCTTTGTTCAAAGATGTTAGAACAACATTGAAGGGATAGATTCTGCACACTTGGAATATTTTGATAGCTCTGCTCATTAAAGGGCTCGCAGAGCCAAGCCAGAGCATCGGCTGGGTGTTCCCAGTTTATTTGTTGGGTGGGTTGGGCAGGACAGAAGGAAAGAAAGGAAGAAGGGTGGATGGAAGTGAAGAAATGAGGCAAGAAGGAAGGAAAGAAAGAAGAAAAGACCAAAGGAAGTCGATATGAAAGAAAGAAAGAAAGAAACAAAGAAATAACAAAGCAAGAAAAAGGAAGGAAGAAAAAAGGAAAAAAGAAAGCAAAAGAGAAAGAAAGAACGAAGGCTAAAAAAGGAGAAAGTAAAAAGAAAGGAAAGAAAGAAGCCAAAAAAGAAAAAGGAAGATAGCAAGACAGAAAGAAAGAAAGAAAGCAAGAACAAAAGCAAGAAAGAATGAAAGCCAGAAAGAAGGAAAAGGGAAAGAAAGGAAAGACTGCAAGAAAGAAGGCATAATTTAATACAGAAATCTACACAACCTATTTTGCTGTGAAGTAGCTGAAGTCAGATAAACAAAACGCACTCCAACAGCTATTTTTAACACCATTGGCAGGATAACGGAACAGATGAGACCGGACTGTGCCTTTCTTACATTAAAAGCGTCCTGCTATCACTGGAGGCACTTGACTGTCCTGAAAGGCCAGGCAGGCAGTGCAGTCTTTTGAGTTGTGAGCAGCTGACAGGTTGCACATCCCTGGCTTGAAAGGCAATATCAGATAGCTTCTCGTTCTAAGCACTCAACTGGAAGCTCTTCTCCTGCTTGCTTCCCTGTCCTACTTTTGGGGCATGAGTAGCCATCAAAATGAAAATCACTTATGGCCAACCAGACGAACCTGGCAGAGCTTCAGCCACTAGCACAGACTGGCTCTTTAGACTTTAGGGATTCTATAGCTTGAGGACCACGCTTCTTTCACAAGAAACGATTTATTTTCAGCAAAATATCCCACAGCGGTGGCACAATCTCTCAGGGGTTGAACCTTTGGTAAACTGCACTTGCCTAACTGAAAGTCCCTAATAGGTAGTGCTATCTGACAGAGCTCAAAGAGCTAACCAGATGTGCTTTCCTGTTGACTAATCCACGGCAACTGTGCAATCTGTCATGGTTTTACACCCCACACCCCTCTTGTGCTTCTGTCACTCAAAATGCTAAACATGTGATGTAATTTATTGGTGCTATACTTTGTAAAAATATTTGTATATACAGAAACATTTGTTAGGTACTTTTCAGTCCGACAGCCTAGAACAGAATGTTGTTCAGGCAAAGGCTCGAGGCTAAGAAGTAATGGATGGCTTACCCAATCCCACGCTCAAACAGTTTCTTAACAGTATGTGCCAACTTCATGCAATAGTATGACTGGCTATCTATCTCAACCATAAGTTTGGGGCTTCAAAGTATGAAAAAAGAGCAAGAGAATTATAAGAAAATATTTTCAGATTGTTTTGATTTGGCAATACTTTTTACAGCATGAAAAGCATACATTCTTAACAATTGGGCACAACTAGGCTGCACAATGTGTATGAGGGAACAAAAGGTGACAATTGAGGTAATTAAAGAAGAGAATACACCCATAGCCCTAGAATACCAGAAAATTTTATTAAACGTGGATTAATTACTTGCCTTTTTGTAAACCTCGATAGATTCCAGTGGTGCCTGCAGCAGCGCTGGGAACGCCAGCACCATCATTCAATTTGCGGCACCACCAGCAAAACGGCCAGCACGGAGGCGCGCACCTTCCCCAAAACTCCTGGACGCTCCAGCAGCAAAAACTGGAACCGCGTGCGCGCCGCGCAGCACGGATAGCCCGTTGCAGCGGCTTTATAATTTATTTGTGGACACTGACTTAGTGAGTGTCCCCGAATAAATTATAAAGGCCGTCGTAATGGGCCACAAGTGCCGGGCGGCTGCCGCCTCCTAAATAGTGCCGCCTGGGTCTGTCCCCCCCACCCCTCCCCCTAGCTTCGCCGTTGGGGGACAGGTTACCGTATCTGCTTTTTAGGTCTCGCTGGCGTTGCAGCGCGAAGCGCTGCCACCAATGAGACTTATAGTCACCGTGTTTGCCTCCAAGGGAGACAGACCTGGATACAGACCTGTGCACGAGCCGATTGTAGTATGGGCACGAGCCGATTCAGGTCTGTGAACGCGCTTCACAGTGAAACAGCTTGTGCGCCGCAAGTAACAATTATCACAGCATGAGACCCCACTTATCACAGCATGTCAACAGGCGCCCCAGGCTGCTGGAGCACTCAACTATAATTAATGTGCAGTTGAGTGCTCCAGCAGTGTGGGGCGCCTCTCTGCATGCTGTGATAAGTATCACTTTGGGGCCTCATGCTGTGATAATTAGGGCGGCATGCTCTATTTGCAGCACTGAACATTTTCAAAGAAGGCGAAGCAGCGACATTCATTGGAGACACTCACCCTCACTCACCCTCACGCCCTCACCGCCCTCACTCGCCCTCATCCCCTCACACCCCCGACCCCTCACACACCTCCTCATCCTCACACCCCCTCACTCTCACACACCCTCACACACCCTCACTCACCCTCTCACCCTCACACACCCTCTCACCATCACACCCCCTCACCTTCACACACCCTCACCATCACTCACCCTCACACCCCCTCTCCCTCACACCGCCTCACCCTCACACCCCCTCACACCCTCACCTTCACCCTCACACCCCTCACCCTCACACCCCTCACCCTCACTACCCCTCAACCACCCTCACACCCCTCACCCTCACATCCCCTCACCCTCACACCCCCTCACCCTCACCCTCACACCCCCTCACCCTCACACCCCTCACACACTGTCACCCTCACACCCCTCACATACCCTCACACACCCTCACTCACCTTCACACACCCTCACTCACCCTCACACCCCCTCACCCTCTCACCCTCACACCCCCTCACCCTCACACCCCCTCACTCTCACACCCCCTCACCCCCTCACCCTCACACCCCCTCACCCCCTCTCACCCTCACACACCCTCACTCTCTCACACCCTCACCCTCACACCCCCTCACCCTCACACCCCCTCACCCTCTCACACACCATCACCCTCAAAAACCCGTACCTCACACACCCTCACCCCCCTCACCCTCACTCACCCCCCTCACCCTCACTCACCCTCACTCACCCTCACACACACACACACACACACCCTCACATACCCTCACCAGCATAGCATAACAAAACACAGCATAGCATAACGAAACACAGCATAGCATAGCATAACAAACAAAAGCATAGGATAGCAAAAGCACAGCTTAACAAAACAAAGCATAGGATAGCAAAACAAAACATAGCATAACAAAACAAAACATAGCATAGCAAAACACAACAAAGCATAGCATAGCATAACAAAACATAGCATAACAAAAGAAAGCATAACATAACAAAGCATAGCAAAACAAAACATATCATAGTAAAACACCAAAACATAGCATAGCATAACATAACACAACAAAACATAGCAGAACAAAACATAGCATAACATAACATAAAACAAAGCATAGCATAACAAAACATAGCATAACAAAACATAGCAAAACACAGCAAAACATAGAATAGCATAACAAAACAAACCATAGCTTAACATAACAAAGAATAGCAAAACAAAACATAGCATAGTAAAACAAAACATAGCATAGCATAACATAACACAACAAAACAGCAGAACAAAAGCATAACATAACAAAACATAGCATAACATAACATAAAACAAAGCATAGCGTAACAAAACATAGCAAAACACAACAAAATATAGCATAGCATAACTAAACACAACAAAACATAGCATACATAACAAAACACAGCATTGCAAAGCATAGCAAAACATAGCATAGCATAAGAAAACACAACAAAACATAGCATAGCATAACAAAACACAACATAGCATAGCATAACAAAACAAAGCTTAGCATAACAAAACATAGTATAACAAAGCATAGCATAGCATAACAAAACATAGCATAACAAAACATAGCATAGCATAACAAAACATAGCATAGCATAACAAAACACAACATAGCATAGCATAACAAAACAAAGCTTAGCATAACAAAACATAGTATAACAAAGCATAGCATAGCATAACAAAACATAGCATAACAAAACATAGCATAGCAAAACAAAGCATAGCATAATAAAACACAACAAAACATAGCATAGCATAACAAATCATAGCAAAACACAACAAAGCATAGCATAACAAAACAAAGCATAGGATAGCAAAACTAAACATAGCATAGCATAACATAACAAAACAAAGGTTAGGATAGCAAAACAAAACATAGCATAGCATAACAAAACATAGCAAAACATAACAAAACATAGCATAACAAAACACAACAACACATAGCAGAACAAAACATAGCATAACATAACTTAAAACAAAGCATAGCATAACAAAACAGCAAAACACAACAAAGCATAGCATAACACACAACAACACATAGCATACATAATAAAACATCGCATTGCAAAGCATAGCAAAACCTAGCATAGCATAACAAAACATAGCATAGCATAACAAAATACAACATAGCATAGCATAACAAAACACAACATAGCATAGCCTAACAAAACAACGCTTGGCATAGCATAACAAAACATAGCATAACAAAGCATAGCATAACAAAGCATAGCATAACAAAGTATAGCATAACAAAACATAGCATAGCAAAACAAAGCATAACATAATAAAACACAACAAAACATAGCATAGCATAACAAAAAATAGCATAACAAAGCATAGCATATCAAAACACAACAAAACTTAGCATAGCTTAACAAAACACAACAAAACATAGCATAACAAAACAAAGCATAGGATAGCAAAACTAAACAGAGCATAGCATAACAAAACAAAGCATAGGATAGCAAAACAAAGCATAGCATATCAAAACACAACAAAACATAGCATAGCATAACAAAACACAACAAAACATAGCATAACAAAACAAAGCATAGGATAGCAAAACTAAACAGAGCATGGCATAACAAAACAAAGCATAGGATAGCAAAACAAAGCATAGCATAGCATAACAAAACATTGTATAACATGACAAAACATAGCATAACAAAACACAACAACACATAGCATAACAAAACATAGCAAAACACAACAAAACATAGCATAGCTTAACAAAACACAACAAAACATAGCACAGCAAAACAAAACATATAATAGCATAGCAAAACATAGCATATCAAACACAACAAAACATAGCATAGCATTGCAAAACATAGCATAGCAAAACAAAGCATAGCATAATAAAACACAACATATAGCATAGCATAACAAAACATAGCATAGCATAACAAAGCATAGCATAGCAAAACATAGCATAGCATAACAAAGCATAGCATAGCATAACAAAACATAGCATAACAAAACATAGGTTAACAAAACATAGCATAGCAAAACAAAGCATAGCATAGCAAAACACAACACAACATAACATAGCATAGCATAACAAAACAAAGCATAGGCTAGCAAAACATAGCATAGCATAATAAAACAAAGCATAACAAAACATTGCATAGCATAACAAAGCATAGCATAACATAACAAAACATAGCATAGCAAAACAAAACACAACAACACATAGCATAACAAAACATAGCATAACACAACAAAACATAGCATAGCTTAACAAAACACAACAAAGCATTGCATAGCATAACTAAACAAAGCATAGGATAGCAAAAAAAACATAGCATAGCATAACAAAACAAAGCATAGAATAGCAAAACAAAACATTGCGTAGCATAACAAAACATAGCATAACATAACAAAGCATAGCATAACAAAACACAACAACACATAGCATAACAAAACCTAGCAAAACACAACAAAACATAGCTTAACAAAACACAACAAAACATAGCATAACAAAACAAAACATATCATATCCTAGCAAAACATAGCATAGCATACCAAACACAACAAAACATAGCATAGCATAACAAAACATAGCATAGCAAAACAAAGCATAAGACACACAACCACGCACACACAACCACAACCACACACACAACCACAACCACACACAACCACACACACAACTATCTATCTGTCTGTCTATCTATCTATCTATCTATCTATCTATCTATCTATCTATCTATCGCCCTCACTCTATCTATCTATCTATCTATCTATCTATCTATCTATCTATCTATCTATCTATCTATCTCCCTCACTCTATCTGTCTATCGATCTATCACCCTCACTCTATCTGTCTATCGATCTATCGCCCTCACTCTATCTGTCTATCTATCTATCGCCCTCACTCTATCTATCTATCGGCCTCTCTCTATCTATCTAATCGCCCGCACTCTATCTGTCTATCTATCGCCCTCACTCTATCTATCTATCGGCCTCACTCTATCTATCTAATCGCCCTCACTCTATCTATCTATCTATCTATCTATCTATCTATCTATCTATCTATCTATCTATCTATCTATCTATCTATCTATCTATCGCCTTCACTCTATCTATCGCCCTCACTCTATCTTGCTATTGCCCTCACTCTATCTATCTATCTATTGCCCTCACTATCTATCTATCGCCCTCACTCTATCTATCTATCTCCCTCGCTCTATCTATCTATCTATCTATCTATCTATCTATCTATCTATCTATCTATCTATCTATCTATCTATCTATCTATCTAACACCTACACTCTATCTATCGCCCTCACTCTATCTATCACCCTCACTCTATATATCTATCTATCTATCGGCCTCACTCTATCTATCAATCTATCTTTTGCCCTCACTCTATCTATCTCCCTCGCTCTATCTATCTATCTATCTATCTATCTATCTATCTATCTATCTATCTATCTATCTATCTATCTAACACCTTCACTCTATCTATCGCCCTCACTCTATCTATCGCCCTCACTCTATCTATCTATCTATCGCCCTCACTCTATCTATCGCCCTCACTCTATCTTGCTATCGCCCTCACTCTATCTATCTATCGCCCTCACTATCTATCTATCACCCTCACTCTATCTATCTATCTATCTATCTATCTATCTATCTATCTATCTATCTATCTATCTATCTATCTATCTATCTATCGCCCTCACTCTATCTATCGCCCTCACTCTATCTATCTATCTGTCGCCCTCACTCTATCTACCTCACTCTATCTATCTATCTATTGCCCTCACGCTATCTATCTATCGCCCTCACTCTATCTACCTATTGGCCTCACTCTATCTATCTATCGCCTCACTCTGTCTGTCTATCTATCGCCCTCACTCTATCTATCTATCTATCTATCGGCCTCACTCTATCTATCTATCTAATCGTTCTCACTCTATCTATCTATCTATCTATCTATCTATCTATCTATCTATCTATCTATCTATCTATCTATCTATCTATCGCCTTCACTCTATCGCCCTCACTCTAGCTATCTATCTATCGCCCTCACTCTATCTATCAATGTATCTATCTATCTATCGGCCTCACTCTATCAATCTATCTATCACCCTCACTCTATCTATCGCCCTCACTCTATCAATCTATCTATCGCCCTCACTCTATCTATCGCCCTCACTCTATCTATCTATCTATCTATCTATCTATCTATCTATCTATCTATCTATCTATCTATCTATCTATCTATCTATCTATCTATTGCCCTCACTATCTATCTATCTCCCTCCCTCCCTCTATCTATCTATCGCCCTCCCTCAACCTATCGCCCTCACTTTATCTATCGCCCTCACTCTATCTATCTATCGCCCTCACTCTATCTATCTATTGCCCTCACTCTATCTATCGCCCTCACTCTATCTAGCTATCGCCCTCACTCTATTTTGCTATCGCCCTCACTCTATCTATCTATTGTCCTCACTATCTATCTATCACTCTCACTCTATCTATCTATTGCCCTCACTATCTATCTATCACCCTCACTCTATCTATCTATCTATTGCCCTCACTATCTATCGCCCTCAATCTATCTATCTATCTATCTATCTATCTATCTATCTATCTATCTATCTATCTATCTATCTATCTATCTATCTATCTATCTATCTATCTATCTATCTATCTATCTATCTATCTATCTATCTATTGCCCTCACTCTATCTATCTAATCACCCTCACTCTATCTATCTATCTATCTATCTATCTATCTATCTATCTATCTATCTATCTATCTATCTATCTATCTATCTATCTATCTATCTATCTATCTATCTATCTATCTATCTATCTATCTATCTATCTATCTATCTATCTCCCTCACTCTATCTATCTATCTATCTATCTATCTATCTATCTATCTATCTATCTATCTATCTATCTATCTATCTATCGCCCTCACTCTATCTATCGCCCTCACTCTATCTATCAATGTATCTATCTATCTATCGCCCTCACTCTATCTATCTATCGCCCTCACTCTATCCTTCAATGTATCTATCTATCTATCGGCCTCACTCTATCAATCTATCTATCGCCCTCACTCTATCTATCGCCCTCACTCTATCAATCTATCTATCGCCCTCACTCTATCTATCGCCCTCACTCTATCTACCTATCTATCTATTGCCCTCACTATCTATCTATCTCCCTCCCTCCCTCTATCTATCTATCGCCCTCACTCAACCTATCGCCCTCACTCTATCTATCGCCCTCACTCTATCTATCGCCCTCACTCTATCTATCTATTGCCCTCACTCTATCTATCGCCCTCACTCTATTTTGCTATCGCCCTCACTCTATCTATCTATATTCCTCACTATCTATCTATCACCCTCACTCTATCTATCTATCTATTGCCCTCACTATCTATCTATCACCCTCACTCTATCTATCTATCTATTGCCCTCACTATCTATCGCCCTCACTCTATCTATCTATCTATCTATCTATCTATCTATCTATCTATCTATCTATCTATCTATCTATCTATCTATCTATCTATCTATCTATCTATCTATCTATCTATCTATCTATCTATCTATCTATCTATCTATCTATCTATCTATCTCCCTCACTCTATCTATCTAATCGCCCTCACTCTATCTATCTATCTATCTATCTATCTATCTATCTATCTATCTATCTATCTATCTATCTATCTATCTATCTATCTATCTATCTATCTATCTATCTATCTATCTATCTATCTCCCTCACTCTATCTATCTATCTATCTATCTATCTATCTATCTATCTATCTATCTATCTATCTATCTATCTATCTATCTATCTATCTATCTATCTATCTATCTATCTATCTATCTATCGCCCTCACTCTATCTATCGCCCTCACTCTATCGCCCTCACTCTATCTATCTATCTGTCGCTCTCACTCTATCTCTCTTTCTATCTATCGCCCTCACTCTATCGCCCTCACTCTATCTATCTATTGCCCTCACGCTATCTATCTATCGCCTTCACTCTATCTACCTATCGCCCTCACTCTATCTATCTATCTATCTATCTATCTATCTATCTATCTATCTATCTATCTATCTATCTATCTATCTTGCTCACTCAATCTCTCTATCGCCCTCACTCTATCTATCGCCCTTCCTCTATCTATCTATCGCCCTCCCTCTATCTATCTATCGCCCTCACTCTATCTATCTATCGCCCTCACTCTAGCTATCTATCCCACTCACTCTATCTATCGCATCACCACAGCCTCATTCAGCAGCACCACAGCATCACTAAGGGGCACAACAACATCACTATGCGCTACCACAGGCTCATTGAATGCCACAGCATCACTAGTCGCCACCATAACATCACTCAGCGCCACCACTGCATCAATCTGTGCAACCATTCAACAACAACTGGGTCAAATATGTTCTCTCAATGTTTCAAGCTTTATTACAAATGTCACAAAAAGAGGTTAGTATTTCACTTCTGTTCTTGGATTTTCGTCACAATAAAATACACTGAACATATTCTTTACAAAAGTTATTTACAAAAGTTTAAGCTATTGCCATTATAAATTACAATAACTTTTATTTAAGTATTAATTATTAAAAAAATTAAAAGCCATTGTTATTTGTAATATCAATACATCTAAGTCACGTGAATACAACACATATTGCATTACAAATGCTATAGGTGTCACAAGTTATAACTATTGGCATTGTAAATGACAAAGCTAATATTTTTGCTATTTTCAAAACCAACACATAAATAAAAAATGTGTCATTTACAATACCAATAGCTCAAACTTTCCTAATGCGAGACCTTATGCATTGCAAATGCTTGTTTTGTTTGCAGTCTTGTGTAGTTCGAACTCGATCCAAAAGTATTGGAGCGCTTTATATGAGCACCAGTTACATTACACATTCATGTGTTTTTTGATGCACGGGGAGATTAAGCGATATGTCCAGAATCACATAATGTTGAGCTGATGCAGAGGCTCAAATCAGGTTGCAGTTCCAAAGTCGGCAGCTCTGGCCGGTTATGTATGAGTCCATTGACGTGTTACACATCTGCTACACCCCACTCCTCAAAGCATACAGGCCGTGCTTCCAGAAAAGAACAATCCCTGTGACTCCACGGGTTGCTAAATATTTTCTTTTCAAGTTGCATTTGTCTATTGCAGTACTGTTGATCATATATCAGGAATTTAGTGTCTTTTTAAACATTTTGGTGGCTATGTGGGCGGTGATAGGAGATTAAAAGCAAAACAGAGGAAGGCCCCAAAAGTGGAAGCTGCACTGTCTACCAAGGGAATGTATGGTACTCCCCGTGAGCAGAAGGGAGTTAATAAAATAATAAAGATGTGACATTGTTGGCATCACTTTCTGAGGCATAAGGTTTCCGTGTTTTAAAAGTGGGAGTGCCATGTAAATAGTGTACACAGCTGTAAACACTGTACTCTTAAGCCAATTTACACACGTGCGCTGCATTCAAATGCCCTTGCAGATTGCGCACCTGTAAATAGGAAGACATGCACACAATAGGCACACACAACAGGTCCTTGCACACTTTATCAAAACAACTGTAAATAAATATGACCAGTTTGGTCAGGCGAATGTCCTTGCATCTACGATATGGCATATTAGTAAACAGGTTCATGAGCTGTATTGGAATGGAGGCCCACTTTCTATTTAAATACATGAACTTATGTGTATATGCTACTTTCAGTTAATCTTTACAGTCTTTGCAAACAAGTTTTATTTTTCTTCTAAGTGTGCTGAGTCTTGGGGCGGGGCCAGGGGATGACAGGCATTGAGGTGGAGTGGTAGGTGCACTGCCTTTAGTGCGCATGTGGATTTGGCCGGCCGTCTCAGGACGGTAAAACCCACATGCACATTGAGGCTGTCTCCAACCTGAGCTGCGTTGCTGGGTTGGAGACAGCAGGCACAGCTCCCCGTCTCCCTGGGAGTGCAAATCAAGGGTGCTCAAACCTATCTTGATGATGCTCTCGTGCTGTGAGAGCAGCCTAAGGATTGGACGCAGGGGATTCTGGAAGCCCGTCTGTAGAGGACCAGAAGAGGGCGATGCGGCTGAAGGTAAGTTCTTATTTTTAATTCTTTTATTTTTTCACCCTAGTCCGTCCATCCCCCCTGCCCCGTCACCAGCCACCACTGACTGTGCAAAACCCAGCAGCTGTTTTGCTACCTGACCCCTTTCTTCTTGAGGATCATCATCAACACATATTACAAATACCTATTATCTTTCATGCTATTGAATTTGAAACTGAGTCATACTTAATTTTTCCTAAGATATCTTGAACGATCTAATTGGTTTAGATCGTGATCTGTGTCTTTTGCAAGTCAAGCAGAGTACTCATTTGACTCTTCAAAGACAACTTTGCACAAAGTATTGCTCTTTGGTGGAAAACTGGAGAGAGAGGGATATCCACTTTTCTGAATTTGTGGGAATCCTCAAAGCCGAAGGTACCTCATGTGAATCAATTGTGAGATCTTAAGCAAATCAATTTACTTCACTGTGCTACAATTGTATTGGCTGAAAAAATTGGAATCAGTTATAGTACACCACATAAAAACAAAAAACTCACATATACTGGGCTAAAATGTTACTTCATAAATCATAATATTGTTATGGACAGAAGATACAATGAAAACTGGATTGTCTCTTGACTTAAAGCTAGCAATTTCAACAGGGATATGTTTAATTGCCTGTTTGTAAGTTTATGTTCTGAAATTAGTTTTAATAAAAGCCACTCATTGAAGTAATATATTTTAATTTACTCAATTAACCCCTTTGAAATGTTAATCAGGTAAACAATTTTTTAATTTTAAAGAGCCACTCAATTTTTTACATGACACCTTTCACGTCAATTAGATGACACATCTTTTGATAGGCTAGCTCATTCCAGATACTTGGCTCAGCTCTAGCTCACTCTGTTTTCTGGATTGCCTAGATCTAACAGCAGGGGGGGTCTGTCATGGCCACATTTTAGAAAGAATTCACACTGTGCAGATGCCACATTCAGTGTGGTTGAATGGTCTTTAGGCTGTAAAACCAAACACATAAGTTCAATGAGATAACTCTCATTGCACAAACCTGCCTATACGCGTGTTGAAATAGGACATAATGAAGACTGTTTGTACGGTTTCCCTCATGGCTTGAGCTGCACTTGCCACTAAAAGCCTTGCTTGTCTCTAAATGCCGTTGCTCACTTGCCTATTAGGACCTGTACTGCTTCCCTAACAACCCACTTGGGTCATTGAGGGCTGCAAGTGCTTCCTAGTGTCTCCAATTTCTCTCAGTGCCTCCTTGCCAGAGTAGCCACATAGCCGCATAGCCACGTCGCTCCATTTCTTCAGGAGACCAAGCTTCCAGTACTGGGATTTTGTGTTAAAATTATTGTTATAGGAATGTTATTCCGATTGGTTCAATGGAATTAACCCATGACTACTACTCTCATAAAACTTTAGGTTTTCAAGTTATTGTCCAGGACGGCATACATGTTTCCTTGTGACATGAATATCCCACTATCCATACTCTGGCCAATGGTTAACTTTCAGTACCTGAATAACTGCATTCAGCAATGCTCAAAAATGGTGAATGAAACCCCACGCAGTCCTCCACATTTGTATGTCACTGCAATAGGATTGACCCCAACACTATGGGCACAGACAGCAACCCTTTTTAAGAATTATTTATATTGAAATTAGGTTCATGATACCACGGCTAGGAAGAGTTCAGCAGGTGAGTCAAGTATGCAAGTAATAGTCAGATATCATCCCGTTAGTCCACAAATTTGACTCCTTTGACTTTTCCGTAGAGCATCTCTATCCTCCTCCCACCCCATTATAAATATTATTTATTATTAATTTGAGTTGTATACAGCACTAGCAAGACTCGAAGGTATCAGAGTGCTGTACATGTTATGTGATAATGTTCAAACCAGTTTCCCACCTGTGGCCATGGCCTCCACACGCTGCACTCGTAGTGTTCTGTAGTTCCTACTAATCTGTAGGATCTGCGCATTGTTTGGCCAACATAAACTAGGGGCTTGCTGTCAAAACAGAGTGCAGTGTGACAAGGTGCATGTTCAAAGTGACATGTTGGGTGCTCAGTAAGAGATGTGCAGTGTGTATATATATATATATATATATATATATATATATATATATATATATATATATATATATATATATATATATATATATATATATATATATATATATATATATATATATATAGTGGAAATATGTACAATTTATACAGAGGAGGGAGAATGAATAAAGATGGTCAGAGCTATGGGGACGCAATGGCTCTGGCAGATACAGCAGTTATTCAATAATTTTGAGCCAGAGTGTGGACCATGTAGAATCATCAACGTTTCAACCCTTACAACGCACAGTTAAGTTGTCAAACGGGTCTTCATCAGGACAAGAATGGGAGACAGCTTAATGTAGGTAGTCAGGGCGTCCTCCGGAATCGAATGCAGCCAGAGTATCTTTAAATGTTGGGGGCACTCTCACCAGGCGATGTTTGCATTTATGGCTTGATTCAATTGATTATACAAAGTTGTTGTTAGCAAAGGAATAGTGTATTCCTGACAGAACCTTTGTTGTTGTGCATAGGCATATAAAAGAAGGCAGCAATGGAGCGTACTCCTAAGATGCGACCCCCTACTCTAAGTGTAGCTAGAGTGTGTGTAGGTGTAAAGCCAAAAATCCCCCCAAGAGACGATCCATCCCATTACCTGATGGGATAAAGTAAAGGACCCCGCGTTGCTCACGAACTAGTCACCCCTCACGAGACGTCAGATCGCTGCGTGGTGATTTCTCAGTGTTGGACTTTGGCCCTTAGGGCAGGTTCACCCCTAGACTTTTTGCTTGAAATGGTGACCTGGAGATGGTGATTTTGGGATTCTGCGCACTTTCACTGTGTCCCAGTGGAAAGTGCGTGCGCACTCTGAGTGCATGTGCTGAGCTAGGCCTGCCCGCCCATAGGAATGCATGGGGAATGTATGTGTCCCTGGTAGTTCCTGATGCGTGGGGTGTACAGGCTTGAGTCTGGTATGTGTGAACTCGTGTGAGTGAATGCTGCGCAACGGTGTATGCAGCATGTATGTGTCTAGTAGCGAAGCGCCATTTCTAGACATGGCTGTACGTGTGCTGTGAGGGTGCTGGCGTGTGATTGGCTGGAGCTGGCTGGCATGCCAGGCTCCAGGAAGTCTGGATGGGTCTGCCCGGTGGTGAGTGGGAGATTAGCATGAGTGATGTGTGGGAGGAGTGTACCTGTGTCCTGGATGGGCTGGGTTTTCCCCACACAATGCTGGCTCCGCCCCCCTGTGGTGTGTCTAATGACCCAAGCCCTGCCAGTGAATAGAGAGGGTGGTTGAGGTAAACAGAGTACTCAAGAACCAGCTGCGACTGGTTCCGCCCCCACTCTACACCCTTGAACAAAGGAATGCACTGTATAAAAATGGGGCTGTGTCCCCACTGAAGTTGTTCTCTTCCAGGATCCTGAGAGGGCTGTTGTTGCTGCTGCTGGGCCAGAGGACCGCCACTTGGGGTGTCTCCCTGCCTGGAGACCCAGTGTGCTGGCTCTGGGCCCAGCCTTGTCCCCCCTGCCTGGCCAAAGACTGCTGGGACTCTGCCCTGCTTACTGAGGGCACCTGGGACCTTTATTTTACCTATAGCGCCTGGGAGCGCTCTATTTTGGTCCTCTAGCGCTTGAGAGCGCTGTATTTGGCATTTAGCGCAGGGAGCGCTGTAAATTGCCCTTTAGCGCTGAGGAGCGCCTTGCCTGCCTAGCGAGTGCCCACCTCGCTTATTTTGGTTAATTTGCCCCCTGGCAGGTGCCCACCCTGCCAGGGACCTTGCCGCTATACTTTAGGTTTACCTCGAGGGAGCCCACTCCTCGGTAAACTCATCCCCCGCCTACGAGTGCCTGGAACGGGCCGCCGCGCTGCCCGCGACGACCCGGAAGTGGCTGGCCGGCCGGCCAATCCGAGCGCGGCCCGGACGGAAAGCCCGCCCCCGCGACCCGGAAGTCAGGCGGGCCGGGGACCGGACATCGGGGCAAACCGGAAGCTGACGGGAGCCCACCCCGTGCTCCGGTAAAGGTAGAAGCCGGCACCCTTCCTTGACCCCCCAGGCTCCCAAAGCGAGGGAGAGCCCAGGAGGGAAGTGAGAAGTCTGCAGAGAGAGCCCCGGGGAGCGGGAGCTCTCGAGAAGGAGACCGCCGCCTCGAGACAGCCGGTGAGTGCACCAGACACGGGAGGGGCGCCGGGACACATTGTCGGTGTCCGCCCCCCCCCCCCCCCCTCGGCAGCGCGACCTCGCTCTTTGTTCTCTGAGCCCAGAGGAGGCTCACGGGGGCCTCTGTCGTGCTTCAAGAGCCCAGAAAGGCTCATAACGGCGGCATTTGTTTGTGGGAGCCTGCGAGGCTCAGGGGCATTTGTCTTGGAGCCACGAGGTGCCCCGGGAGCACCAGTTGTTCTGCAGAGCCCAGAGAGGCTCGTGAGCCCCCCCCCTTTTGTGTTTTGAGCCCAGAGAGGCTCAAGAAGGGCATTTAGTGTTCGATGAGCCTAAGAGAGGCTTGAGGCACTACCAGTGTTCCGGGTCCCCCGTGAGGGACCCCCACAGCCCAGTGAGGCTGCATCTGTGATTCATTTTGAGCCCAGAGAGGTTCTAGGGGAAATTCTATTTGCCAGAGCCTGCGAGGCTCTAGTGGGTGGCCACATCCTCCTCAATTGCACCAGTTGCCCAGCACTTTGTGGGCAACTGCTACGTTTAGGCCCCCCCTGACATTGGACACAGGGCGTCCTAGCCCCAGAGAGGCCAGTTGGCCTAGGGACAGTCACAGGTGGTGACTTACGTGGGTTTGGCGCAATTGTACTTTCTGCACCTCTGAATGTGTTTTTATGCGTCATGTGCCTTACACCTCTGAATGTATTGTGATGCATCATGTGTTTTCCTCTTTACACCTCTGAATGAATGTCATGCATTGCATCATGTGTTTTCCTCTTACACCCCTACAGGTATTGTAATACATAGGTGGTTGTTTTCTCCCTAGTACAGGTGGTGCTAGTGAGATCCTGGTTACCAGTAATTACTGGTTGTGCGCTCTATTGTTATATTGTGTGCTATTTTGTGCTAAAGTAATTTTACTTTCTGAAAGTGCTACTTCTGATTCCTGACAGTGGTCCAGGTGGCCCTGTCTTGTACATATCCCTTGTAAATTCTGCCCGTGCCTCTGGCACATTGTAAAGTGTGTGTTTTATCTAATGTGTTTTGGTGTAATACAAAGGCTATTTTTATATAACCTTGTGTGGAGTTTCCTTTGTGGTGGGCCTTTGGTTGTTGTTGCTGGGGTGCGTGCGCAAATACTTAGCCTACATCGCCTCCAAGTTTAGCCTTGCTGCTCGCGCCACGTTACCTAGAGGGTGAGTAGGGGTTATCTTGGCGTGTAACTCCCTTGCCCTGACTTGGGTGTGGTGGTCTCTGACTGACTTTGGCGAAAGCCCTGGCCAGCCGGGGATCCCATTTCCAACATTGGCGGCAAGCGGCGGGATAAGGATTTGTGTTTGCGTTGTACCTTGGTAGCAGCTGGCTGCACCACAAAACTCTGCATTTTAGATGACCACATTTTTGGGGAGTATTGTTTTGGAAGTTTCATTATTTTCTTCTCCTGAAGAGTGTCATTTGATTGTGTTCAGTACATTTGTCCCCCGCCCTGCTTCCAGAGTTTGGTACCTGTGTCGCTTTTGGTCAGGTTGAGAAGTCAGGGGTGGTAGAAACTGCCTTACCGATCCGAGGGGAGGGTGTGTGTGGATGAATGGTGTGTTTTCCTGGACGCACGAGTATGAGTTCTCTTTGATAAGGAGATTGTTGAAGTTTTGGAATTGTGTCCTCTTACTTCAGATTGTTCAGTCCCCTGTGTTGCACGTGTCTGTGATCATCTTGCCAAGATGGAGTCTGCTTTTAATGTCTGGGGTCTGTTTTTGCATGAACTGAGAGAGTTTTGCGAAGAGAGAGACATTGCAGTGAATGAGTCAGACACCCAGTCCCAACTTAGGGGTAACCTGATCCAATGGCAGAAGGATGACTGGGAGCGTGAGCACAGTGCGGAGAGGGCCCGGGTCTCACACCATGAGGGTGGTGGGTCAGAGGGGAGCCCTGAAGAGTCTGAGGAGGAGGAAGATGATAGCACAGGGACGCCAGCAGATAGTGAGGACCCCATAGATAGGGAGTCCCTTGCTGGGTCCAGCGTAGGAGGCAGCGCCTCATCCCTTTACCTGTCCCCAGAGGAGCTGGAAGATAGGAGGAGAGAAAGGGAGCACCAGCTGGCTTTAGAGAAGCTCAGGTTGGAGCATGCCCAGGCTATGGCACAGCTGGGCATTAGAAAGCAACAGCTAGAGACCGAGAGGGTCTTAGCGCAGGAAAGGATAGAGGAGGCTGAGAGGGCCGCCACCAGAGGCAAAGTAGCTCTGGAGGGTAGACTATCCCCTGCGCGCAGTGTTGAGTTTCTGGATCCCCCAGGGAGGGTTGAGTCCAGTGGTGGCAGCTATTTAGATTCCAGTGTAGGAAATCCCAGTCCCAGTTCCCCCAGTCTGGTACCTGTTTCCCAAGAGGAGGAGTATAGGTTGAAATTCAGGGGCAGTAGGAAGCTGCCTCACCAGTCGTGGGAGAAGTTTGAGGATGAATGTCATGGAGCACTGTGGGCTTGGGTAGAGGTTCACACTGACTCTGATTTTGAAGTCTTGTTTGATCTTATTGTCAAAGAGCAGGTGCTCAGTGGTTGTTCGCCAGAGTTGCGCCAACACCTGTTGCAAGTTGGATTTACTGATCCAGAGTTACTGGCAAGGGAAGCCGACCGCTGGGAAAGGGCCAGAGGTTCTCTAGAGTCATTGGTGAGTGAGTCCAAAAGAAGTGGTTCAGGTATCTTCCAGCCCAGCGTGGTGGAAGAGGCTCAGTGTAGCCCAGCTAGGTCCCTGGTTAGTGAGAAGGGTGTAGGGGCTGACTGCCTGGCTCAGTGGAGCAGGAGTCAGTGGGTGGCTGAGAGCCCCCAGAGGCCCGAAGCCCTGTCTCAGAACCTGGGTGGTTTCTTGAGGGAACACCAGGTTGGGGACCTAGGCTGTCCTGTTAACCCAGTTGAGGAGGATCTCCTAGTGAGTAGAGGACCTGGAGCGTCTGTAACCAGAGCTCCTGTGGTTCTAGAGTCTGGCAGTACCGCTCCAGTAGGGAGGGTACAGGAGTCCAGAGTGAGGAGTGATTGGGGGAGTTCCCCAGTGGAAGGACCAGTGGGTCAGGGACTACCCAGTTGGGCTAGGTTCCCGTGTAGTGACCATGGTAACACCACTTCTGGTCTGGGGGATCTTCACGCACTGTCAGGTGGACAGAGGGCGGGAGATCTGCGCCAGACAGACAGTCACGCAACAGATGTGACATTTGTTAGCCTCAGGGGGATTGCGTGTGAATCCCCAGAAGTCCTGGAGTGCCAGGCAATTGTTCCACCGAAGGTTCTAGACCAGAGGTTGGGAGGCCAGGTTCAGGATCAGCCTGACCTGAAGGGTAGGACGACTGTAACCAGTGTCCTGACCGGTTCTCCTTCCAGAGGAACTTCTCCAGGTGGGAGAGGGCAGACCTCTGGAAGGGGGTGCAGAGGGTGGGAGAGCCCACCTCTGACCCCGGTGCAACCTGAGTGGATAAGTCCTGGGTTGGAATGGCGTTCTAGGGGTACCCCTCGCAGAGGGAGGAGGAACCCTAGGAGAAGAGGTAGGGGGAGGAGAGCCTTCCCTGAGACTCCTGGTCCGCCTGAGGTTGTAGGCCTTAGGCTGGAGAACCAGTGGCAGTCTAGTCCTGTCTCGCAGACAGGAAGAGTGGAAAATGGCTCCTATGTGCCAGGGGTTACTACCCCCGCTCTGCGAATTGGCATGGACCAGTGGCACCTGGGTGGCCCAGGGCCTGGTCCTGGCCGCGGACAACTTGGGAGTACCAGTGGGGTAGCCCAGTTGGTCCAGACAGTGTGTTTAGAAGGAATCCCATGGGTTCACCGTGGCGTAGAACAGGAGGGTGTCCCTGCAGTTGTGGGCCCGCGTCCGTGTTCTATCGCCCCAAGCAGGGAAGTCCATCACTGTGGTGATTGGTCTCCCCTGCGTTTTGGCTGGAAGGGGGTTATGTTGGACTTTGGCCCTTAGGGCAGGTTCACCCCTAGACTTTTTGCTTGAAATGGTGACCTGGAGATGGTGATTTTGGGATTCTGCGCACTTTCACTGTGTCCCAGTGGAAAGTGCGTGCGCACTCTGAGTGCATGTGCTGAGCTAGGCCTGCCCGCCCATAGGAATGCATGGGGAATGTATGTGTCCCTGGTAGTTCCTGATGCGTGGGGTGTACAGGCTTGAGTCTGGTATGTGTGAACTCGTGTGAGTGAATGCTGCGCAACGGTGTATGCAGCATGTATGTGTCTAGTAGCGAAGCGCCATTTCTAGACATGGCTGTACGTGTGCTGTGAGGGTGCTGGCGTGTGATTGGCTGGAGCTGGCTGGCATGCCAGGCTCCAGGAAGTCTGGATGGGTCTGCCCGGTGGTGAGTGGGAGATTAGCATGAGTGATGTGTGGGAGGAGTGTACCTGTGTCCTGGATGGGCTGGGTTTTCCCCACACAATGCTGGCTCCGCCCCCCTGTGGTGTGTCTAATGACCCAAGCCCTGCCAGTGAATAGAGAGGGTGGTTGAGGTAAACAGAGTACTCAAGAACCAGCTGCGACTGGTTCCGCCCCCACTCTACACCCTTGAACAAAGGAATGCACTGTATAAAAATGGGGCTGTGTCCCCACTGAAGTTGTTCTCTTCCAGGATCCTGAGGGGGCTGTTGTTGCTGCTGCTGGGCCAGAGGACCGCCACTTGGGGTGTCTCCCTGCCTGGAGACCCAGTGTGCTGGCTCTGGGCCCAGCCTTGTCCCCCCTGCCTGGCCAAAGACTGCTGGGACTCTGCCCTGCTTACTGAGGGCACCTGGGACCTTTATTTTACCTATAGCGCCTGGGAGCGCTCTATTTTGGTCCTCTAGCGCTTGAGAGCGCTGTATTTGGCATTTAGCGCAGGGAGCGCTGTAAATTGCCCTTTAGCGCTGAGGAGCGCCTTGCCTGCCTAGCGAGTGCCCACCTCGCTTATTTTGGTTAATTTGCCCCCTGGCAGGTGCCCACCCTGCCAGGGACCTTGCCGCTATACTTTAGGTTTACCTCGAGGGAGCCCACTCCTCGGTAAACTCATCCCCCGCCTACGAGTGCCTGGAACGGGCCGCCGCGCTGCCCGCGACGACCCGGAAGTGGCTGGCCGGCCGGCCAATCCGAGCGCGGCCCGGACGGAAAGCCCGCCCCCGCGACCCGGAAGTCAGGCGGGCCGGGGACCGGACATCGGGGCAAACCGGAAGCTGACGGGAGCCCACCCCGTGCTCCGGTAAAGGTAGAAGCCGGCACCCTTCCTTGACCCCCCAGGCTCCCAAAGCGAGGGAGAGCCCAGGAGGGAAGTGAGAAGTCTGCAGAGAGAGCCCCGGGGAGCGGGAGCTCTCGAGAAGGAGACCGCCGCCTCGAGACAGCCGGTGAGTGCACCAGACACGGGAGGGGCGCCGGGACACATTGTCGGTGTCCGCCCCCCCCCCCCCCTCGGCAGCGCGACCTCGCTCTTTGTTCTCTGAGCCCAGAGGAGGCTCACGGGGGCCTCTGTCGTGCTTCAAGAGCCCAGAAAGGCTCATAACGGCGGCATTTGTTTGTGGGAGCCTGCGAGGCTCAGGGGCATTTGTCTTGGAGCCACGAGGTGCCCCGGGAGCACCAGTTGTTCTGCAGAGCCCAGAGAGGCTCGTGAGCCCCCCCCCTTTTGTGTTTTGAGCCCAGAGAGGCTCAAGAAGGGCATTTAGTGTTCGATGAGCCTAAGAGAGGCTTGAGGCACTACCAGTGTTCCGGGTCCCCCGTGAGGGACCCCCACAGCCCAGTGAGGCTGCATCTGTGATTCATTTTGAGCCCAGAGAGGTTCTAGGGGAAATTCTATTTGCCAGAGCCTGCGAGGCTCTAGTGGGTGGCCACATCCTCCTCAATTGCACCAGTTGCCCAGCACTTTGTGGGCAACTGCTACGTTTAGGCCCCCCCTGACATTGGACACAGGGCGTCCTAGCCCCAGAGAGGCCAGTTGGCCTAGGGACAGTCACAGGTGGTGACTTACGTGGGTTTGGCGCAATTGTACTTTCTGCACCTCTGAATGTGTTTTTATGCGTCATGTGCCTTACACCTCTGAATGTATTGTGATGCATCATGTGTTTTCCTCTTTACACCTCTGAATGAATGTCATGCATTGCATCATGTGTTTTCCTCTTACACCCCTACAGGTATTGTAATACATAGGTGGTTGTTTTCTCCCTAGTACAGGTGGTGCTAGTGAGATCCTGGTTACCAGTAATTACTGGTTGTGCGCTCTATTGTTATATTGTGTGCTATTTTGTGCTAAAGTAATTTTACTTTCTGAAAGTGCTACTTCTGATTCCTGACAGTGGTCCAGGTGGCCCTGTCTTGTACATATCCCTTGTAAATTCTGCCCGTGCCTCTGGCACATTGTAAAGTGTGTGTTTTATCTAATGTGTTTTGGTGTAATACAAAGGCTATTTTTATATAACCTTGTGTGGAGTTTCCTTTGTGGTGGGCCTTTGGTTGTTGTTGCTGGGGTGCGTGCGCAAATACTTAGCCTACATCGCCTCCAAGTTTAGCCTTGCTGCTCGCGCCACGTTACCTAGAGGGTGAGTAGGGGTTATCTTGGCGTGTAACTCCCTTGCCCTGACTTGGGTGTGGTGGTCTCTGACTGACTTTGGCGAAAGCCCTGGCCAGCCGGGGATCCCATTTCCAACACTCAGCATGCAAGGACCTTCGTGTCAGCCGAAGTGTCTCCTCTACCAATCTCTCTGATGCTCATCTTTTATAATAGAATGCTGCCTTGCGATGTGCGTATAGATTAGTGATATTATGGATATCTAGATAGCCCTGTCGACCTGCGGATGAAGATAGTGATGACATTTATACATAGTGCGAAACAAGACCTTGTACATGATGTTCAGGGTGCCATGATAATGTTGTGCGAAGCTAGATGTGTAAACAAGTTTAGTTTCAGGGAATCTAATTCAACATTGTTGTGCACGCAAATATGTGCAAAAGGTCTTTGCTGAAAACGTTATTTGTGAGAACAATGTAAGTAATAAGCTGCTTTGCTACATGGGCCTAACTCAGGAATATAACAGTAGGAAGGGCACCATGCAACAATAGTAGACATCAATGCTGCACAATGTGAAATCAACTGCCTCCAGATGCATGCGCCATATAAAAACACAGTTAACATGTAGACACACAATTAGCATTCCATATTTCCGACCATGTTGCACTGGGTTGTTCTCATTCGCTACAGCCATGCTTTCAATCCTTGTATTGAAATGATAGGCCTGTAAGCAAAGGAGACACTCGCTAGAATTGGAAACTCACGCTACTTTTTAGCCTCATACTCACTTTCTCTCTCGGAAATATTACGGCATTTACTTGAAACAGGTTCAAAGAGATGTAGGATCTGTTTAATATATGTAATGTTCGTAAATAGCTTTATAATTGATATAGGCCGTTCTGTTTATTCTAAATTAATCTGTTTTAATTCTCTTTTTTGAACCTATGCATTCATATGGTATTCGGGAACCAGCAGTCTTGCATTTGACCATCTATTGCACCCATTGTACAAACTACAGACATTGAATTGCGTACTTTGCACAGCCCAACCTTACACCCCTATTGTTTCGGGGTTTTAGTCTTGCATATTGCATCTTACTATCTTAATTGACAGCTTTTTGTAATTTTATTGTATTATACTGTATTGAGAATAATTATAGTTTTTTTTTAACATGTATACTTTGATGATCTATGAAACGGATATTATTATTATTATTATTTCAAGTTTTATGGAGCGCTAGCCAGACCCGAAGGTATGAAAGTGCTCCACATGTCAAGTGACACTAAGAGGTACATGACACCGTTTACAAGAGGTACATGAGGTAATTCATAAGAGTCATAGTTGAACAATACAGCATTAAGTGCTTACAAAGTCAAACAAGTATAACACAACCAGCAGAGATAATTTATGAGCTGTCAAATTCATTTACTAATGGAAGCATATTTTCAACTACTATATACTGTATTCTTCTTTTATATACTGTTACTATGTGCTCTCTGTAAAGCACTCTGATGCCTTGGTGTCTAGTTTGTTCTAAATAAAACTTGATAAATAAATAAGTATAGTATTTCATTGACTCCAATTGTCTTATCCAGTGACCACACATATTACACCTACGACTCATAGTTTCAGCATATGTCAAGTCGCAGATTTTTGATCAGCCCCATAACTTGTCACCCAAAAAAACAGAAGTGCCCTCCTGCCCCGAGTGAGACCACAGCTACAGTGGCATCAGGGATCTGGTCAAAGATGTCTGAATGCTTGGCTTATGTTACTGAACTCCCATGAAGTCAACATTTGCTGTTGTGGGGCGCTCTGATACCTTTGGGTCTGGCTGGCGCAATGTAGAACTATTAAATAAATAAATAATAATGTAAAGCGCTCCAATACCTTCGGTTCTAGCTAGCGCTATATAAAACTCAAGATGATAATAATAATAATAATAATTGTGTTCCTGAACCCCTCCTCTCCTTTTCTATGTACTAGGGGCCCCAGACTCTTTTCAGACCATTTCTCTGTATTCACGCCATTAGACCTACGGTAGATGTTATTACATTTCTGGGAGCACCCATTTACTTTTAAGATTGATTTTTTGGCCTGCATACTCCAGGCTACATTTTGGGTCCACCTATCCACCCCGCGGAAACGAGCTGCCACATAGTTAAACTATATACCTTTTTTGCCATCATCAGGACTGTACCACAATGAGGAGGACATATTTGGTTAAGGTCTGTTCCCTCCGTACTTCTAGGAGTGCCACATAGGTAGGGTATGATCTCAGTTTTCAATACTCTTAAAAGGCACCTTGGTACTTCCTTCCAGAACAGCCTAATACGTGGGAAATCTCACAATGTGTGCCTCAATGAGCTCTCCTGACACAGTTCCGCAGGCTTCTGACTTAGTAATTCGCCCAGTCTTATTTAATTTCGTTCTTGTGAAATATGCTCTGTGTAGGGTTTTAAGTTGTATTAAACAAAAGCCTGCCCTAATAGTGGCCTCATGTGGGAATTTGCATGCCTCCAACCAGTCCTCATCATCCAATATCCCCAAGTCTCTTTAACACTGTTCGTTGGGGGCCGTGTGCAGGACATCTTTATTGTTTATTAATGTTTTATATGTTTGATAAATTGCATACTTATGTAACGGGGCTGCCAGGATTCTACATTAATGGAGACTCGTGCTCAGTTTGTTCAAGATGAGTATGATGCTTGGACAGGGCATGTTTGAGTTGAATGTATCGGAATAGTTGTAGATAGGAAAGTTCATAGTGTGTCTAAAGGGGTGCAAAGGACACCATACCTGTGGATCCCTTATCTCTCTGATCTTGAATATTCCTAACAGATCCCTTTTCCAGAAACCCTGAAGCTTTAACAATTCCTCGAAGATACCTGAGCTCTTGAGTGGCGTTTCAAGTGTTCCCTATCCTCTCATCCAGGGCGTTGGTGGCTATTCTCCATATATTGTCGCCATCGAAAGGGGTAGACCATACAGGTCCTTGAGATACCCACTGTTCATCGTTCCCACCCGCCTGTCTTCAGGGATGGCACTTGCTGATCTCCAAATGCCCAGACATTGATTATGTGTAGTTGGGACGCCCAGTGGTACATCTTGAGATCCGGTTGGGTGATACACTCTCAGGTGGACCAGTTTTAGCGTTTATAGTGCTATGCATGGGAAGCCTCCGTCCTAAAGTAGTGAGTGTGTGACGTTATCCACATTCCGTAAAAAGCTATTTCACAGCCTAAATGTTGATGTGGTTTGCATTCACTAAAAAGCTTCAAAACTGGAACGAAAATTACATCAGTCTTCATCAACTTAAAATGTTCCTCTTCCAGTTTTCCCCACCTAATTCCATAACTAAGTGCTCAAGATTTTACACAAATCTTGACATCATTCTCTGGGTGATGTTCCGTGGAAGCATATACAAATTTATGATTACCTCCAGGAGGTATGGATATACATTTGACCTTCTATTTGACCTTCTCTGGTTAGAACACCAGTTTCGATCAGGTCCACTTGAAAAAAGAGAAATAAAACATGCAAGATTGAGATGGCAAGCCAAAAGAAAGGCAGGGGTACACTTATACTTCACTTCCTGACTGTGGAGCCTGACCCTCTGCTAGGGAACTCACATATTTTCAAATCTGCTGAGAAACATTTGGGGGCAGGACATAAAATCAATCTAGGGCAGATTCTTCTTTATTAAGCAGGAAATTTGGCGCCAAATGTAATAAACTGTTCTGCTATTGCAAAGCCTGTCATGTACAAAACTACAGGATTAGCGACTGCAAAACAGGGAGTGGCAATGTCAAAACTTTACTTTGCGACTTGTGTCATTCCAACTTATTGTGAATTGGAAGGGGGAGGGGCAGTTTGCAATGCAAAGGTATGAATGCAATGACAATTGTGGTTGCAATTCATAAAACCACTAACCTCGCTCTCGATGCATTGCTGAGTCGCCCCGCCTCACCACTCTTACCTGTGCCGGCCGCCACTGTTGTCAAAGCAGTTGGTATTGATTCACAAAGAAGACGCTGCCTGTCATGGTCAGCTTCCACTAAGTGATTCACAGGTACACGTATCAGGGGAGCAGGGATTTTCCATGCGGCCAATTCCTGCTCTCTCTGATGCCATTTGCAGAATGTCTATTTAATTTTTTGATTCCAGCTCCCGCCCACTGAAAAGGACAAGAGCTGGAATAAAAAACAATAACAGTCATCCTGCGATTCCGGGGGTGGTAGTTTACTATTCCTCGTCCACCACTGAATTTGCATCCATTCAAATTGAGTAGCAAAAGGAACCCTTACTCCTGCTTTTCAATGAGGCAGTATCTTTTGCGAATCTTTGCAAATAGTTGTTTTTTGCAGTTACATGATTTGTAAATCAGCTGCAGCACGAACGCGTGGTTTGTCCGCAAAGCAGTTACTGGGCAAAAAACAATTGCTTGGCACCTGACCTCAGTAAATCTGAACCATCATCCCTACATATTACAGATACCCATACTCCTTGTTGGATTTGAAACTGAATCATACTTAATTTGCCTAAAACATCTAGAACAAGCATTAGAAATGCAATCGGGCTCGGATTTATTTGAGATTGAGCTAATGGCATTGTAAATGCCAATGTCTTTTTGCCATGTGTTATGGAGTGTGTGCATGTGGTGTGTAGTGGAAGTATGTTGGTTGAATTGTAATTTTACCAATGGTGGCATGCTGTGCTTTATATGAATATGTTTAAAAGTAAAGTGTACCATACTGCGATTGCTTGGTGGAAAAGTGCACTGCCGGCTGGAGGTGTGTGTGCCTGGTGGAAGGGTGCACTGACGGCTGGTGGGTGTGTGCTTGGTAAAAGCGTGCACAGATGGATGATGGTTGTTGGTGTTTGTGCATGGTGAAAGCATTCATTGACGGCTGGGGGTGTGTTGTTGTGTGTGTTGTTTTCTGTGTGCTGGTGAGTGCGTGGTGGTGAGTCTGTGGGGGTGAGCCTGGGGAGTGAGTGTGGTGGTGAGTGTGTTGTGTTGAGTGGTGACAAGTGTGTGGTGTTGAGAGACTGAGGTGTGTGGTTTGTGTGTGCGTTATGTGTGTGTGGTGTATGTGTGTGTGGTGTTTTCTGCACACTCACACACTGCCCCTACACATTCACACACTGCTCACTCGCACACTCCCAATGTCACCCTGCATAGTCACACACTGTTTACCCTGCACACTCATTCTGCACACTCACACAATGTGCACCCTGCACCCTTACACACAGTCACTCTGCACTCACTGTCACTCTGCACTCACTGTCACTCTGCACTCACTGTCACTCTGCACTCACTGTCACTCTGCATTCGCTGTCACTCTGCACTCGCTGTCACTCTGCACTCACTCTGCACTCACTGTCACTCTGCACTCACTGTCCCTCTGCACTCACTGTCACTCTGCACTCACTGTCACTCTGCACTCACTGTCACTCACTGTCACTCTGCACTCACTCTGCACTCACTCTACAGTCACTCTGCACTCACTGTCACTCTGCACTCACTGTCACTCTGCACTCACTGCCACTCTGCACTCACTGTCACTCTGCACTCACTGCCACTCTGCACCGCCACTCTGCACTGCCACTCTGCACCGCCACTCTGCACCGCCACTCTGCACTGCCACTCTGCACCACCACTCTGCACCACCACTCTGCACTGCCACTCTGCACTCTGCGCTGCCACTCTGCACTGCCGCACTGCAACTCTGCACCACTACTCTGCACTCTGCACCACCACTCTGCACCGCCACTCTGCACCGCCACTCTGCACTCTGCACTGCCACTCTGCACCGCCACTCTGCACCGCCACTCTGCACCGCCACTCTGCACCGCCACTCTGCACCACCGCACCGCCACTCTGCACCGCCACTCTGCACTCTGCACTGCCACTCTGCACCGCCACTCTGCACCGCCACTCTGCACCGCCACTCTGCACCGCCACTCTGCGCCGCCACTCTGCACCGCCACTCTGCACCACCGCACTGCCACTCTGCACTGCCACTCTGCACAACCGCACCGCCACTCTGCACCGCCACTCTGCACCGCCACTCTGCACCGCCACTCTGCACCACTGCACCGCCACTCTGCTGCACTGCACCGCCACTCTGCACCGCCACTCTGCACCGCCACTCTGCACCGCCACTCTGCACCGCCGCACTGCCACTCTGCACTGCCACTGAGCACCGCCGCACTGCCACTCTGCACTGCCACTCTGCACCACCACTCTGCACTCTGCACCGCCACTCTGCACCGCCACTCTGCACTGCCACTCTGCACTGCCACTCTGCACCACTGCACCGCCACTCTGCACCGCCACTCTGCACTCTGCACCGCCACTCTGCACCGCCACTCTGCTGCACTGCACCGCCACTCTGCACCGCCACTCTGCACCGCCACTCTGCACCGCCACTCTGCACTCTGCACCGCCACTCTGCACTGCCACTCTGCACCGCCACTCTGCACCGCCACTCTGCACCACTGCACCGCCACTCTGCACCGCCACTCTGCACCACCACTCTGCACTCTGCACTGCCACTCTGCACCGCCACTCTGCACCGCCACTCTGCACCGCCACTCTGCACCGCCACTCTGCACCACCGCACTGCCACTCTGCACCGCCACTCTGCACTGCCGCACTGCCACTCTGCACCACCACTCTGCACCGCCACTCTGCACCGCCACTCTGCACCGCCACTCTGCACCGCCACTCTGCACCGCCACTCTGCACTCTGCACTGCCACTCTGCACTGCCACTCTGCACCGCCACTCTGCACTGCCACTCTGCACCGCCACTCTGCACCGCCACTCTGCACTCTGCACTGCCACTCTGCACTGCCACTCTGCACCGCCACTCTGCACCGCCACTCTGCACCGCCACTCTGCACCGCCACTCTGCACCGCCACTCTGCGCCGCCACTCTGCACCGCCACTCTGCGCTGCCACTCTGCGCCGCCACTCTGTGCCGCCACTCTGCGCCGCCACTCTGCGCCGCCACTCTGCGCCGCCGCTCTGCACCGCCGCTCTGCACCACCGCACTGCACCACCGCACTGCCACTCTGCACTGCCACTCTGCACCGCCACTCTGCACCGCCGCACTGCCACTCTGCACTGCCACTCTGCACCGCCGCACTGCCACTCTGCACTGCCACTCTGCACCACCACTCTGTACTCTGCACTGCCACTCTGCACCGCCACTCTGCACTCTGCACCGCCACTCTGCACCGCCACTCTGCACCGCCACTCTGCACCGCCACTCTGCACCGCCACTCTGCACCGCCACTCTGCACTACTGCACTGCCACTCTGCTGCACTGCACCGCCACTCTGCACCGCCACTCTGCACCGCCACTCTGCACCGCCACTCTGCACCGCCACTCTGCACCGCCACTCTGCACTCTGCACTGCCACTCTGCACCGCCACTCTGCACCGCCACTCTGCACCGCCACTCTGCACCGCCACCCTGCACCGCCACTCTGCACCGCCACTCTGCACCACCGCACCGCCACTCTGCACCGCCACTCTGCACTCTGCACTGCCACTCTGCACCGCCACTCTGCACCGCCACTCTGCACCGCCACTCTGCACCGCCACTCTTCACCACCACTCTGCACCGCCACTCTGCACCACCGCACTGCCACTCTGCACTGCCACTCTGCACCGCCACTCTGCACTCTGCACCGCCACTCTGCACCGCCACTCTGCACTCTGCACCACCACTATGCACCGCCACTCCGCACCGCCACTCTGCACCGCCACTCTGCACCGCCACCTTGCACCACCACTCTGCACCGCCACTCTGCACCGCCACTCTGCACTGCCACTCTGCACCGCCACTCTGCACCGCCACTCTGCACCGCCACTCTGCACCGCCACTCTGCACCACCACTCTGCACTGCCACTCTGCACTCTGCGCTGCCACTCTGCACTGCCGCACTGCAACTCTGCACCACCACTCTGTACTCTGCACTGCCACTCTGCACTGCCACTCTGCACCACCACTCTGTACTCTGCACTGCCACTCTGCACCGCCACTCTGCACTCTGCACCGCCACTCTGCACCGCCACTCTGCACCGCCACTCTGCACCGCCACTCTGCACCGCCACTCTGCACTACTGCACTGCCACTCTGCTGCACTGCACCGCCACTCTGCACCGCCACTCTGCACCGCCACTCTGCACCGCCACTCTGCACCGCCACTCTGCACTCTGCACTGCCACTCTGCACCGCCACTCTGCACCGCCACTCTGCACCGCCACTCTGCACCGCCACTCTGCACCGCCACCCTGCACCGCCACTCTGCACCGCCACTCTGCACCACCGCACCGCCACTCTGCACCGCCACTCTGCACTCTGCACTGCCACTCTGCACCGCCACTCTGCACCGCCACTCTGCACCGCCACTCTGCACCGCCACTCTTCACCACCACTCTGCACCGCCACTCTGCACCACCGCACTGCCACTCTGCACTGCCACTCTGCACCGCCACTCTGCACTCTGCACCGCCACTCTGCACCGCCACTCTGCACTCTGCACCACCACTATGCACCGCCACTCCGCACCGCCACTCTGCACCGCCACTCTGCACCGCCACTCTGCACCACCACTCTGCACCGCCATTCTGCACCGCCACTCTGCACTGCCACTCTGCACCGCCACTCTGCACCGCCACTCTGCACCGCCACTCTGCACCGCCACTCTGCACCGCCACTCTGCACCACCGCACCGCCACTCTGCACTGCCACTCTGCACCGCCACTCTGCACCGCCACTCTGCACCGCCACTCTGCACCGCCACTCTGCACCGCCACTCTGCACTCTGCACCGCCACTCTGCTGCACTGCACCGCCACTCTGCACCGCCACTCTGCACCGCCACTCTGCACCACCACTCTGCACCGCCACTATGCACTCTGCACCGCCACTATGCACCGCCACTCTGCACTCTGCACCGCCACTATGCACCGCCACTCCGCACCGCCACTCTGCACCGCCAATCTGCACCGCCACTCTGCACCGCCACTCTGCACCGCCACTCTGCACTGCCACTCTGCACCGCCACTCTGCACCGCCACTCTGCACCGCCACTCTGCACCGCCACTCTGCACCGCCACTCTGCACCACCGCACCGCCACTCTGCACCGCCACTCTGCACCACCACTCTGCACCGCCACTCTGCACCGCCACTCTGCACCGCCACTCTGCACCGCCACTCTGCACCACCGCACTGCCACTCTGCACTGCCACTCTGCACCACCGCACTGCCACTCTGCACCGCCACTCTGCACCGCCACTCTGCACCACCACTCTGCACCACCACTCTGCACTCTGCATCGCCACTATGCACCGCCACTCTGCACCGCCACTCTGCACCGCCACTCTGCACTCTGCGCTGCCACTCTGCACTGCCGCACTGCCACTCTGCGCCGCCACTCTGCGCCGCCACTCTGTGCCGCCACTCTGCGCCGCCACTCTGCGCCGCCACTCTGCGCCACCCCTCTGCGCCGCCACTCTGCACCGCCACTCTGCACCGCCACTCTGCACCGCCACTCTGCACCGCCACTCTGCACCGCCGCTCTGCCACTCTGCACTGCCACTCTGCACCGCCGCACTGCCACTCTGCACTGCCACTCTGCACCACCACTCTGCACTCTGCACCGCCACTCTGCACCGCCACTCTGCACTCTGCACCACCACTCTGCACCGCCACTCTGCACCGCCACTCTGCACCGCCACTCTGCTGCACTGCACCGCCACTCTGCACCGCCACTCTGCACCGCCACTCTGCACCGCCACTCTGCACCGCCACTCTGCACCGCCACTCTGCACCGCCACTCTGCACTCTGCACCGCCACTCTGCACCGCCACTCTGCACCGCCACTCTGCACCGCCACTCTGCACCACCGCACCGCCACTCTGCACCGCCACTCTGCACTCTGCACCGCCACTCTGCACTGTCACTCTGCACCGCCACTCTGCACCGCCACTCTGCACCACCGCACTGCCACTCTGCACTGCCACTCTGCACCGCCACTCTGCACCACCGCACTGCCACTCTGCACTGCCACTCTGCACCACCGCACCGCCACTCTGCACCGCCACTCTGCACCGCCACTCTGCACCGCCACTCTGCACCACCGCACTGCCACTCTGCACTGCCACTCTGCACCACCGCACCGCCACTCTGCACCGCCACTCTGCACCGCCACTCTGCACCGCCACTCTGCACCACTGCACCGCCACTCTGCTGCACTGCACCGCCACTCTGCACCGCCACTCTGCACCGCCACTCTGCACCGCCACTCTGCACCGCCGCACTGCCACTCTGCACTGCCACTCTGCACCACCACTCTGCACTCTGCACCGCCACTCTGCACCGCCACTCTGCACCACCGCACTGCCACTCTGCACTGCCACTCTGCACCGCCACTCTGCACCACCGCACTGCCACTCTGCACTGCCACTCTGCACCACCGCACCGCCACTCTGCACCGCCACTCTGCACCGCCACTCTGCACCGCCACTCTGCACCACCACTCTGCACCACCACTCTGCACTCTGCACCGCCACTATGCACCGCCACTCTGCACCGCCACTCTGCACCGCCACTCTGCACCGCCACTCTGCACTGCCACTCTGCACCGCCACTCTGCACCACTGCACCGCCACTCTGCTGCACTGCACCGCCACTCTGCTGCACTGCACCGCCACTCTGCACCGCCACTCTGCACCGCCACTCTGCACCGCCACTCTGCACCGCCGCACTGCCACTCTGCACTGCCACTCTGCACCACCACTCTGCACTCTGCACCGCCACTCTGCACCGCCACTCTGCACTCTGCACCGCCACTCTGCACCGCCACTCTGCACCGCCACTCTGCACCACTGCACCGCCACTCTGCTGCACTGCACCGCCACTCTGCACCGCGACTCTGCACCGCGACTCTGCACCGCCACTCTGCACCGCCACTCTGCACCGCCACTCTGCACCGCCACTCTGCACCGCCACTCTGCACTCTGCACCGCCACTCTGCACCGCCACTCTGCTGCACTGCACCGCCACTCTGCACCGCCACTCTGCACCGCCACTGTGCACCGCCACTCTGCACCGCCACTCTGCACCACCGCACCGCCACTCTGCACCGCCACTCTGCACCACCACTCTGCACTCTGCACTGCCGCTCTGCACCGCCACTCTGCACTGCCACTCTGCACCGCCACTCTGCACCGCCACTCTGCACCACCGCACTGCCACTCTGCACCGCCACTTTGCACCGCCACACTGCCACTCTGCACCGCCGCTCTGCACCGCCACTCTGCACCGCCACTCTGCACCGCCACTCTGCACCGCCACTCTGCACCGCCACTCTGCACTCTGCACTGCCACTCTGCACTGCCACTCTGCACCGCCACTCTGCACCACCGCACCGCCACTCTGCACCGCCACTCTGCACTCTGCACTGCCACTCTGCACCGCCACTCTGCACCGCCACTCTGCACCGCCACTCTGCACCGCCACTCTGCACCGCCACTCTGCACCGCCACTCTGCACCGCCACTCTGCACCACCGCACTGCCACTCTGCACTGCCACTCTGCACCGCCACTCTGCACCGCCACTCTGCACCGCCACTCTGCACTCTGCACCGCCACTCTGCACCGCCACTCTGCACTCTGCACCGCCACTATGCACCGCCACTCCGCACCGCCACTCTGCACCGCCACTCTGCACCGCCACTCTGCACCGCCACTCTGCACTGCCACTCTGCACCGCCACTCTGCACCGCCACTCTGCACCGCCACTCTGCACCGCCACTCTGCACCACCACTCTGCACCACCGCACCGCCACTCTGCACCGCCACTCTGCACCGCCACTCTGCACCGCCACTCTGCACCGCCACTCTGCACTCTGCACCGCCACTCTGCTGCACTGCACCACCACTCTGCACCGCCACTCTGCACCACCACTCTGCACCGCCACTCTGCACTCTGCACCGCCACTATGCACCGCCACTCTGCACTCTGCACCGCCACTATGCACCGCCACTCCGCACCGCCACTCTGCACCGCCACTCTGCACCGCCACTCTGCACCGCCACTCTGCACCGCCACTCTGCACTGCCACTCTGCACCTCCACTCTGCACCGCCACTCTGCACCGCCACTCTGCACCGCCACTCTGCACCGCCACTCTGCACCACCGCACCGCCACTCTGCACCGCCACTCTGCACCACCACTCTGCACCGCCACTCTGCACCGCCACTCTGCACCGCCACTCTGCACCGCCACTCTGCACCACCGCACTGCCACTCTGCACTGCCACTCTGCACCACCGCACTGCCACTCTGCACCGCCACTCTGCACCGCCACTCTGCACCGCCACTCTGCACCACCACTCTTTACTCTGCACCGCCACTATGCACCGCCACTCTGCACCGCCACTCTGCACTCTGCGCTGCCACTCTGCACTGCCGCACTGCCACTCTGCGCCGCCACTCTGCGCCGCCACTCTGCGCCGCCACTCTGTGCCGCCACTCTGCGCCGCCACTCTGCGCCGCCACTCTGCGCCACCCCTCTGCGCCACCACTCTGCACCGCCACTCTGCACCGCCACTCTGCACCGCCACTGTTGGACTTTGGCCCTTAGGGCAGGTTCACCCCTAGACTTTTTGCTGGAAAAGGGTGACCTGGAGATGGTGATTTTGGGATTCTGCGCACTTTCACTGTGTCCCAGGGGAAAGTGCGTGCGCACTCTGAGTGCATGTGCTGGGCTAGGCCTGCCCGCCCATAGGAATGCATGGGGAATGTATGTGTCCCTGGTAGTTCCTGATGCGTGGGGTGTACAGGCTTGAGTCTGGTATGTGTGAACTCGTGAGAGTGAATGCTGCGCAACGGTGTATGCAGCATGTATGTGTCTAGTAGCGAAGCGCCATTTCTAGACATGGCTGTACGTGTGCTGTGAGGGTGCTGGCGTGTGATTGGCTGGAGCTGGCTGGCATGCCAGGCTCCAGGAAGTCTGGATGGGTCTGCCCGGTGGTGAGTGGGAGATTAGCATGAGTGATGTGTGGGAGGAGTGTACCTGTGTCCTGGATGGGCTGGGTTTTCCCCACACAATGCTGGCTCCGCCCCCCTGTGGTGTGTCTAATGACCCAAGCCCTGCCAGTGAATAGAGAGGGTGGTTGAGGTAAACAGAGTACTCAAGAACCAGCTGCGACTGGTTCCGCCCCCACTCTGCACCCTCAGACAAAGGAATGCACTGTATAAAAATGGGGCTGTGTCCCCACTGAAGTTGTTCTCTTCCAGGATCCTGAGGGGGCTGTTGCTGCTGCTGCTGGGCCAGAGGACCGCCACTTGGGGTGTCTCCCTGCCTGGAGACCCAGTGAGCTGGCTCTGGGCCCAGCCTTGCCCCTGCCTGCCCTGAGGACCTTTTGCTGGACTTTGTGCTAGCGCTTGGGAGCGCTTCATTTCTCCCCTAGCGCTTAAGAGCGCTTTATTTGGCTTGTAGCGCTTGGGAGCGCTGTGCCTTCACCCCAGCGCTGAGAGCGCTTTATTTTGATTTGTAGCGCTTGGGAGCGCTGTGATTGCCCCCTGGCGCTTGGGAGCGCCTTATCGACCTTGTAGAGCGAGTGCCCACCTCGCTGGTTTGGAACATTCGAGCGGCTGCCCACACCGCCTTTACCCCGGGTGAAAAGCACCGCCGCAGCCCGGAGGAAGCAGCCCCGCCTTTCCCCGAGCCGAGGAGAAGCCACGGAGCAGCTGCTGACGTCACCCGGGAGCCGCGCTGCCATTGGCTGTGGCTGCGGGAGGCTCGCCGGGTGACCTGTGTTCTCATTGGCCGTCCAGAAGAAGGCGCTGCCTGCGGGGGCCGCCCGAGGCTCCCCGAGCTGGAGAGGAGCCCCGGACCTGCACCGGAAGCCGGTGAGTGCGCCAGGCACGGGAGGGGCGCCGGGACACACTTTCGGTGTCCGCCCCCCCCGCCCCTCGGTAGCGCGACCTCGCGCTTTGTGTCTTGAGCCCCGAGAGGCTCAGGGCGCACCATTGCCTTGGGAGTCCCCGGGAGGGGGACTCCCGCTTACAGCGCCCCCAGTGTCCCAGAGCCCAGAGAGGCTCGAAAAGGCGGCATTTGTTGGTTGGAGCCTGCGAGGCTCAGGGGCATTTCTTTGGTCATGAGCCCTGAGAGGCTCGGGGGCAGAATGGAAGAAGGAGCCCAGAGAGGCCCCACCCTGGCCCATGCAAGTTAAGAGCCTAGAGAGGCTCTAGGGGTGCCACATTTATTTCTTAGGGCCCGGAGAGAGGCTCCAGGCGCCAAAGTGGTTGTGAAGGGCCCAGAGAGGCTCTTGAGCCCCCACTGTTGTTTTTGAGCCCTGGCAGGCTCAAACATTGTTGCACCAGTTGCCCAGCACTTTGTGGGCAACTGCTACGTTTAGGACCCTGACTTTGGACACAGGGCGTCCTAGCCCCAACAAGGCCAGAGGGCCTAGGGACAGTCACAGGTGGTGACTTACGTGAGTTTGGCGGCAAGCGGTGGGATAAGGATTTGTGTTTGCCTTGTACCTTAGTAGCGGCTGGCTGCACCACAAAGCCCTGGCCAGCCGGGGATCCCATTTCCAACAGCCACTCTGCACCGCCACTCTGCACCGCCGCTCTGCCACTCTGCACTGCCACTCTGCACCGCCGCACTGCCACTCTGCACTGCCACTCTGCACCACCACTCTGCACTCTGCACCGCCACTCTGCACCGCCACTCTGCACTCTGCACCACCACTCTGCACTGCCACTCTGCACCGCCACTCTGCACCGCCACTCTGCTGCACTGCACCGCCACTCTGCACCGCCACTCTGCACCGCCACTCTGCACCGCCACTCTGCACTCTGCACTGCCACTCTGCACCGCCACTCTGCACCGCCACTCTGCCCCGCAACTCTGCACCGCCACTCTGCACCGCCACTCTGCACCACCGCACCGCCACTCTGCACCGCCACTCTGCACTCTGCACCGCCACTCTGCACCGCCACTCTGCACCGCCACTCTGCACCGCCACTCTGCACCACCGCACTGCCACTCTGCACTGCCACTCTGCACCACCGCACCACCACTCTGCACCACCACTCTGCACCGCCACTCTGCACTGCCACTCTGCACCACCACTCTGCACCACCACTCTGCACTCTGCACCGCCACTATGCACCGCCACTCTGCACCGCCACTCTGCACCGCCACTCTGCACCACCGCACTGCCACTCTGCACTGCCACTCTGCACCACCGCACCGCCACTCTGCACCGCCACTCTGCACCGCCACTCTGCACCGCCACTCTGCACCGCCACTCTGCACCACTGCACCGCCACTCTGCTGCACTGCACCGCCACTCTGCACCGCCACTCTGCACCGCCACTCTGCACCGCCACTCTGCACCGCCACTCTGCACCGCCGCACTGCCACTCTGCACAGCCACTCTGCACCACCACTCTGCACTCTGCACCGCCACTCTGCACCGCCACTCTGCACCACCGCACTGCCACTCTGCACTGCCACTCTGCACCGCCACTCTGCACCACCGCACTGCCACTCTGCACTGCCACTCTGCACCACCGCACCGCCACTCTGCATCGCCACTCTGCACCGCCACTCTGCACCACCACTCTGCACCACCACTCTGCACCACCACTCTGCACTCTGCACCGCCACTCTGCACCGCCACTCTGCACCGCCACTCTGCACCGCCACTCTGCACCGCCACTCTGCACCACTGCACCGCCACTCTGCTGCACTGCACTGCCACTCTGCACCGCCACTCTGCACCGCCACTCTGCACCGCCACTCTGCACCGCCACTCTGCACCGCCGCACTGCCACTCTGCACTGCCACACTGCACCACCACTCTGCACTCTGCACCGCCACTCTGCACCGCCACTCTGCACTCTGCACCGCCACTCTGCACCGCCACTCTGCACCACTGCACCGCCACTCTGCTGCACTGCACCGCCACTCTGCACCGCCACTCTGCACCGCCACTCTGCACCGCCACTCTGCACCGCCACTCTGCACTCTGCACCGCCACTCTGCACCGCCACTCTGCACCGCCACTCTGCTGCACTGCACCGCCACTCTGCACCGCCACTCTGCACCGCCACTCTGCACCGCCACTCTGCACCGCCACTCTGCACCACCGCACCGCCACTCTGCACCGCCACTCTGCACCACCACTCTGCACTCTGCACTGCCACTCTGCACCGCCACTCTGCACCGCCACTCTGCACCGCCACTCTGCACCACCGCACTGCCACTCTGCACCGCCACTTTGCACCGCCGCACTGCCACTCTGCACCGCCACTCTGCACCGCCACTCTGCACCGCCACTCCGCACCGCCACTCTGCACCGCCACTCCGCACCGCCACTCTGCACCGCCACTCTGCACCGCCACTCTGCACTCTGCACTGCCACTCTGCACTGCCACTCTGCACCACCACTCTGCACCGCCACTCTGCACTCTGCACTGCCACTCTGCACTGCCACTCTGCACCGCCACTCTGCACCGCCACTCTGCACCACCACTCTGCACCGCCACTCTGCACCGCCACTCTGCACCGCCACCCTGCACCACCACTTTGCACCACCACTCTGCACTCTGCACTGCCACTCTGCACCGCCACTCTGCACCGCCACTCTGCACCGCCACTCTGCACGGCCACGCTGCCACTCTGCACTGCCACTCTGCACCGCCACTCTGTGCCGCCACTCTGCGCCGCCACTGCGCCGCCACTCTGCGCCACCACTCTGCGCCGCCACTCTGCGCTGCCACTCTGTGCCGCCACTCTGCGCCGCCACTCTGCGCCGCCGCTCTGCGCCACCGCTCTGCACCGCCGCTCTGCACCACCGCACTGCACCACCGCACTGCCACTCTGCACCGCCACTCTGCACCGCCACTCTGCACCGCCGCACTGCCACTCTGCACTGCCACTCTGCACCGCTGCACTGCCACTCTGCACTGCCACTCTGCACCACCACTCTGTACTCTGCACTGCCACTCTGCACCGCCACTCTGCACTCTGCACCGCCACTCTGCACCGCCACTCTGCACCGCCACTCTGCACCGCCACTCTGCACCGCCACTCTGCACTGCCACTCTGCACCGCCACTCTGCACCACTGCACCACCACTCTGCTGCACTGCACCGCCACTCTGCACCGCCACTCTGCACCGCCACTCTGCACCGCCACTCTGCACCACCACTCTGCACCGCCACTCTGCACCGCCACTCTGCACTCTGCACTGCCACTCTGCACCGCCACTCTGCACCGCCACTCTGCACCGCCACTCTGCACCGCCACTCTGCACCGCCACTCTGCACCGCCACCCTGCACCGCCACTCTGCACCGCCACTCTGCACCACCGCACCGCCACTCTGCACCGCCACTCTGCACTCTGCACTGCCACCCTGCACCGCCACTCTGCACCGCCACTCTGCACCGCCACTCTTCACCACCACTCTGCACCGCCACTCTGCACCACCGCACTGCCACTCTGCACTGCCACTCTGCACCACCACTCTGCACCGCCACTCTGCACCGCCACTCTGCACTCTGCACCGCCACTATGCACCGCCACTCTGCACCGCCACTATGCACCGCCACTCCGCACCGCCACTCTGCACCGCCACTCAGCACCGCCACTCTGCACCGCCACTCTGCACCGCCACTCTGCACTGCCACTCTGCACCGCCACTCTGCACCACCACTCTGCACCGCCACTCTGCACCGCCACTCTGCACCGCCACTCTGCCCCACCGCACCGCCACTCTGCACCGCCACTCTGCACCACCACTCTGCACTCTGCACCGCCACTCTGCACCGCCACTCTGCACCGCCACTCTGCACCGCCACTCTGCACCGCCACTCTGCACTCTGCACCGCCACTCTGCACCGCCACTCTGCTGCACTGCACCGCCACTCTGCACCACCACTCTGCACTCTGCACTGCCACTCTGCACCGCCACTCTGCACTCTGCACCGCCACTCTGCACCGCCACTCTGCACCGCCACTCTGCACTCTGCACTGCCACTCTGCACCGCCACTCTGCACCGCCAATCTGCACCGCCACTCTGCACTGCCACTCTGCACCGCCACTCTGCACCGCCACTCTGCACTGCCACCCTGCACCGCCACTCTGCACCGCCACTCTGCACCACCGCACCGCCACTCTGCACCGCCACTCTGCACTCTGCACTGCCACTCTGCACCGCCACTCTGCACTGCCACTCTGCACCGCCACTCTGCACCGCCACTCTGCACCGCCACTCTGCACCGCCACTCTGCACCGCCACTCTGCACCGCCACTCTGCACTGCCACTCTGCACCGCCACTCTGCACCACCGCACTGCCACTCTGCACCGCCACTTTGCACCGCCGCACTGCCACTCTGCACCGCCACTCTGCACCGCCACTCCGCACCGCCACTCTGCACCGCCACTCCGCACCGCCACTCTGCACCGCCACTCTGCACCGCCACTCTGCACTCTGCACTGCCACTCTGCACTGCCACTCTGCACCACCACTCTGCACCGCCACTCTGCACTCTGCACTGCCACTCTGCACTGCCACTCTGCACCGCCACTCTGCACCGCCACTCTGCACCACCACTCTGCACCGCCACTCTGCACCGCCACTCTGCACCGCCACCCTGCACCACCACTTTGCACCACCACTCTGCACTCTGCACTGCCACTCTGCACCGCCACTCTGCACCGCCACTCTGCACCGCCACTCTGCACGGCCACGCTGCCACTCTGCACTGCCACTCTGCACCGCCACTCTGTGCCGCCACTCTGCGCCGCCACTGCGCCGCCACTCTGCGCCACCACTCTGCGCCGCCACTCTGCGCTGCCACTCTGTGCCGCCACTCTGCGCCGCCACTCTGCGCCGCCGCTCTGCGCCACCGCTCTGCACCGCCGCTCTGCACCACCGCACTGCACCACCGCACTGCCACTCTGCACCGCCACTCTGCACCGCCACTCTGCACCGCCGCACTGCCACTCTGCACTGCCACTCTGCACCGCTGCACTGCCACTCTGCACTGCCACTCTGCACCACCACTCTGTACTCTGCACTGCCACTCTGCACCGCCACTCTGCACTCTGCACCGCCACTCTGCACCGCCACTCTGCACGCCACTCTGCACCGCCACTCTGCACTGCCACTCTGCACCGCCACTCTGCACCACTGCACCACCACTCTGCTGCACTGCACCGCCACTCTGCACCGCCACTCTGCACCGCCACTCTGCACCGCCACTCTGCACCACCACTCTGCACCGCCACTCTGCACCGCCACTCTGCACTCTGCACTGCCACTCTGCACCGCCACTCTGCACCGCCACTCTGCACCGCCACTCTGCACCGCCACTCTGCACCGCCACTCTGCACCGCCACCCTGCACCGCCACTCTGCACCGCCACTCTGCACCACCGCACCGCCACTCTGCACCGCCACTCTGCACTCTGCACTGCCACCCTGCACCGCCACTCTGCACCGCCACTCTGCACCGCCACTCTTCACCACCACTCTGCACCGCCACTCTGCACCACCGCACTGCCACTCTGCACTGCCACTCTGCACCACCACTCTGCACCACCACTCTGCACCGCCACTCTGCACTCTGCACCGCCACTATGCACCGCCACTCTGCACCGCCACTATGCACCGCCACTCCGCACCGCCACTCTGCACCGCCACTCAGCACCGCCACTCTGCACCGCCACTCTGCACCGCCACTCTGCACTGCCACTCTGCACCGCCACTCTGCACCGCCACTCTGCACCGCCACTCTGCACCGCCACTCTGCACCGCCACTCTGCCCCACCGCACCGCCACTCTGCACCGCCACTCTGCACCACCACTCTGCACTCTGCACCGCCACTCTGCACCGCCACTCTGCACCGCCACTCTGCACCGCCACTCTGCACCGCCACTCTGCACTCTGCACCGCCACTCTGCACCGCCACTCTGCTGCACTGCACCGCCACTCTGCACCACCACTCTGCACTCTGCACTGCCACTCTGCACCGCCACTCTGCACTCTGCACCGCCACTCTGCACCGCCACTCTGCACCGCCACTCTGCACTCTGCACTGCCACTCTGCACCGCCACTCTGCACCGCCAATCTGCACCGCCACTCTGCACTGCCACTCTGCACCGCCACTCTGCACCGCCACTCTGCACCGCCACTCTGCACTGCCACCCTGCACCGCCACTCTGCACCGCCACTCTGCACCACCGCACCGCCACTCTGCACCGCCACTCTGCACTCTGCACTGCCACTCTGCACCGCCACTCTGCACTGCCACTCTGCACCGCCACTCTGCACCGCCACTCTGCACCGCCACTCTGCACCGCCACTCTGCACCGCCACTCTGCACTGCCACCCTGCGCCGCCACTCTGCACTGCCACTCTGCACTCTGCACCGCCACTATGCACCGCCACTCTGCACTCTGCACCGCCACTATGCACCGCCACTCCGCACCGCCACTCTGCACTGCCGCACTGCCACTCTGCACTGCCACTCTGCACCGCCACTCTGCACCGCCACTCTGAACCGCCACTCTGCACCGCCACTCTGCACCGCCACTCTGCACTGCACCGCCACTCTGCACCGCCACTCTACACCGCCACTCTGCACCGCCACTCTGCACTCTGCACCACCACTCTGCACTCTGCGCTGCCACTCTGCACTGCCGCACTGCCACTCTGCACCGCCACTCTGCGCCGCCACTCTGCACCGCCACTCTGCACTGCCACTCTGCGCCGCCACTCTGCGCCGCCACTCTGCGCCGCCACTCTGCACCGCCACTCTGCGCCGCCACTATGCACCGCCACTCTTCGCCGCCACTCTGCACCGCCACTCTGCGCCGCCACTCTACACCACCGCACTGCCACTCTGCACTGCCACTCTGCACCGCCACTCTGCACCCCCACTCTGCACCGCCACTCTGCACCGCCACTCTGCACCGCCACTCTGCACTGCCGCACTGCCACTCTGCACTGCCACTCTGCACCGCCGCACTGCCACTCTGCACTGCCACTCTGCACCACCACTCTGCACTCTGCACCGCCACTCTGCACCGCCACTCTGCCACTCTGCACCGCCACTCTGCACCGCCACTCTGCACCGCCACTCTGCACCACCACTCTGCACTCTGCACCGCCACTATGCACCGCCACTCTGCACTCTGCACCGCCACTCTGCACCGCCACTCTGCACCGCCACTCTGCACCGCCACTCTGCACCGCCACTCTGCACCACCACTCTGCACCACTGCACCGCCACTCTGCACTGCACCGCCACTCCGCACCGCCACTCTGCACCGCCACTCTGCACCACCACTCTGCACCGCCGCACTGCCACTCTGCACTGCCACTCTGCACCGCCGCACTGCCACTCTGCACTGCCACTCTGCACCACCACTCTGCACTCTGCACTGCCACTCTGCACCGCCACTCTGCACTCTGCACCGCCACTCTGCACCGCCACTCTGCACCGCCACTCTGCACTCTGCACTGCCACTCTGCACCGCCACTCTGCACCGCCAATCTGCACCGCCACTCTGCACCGCCACTCTGCACCGCCACTCTGCACCGCCACTATGCACCACCACTCTCAACCGCCACTATGCACCGCCACTATGCACCGCCACTCTGCACTCTGCACCGCCACTCTGCACCGCCACTCTGCACTGCCACTCTGCACCGCCACTCTGCACCACTGCACCACCACTCTGCACTGCACCGCCACTCTGCACCGCCACTCTGCACCGCCACTCTGCACCGCCACTCTGCACTCTGCACTGCCACTCTGCACCGCCACTCTGCACCGCCACTCTGCACCGCCACTCTGCACTCTGCACCGCCACTCTGCACCGCCACTCTGCACCGCCACTCTGCACTGCCACTCTGCACCGCCACTCTGCACCGCCACTCTGCACCGCCACTCTGCACTCTGCATCGCCACTCTGCACCGCCACTCTGCACCGCCACTCTGCACCGCCACTCTGCACCGCCACTCTCAACCACCACTCTGCAGTCTGCACCGCCACTATGCACTGCCACTCTGCACTCTGCACCGCCACTCTGCACCGCCACTCTGCACCGCCACTCTGCACCACTGCACCGCCACTCTGCACTGCACCGCCACTCTGCACCGCCACTCTGCACCGCCACTCTGCACTCTGCACTGCCACTCTGCACTGCCACTCTGCACCGCCACTCTGCACCGCCACTCTGCACTCTGCACCGCCACTCTGCACCGCCACTCTGCACCGCCACTCTGCACTCTGCACCGTCACTCTGCACCGCCACTCTGCACCGCCACTCTGCACCGCACCGCCACTCTGCACCACCGCACTGCCACTCTGCACCGCCACTCTGCACCGCCACTCTGCACCGCCACTCTGCACCGCCACTCTGCACCGCCATGAAAATCGCACTCTTTACCTCTTTCTGAACTCGTCACCCGTTGAAATGAGTTGAATGTTCAATATCATCCGAAATTGCACTTTCCCACTTATTTTTATCGCAGCTAAGAGTGACAGTCAAATATACAGCTGGTACCGTGTTCTTCCCTCGTTATTCCACTTACCATGTCAGCCACTTAAATAAACAAACTGGCAAGCCAGCCCGAAGCACCCACCATGTCGACCCTGAAGTATCACCTCACATCAGTGCTCTAAAACAAACTCGCTTTACATTCCGTGTTCAAACAAGGAGGTGCAAGCTAGCTGAAAACTGTAAACCTTTTATTCCCAAAAAACATTTTAAATTTCGGTAAAAGCATTTCAGCTATTCAAACATTGAAATTAGCCGAGTAAACTTGAATGGACTGCCGTGCGCGAAAGGTAAATGTTAAACGCGCGCATGATACATGCAATGCAATGGTGAACGCGCTCGCACCATCTGGATTGCATTACACGGTCACTCTGACAGCTCCTAATTAAGATTAATCACTCTGCCGTGCTCGTTCTTGCACAGAATATGCCACATCGGGCACGCGTAAATTACTTACAGCCTATCACGTCAACGCTACAAAATACACAGCACAGCAAAGACGAATCACTAGGCAGATGCCAGAAAACACTAAGGAATGTGTCTGGCCAGAGCACTAGAGATACCTTTTTTTTCCTTTAACATTAGGAGCTCGAAGCTCCGCCCACTTCGTGATGCGTAGGCCGAGCCCTAAAAACAGAGGACAGACACAGATGGAGAGTGAAGGTGGGAGCTTGAAATGAGGGGGAAAAGACAGAAAAAGTGCAAGAAAGAGTGGAGGAATGATACAGAGGACACTCTGCACTCTGCACCACCACTCTGCACTCTGCGCTGCCACTCTGCACTGCCGCACTGCCACTCTGCACCGCCACTCTGCGCCGCCACTCTGCGCCGCCACTCTGCGCCGCCACTCTGCGCCGCCACTCTGCACCACCGCACTGCCACTCTGCACTGCCACTCTGCACCGCCACTGTTGGACTTTGGCCCTTAGGGCAGGTTCACCCCTAGACTTTTTTGCTTGAAATGGTGACCTGGAGATGGTGATTTTTGGATTCTGCGCACTTTCACTGTGTCCCAGTGGAAAGTGCGTGCGCACTCTGAGTGCATGTGCTGAGCTAGGCCTGCCCGCCCATAGGAATGCATGGGGAATGTATGTGTCCCTGGTAGTTCCTGATGCGTGGGGTGTACAGGCTTGAGTCTGGTATGTGTGAACTCGTGTGAGTGAATGCTGCGCAACGGTGTATGCAGCATGTATGTGTCTAGTAGCGAAGCGCCATTTCTAGACATGGCTGTACGTGTGCTGTGAGGGTGCTGGCGTGTGATTGGCTGGAGCTGGCTGGCATGCCAGGCTCCAGGAAGTCTGGATGGGTCTGCCCGGTGGTGAGTGGGAGATTAGCATGAGTGATGTGTGGGAGGAGTGTACCTGTGTCCTGGATGGGCTGGGTTTTCCCCACACAATGCTGGCTCCGCCCCCCTGTGGTGTGTCTAATGACCCAAGCCCTGCCAGTGAATAGAGAGGGTGGTTGAGGTAAACAGAGTACTCAAGAACCAGCTGCGACTGGTTCCGCCCCCACTCTGCACCTTCAGACAAAGGAATGCACTGTATAAAAATGGGGCTGTGTCCCCACAGATGTTGTTCTCTTCCAGGATCCTGAGGGGGCTGTTGCTGCTGGGCCAGAGGACCGCCACTTGGGCTGTCTCCCTGCCTGGAGACCCAGTGTGCTGGCTCTGGGCCCAGCTTTGCCCCTTTGCCTGCCTACAAGGACTTTGCTGGGTCTTTTCCTGATTTATAGCGCTAGGAGCGCTTGGCTTTTCCTCCTAGCGCTTGGAAGCGCTTTGTTTCGCCCTAGCGCTGGGAGCGCTGTGGTTTGTGCCCCCTAGCGCTTGAGAGCGCTTTATATAGACCCCGAGGCGCTTGGGAGCGCTTTTGTAAGGCAGGTGCCCACCCTGCATTTTGCCTGCTCTAGCGGCTGCCCACGCCGCATATTTGCGTGGTTATCGATCTACGAGGGAGCCCACTCCTCGGATCATCTGGGAAGCCGCCTGCCTGCCTAAATCGGGCCGCCGCGCTGCCCGCGGTGACCCGGAAGTGAAGGGCCGACCGGCCAATCGCAGCGCGGCCCAGGAAAGGCCGACCGGAAGTCCCGCCCCGCAGCCGCGACCTGGAAGTCAGGCAGGCCGGGGGCAGGAGAGAGTGAAGCCGGAAGCTGCTGCCTTCACGGGGCTCCCGGGACCGAGGGAGAGCCCCGGAGTGCCGTCAGGAGTCAGAGGCAGAGAGCTCTGCAGCCGCCGACGAGACGCGGTGAGTGTTTCCCGGGAGGAGGGGGGCGTCGGGGCCAGTTCAGAGGCCTCTGTGAGTCCGAGTCCCCCAGGAAGAGACTCCGCCGGCCCCCGAGTCCACGAGGGACTCCAGCTAAAGGGGCGTCTGCCCAGTTCAGAGCCCGGTGGGGCTGAAGTGCTGAGCTCCAAGTGCCCCATGTGTTGAGGAGCCGAGAGAGGCTCAAGGCGACCCCTGCTTGGTTCCCGAGTTCCCCGAGAGGAACTCCACCGCCCGCATCAGTGATTAGGAGCTCCAAGACTCCTAGGCCCCATTGTTGTTGCAAGCCCAGAGGAGGTTCGAGGGGCATTTCATTGAGTCAGAGCCCTGAGAGGCTCTTGTGCCCATAATTGTGTTTTGAGCCCAGAGAGGCTCAAGAAGGGCATTTTTTGTTCGTTGAGCCTAGTGAGAGGCTCAAGGCACCCCCAGTGTTCCCGGGTCCCCCGTGAGGGACCCCAACAGCCCAGTGAGGCTGCACCTTTTTGGTTGAAGAGCCCCGAGAGGCTCAGAGGGGACATTTTCTTGCTTTAAGAGCCCAGAGAGGCTCTGAGAGGGCCATTCGTTTTGTGAGCCCAGAGAGGCTCTGCAGTGCCACAGTGGTGGTTCTTGAGCCAGAGAGGCTCCAACGTTGCCCTAACTTTCCCTGCACCAGTTGCCCAGCACTTTGTGGGCAACTGCTACGTTTAGGCCCCCCCTGACATTGGACACAGGGCGTCCTAGCCCCAGAGAGGCCAGTTGGCCTAGGGACAGTCACAGGTGGTGACTTACGTGAGTTTGGCGCAATTGTTATTGTTTTTGCACCTCTGAATGTATTGTTTATGCGTCATGTGCCTTTACACCTCTGAATGAATGTTATGCATTGCATCATGTGTTTTCCTCTTACACCCCTACAGGTATTGTGATACATAGGTGGTTGTTTTCTCCCTAGTACAGGTGGTGCTAGTGAGGTCCTGGTTACCAGTAATTACTGGTTGTGTGCTATTTTGTGCTATATTCTATGTACTAAGTGCTATTTCTGAAAGTGCTACTTCTGATTCCTGACAGTGGTCCAGGTGGCCCTGTCTTGTAAATATCCCCCTGTAAATTCTGCCCGTGCCTCTGGCACATTGTAAAGTGTGTGTTTTATCTAATGTGTTTTGGTGTAATACAAAGGCTATTTTTATATAACCTTGTGTGGAGTTTCCTTTGTGGTGGGCCTTTGGTTGTTGTTGCTGGGGTGCGTGCGCAAATACTTAGCCTACATCGCCTCCAAGTTTAGCCTTGCTGCTCGCGCCACGTTACCTAGAGGGTGAGTAGGGGTTATCTTGGCGTGTAACTCCCTTGCCCTGACTTGGGTGTGGTGGTCTCTGACTGACTTTGGCGAAAGCCCTGGCCAGCCGGGGATCCCACTTCCAACATTGGCGGCAAGCGGTGGGATAAGGATTTGTGTTTGCCTTGTACCTTAGTAGCGGCTGGCTGCACCACAAAACTCTGCATTTTAGATGACCACATTTTAAGGGGATTGTTTTTTTGGAAGTTTCATATTTTCTTCTCCTGAAGGTATCATTGTGCAATTGTGTCCTGTACATTTGTTCCCCTGCCCCGCGCCCAGAGTCTGGTACCTGTGTCACTTGTGGTCAGGTTGAGAAGTCAGGGGTGGTAGAAACTGCCTTACTAGTCCGAGGGGGGGGTTGTGTGTGGATGAATGGTGTGTGGCACTAGGCAAGTGAGTGTGAGTTCTCTGGGGTAGAGAGCTTGCTGAATACCTTGTGAATTGTGTACTCCTGTGTTAGCTCAGACCCCCTAGGTTCCCTGTGTGATCTCTTCTCTAGAACGTCTGCCAGAATGGAGCCTGCTTTTGATGTCTGTGATCTGTTTAGATACAGTATGGGAGAGTTGGTAAGGTTCTGTGAAGAGAGAGACATAGGGGTGGATGAGTTAGACACTCAGTCCGAACTTAGGAGCAGCCTGATCCTATGGCAAAAGTGTCAGTGGGACCTTGAGCGCAGTGAGGAAAGGGCCCGGGCTTCACACCAGGAGGGTGGTGGGTCTGTGGGGAGCCCTGAAGATTCAGAAGAGGAGGAAGAAAATGATAGCACAGGGACGCCAGCAGATAGTGAGGACCCCATAGATAGGGAGTCCCTTGCTGGGTCCAGCATAGGAGGCAGCGCCTCATCCCTTTCCCTGTCCCCAGAGGAGCTGGAAGATAGGAGGAGAGAAAGGGAGCACCAGCTGGCTTTAGAGAGGCTCAGGTTGGAGCATGCCCAGGCTATGGCACAGCTGGGCATTAGAAAGCAACAGCTAGAGACCGAGAGGGTCTTAGCGCAGGAAAGGATAGAGGAGGCTGAGAGGGCCTCCACCAGAGGCGAAGTAGCTCTGGAGGGTAGACTATCCCCTGCGCGCAGTGTTGAGTTTCTGGATCCCCCAGGGAGGGTTGGGTCCAGTGGTGGCAGCTATTTAGATTCCAGTGTAGGAAATCCCAGTCCCAGTTCCCCCAGTCTGGTACCTGTTTCCCAAGAGGAGGAGTATAGGTTGAAATTCAGGGGCAGTAGGAAGCTGCCTCACCAGTCGTGGGAGAAGTTTGAGGATGAATGTTGTGGAGCACTGTGGGCTTGGGTAGAGGTTCACACTGACTCTGATTTTGAAGTCTTGTTTGATCTTATTGTCAAAGAGCAGGTGCTCAGTGGTTGTTCGCCAGAGTTGCGCCAACACCTGTTGCAAGTTGGATTTACTGATACAGAGTTACTGGCAAGGGAAGCCGACCGCTGGGAAAGGGCCAGAGGTTCTCTAGAGTCATTGGTGAGTGACTCCAAAAGTAGTGGTTCAGGGATCTTCCAGCCCAGCGTGGTGGAGGAGGCTCAGTGTAGCCCAGCTAGGTCCCAGGATAGCGAGGAGGGTGTAGGGGCTCACTGCCTGGCTCAGTGGAGCAGGAGTGAGGGGGAGACCAAGGTTCCCCAGACGCCCGAAGCCCTGCCTCAGGACTTGGATGGTTTCTTGAGGGAACACCAGGTTGGGGACCTAGGCTGTCCTGTTAGTCCACTTGAGGAGGATCTCCTAGTGAGTAGAGGACCTGGAGTGTCTGTAACCAGAGCTCCTGTGGTTCTAGAGTCTGGCAGTACCGCTCCGGTAGGGAGGGTACAGGAGTCCAGAGTGAGGAGTGATTGGGGGAGTTCCCCAGTGGAAGGACCAGTGGGTCAGGGACTACCCAGTTGGGCTAGGTTCCCGTGTAGTGACCATGGTGACACCACTTCTGGTCTGGGGGATCGTCACGCACTGTCAGGTGGACAGAGGGCGGGAGATCTGCGCCAGACAGACAGTCACGCAACAGATGTGACATTTGTTAGCCTCAGGGGGATTGCGAGTGAATCCCCAGAAGTCCTGGAGTGCCAGGCAATTGTTCCACCGAAGGTTCTAGACCAGAGGTTGGGAGGCCAGGTTCAGGATCAGCCTGACCTGAAGGGTAGGACGACTGTAACCAGTGTCCTGACCGGTTCTTCTTCCAGAGGAACTTCTCCAGGTGGGAGAGGGCAGACCTCTGGAAGGGGGTGCAGAGGGTGGGAGAGCCCACCTCTGACCCCGGTGCAACCTGAGTGGATAAGTCCTGGGTTGGAATGGCGTTCTAGGGGTACCCCTCGCAGAGGGAGGAGGAACCCTAGGAGAAGAGGTAGGGGGAGGAGAGCCTTCCCCGAGACTCCTGGTCCGCCTGAGGTTGTAGGCCCTCGGCTGGAGTACCAGTGGCAGTCTAGTCCTGTCTTGCAGACAGGAAGAGTGGAAAATGGCTCCTATGTGCCAGGGGTTACTACCCCCCGCTCTGCGAATTGGCATGGACCCGTGGCACCTGGGTGGCCCAGGGCCTGGTCCTGGCCGCGGACAACTTGGGAGTACCAGTGGGGTAGCCCAGTTGGTCCAGACAGTGTGTTGAGAAGGAATCCCATGGGTTCACCGTGGCATAGAACAGGAGGGTGTCCCTGCAGTTGCGGGCCCGCGTCCGTGTTCTATCGCCCCAAGCAGGGAAGTCCATCACGGTGGTGATTGGTCTCCCCTGCGTTTTGGCTGGAAGGGGGTTATGTTGGACTTTGGCCCTTAGGGCAGGTTCACCCCTAGACTTTTTTGCTTGAAATGGTGACCTGGAGATGGTGATTTTTGGATTCTGCGCACTTTCACTGTGTCCCAGTGGAAAGTGCGTGCGCACTCTGAGTGCATGTGCTGAGCTAGGCCTGCCCGCCCATAGGAATGCATGGGGAATGTATGTGTCCCTGGTAGTTCCTGATGCGTGGGGTGTACAGGCTTGAGTCTGGTATGTGTGAACTCGTGTGAGTGAATGCTGCGCAACGGTGTATGCAGCATGTATGTGTCTAGTAGCGAAGCGCCATTTCTAGACATGGCTGTACGTGTGCTGTGAGGGTGCTGGCGTGTGATTGGCTGGAGCTGGCTGGCATGCCAGGCTCCAGGAAGTCTGGATGGGTCTGCCCGGTGGTGAGTGGGAGATTAGCATGAGTGATGTGTGGGAGGAGTGTACCTGTGTCCTGGATGGGCTGGGTTTTCCCCACACAATGCTGGCTCCGCCCCCCTGTGGTGTGTCTAATGACCCAAGCCCTGCCAGTGAATAGAGAGGGTGGTTGAGGTAAACAGAGTACTCAAGAACCAGCTGCGACTGGTTCCGCCCCCACTCTGCACCTTCAGACAAAGGAATGCACTGTATAAAAATGGGGCTGTGTCCCCACAGATGTTGTTCTCTTCCAGGATCCTGAGGGGGCTGTTGCTGCTGGGCCAGAGGACCGCCACTTGGGCTGTCTCCCTGCCTGGAGACCCAGTGTGCTGGCTCTGGGCCCAGCTTTGCCCCTTTGCCTGCCTACAAGGACTTTGCTGGGTCTTTTCCTGATTTATAGCGCTAGGAGCGCTTGGCTTTTCCTCCTAGCGCTTGGAAGCGCTTTGTTTCGCCCTAGCGCTGGGAGCGCTGTGGTTTGTGCCCCCTAGCGCTTGAGAGCGCTTTATATAGACCCCGAGGCGCTTGGGAGCGCTTTTGTAAGGCAGGTGCCCACCCTGCATTTTGCCTGCTCTAGCGGCTGCCCACGCCGCATATTTGCGTGGTTATCGATCTACGAGGGAGCCCACTCCTCGGATCATCTGGGAAGCCGCCTGCCTGCCTAAATCGGGCCGCCGCGCTGCCCGCGGTGACCCGGAAGTGAAGGGCCGACCGGCCAATCGCAGCGCGGCCCAGGAAAGGCCGACCGGAAGTCCCGCCCCGCAGCCGCGACCTGGAAGTCAGGCAGGCCGGGGGCAGGAGAGAGTGAAGCCGGAAGCTGCTGCCTTCACGGGGCTCCCGGGACCGAGGGAGAGCCCCGGAGTGCCGTCAGGAGTCAGAGGCAGAGAGCTCTGCAGCCGCCGACGAGACGCGGTGAGTGTTTCCCGGGAGGAGGGGGGCGTCGGGGCCAGTTCAGAGGCCTCTGTGAGTCCGAGTCCCCCAGGAAGAGACTCCGCCGGCCCCCGAGTCCACGAGGGACTCCAGCTAAAGGGGCGTCTGCCCAGTTCAGAGCCCGGTGGGGCTGAAGTGCTGAGCTCCAAGTGCCCCATGTGTTGAGGAGCCGAGAGAGGCTCAAGGCGACCCCTGCTTGGTTCCCGAGTTCCCCGAGAGGAACTCCACCGCCCGCATCAGTGATTAGGAGCTCCAAGACTCCTAGGCCCCATTGTTGTTGCAAGCCCAGAGGAGGTTCGAGGGGCATTTCATTGAGTCAGAGCCCTGAGAGGCTCTTGTGCCCATAATTGTGTTTTGAGCCCAGAGAGGCTCAAGAAGGGCATTTTTTGTTCGTTGAGCCTAGTGAGAGGCTCAAGGCACCCCCAGTGTTCCCGGGTCCCCCGTGAGGGACCCCAACAGCCCAGTGAGGCTGCACCTTTTTGGTTGAAGAGCCCCGAGAGGCTCAGAGGGGACATTTTCTTGCTTTAAGAGCCCAGAGAGGCTCTGAGAGGGCCATTCGTTTTGTGAGCCCAGAGAGGCTCTGCAGTGCCACAGTGGTGGTTCTTGAGCCAGAGAGGCTCCAACGTTGCCCTAACTTTCCCTGCACCAGTTGCCCAGCACTTTGTGGGCAACTGCTACGTTTAGGCCCCCCCTGACATTGGACACAGGGCGTCCTAGCCCCAGAGAGGCCAGTTGGCCTAGGGACAGTCACAGGTGGTGACTTACGTGAGTTTGGCGCAATTGTTATTGTTTTTGCACCTCTGAATGTATTGTTTATGCGTCATGTGCCTTTACACCTCTGAATGAATGTTATGCATTGCATCATGTGTTTTCCTCTTACACCCCTACAGGTATTGTGATACATAGGTGGTTGTTTTCTCCCTAGTACAGGTGGTGCTAGTGAGGTCCTGGTTACCAGTAATTACTGGTTGTGTGCTATTTTGTGCTATATTCTATGTACTAAGTGCTATTTCTGAAAGTGCTACTTCTGATTCCTGACAGTGGTCCAGGTGGCCCTGTCTTGTAAATATCCCCCTGTAAATTCTGCCCGTGCCTCTGGCACATTGTAAAGTGTGTGTTTTATCTAATGTGTTTTGGTGTAATACAAAGGCTATTTTTATATAACCTTGTGTGGAGTTTCCTTTGTGGTGGGCCTTTGGTTGTTGTTGCTGGGGTGCGTGCGCAAATACTTAGCCTACATCGCCTCCAAGTTTAGCCTTGCTGCTCGCGCCACGTTACCTAGAGGGTGAGTAGGGGTTATCTTGGCGTGTAACTCCCTTGCCCTGACTTGGGTGTGGTGGTCTCTGACTGACTTTGGCGAAAGCCCTGGCCAGCCGGGGATCCCACTTCCAACATTGGCGGCAAGCGGTGGGATAAGGATTTGTGTTTGCCTTGTACCTTAGTAGCGGCTGGCTGCACCACAAAACTCTGCATTTTAGATGACCACATTTTAAGGGGATTGTTTTTTTGGAAGTTTCATATTTTCTTCTCCTGAAGGTATCATTGTGCAATTGTGTCCTGTACATTTGTTCCCCTGCCCCGCGCCCAGAGTCTGGTACCTGTGTCACTTGTGGTCAGGTTGAGAAGTCAGGGGTGGTAGAAACTGCCTTACTAGTCCGAGGGGGGGGTTGTGTGTGGATGAATGGTGTGTGGCACTAGGCAAGTGAGTGTGAGTTCTCTGGGGTAGAGAGCTTGCTGAATACCTTGTGAATTGTGTACTCCTGTGTTAGCTCAGACCCCCTAGGTTCCCTGTATGATCTCTTCTCTAGAACGTCTGCCAGAATGGAGCCTGCTTTTGATGTCTGTGATCTGTTTAGATACAGTATGGGAGAGTTGGTAAGGTTCTGTGAAGAGAGAGACATAGGGGTGGATGAGTTAGACACTCAGTCCGAACTTAGGAGCAGCCTGATCCTATGGCAAAAGTGTCAGTGGGACCTTGAGCGCAGTGAGGAAAGGGCCCGGGCTTCACACCAGGAGGGTGGTGGGTCTGTGGGGAGCCCTGAAGATTCAGAAGAGGAGGAAGAAAATGATAGCACAGGGACGCCAGCAGATAGTGAGGACCCCATAGATAGGGAGTCCCTTGCTGGGTCCAGCATAGGAGGCAGCGCCTCATCCCTTTCCCTGTCCCCAGAGGAGCTGGAAGATAGGAGGAGAGAAAGGGAGCACCAGCTGGCTTTAGAGAGGCTCAGGTTGGAGCATGCCCAGGCTATGGCACAGCTGGGCATTAGAAAGCAACAGCTAGAGACCGAGAGGGTCTTAGCGCAGGAAAGGATAGAGGAGGCTGAGAGGGCCTCCACCAGAGGCGAAGTAGCTCTGGAGGGTAGACTATCCCCTGCGCGCAGTGTTGAGTTTCTGGATCCCCCAGGGAGGGTTGGGTCCAGTGGTGGCAGCTATTTAGATTCCAGTGTAGGAAATCCCAGTCCCAGTTCCCCCAGTCTGGTACCTGTTTCCCAAGAGGAGGAGTATAGGTTGAAATTCAGGGGCAGTAGGAAGCTGCCTCACCAGTCGTGGGAGAAGTTTGAGGATGAATGTTGTGGAGCACTGTGGGCTTGGGTAGAGGTTCACACTGACTCTGATTTTGAAGTCTTGTTTGATCTTATTGTCAAAGAGCAGGTGCTCAGTGGTTGTTCGCCAGAGTTGCGCCAACACCTGTTGCAAGTTGGATTTACTGATACAGAGTTACTGGCAAGGGAAGCCGACCGCTGGGAAAGGGCCAGAGGTTCTCTAGAGTCATTGGTGAGTGACTCCAAAAGTAGTGGTTCAGGGATCTTCCAGCCCAGCGTGGTGGAGGAGGCTCAGTGTAGCCCAGCTAGGTCCCAGGATAGCGAGGAGGGTGTAGGGGCTCACTGCCTGGCTCAGTGGAGCAGGAGTGAGGGGGAGACCAAGGTTCCCCAGACGCCCGAAGCCCTGCCTCAGGACTTGGATGGTTTCTTGAGGGAACACCAGGTTGGGGACCTAGGCTGTCCTGTTAGTCCACTTGAGGAGGATCTCCTAGTGAGTAGAGGACCTGGAGTGTCTGTAACCAGAGCTCCTGTGGTTCTAGAGTCTGGCAGTACCGCTCCGGTAGGGAGGGTACAGGAGTCCAGAGTGAGGAGTGATTGGGGGAGTTCCCCAGTGGAAGGACCAGTGGGTCAGGGACTACCCAGTTGGGCTAGGTTCCCGTGTAGTGACCATGGTGACACCACTTCTGGTCTGGGGGATCGTCACGCACTGTCAGGTGGACAGAGGGCGGGAGATCTGCGCCAGACAGACAGTCACGCAACAGATGTGACATTTGTTAGCCTCAGGGGGATTGCGAGTGAATCCCCAGAAGTCCTGGAGTGCCAGGCAATTGTTCCACCGAAGGTTCTAGACCAGAGGTTGGGAGGCCAGGTTCAGGATCAGCCTGACCTGAAGGGTAGGACGACTGTAACCAGTGTCCTGACCGGTTCTTCTTCCAGAGGAACTTCTCCAGGTGGGAGAGGGCAGACCTCTGGAAGGGGGTGCAGAGGGTGGGAGAGCCCACCTCTGACCCCGGTGCAACCTGAGTGGATAAGTCCTGGGTTGGAATGGCGTTCTAGGGGTACCCCTCGCAGAGGGAGGAGGAACCCTAGGAGAAGAGGTAGGGGGAGGAGAGCCTTCCCCGAGACTCCTGGTCCGCCTGAGGTTGTAGGCCCTCGGCTGGAGTACCAGTGGCAGTCTAGTCCTGTCTTGCAGACAGGAAGAGTGGAAAATGGCTCCTATGTGCCAGGGGTTACTACCCCCCGCTCTGCGAATTGGCATGGACCCGTGGCACCTGGGTGGCCCAGGGCCTGGTCCTGGCCGCGGACAACTTGGGAGTACCAGTGGGGTAGCCCAGTTGGTCCAGACAGTGTGTTGAGAAGGAATCCCATGGGTTCACCGTGGCATAGAACAGGAGGGTGTCCCTGCAGTTGCGGGCCCGCGTCCGTGTTCTATCGCCCCAAGCAGGGAAGTCCATCACGGTGGTGATTGGTCTCCCCTGCGTTTTGGCTGGAAGGGGGTTATGTTGGACTTTGGCCCTTAGGGCAGGTTCACCCCTAGACTTTTTTGCTTGAAATGGTGACCTGGAGATGGTGATTTTTGGATTCTGCGCACTTTCACTGTGTCCCAGTGGAAAGTGCGTGCGCACTCTGAGTGCATGTGCTGAGCTAGGCCTGCCCGCCCATAGGAATGCATGGGGAATGTATGTGTCCCTGGTAGTTCCTGATGCGTGGGGTGTACAGGCTTGAGTCTGGTATGTGTGAACTCGTGTGAGTGAATGCTGCGCAACGGTGTATGCAGCATGTATGTGTCTAGTAGCGAAGCGCCATTTCTAGACATGGCTGTACGTGTGCTGTGAGGGTGCTGGCGTGTGATTGGCTGGAGCTGGCTGGCATGCCAGGCTCCAGGAAGTCTGGATGGGTCTGCCCGGTGGTGAGTGGGAGATTAGCATGAGTGATGTGTGGGAGGAGTGTACCTGTGTCCTGGATGGGCTGGGTTTTCCCCACACAATGCTGGCTCCGCCCCCCTGTGGTGTGTCTAATGACCCAAGCCCTGCCAGTGAATAGAGAGGGTGGTTGAGGTAAACAGAGTACTCAAGAACCAGCTGCGACTGGTTCCGCCCCCACTCTGCACCTTCAGACAAAGGAATGCACTGTATAAAAATGGGGCTGTGTCCCCACAGATGTTGTTCTCTTCCAGGATCCTGAGGGGGCTGTTGCTGCTGGGCCAGAGGACCGCCACTTGGGCTGTCTCCCTGCCTGGAGACCCAGTGTGCTGGCTCTGGGCCCAGCTTTGCCCCTTTGCCTGCCTACAAGGACTTTGCTGGGTCTTTTCCTGATTTATAGCGCTAGGAGCGCTTGGCTTTTCCTCCTAGCGCTTGGAAGCGCTTTGTTTCGCCCTAGCGCTGGGAGCGCTGTGGTTTGTGCCCCCTAGCGCTTGAGAGCGCTTTATATAGACCCCGAGGCGCTTGGGAGCGCTTTTGTAAGGCAGGTGCCCACCCTGCATTTTGCCTGCTCTAGCGGCTGCCCACGCCGCATATTTGCGTGGTTATCGATCTACGAGGGAGCCCACTCCTCGGATCATCTGGGAAGCCGCCTGCCTGCCTAAATCGGGCCGCCGCGCTGCCCGCGGTGACCCGGAAGTGAAGGGCCGACCGGCCAATCGCAGCGCGGCCCAGGAAAGGCCGACCGGAAGTCCCGCCCCGCAGCCGCGACCTGGAAGTCAGGCAGGCCGGGGGCAGGAGAGAGTGAAGCCGGAAGCTGCTGCCTTCACGGGGCTCCCGGGACCGAGGGAGAGCCCCGGAGTGCCGTCAGGAGTCAGAGGCAGAGAGCTCTGCAGCCGCCGACGAGACGCGGTGAGTGTTTCCCGGGAGGAGGGGGGCGTCGGGGCCAGTTCAGAGGCCTCTGTGAGTCCGAGTCCCCCAGGAAGAGACTCCGCCGGCCCCCGAGTCCACGAGGGACTCCAGCTAAAGGGGCGTCTGCCCAGTTCAGAGCCCGGTGGGGCTGAAGTGCTGAGCTCCAAGTGCCCCATGTGTTGAGGAGCCGAGAGAGGCTCAAGGCGACCCCTGCTTGGTTCCCGAGTTCCCCGAGAGGAACTCCACCGCCCGCATCAGTGATTAGGAGCTCCAAGACTCCTAGGCCCCATTGTTGTTGCAAGCCCAGAGGAGGTTCGAGGGGCATTTCATTGAGTCAGAGCCCTGAGAGGCTCTTGTGCCCATAATTGTGTTTTGAGCCCAGAGAGGCTCAAGAAGGGCATTTTTTGTTCGTTGAGCCTAGTGAGAGGCTCAAGGCACCCCCAGTGTTCCCGGGTCCCCCGTGAGGGACCCCAACAGCCCAGTGAGGCTGCACCTTTTTGGTTGAAGAGCCCCGAGAGGCTCAGAGGGGACATTTTCTTGCTTTAAGAGCCCAGAGAGGCTCTGAGAGGGCCATTCGTTTTGTGAGCCCAGAGAGGCTCTGCAGTGCCACAGTGGTGGTTCTTGAGCCAGAGAGGCTCCAACGTTGCCCTAACTTTCCCTGCACCAGTTGCCCAGCACTTTGTGGGCAACTGCTACGTTTAGGCCCCCCCTGACATTGGACACAGGGCGTCCTAGCCCCAGAGAGGCCAGTTGGCCTAGGGACAGTCACAGGTGGTGACTTACGTGAGTTTGGCGCAATTGTTATTGTTTTTGCACCTCTGAATGTATTGTTTATGCGTCATGTGCCTTTACACCTCTGAATGAATGTTATGCATTGCATCATGTGTTTTCCTCTTACACCCCTACAGGTATTGTGATACATAGGTGGTTGTTTTCTCCCTAGTACAGGTGGTGCTAGTGAGGTCCTGGTTACCAGTAATTACTGGTTGTGTGCTATTTTGTGCTATATTCTATGTACTAAGTGCTATTTCTGAAAGTGCTACTTCTGATTCCTGACAGTGGTCCAGGTGGCCCTGTCTTGTAAATATCCCCCTGTAAATTCTGCCCGTGCCTCTGGCACATTGTAAAGTGTGTGTTTTATCTAATGTGTTTTGGTGTAATACAAAGGCTATTTTTATATAACCTTGTGTGGAGTTTCCTTTGTGGTGGGCCTTTGGTTGTTGTTGCTGGGGTGCGTGCGCAAATACTTAGCCTACATCGCCTCCAAGTTTAGCCTTGCTGCTCGCGCCACGTTACCTAGAGGGTGAGTAGGGGTTATCTTGGCGTGTAACTCCCTTGCCCTGACTTGGGTGTGGTGGTCTCTGACTGACTTTGGCGAAAGCCCTGGCCAGCCGGGGATCCCACTTCCAACAGCCACTCTGCACCGCCACTCTGCACCGCCACTCTGCACCGCCACTCTGCACCACCACTCTGCACCGCCACTCTGCACCGCCACTCTGCACCGCCGCACTGCCACTCTGCACTGCCACTCTGCACCACCACTCTGCACTCTGCACCGCCACTCTGCACCGCCACTCCGCACTCTGCAACGCCACTCTGCACCACCACTCTGCACCGCCACTCTGCACCACCACTCTGCACTGCCACTCTGCACCACTGCACCGCCACTCTGCTGCACTGCACCGCCACTCTGCACCGCCACTCTGCACCGCCACTCTGCACTCTGCACCGCCACTCTGCACTGCCACTCTGCACCGCCACTCTGCACCGCCACTCTGCACCACCGCACCGCCACTCTGCACCGCCACTCTGCACTCTGCACTGCCACTCTGCACCGCCACTCTGCACCGCCACTTTGCACCGCCACTCTGCACCCCCACTCTGCACCGCCACTCTGCACCACCACTCTGCACCACCGCACTGCCACTCTGCACTGCCACTCTGCACCACCGCACTGCCACTCTGCACCGCCACTCTGCACCGCCACTCTGCACCGCCACTCTGCACCACCACTCTGCACTCTGCACCGCCACTATGCACCGCCACTCTGCACTCTGCACCGCCACTCTGCACCGCCACTCTGCACCGCCACTCTGCACTCTGTACCGCCACTCTGCACCGCCACTCTGCACCGCCACTCTGCACCGCCACTCTGCACCACTGCACCGCCACTCTGCACCGCCACTCTGCACCGCCACTCTGCACTCTGCACCGCCACTCTGCACCGCCACTCTGCACCGCCACTCTGCACCGCCACTCTGCACCGCCGCACTGCCACTCTGCACTGCCACTCTGCACCACCGCACTGCCACTCTGCACCGCCACTCTGCACCACCACTCTGCACTCTGCACCGCCACTATGCACCGTCACTCTGCACTCTGCACCGCCACTCTGCACCGCCCCTCTGCACTCTGCGCTGCCACTCTGCACTGCTGCACTGCCACTCTGCGCCCCCACTCTGCGCCGCCACTCTGCGCCGCCACTCTGCGCCGCCACTCTGCACCGCCACTCTGCACCGCCACTCTGCACCGCCACTCTGCACCGCCACTCTGCACCGCCACTCTGCACCGCCACTCTGCACCGCCACTATGCACCGCCACTCTGCACCGCCACTCTGCACCGCCACTCTGCACCGCCGCACTGCCACTCTGCACTGCCACTCTGCACTGCAGCACTGCCACTCTGCACTGCCACTCTGCACTGCAGCACTGCCACTCTGCGCCGCCACTATGCGCCGCCACTCTGCGCCACCACTCTGCGCCGCCACTCTGCACCGCCACTCTGCACCGCCACTCTGCACCGCCGCTCTGCCACTATGCACTGCCACTCTGCACCGCCGCACTGCCACTCTGCACTGCCACTCTGCACCACCACTCTGCACTCTGCACCGCCACTCTGCACCGCCACTCTGCACTCTGCACCACCACTCTGCACCGCCACTCTGCACCGCCACTCTGCTGCACTGCACCGCCACTCTGCACCGCCACTCTGCACCGCCACTCTGCACTGCCACTCTGCACCGCCACTCTGCACCGCCACTCTGCACTCTGCACTGCCACTCTGCACCGCCACTCTGCACCGCCACTCTGCACCGCCACTCTGCACCGCCACTCTGCACCACCGCACCGCCACTCTGCACCACCACTCTGCACTCAGCACCGCCACTCTGCACCGCCACTCTGCACCGCCACTCTGCACCGCCACTCTGCACCACCGCACTGCCACTCTGCACTGCCACTCTGCACCGCCACTCTGCACCACCGCACTGCCACTCTGCACTGCCACTCTGCACCACCGCACCGCCACTCTGCACCGCCACTCTGCACCGCCACTCTGCACCACCACTCTGCACCACCACTCTGCACTCTGCACCGCCACTATGCACCGCCACTCTGCACTCTGCACCGCCACTATGCACCGCCACTCTGCACTGCCACTCTGCACCGCCACTCTGCACTCTGCACTGCCACTCTGCACCGCCACTCTGCACCGCCACTCTGCACCGCCACTCTGCACAGCCACTCTGCACCGCCACTCTGCACCACTGCACCGCCACTCTGCACCACCACTCTGCACTCTGCACCACCACTCTGCACTCTGCACCGCCACTCTGCACCGCCACTCTGCACCGCCACTCTGCACCGCCACTCTGCACCACCGCACAGCCACTCTGCACTGCCACTCTGCACCACCGCACTGCCACTCTGCACCGCCACTCTGCACCGCCACTCTGCACCACAACTCTGCACCACCACTCTGCACTCTGCACCGCCACTATGCACTGCCACTCTGCACTCTGCACCGCCACTCTGCACCGCCACTCTGCACCGCCACTCTGAACCGCCACTCTGCACCGCCACTCTGCACCGCCACTCTGCACCACTGCACCACCACTCTGCACTGCACCGCCACTCTGCACCGCCACTCTACACCGCCACTCTGCACCGCCACTCTGCACTCTGCACCACCACTCTGCACTCTGCGCTGCCACTCTGCACTGCCGCACTGCCACTCTGCACCGCCACTCTGCGCCGCCACTCTGCGCCGCCACTCTGCACTGCCACTCTGCGCCGCCACTCTGCACCGCCACTCTGCGCCGCCACTCTGCGCCGCCACTCTGCGCCGCCACTCTGCACCGCCACTCTGCACCGCCACTCTGTGCCGCCACTCTGCACCACTGCACCGCCACTCTGCACTGCCACTCTGCACCGCCACTCTGCACCACCACTCTGCACCGCCACTCTGCACCGCCACTCTGCACCACCACTCTGCACTGCCGCACTGCCACTCTGCACTGACACTCTGCACCGCCGCACTGCCACTCTGCACTGCCACTCTGCACCACCACTCTGCACTCTGCACCGCCACTCTGCACCGCCACTCTGCCACTCTGCATCGCCTCTCTGCACCGCCACTCTGCACCGCCACTCTGCACCACCACTCTGCACTCTGCACCGCCACTATGCACCGCCACTCTGCACTCTGCACCGCCACTCTGCACCGCCACTCTGCACCGCCACTCTGCACCGCCACTCTGCACCGCCACTCTGCACCGCCACTCTGCACCACTGCACCGCCACTCTGCACTGCACCGCCACTCCGCACCGCCACTCTGCACCGCCACTCTGCACCACCACTCTGCACCGCCGCACTGCCACTCTGCACTGCCACTCTGCACCGCCGCACTGCCACTCTGCACTGCCACTCTGCACCACCACTCTGCACTCTGCACCGCCACTCTGCACTCTGCACTGCCACTCTGCACCACCACTCTGCACCGCCAATCTGCAGCGCCACTCTGCGCCGCCACTCCCAACCGCCACTATGCACCGCCACTCTGCACCGCCACTCTGCACTGCCACTCTGCACCGCCACTCTGCACCGCCACTCTGCACCGCCACTCTGCACCGCCACTCTGCACCACTGCACCACCACTCTGCACTGCACCGCCACTCTGCCCCGCCACTCTGCACCGCCACTCTGCACCGCCACTCTGCACTCTGCACCGCCACTCTGCACCGCCACTCTGCACCGCCACTCTGCACTCTGCACCACCACTCTGCACCGCCACTCTTCACCGCCACTCTGCACTGCCACTCTGCACCGCCACTCTGCACCGCCACTCTGCACCGCCACTCTGCACTCTGCACCGCCACTCTGCACCGCCACTCTGCACTGCCACTCTGCACCGCCACTCTGCACCGCCACTCTCAACCACCACTCTGCACTCTGCACCGCCACTATGCACTGCCACTCTGCACTCTGCACCGCCACTCTGCACCGCCACTCTGCACCGCCACTCTGCACCACTGCACTGCCACTCTGCACTGCACCGCCACTCTGCACCACCACTCTGCACCGCCACTCTGCACTCTGCACTGCCACTCTGCACTGCCACTCTGCACCGCCATTCTGCACCGCCACTCTGCACTCTGCACCGCCACTCTGCACCGCCACTCTGCACCGCCACTCTGCACTGCCAGTCTGCACCGCCACTCTGCACCGCCACTCTGCACTCTGCACCACCACTCTGCACCGCCACTCTGCACCACCACTCTGCACCACCACTCTGCACCGCCACTATGCACCGCCACTCTGCACTCTGCACCGCCACTATGCACCGCCACTCTGCACCACCACTCTGCACCGCCACTCTGCACTCTGCACTGCCACTCTGCACCGCCACTCTGCACCGCCACTCTGCACCGCCACTCTGCACCGCCACTCTGCACCGCCACTCTGCACCACTGCACTGCCACTCTGCACCACCACTCTGCACTCTGCACCACCACTCTGCACTCTGCACCGCCACTCTGCACCGCCACTCTGCACCGCCACTCTGCACCACCCCACTGCCACTCTGCACTGCCACTCTGCACCACCGCACTGCCACTCTGCACCGCCACTCTGCACCGCCACTTTGCACCACCACTCTGCACCACCACTCTGCACTCTGCACCGCCACTATGCACCGCCACTCTGCACTCTGCACCGCCACTCTGCACCGCCACTCTGCACCGCCACTCTGCACCGCCACTCTGCACCACTGCACCGCCACTCTGCACTGCACCGCCACTCTGCACCGCCACTCTACACCGCCACTCTGCACCGCCACTCTGCACTCTGCACCACCACTCTGCACTCTGCGCTGCCACTCTGCACTGCCGCACTGCCACTCTGCGCCCCCACTCTGCGCCGCCACTCTGCGCCGCCACTCTGCGCCGCCACTCTGCACCGCCACTCTGCACCGCCACTCTGCACCGCCACTCTGCACCGCCACTCTGCACCGCCACTCTGCACCGCCACTCTGCACCACCACTCTGCACCGCCACTATGCACCGCCACTCTGCACCGCCACTCTGCACCGCCACTCTGCACCGCCGCACTGCCACTCTGCACTGCCACTCTGCACTGCAGCACTGCCACTCTGCACTGCCACTCTGCACTGCAGCACTGCCACTCTGCGCCGCCACTATGCGCCGCCACTCTGCGCCACCACTCTGCGCCGCCACTCTGCACCGCCACTCTGCACCGCCACTCTGCACCGCCGCTCTGCCACTATGCACTGCCACTCTGCACCGCCGCACTGCCACTCTGCACTGCCACTCTGCACCACCACTCTGCACTCTGCACCGCCACTCTGCACCGCCACTCTGCACTCTGCACCACCACTCTGCACCGCCACTCTGCACCGCCACTCTGCTGCACTGCACCGCCACTCTGCACCGCCACTCTGCACCGCCACTCTGCACTGCCACTCTGCACCGCCACTCTGCACCGCCACTCTGCACTCTGCACTGCCACTCTGCACCGCCACTCTGCACCGCCACTCTGCACCGCCACTCTGCACCGCCACTCTGCACCACCGCACCGCCACTCTGCACCACCACTCTGCACTCAGCACCGCCACTCTGCACCGCCACTCTGCACCGCCACTCTGCACCGCCACTCTGCACCACCGCACTGCCACTCTGCACTGCCACTCTGCACCGCCACTCTGCACCACCGCACTGCCACTCTGCACTGCCACTCTGCACCACCGCACCGCCACTCTGCACCGCCACTCTGCACCGCCACTCTGCACCACCACTCTGCACCACCACTCTGCACTCTGCACCGCCACTATGCACCGCCACTCTGCACTCTGCACCGCCACTATGCACCGCCACTCTGCACTGCCACTCTGCACCGCCACTCTGCACTCTGCACTGCCACTCTGCACCGCCACTCTGCACCGCCACTCTGCACAGCCACTCTGCACCGCCACTCTGCACCACTGCACCGCCACTCTGCACCACCACTCTGCACTCTGCACCACCACTCTGCACTCTGCACCGCCACTCTGCACCGCCACTCTGCACCGCCACTCTGCACCGCCACTCTGCACCACCGCACAGCCACTCTGCACTGCCACTCTGCACCACCGCACTGCCACTCTGCACCGCCACTCTGCACCGCCACTCTGCACCACAACTCTGCACCACCACTCTGCACTCTGCACCGCCACTATGCACCGCCACTCTGCACTCTGCACCGCCACTCTGCACCGCCACTCTGCACCGCCACTCTGAACCGCCACTCTGCACCGCCACTCTGCACCGCCACTCTGCACCACTGCACCACCACTCTGCACTGCACCGCCACTCTGCACCGCCACTCTACACCGCCACTCTGCACCGCCACTCTGCACTCTGCACCACCACTCTGCACTCTGCGCTGCCACTCTGCACTGCCGCACTGCCACTCTGCACCGCCACTCTGCGCCGCCACTCTGCGCCGCCACTCTGCACTGCCACTCTGCGCCGCCACTCTGCACCGCCACTCTGCGCCGCCACTCTGCGCCGCCACTCTGCGCCGCCACTCTGCACCGCCACTCTGCACCGCCACTCTGTGCCGCCACTCTGCACCACTGCACCGCCACTCTGCACTGCCACTCTGCACCGCCACTCTGCACCACCACTCTGCACCGCCACTCTGCACCGCCACTCTGCACCACCACTCTGCACTGCCGCACTACCACTCTGCACTGACACTCTGCACCGCCGCACTGCCACTCTGCACTGCCACTCTGCACCACCACTCTGCACTCTGCACCGCCACTCTGCACCGCCACTCTGCCACTCTGCATCGCCTCTCTGCACCGCCACTCTGCACCGCCACTCTGCACCACCACTCTGCACTCTGCACCGCCACTATGCACCGCCACTCTGCACTCTGCACCGCCACTCTGCACCGCCACTCTGCACCGCCACTCTGCACCGCCACTCTGCACCGCCACTCTGCACCGCCACTCTGCACCACTGCACCGCCACTCTGCACTGCACCGCCACTCCGCACCGCCACTCTGCACCGCCACTCTGCACCACCACTCTGCACCGCCGCACTGCCACTCTGCACTGCCACTCTGCACCGCCGCACTGCCACTCTGCACTGCCACTCTGCACCACCACTCTGCACTCTGCACCGCCACTCTGCACCGCCACTCTGCACTCTGCACTGCCACTCTGCACCACCACTCTGCACCGCCAATCTGCAGCGCCACTCTGCGCCGCCACTCCCAACCGCCACTATGCACCGCCACTCTGCACTCTGCACCGCCACTCTGCACTGCCACTCTGCACCGCCACTCTGCACCGCCACTCTGCACCGCCACTCTGCACCGCCACTCTGCACCACTGCCCCACCACTCTGCACTGCACCGCCACTCTGCCCCGCCACTCTGCACCGCCACTCTGCACCGCCACTCTGCACTCTGCACCGCCACTCTGCACCGCCACTCTGCACCGCCACTCTGCACTCTGCACCACCACTCTGCACCGCCACTCTTCACCGCCACTCTGCACTGCCACTCTGCACCGCCACTCTGCACCGCCACTCTGCACCGCCACTCTGCACTCTGCACCGCCACTCTGCACCGCCACTCTGCACTGCCACTCTGCACCGCCACTCTGCACCGCCACTCTCAACCACCACTCTGCACTCTGCACCGCCACTATGCACTGCCACTCTGCACTCTGCACCGCCACTCTGCACCGCCACTCTGCACCGCCACTCTGCACCACTGCACTGCCACTCTGCACTGCACCGCCACTCTGCACCACCACTCTGCACCGCCACTCTGCACTCTGCACTGCCACTCTGCACTGCCACTCTGCACCGCCATTCTGCACCGCCACTCTGCACTCTGCACCGCCACTCTGCACCGCCACTCTGCACCGCCACTCTGCACTGCCAGTCTGCACCGCCACTCTGCACCGCCACTCTGCACTCTGCACCACCACTCTGCACCGCCACTCTGCACCACCACTCTGCACCACCACTCTGCACCGCCACTATGCACCGCCACTCTGCACTCTGCACCGCCACTATGCACCGCCACTCTGCACCACCACTCTGCACCGCCACTCTGCACTCTGCACTGCCACTCTGCACCGCCACTCTGCACCGCCACTCTGCACCGCCACTCTGCACCGCCACTCTGCACCGCCACTCTGCACCACTGCACTGCCACTCTGCACCACCACTCTGCACTCTGCACCACCACTCTGCACTCTGCACCGCCACTCTGCACCGCCACTCTGCACCGCCACTCTGCACCACCCCACTGCCACTCTGCACTGCCACTCTGCACCACCGCACTGCCACTCTGCACCGCCACTCTGCACCGCCACTTTGCACCACCACTCTGCACCACCACTCTGCACTCTGCACCGCCACTATGCACCGCCACTCTGCACTCTGCACCGCCACTCTGCACCGCCACTCTGCACCGCCACTCTGCACCGCCACTCTGCACCACTGCACCGCCACTCTGCACTGCACCGCCACTCTGCACCGCCACTCTACACCGCCACTCTGCACCGCCACTCTGCACTCTGCACCACCACTCTGCACTCTGCGCTGCCACTCTGCACTGCCGCACTGCCACTCTGCACCGCCACTCTGCGCCGCCACTCTGCGCCGCCACTCTGCACTGCCACTCTGCGCGGCCACTCTGCGCCGCCACTCTGCGCCGCCACTCTGCGCCGCCACTCTGCGCCGCCACTCTGCGCCGCCACTCTGAGCCGCCACTCTGTGCCGCCACTCTGCACCACCGCACTGCCACTCTGCAGTGCCACTCTGCACCGCCACTCTGCACCGCCACTCTGCACCGCCACTCTGCACCGCCACTCTGCACTGCCGCACTGCCACTCTGCACTGCCACTCTGCACCGCCGCACTGCCACTCTGCACTGCCACTCTGCACCACCACTCTGCACTCTGCACCGCCACTCTGCACCGCCACTCTGCCACTCTGCACCGCCACTCTGCACCGCCACTCTACACCGCCACTCTGCACCACCACTATGCACTCTGCACCGCCACTATGCACCGCCACTCTGCACTCTGCACCGCCACTCTGCACCGCCACTCTGCACCGCCAATCTGCACCGCCACTCTGCACCGCCACTCTGCACCACTGCACCGCCACTCTGCACTGCACCGCCACTCCGCACCGCCACTCTGCACCGCCACTCTGCACCACCACTCTGCACCGCCGCACTGCCACTCTGCACTGCCACTCTGCACCGCCGCACTGCCACTCTGCACTGCCACTCTGCACCACCACTCTGCACTCTGCACTGCCACTCTGCACCGCCACTCTGCACTCTGCACCGCCACTCTGCACCGCCACTCTGCACCGCCACACTGCCACTCTGCACCACCACTCTGCACGGCCAATCTGCACCGCCACTCTGCACCGCCACTCTGCACCGCCACTCTGCACCGCCACTCTGCACCGCCACTCTGCACCGCCACTCTCAACCGCCACTATGCACCGCCACTATGCACCGCCACTCTGCACTCTGCACCGCCACTCTGCACCGCCACTCTGCACCACCACTCTGCACCGCCACTCTGCACCACTGCACCACCACTCTGCACTGCACCGCCACTCTGCACCACCCCTCTGCACCGCCACTCTGCACCGCCACTCTGCACCGCCACTCTGCACTCTGCACTGCCACTCTGCACCGCCACTCTGCACCGCCACTCTGCACTCTGCACTGCCACTCTGCACCGCCACTCTGCACCGCCACTCTGCACTGCCACTCTGCACCGCCACTCTGCACCGCCACTCTGCACCGCCACTCTGCACCGCCACTCTGCACCGCCACTCTGCACCGCCACTCTCAACCACCACTCTGCACTCTGCACCGCCACTATGCACTGCCACTCTGCACTCTGCACCGCCACTCTGCACCGCCACTCTGCACCACCACTCTGCACCACTGCACTGCCACTCTGCACTGCACCGCCACTCTGCACCGCCACTCTGCACCGCCACTCTGCACTGCCACTCTGCACTGCCACTCTGCACCGCCACTCTGCACCACCACTCTGCACTCTGCACCGCCACTCTGCACCGCCACTCTGCACTCTGCACCGCCACTCTGCACTCTGCACCGTCACTCTGCACCGCCACTCTGCACCGCCACTCTGCACCGCACCGCCACTCTGCACCACCGCACTGCCACTCTGCACCGCCACTCTGCACCGCCACTCTGCACCGCCACTCTGCACTGCCACTCTGCACCGCCACTCTGCACTGCCACTCTGCACCGCCATGAAAATCGCACTCTTTACCTCTTTCTGAACTCGTCACCCGTTGAAATGAGTTGAATGTTCAATATCATCCGAAATTGCACTTTCCCACTTATTTTTATCGCAGCTAAGAGTGACAGTCAAATATACAGCTCGTACCGTGTTCTTCCCTCGTTATTCCACTTACCATGTCAGCCACTTAAATAAACAAACTGGCAAGCCAGCCCGAAGCACCCACCACGTCGACCCTGAAGTATCACCTCATATCAGTGCTCTAAAACAAACTCGCTTTACATTCCGTGTTCAAACAAGGAGGTGCAAGCTAGCTGAAAACTGTAAACCTTTTATTCCAAAAAAACATTTTAAATTTCGGTAAAAGCATTTCAGCTATTCAAACATTGAAATTAGCCGAGTAAACTTGAATGGACTGCCGTGCGCGAAAGGTAAATGTTAAACGCGCGCATGATACATGCAATGCAATGGTGAACGCGCTCGCACCATCTGGATTGCATTACACGGTCACTCTGACAGCTCCTAATTAAGATTAATCACTCTGCCGTGCTCGTTCTCGCACAGAATATGCCACATCGGGCACGCGTAAATTACTTACAGCCTATCACGTCAACGCTACAAAATACACAGCACAGCGAAGACGAATCACTAGGCAGATGCCAGAAAACACTAAGGAATGTGTCTGGCCAGAGCACTAGAGATACCTTTTTTTTCCTTTAACATTAGGAGCTCGAAGCTCTGCCCACTTCGTGATGCGTAGGCCGAGCCCTAAAAACAGAGGACAGACACAGAAGGAGAGTGAAGGTGGGAGCTTGAAATGAGGGGGAAAAGACAGAAAAAGTGCAAGAAAGAGTGGAGGAATGATACAGAGGACACTCTGCACTCTGCACCACCACTCTGCACTCTGCGCTGCCACTCTGCGCTGCCACTCTGCACTGCCGCACTGCCACTCTGCACCGCCACTCTGCGCCGCCACTCTGCCCTGCCACTCTGCGCCGCCACTCTGCGCCGCCACTCTGCACCACCGCACTGCCACTCTGCACCGCCACTCTGCACCGCCACTCTGCACCGCCACTCTGCACCGCCACTCTGCACTGCCACTCTGCACCGCCACTCTGCACTGCCACTCTGCACCGCCACTCTGCACCGCCACTCTGCACCGCCACTCTGCACCGCCGCTCTGCACCGCCACTCTGCACCGCCACTCAGCACCGCCGCACTGCCACTCTGCACTGCCACTCTGCACCACCACTCTGCACTCTGCACCGCCACTCTGCACCGCCACTCCGCACTCTGCACCGCCACTCTGCACCGCCACTCTGCACCGCCACTCTGCACCGCCACTCTGCACCGCCACTCTGCACCACTGCACCGCCACTCTGCACTGCCACTCTGCACCGCCACTCTGCACCGCCACTCTCAACCACCACTCTGCCCTCTGCACCGCCACTATGCACTGCCACTCTGCACACTGCACCGCCACTCTGCACCGCCACTCTGCACCGCCACTCTGCACCACTGCACCGCCACTCTGCACTGCACCGCCACTCTGCACCACCACTCTGCACCGCCACTCTGCACTCTGCACTGCGACTCTGCACTGCCACTCTGCACCGCCATTCTGCACCGCCACTCTGCACTCTGCACCGCCACTCTGCACCGCCACTCTGCACCGCCACTCTGCACCGCCAGTCTGCACCGCCACTCTGCACCGCCACTCTGCACTCTGCACCGCCACTCTGCACCACCACTCTGCACCACCACTCTGCACTCTGCACCGCCACTATGCACCGCCACTCTGCACTCTGCACCGCCACTATGCACCGCCACTCTGCACCACCACTCTGCACCGCCACTCTGCACTCTGCACTGCCACTCTGCACCGCCACTCTGCACCGCCACTCTGCACCGCCACTCTGCACCGCCACTCTGCACCACTGCACTGCCACTCTGCACCACCACTCTGCACTCTGCACCACCACTCTGCACTCTGCACCGCCACTCTGCACCGCCACTCTGCACCGCCACTCTGCACCACCGCACTGCCACTCTGCACTGCCACTCTGCACCACCGCACTGCCACTCTGCACCGCCACTCTGCACCGCCACTCTGCACCACCACTCTGCACCACCACTCTGCACTCTGCACCGCCACTATGCACCGCCACTCTGCACTCTGCACCGCCACTCTGCACCGCCACTCTGCACCGCCACTCTGCACCGCCACTCTGCACTGCCACTCTGCACCGCCACTCTGCACCACTGCACCGCCACTCTGCACTGCACCGCCACTCTGCACCGCCACTCTACACCGCCACTCTGCACCGCCACTCTGCACTCTGCACCACCACTCTGCACTCTGCGCTGCCACTCTGCACTGCCGCACTGCCACTCTGCACCGCCACTCTGCGCCGCCACTCTGCACCGCCACTCTGCACTGCCACTCTGCGCCGCCACTCTGCGCCGCCACTCTGCGCCGCCACTCTGCGCCGCCACTCTGTGCCGCCACTCTGCACCACCGCACTGCCACTCTGCAGTGCCACTCTGCACCGCCACTCTGCACCGCCACTCTGCACTGCCACTCTGCACCGCCACTCTGCACCGCCACTCTGCACTGCCGCACTGCCACTCTGCACTGCCACTCTGCACCGCCGCACTGCCACTCTGCACTGCCACTCTGCACCACCACTCTGCACTCTGCACCGCCACTCTGCACCGCCACTCTGCCACTCTGCACCGCCACTCTGCACTGCCACTCTGCACTGCCACTCTGCACCACCACTCTGCACTCTGCACCGCCACTATGCACCGCCACTCTGCACTCTGCACCGCCACTCTGCACCGCCACTCTGCACCGCCACTCTGCACCGCCACTCTGCACCGCCACTCTGCACCACTGCACCGCCACTCTGCACTGCACCGCCACTCTGCACCGCCACTCTGCACTGCCACTCTGCACCACCACTCTGCACCGCCGCACTGCCACTCTGCACTGCCACTCTGCACCGCCGCACTGCCACTCTGCACTGCCACTCTGCACCACCACTCTGCACTGCCACTCTGCACCGCCACTCTGCACTCTGCACCGCCACTCTGCACCGCCACTCTGCACCGCCACACTGCCACTCTGCACCGCCACTCTGCACCGCCAATCTGCACCGCCACTCTGCACCGCCACTCTGCACCGCCACTCTGCACCACCACTCTCAACCGCCACTATGCACCGCCACTATGCACCGCCACTCTGCACTCTGCACCGCCACTCTGCACCGCCACTCTGCACCGCCACTCTGCACCACTGCACCACCACTCTGCACTGCACCGCCACTCTGCACCGCCACTCTGCACCGCCACTCTGCACCACCACTCTGCACCGCCACTCTGCACTCTGCACTGCCACTCTGCACCGCCACTCTGCACCGCCACTCTGCACTCTGCACCGCCACTCTGCACCACCACTCTGCACCGCCACTCTGCACTGCCACTCTGCACCGCCACTCTGCACCGCCACTCTGCACCGCCACTCTGCACCGCCACTCTGCACTCTGCACCACCACTCTGCACCGCCACTCTGCACCGCCACTCTCAACCACCACTCTGCACTCTGCACCGCCACTATGCACTGCCACTCTGCACTCTGCACCGCCACTCTGCACCGCCACTCTGCACCGCCACTCTGCACCACTGCACCGCCACTCTGCACTGCACCGCCACTCTGCACCGCCACTCTGCACCGCCACTCTGCACTCTGCACTGCCACTCTGCACTGCCACTCTGCACCGCCACTCTGCACCGCCACTCTGCACTCTGCACCGCCACTCTGCACCGCCACTCTGCACCGCCACTCTGCACCACCACTCTGCACTCTGCACCGTCACTCTGCACCGCCACTCTGCACCGCCACTCTGCACCGCACCGCCACCCTGCACCCCCGCACTGCCACTCTGCACCGCCACTCTGCACCGCCACTCTGCACCGCCACTCTGCACTGCCACTCTGCACCGACACTCTGCACCGCCACTCTGCACCGCCATGAAAATCGCACTCTTTACCTCTTTCTGAACTCGTCACCCGTTGAAATGAGTTGAATGTTCAATATCATCCGAAATTGCACTTTCCCACTTATTTTTATCGCAGCTAAGAGTGACAGTCAAATATACAGCTGGTACCGTGTTCTTCCCTCGTTATTCCACTTACCATGTCAGCCACTTAAATAAACAAACTGGCAAGCCAGCCCGAAGCACCCACCACGTCGACCCTGAAGTATCACCTCACATCAGTGCTCTAAAACAAACTCGCTTTACATTCCGTGTTCAAACAAGGAGGTGCAAGCTAGCTGAAAACTGTAAACCTTTTATTCCAAAAAAACATTTTAAATTTCGGTAAAAGCATTTCAGCTATTCAAACATTGAAATTAGCCGAGTAAACTTGAATGTACTGCCGTGCGCGAAAGGTAAATGTTAAACGCGCGCATGATACATGCAATGCAATGGTGAACGCGCTCGCACCATCTGGATTGCATTACACGGTCACTCTGACAGCTCCTAATTAAGATTAATCACTCTGCCGTGCTCGTTCTTGCACAGAATATGCCACATCGGGCACGCGTAAATTACTTACAGCCTATCACGTCAACGCTACAAAATACACAGCACAGCGAAGACGAATCACTAGGCAGATGCCAGAAAACACTAAGGAATGTGTCTGGCCAGAGCACTAGAGATACCTTTTTTTTCCTTTAACATTAGGAGCTCGAAGCTCTGCCCACTTCGTGATGCGTAGGCCGAGCCCTAAAAACAGAGGACAGACACAGAAGGAGAGTGAAGGTGGGAGCTTGAAATGAGGGGGAAAAGACAGAAAAAGTGCAAGAAAGTGTGGAGGAATGATACAGAGGACACTCTACACTCTGCACCACCACTCTGCACTCTGCGCTGCCACTCTGCGCTGCCACTATGCACTGCCGCACTGCCACTCTGCACCGCCACTCTGCGCCGCCACTCTGCGCCGCCACTCTGCGCCGCCACTCTGCGCCGCCACTCTGCACCACCGCACTGCCACTCTGCACCGCCACTCTGCACCGCCACTCTGCACCGCCACTCTGCACCGCCGCTCTGCACCGCCACTCTGCACCGCCAATCTGCAGCGCCACTCTGCGCCGCCACTCCCAACCGCCACTATGCACCGCCACTCTGCACTCTGCACCGCCACTCTGCACTGCCACTCTGCACCGCCACTCTGCACCGCCACTCTGCACCGCCACTCTGCACCGCCACTCTGCACCACTGCACCACCACTCTGCACTGCACCGCCACTCTGCACCGCCACTCTGCACCGCCACTCTGCACCGCCACTCTGCACCGCCACTCTGCACTCTGCACCGCCACTCTGCACCGCCACTCTGCACCGCCACTCTGCACTCTGCACCGCCACTCTGCACCGCCACTCTTCACCGCCACTCTGCACTGCCACTCTGCACCGCCACTCTGCACCGCCACTCTGCACCGCCACTATGCACTCTGCACCGCCACTCTGCACCGCCACTCTGCACTGCCACTCTGCACCGCCACTCTGCACCGCCACTCTCAACCACCACTCTGCACTCTGCACCGCCACTATGCACTGCCACTCTGCACTCTGCACCGCCACTCTGCACCGCCACTCTGCACCGCCACTCTGCACCACTGCACTGCCACTCTGCACTGCACCGCCACTCTGCACCACCACTCTGCACCGCCACTCTGCACTCTGCACTGCCACTCTGCACTGCCACTCTGCACCGCCATTCTGCACCGCCACTCTGCACTCTGCACCGCCACTCTGCACCGCCACTCTGCACCGCCACTCTGCACTGCCAGTCTGCACCGCCACTCTGCACCGCCACTCTGCACTCTGCACCGCCACTCTGCACCGCCACTCTGCACCACCACTCTGCACCACCACTCTGCACCGCCACTATGCACCGCCACTCTGCACTCTGCACCGCCACTATGCACCGCCACTCTGCACCACCACTCTGCACCGCCACTCTGCACTCTGCACTGCCACTCTGCACCGCCACTCTGCACCGCCACTCTGCACCGCCACTCTGCACCGCCACTCTGCACCACTGCACCGCCACTCTGCACCACCACTCTGCACTCTGCACCACCACTCTGCACTCTGCACCGCCACTCTGCACCGCCACTCTGCACCGCCACTCTGCACCACCCCACTGCCACTCTGCACTGCCACTCTGCACCACCGCACTGCCACTCTGCACCGCCACTCTGCACCGCCACTTTGCACCACCACTCTGCACCACCACTCTGCACTCTGCACCGCCACTATGCACCGCCACTCTGCACTCTGCACCGCCACTCTGCACCGCCACTCTGCACCGCCACTCTGCACCGCCACTCTGCACCGCCACTCTGCACCACTGCACCTCCACTCTGCACTGCACCGCCACTCTGCACCGCCACTCTACACCGCCACTCTGCACCGCCACTCTGCACTCTGCACCACCACTCTGCACTCTGCGCTGCCACTCTGCGCTGCCACTCTGCACTGCCGCACTGCCACTCTGCACCGCCACTCTGCGCCGCCACTCGGCGCCGCCACTCTGCGCCGCCACTCTGCGCCGCCACTCTGCACCACCGCACTGCCACTCTGCACCGCCACTCTGCACCGCCACTCTGCACCGCCACTCTGCACCGCCGCTCTGCACCGCCACTCTGCACCGCCAATCTGCAGCGCCACTCTGCGCCGCCACTCCCAACCGCCACTATGCACCGCCACTCTGCACTCTGCACCGCCACTCTGCACTGCCACTCTGCACCGCCACTCTGCACCGCCACTCTGCACCGCCACTCTGCACCGCCACTCTGCACCACTGCACCACCACTCTGCACTGCACCGCCACTCTGCACCGCCACTCTGCACCGCCACTCTGCACCGCCACTCTGCACTCTGCACCGCCACTCTGCACCGCCACTCTTCACCGCCACTCTGCACTGCCACTCTGCACCGCCACTCTGCACCGCCACTCTGCACCGCCACTCTGCACTCTGCACCGCCACTCTGCACCGCCACTCTGCACTGCCACTCTGCACCGCCACTCTGCACCGCCACTCTCAACCACCACTCTGCACTCTGCACCGCCACTATGCACTGCCACTCTGCACTCTGCACCGCCACTCTGCACCGCCACTCTGCACCGCCACTCTGCACCGCCACTCTGCACCACTGCACTGCCACTCTGCACTGCACCGCCACTCTGCACCACCACTCTGCACCGCCACTCTGCACTCTGCACTGCCACTCTGCACTGCCACTCTGCACCGCCATTCTGCACCGCCACTCTGCACTCTGCACCGCCACTCTGCACCGCCACTCTGCACCGCCACTCTGCACTGCCAGTCTGCACCGCCACTCTGCACCGCCACTCTGCACTCTGCACCGCCACTCTGCACCGCCACTCTGCACCACCACTCTGCACCACCACTCTGCACCGCCACTATGCACCGCCACTCTGCACTCTGCACCGCCACTATGCACCGCCACTCTGCACCACCACTCTGCACCGCCACTCTGCACTCTGCACTGCCACTCTGCACCGCCACTCTGCACCGCCACTCTGCACCGCCACTCTGCACCGCCACTCTGCACCGCCACTCTGCACCACTGCACCGCCACTCTGCACCACCACTCTGCACTCTGCACCACCACTCTGCACTCTGCACCGCCACTCTGCACCGCCACTCTGCACCGCCACTCTGCACCACCCCACTGCCACTCTGCACTGCCACTCTGCACCACCGCACTGCCACTCTGCACCGCCACTCTGCACCGCCACTTTGCACCACCACTCTGCACCACCACTCTGCACTCTGCACCGCCACTATGCACCGCCACTCTGCACTCTGCACCGCCACTCTGCACCGCCACTCTGCACCGCCACTCTGCACCGCCACTCTGCACCGCCACTCTGCACCACTGCACCGCCACTCTGCACTGCACCGCCACTCTGCACCGCCACTCTACACCGCCACTCTGCACCGCCACTCTGCACTCTGCACCACCACTCTGCACTCTGCGCTGCCACTCTGCACTGCCGCACTGCCACTCTGCACCGCCACTCTGCGCCGCCACTCTGCGCCGCCACTCTGCACTGCCACTCTGCGCGGCCACTCTGCGCCGCCACTCTGCGCCGCCACTCTGCGCCGCCACTCTGCGCCGCCACTCTGCGCCGCCACTCTGAGCCGCCACTCTGTGCTGCCACTCTGCACCACCGCACTGCCACTCTGCAGTGCCACTCTGCACCGCCACTCTGCACCGCCACTCTGCACCGCCACTCTGCACCGCCACTCTGCACTGCCGCACTGCCACTCTGCACTGCCACTCTGCACCGCCGCACTGCCACTCTGCACTGCCACTCTGCACCACCACTCTGCACTCTGCACCGCCACTCTGCACCGCCACTCTGCCACTCTGCACCGCCACTCTGCACCGCCACTCTACACCGCCACTCTGCACCACCACTATGCACTCTGCACCGCCACTATGCACCGCCACTCTGCACTCTGCACCGCCACTCTGCACCGCCACTCTGCACCGCCAATCTGCACCGCCACTCTGCACCACTGCACCGCCACTCTGCACTGCACCGCCACTCCGCACCGCCACTCTGCACCGCCACTCTGCACCACCACTCTGCACCGCCGCACTGCCACTCTGCACTGCCACTCTGCACCTCCGAACTGCCACTCTGCACTGCCACTCTGCACCACCACTCTGCACTCTGCACTGCCACTCTGCACCGCCACTCTGCACTCTGCACCGCCACTCTGCACCGCCACTCTGCACCGCCACACTGCCACTCTGCACCACCACTCTGCACCGCCAATCTGCACCGCCACTCTGCACCGCCACTCTGCACCGCCACTCTGCACCGCCACTCTGCACCGCCACTCTGCACCGCCACTCTCAACCGCCACTATGCACCGCCACTATGCACCGCCACTCTGCACTCTGCACCGCCACTCTGCACCGCCACTCTGCACCACCACTCTGCACCGCCACTCTGCACCACTGCACCACCACTCTGCACTGCACCGCCACTCTGCACCACCCCTCTGCACCGCCACTCTGCACCGCCACTCTGCACCGCCACTCTGCACTCTGCACTGCCACTCTGCACCGCCACTCTGCACTCTGCACTGCCACTCTGCACCGCCACTCTGCACCGCCACTCTGCACTGCCACTCTGCACCGCCACTCTGCACCGCCACTCTGCACTGCCACTCTGCACCGCCACTCTGCACCGCCACTCTCAACCACCACTCTGCACCGCCACTATGCACTGCCACTCTGCACTCTGCACCGCCACTCTGCACCGCCACTCTGCACCACCACTCTGCACCACTGCACTGCCACTCTGCACTGCACCGCCACTCTGCACCGCCACTCTGCACCGCCACTCTGCACTCTGCACTGCCACTCTGCACTGCCACTCTGCACCGCCACTCTGCACCACCACTCTGCACTCTGCACCGCCACTCTGCACCGCCACTCTGCACCGCCACTCTGCACCGCCACGCTGCACTCTGCACCGTCACTCTGCACCGCCACTCTGCACCGCCACTCTGCACCGCACCGCCACTCTGCACCACCGCACTGCCACTCTGCACCGCCACTCTGCACCGCCACTCTGCACCGCCACTCTGCACTGCCACTCTGCACCGCCACTCTGCACTGCCACTCTGCACCGCCATGAAAATCGCACTCTTTACCTCTTTCTGAACTCGTCACCCGTTGAAATGAGTTGAATGTTCAATATCATCCGAAATTGCACTTTCCCACTTATTTTTATCGCAGCTAAGAGTGACAGTCAAATATACAGCTGGTACCGTGTTCTTCCCTCGTTATTCCACTTACCATGTCAGCCACTTAAATAAACAAACTGGCAAGCCAGCCCGAAGCACCCACCACGTCGACCCTGAAGTATCACCTCATATCAGTGCTCTAAAACAAACTCGCTTTACATTCCGTGTTCAAACAAGGAGGTGCAAGCTAGCTGAAAACTGTAAACCTTTTATTCCAAAAAAACATTTTAAATTTCGGTAAAAGCATTTCAGCTATTCAAACATTGAAATTAGCCGAGTAAACTTGAATGGACTGCCGTGCGCGAAAGGTAAATGTTAAACGCGCGCATGATACATGCAATGCAATGGTGAACGCGCTCGCACCATCTGGATTGCATTACACGGTCACTCTGACAGCTCCTAATTAAGATTAATCACTCTGCCGTGCTCGTTCTCGCACAGAATATGCCACATCGGGCACGCGTAAATTACTTACAGCCTATCACGTCAACGCTACAAAATACACAGCACAGCGAAGACGAATCACTAGGCAGATGCCAGAAAACACTAAGGAATGTGTCTGGCCAGAGCACTAGAGATACCTTTTTTTTCCTTTAACATTAGGAGCTCGAAGCTCTGCCCACTTCGTGATGCGTAGGCCGAGCCCTAAAAACAGAGGACAGACACAGAAGGAGAGTGAAGGTGGGAGCTTGAAATGAGGGGGAAAAGACAGAAAAAGTGCAAGAAAGAGTGGAGGAATGATACAGAGGACACTCTGCACTCTGCACCACCACTCTGCACTCTGCGCTGCCACTCTGCGCTGCCACTCTGCACTGCCGCACTGCCACTCTGCACCGCCACTCTGCGCCGCCACTCTGCCCTGCCACTCTGCGCCGCCACTCTGCGCCGCCACTCTGCACCACCGCACTGCCACTCTGCACCGCCACTCTGCACCGCCACTCTGCACCGCCACTCTGCACCGCCACTCTGCACTGCCACTCTGCACCGCCACTCTGCACTGCCACTCTGCACCGCCACTCTGCACCGCCACTCTGCACCGCCACTCTGCACCGCCGCTCTGCACCGCCACTCTGCACCGCCACTCTGCACCGCCGCACTGCCACTCTGCACTGCCACTCTGCACCACCACTCTGCACTCTGCACCGCCACTCTGCACCGCCACTCCGCACTCTGCACCGCCACTCTGCACCGCCACTCTGCACCGCCACTCTGCACCACCACTCTGCACCGCCACTCTGCACCACTGCACCGCCACTCTGCACTGCCACTCTGCACCGCCACTCTGCACCGCCACTCTCAACCACCACTCTGCACTCTGCACCGCCACTATGCACTGCCACTCTGCACTCTGCACCGCCACTCTGCACCGCCACTCTGCACCGCCACTCTGCACCACTGCACCGCCACTCTGCACTGCACCGCCACTCTGCACCACCACTCTGCACCGCCACTCTGCACTCTGCACTGCGACTCTGCACTGCCACTCTGCACCGCCATTCTGCACCGCCACTCTGCACTCTGCACCGCCACTCTGCACCGCCACTCTGCACCGCCACTCTGCACCGCCAGTCTGCACCGCCACTCTGCACCGCCACTCTGCACTCTGCACCGCCACTCTGCACCGCCACTCTGCACCACCACTCTGCACCACCACTCTGCACTCTGCACCGCCACTATGCACCGCCACTCTGCACTCTGCACCGCCACTATGCACCGCCACTCTGCACCACCACTCTGCACCGCCACTCTGCACTCTGCACTGCCACTCTGCACCGCCACTCTGCACCGCCACTCTGCACCACCACTCTGCACTCTGCACCGCCACTATGCACCGCCACTCTGCACTCTGCACCGCCACTCTGCACCGCCACTCTGCACCACTGCACCGCCACTCTGCACCACTGCACCGCCACTCTGCACTGCACCGCCACTCCGCACCGCCACTCTGCACCGCCACTCTGCACCACCACTCTGCACCGCCGCACTGCCACTCTGCCACTCTGCACCGCCGCACTGCCACTCTGCACTGCCACTCTGCACCACCACTCTGCACTCTGCACTGCCACTCTGCACCGCCACTCTGCACTCTGCACCGCCACTCTGCACCGCCACTCTGCACCGCCACACTGCCACTCTGCACCGCCACTCTGCACCGCCAATCTGCACCGCCACTCTGCACCGCCACTCTGCACCGCCACTCTGCACCACCACTCTCAACCGCCACTATGCACCGCCACTATGCACCGCCACTCTGCACTCTGCACCGCCACTCTGCACCGCCACTCTGCACCGCCACTCTGCACCACTGCACCACCACTCTGCACTGCACCGCCACTCTGCACCGCCACTCTGCACCGCCACTCTGCACCACCACTCTGCACCGCCACTCTGCACTCTGCACTGCCACTCTGCACCGCCACTCTGCACCGCCACTCTGCACTCTGCACCGCCACTCTGCACCACCACTCTGCACCGCCACTCTGCACTGCCACTCTGCACCGCCACTCTGCACCGCCACTCTGCACCGCCACTCTGCACCGCCACTCCGCACTCTGCACCACCACTCTGCACCGCCACTCTGCACCGCCACTCTCAACCACCACTCTGCACTCTGCACCGCCACTATGCACTGCCACTCTGCACTCTGCACCGCCACTCTGCACCGCCACTCTGCACCGCCACTCTGCACCACTGCACCGCCACTCTGCACTGCACCGCCACTCTGCACCGCCACTCTGCACCGCCACTCTGCACTCTGCACTGCCACTCTGCACTGCCACTCTGCACTGCCACTCTGCACCGCCACTCTGCACTCTGCACCGCCACTCTGCACCGCCACTCTGCACCGCCACTCTGCACCACCACTCTGCACTCTGCACCGTCACTCTGCACCGCCACTCTGCACCGCCACTCTGCACCGCACCGCCACCCTGCACCACCGCACTGCCACTCTGCACCGCCACTCTGCACCGCCACTCTGCACCGCCACTCTGCACTGCCACTCTGCACTGCCACTCTGCACCGCCACTCTGCACCGCCACTCTGCACCGCCATGAAAATCGCACTCTTTACCTCTTTCTGAACTCGTCACCCGTTGAAATGAGTTGAATGTTCAATATCATCCGAAATTGCACTTTCCCACTTACTTTTTATCGCAGCTAAGAGTGACAGTCAAATATACAGCTGGTACCGTGTTCTTCCCTCGTTATTCCACTTACCATGTCAGCCACTTAAATAAACAAACTGGCAAGCCAGCCCGAAGCACCCACCACGTCGACCCTGAAGTATCACCTCACATCAGTGCTCTAAAACAAACTCGCTTTACATTCCGTGTTCAAACAAGGAGGTGCAAGCTAGCTGAAAACTGTAAACCTTTTAGTCCAAAAAAACATTTTAAATTTCGGTAAAAGCATTTCAGCTATTCAAACATTGAAATTAGCCGAGTAAACTTGAATGTACTGCCGTGCGCGAAAGGTAAATGTTAAACGCGCGCATGATACATGCAATGCAATGGTGAACGCGCTCGCACCATCTGGATTGCATTACACGGTCACTCTGACAGCTCCTAATTAAGATTAATCACTCTGCCGTGCTCGTTCTCGCACAGAATATGCCACATCGGGCACGCGTAAATTACTTACAGCCTATCACGTCAACGCTACAAAATACACAGCACAGCGAAGACGAATCACTAGGCAGATGCCAGAAAACACTAAGGAATGTGTCTGGCCAGAGCACTAGAGATACCTTTTTTTTCCTTTAACATTAGGAGCTCGAAGCTCTGCCCACTTCGTGATGCGTAGGCCGAGCCCTAAAAACAGAGGACAGACACAGAAGGAGAGTGAAGGTGGGAGCTTGAAATGAGGGGGAAAAGACAGAAAAAGTGCAAGAAAGAGTGGAGGAATGATACAGAGGACACTCTACACTCTGCACCACCACTCTGCACTCTGCGCTGCCACTCTGCGCTGCCACTCTGCACTGCCGCACTGCCACTCTGCACCGCCACTCTGCGCCGCCACTCTGCGCCGCCACTCTGCGCCGCCACTCTGCGCCGCCACTCTGCACCACCGCACTGCCACTCTGCACCGCCACTCTGCACCGCCACTCTGCACCGCCACTCTGCACCGCCACTCTGCACCGCCGCTCTGCACCGCCACTCTGCACCGCCAATCTGCAGCGCCACTCTGCGCCGCCACTCCCAACCGCCACTATGCACCGCCACTCTGCACTCTGCACCGCCACTCTGCACTGCCACTCTGCACCGCCACTCTGCACCGCCACTCTGCACCGCCACTCTGCACCGCCACTCTGCACCACTGCACCACCACTCTGCACTGCACCGCCACTCTGCACCGCCACTCTGCACCGCCACTCTGCACCGCCACTCTGCACTGCCACTCTGCACTCTGCACCGCCACTCTGCACCGCCACTCTGCACCGCCACTCTGCACTCTGCACCGCCACTCTGCACCGCCACTCTTCACCGCCACTCTGCACTGCCACTCTGCACCGCCACTCTGCACCGCCACTCTGCACCGCCACTCTGCACTCTGCACCGCCACTCTGCACCGCCACTCTGCACTGCCACTCTGCACCGCCACTCTGCACCGCCACTCTCAACCACCACTCTGCACTCTGCACCGCCACTATGCACTGCCACTCTGCACTCTGCACCGCCACTCTGCACCGCCACTCTGCACCGCCACTCTGCACCACTGCACTGCCACTCTGCACTGCACCGCCACTCTGCACCACCACTCTGCACCGCCACTCTGCACTCTGCACTGCCACTCTGCACTGCCACTCTGCACCGCCATTCTGCACCGCCACTCTGCACTCTGCACCGCCACTCTGCACCGCCACTCTGCACCGCCACTCTGCACTGCCAGTCTGCACCGCCACTCTGCACCGCCACTCTGCACTCTGCACCGCCACTCTGCACCGCCACTCTGCACCACCACTCTGCACCACCACTCTGCACCGCCACTATGCACCGCCACTCTGCACTCTGCACCGCCACTATGCACCGCCACTCTGCACCACCACTCTGCACCGCCACTCTGCACTGCCACTCTGCACTGCCACTCTGCACCGCCACTCTGCACCGCCACTCTGCACCGCCACTCTGCACCGCCACTCTGCACCGCCACTCTGCACCACTGCACCGCCACTCTGCACCACCACTCTGCACTCTGCACCACCACTCTGCGCTCTGCACCGCCACTCTGCACCGCCACTCTGCACCGCCACTCTGCACCACCCCACTGCCACTCTGCACTGCCACTCTGCACCACCGCACTGCCACTCTGCACCGCCACTCTGCACCGCCACTTTGCACCACCACTCTGCACCACCACTCTGCACTCTGCACCGCCACTATGCACCGCCACTCTGCACTCTGCACCGCCACTCTGCACCGCCACTCTGCACCGCCACTCTGCACCGCCACTCTGCACCGCCACTCTGCACCGCCACTCTGCACCACTGCACCGCCACTCTGCACTGCACCGCCACTCTGCACCGCCACTCTACACCGCCACTCTGCACCGCCACTCTGCACTCTGCACCACCACTCTGCACTCTGCGCTGCCACTCTGCACTGCCGCACTGCCACTCTGCACCGCCACTCTGCGCCGCCACTCTGCGCCGCCACTCTGCACTGCCACTCTGCGCGGCCACTCTGCGCGGCCACTCTGCGCCGCCACTCTGCGCCGCCACTCTGCGCCGCCACTCTGCGCCGCCACTCTGCGCCGCCACTCTGAGCCGCCACTCTGTGCCGCCACTCTGCACCACCGCACTGCCACTCTGCAGTGCCACTCTGCACCGCCACTCTGCACCGCCACTCTGCACCGCCACTCTGCACCGCCACTCTGCACCGCCACTCTGCACCGCCACTCTGCACTGCCGCACTGCCACTCTGCACTGCCACTCTGCACCGCCGCACTGCCACTCTGCACTGCCACTCTGCACCACCACTCTGCACTCTGCACCGCCACTCTGCACCGCCACTCTGCCACTCTGCACCGCCACTCTGCACCGCCACTCTACACCGCCACTCTGCACCACCACTATGCACTCTGCACCGCCACTATGCACCGCCACTCTGCACTCTGCACCGCCACTCTGCACCGCCACTCTGCACCGCCAATCTGCACCGCCACTCTGCACCACTGCACCGCCACTCTGCACTGCACCGCCACTCCGCACCGCCACTCTGCACCGCCACTCTGCACCACCACTCTGCACCGCCGCACTGCCACTCTGCACTGCCACTCTGCACCTCCGAACTGCCACTCTGCACTGCCACTCTGCACCACCACTCTGCACTCTGCACTGCCACTCTGCACCGCCACTCTGCACTCTGCACCGCCACTCTGCACCGCCACTCTGCACCGCCACACTGCCACTCTGCACCACCACTCTGCACCGCCAATCTGCACCGCCACTCTGCACCGCCACTCTGCACCGCCACTCTGCACCGCCACTCTGCACCGCCACTCTGCACCGCCACTCTCAACCGCCACTATGCACCGCCACTATGCACCGCCACTCTGCACTCTGCACCGCCACTCTGCACCGCCACTCTGCACCACCACTCTGCACCGCCACTCTGCACCACTGCACCACCACTCTGCACTGCACCGCCACTCTGCACCACCCCTCTGCACCGCCACTCTGCACCGCCACTCTGCACCGCCACTCTGCACTCTGCACTGCCACTCTGCACCGCCACTCTGCACTCTGCACTGCCACTCTGCACCGCCACTCTGCACCGCCACTCTGCACTGCCACTCTGCACCGCCACTCTGCACCGCCACTCTGCACCGCCACTCTGCACCGCCACTCTGCACCGCCACTCTGCACCGCCACTCTCAACCACCACTCTGCACCGCCACTATGCACTGCCACTCTGCACTCTGCACCGCCACTCTGCACCGCCACTCTGCACCACCACTCTGCACCACTGCACTGCCACTCTGCACTGCACCGCCACTCTGCACCGCCACTCTGCACCGCCACTCTGCACTCTGCACTGCCACTCTGCACTGCCACTCTGCACCGCCACTCTGCACCACCACTCTGCACTCTGCACCGCCACTCTGCACCGCCACTCTGCACCGCCACTCTGCACCGCCACGCTGCACTCTGCACCGTCACTCTGCACTCTGCACCGTCACTCTGCACCGCCACTCTGCACCGCCACTCTGCACCGCACCGCCACTCTGCACCACCGCACTGCCACTCTGCACCGCCACTCTGCACCGCCACTCTGCACCGCCACTCTGCACTGCCACTCTGCACCGCCACTCTGCACTGCCACTCTGCACCGCCATGAAAATCGCACTCTTTACCTCTTTCTGAACTCGTCACCCGTTGAAATGAGTTGAATGTTCAATATCATCCGAAATTGCACTTTCCCACTTATTTTTATCGCAGCTAAGAGTGACAGTCAAATATACAGCTGGTACCGTGTTCTTCCCTCGTTATTCCACTTACCATGTCAGCCACTTAAATAAACAAACTGGCAAGCCAGCCCGAAGCACCCACCACGTCGACCCTGAAGTATCACCTCATATCAGTGCTCTAAAACAAACTCGCTTTACATTCCGTGTTCAAACAAGGAGGTGCAAGCTAGCTGAAAACTGTAAACCTTTTATTCCAAAAAAACATTTTACATTTCGGTAAAAGCATTTCAGCTATTCAAACATTGAAATTAGCCGAGTAAACTTGAATGGACTGCCGTGCGCGAAAGGTAAATGTTAAACGCGCGCATGATACATGCAATGCAATGGTGAACGCGCTCGCACCATCTGGATTGCATTACACGGTCACTCTGACAGCTCCTAATTAAGATTAATCACTCTGCCGTGCTCGTTCTCGCACAGAATATGCCACATCGGGCACGCGTAAATTACTTACAGCCTATCACGTCAACGCTACAAAATACACAGCACAGCGAAGACGAATCACTAGGCAGATGCCAGAAAACACTAAGGAATGTGTCTGGCCAGAGCACTAGAGATACCTTTTTTTTCCTTTAACATTAGGAGCTCGAAGCTCTGCCCACTTCGTGATGCGTAGGCCGAGCCCTAAAAACAGAGGACAGACACAGAAGGAGAGTGAAGGTGGGAGCTTGAAATGAGGGGGAAAAGACAGAAAAAGTGCAAGAAAGAGTGGAGGAATGATACAGAGGACACTCTGCACTCTGCACCACCACTCTGCACTCTGCGCTGCCACTCTGCGCTGCCACTCTGCACTGCCGCACTGCCACTCTGCACCGCCACTCTGCGCCGCCACTCTGCCCTGCCACTCTGCGCCGCCACTCTGCGCCGCCACTCTGCACCACCGCACTGCCACTCTGCACCGCCACTCTGCACCGCCACTCTGCACCGCCACTCTGCACCGCCACTCTGCACTGCCACTCTGCACCGCCACTCTGCACTGCCACTCTGCACCGCCACTCTGCACCGCCACTCTGCACCGCCACTCTGCACCGCCGCTCTGCACCGCCACTCTGCACCGCCACTCTGCACCGCCGCACTGCCACTCTGCACTGCCACTCTGCACTCTGCACCGCCACTCTGCACCGCCACTCCGCACTCTGCACCGCCACTCTGCACCGCCACTCTGCACCGCCACTCTGCACCACCACTCTGCACCGCCACTCTGCACCACTGCACCGCCACTCTGCACTGCCACTCTGCACCGCCACTCTGCACCGCCACTCTCAACCACCACTCTGCACTCTGCACCGCCACTATGCACTGCCACTCTGCACTCTGCACCGCCACTCTGCACCGCCACTCTGCACCGCCACTCTGCACCACTGCACCGCCACTCTGCACTGCACCGCCACTCTGCACCACCACTCTGCACCGCCACTCTGCACTCTGCACTGCGACTCTGCACTGCCACTCTGCACCGCCATTCTGCACCGCCACTCTGCACTCTGCACCGCCACTCTGCACCGCCACTCTGCACCGCCACTCTGCACCGCCAGTCTGCACCGCCACTCTGCACCGCCACTCTGCACTCTGCACCGCCACTCTGCACCGCCACTCTGCACCACCACTCTGCACCACCACTCTGCACTCTGCACCGCCACTATGCACCGCCACTCTGCACTCTGCACCGCCACTATGCACCGCCACTCTGCACCACCACTCTGCACCGCCACTCTGCACTCTGCACTGCCACTCTGCACCGCCACTCTGCACCGCCACTCTGCACCGCCACTCTGCACCACCACTCTGCACTCTGCACCGCCACTATGCACCGCCACTCTGCACTCTGCACCGCCACTCTGCACCGCCACTCTGCACCGCCACTCTGCACCGCCACTCTGCACCACTGCACCGCCACTCTGCACTGCACCGCCACTCCGCACCGCCACTCTGCACCGCCACTCTGCACCACCACTCTGCACCGCCGCACTGCCACTCTGCCACTCTGCACCGCCGCACTGCCACTCTGCACTGCCACTCTGCACCACCACTCTGCACTCTGCACTGCCACTCTGCACCGCCACTCTGCACTCTGCACCGCCACTCTGCACCGCCACTCTGCACCGCCACACTGCCACTCTGCACCGCCACTCTGCACCGCCAATCTGCACCGCCACTCTGCACCGCCACTCTGCACCGCCACTCTGCACCACCACTCTCAACCGCCACTATGCACCGCCACTATGCACCGCCACTCTGCACTCTGCACCGCCACTCTGCACCGCCACTCTGCACCGCCACTCTGCACCACTGCACCACCACTCTGCACTGCACCGCCACTCTGCACCGCCACTCTGCACCGCCACTCTGCACCACCACTCTGCACCGCCACTCTGCACTCTGCACTGCCACTCTGCACCGCCACTCTGCACCGCCACTCTGCACTCTGCACCGCCACTCTGCACCACCACTCTGCACCGCCACTCTGCACTGCCACTCTGCACCGCCACTCTGCACCGCCACTCTGCACCGCCACTCTGCACCACCACTCCGCACTCTGCACCACCACTCTGCACCGCCACTCTGCACCGCCACTCTCAACCACCACTCTGCACTCTGCACCGCCACTATGCACTGCCACTCTGCACTCTGCACCGCCACTCTGCACCGCCACTCTGCACCGCCACTCTGCACCACTGCACCGCCACTCTGCACTGCACCGCCACTCTGCACCGCCACTCTGCACCGCCACTCTGCACTCTGCACTGCCACTCTGCACTGCCACTCTGCACCGCCACTCTGCACCGCCACTCTGCACTCTGCACCGCCACTCTGCACCGCCACTCTGCACCGCCACTCTGCACCACCACTCTGCACTCTGCACCGTCACTCTGCACCGCCACTCTGCACCGCCACTCTGCACCGCACCGCCACCCTGCACCACCGCACTGCCACTCTGCACCGCCACTCTGCACCGCCACTCTGCACCGCCACTCTGCACTGCCACTCTGCACCGCCACTCTGCACCGCCACTCTGCACCGCCATGAAAATCGCACTCTTTACCTCTTTCTGAACTCGTCACCCGTTGAAATGAGTTGAATGTTCAATATCATCCGAAATTGCACTTTCCCACTTACTTTTTATCGCAGCTAAGAGTGACAGTCAAATATACAGCTGGTACCGTGTTCTTCCCTCGTTATTCCACTTACCATGTCAGCCACTTAAATAAACAAACTGGCAAGCCAGCCCGAAGCACCCACCACGTCGACCCTGAAGTATCACCTCACATCAGTGCTCTAAAACAAACTCGCTTTACATTCCGTGTTCAAACAAGGAGGTGCAAGCTAGCTGAAAACTGTAAACCTTTTAGTCCAAAAAAACATTTTAAATTTCGGTAAAAGCATTTCAGCTATTCAAACATTGAAATTAGCCGAGTAAACTTGAATGTACTGCCGTGCGCGAAAGGTAAATGTTAAACGCGCGCATGATACATGCAATGCAATGGTGAACGCGCTCGCACCATCTGGATTGCATTACACGGTCACTCTGACAGCTCCTAATTAAGATTAATCACTCTGCCGTGCTCGTTCTCGCACAGAATATGCCACATCGGGCACGCGTAAATTACTTACAGCCTATCACGTCAACGCTACAAAATACACAGCACAGCGAAGACGAATCACTAGGCAGATGCCAGAAAACACTAAGGAATGTGTCTGGCCAGAGCACTAGAGATACCTTTTTTTTCCTTTAACATTAGGAGCTTGAAGCTCTGCCCACTTCGTGATGCGTAGGCCGAGCCCTAAAAACAGAGGACAGACACAGAAGGAGAGTGAAGGTGGGAGCTTGAAATGAGGGGGAAAAGACAGAAAAAGTGCAAGAAAGAGTGGAGGAATGATACAGAGGACACTCTACACTCTGCACCACCACTCTGCACTCTGCGCTGCCACTCTGCGCTGCCACTCTGCACTGCCGCACTGCCACTCTGCACCGCCACTCTGCGCCGCCACTCTGCGCCGCCACTCTGCGCCGCCACTCTGCGCCGCCACTCTGCACCACCGCACTGCCACTCTACACCGCCAATCTGCACTGCCACTCTGCACCGCCACTCTGCACCGCCACTCTGCACCGCCGCTCTGCACCGCCACTCTGCACCGCCAATCTGCAGCGCCACTCTGCGCCGCCACTCCCAACCGCCACTATGCACCGCCACTCTGCACTCTGCACCGCCACTCTGCACTGCCACTCTGCACCGCCACTCTGCACCGCCACTCTGCACCGCCACTCTGCACCGCCACTCTGCACCACTGCACCACCACTCTGCACTGCACCGCCACTCTGCACCGCCACTCTGCACCGCCACTCTGCACCGCCACTCTGCACTGCCACTCTGCACTCTGCACCGCCACTCTGCACCGCCACTCTGCACCGCCACTCTGCACTCTGCACCGCCACTCTGCACCGCCACTCTTCACCGCCACTCTGCACTGCCACTCTGCACCGCCACTCTGCACCGCCACTCTGCACCGCCACTCTGCACTCTGCACCGCCACTCTGCACCGCCACTCTGCACTGCCACTCTGCACCGCCACTCTGCACCGCCACTCTCAACCACCACTCTGCACTCTGCACCGCCACTATGCACTGCCACTCTGCACTCTGCACCGCCACTCTGCACCGCCACTCTGCACCGCCACTCTGCACCACTGCACTGCCACTCTGCACTGCACCGCCACTCTGCACCACCACTCTGCACCGCCACTCTGCACTCTGCACTGCCACTCTGCACTGCCACTCTGCACCGCCATTCTGCACCGCCACTCTGCACTCTGCACCGCCACTCTGCACCGCCACTCTGCACCGCCACTCTGCACTGCCAGTCTGCATCGCCACTCTGCACCGCCACTCTGCACTCTGCACCGCCACTCTGCACCGCCACTCTGCACCACCACTCTGCACCACCACTCTGCACCGCCACTATGCACCGCCACTCTGCACTCTGCACCGCCACTATGCACCGCCACTCTGCACCACCACTCTGCACCGCCACTCTGCACTGCCACTCTGCACCGCCACTCTGCACCGCCACTCTGCACCGCCACTCTGCACCGCCACTCTGCACCGCCACTCTGCACCACTGCACCGCCACTCTGCACCACCACTCTGCACTCTGCACCACCACTCTGCGCTCTGCACCGCCACTCTGCACCGCCACTCTGCACCGCCACTCTGCACCACCCCACTGCCACTCTGCACTGCCACTCTGCACCACCGCACTGCCACTCTGCACCGCCACTCTGCACCGCCACTTTGCACCACCACTCTGCACCACCACTCTGCACTCTGCACCGCCACTATGCACCGCCACTCTGCACTCTGCACCGCCACTCTGCACCGCCACTCTGCACCGCCACTCTGCACCGCCACTCTGCACCGCCACTCTGCACCGCCACTCTGCACCGCCACTCTGCACCACTGCACCGCCACTCTGCACTGCACCGCCACTCTGCACCGCCACTCTACACCGCCACTCTGCACCGCCACTCTGCACTCTGCACCACCACTCTGCACTCTGCGCTGCCACTCTGCACTGCCGCACTGCCACTCTGCACCGCCACTCTGCGCCGCCACTCTGCGCCGCCACTCTGCACTGCCACTCTGCGCGGCCACTCTGCGCCGCCACTCTGCGCCGCCACTCTGCGCCGCCACTCTGCGCCGCCACTCTGCGCCGCCACTCTGAGCCGCCACTCTGTGCCGCCACTCTGCACCACCGCACTGCCACTCTGCAGTGCCACTCTGCACCGCCACTCTGCACCGCCACTCTGCACCGCCACTCTGCACCGCCAGTCTGCACCGCCACTCTGCACCACCACTCTGCACTCTGCACCGCCACTCTGCACCGCCACTCTGCACCACCACTCTGCACCACCACTCTGCACTCTGCACCGCCACTATGCACCGCCACTCTGCACTCTGCACCGCCACTATGCACCGCCACTCTGCACCACCACTCTGCACCGCCACTCTGCACTCTGCACTGCCACTCTGCACCGCCACTCTGCACCGCCACTCTGCACCGCCACTCTGCACCACCACTCTGCACTCTGCACCGCCACTATGCACCGCCACTCTGCACTCTGCACCGCCACTCTGCACCGCCACTCTGCACCGCCACTCTGCACCGCCACTCTGCACCACTGCACCGCCACTCTGCACTGCACCGCCACTCCGCACCGCCACTCTGCACCGCCACTCTGCACCACCACTCTGCACCGCCGCACTGCCACTCTGCCACTCTGCACCGCCGCACTGCCACTCTGCACTGCCACTCTGCACCACCACTCTGCACTCTGCACTGCCACTCTGCACCGCCACTCTGCACTCTGCACCGCCACTCTGCACCGCCACTCTGCACCGCCACACTGCCACTCTGCACCGCCACTCTGCACCGCCAATCTGCACCGCCACTCTGCACCGCCACTCTGCACCGCCACTCTGCACCACCACTCTCAACCGCCACTATGCACCGCCACTATGCACCGCCACTCTGCACTCTGCACCGCCACTCTGCACCGCCACTCTGCACCACCACTCTGCACCACTGCACCACCACTCTGCACTGCACCGCCACTCTGCACCGCCACTCTGCACCGCCACTCTGCACCACCACTCTGCACCGCCACTCTGCACTCTGCACTGCCACTCTGCACCGCCACTCTGCACCGCCACTCTGCACTCTGCACCGCCACTCTGCACCACCACTCTGCACCGCCACTCTGCACTGCCACTCTGCACCGCCACTCTGCACCGCCACTCTGCACCGCCACTCTGCACCACCACTCCGCACTCTGCACCACCACTCTGCACCGCCACTCTGCACCGCCACTCTCAACCACCACTCTGCACTCTGCACCGCCACTATGCACTGCCACTCTGCACTCTGCACCGCCACTCTGCACCGCCACTCTGCACCGCCACTCTGCACCACTGCACCGCCACTCTGCACTGCACCGCCACTCTGCACCGCCACTCTGCACCGCCACTCTGCACTCTGCACTGCCACTCTGCACTGCCACTCTGCACCGCCACTCTGCACCGCCACTCTGCACTCTGCACCGCCACTCTGCACCGCCACTCTGCACCGCCACTCTGCACCACCACTCTGCACTCTGCACCGTCACTCTGCACCGCCACTCTGCACCGCCACTCTGCACCGCACCGCCACCCTGCACCACCGCACTGCCACTCTGCACCGCCACTCTGCACCGCCACTCTGCACCGCCACTCTGCACTGCCACTCTGCACCGCCACTCTGCACCGCCACTCTGCACCGCCATGAAAATCGCACTCTTTACCTCTTTCTGAACTCGTCACCCGTTGAAATGAGTTGAATGTTCAATATCATCCGAAATTGCACTTTCCCACTTACTTTTTATCGCAGCTAAGAGTGACAGTCAAATATACAGCTGGTACCGTGTTCTTCCCTCGTTATTCCACTTACCATGTCAGCCACTTAAATAAACAAACTGGCAAGCCAGCCCGAAGCACCCACCACGTCGACCCTGAAGTATCACCTCACATCAGTGCTCTAAAACAAACTCGCTTTACATTCCGTGTTCAAACAAGGAGGTGCAAGCTAGCTGAAAACTGTAAACCTTTTAGTCCAAAAAAAAATTTTAAATTTCGGTAAAAGCATTTCAGCTATTCAAACATTGAAATTAGCCGAGTAAACTTGAATGTACTGCCGTGCGCGAAAGGTAAATGTTAAACGCGCGCATGATACATGCAATGCAATGGTGAACGCGCTCGCACCATCTGGATTGCATTACACGGTCACTCTGACAGCTCCTAATTAAGATTAATCACTCTGCCGTGCTCGTTCTCGCACAGAATATGCCACATCGGGCACGCGTAAATTACTTACAGCCTATCACGTCAACGCTACAAAATACACAGCACAGCGAAGACGAATCACTAGGCAGATGCCAGAAAACACTAAGGAATGTGTCTGGCCAGAGCACTAGAGATACCTTTTTTTTCCTTTAACATTAGGAGCTTGAAGCTCTGCCCACTTCGTGATGCGTAGGCCGAGCCCTAAAAACAGAGGACAGACACAGAAGGAGAGTGAAGGTGGGAGCTTGAAATGAGGGGGAAAAGACAGAAAAAGTGCAAGAAAGAGTGGAGGAATGATACAGAGGACACTCTACACTCTGCACCACCACTCTGCACTCTGCGCTGCCACTCTGCGCTGCCACTCTGCACTGCCGCACTGCCACTCTGCACCGCCACTCTGCGCCGCCACTCTGCGCCGCCACTCTGCGCCGCCACTCTGCGCCGCCACTCTGCACCACCGCACTGCCACTCTACACCGCCAATCTGCACCGCCACTCTGCACCGCCACTCTGCACCGCCACTCTGCACCGCCGCTCTGCACCGCCACTCTGCACCGCCAATCTGCAGCGCCACTCTGCGCCGCCACTCCCAACCGCCACTATGCACCGCCACTCTGCACTCTGCACCGCCACTCTGCACTGCCACTCTGCACCGCCACTCTGCACCGCCACTCTGCACCGCCACTCTGCACCGCCACTCTGCACCACTGCACCACCACTCTGCACTGCACCGCCACTCTGCACCGCCACTCTGCACCGCCACTCTGCACCGCCACTCTGCACTGCCACTCTGCACTCTGCACCGCCACTCTGCACCGCCACTCTGCACCGCCACTCTGCACTCTGCACCGCCACTCTGCACCGCCACTCTTCACCGCCACTCTGCACTGCCACTCTGCACCGCCACTCTGCACCGCCACTCTGCACCGCCACTCTGCACTCTGCACCGCCACTCTGCACCGCCACTCTGCACTGCCACTCTGCACCGCCACTCTGCACCGCCACTCTCAACCACCACTCTGCACTCTGCACCGCCACTATGCACTGCCACTCTGCACTCTGCACCGCCACTCTGCACCGCCACTCTGCACCGCCACTCTGCACCACTGCACTGCCACTCTGCACTGCACCGCCACTCTGCACCACCACTCTGCACCGCCACTCTGCACTCTGCACTGCCACTCTGCACTGCCACTCTGCACCGCCATTCTGCACCGCCACTCTGCACTCTGCACCGCCACTCTGCACCGCCACTCTGCACCGCCACTCTGCACTGCCAGTCTGCACCGCCACTCTGCACCGCCACTCTGCACTCTGCACCGCCACTCTGCACCGCCACTCTGCACCACCACTCTGCACCACCACTCTGCACCGCCACTATGCACCGCCACTCTGCACTCTGCACCGCCACTATGCACCGCCACTCTGCACCACCACTCTGCACCGCCACTCTGCACTGCCACTCTGCACCGCCACTCTGCACCGCCACTCTGCACCGCCACTCTGCACCGCCACTCTGCACCGCCACTCTGCACCACTGCACCGCCACTCTGCACCACCACTCTGCACTCTGCACCACCACTCTGCGCTCTGCACCGCCACTCTGCACCGCCACTCTGCACCGCCACTCTGCACCACCCCACTGCCACTCTGCACTGCCACTCTGCACCACCGCACTGCCACTCTGCACCGCCACTCTGCACCGCCACTTTGCACCACCACTCTGCACCACCACTCTGCACTCTGCACCGCCACTATGCACCGCCACTCTGCACTCTGCACCGCCACTCTGCACCGCCACTCTGCACCGCCACTCTGCACCGCCACTCTGCACCGCCACTCTGCACCGCCACTCTGCACCGCCACTCTGCACCACTGCACCGCCACTCTGCACTGCACCGCCACTCTGCACCGCCACTCTACACCGCCACTCTGCACCGCCACTCTGCACTCTGCACCACCACTCTGCACTCTGCGCTGCCACTCTGCACTGCCGCACTGCCACTCTGCACCGCCACTCTGCGCCGCCACTCTGCGCCGCCACTCTGCACTGCCACTCTGCGCGGCCACTCTGCGCCGCCACTCTGCGCCGCCACTCTGCGCCGCCACTCTGCGCCGCCACTCTGCGCCGCCACTCTGAGCCGCCACTCTGTGCCGCCACTCTGCACCACCGCACTGCCACTCTGCAGTGCCACTCTGCACCGCCACTCTGCACCGCCACTCTGCACCGCCACTCTGCACCGCCACTCTGCACCGCCACTCTGCACCGCCACTCTGCACTGCCGCACTGCCACTCTGCACTGCCACTCTGCACCGCCGCACTGCCACTCTGCACTGCCACTCTGCACCACCACTCTGCACTCTGCACCGCCACTCTGCACCGCCACTCTGCCACTCTGCACCGCCACTCTGCACCGCCACTCTACACCGCCACTCTGCACCACCACTATGCACTCTGCACCGCCACTATGCACCGCCACTCTGCACTGTGCACCGCCACTCTGCACCGCCACTCTGCACCGCCAATCTGCACCGCCACTCTGCACCGCCACTCTGCACCACTGCACCGCCACTCTGCACTGCACCGCCACTCCGCACCGCCACTCTGCACCGCCACTCTGCACCACCACTCTGCACCGCCGCACTGCCACTCTGCACTGCCACTCTGCACCGCCGCACTGCCACTCTGCACTGCCACTCTGCACCACCACTCTGCACTCTGCACTGCCACTCTGCACCGCCACTCTGCACTCTGCACCGCCACTCTGCACCGCCACTCTGCACCGCCACACTGCCACTCTGCACCACCACTCTGCACCGCCAATCTGCACCGCCACTCTGCACCGCCACTCTGCACCGCCACTCTGCACCGCCACTCTGCACCGCCACTCTCAACCGCCACTATGCACCGCCACTATGCACCGCCACTCTGCACTCTGCACCGCCACTCTGCACCGCCACTCTGCACCACCACTCTGCACCGCCACTCTGCACCACTGCACCACCACTCTGCACTGCACCGCCACTCTGCACCACCCCTCTGCACCGCTACTCTGCACCGCCACTCTGCACCGCCACTCTGCACTCTGCACTGCCACTCTGCACCGCCACTCTGCACCGCCACTCTGCACTCTGCACTGCCACTCTGCACCGCCACTCTGCACCGCCACTCTGCACTGCCACTCTGCACCGCCACTCTGCACCGCCACTCTGCACCACCACTCTGCACCGCCACTCTGCACCGCCACTCTGCACCGCCACTCTGCACCGCCACTCTCAACCACCACTCTGCACTCTGCACCGCCACTATGCACTGCCACTCTGCACTCTGCACCGCCACTCTGCACCGCCACTCTGCACCACCACTCTGCACCACTGCACTGCCACTCTGCACTGCACCGCCACTCTGCACCGCCACTCTGCACCGCCACTCTGCACTCTGCACTGCCACTCTGCACTGCCACTCTGCACCACCACTCTGCACCACCACTCTGCACTCTGCACCGCCACTCTGCACCGCCACTCTGCACCGCCACTCTGCACCGCCACTCTGCACTCTGCACCGTCACTCTGCAACGCCACTCTGCACCGCCACTCTGCACCGCACCGCCACTCTGCACCACCGCACTGCCACTCTGCACCGCCACTCTGCACCGCCACTCTGCACCGCCACTCTGCACTGCCACTCTGCACCGCCACTCTGCACTGCCACTCTGCACCGCCATGAAAATCGCACTCTTTACCTCTTTCTGAACTCGTCACCCGTTGAAATGAGTTGAATGTTCAATATCATCCGAAATTGCACTTTCCCACTTATTTTTATCGCAGCTAAGAGTGACAGTCAAATATACAGCTGGTACCGTGTTCTTCCCTCGTTATTCCACTTACCATGTCAGCCACTGAAATAAACAAACTGGCAAGCCAGCCCGAAGCACCCACCACGTCGACCCTGAAGTATCACCTCATATCAGTGCTCTAAAACAAACTCGCTTTACATTCCGTGTTCAAACAAGGAGGTGCAAGCTAGCTGAAAACTGTAAACCTTTTATTCCAAAAAAACATTTTAAATTTCGGTAAAAGCATTTCAGCTATTCAAACATTGAAATTAGCCGAGTAAACTTGAATGGACTGCCGTGCGCGAAAGGTAAATGTTAAACGCGCGCATGATACATGCAATGCAATGGTGAACGCGCTCGCACCATCTGGATTGCATTACACGGTCACTCTGACAGCTCCTAATTAAGATTAATCACTCTGCCGTGCTCGTTCTCGCACAGAATATGCCACATCGGGCACGCGTAAATTACTTACAGCCTATCACGTCAACGCTACAAAATACACAGCACAGCGAAGACGAATCACTAGGCAGATGCCAGAAAACACTAAGGAATGTGTCTGGCCAGAGCACTAGAGATACCTTTTTTTTCCTTTAACATTAGGAGCTCGAAGCTCTGCCCACTTCGTGATGCGTAGGCCGAGCCCTAAAAACAGAGGACAGACACAGAAGGAGAGTGAAGGTGGGAGCTTGAAATGAGGGGGAAAAGACAGAAAAAGTGCAAGAAAGAGTGGAGGAATGATACAGAGGACACTCTGCACTCTGCACCACCACTCTGCACTCTGCGCTGCCACTCTGCGCTGCCACTCTGCACTGCCGCACTGCCACTCTGCACCGCCACTCTGCGCCGCCACTCTGCCCTGCCACTCTGCGCCGCCACTCTGCGCCGCCACTCTGCACCACCGCACTGCCACTCTGCACCGCCACTCTGCACCGCCACTCTGCACCGCCACTCTGCACCGCCACTCTGCACTGCCACTCTGCACCGCCACTCTGCACTGCCACTCTGCACCGCCACTCTCCACCGCCACTCTGCACCGCCACTCTGCACCGCCGCTCTGCACCGCCACTCTGCACCGCCACTCTGCACCGCCGCACTGCCACTCTGCACTGCCACTCTGCACCACCACTCTGCACTCTGCACCGCCACTCTGCACCGCCACTCCGCACTCTGCACCGCCACTCTGCACCGCCACTCTGCACCGCCACTCTGCACCGCCACTCTGCACCACTGCACCGCCACTCTGCACTGCCACTCTGCACCGCCACTCTGCACCGCCACTCTCAACCACCACTCTGCACTCTGCACCGCCACTATGCACTGCCACTCTGCACTCTGCACCGCCACTCTGCACCGCCACTCTGCACCGCCACTCTGCACCACTGCACCGCCACTCTGCACTGCACCGCCACTCTGCACCACCACTCTGCACCGCCACTCTGCACTCTGCACTGCGACTCTGCACTGCCACTCTGCACCGCCATTCTGCACCGCCACTCTGCACTCTGCACCGCCACTCTGCACCGCCACTCTGCACCGCCACTCTGCACCGCCACTCTGCACTCTGCACCGCCACTCTGCACCGCCACTCTGCACCACCACTCTGCACCACCACTCTGCACTCTGCACCGCCACTATGCACCGCCACTCTGCACTCTGCACCGCCACTATGCACCGCCACTCTGCACCACCACTCTGCACCGCCACTCTGCACTCTGCACTGCCACTCTGCACCGCCACTCTGCACCGCCACTCTGCACCGCCACTCTGCACCGCCACTCTGCACCACTGCACTGCCACTCTGCACCACCACTCTGCACTCTGCACCAGCACTCTGCACTCTGCACCGCCACTCTGCACCGCCACTCTGCACCGCCACTCTGCACCACCGCACTGCCACTCTGCACTGCCACTCTGCACCACCGCACTGCCACTCTGCACCACCACTCTGCACCGCCACTCTGCACCACCACTCTGCACCACCACTCTGCACTCTGCACCGCCACTATGCACCGCCACTCTGCACTCTGCACCGCCACTCTGCACCGCCACTCTGCACCGCCACTCTGCACCGCCACTCTGCACTGCCACTCTGCACCGCCACTCTGCACCACTGCACCGACACTCTGCACTGCACCGCCACTCTGCACCGCCACTCTACACCGCCACTCTGCACCGCCACTCTGCACTCTGCACCACCACTCTGCACTCTGCGCTGCCACTCTGCACTTCCGCACTGCCACTCTGCACCGCCACTCTGCGCCGCCACTCTGCGCCGCCACTCTGCACTGCCACTCTGCGCCGCCACTCTGCGCCGCCACTCTGCGCCGCCACTCTGCGCCGCCACTCTGCGCCGCCACTCTGTGCCGCCACTCTGCACCACCGCACTGCCACTCTGCAGTGCCACTCTGCACCGCCACTCTGCACCGCCACTCTGCACTGCCACTCTGCACCGCCACTCTGCACCGCCACTCTGCACTTCCGCACTGCCACTCTGCACTGCCACTCTGCACCGCCGCACTGCCACTCTGCACTGCCACTCTGCACCACCACTCTGCACTCTGCACCGCCACTCTGCACCGCCACTCTGCACCGCCACTCTGCACCGCCACTCTGCACCGCCACTCTGCACCGCCACTCTGCACCACCACTCTGCACTCTGCACCGCCACTATGCACCGCCACTCTGCACTCTGCACCGCCACTCTGCACCGCCACTCTGCACCGCCACTCTGCACCGCCACTCTGCACCGCCACTCTGCACCACTGCACCGCCACTCTGCACTGCACCGCCACTCCGCACCGCCACTCTGCACCGCCACTCTGCACCACCACTCTGCACCGCCGCACTGCCACTCTGCACTGCCACTCTGCACCGCCGCACTGCCACTCTGCACTGCCACTCTGCACCACCAGTCTGCACTCTGCACTGCCACTCTGCACCGCCACTCTGCACTCTGCACCGCCACTCTGCACCGCCACTCTGCACCGCCACACTGCCACTGTGCACCGCCACTCTGCACCGCCAATCTGCACCGCCACTCTGCACCGCCACTCTGCACCGCCACTCTGCACCACCACTCTCAACCGCCACTATGCACCGCCACTATGCACCGCCACTCTGCACTCTGCACCGCCACTCTGCACCGCCACTCTGCACCGCCACTCTGCACCACTGCACCACCACTCTGCACTGCACCGCCACTCTGCACCGCCACTCTGCACCGCCACTCTGCACCACCACTCTGCACCGCCACTCTGCACTCTGCACTGCCACTCTGCACCGCCACTCTGCACCGCCACTCTGCACTCTGCACCGCCACTCTGCACCACCACTCTGCACCGCCACTCTGCACTGCCACTCTGCACCGCCACTCTGCACCGCCACTCTGCACCGCCACTCTGCACCGCCACTCTGCACTCTGCACCACCACTCTGCACCGCCACTCTGCACCGCCACTCTCAACCACCACTCTGCACTCTGCACCGCCACTATGCACTGCCACTCTGCACTCTGCACCGCCACTCTGCACCGCCACTCTGCACCGCCACTCTGCACCACTGCACCGCCACTCTGCACTGCACCGCCACTCTGCACCGCCACTCTGCACCGCCACTCTGCACTCTGCACTGCCACTCTGCACTGCCACTCTGCACCGCCACTCTGCACCGCCACTCTGCACTCTGCACCGCCACTCTGCACCGCCACTCTGCACCGCCACTCTGCACCACCACTCTGCACTCTGCACCGTCACTCTGCACCGCCACTCTGCACCGCCACTCTGCACCGCACCGCCACCCTGCACCACCGCACTGCCACTCTGCACCGCCACTCTGCACCGCCACTCTGCACCGCCACTCTGCACTGCCACTCTGCACCGCCACTCTGCACCGCCACTCTGCACCGCCATGAAAATCGCACTCTTTACCTCTTTCTGAACTCGTCACCCGTTGAAATGAGTTGAATGTTCAATATCATCCGAAATTGCACTTTCCCACTTATTTTTATCGCAGCTAAGAGTGACAGTCAAATATACAGCTGGTACCGTGTTCTTCCCTCGTTATTCCACTTACCATGTCAGCCACTTAAATAAACAAACTGGCAAGCCAGCCCGAAGCACCCACCACGTCGACCCTGAAGTATCACCTCACATCAGTGCTCTAAAACAAACTCGCTTTACATTCCGTGTTCAAACAAGAAGGTGCAAGCTAGCTGAAAACTGTAAACCTTTTATTCCAAAAAAACATTTTAAATTTCGGTAAAAGCATTTCAGCTATTCAAACATTGAAATTAGCCGAGTAAACTTGAATGTACTGCCGTGCGCGAAAGGTAAATGTTAAACGCGCGCATGATACATGCAATGCAATGGTGAACGCGCTCGCACCATCTGGATTGCATTACACGGTCACTCTGACAGCTCCTAATTAAGATTAATCACTCTGCCGTGCTCGTTCTCGCACAGAATATGCCACATCGGGCACGCGTAAATTACTTACAGCCTATCACGTCAACGCTACAAAATACACAGCACAGCGAAGACGAATCACTAGGCAGATGCCAGAAAACACTAAGGAATGTGTCTGGCCAGAGCACTAGAGATACCTTTTTTTTCCTTTAACATTAGGAGCTCGAAGCTCTGCCCACTTCGTGATGCGTAGGCCGAGCCCTAAAAACAGAGGACAGACACAGAAGGAGAGTGAAGGTGGGAGCTTGAAATGAGGGGGAAAAGACAGAAAAAGTGCAAGAAAGAGTGGAGGAATGATACAGAGGACACTCTACACTCTGCACCACCACTCTGCACTCTGCGCTGCCACTCTGCGCTGCCACTCTGCACTGCCGCACTGCCACTCTGCACCGCCACTCTGCGCCGCCACTCTGCGCCGCCACTCTGCGCCGCCACTCTGCGCCGCCACTCTGCACCACCGCACTGCCACTCTGCACCGCCACTCTGCACCGCCACTCTGCACCGCCACTCTGCACCGCCACTCTGCACCGCCGCTCTGCACCGCCACTCTGCACCGCCACTCTGCACCGCCGCACTGCCACTCTGCACTGCCACTCTGCACCACCACTCTGCACTCTGCACCGCCACTCTGCACCGCCACTCCGCACTCTGCACCGCCACTCTGCACCGCCACTCTGCACTGCCACTCTGCACCGCCACTCTGCACCGCCACTCTGCACCACTGCACCGCCACTCTGCTGCACTGCACCGCCACTCTGCACCACCACTCTGCACCGCCACTCTGCACCGCCACTCTGCACTCTGCACCGCCACTCTGCACCGCCACTCTGCACCGCCACTCTGCACCGCCACTCTGCACCACCGCACCGCCACTCTGCACCGCCACTCTGCACTCTGCACTGCCACTCTGCACCGCCACTCTGCACCGCCTCTTTGCACCGCCACTCTGCACCGCCACTCTGCACCGCCACTCTGCACCGCCACTCTGCACCACCACTCTGCACCACCGCACTGCCACTCTGCACTGCCACTCTGCACCACCGCACTGCCACTCTGCACCGCCACTCTGCACCGCCACTCTGCACCACCACTCTGCACTCTGCACTCTGCACCGCCACTATGCACCGCCACTCTGCACTCTGCACCGCCACTCTGCACCGCCACTCTGCACTCTGCACCGCCACTCTGCACCGCCACTCTGCACCGCCACTCTGCACCGCCACTCTGCACCGCCACTCTGCACCACCGCACCGCCACTCTGCACCGCCACTCTGCATCACCACTCTGCACTCTGCACCGCCACTCTGCACCGCCACTCTGCACCACCGCACTGCCACTCTGCACTGCCACTCTGCACCACCGCACTGCCACTCTGCACCGCCACTATGCACCGCCACTCTGCACTCTGCACCGCCACTCTGCACCGCCACTCTGCACTCTGCGCTGCCACTCTGCACCGCCGCACTGCCACTCTGCGCCCCCACTCTGCGCCGCCACTCTGCGCCGCCACTCTGCACCGCCACTCTGCACCGCCACTCTGCACCGCCACTCTGCACCGCCACTCTGCACCGCCGCACTGCCACTCTGCACCGCCACTCTGCACCGCCACTCTGCACCACCATTCTGTACCGCCACTCTGCACCGCCACTCTGCACCGCCGCACTGCCACTCTGCACTGCCACTCTGCACTGCCGCACTGCCACTCTGCACTGCCACTCTGCACCACCACTCTGCACTCTGCACCACCACTCTGCACCGCCACTCGGCACCGCCACTCTGCACCGCCACTCTGCACCGCCACTCTGCACCACTGCACCGCCACTCTGCTGCACTGCACCGCCACTCTGCACCGCCACTCTGCACCGCCACTCTACACCGCCACTCTACACCGCCACTCTGCACTGCCACTCTGCACCACCGCACTGCCACTCTGCACCGCCACTCTGCACCGCCACTCTGCACCGCCACTCTGCACCACCACTCTGCACTCTGCACCGCCACTATGCACCGCCACTCTGCAGTCTGCACCGCCACTCTGCACCGCCACTCTGCACCGCCACTCTGCACCACTGCACCGCCACTCTGCACTGCACCGCCACTCTGCACCGCCACTCTGCACCGCCACTCTGCACCGCCACTCTGCACCACCGCACTGCCACTCTGCGCTGCCACTCTGCACCGCTGCACTGCCACTCTGCACTGCCACTCTGCACCACCACTCTGCACTCTGCACTGCCACTCTGCACCGCCACTCTGCACCGCCACTCTGCACCGCCACTCTGCACTCTGCACTGCCACTCTGCACCGCCACTCTGCACCGCCACTCTGCACCGCCACTCTGCACCGCCACTCTGCACCGCCACTCTGCACCGCCACTCTGCACCGCCACTCTGCACTCTGCACCGCCACTCTGCACCGCCACTCTGCACCGCCACTCTGCACCACTGCACCACCACTCTGCACTGCACCGCCACTCTGCACCGCCACTCTGCACCGCCACTCTGCACCGCCACTCTGCACTGCCACTCTGCACCACCACTCTGCACCGCCACTCTGCACTCTGCACCGCCACTCTGCACCGCCACTCTGCACCGCCACTCTGCACTGCCACTCTGCACTGCCACTCTCAACCACCACTCTGCACTCTGCACCGCCACTATGCACCGCCACTCTGCACTCTGCACCGCCACTCTGCTCCGCCACTCTGCACCGCCACTCTGCACCGCCACTCTGCACCACTGCACCGCCACTCTGCACTGCACCGCCACTCTGCACCGCCACTCTACACCGCCACTCTGCACCGCCACTCTGCACTCTGCACTGCCACTCTGCACCGCCACTCTGCACCGCCACTCTGCACTGCACCGCCACTCTGCACCGCCACTCTGCACCGCCACTCTGCACCGCCACTCTGCACCGCCACTCTGCACTGCCACTCTGCACCGCCACTCTGCACCGCCACTCTGCACTCTGCACTGCCACTCTGCACCGCCACTCTGCACCGCCACTCTGCACCGCCTTTCTGCACTCTGCACCGCCACTCTGCACCGCCACTCTGCACCGCCACTCTGCACCGCCAGTCTGCACCGCCACTCTGCACCGCCACTCTGCACTCTGCACCGTCCCTCTGCACCGCCACTCTGCACCGCCACTCTGCACCGCACCGCCACTCTGCACCACCGCACTGCCACTCTGCACCGCCACTCTGCACCGCCACTCTGCACCGCCACTCTGCACCGCCACTCTGCACCGCCATGAAAATCGCACTCTTTACCTCTTACTGAACTCGCCACCCGTTGAAATGAGTTGAATGTTCAATATCATCCGAAATTGCACTTTCCCACTTATTTTTATCGCAGCTAAAAGTGACAGTCAAATATACAGCTGGTACCGTGTTCTTCCCTCGTTATTCCACTTACCATGTCAGCCACTTAAATAAACGAACTGGCAAGCCAGCCCGAAGCACCCACCACGTCGACCCTGAAGTATCACCTCACATCAGTGCTCTAAAACAAACTCGCTTTACATTCCGTGTTCAAACAAGGAGGTGCAAGCTAGCTGAAAACTGTAAACCTTTTATTCCAAAAAAACATTTTAAATTTCGGTAAAAGCATTTCAGCTATTCAAACATTGAAATTAGCCGAGTAAACTTGAATGGACTGCCGTGCGCGAAAGGTAAATGTTAAACTCGCGCATGATACATGCGATGCAATGGTGAACGCGCTCGCACCATCTGGATTACATTACACGGTCACTCTGACAGCTCCTAATTAAGATTAATCACTCTGCCGTGCTCGTTCTCGCACAGAATATGCCACATCGGGCACGCGTAAATTACTTACAGCCTATCACGTCAACGCTACAAAATACACAGCACAGCGAAGACGAATCACTAGGCAGATGCCAGAAAACACTAAGGAATGTGTCTGGCCAGAGCACTAGAGATACCTTTTTTTTCCTTTAACATTAGGAGCTCGAAGCTCCGCCCACTTCGTGATGCGTAGGCCGAGCCCTAAAAATGAGATTGATTAATACATGATCAGTATATCCGGCAAGTCAGGCTGAGTCCTAATGTAACTCTTGAAAGACAACTAAGCACAAAACACTGTCCTTTGGTGCACAACTGGAGAGAGAGGGGGATTTCCACCGGTGGCTGAATTTCTAGAAAAACTCAAATCCGTGGATCTCAGTGTGAATCAATTGTGAGATCCTACGCCAATCACTTTACTTCACTGTGCCTCAATTTTACTGACTGTCAAATTTAGCCTCACTTATTGTACACTACACAAAAATAAGAAAAACGTACTTGGGCATGGCTAACCAGGTAATAATTCCACGGCTTCTTTCAAGAAGGAAGTAAAAAGAATCCTAATGAACAAGTTCTTGCCTTAAATGGCCATGGCTCCACTCATTACCCACCGATCCCAGAGTGTTTATTAGTTAGTGTTCACCTGTTAATACCAGTGTCGCCTTGTATGCGCTTTTACGTAATGTATGTTTTTCTCCCAGTATGGTACATGTCTTACTCTAAATGTGAGATACTCTGATACCCTATGGGAACCTGCATGTGTTTGCATTTATAAGTAACGATGCTTCTTTCCCCCTATTATTTTCTATCCATCCAAATTGTGAAGCGCTCTGATACCCGCCTGGGTCTTGTTCGCACTATATAGAACTTTACAAATAAATAAAAATATATACAAATACAAATATAACGTTACTTTATACATTATAATATTGTCATGACCAGAGGGCACACGGAATACTGAGTTTTCTCTGGTGTTGCACGTGACAATGTCAAGGGCGCTCTGGTCGGGGATATGATTTATGAATGTTTCCAACTCTATGTTTAAAAACGATTAATTTTAATGAAAGTCATTCACTGTAGAAAAGCAATAATATGTTCTCAATTAAGCCCTTTGAAATGTTAATGAGATAAACACATTGGTAAATTTAAAGAACCACCCAATTGTTTTACCTGACATCTTTTACATCAATGAGATGACAAATCTTTTGATTGCTCAGCTTCTGCCAGGTCCCTGGCTCGGCTCTAGCTCCCAGTGAGTTTGCTGGATTGCCCAGATCAAGTTGCAGGGGGCTGCCATGGTCTAATTTTAGAAAACAATTGCCCTATGCACATTCCACAATTAGTGCAGTTGAAAATGCTTTATGTAATAAAAGCAAACCACATATTTACAGTGAGATAAAAGGTCATTGCACATACCTGCTGTAGGAAGGGGGAGTCTCTGGTTGGCGCAGTGCAACACTGGCGACAAGCAGGGCCTCTCTCTTCCTCGTCAGGGCTGAGGGTTACCTTCAAGACAACCTCTGCTTACCCTCTAGGTAGTGTGGCTTAAGCAGTCTTAGGCTAATCTCTGGGGCATGTAGGGTTAAACATTTGCAATATCACACCATCACAACCAACCCACCACACAATGACACCAAACTGTATTTGTAAAAATATATGTTCTTTATATAAATCTCAAGCAGGCTTGTAAATACAGTCTTGGTTACTTCAAATGCAGGTTCCAGTTACTCTTTATGAAAAAGGCACAGTTCTTGAATAAATGCGGTCTCTTGGGCCTTCTGCCCAGCTTTAGAAAGGTTCCAGTGTCTTATAGCGCTTCAAGGCGCTTCCCGCTGTCTCCGCTCTCGAAATGAGTCACCCTTCGGGGCTCGACTCGGGGAGAGGGGGCCGCGGGCCTCGGAGAGCGTCAGGCGGGGCCTCGGGGGCCAGAGCAGAGCGCGCCTCTGACTCTGGGGCGGCTCGCGCTGCCAAGCAAACAGCAGCGGTGAGGCTCCCGGGGTGCCTGAGGTCAGACCGCGCGGTGCGAGCTCAGATTGCAGGACGCTCGCGCCGCGGAGGGGCAAAGACAGTACCTTTCACTTCTTGTGGTGATCCTCGGAGAGGGCGGCTGAAGGGGGAGCTGTCCCACGTCGCGTTGCTTCCTTGACGGGCGGTGCGAGCTGCGGCTCGAGGCAGCAGGTCACGGGTCACCCAGGGCGGCGGTGCTCGATGGGGCTCAGGTCCTTTTACTCAGTCTTCTCGTCCGTCCTGACGGCGGCGGCTGGGTGTGGCGCAGTGGCAGTACGGTCCCCAAGTGCGGGACGTACCCAGCCAAAGTGCCGATCGCGGTGATGTCCCTTCAGCGGGGCAGCCGGCCAGACGCTGTTTAGCGAGGGAGATGACAAGGCGGCAGTCCGTCTTTGCGGGGGAATCCACGGCGCTTGTGCCCAGTAGACTCCGGTGCTTGGACCGGACGGGTCCTCCGTTACTTTGCTCTCGTGGGGTCAGGTGCAGATGCCGTCACGGTGTTCAGGCCAGCGGCGGCTGGGCTTCACGTTGCTATGGCGATCTGCTCACCCACGGTCACGGTGTGCAGGGGGGCTTGATGCTCTTGTCTTCCTCAGGCAGCGCTGCAGCGATAAGCAGCACACCCAGCAGATGCTTTGGTCAGGGGTTAGCGCTCACTGTTCCTGGAGCGCTGGTCAGGGGGCAAGTTCAGCAGCAAGCCCTTGGAGATCTTTTAGCAGAGTTTGGCACAAAGTTTCAAAATAAAGTAAAAGTCTCTTGTAGTCTTTTTCTCTTCCTCTCCTTTGGCAGCAAGGCACCAGACACAGGCCAGAGTCAGCACTCCTCCTTGTAGTCCTTCCAGGTCCTTCTCTTCGGGCAGAGTTTCTCTTGTAGCGCAAACAGGATCTAATTTACAAGGAGCAGGGCTCCTACTTTTATACCCAGTTTCTTTTGTTCTAGCAAGCCAGGGGGGCCTCTGCATAACTGCTCCAGTCTCTGAGTACTTGTTGTGGGTACTTGTGACTTCTGCATTCAGTGTGAGGGCAGGCACATCAGCCGCTCCCCAGGGGGGCGGAGCCGGCATTGAGAGGGCAGGAGTGGCCTGAGCACTTTGTTTACAAGCTTCGGTCCTTCCTGGGCCAGGTGCAGGCTGAGTCATCAGTCGCTCCCCAGGAGGGCGGAGCCAGCATTGTGGTGGCAGGGGCACAGCCTGATGCATCATTCAGGGGAAACTCCCACCACCCATTAAGGGGTCCTCCTGCTAATCACTACCTGTCAACTCCCAGCCCTGTCACTCACACACACCAGACAGTCAGATCCACATCCAAGCAGAGGCGGGCTGAAATGGTTAGGCAAGCAAATGCTAACTTTCTAAAAGTAGCATTTGCAAACACAGGATATTAAAATAAACTTTACTAAAAGAAGTATTTTATTATTCTGAGTTCAGGCATACTAAACACGAATTTCTACCATGTTCCCTGAGCCTGCTGGGATTATAGAGTGTAATAATTCCAGCAGCTCATCTGGCCTAGAAGGGAACAGGTAGCCTTACAATAGTGAAAAACGAATTTGGTAGTAATTCACTATTAGAACATGCCACACACATCAGGGCAGGTTCTACCTTACACTACAATGCACCCTGCCCTCAGGCCTACTATAGGGGTGACTAACATGAAGGTTAAGGGAAGGTTTGGGGGCTGGCAAGTGTGTGCACTTGCCCAGCCAGGGTGACAGTACCAGACTGCACGCAGGATCTGCAATGGCAGACCCTAGACACATTTTAAGGCTGCTTCTGTGGGTGGCGCAACCAGCGCTGCAGGCCCACTAGCAGTATTGGCATTCACAAGCCCTGGCACTCCTAGTGCGCTTTACTAGGGACTAATAGTAAATCCAATGAACCAATCATGGACATCAATCATATGTACACTTTACAGTAGGGAGCACTTGCACTGCGGCACGGGTTGGCCGTGGCGCAGTGCCCTGAGTAGCAGACACCATCAAAACATTGGAGGCACAACAGCAAAAAGTGGAAGGGAAACTCACGCCAAGGTGCCAGGTCTAACACGTGTCCCCTCCAGCTGAAATGTGGGGAGAACTACCCTTCCCCAGGGAGTTCCTCATCACTAAGGCGGAAAAATCTGGACAGACCATCAGCGTTGGCGTGATCTGTGCCAGGGCGGTGTTCCACCGTGAAGTCCATACCCTGTAGGGAGATGGACCACCTCAACAGTTTTGGGTTCTCACCCCTCATTTGCATCAACCATCTGAGGGGCCTGTGGTCCGTCTGAACCCGGAAGTGAGACCCAAACAAGTAGGGTCTTAGCTTCTTCAGCGCCCAGACCACAGCAAATGCTTCTCGCTCTATTGCACTCCACCTACTTTCCCGTGGAAGTAACCTCCTACTGATGAAGGCTACGGGTTGGTCAAAGCCCTCCTCAGTCATCTGTGAGAGAACAGCCCCTACACCATGCTCTGAAGCGTCTGTTTGCACTATGAATTCCTTGGAGAAATCAGGAGCCAGGAGCACGGGCGCCGTGCACATGGCAGTCTTCAGGGTGTCAAAAGCCTTCTGACAGGTGTCAGTCCAAATCACATTCCTGGGCTGCTTCTTAGAAGTCAGTTCTGTCAAGGGGGTCACAATAGTGCCATAGCCCTTGACAAACCTCCTGTAATACCCAGTGAGCCCCAGGAAGGCTCTCACTGCAGTCTGGGTCTTGGGGGGTTCCCAAGCCAGGATGGTCTCAATTTTGGGTTGCAAGGGTGCCACCTTGCCACTCCCCACTTGGTGTCCCAAGTACACCACTGAACCCTGCCCAATCTGGCACTTGCTTGCCTTGATTGTGAGGCCTGCCTTGCGCAGCGCCATCAACACTTCCCAGAGGTGCCGCAGGTGTTCTGGCCAGGTGCCACTGAACACTGCGATGTCATCCAGGTAGGCGGCACTGAACTCATCCAGCCCGACCAACACCTGGTTGACCAACCTCTGAAAGGTGGCAGGGGCATTCTTCATCCCAAATGGCATAACCCGGAACTGGAAATGCCCATCTGGTGTGGAGAATGCTGACCTCTCCTTTGCCCCATCGGTCAAGGCGATCTGCCAGTACCCAGACGTTAAATCAAACGTGCTGAGGTACCGGGCAGCCCCTAGCCGATCAATGAGCTCATCAGCTCTGGGGATAGGGTGCGCGTCAGTCTTGGTGACTGAATTGAGTCCTCTGTAGTCCACACAGAACCGGAGTTCAGGTGTGGCTCCCGGCGCAGCAGCCTTTGGGACCAAGACCACGGGGCTGGACCAAGGACTGCTGGAAGACTCAACCACCCTAAGAGCAAGCATCTTGGAGACCTCCTCCTTGATGCAGGCCCGTACCCTGTCAGTTACCCTGTAAGCCTTGTGCTTCACAGGTAAGCTGTCCCCTGTGTCCACATCATGGACGCACCAATCTGTGACACTAGGAACCAGGGAGAACAGGTCTGGAAACTGCCCCAGCAACTGGCGGCAGTCTTCCTGTTGCTCTGGGGTCAGGGTGGGTGAGAGGTTAACTCCATCCACTGACCCATCTTTCTCACAGGCCACTAAGAGGTCAGGAAGAGGCTCAGACTCCTCTTCCATTCCATCATCAGTGGCCAACAGCATGCCCACTTCGGACCTTTTCAAGTGGGGCTTGAGGCGGTTGACATGTAAGACCCTTAAAGGATTCCTGGGCGTCTTCATGTCCACCAAGTATGTCACTGAGCTCTTGCGCTCCACAACCTCAAATGGGCCTGTCCACTTATCCTGAAGTGCACAGGGTTCCACTGGGGCCAAGACATACACCTCCTGTCCAGGCTGAAGCTCTACCAGAGTGGCATTCTGGTCGTACCACCGCTTCATCTCCTCCTGGCTTGCTTCCAGATTTGCCTCAGCAAGTTGTCTGAAGCGCCTGGTTTGGTTTCTGAAGGCCAGCATGTAGCTATATACATTCTGGGGAGGTTTCCTGGGAGATTGCTCCCAGCCTTCCTTTACCAAACTCAGTGGTCCTCTCACGGGGTGGCCATACAGCAGCTCAAAGGGGCTGAACCCTAGAGACTTCTGTGGCACCTCGCGGTATGCAAAGAGCAGGCATGGTAAGAGGACGTCCCACTTACGCCTCATTGGACCTTCCAGGCCCATGATCATGCCCTTCAGGGTTCGGTTGAATCTTTCAACCAACCCATTTCCTTGGGGATGGTAAGGGGTGGTGAACTTGTAGGTTACACCACACTCTTGCCAAAGGGACTTCATATACTTGGATATAAAGTTGGTCCCCCTGTCGCTCACCACCTCTAGAGGGAACCCCACTCTGGAGAAAATTCCCATTAGTGCACGCCCCACCACGGGGGCCGTCACTGTCCTCAGAGGGATGGCTTCAGGGTACCGGGTGGCATGATCCACCAAGACCAGGATGAACCTGTTGCCCATGGCTGTCTTGGGGTCCAGAGGCCCAACAATATCAATACCCACTCGTTGGAATGGCGTACTGACCACAGGGAAGGGTTGGAGGGGAGCCTTGTTCTTCCCTCCGCTCTTCCCACTTGCCTGGCAAGTTGGACAGGTCCTACAATGAGCATCTGAGCTCTTGTGCATTTGGGGCCAGTAGAAGTGGGTGACAAGCCTGTCATAGGTCTTGTCCATCCCCAAATGTCCTGCTAAAGGCACATCATGAGCCAGTCCCAGTAGGAAGGCTCTGAACTTCTGGGGTACCACCAGCACACGGGCTGACCCAGGTTCAGCAGCCTTAGGCTCTGAGTACAGGAGGTCATTCTCCCAGTACACATAATGTGTTTTGGCCTGAACACCATTGGCCTGGTCTGCAGCCTGCTGCCGCATACCCACGAGAGAAGGGCATTCTTTCTGCTCCCTGCAGAATTCCTCCCTGGAGGGGCCTCCTTCTTGCTGCCAATGGGTCAGCTCAGGCAGGTCCCCCAGTTCGGCAATCTGTTCCCCAGTAGGCTCCAGGGCATCCCCCTCAAGGTCTGCTTCCTCCTGGACCGTGGGAACTTCAGGGGCCGGTTTCCCGCGCACCCTGCGCCTTCTCCCTAAGGCCGGTTCCTGGGCCTCTCCGTCAGGCCCCAGGACCTCTTGATCACCCCTACTGGCTGCCATTGACCGGGTGGTCACGCACGCCCAGTCAGGTAGACCCACCATCTTCAGGTGAGTCGTTTTCTCCACCTTTTCCCAAGGGGAGTCCTCCAAGTCATTCCCTAGCAAACAGTCAACAGGCATGGCTTTCCTCACACAGACCTGCAGAGTACCAGAGACCCCCCCCCACTCGAAGGGAACTTGAGCCATCGGACACTGACTCTCTGAATTGTCAGCGTTGACAACCCTACAGTAGGCATGGGGTACAACCTGCTCTTGAGACACCAGGTGATGCCTCACTGCAGTCACACTGGCTCCTGTGTCTCTAAGAGCCTCAGCTTTCTTACCATTGATGGTAACCACCTGCCCATATTTTTTAGTGTTAGAGGGCAGGTAGCTTGCAGGGACCATCTCACTGTCTCCTAGTGAGACTAGGGTCATCTGAACAGGATCTCCACCCCCCGGGACCATCACTTCTTCTCCTAAGTGAACACTGGTCACTTGTCGGGGCGGAGCACCAGTGGGTGCTGGTTTTCCAAACAGGCGACACTTGGGGTCACTGGCTATGTGCCCCGGGTCACCACATTTGTAACAATTGAAGGGCCCCTTTGGAACAGGTCGACCTGTCGGGGCCCCATTCTGCTTAGGGGGTGGGGGAGGCTGAGAACCTTTCTGCTGGTCCCCTTGGGGATTACTTTGGGGGCCTTTTTGGAACCCTTTCTGTTTTCCCTTGTCCCCCCCACTCTTCTGCTGGGGACCCTGCCCACCCTTGGCGGAGTCTCCCACTGGACCCTTGTGGACCCTGGTGCTGAGCCAGCGGTCCGCCTCCTCAGCAAGTTTCCTCGGGTTGGACAACTTGCTATCAATCAGGTGCTGGCGTAACTCAGGAAAACATTGATCAGACAAGTGCTCCCATGCAATTAAATCAAAGAGACCTTGAAAATCATTCACTTTGTTACCCTTCACCCAACCATCCAGTGCTCTGCAAAAAAAAGTCACAAACTCCACATACGTATTCCCAGGCCGCTTATTACACCCCCTAAACTTCTGCCTATACATTTCAGGGGTAAGCCCATACCTGGTCATTAAAGCTTCTTTCATATGGGGATAGGATCTCTGGTCTTCAGTGGGCAAATCTAGCAGGGTGTCCCTTCCTTCGCTAAGGAACCTTCCCCATAACCCCGCTCCCCAATCCTTCTCAGGGACCCGGTGGGAAAGCATGGCTACCTCATATGCCCTAAACCACTGTCCTATGTCATCCCCCTTAAAGAACTCTTTAACTACATCTTTGGGGATGTGCACTCTTGACTCTACCTGCACCGGCGTTGTGCTGCCACCAGAGGGAGGACGATCCAAGGCTTTCTCTTTTAGACTCATCTCCCTCATTTTCACATCAAACTCAAACTGGAGTTTTCTTTCTTCCAGAGCCATTTTTTTGCTTTCAAGCTCCATTTGGCCCTTCAAATTCAATTCTGCCATCTTGATCTCATGATCCCTGGTTGCCTGTCTGTCTGCCAGCTCCTCTGGCGACAGGCCTCTGCCAAAGCTGTGGACGCTGTCTGGTCGCTCAGGTATCACAGGATCCACAGGCGCATCCCTTGATTCACTCCAGGCTTTCAGGGCCCTGTAGAAATCATCCTTGTTCCTGCACCCTGCATGGGGAACCTTGAACTTCTTTATAAAGCTCCACAGTTCTTTCCTCTTGTAGTCATCCAACTTTGATGGGTCCCATTCTACCTCCAACACCTCAGAGGTCAGGGATTCCGCCCCATCAACGCTGTCTGTGCCAGGCATGCTTGCAACACTAGGGATCTTCTTTTTTTTTAGCAAAATCAAACAATCAAAAAGTCTGTGGCTAAGTTACTGGACTGTAATCACTATGCAATGGTCAGTAGCTAAGGTAAAACACTGCAAATGTAAATTCGCGAATCCTCACCGCTGCGTCCAATGTAGGAAGGGGGAGTCTCTGGTTGGCGCAGTGCAACACTGGCGACAAGCAGGGCCTCTCTCTTCCTCGTCAGGGCTGAGGGTTACCTTCAAGACAACCTCTGCTTACCCTCTAGGTAGTGTGGCTTAAGCAGTCTTAGGCTAATCTCTGGGGCATGTAGGGTTAAACATTTGCAATATCACACCATCACAACCAACCCACCACACAATGACACCAAACTGTATTTGTAAAAATATATGTTCTTTATATAAATCTCAAGCAGGCTTGTAAATACAGTCTTGGTTACTTCAAATGCAGGTTCCAGTTACTCTTTATGAAAAAGGCACAGTTCTTGAATAAATGCGGTCTCTTGGGCCTTCTGCCCAGCTTTAGAAAGGTTCCAGTGTCTTATAGCGCTTCAAGGCGCTTCCCGCTGTCTCCGCTCTCGAAATGAGTCACCCTTCGGGGCTCGACTCGGGGAGAGGGGGCCGCGGGCCTCGGAGAGCGTCAGGCGGGGCCTCGGGGGCCAGAGCAGAGCGCGCCTCTGACTCTGGGGCGGCTCGCGCTGCCAAGCAAACAGCAGCGGTGAGGCTCCCGGGGTGCCTGAGGTCAGACCGCGCGGTGCGAGCTCAGATTGCAGGACGCTCGCGCCGCGGAGGGGCAAAGACAGTACCTTTCACTTCTTGTGGTGATCCTCGGAGAGGGCGGCTGAAGGGGGAGCTGTCCCACGTCGCGTTGCTTCCTTGACGGGCGGTGCGAGCTGCGGCTCGAGGCAGCAGGTCACGGGTCACCCAGGGCGGCGGTGCTCGATGGGGCTCAGGTCCTTTTACTCAGTCTTCTCGTCCGTCCTGACGGCGGCGGCTGGGTGTGGCGCAGTGGCAGTACGGTCCCCAAGTGCGGGACGTACCCAGCCAAAGTGCCGATCGCGGTGATGTCCCTTCAGCGGGGCAGCCGGCCAGACGCTGTTTAGCGAGGGAGATGACAAGGCGGCAGTCCGTCTTTGCGGGGGAATCCACGGCGCTTGTGCCCAGTAGACTCCGGTGCTTGGACCGGACGGGTCCTCCGTTACTTTGCTCTCGTGGGGTCAGGTGCAGATGCCGTCACGGTGTTCAGGCCAGCGGCGGCTGGGCTTCACGTTGCTATGGCGATCTGCTCACCCACGGTCACGGTGTGCAGGGGGGCTTGATGCTCTTGTCTTCCTCAGGCAGCGCTGCAGCGATAAGCAGCACACCCAGCAGATGCTTTGGTCAGGGGTTAGCGCTCACTGTTCCTGGAGCGCTGGTCAGGGGGCAAGTTCAGCAGCAAGCCCTTGGAGATCTTTTAGCAGAGTTTGGCACAAAGTTTCAAAATAAAGTAAAAGTCTCTTGTAGTCTTTTTCTCTTCCTCTCCTTTGGCAGCAAGGCACCAGACACAGGCCAGAGTCAGCACTCCTCCTTGTAGTCCTTCCAGGTCCTTCTCTTCGGGCAGAGTTTCTCTTGTAGCGCAAACAGGATCTAATTTACAAGGAGCAGGGCTCCTACTTTTATACCCAGTTTCTTTTGTTCTAGCAAGCCAGGGGGGCCTCTGCATAACTGCTCCAGTCTCTGAGTACTTGTTGTGGGTACTTGTGACTTCTGCATTCAGTGTGAGGGCAGGCACATCAGCCGCTCCCCAGGGGGGCGGAGCCGGCATTGAGAGGGCAGGAGTGGCCTGAGCACTTTGTTTACAAGCTTCGGTCCTTCCTGGGCCAGGTGCAGGCTGAGTCATCAGTCGCTCCCCAGGAGGGCGGAGCCAGCATTGTGGTGGCAGGGGCACAGCCTGATGCATCATTCAGGGGAAACTCCCACCACCCATTAAGGGGTCCTCCTGCTAATCACTACCTGTCAACTCCCAGCCCTGTCACTCACACACACCAGACAGTCAGATCCACATCCAAGCAGAGGCGGGCTGAAATGGTTAGGCAAGCAAATGCTAACTTTCTAAAAGTAGCATTTGCAAACACAGGATATTAAAATAAACTTTACTAAAAGAAGTATTTTATTATTCTGAGTTCAGGCATACTAAACACGAATTTCTACCATGTTCCCTGAGCCTGCTGGGATTATAGAGTGTAATAATTCCAGCAGCTCATCTGGCCTAGAAGGGAACAGGTAGCCTTACAATAGTGAAAAACGAATTTGGTAGTAATTCACTATTAGAACATGCCACCCACATCAGGGCAGGTTCTACCTTACACTACAATGCACCCTGCCCTCAGGCCTACTATAGGGGTGACTAACATGAAGGTTAAGGGAAGGTTTGGGGGCTGGCAAGTGTGTGCACTTGCCCAGCCAGGGTGACAGTACCAGACTGCACGCAGGATCTGCAATGGCAGACCCTAGACACATTTTAAGGCTGCTTCTGTGGGTGGCGCAACCAGCGCTGCAGGCCCACTAGCAGTATTGGCATTCACAAGCCCTGGCACTCCTAGTGCGCTTTACTAGGGACTAATAGTAAATCCAATGAACCAATCATGGACATCAATCATATGTACACTTTACAGTAGGGAGCACTTGCACTGCGGCACGGGTTGGCCGTGGCGCAGTGCCCTGAGTAGCAGACACCATCAAAACATTGGAGGCACAACAGCAAAAAGTGGAAGGGAAACTCACGCCAAGGTGCCAGGTCTAACACCTGCCTATAGGCATGTTAAAAAAGACCATACTGAAGGATGTTTTTAAAGTTTGCTTATGGGTTCCACACTTGCTGCCAAAAGCCTTTCTTATCTATAAGTACCAATGCTCACTTGAGTCTTAGTTCTTTCTCTGCTTCCAAGGGACCAACCGGAGTCCGGGGGACTCGCCTGCCTCCTAGTGCATCTGGTTTCTCACAGTGCCTCTGTCCCTCCTTGCTAGCGTAGACACGTAGCTCCAGGTCATCAGGATTTCATGCTTCCATTTCTAGGATTGTGTGCACACATTATTGTTATTAGTAATGTCACTCCAATTGGTTAAATGGAAGTAACTCACTTCCACAAAACAGAAGGTTCTAAAATTAAGGATCAAGACTACATACATGTTTCCTTGTGACATGAAGGAAAGTGGCAGCAGTAATCTACACCCTCCAAGGACCTCTCCTGCCTCTCACTGCCTCCACTGGCCCAGAGCCTCACCCCGCTCTCAGTGATTATGTGGCCTCCATAGGCTGCATCTACCTCTAAGACAAAAGGTCGCTGAGGAAGTGCGGGTCATGGAGGAGGTGGGAGGCTGGATCTGCTGGCGAAGGACGTGGTTTGTGGACGTCGGCTGAGGTGTAGGGTATCAGCGGGGGCAGCAGGAAAAGGACATACTGGGTACACTGGTGCATGCTGGAATTGCACCACGGAATATTGCAAATCCCAGCATGAATGTTCAAAATTCACTGGCAGACATCTCCTTGTTAATTGCTATGGAGAGGACAGCCCAGTAATTTGTCAGGGCAATGGCAGCAGCCACATTGATCCAGCATTAGCCAGCAGCTTAGTCAGGTTTCTGAGTTTAAGGGCAGACAGGGAGTACAAGGATCTCAGGGCAAAATCTTGCATGCCCATTAAGCTAGACCACTTGAAATTTTGATTGGCTCTCTGTGAACAGGAGGAAGACACCAGGTAGGGATTCACATGGGAGGGATTCACATGTTTTTTCAGACTGGGGTATCAGGGCATGAGGGTGTGCTAGTGGGAAGTCAGTCAGCGCCTTTAAACATGTGATAAAAGGCAAACTGCTGAAATAGATGCAGGAAGGTAGCATGGCATATCTCGAAGACTTAATTGTGTCACCCATTGGAGTTGTTCTGAAAAAATAAAAAAGTCAGTTCAGACTGATTCAACACCTGTCATGGCCAGAGAGCACTTCTGTTAATGATTTTATTCCAGAGGATCAGGCTTCAGTCATGTATTCCTCAGTGAACGTGGCACTGTCCATAGTAGAAGCAGTAGGTAGGGGGGCGCAAATGGCCAAGAGAGACATTGAATCGGCTTTCCACTTGCTCCCAGTACACCCAGATGACTTTCAGCTATTAGGCATTCAGTTTGAAGGCCAATGATATGTGGACAAAGTGCTCCTGATGGGTCATCGCGAAAGCCAACTCTATTCAACTGGAATATATCCTCCCCTGTGATTGGTCTGACCACCACTGCATCACATTCTCCATTCGGTAATCTGTGAGAACAAATTCCACCCAATTAATGAAACCCAAAATGTGGAAAAGAAACATGCATAACATTAACCTTAATGAACTGGCACCCCTCAGTAGTAACATCTTTCCACCTCCTGGCGACATGTCAGATGTCCATGATCTTACAAACCACTACACCATCTCCATGAAGAACATTCTAGACTCGATCGCAATCTTACAGCTTAAAAGACTGTCTATCAAAGACTTCAAATCATGGTACAATGGTAGCCTTAATATATAAAGACATAACCTGTGACTAGCAGAACGAAAGTGGGAAACCTTACATTCCCTTGAACACCTCAAGCATTTGAGATCACTGAGCAATTCATATTACAAAAGCATTGGAAACTCGAAAGAAAACTTCTTCAGAAACAAACTAGATCAAGCTAGAAAAGAAAAAAAAACTATTGGAGCTCATTAAACTTCTATCAATTGACCTACCCTATCCTGCTCCAGTTGGATCCAGTCTACTACATAACTGCGAAGAATTTGCCTCCTAACTGGAGAAGACGGAAAATATGAGCTCTGATTTGATGAGGGCACTGGAGCATCGTCATCTCTCAACTCACTCCAATCCCTCCCATTCCCAGACTGCTGTACTCTCTGGCCTACCAGAGCACATCCTCAAAGACAACACTTTGTGAATCTCTTTCACAACCGTTGCAGAGAATGCCATTCTCAAAATTCTACCAGATCAGAAACCTTCAAACCACTTCAAATACTCAATACCCCCCCCCCCCGACCCCCCCAACTTCTTCAATGAGATCAAACTATCTATACTCCCACTTTGGGCCAAGATTATTAACACCTCTCTACTTCAAGGCACAATCCAGGATTGCCTAAAGTCTTGGCAGGTCACCCCTATCCTAAAAAAAAACAGCGACTTGTCACATGAACCTAAATAACTTTCGCCCTATCTCCAACATTTCAACTCCAGCGAAGCTCCTTCAAAAATGTGTACACGTCCAACTCTGTCACCACATTGATCAATTCCGTCTTCTTGACCAATTCCAATCAGAATTCTGCCTGGGGCACAGCATCAAATCGGTACACTCACATATAGCGGAGGATGCTCTAAAAATATTGGACCAAACAAAATCTTTCCTCCTTGATCTATCCTCAACATTCAATGCGGTTCAGTATGAATACCTCCTTGAACTATTGGAACATAGTATGGGACTCTCTGGGACCATCATAAAGTGGTTCACCTCATTTCTCCAAAACAGAACTAAAAAAATCAAGGTTAATCAGCCTCGGTCTAAGTCCCCTCTGGTCACATTAGGAAATGACAGGGTTGCTCCCTCTCATCTACACTCTTTACCTTATTCATGGAGATGCTAACGGCTATTCTGATCTCAACCAACTTTCAGTATTACATGTATGCCAATAACACCCAACTATACCTGAAAGTCACCTACCCTGAAGACATCAGGGCCCTCAACTTAACACTACAAAAATACCAAAAATGGCTGCCATGCAACTACCTCAAACTAAACACGATCAAAACCGAATCCCTCATAATCGGCCCACCCAAACAGTCACCAGTCATTAACAAATGGAAGAAGCACTTAACAGCCTTCAACTGCCTGCCTCAGGTCGTTGATTCAGCGAGATCACTGGGAATAACTCTTGATAAGAACCTTAACATGCAGAATCACATCATTGTTGCCACCAAAGGAGAAAGGAGAAAACCTCCAAATGAGCATCTTAAGAAAATGAAAATCCTTCCTACCCCCCAAGGACTTTAACTCATCAGACCAAGCCCTAGTGAATCCTAGGTTAGACTACGGAAGAGCAACCCTAAGCGGTTTTGCCCAAGTCCAAAATGGCCTCCTTAAGGGCCTCCCTCAACTCAGGTGCAAGGTTCATCACTGGTTCAAAAAGAATTAAACAGATCACCCCTGATTTTAAATCTTTCAAATGGCTCCCCCTAAAGCAAGGATTCAGCTGAAAATTGCATGCATGACCCACAAAGCCCTTCAATATCCCAAGTTCCCTTGCTCAAAAGCTTGAACTTTTGGTGGCTCCAGGTCTTCTAGAAGCCCAAGCTCTCTATTGCTGAAACTACAGTTATTAAATAAAAAGAAAGCCTACAATAGAGCCTTCTCTGGCATCACTCTGAGAATTTGGAACTCCCTCCTGCCTGAAACCAGACTGAATCCCTCAACAGCATCTTTCAGCAAAGAAGTTAAACAACTATCCATGAACGCATTTCTGCCCTAGATGCTTGGAACTCTTCCCACTGAGCTTATCAGGACTCCTCCTCTTCAGTCATGACTACTGCTTGCTTGTGATACTATTGTTTTTGATCTAGCTGTCTTATCTTTGAGGGATCCAGCCCTCGTTGGGGATCTGCCATATCACGTACTGCCTCTTGACAACTATAATATTGATTCTTGGCTTGTCTGTCAAGCAGGGGTTTGGATCAAAGGGGGGTCCTAAAAGGCGTGTTTCCTATTCATATTTTCATAAGAACTTTAGGCACAGCTAAAGACCAAACCACTGAACGGATTTACACCAAATTTGGAAGAAAGATAGCTCTTGGTCCAGGAAGAGTGCTTCTTGTGAATTGGTGTAAATATGTTTGGCAGTTTTTGTGCAATTAAGGCTCTAATCTTTGTATTCTTCAAGCTGTGGATGGTCTGCGGACCCGACAGATCACTTAGAGAGAATAGATTGGCAGCCACCACATCAACAACAAAGTGGCAAAAGCCATCTTAGGACGCGGAACGCAGTCCAGAGTCCTACAGAAAGGTGTAAAAAAGACATAGCGTGCAGGGTAGAGATAGCCTGGGACGAAAAAACGTCTTTTAAAAACATTTGCTGCAAATTTGTGAAGGATCTGAAATTCAAATTACCCACAAGGGTGGGCCAGGGGAGTGTGGGCTGTGCCAATTGTTTTTTTGGGGAACCCACCAATATTTTGGGGAGGCAACTGGGGACGGAGTCTCTGGGGCCACACTAGGCTCAGGGAGGGGGACCACGTCCCCTTCCCATTTATAATGACTGGCGGCCCCCAGGGATTTTGGTTCACAAAAGCCCCCTCCCATTTTTATTGGAATTCGGCCCAGGGCATGAGTTCCCCAGGGCCAGGTAATCCTCTGGGTTGAGCACAAATACACACACACACACACACACACACACACACACACACACACACGCACACACACACACACACACACACACACACACACATATACCCTGGGAGATTTGGCCTCAGGGGGCTCTATTGGTTTGGGGGATGGGCCGTGCGCCCGCCTACCTCTTATTTATATGGTTTGGCCCCAAGAAGATGTTATCCCTCCCTGGGGCCACAATTGGTTTGGGGAGAGGAGCCGTGCGCCTCCTCCTCCTTACATATATGGATTGGCCCCTGGGTATGGGGTCTCTGATGCCACTATTGGCTTGGGGTGGGGGGGTGTTGTGCACCTCCCTCCCCATAAAAACCCAGGTAAACGGGGTCCCTGGGCCCCTTCTGGTTCAAGGCAGGCACCACACCCCAATCTTTTAAAATAAAAACCCGGGGGATGGGGTAGCCACTGCTCGAAGACCAATCCTCTGCCACCAAAGGCTGTGTGCAGTGTGGGGTTCGCTGACTGTGGGCGGTTGGACACAGAGCCTGGAGGTGACCAGCATCTCACTGCTCATTGCTGAATGCTGTGCACAGTGTGGGGTTGGCTGCCTGTGGGGAGGTTGGACGCAGGGCCTGAATGCGCAGATGAGGTTGGCTGCCTGCCGGTGATTTGGACACAGGGCCTGGCAGCCGTGGTGCGCTTGTGTCCTATAACATGCGCCCTCACCATGCGCTGCTAATTCTCACCTAACTATAATGTTACTTTAACATTTGTTTTTTATATATGTGATTTGTATAAATATCTTTATTTATATATCTATACTATAAAGAGACACATATATAGAAAGTCAGATTTCAACATTTTAAGGCTGTAGGTTTGTGTATTACATCAAACACTTCATTGCAGTAAAAGGTAGATGGACAAAGAAATGTGTGATGTAAGGCAGGCGCACTGCACACATTAAGCTAACAGGGCTTTAGCCCCTCCCCCACTCCATCGGCTGGAGAGGGCTGGGCTGGCTAGGTTGGTTCAATAGGACAGATGTTCAGTTAAGTCTTGCTGCCCCGACATTCATAACATGGCCGTTTGGAGCTACAAACACCCTGTTCACTTTACAACATTTACTTTTTCAATTGTTGATACCCACTCCCTTCTCAATTGTTCACCTTTTTCCAGTGGTGCTGGAACATTTTTCGGAGTGGGGGTGCTGGCATCAGTGTTACATCTTTGACCTCATAGGGGTTGTGAAAAGTTCAAGCATCACACAAAGAAGATGTGCAGCAAATGAGCCACACCAGTTCAACAGGGGAGTGGTATAGGTGTGGTTTATAGCCAGTGGTGATTTTTACAGCATACTGTCGCAAATATCTAAAGCATGGGGTCGTACAGCATTTTCAATTAAAAAAAACACTTTTTATTTGAAATGGCAACAAAATTTGCACTGAAACTATATAGCACACAAACGATAATATGTGGAAATCGAGTTTCAGCAAATATTAATCTTTTGCATATCACAAAGTAAAGTAGCTTTGTTAGCTTTCATCTTATTAAATCTTTGTTTTATCACACTTCAGAATTACAAAAATTGAAGAATTACATTTGTGCTTTCCTAACTGCAGATATGTTTTGAAATATTTGTACAGTTCATTTACATGTATTTAAATGTTGTTGTGTTATAAAAGTCATATAACAAACTGACATCATGTAGCTTTCCTTTCACACTCCCTCCTCACTCAGAGAAAGAAAAGTAAACACCACTCTCCATTTTCAAAGAATAAGCAGCCGTTTGTTAGAAGATATAGCCTGACATTTGACCTCTGTCTTGGAACGCAGAGCAAATGTGACAAGATTTAAAAAAACTGTAACCGCGGCGCAAAGTCCGTCGCAGTGCGACGGTTTGATCAAGTGGGCGGGGCTGCGTCGGCCAATGGACGTGAGCAACACTACAGAGGTAGTGCTCGCGACGGCCGTTGGCCGACAGAAGCAGCTCATTTACTTTCTGAACTCCAGCATGATTATTTTGTCGGTGCTTCATCACCCCCAGCACCCCTACTTCCAGCGCCTATGTTTTTTCAGACTAGCAATGATGGTGTTATAGGTGTCTGCAATTAGATGTTAAAGCAGCAGATCGCACATCCCAGCAACATTCATAAAAACAGCAGGGCCTTCATGTAACATTCCTTCTACATCAAAAGATGGAGCGCTAACCCATCACTATTGATTTATTTTTTCAGTGACAGTGAAAGGACACAGCATCTAACAAGGATTATGCATTCCCTAATGTAAATGCTATTTATTTTTAATACAACAAAAGAAATGTTGCATTCTGACACCTGCTAAATGAAATGCTTGATGCTGTTTTATTTTATTTAATTGTTCATATATAATTTCTGCTGTTTCTAAGCACTGGAAATATGATATATAACTACGACACAATGTAATGGTATTTAATGGACCTACTCAAGAAGGATCAAATGCTGAGTCTGACTTGCTAGATTCAGACTTCTGACCTAACGATCACATCACTTCAGCATCAAGCATTAAACCAAATAGTGTATCCATTGTTGTACTTAATGCACACGATGAACAATTAGTGTTTCAAAACCTGCTCAAAGAAGCACTGCGTAAAACATAAGATATTAAATATTTGTTAATGAGTGTTGCTGAAAAATATCTTTGCTGATTTACAGCTTCCTCACTGTGCTACTAGCAGAGGCCAGCAAAGTGTACAACATTGCAGCTGGAAGATGCAAATGTGGGCCTTTTATGGGTGTGAGGAAAGGTGGACTGCACAATAGGCAAAAACACATTTTGGCTCGTGATGCCAATAACCCTCGAATTATTTCTGTCTGCCTCCTTTGTAGCCTTAAATCCCATTGGAAATTTGTTTTTGAGTCAATGACATTGACTAAGACCTCTATTATGCTTGGTAGTATTCCACTGGAAGTGGTAACTCTGAGTGAAATTCTGCCACACGCCAGTCTGAGTGACCTGGTGTCTCTTGGAAATACCAGGTCTTCAAATTTTGGGTTCGATAATCCCACATCTACAAACACCGGATCTGATCATTCAGAGCTTGGAGACACCATATGTACTCACTGAATGTGACTGTGTACAGCGCACACCCTCAGCATGGATAAGTCTTGATTACATTTAAGTGTTTTTGTCTCTCATTGCTAAGGCAATTTGTACCATTTTAATGCACAGGTGTACAAAACATGTCAACAGTAAATAAATAGATGCAAACAGTTTTGAGCAGGTAATCTATGAATTAACACATATATGAATAGTGCTAAAAAAAACAAGTGCAAAAAATAGCCTTTTGAACTGAAATAGTTTGTCATTGCTCATTAAACTTCACATATTTAAGCATACCTGCATTCCAGAACGCTATTCAAAATGTGGTCAACTTAAGTCAAAATGTCATTAATTATAACAATTACGCATTTTTGTGTATGTTTCTGTATACTGAGCAGATAAAAATCTGGTCACTGTGCATTATGGTCCCATAATGCCAAAATAGTGTTCTGGTGGCGTGAAAATTAACCATGGATCCTTCCTTAGGGAATCCTGGCTTAATTCATATTCACAGTCTATTGTCGATTCCCTATTACCACAGCGTATGCCATCATTCACAATGAAAGACAAAAGAAACAGGATAGTGGTATTACTATCATTTTAAGACTGTATCTTCACTGACTTTTGAATGCTTCAACGTCCCTCTCACTTTTTTCGCCTTCTTTCACAGTCCAGCTACATGTCATCTATACCCCACACAGCCACAACTCATAATGTATTGACCATATAGCAGTGTACCCTTTACGCTGCCTGATAATGTTGAAAATACAATTTTCATGGTCGATTTCAACCTTGATTGAGGCCTTCTTACATTCGAACCATTCATCATCCTAAAGAACCTTGTCAACCTCCATAATTTTGTCCATCATTCGACCCACACATTCTATTTCACCCTCAATAAACCAAGAACTCTGGGCTTTATCATTGCAGGCTTAGAGGGTATCGTTGGTCCTCTTAAAATCAACCAGGGAGATAATTTTTCCTGGTGGAATGCTCACCCCTCTCGACATCAACAGGTCAGATCATTTACTTTTTTTCAAACGGGACCATATTATCTTTCCTTGAACCACAAACATGGAACATTTAGTTTTGCTCCATGGATATAGTGACGCTTTTGGCTCTAGAGGACTCCCCCTACCAAAATTCGAACACAACAGCGTTTCCAAAACCAAACAATTGATGTAAGACCCCTTTGCTCAACAGAGATAAAATGAAGATAAAAACAGAACTCATTGAACTATAAAGTCAAAAGAAGAACTTTCCCAGCCAACAAGATAAACTTGTCTCTGGCTGAACAGGATCTACAAAAGAATCCATGAAGAATTCACAATGACTATTGTTTTACCCTTGTCATGGGATGAAAAGGTGTGTTGTGTTGTAGTATTCTTAGTTAAGAATGTAGAAGTGTTCTTAGAATAGGAATGCATGTGTGGGGTTCCAGGGAGGGACAGTTGATGGGAAATGAGGACATGTAAAGATCGTTATGAGCAGAGTTGCCAATAAAGTACTTGAAGCAGGTACCCTGACTGAGACCCATCTTTACAATTTTGGCGACGGAGCATTGGGCAACTCTGCGTGGACCCACTGAGATTGAAGGAAAGAAATAAAGTGAAGGACAGGAAGATACAGACGGACAAGAATAATTCGAACTGAAGGGGAAATTGACATAACTGAGGTGAGCGGAATGACGGAATGACGGAATGAGAAGTAAATGACATTTAAAACTAAAAGAAGGAAATAAGAAGAAAGTATCGTGTTACCGTTAAAGCAGCGCGTGTCAGCTGAAGAGCGCGTGCGGCGATTGAAGCTCTGAGAGGCGCGTGATGTCAGCAAAGGAGCGCGCGCGGCGAATGAAGCTCTGAGAGGCGCGTCGGCGCCCGGCAGCAAGAGGAGCAGCGTCTGGGTGATTGTGACGCGGGAAGAGAGGCGCGTGAAGAGCGACTCTGGCACTGCGTACGGCAGCGGAAAGCAGCGATTGTGACGCGTGAAGAAGGAAGCAAATGTGCACACGCTGATTGGCTAGCGTGTGACGTCATCGCGTCTGCGGCCATTTTAACGAGTTGGGAAGACCTGTACTTGATTTAAGAAAGGAAACGATTGTTAAGCATTGGAAAGGCAGTTTAAAAGTGAAAAGTCGCTTTTGAAGAATGAAATTGCAAACAAAAGGTTAATAAAAGTAGAATTAAAGGAAAGGAAAAGAAGAACAAGCACTAACAGAGAAGAAAAGTTATTGGAAGCGTAATTAATACTTAAAAAATTTTTTTTAAAAAATGTATGCGGCACAAACATTTACATTAACGCCACCAATACCATTTTTAACAGAACCTGGAGAACCAAAAATAAGATGGCAAGAATGGAAAGTTTATTTCAATAATTACATGTTCACTATCAAAAATGATGAAATGACACCGGAAATTAAAAAAGGGATATTGCTACCAGGACCAGAAGGAATCAGGCAATATGTGCGGATGCAAAAGAAGGAAAGAAGTGAAGATGAAACGGATGTATATGAGAATGCTTTGGACGACTTAAAAAGATATTATGCACCAACGGTATGTGTGGCAATTGACAGATACAAGTTTTTCAGGAGGAAGCAAGAACAGGATGCAAAGATTGATGATTATTTGAGCGTTTTGAAAAGAATGGCGGAGAAATGTAGATTTGGACAGATAGAAGAAGAGTTAATAAGAGATCAAATCATTATGCTCACAAACAATAAAAGGGTGCAAGAAAGATTATGGACCATGGGAGATGGAACACTGAATAAGGTGTTAGCGGTAGTAAGAAAGGCTGAAGTATCAGTCAGATGTGCAAAAGCAGCCCTGGAAGAAGAGAAAGGAAAAGATAGAGAAGAAGTATGTGTTGTGAGAAAAACTGTAAGAGCAAGCAGCGTTAGTGCAGAGAAGAGAGATAAATTTGATGAAGAAAAGGCGGAGAGGAAATATTTTCAAACAACAAAAAATTAATATAAAAGAGAAAGCACAACTAATTTAGCATGTTTTAGGTGTGGAAGTTATACACATTTGGCGAACAGCCAAGCATGTAGAGCAAGAGATCAAAAATGTACAGTATGTGGATTAATTGGTCATTATGCAAGAGTTTGTTATAGAAGAGATAAAACTACAAAGGTAAAGTATGTGACAAAGGGAGAAGATGACTTGAGGAAACAAGTTAAAGAAGATGATTCTGATGAAGACGATGACATTTTTATGATAAGAGATTTTATTTTGGATGTAAAAAGTAAAGGAAGAAGTAAACCCAAATGTGAAATTGAAGTGGCGGGGTAAAAGTGATATTGGTGGCAGATTCAGGATCGCCATATACTGTAGTTAATTTGGATATGTGGGAGGACAAATTTGTGAAGGAGATTGGTGTTGATCTAATGAAAAGTGACATAAATCCAAGAGGGTTCACTGGGAAAAGCATTCCTATGGTGGGGTGTAGAAAAGTGACATTTGTGTTTAAAGGGAGAATAGCGGAGGGAAGAATGTATGTTGCGGAATGTGGACCAAGTGTTTTAGGATGGAAGGATCAGGCAAGCTTGGATATAATACTAAATCCGAATGCAAAAGAGCAGGTTATGGTGTTGGGTGAGAATGATGATTCAGCGGGAGAAATTAAAGATGATGATTTAGCGGAGGAGATTAAAGAAGAGTATAGCGATGTATTCTCAGGAAATATTGGCGTGCTAAAGGGATTCAAACATGAGATAAAATTAGAAGAGAATGCTGTTCTGGTAAATTATGGAGTAAGAGACGTTCCGTTTGCAGAATTGGGAAAGGAATTAATAAGGTTAGAGACTTCAGGAATGATGGAGAGGGTTGAGTCATCGGTATGGATAGGTGTGAATTTAACACAAAATGATGAAGGAGAGAATGAAATGGTTATTGGATTCGCATCAAGGAGCTTGGCACCAGCAGAAGAACTTGAATCTGTAATAGAAAGGGAGACCCTTGGTTGTGGGTGGGAAATGGAACATTTCCGAATAGCAAGACTTAAAATGAAATTGCAGGATTACAATGACAGGATTAAATATGTTTCTGGTGTGCAAAGTAAAATTGCGGACTGTTTGAGTAGAATGCCTGTACCGATTAAAGAAGTACCTAGGAATGAGTGGGGTAGGTGTCAAATTGCTATAGTGGAGGAAGAGTTTGAGAAGCCAATTGAAAAAAAAGAATGTCTTCTGCATTATGGAATAGATGGGTTGACGGAGAAAATAAAAGAGAAGGTTTTTGTAGGTTGGAGTGGAAGGAAACCGAATGTAGAAGAAGAACGGAGCTTTTGGGAAGTGAGAAGTGAGTTGAGTGTAGAATCAGGATTTATTTATAGAGGAGGAAAAGTTATACCATTCGGAATTGTTAGGGCAAAGAAGAGAGTTAAAAGTTCATTTTGGTGGTCAAGTGTTGGTATTGAGTTGGAAAGAGTAGTGAAGGTATGCAAGGAGTGTGCTGATTCGGATAAAAGTTTAACAAGTTTAAAACCACCTTTGTCACCTGAAAAGTGTTCTGAGATGGTTTGGGATTTGTTTGCCATTGATTTTGTTGATCCAGTCCAGAGCAAGAATGGAGAGGGTAGGTTTTGTCCATTTGTGATGATGAGAGGTAGGAAACTGTTCACGGGAGATGACATAAGATGGATGGATAGTACCAAATATGTAGAATGGTTACCGGGAAGAGTTGAGGAAAATATTAAAAAAGCACAACAAGTGTACAAAAAGAATTTTGACAAAAAGAGTGTGACGAGAGTGGAAGAACTTTGGGTGAAAACTAAGAAGTGGGGAAAAGTGGCAAAAGGGGGAAGTGTATTTTCTAAGCCATGTAGAGTTGTGGAGTATCTAATGAACTCGATTGGACTCAGCGATGGTCGGATATGGCTTATGAGTCGAATAGCTAAATGTGGAAATGTTAAAAAACGGAAGAGGAGGATGTTGGGGGAGCTACAGTTGTGTTCAAGGATGGGTTGTGGGAAAATGAAGTGGAAGATGAAGTAAGAGCTGAAGAAGATAATTGTATAGGAAATGAAGAGTTGTGTGGTGGAAAAACTTGTACGGTTACAAGGGAACTGGAAAGATTTGGAAGAAGTCATCCGTACTCCTTGCAAACTTAAAGACTATATGTTAGTTTATTTTTTATTTTATTTTTTTTATTTTTTTTTTGTAGACCTTTATGTTATATACTGTTTCCTTTGGCTCATTTATTATTGTCAAGGGGGAAGATGTGTTGTGTTGTAGTATTCTTAGTTAAGAATGTAGAAGTGTTCTTAGAATAGGAATGCATGTGTGGGGTTCCAGGGAGGGACAGTTGATGGGAAATAAGGACATGTAAAGATCGTTATGAGCAGAGTTGCCAATAAAGTACTTGAAGAAGGTACCCTGACTGAGACCCATCTTTACAAGGTGCTGTACTAAACTGGTTCCACTTATAACCTGGCTGTTTCTCAGCAGGCATATTTCTAGGAGTCATTCTGGATTCTAGATTAAGCCTTAATTCAAACATCAAAGCTGTGCTAAATGTGCATCCCTTTATCCATGTGCTCTTAGAAGCATCGGGCATTTCCTTCTCAGATCCAACCTAAACCACTTGGTTCAAGCACTGGTCATATCTGGAATCAAATATTGCAACACACATTTCATGGGCCTCCCTGAGTTAAACCTTGCACCTTTGGAAATCGATCCTCCACTTATTGCTGTAAAGAACACGTTTAATCACCTTTCTCCAATTCTAAAGTCTCTACACTGGCTACCACTGAAGGCACACAGCACCTTAAACATGGCCTGTATCATGTACAAGGTTTTGTCCTCAGAATCACCTCCTTATTCAACCTGCAAATTTACTCTTTCCTTTTGAACAAGCTATCTGATAGGACAAGCAGCCCTTCACCCAGGGCCTTAGCCATGGTGGGAGGGTGGCATTTAAGGGCCGTGCTAGCCCATATTAATCTGTGCTCCCCCACCCCCAAATGACCAAGGCAGCTGGCACAGTATTTGTCTAATTGAAATGAGCAGTGCAAATACTTTTAAATGTTGTTTTAATCTTGTTACGTTTGCTGCATGTTCCAAGACACATTAAATGTCACGCACTGTCTGGGCAAAGGTTGCACTTCATTTGTACCAGTTCCACATGCAAATACAGCTATAAGTAACTGAAAGGTGACCAGTCAACCTTCGCGAAGGACCTTCCACTGCACAGATTCACATATTGCAGCGTTTTCAGTAACTTTTCATCCGTTTGAGTGAGAAACTAAAATAGTTTTTTGTCAAAATATGCAGATTTTGCAGTGGATTATGTGGCAAATTCATAAGTAGTGGGAAATAATACAGCTGCAGAATCGCATAATTTCAGTGGTCCTGCTTACAGGAAGTGAGAATAGAAAGACTCTAGGATGTCAATTAGTTTCTAATACACAGAAAAATGTAAACACATATAAACGAAGTATACAAATATTACAACATATACCAGCAGTTATGAACACAAATAAAGCACATTTTATTTTGTAATTCTAAAGTGTGAAGGAAACAAAGATTTTAATTGGATCAAAACAAATCTTGTTGATGCACAAAGTGTAAATATTGTCTTCGATTGAAGTGCTGCATTTGTGTAGCGCGTACTACCCCTCTGTAAGGCACTGAAGTGTTACCCAGCAAGCTACACCACATAGGATGGTTTATGGTTGGAAGGATGTTGTCTTTGTTTTGTGATCCTATCTGGTAAGTGTTTCCATGTCACGCATAATGATCACCAAGGTGAGGTAATCATGCTATGAAACACAGTGCATAGCACTATGGTGGATGATGAGGTGTGAGAGGTCCAGATGCACAGTTTATGGTTTTTCAGTACGTTGGCAGATTTGGACAGTGCTTCTTGCTATAGGTAGCAAGTGGAGTCATTGCAAGACTGAAGCCATGTGTTCTCTGACTGAAGGAGGAGAAGAAATCTTGTAGCAGCATTTTGAATGAGTTGTATTTTGTGTATGATTAATGCGGGTGCAACAAGGTATAGGCTGTTGAAATAGTCAAGCTTGGAGATTACAAGTGTTACGATGCCTTGCAGTTTTTGTTGGTATATAAGGTACATGTGGATGCAAATTAGTGTTTTCATTGTATAGAAAGCACTCTGTTCTACACTGTTAACATGTGGTATTTCTGTGTGTGTGTGGTATTTAGCTTTAGATCAGTATTAACCCTGGGCGTAGTGTGTGTAGCAGGGCTACGTGGAGTGCCACGTAGTTGGCTTCAAACTCCGTGGAACTCTGCATAGCTCCACTATGTTGCCTGCCTCTACCCCTCTATTAAGATATACTTTAACACTAACTTAAAACAATTAAAAACCACTTACCTTTCAAACGCGGAGTCCCCGGGCTGCTCTCCTCCTCTTCTTCACCATTAGAAATACCGCTTAACAAAACTGCGCATGCTCGCACTTCTGCGCATGTGCATTTCTCATAAGAAATGTGCATGCGCAGGCGTGCATGCATGCACAGTTTTCTCAAGCAATATTTCTAACGGTGAAGAAGAGGAGGAGGGCAGTCAGGGGACGCCGCAGTTAAAAGGTAACCATTAAAGTAATGGGGCGACCCAAAAAGGTACTGGGTTATTTGCAATACAGAATAATGGTCCAAGACCTCTATGTTTTCATTGATGCCTGAATTAATCAGTAACATTTCCAAATCAAGAGCTTGTCATTACAGATCAGCTCAACACATTAAATGTATCTCACTCTACAAGACATGAGAACTTAAAAAAGCATTTGAAAAAGGCAGCAGCAGAAGACAAGTATATATTCAAACACAAGTAATATTTAATATTACCAGGTCAACAAATTACTCATTTCAAACATTTGTTTTTGTAAATATAAATAGCAGTGGTTGCCCCAAATCGAGCGTGCAGATAGAAAAGCTCTAGGTGAAAAGGTGTGTGAAGGGTTAAGACAGAAAGGAATTCACAGAAAATATTTGTGACAAAAAATATTCATAACTGTTTTTATATATACCATATGAAAAAATTAATTGATCGTAGTGTACAACCTGGCCAGAATCAAAAAACAATTTGGCCCAAATGTTTATCTTTAAATGTTCATGACTCCTCAGTGTCAATTCTAGAGTCTGCACATCAATATACAGAGACAAAATGGTCCAGGTATTTGTTACTAAGGGCGTCGACGTTTCGACTCGTCTTTACGGCCTATTGGTCATTAGAGCCTTGGCCATGCGAGTCTTCATCAGGACAAAGAACTGGCGAGGCAACCAAGGGTAATAGATGACCCCTTTCAAAAGGATGGGGTGGCGATTATTCCCATGCTCCCAAGAAGATTTCTTCAATCCAGAATGGTGTTGAGAGGAATGGCTTCTTCCGCAAATTATTAAATCCGAACATGTACTCTCAATAATGAGTATAGCACTTGAAGTATTCAGGGTGTCCTTATCCCTCAATTCCAAAGAGGAGGTGAATTTACTGGAAAAATGATAATGATTCAAGCCTGAATCTACGTAATCAAGCCCTGCGTTTTAGAGTACAATCAAATGCTCCTCCTCCATGTGTTATTCATCAACCTCCGTAGGTGTTAGTAATGTCCCATCCCTCGTATTGTGTGTGCACTACACGTTGTCCATCCGAGTTAACCCACAGCCATGCGATGAAGACTCGCATGGCCAAGGCTCTAATGACCGATAGGCCGTAAAGACGAGTCGAAACGTCGACGCCCTTAGTAACTAATACCTGGACCATTTTCTCTCTGTATATTGATGTGCAGACTCTAGAATTGACACTGAGGAGTCATGAACATTTAAAGATAAACATTTGAGCCAAATTGTTTTTTGATTCTGGCCAGGTTGTACACTACGATCAATTAATTTTTTCGTATGGTATATATAAAAACAGTTATGAATATTTTTTGTCACAAATATTTTCTGTGAATTCCTTTCTGTCTTAACCCGTCACACACCTTTTCACCTAGAGCTTTTCTATCTGCACGCTCGATTTGGGGCAACCACTGCTATTTATATTTACAAAAACAAATGTTTGAAATGAGTAATTTGTTGACCTGGTAATATTAAATATTACTTGTGTTTGAATATATACTTGTCTTCTGCTGCTGCCTTTTTAAGTTCTCATGTCTTGTAGAGTGAGATACATTTAATGTCTTGAGCTGATCTGTAATGACACGCTCTTGATTTGGAAATTTTACTGATTAATTCAGGCATCAATGAAAACATAGAGGTCTTGGACCATTATTCTGTATCGCAGTTAAAAGGTAAGTGGTTGTTAATTGTTTTAAGTTAGTGTTAAATTATATCTTAATACTGGGGTAGAGACGGGCGGCGGGCCAACTCTGCTCCGCTGCAGAGTGTGTGGAGTTTTGCCTACTCCGTGTTCTCCGCGGAACCCAGAGTAGGCAAAACTCTGCACACTCCGCGGGCGGAGCGGAATTCCCCACCCACAGTTAATCAGTATTCATCATCCACATGTTGACGTCCCGAAGGCAGTCATCAAGCTTTAAATTGTAGAAGTCTTCCAGACCATCTATTTTTACAATAACTTGTGTATCATCTGCATAGTTGTAACAAGTGAGGCTCAGTGATGTAATCAGGCTTGGTACAAGGGTTAGATAGATGTTGAATAATAGATTTTTTTGGGGGTCTTGACCTGAGAAAATCTACTATGTGTATATATATATATATATGTATATAGAGATAACTCTAACCACTAGTATATGCAGTAGACCTTTGTACTCTCTACCATTCCTATGTGACTCTTAGAGTATATCCATTCGTATCCCTTCCTTGAGTTATTTTACTACTTGTACATTTGCAATTTTTTCTGTTTATATCTCTTCCTTGTGTGACTTTTTAACTTGTACATTTGAAATTTTTCTTTCTGTTTGTATCTCTTCCTTGTGTGACTTTACATCTTGTACATTTGCAATTTTTTCCGTTTGTATCTTTTATGTAACGCATGTCTTCTGAGGTGCACTGGCCGCTGCATGTGGTGAGGTAGGGTTTAAAAATGTGGCGTTTTGAGGTTAGCACTGTTTTATTCAACTTTAGCGCATATATTTGGCCATGGAGGCGGCAGCCTTGGTGCGGGAAGCTCTGCGCACCTTATGTGAGGACCTTATTGTTCCCGGTGTGTTGGCAGAAGCTTGTACATTTGCAATTTTTTCTGTTTGTATCTCTTCCTTGTGTGACTTTCCTATTTGTACATTTGCAATTTTTCTTTCTGTTTGTATCTCTTCCTTGTGTGACTTTACATCTTGTACATTTGCAATTTTTTCTGTTTGTATCTTTTATGTAAAGCATGTAATCCTAAGTCCTTATGTTTTGCAACTGGTTCTTATGTAAAGCACTCTGACACCTTCGGGTAAGGTTTGCGCTATAAAAAATCGCATTAAATAACATAACATAAATAAATAAATAAGGGAACACCCCAATATTGTGCATGAGGAGCTGATATGGAAGGTGGTACTACACTTATTCCGGGTCTGGTGGCTCAGTGTACTAATGCGTCCACTGGAGGGGCCCATATTCGATCTCCAGGTCACAGGTTCAAATCCCAGCAGGTTCACTCAGCCTTTCATCCATCTGAAGTCGATGAAATATGTAACGCTGGGTAACAATAAACATCTGTTATTCAGCGCCAAGATACCTACGAGTGAACACGTGCCTTACAAATACACATGTTATATTTATGTTATGGTCACAGCTGAGAGGCCAAGAATTTTATGTACATTAGCTGAACTCTCTTCTCACCTTTCACCTATGATATGTCAAACAAGAATTTGCTGAAAGAAAATATTGCACCACTGTACAGGACATTGAGTCATATTCTTCTTAAGCCAGCAACTTTCATGAGCTTTCCTATGCTTGATACCTACATGGTTGTCACTACCTAAATCTACTAGCCATTTAGAAGAAGGTGCCAATAATGAAACTTTAAATTTTAAAATGGCATCTTGCTATCATTAGCCTATAATGCTGGGGCAGCTATCACAAGTCAGGTATGACTTACATTTGAGTGAAATTGCTCTAGCCTACACTGGCCTGGTGTGAAATATATCCTGGTGAGATAATGTATCTGATCTAGATATCTTTATTTTGTTTGCAGAAGCCAGATAGTTTGTTAAGTTAATGTGCCTGCTGCAGAGGGCTGAAAATAGCCGGACTAGCAGTAGCATGAATCAGAAATGACCCAATATAGCCTACTATGTAACAAAGGGCTGCTATAACATACTATCATAGTTTAATATAGTTTAATACCGAGATAACCCTGCCAGACTCAACTTGCTGAGGATTCATCTCCTTGAACCAAATATTGTGGAAACCATAATCAAGGAATCTAAGGCTGTAAGCATTCATATTATAATTGATTTCCCTGGACATCTCCACAGAACATCGACTAACATTTTCTGACGTTTGTATATTGTATTTAAGATCTGTGTAGTTTAAATCTGCTTTTTGAAATGTACTGACTCCTTTGAAATTCTGCTTTATCCTTACCTATTTTAAGGTCATAGCAAATAAATTGCTTTTACGAAGTCCTATGTAATCAAAGCACAAAATTCCTAATACTTGGTGAATATATGCGGTAGCGTTTTTATTGGGAGAACTATGGGAACGCTGGGCAGTAGGAATTTTATGGATCCTCACAGATTCCAGATTTTTTCTCAACAAAAATATGGGTGAAATCTAAGATTTAGCCAAAGTTTGGTGTTTGCAGGGCATTCTGAGTAAGAAAGGGTACTGGGATCCACACAAGTAACACCGCCCCACACTACCCTAGGTGCCTTGTTTTGAGAAATGTCTGGAATGGCAGGTTTCCCTGGGTGCAGACTGAGCCCTTACTTAAATACTGCAGGCAAAAGCTGTAACAAGACAAAAGCAAGAGAAAGCACTCCGAAAAATGGGCGGAGAGAAAGGAGAAAGCAGTAAATAACAGGGAAAAAGCAGGAGAACGCAGTCAGAAAAATGGGGGGAGAGGAAGGGAAATTCAGTAAAAAACAAGGCAAAAGCAGGAGAAGGCACTTAGAAAAACGAGAGGAGTCGAGAGGAAAGAAAAAGCAGTACAAAACGAGAAAAAAGAAGCCAGGAAAAAGTATTCAGAAAAATGGGGGAGTGTAAGAGAAAGCAGTAAAGACAGACAAAAGCTGAAGAAAACAGTCAGAAAAATGGGGGGAGGAAGGGAAGAGCATTAAAAAACAAGGCAAAAGCATGAGAAAGCACTCACATAAATGAAGGAGAAAGCAGTAAAAAATGGGACAAAAGCAGGAGAAAGCAGTCAGAAAAACAGGACGAGAGGAAGGAGAAAGCAGTAAAAAATGGGGTAAAAGCAGAAGAAATCCGTCAGAAAAACGGGTAGAGAGGAGGTAGAGAGCAGAAAAAAATTAGGCAAAGGCAGGAGAAAGCAGTGGATTTAAATGTTGTGCCGCCATGGGAGTTATATGATTATCTGGTGTGGTGGGGTTATACCTGGTGATGTGGTATTATATCTGTGAATGATGTGGATGCCATCCAGTGCCACTGCCAAGGCAAGTGCTGTGGGTTTATAGATGCTGGCGCTGTGCCAAGTGTTTTGGATGCAATCTGGGGCTCTGGGTGGAATCCAGTGCTGCTGGGGCAACTGCTGTGCGTGCAGTCTGGTGCTGGGGCAAGTGAAATCTGGTACTACACTGTGTGTGTGTGTATGTATATATATGTATATACTGTATATATTGTGTGTGTGTACATATACCCACATACATACACCTTTCCTTTTTCAAGTTTCTATTACTGCATACATGGCTGTATGTATTAAAAAAATAGTGCATTGTAGGTGAGTTATTTAACGTTCACAAATCTCATCATGCCAATATAACTATGTATTATGCAAGGAAAGCTTGGTTCGCATTGAAGGAGAAATTTAAAGGGAATTTTCAACTCCCTGCAGCTCATTTACAACTCAGTTTATTTAATACAGCCAGCCTGGTGATGAGCAGAGTATTTAATGAGTCCCAATTCTTTTTTTAAATGGACTTCCACAATTTCTTTTCCAAACGAAAATTGGATGATTTAGAATCTGATATTAAGGAAGCAAGAAAGTAATCGAGACATGGTGAACAGGAAGCAGAAGAACCAAGCACAAGCAGTTCTGCAGGTCCAGTTTCAGCTCCAACAGAATGTAGCCATGATGTTGATGCTACTGTAAATGATATTGGATTGTGTGTTAATTCATCGAAAAAACTGACACATGATGTAAAATACAATCTTCTAATAAATACGTGTACTCCACCAGAAAAGTATGTCTTCAAGAAGGATTCAGGTGAAACATGCTATTTCCATCATATGTGGATTAATCAATATTCACCATGGCTTAGCTTCTCTCCACAACTAAAAGGTGCGATTTGCAAGTGTTATGTTCCTGAGTTAGGGTCATGCAGGGAAGCAGCTTATGTCTTACATTGCCCTAGAAAATAACATTTCAACTGTGAACTTTTGCACAGATTTGCATGCACAATAATGTTGGATTCGTTTCTTTGAAATTACTTTGTTTACACATTCGGCTTTGCACATTATCACAACGACTTGAACATCATGTACTAGGCCTCTCTATGCACTGGGTACAAAAGTCGTACTATTTTCATCCACGAGGTGACATCTTTATCTACATCTCTTCTGAGCTGGGATGGTGCATTGAGCTAAAAAACGGTGATGGATTAAAACCATGATCTCTTGACTTGGTAAGAGTATTCTGCATCATTCAGAAACTCTGTCCATCACCACCCCCCTTTTCCAAAATCGGTTTATCCACACTATGTGTGGGAGGGTATGCTCAGACGTGAGTCCCTTGCTCATTGCACCATCAGGATTCAAGCAAGCCGGGCCGAAGAAGGCTGTGATGCCAGAAACCGGTCCCCGGAAGCTTGTTTCCTTACCAGTATAAGAATTGGCTTGGTAGTTTGGTTTGCCCTGTTCCCATCATGCACTGGGGCAGGAACAGACTAATTTGCATATATTCAGGTTCTGAGCTGGGATGGTGCATTGAACTAAAAAACGGTGATGGATTAAAACCATGATCTCTTGACTTGGTAAGAGTATTCTGCATCATTCAGAAACTCTGTCCATCACCACCCCCCTTTTCCAAAATCGGTTTATCCACACTATGTGTGGGAGGGTATGCTCAGACGTGAGTCCCTTGCTCATTGCACCATCAGGATTCAAGCAAGCCGGGCCGAAGAAGGCTGTGATGCCAGAAACCGGTCCCCGGAAGCTTGTTTCCTTACCAGTATAAGAATTGGCTTGGTAGTTTGGTTTGCCCTGTTCCCATCATGCACTGGGGCAGGAACAGACTAATTTGCATATAGCCAGGTTCTGAGCTGGGATGGTGCATCGAGCTAAAAAACGGTGATGGATTAAAACCATGATCTCTTGACTTGGTAAGAGTATTCTGCATCATTCAGAAACTCTGTCCATCACCACCCCCCTTTTCCAAAATCTTTATCTACATATCCATAACATCACTAATCAAACGCGCACATCGGAAGGCCGCCTTTTATTATAAATAATAGGAATCCTGATAGATTGGTAGAGAAGGTACTTTTTCTGACACCGAGGCTCCTTTCATGCCTGGAAATCACTATGCATTAATCTGACATCTCGTGAGAACTGTCCAGTTTGTGACCAAGACAGGATCCTCCACTCTATCTGAACAGGTAATGGGGTTGGATCGTCCCTTGGGGGGATTCTTGGCTCTATACATACACACACTCTAGGTACACTTAGAGTAGTGTTTGCATAGTAGGAGTACACAAGATTACTGACTTGTTTATATGCCTGCATATCTTCAATTGTTTAGCACCATGGTAGAACTATACTATTCACGCTTTTGGTGCTTGTAATTACGTTTATCTGCTTCTGTCTACTTATCATTGCAGGACACGTATTTTATGCAAGAATAACGTTGAGAATAAGTGAGCACAAGTGACTGAGCAAAAGATTCTGTACTGTTTCCAGGATTCCTGAGGAATCAGGGTTGTCATGTTCAATCGTTGCCAGAAACTATTAACTCCCTGGTAGGTTAGGGGGTTTACGGTGGCACTGTGCGCTAGCTGGTCTGTAGGCCAACATATCCTGAGGAGACCTGTGGAATCAGTCTTGATGCCAAGCGCTTCGTATATGTTGTCTGAACAATGCACAGGTCCTACGGATTGGTAGGAACTACACAACATGGCACCACCAACGTTGGTTAGGCACTTATTTAATGGTCAAATCTGAGTAGTTCAGTCGTGATTTCTCAGAGACCCTTACTCACATTTTAACTGAAGATGTCGGTAGTGGAAAGGGAAAGAAATCTACCTCCGCTGAGTATGTATACACTTTGTATTGGCTGTAGGTTAATCAAGCTTTTGAGGATTAAAGGTTCTTACACTGTGCACACTATTTATAACAATTTGGCAAAATATTATTGCTTTAACAATGACAGAACAACTCGATGAGGACGTTGGAGAACAGTTAGTTGGACTAAATATTTCAGCAAATTGCAGACAGGCAGTTACCATGAAACTACTACAACCTGGCCTCCTGGTAACTGGTGGAGATGTTACCTTTGAGGTAAAAGCACACAAAGCATTCAGAACAGAGGTATTCTATTATTAGGTTAAATTCCCACCTGCGGATGAACAAACAATGTTATTTCATGAATACTTTGACGATAAACCATATGATGAGTATTTTCCATACGTGGATTTAGAAGTCCCATCAACATGCCAAGAGCCCATTAACTGGTTTAAAGGCACCCTAACCCATACTACAGAACACGTCAGACTCGGTTCGCTCAGCAGAGAAGGAGCGACCTGGCCGGTCTTAGCATCATACATGCTGCATCCGGACGTTACTGCCCTAACACCATCAGGGATGCACAAAACTTTACAGAGATTTAGTAAAGTTTTACAGGAATCTAACACAATATGTAATGGGAACATTAATAGTCCAACCTGTGGGGTCTGCTCAAGCTGCACAACCACACCATGCATCCTCAGGTATTAGCCCACTAACACTAAATGTGATCATGGGAAAGGTTCCCACCAGCTTGGAGCAAATGCCGTCTGGGCACAAAAAACATCACAGCTTGAAGCAGTCTTTCCCTATACCGGCCCACAGGAAAAATACACAATATTGACAATTTGCTTGCCGATGTGAATGGCTCCCCAGTTAGAAGATTGTGCCACATGGGGTAAAGTATTCGCTGCCATAAACACCAGAACGTATGGTACCCTTTTAATAGCAGTCATACGAGATTCAGAACGAGTACGGGGCAGAGCCTGTCTTAGATCTGGAAATTAAACTGATGGGCAATTTGGGCCAGGTATCTACAATTACGTTGAGGGGAGGTAGCAGCGGTGGCCATACGCCAACGTCTGAGGGAATTCACTCCCATTCAGCAGGAGCATGAATTACCTAAGATTATCGAAGAAACATATGCCTCTTTAGGCAGAGATAATCTGAGAGCCAAACCTGGGAAACCAATAGCTAAGAGTAGTTCTGAAAAGGATAACTCTAAGGAAGCACGTGATTCTTCAAAGAAGACAAGGGATAATAAAAAAAAATGAAACAAAACAAAACACAGTCACAGGTGGGTCTCCTTAACAGAAACACACCGACAGGAGATATAATTTGCGCAACCGTGACAATATTAGAAAACCTGCTAGGTATCAGGATATAGATACACGTTCCTCTTGTTCCTTTCGTGAGAGACAGACGGACAGTCACAGCATAGATCGGAAGAGCGAGTCAAACCAAAGAGAGAGACACTTCGCATTGTGGATTACATCATTAAACAGGAAAGACTTCAAAACCTCAATTTAAAAAGAAGACGGCAGCCTGGATTAAAATTTGAAATGCCCAGTACAAAGGCCTCTGCTTCTGAACGGGGAATGGGCAGTGAATATGCTGGACAGCATGACAGAAGTCACCATAGCTTGCCAGAAAATGATGCAGGGAGCTTAAGCTCTAGTCCTGAAGAGTGCACTCCTGATAATACACCGATGAATGCTATCAACCTGGGTAAAGACAATGATATTGAAGACATGGCAGGACTGAGTACTTCGAGCACTTTGAGGGGTCAGAGTAGAACCTCCAGCAGGATATAATAACAGTCCCAGTAAGTAATAGGTACTCGGTCCTAACATTAGCTGATGAGCAGGAAGCACCATCTTCAGAAGTAAATGGGGACAGGCAGTATAGCCTACGCAGGTCAGGTGTGGGAGTGCCTGTAATAAACCAAGAGACTGAGATCTCACTGGCTAGTATGCTACTGGAGTTGAAGAATAATATTAAAAAGCGTTTTGAGGTATCGGAGACAATCAACTAGGTATACAAGCATCTTGCTCTGAACTAGCTCAGAAGCTAGACGAGGTTACCTTACGCACAAAGATCTTGGAGGAAGAAGTTGCCGCTGTGAAACAGGACATTGAGAAAAATGTAAGCGAGATCTCTAATCTTGACAAACAAAATCAAATGCATAGAGAGAATAGAGAATCATTCTAGCAGGAATAATTGGAGATTACTAAATATCCCGAAAGCGAGAAAGGGGCAGATATGAAGGCTTTTATAATCTCCCTCCTTCGAAAAACGATCCTGAAGGATAAGGAAAGATAAATCTTGAGCGAGAAATACAGAGGGCACACAGAGAGCCGCGTTGACGTAATCCACAAAGACCCACACCTGGGAAGATATTGGTAAACTTCCTTTCCTATACTATTAAGGAGGAGCTACTCAGCAGCGCCTTACAAAATGGCCCTTTTGCGGTTAACGCTACTCTCTCCTGGTCAGATCTGATGTATGTAAGGCCACAGAACAAAAGCAGTGGGAGCTAGGTGGAAAGATGGAGGAACTTCGCAGGCTGGGGGTGAAAGTTCAGGTAAAATTCCCCCCTATGCTGCGTAATAGGTTGAACAATCAAATGTACAAATAGCGTTCAGTGGACGAAGTGGAAGCGTTAATAGACAGAACTAGTAAAGAAAATACCTCGAAGTAAAAAGTTAGCTCTCTATACACTAGAAGTGTGTTAGCAAGTTCCCCCGATGGTATGCCCATAGGCATTATTATGCCTAATAATTTCGGGAGGGTTCCCCAGGGTGGGCATGGGTGGGGAAGGTGGTGGGGGAGCACGGGTGAAGAGCAGTGGGAAAAAAAACAAAAAGTCCTCAATACCTATCATGCAGGAATATTTTTATAATTTAGGATTGAAGCTAGGAAGGGAACTTATTAGGAAAGATGGCTTTGGCTAACATTCCGAGCATCAATATTCTCACATGGAATGTGAATAGTCTTAGGTCCAAACCCAGGCAGAGGAAAATATTGGAATATCTAAAGAATAGTCAAGCACAGGTCATGCTTTTACAGGAATTCGCACCTTTTGGCAAATGAAAGTAAGGAGCTGTTTGGGAGGTGTGGTTGGGTTCAAAAGTTTATTGTTTCAGATCAACTGCATTGCTGTAAGGGAGTTGCCATCTTAATCAGGAACAGTTGTGGAATAGAAATGAAAGAGTCTAGCACAGATAGTTCGGGTAGGTGGGCACTGGCTCGTTTAAAGTGGGATTTCTTATGTATGGGATATTATGGACCCAATGAAGATAATCCCCAATATATTGCAGATTTAGAATTGAGGATGGCAGCAATTTCAGCTCCCGTAATTGTAGGCGGGGACTTCAATGTTCTGGTGGACCCCGTGTTAGACCGGTCTACAAGAAGAGAGAGTGCATATGTCCCCAGAATGAGAAATGCCCTGAAGGGAGTGATACGTGATTTTAACTTAGTGGATGTCTGGAGACATTTGAAGGGCAAGACAAGGGGGTACACGTATCATAGTAAAAAACATCATCACTTTTCGAGACTTGACTATTTTTTAGCTGATAGATCTTTTGCAGCAAACATTAGGAAGATTAAGCACCTCACTGCCCATATCTCAGACCACTCACCTGTAATGGTAACTGTACAAGCTTTGGGGCCACAACCACATAGGAGATGGACATTAAAGCGCGCATTGCTCCTGTAAGAGGGGGGTAGAGATAGCTTTGAAGGAAGCAACAACCGAATACTTTGTCAATAATAAAGATACTGCCCCCCGGGTATTGTGTGGGATGCCTTTAAGGTATATATTCAGGGAATTTTAAAAAAAGCCTCACCTTATCAGAAAATCGCAAAGCACGGTTGGAACTAGAGAATATGGAAAAGGAGATTGGGACTTTAGAGGAGGCTCTATATTCGATCAGTATGGGGGAAGAAAAAGCGAAGATGGAAGGGAGGTTAGAAGAGGCACAATTGGAATTTAAAATAAGGATAGAACAAAAGTGTAAAGCTATATGGCAAGTAGCGAATATAAAGGAATTCGAATACGGTGAGAAAGCAGGAGCTCTGCTTGCTTGGAAAGTGAGAGTTGAAAGGCTAAGGAACGATATAAAGGAGCTAAAAAGTGAAACAGGAGAAAAGTTGGACAGCTGGGATGCAGGAGCACACAGTAGCATTGTTTTCACAGCTTTATATGGAAAACATTATGTCTGATACCGCAAAGGTCAGTTGTTGGCTTAGTTCACTTGATCTAACGGTACTGAACGATGAAGGAATAGAAATGTTGGAAGCACCAATTACACAAGAAGAGATAAGAGGAGCAATTAAAAAAAATTAAAATGAGAAGGCGGCAGGGCTTGACGTTGTCCCAGTGGAAGTATATATAATCTTAATAGATGAAATATTACCTGTCTGGGAGAATATGTTCAACTTGATATATAGAGGGGAAGTGCAGGTCCCAGAATCATGATGTGAACCCTCTACAGTTCTAATATTGAAACCTGCTAAGTAATACTTCTGTTAATACATGAGGATCAGAAGAGGTTTATCCCCGGGAGACAAATGTGCGAGCTGACCCAACAATTAATAGGATGTATCGATATAACTACCGAAATATCTGTCCCTTTGGCGGTTGTCACATTGGACACCGCAAAAGCGTTCGATCGAGTTTGCTGGGAGTAGTTATGGGTAGTCTTAGAATTTATGGGATGTGGGCCTTTCTTTATAATCACATTAAAAGCACTACATAGTTGTTCTACGGCTAGGATTCTTTTAAATGGAGCTCTCACTAAGAGTTTTATGATCACGAGAGGGATGCAACAGGGCTGTCCAATTTCACCTCTGTTATTTAATTTATATCTAGAGCCATTTTCCCAGGCGCTTCGCCAGGACAACCAGGTGAAGGCTTTCGGTGTAGGAATGTTTGAAAAAAAAATCTCCTTATATGCGGATGACTTAATCATTTATGCAGCAGACCCGGTCACAACAATCCCAAGGGTAGAGCAAAAGGCGGAGGAATATGGGGCCCTGTTTGGATACTTAGTAAATAGGGAAAAAATGGGATTATGTGCTGGAACATCCCGGACTGGAGGGGGAGTGTACAGAGAGAGATTAGGGTTTTAGGAATTAACATTCTCAATACAGTGCAGGATGTTCCACAGCACAATCTTGAGAGAATCACAAAGGAAATCGAGAGAACATTAACTATGTGGAAGAATCTTCCGTTAACGATGTATGGAAGGGTCATTCTCCAGTATTGGCATGTGATCTATTTCATAGATCACATGCCAATACTTAGATTCACATGCCTGAATCATTCCCCGTCGTCGGAGTGGGAGTCCCACGGTACATAAAAAAGCAATAATTATACACATAATAACCAAAAACCTTGGTTACATAAAACCAGGAAGTAAAGTAGCCCAAAGCTACAAGGAAAAAAGTTCCACATATATGACTATCTTAGTCATTATACATAGTCAAAACTGCAGCCAATCAGGTGACAGCACCCGCCAGAATGTTCTCCTCAGAGGCTCAGGCTCTCAGATTTTCTACCGCACGTTGTGTGAAGGGAGTCTCCCTGAGCTCTACTCAGTACTTTCCTAATTCCTCAGGAATTTCTTCACTTATGATGTCTTCTTCAAAGAAATCTCTCTTTAGACCTTGTGAGTCTTGTGGGAAGCTCTGGCTTTTTTCTGAAGATCCCCACAAGAAATGCATTTACTGCCTTTCCCCGGATCACCAGGTGAGAGACTGCAAGATATGCAGGACCTTCCCTCAGAAAACGCTCAGGGACAGAGAGGGGTGCCAACTTCTGTGGCTACAGAAGATTAAGGACCAAGACAACCCCGCATCTGAGGTGGGAAGTATTGCCTCTGGTTCAACTGTGTCCTCTAGGAAGAGGGTTGCTGATGAGGATTTGTCTTCTCCTGGGGCTAAGGTGTTGAGAAAACAACAACCCTCTAAGGGTTCTGAATTGCCTTCTACCTCAATAAAGGCTCCTCCACCTTCTAAGGGCAAGCCCCTGCCTTCCACGCCTGAGAAAAAGTGTGAAGTCTCTGGCTTCAAAACGGCCTTCTGAGAAGGATTTACCTCGGAAAAAGACCCCGACGACTTCTTCGTCGACGAAAATCACCATTGACGCGACTTCTACGTCGACGGTTACCTTCTCATCGCCGAGACCTCAAATGATTATGTCATCCCCGTCGACGCTGGTCTCCGTCTCTGTGAAGCCCATCTCGTCAACGAGGGAGATAGTGCCTACCGTCGACGTCCCGTCATCGACGAAGGTTAGAAGGATCTCGTCGACAGCTGCTTTGTCATCGACCACCTCGGCGTCGAAGACTGCCTCGTCGTCGGCTGCCTCGTCGACAGCTACCTCGTCATCGAAGACTACCTCGTCGTTGACGACCACCTCGTCGACGAAGTCTGCCCCGTCGAAGAAGACTTCCTCGTCATCGAAGATTATCTCGTCGTCGAAAACTTCCTCGTTGACGGTCTCAACTTTGCCTGCAGTTCAACCGACGACGACTCAGTCGACGGCCCCCCCGTCGACGCTGCATTTATCATCTTGCACAGAATTGCAGGTCTGGTCAGCATCTACGACTACGGTAACATCTACACCGTCTACGACAGCATCTTCTTTATTACAGAGATGCTGTTCTTCACTGGAGGCCATTTCTCCATTGCATATTTCTCTAACCAAAGTACCTCTTCAGGTTCCTGAACAATTACTGAATTCGGAAGAGAGTGAGGAGGACTCTGAAGTGGATGACAGATTTCGCACTGCCAGAAGCCCTTCAGAATTGTTCATTAAATATCAGGAGGATGACCAGGATGAACAGCCTTCCCCAGAGCCTGTGGCCCCCCCTCCTGATACCATACCTACAGCTCAGATGCCTCTAGCTCTGCTGAACAATCTTCAATATATGCTAGATGACTATTATCGCCGGTTTCCTCCATCTGAATCAGCGGAGTCCGTTCCACCGACACCTGTACCTCAAGCTTCCACCTCTGCATTCAGGTCTCCTAGACCACCCTCTCCGGTGCCGTCGCATCATTCACCTGATGCAAATTCATCTGATGACGATAGGGAGGAAGGAGAAGTGGATGATAGATCTCTTATGTCGGAGTGGGTCGACTACCAAATTCAAACTTCATCTTCTACAACTCCAACTCCCATTGATTCTCCTCCAGTGGACATCGGTAGCTTTCACCTCCTCAAGGGAAGGGCAACGCAAAGGTTCCTTCTACCCATGGAAACGAAGAAGGATGAATGCTTCCTTTATGATTTCAAGGATCAACCAAGGAAACAGATATGGACTATCCCCATTATTGATTTTATCTGGAAGGAAGGATTGAAGGTCATTACAACTCCTGCTTCTATCCCTCCAGTTTTGCCCCTTCTCGAAAAAAATTTAAAGCGCCAGACAACTCACCGGCATGCCTAAGAGGTCAACCAAAAGCTGACTGTGTAATTGTGCAAGCTGCACAAAGACGGGCTAGAAATTCTTCTTCCCCAATCACAGCTCCTCCTGACAGGGATGGCAGACAATTAGACTCAATTGGCAAAAAGGTCTCCATCATGGCAGCAACGACAGTCCGTGCTGCTAATTCACTAGCCATCTTAGGTCGGTACGACAGGCAAATGTGGTCGGACATTTCGCCATGTATCAACATGTTGCTAGAAGCTTCACACTATATGCGGATCTCCTTGCGCCGCAGTTGCAATTGGTATATGGGGAAGCATGGGAGCTGGGCAGACTGCCACCTTCTACCAGGGAAGCGATTATAGTCCCGCTATTGAAAAAGGGCGGGGACCCATCCTCTAGATCGGCGTACCGACCGCTTTCGATGCTTACAGTTGATTACAAGGTCCTGAGCAAGATCCTGGCTACGCGGCTCTTGGAGCACATGACTACGCTGGTGCATTCGGATCAGGCGGGCTTTATCCCCACCAGGAATACAGCGTTGTGCATCCGGCGGATGATTCGGATTATGGGAGACGGGAGCGAGGGCTCACTGGAGGCGGTAGTGTTGTCGGTTGATATAGAGAAAGCGTTCGACAGTGTGGAGTGGCCTTATTTGTTTCAGGTGCTGCGGGCGTTTGGCCTAGGTGACAATTTTATATGCCGGACCACCCTGTTATACAGCTCTGCCACGGCTAGAGTCCGTACGGGGCGTACTATATCGGCGGCATATCAGGTAGGGAGAGGCACTCGTCAGGGCTGCTCATTATCTCCATTGTTATTTGCATTGGCGATTGAACCGCTGGCGGCCCATGCCAGACAGGGACGATCGTATGAGGGAGTGCGGCTGCGTGGGGAGTTCCACTATATATCTCTATATGCAGATGACCTGCTGTTGTATTTGGCGGATGTGAAGGGGTCCCTACGTGGCGCCAGAATGCTTCTACAGGAGTTTGGCTACATGTCAGGGTTGCGGGTGAATTGGAGCAAGACCTGTCTGTTTCCTTTGACCCCGGGCCACCAGCAACCTCAGGCGGTGGGAGAACTAAGATGGGAACCTAGATGCCTGCCATATCTGGGCGTCCGCATCTATCACGATCAGTCCGACTTAGTGGAGGGCAATATAGGAGGGGCCCTGAGGGGGATTAAAGGTAGTATGGAGTTTTGGCGAACCCTCCCCTTATCGGTGGCCGGGAGAGTAGCGTTATTAAAGATGGTGGTGCTCCCACGACTCCTCTATTTCTTCCGTACGTTGCCAATATGGATCCCGGCGTCCTTTTTTAGGACGCTACGAGCACTGACGACTGGGTTTATTTGGGGCTCGGGTAGAAGGAGAGTAGTGCTGAATACCTTGATGAGAACTCGGGAGGAAGGGGGACTGGCAGTCCCGGATTTTGAATGGTACTACTTGGCGGCACAGTTGCAATGGCTTACACAGTCCGTAGCTCGGGAATTTAGAGGCCCAGACGGCCCACAGGGGAGGATAATTCCCCGTCATGTGTTGTCTTTTATAGTTCTTCAACAGAAAATCAGGGTGGATCAGCTCACCCTCGAGGAACGCACACTCCGCTTATGCTGGAACCGAAGCCAGAGGCGAGCGGGCTTTCCTAACCCATATGCACCGGAGATTCCCTTGGGCATGTGCACGGCCTTCCCGCATGGATGGGATTGGTCAGCGCTGGCTGGTTGGGAAGAGCTAGGGGTCCACATGATGGGAGATTTATATATGGATGAAACCCTCCTCCCGTTCCAGGAGTTGCAGAGCGCCTTTGAGTTACCGAAAGGGGAGTTCTTGCTGCATTCCGCCCTTGTGGCAGGGATTCGGAAGCACTGGAGGCTGGGGCTGTCGGAGCCGCCGACCTCACTGGGCTGCCAGTACGTCACTATGTCAGCGGGCACATTCAAAGCTATAACCAGTTTATATAGGCGATTATCTACGGAGAAACACATGCCCCTAGCCGCGCTTAAGGATAAATGGGAGACGGACTTAGGCAGACCCATACCCGAGACGACTTGGCCTCAGTTATTGAGAAGAGCATGGAAGGGCACACGTAACGCCAGGTTTCAACTAGTCCAATTCTTTACTCTGTATAGGGCTTACTTGACACCAGTGAAAATCTTACAGTATTTCGGGGGTACCCAGTCGAGATGCCCCAGGTGTAACGCAGATGGCGCATATTTCGGTCACATGTTCTGGTCCTGTGTGGGGCTGGGATCGTACTGGATGGACGTGGTGGCGTGTTTGAACCGGGTGACGGAGCGTACACTAGAGGTGGAGATGGGCGCCTGTCTATTGCTTTGGTTCCCGCACACTCCTAATACTAAGGTTACCAGCAAGTTCTACGACCTGGGGCTGATAATGGCTAAGAGGGAACTTACCATGCAGTGGAAGTCTAGAGCGGGGCCGAGCTACCAGAGATGGAGGGCGAGCTTTTTGAATTGGGCAGGCAGCGAAGGGACGCTCCGGTTACAGCTAGCTAGGCGTACGGCTAATGACAAGGCGATGGAGGCAGCGAGAGCATGGGGTGCATTGGTGGCGGAGCTCCAGGCTCCGGAAGACGAGCAGGAAGAGGAAGATGAGAATACAGGATTTACACTTGAAGAGGGGGTTGAAAGGGGGAATTCTGAAGGGACCGGCGAAGGGGGGGGAACTCAAGCGCATACCTAGGGGAGTCAACCCGCAAGTTCTAGTTGAGTAGAAGCTGTAAATTCAGAGCAGAGACAAGGGACACGTGGAACCAGATCTTGACAACCCTTGCACACTAGAAGTTGCTGTTGCTGTATCACTTGGGGCAGCCTGGCTGCACGATTTGAGATACTGGCTGAATAGCTTTTTTGAACAACACTGAGTATACAAGGGCACACTGACAGGGGGTGGGGGTGGAGGGGGAGGGGGGTGGAGATGTTAGGACAAAATGTTGTGATCTGAGTTATCCTGATAATCAATCGCGTTTGAGACCATGCACATAATGGTCGGGAATGTATCATTGATGTAATTTGTATGTTGGGCGCAGAAAACAATAAAAATTTGTTAAAAAAAAAATATATATATATATGTTGCTAGAAGCTTCAAAAGCTGAAGCTTTAAGGATCCTACAAGAAGGGGAGCGTATCTCTGTGGATATCATAGATTCAGCCGTGGATGTCGCATCCACAGGATTTAGGCAGCTAGCGGGTGCCGCAGTTGTACATAGGTAAGGCTGGTTGAAGTCAACATCTTTTCGCCAGGAGGTGCAGGCAAACATTATTGACATGCCGTTTGATGGAGAGTCATTATTCGGCCAACACATGGAAAAGGCCCTATAGACCATCAAAAAAGACATCGAGAAAGCAAGATCTCTCGGTACTTTGCCGTTCCATAAGGCGCCCTTTCGGGGTGCTAAAGGACGTGGATCATTCTCTAATCGAGGGGGCTACAACCAACAAAGATCATACCAATCGTATCAAGGGAATCAGCAAAACCAGCCTCAGAGACAGCAGTCGGACAGACAACGCAACACTTCCTATTCACAAAATAAAAGAAACCCCTCCTACCGCGGACGGGATTCAAATAAGAAGTAGTGAGAACCGCCACCTGCCACCTCTTCTGCCGCATTCCCATGTAAAAGTTGGAGGAAGGATCTCCCAATTTTACTCGAACTGGTCCGCAATAACATCGGACAAGTGGTCCTGGACATTGTGGCCAGACGCCATGCTTTAGAGTTCGTAAAGATTCCTCCAAATTTTCCTCCAAAAGGCCCACCTCCAGCTCATCTCAAGGAGCTGTTTGCCCAAATAAGTTTGATGATAAAAAAAGGAGCGATCAAAAGGGTCCCTCAGTTACAGAGGGGAACAGGATTTTATTTAAGATTTTTCCTAATAATGAAAAAATCGGGAGAGTGGCGTCCCATTCTCGATCTTCGCTCCCTCAACAAATACTTAAAGAAGTTGTCCTTCCGGATGTTAACGCTTCAAGAAATCCTTCAACTCCTGTCGGCGGGGGATTACATGGCCACCCTCGACCTCCAAGACACGTACTTCCATGTGCCAATTCTTCCCAGACACAGAAAATTCTTGCGGTTCAGAGTGACTGGTAGGGACTTCCATTTCAAAGTCCTTCCTTTCTGACTACGGTCAGCACCCCGTGTATTTACGAAGGTTCTAGCACCGGTAGCGGCACACCTTCATCTAAAAGGGATTCAGATCTTTCCTTAATTAGATGACTGCCTTATCAAGGCAAATTCTTTTTCAGACACAGCCACCCACATCCAGAGATGTTTGTCCCTGTTTCAATCTTGGGGTCTCTTTATCATCCTCGACAAGTCTCATCTTGTTCCTTCACAAAGACAAACGTTCTTAGGGGCAACGTTGGACAAGCAGCTGACTCAGGCCTTTGTCTCAGATGAAAGGCAGAAAAAGATCTGCAAACTGGCCCACCTATTAAGATCAAAAGGGTGCGTTTCAGTCCGGCAGTTCAAGTCCTTTTTAAGGGATGATCTCTTCATGCATCCCCTTGATATCCAACTGCCATCTCAGGATGAGGCCCTTACAAGAAGAACTCAACCACCAATGGTTGCAGATTTTGGGATCGTTCGATGATCTCATTCATATCACTCCTCGGATGCGAGAAGCCTTCCTCTGGTGGACTCGAAAAATCAAGGTGGAGGAAGGATGTGCATTCCTAGAAGAAGCGCCAAATTTTACCATCACCAAAGATGCGTCCCTCGAGGGATGGGGGGCACATCTTCAAGGGCTGACTGTCAGCGGCAAATGGAACATCCAACAGCGGACGTGGCATATCAACCTTCAGGAATTGCAAGCCATTTTCTTGGCCCTGAAATCCTTTCGAAACGTCATTCTAGGAGCTTCAGTGCTAATTCGGACAGACAATACAAGAAGTATGCACTACTTGAACAAACAAGGAGGAACAAGATCTGCCCGACTCTCTCAATAAGCCCAAGAAATCTGGGACTGGACGATACGACACAGAATCAGCCTATTAGCGATACATGTATCGGGAGTTTCCAATGCCTTAGCGGATTCCCTCAGCAGATCCACAGTATCCACTCACGAGTAGGAACTGCATCAACCAACAGTAGATCGAGTCTTTCAGGAGTGGGGTCATCCCGATCTAGACCTATTTGCGACCAATCAGAACCGCAAATTCCTATTCTTTGCAAGTTGGCTACCCGACAAGGAGTCTCAGGGGAACGCGTTTTCGATGAATTGGTCGCGAATATATGCTTACGCCTTTCCTCCGACACCGTTGGTTCCCAGAGTTCTCTGGAAAATGAAGAGAGAACCTTGTTGTCTGATTCTCATTGCTCCCAGATAGCCTCGCCAGTTCTGGTTCACCAAACTTCTCCTTCTATCAGAATGCGATCCCATTCAGTTTCGACCAATATCGAACCTCCTGTCCATCCAGAATGGACAGATCTGCCACCCGAACCCTGCATCTCTGAGATTAGCAGCCTGGCGCCTGAACACCTTGAATACGCTCATTTAAACATTCCTGCGGCTTGTAAGGAAGTTTTAGCTAATGCTCGAGCGCCTGCCACTATAAAAACATACAGGCTTAAATGGAAAAGATTCTGCATGTGGTGTCAATCTACCAATATTCATCCGATTCACGCAAAACCTGAGCAGATTTTACCATTCTTTTTACATTTGGCAAGGTCAGACCTTTCTCATTCTACTTTGAAGGTATTTTTAGCGGCCATTTCAAGGTTTCGGCAAGACGGTTCCAATTCTCTCTACTCAGCTAGGATCATACACCAATTCTTTAAAGGACTGATTCGAATGTTTCCTCCTATCCGGCGTCCACCTCCATCCTGGCACCTCAACGTGGTACTAGCACAACTCATGCGACACCCCTTTGAGCCTATTCATAGAGTGGATTTGAAGTTTCTATCCTGGAAGGAGTCTCTGCTATTGGCTTTAACATCAGCTAGAAGAGTCAGTGACATTCAAGCTTTCACCATAAATCCACCTTTTCTTCAGTGCACTGCGAACTCGGTAGTGCTACGCACTAATCCCAGCTTTATGCCAAAAGTACCTTCGGACTTCCATCTCAACGAGCCAGTCATTTTAAAGACTTTCTTTCCTAATCCGCAATCTCCTGCGGAAAGGACTTGTCTCAAGTTCTATTTACAACGGACCTCTACGTTTCGTAAAATTGTCCAATTGTTTGTTGCCTATGGAAGAATACCGCAAGGACACTCAGTATCAAAACAGACCATAGCTCGTTGGATTTCTGGCACCATTTGCTTCTCCCATCACGAAGCAGGAAGACCTTTGCAAACAACTCCAAGAGCACATGCTACAAGAGCGGTCTCATCTTCTACTGCTCTCTTTGCTGGTGTGCCTCTTCAACAAATCTGCAGAGCGGCGACTTGGTCCAGCAGACACACTTTTACCAAGCACTACTGTTTGGAGGCTGCCATCAATGCAGATACGTCAGTGGGACAAGCGGTTCTCGCAATCTTTTTAAATAGGTGAGCCTCTGTTCTTCCGCCTTTTCTGTACTGCTTCTCAGACACTTACTGTCATGCCTATATATATATATATATATATATATATATATATATATATATATATATATATACATACATATAAATATATTTATATATATTCAATAGCAGTATTCGGGTTCTCCCGGAAAAAACGCCCTTCCTCTGGTGGCGCGCAAACATCGGCAGAGCCACGGCCAGCAAAAGTATTTCTGCACAGTTCCAAATAATAGAGCACTCTTAGTAGGAATAATAGTGATCAGAAGGTCTTTATTTTTATGTCGTAACGCATTTCAAGAGGTGTGAGCAAGGGAGCCGAGTCTCTTGAAACGTGTTACAACATCAAAATAAAGACCTGCTGATCACTATTACTCCTACCGAGAGTGTGCTAATATTTGGAACTGTGCCGAAATATATATATGTATATGTATATATATATATATTTACATAATAGCATTGCCCTGTATTTGAAAGCATACATATATTTATGCATAATTGTAGCATTCTTAGTATGTTATTGCATAATGTTTTTTATACATATGTTTATGTTACGAATAGCGTCTTCCAAGTATTATTTGGGTACTGCTATCTACTCTGATTCAGGCATGTGAATCTATTGTTCTTCTCCAGCAACCCAGTGCTGGAGAAGAACAATAGTTAGTTACCTGTAATCTGTGGTTCTCCAGTATTAGTGTCTTTCATAGATTCACATGCAACCCGCCCATCTCCCCTCAGAGGCTGTTTATGCTCCTATCTCTTTGTTACACACTTGTGCGAGAAAATCTGAGAGCCTGAGCCTCTGAGGAGAACATTCTGATGGGTGCTGTCGCCTAATTGTCTGCAGTTTGGACAATGTACAATGACTAGGATAGTCATAGATGTGGAACTTTTTTCCCTGTAGCTTTGGGCTACTTTACTTCCTGGTTTTATGTTACCAAGGTTTTTGGTTATTATGTGCATAATTATTGCTTTTTTATGTACCGTGGGACTCCCACTCCAACGACGGGGAATGATTCAGGCATATGAATCTATGAAAGACACCAATACTGGAGAACCACAGATTACAGGTAAGTAACTATTGTTCATTTAATAAAAATGGTGATATTGCCGAAGCTCACATTTCTTTTTAACTGCATATCTCTTACGTTCCCGAGCAGTTTAATAGACAAAATACATGGTAAATTGGGCAGTTATGTTTGGGCAGATAGGGTAGCACGTATGTCCTGGAAGAAATTGCTATGCAAACTAGCAGAAGGAGGCCTTGCACTACCAGACCTAAAACTATACTGTACGGCATTCCAGTTTAAAAATTGCAGGGTCTTACTATGTACACGTGGCACAGGGTGTGGTGGGGGGTTTGTGTGAGGAGATGATTAAAGAGTGGGGTGGGAAGAGGTTTCTGTTTAACTTTGGTGCAAAGAATTTTTTTTTAAAAGTAAAGCTAAAGACGTTGAAGGCAGCCCTGATTTTGTGGGTAAAGATCAGGAATATATTAGGAATCGGTTATTACTCAGGAGGGGATCCAATTTGGGACTCATCCGGCATGCCGGAATGTTTGCAGGATCAATTGAGTGGCCCACTAAGGAGGGAGGAATAGAGGTTTGGGGGGAGCTGATAGTGATGAATGAAGTGGTGCCATGGAAAATACTATGGAGTAAGACAGGGGGATCTGTGTCTCGGTTTAAATTTCTCCAGCTGAAGTTCTAGGGGGAGGCGAATAGGCATGAAACCATGGGTTTCTGGGAGTTCGAAAAAAAACTACAGAACTAAACCATAGTGAAGAAAGAAGTAAGTGGATGGTACCATACATTATTGACTTTTGAGGAGAAAACACTTAAAGCCCCTTATGAATTATGGGATGAAGTGATGCAGATCTGAGCCACAAAAACTATGGCACCTCTCTTTTAAGCTACTCTATAAGACAGTTAAACCATCGATTTTAAAGAGGAACCACTTCTTAACGGCAAATAGGCTTTATTGGACACCACGCAAATTAGCAAAGTTTGTTACTGATGCTCCCCCCAAATGTTGCAGGTGCGGAGTAATGAGCGCCGACGACAGGCATATGTTTTTTGAATGCCCTCAGCTATAGAAATACTGGTCTGTAGTGGAAAAGATAATTAACAAAATCTTAGGCACAAAAATTAAAGTAAGCCTTTTATTAATAATGCTGGGGGTAGAAGATAAGCTAAGTAGACCCCTCACCAGTGATAAACAGGCCCTGCTCTTCTATCTAATTCTTCTCGCTAAGCGTGAAATTTGTAAATAAAACTGGGGGGGTCGATTCTTAGCAGCACCAGTCCAGGCAGCACGGGAGGGGGATGTATGACGTTAAAACGCATACTTTTACAACGCATACCGTTACAACGGGACTTTTACAACGCAAATACTATTACAACGCATGTATTTACAACGCATTTTTTTACAACGCAGGTACCTTTACAACACATACCATTACAACGTAAGTATTGGTAACTATATAATTTTTTTAATTGTATATTATTTAAAATTAATATAATTTAATGTAATTGTATTTAATTTAATTTAATTTAATTTAATTTCATTTAATTAATTTAATTTAAATTTAATTTTATTTTATTTTTACCTTGTACCCCTTTACCCAAAAACCCAAAACTGACCCTGAACCCTAAAAATATCCCTTTACCCAAAAACCCAAAACTGACCTTGAACCCTAAAAATACCCTTTTACCCAAAAACCCAAAACTGACCCTGAACCCAAAAAATACCCCTTTACCCAAAAACTGAAAACTGACCCTAAACCCTAAAAATACCCCTTTATCCAAAAACTGAAAACTGACCCTGAACCCTAAAAATACCCTTTTACCCAAAAACTGAAAACTGACCCTAAACCCTAAAAATACCCCTTTACCCAAAAACTGAAAACTGACCCTAAACCCTAAAAATACCCCTTTACCCAAAAACTGAAAACTGACCCTGAACCCTAAAAATACCTCTTTACCCAAAAACTGAAAACTGACCCTAAACCCTAAAAATACCCCTTTACCCAAAAACTGAAAACTGACCCTGAACCCTAAAAATACCCCTTTACCCAAAAACTGAAAACTGACCCTAAACCCTAAAAATACCCCTTTACCCAAAAACTGAAAACTGACCCTGAACCCTAAAAATACCCCTTTACCCAAAAACCCAAAACTGACCCTGAACCCTAAAAATACCCCTTTACCCAAAAACCCAAAACTGACCCTGAACCCTAAAAATACCCCTTTAAAAAAACCTAACATATAACATTTTAAATATAATTATATACTTACCAATACTTACGTTGTAATGGTATGCGTTGTAAAAGTACCTGCGTTGTAAAAACATGCGTTGTAAATAAATGCATTGTAATAGTATTTGCGTTGTAAAAGTTCCGTTGTAATGGTAGTGCGTTGTAAAAAATGCGTTGTAATGGGTGTATACCACGGGAGGGGTATCGGCTGAGCCCCACAGCACCTCACTGTCATATTTGAGCCCACCGAGCGCCGTGAGGGAAACAGCCGGCAACTCGGACCCAGACTACATTCCCCAGGTGCCCCGGTGGCATAGGCGCACCTGGGATGTCACAGCCTGCGCCAGGAGGCGCCTACATTCATCGGAGCGCCGACAGCTCCTTGGGGGTCCAATCTTAGCAGCACCAGTCCAGGCAGCACGGGAGGGGTATCGGCTGAGCCCCACAGCACCTCACTGTCATCTCTGAGCCCACCGAGCGCCGTGAAGGAAACGGCCGTCATCTCGGACCCAGACTACATTCCCCAGGTGCCCCGGTGGCAGAGGCGCACCTGGGACGTCACAGCCTGCGCCTGGAGGCGCCTACATACATCGGAACGCCTCCTGTCCCCGCGGGACGCGCGCGGGACCGCCGGGCCCTCTAATGCCCTCTCGAGCTCTGAGGAGGACGGGACGGGCCACCTCCCTTGGCACCCTGACAAGAGAAGGTACAGAGATCTACTCTACACATTGACTTTCCATGGACATCTTATCTCCCCGTTAAAGACATTAATATTGATCATATTTCATCAATCATGACACGCAAGGGGGCTTACAAAAAATCAATCCCACAGCGGGGCCCGGGGCAGGGGATGGAAAAGCAAATCCCGTGTAGGAGGATACTGCCCACTCTAAGTGAAGTAGATATTGATGAATCTCGCCAACCCCTAGATACTACGTAATCTCCCCCATTAACCCCGGATAGTCCGCAAAACTTGTCTTACTGGGAGGAATTAAATGCTTTGTGTGGTACTAAGTTCGCTCCAGTAGTATCCCCCTCCCCTGTAAAAGGCTCTAGTATCGACACCCCCGTTGGCAGACTGTGTGAACCATCCCTATCATCTAAGGAGGTCAACACCCAAGCTGCTGCACTGCCTCAGGGCCCAAGCGCTAAAAGGAAGCATGACGGGGTTAATGACTATGGAAATCAACCTAAAATACAAAAACTATGATTTGGTCCCTCATCGCCCGCCATTAACTCCAACTTATCTAAGGGGGATGCTGAAAGTTTGGATGACCAAGTATCATCGCCCCAGTTGCCACTACTGTTCCAGTTCGAGCAAATGTTAAGATCTATAATAGCACACTTGGTAGAAAAAATTAATATCCTGGGGGATAGGCTGACAAGTATAGAGACAACCATTAAAGTCAACTCTTCACCTCCTATAAAGACGGTAATACCCAATTGTTCCAACCTACCCACTGCACCCGAAGTGCCTATGCCAATTAATTCCAGAAAAAATGTCCCAACTGAAAGTCAAACTCCTAACATACCACCCCCAACTGTTACTAAAATTGCCCCCAAATCTGTGTTAACTAACTACACTGTTGCCAGAGCGGAGCGAAACAGAGGAGCATGTATACATTTACCTCCGGAAGCCGCCCCCTTTGTGCTTGTTCTTTCAGGAATACCGGCACCCACTTATGGGAAACCCGAAAGACATCAGGACCTATTAAATAAGGTCATATTTTGGTTAACTAAAAATAGACCCCTGCTACCCAATCAAGATGGTGGAATCCTGAGCGTTAGAAGGGTGGGCTGGTTAGGGTCACTACCTAAAGACATCCCTGGGGACCTAATTCTAGTTAAATTTAGGAATTGGAACATTGTCCCCCATCTACGATCCTCCCAGCCCCAAGAAGGAGATGGCCCCATTTCCATTTGGGACTTGTATGATTTTTACCCAAGTACCCCACATATCCCCCTACTAAGATCAACAGCAGTACACAAATATTTGATGGGAAGGGGACCTCGTGCTTTTACTGGTAGTAGCTCTCCTGCCCTCAATAGATTTGATTTACTGTATAAAAATTGTAATTTCTGAAGACCCCTTTATAAAGGGACAAGCTTACGTATTAACTCAGACGGTAAATGCTAATTTTATGTACAGTGCGATATAATTAAGGAAATGTTCCAACAGGCTGGGCACACGTCCTTTTTAACTTGTAGATATATTATTGTATGTATGTTCCTCTGTTTTTATTCTAAAATTGTTTTTTTATTTGTATGCTTTTATGATTTTAAATCAAAATCGAATAAAGCTAAGTGACTGACTGACTGTAAAAAAAACTGATCGAAGCTGCCCCACCCCAAGGGATAGACTGGTTACAAGCAGTAAGAAGAACGTCTAAGTTGGACATTGATCTGGAGACCAATATTCATTCGAAGATTTGGGTGGCTTTCCAGAATTGGAATGGTTTTCTAAGTATGAAACCCCTTCAGTCCAATGATTACACCTGCGTGGATCGTGCAGCCAGGGCACTGGATGGGCACGAGAGCAGGGGCTGTTGAACTATCGCAAAAGCCTGGGGAAGTATAGATCAGGTGGCAGACTGTTATTTGCATACAATGGTGGTAGGAGGACAACAACAAAAAAAAGCTTGCCAGAACCTGATGGACGTTCTGGGGGTAGTAGCGCCGAGTGAGCATATCAAGATGGAAACACATGATACATGGGTAAGTGATCCACATTGTCTATAAGAAATAACGCTCCAAATGGGGGGGGGACATACCCAGGAAAGTGAGGGGTCTCATTTGGGAGAACCGGACCTAGGGTTATGACATTTTTCTGGCCGAAAAGGATTGGTCACTTGAGTTCGTAATGGATTGCGCAATGGGAGAAGTTATTTTACCTGCTTTTCCTGGCCTTGTACCAGAATCAGTTAAAAATTCATACGCGCAGGATTGTCCGTTAGCATTAGCTCCTGCACGAAATTCCATTAAAATCAATTCAACTACCACAGAAACAATACTCGAATAAACATGAAGCAAAGAAACACGTCAGGGAGATCTTAGATCAACTTGAGTACCAGGGTGTAATAGAGAATTGCACCTCACCTCTGAATAATCCTTTGTTTCCCACAATCAAACCCAATAATTCATATTGTCTAGTATTGCATTGTAGACATTTAAATGCATCCACAAATACATTTGCATTACAGAATGCTCACAATTCAGCACTAATGAATAACATTGTGCGGATGAAATAAAGAACAACACCCAACACCTTAAATGTATTTTTCTGCAAAAACAAAGCACCTGGAAGCAGATATTTGACCACATTTTCAGCGCTAGTCTCTTAAAGCCAACTTTGTCGATTACCCCAGGGATATAAGAACAGCCCAGTGTTGTTGTCAGCCAGGGTAACAGAGTTACTTTTGATGAGGAGGCATTATCCTATGTAGATGATAACTATCTGATGGATGATAAATACATTGAAAACATGGCCAGGGTGAACCACATAATTCTTGGGTTTGCTCAGCTGGGTTACATATTTAATTTCAAAAAATCAAAAATTTCCCACCTCAGTGTCCTATTTTTAGGGTATGAGTTGTCAAGTGAAGGCAAAAGCCTGGCAACACATTTTTACACAAATGTGCACTACTCCAACCTCCAACAACTCTGAAACGACTACAATCCATTTTTGGGTTTTTTAATTTTGCCGGGACATACATTTTGGATTATGCGGAAAGGGTAAAACCTTTCAATGACTCAATTAGACCTGATTTTCAGCGCAACATTGGACACAGGAACATACTTATATTTTACGTTCTGTACAAACTGACATGCTAGCTTCAAGGCATTTGCACACACGTGTCAGCACAACCAACCTGGTGATCCGCATAGTCTCTAGACCAACCAGGTACACCTACATTACTTTTAATGAAGGTGATACAGTACCTATTGCATACAAATCACATTTGTACACAAATGATAAATGCATTTTGCACCAACAGAAAAATACTCATTGCAGTACAGACTGCTATAGTAAGAGAGAGAGTCGTAGCGCTGGGGAAATGCATAATTGTTGTAACCCCAGTATCGCCCTTGGAGGCAGTTACGAAGGCAAGCATTCCAAATGCTACAGCACTACATCCACAATGTCTCTGTCACTGCAACAGATGTAGATTACAGATTTGATTCTACATTACAAAAACAAGCATTCCTGCAGTATGAACAAGAATATCCTCTACCAAATGAAATAATCCCTCTAGATCAATAAGAATGTATCATTTATATCGATGGATTTGTCCAGCCGGCCGTAGGTACGAAATAGCAATATTCCACAGCATGCACAATTGTAAAAGGGCACATGCAGGAGGGAAAGTTTATCCCTAGAAGACACACACACAGTCTCTAGGAGACTGCATGGCAAAGCTGACAGAACTGAAAGCCCAGATACTGGCACTACAAAATATGGATCCTGAATTCCCCAAATTCACAGTGGGAGATTGCTTTTACTGTGTTCAGTCCTATAATGAATAGTTACATTATTTGCGCCAAAATGGATGTAGGGATTTCAAAGGTTGCACAGTGAAGCACAAGATGCTCTGGGAACAAGTGGCGAAGCTGAAAGAAGGCCTGCCACTGGCTCATGTTATTCATACATTGAGTCATCAACGTGTTGGCCTTCACATTGAAGGGAATTCCATGGCAGATGAAGATGCCAAGGTGACAGTTCGTACTGCTGCTGTTGCTGGAATAACACCCTCTAGTACAAGAATAGATGGAGCAAGTATGATAGCTGTTAATGCCACGCGCAACAGCTCAGCCCTGCCAAAAGGTTTTCCACTCAAGTACTCCTACAAGTTAGATGCACAAAACATTCCACATGCTCAAATTCATGGAGCGGGGAATAGAGTAATATCAAACACTGATCGCAGATTGGGATTAATACTAGCTGCATATGAGGGTCTGGGTTCAGCCCGGGCAAGGATTACTGCTATAGTTTTACTACTAAAGCAGCGCTATTGGTAGGCAGGCCAAAGAAAACAGAGCAAGGACTTTGTCCTCAAATGCGACATCTGCAACAGATCAAGGGCTCCATCACAGCACGTCCACCACAAACACCTTTATTGTTCTCATACAAACCTCTTGAATGTGTATATTTGTATCACTGTGGCCCCTTACACTCTGACGGGCCTACAAGTATATCTTGGTGGCAGAGTATTCATGCTCTAGATTCCTGTGGGTTTGGCCCCAGCGCTCGGCTGACTCTCGAACTGTTATAGAGGATTGGCAAGTCTTTATCGAGACATATGCAATTGGCACACTACATTCCGACCAGCGCCCGGCGTTTAGCTCCCGGTCTTACAAAGAAGCCATGGGACGTTTGGATGTGGACTTGCGGTACTCCTCCCCCTATCATCCTGAGGGAAATAATGTGGTGGAATAGAAAAACCGTTACTTAAAGCAGTCCTTAACTGCAAGGGTATTAGACTTGGGTGGTAGTTGGGTAAATCACCTATATGGAGTCCAGGGGGCACTTATCAACATGCCAAGAAAATCCCTGGGGATTGTACACCTTATGAGCTCCTGTTTGGGGTTAGAATGTGGGTACCCGACCTCAACACTATTTGACCTCAATAATCATTTGGATATTTTACAGGACCTAAAAGAATACAGAGCTTTACAAAACAACATCCAAGTAAAATGCACCACCACTGGGTAAGTGAAAACGGTAACAGCAAGACCTGACTGGGTCCCGAGATTGGGGACCTGGTCAAAAAGAAAATAGTGGACAAGAAAGAATTTGGGCCATCATACAGAACGCCTGTACTTGTTCTAGCTGTTGAAGGAACCAGAACTGTCCTTCTTCCGCCTCTTGCTTACCGTCGAGACAAAAGGTTTGTCTCAATTGATCTGATCAAACCACACTATGTGGCCTTTTCTCAACAGTAGGCCACGTGGGCCCCTGGGTAGCCACCGCACTCCTCTCGCTACCATACAGGAAGTTCAGATAGAAGCTTTAACAATGACTTAGAACTCTACTTTTCAAAGAGAGGCGATTAACGAAAATTAGATGATGCTTCTCCCTATTGAAACAACTACAACTATATAGTCAACAATTAATGAAATTTCAATTTGAAAAATGTACGATGTCGATGTCAGCATGCCACAGATCGAGTCATCTCCCAGTTCTACAAAACCTGCAGAGCTGCCAAGAATAGAACTGACGGAGTCTGGCTACTTTGTGCATTAGGATGATTTTTCATCAGATCCAAGTGAACCTGAGCTGCCGACACCTCCTCTTCCTTTCAAGCTTCGAGTTTATGCTTTCTTTTTCTGGCTGAAAAAAACATACTTCGTTGTTCCCTGGATACATCTATGAATTACACTTGGCTTACTTTTCCTGCTACTATGGATTGGTTGGGTAACTGTCTTTTTTCTACTTCTGTATGGACACTATCTCCCAGAACGCTCTGCAGTCCAACACGTGAACTTGGTTCTAAAATCATATGAATCATCACACCGTGAACTAAGAGACTTGCCCTTGGTGAACATTACAGCGGTTCCAGTTCCTGAAGGAATTGTATGCAACAGGGAATTGTATGATGTGAATGGTCCTACTGAACTTTTGCAAATTCCATATTTGTTTAAAATTTCTTTATATTATATAATCACCTCTACTACTTTCACTGATTGGGACATTGAAACTGTGCATAATTGGCTTTCAGATTTAGAGCAATCAGCTTCATTTTCTAATGATGAATTGTAACATGTTTTGTTATCAACATTTTGGTCACCATTTTTTACACAAAGCTAGTATCCCACGTGCTGTTTACAATTACACCCAATGGGAACACTGCCTAACACCACCGAAAGGTAGTTCAAAAACATTTGCACAAAAGTTTGCATATTTTTCTGGTTTTGACACATCAGACCCAGCCTCTTATTGCTATAGGCTTGCACCTACACCTGCAAAGAAGAAGATGCTCGCAAACACCAAGCAGATTTACTCTGCTTCCTTTATTTCCCAACTGTCTATACAGGGTTTCGACTTTTGGAAAGACACAATAGACACAAAGTCTATATGGGGAACAAGAGATTGGCAGATTGAGGGACAAGAGTCCTCATTCAGCGCATGCCTCATACCACATCAAATGATTTTCCTGAATAAAACAGTGCAACAGACTTCCTGTCTTGGTTTAGTTAAGGTGAAAGATTTGAACACACCTTGTATTCCCACATTTGCATGTTTTGAACTTTGGCAACAATATACAAAACACATTGAAGATATGCTAGATGCCATTCTCCGCAATGGATCATACATATATTAGACCCCGGTAAGCAGGGTTGGTTGGTTTGGCCTCTAGACACAAATAAATGTCAGTCTAGATTCCTGGGTAATACGGAAGGGTTTGAGATCAACAGGTCTGACCTGCGCTATGCACAATCAGAATACGCAAGGGTGGTGACATCATATAGTGTTGGGAAGTTATGCCTCAATTGGCTAAAGACCTCAACACTTTCCCAGGTGAAACAACACTCGTCCCTTATTGCTGATGACCTGGATCTCAGGGATTTTTTACTAGGTCTCAGAAACCTATGTCAAAAGTGCTTCTTGTCTAGTATATACAACGAGCTATGGAAGATTTCTCACCAGGAAGCTGCAGAGAGATTGTGCGAGATCGACAGGGTTAATTTGGAAAATGCTTTGGCTGTGATTGACAACAGAATGACCACATTGTCATCCAAAATGTATTCACTGGACAACATTGTGTGTTCTGCAATCAACATAATTCAGCAGGACATGTCTATTTTACAACATGGATAGTAACAATTACGATCAATCGTAAAACTGAGCTGGATGTTACAAACACTACGCTCTGGTTACATGCTGTGGCGTTACATCAACACTACCAGCCTGTTTTCTGAATTTGATCTGCCTGAAAGGAAAATAACTATGGCACGCAAAGATGCAAAATACACCATGATGCACATTGAAAAATTAGACCAATTACCTTTTACCGAGGCTGAGACACCATCCACAGACTGGATTATCCATGGTTAAATCACCCTATGTGTCATGACCTTCCAATTCCAATATTGTCTCCAATGGCAAAAGGTAGGCAGACACAAAGCACTATGGGAAGGTTATGTGCGCAAGTACTGGGAATTACCGTTCAGGTTTAGATGCAGGAAAGGGGACACAGAGGTTTTCCTCAGTGGTGGCTTTGAGTTGATCCTTAGTTTGCAAGGACCTTTCTCTTCATGAGGCTTGTAATGCATATTCGGCGAACTTGTCTTGTTATCTGAAGGGTTCCCCAGCTGCCATGATACGTCTGGTTTTCAAACTGCTCTTGAATGGAAGCTATTTGATGCTGAATGATAAAGGTTGCTGTGGAATGGAACCGAGCATCACTTATCTGGTGAAGGTTAATTCCTTAGTCACTTGTTGTACACAAGTACTGTTTCCACCTGCCCGCAAAATTAGGGAGGCAACACTGTGGTCTTCAATAAATGTTTCCAACATATGCTTTGATTCCCTTAGCAGGCTGAAAGCCATGCTTTATCAACACGATATGGCCTTAACTTCGGCCAGAGAGACGATTGATCTTCAGGTTGCAAGGTCCTCGTCTGAGATACAGACACTTTCGATACTAACTTCCCACTGCATTTTGGGGAGCTAGTCCATCGTGTCTTTAATGTTTCTGATATGAAGTGAATAGTGCACTTTTTTTTAAATATATCAGTTCTGGGCTGGTTAGCACCTTTCAGACAATCTTCTGAGTTATTCCATCATTTATACACTCCACACTGGGAAGCATTTTTAGACAACTCCTACTTGACCTGGTACTTTTGGCATAAATCCTGATTTTACTTTTTCTTTTCCGCAATGATCGTCCCAGTTCAATTTGCAATGGAGACAGCACTTCTTGTGCTATAATGCCGTGAGCGCATGCTTCACATGTTTGGCACACTTTGACTTCGAGAACTGGACGAGCACTGGTTCTTGTCCTTCAGGCCTGTTTGGCTTAATTGCATACAACCTGTATTCTACTGACTGCTTTGCGGCCACAAATGCACATTGGACATATGCCTAGGATCACAATTGGTTGCGTCATTCGACATTAATGTACTGCTGGATCCGTTAACTGCCCATGGGTATTGTTGTCCCCAGCGTCTTCCATTGCTGATTAATGCATTTCTTGAGCTACCCTGGGATGCTTTGGCTCCTAGTGACTTGGACAACGGCTCTCCGATACGCATGCAGGATGCAGTCCCACCCTCAGAAGCTGCTGTGGAAGCTGGATGGAATCACCTTTGCGCCATAAATCTGCTTTGAGGTGTGCCTCTGAGATTGACGTCTGCGGTTATGGGCAACAGCCACTCGGAACACATGAAATAATTGGCCTTTTCCATGTGGGAACACTTCGGCTTGTTTTTTGAAAACAAATGTATCCATAACAGGTTTTTTTTTTCAGGAACCATGGCTTTCGGACCGCTTGCGGTTTCAAACAGTATAATCACTTAAAGGCTTCTAACAGTATGACCTCTTTCAGGCTTATTTTGAATATTTTGAAGGAATCCTTGCATTTAAATGATTTAAAAAAAATGTTTTAACCTTTTATTCCATTTATGGTATGCTGGCTTTTTAGATAGCTTTTTTTATATCGACCCTTAGTTTGAGGAGCGGGTGTTATATTCCTGAGTTAGGCCCATGTAGCAAAGCAGCTTATTTTCTACATTGCCTTAGAAAATAACATTTCAGCTGTGAACTTTTGCAGACATTTGCATGCATGACAATGTTGAATTAGTTTTCTCTGAAACTACTTTGTTTACACATTCGGCTTCGCACAACGTTATTACGACACCTTGAACATCATGTACTAGGACTCTATATGCACTAGGTACAAAAGTCAAACCGGCAACCTGATCTCCTGGGACCACGTCAACGACGAAGCACCATCAAGACCATGAACACCATTCACTCCGGCTCACCATCAGACCCCTGCCCCCACCACATATTCAACAAAGCGAGCTCCATCATCGCACCCCAAATCCGGAAGATCTTCAACAGCTCATTCGAAACCGCCACCTTCCCAGAAAGCTGGAAACACGCAGAGATAAATGCCCTACTCAAGAAACCCAAAGCAGTTCCAAAGGACCTCAAGAACTTCCGGCCCCCTTTCCCGGCGAAAGTCATAGAGAAGATCGTCAACAGACAACTAAACCAATTCCTCAAAATGAACGACACCTTGGACTCGTCCCAATCCGGATTCCGCAGCAACCACAGCACCGAACCCGCCCTCATCGCCGTCACCGATGACATTAGGGCCCTGCTGGACAACGGTGAAACCGCGGCCCTCATCCTCCTGGACCTCTCGGCCGCCATCGACACCGTCTGCCACCACACCCTATGCACACTCCTCCACATCGCAGAGATCCATGACAAAGCCCTGGACTGGATCCCCTCCTTCCTCACCAACAGAACCCAGAGAGTCTGCCTCCCTCCATTCCAATCCGAAGCCACCAAGATCACTTGCGGCGTACCCCAAGGCTCATCCCTCAGCCAGACCCTCTTCAATGTCTAAATGACACCGCTCGCCAACATCGTCCGATCACACAACCTCAATATCATCTCATACGCCGACGACACCCAGCTGATCCTCTCCCTCACCAAAGACCCCGCCACCGCCAAAACCAACTTCCACGAAGGAATGAACGCAGTCGCCGAATGGATGAAGAGCAGTCGCCTGAAACTGAACTCGGACAAGACGGAGGTCCTCATCCTCGGCTTCACCCACTCCGCCTGGGACGACTCTTGGTGGCCAGTCTCACTGGTAACTGCACCGAAACCCACCGACCACGCACGCAACCTGGGGTTCATCCTGTACTCATCTCTATCAATGACCCTCCATATGCTTCACAAGATCTACAAATGGATCCCCACCGGAACTAGGAGGACAGTCAACCAGGCCCTTGTCACCAGCAGGCTGGACCACGGCAATGCCCTCTACGCTGAAACCAAGGCCAAACTCCAGAAGAGACTCCTACGCATACAGAATGCCTCCGCACGCCTCATCCTCGACATACCCTGCCACAGCCACATCACTGCCACCTGAGGTACCTGCACTGGCTCCCGTCAACAAGAGGATCACCTTCAAGCTCTTCACCCACGCTCACAAGGCACTCCATGACGCCGGACCAGCATACCTCAACAAACGACTCACCTTCTACACCCCCAACCACCAGCTCCACTCCGCTGACCTCGCCCTCGCCACCATCCCACGTATTCACTGAACGACTACCGGTGGCAGATCCTTCTCCCGCCTCGCCGCCAGGACATGGAACACCCTCCCTATCCACCTGCGACAGACCCAGTACCTGCTGACCTTCAGGAGACTTCTCAAGATCTGGTTGTTCGAACAGTAGCATCTCCCCCCCCCCCCACAGCACCTTGAGACCCTCACGAGTGAGTAGCGTGCTCTACAAATGTTTTGATTGATTGATCAATATCTTCATCCACGAGGAGACAAGCTATCTACATATCCATAATATCAATAATCTAATGTGCACATCGCGAGACCACCTTATACTATAAATAATAGGCATACTGATAGATTGGTAGAGGAGGTACTTCCCCCAACACCGCGGGTCCTTGCATGTTGAGAAATCACCATGCAGCAACCTGACATTTCGTGAGAAGTGTCCAATTTGTGACCTAGACTAGGTCCTTCAATCTATCCAAACAGGTAATGGGGTTGGATCGTCCCTTTGGGTTTTTTTTTACTTTACACCTACACACACTCTAGGCACACTTAAAGTAGGGTTCGCAAAATAGGAGTACGCCAGATTACTGCCTTGTTTATATGCCTTGCATATATATATAGTGTTTAGCACCATGGTAGAACTATATCTACTATTTATGCTTTTGGTGCTTGTAAAATCATGTTTATCTGCTTTTGTCTACTGATCAATACAGCACACGTATTTTATGCAAGAATAACGTTGGTTCAATAAATATTATTGAAAATGTCCCACTGTATATTCTCTGTATATTTCTTCTAGAATAAGTGGGCTTGCGTCACTGAGCGAAAGATTCTGTCCTTTTTCCATGATTCCAGATTAGTCAGGGTTGTCATGTTCAGTGGTTGCCAGAAACTTTCTCTCCCTGGTAGGTTAGGGGGGCTTACGGTGGTATTGTGAGCTAGCTGGTCTATAACATATCTTGTGGGGTGTCTATAATAAGTCTTGACACCAAGTCCTTACTTTATGTTGTCTTAACAATGCACAGGTCTTACGAATTGGTATGAACTACACGACACAAGTTTTGCACAGTTTTTGAAACAGCCAGTTCAGTGTTAGACACAGGGAGCATTCATACTAAGCCTTTCACTAGATATAAGGACAGTGGATGCAACTCACTTTCTAGCGATCAGAAAGAAACTGAAACAAATACTTTTTGCCAAATAGACAGTGCTGTGAAAAGGCATGTTGAAGAAAATCGGAAAAAGTTATTTCCAATTTTGTCCACTATCTTTATTTTGTGGCACACACCACATTGCTTTACATGAGAAAGAAAGTATAACTGGAAATGTCTGTACCAATTTTGTATTGAAGCAGAAGATGTGATCCTAAAGAACCATCTGGAAAATGCACCAGTTAATGCACGCTATGCATCAGTTAGGGTTGAACATGAATTGATTACATTACGTGGAGAAACATTAAGAGAAGATCTAGTATCCTTAGTCAATATGTCAATTGGATTTTCAATCATTGCTGATGAAAGTATTGACATATCCGAAAAAGAACAGATGACACTCGAAGTACATTTTGTTGACCCAAGTAGCACTGTAGCTGTCATCAGAGAAGAATTCCTTGGATTTGCAACCTTAAAAGGAATGGATGCTATCTCAATTGCAAATAGGATTATGGATACATGTTCTAAATTTGGATTAAACTTAGAAAAACTTCATGGCCAAGGATATAATGGATTTTCTACAATGGTAGGAAAGGAAGGTGGCGTTAATGCCATAAAGAGGAGAAAATATTCTAAAGCGGCTTTGCTCACTGTGCTGTACATAAGCTTAATTTGGTTGTTAATGGCCTGAATGCTTTCCTGATATATGGAATTCTACTGGCATAGTGAAAGCCATCATCAGGTTTTTCCACACTTTAAAGAGATTTTTAAACAATTAAGGTTACTGGTCATTAGAGCCTCAGGGAAAACATGTCAGAATGCATATCAACTGCAATGTTCCTCCAGCACACTGAGCTTCCTCTTTTGCTTGTCCATAATTTCAGATTACTCATCAAGATTGAAATCTGTAAGCCAGGCTCTCCAAGCTGTTCAGCTTGATATCCTCAAGGTGTGTAATCACGTGCAAAACCTTCTGACTGCGTTCTGTAATCACAGGCAAAAACCAAAAGAGCAATTTAAGGAATATTTTTCAAATGTTCAAACGATGGAACAAAAATTGAACATCAAACTTTGTGTTCCCAGACAGGGTGGCCAGCAAGCATTTTGTTCTAATTTTGATTCCTCTTCTGTGGAAGAATACTCTTGCCAGTCTATATATGTGCCATACATGATCTCCATCATCGCATCATTAGAAAGCCGGTTTGACAATTAAAACAAGAAAAATTTCAGTCTGTTCTCATTTTACCCAAAACACATGGCAAAAATGACACTTAAGCAATACAAATGCCATATTGCAAACATCAAAGAAATTTACGACATTGACAACCTGGAAGCCGAAGCAATCTCATGGTTTCAGAACTGGTCAACAAAGGATGAGCAGTTTGACAATGGATTTCTGGATTCGCTAAACCACACAGATTTATTTCCATCAGTCCAGCGAGCAATTCTTATTGCTCTCACATTACCAGTGACCACTTGCACCGTGGAAAGGTCTTTTAGTACAATGAGAAGGGTAAAAACCTGGTTGCAGTAAAAAAATGGCAGATGTTGGCTTATCAGGTTTGTGCATGATGAGCATACACGAGCAAAAATTTATGAAAACAAACAACAGCCGATTGAAAAAGTATTGATAAATTTGCACAAGACTAGAGACCTTTATAGTTTGTTTTTTGGGACCACTAACCAGTTAACAAAAACTGTATAAAACTACTCATTTAAAAATGTGACTGTTAAATTTCAGCGAGTGTAGATGTTCATTTATTTTATTTATAGATTTATAGAGTGTCAGCTACCCAACAGGGTTTTCAGGCACTAAGCAGGACAACAATCAAACCACAGACTGCAACAATAACATAGAAAGGATTATACTTGGCTGTAAAGGAGGGTCTTTAATTTCTTACGGAAGGTTACAAGAAGTTGACACATCCTAAGTTCCATTGGAAGAGAATTCCTCAGCTTGAGGCCAGGTTAGGAGAACAAGCAAACTCCCATACGGCTAAGGCAAAATCTGGGCACAGAAAACAGAGAAAGGCTAGCTGATCTCAGTTGTTGAGTGGGCACGTAAGGTTTGATCAGGCTTTGTATGTAGGGGGGCACCAAACTATGTTTAGCCCGGAACATGTAGCATAAAGCCTTCAATTCAATGCGTTTGTTCACCTTGAGCCAATGGAGTTTATGAAGCAAAGACGAGACTGTGTCATGTTGATGCAGCCGGAAAAGGAGGCCGCATTTTGTATGAGCTGTGAGCGATGGACAGAGGCTTTATCAGCGCCCAGGTATAAAACATTGTTGTAAACAAGTCTGGAAATCACCAGCGCCAACGTTATCATTCTCTGGACTGCAGGTGGAATTAACCAGAGGTTTTTTAAGCCACTTGAGAACTGCAAAGCAGGTCGCAGTGACCCCAGTCACCTGGGCTTTGAGGGAAAGGTTATTATCAATAGTAAAACCCAGGTTCTTAACTTCAGGGACCGGGGCAGGTAAAGGCCCCAAAGTGTCAGGCCAATGGTTAATTCCCCAAAGTTTGGGGTTGTTTCCCAGAACAAAGACCTCTGTTTTAGTACCGTTCAGCTTCAAGGCATTTCTGGACAACCACAGAGAGATATTACTCAGTCTGAGCTGTAGCCGGGAAGGGTCCTGAGTGGCTGAAAGAGAAAAGATGATCTGGGTATCATCTACATAGGAAAAAATGGTCAGTGTCAACTTCTCCGCAATGTCCACCAGACGGCGAACATAGAGATTAAAAAGCAGAGGGCTTAAAATTGACCCTTGTGGCACTCCTGAAGATAAAGTTACTGGATTTGCAGTTCCTAACCTGCAACTGTTATCCACTGTAACTTTATATGTTTTATTTGCCAATTTAGATGAGAACAGTTGACATTTTATTAAAATTAATATATTTGATTTTAATATATTCAAGTTAATCATTTCCAAAATAAATACATTTGTCATATATTTTGTTGTCATTCATTTGTGCATGTTAACAACAAATGCAGAGTTTCATGATTCTTTTCACAATTCAGTTATGATCATGCGAGTATGAATAATGTGGTGTATTCAATAGTGGTGACATAAAAACAGATTAGAAATTGCTAATTAGACACTGGCAGCTTGATCCATCTATTAAGCTTTTGCATCAAGTTTCTCAACCCTTTGCATGCCTGTACGTTTTTACCTTTGGCTAGGAGCCACTCCTGCTGAAGCTCTGAATTTTCTTTGCCAACTGCTTGAAGGTGTGATATCTACCAAAGGCTACAAAAGAAAGAGATGGCTGTGGCACAACAACCCTATGGTGTAAAAGAACATATGCAGCCTGCTTCCTGCACCCAATGGCCTCTCCTAGGCCCCAGTTTTTCTGGCGCTCCACCTGGCACACATGTCGGCGGATGGATGACGTTAACATTTTACCCCCCCGGAAAACTTTCTGCGGACGGCCATGATACTTAGGGATCTTATCAGAATAACCTACTGCAGGTAATACTGTTGCCAAGTTAACAAGTGTTCATCTTTTCATTATGATATTACAGTTAGGCTACAAGGAAACCTCATAACCTGTGTGCCTGCCAGCAGAAAAATGTTGTGTCACTCCAGATGACAACAACTGTACCAAATGTGGCACCTAGACACTACAAATATAGTCAAGCGTGCTTTTTGTGATTTGTTGTAAATCTGTTCAGTAGTTTCAGAGATATTTAAGTTTAAAAAATATAGATATCTTGGAGCCCAAAATCCTACTGAAATCCTAATGAAATATGATTGGCTGCTAAAACTTCAACCAGGAAGTGTTGGCAGCAACCTTGGGAAAAAGCTTTCTTTTTTTAATAAAGAAAAGGGGGCTAGGGTAGAAATACCCTGAGCCCCCTAGGCCTCCGGGGGGGAGTCCCAGAGGGCAAAAAAAGCATTTTTTTGTAATTATTTGCAGGATTTATGGATCCCACCCCTGGGACATAGCTGTTTGCTATGGCTGGCAGGAGCTTCACCGCTCCCGCCAAGCCATAGCAAACGTTGCTCTGCTTTCAGCAAGCAAGAGCATTAAAAATGCTAGCGCTTGCTGAAAGTGGATACAAATTGCTTTTAGACTGAGGGAGCTGCATGTTCAGCAGCTCCCTCTTCCCAAAAGCAATGCTGGCTTCCGCAGGACACGGGGAGCCACCAGGGACTGAGGGGGCCTTGAAGCTCCCCCGCAGTCGCAGTGGTGAGTGGGTGCCCTGGAGGCACCCACTTTGAATGGCCAGGCCCTGGGTTATGGCAAGCCCTGGGTTATGGGGTCTCATGGACCCAATTCCGCCTGTAAACGGCTGGGCCCCGGGGATGAGGTTCCTGGAGCCAAAACTGGCCAAGAGAGGAGACGCGTGGCCCCCTCTCCTGTTTTAGAATTAAGAAGTGGCCAGGCCCCAGGGTATGGGTTCCCCAGGGCAGAAAACGGTCTCGGAGGGGAGCCCCACAGCCCCCCATCAAAAAAGCCTGCTTCGAGGCATGAAGTTCCTAGGGCCACAGGCCGTGGGAAGGGAGGCCATGCAGCCCCTCTCCCATTATAAATGGACAGGCAAGTCGCCGGAGGGCCCATCCCCTTCCTGCACCACTCTGTAGATGCCCCTTCTGATGCACGTCTGGTTGGGGGATGAAGTCCCCTTGGCTCCAGGGGGTCCTTGGGGGCCATCAAACCCTCCTGTTACTTCCAGTAAGTCCCACAGAGTGCGATTGCTGAGAGACTTCGGAGAACACACCCCCTTTCTCCATCACTCTGTAAACGTGCTTCCTGGTGCACTGTTGATTGGGGGATGAATTCCCCTTGGCTCCAGAGGGTCCTTGGGGGGCAAGAAGCCTTCCTGTTAACTCCTTGCGCACTGCTGGTTGGGGGATAAAGTCCTCTTGGCTCTAAAGTGTCTTTGGGGCTGACAAGCCCTCCTGTTACTTGTTGTAAGTCCCACACATTGAAATTGCTGAGAGGTGTTCAGAGGCCACGCCCTTTTTCTCCACCACTCTGCAAAGGGGATGAAGTCCCTTGCTGCCTGAGAGTCTTTTGGGGCCAGTAACCCCCTCTGTTACCTCCAGTAAGTTCCACACCACAGGATTGCTGCGAGGTGGTTGGAGGCAACACCCCCTTTTTCCACCACTCTGCAATTCGCCTTCTGACACACTACAAGTTGGGGGATGAAGTCCCCTTGAATGCTGAGAGTCCTTGGGGGCCAACAAGCCCTTCTGTTACCTCCAGTATGTCCCAACCAGCGGGATTATTGAAAGGACTTCTGAGGCCACACCCCCTTTCTCCACCACTCTGCAAATGAATCTCCTGGAGCACTGCTAGTTGAAGGATGAAGACCTCTACAATGCTAAGGGTCCTTGGGGGCAAGGAACCCCTTCTGTTACTTCCAGTAAGTCCCAGAGAGAGGGATTGCTGAGAGCTAATCGGAGGCCCAGTTCCTTTCTCCACCACTCTACAAATGCGACTCTTAGTTAAAAAACCATAGAAATGTACTGAAAAAAACATAGGTTACAGGGGCGTTATAGTTAGAAATTACCATTTAAAAACATCAGAAATTCACTGAAAAACCCAAAGGTTATAGGGAAGTTATAGTTAGGAAATGGAATTTAGAAAAAACTTAGAAATTCACTGAAAGAACTAAAGGTTACAGGGACATTATAGTTAGGCTGATGTTTCACTAGTACAAAACCAGTGAAATTCTGCAGTTATAGTTAGCTGAGCTGAGTTCAGTGAATGTATGGGTGAGTGACTGGTTGTGTGAATGTCTGTATCAGTCTGTCAATTGGTGTCTAAGTGGCTGTATGGGTGAGTGACTGGTTGTCTGAGTAACTGTATGGTTGTCTGAGCATCTGTGTGGGTGGGTGAGGAGGTGTGTGACTACCTGTATGGATGAGTGAGTGGGTGAGTCAGTGGCTGTATGGGTTAGTAAGTACATGTGTGAGGGACTGAATGGGTGAGTGAGTGTTTTGAGTAAGGGGGTGTGCCAGTGGTAGATGGGTGAGTAACTTAATATGTGAAAGTCAGCATAGGTGAGTGATGGGGTATCTGGGTGACTGTATGAGTGAATGCGTGATTGTGAGAGTGGCTGTATGGGTGAGTGAGTATATGTTAATATCTGCATGAGTAATTGAGTGGGTGTGTGTGGATCTGTATGGGTGAGTAAGTGGTTGTGTGGCTGACTATATGGGTGAGTGACTAGTTGTCAGTAGCTCAATGGGTAACTGACTCAGTGTGTGAGTGGCTGTATGAGTGGATATGTCAGTGGCTGTATTAGTGCATGAGTGGGTGTATGAGTGGCTGTATGGGTCAGTGAGTGGATATGTGTGTAGATCTATGATCAGTGAGACATTCACACAACTAGTCACTCACCCATACATTCACTGAGCTCAGTTCAACTAACTATAACTGCTAAATTTCACTGGTTTTGTACAAGTGAAACCTGAACCTAACTATAACGTCCCTGTAACCTTTGGTTTTTTCAGTGAATCTCTAAGTTTTTTTTTATTCCATTTCCTAACTATAATGTCCCTGTAACCTTTGTTTTTCTCAGTGAATTTCTATGGTTTTTAAATGCTAATCCCTAACGATAATGTCCCTGTAACCTTTGTTTTTTTCAGTGAATATATATATATATGTGTATATATATATAACGCTCCAATTCTTCTCTACTCTCCGAAAGAAGACAAAACAGCACTCGGGGAGTTCATGTCAACCACGCAAGATTTTATTCGCGGGGGGCTCACACAGACGCGTTTCGGCGTGCTGCCTTCGTCAGTGTGGATTACACAAGTACAACAACCGGCATGTTAATAAAGTTTTCGCAAAACATGAAAAGTGACAAAGGACTAACCCCACTATAGTCACAGTGCGCGCCATCTTGGAGTTGTTTAAAATACATCGTATTAATCCATATAGGATATTGTTCGAGCCCACAGATGGGTTATTGCACATGGATAAGGGGGTATTTATGACATTCAATTGTTTTCAATATAAACAAATCAGAAAGCCGTGGATCGGCTAATGCCCTCTATCATTTCATATCAATAAATTCACATATATACAAAGATACATATCTATTTCATACCGAGTTGGAATAAAGTGCGTCAAATTTTGGCAATCAAAATGGCATGTAAATTGTACAGTTCAGAATCATTTCTATCGTGTATCGATCTTGAATTCTAATTTTACAGGTATTTTCAATACATCGATTAATTACCATAAAAAATATCAAAAGCATATATATTTTTTAAAGAACTGTGTGGAGATTTATAAATATATATGTGTGTGTGTATCCATACTACTATTATAAAGAGAGAGCCCAACCTTTGAGGCGGGTAAGCTCAGGAACTACAGCACCAATCACAACACCCAATACAGCATTGGAAAGGACAGTTGCAGCAGATGGACATAGGCTATACAGCTGCCCACCATATACATTACAAGGGTAAAAGAACCTTAGGGGCAAAGTAGTACCTTGTGAGCGTGTGCACACAGCGATGGCCATGGCATTCCTGAAAACCAACCCTTCACAGTACTCCCTTGTGGGCGTGTGTGTTGTGCTAGGGGCGTTGCCAAACAGTGATGGGCGCGACATTCACGGGGCACGGCATTCACACGGCATTACTGCAAAATGGGGCGCAGCAATCCTTCCAAAAAAAACAACCCTTCACAGTACTCCCTTGGGGGCGTGTGTGTTGTGTTAGACACGCTCACACCTTCACATATTGCTCTGGAGCTCAGGCGGGGGCAGAGGCGACTCAGCGTAGCAGCGGACATCACACACTTACCAATTTGCAGTGCCCTGAACTACAGCGAAATACACGCTCACGCCTTAACATATTGCTCCGGTGCTCAGGCAGGGGCTGAGGTGAGTCAGCGTACCAGCGTGGATCACACACTTCGCATTTACCACTGCCCTGAACTACAGCGAACAAACACGCTCGCGGATGGAGACGCCACACGCTTTAACATATTGCTCCGGTGCTCATGCGGGGCTTAAGGCGAGTCATCGTAGCAGCGGGGATTAAAAACATTTAACTGAGTGCTATTTCACACACGCGCAGTGTCGCGTGCACGCAGTCACGCACTAAACTCCCAGCGTAAAGGACTTAACACCAGTCACACCAGCCACACAACATCGGCCACGACGCTGTCGGGGACTGGCACACCAACGGACTACACAGCACCCACAAGCTGCAAACGTTACAGCTGAGGAGGCACATATCACAAAGCCGGTTCCTAACACTGCCTGAAAAAGCGGACTCACATGTTGCACAGCAATGGACAAAGACCGTTAACGTATATGCACAACTTAACTAAACAGGTAAAAGACGACGTGCAAGCTCATTGTTAAAGAACGCATTATTTTCGAGGTCCTCCTTAAACACGTACTCCCCCGCCAACGATGCCTTTTACATGCCAGGAGACATGTCTGTCATACCCGGACAACGTCGCGACGGGCCGCTAGTATATGTATCTGTGTCCTACAGTCCTCTGAGGTTTTGAGTCACCAAAACCTGCCTCTGGCACTCCTAAAGTTTGATACTATCATGCTCCTTCAACCCTAAGTACTCATTCCCTTCCGTAGAATAATATCCTACCTTGTGTTCTTCTGTGAAAGTGCAGCTCTCATCCACTTATCTAATTTTGTGCCATAATAAAAAAAAGCACTGGAATACAGCTTATGCGTCTGTAAAACCACAAGTGGAAACATTTTGTTTGGTTGCTGTGAAAAGGGTGGTGTTGCTTGGTTCCAAACTCTGGTTGCTGGTCAGCTCCTGCTAAGTTACCCCTGTACCACTGCTCCAGTTTCTAACCTATGGGGACAGAGAAATTAGCACTGCTCCGTGGCCTGCTTGTCTCATAGGATACAGGGTGCTACCAGAGGTGTACATATATGGCACTAAGTTTTCACACAGTGCCTCGCAGAAAGTCACCTTGCTGTACTGGTGAAAGGGAAAGGGCAGGAATGTGCTTTATTTAACTTTATACCAAGCATCCCTATCCTATCCTAGCGCTGCCACACTTTTGGCTGCCTAGCGCCAACGCAGGTACCCTTGCATCATGGGGTAAGGATGTCTGTGTTGTAATCAGGATTGTTTTTGTGGAGGAAGGTACACCTTCCTGCACAAAAGCATTCCTGAGAGGCATTTTCCTCTTTCTGAATGTGCTGCAGAATGCACCACATGTAGAAAAAGGAAATAACAAGGAGAAATAAAGATATTTTGCCTTGTATTGTCTCACCTGGGGAAGCATAGCATTGTGATGCATTCTCTGGTCTACCACTAATGGTAAATCAGAGAATATGCCAAAGTCCATGGATGAATGTGTGGTAACCCCCACACTCAATCCATGGAACACCTCCCTGGGGCAGAGTAACGCTTAAACCTAGGTTTTGCGTCACCCTTGAGCCCCTTGCGCCCCTTTCGTGGCTCAAGGACCTTGATAAATATAGCCCTATGTATGTCCTCTGGTTGCATTAACGTTACTTCGCGCAATTGATTAAGTTCAAGCCACTGATATGCACCCATTTAGCATGCTATAGTTGAATCAAGTTTTGTAGAAAACCGACCACCATCTGTTATATACCTAATTTATAGCATGTCTGTGATTCTTCGAGAATTTATTGCTATCGGTTACAAGAATTACACGTGAATTTAAAAAACCTTTCCATATATAACTGCATTACTGAGAAATTGTCTATTTCATGACACATGGAAAAAAGCTAATTACATGGTTTTCAGAGCTCTCTTTTTGAAATCCACGCCTATATTTCCACAAATTCTGCAGTTTTTCAGCTGTCTGTCCCTGCAAACCCATAATAGGCTACAGTGCACTTTAAATACCAATTCAAATCCAGTGAATAATTAGAGGCAAATGACTGGCTTTTCCCTGGCCCTACCCTTCTTAACAAGGCCCCAACCTTTTGGAGAATATGAAGATGCCTGTAATGTTACTAACTCTTGTCTGTTGCTCATGACTTACCATGTGAAAGAGCCTGTTTGGACATCTGCACATTCAGCAAGTGGTAGCATGCCCCCATTTAAATGAGCCTGGGTTATGGGCCGTGAGAAGGAGACAGTATGTATTAAAATGTTAAATGAAGAAAGAAACATTCTTGGGGCTAGATGTAGGTGGCTATATACCGGTCAGTAACGCCGAAATTCTGTAAATTTCTGCGTTACCGACCGGTATTTAGGCATTTGAGATGTAGGGAGGATTCGGTATGAAGGAATCGGTAAATACCGATTCCTTAATACCGATTCCTTATGACCTTGCATTTAAGGAATCAGTAATACCGATTCCTTAAATGCAATGTAGGTAGCACTTAAAATAGTGCACCTCAGCCTTAAGGAATCGCTATTTACCACCAACTCTAAGTTGGTGGGAAATAACGATTTCCTTTCAAAAAGCACTTTTTTGCTTTCTGAAATGTGCCCCTTTAGGGCATGCATGTGTGCCACATGTGCACACATGCACATTTCAGGGGTGCAACAGGGTGTCCTTTGGACACCCTGGCACCCTTGAAATACCTCCCGGTAGTACCGATTCGGTAATTCAGAACATCTTCACATTCATTCCTATGGGCTTCCAAGCCCATAGGAATGAATGGGTAGGTATTCTTTATTACCGAATCTCAATTACAGATTCGGTAATAACGAATTTTAAAAATTCTGTATTTTGTACCGAATGCTTACCTACATCTGAAATATCGATTCCTAAATACCAAATCGGTAAAATTCGGTAATTAGGAATCGGTATTTCCCAGTTACCTACATCTAGCCCTTAGTGGCAAAGGGAGGTAGTGTAGCGCCTAGAAAGAGAGCAATCTGGTTATCAATGTAATTGTGCTGTTAGACAGAAATTAGGCTTCAGCTGGGCTGTGTTTCATTTATGTTTACGGCACAATGTGTGAATGCCATATGTTTTTACCCAGAGAATATTCTAGGGTAACCCAGAACCTGCAACCACCTGTGGTACCATAACTGAATGTTTAGGCTGGGGCTGACTCAAAACCTTTTTGGAGAAAGATTTTCTGTGAGTTGTTGGCTGAAATCCAGGGATGCGAGAAGTTTTCTAAAGGTATCCTGAGCAACACTACTGTAGATGGTACAAGATGGTACAAGGGAAGAGTTTTCACATTACAAATCGACCCAGGGCTCCTTCTTATGGTAGTTTCTGAAAAACGTCCAAGATTCCAAAATTTTGACCTGAAATTATTGGAACCAACTCTTAAATTAATAGAATGATGTTGAAGTCAGATGACGACTTGGGCGCATTACAGATAGTACAACCAAGGGTGTAACAGAAGAGTTCCTTGAATGGCCAAAAGTTTTCAGGCAACAATAAAAATGTCGGGGGCGTGGCCAGCAGCATGGCTCGATAGGAAGTGACTCTTCGGAGCTCCCGGCGAGCTGCACCTGAATCCGCCTTTCTAATTACCCCAGAGCCACCAAATTTGCGAGGGGGACGCCTAGAAGCACTCGGACCCCCCACAGGCCACCTACGTTGCTCTTGCAGGGCTGTGTGCCGGCTAAATACTGAATTGATCGCACCGACTCAGTAGGTCTGACGGCGGTAAGATGGCGGCCGCCAAACAAGAACCCTGAGAACGGCGCTGTCACCGGGTTTCCGGGCCCAGAAGCAGACCACAGTGAAGAGAGCCCTGGCGAAGGTGCCCCCGGGTGGTGCGGCGCAATTTCCAGAGGCCCCGGTGAGGCATCGGCGGGCTCCGGTGAGACCGGCATACTGCACCAACATGGCGCCCGCAATGGTGGAGAGGCGGTAGGGCCAGTACAGAGGCTTTCCTGCGCACGATGGCCTGGCCGAGAGGTGAGAGCGCAAGGCGCAACGGCCGAGAACAGCGGGCCGAAGAGAGGACGGAGACAGGGCCCCGGGAGACCGCCTGGACTTCCCCGAAGGGACGACAACTTTACCAAGATGGCGGCCGCTATTGAAAAATAGAGCCCGAATGTGCTCCTGCCACTACGCTGGTCCCCAATGCTGTGTATCAATCCAGCAGCACCGAGACCCCTTCGGACCCCAGACTGAGGTGGAGATTGTACCCACTGACCCGGCCCTCCGCCTACACATAAGGAAATCGCCCCCGTGAGGCCCCCACAACCACCTCTCTTACTAGGGAGCCCTTCCCCCTCCTTGGGAGGGTCCTCTAGCACTGTCGGGGCCAGGGGCGCAGTGAGGGAGCACTCCAGGCACCAGTGGGGAGGCGGACACGGGCACTGGGAGTTACGGCTACCACGACCTGCAGCCCTATATAGTGGTGGACACGGAAGCGTGACCTGGGCCCTGCATTCGGCTGGCCAACCGAACCGGGGCCCTCGAGGCTTCACGGCGAAAGGCTTCACGGCGTCTTTATCGTAAGGAAGTGGAACTGCAATACGTTGCACCGGAGACTGGAAGACATTGGCATCTGACTCCGGCCAGATAGTAAGAGACTGAGGGGAACACGGGTTGCCCACGGGCTTAAAGTAGAGACATTGTAAAACATGGGGAAGAAAGACGCGCTCCTCAAGCCCGCTAAGCAAGGGCCAATGGACAACTTTGCCACTCCTAAACACTCAGGGCCAGATGTAGGTAGGGTTTTACCGGTCGGTAACGGCCGAATTCGGCCGTTACCGACCGGTATTTGGCATTTGATATGTAGGGGCAGGTAAACAGGGAAAATCGGTAATTTTACCGATTCGGTAAATATACCGGTCGGTAAATTTACCGACCGGTATATTTACAGAATCGGTAAAATTGATATGTAGGTGGGACTCTTCTGAGTCCCACAAGGCCTACAAAATCGGTATTTTACCATCAAATTGTATTTGATGTTAAAATACCGATTCAGGTGTGCATGCACATGTGTGCATGCACACCTGTGCCATATGACAGGCAGACCTGCCCTTAGGGCAGATATGCCTGCCATATGGCCCCTGAACCTTTTGTGGGGGTGCTAGAGGGTGTCAAAGTGACACCCCCTGCACCCTTGTCAAAATCGGTATTTACCGATTCGGTAAATACCGACCGGTAATGCCCCATTCATTCCTATGGGCTTCAAAGCCCATAGGAATGAATGGAGCATTACCGGTCGGTATTTACCGAATCGGTAAATACCGATTCTTAACGATTCGGTAAATGGAACATCTGGATGTTCCTACATACCCCCACTTCTTATTTACCGATTCTTAATTACCGAATCGGTAAAATTCGGTAATTAAGAATCGGTAAATAAGTTTTACCTACATCTGGCCCCTAGTGGACACCCTCCACACCACCTCTGGAGCACGGTCGGACACTGATCTCCTGATGGAAGCCATACTGGCGTCACGAGCCGACATCCAGGAATCCCGAGCGGCTCTAGAAGTTAAGATCGGCGAGGTGGGCTCCGAAGTAACACTGCTGAGGCAAGACTTCGGAACTTATCGGGCAGGGTGACCACAGCGGAGACACGTTTGGGTGAGGCCGAAGATTCGATCACAACCCTGAGGAAGGACATGGCGAAACTCAAAGCATCCCATTGCCAACGGATGTGGAAGGTGGACGATGCCGAAAATAGGGCGAGACGCAATAACCTGCGCTTCGTAGGATTTAGAGAGGGAATTGAAGGGACAAATATGGCAGCATTCCTCCACGCCTGGCTAACCAAAACCTTCCCGACGGTGCGGTTCTCATCCTGCTTCATCATCGAAAGGGCGCACAGGGCCCTCCTGGTAAGGCCGCCGGAGGGTGCGAGACCCAGACCGGTAATCGCAAGGTTCCTTAATTTTGCAGATCGGGACCTGATCCTGCGAGAAGCTAGAAAAATGGGGGAGATCCGACTGGAAAATGCGACCATTATGATTTTTCCAGACTATAGCCAAGAGGTCCAGAAGCAGCGCCGCTCCTTTGACGCGGTGAAGGTGAAATTGCGGGAACTTCATATCTCTTACATGCTCCTATTCCCAGCAAAGTTAAAGGTCATCTACAAAGAGAAGTCACTTTTTTCACACACCCGGAGGACGCCTGGCAATGGTTGGAGGAACGCCCTATACTCCACCAGAGAGAGCCCACTGGCCGTGAAAGGATGAACAAGTCACCACCGCACGGACCCCAATGGGAAGTACCGAAAGCACAGAGATTGAAGTCCCGGCGGGCATGAAGACAAACCCCAGCTACACCCTACCAGGGACACGACTCAGGAGGCGCACGACATGGGCGATCGGCATCACCGAGAGGAAACGCCCAGGTGGGATCCAGATACGACTGTCTGCGGAGCAAAGCTCGATCGGAAGGAGATGAGGACGACGAAACTGGGAATCAGACTTCTGGTGGGGAAGAAGAAGAAGGGGGGTCGCGCTCGATTCACCCGTTGGTAGAGGCGATCCGAGACATGGAGCAAGATGATTCAGGGCGAAGCAGTGTCCCTGAACCTGACACTCAAGACTCTCGCTCGTAGACAATGGTGGAACTGGTTCTGTTATCTGCAGCTCATCGCCGGGAAACACGCAAGTTGACACGCCCCTTTATATCTTCACTTTTTGTCCGTCCTGGTTCTGTACTTAGCCACTTCACAAGACTTTAGAGGTTGTTAATAACTGTGTTTGCTCAGGGAAAGCAGTGTTGCAACTCTAAGGGAGAATTGGTTAGAACAGAATATAGGGGGGGGACATCGGGAGGGTGACAGGCCTTCTCCTCTTACCGGTTCTTCCTTGTGAGGAGATGGGACTGGAAGGGGTGGGAGGTGGGGTGGGGGAGGGGTTCAACAGAAGTTGGGGATTGTTGTCCGGTTGGGGGTTGGACATGGGAGAGGGTGGGGGGAAGTTCCGTTTGTACGAGAGAAACATTCATGAGACTAGCAGTACACACCATGAGACTCCACAAGCTGCCTCCTACCGGGAGACTGACTGCTTGAACATACAAGGCCCACAGTATTTTGGGTGATCACGAGACACATAGGGAAGGCAGAGGAGGGCTTAGCGTCCTGTCCTGGAATGTCAATGGCCTGGGTAATAGGATCAAGAGGGGGCTGGTCAATTCCTACCTTAAACGCTTAGGCCCAGACATCGCATTGTTGCAGGAAACTTGTAGTGTAGTTCCTATCTTCCCAATAGGCTCTGCGCATTGGAATAATACCTACAGCAGTAAAGGCCTAGGCCAGACGTTAACTAGGTCTACTACTGTCGATACTAGACTTAAGTTTTGGGTTTGCCAGCGTAGCTCAGAGTTCGCTAGAAACTTTCTCGAATGTTCAGGAAAGAATTAACTCCCCTGATTAGACAAGAAGGGATTTAGTTTCTGACAACCATAGAACATGACAACTTTGCTCTCCCCTAATCAAGAGTGTATCTCCAGAGTCGTGTGAGCACAAGGCAATTATTTTACTCAGTCAGTACGTGCATTCTTAGTCTCATCAGTTTGTAGAGAAAAGGAAGAGACGGGCGTGTTCAATAAAAAGGTGTTATTTATTGATCAGTCTCTTTTCTCGTACAAGAGAAATGGATCGATATTATTGCAATACCTATAGTTAAGTAAAGTGCATACATTAAAAGCAATAGTATAAAATAATACTGTAAAAACATTGATATGGTTTCTGAGCCATATGATGTTTTAAATGATTAAAATATATTTACATACACATATACATTTGACTAAACGTACTCAACTGGTGTTTCTAAATACACCTACCCCGTGTACCTGACCTAAGTCTAATGCGTGGGCGGGAATAGAAAGTTACAGTTTAAGTTAAGTTTGTTTTTGCCAAGTGAATAACTAAAGAATTCTCTGTGAGGGGTTATTCAGTTCTGTACCTGGAAGTTAGGATGAATGAGGAATGGTATCTCTTTCTCTGCTCTCGATATTCCAGGCTGCCTGCGAGGGCTGCCCGAAAGCGCCGGTGCTGGGTCTCTCGGTAGGAGATAGCAGCGCGTCTCTTAGCGCGTCAGGAAGGCGGGGCTGCTGCCAGCGGGGTCTGCTCTGCTTCTGGGCTTCGGCAAGTATGGCTGCTCCGTCTCGTCACCACGCGTGTGTTTGCATAGGGCAAGATCGGCAATATTTATACCTTAAAGGTGCCGAGATTGACGTAAGGATGGACATAGATGCGTCAATAAAGATGTCATACGACTTGCTCGTTAGCACATTCTTTTACTGAAGTTCTCTGTGAAATCAAAACAATGGCCGCACGGATTTTCCAGGTTGTCATAGGTTTGATTTGTTATGAGAACGTCGTATGCCTTATCAGGGGCTGGAGGAATGTCGCTTGTCTAATTAGATCTCAAGCGTTATGACCTAATCAGATAACACGTTCCTGTGCCGTAGTGTGACTGCGTCAGATAACGGTATCTGCATCATGGGGGCTTTTCTTGCCTCATGGGCTGACTGTTAGTTAACTTGATAGTTAGTTTAACCAGAATAGGGTCAGGAATAGGGGGATCGATTCAGAACCTATAGGAATACATGACACCCACTCCACGCTAACTATGGTCATATTTACTAATCTATGCATAGTATAACATAGTACAACATACTATAGAGTATAGTGTATACCTCACCACCCCAAAATACATAAATGCATTTTGAAATTTTCAAATATACTGAAAAATTGCAGTCATATATATTGTATGCACTTAAGCTATGAATTAAACGCTAAAGTAAACACGCATTTGTAGACATTATTGCTTATTTGGTATATGAGAAATACACATGAAATGGCTCTTAATATGGCTATACAGAAAGAAAGTCCGAGACCATTTCATCACATGATAAAATATTTGTGAACATACCAGCGGGCAACTAAAGTTTATAAAGTATCTAAAAATAGAAATCTTAGTTCTCTAGGAATAGTTTCTTACTTTAAGCAGAAGATAAGTGTCCCGAAAATTTTGTAAAAAATAATTTGGGGCTGCTAAAAAATTGCTGTCCGTGAACTGGTGGGAAAAATTGTTCATGTGACTTTATTTTTAAAGTTGAAGGCCGAATTCAGGGAACGCCGTGTGCGAGCTTGCTCAAAAGTCTCTATTTCTGTTCCGGAGAGAACATCATATCATTAAGGCTTTCGAAAAAACTGTCAACAGCTTCATGGGAAAGTTCCACTAAGTCGGAAATAGGTGTAACCATGCATTCGTGCGCATGATTGTCTCCATTGACATTCTGATTCGCATTGCTGACAGAAGGTCGTACCTGATTAATGCTGCTTTCATCTTGAACTTCACTACTCTTCAATCGTAGTGGTGAAGACTCCACGAATGCCGTCATCAGGATTGGCAGCCTTTGAGGGCAGCACAAAGCGTGAACCTTGGTAGGAACCAACAATGTATCTGCATCCACTGGCGCATCCGATTGTAGCGTCAGACAGGTGTCTAACACGCATTCTTCTCCGCATAGCAGACATCTCAATACAGGTAAAACACATCTTTGCCACATTGGTCGAAATGATAGAAACCAAGTCATGTTCAGGTCTCTAAGCCGGGATAGTCCCAGAATTTTTGATATCCGGTCCCGGTATCCAATGGCTAGGATTGTATCTTCCATTGTCGCAAGAGTTTGATCTGTGACATGGGTTGCCATAACGAAAAATAAGGACTAAGAATAGGATTCCTGCAATTAGTCCCAGGATCAGGGGAAGTCCGCCAAAAATCGAATGGACGAAATCTGGAAAAATACCCAGTATGGCTTTGAATGGTGTTAATGCCATCGAAAATACTGTCTTAAATACTTTTGAGACCCCAGTGGTATCAGAAATATTTAAGATTTCGCTCAGGATTTCCGCGAAATGTACGGGGGAATTAGTCAATAATAATGTATGTATCTCTGCAGTCGTCCTTGCGACTTGTAGATCATACGTTTCTTTTGATGACGTGAGCCTTGTAGGCGTCTGAAGAAGCACTGTTTTCATTCTGCTTAAAGTATCTATTCGAATAGAAGTAATTTTCAAACTGGGCCATGCCCTTGCCTCCCTGTCTGGAAAGGAGCTGGGGAACAAAGAACGTCCACAGCACTTGACCTTCGCAGTCGTAGTGACTAGATAAGGAGTCCCGGGCATAAGACTACAACATTTGCGGTCTACAATAAGAATGTAACTCCCATTATAGAGTCTTTGAAAGAATGGTTCTATTTCGGTTGCAGGTGCGCCTTGCTGGTGACATGAAAGGTTGTATGAATTCCCTTCACAGGCTCCATGCAAACTAATTCCGTTACACAGAAGCGTGCCGCTTAGTGACATAGCACAATTGTTGCCACTAAGAAACACTTTCTGTCCTTTATTACTGACACATGCATGCGAATAGGGCAGGTTCCAAGTTGTTTTAAGGTACCCCTTTCCCAATTTCTCGTACATGCCAGCCTGTATATATTTTTGGCAGTATTGAAACCTGAAGGTTGAGATTGGAATATTTATGATTCCGTGGATTATCCATTCACTGACAGGTCGTTCTGACATTGTCATTGGTAATCTTTCTAGTTTTTCAATGCTCAAGATTGTATAATCAGCACCCTTTTGCGCCATACCGATTTGTCTATCAGTAAGGTTAAAGATTTGGAATAGTGACGTTGTGTTGATTAAACGCCAAGGCACATAGCCTGAACGCAGATTTTGTAACGTCCAGCCAAGCTGTACAATAGAACGCAATTGTGACTGACCATGTTGTAATAACAGTAAGTCTTGCGATAATATATCGATTGCTGAAGACACAATGCTGTCCAATGAAAAAATTCTGGAGGACAGAGTCATTAACCCATTGTCCACTACAGAAAGTGATTTTTCCAAATTAATACGGTCAATTTCCCGTATTCTCTCTGCTGTTTCAATTTGATTAACCTTCCAGGCCTCATTGTATGCTGCATATACAGAGGCTGCTATGAAACGCTTTTGACGCTGTTTGCGTGGTCCCATTATGAAATCACGCAAGTCAGCACCATCAGTAAGTAAAGTTAGGTGTTGCTTAATTTCAGGCAGTGTGGAAGTTTGTAGCCACTGAAGGCATATTTTGCCCACACTGTAGGTTGTTATTATCCCTGGGTGATGTCTTTGGGGATATCTAGGGTCTGGCCTGGTCATTTTGAACCCCTGTGTTTTATTCAGGAATCTGTCTTGACAGTTATTTGTATCTGTGGGCCAGATCAACCATTGTTTCCAATTAGGATGTGTTCTGTTTTGGTTTAATATATGGTTTACGTCTATCTCTTCATCCGTATTAGAGCTATTGCTAAACATTGTTGGCTTTGGAATAGACGGTTTATTTAAATCTTTGATTTTGGCTAGGCCAAGACAGGTGGTTTGTTGAACAGTGTCATTTAAAAATATCATTTGTTCTGGGATCATGCAAGCTCTAAACAAAGCTTCTAAACCCTGTACTTGCCATTCTTTTGTACCCCAAACACTTTTTAAATCAACATTTTTGTCCCAATAATTAAATCCTAAAGTATTCATTTCCTCGAAGAATGAATCTGAATATATCAACTTTGTGTTGGTTATCATGGTTTTCATCCCTGTCTTGTTTGACAATTTATAATAAAATGTTTCAGCATTACTTGTGTTAAAACCTGAAAAATATGAATATTTGTCGTAAACAGTTCTTGAGCTCCCTTTTGGAGGTGTTGCACAATGTTCCCATTGATTATAATTTAAAACATTTCTAGGTTGTGCAGATTTATGTAAAAAATGGTTACCATAGTGGTTATAGCAATACATACTATCATAATTTGTAGAACCTTGCAAATAATCATGTTTTGTAAATTTAGCAGACATTACTAAGTCAGACATCATGTTATTAATGCTTTCGAAGTCCCAATCATCAGCAAATGAGTTTGGTTTTGCAAAGTCACTCAAGGAGATCTTGATTTGGTGTGGGTATTTCAGGATCTCGACCGGACCATAAATTTCATAGTCAGTGTTGTCCCAGGCTACCCCACCAGGTATAGGATTGGCTGTGAAGTTGGCTGAAGAAAGTTCTCTTTTCTCGACGTGTGAAGATGTGTGTGGTTTGAGGACCAAGTTGATGTTCTGACTTGCTGTGTCCATTTTAGCATATTTTCCCTCAATGAAGCGTCCCAAAGTTAATACCATGATGAGCCAAAGTATGAGGATAAATGCACCAAAACCCACCCAAAATTCAATCCATGGAGAAATCAGATATGTTTCTTTCAGTTGGTTCAAAAGTTCCTTAGCTTTGTCTTTAAAGGATTTTGATGATGGCTGTGTCTTTGATTCACTGAGGCTTTCAGAGGAATCATCGAAGTTGATGAAGTAGCCGGATGCAGTTCTGTCAATTGTTCCAATTGCTTCAGGATTTTTGTTTCTTGCATTTTCACTTGGTACTTCATTATAGATTGGTGTGTCTCTGCTAAATGTTTTTATTTGGGTTTTCAGAGGTCTGAGTTCTATTGCATCGTTGCATAGTCCTTGTTGTTCTTCTGTAGGCGTTTCGAATGTGATGAGCCTCTTTGTTAGGCTCTCTGTACTGGTAGCAAACCTTGGTGTTCTGCTACTTATTGGGAGTCCACTTGGCCTACTGTTTGTTATCGGCCACATGTTGTGGTTTTACCAGGTCGATGGATACAACTCGGTTCTCCTTTTTACCAGCAAGTGGCGGTAGTACAACTGATCTTGTCCCGTTGACAGACAAGACAGGAACTGCTTTTCTGTAAGAAGGCCCAAATTCCTTCTTTACCGCGATCTTCTCCCTGACTAGATCCCCGACTTTTGGAATCCAGACAGGTCTTGCTGGGACAGGTGGTGATTCTTCAGTGGTTGTTGGCTGTTGTTTCAACTGTATGTTGCTCAGGTCTTTTCTTGTTTTGTTTAAGTCCTGCAAAATAGCCAAACGGTCTTTGACATCAAAGCTTTTTTCTTTAACCACTGAAGTCTGACTGTCGAGGTCAGAGATAATCATTCTAGTTCCAAATAATAATTCGTACGGACTGAATCCCTTCAGAGAATTTCTTGGCAAGTTATTTAGACTACGTTGGACACTTATTAGATGTTTGACCCACCCAGCTCCCGAACCTAATATCCTTTCCATTATAGATTGCTTTCTGCCTTGGTTTTTTCTTTACACCATCCCGTACCCTCAGGAAGGAAGTGAGAAGATTCCCGCTGGACTGTGCTCATTCGGCCATGTTTCCCCCCAGGCTGGTGGGCTTGAGTGAAAACAATGGTCGAACGTAGCATGCTCTTAGCGTATATGCCATTTAGACTCGCAAATCTTTGTATAACAGTCCGGACGTCAGCCGAGTGCTGGTGATCTACATTATAAGTGGAAACTAGCCTGTATATGTTGATCGCAAGCCCTGCTTTTTATTGGTCATATTATCTGCCTTGATACGACGAGGTATTAAACTGTTTCTCTCCCCACTGCGATCTCTGTTGCAGTTTGGGCAGTTTTTTACAAACATGGTGTAATGCAGGCTCATGCCTGGCCACCAGTACCGTGATTGTAATTCTTCCAGAGAATCTTTCAGTTTGAGGTGTCTGAGACCCTCGCCCATGTGTGCGTCTGCGATTAACAAGCTTCTCCTGTCCATGTTTGGAATCACTCTATCCCCCACTCCAGGGATTCGAGCAAAAGGGACGGAGTTTGCATCGATTATGTATGTATAATTGAGTGGATAGTTGATCGGTAACGCTGAGCAGTCGTCTTTTGATGACGTTTTCACTGCCAGCACTGTTTCACCGTCAATGTATTTTAATGTACGCTTTTTTCGATCTACGGGAGCCGGTATAGTGGCTGCCGCTGCGGCTGTTTCAGCCAATGAATTCCCTACAACGTGAACGCCATCACGCTGATGACTCAGTGAGTGTGTCACGTGAGTCTTTGGTAGTTCTTTTTGTAAAAGAGCTATTTGTTCCCAGAGCAATTTCTGCTTTATTGGTGTATCTGTGTCATCTTTGTAACCGTTCTGAATCCATGTCTGCAAATCCTTGTTATATGCTGGCATATAAATAAATAATACCGGATCTAGGTTTTACTGGACATAGCAATAACAGATAGCTCAATAAATAAGAGTCAAGATTCGAGGTAGTAGGAGTTTGCAGGTTTAATACAGCATAAGGACAGGAACAGGACAACCTGCACAGGAATAGGATGACAGGGCCCGGCACGTGGGCAGGATTGGACTGGCGTGGCCCGGCAGCTGCCGGGGCTGGATCTGGGATGAGCGCGCTAACTTTAATAACAATACACAAGCATATATACTAAAACAGTTGCAATTGCAATACATACAATAGGCGGAGCAGTGGGTGTAGTCAATAGCAGTCGCGAAAGATAAGGGTGAAAGTGGGTGTAACAGGAGGCGTATACATAGACATGTGATGTAGACGTAACAGAATATGTCATAAATGGGGCGGAAACATGGAGGGGGCTACCTAAGGAGCCGGGACCTCTAACCTAATGGTGCGCGCAAACTGACAATGACGTGTTACTAGGAGAAGCTGGGGGCTATGAACTCTGTGCTAGGAGTAGAGACTGAAGTCTGGAGAGTCAGGGCGACATGTGCCTAAACAATATCTAGTATCTGATGTTTAGAGAACATGTCGATATAAACTAAAAGCTATCGGGGTAAAGGCTAACAGACTCTAAGACTGGTGCATGCATTATTCTACATGTAGTGCGTAATGAAGAATATTAAATGACCATAAATACAGTATTTCTCTTACATGGAGACGTAAAGGCTAGACTGTGACGGAAACTATTGATGCGATTCAGTAGCTTAGGAATGCAGAGAAGGAGGGCTGGACTGATAACTAGAATCATAACATACTCTTGGCAGACTCGTAGGCAGAGCCAGGCCAAGCCGGGCACTGTGAGGCAGGAAGTAAGTGAAGGGTCAGGAACACAGGTGGGGGCTGTATCGCTCCTCAGCGAGGGTTCAGGAGACAGGAGCTGAATCTGGTGTCCAGGCCCTTTTGAGGCCTAGAAACGGGGACTTTACAATGAAATAACGTGCACACTGGGAAACGTGGCAACGTAACTTTACATAGGCCTAATACTCGTAGCTTTCACGAGAACTGGAAACTAGCATACTAGAGATGGACACAACTGTAATTGCGTCTTTAATCGATCATGGGGAATACATATGCATATTAATCATGCACATATAACATAAGATGGGGGACACGTAGGGACACAGAACATGGCAAAATTTACTTTTCCACATTCCCTCCTTGTCACTACGTTTCCATCAGGAAACATCAATATTCATGATACCATCTATCATTTCATACAGTATCATTTGCTCGTCTCGAATTTTCTTGGAACGGGATTTAGAACGGGACTTGGGACTAGGAATACAAGAGGTAGCACAAATACCGCAAATCGCAGGGCCACATTGTATACAGAGGCAGCAACTGAATATGATCGCTACTGCAATACCTAGAAAAGACAATACTTTCCATCCCCAGGCGGAAATTATATTCCAGAACCAACCGGACCATGTCCAGGTGCCTGGATCTTGGTGTAACATATGGGCAATTTTATGGAGTCTGGTTATAGCTGAATAAACAGACGGTGCGTTATTAGGAATGAAAATGCAGCAACTAGATCCGATGACTCTACATGCCCCGCCCCTATCGGCCAGTATGACGTCGAGGACGAGACGATTCTGGAGCACGACAATTCTCATAAAGGATTGTTCTTCGGTTAAGTTACTTAGAGCAGAAGTAGTCTCAATCACTACTGCTTCAAGGGTTCTCGTTAATCTACGTATCAGTTTACTATTCACAACTGTACCTAAATAAGGGAAGACACCTTTATTGATATCTATATATTGTTCTAGAGCAGTTTCAGTATAATCGACAATCGGGAGGTTTCTCTTGTGTCTAGTATGTACTAGGTGGGAATTCCTATGGTAGTCGGGTGGGGCTAGAAAAACTGGTGGCAGTAGGAAGGCAATGTAACAGGTTCCCTCCCAATCGAGGGGCAGACGAACATATGCGGTCTGGCCACAAACAAAATAAGAATGACGTGAAGCTTTGAAAATAGATTTCCTACTGTCACTATACTTGACAATAGTAGTACAATCACTATGTCCTACATGTACGGAACCATTCTTTCGGACACATAATTCACCTTTGACTGGTAATACTGACATAGCAGGTAAGTCTGGAGTAGTATCAGACTGAACATTCAGGACCATGAAATTCGAAGAATAATTACCTAGATTATAAACTTCATTTTCTAGATCTAACCCTGTTCTGTGGGGAAGACCTTGCTTGTCTGGGAAACATGTACTGTTAAGAAAAGACATATCTGTTGAGGATGACGTTAACGTGGACCATGCTCCACACGAACCATTATGTGAAAATGGATAAGGAAAGAGTGGCAGAACTCCCTTCGGTGTCTGGAATGGGGGGAGTCGACCACACACCCAACAATTTGTGGCATTGCTGGTCTGGTGTGAGTAATGTAACATGCGGATAAAGGAATTATTACGCATAGCAAGACGATATGAGAGTTCATGAGGAGGCAGATCACTAAACGTGTGCTCTACTGTAGCAATAGAAGACTTATTTACATGAGAAACTGGAAAATACAAATAAAATGCATAACCTGTGCAGGTAGTCATAAGGCTGAAAAACAATATGAAACTTAGAAAAACGATACATCGGATTGAGTTTTGACTAACTTTCTCACTATGGGGGTCTATTTTATACATGTCAGAAACCGGTCTAACCGTTTCACCTAGGGGAGGACTTAGACAATCAAACTGGCTGACTTATTTTACTAGACCTTAATTTTTGCTTATACTCCTGTTGCGGAGTTTTCTCTAACAGGGAGGGTTCAGTATCATTGTCTTTTGCGGGACAGTCCTTAAGAATAGTACTTTGGCAGTCTTTCAAATCCTGGGAAATGTTCTTAGAAACAGGCTTCAGTCCGTAAAATCTTTTCACATGAGACAGGTGGACCCAGCCCTTCCTGCCTTCCAGCTTGACGGCAGTACGGGTGGCCAGGAGGACCTGTCGGGGTTCCTTCCAGCGAGGCTCCAGCGGACTTGAACGATCAAAGTTCCTCACAAGAACCAGATTTCCGGGAACGATTTCATGCGGTGCCACCTCGGTATTGTCTGGAAATGCGGCGGCAACCTGTGAACGACAAGAGTGTAGGGCAGACATCAAGGAAGCTAGGTAATCTGTCAGCATATTACTTGAAACATCGGTAATACTTCGAGGTCTAGGTGTACCCCACATATTAGGGGGGCGGCCAAATACGACCTCATACGGGGACAGACCTGATCGGGAATGTGCGACCATGCGCATATAAAACAAAGCGACTGGCAGAGCTACTAGCCAGTCTACACCTTTCTCTTTACATATTTTGGCAATGCGGATTTTCAGGGTCTGGTTATGTCTCTCTACGAGACCGGCTGCTTCAGGATGGCGTACACAATGGAACTTCCACTGGTACCCTAATAAAAGGGAAACATGTTTCATAAGCTCGGATGAGAATGGCTGGCCGTTATCAGAATATACGACTCTAGGGAGTCCATAACGGGGGAAGAACTCACGAACCAACTGCTTGGCAGTGGTCGCGGCTGTGTAATCTGGAACTGGATATGCTTCTGTCCACCTGGACAAAGCACATACCACTACAAGGACATACTTGAAACCTCGACATCGCTCCATCTGAATATAATCCATCTGGAGGACTTCAAAAGGGTGGTCAGGGGGCTGGAATCCACCTTGTTCCACCGGGACACTTTTACCTGGATTGAACTGGCAACATATCATACAGGTACGGACTTTCTGCTTGGCTGCAGCTCGTAAATGCTTGTTGAACCAAATGTTCTGGATACTGTCTAACATAGCTTTTTCTCCTAAATGTGCTGGACTATGTGCGGTATTGATAATGACTTGAACCATAGAGTCGGGGAGAAACCATGTGGCTCTACCCTTCGTTACCCATCCCTGATCTGTCTGGACCCCTCCTTGTTCGGACCATTTCTTAATTTCATCGGGAGTAGCATGTAACTGGATATCTATGACATCTTGAGTGGGGTCCTTAACTGTCATACATGTAGTCGGATCTGGAGTATGTGTCTGTGTCGGATTAACTGGAATGTCTGGAGTCTGTGCTGTAAGCTTGGCTGTGCGATCTGCTAGATCATTACCTTGAGAAATAATGTCAGTAACTTTCGTATGTGCTTTGCACTTCATGATAGCAATAGATGTCGGTAAGTGTATGGCATCTAATAGAGCTTGAATAAGGAGACCATGCTGAATCTTGGTTCCATGAGAAGTCATGAAACCTCTCTCCTGCCAGAGCACTCCAAAGTCGTGTACAACTCCAAATGCGTAACGTGAATCTGTGTAAACATTAACTTTCAGGTTCTTAGCGTGTATGCAGGCTTGGGTCAGAGCAACTAGCTCTGCTGCTTGAGCAGACAGGGTGTCAATACGGTGTGTTTCTATAACTTCAGTGTCAGTAGTCACTGCATACGCGGCTACTAGTTCTCCTGTACTTGTTCTCATACATGAACCATCCACATAAAGTGTCAGGTCGGGATCTGGTAATGGAATATCTGTCAGATCTTGTCTTGGCTTGGTCATAATATTAACTACTTCCACACAGTCGTGTGTGGCAGGATTCGAATTAACTGACGGTAACAGTGTAGCAGGATTTAGAACGTTGCAGCGTCTGATTTCTATGTGTGGCTGGAACAGTGTCAATTCATAACCTGTTAAACGTGCAATTGTCAAGTGCTGAGTCTGGGTTCGGTTTAAAAGAACTTCCACGGAGTGTGGAACTTGTACTGTCAAGGAATGTCCTAATACTATGGAATCACTTTGTCTGATAGCTAGAGCTGTGGCTGCAACTGACTTGAGGCACGCAGGCAGAGCCTGGGCTACAGGATCTAATGTGCTCGAAAAATAAGCACAGGGCTTGTATTGTCCTGCTTGATCTTGTGTGAGAACAGATAATGCTGTACCTTCGCGTTCTGTGACGAAAAGTGTAAAAGGCTTACTGTAGTTCGGTGTAGCTAGAACTGGAGCTTGGCATAAAGCTTTCTTTAACTCATTGAAACTAAGTGTATGTTCAGATGTCCAAGGGAGGACAGTCGATATGGCTGCCTCCTGTGTCGTTAACTGTATCAGTGGCTTAGCTAGAAATGCATACTGAGGAATCCATTGTCTGCAATAAGAAGTAAGGCCGATAAAAGCACGTACCTCCTTCTGTGTCTTGGGCTGAGGAAGACTCGCTATTAACTGGATACGGTCTGGTGTCAACTGCCTACCCCACTTGGACAGTAAGTGGCCCAAGTAGATCACTTGCTGTACACAGAATTGAAGCTTCGAAGGGGACACCTTGTGCCCCATCTCGGCTAGAAAATACAAGACTGAGAGTGATGCTCGCTCGCAAGCACGTTCAGAACGGGCTGTGATCAGTAGATCATCGACATACTGGAGCAGGGCAGTGTCAGTTGGCATGTGAATGTTGTCTAGTTGTCTCTTAAGTGCTTGACTGTAAATACTAGGACTTTCTGTGAAACCTTGAGGAGCTCGTGTGAACATATAGCTCCTTCCATTTAAACAAAATCCGAAAAGAAACTGGCTGTCTGGATGAATGGGGACACTGAAAAACGCGTTCTTGAGGTCTATGACTGTAAAAAATGAGGCTTCGGAATCAATGGCTGTCAATAGGGAAGAGATATCTGGGACAACTGGGTACTGGGGAATAATACATTTATTGAGTTCTCGTAGGTCAATCACTAATCGATATACTGGGGGTGCATTTGGATCAGTACGTTTCATGACTGGAATGATCGGAGAATTACATACATTGGAGTCAGTTTCTACAACTACTCCTTGAGCGATGAGCTCGTCAATAATTTTGGATAAGGCTGCTACAGCCTCAGGTGGCAATCTGTACTGTCTGATTCGTGGTAACACTACACCTGGTTTGAGAGTCACACGATGGGGTGTGATTTGCATGAAACCTACATCAGTTGGACCTTGCGCCCATAGATGCTGCGGAACATTAGACAATCTCGGATCAAAATCTCGTAATACATAGTGACCCTTGAAGTCACGTAGAAACAGGCGTATTCCCTCTGGGGAACAGCAAATAACTGCACCTAATTCTTTCAGTGTCTTAATGCCTAACAGATTTTCTGGACATGACTTCGTAAGTAACAGATCAGTAGTTCGGGACAATGGACCTACTTCTAGAGTAACTGGCTTAGATATCTCGTTTACAATAGGCTTTCCTGAAAATCCAAGGGAAACATTTCTAGAGCCTGAGAGCGGAGCCCCTGGAACTTCGGCGTGACTGATAGTCGTCCTACTTGCCCCTGTATCAATCAGAAACTTTCTGTCTTTCCCTAGTACCTGACTATGAACATAGGGACCTTCTTGATCTACAGGAATCTCGATGAGAGGCAAGCCTACCTCCCTCTCTAGGCTGTTTCATGAATATGGCTGATACTCTGGATACTCAGACTGTGCATACTGGTACATCTGCTGTGTAACATGCTGTGTTGCAGCAATAGGCTGCGGTGCTGGAACTGTCTGTTGTGCATTCTGTGGCTGAGAAGTCTGTGAAACTTGTTCTTGTCTAGGCGGACGTGGTCTTTCTTTAGTCTTACCAGTAGCTATATTGTGTTTCAGAACTGCACACTCGTTTATAAAATGACCTGGCTGTTTACAATAATTACAGGTCCCTTTAACGGGAACTGTAGGATGACTGGCTTGATTCGTACCCCTCTTCTGACTGTCTTGAGGAACAGATTGTGCAACTAGTACTTTCATTTTCGTGTCTTTCATACGTTTTCTCTCGTGTTCTTGCTCTTCTCTGATTCTATTCTGGTGATACTGGAGCATCTGTAACATCTGGGACGGGGTACTAGCTTGCCTTGTACTTTCGACTTTCAAAACTCGATTCTTAACTTGTGGACTTGAATTCTCGACTAATTTAGTAACAAAGAGATGAGGGTATGACTCACTACTTGTCTTGAGGCCACTGTTTATAATAAAACATTTTTCAAATCTAGAATAAAAATCACTAGTATCTTCATCTTGTTTCTGTTTACAGGCTGAGATTGCATCCCAGTCTTCCTTTTTAGTGGCTAATAATCTGGGCAAAACTTGTATTAACAGTTCTGGTAATTCTTTACATTTCTCTCCAAGACCGGTACCTGGTACTCGTATCTTATCTTCAGCTTCTAAAACTGCCCAATCGATCTTTTTCTCTCCCACCTCCCATTCTTTTTCCTTGAGTTTTTCATATATGCCTGCGGGCAACAGGACCTTTAGCATTTTAATAATATCTGGATACGTGTATTCTCCCATACGGAGCATGTCCTTTAATTCTCGGTGGAACCCTGCTGGATCTTTGTCATGGCAGGGAATTAATTTCTTCATCTCTAAGAGTTCCATCTTTGTAATCGGAGTGTAAACAAACACTCGTTGCATTTCACCATCTGTTGTCCTGACTGGGTGTACTTCTCGTAGCGGGTTCTGTCTATCTATGTAAAACGGTTTACTTTCTGGAGGTGAGACATGAACAAAATGCGGGTTCAGAAACGTTCTATATTTGTGGCGCTGTTCTAGAATGACACTAATTAAATCGGTACCTAAACCTTTCCATCTATACTGGAGTAACTCGTTCAGGACATCGTGTAACGGACCTGGATCAGAATGTTGACCCTCATACAGAGTAATGAGGTGCTGGATCATATACATACCCACCAGTCGCTGCTCGGCTGGGGGCAATTTCAGAAACATGTGTGCCACTATTTCGTCTGGAAAAGTGGTAGAATCAGTAATCCATCGGACTGCTGATCGGACTAGTTCTTGTTCATGCATAGTACTTAATTCACTATAACCGATTCGTGATTTCAGAATGTGATCGGTAGCTTGAAATACTTGTTCTAGAGAACCTTGTTCTGGTGCTGGATGATGAAAAACTGACTTGCGTTCTAGGCGTAAATGGCGATCTGGAAACCTAGATTTTCCTACATACGCTATTCTGGCGGGATTCTCGTCCTCTACCTCTTCAGTAGAAGAGTCATTCTCTTTCTCGCTTACTTGTGCTGCTTTACGTTGTTCGTGTAACCTTATTATTTCCTTACGGATTCTCTTGTACATACTCTCTATACTACTGATAGTTCTGTGTTTACCCTCGGCTATATTATCACTCCACCTTGTCAGGATTCTCATTTCGGCCGGATCTTTGGTCGGATAATCTTGTTCCCTTATTAAACAATTAATCAGAAACTTCAATATCATGAGCTGGATCTCAGCTTTCCTTTGAGACATGGCTTCGCCAATACTTTCTGGATCATTCCCCGTACGGATGAAACGATATATTCTGTCTAGATCTTCTTTCATATCTGGTAGGGTGTCCAAATACCCGGTTACCCGTCTTACACGGATGGAATATATAACTGTACTATCATCACCTGCAACTGGATCATAGCGGCATTCAGTGAGGGCTCGTCGGATATCTGCAACGGACTTATATTTGGGCGTACGCTGTAACGCACATTCATGTAACTCGACTAATGTTAAACGTTGGTGTGGTGGCGGGGTACCAGGAGGACCTCCTCCTGCGGCCCCTAAACTGGTATCATCGACTGATACTCTTTGTGCTGGCAGAGTGGGAAATTGTAATGTGGGCTGAACCGGGGGTACCGTGGCAGGTACTCCGGTGTCTGGAGGAGCAGGATTTACATTATTTACAGGGACTGGCGGAACAGGATTTGCATATTCTGGAACCGTGTCGTCCAAATAGGACGAAATAAAGATATCAGCTGCGGTCGGTTTGTAACGTAGCTTGGTCGGAACTAATGGTGGCGGAAAATTACTGGATGCCTCCGGGGTTGCTTTTGGCAAGCCCTCGGCAAGAAGAGGATACATACCCTTAATGAGGGCATTCCTCTGTCTGTCTGATTGTTCGGTTCTGACTCGTTCACCTATCTCGATTAATTCCCTTTCTTGGGCTCGTTCTAAGGATTCTCTACTTAATTCTGACTTTCTGATTTCTTTTTCGGTTCTTTTATGAGATTCTTTGCGCCATAACTCGATGGCATCTTTCTGTGACTGTCTGGCTTTCTTTTTCCATAATGCTTCTTCTACTCGCATGATGCACTCGGCATCCCATGTACCCGATACGGGCCATCTATACTTTTCTTCTAACTGTTTGGTATACTCTACCCATAAATCTAGATATAATATGGCACTTATGCCATGCTTCTGATACATAAAATGACCTGGACTGTCCCTAGGCGGGACAGAAACTGCTTCTTCTAACAGACCTTTTCTAGTTTTTAACTGACGTAGTCTGGAAAATAACGGCATGACTGAACTGTAATCTAGACACAATACAATACACAATGAACACGATAATTACTCCACATTCATACCACAACATTAAAATACATGAAGAACATTTAAAATAACAGTTCGAACAGAATACATGAATTTTCTCGAGAACAGAACTGACTAGAACAGAAACTAGATGCACTGCTGGAACAGTACGAAACTTACCGGTCTCATAAAGAGACACGTCAGGACCCGCATCCACCAGAGTGGACACTTCGTTTTGGGATCTGTGTACCACCAAACCCCACGGACCAGAGACAATTAGATTGACCCTGTCTAGATACTACCCCAGCAACGGTACTCACCGGGCAGCAAGAACGGAAGGCCTCGGACTGGACTGGACTGCTTCGACGCCGGACGGACGAACTTCGGACTTCAGTTACGGGTGGGCCTCCGGATACCTCGGACCTTGGACTCTCGGCTTGGGCTCTGGTCGGGACTCGCCGCGTTCCTCCACCGCCTCGTCTGGATGCTGGACCGCCACCTCCGTCTCCTCCGTGGGCCTGAGGGATACTTGAAGCAGAAATATCTGCACGTGCACGGTATGGTTCCGTCACGGCTGCAGAGGGTCAGGGGGCCGGCGTGGCTTCACCGGCGCGTGGGGAAAGGGCAAGTCCCTGTTCGGGCGCCATTATGTGGTATATAAATAAATAATACCGGATCTAGGTTTTACTGGACATAGCAATAACAGATAGCTCAATAAATAAGAGTCAAGATTCGAGGTAGTAGGAGTTTGCAGGTTTAATACAGCATAAGGACAGGAACAGGACAACCTGCACAGGAATAGGATGACAGGGCCCGGCACGGGGGCAGGATTGGACTGGCGTGGCCCGGCAGCTGCCGGGGCTGGATCTGGGATGAGCGCGCTAACTTTAATAACAATACACAAGCATATATACTAAAACAGTTGCAATTGCAATACATACAATAGGCGGAGCAGTGGGTGTGGTCAATAGCAGTCGCGAAAGATAAGGGTGAAAGTGGGTGTAACAGGAGGCGTATACATAGACATGTGATGTAGACGTAACAGAATATGTCATAAATGGGGCGGAAACATGGAGGGGGCTACCTAAGGAGCCGGGACCTCTAACCTAATGGTGCGCGCAAACTGACAATGACGTGTTACTAGGAGAAGCTGGGGGCTATGAACTCTGTGCTAGGAGTAGAGACTGAAGTCTGGAGAGTCAGGGCGACAGGTGCCTAAACAATATCTAGTATCTGATGTTTAGAGAACATGTCGATATAAACTAAAAGCTATCGGGGTAAAGGCTAACAGACTCTAAGACTGGTGCATGCATTATTCTACATGTAGTGCTTAATGAAGAATATTAAATGACCATAAATACAGTATTTCTCTTACATGGAGACGTAAAGGCTAGACTGTGACGGAAACTATTGATGCGATTCAGTAGCTTAGGAATGCAGAGAAGGAGGGCTGGACTGATAACTAGAATCATAACATACTCTTGGCAGACTCGTAGGCAGAGCCAGGCCAAGCCGGGCACTGTGAGGCAGGAAGTAAGTGAAGGGTCAGGAACACAGGTGGGGGCTGTATCGCTCCTCAGCGAGGGTTCAGGAGACAGGAGCTGAATCTGGTGTCCAGGCCCTTTTGAGGCCTAGAAACGGGGACTTTACAATGAAATAACGTGCACACTGGGAAACGTGGCAACGTAACTTTACATAGGCCTAATACTCGTAGCTTTCACGAGAACTGGAAACTAGCATACTAGAGATGGACACAACTGTAATTGCGTCTTTAATCGATCATGGGGAATACATATGCATATTAATCATGCACATATAACATAAGATGGGGGACACGTAGGGACACAGAACATGGCAAAATTTACTTTTCCACAGCTTTGACGCAGTAATATGAATCTGACACTATAAGTGTCGGGAATTCGCGATCCGCATTATCCAGAGCCATTTTTAATGCTATTATTTCAGTTTGTAGTTCTGAATTAGTTTCAACTGAGTGTGTTTTTGTTAATAGAGGTCTTAGTTTACCTCCGCGCCACACTTCTTTTGTAATCTCACATGTGGGGTTGTATGCATGTTCTCCCCAAACGGAGGGTTGAGCATGTCCATCTGTATAAATTACACAGGCGTAATGTCTTAGAGGCAGAATGTCGATTGGCAGAGGATACGTCTTTTCATATTTTAGATTTTTTAATTCTTCTAGTTCTGGATCAAAGTAGTAGTATACTTTGTCCGTTGTGATTGAATTCACCCATTGTATCCATTCCGGATTCAATGTTGTTGTTGGTAAATTACACGGTGTTGTTAGTGCCTCAAAGGCTGATTCTGCTGTTCTGACTGTGATATGTCTACCGTCAGCTATCTCTTTTTCTCTAGCTATTGCGGTTTGAACTGCACGAATGATTTTTTCTGTATTACTGAATTTCTGTTCAGCTTCTGTGTATAAGTGTGATTTGAATGCAATTGGTACCTTTTCTCCCTCATTAGAGGTTAGGTATGTGAATCCGCATCTCCCTGGGATGACTCGAATCACAAGATTGCGTGTGTTATCACGTGTTTCTAATTTTGTTTTAATTAGCATGTCTGTTTGTAAGGATCTCAAAATTTCTGTGTGTGTTTGAGTCCAATTGGATCTTTTAAAGTCTGGTTTAATTAGATCATAAAGGGGTTTGACCCTTTCTGCGTAATTTGCAATGTATGTTCTTCCGAAATTTAGGAAGCCTAGAATTGACTGTAGGTTTTTTAGTGTTTTAGGAGCTTGGATTACGGCACATTTCTCTAGGAAATTGTCAGCCAGGCTTTTGCCTTCACTTGATAACTTATATCCTAAGAATAGGACTGTCAGATGGGCAATTCTAGACTTTTTAAAGTTGAATTTGTAACCCTCTGCTGCGAACCCAAGTATTATGGTGTTCACTCTTTTCAAGTGAGTATCCAAGTCATCATCTGTTAAGTAAATGTCATCGACATAAGATAACGCTTCATCATCATATAGTTGCAGTAATTCTGTTACTCTCGCTGAGAATACCCCCGGGCTGTTCTTGTACCCCTGGGCTAACCGACAGAATTGCTTTTGAGTGCCATTTACTGAGAATGCAGTTAAATATCTGCTCTCTGGTGCTATGTTTTGACAAAAGAATCCATTGGAGATGTCCAAGGTTGTTTTGTATTTTTTGCGCACTATGTTATTCATTAGTGCAGCACTGTGTGAGTTTTGCACTGCAAAGGTTTTGCAACATGTGTTAAGGTGTCGGTAATCCAAAACTAGACGATATGAATTGTCTGGTTTGGAGACCGGAAACAAAGGATTGTTCATTTGTGAGGTGCAAGTTTCAATCACCCCCTGGTATTCTAGCTGATCTAGTATTTCATTTACCTGTTTTTTAGCTTCTTGCTTAATTGGGTACTGCCTTTGTGCAGTAGGTTGTGATTTTAACTGGATTTTGTGAGGAGGAGAATCCTCATCCCATCCTACATGATTTTTATATAAAGCAGGTGCTAAGGCCACTGCCCACTTTCTAGCAAGTGTGTATTTTTTATGAATCGGGATTAGATTCGAGAAGGCAGGCATAATTACTTCTTCGCCATGAGGGCACTCCCTGACAAACTCTGGTGGCCAGTCTTTTTCAGCTAGAAGGATATCATAGCCCTTGGAGAGGTTATCCCAAAATAGTCCCCTTATTTTCCTAGTCTTATCTCCCTCTATACGTAATGTTATCTCGTATATCTTGTGGGGTTTGCTAACTCTGGTGTCTGCAGTTTCCACTTGAAGATATTCATTCGTGTCCACTGTCTCCAGATGATTCATAAGGACTTTGCGAGCTATGCTCACTTCTGCTGCGCTGTCTAGCATTGTCTGAGCCCACTCTCCGTTTTTCAGTTGTGTCCTCAGTATTCTCGGCATTGTTAACTACCTTGATACTGGCTACCTTCTTTTTTGGAAATTGTAAATTCTTTTTTTGTTGAGCAGGTTCCTTGTCTTTGGACTTGGCGTGCTCTTCTCTTTGTTCTGATCGTCCTCTTCTTTCCGATTTCTGCGAGGAAGTCTGAAAAGATTGAGAGGGACGTGTATCAATGTCTTGATATCTATCAGGTTTTGTAATATTATCCCTATTTCTAAGGTTATATCTTTTCCCAGAGGGGTCACTCTGGGGTGACCTGTGTCTCTGGTTCGGAGATTTCTCCCTTCGCCTAGGAGACCTTCCTCGGGACTGGAATTTCTTTTCTTTTGGATTGGATTGTTTGTTTCCATCCCAGTTCTTTTTTGGTGAATTATTATTAAAAAATATTTTTTCTGGACTTTCAGTCAGTTGCGGTTTTACTGGTATTCCACCTAAACTATCTCTACCTAGTTCTTCATAAGATTTTTCTATGATTCTGGCAATTTCAGCTGGTTGGTCTGCTATATCTGTCTCTTTTAACCTCTGGCGGATCGCCACGTTTGCTGCTTCACCTTTTATATTGGCTAGTAATATAGCCGAGACCTGCTTGAAGTCTTTCAGTAATTTCATACCAAGAGTTAAAGCTGGTTCTGGACCGTATTCATCTTGAATTTGTTTTAGCACATCTGGTATTACCGAAATGGATGGAACACCGTGCGTTTTTGTGTAGATTGAAGCAAAGACTGTACCCCAAGTGTCACAGTCCTCTATGTGTGGTGCGATTCCCATTGGGAGACATATAGTAAGAATCCTGTGTTTTTCTAGCGGGGTGGTGTCAGGAAACACCGCCTCTATTTGGGTGATTTTCTGTGCCAACCAGAATGGTATCTGTTCCCGTTTAGCCGGAACTTTACCTAGGCAGGATTGGATGTTCTGTTGTGTGATTTTATTTGTGTTCCCCTGGTGAGGGGTCAGCTGTGGAAGTTTAATCGCTGGCTGAATTGTTGAAGTCCGCATTACATACTGGACTAATTGTCTATGAATTTTTAGTAATTGTTTTAGCTGTATTAACAGTTCTCCAGTAGACATTCCTTCGATGTCTGGGTGTGGTGTGTATCCGGCTAAGACCGGCCACGTTGCTCCTGGTCTACCTAAAGGACCGAGCCTTGTAATGTGATTGTTATGTATTAGGGCGCCATCAAATAAGAGCAAATGCTCTTGGAATTTGAGTGGTACTTCCACCTCCTCGAAAGGAGTGTAAATGTCGGGTGGAACCTCTATTTTGTAATAGTGGAAGTACTTTGTTACAGCATTTGCTGCTGGAAAATGTATCCATGTATAGTATACCTCTGTCTGCCGATATTCGTGTGCCTCAATTACGAATATGACTGTGCCACCTCTAGGTGTCAGTCCATTTTCTATAAGTTTTAAGGTTATAGATTTCCTTTTGCTGACCGGAATGAGTATTATATCCGCGTCTGCATCCTTTAGTGCAGTATCTGCTGCTGTTATTTCAGCTGCTAATCTAACTGCCTCTCTTTCTTCATCACTTTCTGACATTTTACTGTCAGGATGGTTATTTTGTTTGTTTGCAGATCAGGTTTCTTATGGAACAAAGATTAGATGCACAATATTTTGGAACAGTGTATCCTTCAACGTTGACTAAACCAAGAACCTTACATAGGAGTTCCCTCCTGCGAGGTTTTGGAGGATATTACCTTTCACCCACTCCAGACGTCTTTGGAGTATTTGGGAAAAGGGGTCTGAGTGAGAAAGCACGACTGAGTTACTCTAAATGTCTTACGTTAGTTTTATCGCCCTTTCCAAACGCGTTGGGCGCCATGTAGTGTAGTTCCTATCTTCCCAATAGGCTCTGCGCATTGGAATAATACCTACAGCAGTAAAGGCCTAGGCCAGACGTTAACTAGGTCTACTACTGTCGATACTAGACTTAAGTTTTGGGTTTGCCAGCGTAGCTCAGAGTTCGCTAGAAACTTTCTCGAATGTTCAGGAAAGAATTAACTCCCCTGATTAGACAAGAAGGGATTTAGTTTCTGACAACCATAGAACATGACAACTTTGCTCTCCCCTAATCAAGAGTGTATCTCCAGAGTCGTGTGAGCACAAGGCAATTATTTTACTCAGTCAGTACGTGCATTCTTAGTCTCATCAGTTTGTAGAGAAAAGGAAGAGACGGGCGTGTTCAATAAAAAGGTGTTATTTATTGATCAGTCTCTTTTCTCGTACAAGAGAAATGGATCGATATTATTGCAATACTTATAGTTAAGTAAAGTGCATACATTAAAAGCAATAGTATAAAATAATACTGTAAAAACATTGATATGGTTTCTGAGCCATATGATGTTTTAAATGATTAAAATATATTTACATACACATATACATTTGACTAAACGTACTCAACTGGTGTTTCTAAATACGCCTACCCCGTGTACCTGACCTAAGTCTAATGCGTGGGCGGGAATAGAAAGTTACAGTTTAAGTTAAGTTTGTTTTTGCCAAGTGAATAACTAAAGAATTCTCTGTGAGGGGTTATTCAGTTCTGTACCTGGAAGTTAGGATGAATGAGGAATGGTATCTCTTTCTCTGCTCTCGATATTCCAGGCTGCCTGCGAGGGCTGCCCGAAAGCGCCGGTGCTGGGTCTCTCGGTAGGAGATAGCAGCGCGTCTCTCAGCGCGTCAGGAAGGCGGGGCTGCTGCCAGCGGGGTCTGCTCTGCTTCTGGGCTTCGGCAAGTATGGCTGCTCCGTCTCGTCACCACGCGTGTGTTTGCATAGGGCAAGATCGGCAATATTTATACCTTAAAGGTGCCGAGATTGACGTAAGGATGGACATAGAAGCGTCAATAAAGATGTCATACGACTTGCTCGTTAGCACATTCTTTTACTGAAGTTCTCTGTGAAATCAAAACAATGGCCGCACGGATTTTCCAGGTTGTCATAGGTTTGATTTGTTATGAGAACGTCGTATGCCTTATCAGGGGCTGGAGGAATGTCGCTTGTCTAATTAGATCTCAAGCGTTATGACCTAATCAGATAACACGTTCCTGTGCCGTAGTGTGACTGCGTCAGATAACGGTATCTGCATCATGGGGGCTTTTCTTGCCTCATGGGCTGACTGTTAGTTAACTTGATAGTTAGTTTAACCAGAATAGGGTCAGGAATAGGGGGATCGATTCAGAACCTATAGGAATACATGACAAACTCACCTCAAAGGGACCAAATGCGCCTTCCTAGCCAGGGGTCGCTTTAAGCTCCTAGTGCATGCGGGATACACAACAGATTCTAGAGGGGTGGCCATCATTCTAAAAAAGACCACTCCATTTACTATAACCCAGACGTGGACGGACCCCCAGGGAACACACGTGGGTATCAAGGGGATGTGGAACAGGCGCGCTTACACCATAATCTCGGTCTATGCCCCCCCGAAACTCCAGGCACTCACATTGAAAAAGGTAGCAGATATAATACTAGAAACGGCTGACACTATACAGATTGTTGGGGGGGACTTCAATGATGTTTTGAATGTTACACAGGACAGAACAGGTACGTCACACAGAGAAGGGACCCAGACTCCCCTGTCCCAATGGTCGGTTAACCTGGGTCTTACTGACGTCTGGAGGTGGCTGCATCCAGAGCTGGAGGTTTATTCATACTTCTCGGTCGCCCATAAGGTATTCTCGAGGTTGGAATATATCTTTATGTCTAGACAGTACCTGACGGTGCAGGATGTAGCAGAATATAAAGCAAGAGGCGTGTCGGACCACTCACCATTGCTGGTCAAAGTGGGCGGGAAACGTCAAGGTGGAACACGACTGTTGCGCCTGGCGGCTTGGGACCTGCAGAATCCGAACGTCCTGAGGGGACTGAGAGCTGACGTAAAAGTCTATATTGCAGAAAACGAGGGCACGGTCGCCTAGAAAGTGATATTTTGGGAAGCATTGAAGGCGGTTATGAGAGCTAGGGCTAAAAGCAGACTGGCGAAGGACCGAAGAAAGCTCCGCTCTGACGCTGAACTGATAGAACAGGACATACTAGCCCTGGAAAGGGGGTACCAGACTTCGAGGGATCCAGTAGACCTTAGGAGACTGACGGATAGGCAGACACAGTACCGGGAACTAGTGACTGAGGAGGCGAAAACCCAAGCCTTGGCCACCCTCCATCGCCTGTATGACGTAGGCGACAAATCAGGTAAACTATTGGCATGGCTCAGTAAAAAGGAGCGTGCAGAGAGGTGGGTGGAGCAGATCAGGGACCCTCAGGGAGTGATTCTCAGATCGGATGCACGCATCGCAGAGGCGTTCGTGGACCACTATGAAAGTTTTTATGGAGCTAGGGACTTAGGGACTTGTGACGAGGCCATACACTATATGGACCAAACCGAACTGCCGACTCTGTCCGCTGATGACGTTAACACCCTGGACTCTGATATTACTCTAGATGACATCTCTGAGGCCCTGGCCAGATTGCGACCGGGGAAAACGCCGGGACCCAACGGTTTCCCAGCGGAATTCTTTAAACGTACCGCGGACCTCTTAGCGAGACACTTGAAGGGATTATATGAGGGTGCCCTGCAGGAAGGGAGGCTCCCCTCAGACCTGGTCATGGCGACCATAATCCCAATCTATAAGGAGGGTAAACTGCAGGAGGACTGCACGTCCTACCGCCCCATCTCGTTACTGAACACGGAAACGAAACTACTAGAAACTATCCTGGCGTTGCGGCTCCGCTCGGTGATATCGCATCTGATCCATTTGGACCAGACGGGATTCCTCCCGGACAGGGCCACTAGAATGAACCTCCGGCGCACACACAACTGGCTGTAGGAGGTCCGGGACAGAGAAGACCCACACTGGTTCTTGTCCCTCGACGCAGAAAAAGCCTTTGATGCAGTTCATTGGCCGTTCCTTGAAGGGGTGCTACAGAAATTCGGTTTCGGGCCAAAGATCCGGCAATGGGTGCGGCTGTTGTACACCGAGCCGAGCGCCAGAGTACGGGTGAATGGTGTCTTGTCGCGTGAATTCCGGGTGCAAAGAGGGACCAGACAAGGCTGCCCGCTGTCCCCTCTTTTATTTGCCCTAACTATCGAGATCTTGGCGGCTAGGATTCGCCAAAACACAGGCATTAGGGGATTTAGAATGAGTGAGGGAGACAGGATCGAGGAAAAAAATTCGCTATACGCGGACGACGTTCTTCTGTATGTCACATCGCCGGAGACGTCGATCCCGGAGTTGTTCCTTGAACTGGAGCAGTACGGTAGTTATGCTGGCTACCAAATAAATTGGCATAAATCGGTTCTATACGACCCCACGGGGCGGGACGCCTGGCCGGACCTCCCAAGAAGGTTATTGACGACAACTAAGGGCTTTCAATACCTCGGGGTGTATCTCACCCTCGATAGCCACATAGCGTATCAACGAAACATAGAACGCATCATGGTGAACTCCATAGTAAATATGGATCACTGGAGGCTGCTCCCGCTCACTCTTTTGGGCCGCGCGGCTATGTACAAGATGATCATCCTCCCCAAGTACTTGTACGCCTTACAAAATGAGTACTATCCGCTGCCCCCAAAAGTTTTTGCCAGAATACATGCGGATCTACGGGCCTTCCTCTGGTTGGGCAAACAGCCTAGAGTTGCGTTGACCATGCTGCAAAGGCACCAATATAGCGGGGGGATCTCACTCCCGAATCTGGAGGCGTATTACTAGGCGGAACACCTGGCCCCGATCAATGACTTGTTGCATGCGCCAGCCGACCATCCCTCTTACGCGTTAGAGCGCCACAGGTTAGCACCCCGACACATACTATCTTATCTATATGGGGGGACCGGCCGGAGACGACTCCTACCGGCAACAGAAATCACTCTACATGCATGGAATACGGCAATGAAACGCACAGGTTGGGATAGGAAGCCCACGAGACAGACGCCGATCTGGCATTGCTCGTGGCTGGCGGAATTGCACAAGCTAACGGGATACCAACGGTGGGATGACATAGGAATTTCTACCCTAGGGGATATTGTTGCCAAGGGCGAACTGAAATCGTTTGCGACACTGACCTCAGAATTCGGACTACATCCCACACAGCGTTACAAGTACACAAGACTCAAACACGCCTGGGGGGCCCAAAATATCAGGACGGCAGAACTGGTGGACTTCGCCCCACTCGAAGGTAGGCTTCTACAGGAGCACATTCAGCAAAGGGTGGTCTCCCTAACGTATAAAACCCTCACAAATAATATGCTAGGAGATCTGGCCAAGCTTAGACAGCAGTGGGAGACGGACGTGGGTGGCATGGAGGACATTGACTGGGAATTGGTGTTAACACATCCTAGAGAGGTGGCCGTTAAATCCCGACTTCGCCTAATTCAATTTAACATTTTGCATAGAACTTACTTTGACAGGGTGCGGCTCCAGAAGATGGGGAGGGTAGACGATGCAAGGTGTTTAAGATGCCAGGACCCCAGGGGGGACTTTTTCCATGTTCTGTAGACATGTAGTAAAATACAGGGATACTGGACAGACATTTTTACGGAACTAACGGCAGTTATGGAGAGCCAAATTCAAATTGACCCTAAGCTGGCCCTATTGGGCATGACGAATGATGTAGATCTGACACGTCCTTTATTAACCTTTCTGGTGCTGGCTTTGGTGGTGGCCAAAAGGGACATAGCGAAACACTGGGGTGCACCGGAGATACCGACGCTAGAAGAGTGGAGAAGAGGATTGGACTTATATATGGCGGCTGAGAGAGTCACATATAAAGCAAGGGGATGTCCTAGGAAGTTTCGCAAGGTGTGGGGGAAATGGAGACAATACCACGGCCTGGATGTGGGGTTGTAATGGGGCAAAGGCGGGGGACACATAGTGGGTTACAAAGGGACTGTAGGATAGTTAGAACGTCGACGACACGGGGGAGTGATGGCCTTGAGGTCCTTTTAATTTGGAAGCCATCTGCATCAAACTGGGCAGTGATACGGGGGTGGCGGGAGAGGGAGGTAAACATGTGTGCTATGCTACTGACATGATTGTATTGTTAAGCTATAACAAAATGCAAATAAAAATGGTTTTAAAAAAAAAACAATGGCAATTTGAGGCAACAGTCGGAATGGCAAGATTTTACTCAGGATCTTTACATCGTTGTTCATAATCAAGAGCGGGTGGTAGGACGCCACCTCCCTCGCGTCCTTGTCAGTTTTTGGCAGCATCCCAATAAGTACCTTCCTCATTCATTCTGGCAGCACACAACGATCGCAGGACTCATTGTAAATGTCCAGAAGGCGATCCGCGAGCACCCCAACCCTGAACTGATAACATTTAGCTGGTAGGCCATCCCCACCTGGGGTCTTGGTGGTATTCAGAGCCCTTATTGATGCCAATACTTCAGCCCTATCAATAGGGGCATTCAGACCCTCCCAATCTTGGTCTGAAAGCCTGGGTACTGGCACTGCAGCAAATAATTCACCCCCTCACCCTCTGGGCTCACTATGTTGACTCCATACACCCCCCGCAGATGTGCGGCAAAAACGTCCATGTTGCCTTGTTGAGTGTGACTTCTGTCCCATTTGCATCTCTAACTCCAGCAATGGGGACCTCGACTTTAAGGGGAGTTGCTAGCATCCTGTCCGCCTTAAGTCCTTTTGAATGGAGCCGCTGTCTATGCCCAACCTGACCAATTTCATCCAGTCTATCCTATGTCTCTAATACTTTGCCTCGTCAAATGTAGGCTTAAGCCCTGCATACTTACTTGTATTTGCCTTGTTACTGATAGCAGTAGATTTCTTGTTCAGGTACTCAGCATTTCATGTTCAGTGCCCCTCTTTGCTCTCCCCCCATCGCTCTCTCTCCCAAAAAGCTGTATACCAACATAACTGTAAAATTCTTGTACAGAACGACAGCTCCACATGTAATGGATGTAGTTTGGAACTTCATTGATTACCTCAAATGTTTACATGAATAAATCCACAAAAGCAAATGAAAAAAAAACCAAAAAACAATAAACAATAAAAATGTCAAAATAACTCTGGTGACGTACGTAGCTATTAGAGAGAGATCGGAGTTTTGTCTAGTGGCAGTTTTGACTCACCATAAAGTATCAAAGAGTGATTACATGCCTGCTGCAAAGAACTCGTACCATGCAGATCACATTTTTATTTGGATAGCTCAGAGGGTTACTGTTTCTGTCACAGAGATCCTTGTTTCTTGTAGTTCATAAGTTACATTCCCAATATAGCACAATGACTTACCTGTCATCAAAGAGCTGCATGGAAAATGCATGGTATAGGTTTGAAAGGTATGTTTTTCCCTCAGATGTTCATTATCCTAATGTTGCTAAAAAGGATTCGTTTGGGTGGAAATACACTCCTATAAGTAAAGCCAACAATGCCCGGTTTTTGGTTTTAAAATTCTGGTCACCCTAGTAGTGACAGGGGTAAACCCAAGGCTGGAAACCTGCAGGAGTGTCTGTCTGATTGCGCGCGCCTGAGTACGAGGGCGCCCGCGTGCTTAGGAGGCATCCATTCTCTGGACCACAGATGAAAGATGCGTGTCAGCCGAATAACGTTCCAAGTCATTGAATCATCAGTGGCTTGCTCTTTGAAGGCGAACTTAATTAGTGGGTGCTGTGACATTTAAAAGTGGGGCGGTATTTTCACATCTCTTGTGGGAAGATTGTCTTTTGCGACACGTGACACATAGTAGTAGAACAGGTGCTGTGCTTCAGTCTATTGAAGCTTCTCCATCTCTCCGTGCCCTACGACCGCTACAGAGCATCACACGCATGCCACACGTGCACATTGACAGGCCTCTCCGTGCTCTGATCGCAGAGACTAGAACAAAGCCCCTGAAAATACACTTTCGCCAAATATTCATGGACTGGCCTTAGAACTTCAAGGGATTGTCAGCAGGGCACAAGTCATAAAAAAAGAAGTGGGGACGACGCTGTCACCGGAAGTGACGTCAAAACAGGAAGTGACGTCAGGAAAGGTGCCTTGCACCATCGGGCTCATTGCCTCCCCTTGCTCACCCCTTAGATGCGAATGCATCTGAGAAGTCAGCGCGTGAGCAGCATGCTGTGAGCTCCGATCTCGTCCCAGAGAGGCCAAAGAGTGAAGTCCAACTGTTTGGGGGGAACGGCGTCCACCCGGTACAATAAGTGGAGGGACGCCATCCACCGGCGTGGTACCCGGACTCGAGCCCTGATTGTCAGGGGGAGCACCGTTTTATGACCACATCCGAGAGGCATGGACAGACAGGGAAATATCTGGGCTTAGAACCCCAAACAGGAGTTCGTTCCGCACCTGAACAGAGAAAATTTAAACTCGTAGGCTTGAGGGGGTGGAAGCCACCTTCAAAGGAAGGTGAGAGTACACGTAGACTTCACTGCTCCCGAACAACGGCCAAACACACAGCATCTCCTGTGGACTCACATATTTTCGAGACTGCTGAGAAAAATCTCAGGACTGAACAGTCCTGCCTGAGAATGTTGGTAGATCCTTCCTTACGAAGCAAAGAATTTAGGGCCAAATGTAATAAACTGAAAATAGCGAGTCGCAATGTAAATGGAGTATTTTGTGATTTGGAAATTTATTTCCAACTTACTGTGAATCGAAAGGTGGAGGGAGAGATTTGCAATGTAATATATGGATATTTTGCAACTGCAAATGCGGTTGCAATTCATTGACATGGTACTTTGGGTTAGGGAGTAGCTCACTGCCACTATAAAGGGCTTCAATGCCTCGTCGGGGATAGTAAGCACTATATCAATGCAATTACATAATACAATACAACACAGACCTGTCAAAGCAGGTAAAACTGATTTGCAAAGATGTAGTTGACCATAATGGACAGCTTCGGCTACTTAATCCCAGCTACACTAATCAGGGGAGCACGAAGCGGTCCATGGAACCACTTCCTGCTCTCCCTGATACCATTTGCAGAATGTCTATGTACATTTTTTATTCCAGCCACTGCCCCTGTATGGGGCACAAGCTGGAGTATAAATCAAACATTGGCAAAGCTAATAGGTCTCACTTTTAAAATGGTGGAGGTGAGCAATCATATTTTATGGTATCTCAAATGTGTACATTTAATCCAATGCTTTCAATGTGGCATGGTTCATTTTGAAAAATATTTTTTACTTATGAAACTCTAAAAAGAATTAAAAAAAGAATAAAGAAGCATCAGAATTTAAAGGGAAATGCTTTCCTAGGCCTAGTTGCGCAGGATTCAGCCATTTGGTCATCTCTAGTAGCAAATCTACAAACTTCAATGAAAGTGTCATGCCATGCAAACCTTCTGCCTCCTACAGCCGAAGGAGTGCAGTAGATAATCCTTCTGCCAGCATCATAAAAACCTTTGTGCGTCAAAACATGTGCTTTCATGCACTAGGTGGAATGTATTTTAAAAAAACCAGCACTGACAAAGCCAATAGGTCGGTCATTGTTAACTACTGGCTTTGCCAAAGCTTTCTGCCGATGCTGGGAAGGTCCTATTCACATTTATTCTAGAGCCATCCAGGAGGTTGCAGCCCTGGGAATTGTGTGGAAGAGGCAGTGCTGGGACAGTTTTGGAAGCCTACATTGGTAAGGCAGTTTGTGGAAAGTTATAGTACTGGGGCAGCCAGGGAAACCGGCAGCGCTTGTAATGTTTGGTGGAGGTTGCAGTGCTGGTGAAGTTTGTGGAAGCTTGCTGTGCTGAGGCAATTTCAGGGCATTTGCCCAGCTGGGGCCGTTTGTGGAACCGTGCCCCCGGCCTAGCTGGGGCACACAGGATAGCGAGCTTCCCACTACCTTATGGCACACCAGCTTGAGGATTGTTGTGCGGCACATCATCTGAGTGTCTGTGGTGCAAGCCTCCCAGGTAGCCCAAAGGCATCTCAATCATATGGAAAGCCATGTAAAGGTCCATCCTGGCCAAATGCTGATCTCTTGGGGAACGCGTCCACCACCAGACCTCAGAAGCAAAAGCACAGGGTGCAGTCATCATCTTCCAGCACTGCAGAAGAAACATCATGTCTGATGGCAGCAGGCTACCAGGACAGAGCGAACATACAAGGAGCACACTATACATGAGGATCTGCGGCCCACCGTGCCGTCCCAGCATAAAGCCCCCGGTCCTTTCTGCAGACTGTCTGGAGGGAATATATACTTGTTGTATTTTATGTTTTGTAAAACCAATGTGTTTTTAGGCATCACAAGACAGGTAGCAAGAAACAGACAGTTTCTCCACCAAGAAGTTGCAGATAGTGTAATAGACCAATAAGGCTGGGTTTCTAAGCATGGCAGGCAGGCAGGGTCTGTGTATGTAGCGCTCACCTAAAACAAATTACATCATCAAGTGGATAGCATAGCATAAAAAATATAATTACACTACATAACTGCCCAGGACGTTATACAATATGCATAGCATAGAATAACGACTCAGCATGACAATATATAACATAGTGCAACATAACATAACAACAGCCTAGCATAACAGACGTTTGGCTACAGTGCACCCCATTCTCTGTATAAAAATATTACTCTTGGACATGCAGCGCTCATCTAAAAAAATATCATGGCTACACACAGGTTGCATAGCAATACATAAGAACAGAATAGAGCACAACAGGCTATACAGTAACAAAACATAACACAGCATTCGACAACAAAACACACGGCAGCTTCATAGTATTTTTATTTATTGCTGTTGGGGCAGGAGGCAACACGAAGGGAGGGCATGTGTGGGGTAACAGGGACGAAAAAGCATTATGACGCGGCCTGCACTGGCTGATTTTTTTGTTTACTGCAAGGTGGGGGCGGGTGGCAACACAGAGAGAGGAGGGTGGTTGCAACACTCAGGAAGGAAAATGGAGGAGGGAAGAAGAGCAACAAAAGAGGCAGTGGGTGCAGGGACATCGTAAGGATTTTGGGGGGCCGTGGGCCAAACGTATTTTGGGGCCCCTGTTTCGAACAGCTTTGAATTTATGATCCAATTTCAGCTCTTTCATGCCTCCTTTGGCAAGGTTACTGACAGTGCACATGCACACTCCTCCAAATTCTAAATGTGTTTACATCTAATATTCAGGGTTGGAGTTGTGTTATTTCAATGTTGTAACACAGCAGCAGCTCACTAATATTACTGCAAATAATTTCTGTGGCACTCTCCCATTTCTCATATTTGAGGTCCTCTTTTGATCTAAAAGGACATTTTTTTGGATGTTGCATGAAACATAAACACAACATTTTTCTGCAACATGTCTGTAATAGGCTCTCACACATTACCCACATTAAAAATAAATTAAATGAAAACAGTATTTCAAACAATCTGTCCAAGAATTAATCAAAGTCACCAAGGCAAGACTCTGCAGAACAGAGTTGGCTCTATCAGTCGGCCACTTGAAAGACAGGGGCCCTGGGCCAGAACCCACTTTGCCCTGCATTAAAACGTCTCTAAGTGGGTGGGGCAGGAGGGAGAGCAACTACATAGACAGCGGTTGGGGTAAAAGGGAGGCGGGAGGGAGGGAGAGCATCAACACGGACTGTGGATTGGGCAAGCAACAACACGGACAGCGGAAGGGGGCAACCAACAACATGGATAGTTGGTGGGGCAGTACAGAGGGGGAGGGAGCGCAACAACACACACAGTGGGTGGAGCAAACAACAACACAGACAACAGGAAGGGTCGGGAAGGCGAAAAAGGCAACATGAACACTTGTAAGGGACAAAAGCATACGGGTGAGTGCACGATATGGTGGAGTGGGAAGATTAGGTAGACAGTTCTCACACATGCACTTGCAGGAAGTGTTTGAACAAAAAGAAAAAAGTAGTTCACATGAGGTAAGCAGCTGAAGGACACACATCCTTTGGTCATGCTCTAGGAGAGGGTAAAACAGCCGACACACTCTGATCAAAGAGAAGCAAACAAGTGAGAGTGGCAATGAAGCCAACCAATGGTAAGGAATAGATGGGGCACTAAACCCACCGTAAACAACAAAATACCTCACAAACATCTCAGGTGAGACCAAAAAACAGAAATAACCCTTAAAGTCTGCTTTTGAAAGTGACAATAAGACCAACCAATCATAAGCAAAGGGTGGACTGAAAGCCCACTGTGTGTTCACAGTAAGTATTTTGCATCTGAAAGATTGCAATGTCTGGTAGGCGAGACCTAAAAATGTAGACATTCTGCTAATGTGAATGCAGTCATGGAGGTTTGCTGCACCTCGCAGGCTTATATTCACAGATAATTACATTGAGTCTGCTTTTTAATGCGACATCTTGCAAATAGTAGCTTTAGTCTGCATCAGCTATGTTCATTAGCTGCAGTGCAAAAGTGCAGTTGTGCTGCAAAGCTGTCGCTGTGCAAAAAACAATTCAACTTGACTTTTGTACTCAGAAACTACATATTACAAATATCCATTCTCTTTTGCATTGTCGAAATTGAAACTCAATCATACTTAATTTGAAATTAAAGTAAAATAACTTTTCTAAAGCGCGACTATACCTGAAGGTGTCAAGGCATTAAAGCCACCTAAAACATAAGCACCAAACGAGGTAAAAAGAAAACAGCCTGCACTGCATCAGGGGTTAGGATGAGAACAGCCAGGTTTTCAGATGTTTACGAAAAACAGAGATCTTTTTGGATCTCCTATTTGCTTAAGATATCTAGAAAGAAGATCAAATTGAGTTAACTAAACTCTGTATTAAACTCTTGAAAGAGAAATAACACAGAGCATATTCTTTGGTGAATAACTGCAGAGAGATGGGGATATCCACAAGTGGCTGAATTTCTGGAAACCTCAAACTTAAGGTTCCCCTTGTGAATCAATTGTGAGATCCTAAGCAAATCACTTTAGTTCACTGTGCCTCAATGTTACTAACTGTCACATTTTGAATCACCTTTTTGTACATGACACAAAAAATAAAACTCACTTATATCGGGCTTGACAGGTTATAATGTTACTTCATGAATTACAATATTCTTATGGATAGAGGGCACATTGAAAACTGAATTGTCTCTTAACTTTCACATGACAATGTCAATGGTGCTCTGGGTTGGGGATATGGTTTATTGCATCCTTCCACGTCGGTGTTCATTAATAATTGTAATAAAAGGCACTCACTGTAGAAATATAATCTAATGTTCTCAATTAAACCCTATGAAATGTTAATGAGATAAGCACATTTTTAATTTTAAAGAACCACCCAATTTTCTACATGACGTCTTTTACGTCAATTAGATGACAAATCTTTTGATGGTGCATCTCATGCCAGATCCTTACCTCAGCTCTAGATCCCAGTGAGATTTCTGGATTGCTTAGATTTAGTAGCAGACAATCAGCCATGGCCACATTTTAGAAACAATTCACACGGTGCACCTTCCACATTTAGTACAGTTGAATAAGCTTTAAGTAGTAAAAACAAACCACATATTTACAGTGAGATAAAAGCTCAAACCACAAACCTGCCTGTAGCCATGCTAAACTAGACCATACTGAAGGCTGTTTTAAAGTTTGCTAATGGGTTCCACACTTTCCACCAAAAGCTTTACTTGTTCCAAAGTACCTCAGCTCACTTGCTTATTAGTGCTGCCTCTTCTTCCCAGGGACCCATATGGGTCTCCAGGGTTCTTCATCTGCTGTCTAGTGCCTCTGCTTTCTCTCAGTGCCTCTGATGTTTCTCTGTGCCGCATAGCGCCATGTCATCAGGACACTATGCTTCCATTACTGGGATTTGGTGTTACAAATTATTGTTATTTGGAATGTCATTCCAGTTGATTCAGTGGAAGTAATCCATAACTATAAATCCCACAAAACTTTAGGTTCTCAAATTATAGTACAGGAATGTGTACATGCTTCTATGTAACATGGTATTTAACAACAAGGGGTGGTGATGGACAGAGTTTCTGAATTAAGCAGAATACTCTCACCCAGTCAAGAGATCAGGGCTAGATCCAACACCGTTTTTTAGCTCACTGCGCCATCCCAGTTCAGAACCTGGCTATATGCAAATTAGTCTGTTCCTGTCCCAGTGCATGATGGGAACAGGGCAAACCAAACTACCAAGCCAATTCTTACACTGGGAAGGAAACAAGCTTCCGGCGACCGGTTTCTGCCATTTCAGGCGTCGTCGGCCCGGCTTGCTTGAATCCTGATGGTGCAATGAGCAAGGGACTCACATCTGAGTATACCCTTCCACGCTTAGGGTGGACAAAATATTTAACAACAAGGGGTGGTGATGGACAGAGTTTCTGAATTAAGCAGAATACTCTCACCCAGTCAAGAGATCAGGGCTAGATCCAACACCGTTTTTTAGCTCACTGCACCATCCCAGTTCAGAACCTGGCTATATGCAAATTAGTCTGTTCCTGTCCCAGTGCATGATGGGAACAGGGCAAACCAAACTACCAAGCCAATTCTTACACTGGGAAGGAAACAAGCTTCCGGGGACCGGTTTCTGCCATTTCAGGCGTCGTCGGCCCGGCTTGCTTGAATCCTGATGGTGCAATGAGCAAGAGACTCACATCTGAGTATACCCTTCCACGCTTAGGGTGGACAAAATATTTAACAACAAGGGGTGGTGATGGACAGAGTTTCTGAATTAAGCAGAATACTCTCACCCAGTCAAGAGATCAGGCCTAGATCCAACACCGTTTTTTAGCTCACTGCACCATCCCAGTTCAGAACCTGGCTATATGCAAATTAGTCTGTTCCTGTCCCAGTGCATGATGGGAACAGGGCAAACCAAACTACCAAGCCAATTCTTACACTGGAAGGAAACAAGCTTCTGGGGACCGGTTTCTGCCATTTCAGGCGTCGACGGCCCGGCTTGCTTGAATCCTGATGGTGCAATGAGCAAGGGACTCACATTTGAGTATACCCTTCCACGCTTAGGGTGGACAAAATATTTAACAACAAGGGGTGGTGATGGACAGAGTTTCTGAATTAAGCAGAATACTCTCACCCAGTCAAGAGATCAGGGCTAGATCCAACACCGTTTTTTAGCTCACTGCACCATCCCAGTTCAGAACCTGGCTATATGCAAATTAGTCTGTTCCTGTCCCAGTGCATGATGGGAACAGGGCAAACCAAACTACCAAGCCAATTCTTACACTGGGAAGGAAACAAGCTTCCGGCGACCGGTTTCTGCCATTTCAGGCGTCGTCGGCCCGGCTTGCTTGAATCCTGATGGTGCAATGAGCAAGGGACTCACATCTGAGTATACCCTTCCACGCTTAGGGTGGACAAAATATTTAACAACAAGGGGTGGTGATGGACAGAGTTTCTGAATTAAGCAGAATACTCTCACCCAGTCAAGAGATCAGGGCTAGATCCAACACCGTTTTTTAGCTCACTGCACCATCCCAGTTCAGAACCTGGCTATATGCAAATTAGTCTGTTCCTGTCCCAGTGCATGATGGGAACAGGGCAAACCAAACTACCAAGCCAATTCTTACACTGGGAAGGAAACAAGCTTCCGGGGACCGGTTTCTGCCATTTCAGGCGTCGTCGGCCCGGCTTGCTTGAATCCTGATGGTGCAATGAGCAAGGGACTCACATCTGAGTATACCCTTCCACGCTTAGGGTGGACAAAATATTTAACAACAAGGGGTGGTGATGGACAGAGTTTCTGAATTAAGCAGAATACTCTCACCCAGTCAAGAGATCAGGGCTAGATCCAACACCGTTTTTTAGCTCACTGCACCATCCCAGTTCAGAACCTGGCTATATGCAAATTAGTCTGTTCCTGTCCCAGTGCATGATGGGAACAGGGCAAACCAAACTACCAAGCCAATTCTTACACTGGGAAGGAAACAAGCTTCCGGGGACCGGTTTCTGCCATTTCAGGCGTCGTCGGCCCGGCTTGCTTGAATCCTGATGGTGCAATGAGCAAGGGACTCACATCTGAGTATACCCTTCCACGCTTAGGGTGGACAAAATATTTAACAACAAGGGGTGGTGATGGACAGAGTTTCTGAATTAAGCAGAATACTCTCACCCAGTCAAGAGATCAGGGCTAGATCCAACACCGTTTTTTAGCTCACTGCACCATCCCAGTTCAGGTATAGGTGTGGCAGGGTATACTCAGACATGAGTCCCTTGCTCACTGCTCCATCAGGATTCAAGCAAGCCGGGCCGACGAGGCTGAAATGCCAGAAACCGGTCCCCGGTAGCTTGTCTCCTTTCTGGTGAAGAATTGGCTTGGTAGTTTGGTCTGCCCTGTTCCCATGATGCACTGGGCCAGGGACAGACTAATTTGCATATAGCCAGGTTCTGAGCTGGGATGGGGCAGTGAGCTAAATAACGGTGATGGATCAAGCCCTGATCTTTGGACTGGGTAAGAGTGGTCTGCTTAATTCAGACACTCTGTTCATCACCACCCCCTTTTCTGAATCGTTTTGGCCACTATAGGTGTGGCAGGGTATACTCAGACATGAGTCCCTTGCTCACTGCTCCATCAGGATTCAAGCAAGCCGGGCCGACGAGGCTGAAATGCCAGAAACCGGTCCCCGGTAGCTTGTCTCCTTTCTGGTGAAGAATTGGCTTGGTAGTTTGGTCTGCCCTGTTCCCATGATGCACTGGGCCAGGGACAGACTAATTTGCATATAGCCAGGTTCTGAGCTGGGATGGGGCAGTGAGCTAAATAACGGTGATGGATCAAGCCCTGATCTTTGGACTGGGTAAGAGTGGTCTGCTTAATTCAGACACTCTGTTCATCACCACCCCCTTTTCTGAATCGTTTTTGGCCACTATAGGTGTGGCAGGGTATACTCAGACATGAGTCCCTTGCTCACTGCTCCATCAGGATTCAAGCAAGCCGGGCCGACGAGGCTGAAATGCCAGAAACCGGTCCCCGGTAGCTTGTCTCCTTTCTGGTGAAGAATTGGCTTGGTAGTTTGGTCTGCCCTGTTCCCATGATGCACTGGGCCAGGGACAGACAAATTTGCATATAGCCAGGTTCTGAGCTGGGATGGGGCAGTGAGCTAAATAACGGTGATGGATCAAGCCCTGATCTTTGGACTGGGTAAGAGTGGTCTGCTTAATTCAGACACTCTGTTCATCACCACCCCCTTTTCTGAATCGTCTATGTAACATGGAGCACTAATCCGCACCCGTCAAGGACCTCTCCTGCCTCTCACTGCCTCCACTGACCCAGAGCCTCACCTGGGTCATAGTGCTTATGTGGCCACCATTGACTGCATCTGCCTCTTAGAGCTTCAAGAGTCTCCTCGCCTGTCACTCAGGGCTTCAACAACTTCTCAGGGCTCATAAAATCACAATTCAAGACTAGCACTATCTTAGCTAATTAATAATGCAGGAATCCTACCTCACAGAGAGGAGGGAAAACAATACACCACTTACCCTCTAACACAAGACAACAAATAATAACAAAGTCGATTGTTTCCAAAACCAACTCAACTTCATGGACATGAAACAGACTGATACCGATGCCTGGGCAAACCAAAGGATACACAGATGTGAACTGGAAGAGACAAAGAAATCAACACAAATCGTTCTAGCATGATCTGCATACAAACACCATCATCTAATCCCAGATCATACTATCTTACTCACTCTCAACTCCTGACTCCAACTACATCCACATCCATAAAACGAAATCATGTTTGCTGTAGGGTTTCCCGCAGAGATTAAGGGGTTACAAGGGTTTCTCCTTTCCTGTTATCACCATACTTAATATTGTGAGCCACATACACTGACGTGATTCAGCAGCATGCCACCACTTCCTATATACTAAAATCCTGAACCTGTAGTATACATCCACATCATTTATGTGCAAGCATCTTATTACTTGCCAACGTCTGGATTACATCCAAAACTAGTCTTTCAATTAAAATTCTCTTTCTTAGCCTATTTATCTCATTTTTAGTACCAAGGCGTACTGCTTATTTTTTTTTCAAATCCTAAATCACAGAGCTGCCACACCCCTCTTTAATCATTATTGTCTGTGAAAGCCTTTAAGCTCTGACTCAATGTTTTACTATTCTCACCTTCATCAAATACTTAGGTGTCCCTTATTCACTTTGCTCAGTACTTCTTTTATCATTCTGCTATCCCTGCTTCCCCTTCTTCTTCTCAAAACTTCCAACAGTTTTTTATCTCTTATCAAACAATAAGGCTTCAATCCCAAGCCTGATTTTCTTCCACTTATGCATTTAAAGGGGTAATGCCAGTCACCATACCTCACACCACCCTATTTACCTTCCTTCCTCTACCTACAGTGATAAGAATAATTCTTTCTTTATTCTGCACACTCGCTCTGGCTACCCATTGATTTGGGTTTTTTCTAGAAGTTGATTCCTACCTCCATGAAGAATATCCGTGTATCCCTTCAGTTGCATTTTAGTGTCTGCCATAATAGTCTTTGAGAAATCTTGTCGTACAAAATGTATTCAAAATGCTGACCATATTTTTTGTTTCTTGCCATTATATCCTTCACAAACACATTACTTCACCCTATTTACTTCAAATAAGCAACTACCAGTACTACGGCAAATGTTTCTTTATACTTTTCCATTCTGTCATTGTTCCCCCCCCCGAGGGATTACTCTTTCTCTTACTTACTCGACACCAGCAGTGTCTCTGGACAATTCGCTAACATTCAATACAATACTTTAACTTCTACCCTCAATCATTAGGCTACAAAATGTTATTTCATAATCTGAGACCAGTAATTGTTTTACCTAAATTTCTCTTGTGAGTCAACTTCATTCATTTCCTTTGCATGTCATGCGGTGGGCCATCACTCCATTTTCCACCACCAACTCTTCTGTCACTTTGCCGAGCTCCACTTGCTTCACAATCTCGTTTTAATCTCTTTGCACAAATTTGCAAACTTCCTTGATAAGCGTCTCTTTTTACTGTCTTGTTTTCTTACTTTCTCACCTCTCCTTCCACTTTCTCGATGTCAGCAATGCTACCTACCCTCTCTTCATTTTCCATGCTCAACCTGTCCGAAATACCTCCCAAGTTTGTGGGGAACCCGGACAAAAAACCTGCTTGTCTATTCCCCCATCCTGATACATGTCCGGCCATAAACTGAAACTCTTGGACATGTGGCACTACTCTAAGACCGTAAGACGTTAGGCAAACAAGTGTAATCTGTATGGAAAACAAAAGATTTGAGCGATACAGAAATTCTGAAATATCCCACTATCCATGTTTTGCCCAATTATTCACTTTCAAAATCTAAAACACTGCATTCAGCAACAATAAAATATGTTTAAGTAAAGCCCACACAGTCCACCACATTACTATGCCACAGTTAGAGGATTGACCCCCAACACCATAGGCACTGCCAACAATAATGTTGAAGATTGGCTTGGATTTACCAAAATTGTGACCAAAATTACATCCATGTTCATCCTCTTGAAATGTTCCTCTTCAAGTGTTCCCCACCAAATTATTTCCATAACTGGCTTACTATCCACATTTTAAACACACATTTAGCATAATTCTCTTCCATAACTGTAAAAGATCTCGACATTCAGGGCTGGATAGCACACTCACTGCCCGCAGCAGGTTATACTTTGCTCTGCTCCCTTCAGCAGAAAGAATATGAGCTAAGCATCCCACCTAATGCAGCAAGAGTTTACACTTTTTTTCACTTCAAGAGCAACTTGAGAATACATATTAAAGGATTCCCAAATGCGTCAGAAATTCTGATGCATCTTCTGGTGCTAAAGTGACGCATTGCAGGAGATGGTCATAAGACTGACGCAACTCCCGCAATGCTTCAGAATACAGAGGAGTGTCCCATGTTAAAAGCCCTGCGTCAATCCTTATGCCTAGTTTGAGAAGGCATAGGATGTTGACGCAGTCAAGTCGTACAGTGATGCAGTGAAAAGGTGTACACTTGACTGCGTCAGTTGTACATAGCTTTTAAGGTGGGAACGCCTACTCTGCATACATTATACCTGGCGCAGGTATAATGTGAAGCAGGCGTCTACAAACTGACCATTGGGCCCAATGGGTCAGTTTGTAAATACAGAGCATTAACTGTACATCTCTAAATTTGGTCTTGAATTTGGTTTATGCTTTTGCCCTTACTCCACCTTCTCATCACATTTTCACAACAGAATCTATCTCCCCCTTACAAAGTTCAGGGGTGTCGAGGCGCTACGAATCATTTGCACAACCACCGATATGCCTTTTGTTCTAGGAACAGCAAAGTACCTGGGGTGGGCATGGTCCATTAGGCGGAGGGCAATTTCTATTATTGTAATTTAGCCGGGTTTAGGTGATCGCTGTGTAATGTAATGTATTTGAAAGATTTCTTCTATTCTTTCATGTATGTATAAATGTTTCAAAGTATGTTTAGCTGGGTTTAGGTGATCGCTGTGTAATATACATGAAAGATTTCTTTTGCTTTTATTTTTTCATGTATGTATAAATTCTTCAAAGTATGTATAATCGAGGGAAATTGTTTTAATTGGATATATTGTTTTAAATGTATGTTTGTGCTTTTATGAGTTTATCCCTCGAATAAAGCTTTGAATGATGACAAAGTTCATTCTCTTCACCTATGCAGATTACTTTTTTCCACGGACCCTCTCTAGTCACTCTTCTCACTTCTCTGAGGCTCCAGTCTTATGGCAAAGCTCACTTTAGAATCAGCATTATAGAAATCACTTCCACACTTGTATTTCTCTTCGATATGCTTTCACTTTTCTACACTTGTGACCGCTGCCCCTTCTGAATGGATGTTTTTTTCAGCAATTTACACCTCACTAATGCTTTCCCTTCTTTACTGTTCAATTGTCTCATGCACATATCAGATTCCTCCATTGCATTCACAATTCGAAACTATGGGTCCTGTGATAAATATCAACAGGTCAAACTAAGCATTGTTCCTGGTGTGCTGGAGGCGAGGAGAACGCCCAGATTTTCCCTGAACCTGTATATTTGAGTACATTCCAAAATCCGCACGTCATTCCTCAAAAGGCAGTAACTAGTTTGGTTTTCATCACGCCTGTTAAATGTTAAACTTGGCCGAGTCGGATGTTATCAGGTGTGGTAAAGATCACACCATTCGCCGCTCCCGCTCGTAATGAGGGCCTTGGGGCCGCACCTCGCTCCCAGGGTGTCTCCCGGCTCTCGCTGGCTTCTGAAAGGCGCCGGTTTCTTCCCAGGGCCTAAACCTGCCGCGCCCTGCCCTCTGAGTGCCCTGGATAGCACTCGACACCTGCGCCGCAGCAATGGCTGCCGTGTGCCTGCTGCGGTATGCAGCGGTGTGCTGGGACTCGCCAGGAGCCGGGATTTACCCGGCCCTCATGTCAGCCGTCAAACCGCAGCGGCCGCGGCACACAGCGCTCTCTGTCAGGTCTGAGAAGAGACAAAACCGCTGCCTGTCACCCGAGGGAGCAACAACATGTGTGGCGTCTGGAAGCTTCCAAAATAATGTTACTTTCCGTAGTGAAACCATGCCAACGGGGAAGAGGGAAGCAACCGCGAGAAAGCGCAGAAGCCAAACAGCCATTCGCATTCCACCTCTGAGGAGCAGAGAGGGGAGAGTAAACACAACAATGAACTGCTAGAGGGAGTGGATATTGGAGAAGAGAGTGAGAGAAAGACAGGGAGGGAGGGAAGAATGATGTGGAAGCGAGAAGGCGCGACATAGAAACAATTTAAGTGTGGGTGCTGAAATTAAGGGCCAGATTAATCAAACCAAAATCCGCTCGCAAAGGGCCAGATTCTGAGAATCTGGCCCTTTGCGAGCGGTATTTTTGCATTTGGGATGCATCATCCAGAGTACAAAAATCGCAATTTTAGCAATCGCTACATTGCGATTATTTGCGTTTAAGGAATCTCAATTTGAGATTCCTTAAATGCAATGCATGAACCATTTCAAAATTGCGAATTCGCAATCTGGGGCCGCTATTTACAGCGAAATCTAACTACGTGATAAATAGCAAAAACTTAGAAAAATGCACCTAAGTGCATTTTTCTAAGATGTATGTTACACACACACATGTCCTTGGGGCATGTGTGTGCGCAACACCAGTGTACATTACCATTTCAGGGGTGCAACAGGGTGTCCTTTGGACACCCTGGCACCCTTGAAATTGCTTCCTTATTTGCGAATCGCTAATTGCTAATCGCAAATAAGGAATGACTCCCCATTCATTCCTATGGGAATGAATGGGAAAGCCATTCCATATTTGCAATTAGCGATTCGCAAATAAGGAAGCAATTTCAAGGGCCTTTAGGCCCATAGGAATGAATGGGAAAGCCATTCCTTATTTGCGATTCACAATTAGCGAATCGCAAATAAGGAATCAGTAGAAATCGCTAAAAATATTGCAATTTCTACATGCATCCCGTTTTGCGAGTCTTTAATAGCGAATCCTTAAAATTCGCTATTAATGACTCGCATAACATGACTTTGATGAATCTGGGGGTAAGATTTAAGCCAAAACTTTCCTAAAGCTCTGGGGACGTCACAACACCTCCACCCCACCCACCACTAACAGTGTTAATTTACATGGTCGTACTGGGTTGTAAGATATTCTTGCAGTGCTGTAAGGGCTTGTCTGACAAGTCGATGTATGGTTCTCGTTTGTGGGCCTGTTTTCAGCTCCTGTGGTCCGATTTTTACTGCGTATTTCTCTGATATTAGCAGTAACACTGCCTGCAGCAAGCATACATGCCTGTAGTCTTCCATGCAAAACACCTATGCGTCTTATCTTTATTTGTTTACACCTGTCCTAATTTGTAAACATGGGCTCCTTTTATGCTGATTTGCCAATAGGGGAGGCCATTTTTAATTTGGTGCCCAGCCTATTTTCTATCCCAGCCAGATCCTGGTGCTAAAGAAAGGAAGGAAGGAACTGTAACATCGGTGGAACAAGAGGGAGAGAAAGAGAGAGTGAAACAGGTAAAGAGATGTATGTATATGTAAGATGGCAGAGTGAGAAGAAGAGAGACAGCGAGATAAAGGGATCAGAAGAGAGGAAGACTATCTTTAGGATCAATACCAGAGCAAGGGTTCCTCATGCAAGCAAGGAAAATGGCCCCTCTGTGCTCCAGGTAAATAGCACCAGGTAGCCTTAACTGGGGTACAGTGGGCACCACACCCCACTCCCCCCTTGGCCCTTCTGCTTTAAGTCAGCTGCATTAATGATTTCTACATCTTTGTTCAAGGTCATGGTTGCCTCCGAGCTATATGCCTTCGAGACAATAAGAGGGTCATAGGGTTTGGCAGAGTAGGAGCCAGTGGAGTAACACAAAATGATACCCCCGCCCCTGCAGAATGTGATGAGGGCCCAAAGTCTCCTGTATTTTAGAGATATTCATTGGCATTTGGATGAATTAGGTGGACCCTTTGAAAGGCTGGGGCCACCCTGGAGGCTTAGGGTCCCCCTTGTGCCACAGAGGCTTCAGGAACCTATGTTACACCCCTGTTGGGAGCTGTGATCACCTGCTCTGGCAGACCCACAGTTCTTATTCACCATTTGAAGGTGTGGGAAGCAATGGATTTCTGATGGCAGAGGTTCAGCTGGCCTTGTAGTTGGAAACCCTTGAAATGGCAGCCCATCGTTCATGTCCATATGGCCTCTAGGTTATAGTGGTGGCCACCACTGATTTTTAGGTCTTGCCTGAGACAGCGCATGCGTTGATGCTTACAAGACATTTTATTAGCTTAAAGGGAACTTAGAGCCCAACTATTGCTTACCACTGGATGGCTTCATCATCACTCTTATTTTGTTGCTTCTCTTTGGTTAGCCCATGCAAGCTTCACTTATTCTACTTGTGTTTGTCTTTCCCTTGGAGCCTAGCCCAAGTACTGGTTCCATGACAAGTGAGTGTCCTTCTGCTGCTCGTGCTTTTCATCCTTGGCTACTTTTTTCTTTTACTTTCAGCACTTCAGAAGAGTGCATAGGCTTACATGCCCTCTCCCCCCGTCCCATTCCCACCCTTCTACTGCTGTCCGTTGTGGTCTTTGCCCGCTCCTACCCTCCTTCCTTTGTCCCTTGTTTTGCTTGCCTTTTCCCACACCGCTTTGGGGATTTGTTTTTTTAAAACAAAAAAAGAAATTGAAAGTGTGCCATGTAGTGGCGACAAGTTGACGGAGCCTCATAAAACACTTTTAGTGAATTTACTTGACAGCAGTTCCTGTAAATGCAAGAGAAGTCCGATGGGCAGGGGAACTTCACTAAATTTGGCAGGCAGGTACTACCTCAGAGCGACGAAGTACTTTATTTCGTTGTCCTGACGGAGTAAATTCCGTCTGACTAACATAAATTAAGCCCATAATCCTTAAAAACACAATTAGAAGGTAGAACGTACAATATTTATACTCATCAGTACTATCAAAACATTGCATTTAATTTCAGATGCATTAAAAAATAAATACAACCACGATTAAAGTAATTTTGTCACATTTAGAAAACATTCTCGACCCTTAAAACAATTTTGGAGTTCTTTTCTAACTTCAATTATTGAATTTAGATGCATTTGTTTCTTATAGTCCAGGCAAAAAACAAATATGTAGATATAGCAGAAATTTGCAACTGCTGAGTTTCAGATTTGCACAAATGGATTGGCTTTATATAGGCCTGGATGGTGAACTCCGCTCTATTTATGGAGTTTGCAGAGTTTTCAGCACTCCGTGTAGCGTTCCGAATCACAGAGCAGAGTTTTTTTCTCGCTTGTGCTCGCCATCGTTAAGTTGGCAAGGTGAGTAAGAAAATCTAATGCTAAACAACCGCCCAGCGAGATTTCTCAATGCGGGTGGTCACAGATGGTCATGACCGCTTGCATTGAGAAACCATCCATTCGCGTTGAGGGAGCTGCCGCTCGAGTAGAAAATCTACTTGAGAGGAAGAAAGAAGCAGCGCCCTCTTGTGCTACACATGGTGCTGTTTGCACTGATTTTCCAGTGCGGGACAAACACCTGGCGCTAAAACTCAGTGAAAATGACGAGACCTAATGCCCATGACTAGGGTGAAACTGGTCCTGAATTGCTTGTGTGCTGCTTCGGGGAGGACCTGGATTGGCAGTTCAGGCTGGACTGTTCCTATTGGGGCAGGGTCAAGATTGATTCTCATATAGGTGGGCCCAAACTGAGATGGTATGGTGTGCAAAATAACGATGGTTTGGGCTGCAGCCCAAGAGATTACTAGTGCCTGAGATTGAATCAAGCACTCCATCCATAACTTTTTGTGGATTTATTGCATCTATAATATGGCACTGGAATAGTGGCAAATAAGGCAACAATCCTTCAAATTTGTGCCAAAGCTAAATTTGCACCACTTTGATCTGTCGAATGGACTGCAGAAGCAGCTGTCACCCCTTCTGTAATACCAGCTGGTCCCAGGGGCACAGACAGCAGGCTCACAAGCCCCTGATGCAGTTTTCATAATTCAGCTCCTGATGACCAAGGGGTGCCCTGCTCTGTGAAGTCCACACTGTTGAAGAGCGACGGTAATGCCAGGGCATTCTTAGTGAAATCTCGTCCTGCAACATTTCCACAACACTGACGTAATACTAGTAGAGAAAGATCCCCTTCGCCTGAAGCCCCTATAGAGAAGACTGGAAACTGATGGGGAAGGTGAACACCTGGAGGGCGCTTACACCACGTGGCTTCTACTGCACACAGTGAAGTGCTGGGATAAGGTCAGACTGATGAAGTCAGGATGTCACATTGATAGAGAAGCCTCACAGTCCTGGAGCGAAATAGCACCCTCTGGACTCTTCTAGTCGAGGCTCATGGTGCTCGAGGGTTCTGTCTCTCACTGCCACGGTAAGCTCATGCTCCTGGGCGGGATCTACCATCCCCGCCTCTGATGCTGGGAGTCACGGTTTTCCGACCTGTGGGCGAGAGGCGGCCTCCCTGCAGAATGTAGAATATGCAAGATGGCGGTGGGCAGGTAGAGACTCGCCATTGGCTCACCTGGAATGCCTCAGAGCCAGTGGGAATGAGGTCACATTACCCGGCCGTGTCTGAGCAAAACCAGTGGGTTGGGCGCAGGCTGTAAAGTGCTCTCTTACATCAAAGCAAGCTGGGAAACCTGAACCTTGCATCAAAGAGATGAAATGAGCCGTAGTTGCATCATGGCATCCCAATTTGCTCTGAAAGCAGCCACCTATCTCGCAGCCTTCAGGGAACATGCAAGAGTGGCACAACCCAGCGCTGTGCAGTAGACTCCTCAGACTCTTTCAGTACCCCTTAGGAGGGTGGAAAGAATTCCAAAGTCTATGGTGGGGTCAGCAGCCCAGCCCCGAAAAAAGTGCTATAATGAATAAGCATTGGCGAAGCCAATATGTCTCAGCTAGGCAAGAGCTATTGGCTTTAGCCAATAGGTTTTAGCCATGTCGTAACGCAGCTTGGCAGCTGTTCAACATGGCTAAATGTTAGTGGCGTAAAGGAGAGTGGTGTGGAGAGGAGCATCATAAAGTAGAGTGTTGTGAGGTGTTATGGAGCGACGTAGAGAGTCATGGAGTGGCGTGGAGTGGTGTAGAATAGAGTTGAGTAGGGTGGAGTGGAGTGGAGTGAAGTGGAGTGTCCTGGAGTGGCATATAATGGAGTGGCATAGTGCTGTGGAGTGTTGTGGAGGAAGTAGAGTGTTGTAGCGTGGAGTAGAGTGGCGTATAGTTGAGTGGCGTAGAGAGGAGCAGAGTGTCAGAGTGGAGCAGAGTGTCATAGAGGGAAGTGGCATCGAGTGTTGTGGAGTGGTGTAGAGAAGAGTGGGGTATCTTACAGCATTTTGTGAATAGTGGAGCAGAGTGTTACACAGTAGAGTGCTGTAGAGCAGAGTAGATTATCATAGAGTGTAGTGGCATAGAGTGGAGTAGTGTAGTAGAGTGGAAAGGCTGAGAGTCTCATAGAGTGGAGTGGCATAGAGAGTCAGAGTGGAGTGGCATAGAGTGGAATGGATTGGCGTGGATAGGTGTAGAGTAGAGTTGAGTAGCGTGGAGTGGAGTGAAGTGGAGTGTCCTGTAGTGGCATAGAATGAAGTGGCATAGTGCTGTGGAGTGTTGCGGAGGGCGTAGAGTGTTGTAGAGTGGAGTAGAGTGTCGTTTAGTTGAGTGGTGTAGAGAGAAGCAGAGTGTCATAGAGTGGAGTGGCATAGAGTGTTGTGGGGTGTTATGGAGTGACGTAGAGAGTCATGGAGTGGCGTGGAGTGGTGTAGAGTAGAGTTGAGTAGGGTGGAGTGGAGTGAAGTGGAGTGTTATGGAGCGACGTAGAGAGTCATGGAGTGGCGTGGAGTGGTGTAGAGTAGAGTTGAGTAGGGTGGAGTGGAGTGAAGTGGAGTGTCCTGCAGTGGCATAGAATGGAGTAGCATAGTGCTGTGGATTGTTGTGGAGGGAGTAGAGTGTTGTAATGTGGAGTAGAGTGTCATATAGTTGAGTGGTGTAGAGAGGAGCAAAGTGTCAGAGTGGAGCAGAGTGTCATAGAGGGAAGTGGCATCGAGTGTTGTGGAGTGGTGTAGAGAAGAGTGGAGTATCTTAGAGCATGTTGTGTAGAGTGGAGCAGAGTAGAGTGATGTAGAGCGTAGTAGATTATCATAGAGTGTAGTGGCATAGAGTGGAGTAGTGCAGTAGAGTGGAAAGGCGTAGAGTGTCATAAAGTGGAGTACAGTGTCATGGAGTGGAGTGGCAAGGAGAGTCAGGGTGGAGTGGTATAGAGTGGAATGGAGTGGAGTGACATAGAGAAGAGTACCAGAGCGGCATAGAGTCAAGTGCTGAGTGGATTAGTGTGTCATAGAATAGAGTGGAGTAAAATGGCAGGGAGTGGTGCAGAGGGAGTTGCGTATCACGCCCCTGATTCTCTAAGATCTTACAGATATTGTCATTGGGCTGAGTGGGACCCCTAATGGTTTGGGGGCCCCTGAAATGTTGGAGCCACCCCGCACTGCAGGGACCTGCATTAACCACCTGCCCACAAGCCTACGTAAAGCCATGTGTATGATGACAGTGTGATGCACGTTGATAAATGGTACCCACACATGCAAAATAGATTTTAAAGTCCTTGCAAAAGGGACCACCTTCAAACCAGCTCCAACGACTACAAAAAGCAGCTTCGTGACTCCATCATTTACCTCCACAGGCTCCCATTAGCTCAAATTAAGTGCCAAGCATTCTGATTGGTGCACCAGGCACGCTATAGCAGTAGACTCTCTGTCCCGTGTGGTAAGTTCACAGTATGGTTCAACTATACAAGTAAAGTCAACATATTCCTAATTATTGCTGATGTCATTGACAAAAAAACCCAGAAAAGAACAGTGAACTGTGCCTTTTCATATTTAGCTGTGTGATTGAGTAATGGCCTCCCACAAAATCTTCCAAGAAATAGAAACTCATTGAGGACAATGAAGCTGTTTTCAGACTCTGGTGGGTGAAATGTTGTCTGTCAAGGTGGCGTGGTAATCTCCTCTGCCGGACTGCTGCCCTCCAAATTAAGAGATCACCAGAGGCCCTGCAAAGGGAAGAGGAGTTGGCCTAACGAATAGTGTGGTCAACCACAAATCTGGGGAACCGGGTTCGAGTCTCAGCAAGGACGCGCAACATCCTATGATTCCGGGCAAATCACTTAATCTCCGCTTGCCTAACAAAAATGAATGGGGCATATTTACGAGTTCTGGCGCATCTCTGCACATCAGCAGAGATGCGCCAGAACAAATGCGTCACGCAAAACTACCCTTGCGTCACGGCAGATGCGCCGCATTTACAATGCGGTGTGCCGTGGCGCAAGGGTAGGCAGATGCGTGACGCATCTCGTGACGTAAGGGTGGCGCATCGCTGGAGTCGCGTCGCAAGCGCGATGCAACTCCAGCAATGCTCAGGTCCGCCCAATACTTAACATGCTGCGTCAGTCCTTACGCCTGCTTCAAGCAGGCGTAAGGAATTGACGTAGCAGCGTCGCGGAAGTGCCTGCGTGAAATCTTGTAGATTTCACGCAGGCACTTTTGCGAGGCGCACAGGCGCCGGAACACCCACCCTGCGTGGGAACGCCCCCATTGTGGCGCTGGGCTTTATAACGTGACGCATCTCCCTAGATGCGTCACGTTGTAAATGCCTTGTAGGGTTGCGCCACGTTTATTCTGCTGTTGAGTCACGCAAGGCGGAGTAAACGTGGCGCAAGGGGCTTGTAAATCTGCCCCAATGTATCTTCATATGACGCAACTGGTGATCGTGTAAGGTGCTCCGATACCTTTGGGTCAAGTTCGCGCTGTAATAGAAATAAAAAAATGATCTCTGTGCCTTCGATCAGCACAGAGCAGCAGCTCCTGTGAAGAGAGAAAAGTTTGGTGCAGGTCCCCAATCTTTCTGACTGCTGCACACCAAACTTTTTTGTTTTTCTGAAACAACTCTCAAAGTGGGAGTTTGTTTCTGAAATCCAACAAGAGACCTCCCAGGGTGTGGAGGTCATTATTTTTTTTTCTGTTTGGAACTGCCTGGTTTTGCCTGGTGGTCTGGAACAGACAAAAACAGACATCAGACCGTCTGCTGTAACTAGGGTTGGTACTCCTACCCTGATAACCCCTACTGTGTTTGGCTGTCAGAGTAAGTTTTATCACAGTGGAGCCAGTTGGGTTACCATCGGAAAACTGACTTTTAACCGAGCTGGCTGAGGTATTTGGCGGACTGTATCACGTTTGTGACTGAGTGCTCTGTCCGTCCAACTCAAAATCAGGCCCGATCCTTTTATGTTGCATATGGGAATATTCCATGCAATGAGGACATTAATGCTGTAAGAGCTTTATTTAAGAGTAGATTTGTATTTAGGAATTACTTATCTTTGGAGCATTGGTCGTGGGTCAGACCTGATCTGATCTGAATGTGTGTCAGTGCTGAGGGACCTGCACTTCAGAACCGAGGAGCACCAGTAGGTCTATGGGCCCGATTCACAGAACTAACTTAAGGCGAAATCCTAAACTTACTACTTTTGGTATTCACAGAAGGCAGTTAGTAGTAGTAAAGTTAGGATTTTGTTTTAAGTTTGACTTAAGGCAAGCTTAAGACAGACTTAAGAGAAACTTAAGACAGACTCAAGTTAGGATTTTGTCTTAAATCTGTCTTAAGTCTGTCTTAAGTTTGTCTTAAGTCTGTCTTAAGTCTGTCTAAGTCTGTCTTAAGCTTGTCTTAAGTTTGTCTTAAGTCAAATTTAAGACAAAATCCTAACTTTACTACTACTAAATACCTTCTGTGAATACCAAAATTAGTACGTTTAGGATTTTGTCTTAAATTAGTTCTGTGAATCGGCCCCTATGTGTGCAGTGGCAGATCAGTGGTACCCTGGGAACCAATGCCAGCAAGGAAAATGAGCCCCTCACCAGGGTGGGTAGTAAAACACAGCCTTAATGTCAATGCAGTTTTCCCATCACAGCCACTGCACTTGCTGTGCTAGTGACAGCCACCCCTCTGAAAGAGCCACATGGCAGGACTGAGATGCATCAACAGAGCTCCACCTGTGGGCCCCATGGATGGCATAATCAGTGCGCTGAAGGTCAGCACCGAGAAGCATTGGCGGAGCTGAGATTGGTCTCGGTCTGATGTAGCACTGCAGGGGTTGCTGCTGGCTTGTCTGAGGTGCACCCACAGAGAGAAGCAGCGCCAGGGAGACTGTCCTAGAATAGATGGGGGGAGCGGGTTAGGGTCGAGGTTCATTAAGAGAGCCCAGATCTAGGTTAGGGGCTTGTATGTTGAACAGCATCTCCCACAATTCAACACTGGTACTAACACCGGATACAAACGCGGAGGGGAGATCCTGGGAGCGTGACCAATCGATAACCAGAACATCTATGGGACGGGATGCTTGTCCGCCGTGGGAAAGGCCACCTGGGCCCGGTGCCACCACGTCCCTCGTTCCACAGAGAACCTGAGTGTGCTTAACTAACTGTGACATCTAAACCATTTATTAACCGTCAGAACTGCAAGCGGTCGCATTCCAAGATTCCAATGTCTTCCTGATGCACCAGTGCGCGAGATGTGGAGAGAAGCTAGCCAGCTAGGCACTACCCTGCCCCTGACCTTCATGCAGCCACTGTCTGCTGGAGATGAGGCCTGGTGTTACCACTCTAGGGCACGTGCCGCCATTGGCAGGGTATAAGCAGGGGCGAGGATAAGGCAACATTTGCTGCCAGTCCCCTGGAAATGAGGACCAACATATGATACTGACACAGTGATGTTTCCCTTGCACTCAGCAACGATTGTGAACCTTGAAAGTGCTGTTGCGAAAATACCTTCTGTGAGATATGTTTAACATTGAGAGATAGCTTTGCTAACCAAAAGCATAAGCCTGCGAGCTCTGTGCAACCTGATGGAAAGTTCTTCACTACGAGACATTAGCATGTGAGGGTTCTGTAACCTGATAGATATGTTTTCTGTATGAAGAATGATTGATGTATGTTAGATGGACCATCTCTGATGTGTGATGCATGAGCCTGTACAGTTTTTGTAACCCATGCGATATGTCTGAGCATATAAGATCTCTATAACATAAAGCACAGCTGCCCAAGTCTGTAAAATATGTGCAACCTTAGTGGTAGCTTTGCTGCCCTCAGTCATGCATTGACTGATAAATGAACATCAACACCTTCATATGAAAACGTTTATAATATTCCCCATGTCTTTAAAATGTGTCAATTTAATAAACCTTTTTTCTAATCCAATCAACAGTTCAGAGAGCACAGTTAATATTTCAAAGTGCCATGTTGCTATCCATGTTGCATATGTTTCGTAATGTTCGTTGATACGAAACATTTTTTGTTGAAACTTTTTTTGCAAATTATGAGGAAGATTCTGGATGAAGTAGTTACCAAGGCAAATTCCTAAATATAAGGAAACCACTTTGGGTGCAGAATCACATATTTCCAGTAGTCCTGAATAGACTCCACAATTTGCCTACATTAGTTAAATTAAGCACATCTCCTAAACATCTGCCTTTCAACTCATTTCTACATGTGTATGCACTGACATTCCCGTCAGTCTCCACTGTCTGCATACTTTCTAACACTTATTTTGTTTATAGGTTCTGAATAGGTGTTAGCAAACTATGCCGATTCGAAGGACCATAAACCCTTAAGATGGCCCTGCTCTACCTGAGTCAAGAAATAACAACCGCGGCAGCATGTGCCCTCTTGCACCAAGCAAACAACATTAGCAATGCGTCTCCATATTCATTATGAAATATAGTTCAAATATCAACTTTAGTCATTTTTTTAATCAAGTAGTTTTGTCACCAAAGATCAGCTTGTCAGATTAAGAAACATCTCAATACCAAATACACACTCTTTAATTTTGATAAATCAAGTCTACCCAACACAAAAGCCAACCATTTACATGAAAAAACATGCATGTGCAGATTCTGTGCTACAATTCCTTTGTATCACATTAAACCCAAGGCATACATAAAGTTTACTTTTTGGTGCACTGCAAAACTCAAAATGCTTCACAGTGCTATCATTCAGGACTATTCTAAGCCACAGATGGTTACAGAAAGCTCCATGAAGAGAGTTTACAAGCTGACTTTGTTGTGGGTTACATGGTCATGGGGAGCTGATACCCTAATATTAGATTATTTCATTCAATTCACATTGCATCCTGGCATACTGCTTTGAATCAGTTTAATGTTGATGTCATTCTGCAGGCACTTATTAGGGATCATTAGGATTTTAAGTGGGATGAAAAAACTGGGGTGTCTCTTAAATGGACGTGGTCGATGTAATTAAGAGCATGGCTTAAAATCTCAGAAGCTGAAAATCTGTGCTTAGCTTAGTGTGCCGCCCAACTGGTATTTTGCACTTCTATCATTACATCCATATATATAAAACAACAAGTAACATTACACTAACTACAAGCCAGGACTATTGGCTTTGTCAATGGTTGTTAGTTGCATAAGATAAATAATTCATAACTACGGCTTCGTAGTATAAAATACTGAAAATTTCAGTTCTGACATAGTGAGACTGTGAAAGAACTATAATGAGTCTCTTGGAAGCTACATCGCAGACAGTGAAGGGTGGTACTGCTGCAGAGTTAAGATGTATTTTTAGCACCCTGAGGGTGAGGGCAAAAATGGAAAGCTCAATAATCAAAATCAGCAACTGATTTTTAAAACTGCCAGTGCTGAGCACCTGCAAGTACCGGCACACTTAAAGCCCTGGGGATCATCATGGTAGTGTTGCAGTGGTCTCCAGAGCTTGGACCCTGGATGCGCATTTTAATTCTTGAGGAAATGGGTTTCCCAGTGATCATGTTATGCTTGTGTTCTGAATATCCGGAGGTGATTGGTAGACCTTGTGATGATGCTGCACCCTGATGCTTCGTATCAGCTGTGGTTGGGAGGAAGAGGTGAGTTTTTTAGTTTAGCCCTAAATTTATGAAGGGATATTATGGATGTTGGGGAGAGATCATTCCATAGATGAGGATTCATGAATGAGAAATGTTTGTCTTCTCTTGGCATGCATTTGCCTACGCAAATGTTTAAGTTCTAAGTCTACATTGAGCCCACGTTTTGGTAGTATGTGAATTTAATTGTCTTGCAGGGAGTTAGGTGGCAAGCCTTCCATGTTTTGTAGCTGGGGTGAAGTATATTGATGTTGACTCTTGCATTTAAACCAGTATCAGGTTCTGATATGGGGTGAGGAGTAATCCTGTTTTTAGAGGTCAAAGTGAGCCATACTGTAGCATTTTGGTTTTCTATAGTCTTCATTTAGTATGCAACCAGGCATCACCCAGAGTAGGGGGTACTAGACAAGGGCACCTACTACCAAAGGATGAGAGGCACGGTTCTTTGGAAGAGTTTAAGTTGGTGAATAGCAGATTTGAGTACTGCCCCTATTTGCAAGTTGAGGCTAAGTTTATGATCCCATATTACTCCAACGTGTCTGACATTGGATGTACTAGGGACAATAGTAATAATAATTGAAAAGCAACTACTATCTACTATTATGGGACAGGTATCAATCTACACAACACTCCCGCATTCACAAGAGGGTGCAGTGGTTTGGAACAGAGGGGCATATGTACAAGTGGATTGCGCCAACGTAACATCACTTTTTTCTATGTTCTGGTGGTGCAATGCCCTGCACCATATTTGCAAAGCGGCGTTAAGCCACTTTGCATGATACCCTTAAATATGGTATCCTTTCACCCAGGTAACTGCGTGAAAGGGACATGCAATGGATGCCGCTGTGAGCGTTCCACCGTAACACCCACTGCTTATTGACGCTGCCCCAGATTAACAAGGATGTGTAAATCTAAGGCAGCACCAAAAACGAATGCCAGTCAAAAGCAGGCAGATTGGCGCAACGAGGAGAAATACTTTTGTCACTCTTCATTTTTAGGTCTCGTGGCGTTAACCGCACAAAAGCACGGTCTCGCCAGAGACCTTTTGTCAGCGACACAGCTTTCCAGGAGACAGGAGCTGGCCGCGCGCATCTTAAAGAAGGCGATCGGAGCGGGCCACGCGCGCGCGAACGCGCTCGCTGTGGCCATCTCCTGTCTCCTGGGAAGCGCAAACACACACAGCCACACCTCCCCCTGCTTACGCATGCGCACACACAGAGACACACATACACGAGCACACATACACTCACGCACACATACAGAGACACCGCCCCGCCGTCGCACCCAGAGACACACACACAAGCACACATACACGCACGCACACATACAGATACACACCCCCGCCGTCGCACACAGAGACACACACACAAGCGCACGCACACATACAGAGACACCCCCCCACCGTCGCGCACATACACACACACGCGCACACATACACACACGAGCGCACCGACACCCCCCCTGCCGCCCCCCCTACAAGTAAGGGCCACTTACCGCCACTCTGGACATCTGCAGCCTACGCGGGGCTCTCCCTCGGGCATGGGAGCCCCGCGTTACCACTGCTCCTCGGGCCAGGCACTCCGTGGGCGCGGGCTTTAGAAGACGGAAGTCCCGCCCCACGATAGGTTTCGTTTTTGGGAGTGCGCGCGCACGTCTTGTTCCCTGATGCTGACACCCTCTGACCCACCGTCTCATCCGTTGTCCCTAGTGTTGTCAGCCTTGCCTTCTCTCCTGTGTAGATCTCAGGTGCTTTTGCCAAGCTTCCCCTGTATAGGGCCCGGATCCCCCAGCATGCTCCACGCCCGCCCAACCCACCATTTAATCAAGACTTTGAGCTAGGGTGGGTGTAAAAAAGGCCATGTTTAATGACAATACTCATAAACATGACAGAACATGATTATTAAAAACACATTATCAAAACGTTAACATCTATTATTGAAGCATATTATCGAATTGCATTATTCATTATTCAAACTGCATTTTACTCTTCAAATATTCTACCTTCCACCAGCACCAAGGGGCCCTCTGGTTCGCATCTCCCCAGGTTGAGATGCCCACGCAAGGTGCAACACACCTGCGCCCCTGAGCGATGGGCCCCAGCCCTCTGGTCCTTGTCCGCCATTTCCAGGGCCCCACCTCTCGTCCACCAGGCTGGCCAGGAGGCTCGTACCTGTCGCCCTAGCTTCCCGAACCGGTGGCCTCCATCCCCCTGCGGAGAGCTTACCTTCTCTCCCCTCAGTGCTGGCCTAGGGAGTGCGCAAGGCGGACTCCCGTCCATTTTTGTAAGTCTTTATCAATGGTCCAATGTCTCTTTTCCGCCACAAGGGAGACCAGGGCCCACAGGTCCGTCGCCCTTCCCCCTTCCGACAAGTTCAACACAAAGGACCATATCCCTTTGATCCATGTATCCGTGCCAGTGTCAGATAAATGTACTCCATCATGGTGAAACATTGCAGCTCCTGAAATCATCTAGTGCGGGAGGTGCAGCAAGCGGCCCTTCACTGAGCACAACTGTGCCAACTCCCCATTGAGCCGTCTCACTGACACATTCAAAACCCTAGCCCGGATTCCATCGCCCCACCACTGTCGTGGGATCATGCAAGACCATGCTACCCTGGCCTGTGGGAAGGTCCGCCCCAGCCATGCAAATTCCGTGAGTAATGCCTCCTTGACCGCCAAACGTCCCCGGTCTACCATGTCGCTGCAGCCCAGGTGGATGATGATCAATTCAGGAGACTTCTGTCCCTCACGTTCTCTAATCTCCTCCATGAGCCGCCGCAGGTGCCGGATGCGCATTCCTCTAACACCGTGCCACAGAAATTCTGTCCCTTCCAAACTTGGTGGTTTCCGCACTCGCCGCTGCCGCAATCGCACTGCTGCCCGCCGCACGAACGAGTGTCCCAGTACCCACACCACCTTTCTTGGCATACTATTAGTCGGAGAAGAAATCGAAAAGTCAGGCAAAGACAGGTCATCGCATCAAGTCAAAGCAAATCAGGCCTTTTGTAACGCCTATAACAGTCGGACGACCAGTGGCCCACCTTCTTTACTGCATTAGATGACAACCCTGCTCCCGCCACCAGTGTAGCTGCCCCTATCCTGAAGGAATGAGATGAGTAACTGGAGTCCCCAAGGCCCAATTCTACCAAGGCCTTCCGCAGCACCGCTTTGAATTGGTACTGCGATACACAGTCCCCACCCTCATGGATGAACAAAGCCTGGCTCTTCCCCCCGGGGCGGATAACTAAGTATGATTGCATACATGCGACCGGGCAAATAGGTGCCTCGGGCGCGGGGCACAGCTGTACCACTGTCCCTTTTCCCGACTGATCTGTCTTAGACTTTCTCAAGGTCACCACTAAATCCCCAGCGGCTATCCTGGTGTCCTCAAACTGAATCCCCCCTCCATGATCGCTGCGGGATGTTCCTACAATCTCCCCCAAGCGGAATGCCCCGTAAAAAGCTAGGGAGAACACTGCCGAGAACAACGTGCCCTCGAATGTAGAGCTGCACAGCCTTGGGAGAGTTTTCAATATGTCACTCAGGGTCCTAACGTCCAGTGGGCGTCTGCTATCCCGCTTGGGGCCTTCCAACCTAGCTCATCCTGACAGAGCTCTCTTGACTACAAATGACGCCCCAGGGTCATGCGTGCCCGCTAATCTGGCGAAAAAATCCACTGCAGACACATGAGCCCTAGCGTAAGAGAGAGACCTGCCCTGGTCGTTAATCTGTTGCAAGAAGTAATACATTGCTTGATCTGAAAACCAACATGAAAACCCCGCTTCTTGCACCACTGTCCTGTAAGACAAAAAACTCTGCTGATATGCTTTCCGAGTGCGGTCACTCAATGAGGCACCTACCAGCCCCGCTAAAGCGGGGCTCCAATCTTCCACAGTGATGGTGGGAACACTGTCATCCGGTCCTCCGCCTCGGGGTGGTACCTCCGGAATTCCTGCAGCTTAGAACAAGACAAAGCATCAGCAGCATTACTGTCAACTCCTGGAATGTGTGCTGCCTGAACAACAGATTCAATCTCAAACATACCAACACCAGGCATTTCAGCAATCTCAAAACATGTCTACATGTCTGCCGGTTGATAGCCTCCACGACAGACATGTTGTCCGACCAAAATATAACTGATCTATTCCTGAAGTGCTCCGCCCATATGGTCACTGCTACCAGGATTGGGAACAACTCTAAGAAGGCTATGTTTTTTGTCAGTCCACTCTCATGCTACTCCAATGGCCACTCCGCCCCGCACCACTGAGGACCCAGGATCGCCCCAAAACCAATGCTGCCCGCAGCGTCCGTGAACAATGCCAGTTCAGAATTAGACACCGGGGGATCTGGCCAAACCACAGCGCCATTAAAGTTTGTCAAGAAGTCGCGCCACACCCTAAGGTCATCTCTAACCTCCACCCGGAGGCGCACCCTGTGATGCTTCTGAGTTAAGCCCACCATAGCCCTGGCTATTGATCTCGAGAAGGGGCGGCCCATTGGTATGATCCTGAGGGCAAAGTTCAACTGACCTACCAAAACCTGCAACTGGTGTAGAGTTACTTTGGGACCGGCCAACGCCGCATCAATTGTCCAGGAAAAAGCCTGCACCTTGTCTAATGGCAACCTGCAGTCCCCTGCCACTGTATCAATCTCGATTCCAAGAAAGGACATACATGTCGCCGGGCCACTGTCTTACCTGGAGCCACAGGAATATTAAACTCCCTGAACATGGACACCAGCTGCTCCAACGCTTGAGCACAAGTTGTTGAGGCAGCCGGTCCCATCACCATAAAGTCATCCAAGTAATGCACAACATCCTTGCACCCTGTCCTGTGCGTGAACAACCATTGGAGCATACAACTAAAGGTTTCAAAGTATCTGCACGACACTGCGCACCCCATAGGCATACACCGATCATAATAAAATTGGTGGTTCAACAGAAAGCCCAACAAATGATAATCCTCAGGATGCACTGGCAAAAGGCGAAATGCTGACTCTATGTCTGTTTTGGCCATAATAGCTTCCGGTCCTAGGACCCTCAATTTCATCAGGGCAGCAATGAATGAGGAGTATGTCACCGAACAGAGGGCCGGGTCGAAAGCGTCATTCTCTGACTCCCCTTTTGGCGCTGACAAATTGTGAATCATTCTGAACTGGCCTGGCTCCTTCTTAGGGACTACCCCTAGAGGAGAGCACACATAACCAGGGAGTGGTGGGGCCGGTAAAGGGCCCGCCACACGCCCCAGCCTGCGCTCCTTCTCCACTTTCAACTCCACTACCTCAGGCTGCGTCCGGGCTGACAATAAGTTATTGCAATATTCTACAGGTGGGACCCCAAGAGCCGGAATGCGAAATCCTTCCGAAAACCCAAAATACAACAATTTGGCTGCTGACCGGTCTGGGTACTGATTCAGCCAATAAATCAGTTTCCCTATGTCCACGGGAGAGGGCAGCTTAAGGCTGAGGAGGCTTGTTCTCCTTGCCCCCTCCTCCTTTTTCCTTGGACTTCTTAATACATTTGAACTCGGGTGGGAGGGATGCCCACAGAAGGAGCACGCATGCTTATACCTGCACTTCTCGGTGGACCATGTGCACATCTTTTTGTTGAAGGCCCAGCATGCCCCCCTCTTCTCACCCGACCCTCCCTGGGAAGTCCGAAAGGGCTGCCTATTGACTTGCGACCCCCCCCCCCGATTTGCCATTCACGCTTTCCAGCCACACGTTGACCTCCACCTGATCCCATCCCATGTCGGGGTCCTGTACCTTTTCCCACCTGAAATCCCTATCATAATCCAGCCAAGCCGTACCACCATGCGTAGTATGTGCCTTCAAAATCTTATGCATGTAGTATATCAATGACCCAGCTAACTCTGGCTTTTTCTCAATGACTACCGTCATAAACACCTGGAAGCCAAAGAGCCAATTCGTGATAGATTCCTCCACCCTTGGTCTCCTGTCCTTAAAGGAGCTGTCCTTCCCATCCCTGTCTTTGTTCTCCATTTCCCATCGTTTTGGTCTGATCAAAGAGAAGACATCAACGTATTCTCCCTTCCAAATCTTTTCTTTCACTTCAAGAGACACATGTGTTGCCAAACGACCCGGTTTAGACAATACATAACCATGGCCCCCCCAGCCTTAGCAACCCCTCCTGACTCACTGTTTATGCTCTCAGGCTTACCTCCTGAAGACTGGTTGCATATGGCAAGGTCGGGGCCACCTGTTGCGCAGTCGATATGCAGGGGGTCTGTGCCTTAACTAGAATAACGATTCAGAAAAGGGGGTGGTGATGAACAGAGTGTCTGAATGAAGCAGACCACTCTTACCCAGTCCAAGGATCAGGGCTTGATCCATCACCGTTATTTAGCTCACTGCCCCATCCCAGCTCAGAACCTGGCTATATGCAAATTAGTCTGTCCCTGGCCCAGTGCATCATGGGAACAGGGCAGACCAAACTACCAAGCCAATTCTTCACCAGAAAGGAGACAAGCTTCCGGGGACCGGTTTCTGGCATTTCAGCCGTCGTCGGCCCGGCTTGCTTGAATCCTGATGGAGCAGTGAGCAAGGGACTCATGTCTGAGTATACCCTGCCACACCTATAGTGGCCAAAAACGATTCAGAAAAGGGGGTGGTGATGAACAGAGTGTCTGAATTAAGCAGACCACTCTTACCCAGTCCAAGGATCAGGGCTTGATCCATCACCATTATTTAGCTCACTGCCCCATCCCAGCTCAGAACCTGGCTATATGCAAATTAGTCTGTCCCTGGCCCAGTGCATCATGGGAACAGGGCAGACCAAACTACCAAGCCAATTCTTCACCAGAAAGGAGACAAGCTTCCGGGGACCGGTTTCTGGCATTTCAGCCGTCGTCGGCCCGGCTTGCTTGAATCCTGATGGAGCAGTGAGCAAGGGACTCATGTCTGAGTATACCCTGCCACACCTATAGTGGCCAAAAACGATTCAGAAAAGTGGGTGGTGATGAACAGAGTGTCTGATTTAAGCAGACCACTCTTACCCAGTCCAAGGATCAGGGCTTGATCCATCACCGTTATTTAGCTCACTGCCCCATCCCAGCTCAGAACCTGGCTATATGCAAATTAGTTTTCCCTGGCCCAGTGCATCATGGGAACAGGGCAGACCAAACTACCAAGCCAATTCTTCACCAGAAAGGAGACAAGCTTCCGGGGACCGGTTTCTGGCATTTCAGCCGTCGTCGGCCCGGCTTGCTTGAATCCTGATGGAGCAGTGAGCAAGGGACTCATGTCTGAGTATACTCTGCCACACCTATAGTGGCCAAAAACGATTCAGAAAAGGGGGTGGTGATGAACAGAGTGTCTCAATTAAGCAGACCACTCTTACCCAGTCCAAGTATCAGGGCTTGATCCATCACCGTTATTTAGCTCACTGCCCCATCCCAGCTAAGAACCTGGCTATATGCAAATTAGTCTGTCCCTGGCCCAGTGCATCATGGGAACAGGGCAGACCAAACTACCAAGCCAATTCTTCACCAGAAAGGAGACAAGCTTCCGGGGAAACTAGAATAGCCAGCTGCTTCCTAATCTCGCCAAGCGCTCCCTCATCCGCCTTTTCTGGGGCCCATGGAGCGACGGCCGCGGTCGCCACTACCGGTGGAGGGGGAGGAGCCAACACCACTGACGATGCTCCCGCTCCCCTAACATCCTGTGGTGCAGACCCCTGCGTCAATGCCCACAGGGCGCCTAAGATTTCAACTAGCGCGCCCCCTGTACCAGTACCCCCAGACTGTGAAGGAGGAGGGGCGCTCTCAACCCGTGGGCAATTCGCGCTAGCCGCTTCTGCTATAGCCGGAGCTGGTCCCAATGCTGACAGGGCCCCCCGGATTTCTGTCAAAATAGCCCCCGTCTGGTCTTCTGGTGGGGGTACTACCGGCACACACGGGGGCGCTGCTGTGCGGTACCACGGGCAGCTGTGCTTGAGGTATGGGGGCAGGAACTATCGTAATCACGGGCTCCAGGGGAATGCATGACGGAAGGCCCCCGCTCGATCCCCTATTGATCGCCCCTTTCTTATGTTTGCCCTGGCCGCCCGGCTTCTGTACCCTGGGCTTTTTAATTAAAGGTGGGAAAGCCGCTTTAGGGGAACACCTTGCCTGCGGGGGCGCTCAACATTTACTGGTGTCTCTCCCTCGGGCTCGGAGGGCTGCCCCTCCGCCTCCCCTTCGCTGCTGTCCTCCTTCCTACTGAGCTTTGCCAGCACTAGTTTCAATAGCTACGCGATCTCGGGATCCTTGCCCTTGCGCTTGTGGCTCTAGCCCCTAGCTGGCATGGTTCGCTTGCGTTACGCGCACACTCTGTCTCAGCAACCCCAAGCCCTCGTCCCGCCAAAAAGGGGGGTCGCTCTCGGCACGCCTCAGCCCTCGCAGCCCTCGCAACCCACCAGGTCGAGAGGTGGTGATGCCGGAGCCCACTACCCACGCTCAGGGGTACTGTGGATGGACGCGGGCCCCAGAGACGTCCTCCGCGCCGTGTAAAGGGGAGGGGGGGGGGGGGTGGAAGGGCTAGTTTCCGAGCACCCACACCCGCCCACAGCCAACCGAGCCCCGACACCTCACCTGACGAGCCGGTCGCCGAACGTCTTCGCCGCTCTACCCGAAAATCGACTGCTCCGATCTGAGGAAAATGAAATTTTGCCTGACCAAGATGCCCCTACGTGTACCCTATGTTACATGTATGTGCATGTCACCCATGCATATTTCTCTTAGTGGCTTGAATCACAAGGCCTCTGCAATCACGTCCTGCATTAAGGTGCCTGTCATCAAGTTTCCCAAACGTTAAGCTAACATGAAGGCCCATGTATTTGCATTTGTGCACTTTTAAATAAATATCGTAATGAACCCTTTTTGTGGTTCAGTCTGAGCCACTTTCTGAATTAGGGTTTTCATGACTCCTGACACACTGAAAGCTGCAGTTACGTATCTCTGACCTCGCATACTTCTAGCTCAGCTGAGCAAGGGTTGCCAAGACAGTATATTTTGCTTAACAGTTATCTGCATGCCCGGTGAAAAAGGTAAACAGAACCCGTCCGCGGAAGATAGGGCCTAGCCTCTCTGTCTCCATTGAAGTAAATCACAGTGCTTGCATCCATAGAAAGCTCACAGCCCCCACGCAATGAACGAAGAAATATATGCTTTTTCTGATTCTTAGCGATGAGCAACCTTTGCTTAAGATAATACATCCCCTGACTTAAGATATCAGTTAGTACCAGACGTGCAGGGTCGCCTTGACACTAAAGTTCTCTCTACTAGACTGAAAGTCAGCTCTCCTCCCAGTTACACGTCAATTGCACGTCATGCTCAAATTGCGTGCACAAGTAGGGCAAAGTTCCAGCCTGCCATGTAACTCCTCCTCTATGTAGCCACCCACCTATCACCCACCTGTGACTCATCAAGTGTACACCCTCATGCACGCCCACATGCTCTTATCTCTTTCTTTCATGCTCTGCCTGGAGCGCTCCTCCCTATGTACAAGGAAAAATGTATATATGTGTTGTTCTCTGTAAATAATGTTAGAAGACCCTTCCTGAACCTCAGTGGTGATGGAACAGATTCTCCCTTAACTCGAGTAATTGGAATAAAGCCCTTTTAACTTGGACACCACGGACTCTCTGCCTCTCATTTGATACATGCTAATTGTTAATGCCTAGAAATTATGCCAGGGTAATATTTAATTTACCACATTAATTTGGCGCCCTTACAGGGACATATCCCTTTCCCCACGCGCCGGAGTTGTAGGCCCAGCTTTGCCCCCTTCTACAGCCGTGACGGACTTTAAAGTGTACACGCCATCGGGATTTCCCGTTACTCCCTCAGGCCCAGGAGGAGGACGGACTGTGACCAGGCATCCATACGAGGCGGTGAGGATTGCGGATCGTCTCAACCAGAGCCCGACCTGTGAGAGAGCAAGGTCCGAGGTTTCCAGAGGTCCACCCGTTCCGAGGCGCATGCGTAGACGTAGACGTAGATGCGTAGAAGTCCGAGGCCTTCAAGTTTCAAGTTTTGCTTCTCGGTGAGTACCACTATGGGGAATGCATAAAGTTTCAAGACGGGTTCATTTTATATGAACACGGTCAAGACGGGTCCACGGTAAAACGTGGGCACGGTAAAGACGGGTTCACGTTATTCGTGAAAACGGTAAAGACGGGTTCGTTCACACGAGCACGGTCAAGACGGGTCCACGGTAAAACGTGGGCACGGTAAAGACGTGTCTCATTTTTGAGACCGGTATGGTTGTACTGTATCCCAGTGCATATAGTTTTTCAAGTACATGTTTAGTTCTCTGTATTGGTTTAGATCATGTTTGTTTTAATGTTATGATGTTTTAGTGTGAATGATTGTTGATTGTTTCAGTCTATTTTTGTGTATTGTATTTCCATTGTGTTGGTTTCAACATGCCACTGTTTTCAAAATTGCGTCAGATAGGGACCAGAAAAGGTATACTAGAAGAGTCAGTTAACATCCCGCCTAGAGACACACCTGGTCATTATATGTATAATAAGCATGGATTAGACGCCATCTTGTTTTTAGATTTATGGGTAGACTATACAAAGGACCTGGAGGAAAAGTATAGATGGCCTATCTCAGGAACTTGGGATTCAGAATGCATTATGAGAGTAGAGGAAGCGCTATGGAAAAAGAAATCAAGACCCTCTCAGAAAGATGCCATTGAGTTATGGCGCAAAGAGTCACATAGGAGAACAGAAAAAGAATTGAATAAAGCAGAGAGAACTAAACAAGCAGAGGAAAAAGCCAAAGAAAAAGAACTACGGGAGGAGGGGGAAAGGGTCAAAACAGAACAGACTGTTAGAGAAAGAAACGCCGTCGTTACTGGTATTTATCCCGTCCTGGCTGAAGAACTAGCTAGAGTGACCCCCTCAGAAACACCCAGTAGGTCGCGAACGCCACCACCTGTACCATATAGAGAACGTAGGGTAAAGCCGACAGCATCGGAGGCGTTCATTTCCTCGTATCTAGACGATTCCCTTCCGGACTACGTTAATGCAGGTTTCCCTCCACCCCCACCAGCAGATCAGCTCCAGCAACTTCAGCAGCAGCTAGTAAAAGATGACGTAGGTCCCGGGGCAGTGGGAGGGGTGCCTACTGTAGATGTAGCCATTCCATTTTGTGTATATGATCCAGAACCAGGAAAAGGTTCAATGGTCGTGATTTCACGTAGGCTAAGACAAGCCGTTGCATATCTAGAGACATTACCAGACATGAAAGAACACCTAGATAAAATGTACCGTTTCATTAGAACGGGGGAGGGACCAGATAGTATAGCACAAGCCATGGCACAAAGAAAGGTAGGGGTTAAGAACCATATCCTACGTTTTATTATTAACTGCCTGATCAGGGAACAAGACGAAGGAGACGGAGATGTAAAACAAGGTTTGATAGAATGGAGCGAGCACATAGATGCCGGTAGACATGATAAACAGGGACAGATAGATGCCATGTACAAGAAAATACGAAAGGAAATAATAGAAAGACACAGAAAAGAGTCTGACGAGAAGGGCGAGTCATCAGCGGAAGAGGTAGAGGATCATCAGGATCCGAAAGGCAAGATTAATTATGTAGGAAAAGCGCGACAGTTTGACAGACCCAAGTGCCTTGATTACCGTAAACAAGGGCCAGCTATAAAAGAAAGGTATTCCCTTGAAGCTCTATTCCAGGCTACTGAAAAAGCACTGAAACAATGGATAGGGAGCGAGCGACCTCCCACACAACACGAAATAGAGTTGGCCCGGTCAGCCACCCAGTGGGTGTCCAATTCCAATATATACAGCAGTGATATAGTGGCTCAGACTTTCTTAAGCCTTCCACCTAACGAACAGCGTTTGGCTGGTATTTACATGGTCCAACACTTGATAAGGTTGTATGAGAGTCAATATTCTGATCCTGGTCACTTGCATAAATTACTAGACGACATTTTACTAGACAGATGGACAGGTTTAGGTACCGAATTAATTAATGTTATTCTGGATCAACGACATAAGTACATAGATTCTCTGACTACATGCATGCCCCCAGTCTCACACCACGGTAGACATAACGTACACATAGACAGACAGAACCCCCTACGAGAGGTTCATCCCGTCAGGAATGCGGCCAATGAGTTACAACGGGTGTATGTTTACACCCCCTTAACGAAATTAGAAATCCTAGAAATGAAAAAGATGTTGCCTTGTCATGATAAAGACCCAGGGGGGTTTCACAGAGAATTAAAAGACATCCTCCGCATAGGAGATTATACGTACGCTGACATTCTGAAGTTATTAAAAGTACTGTTACCTGCAGGGATTTATGAAAAGCTTAAGGAAAAAGACTGGGAAGTGGGTGATAAAAAGTTACGTTGGGATGCATTGGAAACAGAAGAAAAAGGCAGGCTCCCTGGAGTTGGTCTTGGGGAAAGAGCTAGAGAACTACCTGAATTCCTGATACAGGTCTTGCCGAGATTATTGATTACTAAAAAGGAAGACTGGGATGCTATTTCAGCATGTAAACAAAAGCAAGACGAGGACACAAGTGATTTCTATTCTAGGTTTGAGAAATGCTTTACTATTAATAGTGGCCTTAAGCCAGGTAGCGAGTCATTTCCACATCTTTTTGTGAGCAAATTAGTTGAGAATTCCTTGCCCCAGATCAAGAATAGAGTACTGAAGGTTGAGAGTACTTGGCAAGCAAACAGCCCTTCACAAATGTTACAGATGTTACAGTATCACCAGAACAGGATTAGAGAAGAGCAGGACCATGAAAAGAGACGCATGAAAGAGACAAAAATGAAAGTGCTGGTTGCCCAGACGGTACCGGCGAATTCAAACAAACATAGCACGACACCTGTCAAGGGGAACTGTAATTATTGCAAACAACCAGGTCACTTTGTAAAGGACTGCACTATTCTGAAACACAATATAGCTACAGGCAAGACAAAAGAACGACAGTACACTCCTAGACAGAATAGCACGCAACAGAACACACAACAAACAGTAGCGAATTTTCCTCCACCACCGCCTGTACAGGGCACACCACAAATGTATCAGTACACACAGTCTGACTATCCTGAGTATCAACAGTTCTCATGAAACAGCCTCGAGAGGGAAGTAGGCTTGCCCCTTATTGAGGTTCCTGTAGATCAAGAGGGTCCGAATGTACATAGTCGTGTACTAGGACAAGACCGAAAATTTCTGATTGACACAGGGGCGAGCAGGACTACCATCAGTCATGACGAGGTTCCAGGGGCACCTCTCTCAGGCTCACAGAATGTTTCCCTGGGATTTTCAGGAAAGCCTATTGTTAATGAAGTATCAAAACCAGTTTCCCTAGGAGTTGGTCCACTGTCACGTACCACAGACTTGCTACTTACTAAGTCATGTCCAGAAAACTTACTTGGTATGAAGACATTAAAAGACCTAGGAGCAGTTATCTGCTGCTCTCCAGAAGGAGTACGCCTGTTCTTACGTGATTTTAAAGGTCATTATGTACTGACTGATTTTGACCACAGACTCAAGAATGTGCCACAGACTCTATGGGCACAAGGACCGACTGACGTAGGTTACATGGACATAACGCCACACCATGTCACACTCAAAGCAGGAGTAGTACTTCCACGTATTAGACAATACAAGTTACCACCTGACGCCGAAACAGCCTTATTGAAATTAGTTGACGAACTTATTGCACGAGGAGTAGTGGTAGAGACTGACTCGAGTGTATGTAACTCGCCTGTCATCCCTATCCTTAAACGATCTGACCCTAGTGTACTGCCAGTGTACCGACTAATTATTGACCTACGAGAATTGAACAAATGTGTAGTACCACAATATCCAGTGGTGCCAGACATTTCTTCATTATTGGTAAGTGGTAAGTGGGCAGTGGCAGCGCCCCTACCGCTTTTATTGAAGCGCTTCCAGTGTATTAGTGATTGATACTTGTATGCAGACTTGGCACGAGAGCTCTTTTTACATTTTTAAAATTTAAAAACTTTATTTCTCCTCACCTGGCACTGTGGTGAGCCAGCGCGTGCAAGCCTCTTTGCACTGTGTGTTTGTTCCGCTATCTGCATTTTGCTCGGCTGAGCTCCCTTAAGCAGACAAGCAGTCACCGCCACTTAGCAACGGAGTGCTGGACTCGCCCCTCCCTCCCGCCTCGGTCTGACGCCGGTGACTAGCACCGTTCGAGCAGAGGGCGTGGAGGGTCCGAGCCAGACACTTCCGGCAGATTCCTGCAGCACTCTAGTTGTTGGGACGCTGGGGGGATATAAGGCATTGATTCCTAAAACCTCGCTTGGTAAGTGGGCAGTGGCAGCGCCCCTACCGCTTTTATTGAAGCGCTTCCAGCGTATTAGTGATTGATACTTGTATGCTGACTTGGCGCGAGAGCTCTTTTTACATTTTTAAAATTTAAAAACTTTATTTCTCCTCACCTGGCACTGTGGTGAGCCAGCGCGTGCAAGCCTCTTTGCACTGTGTGTTTGTTCCGCTATCTGCATTTTGCTCGGCTGAGCTCCTTTAAGCAGACAAGCAGTCACCGCCACTTAGCAACGGAGTGCTGGACTCGCCCCTCCCTCCCGCCTCGGTCTGACGCCGGTGACTAGCACCGTTCGAGCAGAGGGCGTGGAGGGTCCGAGCCAGACACTTCCGGCAGATTCCTGCAGCGCTCTAGTTGTTGGGATGCTGGGGGGGATATAAGGCGGATGTGTGGTAGGCAGCGCAGCGGACGAGCGCAGCGGGCGCGACGAAGGCGCGCCGAAGTCTCGCCTAAGTCAAGCCCGTCTGCGCCCGTCCGTGGCCGACAGCGGCCCAGGGCCAGAGCTTCTGCCCCTCCTCCTTACCATGTTAGCTGGAGTCGAGAGGATCTTCTTCTCCTCCGCGGTGAGCATTTGGGACCTTGCTCACACAGTATGGAGGTAGAAAATAACGTGAGCTGCAACTACTGCAGCTTTGCCTTCCACACAGGGGAGGCTAAAATCAGTGACCACCACTCCCTGATATGCGGCCTGCTGAACGTACGCTCCCTACGTAAGCACTGCCTCGACATCCACGACCTCCTTAGCGGGAAGCAATGGGATCTACTCTTCCTTACGGAAACGTGGCTAGACCAAGATTCCATGCCGGAGATCATTGAAGCCATCCCAGAGGGCTACTGTCTACAGAGATTAGATAGAATATCAGGGAGAGGGGGTGGCATAGCTATAGTCGCTCAACAGGATTACCAATGTCAGCTGTAACGCACGAATATTGAGGGTAGTGAAGCTGGTGCTTTCTCTATCTCGATAAATGGCAATTTCACCCTGAAAGGCCTTTTGATTTATCGCCCGCCTGGCTCTTCTACAGCCTTCATTGAGAAGCTAGTGGAGGATGTCACAGAGGCCGCATTAAGCACTGATAAATACCTAGTCCTGGGTGACTTAAACCTGCACCTAGACACCCCTACGGACAAGGTGGCGAGTGACTTCTGTCAAACATTGGCAAGCCTGCAGTTTGAACAGAAGGTACAGCACCCTACCCACAAGATGGGCCACCTTCTTGATCCGGTTTTCGCAAACTGGAACCAAGTGGACGCTCAGACTCCGGTCCCCATCCCATGGTCCGACCACCATCTCATCCCATTCACCATTGGGACACAGGGACCTCGTCCGGCCGACCCTCCTGCTGATAATCATCCTAGGCGGAGATGGGCGGCGTTCTCCCAAACCCAATTTAATCAGGCGCTAATTGCGAAGGGTCATCCCGGTGGTGTGGGGGTAGAAGAAATTAATTCCAACCTAGACCAACGAATTACGGAGGCCCTGGACCTGATGGCCCCACTTGGTACGGTAAAAATGGGGGGCCGAGCCCAGAGATCAGCTGCTTGGTACAATGAGGACATGTGGGTGGCTAAAGCAGCGTGTAAACGTGCTGAAAGGCAATGGAGGATTGCCTACTCAACCCCCGCCAAAGCAGAGTATATAGACTGTAGGCGTAACTACCATAAACTGCTAAGAAAGGGTAAATCACTATACTTCTGCACTAAGATTGAAGAAGCTGAGCAGTCCACCAAGGAACTCTTCTCAATTTATAAATCTATTGCGGTAGGGAAGCCCGCTGTGGTGCCCACGAAACTGTGCACTACGGAGGGCTGTGATCGCATTGCAGAGTTTTTCGCTAAAAAGGTTACTGACATCTACAAGTCCTTTCCTCAGAGGGCAAATACTAGCCCTCCACACCTGGAGGTCATTAAAATCAAAGGAGAACAACGATTAACCTCCTTTGTCACCCCTCCAACTGAAGAACTTCTCCGTATCTGCGGGTCGATAAAATCTGGCTCCCCAAGAGACCCGACGACTCCCAGTCGACTTAAGGGTAGCCTGCAAGTACTCAACCCCTATGTCCACCACCTATTAGATACCTCCTTTAAATCCCAGAGTGTCCCCAATGCCTGGAAGCAAGCAGTTGTACTCCCTCTGCAGAAAAAAGCTAATGTCAATTTTGAAAAACTTGACAACCTTCGCCCTATTTCCCTCCTGCCCTATATGGCTAAAGTGGCGGAAAAAATAGCCAACGTACAACTCATGCAGTTCGTGGAGGAGGCTTCGCTACTCCATGACTCGCAATTTGGCTTCCGCCCCCGTCATTCGACGGAATCGGCACTTCTCGTGGCGGTTGAAGCGCTACGACAGGGTGTGGATGAGGGCCAAACCATGGCTTTGATCTTGCTTGACCTAAGCGCAGCATTCGACACTGTAGCACATTCCACCTTGCTACAGTGTCTGAATGAAGGTGGGGTTACAGGCGCTGCGCTTGGCTGGATCGGGTCCTTCCTGTCTGACAGGTGTTTTCAGGTCAGACTGGGTGAATGCTATTCGAGGGAGATTGAGTTGGGCCAGGGCGTGCCTCAGGGCTCGTCCCTGAGCCCAACCCTATTTAATATCTACGTCTCCCCCCTAGCGGCCATCGTGGAGGGACACGGTCTTCGCCTGGTGTCCTACGCCGACGACACGCAGCTGGTCGTCTCCCTATCGCGTGCACCCGGCCTTGCAGCGGACATCTTCAGGAATTGCATGCAAGACCTTGCAACCTGGATGTCCGCAAACTGTTTAAAGCTGAACGGTAGCAAGACTGAGGTGCTCATGGTGGGGGGAGGGCCCTCTGCTTGGTCGTCGGCGTGGTGGCCGCCCTGCCTGGGCGAGGTCCCCGCTCCTTGCCTTGAGGCCAGGAACCTCGGCGTGTGGCTGGATAAAGACCTTGCCTTTGGTCCCCAGATCAGCCGGGTGACGGGGGTGTGCTTCGGGGTCCTAAGAGCCTTACGGAAAGTCCTTGACCTTCTTCCCATCACTGCTCGAAGGACGCTGGTGCATGCCCTGGTCACTTCGCGACTTGATTATGGGAACTTGCTTTATCTGGGGGCCACGAGCAAGGTTATGGGCCGCCTGCAAGTGCTCCAAAATGCCGCGGCGCGGCTTGTACTCAGCCACTTCAGAGTCTGGTGACCCACTACGAGCCCACTCGTAACTTACGGTCCTCTCAGACTGGGCTACTAAAGGTCCCCAGAGTAAGGAAGGCGCGTATGGGAGGGAGATCCTTTAGATATCTCGCTCCCAGATGCTGGAATGTCCTACCTTCAGAACTGCGACTAGAACCATCTGAAATCCTGTTTGTTGGAAACCGGCTATTTCTGGTAGGCTAAGGCTGATGCCAAAGCCAGGCAGAAACCACCATTCCAGTCAGGGCAAGGAAGTCACACGCCAAGATAACCCCTGCTCGCCCTCTAGGTAGCATGGCGCGGGCAGTCTAGGCTAAACTCGGAGGCGATGTGTAAAGCATTTGCGTCAGCGCACAACAGCAACAACATACTAGGTACACCACAAAAGAGACTCCACACAAGGTTATATTAAAATAACTTTTGTATTGTCAAAACATATCAGATAGAAATTACACATGTACATTGTGCCAACTGGCACGGCAATATTCACAAGGGATTATTTACAAGACAGGGCCACATGGGCCACTGTCTGAATCAACACTTTGCAGATATAGAAATACTTGTCAGAAATTAGAATAAAAGTATATAAACTTCACTGTAACACAAAGCAACAGTTATAGATCACACCCAGTAACTACTGGGAACAGGTAAGTACCACCTACGCAACCCTAAACCCTTAGGAGACTGTCACGCAGGGGACCAGGACCTCACTAGGACCACCTGTACTAAAAAGAACAACCACCTAAGTATCACACAGCATTTAGGGGTCTAAGAAAGAACACATTACCCATGATGTATGAAACACATTCAGAGGAGTAGTAAAGAAAAACGCATAATGCATAAACCTACACATTCAGCGGGGTTAAGAATAAGGCACATGATGCAATAAAATACATTCAGGGGTGCAGCGCAAGAAGACACATGATGACTAAACATTCAGAGGTGCAGCGCAGGAAAAGAAAGACACATAATGCATAAAAACAGTCAGAGGTGCCAGAGCAATACAATAGCGCAAGAATCACATGATGTCTAAAAACATTCAGAGGTGCAGGAATAACACATGATGCAAGAGAACACATTCAGAGGTGCAATAACCATATCATTGCGCAAAGACTCACATAAGCCACCACCTGTGGCAGTCCCTAGGCCAACTGGCCTTGTTGGGGCTCAGACGCCCTGAGTCTCAGTGTCAGGGTGCGCTGCCATGCAGCGCCAGTCTCAAAGTACAAAAAGCCTAAACGTGGCAGCTGCCCACGAAGTGCTGGGCAACTGTGTACCAGAAGCTGTGGCAGGGCTCTCAGTAGCCCCTAGAACAAATCTGCGCCACCTGAGCCACACAGGCTCTAAAACACACACTGCGCACGTTGGAGCCACACAGGCCCTGGCCAACACGGGTCAACCGTTGGAGCCACACTGGCTCTAAAGCAACATGCCCCCTGGAGCCTCCCTGGACACGAGCTTCTCCCAGGCAGGAGGGGACGGGCACCGACAATATGTCCCGACGCCCCTACTTATCTAACATGGCCCCCACGAGCCTCAACAGGCTCTACACACCGTTGGGGCGGCCCGCTGCCATCCGGGGCCGCCCTGAAGCAGTGCCTCTAAACCGGCACCAACACGAAGCAATGCGGGCCCTCAAGAGCCCCTCGCGACATGGCCCCCACGAGCCTCTCAGCTGTACATCACGTTGGGGCGGTCCACTGCCATACGGGGCCGCCCAATCTTCCGGCCCACAGCTGGCGCCTCGCATCGGCACCACCACAGCCTCGCGGAGCCCCCCCCAGCCGCTTGCACTCACCGGCTGTCATCGGCGGGGGCTCTTCTCGGCAGGCCGCCCTCTCATTCTCATCTTCTCCGGTCTCCCTCTCTATCACGGGAGACCGGCGACACCCTCCAGTTCACCAGCAGGGCTCTCCTCAAGACACGGGAGCCCTGCTTACACCGGCGCTGCCATGCTCCTCCATCGACTTGCTCATCTCCAGCAGGTCACGAGCGATGGGCCAATCCCATCGCAGCTCCTTCGGCGAGCCCCCAGTGACGCGTAGCTTCTTCGGCCAATCGGAGCGCGGCTCCTGCCGAGGGACGGCCAATCAGGTCGCGGCCCCTTCGTGGCTTCGTCCACGGCCGTGCACCGGCGAACGGCGGCTCCTGGACACCTTTAAGCCCCCGGGCAGCGGCAATCACGGCGTGGGCAGCCGAAGTTAAATAAAACTAAAAATAAGCGAGGTGGGCACTCGCCAGGGCGGGCAAAGCGCGCCTCAGCGCTATAATCAAAATAACGCGCTCTTCCAGGGCTGCGAGCACCAAGGCGCCCCCAAGGCGCTAGATCACAAAGTCCCAAGGTCCTTCCAGCAATGCAGCTCCACCATGCTGCACAAAGGTCCCAGAGAGTCTCAGCGGGCTAAGCAAAGTCCCTCCATCAGCCCAGGCGAGGCAGAGGGTCCCCCAGGAGTCCAGGAAGGTCCATCAGGTGCCCAGGGCTGGGCAGAACCCAGGGATCTTCCCCGAGCCCAAGCAGCAGCAGCCCCTGGCAGATTCAAGTTGAAAACAAGAACATTTTGGAAGGGGCAGAGCCCCTTCTTATACACAGAAAAAGCTTTGAAGCCCTTTGAAGTCATTGTGTAAGCGAGCCCTAAGCTCTGGGAGTATCTGGTTTCCCTCGCCTGTCAGCCTCAGGTCAGAGGTGACAGGGGGCCATCGGGAGGGAGAGTCATCCAGGGTGGGCCGACAGACACAGCCTGGCACCACCAGAGCTCTTTCCACTCCCCCCTAACAGCAGATGGGGGGCCTTTCATCTACGGCTTGACTCAGACCCCCTCCTCCAGACAGTCCATCTACCAACAGGCCCAGGCATGCCTGGGCCAGGCCCATCAGCCAATCACGTGCTAGCAGACTCACTACACAATTATGCCAACTTCTAAAAGTGGCGCTTCTAGACTACACACAGCCATGCCGCATACACCATTCTGCAGCATTCATTCTCACGAGTTCATACATATCAAACTCGCCCCTGCACTCCCCATGCATCAGGAATCTACCATGGGCATACATATTCCCCATTCATTCCTATGGGAGGGCAGGTCACTCACCATCCATACACAGAAAGCACACGCACTTTACACTGTACCACAGTGAAAAAGTGCGCAGAGGCCTACAATCACCAATCCAGGTTCCAAAAACAGGCTAGGAAAAAGCAAAAAGTCACGGGGTAAACCTGCCCAAAGGACCGGGTCCAACACATCCCCCTTCCAGCCAAAACGCAGGGTAGACCAATCACTACACTGATGGTCTTCAATGCTTTGGGCGACAAAACCACGGAGACGGGCCTGCAGGGCAGGGCCACCTTACAGTTTTTCGCCACTCTGAACCCACAGGGATTTCCCTCAACAAAAGCTCTCTGACACAACTAGGATACCCCACTGGTACACACTAGTCATCCACAGCCAGGACCAGGCCCTAGGCCATCCAAAGATCACAGGTCCTAACCAATCCACAGAGTGGGGGCAGCAGCCCCTGGCACACAATAGCCAATCTCCACTCTCTCCCTCAGGGTAGCTACACTACCACTGATCCTACAACCTAGGGACCACACCCTCAGGCTGACTAGAGGTCACGGGCAAGCATGCCCCACCCTACCTCTACTCCATCAATGTTAGAACTGGGGGTCTCCAGTTGGCAGAGGTAAGTACCTTAGACCAAGTAGGGACCCTTGCTTCCAGTCAGGGTGAAGGAATAGCCCTCACAGCGAAGCACTCACCAGAACACAACTCTCCTACCAGATCAGGACCTCACTCCGTCACTGGTCTATCACCTGGAAACGATTCCACTTCTGAGGTACAAAGCACACAGCACAGTCCCTCTTCAAGCAGGTGGGGGGACACAGCACACAGCAAAGCCCCCTTTCCTCTACCTTAGTGGAAACAACAAACTACAGGTGGGCCCCAGAACACACAGCAAGGGCCGCCTCCTCAGTCTCTTCAGCTGATCCACCTTAGTAGAGACTCCTCTTGACCTAGAAGTTTCCTAATCTCCCAACCTAGGATTTACACCCTTAAGTTGCACCGGGGTCAGAAGTACACCGTCCTTCTGCACCCCCTTCCAGTTCTACTATTACAGGCCCAGTATGTCTCAGGCTAGACAGAGCACACGCCAGCGGCGTATCAGCGACACACTCTCCTCCAGTACTCCCTATCACAGGGTGATTCTCAGTATGTTCCAGGCTAGACAGAGCACACGCCAGCAGCGTATCAGCAACACACTTTCCTCCCACCGGGGTCAGAAGTAAGGACACCGTCCCTCTGCACCCCCCTCCAGAGTTCTGCACCCTCCCACCTTGGAGCGGTACCCCTGGAAGCCAACAACCAGTGAGGACACTGATTACAGATGCCCTTTCCTCCAGGTCAGGCTGAACCTGGCCTCCCCCCTCCTCAGGGATCGACCTCCAGAGGCCCCACAAATGGTCAAGCACTCTAGACGGTCAAATGCCCAGCGAACCAGGACTTCTGCACCCTCCACTTAGGAGCGGTACAGCCCAACACTAGGACCGCCGGAGTTCTCGTTACAGACACTCCCCGTCCTCTAGACAAAGGAAGATCCTCTTCAAATGACTTGTAAGTACAGCCTAGGCCCCTGACCTGGCGCTCCCTTAGGGAACCCTCCAGGCCCTGAGACAGGGTTTCGGGCCAACGTGGGACACACCGTCCCACCCTCACTCCGCCTCCACTGAGACAGGACGTGAGCCCCTACACCCCTACCATCCTAATGGGACTTAGCCGGGCTACACATGAACCTCTTCACCTACACAGGATCATCAGATACACAAGCCACTACTGTTAGAATCACTCCCTAATGTCTCTGTAAGACATCCAGCGCACCGGCAGACATCCACCTTCTTGTCCAATGCCTCTGCAGGACGTCCTGCACACCACCAGAGGTATACCTCACGTGCAAGCTCCTTACAAAAAAACTCACACGAACTCCTCCAGTTCAAGACACCACTCATCCACACACTCCCCCTCCAGACTGGTGAGACAGTTCCTCACTGCCTCTGACTCTCAACCTGTCACCCTCTTACTGAGCACCAGGCACCATACTCTGGGAACTGGGAATGGGACTACACGCACTGGACATATTTAAGCTGCCACCACTGGATCCTACCATACTGGGGAATCCAGACACACACACACTACACTCAGGGAATAACCACCCTCCTGAGCAAGCAATTTCTCCTCCACCCTCCCTCTCTTCCATCTACCCACACAGGGACAGGAATAGGGATTGGACACTGGACCCAGCAAGGGATTCCTAACCTATGGGAACCTCCCCTATCTACTGGCGTCCCGCCCTGTCATTTTCTCTCATCTGCCACTAAACATAAAGCGCAGGAACACCATCTGAAAATGACACTTTTGAGGAAAAACAAAATTAAAAACAATAATCCCAAATATGTGACTATCTGAAAAACGCAGAGTTTTTGTAATGTAGCCAGTTGTCGCTATGGCACTGGGCAAACGCAAGTCCAAATCCGCACCGCTGACCCACCAATGTTGGAAACCGGCTATTTCTGGTAGGCTAAGGCTGATGCCAAAGCCAGGCAGAAACCACCATTCCAGTCAGGGCAAGGAAGTCACACGCCAAGATAACCCCTGCTCGCCCTCTAGGTAGCATGGCGCGGGCAGTCTAGGCTAAACTCGGAGGCGATGTGTAAAGCATTTGCGTCAGCGCACAACAGCAACAACATACTAGGTACACCACAAAAGAGACTCCACACAAGGTTATATTAAAATAACTTTTGTATTGTCAAAACATATCAGATAGAAATTACACATGTACATTGTGCCAACTGGCACGGCAATATTCACAAGGGATTATTTACAAGACAGGGCCACATGGGCCACTGTCTGAATCAACACTTTGCAGATATAGAAATACTTGTCAGAAATTAGAATAAAAGTATATAAACTTCACTGTAACACAAAGCAACAGTTATAGATCACACCCAGTAACTACTGGGAACAGGTAAGTACCACCTACGCAACCCTAAACCCTTAGGAGACTGTCACGCAGGGGACCAGGACCTCACTAGGACCACCTGTACTAAAAAGAACAACCACCTAAGTATCACACAGCATTTAGGGGTCTAAGAAAGAACACATTACCCATGATGTATGAAACACATTCAGAGGAGTAGTAAAGAAAAACGCATAATGCATAAACCTACACATTCAGCGGGGTTAAGAATAAGGCACATGATGCAATAAAATACATTCAGGGGTGCAGCGCAAGAAGACACATGATGACTAAACATTCAGAGGTGCAGCGCAGGAAAAGAAAGACACATAATGCATAAAAACAGTCAGAGGTGCCAGAGCAATACAATAGCGCAAGAATCACATGATGTCTAAAAACATTCAGAGGTGCAGGAATAACACATGATGCAAGAGAACACATTCAGAGGTGCAATAACCATATCATTGCGCAAAGACTCACATAAGCCACCACCTGTGGCAGTCCCTAGGCCAACTGGCCTTGTTGGGGCTCAGACGCCCTGAGTCTCAGTGTCAGGGTGCGCTGCCATGCAGCGCCAGTCTCAAAGTACAAAAAGCCTAAACGTGGCAGCTGCCCACGAAGTGCTGGGCAACTGTGTACCAGAAGCTGTGGCAGGGCTCTCAGTAGCCCCTAGAACAAATCTGCGCCACCTGAGCCACACAGGCTCTAAAACACACACTGCGCACGTTGGAGCCACACAGGCCCTGGCCAACACGGGTCAACCGTTGGAGCCACACTGGCTCTAAAGCAACATGCCCCCTGGAGCCTCCCTGGACACGAGCTTCTCCCAGGCAGGAGGGGACGGGCACCGACAATATGCCCCGACGCCCCTACTTATCTAACATGGCCCCCACGAGCCTCAACAGGCTCTACACACCGTTGGGGCGGCCCGCTGCCATCCGGGGCCGCCCTGAAGCAGTGCCTCTAAACCGGCACCAACACGAAGCAATGCGGGCCCTCAAGAGCCCCTCGCGACATGGCCCCCACGAGCCTCTCAGCTGTACATCACGTTGGGGCGGTCCACTGCCATACGGGGCCGCCCAATCTTCTGGCCCACAGCTGGCGCCTCGCATCGGCACCACCACAGCCTCGCGGAGCCCCCCCCAGCCGCTTGCACTCACCGGCTGTCATCGGCGGGGGCTCTTCTCGGCAGGCCGCCCTCTCATTCTCATCTTCTCCGGTCTCCCTCTCTATCACGGGAGACCGGCGACACCCTCCAGTTCACCAGCAGGGCTCTCCTCAAGACACGGGAGCCCTGCTTACACCGGCGCTGCCATGCTCCTCCATCGACTTGCTCATCTCCAGCAGGTCACGAGCGATGGGCCAATCCCATCGCAGCTCCTTCGGCGAGCCCCCAGTGACGCGTAGCTTCTTCGGCCAATCGGAGCGCGGCTCCTGCCGAGGGACGGCCAATCAGGTCGCGGCCCCTTCGTGGCTTCGTCCACGGCCGTGCACCGGCGAACGGCGGCTCCTGGACACCTTTAAGCCCCCGGGCAGCGGCAATCACGGCGTGGGCAGCCGAAGTTAAATAAAACTAAAAATAAGCGAGGTGGGCACTCGCCAGGGCGGGCAAAGCGCGCCTCAGCGCTATAATCAAAATAACGCGCTCTTCCAGGACTGCGAGCACCAAGGCGCCCCCAAGGCGCTAGATCACAAAGTCCCAAGGTCCTTCCAGCAATGCAGCTCCACCATGCTGCACAAAGGTCCCAGAGAGTCTCAGCGGGCTAAGCAAAGTCCCTCCATCAGCCCAGGCGAGGCAGAGGGTCCCCCAGGAGTCCAGGAAGGTCCATCAGGTGCCCAGGGCTGGGCAGAACCCAGGGATCTTCCCCGAGCCCAAGCAGCAGCAGCCCCTGGCAGATTCAAGTTGAAAACAAGAACATTTTGGAAGGGGCAGAGCCCCTTCTTATACACAGAAAAAGCTTTGAAGCCCTTTGAAGTCGTTGTGTAAGCGAGCCCTAAGCTCTGGGAGTATCTGGTTTCCCTCGCCTGTCAGCCTCAGGTCAGAGGTGACAGGGGGCCATCGGGAGGGAGAGTCATCCAGGGTGGGCCGACAGACACAGCCTGGCACCACCAGAGCTCTTTCCACTCCCCCCTAACAGCAGATGGGGGGCCTTTCATCTACGGCTTGACTCAGACCCCCTCCTCCAGACAGTCCATCTACCAACAGGCCCAGGCATGCCTGGGCCAGGCCCATCAGCCAATCACGTGCTAGCAGACTCACTACACAATTATGCCAACTTCTAAAAGTGGCGCTTCTAGACTACACACAGCCATGCCGCATACACCATTCTGCAGCATTCATTCTCACGAGTTCATACATATCAAACTCGCCCCTGCACTCCCCATGCATCAGGAATCTACCATGGGCATACATATTCCCCATTCATTCCTATGGGAGGGCAGGTCACTCACCATCCATACACAGAAAGCACACGCACTTTACACTGTACCACAGTGAAAAAGTGCGCAGAGGCCTACAATCACCAATCCAGGTTCCAAAAACAGGCTAGGAAAAAGCAAAAAGTCACGGGGTAAACCTGCCCAAAGGACCGGGTCCAACACTGTTCAGGAAAAAGCTTAAAACCTACCTTTTCAGCAGGTAGCCTTCAGTGGGAGGGGGGGGCAGCCACTTCACTTATCACAGCGCGGGGACACGCCAGTGGCGTCACCAGGCGCTTTACAAATGCCCAATAATAATAATAATAATAATAATAATTGACTGCTATTGATTCTGAGGCCACAGTCTTCACTGTCATAGACTTGAAGAATGCTTTCTTTAGTGTACCCATTCATCCAGATAGCCAATACCTTTTTGGATTTAGTTTAAAAGGGCGTAGCTTTGTCTTTACAAGAGCTCCTCAAGGTTTTACAGAAAGCCCTAGCATTTACAGTCAAGCATTAAAAAGACAGCTAGACAGTGTTCACATGCCTGCCAACACTGCGCTACTTCAGTACGTAGATGACATCCTGATTACAGCACGATCAGAACCAGAATGCGAGAATGCATCACTGACAGTTTTACATTTTCTGGCTGACAAGGGGCACAAGGTGTCCCCTTCAAAGTTGCAATTCTGTGAAAAGCAAGTGGTGTATCTTGGACACTTGCTTTCCAAGGAGGGTAGACAGTTAACACGAGAACGTATACAGATCATTGCTAACCTTTCACAGCCCAAGACACAGAAAGAAGTACGTGCATTTATTGGCCTCACTTCATGCTGTAGGCAATGGATTCCCCAGTATGCCTATCTAGCCAAACCATTCATACAGTTAACTACACAGGAGGCAGCCACTCCGACTGTCCTCCCTTGGACACAAGAACACACCTTGGCATTTGAGGAATTAAAAAGAGCATTATGTCAAGCGCCAGTTTTAGCGACTCCAAGTTACAGTAAACCTTTTATGCTTTTCGTAACTGAACGAGATGGAACAGCGTTATCTGTCCTCACACAAGATCAAGCAGGAAAACACAAGCCTTGCGCTTATTTTTCTAGTACACTAGATCCAGTGGCCCAGGCTCTGCCTGCGTGCCTGAAATCAGTTGCAGCAACAGCCCTAGCCATCAGACAAAGTGACTCGATAGTGTTGGGTCACCCTCTGACAGTACAGGTTCCACATGCAGTGGAGGTTCTCTTAAACAGGACACAGACACAACATTTGACTGTAGCAAGACTGACAGGATATGAACTGACATTATTTCAACCACACATAGAGATCAGACGTTGTAATATTCTGAATCCTGCAACACTTTTGCCCTCAAGTACAGTAAATGCACCGCCACACGACTGTGTGGAAGTAATGAATATAGTGACGAAACCAAGACAAGACCTGACAGATATTGCACTTCCAGACCCAGACTTAACGCTCTATGTAGATGGATCATGCATGAGAACGAGTGCAGGAGAATTAGTAGCGGCATATGCTGTGACCACTGCTACTAAAGTCATAGAGACACAGAAAATAGACACACTATCAGCACAAGCAGCAGAGCTCATCGCCCTGACACAAGCCTGCATAAGAGCTAAGCACTTGAAAGTAAACATTTATACTGACTCACAATATGCCTTTGGCGTTGTTCATGATTTCGGGGTCTTATGGAGGGAGAGAGGTTTTTTGACCTCCCATGGGACCAAGATCCAGCACGGCCAGCTCATTCAAGCCCTGTTGGAAGCAATACATTTACCTAGAGCCATTTCTATCCTGAAGTGCAAAGCTCACACCAAAGTTACAGACACCATTTCCCAGGGTAATGACCTGGCAGACCGAACAGCTAAACTTACAGCCCAGACAGCCCAGACACCAACAGACACGACAAGGACAGAGGTACCATTACTGACAACATGTATGACAGTCAGGGATCCCACTCAAGATGTACTCGACATACAGACACATGCCACTGCAGATGAGATAAAGAAATGGACTGAACAAGGAGGGGTCCAGACTGACCAAGGTTGGATGACTAAGGGAAAAGGTACATGGTTTCTTCCAGATTCTATGGTACAAGTAATCATAAACACAGCACATAGTCCAGCACACTTGGGAGAGAAGGCAATGATAGACAGCTTGCAGAATATTTGGTTTAACAAGCACCTGCGTGCAGCAGCGACACAGAAAGTACGAACATGTATGATCTGTTGCCAGTTCAATCCAGGTAAAGGCATTCCGGAGGAACAAGGCGGATTTCATCCTCCTGACCACCCTTTTGAGGTCCTCCAGATGGATTATATCCAAATGAACAGATGTAAAGGTTACAAGTATGTCTTGGTAGTTGTGTGTGCACTATCTAGATGGACAGAATCATATCCAGTTCCAGATTATACTGCTGTGACAACAGCCAGGCAATTAGTGCGCGAGTACTTCCCCAGGTATGGATTGCCTCGGGTCGTATATTCCGATAACGGTCAGCCATTCTCCTCTGAATTAATGAAACAAGTGTCTCTTCTGTTAGGATATACTTGGAAATTCCATTGTGTAAGACACCCTGAAGCAGCAGGCCTTGTAGAAAGACATAATCAGACAATCAAAACAAAACTTGCTAAGATATGTGCAGAAAAAGGCGTGGATTGGATGGTAGCCTTACCGGTTGCCCTCTTTTACATGCGTATGGTAGCTCATTCCAGAACAGGCCTATCCCCGTATGAAGTAGTCTTCGGTAGACCGCCAAATATGTGGGGTACGCCTATGCCTAAAAGAATAACTGATGTTGACAGTAACATGCTGACAGATTACCTGGCTTCCTTGATGTCTGCACTACTTTCTTGTCGTTCACAGGTTGCTGCCGCCTTCCCTGACAACACCCAGGTCAAGGAACATGCCATAGTCCCTGGTGATTTCGTGTTTGTGAGGAACTTTGATCGTTCAAGCCCCCTTGAGCCACGTTGGAAGACGCCGAAGTTGGTGTTACTGACCACGAGGACTGCGATTAAAGTAGAGGGAAGAAAGGGATGGCTTCACGCTCATCACTGCAAGAGATACTTTGGACAATCTGGAACTTTTGAAAAGAATAAAAACATTAAAGACAATACAGACTGTGCGCCGCCTGCGCCGCCTTTACTAGAAAAGACTCCACAGCAGGAGTATAGGTCTAAGTTGAGATCTAGTAAGTCAGACGTAGTTTAATTGTTTAAGTCCACTCGGTGGTGAATCGGTTAGACTAGATTTCTGACATGTATAAGATCACAGACGAGAATAGTAAGAAAAACAAGATGAAAGCAAAATACTGCAAGTTAGTACACAGTAGATGTATAGTTACTTTGATCATTCTTTTTATTCTGTGCATTGTTATAATCTGTGTCAGTTTATTACTACATGTTTTCTTTCCTATTTCCTCACATATACACTCTTCCAGTAACAGCACCATAGAGCATACATTTAGTGAACTGCCACCTCATGAATTGTCATATCGACTTGCATTGCGTAACAATACTTTTATTCAAATGTTACACCATTCTCACCAGACCAGCAATGCGACTGACTGCTGGGTATGTGGCCAACTGCCACCTTATCAAAGGGCGAAGGGAGTTCTGCCCTTCTATCCTCTACCGTTCTCACACAATGGTTCATGTGGAGCATGGTTTGCCTTAATGACCTCAATAGATAGAAAGTACATAGCTTATCCAGGTGGCTGGATATATGGAAACCTGAATAAAGTAATGAATGAAGCATGTTTTCCAGACAAAGACGGATTTCCCCAAAGGAAGGGAACCGATCTAGAGAATGAAGAGTACGAGCAGGGAAATGCATCTGTTAATTTTATAATGTTAAACGTTCAGCCCAAGCAAAATACAGGTCCACCGTTTATTTCAGTTCTACCAGCAAAAGGTGATTTATGTGTTAATAAGAAAGGCTCAGTACATATGGGACACAGCAAGTGTAAAGTTGTAGTAGAGTTTAATGATAAAGGACTTTCTTCTTTCAAAACATCACGCCATACCTATTTCATTTGCGGTCAGACAGCCTATGTACATCTGCCCTTAGACTGGGGTGGGACTTGTTATATAGCATTCTTATTGCCACCTGTATTCTTGGCCCCATCCCATTATCATAGAGATTCACGACTAGAACATGTTAGAGTAAGGAGAGAGACAGATGCCTCAGGGATTGATCAGACTGAAACAGCTTGGGAGCAATATACAGATTTCAACAAAGGATTCTTTTTCTTCATAGGTCCCGTCCAAAACAGTAAACTGATACGCAAGTTAACAAGGACTCTTGAGGCAGTAGTGAATGTGACTGCATCTGCCCTGGCGAACTTGACCCAGGAGCAGTCTGCTATGAGACTTGTTGTTCTTCAAAATCGCCTCGTTCTAGACGTCATCTTGGCGGATAGGGGCGGAGCTTGTAGCGTGATCCGATCTAGTTGTTGCGTTTTCATCCCAAATAACGCGCCATCTGTGTATGCAGCGATAACAAGGCTCCACAAGATTGCTCATGGCATACATCAAGACCCAGGCACATGGACTTGGTCCAGTTGGCTCTGGGGTGTGATATCTGCTTGGGGATGGAAAGTGTTGTCCTTCCTAGGAATGATCCTACTTATGATATTTGGTTGCTGTCTCTGTCTGCAGTGTGGCCCGGCCATTTGCGGCCTGTGTGCAACTGCATGTGTTCCACATCCAAGTATACAAAGGGTTAAGGACGAACAAATGATGCTGTATGATCAACTATACGGTCTCATGAATATAGATGTATCCTGAAGGGTTAAGTAGGGGACAAGGAGGGAATGAGGAAAATGAAATTTTGCCTGACCAAGATGCCCCCTACGTGTACCCTATGTTACATGTATGTGCATGTCACCCATGCATATTTCTCTTAGTGGCTTGAATCACAAGGCCTCTGCAATCACGTCCTGCATTAAGGTGCCTGTCATCAAGTTTCCCAAACGTTAAGCTAACATGAAGGCCCATGTATTTGCATTTGTGCACTTTTAAATAAATATCGTAATGAACCCTTTTTGTGGTTCAGTCTGATCCACTTTCTGAATTAGGGTTTTCATGACTCCTGACACACTGAAAGCTGCAGTTACGTATCTCTGACCTCGCATACTTCTAGCTCAGCTGAGCAAGGGTTGCCAAGACAGTATATTTTGCTTAACAGTTATCTGCATGCCCGGTGAAAAAGGTAAACAGAACCCGTCCGCGGAAGATAGGGCCTAGCCTCTCTGTCTCCATTGAAGTAAATCACAGTGCTTGCATCCATAGAAAGCTCACAGCCCCCACGCAATGAACGAAGAAATATATGCTTTTTCTGATTCTTAGCGATGAGCAACCTTTGCTTCAGATAATACATCCCCTGACTTAAGATATCAGTTAGTACCAGACGTGCAGGGTCGCCTTGACACTAAAGTTCTCTCTACTAGACTGAAAGTCAGCTCTCCTCCCAGTTACACGTCAATTGCACGTCATGCTCAAATTGCGTGCACAAGTAGGGCAAAGTTCCAGCCTGCCATGTAACTCCTCCTCTATGTAGCCACCCACCTATCACCCACCTGTGACTCATCAAGTGTACACCCTCATGCACGCCCACATGCTCTTATCTCTTTCTTTCCTGCTCTGCCTGGAGCGCTCCTCCCTATGTACAAGGAAAAATGTATATATGTGTTGTTCTCTGTAAATAATGTTAGAAGACCCTTCCTGAACCTCAGTGGTGATGGAACAGATTCTCCCTTAACTCGAGTTATTGGAATAAAGCCCTTTTAACTTGGACACCACGGACTCTCTGCCTCTCATTTGATACATGCTAATTGTTAATGCCTAGAAATTATGCCGGGGTAATATTTAATTTACCACAGATCCGCTCTCAAGGCTGCTGGCCACCCGCTACTCCACACGACTCTCCAGGTACGAGCGAGGGAGTGGTGAAATGACTACGGGGGAGGGGAAACTACGGGTCGATGGGCAAACAGAACTCAAGTTATAAAAGGTTAATCTAAGGAGGGGAATGAGGTCCAGCAGGGTGAGAGCAGGTCCGGTGCAGGCGAAGGAAGAGGCCATGATCCCTGTGTTCCTGACCTAAATAGGTCACGGCCTCCGCCCCCACGCCCCCACCGGACACGCGTCACCCCCTGCCCCGGACGCACTTCCTCTGGCCGGCCGCCCATAGGGCGGCCGGCCACCTACCCTGACCAATGGCGTTGCGTGGGCCGGGGGGCCGGGCCCTAAAGGCGGGCTCGTCTAGCCTCGCCCTTGGTATGTGTATTTATGGGCACTTGTAAAGCCTAGCTGAATAGCGGGGGTCGCTGTACAGGGTAAGGGGCGAGATTTAGGAGGGTGGGGGGGAGTTCACCTGAGTTTCCGCAGCTGTTCTAATGTGTTGTGTGGTTTGGTATTGTTCCATTATGATATTTGGCGACCTGGATAAGATGATTTTCATGTAACTTTCACGTGATTCTTCAGTCACCTTTGACGTCTGCTCCAGGGCTCCTCTGCGCCCTGGTTGATGCAGGGTGTGAGGTGTGGTATTCGGCCAGATTGTTGTCTAGTGCTTGTTTCCTTGTCACTGAGTGGCACGTCCCTTGTCTACCTCGCTACTGTGACATGCCTTTACTTTACTACCTGTGTTTTGGTGCTGTTCCATCTCTTTTGTAGTAGTAGCGTGCCTCGCCAATGTCGCAGCACACTGTGTGTTCTTGCTCACATGGCGTCGTCATTGGTCAGGGCTCTTCGTCCCAGCAGCCTGCTGTGTACCGTGTTTGCGGCCTGTGCACCTTTCCCCCGCACCATCTGTATAAAGACGGCCAAGTGAATGATTGGGAATCGAGCGAGTTTCCACAGTAATAGTGACAGAATCTCTTCTTGTGTTTATTCCTCCTTTGACAGTTCCCTGCTCTACTATTAGTTGTCTCTTGTTTACACTGTAAGGCCCTGGGCAAGAGAGACTCGTTCACAGCATGTCAAGTTTCAAGTTTTTAGTAAATCTGTTGATCTATAACGAGGTCAACAATAAGAGGAAACAGGCTTTTATCACTCGATATATTCAAAACAAACAAAAGATCAACATTTTGCAGCACCCCAATTACTTTCAAAACTTCCATTTGCTTCGTAATACATTTTTTTAAAGCGTTAAAAAAAATCAAGAATTTACAATACATCAATCTATTTTACTGGATGATGCAATAGTTGAATCACTGCTTTTGTTGATTCAGCCCTGTTTTGTTTTTTAAAGTGGTTTAGAAAGATTATGTCGGGGTGATTTTAGCCACCATTTCACTCACACACACACACACACACCATTACACACACACACCATTGCACGCACACACACACACCATGCACACACTTACAGACACACAACGCCTCCAGCACAAACACAAGAGAGCCCCATTACATAGAAGGAGAGATCTTACAATGAACCATGCTCCCATAGTGTAGCTTGACTCGGACTTGTAAACAGTTGGTAGATCTGATCTTGCACAAATTGCTAGTGCGTCTCTGCAAGATGTCATTAAAAATGGTTTAACACCTTCGACGCTACTGACGGAACCGTTCCGTCACGCCCCTCGGGTGGGCTGTGCTCATGACGGAACGGTTCCGTCACGGCCCGGCCGCCGCGCCTGCGCGGCGTTGATTTCGCGCCTGCGCGGCGTTGATTTCGCGCCTGCGCGGCGGGTTTCATTAAGCAGGCGGGGCCGTGACGGAACCGTTCCGTCATGAGCACAGCTCACCCGCGAGCCGTGACGGAACGGTTCTGTCACCAGCGAAGGTGAGCCGCGCGCCCGCCCGCGACCGTTAGCGCTGCGGCGGAATAGCCGCCGCAGTGAAGGAGTTAAACAGTAGGCAGGCGCGGTTCGTCCATTGGGGCGTGGGGTCGTAGCCCCCCCTGCCTGACGCCGCCCGCAGCTCCCTCATGACAATCATGTCAATGAATCAACATGACGTCAGACCGCCGGGTGGGCGTCATGTTGATTCATTGAGATCGTACAGGCGGCAACACAAGTACGCATGCGTGGGGACGGAGGGTGAGATTTTTACCCGTGCCCACGCATGCGCACTTGTGTTTTTGCGGCGATGGGCATGCGCATAAGAAGCCCTAATGGGCGTGCTGCGGGCGAGAGGGTACCTGTGCCCCTGGCGCCAGGATTGGCCAGGGGCGGTGTGAGCCTGTGACGTGTGGGGAGCAGAGCCCAGAGGTGGCGCGGACCGGGACCGGCAGCAAGGTAAGAGTGTGTGTTTTTAGTGCATTACTCCAGTCGTCTCGTCTCTTCGTCTACCACGTCCCATATTTGTTACCCTCTCAGTTCAACACATCTCCCTTATTTCTTAGCTTTTTTCTCACTCGTCTTTATTATTCTGTTTTTAAAGCTCCGTGCCGCTCTTCCCCTCTGCCACCTGTCTCCCCCGGCCCCGTTACTGCTCCACGCCGCTCTGAACCTGCTTGCTACTCTCTCTCTGACTATGCCTCAGCTTCTTCCTGACACTCTTTCCGTCTCAATCTCTCTTTTTCTTTAAAATTTCAAAATGTTAACAAACTGTAGAGGCGGAATAGCATGATATATGCATTTATTATTGCATGCATGTTGGTGTATGTTTGTATGTGAATTTGTATAGTACATACCTATGGCTTACAGGATGGCAAATACATGGGCGGTAGAAGGTTTCCAGCATAAAAAGGTAGGGGTTATGTAATATGTAAACTGGCACATCCTTCAACATCGATCCTAAAGGCTTGTTAGAGTCCATCATTTATTTTTATATGGTCCTAAAAATACATGAATGATGGATGGATGCAGGGTGGGTGCATTAATGATTGTTCGGTGGATGGGTGCATGGATGGATGCATGCATGATGGGTGGATGGATGCATGAATGATGGATGCAGGATGGATGGGTGGGTGGATGGGTGGATGCATGAATGAATGATGTATGGATGCAGGACGGGTGGATGGATGGGTGGATGCATGAATGATGTATGGATGGATGCATGGATGCATGCATGATGGGTGGATGCATGATGGATGGATGGGTGGATGGATGGATGGATGCATGAATGATGGATGCAGGATGGATGGGTGGGTGGATGGGTGGATGCATGAATGAATGATGTATGGATGCAGGACGGGTGGATGGATGGGTGGATGCATGAATGATGTATGGATGGATGCATGGATGCATGCATGATGGGTGGATGCATGATGGATGGATGGGTGGATGGATGGATGGATGCATGAATGATGTATGGATGGATGAATGGGTGGGTGCATGAATGAATGATGTATGGATGCAGGATGGGTGGGTGGGTGGATGGATGGGTGGATGCATGAATGATGTATGGATGGATGATGCATGCATGATGGGTGGATGCATGATGGATGGATGGGTGGATGCATGAATGAATGATGTATGGATGCAGGGTGGGTGGGTGGATGGATGGGTGGATGCATGAATGATGTATGGATGGATGCAAGGTGGTTCGGGCTCGCTCGCTGCGCTCGATCGCTGCGGTGCAATATGCAAATTAGTTTACGCCTCACCACTTTCTAATGTCACCAGCCGCCCCTGACAGTAGGATGACTGCTTTGTGCGCAAGTGCTTAGTTTCGGGAACAGAACCTAAAGTGTGTTCCCGACTCTTTGACCCCACTTTGCAGTCGTAGAGTTAATGTGGAATGAGGACTCGACTGGGCTCTGCACCAACACGGACTGCATCACTTTCAGACTGCGAAGAAAAGGGTGAGCCGAGATCGGGTCAGAGTAAAGAGGAGGGGTAGAGATCTGCAGAGAGGGCTGCAGCCCCCAGCCGGAGACCTCTACGAACCGCAGGGGGGCAGGCCGAGGCAGCAACCCCACCGTCTGCTCCATCAAAGCACACAGTCTTACATTCACACAACGCCTCCAGCACACACACACACACAGGAGCGCTCCATCACATACAATGATATCACGCAGCCTTTGGCGCTCTTTTACACATGCATGATTCATCACATGTACACACGCACTCTCACGGGACACACCGAGTCCACCACACACACACACACCATTTCACGCACGCACACCATTGCACGCACACACACACACACCATTGCACGCACACACACCATTGCACACACTTACAGACACACGGCGCCTCCAGCACACACACAAGAGAGCCCCATTAGATAGAAGGAGAGATCTTACAATTAACCATGCTCCCATAGTGTAGCTTGACTCCAAGTTGAACACAAAGTCAGATATGCTGCTACAGTCCGCTCAGTGTCCTCAGCGATTCACTGTTTCCTACAAGGGTAGTGCTGGCTAAAAAGCTAGCTACGTATTAGGGGCAGATGTCCTTACTTGGCTGACGGTGCAGCGCTGTCGCAAGAGTCCCGCAGCTGCCCCAAGTGAGTGTTCTGGCTCTGCTCTATTCTATTAGGGAATGACCCCAGGCTTCCACAATGCCGTGCTACTACACCACCCCGAGGCAAGGTGGTCCCCTAGCCCTCCGCAGTGCTGCGTCACTACCCCCAAAATATGTTCCAGCAGGAGCAGTCACTCCCCTTGGGGGCAGGGGAGTTCCACTGCCACCTTGCCTCTCTGGTCCTCGTTGGTTGAATTGGGGGCACCCAGGTTCCCCTCCCGCGGCGGGCTGTCCCCTGTCTTGGGTTGTCCCCATGTGCTCAATCTCTCTCTCTCCTTCCCTCTGTGTGTGTCAATCTGCTCCCCGTACCTGGTTGACACCTCTCAGCCTCTCTTGTGTGCATTCTTCTGGGCCTCCGGCTGTGTGACCTCTGTGCCTCCCTATGCACTCCTCCTGGACTCTCCTGTATCCTCCTCTGTGCACCTATACACCCCCGTCTAAATCCCTCTGTCTGCCCCAATCTGCCCCATCCCTCGTGTTGCACCTCACAGCCTTGCTTGTTTGCGTTCCTCTCTCCCTCCGCCGTGTGACCTCTGTGCCTCCCTATGCCCTCCTGTGTGCTCCTGTGTGCTCCTCTACACCCCCTTGTCTCCGTCCCTCTGTGTGCTCCAATCTGCCCCCTCCCTCGTGTTGACCCTCTCAGCCTCTCTCGTGTGCAGTTGTCTCTGCCTCCTGCTACCATTCACAAACAATGTTTATATACCAATTGCAAATTAAAAAAAAATTAATGCAAAGCATTGTCATTTACAATGCCAATAACTGAAACTTTAATGCTGCGAGACCTATTGCATTGCAAATGCTTGTTGCTTTTTCTATGTGTGCTGCATTCTGGTGATGCAGGTGGTATTTCCGTATGCCCTAGGAGGGTCTAGATACCTTCTGAACCAGTAATTCATTATTTTTTGGGCCTTTAGATTTGACACGAGTGACAGCAATACAGATAAAGAATATTGGCATAGTTCTTGCTCATTCTAATTCAGTTTGCGGAGATTTTTCATCCAGACAGCGCATGCCACATATACATTTGTGGGTCTCTTTGCCCCAATTCTTTTATAGTCTTCAGATTCAACACAAGTGTCAGCCATGCAGATAAGAAATATTGACACAGCCCCTGGCTATTCTATTGCAGTTTGCTGAGATTGTCTCTTGAGACAGCAATTGACACATCCACATTTGCAGGTGTCTTTACCCCAATTACCTGCTATCTCCTGTTCTCATTGTGTCCTGATGATGACTCCAATCTAAAGAATTGTGTTAAAGGGGTGAAATATCGACAAAAATTTATGTGGACTGATTTCAAATTTTGATTGTGGTTCTTGACACTCATACTATGAGTGCCATATGTAACAACATACTGTCACAATCAGTCACATGTATATCAGGGACGGCTCCTCCGTATTGACGGAGGAGCATCGCCCCACTCGTCAGTCACAGAGAAATAAAATGATTTAAAAAATCTTTTTATTTTTCTGTGACTGCCTTCTACATGCGTGTACTGCGGGAGGAGCCAGGAGGAGTGGTGGGCACTTAGAAGTGTGCATATAAGTTTGGCCAGCCGTGCTAGGCCGGCCAAACAGACATGCACATTTCTATTCCTCCAACACAGCTGTGTTCACAGCCGGGTTGGAGAAAAGCCACAGGCTCCCAGGGACTATCTGAGCGGCAGAGCAGGCCACTCAGACCAATCCTGTTGCTGCTTTCATAGCATGAGAGCAGCGTCTGCATTGTGTAGTGAGCCTGCTTTCCCAGAGACTGCTGGGAGACCACCAAGGCGGACATTGGAGGCAGCAGCGATAGCAAAAGAAAAGGCAAAATTATTATTTCCCCTCTTGCCCCCGTCCGTCCCCACTTTTGCTTTATAACGGCGGCTACTGATGTATATATTTTGTAAATAGCACAAGCGCACTTTTTAGTCACTTTACCCACTCCCACTGTGCCTCCACAATATAGGAGCCCCTAATTATATTAGTTGTGAAAATTTTATTTTTGTGAAAAATGCATGATGTGTCATTTATGAATATAATTAACTAAATACTGCAAAATTTAAACAAACTGACAGAAGAGTTCTTTTTATGTTGCTTTGCCATGGAAGTTTAAGGCTACACTTTCCCCATAAGGACCACCTTTTTGATAACAAATGTCCGGCCCACGTCCCTGGGTCACCGGGTAGCCCCTTTTTCTTTAACACTGAGCATGGATTACTAGGCCTGGTTCCCGCCCGATGGGAACTCAAGCAATCCCCATCTGGTTTCACCCTAGTTAGACTTCATCAGTGAGGTATAGCTTGAGGACTGTGGCACAGCGAGTGCAAGGTCCACATATGGGCATACCTATTGTGCTTAGAACTGTGGATAACACAAAGGTAATAAGTAACAATGAAGTATGCCTCCTCTCCAGCGGAATGCAGCAGCACCATCAACCTGTGTACGTGATGCGGATGAACACCAAAGGAACTGCGGCATATTAGCAAGTACCCAGAGAGACAGGACGCGGGGTGCACAACGCAGTTCATGCTATGGCACTGAGCTCATGCTATGCTAATACTGCATGACTGTCATTGTGAGGGATATTTAATATTGCTAACTTTTGCTCCAAAATGATCTGTACATTGCTACATTAAGCATAATTCAAATCTAAATACAGTGCAAAGCATTACTTTACTCCGGGCCTCTTGTTACCCAATAAGACAAAGACAGCCCTAAGGGCGAGGCGTGATTACCACATTGGTTGTAATATTCATTGGAGTCACAACAAACAGCACCGGATAAGGAAGTCAAGAATGAGACGTGGTAGTCTATCCAAAACTGCAACTCAGTTGATGCTCAATACAGAATACATTTTCTCAGGCTGATTCAGATAAGGAAGGCCCAGCAAAGAGCAGTGCAAGAACTAAGAAGGAAGAAAGCAGGAAGGAAAACGATGACCAATGGAGAAATCAGGGATAAAAAAAGAACCTGTAAGAGTGAAATCAAGACAAAGGGTGGTGAAGAAAAAGGCATGAGGAGGAATCAAGACTAGTTAACATTAGTAATAAGCAACTCCTTTGTTTGGCAGGGCCGTTGGTGAGCGCTACCAAAACCACATTACATTTTTATACATTAGGCATTGGTTTACAGGCGTCAAGCTGTGATTTTCCTTTCCAATGATGATCTAGAAGTTTTGAGCCCACAGCAGCACCCAGATCATGGTAAAGCACACAGGGATGTTTAAGCAGAATGGCTCAATTTTTTCCGCAGACTCAAGCTGTCAATCAAGGTGCAAATCCAGGGATCCCTAAAACTGGTGCTCCCGATATTTCAGGCATCTACCCACTGAAGCAGGTTCTGGGCCTTCATGTGGTAGACCATGACATGTCCCCTTAGATTAAATGTTTGAGAATCCAGCAGTGCCTGTGAAGGAATCAACGCTGCACATGGATTATGACAAGTGAGGTTCCGTGATTCTGAACCCGTTTCATAAAGGTCGTCGAATCATGACGATTTTGGTAACAGCAGACCGAAAATTATGAGTGTGGTATGTACGAGTGTTTTCGTCATGTTTGAGTGATGGGTTCACCATGAAATTAGGGATTCCGTTCTGAACCTTTGGGTTACATTTTGTGTACGGCAGCCATTTTGTGGTTGCCCTCACATAGGCCGATGACTACGGCCGAACGAATCCTTGGAACACGTACACCTTTAGCTGACTTCTGTGTGACCTAAGCAAGCTGACTCCATTGCCCGAAGATAAATTTGTTGTGTCAGTTCCTTGTTCGGCAGCTGGTCAAGATAGAGATCAAAGAGCAGGACATTGCTGAGTTTATGGTACATGCACACACCATTCTATCTTGCTTCTCATCTGTTTCTGTTCCTTCTTTTATGGCCTTTTTATGGTTAGGGTTGAGGTCTTTTATGATGGGTTTTGTCCGGCCTGTTCGAGCAAGAATGTTGGGCCTTCCCGTGTAATTGATGGTGGGCTGGACAAATGAAATGTGGGTTTGTCATCATGCTTTTGTCGTGTACACATGTGATTGGTCAACTGTAAACAAGGAATGTTTGCCTGAAGCACAATATTTGGTATAAAAAGGGATGACTCGCTTTTTAAAGTTGAGCAGTCTCCTACGAATATACGCCATTGTACTTCGTGGACCTCTGTTTCTGGTTGCAGCCAATAAATTTGATCTTTGACGTCACCAAGAAGTATCCCGTGTCTCTGTATGCCAAGACAGGAGAACTCGGAGACATCGGGCGTTTCCCCTGGCGCCGCTGGGTTCTAAAAACCCGGTTCTTCATTTGGCGCCCAACGTTGGGCGACTTCAGCGGTACCGGTCCAAGCCTGAAGATCGTGAGGAGCTTCGTGTGAAAATTCTGGAGGAAGGCCTGCCACTTCATCGACCCCTGTATGTCGTCGTGGTCCGAAAGTCTTTGCTGCGAGGTTGCCCGCTTTCCGACGGCTGAGAAGGACTTCCGCCCTGACTGTCGCCCTGTCTTGGACCCTTAGACGATTTGTAAAGCGAGACTTCTGGTGACGTGATCGATACCTCAGTTAAGTATGAGTGGAGCGTCTCCCAGTCCTTAGTTTTTGGGTATCCCTTGGGATCTTTGATTTGTGACTTGCAAGCTCCAAAGCCGAGGGATTCGTGTATTCACGAGACTATTGTATTCGATATTCCCTTGAAGTTTGAAGCTAGACTAGTGAGCGAAGATGCCTGGTCTTAGCAGACTTGAAAAGTTATTTTGTTGTGGTTGTAATAGGGATTCCCGATTGGAGGATTCGTGTCCGGTTCCTCCGATTGGAACTCCAACCTATGAGCTCTATTTGAAACATGGCGTGGGCCCCATCACGTATAATGAAGTGTGGATTCGCTACACTAGGAAGGATGGTGTCCTAAAGTGGCCCCAATATGGTAGTTATGACACAGAAATTTTAGATAATCTGGAGGTTAAACTATTTAAGAAGAAAGCCCGGCCGGCGATGTTTGACTCTTTCCGCCTATGGCGAAAGGAAGCCAAACAGAAAGAAATTAAATTAGCGAAGAGAAATAAAGGAGAGAAGGGTGTCTCGATAATGCAGGCTGCTATACAGTTTAAAGATAACGAAGAAGAACAAGCGAGTGAGCAGTTGCACAGGCAACGTAAAATGGCGATTGATAAGTGTTATCCCGCCTTGCCACCTCATCAGCAAGGTGCAACAAAGGAACTTGAGAAAGATCCTTTGATGTCACATTTGTTGAGTTCGCCACCCCCTTATGTGCAGAGTGCTACAGCACCTCCGCAACCTTTAGTTGCGCAACCTCCGGTTGCTTTGCCTCCGGTTATTGCACAGCCGCCAGCTCCTCTTCAGTTGGCTCCTATTCCTTTGGCGCAGCCTCCTCAAAGGCCGCCGACTGTGCTACCTGCTCCGTCTCCAATTCCTACGACTTTGTCTCCTGTATTGTCTACTTCTTCCGATACTCCTTCTGATACTACCTCTACGCATGCTTTGTCTCATCCTGTTTTTCCTCCTGTTGTTTTGTCAACTTCTCCTTCTGTTCGACAGAGAATGACTGATACTGTTACTAGTCTCTTGTCTCCTTTCTTTGGGTCATCGAGTACGACCCCTGTTTCAGCGCGTAAACAGTTGCGTAGCCAAATGCCTGTTCCCGAAGAGCGGGAAGTATTGGATCATTTAGCGCGTAAATGGGTCACTAATTCTTTAAGATACGATTTAGAGTCTGTTATGGATGTTTTCCGTCAATGGGAAGCACCGAAGCAGAGGTATGTTTTCGACAAGATGTGTACTTTCCTTCGTGAAGAATGAGAATATGGTGATTTGGGACAGACTCTGAGTTGTTTCGTGTACAGTCCGAGTTTGCGAGAGGTACGATTGTGGGTCTCGACGTTGAAAGAGCAGTTGCGACATTGTTGTCGTTTAGGAGCGAGTCTCCTTCTCAGCCGTTGTTTGAGCCTGATCCTTCTGTTAGGAGGAAAGTGCAACAATATCCAATGAGAGAGGTTCCTCCGGTGTGGAAAGAGGCCGTTCAGGCCGATGTTAATGCTGGTATTGTAGCTGCACCGGCTCATTTTCAGCGTGTTTGGGTACATGTTCCGTGGAAGCGAGCTGAAGTTTTGGCTCTTAAGCAGACTTTGCCTGACCCCCGTAAAAATCCTGCAGGGTATTATAAGGAATTATCACAGACTGCAGACTCATGTGTTATGAATCTAGCTGATATAGACATGTTGTTTGGAAATGTGGTTCCACAGCCTTTATGGGGATTGATTCGTCATACGGATCATGCGCAAGAGTTAGGTGATACCTGGGTTAATATTGGTGCTGCGGATGGTCGACAAGTGGGTGGTGCTAAACCTGAGCCTTTAGTTGCAGAACTTCCTGGTAGGATCGTTACTTATATGAAGACTTTAATGCCTGCTATGCGAGTAAACTGGGACAAATTGTCTGTGTGTAAGCAGAAGAAAGATGAAAGTGTGTCTGATTTCTTCACTAGGTTTGAAGAGACGTTTATTGACCATAGTGGTCAAGACATGAGTACGGAAGGTGGTCAATGGTTGTTTGTTGATAAGTTTGTGCATAACTTGCTTCCCGAGTTGTGCACTAAATTGAAGGATTCAGAGAGTTCTTGGGCTGTTTCCTCATCAGCACAGATATTGGCTACTGCACAGTACTACGAAAATAGGGATAAGGATGAGAAGGATAGAGCAGACAAGAAGACTAAAGAGTTGAAGACAAAGGTTCTTTTGCAGCAAGCGTATCCGCCTCGTAGTAGCCAACGTGATTATCAGCAACCTCAGCAGTTTCAGAGAAACTCGCAAAGGTTTGAGTCTCCTCAACCGCGTTTTCCAGTAGGCCCTAATCAGTGTGCATATTGTAAAGAAGAGGGTCATTTTAAAAATAGTTGCCCGGTTCTGTTACAGCGCGCGAATTGTGTTTCTGGTGTGAGAGGTCGAGGTGTTCAGCAAGCTTCTAGAGGTAGGGGACGTGGTGTGTTCCCCCAGAATGTGCATTCCTTTCCTCCACAAAATTCGATGAATTGTTTTGATCAGCAAAATGGTGCGTCTGGTAGGACGACTCAGTACTATGCTGACGACTACTATGTCGAAGGTGAGAATATGGACGGTAATGATTGCTAGGACAGCCATAGACAAAGAGAGGGAGTTGTTTCAGTTGGATACTGGTGCTGCGAAGAGTTCTATTATGCACTCTAAACTCCCTGGCACACCTTTGTCTGGCTTGACGAATGTTTCAGTAGGTTTTTCTGGCGCCCCAGTTAGAAACCCGATTTCTAGTCCTTTGTCTCTTTCTGTTGGACCTTGTGAATTCGAAGCACCCCTTATTTTGACGACAGGTTGTGGTGAGAATTTGTTGGGATTGGATCTATTGAAAAGATTGTATGCGACACTACAATGTTCTCCTTTGGGAGTACAACTTACATTAGGTAAGAGAGTGATCTCTCCGATGTATTTGTCGAAAGACCGACTCCCGGACGAATTGTCTTCTCTTCCTGATATTCTTTGGGCTACTGGTCCTAATGGTGTGGGTCTTTTGGAGATACCGCCATATGTTGTGACGCTGAAAGCGAATGTTCGAATGCCACGTATTCCCCAATATAGGATCTCTAGTGATGGTGAAAGAGCGTTGCTAGCGATCATTTATGACCTGATTGAGAAAGATGTGATTGAAGAAACGAGAGGTAATGTGTGCAATAGTCCGGTTTTGCCTGTTCTGAAACGTACTGATTCTTCACAACCGCCTGTATATAGGTTCGTGATCGATCTTCGTGAGGTGAATAAGATTGTTGTTCCGCAATTTCCTGTTGTTCCAGATATTACTGCCTTACTGACCATGATTCCAGCTTCAGCCACTTGGTTTTCGGTGATTGATTTGAAGAATGCTTTCTTCAGCATCCCGATTGCCGAGGAGAGTAGAGATATTTTCGGCTTCTCCTTAGGAGGTCGAAGTTTCCGGTTCAAGCGCGCTCCTCGAGGCTATTGTGAGAGTCCATCAATCTATAGTCAGGCTTTGAAAACACAGCTTGATACGATTGTCTTACCTGATGGTGTTGCTCTTGTTCAGTATGTCGACGATTTGTTAGTAGCTACCGATACTGAGGAGATTTGTAAAGAAGCTACTTTGTCGTTGTTGCGTCATTTGTCTGACTTCCATCATAAAGTGTCTCTTTTGAAGTTGCAGTATTGTCGACAAGAAGTGACCTACTTAGGTCATCTCTTATCGAAGGAGGGAAGAAGATTGACCCCAGAACGAATCCAAGCGATTGCGAGAATGAGTGTGCCAACTACGCAGAGAGAAGTGCGTGCTTTCCTGGGTATTACGTCATATTGTAGACAGTGGATTCCAAATTTTTCGCTTCTTGCGAAACCTTTGATAGCTCTTACTGTTAAGGATACCCCAAATCCTATTCCTTGGACTGACGAATGCCAGAAGAGTTTTTCTGAATTGCGCGATGCGTTGTGTTTGGCTCCTGTGTTGGGTACCCCCGACTACAGTAAGCCTTTCACACTCTATGTCCACGAGAGAGAGGGATGTGCATTGTCAGTTTTGACACAGCAGTTCGGCGATAAGCAACGTCCATGTGCGTATTTCTCGTCGGCTTTGGATCCGGTAGCTAGAGCGTTGCCGGGTTGTTTGAGAGCTACAGCGGCAGCGGCTGTCTCTATTCGACAGTCTGCTGGTTTGGTGATGGATAATACGTTGATTGTGATGGTTCCACATGCAGTGGATACCTTGTTAAACAGAACCAAGACACAGCACTTAACTAGTGCTCGATTGTCAGGTTATGAGTTGACACTCTTAGCGAGTCATGTGCACATGCAATACGTTGAATCCAGCTACGTTGTTGCCGACTTCAGTAGAGACAGATGTTTCTGAACAGCATGATTGTTTTCTTAGGGCAGAGGAGGAACGAAAGGGAGAATAGACCTTAGGGACACTCCTCTTGCGGAGTGTGATGGTACCCTATGGGTGGATGGTTCGTGCTTCAAGCTCCCGAATGGTGATACGACTGCGGCATATGCTGTTACGACTTTGCATACGATTGTTGAAGCTGCACGTATCCCACATAATTCAGCTCAAGCAGCAGAGTTGATTGCATTAACAAGAGCGTGTGTGATGTCGAAAGGGAAACGAGTGACTGTATATACCGACAGCCAGTATGCGTTTGGTGTGGCTCATAGTTTTGGTCGCTTGTGGAAGGAACGTGGGTTCCTCACGTCTCACGGAACGAAGATACAGCATGGTCAGTTGGTGAATGAGCTTCTTGAGTCACTTACGTTGCCGTTGCAAGTTGCGATCGTGAAATGCAGTGCACATAAGAAGGTTACCGATGATGTTGGTCGTGGTAATGCGTTTGCGGATGAAGTTTCGAAAGATGTGGCGAGGGATGTGATGAGTCGAATGTATGTTGCAGGTCCGGCGAGATGGGTTCCAGATAGAAGTATGTGTGAAGATACGATAGAAAGTGTGAAGTCAATTCAAGCTGAAGCTACAGAGAAAGAGTTGAGCGTATGGAGAGAGAGTTCGGGTAAATTGGATTCGAATGGTTGTTGGGTTGAGTTGTCAGAGCATCAACGATGGTTGTTACCCGATGCGTACGTGCTTGCAGTGGTTACAATGGCGCATGGAATGGCTCATATCAGTACGAAAGGGATTTGTAAGTTGTTGGCTCCAGTATGGCAAAATGCTGGAATTCCTAAGTGTGCAGAGAATGTGGTCAAGAATTGTATGGTTTGTCTGATGTACAATCCTGGTAAGGGAACTCCAACTCCAGCTGGTCATTTTGCGCCTCCGACGTATCCGTTTGAGGTCTTGCAATTAGATTTTATACACATGGAGAGATGCAACAACCTGAAATATGTACTCGTGGTTGTTTGTGCCTTTTCAAGATGGGTAGAAGCATATCCCCTGAAAGATAATACTGCCTTGTCCACAGCTAAAGCCCTTGTTAAGGAGTTTTTCCCTAGGTACGGTTTGCCGAGAATTGTCTGGAGTGACAATGGGAGTGAATTTGTGGGTCAAGTGATGAAGAGAGTATGTGATGGTTTAGGAATTCGTCAGAAATTTCATGCTGCAAATCACCCCCAATCAGCTGGTTTAGTTGAGTGCTATAATGGCACCCTTAAGTTGAAATTGGCCAAGATACAGGCGAGCTCTGGTCTTCAATGGCCTGATGCTTTGCCATTAGCACTTTTGTCAACTAGGATGACTGTACATTCTCGAGTGGGACTTAGTCCATATGAGATCATTTTTGGTCGCCCGGCAAACATATGGGGAGTGCCGAGGCCGACAAAATTCAGCGAGATCGAACACCCTGTACTGCTTGACTATCTGTATGATTTGACGGCTAAATTGCGTGTCTTACACCAACAGGTTCATGATACATTGCCTCAGGTTTCTGAAGATTCAGGACATGCCATCGATCCTGGCTCCTGGGTCCTAGTGAAGAACTTTCAGCGGACAAAGAACGATCAGCCCCGCTGGACCGGTCCCTACTTGGTGCTATTGTCTACGCGATCTGCAGTGCGAGTGCAAGGGAAGAAAAACTGGATCCACGGCGTACATTGTAAGAGGGCTCCTTTGCCTCTGCCGTACGACCGGTGGGTACAGGAGGGCATTCCTGATTCAGAAACTGACCCTGTGCCTCGTTTTCTGCCTTTTAGCGATGCACGTTTAATTGGGACGAGTTCTGAGCGTGAAAGTGACGATCTTCTGCAAGAAGCTGTGCCACCGTCAGTTCGATTGGACACTACCGAGCCTGTACTTTTGTTCCGTGATCAGACATTGCCTGGAAAAGGCCGTTATAATTTGCGACCAAGAGTTGTGGGACTAATAAAGTGAAAATTCTTTTTTTGCTAATTTTGAAATGTTCAGCTCTCCCATCTGAGAAACTGTTTTGACTGAATTTTGTTTTTCGAACCGCCATCCGGGTTCAGCTGTAGGGTTGCGGTGTAAAGACTTGGGAGTGCAAGTCGAAGACATACGGTCGACGGTTCTGGTTGATCCTAGGGCGTTCCCTGGACTGACAGACACATTCCTTAGCACGGAAGACCCAACCGCCGCGAGCAGCACGGTTAGAGGATGGAGTTTTTCGAGATGGAGAGACCTGTTGAAGAAATGAGTTTTATGAGCAAAATGTGCCGAATTATGAGTAGAAAGTGTTTTTTGATATTATGTCTTTTTATGTTACTTAGCTTGATGATGTTCTTGATGGGATATATTTAGGCTGTCCTGTTTTCAGTTTCTATTTTTGGTAAATTCTGGTGGGGTTTATTCAGTGTTTTCAATATCTTAAAAAACTGTTGTTTTCAGTGGTTACACATTTTCACGCCACTAAAAACAACAGAAAAAGTGTTTTTCCGGTGTTTATGGAACATTTTGTTTTTATCATTGCTTGCTTTCTGCTCTGAAAGAACATGGTATATAGACAGTGTACGTGTAGTGTATATGAGGGCCAAAGAGATTTTTGCAAATTAATCTTATTGTAGTACACCATACAATACTTCTTCAGTGAGTCTTTGGTCATGTGCGCTCACGCTTTCCTTCCCATGTAAACTTCTGTGAAAAGGCCCTCTCAGCATTCATAGCCCCTTGGGCTGAGAACCGTCAGCTAAGGGACACAGTTGGGATGACTATTTCTTTGATGCCACATAAAGCACAAAATGATAAATATTTGCGTTTTAGTTCCTGGGCATAAGAAAACAGTGCACCAGAATGGACTAAAAAGTCAATAGAATCCCTCATTAACTCTAAAGATTGTAAGGATGCTTTCAGCATACCATCTAACAAGTGGCAAGGATCTCCTAAAGGGAATCACTTCAGCTCGGGTATCAATTTTGACAGGTCATCACACAAATGTTTTATATACATAGCTAAATCACTGCAAATACAAACAATATCACTCCAATCTTTGTTGAACTTGGAAAGAACCTTTTTTGCAGAGCATAACAAGTGACACTGCGTTCCATGTTTTCCAAAAGTCTGGTGTCACTTTTTCACCACTATCCCAGATGCTTGGTGATATATATAGTTGTCACTATACCTTGGATTTAATGTTTAAAGCCTGAGGTGTTGGCAATTCACCTACTATCAATACTGACCCATTAGAAACGAGGGTCTGATGTATTAAGGGTTTTTACCCATTCTCTGTGAGTAAATGTGATGACACATATTAGGAAAGATTTTTATGAAACTAGCCATTTTACCTATCAGTGAAAGAATCAAATGCAGCCAAAATATCAAATATGAGTTTGATATGTCCTGATTCTCTACAGTTTATAAAATAATTAAACTAGATCTAAAACATGAAACTAAACCCGGCATCTTTAGACCAAAGTCCATAAAACTGAAAAAAGTAAAAGGAAGGAGAAACAATATTTTAGTGGCATCCCTAAAGAACACAACTCAAGCAGAATAATGTCAGCCAGTCTTTCTTACTGCTAGCTTGTATAACAAAGTTACATTTTATTGACCCCTTCAGTAAGAACAAAATTACTATTTCACTTTCTTTTTCCTTTCGTTGAATGGCATTTAGTTTGTGGTTGTGCAGGTGTTTTTTCAGTGTTTATATGTTTTCACCGGTGAGGGCTATTTTTCTTTCAGTGGGGTTTTATCAGTTATTATAGGTTTAAACCTAAAACCCCACAGCCTAGATATATTATATTCTCTTTTCAAGTGACGTTTGCACCCACTACACAACCCATACCTTCTTCTACTGTTTCTTCGCATTCTTTTCATCCTCTGCCTGAACATGAGTCCATTAGGAGATTGGAATTATTATTTAAATTATTATTTAAAATCTTATATAGCGCGCAGTTACCCTTGGGCATCCCAGCGCTTTTCCAGACAACATCCGATGGTCCTGGGGGACAGAATTAACGCACTAAACGGGGAACAAAAAGGTTTTAAGACCTTTGCGGAAACGCAGTGTGCAAGACTCGGCGCGTAGTTTTAGAGGAAGCGAGTTCCAAATCTTTGCTGTATTAAATGAGAATCTTCTCCCACCCGTACGGGCCTTTTTGACTCTAGGGACTAGCAAGAGATGTTTCCGATCAGATCGCAGCCTTCTGTTTGCTTTATATGGAATAACTAGGTTTTTTAGAATGAGGGGACCTTTCCCTGAGAGGATTTTATGGGCAGTGCAAAGTGCCTTAAAAGTCACTCTCTCCCGTACTGGGAGCCAATGCAGCGCCTTCAATGCCGGTTTCGCTGATTGCGTCCTCGGGATATCCATAAGCAGCCTTGCCGCTGCATTTTGGACCTGCTGAAGGGTCTTGAAGGTGGATTCAGGGGCACCCAGAAAAATGGCGTTACTATAGTCAAGTCTAGATGTTATAAGACCCTGAATCAACAGCTTCCTCGATGTTAGCGGTAGGAGAGGGAAAAATTTTCGAGCCGACCGAAGCAGGGCATAGCACACTCCTGCGGTTTTCTTGGCTTGGGTGTGAAAAGACAAGTCTGGTTCTAGCCAGACTCCCAGGCTCTTAATTGCTTCTTTGGGGGCTGGGAGGACACCCATGCATCTCGGCCAGTGAATCAAAGGGAAAAGGGGGGTTTTACTCCCCAGCAGCAATATTTCCGTTTTCGACCCGTTCAGTTTAAGGGAGGATTCTTCCATCCAAGTATGAACATCCGACAGGCAGGAGTTCAAAGTGTCGGGGTTGTCGGCCAGGTGGGATAAAGACACCACCAGCTGCGTATCGTCAGCATAGCTGACGATTTTGATGTCATATGGGGACACTACATCCTCCAGGGGGGCCATGTAAACATTAAATAATGTAGGGCTCAAAGAAGAGCCCTGTGGCACTCCACACTGGAGGGGGATTGACTTGGAGCTCTCACAGCCATCCCGAACCTGGTAAGATCGTCCGGAGAGGAAAGATCTCAGCCACTGCAGGGCCACCCCTGACACCCCTACCTCAGCCAGCCGCCGAATCAACACCTGATGGTTCACGGTGTCAAACGCCGCACTGAGGTCCAGGAGGATCACTGCCACTGACCCTCCTGAATCCAGAATCCGTCTAGTTTCATCGACGACCGCCAAAAGGGCAGTGTCGGTGCCCTGACCTGGGCGAAAGCCGGTCTGCGAAGCCCGGAGGAGTCCATTCGACTCCAAGAAGGCTGACAGTTGCTTGTTGACCAGCCGTTCCGCGATTTTGCCGAGGCCCGGCAGCAGCGAGATGGGCCTAAAGTTCGACAGGTCCGTGGGGTCCAGATTAGGCTTTTTTAAAAGAGCCTTCACAACAGCAGTTTTCCAAGTAGGTGGCACCACACCCTGGACAAAAGAAGCGTTCATTAGGTCCGTCACGGGAGCCACAATAGATGTGGTTACCTGTTTGAGGAACCTCATGGGAACCGGGTCCATGGGGGAACCACTTTTAACCGATGCTAAGGTTTTGGCTACCTCGCTCGCAGATACTGGGCCGAAGGAATCAAGATGGAAAGCTGTCTCTCCGACCTGAGTTCCCAAAATCTGCTTCCCATTATCCTGAAACAGCATAGGCTGGGGTAGGGAATTTAAGATCTTCTCAATTTTTGTGTGGAAGAACTCAGCAAGCTCCGTGCATTTTTGTTTGTCATAAGTGGCAGCCGGCTCAGGAACTTTAAGCAGTTCTTTAACCACTTTGAAACTCTCCCTAGAAGAACTAGAGGCAGATTTAATACGATCTTCAAAGAATCGGGCTTTCGCCTGTCGAAGAGCGGACTTATAGCCCCTCATTGCAGCCCGATAATCTTCTCTCCTCGATAATTCCCATTTCTTCCTCCATAACCTCTCCATCCTTTTACATCCCTTCCTGAGTGTGCGAAGTTCTACAGAGTACCACGGAGCAGAACCTACTCTTTTCTCCCTCTTTTGAACTCTCTTTTTGGGAATAAGAGCGTCCAACGAAGCAGATAACCAATTGTTAATATTGACGTCAGCCTTAACTGGGTCCGACTCAGAAGGGGGGGCATGTCTTCCAGCTTGGCGGTCCAGTTGTTAACCGTGAGTCTAGACCAGGCTCTGTCCGCTAGAAAGGCCTGCTTGGCACTAGTAGGCGGAGGATCAGTTTGCCAAAGTGCTGATACCAAGAAGTGGTCTGACCATGGAAGGGGAAGGGCCGGCCTAGCTGTAAAGCGGGGAATGTTGGAGAACATCGGGTCGAGTAGGTGTCCCTTTTCGTGAGTGGCCCCGGAATTAATTAGGCCCAGCTCGCACTCTTTAAAATCGCCCTGGAGATCCTGAGCTGCTTGGTCAGTGGGATCGTTGAAGTGAAGGTTGAGATCACCTAATACCATGAAATTAGCCGTAGATGCGGCCAGGGTCGTCACTGATTCCACAAGGGAGCTCACAAAATTACCCAGAGCGCCCGGGGGCCGATAAATCAGTAAGCCTGATATCGAAACTGTAGGGGATATCCGGAAAGCGAAGTGGCAGCTCTCACAATCCGAGAGTGAACCATTCTGCGCCCTGCATACAAACAGGTTCCTGTATACAATAGCGAGGCCGCCCCCTCGCCCCTCTGGTCTATCCAAATGATAGATAAGGTAGCCCGGCGGAAGAGCCTCCACAATATCCGCATCGGAACTGGGAGTAATCCAAGTTTCCGTTAAAAACAGAAGATCTAAAGCAGAGTCTTGAATGAGTAGATTAACTTCTGCCGAGTGACGTGGAAGGGATCTACAATTCAGTAGACCTACAACCAAGTTGTTCTTACCTTTACTAGTGAGAGAGGGGGGAGAAGGGCGTTGAATAGGGGAGTCATCGCTGTCGGTAATTATCTGACGAAGAGCCAAGAGTTCCTCGCGCTCATAAGAGCGCCTCGTGGGATAACATTTAGACAGAGTATCAGGCCCTAAGCCCGTCTGGGCCCGGACGGGCCCAGACGGGCTGGACTCTGACGTGACTCCGGCGCTGAAACGGCGCCTCCGCTGCGCGTCACCGCTGCGCGTCTTCATGATAGCTTTAAATAGGGGCCGCGCCTCCTGTGCCTGAAACTAGAGCGCTCGCGGAAGTGGCGCCTATACAGAATCCCTAAACTACCCCCAAGATGGCGGCGATGGAATTCACAAGCCTAAAGACCTGCGAAAAGCGCGGTGAGGGACACAGTTTAAAATGCAAGTAAGTGCTACTCTCCAAAGATACTTTAAAAGCAAGGGTCAAACATCCAACTACATAAACAATATTTTATGGGGAAAAACGAGGCACTCGGTTAAAAACGCGCTGCTAAATCCACACACTGTGCTGGCATAGTAGGGTAGCTCCTACGCTCGATAATGCAAATAATTAATGCTGTCCGCTGTAAATCAGGTAGGACGATGTCATGGGGTGAGCTGCTTGCTCCACTCGTCTTAAATAGGGGCCGCGCCTCCTGTGCCTGAAACTAGAGCGCTCGCGGAAGTGGCGCCTATACAGAATCCCTAAACTACCCCCAAGATGGCGGCGATGGAATTCACAAGCCTAAAGACCCGCGAAAAGCGCGGTGAGGGACACAGTTTAAAATGCAAGTAAGTGCTACTCTCCAAAGATACTTTAAATGCAAGGGTCAAACATCCAACTACATAAACAATATTTTATGGGGAAAAACGAGGCACTCGGTTAAAAACGCGCTGCTAAATCCACACACTGTGCTGGCATAGTAGGGTAGCTCCTACGCTCGATAATGCAAATATTCGTTAATAACTCCTTTGTTCAGCTTTTGCACCAACACCAGCTAGTAGTGAACACGACTAACTGTTGGGTGTGTGGTCTTGTGCCTCATACCACTGATAAAGGTATTCCTTACCTGGTCCTGCCATTCAGCTATAATGGTTCCGTGAGGCCATACAGAACGATGTTCATCTATGCTCGTCTGCTAAGTCTACCCCCTACGTTCTGTATAAGACAATCCAAAGAATAGTGCTCTAGTTAAGGGAATAGTCGATATGATTAGAGGAACTAGTTCCTATGAGACAATCCCGAAAGATGAGACACTAGCGTATATTGGATGGAATGTGACCGGATATGGAGCTAGTCTGAGTGAGAACCAGCGAGCGAAAAGATCCTGTCCGATTTGCATTGTACCCCATCAGGGTAATTTTTGTCTGCAAGGTAATGGCAAGAATCCGAGAGCTCAGTTAGGGAAGAGTATCTGCACTGTGACGTATGTTTTTGCGTCCCAGACTTCCCCATCGTTCCTAGCAGCTAAGGGTACCTATTTCGCCTGTTACGATAGAGCATACACGTGGTTGCCCCCTGATTTCTCGGGCACATGTTTTGTCTCGTTCCTATTGCCTCCTACTTATACAGCTGCGGCAGATTACCATAAGACGAGAGTTGTTAGAGGTGTCTTCAGTAAGGAAGATACTGCAGGACAAGAATTAGGTGATTTCTTGCAGGGTTTTCTGCCGTTTTGGGGAAACTGCCGGTGCCCTTAGTAACCTGACTGCTGAGCTCCAGTCGGATCGCCTTATGACTCTCCAGAACAGACTTGCGTTAGATGTCATACTTGCAGATAGAGGAGGGGTATGTAAATTGATTCAATCGAGCTGCTGCGTTTTTATTCCAGACAATGCTCCAACAGTGTACCAAGCCATTTCCAAGCTGCACAAGATCTCCGAGTCTATACATGTGGATGAAGGAGATTGGTCATTAATGGGATGGTTTTGGGGATTGTTATCCACCTGGGGATGGAAGATTCTGATGATCATTGGGATGGTCTTAGCCATTCTTTTCCTGTTCTGTCTTTGTGTACAATGTGCTCCTGCTATATGTGGCCTTTGTGCTACCTTGTGTGTAAGGAGACCTGTATCAAGAGACGTGCTAAGTAATAGGATGATGCTACAGCAACATCTTGATGATCTGATGAGTATAGACCTGGATTCAGACTGACGTGAGTTTAGGTGATTGCCTATGTAAGGGCAAAAGGAGGGCCTGAGGTTCCGTGATTCTGAACCCGTTACATAAAGGTCGTCGTATCGTGACGATTTTGGTATCAGCAGACCGAAAATGATGAGTGTGGTATGTACAAGTGTTTTCGTCATGTTCGAGTGATGGGTTCACCATGAAATTAGGGATTCCGTTCTGAACCTTTGGGTTCCATTTTGTGTACGGCAGCCATTTTGTGGTTGCCCTCACATAGGCCGATGACTACGGCCGAACGAATCCTTGGGACACGTACACCTTTAGCTGACTTCTGTGTGACCTGAGAAAGCTGACTCCATTGCCCGAAGCTAAACTTGTTGTGCCAGTTCCTTGTTCGGCAGCTGGTCAAGATAGAGATCAATGAGCAGGACATTGCTGAGTTTATGGTACATGCACACACCCTTCTATCTTGCTTCTAATCTGTTTCTGTTCCTTCTTTTATGGCCTATTTATGGTTTGGGTTGAGGTATTTTATGATGGGTTTTGTCCGGCCTGTTCGAGCAAGAATGTTGGGCCTTCCCGTGTAATTGATGGTGGGCTGGACAAATGAAATGTGGGTTTGTCATCATGCTTTTGTCGTGTACACATGGGATTGGTCAACTGTAAACAAGGAATGTTTGCCTAAAGCACAATATTTGGTATAAAAAGGGATGACTCGCTTTTTAAAGTTGAGCAGTCTCCTACGAATATACGCCATTGTACTTCGTGGACCTCTGTTTCTGGTTGCAGCCAATAAATTTGATCTTTGACGTCACCAAGAAGTATCCCGTGTCTCTGTATGCCAAGACAGGAGAACTCGGAGACATTGGGCGTTTCCCCTGACGCCGCTGGGTTCTAAAAACCCGGTTCTTCACAAGATCTAACATAATAAAGAATGCATTCACAGACACAGAAGACCCATGTTTAAGCCTCTTAGTACTTCCTCAGGCTGCAACAAATTATCACACAAGTGGGCTTGTGCAGCGAGGTGCAGCTTTCAACATCTTTTGCATCTCCCATGTTGATGATGGGGTCTAGGTACAACAATTAAATTAAGTATCATGGGTCTTCACCCCAAGCTCAGATGGCTCTTTCTTCCACTTAATTTGGAAGATAATCTTCTGCAGAATGTGCCTGAATCCTGTGTCACACTTTTGATTCAAAATGCTGATCTGCAAGTTACAGGTGTTTTGGAAGTTTCTAGACCAGGTGATGGTGATGGGGTGAAATCCAAGCTTGTGGCCAAGCAGCTCTAGCAGAGCAACTTTTGATATTGGAATCTTCTGTCTCATCAAGAAGATGCTTATAGAAATTTGTCATGAAAAAAGTGCTGCTGCCCTGAGGGCGATTCAATCTAGAATTAAAGAGACCAGGCACAGCTAAAGGATATTACCCAATAAGCTAATGATTTACACTTTAAATGAACACCAAGTAGCACTGCAGTGCTTCTCCTCCAGGTAAAGTATGAGCATTTAGAAAATTGGCCTCACTGATCTGATATTATAAGTGAGGTGTGGTTCCCAGAAAGGGCAGAGGTAGTTACACATGAAAGCATCCACAATTTAATTACCTAATAAAGCGTTCTGCACTCTGATTAATTATTACCTAAAATATTTATTTCAAAGGATGCACAGTGTCCTATGTTGTTTTAAGTTAATATTGTTCGCCCTAAATTTAGCACAGCAATTCCGTGAGAACAGCAGAGAGCTGAGCATTTGCATAGTAACATAACACAGCATAGTACATTGATTTGCCTGCTCTATGAACAAATGGTTAGCCTTATTTGACCAAATAAATTCTAACACTCAAGAGTTTCACATTTGTTTTTTTTCGCTCTGGCGTTAGCTGGGCTACGATGGGCAGGTGCCCCAACAGCTGAGGAAACAAATCCAAAAAATTGAAGTGAAGGGATTGGCAGTGTACTAACATGCGCTTTGTAGACAGAAGGTTTGGAAGTATCACACATTTTCTGTGTACAATATCTCTTACGGTTAAAATGATGTTTGACAACCCTAATAAACTGAGACTAATGTATTGACCCCATTTGCTAAAATAGGTTTCATTTTCCACTTTTATTCTTGTTTCTACTTGCAGATTGGGAACTGGTATTAGTAACAGCAGATAAGCAGGAAAATGGCTGAGGGGTGGGTTTATATGCTGCGGAAAGTGGACAATGTGGATGGGGTAGTCGCAGGCCTGGGGTTCAGTAGAGCGGAGACTAGGGACATAGTAGGACAATACAAAGAAGGGTCCAATGAATGGCAACAATGAAATAGATGCAACCATAAGACTGAATTTTACAAAAAAGCTGATTTAAATCAATTAAGGATTTTTTGAGAGGTGCTTTTATGTGTGGGGGCTCCATTATTTATGTTTTTGACTTGATGGTTAATGCTGCTATGTTGATCGGGCTCTTGGGACTTATTCCTAGAATAATATTAAGGCAATCAAACACATGATATGGATCAAGCAAAAATCGGATCTGGGACAAGGACGAAGATGATCTGGTCGATGAAAGAGTTGGACTAGGACAAGGAATTAACTGATCAGATTCCATCATAGAAGTGATCTATGGCCAAGCATGCATTAGAGGGTGTCTGGGAAAAGCAAATATCTCATCAGCGCCAAGCCTGGAGAATTCAGTAGTTGATTGGAGAGAAGCAAATATATATTCTAGGACAATTAAATAGCTGAACTAGAAAATCAAGTAATTGATTTGGGACAAACAAGAGTTAAACAGTGTCAATAAAAGAGATGTTCTGTGTAATTAATGAATCTGAAAAGGTAGAAAACAAATCTAAGACAATAGTAGAGCTATACTGGTGGTGTGGCTTGCACTAACAGAAGGTGGTTGCTTAAGCCCAGGGTTCACAATATCCTTGACCATATCCTGCCCTTGGCTGGGACAGATTTTGGTATAGGAACCACATATGTTGCTCATCGCCATGAGGAAACAAGATCTAAGAAGGTACAACATAGAACACTGCTGAAGGAAACTGGTGTAACCAAGATGTGAAACTAACATACCCGGAAATACAATCCTTGAGGGATTCTACACACTTTCGAGAGAGGCTCACCGCATTTCTTCGACCTGGCTACTTGAGTATCCCCAGACGTAGGCATCTTTGCCGAAATGCATTGGGATGACTAAAACCCATGTGAATAACATATTGCATTCTGGGATATGAAGTATACCATTGTTTGAAAAATTGAAAAATCACTTCAACAGAATTGTGAAGCAACAGTTCCAATAAAAATGTTTTACTCTTGAATACAAAGAACTTTTTCATGTTTACATCAACGATTCATTAAGAAACCTTCGCACTAAGGACTTTAGTGTCAGTGCCTGGGGGACATACCCCACTCTTATGGGGATGCACCAAGATCAAGATGTGAAACTGCCATTTTAGAAAGGTGTCTGTTCAGTGCAATATCAGGTAGTAAGGCTGTCTGGTTAGCTGCAATAGAAGTAAAAGAGACGCTCCCTTACCCCAACGCCATAATGTAAATATTTAGAACATATATACCAACAGATGAGAACAGAGAGCAAAATAGGCTGAGATAATCCAAAAGGGAATAAATTGAATTCATAGGACATGCAAGTTGATCAGTGAGCTAAACCACATTCATAACTATCGCGTATGCTCCTCTTGGCCACGTGAGCAATTACTGAGGAATAGAACATAAGCAACTGCTTGTATCCCTTTTTAAACTCTTCAACCCAACAGCAACAAACAAGAATGACAACAGAAAAAGAGAACCACTGAATACCTGCCTTGGAAATCATATCTGAGGATCACACTGGGAGAAATGTCAAAGATGTATATGGTGGTAAATGCATACATTAAAAACAAATGTATGCATACTTGAACATTTTCAGAGAAACTATGCATTTCCACAATAGATGTAGGGTGGAATTAATGGAACACTTGAAAAGACAGGCATTAGGACTGGCCAATGTAAATGTTTAGTATGAGAATAGAAAAGGAAAATACATGAGGAATTACTGATTATTGGTTTCCATGGTAATTACTCATTTCTAAGGGAACCCTGAGGGTCCCACTTGTGATCCCCTAGTAACTCCAGTCCGCCCCAGAGTCACTGCAACCCCTTGCATAGGTAACTCCAGAGTGTAAAGTCGATGGGAGGATTACTGGCCATTCGAAATGGGGGCCAAAGTTTGCAAAGACTCAGCTCTCAGATGGCTTTAGATAAAACCATAATAGAAAAATAAAGAAACAGAAAGTAGTTTCTTTTAAAAGAAAGGTGTGCTGCCCCTGTGGAAAACGTCTTGTGCTAGGCAAAAATATATATTTTCTAGATAAGAGATCAGCAAAAGTGCTAAGAGAAGAACGATGGTGCTCACTTTAAGTGACTTATCTGAGAAGGGACATGATAAATTACATGACAGTGACTCTTAATCTTAAAACAACGGGGCATATTACCAATGATTAGCAATATTTATCGCTAACGATGCTTTGCAACAAATTTTTTAACGCTAAGCATCGCCGGAAATTATCGCAGAGATAACTTGCTATTAGCAAGGTTTATCTCAGAAGTGATAAAAATCCTCGCGCTAACTGCCAAATGAGAGATTATCGCTGGAAAACCAACGATAATCTCTCGAAGTTTGGCGTTAGCTTGATGATAGGGGCTCACAAACTTAGCCATGATATCCACCTTCCATAGGATATCATAGCTAAGTCAGGAAATACCAGGTGTAAAAAAAGCAGTGTTAACCGCGGTTAGCGCTGCTTTTTTTTATCACTAACAGGGTTAGCGAAATCCTTGATAATAGGAGAAATGTCGCTTAACAACATTTCTCCTATTATTTTTCTCTGGAACGCCCCCTTTGCATCTCATTAGAGATGCAAAGGGAAGCATAGAGAACAAGCATTTGCAATGCAATAGGTCTCGCATTAGGAAAGTTTGAGCTATTGGTCTTGTAAACGCCAAATTTTTTATTTATGTGTTGGTTTTGAAAATAGCGAAACTAATAGCTTTGTCATTTCCAATGCCAATACTTATAACTTTTGTAAATGTGACACTTATAGCAGAAGAGAGAAGCATTACAACATTTACCCTTATGATGTGTCCCTCTGGAATACATAATGCAAGCGCATTGGCTTTGTTAATGTTTGAAATATTTTTAAATTGCTGTGCACCTCTTAGTATCGACCCGTTTGCAGATTCAGGAAATCTTTCTAAACAGCCTCTTGTGAAGACGGGAACTTAGCTACACTGCACACGCCCCGCCAAAACATTTTTGGAATTGTTACTTAGGAAGGGTTTAATCGGAAGGACATTACTGACCGTTACGTCGTGACAGGTATTGATACAGTGATAGGGGGAGAATTTTTTCACCCGGGAGAATTCTTTCACCCGGGAGAATTCTTTCACCCGGGAATTACCAATACCACAGGCATTGGTAATTCCCAGTAGCAAAATTCTGTTCAGTTATCAGTTGGAGGGCTGGGCAAAGGGAATATCTGGGAAGGCCATTATTTGCATGCTGAATTCATCCTTTTCTCCAGGAAAAAAACGGGACCTTTTTCCCATTAACATTAACATTTCATCAGGGTTTGCCTTGCGAAATATGAACTTGGGATGCTCCCAGTGCGCGTGCTTTCTGGGCTAACACATTGGGATTACCGTCATACGTTTAATAAGAGCCTAAATTAAAACGGCGACTGACTCTTCCAGCACCAAGGAATCCTTTAGTCGGTCCCGGTGCCCCTGCCTGTCCTTTCATCCCACCAGCAATGTCTGCCTGTATGATTCTTGCCTGTGTTTGCACGTGTTGTCTGTCTGTCACACACAGGTAAGAGTGCTGTCTATGTGTGTCTTTGTGTACAGTTGTGCATTTACGTGCTTTCTTGGTGTGTAAATAGTGATTTTATGTGTTGTCTGTAATGGTGCCTTTTCTTGTTGTCTTTGTGTGCATGCATGTATGCCTATATGTAAACCTTTTGTGAGGGAATGCCTGACGCCTGTTGGACAGTGTGCATGGATACCTGTTGGCATTTTGATTAGCGTATGCACAATGCAGGTGCGTTATATATGGTCTTACTCCATCCCTCGGACTCTTTACCTGTCCCAGTCCTTTTTTGGGTGTCTTCAAAGACAGCGCTAGGCGGTCTAGAAGCACATTTCCTGGTGCTCTCCTGACATACATCACTGTGCCTTCCTGGTACACAACACACCCTGTGTTCCCTTGATGCCTGCTGCCCACACGTTCTATATTCCTCTGTACGTCTCCCTTTGTCTGCAACTGGCCGAGGTTATTTTGGGCTGCGTCTTCGCCCACGTTTATGTGTCACTGCCCTGTGTTCAAGAGTGTGCAAGGGGGTGTGTTGGTCTCTTTACAACATAAGCACACAAGTCGGGTATTGGGTACGTTTGCAACACTGCAAAGTCGTCGTCCCCCCTCCCCCTTGCTGAGACCATTGCCGTGCACACAGCCTACACCGGTGTACTATAGACACGCCCCAAACATTTCGCCGAGCGACAGACAGCTTATTCGGATAAACCAGATAAACATAAGTAAAAAATAAATACCGCCTTCGGGTGAAGTCCGCGCTATATAAAAATGCATAAACACATAAAGAAATAAATTCCGCCTTCGGGTAAAGTCCGCGCTATATAAAAATGCATAAATAACTAAATTAATAAGTACCGCAAATCACCGCCGTCACTGTGCCGGCCTGCGACCAGGAAGTCAGGCTGTGTATGTGTGTGTGCGTGCGTGTGTGTATGTGTCTGGAGTGCGTGTGTGTGACTGTGGGGGAGGGGGGTGTGTGTGAGCGAGTGTCTGTGCCGTGTGCCTGTATGTGTGTGCCTGCGTGTGCATGCGCTCGCCTGTGTGTGCGCATGCAGAGGGGTGGGGGGTGGGGGCTGCCTATATGTAAAGCGCTCTGATACCTGATTCGGTTCGGGGCTGGAAAAAAAAAAATGGCTGAGTTACTCTGCGCATGCGCGGGTGAGACGCGCGCTGCCGCGGTGAAAACTGCGAAGGAAACGCTCGTGCACATTGGTGTCCACATTCCCATTAACGGGCAACAATAGTTGTCGAGACAGACACTCTCAATGCTCACGCATTGAGAGTACGTCTGCTCGACCTAAAGACACTCTCAATGCTCACGCATTGAGAGTACGTCTGCTCGACCTAAAAAGGGTGCTAACATGCGAATTTGCGTGTTAGCACCCTGTTGCTGATATGGAGATAATTTTATCTCCACTTTCTTGGCTTTTAAAGCCCAAAAAGCGGAGATAAATCCCTTGATAATATGCCCCAATATTTTTTAATGAAAATGAGGGAAAGAAGTTCCTCTGAGAAGCAGAAGCTCTGGTAATAGAGGTAAGAGGGAAGTGAGGGATCCCCAGGGGTTGAGTACTCTGAACCGTTGGCATTCGAGGTCCCTCTTCAAAAGATTGGTGACCTAAGATTTGATTGTCTGGGTATTATGTGATTATTCCTGTTGTGTATTCTTACATGATGTCAATATTGGATTTATGTCCTTCCGTCCATTCTTTTGTAAAGCGCTCTGATATCCTTCGGGATCATGTTCGAGCTATAGAAAACTTTATAAATAAATAGATAAGATCACACAAGGATTTGTATATGGTGAAGTCTGAGAAAAGCTTTCTTATCTGATGAGGGAAATACCTAGTTAATGGAATGATGGTTTACTACAGTTGCAGACAATGCATCTGCAACTCGTGGTTTGGATCTGAAGAGAGAAAGACAACTATTAAACAAGAAAGAACTGAGATCAGCAGAAAATTTTTTAAAGACACAAACAGCAAAAAACATTTGATTTTGGAGACATTATGCAGCTGGACCTGGACACTGAGGAGAGCTGAAGAGTGAAATTCAAAGAAGAGTCTAGCACAATTCTAAAATGTTTAGCAAACATAGAAAGGGAAATGTGTGTAGAGAAAACTAGGATCGGAGGAAAAGTGATCACTGTAGAAGATGAAGGTCCACCACAGGATGGCAGCCTCTCGGCCTGAATCTATGCTTGTTCACAACAGGATATCTTTGGAGCAGTTACCTGGACTTCTCTCTCTGCTGTTATTTCTCACCATGTTCTTGAGGTGGGAGGTTTTTGAAGGGTGGATTTTGATGCCAGAGTGCTCTCATCAGTTCTGATCGCTTGAGGAGATTTTCAGTGGTTGCAATAATTTTGATAAAATCATGTATCTTCTTGCTCCCTTTTTAGTGATCTTTCAAAGAAGCGTAGGTTGGCTTGGAAATATTATCAAACGATGGCCCTCGTATTGGGCCCAGTAAACTGCAGCCACTTCATTAACACTAGTTACAAATATAAATTTGTCAGAGTGTAACACACCTGGTGATTACCAGGTGTGATAAAGTCTGACCCACCGGGTTACATTTCGGCAGACCAAATTTGTCAAAACTTAACATGTGAAAAAAGCCCCTAAAATGTGACATGGGTCATGTAAGTTTTGGTTTTGGACTAGGGGATAACTATTGTACCTGATAAATTCCAATCCCTGGATCATCGGATTGTATAAAGTGCAATACTTCTCCCATCCGTCACTGAGCTACTTGCAATGAGGGCATAAGAGAAGGATGGATTAGGAAAATGATAAGGAGTTAGTACCTCGGTTACTTTTACTCTGAATCCATGTTACTCATTTAAGTCACTACAAAGCGTGCAGACATATGGCTTACCTTCTTGAAGCTTGGGCACCCAACACCTAAGTTATAGAGGATTAGGTTCCATGTTAATGTGACCCCATGATTGGGAAGGAGCCTAGGCAATGACGGCACACTTCACTCTGAATTAGGTGGGCAGCTGGATGCCTGTCTAATAGGTACCCCATCTTACACTATGTAAGGAACGGGACATAGAAGATGGATTCAGAGTAATGAGATTACTGGTAAGTAGGTGAGGTAGTTCAAACGATTGCTACTATGCTAAGAGCCCCATTACGACTTTTTGGCGGATCGGCAGTGCAAACTGCTGTGCCACTGCTCCACTGAAGGTTGCCTTCAAACATCCACCAGATTACGACTTTTCAGAGTCTGGCAGGCGGGTAGCATGGCGGTCCCATGGCAGTGCCTCTTATAAAGGCCGCATTGCCTTTGAAAAAGGCACCACAATGGGACCGCACTACAAGGTTCCTGCACGGCATGGACTTGAAAGTCCACACTGTGCGGAAACCTATGTGCATGCACACAGGAGAGCAGATGTTATGCTCCCTGTGTGCATCCACAAGCGGTTGAGGCACAGGGGGGCATGGAAGGCCTGTAGGGCCTCCTTTGTTTCCTCTCCACCAAGGTTTACATGGAGGAAGAAACTCCATGTAAACCCTGGAGAAGAGGAAACTCGTAAAATGCTTGGCAGAACCACGGTGGTCTTGCCAAGCATATTGTGGCCTCTGATCGCCGCTCCAACACCAGGGAACTGGCAGAGCAGACCGTCCCAGGGCGGTCCGACTGTCCAACTTGCAATAGGGTGGTCGGACCGCCGGGACGACGGTGGCTGGATCCACCACGCCAATACGAGTCTGGTGGTCGACTCATAATAGGGCCCTAAGTGTCATTGATGAGGGAAGGTTTTCCTCTCCATTAGGCAGCTAAATGCATGAAGTAACATCGGATTACATTGGCACATAGCTACCATGGATAATTGGCCTCTGCTAAGTAAAATACAGGCATGCTTTTAGACTTCCGATTCCCACCTGCCTGAGTTTACGAGAGATTTTGTGCTTCCTTTGCCATCCCAGCAAAATGCAAATTACCAAACACCATTTCAGTTCTTTCACTGGTCACACCCGCCATACTTAAACCAAAATGGTAATTACCATTATTAATGAAGATTCCTTGCTTACTCAACCTCAGCCACAAAAGCTCCTTTGAACTCTTGCTAGGGCGGAGGTAGGCGCAATACAAGTATGCAATGCAAGTAAATAACAAGGCATAACACAATAAAATTAAATTATATGTTTACTCGTCAGATTCCAGCCTTCTTTCTTTGTAGAATTCACTTGCTTGTCCTTGTAGGTTGGAAAACCATACTTCTGCTAAGCTCTCAAGTTCCACAGGTCCAAGCGTGAGTAGCTCACCCAGTCCAGGTTTTAGCTTTGCATTCTAAGATGTGTTAGTCCTATCTATCCTATCATAAAATCAGGACTACAAGTCCCAGACAGTCATGGCTGCAGCCTGGAAGCAGCAGTGGGGCGGGTGGGGGACAAGGGGTGGGGGGCTGGGAGGATCACTACAAAATAATCACTTACTTCCCCTCTCCTATGTCCTCTTCCTGGCATCTTGTTAGAAACAGGAAGCACCAAGGCTCCCACGCTCCCCACAGCCAATCACAACATTGCAATGCAGCGTTGTGATTGGTCTGAGTGCCGTGACACTGCACAGGGGCTGTGGGGGTGAGCATGTTCTCCATGCAGGCTGTAATGCCGTCTGTATGGAGAAGGGGGGACAGTCATTGCACACTTAGTAGGGCCTCCTCTGCTCTTCAGCCCCGTCCCGCCCCATCACGCAAGCTGCCTCAGCGAGAGGACAAAATAAAATGATAATAACATTAGTTATTATCATTTCATTTTTTCCTTTCTTTTGCTGCTCCGAGGCAGTGGGGCGGTGATCCTCCGCCTTGGCGGAGGAGCCGCCACTGGTCCCAGAATGCATTGCAAAAACTTGACCTGGATGAGACACTCATGCACAGACCTGTGAAGCGTGAGAGCTCTGACTTCAGATGAAGCATGCTGTTAGATTATAAACTGGAGCCACAGTTGAAGGGACCCTTCAGTGAAAAAGTAGTTCTCTTTACGCAGTCCTTCATCACTGATACCACCACAGTAAGCTTTCTAGACTGATGTCTACAGAAATATTGTGACATCATTCAACGAATGTTCTCTAACAACCTTAGACAACCTCGGGGTGGGGGGGCAATCCCAGCAGTGGTAGATGACCTGAAAGTTGTACGAGCCACAGAACACTGAAGTGCACTCAGGGGAGTGTGTAGAGGAGACTCACCCTTTTCAGGAACACAGGTACAGATGTGCGTCAGGGTTTGAGCTGAGATCTCTGAAGTTGATGGAATGGGCACCACAGACTTGCAAAGAGGCAAAGTGCCTATCAAGGAAAATAGAATTACCTGGTCCTAGGACCTCTCAGCTTGGGAGAGTCGTACTCGAGGCTTGCTTTCCAGATCAGAGAGTGAGTAGCTCACCCAGTCAAGGATTTTTCTTTGCATTCTGAGTTAGTTTCAATTATGACAAAACATGTCAAATTATCATTCTTCTGTAGTTCATCAATTTATACTTATAACATATACATCCCCTTGGTCGTCCTATTGAAGGTTCACATTTCTCATTGATTCCTGGTTTGTCAGTTTCTAACTGTTGCAAAGATTGCAAGGCGCACTCTGCGATAGTTGAGACATTTCTTCCTCAAAGTATTCACATTAACCACTTGGATGCTAAGCTCCCTGATGTTCTTCCATGTAATTTCCATTGAAATCAATGGAAACTCCATGACGAGTTACCCTTGTCATTAGCAGCCAAGTTTTATTAATGGGCAATCCTGCAAAAGATTGGGACAAAAAAGCATTCGAATCTTACTTATAGTAATCTGAAATTTGGGTTGTTGTGCGGTGCCACAGTAACCCTCTATATGCCATGTGCAACAACGTGTTATGTAATACATTACTATAAAGAAGTGCATAAGTAAACCTGTTGTTAAAGGTAAAGTGGGAGTGTGATTGTAACTGTATGTCAGGTCAACTGGCTACAGCACATGTGGTGGCCGGAGGAGCCGCTATAATATTACATTCTTAAACAATGCTAGAAGTGCAGGGCGACTATTGCCTTAATTGTGACACAATAAAAACTGGTGTGATCCTAGGCAGCTTGTGCAGGGACAGCTGAGATTCATTCACTGCCCCCGTGTCTTGCTAACAATTGATCTTAATCCAGGCCACTTTGCTGCCACTCCACCCAGCAAAGCCAGCAGGGCCCCAAGACTGTAAGTATTATATTGCAGCATTTATATAGTGCTTACTAGCTCTAGTAGGCGGCTGAAATGCTTGCCCGCATGGGTAGCATGTTACAACGAGCAGGGTGTGTGGCTGGGAGAGTGTAGAGTTAGAATTTACCCTATGTGGGAAGTGTTTCCATGTTGTAAGTGATGACCACCAGGTATGGTTATCATGTTATGGGACACAGCACGTGGGGGTGTGATGGTTGAGGAAGTGGGAGAGATAGGTTCATATTTTTTTCCCAATCGTTTTATTGATTAGGCGGAATGCAGATTAGTGGGAAATGTGAACACTGACAGTTCGCAGCAGCATCCGTACATTTTTGATGTAATACTACCCATGCTTATGTTGAGGGCTGTGATACTTAAGTCTCAGCAGATCTCCTACACGTTTGATGGGACAGTACCTGGCCACACTTCTCAGCGCTTAAAGGGTGAGTAACAATACTTCTTTTCAGGATTGACATTATTTCAGTGGCACTGTCTCAGCCTTTCTCAGAACCTGAACTTCCCATCACTGCTGCTGTGCCTTTAAGAGTAGAGGACCTACGTTTATCAGAGTGGGCACTCAAACTTTAATGGGCCAATACCATCATTTCTTAGCAGGGCTGCCATACTTTTAAATGTGTTAATGCCTGCACTCCCACAGTACTGGTGTACTTTTATTATCACAAAATGAATACTTGCTAGAAGGCCCAGCAGGCAGCTCTAGATCTGACTACATATAGGCTACCTTAGCCTCTTATTCTCCTTAGCAGGTTTAACGCTTACTGGTGGGCTGCATGAGGAGCTTCCTGTGGTGTAGGAGACAGTAGGTCACAGTGCTTTCATTGTTGCATCTTTCATTACCCCTTCTCATCCATACATGTGGTGGGCACATCACTAGCTCCACTAACATTTCAGGGGAAGAAAGCTGTCTGGGAATCTATGGATTTCAAAATAGGGGATACTTTCAGACACAGTTAGGCCTGGGGAAGTCTGTCAAAAAGGCTGGTACTTATTGCAAACAACTGATTGCGCATATGGCCCCTGTGAATGCATCGCCCCGTTAAGAAATGCAGCTCAATTGGTTACCAACATGGCAATCCTGATGAGATAGCTTGATGGGTTAATGTGCCTGCTGGAGACTCCTTTCAGTGCCTATCAACTCATAGTTTGCAATCTCAGCCGAAGGTACTTCGCATTCAATTGTCATAAGGGCTGCCATATGTAAAATAAGACGATTTTAGCACTTCTCAACCCAGCTGGCAGACGTTTAATGGAGTAAGCTGCGATGCATGGATGCAGGACGTGCACTTCTTAGAAGAGCAGTAGTACGGTGCAGGACAGTACCAGCACTTCTCAGTTTGAATGCTGGACCTCATAGTTGGTTGGGTCTGTCCTTGCATTGAGCACACCTATAGGATAAAGATGTACCCCATAGTAGCTTTCGTTTCGACCCCAATCTGTTGGTAACTAACATTTTCTTTTGGATTTTCAGTGCAATGACAGAAATTATTAATGAGCCTGTCCTGGGTCCCTAAAAACCCCTAGATTCCACCCCCAGAATAAGAAGGCAGTGTATATCTTACGAAGCCCTCTTGAGAGAAGGACGCAGCCTCATGTCCAACTAAATGTGAGCTGCAGTCAGTTTTTCTCTTCTCCCTTAGGATTGATTTAGCGTCCCCCTCTCCATTCCACGACTTTCTACTTCTGTGAAAACCCCAATTGTTCACTTCATTGCCTGCACCAGGCCTATTCCTTGTGAGCGGCTGCTTCTCTTTTTGTTGCATCTTCTCACTTTGGTTCCCTGCTCATGGCCTATAACTGACCCGCTCTGTGTATGCTCTCCATGCCCAACTATCCCCTTCAGTGTCGCTTTTGCACGGCTCTGTGGTCCCTATTCTCATTGTGAGCTTCTCTTTCCTCTCTGTGAGGCTCCGCCCTGCAATGCATTCGGCTTCAGGTTCTGGCACCCAGGGCCAGCTCTATGGCGGTGCGACAGGTGCAGATGCACCGCTGACGTGCGGGGCACTCGGTTTGGAAATAACTTATGGTTTAAAAAGAACCCTCTGCTTTTTCCATACACAACAGTTTTCAGGCAACAATAAAAATGTCATGATAGCTCTGGGGTTAATGCTCCTACAGAAGATAGATTGGAGTTTTGTCTAGTGGCAGTTTTTGCCCATCGTAATGTAGCACAGAGGGTTGATATGCCTGCTGCAAATAACGTGTACTGTGCAGATCACAGAACTGTATTTAATGTGGATAGCTCAGTGGGTTATTGCTTTTGGCACATAAATATTTTTGTTACTTGCAGTTCATAACTTACAGTCCTAATATAGTACGCTAACCTATAAACTGTCATCAAACAGATGCATGCAAACTGCATGGTATAGGTTAGATTGTTGTTTTTTCACGTCTTTCAATCTCCTAATGTTGCCAAATAGGGCTTGTTTGGGTAGCAATACATTCTTGTTAGTAAAGCCAACCCCAGCCACTGTGGTACATTTTAAATCTGGAGTTTATGCTTCTCCAGACCACAATCTCTTAAAATATACTGACTATTGTGATTCCTCCACCCTGTAATCCTGTTTGATGTAACATTTTCTATAGACTCCTTCATGCATGTATGAATTATGTCAGTCTCTGTATAATGTGTCTGGAATGTAAAGTGCTCTGACACCCAAGCTGGTATGAGTAGCACTATTAAAGAAATGAGATGGATGCGGGAGTGGCTATGGAAAGATGAGGGGCCCTGTTGGGGGTGGTAGTGAGTCAATCCATGGAGTAGGCGTTGTTGGGGGCCCTACGCTAAAGCCGGCCCTGCTGGCACCTACTCTAGAATAATAATCCACATTTGTAAAGCCACAATCACCCTTAGGGTCCGGGCCGTGGGGAAGATTAAGCAAGCTATTGCCCAAAGTCACATGGTGCTGGGCTAATCTTCTGCCGGTGCAGCGGATCGAACCGTGATCCCCAGATTCTGGAGTCAGTCGCCCTAGCCGCGGCCCCACACCTCACACACTTGGTCTTGGCCTGGTCCAGTGATTGTTCTAATTCTAACTGTGTCCCAGAGCACTTGACCGCACTGATAACACTGGGACGCATTCAGTGGCTCCCACAGACCTTGTGTACTCGTCGGATCATCCTACAAGACAGGGAATGAGAGAATCTTTTCACGCTCCAGCTCACCGCAAGTAGCTCACTTCGTGGCCAATCAGTGACCCCACTGTTAGGGCTGGGAGTAGTCCAGGCCCTCCTGGACACTCACATCATACCGCCATGCCTATCACTCCATTGGGGCAAACAAAGGATTGCTGTGGCACTTAAGGCGATCATTAACCCACCGTGCTATGTTATGTAGAAAGCAAACCAGTGATCAGCACGCCACAAGCAATGCTCTCCAATAGGCACATTACCAGCTTTTCCCCTTGATGTTAGTTTCGCTGAGTGGCAACTGGCAAAGGTTGTAAAAGTAATGCAAATGTACATCACACTTCATGACTGTGGCCGCCCAAGTCCTGGGGATTTTCTTTTCAGTTTCCATCACTGTTTTGGCTATAGAAAGGCCTCACTCAGCCCTTGGAGACAGCCGTCTCGTCAAGAGCAGTTATTCCCCCCAGCACAGCCTCCATGCTCTCGCAGACAGCGCATTCCACCTGTCTCCCCCAGGTTTGCTCTTATCTGTCCATGTATGTCCCCGGCGGCCGCCGCACTGCCTTTATATTCCCCTCAGACGCCTGTCATTTGCCAGGCCTGGGCTGTTTGGTCTGGGCTCGCCACGGAGAACAGGAGGCCCGCATGCGCCTCTCCTGCCTCGCGGGGAGTGCGGAGGTTGCAGGAGACAGTCTGTCTCTCCAGCCCCCGCAGGTGTGCTGTCATGGGGATCGGCGACGTGTCTCGTCGTGGCCTGCCACCCCCGCAGCTCTGACTGACCGTTCCTCCAAAAGACCCGAGTCCTCCTACTGTTGCTACCGAAGTGGGAACTACACACCACACACAGCTTCGACAAAGTACTGCAGCCCTGGCTTGAAGAAGCCAAGGATACTCCGTGCCTGCCACCCTCTTACACCCATTGAGTGAGTTTCATCATGGCCCCCTGCCATGCACCGGCTAAAGCAGTATTGAGGCCCAAGGTTAGCTCTGCCAATGTACCTCTGCGCCACCCACTTCTTTGCCCACGCGCACACACACAGCTTTGCCCTCGCGCGCACACAGCTTTGCCCACGCGCACACACAGCTTTGCCCACGTGTCTTAATCTTGCCACAAAGCGTCTCCAAGGGCTTAAAGTGGTATGAAAAAACTGGGGGGATAGGGGTCCTCTCAAAGGGGCAATGTAATTAAGGGCGTGGCTTAAAAACCTAAACTAAAAATGTGTTTAGCATAGTGTGCAACCAGACTTGTATTTTGCTGTTTCTGTCATTGCATCCACATATATGCTACAACAAGTAACATCATACCTACAACACGTTGGACTATTTGCTGTGTCAATGGTTGTTAGTTGCATAAGATAAATAAGCAGCAACTATGGCTTGTGTATACTATTGAAAAGGCTTCCACTTAAAGCCCTGGTGACACCACGACAATCTTGCTGCTCCTGAATTTCAAAAAGAGAAGGGAAATCCAGAGAGAAAATGACTCTTTAAAGAACTTCCCATCCCCCTACAACGCTGACCTGGCATGACGTCATGTCGTAACTTCTCCCCACTAGTGAGAAGTGTGCAGAGTCTATGAGCAGCGCACATCTATGTGCCTGCTGTCACTGCAGTCCGGAAAAAACGGACCTCCGGTGCGAGGTCACAAAACAGAGCCCCGGCCCACTTAAAGCCCTTGCGCCGCTATGGATCTAGGCACGGCTCTGCAATGCAACTCAATCTAGTTCTCACGTCTTTCCCATAAGCCCCTGCCTGCTCCTGTGTCTGATGCCCAGTCACTGCTCCGCAGGAATGGCTAGAATGTAAGTAGGGGCCAAAAAGACTGTGGTGGGGGCTCCCTGCGACTCCGGAGAGCTGCAGCTGAGCCCTCGCCTTTGCTGCGTCGCAGGAGCGCGGGCTGGGCAGCGGGCACCCTGTGGACAGCGGAGCCCGAGCCTGCAGCGGTCTCCACGGGAGGCCGAGGCCTAGTCTTCAATTTACATTCCAGCCCGTGGAGGCCGGAAGGCGGCCCAGGCGCGTGCTGTAATTAGCGGCACTCAGGCGGTGCTGGAAGCTGCCCGGGCGACCATGTAAAGACAGGTTCCTCTTGGAAGGGTAATAATCACTACAGGCCCTTCCCCCTGCCCCTACTGCCAGAAGAGGCCGGCCGGAGCCATTCCTCTGGCCTGGGACAACTGAGTTTAGATGTAGAGAGAGAAGTGGTCGTCTTAACTAAACGTGCTAGCAGTGAGAACCAGAGAATATTTGATGGTGTGCGTGAAACAGAGTGCGTGTGTGTGTGTCTGTGCGTATGCTCGCGTTAGCATGAGACTGCCAGTCTCTGGCTGCTGCTTCCTAGATGTTAACAGAGGTCTGCAGAGCCATTTATCGGTGCTAGTTTAGCTCGCTTGTCAAAGGACTAAGGGGCAGATTTACAAGCCCCTTGCGCCACTTTTGCGTCATTTTTAACATGGAAAAAATTACGCAAACGTGGAGCAAGGGGCCCCTAAGCGTCCAACTCTTAACAAAAAAACACACATTTCTTCTGCCCATGACTTTATTTCCCTCGTTTGAGTGCAGATTGACACAATTTCAGAATTTGCAACGGTGTCCATGCGTATTCCCCGAAAACTTTAAGTTTCAAGTGTTTGCATATGTGGAATTCCACGTTTAACTTTTTTTTTAATTCACGTTTTTACCAAGGAAACCAGTTGAGATAACCCTTCTCCTACATCACACTCATTTTGAGGATGTTGTCTTTCCATATTACCTACTATGGAAACAAGTTTTTCCTCCTATTGACTTAGAGTGAATATGTTTCCGCAGTGAAATTTGGTCATGGAGAAGTTTCTGAATATCCAGGTGAACACAAACTTTGCACCCTACCCTGCCTTGTACGCACACTTGACGGCCGATAGTTTACATTCTTCAGCTAAAGTGTCTTTCAGTGAGTCTCCTGTGCTGTGAGACCGACGCCAGGCAGACAGCTAAACAAGCCTTCTTGCCAGGGTTCCTACTGTCTGAAAGAAATGCAGTCTATCTCATACTGTGTGTAATGCAAGTTTAAATTAATAATTCACATAATCACAGTGCTTTCTGTCACAGGCTGTGACCTCTAGCACTAAAAAGATATGTCACTATTCTCCACTGCACCAACCAAGATTTAATTCTGGGGCTCTCTGGTTGCGCACAGACTTCTGCAGTTCATTAACTAATAGAGGTTTCATAATGGATTATAGTGCATTTCCCACAGACTAACATCTTTTTAAATGTATTTTTTTTTCATTTAAGCTGCACGTTATTTTATATGTAGCTACCTGATGGCGCGAGACCAAAAAAAGGTCAGAATATTTTGTTTGCTTAGCCACACCTCTGACCCCGCCCTCAAGCTGACAGACCCCGCCCCCATTGCATGCAGCATCACAGTTCCCATACCTTTTTGAGCACTTCGACTGCTGTTTACGTATAACACTTGAGGCACACTTCAAAGGATAAGAACATGATGTTGTACATTTCTTGTGTATCCACTGTCTGGTTGTTGAAGTACCTGCGTCAATCTGGATTTTAGTGTTAGGTGTGAGAGGACACTAGGATTACAATAGTACACTGTCTACACACACGTCCAGCACTCGAACCCCAGGTTTAGTGTGGCGAAGATTTCTGCCAAATTGAAAATACCCAACGTCGGTGTGTTTTACCCCGTTGGTTAAAGAATGGCCAGTCATGAACACCCACTAGCTTGTGTCAGGCGTAAATGTGGCACCTCCAGGCACCCACTTCAAACATTCCTGGGCCTGAGGAAGATCAGAAGAGGACTGAACCTGCTGTCTGCAACCTCAGAAGTGTCCTGAAAGGACTGGACCAGCTCTCTCTTGCGCTCAGGATTAAGAAGCGCACTCCAAGGATAGGCTGCTAAAGCTACAGGGACACAACAAGGTACAAGAGGCCTTTGTCTGCAACTGACCAGTGGACCTAGACTGGACTCTGCTGTTTGGCCTCTGCCTCACACCCCGTGTGTCTCTACGAGCCTCCATTGAGGTACTGGGGTGTGGGTATGGGGGGCTCAGAAGTGTACTCCTCTAGTGTATTGGGATTTAACCCGTACAATGCTGCCGTCAGCCATTGGCCGACGGCAGCACTGCCTGCTCAGTGCTGCCGTCGGCCAATGGCCAACGCGGCCCCGCCCGTTTTGCGGAAGTGCCACACTTCCGCAAAATCGCGGGTGCATGAAACGGGTTAACGCACTAATATTATCAGGTAAAATGCTTTTCCAGGATGAACCTGGTTGGTGTATCTGGCACAGGTTCTAGCGTCAAAGTGCGCCAGGGTCCTGCCTACCTCGATCACTGACAATCATTGACACTTTGTAACTCTTTGTGCTATTTTTACTTAGAACTTTAAAAAATCAGATCTCCCATTCCCCTTATTGGATTTTAGTCATTTTGTTGTCATGTTGTTTAATAATGTTTTCTTTATTTTTTTTAATTAATGTTTTTTTTTTATTGTTTAGCATTTGAACTTCATTACTGTTTTGATACTGCATAAATACTTTACTCACAGCCTCTAAATTAAGCCTGTCTGTTTTGTGCCATACCTACCAGGGGATTGATCTCAGTTATATTTAGTGACTTTGAGGGTTTCATTGTTTCTTGAGGTGTGCAGTCACACACCCCAAATAATAATTCAGTTTCTTACATTATGAAAATAGTATTACACATGATTAGTGAAGTGCCTTTGTTAAACGGCGTCAAATCTATGCTTGCATATTCACATTTTGTGAGTTTCAAAAGTGAAGTGTGACTCGTAAATTAAGGCATTTACAATTATAATTTCATCTTCACAGGAAAATGGCTTTGTGAATTGGATTCCTCGTGAATATCCCAAACCTTCTCCATTTCACAATGTTATATTAATTTTTACCTCCCAATATGACATTCACTTGAATGGAAGTCAATAGGAAATAGTATGCATCTATTCCTAAATCTTGAGGGGAAGGGAGTGTTGAGAAAGGGATAGTGTACCAATTGTTGGCTTAGTTACTGTATGTTGCTGTGCAAGAACATTTATCATGAAGTTTTGTATGCCTCCCAGGTATAAATGAATCAATCACCAGGATACAATAGTGCATGTAAAGCCTGTCTGTATACTTGGACATTGCAATGGGTAGGGCTTTTTGTATGTTATCTCCTGTATGTGTCTGTATAACTATGGCTGTGTCCTCCTCTGTGTGTGAGAATCTCATACCAGTTTGTATGTCATTTTATTTCACTATATGCACATATTATTTGACTTTATTGGTGTGCGAAATTTGCAATTGACTGCATTAAAGCTCCTGCTTGTTTTACAGTATATGAACGTATATGCATGCAGGGCCAGCTTTAGCACTAGTCCAACAAGACCTGTTCGTTTAATAAAGCGGGGACAGAGGTGGTCGGATCTGAAATAAATAAAAGGATATCGTCAGCATATGCAGACAATTTAAGATGGTGTTTACCATACGGGAAACCAGAGATGGATGGATTATTTCGTATGGAAGTAAGGAAGGGCTCAAGCGCTAAAATAAATAAAAGAGGTGATAAAGGACAGCCCTGACGAACGCCACGTTGGAGTATGAATGGGGAAGTGAGTTGACCATTAACGAGAACAGAGGCTTTGGGCATAGAATATATCAAAGAAATATAAGATATAAATTTGGGATGGAAGCCGTGCCATTTTAAGGAGGCCATGAGGAAGGACCAGTCAACCCGGTCAAAGGCTTTCTCAGCGTCTACTGAAATGGCTGCAAGGGGAAGTGATAGTGAAGGGGCTTTACTTAAAACATTAAGGAAAAGTCTAGAGTTGTCCGATGTTAAACGGCCTTTAACAAAGCCACATTGTTCTTTCCCTATAAGATGTGGTAGGAGCGGGTCAAGGCGAAGAGCTAGTAATTTCGCAAAAAGTTTATAATCAACATTAACTAGAGATATAGGTCGGTAATTTTTACAAAACTTAGGATCCCTACCATCTTTAGGGATAAGGCATATGGTAGCGTCTTGAAAGGAGCCTTGGGCTGATCCAGTAGAACAAAAAGACTGAAAGAGAGATAGAAGTTTAGGTAAGAGGAGGTCTGAAAAATGTAGGTAGAATTCAACTGGGAAGCCGTCAGGTCCTGGAGTTTTGCCTTTAGTGAGGGAGGAAAGAGCAGAGGATAGTTCCGAAATAGTGAGGTCAGAATCAACGTCCGAGAGATTAAGGTGGGAAGTATCTGGGTGGGGTATGTTGTCAAAGTAAGATTGAATAAGCTCTGGGGTGGGAGGGTTTTCCGGAGTATATAAAGTCTCATAAAAAGAGTGGAATTGTTCTAAAATTTCTGCGTCGGTATGAAGAAGAGTATTAGTGGGGGAGTAAATAGAGTCAATATTAGTTCGTTCTTTACGGGATTTTAAATAATTAGCTAATAATTTACCTGATTTATTTCGACCTCCATAATATCGCGCGCTGCTCCGGAGGAGAAAAGAGGAAGCAGAGTCCGTGGTAAGCTTGTTAAAGGCTATCTTAGCTTTAAGTAATTCAGGAGACATAATCTTAGTAGAGGAAGTATAGAAATGATGTTCCATCGATTTAATATGTGCAAGGGTAACTTTACGTTCTTGAAGGAATTTTTTCTTCTTTTTAGAGACAAAATCAATAATAAAACCTCGGGCTGTGGCCTTAAAAGAATCCCAAAGAATATGAGGGGGGGGATCAGGTGTATAGTTGAGGTGAAAAAATTCAGAGGTGAAAGAGCGAAAAGAGGAAGAAAAAAGAGGATCAACAAGAAGAGAAGGATTAAAACACCAGTGAGAAGATTTAGGAGTTAGAGGAAGAAGGTCAAAAACAGTGATAATAGGAGCATGGTCAGAGATAACAATCGGTTCAATAGAAGAGGAGATAAGGTGTTGGGAAAGAGATGAAGATAGAAAAATATAGTCTAAGCGGGAGAAAGAAGCATGAGGAGGAGAGAAAAAGGAGAAATCCATAACATCTGGGTGAGTGAGCCTCCATGAGTCTACAAGATGAGTTTGAGTGATAGTGTCAAGGAATTGCTTATGTGGTTTGTGAGGGGAAAAACGAACAGAGGATCTACGGTCTAAAAATGGGTCCACGATCTGGTTACAATCGCCACCTAATAGAAAGGAATCGTCTTTATATTGAATACATTTTGCTGTAATGGAGGGCCAAAAAGAGGAGTCAAAACATGTAGGGCCATAAACATTGAATATCGTAATTGGGATATTATTAATTATTAGTTTAGCCAAAACCCAGCGCCCCTCATCATCCTTTTCTTCTAGAACTACTTTACACTGGAGTCGTTTATGAATCAAAATAGCCACCCCATTCTTTTTTTGAGAAGCAGGAGAAAATAAAACAGTTCCAACCCACAATCGTTTTAGCTTTAAAGATTCAATATCAGATAGGTGGGTTTCTTGAATAAGGACAATATCTGGATTGTAAGATGAGAGGTGGGAGAGTACTCTTTGCCTTTTGATAGGGTGGTTAAATCCTTTCACATTCCATGAAACAACTTTGAAGGTGAAAGCTTATTAAACTGATCAAAACCGAGAATTGCAAAAACATACTGTACATCTAGTAATTCAAACTGTAGAAAAATAGTAACCATAAAACTCTTCAAAAAGGAAGAAGGAAGAACAGGTAGAAAAGGAAGAAGAAAAAGGAAAAGGGAGGGGGAGAGGGGTAGGAACAGGGAAAGAAGATCAGTGGGGGAGGAAGAAGGAAGGAAAGAGAGAAGGCATAGAAGACAGTACAAATCCAAAAGGATGACTGTATTAAACATACCTGAAGGGGAAGTATACATAAGGGAAGGTGGGGAGGTGGTGATGCGTTACAAGACGTACGGACCAGGATCAGGAGGAAAACCACATCGAGACCGCACAAAAGGAACATGGGATGGGACAAGATGTTGAAAGGAGTATCCGATATATATCCGTCTGGGGAAGAAAAAGGAAAAATTGTTAACATACAGAACATATGACGTAGAAGTACAGGTCCAGAAATTAGAAAAAGAAATTAGAGATATATAGGAGACGCAAGAAAAAGACAAAAGGGAAAGGATACGCAAAAAGAGAATGTAAAAACTGAGATGAGGAGCATGGAGAAGTACATGAAGTCAAAGAGAAGCCATTAGAAGAACAAGCATGTAGACAATAAAAGTCCAATTTCAGCCACTGTTCGAAGCAGAAGAGGAGGCGTCCATCCCTTCTTCACTGTGTAGAAGAAGAAAGTTTCTTAATTCTCCAGGTTCCTGAAATGACCAAGTCTTGTCGCGATAGGTGACCCTGAGAGTACAAGGGTGAAACAAGCCATATCTTGCTCCCAGGGAGCGCAGAGAAGGACGCATAGCCAGAAATTCTTTACGTCTGGAGGCAGTGACATTAGAAACATCCTGAGATAGATATACTCGGTGACCTTGCCAAGACACTTGTTTTTTAGTTCTCGCAGCTGAAAGAATCAATAGGAGATCTGTGTATTTCAGAAATAAGATGATGACTCCACGAGGTTTTGAGGAGGAGCCCGTTCTGGCACCTAGTCTATGGGCTCTTTGTATACTAATGGAGGTGGACGGTGGTAGGTCCAGAAGTTTCGGCAAGAAAGTGGTGAAGAAAGACACTGGATTGTCCCCCTCAAGATTTTCCGGCAAATTGTAAATACGGAGGTTATTCCTCCTATTGCGATTTTCCAAATCTTCTGTATGCTTTTGCAGTGAGAGGACAGTTTTTTCTAAAGTGTCTATACGTTGTGTGTTGGATTGAACTTCAGGAAGGTGCTGTTCAACAGTAGAAAGACGGGCGTCCATATTTTCCCATTTATCTTTTAAAAGCTGCATATCTGTACTCGTTTTCTCAATAAATGGGCGCAGCGCTCGCAGCTCCTCTAGAATTTGGTCAGTAGGAGAAGTTGAAGGAGTGTCTTCTGGCGTAGGAGAATTTTGCTTAAGGCGTTTGCCCATTGGAGCAGGTGGGGAAGGCTTACTGGTATTGGTATGAGCCAATGATGATTTTTGAGAAGTCATTTTCATAGATGATTTGGCTTTATTTGTACCAGATGAAGAAGCCCCTGAAGCACTCCCCGATGGTGTGAAGACAAATTGAGGTTTGCGTAATCTGACCGTAGAAATGACTGATCGCGCTTCACGTAATCTCAATTCCCTGAGAAACAACTAAAGGTGCATTTGAAATGTTCCAGAAATATCTCCAGAGAGAGGCGAAGCACCAAGAAGTAACTGATTTGAGAAAGCGTCAGGGAATTAGAGTGAAATAGGTAGTGAGTACAGAAGAGAGGATGACTAGAATGGGAGCATATGGAAGGGCATCCTGAAGTAGCTGAGGCGCATGAAAAATGAGCAAAGAGTCTCAGAGAAAGTTGTTATTATAGCGCCATGAGGAAGAACACTTAGGAGAAAAAGGATTTCAGGGCGTTGAGCATGTTAGGATATGAAAAACACAGCTGTCAGGGGGTGACGCGCCGTGAAAACTGCGTATTGGTCGTGCCCTCCAATGTGGAAGAGGAGAGAAAAATGCAGTAAAAGAGTCTTTCACATTATATGTATTTCTCACCCCTGAAATGAAGTCGGCGTCTTAAAGGTCGTTGGTGTCCAGCGACACGTCGTGTAGTGGCAGCGCCTGGCAGCAGAGGCTCCGAGACTCGAAAGAGCCTCAAAATGGCGGCTCCGTGAGGGGCTGGGAAAACATCGCGGAGAGGGGCGAAAACGGCACCACAAGCGCTGTAAAGCCGCTCCGCCGACTCCGCTAACGTTCCGCAAGCCAAATCCGGCGACGGTGCTCAGTAGCGGTCCCGTTTACATCGGAAAAACACGCTGTGAGGTGATCGATGAGGCGGAGCTCCGTACCTAGCCGGCCATCTTGCGCGGCATCCAAGCCACGCCCCCCCATAGTATATTTTAAGTGTTTGGTCTGGAGAAGGGCAAACGTGGTTGGAGGTTGGATTTACTAATAAGAAAGTATTTCAACCCAAATGAACCCTTTCTAGCTACTTTAGAATAATGAAACAAGGGGGGGAACATAACATTCTAACGTAGATCATGACATTTGCATGCAGCTTTTTGATGAAAGTTCAGAGGTCAACGTGCTATACTAAGATTGTAAGTTATGAATTGAAAGTAGCAAAAGGTTCTTGACAAAAGCAGTAACCCTCTGAGCTATCAACATAAAATACAGTTCTTTGATCAGCATGGTGCATATTCTTTGCAGCATGCGTATTAACCCTCTTTCCTACTTTATAATGAGTTAAAACTGCTACCAGTCAAAACTCCGATCTCTCTTCAGCAGAAACATTAATCATCAGAGTTACCTTGACCATTTTATTGTTGCCAGAAAACTGCTGGACACAAAAGAAACTCTGCAGCAGGTGCTTTTAAACCCGTTATCCCTAAACACAGCACCCCCCATCCCAAGGTCTGTGCTTTATTATGTATAAGAGTGTCCTCACAGGGACTTGAACCTGTGCCAATGGGGCCAAACACAGATCCATTCAGTGGATTCATTAGTCCAGTGAGCTACTGGAATGAGGACTTTTGGGACTGACAGGTCTTTATGTTATTGACACAAAGTTTTTCCTCTATGTGCAAGTGTGTTTTATTATTTGTGTTAAGAATGTTTTGCCTTTCTATATGTGCATATTGTGCTTCATGGTATGTAATCCCTGGTTATGTCTGTGTAGGGCGCTGGACCATTGCCTTTCTGCCCATGTGATGTGCCTGAAGTTTTATGTTCCTGACGGACTGCCAGATACTATATGCTTGATTTTGCATTTAAGGACTCTTCCCCACATACTGAACATATGTTGATGTATGTCTGCTTAAGTGCCTGAATGGTAGCCTCGCTGTGAATGTGTGTGACTTTGTAAGTAGCCTACACTGGGGGGTCTGTGCTTGTCTGATAGGTGAAAGCTTGAGGCCAGACCTCTCATTAGGGATGGAGAGAGGGAGAGAGCATAAATGCCCAACAAGAAGGCAGGTAACAGAAGTAGCATGACCAGGACAGACTAAGCTTCAAGTCCAACAAGGAGCACAGGGGCAGTCCACAACCGGAACCCACCCAAAACAAGGGGGTTGAGGGTAGCAACATGCCCAGGTTCAGCCAGCCACCAGCTGGTGTAGACACACCCAAGGCAGTCCATGCCCAAAGGTCCAACAGGAATCCCAAGATGACTGTCCATCAGAGCCGACAGCCAAACTAGGAGGATTTTGGGGAGAGGAGGCAATTCATAGGCACACCTGATGTGCCCTGATATACCATGATATATATATACCATGATTTGATGACTAGGGCGAGAAAGAAATTAGGAGCCAATGAGGGAGTTGATGGTGTGTAATGAGACATTGTGCCAGGAGGGGTGAGGTTCCTGATGATTAACACCTGGATTCTGCATGCCATGGCAATGGGGGACATACATTGTTTAAGCAGGAAGCTATAATTGAATAGTATGCATAAGGTTCTGCTTGAGGGACGAAGTATGGTGGAGGGAAATGAGGTTGGGAGTTTACAGATCAGTTATGGTGGCGAGCACAGGGAAGCACATAGGTCCAGTTTTCAAAGTATTAGGCCTAATAGAAAGTACCGTCATGCAGTGGTAAATAGCAGCAGGGCACTTTTGGATTGGAGGTGAGGGATGAAGTGGAAATGGAGAAAAATATTTGAACAGCTTCAATATAGAAGTGGTAGTAGTCAAAATTAGGGCTAGATTGGCCATTCTGTCACTCTTGCATTTCCGTGATAGCTCCAGGCTTGGGAAGTGCTTTCAGACCAGGATGGGCTATTATTGACCAAACATGCCCCCGTGGCCACATTCTAGTCAGTGTATTAAAACAAAATCCTGCATGGTGGCACTCCCTCTTTGTGTGCCATTCAACTTGTTTTCTTCATCTTTATGTCACTTCACATGTAATCTTGAATAAGGTTCGTTGGTGGAGCAGCCTGTACTTAATTTGAGCCAGTGTTTGCTAGTGCTTAGCACCAGCACTTATTTATGACAGTCTTCCCCATGGAGGTGCTGACTATATATTTTTCACGTATTCAATATACTTAACTAAATATAAAAGATGTGGGTCCAGGCCGTATTTATGCAGTTAGTTGACCTACAATAGCATTTGGAAGTGCTAGCAGGGAAAGTGGGTAGCCCAACTACAGTGGATTCCCGAAAATTACCTTGGGGCCTGCCACTTACCTTTTTACAAATTATGCTCTGCAAGTCCCTTGTGCACTCTCCATGTCCTGGTTAATAGCTCCCCGTGTATAGAGATGTATGGTATTCTACAATACCTATTCTGCTTGTATCAGTGATTGTCATTCATTCATAAAAAGATAAGCTTGTCCATTCGCCTTATGTATCTTAATTTTCTTTGTTTATGTTGCATAATCTATTGACACTTTCTTTCATATGAAGCACCGTTGTGATCAAATTAGTTTATATATCACAACCCACAATGATGAAGTCTCCTATGCGTTTTGGCCTCAAGCATTATCCTTCGTCACGGGCTACATTGCATGTTTTCCTTGGGAACAAATCAAGAACAAGACTAAACAATAAACTAGGATTGCTCTAACGTCCTTTGGCAATCATCCAGTTGCTTAATCGTGCTGTTATTGGCATGTCTAATTTCTAATGCTAACACTGGTTCTCAAAGGGAGGAATGCACTTCTTGTGTAAATATTGCTCGGCTATGAATTGACTTTAAAAAAATAAAAAGACAAGAATCATTTGGCAAAACAGGATCAAGTTGGTTTAATTAAATGCAGTGGCCGGAAGAGCATCAACAGACTTGTGTCTGAAGACAGTCTCAATGTACAGAGGTTTTGGCTGATAATATATACAGTTCTTGAGGTACAATAAAATGATTACACATTCTTGTAAAGCATGTAGATCCGGGCCTGGTCACAAACCATAAATACAACCATCTGATAAGGGGCACACAGGTGGTTCTCGTCCTCATGGAGAGCTAGTGTGGGTGAGTGTGTATGTATCCAGATGTCCGTCATGGGGCACGCGTCATCAATGTGTGTGGCGTGCATGCTGTGTTTTGATTGGCTGAGTATTCCTAACTACATGCTGACTTTGTGGTATTTTGGGTTCACTTGCTTTTGGCCAAACATGTTTTATTGGGGCCAATCTCCTCAGCCTTCTTTGTAGTGAAACTGCCTATCTGTGGGATCTATAAGGGTTTTCCCAGTTTGGCTTCAGGCTAAGTGTAACCCCATCTGTGACCTATCAATCTGTAGGCTTGGGTTTTGGTCGCAGGGCCTGTCTGACCATGTATCTCTGACTAGGGGTTGATGGTGAGTTCTTTATTATATGTACATATAACATAGCAGTCATCGATATCATATTTACCGCATTCTCAGTATTATGCGTACATATGTCATAGCCTACATCAGCATTGTTTTTACTGGTATTGAAATAGCTACATATAATATAGATGAAAAAGTAGTCTCATATTAATTACATGTGCACACACAGTGTGAGTAAAGTGGTGCATTATATGGTGTGGTTGTGCAACTTCACTGTGTAATGCACTCACAATATAGTCTTGGCTCTAGTCAAGCTCATTTGTAAAATCTTAGCTCAACCCTGGGTAGCTGTGGTTTCGAGCAGTCCACAAAGTGTAGTAGTGGGACTCAGCAAGGCCTACCAGTGCTAGGGGTTTGCCCTTCTCTGCACAGAGTCCTCAGATCATAGAATAGAAGTTGGCACAGAAACTGGAATAGAAAATACAAGATTTATTAAACCTCATGAGGTGGAACTACATTCACACAACACCCTTCGGTAATGTATGAAGTAGTACACTGAATGGAAGGAGCTTGGTCCTTTTATACCCACACAGGGGCTCAAAAGAAGGCGGAACGAGTACAAGAGGAAGGTTTTATGTACATATAAGGTCATACAGAAAATGCTCTGTCAACAAGTGGGAGGAGCTAACAGTTGCTAATTCTGGTGAACACATCCTGACAGTTACAGACTAACAGCAGCTGCATGGACAGCTGCAAGCTCAACTGAGCATGTGCGAAGCAGAAGAAACTAAATATAACCTGTCACTAGGCAGATTCCAAGAGCAGATAACAGCAAGGTAGGACAGAGCACATGGCACGCACGTGGTAGCACATAGCAAACAAGATGGCTGCCAGAAATACAAAATGGATTCCACAAAACAGCTAAGATAAGCTCTAAATACAGGATGGCTTCTGCTAATGCTAACCCAATCACTGCCAAACTACAACAGATGACCCTTTTAGCATTAGCTGAAGACAGTCGTTCATCTGGAGTAATCTAGATATGCATCCTGTACATCGATGCTCATCAATTCAGTGACCTCTTTATTTAGCATTTTTTGGGCTTTCATTTCTGCAACATTTCTCCTGGCAGGTGTACAAGCAGTGATGCAAATAGAGCACAGCATGGGACCACATTGTATACATATACAGCATGTAAACAGTATCACCAATAGTATACATAGAATAGTCAGTAGCTTCCAATAATAAAGAGTGTCCACAGCCAGTTCGAAAAAGTCCATGTACCAGTCTCTGGGTGAATCTCTGCAGCAATCTTATGCAGTTTAGAGATTGCATTAAAAACTGAAGGCGAGTGATCCGGAATGAAAACACAACAGCTGCTGCCGATGATGGAACATGCACCACCTCGATCAACCAAAATCACATCTAGCACCATGCGATTCTGGAGTGCTACAATCCTCGCAACTTGCAGCTCCTCTGTAAGGTTCCCAAATGCCATAGCTGTCTGGTTGGTAATAGCTTCCACAACTCTAGTCAATCGTCTTATCTTTCTGCTGTTTAATGCAGCACCCACGAAGAAAAACAAACCCAAATTGAAATCAACGTATTGTTGCAGAGTGGTGTCAGTCTGGTCCACTTCATCAGTACTTATTGTCCTCATATATATTTTTGGAAATATCGTTGAATAGTTTAAAGTCCCGATGATACGATGCAGGTGCCAAAAACACAGGGGGCAACAGAAAGGGCACGTAGCAGACCCCTGACCACCCAACAGGTAGTTGATAATATCCCTTATTGCCACAAACAAAGTAAGTATTATGCGAGGCTGTAAAACTGCTGTTATTGGCACCTTCAATGGTTAGTAATACAGTACATTCACTTCTCTCCACTGGAATTCTCCCAACACTATTAATACATAAATCTGCTTTAGCTCTTGTCACAGAAATCACAAAAGGTCCATTGTTCTTGATAACTCTCATATTCGTGAAGACATATGGTGTTGAAATATTGTCAGGTTGATACTCTTCCCATTCCCATTTAGTCCCTTTAGCTTGGGGATAACCATCTTTATCTTGATAGCATACTTTCTTGAGGTGAAAGTTAATCTCACCTACTGAAGGCTTTCCAGAAGCAAACAAAAGCGCAAACCAAGCTTGACAAGAACCATTGTGCGAGAATGGAAGAGGAATGAAAGGTGTTCCTCCCTTTTTCTGGTGAGCAGGTATCATCCCACACACCCAACAGTTGGTAGTATTTGTGGCATTATGAGTGTGATGCTGCATATGAATGAACGTATTATTTAAGTAGGATTGTCAATGCTTCTGCTCATGGTAGGGAAGCGTGAAGTAGTGGTGCTCAACTGGTACTGGAGTAGTGGCGATCAAAAGCTCTCGAACAGGAGCCACCTTCTCAACATACCAGGTAATTGCTGCCATAACCAAGATAGCACCAACAAACCCTACAGCACAAATGGTTTTCTTATTGCAGATCTCAGCAACCTTTGATCTCTCAGCAGAAATGGTCACTTCGTCGTAAGAAACAATCATTGGAGCTCTTATCCCTGGGCAGCCATTGATTTATTCACCGAGGGCCAAGACGGGTGTCACTTCGCAGGACTGATCCCCCCCTTGCCACATCGGCACTCAGTTTCACTAACCCAGGGCGTTAGCTCAACCAGTCCTTTTCGATAACGCAGGCTCTTTCCATGTTCTCAGTTGGTATCGCGATGCTCCAGTGATCGTGTGGTCCGGGAAGACTTACTCAGATACGTCAGGTGAGATAGCTTGGCCTTTCTCCGTTTCCGTTATCTCTCGATGGTCGGTCAACACAGCAGGCTCCACCAAGGCAGGCGACACTCTCTTGCAGTGAGTGCTATGGACCCAGTTATTCCTGTTCGTCACTCGAACTGCTGTCCTCGTCGCTAGGAGCACTTGCTCCGGTCCTCGCCACCTCGGCTCCAAGCTGTTCGACCTCTCGAAGACCTTGACGATTATGTGGTCTCCGGGCCGGAGTTCGTGGGCCTCACCCTTGGAGCTGTCAGGACGAGCTTCTCGAACCTGTTTGATGAATAGAGATCAAACTGTCAGTTAACTGTGCCAAATTTTCGCTCATCAGAACACAAGGTACATCATATATGGGGCGTGGCTTAGGAACTTCCCAAATGTTCATCGGTCTCCCAAATTTCACTTCATAAGGTATAAGCCCAGATCGTGAGTGTGGCACTGATCTTATGGACAACAATGCCAAAGGTAATGCATCTGGCCACTTCAAAGACGTGGAAGCCATTATTTTCGCTAATTTCAGTTTCAGTGTAGCATTGTACCTCTCCACTAATACTGCTGACTGTGGGTGGAAGACTGCATGGAATTTCTGCTTGATCCCTAATCCTTTCAGGACATGCTCAACAACGTACCCAATAAAATGAGGTATGTTGTCACTCCACAAAAGTTTACAAACACCATATCTAGGGAAAAATTCATTTAGGAGCACCTTCGCTGTAGTGAGAGCTGTATTATCCTTTGTAGGGTATGCCTCTATCCATTTACTGAAGGCACATACCACCACTAGGACATACTTTAAGTTATTGCAGCGTTCAAGTTGGATGTAATCCATCTGCAAAACTTCAAAAGGTGCAGTCGGTGTAGCAAACCCTTCTGTAGGAGTCCGTGTCCCTTTACCAGGATTATACTGCCAACTGATCAAACAGGACTGTACTACTCTTTTAGCTGTGCTGGAAATTTCAGGATGCTCCCAAACTCGCGTAAGCAATTTCGTTATTGCTAGAGCTCCAACATGTGCCAGCCCATGTGCCATTTGAACCATAGGTTGTAAATAGGCTGCAGGTAGTTTCCATTTATCCATGTCTTTGTTGCGCCAACAACCCTCATCGTCCAATATTCCTTCTTTAGCCCATTGCTCAAGTTCTGCTACAGAAGCAGATCTCTGTACATCTAACACTTCCTGTCTAGCATCATGCCATCGCTCAGCTTGAGACTTCACTACGTACATAGAAGTAGTGTTTCGTTGCATTGCAGTCTCACGAGCTACGCGATCTGCAAAGGCATTGCCTTGTCCTGTCTTATCAGTTACTTTCTTGTTTGCACTATACTTCACAATAGCTATCTTCTTTGGATATGTTAGTGCAGTTAAGAGATTATGCACTAATTCTCCGTGCATTATGTGCATCCCATGGGACGTAAGAATGCCTCTTTCCTTCCAAAGCAGGCCAAAATCATGGGTCACTCCAAAAGCATAGCGGCTGTCTGTATAGATATTCACACGCAAGTCAGTGCTAAGTTCACACGCTCATATTAAAGCTATTAGTTCAGCTGCTTGAGCTTTCTGAGGTATACGAGCTGTTTCCACTACTGTCTGAAGTGTCGTAATTGTATATGCAGCTGAAGTCGTGCCATCTGGTAACTTCAAACAGGACCCATCAACCCACAGTTCCCCATCTACATCTGAAAGGGGCGTATCTTGCAAATCAACGCGACCCTTTGTCTGTTCCTCAGTAAGGAATATACAATCATGAGGCTCCTGTGACTGAGACTGAGTCACAAGATATGGCAAAAAAGTGGCTGGGTTCAAAGTCGCACATCTCTATAGGGTAATGTGAGGTGCTAACAGTGTCCATTCTTATCCTGTCAAGCGGGCACTACTTAAGTGTTGCATTTTGGTCTGGTTTAGAAGGGCATCTACTGCATCGGGTACTAGCACCAATAATTTATGTGACAAAACTATCCCTTCACTCTGACGTATGGACACAGCTGTTGCTGCAACTGAACGAAAGCACCCAGGCAATGCACTAGCAACAAGATCAAGAACTGCTGAAAAGTACGCACAGGGACGCTGCTTATCACCGTGTGTCTATACTAAAACTGACAATGCGCATCCATCTTTCTCATGTACATAGAGTGTAAATCCCTTTGTGTAATCTGGAGTGCCTAACACTGGTGCAGAAGAAAGAGCTTGACGTAACTGATGAAAAGCATTCTGACATTCAGTTGTCCATGGAAGGGGCACTGGAGTGTCTTGGGTCAAAAGCGCTAACAAGGGTTTGACAATGTGTGAAAACCCTAATATCCATTGCCTACAAAACGAAGTCAGACCAATGAATGCACAGATATCTTTCTGAGTAGAAGGTACTGGTGTATCTAAAATTGCTTGAATGCGATCTGAGGAAAGTGCACGGCCCTCCTTAGACAAAAGGTGACCTAAATAGGTAACCTTCGGTCTACAATATTGTAATTTCTTCTGTGACACTTTGTGATGGTGCGATGCCAGAAAAGAAAGCAAAGACAAAGTACATTTTTCACATTGTTTAGGCGTATCGTCTGCCAACAAGATTTCATCGACATATTGTATGAGAGCCACTCCTTCAAGTAAAGCAAAATAATCAAGCTGTCTTTTCAATGCTTGGCTGTAGATGCTAGGACTCTCAGTATACCCTTGAGGAACTCTACAAAATCTGTACGATCGATTATTCAAAGTGAAACCAAACAAATATCTGCTATCAGGATGAATAGGGATCGAAAAGAAAGCGTTCTTCAAGTCTATCACAGAGAATGTAGTCGCTGTCGGAGGAACCAAAGTAAGAAGTGTCGTTATGTCAGAAACCACCGGATATTGTGGTACTACAATCTTGTTAACTTCTCGCAAATCAATAATGAATCTGTAAATCCTAGTGTCAGTATCTTTTTTCAAAATGGGAAGAATAGGACTGTTACAAACATTGTAAGGGACTTCCTCCACAACCCCCACTTTAATCAAATCATGGACAATGCGTATAAGTGATTCTTCGCCTTCCTGAGAAATTTTATATTGAGGCAAGCGCGGTTATGAAGCGTCCTCTTTGACACTAATATGCACTGGTGGAATAACCATTTGTCCTACATCAGTGTCTGAAGTAGCCCACAAAGTACTAAGGAGTGAAGCTAATGCAGTATCCTCTTTAACAAGACAAGATCTCTCAATTGCGGGATAATTGTCATTCAAAATAACACGTACTCCTTCAGAAGAACATCGTATCGTAGCCCTGAAATACTTGAGCATATCAAGACCCACAATATTGTCTGGTGTATTTGGAGAAAGCAATAATGAACAAGGAGCAGTAAACTTATCAACATGGAATGCGAGTGGTTTGGACAATGGGCTAAGGGAAGGTGTTCCATCGAAACCTATCGATGTAATGGTTGAGCCAAACAGGGGAGCCCTTAGAACCAATGGTTTAGATAAGGCACTACGAGTAGCTCCTATATCAACCAGAAACAAATCAGTAGAACCCAAAACATGTGCTGTAACATATGGACTCCTCTGATCTACTGGACCTTCAACTGATTCCTTACCCCATCCTAAGCAATCCTATGCATAAGCAGAATCTTGAAAATCAGATGGCACATAATTGGACATTTGATATTGGTTCCGTCTATCAAAAGTGTTAAACCCATCCTGTCCACGTGTATTAGCATCAAATCTAGCATGATCATTCGTGCTTCCTATAGGCCCTGAATATTCTGAACGATTTCTCATTTGTCCCCGTCCACGTGGACACTGCTGAGTACGCAGTACTGGACAATCAGAAACCCAATGTCCAAATTTCTTGCAATATGCACACTGGTCAACAGACAAATTCGAACGAGTATAGGAAGGAAAAGACTAACCATAATATCCACGTCCACCTCTATCATTACCTCTAGGAGGCGGACCATAAGCCTGAGCCACCATAACTTTCATTTTTAACTCTTTAGTCTTTTTATCCTCATTGCCCTTCGCTTCTAATTCCTGACGTTCATACTACTGAGTCAAAAGAGAAACCGGAGAAGAGGTAGTCCATGAACTCTAACTGGCCTTTAGGCGACTAGCTATTCCTGGCAACAGGTTTGCGACATATTTATCGACAAACAGATGCCTACCCGTATCATCTGTCAATGACTGGCCACTAAAATCGTGAAATGCCTCCTCAAATCGTGTAAAAAATCCAAAACGGAATCATCTGCCTTCTGCTTACACGACGCTAATAATATAATCAGTAGTGTAGACGTAGGACTGAGGTCGACTAGGTCTCTACTGACTATATTAGACTTAATTAGTTTTGCCAGCTAGCTCAGAGGTCACTAGAAACTTTCTCGAATGTTCAGGAAAGAGTTAACTCTCCTGATTTAGACAAGAAGGGATTAGTTTCTGACAACCGCATAAACATGACAACTTTGCTCCCTCAGAATAAAGAGTATATCTCTAGAGTCGTATGAAAACAAAGACAGTTATTTCACTCAGTCAATCGTGCATACTTAGTTTCACCAGAGTGCAGAGAAATAGAGAGACAGGCGTTTTCAATAAAAGGTGTTATTTATTGAGCAGTCTTCTTTCTCATGCAAGAGAAATGAATTGCCACAATTGCAATACTTATCATGAAGTAAAGTGCGAACAGTAAAAGGAGTATTATAAAATAATAGTGTAAAAGCCTTCGACACTGTAAATCATAACATTCTACTCCACCGCCTTGGTATGATAGGAATGTCAGGAACAGCACTTACCTGGATGAGATCCTTTCTCACAGATAGATCCTTCCAAGTATTCGAGAGGGATTTCACCGCCTCCAGTAAACCTCTTAATTGTGGAGTGCCTCAGGGCTCCTCCCTGAGTCCCACCCTTTTTAATGTTTACCTTAGCCCCCTAGCTGATGTCGTCCGCCCCTTCGGTGTGAAAATCGTCACCTATGCGGACGACACACAGCTAGTGGTAGCACTGGATCCTCCCCTCAACTCCCACCACAGCTTACACAAATGCTTGGAAGCCGTTGCCGCCTGGATGTCAGACTCCTGTTTAAAACTTAACGGGACAAAACAGAGGTAATGCTCCTTGGAAATAACATCATGCATTCCATTGATTCCATCTGGCCCCTCTGCTTAGGCAGCCCCCCGCAACCCAAAGAACAAATCAAGAGTCTTGGCGTCTGGCTTGACCAAACTCTTACCTTCAACCACCAAGCAACCAAGCTTGCCGCCACCTGCTTCGGGCTGATGAGACTACTTCGAAAGATTCTTCCTCTTCTCCCGGTCCACTCGAGACGGATTATGGTCCAGGGACTAATTCTTTCCCGTCTCGACTGCGGTAACGCCCTATACCTTGGGGCCCCACAGTCCACACTCAATAAACTTCAAATTATTCAGAACTGCACGGCAAGAATCCTTCTGGACATTCCTCGTCAAACCTCAGTCAAAGCCAGATTGAAGGACCTCCATTGGCTCCCTGTAAGAGCCAGAATCGAATTCAAGAGCATGTGCATTGCACACCGCTCTTACTGGGGAACAGGCCCCTCCATCAATCGCCCCTTAGTGAAAGCCTATCATCCCTCTTGTTCCCTCAGATCCGCGACCTCCCACCTCACCTCCGTACCTCGCATCAGAAGAGCTAGATGCGGAGGCCGCTCGCTTTCTTACAATCTAGCCAAGACCTGGAACTCTCTCCCCCTACCAATCAGATCAGAATCCAATCTACTCACTTTCCGGAAACTTCTTAAAACCTGGCTTTTCAATAAAACCTTGATCTAAATCTTCTTTCAGCTCCACAGAATATAGCCTCTCTTGTTCAACCCACATTCCTGTGCAGCGCTGGGACGCCCTTGGGTAGCCATCGCGCTATATAAATCCTCTTTCCATTCCATTCCATTCCATTCCATGGTTTCTTAGCCATATGATACTTTAAAATGGATAAAATATATACATACATAACAACATTGACTAACGTACTCAACTGGTGCTTCTAAGATACGCCTACTCCGGTGTACCTGACCTAAGCCTAATACTTGGGAAGGAGTAAATAAGTTCTGATTTTCTCGGCTAGAGAAAAAGACAGAGTCTTTCTCAGTGCGTCAAAAGGGAGGGGCGGCTTCCTTCGGCTCTTCGCATCAGCTGGGCTTCGGGCAAGTAGATAGCCGCTCTGCTCCAAACCACCGTGTGTTTGCTTAAGGCAACGTTGGTATATTTATACCTGAAATATTTGACGTAAGGTTGGACATAGGACGTCACTAAGAACTAACAGTTCTTTTTGGACTCTAGGAGTTCTTGTGCAAATCAAAACAAGAGCAGGGGGATTTCCAGGGCTGCTGGAGGCTTGGTTTGTTTAAAGAACGTGTTGTACTTTCTAGGAGTCTAGGGGAGTAGCCTTGCTGTATTTGGACTGCATGGGCTATTACTAAATAAGGATATGATTCTTATGCCTTTATAAGGATATTATTTATTATAACCGTATAAGGGCATACATCGGGAATATCGAATTAGGGTCCTAGATAGAAACACAACACCCACTCCACGTACTAGTGTCCATCATTACTAAAACTAAGCAATATTAAACATATAACGATGCATGTGTGTTTTCCAACCCACCCCTAAATACATAATTCGCATTTGAAATGGTATATGGTAAATACACGAAAATGAGTATTGGTACTGTACGCTTTTCAAGCAGTGTTATCATTCAGTTAAATGCATATATATATCAGCTGAATGAATTGCGAAAATTACACATGAAATGGCTCTGAATACAGAAAAGAAGGTCGAGACCATTTCATCACATATTTATACAAATGCTGTACATGTGCTAGATCCTGAGGTAAAATATTGTCTCTAGAGTTCCTAAAATAGAAGTTCTGTTCTCTAAGAATAGTTCTACTTTAAGCAGAGTACCATGTGCCAGAAAAAAGGTAAATATTTTGGAAATGGAAAAAATAACTTCGCTTTCAGGGGAAAAAATTGTTCCAAATGTTTTCAGTAGCTTTTGTTTATCAAAACTGAAGGCCGAATTCAGAGTTCAGGGAACGCTGTGTGCTCATTGTTTTTAAAAGTTATTCTCGTTGTTCTGGGGAGAACATCATATCAGACAGACTTGCAAAAAATTGGTCTACAACATCAGGTGAAAGTTCGACCAAGTTCGAAAATGCCAAAATTGTGCATATTTGAGAATGATTTCTATCATGGATGTCAGGATTAGCAATGCTCACAGAAGGTTGTACCTGTGTGGTGCTGCTTTCATCTCGTACTCCACCGCCACCTACTCGTAGTGGTGAAGTCTCAACGAATGCCGTCATCAGAATAGGTAGCCGCTGGGGACAACACGATGCATGAGTCGTTACAGGACCTAGCAAAGTATCGATATCCATTGGTACTGCTAATGGTAGTGTAAGACAGATGTCCAACACGCATTCTTCTCCGCATAGCATACATCGAAGCACAGGTAAGTTGTAATCTTGCCAGACTGGTCTGAATGAAAGAAACCAAGCTGTACTTAGATCTCTTAGCCGGGCAAATCCGAGGACTTTAGTGATGCGGTCCCGGTAGCGTATAGCTAGGATAGTTTCTCCCATCGTTGCTGGAGTCTTGTCTGTGGCTTGGCTTGCCATATCGGAGCATAAGGATCAAAAATAAAATTCCTGCTACGAGTCCCAAAAGAAGAGGCAGACCGCCAAATAAAGAATGGACAAAATTCGGAAAAATGCCCAGAACTGTTTCAAAGGGTGCTAACAGTCCCGAAAAAACTGTCTTAAATACATGTGCGATGCCACAGGTATCAGACATGTTTAAGATTTGACTTAACATTTCTACGAAATGGACGGGGCAATTTGATGATAATAAGGAATGTATCTCTGCCGCTGTCCTTGCAACTTGCAGTTCATTTTTTTTGTTTGAATATATTTTATTATTTTCACAAAAACATGAACCGTGCATCATTCATTGACTTAAGCCATAACAGTGCGTGGTATCGCCACGAGTCTATTCATTAAGTACATTGTTACATCATATTCAGGATATCATCAGTGTCATACCTTATGCAAACTGGGTGTAATGGCACATGGGTGGTCACAATAGTCCTGCAGTGTGTGAAGTACCGTGGTCTCTACTCCCAATGACTACCTCCAAGTAGCAACCACTGGGGGGACCCATCCTGTGACGTGTGACTCAACCCTGGTGTCGCGGCTTTGCGTGTCAGCGCAGCGTTAGCTGCGGGGCCTGGTGGCGGGACTGATGTATCGTCCTCGCGCCTTGGGGCGGACAGGGGGGCCCGTCGCCGCTGTATCTCGGTACTATACCCGGTTGACCAGTGCGTCCAATGTCATGCCAGATGCGCTAGTGTGCATCTCCCCCACTCAGATAATCCAATGTGTATACATCACTGTGCGGTTGCGGTCGAGTGAGACAGCCTCGCTGTAAACACGTGTGCTTAAGTCTGATTATCAGACCAGCGTGCCTGTTGGTGTGTTAGCGGATCCGCCTCAGCCCTCAGGACCTAAAGCAAGCTATTTAGTCAAGAAATCAATGGAGAAATAAGAGGGAAATTTGTGACATTAGTAGGAGAAAAGGAGAAGATGGGATAATTGAAAAAAAAAATAAGGATAAAATTGATAAAAGGAAAAAGAAAAGGGGAGGAGAAAGAGGGGGGTAGTCAACTTGGAGGTGTGCAGTGTGTGATAAGGTGAGAACGCGTCAGTGTAATGGGAGCTAAGAGTGGCCATCACTTGCTGCTCATGTCAGCGTGTCCGTCCACGGACAGTCAGTACAGCGGCCGGCGGACGGGTTGTGGTGTGGGTGGGGGGCGCTGTCGAGTAGGTCAAACATGTGTGTTGCAAGCAGGCTGTGGGCGCCTCAATCTGGCGTTACATGCCCACATCCAATGGGGTCTTCACGTCCATGGCTTATGGCGTCTGTACTGTAAGTCACGTCGTGGTCGTGTCAGGAGGGGTACTATTCGAGGGAATTCCTTGAGCCTGGCATTCTCGGTGGAAGGAGCTCAATGTCTCGTCCCAAAGAGTCGCTATGCCCTTGCCCAGTTGTCCAGGGAGGCGGCCCAGTGTTCAACGAGTGGTGGCTCTTTGCGTTTCCAATGTTTGGTGAGGAGTCTCTTAGCTGTGATTAGGCCTAGGTCCCAGAAGCGGGAGTGGACTTTATTATGCTTTGTCCTCTTGTAGAGGCCTAGCATACATGCTTCTCATGTGTGTGGTATTTGCATGGCCGTGCCTTTCTCCAGTAACTGCAGTACCGATTGCCAGTATGCCTGAATCCTTGGGCAGAGCCACAACATGTGTAGGAGATCCGCCCCCGTTAGTGTGCATCTCGGGCATCCCGCGGAGGTGCCCGGGAAGTACTGATTGATTTTTTCCGGCGAAAGGTATGCCCTGTGCAATATGTAAAACTGTATCAGTTTAAAGCGTGCATTATGTGGAATATATCTGGGACTTGCAATTACCATCGCTCATTCTTTATCCGTCCATTCCCTCCCCCTATCCATCGCCCATTTATCGCGCAGCGGCTGTAGAGTATGCTGTGTATGTGATAGCAGTGCCTGCATTAACCAATGGATCACGTTTGTGCCATTCCCCATGACGTGTAGGTTTTGCACTAGTTGGTGTGTAGGTGGTTCCTCCGCAATATTTCCCCACTGCTGCGTGTATGCCCTTACAATGGAAGTGTATTGAAAGAATTGTCCGGCCGGCAGCCCCGTATCTTCAGCGAGTGTCGCAAAAGGGATCAGGGCGCCATCAGCGTATAGGTCCGCCCTGGTGTCTACCCCCGACCGCGTCCATTGCTCCATCACTGCCTCCGTCACCATGCCTGTGGCTCTGAGAGTGCCCAAGAGTGGGAGTGCCGGGGCATACGGCTTTAGTGTTTTTGTGAGTCAAAGACTCCGGGAGTAGCATTTAGTGGCCACCGCAATGTGTAACTGTGTCTGGCGTGCTACCTTTGTCAGAGGGTGGAACATCGTGTGGATTTGTATAGGGGACATCATGTCCACGTCAGTAGCCGTATCATCTAAATTCCTGCCACTGAGCCAGGCCGCCACCCATTGCAGCTGTGCTGCCAGGTAATAGAGCTCCAGGTTGGGCACTGCAAGGCCCCCGGTGTCGACAGGGGTATACAGTTTTCTCAGTGCTACTCTGGGCCTCCCAGCGTTCCAAATGAGATCTCTGACCATGGTTTCCAGCTCCCTGAACAATCGGGCCGGGACATAGATTGGGATGTTGGCATAGTAATATAGCAGCCTAGGCAGCACAATCATTTTCACCAGTGTTACTCTGCTTGGCACGTTGAGTGGGATAGTCTTCCAAAAGGAGATTTGCGATCGTATGGACGTGATGGCCCGTGTCAGGTTGCCATCCAACACTTCCGGAGAGGTTCTATATATGTGCACTCCTAAATATTTAAACGTGGTGGGGTACCAGGCTAGCCTCTCACCACTGATCCTGATCTCGGGCTCCGGGGTGTCAGGGTCGAACGAATACACCCCTGACTTGGCCCAATTCACTTTAAGACCTGACATTCGGAAGACGTCCGACAGCCCCGGCGGTAGGAGGGTTAGGTCTCTAATGTATAGGAGCAGGTTGTCAGCATATAGCGAGACTGCGTGCGTTCCATCCACTAATGCACGGGTACTCATAGTACGGCCCGCGGGCCAGGGGCGGCCCGGCAAGCCTTCCCTGGCGGCCCGCGGACCGTGCAGATATCGTACCCGTGTTTGTTTTTTTTCTTAAAGAATCTCAGCAAACACCCCTGCTGCAGCGCGATGCAGAGACTCTCTGTGAGGGCCGAGCGATTTCCGTCAGAGTGGGGCTGCAGGGGCCTAAGAGGTGAACAAAGCCTCATTAGCATGTGAATGGTCTTTTAAAGACCTGTTAAGTGCTCGGGTGCGCTGGCTGGCTTGCTGAGTGTGTGTGTGCCCAGAAGCTGTCTCAGCCCGGGCACACACAGGCAGGGTGAGATGAAGAGGGAGAGGGAGGAAAAGGGAAGGAGACAGAGATAGACAGACAGAGGGAGAGCGACGGAGGGAGAGGGAGGGAGGGAGACAGGCAGACAGAGGGAGAGAGAGAGCGAGGGAGACAGAGGCAGACAGAGGAAGAGTGAGGGAGTGAGACAAGCAGACAGAGAGAGAGCGAGGGAGGGATACAGAGGCAGACAGAGGGAGAGGGAGGGAGACAGGCAGACAGAGGGAGAGCGAGGGAAGCAGAGGGAGAGCGAGGGAAGCAGAGGGAGAGCGAGGGAGGCAGAGCCAGCTAGAGGGAGAGCGAGGGAGGGAGACAGGCAGACAGAGGGAGAGTGAGGGAGGGAGACAGGCAGACAGAGGGAGAGCGAGGGAGGCAGAGCGAGGGAGAGCGAGGGAGACCGAGGGAGAGCGAGGGAGACAGAGGCAGACAGAGGGAGAGCGAGGGAGAGCGAGGGAGGGAGACAGCAGACAGAGGGAGAGTGAGGGAGACAGGCAGACAGAGGGAGAGCGAGGGAAAGACAGATCAAGGGAGGGAGACAGAGGGAGGGAGACCTCAGAGTGAGGGAGACCTCAGAGTGAGTGAGGGAGACCTCAGAGTAAGGGAGGGGGAAGGAGAGAGAGGGAGACAGAGGGAAGGAGGGAGAGGGAAGGAAAGAGAGGGAGACAGAGGGAAGGAGGGAGAAGGAAGGAGAGAGGGAGAGAGAAATGGAGGAAGGTAGAGGGAAACAGAGAGAGGGAGAGGGAAACAGAGAGAGAGAGGGAGACAAAGAGAGAGTGATACAGTCAGAGTGAGTGAGACCGAGGGAGAGAGGGAGTGAGACAGAGGGAGAGAGGGAGTGAGAGGGAGTGAGACAGTCAGAGTGAGTGAGACAGAGGGAGAGAGGGAGTGAGAGTGAGTGAGACAGTCAGAGTGAGTGAGACGGAGGGAGACAGAGAGACAGAGGGAGAGAGAGGTAGAGAGAGGGAGGGAGAGAGAGAGGGAGAGAGGGAGGGAGGGAGACAGAGAGAGAGAGAGAGAGAGAGAGAGAGAGAGAGACAGAGAAAGAACGAGAGAGAGAGAGAGAGAGAGAGAGAGAGAGAGAGAGAGAAATGTGTGTATGCCGGGTCTGGTGGCTCAGTGGACGAAGGCGTCCGCTGCAGGGACCTGTGATCAACCTCATGGTCAGTTTTTTTTCTTCTAGCCCTGCCCCCTCCCCCACTGACCCCGCCCCCACCGGTGCGGCCCTCGGACACAAACCACACTGTAAATTTGGCCCCCGAGAGAAAGTTTGTGAGTACCCATGCACTAATGGGATTCCCCAGTCTGCACCTCCGCCTCTCAGTATTTCTGCGAGGGGCTCTATCGCTAACGAAAAAAGCAAAGGAGACAACGGGCACCCCTGCCTGGTGCCATGCCTGACTTTAATGGCAGCAGACAGCAACTTGCCCCTGCGGACTCGTACTTCGGGCTTTCTGTACAGCAGACCAACCATCTCCATGTATTCATCGCCTAGGTTGAAGTTACGCAATACCGCCAGTAAATAGGGCCACTCTACTGAGTCGAAGGCTTTTTCCAGGTCTAAAACTAAGCATCCCGACCGTGGCCATCGTCACACTGCATATTCCTGCACCCGAAACAACCTCCTTATGTTTTGGGAGGTGCACCTGGTGGGTACAAAGCCATTCTGATCCCTGTGTACTAGGTTAGGTACCAAGGGCGCTAGTCGTCGGGCTAGGGTTGATGCCAGTATCTTGTAGTCCGTGTTTAAGAGTGCCAAGGGCCGGTACGAGCCGAGGTGTACGCCATCTCTGCCGGTTTAAGGAGAGACACCAAGGTCGCTTCATTCATCGACTGGGGTAAGGACGAGTCCTCCAGTGCCGCGGAGTATGTCCGGAGGAACTCGGGTATCAGCACGTCAGAGCAGGCTTTGTAGTACTCGGCTGGTAGCCCGTCCGGGCCAGGAGCCTTGCTATTCGAGAGGGCGAAAGTGGCTTCACGTATCTCGTCTGGTGTGAGCGGTAGCCCTAAGTCATCTTGCTGGTCGTCAGTCAACACAGGCAGTGTGACATTATCGAGGATAGGTGGCAATGCCTGGTTGGGGGCGACCGAACCCTCGATTCATATAGTGCGCGATAGTGTATCACAAAGGCCTCATGTATCTTCTCCTGTGTATATACCACAGGTCCGCTGGGGGAGCGTATTGCCGTCACAGGGGTCGTGCGATCTTCGCGGCTGATCAGCCAGGCTAGTAGTTTGCCAGGCTTATCTCCTGTGTGATGTGTGCGGGCCGAGTGGGCCATGTAGTTGATGTGACGTAACCTATCTAATAATTTCTCACGTTCAGCTCGTGCTGCCAGCAGTTTAGCGGTTGCACCCTCAGTCGCTTCCTGTTCCGAATGCAGCAGGTCAGACTCTAAATGTGTCAGGTCTCTTTCTATCTGACGTCGGGAGCTAACTTGTGTGCCCATGCAGTGTCCCCTAAGCACCACTTTGAAAGCATCCCATTCAAGCTGTGGGGTGGACGCTGTGCCTGTGTTCTCCTCAAAGTATTGCGCTGTTTGTGTGCATATGGAGTGTCTGAAAGGGCCGTCCAGGAGCAGATCTGGTTGCAGTTTCCAGGTAGGCACCGGGGGAGATGGTTGCTCCCATGTCAGGTCCATGATATGCGGGCTGTGGTCCGAGTGCATGCGACCCATGTAATATGTGTCTGTCACGTGTGGAAGTATCTCGCTGGTGACCATGTACCTGTCCAGGCGTACGTGTAGGGCGTGTGCCCCTGAAAAGTATGAATATACCTTGGTGTGAGGGTTGCGGCTGCGCCACTCGTCTCGTAAATCCCACTGCGTGGACCAAGTTTGCAAGGCTTTCGTGGCGTTCTGCGTCTGTGAAGTGTGAACCTGCGACCGGTCCAGTGTTAGATCGAGGACACAGTTGTAGTCTCCACCCAATACTCATGGGATTCTGTGCCAGGGCGCTAGTGTGTCTGACAATTGCACTAAGAAGTCTGCTTGACCTGTGTTAGGTGCATACCGTGAGGCGAAGACCATCGGTCTCCCATCCAGTCTGCCGTTCACTATAACGGATCATCCCCCGGGGTCGATGTGTGTGTCAGTTACTGTCAAAGAGGTGCCCGGTCTTACCCACACCAAGGTCCCTCTAGCATAGGAGGAGTAGTTTGTGGCATATAGTTGCCCAAGCCATCTACGGCTTAAGACAAGGGTTTCTGTCTCATTAAGGTGTGTCTCCTGCAAGAGGGCTATCTGAATGCGGTGGCGCTTGAGGTATGAGTAAATCTGATAGCGACGGGATGGTGTGTGCATACCCCTCACATTCCATGTACAGATCCTGACAGTAGACATTGTATATCAGTAACATATCTCCCTCTCCGGTCCCTCCACCACCACCCGGGTAATCGCAAAGCTCCCGACATGAAAACATTCCCATAAGTGCATCTCGAAATTGCAGTTATATCCACACACCACGTCATTGGAATAAAGGAGGGGAAAAAGAACATTTCAGGCAAAACGATAAACCATGGAATGCTATATACATGAAAAATACCAAAAGGTTGGTTGCCAAACATGCCCCCGTCCATACTCTCGAGGAGAGAAACAAAGTCTAAAACTAAGGGGGTTGCTGTGCAATTAGCACTGTAACTGCGTTCGGTTAATGAAGTCTGTTGTATGCGGGCCCCCTCTCTTCCGGGATTTGCGTACCAGTCTAGACCATAATCCGAAGAGCAAGTAAATGGTTGCCCATGCATTAAACATCATACATTACGTGTCCCAATCAAGTTGCAGCCAGGCGGGTCAGCGCAGGCCCCGCGCGTCGGTGATACACGGTCTTCTGCTCCGTCTCCGTGTTATGACTCCCATTGGCCAGATATCCGGTGAGCTCACGCCCCTCTACTTACAGTTGGGCCCTGGGTTGTTCCCAGCCGTGACAAGCGTCCCAAGTGGCTGTAGCATCACGGACAGGTCAGTCCCAGGTCCGTTCTCCCCATTAGCACTCCTCAGCAAACGTTCCAAGGGCGATGGGTCCCAATGTTCAATCAGTGTATTAAATCTGCCGTCTGAGGCGTGACGTCAGGCCGTTCCTCCGAGGTCTGGGAGTCTGATATGCCGCAGATGGCTTCGTCATCGCTAGGAAAATTCCGAGGGCTGCCGTCCGCCACTTCACTCAGCGCAGAGGATTGGCTGAGTTCCATCACCAGGCCAAGGGCGTCCTGTTTCTCCTGTTGTGTGGTTTCAGCTGGGGGGGTCATACCCGTCGTCTCCCGCGTACCATCCGGCGGCTTCTGCCTGGCTCTGCGTCTCCGTCGGGCTCCCCCACGCCACGCTTCCACCTCTTCCGGGCTGGTGAAGAAGTGCGTTTTCTCGTGAGCCACCACCCTCAGCTTCGCAGGAAACAGAAGAGAGTACTGTAGGCTGAGCTGTCTCAGGCGCCTCTTCACCGCCAGGAAGGAGTGCCTTTGTCTTTGTACCTGCACCGTGTAATCCGGAAAGAACATCACGGCCATGTTCTCAATCCGCACTTCTTGAAGTTTGCGCGTTTCGTGCAGAATGGAGTCTCTGTCTCGATAGTTCAGTATGCGAAGCAGCATAGGTCTGGGGTTGGAGCCCGTTTGTAACGGCCTTGTCGGAACTCGGTGCGCACGCTCCACTACAAAGTGCGGGGAGAGTGACCCCTCTGGGAGAATGTCTATTAACCACTTCTCCATGTGTTCCTCTGGGTTCCGTCCTTCCCATCTTTCCGGTACACCCACCAGCCGCACGTTGTTTCTCCGTGCCCTTCCTTCCACATCTTCAGCACGATCTTATAGGAATTCCATCCTGTTCAGGAGGTCCTGTATCTGTTTATCTGATTGGTTGACTTGTGGTCGGAGCTCTTTCATGTCGCCTTCCAGGGACGTGGTGCGGTCCAACAGTTTTTTATGGTCAGCTCTCAGGTGGGTGAGGTCAATTACGACACTATCGATTTTGGTCGCCAGGGAGGTGCGAGTAAGCTGGATGGATTCCTCCAATCTCTCCATGGCGGCCAGCATGGTGTCAAGCTTGGCCGCCATTTGATCCGGTTCAATGTTCTTCCCGGTCTTGTCCATTTTGCCATTAGGGTGCATGCTCCCGGTCCCAGTCCGGGCTCTGGTCCCACCGGACATTAGCGCCCCGGTGTGCACTTGGTTTTCTTCAACGGGGGCAGCAATAGTGCACCCACCGGGCGGCGGGTTGGTGTGAGTATCCGTTGAGCTGTTGGCCCCAGGGTAGTAATGTCCTTCCTTCGCTTTGTTAGTGCTCAAGGACATCGCCGGTCCACTCCCCGTCCATCGCGCTGCTCTCTGGTGTATCCCAGCATCTGTGTCTGCCGGTCAGTCCCCGACATCGTGGGAAGCGCACCACGCCGCGTCCAGTGCCACCTCTCCGGGGAGGAGGGGCACGATCGTATCGGCGGGTCTGACAGCCCCCAGTGTGCTCCATTGGTGGTTCCCCGGTGTGTTCCAGTCGGCAATGGGGGCGTTATACGTCGCTCTCCTCTGCTTCTGTCCCAGCATGTGCGGGACCTGCCACTGCTCAAGCTTCCTGTCAGTTGTGGGCTTCCGCCCATGCGCTCCCCACGTTAGCGGCGGCCGCTCACGCTCTTCTCGGCTGTCTCCGCACGTGTCTGTGCGCCATTCTCCGTCGCGTCTCCAGCACCCCAGGCCTCAGTCGCTAGCGCCCCCGTAGTCATAGCTCTCTGCCACCTCTACCTCGATGTGTCCTGGCGTGGGCGTCGCAATTCGGATTCCGGCTCGGGGTTTCGAGGGGTGCTGGCTCAGGGCCTCGGGCTCGACTCTGTCACTCGGCCACACTCTGCACCCGTCCTCTATGTGTCAGGATCAGCACTCTGCAGGATTCGTTTGCAGCAATAAGCTCCACCTCCGGACCTCTCAAACACCCTGACTGTAGATACACAGGGTATTTGAGCGATACGGTGAGGGAAAAACCCCAAAATGGGGAAAACCCAAGGAAGGAAAGGAGGGGACAGCAGGGAAAGGAAGCTGCAAAACAAAAGAACAGATTAGTACACTTCCTATGTCTACTCTCAGTAAGGTCTCACTAAAACGGATTATCACCTGTAATAAATAAGAATCAATCTCCAAACGATGGCCTTCTTCCCTTTGCCTCCTATAAATACACAACACAAGGAACACAGTTAGCATACATGGTTATGACAACACCCTGCACTATTTATATATTTATGATACATTGACTTCACATACCCCCAGAGTGATAACACTCATTGGAACGTAAATCATACTGTCAATTGAAGTCTTGCACAGTATACTGCTCCTAATATCCAGCAGGTTAGGAAAGTAAATAAACTAAGCAAAACACTGCAGGGGCTTATTCCTATTCCATCGATAAAAATTACTGCATTGATATCCAAGAATTTCACCTAAGCCTCCACAGTCAATGACCAACCAAATACGGAGAGGTGTAGCATCAATGCCACTGCCACCCGCTTTCGTATGTGTAATCCAACACGAAGTTAACAACCACTCGTCATTAGTTCATGACGGTAATGCGGAGGTTGCCTTCCCCCTTCATTCCGCCACTTGTAGAACAATGCCCCTTCAAGCTGGAGCCAACAATCACCAGTCCCGCCCTATCCAGGGAAGGCATGAAAAGTAAACACAGATGCAGAATCGAGTCAAGACCGACTTGCGCTGTTCCAAAACGTGAGCGCGCGGCGCTCCTAAGAGCCGGAATGCAAAAGGCAAAGAAAAGAGTTTACACAGTACAATACCAGGCTGAATCTCGAGCGCGGCAGAGTTCCACAAAACACTCTACTCCTTGGAAGATGCAGGAGTACCGAGAGCAGCCGCTCCCGCGGAGACACCAAGAATCACTAGCCCCGAGCAACCCGCCCACCTGCGCTAAATCCCGATGACAGCAAGGGTTCATGGGAGTTGTAGTTCCCGGCCCGTGATAGATGGGGATTGTAGTTTGTTAGGCAGGCGCGAGAGCTAATTCCTGACAGTACGCCCTCCTCCCAAGCGCCTCCTAGGACCTGGTTTGGATGGGAATCTCCGATGGAATGAAGCAATTGCCCTGGGAGCATGTACATTGTTCCACGGCTCCCAAGAATCATCCTCACATGAATAACCTTTCCAGGAGATCAAATACCACAGCACACCCCTGCGCAACTTGGAGTCACGAACGGCCCGTACTTCATACTCAGGACCACCCTCTTGCTCCACAGGCGGGGGCGCCCTCCTCTGTGAGGTGAGAGCCTTCTTCAGCAATTGGACATGGAACACCGGATGTATTCTCAAAGAGCAAGGCAACCTTAGTTTGTAGGCCACAGGGTTGATTTGTTTCACTATCGGATAAGGACCAATAAAGCACGGATGGAATATGCTTCTCAACTTAAAACGAATGTACTTAGTGGAGAGCCACACCTTGTCCCCCACCTGAAACTGAGGACCTGGTATCCTGTGCTTATCCTCCCATCGTTTGTACACTTCTTTGGCTTTCAACAAATGTTTCTGCGCTTCCCTAGGCACTCTCCTCAATGTAGGCATGCGAGCCAATACAGTGGGCTGATCGCCGACTTCAGAGGGGAATGTAATAGGCATGGTGTAGGCATCATAACCGTAATTAGCCTTGAAAGGGGACATGCCCGTCGAACTATGACATGCGTTGTTGTATGCCAACTCAGCCATCCATAACAGGTTCACCCAGGATTCCTGTGCTTCTTTGTAATAACACCTTAGGTATTTTTTCAGGGTTTGATTTAGCCTCTCCGTCTGAGGGTGGAAGCTTGTTGAGAGAGCCGAATCAATCCCTAGAGCCTTACACCACATTCTCCAGAAACGAGCAACAAATTGAGGACCCCTGTCGGACACATTCACCCTGGGTATACCATGTAACCGTATGACCTGAGAAGCCAGTAACTGAGCTGTTTGCCCTGCTGTGGGAAGATTTTTACATGGTATAAAATGACCCATCTTCGTCAAATTATCGATGACCACCAAGATAGCTGAACACCCCTGTTCATCGGGCAAGCCTATAATAAAATCCAGGCTTATGTTCTGCCATGGGCGAGCAGGTGTGGGCATGGGCATCAGTTGACCTTTCTTTCTTGTATTTTCCCCTTTTGCTCTTGCACACTCCTCACAGCCCTTGACCCAAGATGTAGCATCCTTAACCAACGTATCCCACCAAAAATACCTTCGAAGTAGACTCAATGTTTTAGCAATACCAGGGTGCCCAGCCATGGGAGCTATATGACACCATTCAAAAGCTTTCTTCCGTATCTCGGCTGTGGGTAGGTACAAACTGTCACCCTGGAACGGCAGACCTTTTCTTACAGATCTCCCCGTCTTTTTACGAGCCCAATTCTTCCAGGCCTGTAAAGACTGTGAATTCTGTACCTCGTCCAGGAAACTCTCAGCACGAACCACACACAATACCTTGGCTACAGGGATAATGGCGTGTTGGATCTCTTCCTGCTGTACCTCTGGCATAACTTGTCTGGACAGAGCGTCTGCCTTACTATTGTCTATGCCAGGTCTAAAGGTCACCACAAAGTTGTACTCAGCAAAGAAAAGCATCCAGCGCATTTGTCTTTGTGTCAAATGCCTGGCCGAAGTCATGTACTGGAGGTTTCTATGGTCTGTGTATACGGTTACCGCATGACAGGCCCCCCACAGATATTGCCTCCACTCCTGGAAAGCACGCTTGATGGCCAACAGTTCTTTTTCTGATATGGTGTAGTTATACTCAGCAGGGCTCAATTTCTTTGACAAGTATGCCACGGGATGAAGCTGTTCTGTGAGTGAATTCCTCTGAGACAACACTGCCCCTATCGCTTCATCCGAAGCGTCAGCTTCCACCACAAAGGGATGTTCCAGTACAGGGTGTGCCAATACCTGAGCCGTAATGAACGCCTTCTTTAATGTCTGGAAGGCCCCATCAGCTTCTTTAGTCCATGCAAACTGCACCCCCTTTCTCAACAACCTAGTAATAGGGACAGCCTTTTGCGAGAACTGGCCAATAAATCGGCGGTAGTAATTGGCAAAACCCAAAAAGCTTTGCACCTCCCGCACGTTCTTAGGGATTGGCCATTCCTGCACCGCCTGGACCTTCCGATCTGACATCTGTAATCCTTGCGAGCTGAGATTCACTCCCAGAAACTCCACCTCATGAACCCCGAACTCGCATTTACTCAATTTCACGTACAGGCGGTGTTCCCTCAACTTGTCCAAAACCGCTCCCACTTGTTCGGCATGACAGGATTCCTCCTGTGAGTATATCAGTATATCATCGATATACACTACCACAAAGCGATCCAAATAGTCCTTCAGCACATCATTAATGAAAAATTGGAAAGCCGCTGGGGCATTACAAAGCCCCAAGGGCATCATCAGATACTCATAGAGTCCAAATCGCGTCTTGAACGCCGTCTTCCATTCATCTCCCTCGCGTACCCTGACCAGATGATAAGCCCCCCGCAAGTCCAAACGGGTATAGATTTTTGCTTCCCTCACCTGATCAAGCACGACAGAAATGAGGGGGAGAGGATATCGGTTACGGACGGTGTTTTTATTCAAGACGCGATAGTCCACACAAGCCCTTAGGTCCCCGTTGGCCTTCGCAATGAAGAACAGAGGAGAGGCTGCAAGGGAGGGGGAAGGTCGAATGAACCCCAAGCGGAGGTAGTGGTCAATGTATTCTTTCAAGTGGGCAGTCTCAGGGACTGACAAAGCATATACCCTGCAAGTAGGAATAGTAGCCCCTTCCACTAGGTCAATGCGGCAATCGTACTCCCTGTGCGGAGGAAGGGTTTCTGCTTTAACCTCACTAAACACATCACTATAGGGACGATATACTTCAGGGAGCTGTACATCTTTTTCTGCTGCCGTAGCTGCTAAATAAGGAGTGGATAGAACAGCCACATGAGCAGAAGGACCAGACACCATATGATCCTGACAAAACTCAGGCAAGAATTCAAAGGTTTTGTGTTTCCAGTTAACAACAGGATTATGTCGGCATAACCATGGCATTCCCAGAATTACCTCATACTGAGGAGCCGCAATGATATTCAGAGTTAGAAGCTCGGAGTGAACTATACCTCGCAAAACAACAGACAACCCCACTTCACTCTTTCTTTCGGTGATTTGACCTGATTTTAACGGCTTACCATCCACCGCAAGAACCTCCTCAGGATTCTCTCTCAGGATGCGTGGTAAGTCTAATCGAGACACCAGGCCATCATCGATGAAATTGCCCGTTGCCCCTGAGTCCAACATAACCATCACTTGATGACACTTATGCTCGCATTCTAGCGTCATTCCTATGACCAGATGGGACTCGGTTTCCCCTACCCCAATAGTCGACAATGAGGTTAATTTCCATTCTGTTCCCCCTACTGACCCAGGTATAGTGGGTTCTCCCTGTTCATCACTGGATGCAGTGGCATAAACCGCCACTCTCTTGAATCTACTGGTACTAGATGACTTGGGCTTGGAGGGACAGTCTCTCACGAAATGCCCCTTCTTCCCACAGTGCATACACAGGCCCTGGGTCCTCCTGGCTTCCCTCTCTGCCTTTGACAACGGGGCTCTGAGTGCTCCTATCTCCATAGGCTCTGTACTGCTTTCAGGCCCTCCAGATGGTTTAGAAGAGGGGCGATCAAAATGGTATGTTCCTCTATCCCATCTTCTCCTATTCCCCCCTCTTTCTGTCAAGCGACCATCTAGCCTTAACGCTAGATTAATCATATCCACGCATGTCTTGGGTTGAGGGTCCACTTGAGCCACCACATCTTTCAAATCCTCCTTTAACCCCTGATAAAAGAGGGACATTCTTTTTTCCTCAGGCCATTCAGCCTCAGCCACTAATCTGTTGAACGTGGTCAAATAAGTGATCAACTCGTTTTTACCCTGCTTCAAATCCAAGAGTTCCTTATCCACACTGAAAGTGGCAGCCCTGCGATCAAACACTTTCTCGAATTCGGCTCGAAAGGCCGCCCAGTCTGACAAAATGGGATAGTTGTTTTTTACCAGCCCAATTAGCTGCGTCACCCACTAGATAGGAGATGGCGAAGGCCACCCTAGAATGGTTGGTAGGAAATGAAGCGGGTTTACAAGAAAAGTGGAGCAATATCTGAGTTAAAAAGACCAGCGTTTTACGGGGGTCTCCCATATACCTTTCAGGTGTGGCTAAAGGAATGGGAGGGGGCACTTTTACCTGCACTGTAGAAGCAGGAGAGGAGGCGTTGAAAGGATTCCTAGACAACTGCTCAACCTTATCGCGTAAGGCGGTTGTCTCTGCCTTTGACGAGGCCAGCTCCTGCTGAACCACCACCAAAGCATGCAACACATCCTCCATGGTGGTCATTATTGCTACCAACGAACCGGGCAGAGAGTAATTCTTGGGCTAGTGATTCTGTCAGGATCAGCACTCTGCAGAATTCGTTTGCAGCAATAAGCTCCACCTCCGGACCTCTCAAACACCCTGACTGAAGATACACCGGGTATTTGACCGATACGGTGAGGGAAAAACCCGAAAATGGGGAAAACCGAAGGAAGGAAAGGAGGGGACAGCAGGGAAAGGAAGCTGCAAAACAAAAGAACAGATTAGTACACTTCCTATGTCTACTCTCAGCAAGGTCTCACTAAAACGGATTATCACCTGTAATAAATAAGAATCAATCTCCAAACGACGGCCTTCTTCCCTTTTCCTCCTATACATACACAACACAAGGAACACAGTTAGCATACATGGTTATGACAACACCCTGCACTATTTATATATTTATGATACATTGACTTCACATACCCCCAGAGTGATAACACTCATTGGAACGTAAATCATACTGTCAATTGAAGTCTTGCACAGTATACTGCTCCTAATATCCAGCAGGTTAGGAAAGTAAATAAACAAAGCAAAACACTGCAGGGGCTTATTCCTATTCCATCGATAAAAATTACTGCATTGATATCCAAAAATTTCACCTAAGCCTCCACAGTCAATGACCCACCAAATACGGAGAGGTGTAGCATCAATGCCACTGCCACCCGCTTTGGTATTTGTAATCCAACACGAAGTTAACAACCACTCGTCATTAGTTCATGACGGTAATGCGGAGGTTGCCTTCCCCCTTCATTCCGCCACTTGTAGAACAATGCCCCTTCAAGCTGGAGCCAACAAACACCAGTCCCGCCCTATCCAGGGAAGGCATGAAAAGTAAACACAGATGCAGAATCGAGTCAAGACCGACTCGCGCTGTTCCAAAATGTGAGCGTGCGGCGCTCCTAAGAGCCGGAATGCAAAAGGCAAAGAAAAGAGTTTACACAGTACGATACCAGGCTGAATCTCGAGCGCGGCAGAGTTCCACAAAACGCTCTACTCCTTGGAAGATGCAGGAGTACCGAGAGCAGCCGCTCCCGCGGAGACGCCAAGAATCACTAGCCCCGAGCAACCCGCCCACCTGCGCTAAATCCCGATGACAGCAAGGGTTCATGGGAGTTGTAGTTCCCGGCCGTGATAGATGGGGATTGTAGTTTGTTAGGCAGGCGCGAGGGCTAATTCCTGACACTATGTTCCGGTTGGTGCGCTGTGTCTCCACGCGGCGGCCTCCCGCATTCACTCTCCCCATCTCGTGTAGGTGTCAAGGAAGGCAGCGTGTGGGATCTGGTGCCCTCTATATCGCAGTGGTCAGTTCCAGTTCACATCGCGGGTGTGTCCGGTCGGCCTTGCCAATTCCGTCGGGTCCGGTCGCAGGCCTCACCTCTGGGCCTATCTTTCCCGCTGGAGCCGCAGTCTTTCCTGCGGTCGCGCCGGGACCGGCGCCGACCCGCCCGGCCTCCGCTCCACGAAAAACCTCGGTGCCGTTTGGCGTCTCCGATTTCCTCCAAAATTGGCTGGGCACACGTTCTCGATGTCTTGCAGTGGCGCCCGTTATTTTCGGCCGACTGTAGTTGGTATTTCAGCGGATAATTTTGCCGGGAAGGGGAGCTCGGAGCGGAGCTCTACCCAAAGGCGTCCATTTCAGTTGCGTTTGCAACTTGCAGTTCATACGTCTCTTTGGACGAGGCTAAAGGCACAGTTGTCTGTAAAAGAATGGATTTCATTCTGCTTAAAGTATCAATTCGAATAGAAGAGATATTCAAAGAAGGCTATAACGCAGCCTCTATGTCTGGATTGCTGTGTGGATACAATACTTGCATACAGCAAATGACCCTGGAAGTGATGGTTACGAGATAGGGTTTTCCTGGCACCATGCCACAACAGCTGTGGTCACTTATTAGAACATAACTGCCGTTGGAAAGCTGTCTGAAAAATGGCTCTATCTGTTTTGCAGGAGTGCCATGCAGGTGACATGAAAAGTTATTTGAAGACCCTTCGCAGGCTCCATGCAAGTTAATACCTTGACACAGAAGTGTACCACTTAGTGATTTTTTACAATGGTTACCACTAAGGAATACTTCCTTTTTTCCTTCACTATAACATTTGTGTGTGTAAGGTAAATCCCAGGTTGATTTGATGTATCCTTTACCCAACCTTTCATACTGGCCTGCTGGTATATACTCTTGGCAATATTTAAACTGGAAAGTCTTATCGGAATTGTAATTGTTCTGTGTATTATCCATTCAATGACAGGTCTTTCTGACATTGTCAATGGTAATCTCTCAAGTTTTTCAATGCTCAGAATCGTATAGTCTGCTCCTTTTTGTGCCAAACTGATTTGTCTATCAGTAAGGTTAAAGATAGAGAATAATGACGTTGTGTTGATTAAACGCCATGGCACGTAGCCTGAACGCAGATTTTGCAACGTCCAGCCAAGCTGTACAATAGAACGCAATTGGGACTGTCCATGTTGTAACATTAGTAAGTCCTGCTCTATTATATCAATAGCAGATGATACAATGCTGTCCAGTGAATATATTCTGGAGGACAGAGTCATTAACCCATTGTCCACTACAGAAAGTGATTTTTCCAAATTAATACGATCAATTTCTCGTATTTTTTCTGCTGTTTCAATTTGTGTTTCTTACCAAGCTTCGTTGTATGCAGCGTATATACCGGCCGCTATGAAACGTTTTTAACGCTGTTTGCGAGGTCCCAGTATGAAATCTCGCAAGTCAGCACCGTCTTTAAGTAAAATCAAGTGTTGCTTAATTTCAGCCAGTGTGGATTTCTGTAGCCACTCAAGGCATAGTTTCCCTACACTGTATGTTGTAACTATCCCTGGATGTTATCTCTGGGAGTATCTAGGGTCTGGCCTGTTCTGTTTAAACCCCTGTGTTTTGTTCAGGAATCTATCTTGACAGTTATTAGTGTCTGTGGGCCAGATCAACCATTTTTTCCAATCAGGATGTGTTCTGTTTTGGTGTAAAATATGGGATACGTCTATCTCCACATCTGTAGTGCTTTTACTATCAGGTATGGGCTTTGGAATAGACGGTTTATTTAAGTCTTTTATCTTAGCTAGGCCAAGACAAGCAGTTTGTTGAATTGTGTCATTCAGAAATATTATTTGTTCTGGGATCATGCAGGCCCTAAATAATGCTTCTAGGCCTTGTACCTGCCATTCTTTTGAACCCCAGATGGTTTTTGTTTCAATATTGTTTTTCCAAAATTCAAAACAAAATGTAGACATTTTGTCATAAAACTTTTCAGAATAAATCAATTTAGTATTTGTCAACATTGTTTTCATTCCTGTCTTATTTAACATTTTGAAATAAAACGTTTCTGGATCACTGTTGTTAAACCCTGAGAAGTATTGGAATTTCTCATAAAATGTTTTCGAGCTGCCTTTTGGAGGAGTTGGACAATGTTCCCATTGGTTATAATCAAAAACATTTCTAGGTTGAGCAGTTTTATGCAAATAGTGATCACCAAAATGATTATAACAATATTACTCTTCATAATTTGATGAACCCTGTAAATAATCATGTTCTGTAAATTTTGCTGACATTACTAAATCTGACATCATATTATTAATGTTTTCAAAGTCCCAATCATCAGAGAAAGTACTTGGTGTCACAAATCACTTAAGGAAATCTTAAACTGGTGTGGATATTTCAAGAGCTCAATCGGGCCATAGATTTCATAATCCGTTTTGTCACATGCTACCCCACAGGGTATTGGATTGGCTGTGATGTTCACTGATGACAGTTCTCTTTTTTCGATGTGAGAGGATGTGTGAGGCTTTAGGACCAAGTTGATGTTCTGACTTGCTTGGTCCATTGTACTATATTTTCCATCAATAAATCTACCCAAACATAAAACCATGATGAGCCAAAGCAGGAGGAAAAGTACACGTAACACAATCCAAAATTCAATCCATGGTGAAATCAGATATGTTTCTTTTAGTTGGTGAAAAAGTTCAGTTACTTTGTCTTTGAAAGTTTTTGTTGCTGGCATTCCTTCATGCTCGCTTGGATCTTCAGAAAAGTCATCGAAATTGATGAAGTAGCCAGATGCAGTTCTGTCAATTGTTGGAATTGCTTCCGAATTTTCATTTGCTTTTGGATCTTTCTTTGTTTCATTAGCATAGTCTGATGCTACATCATTGTAGACTGGTGTTTGATGACGAACTGTTGTAATTTGGGTTTCAAGAGGCACAAGTTCCATGGCTTTGTTGCATAGTCCTTTTTTATTCACTTCAGGTTTATCAAATGTGATTAGTCTTTCAGTTTGAACCTCTTGGATTGTAGCAAAATTTGGTCTTCTGCTATTTCTTGGGAGTCCACTGGGCCTACTACTTATTATTGGCCACATGATTGTGGTTTTACCAGGTCGATGGATACAACTCTGTTCTCCTTTTTACCAGCAAGGGGCGGTAGTACTACTGATCTTGTTCCGCTGACAGCTAAGACAGGTACTGCTTTTCTGTAAGAAGGCCCAAATTCCTTCTTCACCGCGATCTTTTCTCTGACCAGATCCCCAATCTTTGGAATCCAGACAGGTCTTGCTGGGACAGGTGGTTTTTCTTCAGTGGATGTTGGCTTTAACTTTATATTACTCAGACTTCTTCTTGTTTCATTTAAGTCCTGTAAAACAGCCAAACGGTCTTTGATATCAAAGGCTTTTTCTTCTACCACTGAAGTATGACAATCTAGATCCTGAATGTGCATTCTAGTACCGACCAATAGTTCGTAGGGAGTGAGACCTTTTAGCGAATTTCTTGGCAGATTGTTAAGACTACGTTGGACACTTGTTAAATGTTTGACCCACCCATCACCCGAACCTAATACCCTCGCCGTTATAGATTGCTTTATGTCTCGGTTTTTTCTTTCCACTACCGCATTTCCCTCAGGATGGAATGGAGAAGAGTACCGCAATGCAATGCCCATGCTGGCCATGGCCTCCTTGTAAGCCCGAGAGCTAAACGCAGGACCCTGGTCAGAATGTAGCATGCCAATTGCGTATGTGCAGATAAAGACTCGCAAATCTTTGTATAACAGTTCTGGCGTCAGCCGAGCGCTGGTGTCTACATTTTTAAGTGAATTTAGTCTTAATTTTTATGGGAACGCATTTCTCCGGCTGGAATTTTGCGTATAGATAGCCTGATGCTTTCTAATAAAGGAGTCCTGGCAGTAGTCTGGTCCGGTTCATGACTGCGATCTCTGTTGCAGTCTGGACAACCTTTTGCAAACTTGTAATGTTGCAGGCTCATCCCCGGCCACCAGTATTCTGATTGTAATTCTTTTAGAGATTTCACGATCTCTTGGTGCCTTAGACCCTCTCCCATGTGTGCGTCTGCTATCAATAAGACTCTCCGGTTCGTGTTTGGAATTACTCTGTCCCCCACTCCAGGGATTTGAGCAAAAGGAACGGAGTTTGCATCAATTATGTATGTATTATTGAGTGGATAGTCGAGAGGTAATGCTGCATAGTCGCCTTTTAATGAGGCTTTTACCGCAAGCATGGTTTCTCCTTCTATCTGTTTTTTAGAACGCTTTTTTGTGGCTACGGAAGCCGGTTGAACCGCTTCCGCTGTGGCTCTGGTAGCCAATGAATTCCCTGCAACGTGAACACCATCACGTTGATGACTCAGTGTATGTATCACGTGAGTCTTTCGTAGTACTTTCTGCGAAAGAACTACCTGTTCCCAAAGCTTTTTATGCTTTATTGTGGCACCTGTGTCATCTTTGTAATCGTTTTGAACCCAGTTCTGCAAGTCATTATTGTAAGACCTGACGCAGAAATGCGAATCGCACACTATTAGTGTCGGGAATTCACGATCAGCATTTTCAAGCGCCATCTTTAAAGATCTTATTTCAGCTCGTTGAGCTGAACAGTTTCTGAGTGATTAGTTTTGGTGACTATTGGTTTGAATTTACCAATGCGCCAGCGACCTTTAACAATCGCGCATGCTGCGTTGTAGGATTTTTTCTCTACATCGTAGTGTTGTGCAAATCTGTCCATGTAGATTACACATGTATATTGTTCGAGAGGCAGAATTTCGATTGGCAGAGGATATTCTTCTTCATATTCTAGATTTTCTAGTTTTTTCATTTTTGGGTCAAAATAGTATTTCACGTCTTCTGCAGGAAGAGAATTTTCCCATTGTATCCATTTTGGATCTAATGCCACAGCATTCAAATTGCGTGGGCTTGTTAATGCCTCAAGGGATGATTCTGCTGTTAAAACAGTTATCTTCCTGCCTTGGGCTTTGACTCTTTCTTTTGCTACAGCAGTTTGAACCGCTATTAGAATTTTTTCAGTAGATCTGAATTTAATTTCAGCTTGTGTGTACAAGTGTGATTTGTAAGCTATTGGTACCGTTTCTCCCTCATTAGAGGTCAGGTACGTGAATCCGCATCTTTCTGGGATGACTCGGATTACAAGGTTGCGTACGTTTTCGCAAGTTTGTAATTTTGTTTTAGCTAACATGTCTGTTTGCAATGATCTTAACATTTCTGTGTGTTTCTGAGTCCAATTGATTGGTTTGAAATCAGGTTTTATTAATTCATAGAGAGGTTTAACCCTCTCTGCATAATTTAGAATGTATGTTCTTCCGAAATTTAGGAAACCTAGTATTGATTGTAAGTTCTTCAGCGTTTTAGGTGCTTGGAGTACAGCACACTTCTCTAAGAAGTTGTCTGCTAGGCTCTTGCCTTCACTTGATAATTCATATCCTAAAAACAGGACAGTTAGATGAGCAATTCTTGACTTTTTAAAGTTTAATTTGTACCCTTCAGCTGCGAACCCAAGTATTATGGTGTTCACTCTTCTCAAGTGTGTCTCCAGGTCATCATCTGTGAGATAGATGTCATCGACATAAGAAAATGCCTCATCATCATATATTTGTAGTAACTCTGTTACCCTTGCTGAGAATAATCCTGGGCTATTCTTGAACTCCTGTGGGAGTCGACAGAAGTGTTTCTGGGACCCCATTATTGAGAAAGCGGTCAAATACCTGCTTTCAGGTGCAATGTTTTGACAAAAGAATCCATTAGAGATATCTAATGTCGTTTTATATTTTTTGCGCATGATGTTATTCATTAGTGCTGCACTGTGTGAGTTTTGTACTGCAAATGTTTTGCAACAGGAGTTTAAGTGTCTGTAGTCCAAAACTAGACGATATGAATCGTCTGGCTTGGAGACAGGAAACAAAGGATTGTTCATTTGTGAGGTGCATGTTTCAATCACCCCCTGGTATTCAAGTTGATCTAAGATCTCCCTGACTTGTTTTTAGCTTCTTGTTTAACTGGGTACTGCCTTTGTGCAGTGGGCTGATTTTTTTAACTGGATTTTGTGAGGAGGAGAGTCCTCATCCCATCCTACATGATTTTGTATAATGCAGGAGCTTGGGCGCTGCCCATTTTCTTGCAAATGTATATTTTTTATGAATTGGAACATGATTTGAGAAGGCAGGCATAATCATTTCTTCGCCATGAGGGCACTCCCTGACAAACTCTGTGGCCAGTCTTTCTCAGCTAACAGGATGTCATAGCCTTTCGAAAGGTTATCCCAAAAGAGACCCCTTACTTTCCTAGTCTTATCCCCCTCTATACGCAATGTTATTTCGTATAATTTATGGGGTTTGCTAACTCTGGTGTCTGCAGTTTCCACCTGATTGTATTCATTCGTGTCCACTCTCTCCAGAAGATTTATCAGGATCTTGCGAGCTATTGTCACTTCTGCTGCACTGTCTAGCATTATCTGGGCCCACTCTCCATTTTTCAGTTGTGTCCTCAGTATCCTCAGCATATTTTATTTTAATACTGGCTACCTTCTTTCTTGGAACTTGTAATTTTTTACTTTGATGAGCAGGTTCCTTGTCTTTGGACTTGACGTGCTCTTCCTTGTGTTCTGACCGTCCTCTTCTTTCCGATTTCTGTGAGGAAGTCTGAGAAGATCGAGAGGGACGTGTATCAATATCTTGATATCTATCAGGTTTTCTCAATTTATCCCTATCTCTAAAGTTGTATCTTTTCTCAGAGGGCTCCCTCTGGGGAGACTTGTTTCCTCGGTCCAGAGATCTTTCTCTCCGTTGAGGAGACCTTCTTCAGGACTGGAATCGTTTTTCTCTGGGAGTGGATTGTTTATTACCATCCCAACTCTTTTTTGGAGTGTTTATATTATTTTTAATAAATGTTTTTTCAGGTTTTTCAGTTAGTTGGGGTTTTACTGTTTTCCCACCCAAACTATCTCTACCTAGTTCTTCATAGGATTTTTCTATGATTCTGGCAAGTTCAAATGGTTGTTCTGCTATATCTGTTTCTTTCAATTTCTGGAGATATGTTACATCATCCATTGTCAATTGAACTAATTCTCTATATGCCTTTGTTAATTCTTTTAGTTTAACTAAAAGTTCTTTGCTTGACATTTTTTCTATATCGGATTCTGGTGTGTAGCTGGCTAGAACCGGCCACGTGGCTCCTGATCTACCTAGTGGACCGAGCCTGGTGATGTGATTTTGATGTTTTAGGGCGCCTTTAAACCAGAGCAGGTGCTCTTGGTAAGTTAGTGGGATTTCAACGTCCTCGAAAGGAGCGTATTCATCCGGAGGTTCCTCTATTTTGTAATAGTGGAATTCGTGTGTTACAGCGTTTGCTGCTGGAAAGTTTATCCATGAATAGAATACCTCTGTCTGCTGATATTCATGGGCCTCTACCACGAATATGATTGTACCACCTCGTGATGATACTCCATTTTCTATAAGTTTGTTAGTTATAGTTCTTCTTACATTTGCCGGGATGATAATTGCACCCGGTTCATTTTCATTAAACCCTGTAACATCGAAACCCGGTTAATTCGCATCTACTGCAGCTTCACCGGTTTCGTTGCTGTCGCCGTTAGTTGACATTGTTTTAATGAGAGTTTGCAGAGCAGGTTTCCAAGGAAACAAAGATTAGGTGCACAATATTTTGGAACACTGTATCCTTCAACGTTGACTAAACCAAAAACTATACATAGGAATCTCTTCCTACTAAGTTCCGGCAGATTTTAACCTTTTACCCACTCCAGACGTCTATTGGAGTTTTTACGGGAAAAAGGGGTCTGTGTGAAAAAGCACGACTGAGTTACTCTAATGTCTTGCGTTAGATTATCGCCTTACCAAACGTTGGGCGCCTTGTAGTGTAGTTCCTATATTCCCAATAGGCTCTGCGCATTGGAATAATAGAATCAGTAGTGTAGACGTAGGACTATGGTCGACTAGGTCTCTACTGACTATATTAGACTTAATTAGTTTTGCCAGATAGCTCAGAAGTCACTAGAAACTTTCTCGAATGTTCAGGAACGAGTTAACTCTCCTGATTTAGACAAGAAGGGATTAGTTTCTGACAACCGCATAAACATGACAACTTTGCTCCCTCAGAATACAGAGTATATCTCTAGAGTCATGTGAAAACAATAGACAGTTATTTCACTCAGTCAATCGTGCAAACTTAGTTTCATCAGAGTGCAGAGAAATAGAGAGACGGGTGTTTTCAGTAAAAGGTGTTATTTATTGAGCAGTCTTCTTTCTCATGCAAGAGAAATGAATTGCCACAATTGCAATACTTATCATGAAGTAAAGTGCGTACAGTAAAAGGAGTATTATAAAATAATACTGTAAAAGCATTGATATGGTTTCTTAGCCATATGATACTTTAAAATGGATAAAATATATACATACATAAAAACATTGACTAACGTACTCAACTGGTGCTTCTAAGATACGCCTACCCCGGTGTACCTGACCTAAGCCTAATACTTGGGAAGGAGTAAATAAGTTGCAGTTTAAGTTAAGTTTGTTTTTGCCAAGAATCTGAATCAAGAATTCTCTTAAGGATTTAGTTAGCTCCGTACCTTGGTAATAGAATGTAGGAGGTCTTGTATCTCTCTCTCAGGACTCAATCTCCCAGCAACCCGCAAGGGTGATTGGAAACACCGGAGCTGGATTTTCTCGGCTAGAGAATAAGACAGCGTGTTTCTCAGTGCGTCAAAAGGGAGGGGCAGCTTCCTTCGGCTCTCCGCATCAGCTGGGCTTCGGGCAAGTAGATAGCCGCTCTGCTCCAAACCACTGTGTGTTTGCTTAAGGCAACGTTGGTATATTTATACCTGAAAGGTGCCGGGTTTGACGTAAGGTTGGACATAGGACGTCACTAAGAACTAACAGTTCTTTCTGGACTCTAGGAGTTCTTGTGCAAAGAGCAGGGGGATTTCCCGGGCTGCTGGAGGCTTGGTTTGTTTAAAGAATGCGTTGTACTTTCTAGGAGTCTAGGGGAGTAGCCTTGCCATATTTGGACTGCATGGGCTATTACTAAATATGGATATGATTCTTATGCCTTTATAAGGATATTATTTATTATAACCATATAAGGGCATAAATCGGGAATATCGAATTAGGGTCCTAGATAGAAACACAACAATATAGCTGCAGGAAGATCTGAAATTAATTTACAAGGTTTCTGTGCTAGTTCCCTCTCTACATCCATTTGTTCTAACTTTTTCCATAACGCCCCAAAAGTCGCACGATCATCAACTTTACGCACAGTTTTGGTCTTAAGACAAAATCCTAACTTAAGTTAGGATTTTGTCTTAAGACCAAAACTTAAGACAAACTTAAGACAAAATCCTAACTTTACTACTCCTAAATGCCTTTTGTGAATACCGAAAGTCGTAAAGTTAGGATTTTGTCTCAGATTACTTTTGTGAACGACATTGTAATTAGGCCCTTAGACCTAAAGGTCTAAGGGCCTAATTACAATGTCGGTCGGAAAGCCTCAGACGTTTCCTACCGACATTGTAGGTTTAAAGTCCAACCACCGTATTATGATGATGGTGGTCGGAGTTTAAACCAGCGGAGAATCCGACATGTCCAAGGAGCCCGCCGCCAGTAGGAAAGACCTCATAATCCCTTAAGGACGGCGTTTCCGTGTGACAACATTCTCTCCCATTTCCAACAACTTAAGGAAAATGATCCTAAGACATTGGCCAGTGATTAATGCGGGAATTCTGGATTTAGAACGCCCTCTGTTTGCATTCAAAAAGAGTAAGAACCTGAAGGACCATTTGGTTCGTGCAGCACTTCCCAGTCCGACCCATTCTTCCACTCTTGAGTCAGCATGGGGTCTGTCCCCCACAGTTGGACACGTCAAATGTGGTGGCTGTACAGTCTGTAACTTAACAATTGAAGGTAAAAGTTTTGTGTTTGAGAATGTCACCTTTATATGCAACACACTTACAAACTGTAATACCAGCAACGTAATCTATTTGATCCAATGTCCATGCAACAAAAATTATGTTGGGCAAACATCTCAAAAAATCAAGACCAGGATATGCCAACATAGGAGCCGCATTAGATGCCATACGCCTAATGCTCCACTGGTGGAACACTTCCTGGAATGCAACCATAATGAGGACGACATCCGCTGGACTGTATTGAAGTCAGTGAAACTCCCGCCGAGAGGGGGAAGTATGCCCCATTTACTGAATAAAGAGGAGTTAAAATGCATAATATTGCTGGACTCTATCCGCAATGGACTTAATCGGACAGAGGATTGGACATCATTACTCTGAAATGCTCAAATGAATGTATCAAATTGACTTTTCCCAAACTCTGCGTTTTTGAAAATTTATGAATATGTAAATGTGAATATTGAACCAAATAATGTGTTTTCAAATCACTGTCAGCTCAGAAGTGCACGAATGGGGAGCACAGATGGCCTTCTCTACTCACGTCAATATGCACAATAAATCACCTTAATCACTTCTCATGTCCCTCCCAAGCTTCAAAGAGGGCTCCTATAATATAACCCAGCTATACCTTGGCCAACCTAAATTCACTAATCCAAGATGTCCGCCGCATGGCAGGCATTAGCATCTAGTCCTTCCACTATGTTTAGTCCTGCCGACATAAAATGTCTAACCCATGGAACACCAATGCACAGCGGATTCGCGCTGCCATTGAAGGGTGAGGAGACTATCGCGTTTCTCCCACCGCCCCACAGCCGCTCCCATCGAGGAGTCAGGTAAGCCCACCCTCGCTAACTACTCAGCCCCCAGACTTAATGCCCTTGTCTTCGGAAACGCTCCCCTAACTTTAACCCCTGTTATTCAGCTTTGAAGCCACGGACCAAACGAAGGAAGCCACCTTTTCCTCCAAGTAACGAAAGTACCCTCATGCGTACTTCTCCCGTGACGGCCGCTCAAAGTATAGCCAGGTAAGCCTTAACCTTAACTCCCTAAAATGCCTGAACTACTACCTTCGAGCAGCCAATTAACGGTAATACTGTTTCACCGCTCAGCAGGAATACCCCGTGATCCAAAATTTTCCTGCAGTGAAATTGTATAATCGTACAAAGGAGGCAACCCGTCACCCTCGCGGTCTACCTCGTCCTTACGACCGATCGGAGTGCAGCCAGGTAAGCTGTAAGCCCACCCTCGCTAACAGCTTAGACTTGAATCCCTTGCCCTCAGACTCAATCCCCCTGCCTTGGAAGCGTTCCCCTAACTTTTACCTCTGTTATTCAGCCTTGAAGCTACGGATCCAAACGAAGGAGGCCACCCTTTTCCTCCAAGTAATGGGAAAGTACCCTCGTGGTTAGATCTCCCTTGACGGCCATTCAAAGCATAGCCAGGTAAGCCTTAACCCCATTCCCCAAATACTTGAACTACACCCCCGACCAGCCAAGTAACGGCAATACTGTCTCACCACCCAGCAGGAATACCCCATGATCCACAAACTCTCCTGCAGTGGAATTGTATGAATATAAAAAGGAGGCAACCCACCACCCTTGTGGTCTACCTCCTCCCTACGACTGATCCGAACATAGCCAGGTAAGCTGGAACCCTGTTTCCTTATTCCCGGTCTCAAACCCCACAGTTGCCGTGCTAACGGTAACCTTTTTTACCATATAGCAACAAGCCCTTTGAGCCGGTTAGAGAAACCCACCTCAACATGTCATCACGTGATCTTCTGCTCGTGAAGGTAATAGCCCTCACCCTGGCGTGACAACGACCCACAGACAATCTCACGCCCTCACTACCACTGCAATGCAAACTAAACCAAATCGCCCCCTGCCTGAACCACGCCAATATTGAGCACGTATCACGTTCTACACGAACCAAAAAGTCACTATCCGCATGGATACATTATTTTTAACAGTGGATGACACCTCTATCACTATGTCACTGCGCCGTTTTTTTCACCTCGGCTGTCATTAAGACGAGAAAATATCACAAATTCACCTCACAATAGCCAAATGTTCGTGAGTAGGAATAGATAAATTGCCTTTTTAACTTGCACATGGGCCCTGTCGATTGATTTTTAAATTCTTACCATTTCAGGCGGATGCCTTACTATGTGTTTCTATTTTTCCCCCCCTTTTTTCTCACAGGCATTCGCATTGTAAAACAGGCATTAATTGTAAACTGTCCTGATGATGATCCCAATTAATTTTGAGCCTTTAGGGATCGAAACGTCGACGCTTTAAACAGTGTAACATATGACTTAACATGTATATTTGAATGTTTACACTGTGGGGTGTACTGTATGAAACTATTTATTGAGATCGCAAGCCACCCTCTGGCTCTATAAATTTGTCTCTTGCCTGAAAAACTTCTTTCCTTTTCCTATCTCTCTTGGTTCTATTGGCCTTTCAACTTCTCTGGGATAGGTACAGGACTGTACCCTATTCTGTTGCTCATTTTTGTCTTCCTTAGACAATTGTTATTATATATTATTCCTTAATAAATTCACGCCCGGCTGGGCGTTGAGAAAAAATATAGTACTGATCGTGGTCTATATTATTATTCTTTTGCCATATTGAAAATCCTTAGGACCCCTGTTGTCTATAATAAGTAAACTAACCCATGGTCCGAAGGCCCCTGTTGGGTTCCCTTGTGTTCCAAAACGACTTGAGCGCAAACGCTGGTTTGCAAGGTCTTTAATCCTGTCCAAACTAATTAGTTTGGGTCCCCTAGTACCTAGTACTTTTTTACCCCACTGTTCATATACTTATCCCACACGGAGAATTCCCTTCTATTTCTCCAGCCCCTTTCCTTCACCTTTACGACAGGGTTACTATGTCAAATCTGGCCCCATTGTACACAGATGATTATTTAAAACATCTTTGCTCTGGACCCTCATTGCTTTCAGAAAATGCAGACATCTCTAATCAAATCAATAACTCACTTCCAGAACAATTAGAAAAACTGAAGAAAAAGCAAGTCCGCCTACAGTTAATGGTGTTGATGTTAACTGACTATCTTAAAGCTGAGGTCATTCCCTTGGGCCTCCAAGTCCGGAATGTACCAGGTATTTTCACGGACAACCCGAAATATATATCAGGCTTTAGCTACATAGGGACCACTTGCTCCCGCCATTGGCTTGCACTGGGCATTGATATAGCATCTGAAACCCTGAAATCATTAGAGATAGAAATTGCAGATATTCTAAAACAGCTTGAGGCTCCTGACACTATTGCTGACAGCAAAAAACTAATAGAACAGATAGACAAAAGTGTTGCAGAGTTCCATAGAATTGAGCAAAATAAAAAGTCAAACAAAGTCAAAAAGGACATAAAATTCTATAACATTGAAGCAACCTATCCTTACTTGCAAAATTTTTTTTATACGACTAAGGCCTACAATAACCCCCAACAAAATAGACCGTGGGGCAGATTCAATAGGAGACAAAACTTGGTTGGTTTCTCCGATACTTCAGCCGAATCGTCTGATAATTTGGACGCAGGCGAAGGATCCAGTACTTCGAGACGTGGTGGAGCACACCAGAATTCGAATACTTTTTTACCGAGAGGCCAACAAGAACCGCCACAACGATGGCGCGTCAAAAAACCCCAGAGATGGGTCAACCCACCAGGGGAACGGAGGACCAGGAACAATTACTACCAGTGGTAACACAGACTATCTCCACAGTAGATACCATTCCAATTTTTAATCTTTCCACCCATTTGCTGGCCCAAGATGAACTCTCTCTCTTGAAAAAAGGCCTCACCTTTGTTCCAACTGTGGCACCTAATTATATGGAACTACACACTGAACTTTTAAGATTCTTCAGACGAGTGCGTTTAAAAGCATTTTTTCAAATTCACCCATCCCCAGAAACAAATGCCCAAACTCCCTTCCGCCCTCCTTCAACCTTTCTACCATCGGCTAGTATGATACCGTCAGAGGTCACCACATTTGAGAAACTAGTGCTCAAAGACCTCTCAAATATGAAAGAACAAAGAAAGTCCATACCATATAATATCACGCTAAAAGAAAAAGAAGCCATTGGCTCTCTAAAAAATAATGATTTGATTGTGATTAAAAGTGCTGATAAAGGGGGTGGCATTGTCATACAGGAACTTGACTCCTACACAGCTGAAATCCAAAGACAGCTAGGTAATACAGACCATTACCTTAGGCTTGCATCTAATCCAACCAAGGCCATTCAAGAAATAATCCAAAAAATAACAGCAGAGGCATTGGAAGAAGGTTTCTTGACTAAAAAAGAATTTAATTATTTAAATGTAAAAAGTCCAAGAACCCCGGTAATATATACTTTACCGAAGATTCATAAAAATCTCAGTGCCCCCCCAGGTCGCCCAATTGTTTCGGCATGTGGTTCAGTATTGGAACCCCTAGGGGCATATGTCGATTTCTTTATCAAGGAATTTGTTCCTCCGACACTCTGCTACGTACGTGACTCCATGTCCATGATTAACCTGATCGAGCACCATCCCTTCAACCCCCTTACCGATACCCTTTGCACTATGGACGTGGAGTCCCTGTATACGAATATACCACAAACAGCGGCTTTACTTGTCATACAGAGAACTTTAGACAACCGCCCCCGCCCACATGCAATTCCAACTTCTTTCATCTGTAAACTTTTGGAACTTTGTTTGACTAAGAATTTTTTCACATTCCAAGGTCACTTTTATCAACAAATCAACGGGACCTCCATGGGCGCTATTTTTGCCCCAAACTTGGCCATATTGTTCATGGACGAAATAGAAAGACAGACCATCCTTGTGCCCTCCAATCCCTTCTTCTCCGGTGTCATCATGTGGCGCAGATACATTGATGACATCTTCATGCTATGGAGATTAGACTTCAATGTACTGCCTCACTTTTTACACTGGATGAACAATAACTGTCTGGGACTCCAATTTACCTCCGCAACTGACAAAAACTCCATAAATTTCCTGGATTTGACAATTTTTCACCAAGAGGGTGAGTTGTTTACAAAGCTTTACAGAAAGCCCACAGAGAGAAATACCCTGTTAGAGTATTCAAGTAATCACCCTAGGGCATTGAGGGACTCCTTACCGTTTTCCCAATTCTTACGAATTAGGCGAAACTGTTCCCATAAGGAAGATTATTTTCGAGAAAGTACAACCTTAGCCACTAAACTTAAAAACAGGGGCTATCCAAGAAAAATTGTCAAAAATGCTCTCAAAAGGGCGTGGTACCGCCCCCGCGAGACGCTCCTCGTCCCAAACCCAAAGAAAAACATGGACAGAATAGCCTGTGTGACAACATTCTCTCCCATTTCCAACAACTTAAGGAAAATGATACTAAGACATTGGCCAGTGATTAATGCGGGAATTCTGGATTTAGAACGCCCTCTGTTTGCATTCAAAAAGAGTAAGAACCTGAAGGACCATTTGGTTCGGGCAGCACTTCCCAGTCCGACCCATTCTTCCACTCTTGAGTCAGCATGGGGTCTGTCCCCCACAGTTGGACACGTCAAATGTGGTGGCTGTACAGTCTGTAACTTAACAATTGAAGGTAAAAGTTTTGTGTTTGAGAATGTCACCTTTAAATGCAACACACTTACAAACTGTAATACCAGCAACGTAATCTATTTGATCCAATGTCCATGCAACAAAAATTATGTTGGGCAAACATCTCAAAAAATCAAGACCAGGATATGCCAACATAGGAGCCGCATTAGATGCCATACGCCTAATGCTCCACTGGTGGAACACTTCCTGGAATGCAACCATAATGAGGACGACATCCGCTGGACTGTATTGAAGTCAGTGAAACTCCCGCCGAGAGGGGGAAGTATGCCCCATTTACTGAATAAAGAGGAGTTAAAGTGCATAATATTGCTGGACTCTATCCGCAATGGACTTAATCGGACAGAGGATTGGACATCATTACTCTGAAATGCTCAAATGAATGTATCAAATTGACTTTTCCCAAACTCTGCGTTTTTGAAAATTTATGAATATGTAAATGTGAATATTGAACCAAATAATGTGTTTTCAAATCACTGTCAGCTCAGAAGTGCACGAATGGGGAGCACAGATGGCCTTCTCTACTCACGTCAATATGCACAATAAATCACCTTAATCACTTCTCATGTCCCTCCCAAGTTTCAAAGAGGGCTCCTATAATATAACCCAGCTATACCTTGGCAAACCTAAATTCACTAATCCAAGATGTCCGCCGCATGGCAGGCATTAGCATCTAGTCCTTCCACCATGTCTAGCCCAGCAACAAAACCCAGCTACACCTCGGCCAATCCAAATTTACCATTCCAAGATGTCCGCCGAATGGCAGGCATTAGCATCTAGTCCTTCCACTATGTTTAGTCCTGCCGACATAAAATGTCTAACCCATGGAACACCAATGCACAGCGGATTCGCGCTGCCATTGAAGGGTGAGGAGACTATCGCGTTTCTCCCACCGCCCCACAGCCGCTCCCATCGAGGAGTCAGGTAAGCCCACCCTCGCTAACTACTCAGCCCCCAGACTTAATGCCCTTGTCTTTGGAAACGCTCCCCTAACTTTAACCCCTGTTATTCAGCTTTGAAGCCACGGACCAAACGAAGGAAGCCATCTTTTCCTCCAAGTAACGAAAGTACCCTCATGCGTACTTCTCCCGTGACGGCCGCTCAAAGTATAGCCAGGTAAGCCTTAACCTTAACTCCCTAAAATGCCTGAACTACTACCTTCGAGCAGCCAATTAACGGTAATACTGTTTCACCACTCAGCAGGAATACCCCGTGATCCAAAATTTTCCTGCAGTGAAATTGTATAATCGTACAAAGGAGGCAACCCGTCACCCTCGCGGTCTACCTCGTCCTTACGACCGATCGGAGTGCAGCCAGGTAAGCTGTAAGCCCACCCTCGCTAACAGCTTAGACTTGAATCCCTTGCCCTCAGACTCAATCCCCCTGCCTTGGAAGCGTTCCCCTAACTTTTACCTCTGTTATTCAGCCTTGAAGCTACGGATCCAAACGAAGGAGGCCACCCTTTTCCTCCAAGTAATGGGAAAGTACCCTCGTGGTTAGATCTCCCTTGACGGCCATTCAAAGCATAGCCAGGTAAGCCTTAACCCCATTCCCCAAATACTTGAACTACACCCCCGACCAGCCAAGTAACGGCAATACTGTCTCACCACCCAGCAGGAATACCCCATGATCCACAAACTCTCCTGCAGTGGAATTGTATGAATATAAAAAGGAGGCAACCCACCACCCTTGTGGTCTACCTCCTCCCTACGACTGATCCGAACATAGCCAGGTAAGCTGGAACCCTGTTTCCTTATTCCCGGTCTCAAACCCCACAGTTGCCGTGCTAACGGTAACCTTTTTTACCATATAGCAACAAGCCCTTTGAGCCGGTTAGAGAAACCCACCTCAACATGTCATCACGTGATCTTCTGCTCGTGAAGGTAATAGCCCTCACCCTGGCGTGACAACGACCCACAGACAATCTCACGCCCTCACTACCACTGCAATGCAAACTAAACCAAATCGCCCCCTGCCTGAACCACGCCAATATTGAGCACGTATCACGTTCTACACGAACCAAAAAGTCACTATCCGCATGGATACATTATTTTTAACAGTGGATGACACCTCTATCACTATGTCACTGCGCCGTTTTTTTCACCTCGGCTGTCATTAAGACGAGAAAATATCACAAATTCACCTCACAATAGCCAAATGTTCGTGAGTAGGAATAGATAAATTGCCTTTTTAACTTGCACATGGGCCCTGTCGATTGATTTTTAAATTCTTACCATTTCAGGCGGATGCCTTACTATGTGTTTCTATTTTTCCCCCCCTTTTTTCTCACAGGCATTCGCATTGTAAAACAGGCATTAATTGTAAACTGTCCTGATGATGATCCCAATTATTTTTGAGCCTTTAGGGATCGAAACGTCGACGCTTTAAACAGTGTAACATATGACTTAACATGTATATTTGAATGTTTACACTGTGGGGTGTACTGTATGAAACTATTTATTGAGATCGCAAGCCACCCTCTGGCTCTATAAATTTGTCTCTTGCCTGAAAAACTTCTTTCCTTTTCCTATCTCTCTTGGTTCTATTGGCCTTTCAACTTCTCTGGGATAGGTACAGGACTGTACCCTATTCTGTTGCTCATTTTTGTCTTCCTTAGACAATTGTTATTATATATTATTCCTTAATAAATTCACGCCCGGCTGGGCGTTGAGAAAAAATATAGTACTGATCGTGGTCTATATTATTATTCTTTTGCCATATTGAAAATCCTTAGGACCCCTGTTGTCTATAATAAGTAAACTAACCCATGGTCCGAAGGCCCCTGTTGGGTTCCCTTGTGTTCCAAAACGACTTGAGCGCAAACGCTGGTTTGCAAGGTCTTTAATCCTGTCCAAACTAATTAGTTTGGGTCCCCTAGTACCTAGTACTTTTTTACCCCACTGTTCATATACTTATCCCACACGGAGAATTCCCTTCTATTTCTCCAGCCCCTTTCCTTCACCTTTACGACAGGGTTACTATGTCAAATCTGGCCCCATTGTACACAGATGATTATTTAAAACATCTTTGCTCTGGACCCTCATTGCTTTCAGAAAATGCAGACATCTCTAATCAAATCAATAACTCACTTCCAGAACAATTAGAAAAACTGAAGAAAAAGCAAGTCCGCCTACAGTTAATGGTGTTGATGTTAACTGACTATCTTAAAGCTGAGGTCATTCCCTTGGGCCTCCAAGTCCGGAATGTATCAGGTATTTTCACGGACAACCCGAAATATATATCAGGCTTTAGCTACATAGGGACCACTTGCTCCCGCCATTGGCTTGCACTGGGCATTGATATAGCATCTGAAACCCTGAAATCATTAGAGATAGAAATTGCAGATATTCTAAAACAGCTTGAGGCTCCTGACACTATTGCTGACAGCAAAAAACTAATAGAACAGATAGACAAAAGTGTTGCAGAGTTCCATAGAATTGAGCAAAATAAAAAGTCAAACAAAGTCAAAAAGGACATAAAATTCTATAACATTGAAGCAACCTATCCTTACTTGCAAAACATTTTTTATACGACTAAGGCCTACAATAACCCCCAACAAAATAGACCGTGGGGCAGATTCAATAGGAGACAAAACTTGGTTGGTTTCTCCGATACTTCAGCCGAATCGTCTGATAATTTGGACGCAGGCGAAGGATCCAGTACTTCGAGACGTGGTGGAGCACACCAGAATTCGAATACTTTTTTACCGAGAGGCCAACAAGAACCGCCACAACGATGGCGCGTCAAAAAACCCCAGAGATGGGTCAACCCACCAGGGGAACGGAGGACCAGGAACAATTACTACCAGTGGTAACACAGACTATCTCCACAGTAGATACCATTCCAATTTTTAATCTTTCCACCCATTTGCTGGCCCAAGATGAACTCTCTCTCTTGAAAAAAGGCCTCACCTTTGTTCCAACTGTGGCACCTAATTATATGGAACTACACACTGAACTTTTAAGATTCTTCAGACGAGTGCGTTTAAAAGCATTTTTTCAAATTCACCCATCCCCAGAAACAAATGCCCAAACTCCCTTCCGCCCTCCTTCAACCTTTCTACCATCGGCTAGTATGATACCGTCAGAGGTCACCACATTTGAGAAACTAGTGCTCAAAGACCTCTCAAATATGAAAGAACAAAGAAAGTTCATACCATATAATATCACGCTAAAAGAAAAAGAAGCCATTGGCTCTCTAAAAAATAATGATTTGATTGTGATTAAAAGTGCTGATAAAGGGGGTGGCATTGTCATACAGGAACTTGACTCCTACACAGCTGAAATCCAAAGACAGCTAGGTAATACAGACCATTACCTTAGGCTTGCATCTAATCCAACCAAGGCCATTCAAGAAATAATCCAAAAAAGTAACAGCAGAGGCATTGGAAGAAGGTTTCTTGACTAAAAAAGAATTTAATTATTTAAATGTAAAAAGTCCAAGAACCCCGGTAATATATACTTTACCGAAGATTCATAAAAATCTCAGTGCCCCCCCAGGTCGCCCAATTGTTTCGGCATGTGGTTCAGTATTGGAACCCCTAGGGGCATATGTCGATTTCTTTATCAAGGAATTTGTTCCTCCGACACTCTGCTACGTACGTGACTCCATGTCCATGATTAACCTGATCGAGCACCATCCCTTCAACCCCCTTACCGATACCCTTTGCACTATGGACGTGGAGTCCCTGTATACGAATATACCACAAACAGCGGCTTTACTTGTCATACAGAGAACTTTAGACAACCGCCCCCGCCCACATGCAATTCCAACTTCTTTCATCTGTAAACTTTTGGAACTTTGTTTGACTAAGAATTTTTTCACATTCCAAGGTCACTTTTATCAACAAATCAACGGGACCTCCATGGGCGCTATTTTTGCCCCAAACTTGGCCATATTGTTCATGGACGAAATAGAAAGACAGACCATCCTTGTGCCCTCCAATCCCTTCTTCTCCGGTGTCATCATGTGGCGCAGATACATTGATGACATCTTCATGCTATGGAGATTAGACTTCAATGTACTGCCTCACTTTTTACACTGGATGAACAATAACTGTCTGGGACTCCAATTTACCTCCGCAACTGACAAAAACTCCATAAATTTCCTGGATTTGACAATTTTTCACCAAGAGGGTGAGTTGTTTACAAAGCTTTACAGAAAGCCCACAGAGAGAAATACCCTGTTAGAGTATTCAAGTAATCACCCTAGGGCATTGAGGGACTCCTTACCGTTTTCCCAATTCTTACGAATTAGGCGAAACTGTTCCCATAAGGAAGATTATTTTCGAGAAAGTACAACCTTAGCCACTAAACTTAAAAACAGGGGCTATCCAAGAAAAATTGTCAAAAATGCTCTCAAAAGGGCGTGGTACCGCCCCCGCGAGACGCTCCTCGTCCCAAACCCAAAGAAAAACATGGACAGAATAGCCTGTGTGACAACATTCTCTCCCATTTCCAACAACTTAAGGAAAATGATCCTAAGACATTGGCCAGTGATTAATGCGGGAATTCTGGATTTAGAACGCCCTCTGTTTGCATTCAAAAAGAGTAAGAACCTGAAGGACCATTTGGTTCGGGCAGCACTTCCCAGTCCGACCCATTCTTCCACTCTTGAGTCAGCATGGGGTCTGTCCCCCACAGTTGGACACGTCAAATGTGGTGGCTGTAGTCTGTAACTTAACAATTGAAGGTAAAAGTTTTGTGTTTGAGAATGTCACCTTTAAATGCAACACACTTACAAACTGTAATACCAGCAACGTAATCTATTTGATCCAATGTCCATGCAACAAAAATTATGTTGGGCAAACATCTCAAAAAATCAAGACCAGGATATGCCAACATAGGAGCCGCATTAGATGCCATACGCCTAATGCTCCACTGGTGGAACACTTCCTGGAATGCAACCATAATGAGGACAACATCCGCTGGACTGTATTGAAGTCAGTGAAACTCCCGCCGAGAGGGGGAAGTATGCCCCATTTACTGAATAAAGAGGAGTTAAAGTGCATAATATTGCTGGACTCTATCCGCAATGGACTTAATCGGACAGAGGATTGGACATCATTACTCTGAAATGCTCAAATGAATGTATCAAATTGACTTTTCCCAAACTCTGCGTTTTTGAAAATTTATGAATATGTAAATGTGAATATTGAACCAAATAATGTGTTTTCAAATCACTGTCAGCTCAGAAGTGCACGAATGGGGAGCACAGATGGCCTTCTCTACTCACGTCAATATGCACAATAAATCACCTTAATCACTTCTCATGTCCCTCCCAAGCTTCAAAGAGGGCTCCTATAATATAACCCAGCTATACCTTGGCCAACCTAAATTCACTAATCCAAGATGTCCGCCGCATGGCAGGCATTAGCATCTAGTCCTTCCACCATGTCTAGCCCAGCAACAAAACCCAGCTACACCTCGGCCAATCCAAATTTACCATTCCAAGATGTCCGCCGAATGGCAGGCATTAGCATCTAGTCCTTCCACTATGTTTAGTCCTGCCGACATAAAATGTCTAACCCACGGAACACCAATGCACAGCGGATTCGCGCTGCCATTGAAGGGTGAGGAGACTATCGCGTTTCTCCCACCGCCCCACAGCCGCTCCCATCGAGGAGTCAGGTAAGCCCACCCTCGTTAACTACTCAGCCCCCAGACTTAATCCCCTTGTCTTCGGAAACGCTCCCCTAACTTTAACCCCTGTTATTCAGCTTTGAAGCCACGGACCAAACGAAGGAAGCCACCTTTTCCTCCAAGTAACGAAAGTACCCTCATGCGTACTTCTCCCGTGACGGCCGCTCAAAGTATAGCCAGGTAAGCCTTAACCTTAACTCCCTAAAATGCCTGAACTACTACCTTCGAGCAGCCAATTAACGGTAATACTGTTTCACCGCTCAGCAGGAATACCCCGTGATCCAAAATTTTCCTGCAGTGAAATTGTATAATCGTACAAAGGAGGCAACCCGTCACCCTCGCGGTCTACCTCGTCCTTACGACCGATCGGAGTGCAGCCAGGTAAGCTGTAAGCCCACCCTCGCTAACAGCTTAGACTTGAATCCCTTGCCCTCAGACTCAATCCCCCTGCCTTGGAAGCGTTCCCCTAACTTTTACCTCTGTTATTCAGCCTTGAAGCTACGGATCCAAACGAAGGAGGCCACCCTTTTCCTCCAAGTAATGGGAAAGTACCCTCGTCATTAGATCTCCCTTGACGGCCATTCAAAGCATAGCCAGGTAAGCCTTAACCCCATTCCCCAAATACTTGAACTACACCCCCGACCAGCCAAGTAACGGCAATACTGTCTCACCACCCAGCAGGAATACCCCATGATCCACAAACTCTCCTGCAGTGGAATTGTATGAATATAAAAAGGAGGCAACCCACCACCCTTGTGGTCTACCTCCTCCCTACGACTGATCCGAGCATAGCCAGGTAAGCTGGAACCCTGTTTCCTTATTCCCGGTCTCAAAGCCCACAGTTGCCGTGCTAACGGTAACCTTTTTTACCATATAGCAACAAGCCCTTTGAGCCGGGTAGAGAAACCCACCTCAACATGTCATCACGTGATCTTCTGCTCGTGAAGGTAATAGCCCTCACCCTGGCGTGACAACGACCCACAGACAATCTCACGCCCTCACTACCACTGCAATGCAAACTAAACCAAATCGCCCCCTGCCTGAACCACGCCAATATTGAGCACGTATCACGTTCTACACGAACCAAAAAGTCACTATCCGCATGGATACATTATTTTTAACAGTGGATGACACCTCTATCACTATGTCACTGCGCCGTTTTTTTCACCTCGGCTGTCATTAAGACGAGAAAATATCACAAATTCACCTCACAATAGCCAAATGTTCGTGAGTAGGAATAGATAAATTGCCTTTTTAACTTGCACATGGGCCCTGTCGATTGATTTTTAAATTCTTACCATTTCAGGCGGATGCCTTACTATGTGTTTCTATTTTTCCCCCCCTTTTTTCTCACAGGCATTCGCATTGTAAAACAGGCATTAATTGTAAACTGTCCTGATGATGATCCCAATTAATTTTGAGCCTTTAGGGATCGAAACGTCGACGCTTTAAACAGTGTAACATATGACTTAACATGTATATTTGAATGTTTACACTGTGGGGTGTACTGTATGAAACTATTTATTGAGATCGCAAGCCACCCTCTGGCTCTATAAATTTGTCTCTTGCCTGAAAAACTTCTTTCCTTTTCCTATCTCTCTTGGTTCTATTGGCCTTTCAACTTCTCTGGGATAGGTACAGGACTGTACCCTATTCTGTTGCTCATTTTTGTCTTCCTTAGACAATTGTTATTATATATTATTCCTTAATAAATTCACGCCCGGCTGGGCGTTGAGAAAAAATATAGTACTGATCGTGGTCTATATTATTATTCTTTTGCCATATTGAAAATCCTTAGGACCCCTGTTGTCTATAATAAGTAAACTAACCCATGGTCCGAAGGCCCCTGTTGGGTTCCCTTGTGTTCCAAAACGACTTGAGCGCAAACGCTGGTTTGCAAGGTCTTTAATCCTGTCCAAACTAATTAGTTTGGGTCCCCTAGTACCTAGTACTTTTTTACCCCACTGTTCATATACTTATCCCACACGGAGAATTCCCTTCTATTTCTCCAGCCCCTTTCCTTCACCTTTACGACAGGGTTACTATGTCAAATCTGGCCCCATTGTACACAGATGATTATTTAAAACATCTTTGCTCTGGACCCTCATTGCTTTCAGAAAATGCAGACATCTCTAATCAAATCAATAACTCACTTCCAGAACAATTAGAAAAACTGAAGAAAAAGCAAGTCCGCCTACAGTTAATGGTGTTGATGTTAACTGACTATCTTAAAGCTGAGGTCATTCCCTTGGGCCTCCAAGTCCGGAATGTATCAGGTATTTTCACGGACAACCCGAAATATATATCAGGCTTTAGCTACATAGGGACCACTTGCTCCCGCCATTGGCTTGCACTGGGCATTGATATAGCATCTGAAACCCTGAAATCATTAGAGATAGAAATTGCAGATATTCTAAAACAGCTTGAGGCTCCTGACACTATTGCTGACAGCAAAAAACTAATAGAACAGATAGACAAAAGTGTTGCAGAGTTCCATAGAATTGAGCAAAATAAAAAGTCAAACAAAGTCAAAAAGGACATAAAATTCTATAACATTGAAGCAACCTATCCTTACTTGCAAAAAATTTTTTATACGACTAAGGCCTACAATAACCCCCAACAAAATAGACCGTGGGGCAGATTCAATAGGAGACAAAACTTGGTTGGTTTCTCCGATACTTCAGCCGAATCGTCTGATAATTTGGACGCAGGCGAAGGATCCAGTACTTCGAGACGTGGTGGAGCACACCAGAATTCGAATACTTTTTTACCGAGAGGCCAACAAGAACCGCCACAACGATGGCGCGTCAAAAAACCCCAGAGATGGGTCAACCCACCAGGGGAACGGAGGACCAGGAACAATTACTACCAGTGGTAACACAGACTATCTCCACAGTAGATACCATTCCAATTTTTAATCTTTCCACCCATTTGCTGGCCCAAGATGAACTCTCTCTCTTGAAAAAAGGCCTCACCTTTGTTCCAACTGTGGCACCTAATTATATGGAACTACACACTGAACTTTTAAGATTCTTCAGACGAGTGCGTTTAAAAGCATTTTTTCAAATTCACCCATCCCCAGAAACAAATGCCCAAACTCCCTTCCGCCCTCCTTCAACCTTTCTACCATCGGCTAGTATGATACCGTCAGAGGTCACCACATTTGAGAAACTAGTGCTCAAAGACCTCTCAAATATGAAAGAACAAAGAAAGTTCATACCATATAATATCACGCTAAAAGAAAAAGAAGCCATTGGCTCTCTAAAAAATAATGATTTGATTGTGATTAAAAGTGCTGATAAAGGGGGTGGCATTGTCATACAGGAACTTGACTCCTACACAGCTGAAATCCAAAGACAGCTAGGTAATACAGACCATTACCTTAGGCTTGCATCTAATCCAACCAAGGCCATTCAAGAAATAATCCAAAAAATAACAGCAGAGGCATTGGAAGAAGGTTTCTTGACTAAAAAAGAATTTAATTATTTAAATGTAAAAAGTCCAAGAACCCCGGTAATATATACTTTACCGAAGATTCATAAAAATCTCAGTGCCCCCCCAGGTCGCCCAATTGTTTCGGCATGTGGTTCAGTATTGGAACCCCTAGGGGCATATGTCGATTTCTTTATCAAGGAATTTGTTCCTCCGACACTCTGCTACGTACGTGACTCCATGTCCATGATTAACCTGATCGAGCACCATCCCTTCAACCCCCTTACCGATACCCTTTGCACTATGGACGTGGAGTCCCTGTATACGAATATACCACAAACAGCGGCTTTACTTATCATACAGAGAACTTTAGACAACCGCCCCCGCCCACATGCAATTCCAACTTCTTTCATCTGTAAACTTTTGGAACTTTGTTTGACTAAGAATTTTTTCACATTCCAAGGTCACTTTTATCAACAAATCAACGGGACCTCCATGGGCGCTATTTTTGCCCCAAACTTGGCCATATTGTTCATGGACGAAATAGAAAGACAGACCATCCTTGTGCCCTCCAATCCCTTCTTCTCCGGTGTCATCATGTGGCGCAGATACATTGATGACATCTTCATGCTATGGAGATTAGACTTCAATGTACTGCCTCACTTTTTACACTGGATGAACAATAACTGTCTGGGACTCCAATTTACCTCCGCAACTGACAAAAACTCCATAAATTTCCTGGATTTGACAATTTTTCACCAAGAGGGTGAGTTGTTTACAAAGCTTTACAGAAAGCCCACAGAGAGAAATACCCTGTTAGAGTATTCAAGTAATCACCCTAGGGCATTGAGGGACTCCTTACCGTTTTCCCAATTCTTACGAATTAGGCGAAACTGTTCCCATAAGGAAGATTATTTTCGAGAAAGTACAACCTTAGCCACTAAACTTAAAAACAGGGGCTATCCAAGAAAAATTGTCAAAAATGCTCTCAAAAGGGCGTGGTACCGCCCCCGCGAGACGCTCCTCGTCCCAAACCCAAAGAAAAACATGGACAGAATAGCCTGTGTGACAACATTCTCTCCCATTTCCAACAACTTAAGGAAAATGATCCTAAGACATTGGCCAGTGATTAATGCGGGAATTCTGGATTTAGAACGCCCTCTGTTTGCATTCAAAAAGAGTAAGAACCTGAAGGACCATTTGGTTCGGGCAGCACTTCCCAGTCCGACCCATTCTTCCACTCTTGAGTCAGCATGGGGTCTGTCCCCCACAGTTGGACACGTCAAATGTGGTGGCTGTACAGTCTGTAACTTAACAATTGAAGGTAAAAGTTTTGTGTTTGAGAATGTCACCTTTAAATGCAACACACTTACAAACTGTAATACCAGCAACGTAATCTATTTGATCCAATGTCCATGCAACAAAAATTATGTTGGGCAAACATCTCAAAAAATCAAGACCAGGATATGCCAACATAGGAGCCGCATTAGATGCCATACGCCTAATGCTCCACTGGTGGAACACTTCCTGGAATGCAACCATAATGAGGACGACATCCGCTGGACTGTATTGAAGTCAGTGAAACTCCCGCCGAGAGGGGGAAGTATGCCCCATTTACTGAATAAAGAGGAGTTAAAGTGCATAATATTGCTGGACTCTATCCGCAATGGACTTAATCGGACAGAGGATTGGACATCATTACTCTGAAATGCTCAAATGAATGTATCAAATTGACTTTTCCCAAACTCTGCGTTTTTGAAAATTTATGAATATGTAAATGTGAATATTGAACCAAATAATGTGTTTTCAAATCACTGTCAGCTCAGAAGTGCACGAATGGGGAGCACAGATGGCCTTCTCTACTCACGTCAATATGCACAATAAATCACCTTAATCACTTCTCATGTCCCTCCCAAGCTTCAAAGAGGGCTCCTATAATATAACCCAGCTATACCTTGGCCAACCTAAATTCACTAATCCAAGATGTCCGCCGCATGGCAGGCATTAGCATCTAGTCCTTCCACCATGTCTAGCCCAGCAACAAAACCCAGCTACACCTCGGCCAATCCAAATTTACCATTCCAAGATGTCCGCCGAATGGCAGGCATTAGCATCTAGTCCTTCCACTATGTTTAGTCCTGCCGACATAAAATGTCTAACCCACGGAACACCAATGCACAGCGGATTCGCGCTGCCATTGAAGGGTGAGGAGACTATCGCGTTTCTCCCACCGCCCCACAGCCGCTCCCATCGAGGAGTCAGGTAAGCCCACCCTCGTTAACTACTCAGCCCCCAGACTTAATCCCCTTGTCTTCGGAAACGCTCCCCTAACTTTAACCCCTGTTATTCAGCTTTGAAGCCACGGACCAAACGAAGGAAGCCACCTTTTCCTCCAAGTAACGAAAGTACCCTCATGCGTACTTCTCCCGTGACGGCCGCTCAAAGTATAGCCAGGTAAGCCTTAACCTTAACTCCCTAAAATGCCTGAACTACTACCTTCGAGCAGCCAATTAACGGTAATACTGTTTCACCGCTCAGCAGGAATACCCCGTGATCCAAAATTTTCCTGCAGTGAAATTGTATAATCGTACAAAGGAGGCAACCCGTCACCCTCGCGGTCTACCTCGTCCTTACGACCGATCGGAGTGCAGCCAGGTAAGCTGTAAGCCCACCCTCGCTAACAGCTTAGACTTGAATCCCTTGCCCTCAGACTCAATCCCCCTGCCTTGGAAGCGTTCCCCTAACTTTTACCTCTGTTATTCAGCCTTGAAGCTACGGATCCAAACGAAGGAGGCCACCCTTTTCCTCCAAGTAATGGGAAAGTACCCTCGTCATTAGATCTCCCTTGACGGCCATTCAAAGCATAGCCAGGTAAGCCTTAACCCCATTCCCCAAATACTTGAACTACACCCCCGACCAGCCAAGTAACGGCAATACTGTCTCACCACCCAGCAGGAATACCCCATGATCCACAAACTCTCCTGCAGTGGAATTGTATGAATATAAAAAGGAGGCAACCCACCACCCTTGTGGTCTACCTCCTCCCTACGACTGATCCGAGCATAGCCAGGTAAGCTGGAACCCTGTTTCCTTATTCCCGGTCTCAAAGCCCACAGTTGCCGTGCTAACGGTAACCTTTTTTACCATATAGCAACAAGCCCTTTGAGCCGGTTAGAGAAACCCACCTCAACATGTCATCACGTGATCTTCTGCTCGTGAAGGTAATAGCCCTCACCCTGGCGTGACAACGACCCACAGACAATCTCACGCCCTCACTACCACTGCAATGCAAACTAAACCAAATCGCCCCCTGCCTGAACCACGCCAATATTGAGCACGTATCACGTTCTACACGAACCAAAAAGTCACTATCCGCATGGATACATTATTTTTAACAGTGGATGACACCTCTATCACTATGTCACTGCGCCGTTTTTTTCACCTCGGCTGTCATTAAGACGAGAAAATATCACAAATTCACCTCACAATAGCCAAATGTTCGTGAGTAGGAATAGATAAATTGCCTTTTTAACTTGCACATGGGCCCTGTCGATTGATTTTTAAATTCTTACCATTTCAGGCGGATGCCTTACTATGTGTTTCTATTTTTCCCCCCCTTTTTTCTCACAGGCATTCGCATTGTAAAACAGGCATTAATTGTAAACTGTCCTGATGATGATCCCAATTAATTTTGAGCCTTTAGGGATCGAAACGTCGACGCTTTAAACAGTGTAACATATGACTTAACATGTATATTTGAATGTTTACACTGTGGGGTGTACTGTATGAAACTATTTATTGAGATCGCAAGCCACCCTCTGGCTCTATAAATTTGTCTCTTGCCTGAAAAACTTCTTTCCTTTTCCTATCTCTCTTGGTTCTATTGGCCTTTCAACTTCTCTGGGATAGGTACAGGACTGTACCCTATTCTGTTGCTCATTTTTGTCTTCCTTAGACAATTGTTATTATATATTATTCCTTAATAAATTCACGCCCGGCTGGGCGTTGAGAAAAAATATAGTACTGATCGTGGTCTATATTATTATTCTTTTGCCATATTGAAAATCCTTAGGACCCCTGTTGTCTATAATAAGTAAACTAACCCATGGTCCGAAGGCCCCTGTTGGGTTCCCTTGTGTTCCAAAACGACTTGAGCGCAAACGCTGGTTTGCAAGGTCTTTAATCCTGTCCAAACTAATTAGTTTGGGTCCCCTAGTACCTAGTACTTTTTTACCCCACTGTTCATATACTTATCCCACACGGAGAATTCCCTTCTATTTCTCCAGCCCCTTTCCTTCACCTTTACGACAGGGTTACTATGTCAAATCTGGCCCCATTGTACACAGATGATTATTTAAAACATCTTTGCTCTGGACCCTCATTGCTTTCAGAAAATGCAGACATCTCTAATCAAATCAATAACTCACTTCCAGAACAATTAGAAAAACTGAAGAAAAAGCAAGTCCGCCTACAGTTAATGGTGTTGATGTTAACTGACTATCTTAAAGCTGAGGTCATTCCCTTGGGCCTCCAAGTCCGGAATGTATCAGGTATTTTCACGGACAACCCGAAATATATATCAGGCTTTAGCTACATAGGGACCACTTGCTCCCGCCATTGGCTTGCACTGGGCATTGATATAGCATCTGAAACCCTGAAATCATTAGAGATAGAAATTGCAGATATTCTAAAACAGCTTGAGGCTCCTGACACTATTGCTGACAGCAAAAAACTAATAGAACAGATAGACAAAAGTGTTGCAGAGTTCCATAGAATTGAGCAAAATAAAAAGTCAAACAAAGTCAAAAAGGACATAAAATTCTATAACATTGAAGCAACCTATCCTTACTTGCAAAAAATTTTTTATACGACTAAGGCCTACAATAACCCCCAACAAAATAGACCGTGGGGCAGATTCAATAGGAGACAAAACTTGGTTGGTTTCTCCGATACTTCAGCCGAATCGTCTGATAATTTGGACGCAGGCGAAGGATCCAGTACTTCGAGACGTGGTGGAGCACACCAGAATTCGAATACTTTTTTACCGAGAGGCCAACAAGAACCGCCACAACGATGGCGCGTCAAAAAACCCCAGAGATGGGTCAACCCACCAGGGGAACGGAGGACCAGGAACAATTACTACCAGTGGTAACACAGACTATCTCCACAGTAGATACCATTCCAATTTTTAATCTTTCCACCCATTTGCTGGCCCAAGATGAACTCTCTCTCTTGAAAAAAGGCCTCACCTTTGTTCCAACTGTGGCACCTAATTATATGGAACTACACACTGAACTTTTAAGATTCTTCAGACGAGTGCGTTTAAAAGCATTTTTTCAAATTCACCCATCCCCAGAAACAAATGCCCAAACTCCCTTCCGCCCTCCTTCAACCTTTCTACCATCGGCTAGTATGATACCGTCAGAGGTCACCACATTTGAGAAACTAGTGCTCAAAGACCTCTCAAATATGAAAGAACAAAGAAAGTTCATACCATATAATATCACGCTAAAAGAAAAAGAAGCCATTGGCTCTCTAAAAAATAATGATTTGATTGTGATTAAAAGTGCTGATAAAGGGGGTGGCATTGTCATACAGGAACTTGACTCCTACACAGCTGAAATCCAAAGACAGCTAGGTAATACAGACCATTACCTTAGGCTTGCATCTAATCCAACCAAGGCCATTCAAGAAATAATCCAAAAAATAACAGCAGAGGCATTGGAAGAAGGTTTCTTGACTAAAAAAGAATTTAATTATTTAAATGTAAAAAGTCCAAGAACCCCGGTAATATATACTTTACCGAAGATTCATAAAAATCTCAGTGCCCCCCCAGGTCGCCCAATTGTTTCGGCATGTGGTTCAGTATTGGAACCCCTAGGGGCATATGTCGATTTCTTTATCAAGGAATTTGTTCCTCCGACACTCTGCTACGTACGTGACGCCATGTCCATGATTAACCTGATCGAGCACCATCCCTTCAACCCCCTTACCGATACCCTTTGCACTATGGACGTGGAGTCCCTGTATACGAATATACCACAAACAGCGGCTTTACTTATCATACAGAGAACTTTAGACAACCGCCCCCGCCCACATGCAATTCCAACTTCTTTCATCGGTAAACTTTTGGAACTTTGTTTGACTAAGAATTTTTTCACATTCCAAGGTCACTTTTATCAACAAATCAACGGGACCTCCATGGGCGCTATTTTTGCCCCAAACTTGGCCATATTGTTCATGGACGAAATAGAAAGACAGACCATCCTTGTGCCCTCCAATCCCTTCTTCTCCGGTGTCATCATGTGGCGCAGATACATTGATGACATCTTCATGCTATGGAGATTAGACTTCAATGTACTGCCTCACTTTTTACACTGGATGAACAATAACTGTCTGGGACTCCAATTTACCTCCGCAACTGACAAAAACTCCATAAATTTCCTGGATTTGACAATTTTTCACCAAGAGGGTGAGTTGTTTACAAAGCTTTACAGAAAGCCCACAGAGAGAAATACCCTGTTAGAGTATTCAAGTAATCACCCTAGGGCATTGAGGGACTCCTTACCGTTTTCCCAATTCTTACGAATTAGGCGAAACTGTTCCCATAAGGAAGATTATTTTCGAGAAAGTACAACCTTAGCCACTAAACTTAAAAACAGGGGCTATCCAAGAAAAATTGTCAAAAATGCTCTCAAAAGGGCGTGGTACCGCCCCCGCGAGACGCTCCTCGTCCCAAACCCAAAGAAAAACATGGACAGAATAGCCTGTGTGACAACATTCTCTCCCATTTCCAACAACTTAAGGAAAATGATCCTAAGACATTGGCCAGTGATTAATGCGGGAATTCTGGATTTAGAACGCCCTCTGTTTGCATTCAAAAAGAGTAAGAACCTGAAGGACCATTTGGTTCGGGCAGCACTTCCCAGTCCGACCCATTCTTCCACTCTTGAGTCAGCATGGGGTCTGTCCCCCACAGTTGGACACGTCAAATGTGGTGGCTGTACAGTCTGTAACTTAACAATTGAAGGTAAAAGTTTTGTGTTTGAGAATGTCACCTTTAAATGCAACACACTTACAAACTGTAATACCAGCAACGTAATCTATTTGATCCAATGTCCATGCAACAAAAATTATGTTGGGCAAACATCTCAAAAAATCAAGACCAGGATATGCCAACATAGGAGCCGCATTAGATGCCATACGCCTAATGCTCCACTGGTGGAACACTTCCTGGAATGCAACCATAATGAGGACGACATCCGCTGGACTGTATTGAAGTCAGTGAAACTCCCGCCGAGAGGGGGAAGTATGCCCCATTTACTGAATAAAGAGGAGTTAAAGTGCATAATATTGCTGGACTCTATCCGCAATGGACTTAATCGGACAGAGGATTGGACATCATTACTCTGAAATGCTCAAATGAATGTATCAAATTGACTTTTCCCAAACTCTGCGTTTTTGAAAATTTATGAATATGTAAATGTGAATATTGAACCAAATAATGTGTTTTCAAATCACTGTCAGCTCAGAAGTGCACGAATGGGGAGCACAGATGGCCTTCTCTACTCACGTCAATATGCACAATAAATCACCTTAATCACTTCTCATGTCCCTCCCAAGCTTCAAAGAGGGCTCCTATAATATAACCCAGCTATACCTTGGCCAACCTAAATTCACTAATCCAAGATGTCCGCCGCATGGCAGGCATTAGCATCTAGTCCTTCCACCATGTCTAGCCCAGCAACAAAACCCAGCTACACCTCGGCCAATCCAAATTTACCATTCCAAGATGTCCGCCGAATGGCAGGCATTAGCATCTAGTCCTTCCACTATGTTTAGTCCTGCCGACATAAAATGTCTAACCCACGGAACACCAATGCACAGCGGATTCGCGCTGCCATTGAAGGGTGAGGAGACTATCGCGTTTCTCCCACCGCCCCACAGCCGCTCCCATCGAGGAGTCAGGTAAGCCCACCCTCGTTAACTACTCAGCCCCCAGACTTAATCCCCTTGTCTTCGGAAACGCTCCCCTAACTTTAACCCCTGTTATTCAGCTTTGAAGCCACGGACCAAACGAAGGAAGCCACCTTTTCCTCCAAGTAACGAAAGTACCCTCATGCGTACTTCTCCCGTGACGGCCGCTCAAAGTATAGCCAGGTAAGCCTTAACCTTAACTCCCTAAAATGCCTGAACTACTACCTTCGAGCAGCCAATTAACGGTAATACTGTTTCACCGCTCAGCAGGAATACCCCGTGATCCAAAATTTTCCTGCAGTGAAATTGTATAATCGTACAAAGGAGGCAACCCGTCACCCTCGCGGTCTACCTCGTCCTTACGACCGATCGGAGTGCAGCCAGGTAAGCTGTAAGCCCACCCTCGCTAACAGCTTAGACTTGAATCCCTTGCCCTCAGACTCAATCCCCCTGCCTTGGACGCGTTCCCCTAACTTTTACCTCTGTTATTCAGCCTTGAGGCTACGGATCCAAACGAAGGAGGCCACCCTTTTCCTCCAAGTAATGGGAAAGTACCCTCGTCATTAGATCTCCCTTGACGGCCATTCAAAGCATAGCCAGGTAAGCCTTAACCCCATTCCCCAAATACTTGAACTACACCCCCGACCAGCCAAGTAACGGCAATACTGTCTCACCACCCAGCAGGAATACCCCATGATCCACAAACTCTCCTGCAGTGGAATTGTATGAATATAAAAAGGAGGCAACCCACCACCCTTGTGGTCTACCTCCTCCCTACGACTGATCCGAGCATAGCCAGGTAAGCTGGAACCCTGTTTCCTTATTCCCGGTCTCAAAGCCCACAGTTGCCGTGCTAACGGTAACCTTTTTTACCATATAGCAACAAGCCCTTTGAGCCGGTTAGAGAAACCCACCTCAACATGTCATCACGTGATCTTCTGCTCGTGAAGGTAATAGCCCTCACCCTGGCGTGACAACGACCCACAGACAATCTCACGCCCTCACTACCACTGCAATGCAAACTAAACCAAATCGCCCCCTGCCTGAACCACGCCAATATTGAGCACGTATCACGTTCTACACAAACCAAAAAGTCACTATCCGCATGGATACATTATTTTTAACAGTGGATGACACCTCTATCACTATGTCACTGCGCCGTTTTTTTCACCTCGGCTGTCATTAAGACGAGAAAATATCACAAATTCACCTTACAATAGCCAAATGTTCGTGAGTAGGAATAGATAAATTGCCTTTTTAACTTGCACATGGGCCCTGTCGATTGATTTTTAAATTCTTACCATTTCAGGCGGATGCCTTACTATGTGTTTCTATTTTTCCCCCCCTTTTTTCTCACAGGCATTCGCATTGTAAAACAGGCATTAATTGTAAACTGTCCTGATGATGATCCCAATTAATTTTGAGCCTTTAGGGATCGAAACGTCGACGCTTTAAACAGTGTAACATATGACTTAACATGTATATTTGAATGTTTACACTGTGGGGTGTACTGTATGAAACTATTTATTGAGATCGCAAGCCACCCTCTGGCTCTATAAATTTGTCTCTTGCCTGAAAAACTTCTTTCCTTTTCCTATCTCTCTTGGTTCTATTGGCCTTTCAACTTCTCTGGGATAGGTACAGGACTGTACCCTATTCTGTTGCTCATTTTTGTCTTCCTTAGACAATTGTTATTATATATTATTCCTTAATAAATTCACGCCCGGCTGGGCGTTGAGAAAAAATATAGTACTGATCGTGGTCTATATTATTATTCTTTTGCCATATTGAAAATCCTTAGGACACCTGTTGTCTATAATAAGGCGTTTCCGCCATTGGCATTATCATGTCAGTTTCCGACAGCCAATCCATGTTGGCCTTTCCGACATGGATTGGCTGTTGGAAACTGACTTTGGGATCACCTAGCAGGGCCCCCTTGCCCCCTAGACTTCCGAACTTGGCCGTAGGTTTACCTATGGTGCCTGCCACAGTGTGCAGGGATGTTTGGAAACATCTATTTTTCTATGGGAGATTATGCTGTGGGCGTTTTCCGCCTGCCACACAAACTCCCATAGAACAATGGATGTTTCATACCCCGCTGTGTGCCGTCATATCCAAATGATTTTTTTTAAAGAAAACAAGGGGAACCAAAAGGTAGCTAAGGACCAAGGGTGTAAGTAATTTCAAGAAACAAAGGTCCTAGGCAAATAAAGGAATCTAAACAAATATAATATAGAACACAATGGTTACTATATAGTTCTGCTGTCCAGCCGGACCAGGGATTTATTTAAGTAGAATAACAGAATAAAATTGAATACAGAAGCAACAATTCTTGAAAGTAGAGCACAGTCCTGTACCGTACTTGTGAGAAGGACAGAATAGTAGAGAGAATTGAAAGAGAGAGTTTCACAGGCAAAGAAACTGAGCAACCTGGACACTTTTTAGATCAGTGTAGGTAGTGTTCTCCAGAGTAGAACATACACAGTAATAAACATTGGTTACATGCATATCCACTTAAAAAAGTCGACGATGTTTCGATCCATTGCTCTAATTATAAGGGATCATCATCAGGACTCTAAATAGGATTATTTTGCCTGGTCTGAATATTACGCCTGTTAAGAAAATGAACAGGGAAAGAGAAAAACAAGGTTTTCTTAAAGGATCAAAAGTGAGAAAAGTCAGCATTTCAAATGGTTATACCACATTTGCAGTACTCGGAAAAGCAGTGAGCCTGCTGGTGTTGTGCCAATAGTGAGGGCCTGTGCAAGGGTGAATTTATGGCGTGCAGACTAGATCGGGTCAAGAGATTGTGACTCGCCTTGGGGCGAAAGTTCCGGTCGGAAATAACCACGTCGTGGTGTGGGTGCTAACCGCGGTGTGATCGTTGTCAAGTATAGCGTATATACACACATGCTTTATAAAGGACTGCAGGCAAAAAAACGTGCATCTCGGTCTGTATGGTGTCAGTTAGAGACTACGGAAGAACAGGTAACATGCCGCAAATGAGGAGGATGTCAAGGGCGATTTACTGCGTGATTAAAACATGTGACTGGGGTGCCGTTCGAAAATAACGTTGTGGCGCCAGTGCTAGCCGCGGTCTCAATTGTATAAATAAGGAGTAAGCAATTGGGACCAAGCTTATTGAAGGGCTATAGCGCAATGATCGTGCAACTCGGCTACTATCGAAGTGGTGACAGGCTATGAGGGAATGGGGTGTGGGGCTTACCTCGGGTGGGAGGGAACTTAGCGTTACTGGTTGCATCCGCAAGTTCGAACCAATTTACCGGGTTTACGAATTGCAAGTTAGGAAGGTCCAACTTGTGCTAAATAGTCAAGAAATGGAGAGTGAATTAGCATCACGGAGATGTGGCATAAATTGCTAGCTAGTGAGATAAAATCAAAAACCTACCGAGAAGATACTCGGTCCGCGGCCATTTGGGATAACAGCTGCGGGGTTGGACGGTCTTTAAATGAGGAGATCCGCTGTGGGTGAAGAAGGGAACGGGTTAGGGGGAGTTGAGGAAAGTGACGGGCGGGCAACCAAGGGATTGTGAGTCTTACCTCGTAACTGAACAATGTCAGGTTAAGTGGTGCAAGGACAGCGAGATTCCGCCGAGGTGCTCTTGCCGTTCGGAACGCCTATGAGTCAAGTCACGGCCATGTTAAAAGGCCGAGGGTTTATGGTCAGGTGATCATGAGCCTAGGTCACGGGCCCGCGGTTGTTAAAGGCATAGACACGTAGGCGTGTGACCGTGGCAGACATCTTATAGTGGTGAGTGCTAGCTTGATTATAGGACGTGAATAACTAATAAAGTGCGTTTAGAGATGCCGCGAGAGAAGGACAACGTGCAGTGACAGTGATTTAAAAACGTGAGCTATACACAGAAGCAGTTTAAACATTCATAAATCACAGGGCTATGTTATGGTTGGTGAGTGGTACAGTATATTGCCCATCTAGACATAAGTCTTATACATTCACATTTCAGAGGGCAATGCTTCAGTTGGTAAGTGGTACCATGTATTGCCCACCTGGATAAAAGTTCGAGGTCATTTGAAAGGTACAGAGTCCAGTTCAGGTGGTCAAGTTCATTTGTGGAGTGATAAGCTACAGTAAGGTAGTCCAGTCCTCACTCCTGTTGAGGCCAGTACATATAGTGTCAAACTGGATGATACTCTTGAGCTCCTCGCGGTTCATGAGTTGAGCTAAGTTGCCGCCTCTCGGTGGTAATTTGACAACCTTGAGGATTGTCCATCGGATATCATCTTCAGTGTGGTTCTTTTCTATGAAATGTTCCACCAGTGGTGCATTAGGAGTCCTGCACCTAATCCGACTCCTATGTTGACAAATGCGAGTCTTCGCTTTCTGAGTAGTCTGTCCCACATACATTTTAGGGCAAGGGCACAATATCACATACACAACATTATTAGAATTACAATTGGAGAAAGATTTCAATTCAACATTGACACCATTATGACAAAAATTGCGTGTCTCTATTGTGTATCCACAAACATTGCATCCACCACATTTTACATGTCCTAGTAGTGGGAGGAGATTCCAATTTGATTCAATAGTTGATCTAGGGGCAGGGGCAGGGAGTGCTGCTCTTACCAGGTGGTCCTTAAGGTTCTTGCTTTTGCGGAAGACAAAAAGGGGTCTCTCTAGGTTAATTGGGCCAACATTATTCGTGGGCCAATGTTTGAGGATAGATTTCCTGATTTTGTGCGACACAGGCGAAAATGTGGTGACACAAGCTATCCTTTCTGATTTGTCACGTACTTTCGGTGTCAATAGAACCTCTCTTGGGCAGTACCATGCTCTTTTGGCTGCATTTTTAACTAACCTTCTCGGATAGCCACGTTGTTTTAGCTTGTTGGATAGAATGTTGGCTTCCCTAAAGTAGTCTGATTTGCATGAACAACTTCGTCTTATCTGTAGGAACTGGGAATATGGCAGAGAGTCTTTTAATGCCCTAGGGTGGTTGCTGTCATAGCTAAGTAGCGTGTTCCGCTCCGTGGGCTTTCCGAAGAGGTGTGTGAGCAGTTCACCTTCTTTGTGATAGATTGTTAGGTCCAGAAATGCAATCTGTTCTTTGTCATGCGAGAGTGTGAATTTTATGTCAGCACAGTTGTTATTCAACCAGTGCAGGAACTGATGTAGCATGTTGATGTACAGATTCCATATAAGGAAAATATCATCAATATATCGACGCCACACTCCAATGCCTGAATGAAAAGGGTTAGTCTCTGACAAGATTGAACCAGTTTCCAATGCATCCATAAAGAGAATTGCCAGGTTGGGGGCAAAAATAGCCCCCATGGAAGTCCCCTTTATCTGTTGATAATAAACATTATCGAAGATGAAGAAATTCCTGGTCAAACATAACTCAAGGAGTTGGAGAATGAAAAGAGTTGGTATTTTATGTGTGTGTGGGCGAGAGTCAAGTTTTTTCTGGATGACAAGTAGAGCCGCTGTCTGGGGGATGTTCGTATACAACAACTCTACATCCAGTGTGCATAAGGTATTGACTAGAGGGTCAAAAGGGCAGTGTTCAACTAGGTTAACCATGGACATAGTGTCCCTAACATAGCAGATGGTTCCTGGCACAAAATCTTTTATGAAAAAATCCACAAAGGCACCCAATGGTTCAAGGACTGACCCGCAGGTGGAAACAATTGGTCTACACGGGGGATTGTCAATGCTTTTGTGCACTTTAGGGAGAGTGTATATGACTGGTAGACGTGGAGTTTTTACATTAAGGAAATTGAACTCCTTCTTGCTCAAAAAACCTTCTGCACAAGCATCGGAAGTAAATCTGTGTACAGTTTCCTGGATGTTCTTAGTGGGGTTCCCCGCTAGCCTTTGATAATGGTCTTTATTCGCTAGTTGGCGTAGGATTTCCTCTTTGTAGGAATCAATGTTCTGAAGGACAATCCCGCCTCCCTTATCTGCACTTTTTATTATTAGTGAAGGATTGTTCTTCAGTGTGCTTATGGCATCCTTCTCTACACGGGAAATATTGTAGGGAATAAACAATTTTTTCTTCTCTAGGGCTTGAAGGTCCTTTTGGACTAGTTTTTCAAAAGTCACGATTTCAGAGGTGTGGATGGTGGGCGAAAGGGTGTGCTCGAGTGGATAGCGGGTGAAGGATGTAGTTGGAAGAAGGCTTTTAAACGGATTAGCCTGAAGAATCTCAAGAGTTCCGTTTGTAGGTCCATAAAATTAGGACGAATCGTTGGAACAAACGATAAGCCTTTTTTGAAATCCAAATGATGCAGTCGGAACTGCAGACCAGAGTTAGGTCGGTTCCCATTCCACAGCGGTGGCAACATCGTAAAAAGGGCCTAAATAGAGTGCAAAATCATTCTTCTAACTCCCACTATGTACTTAGACTAAAGGGCAGGTGTTGGGCAGTGACTAGGGTAAAAATTACTATTATAACACCACCGGGTCCTAACCTCACGACAGGTGCTGGACAGTGACCAGGGTGAAAAATTACTATACTAACTCCATCAACTACTTACCTCAGGGTAGGTGCTGGACAGTGACAGGGGGACCTATTCTAACTCCTACCGTGTACTTACCTTGGGCAGGTGTTGGACAGTGACTGAGGTCAAAATTACTATTCTAACTCCACCAGGTACTTACCTCAACAGGTGCTGGAAAGTGACTGGGGGCAAAATTACTATTCTAACTCCACCAAGTACTTACCTCTTGGCAGGTGCTGGGCAGTGACTATGGGGTAAAATGACTATTCTAACTCCACCAATTACTTACCTCAGGACAGGTGCTGTACAGTGACTGGGAATAAAATTACTAATCTAACTCCCACAGTGTACTTACCGCAGGGCAGGTGCTGGACATTAACTAAAGCACACATTTAGTAGTTTACCTTCACCAAATACTTAACTAAAATCAATTGCCCAAGTTGATAAAATATATACTTTAAAAATAATGTCAACACATATCATATTTTCTTTCTTATTAAAACGGATACATTTACCTATAAAACAACTTTAAATACATCAAACTATAGGACATATCCTACACAACAAAAACACAAATATCCATGTAAGTATTGTAAATAACAACAGGTAATAGTAAGAAAAACACCATAAATCTCAAAGATAATCAATAAATAGTAATAGGGCTCACGGTTTTATGGTATTTATTTTTTCAACATTTCTGTCTGTATTTATCTATATTTCGTTTTGGCCATTTTATCTGTATTTATCCATTTCTATTATGTGTTTTGTTTATAAATGAAGTCGTAAAACTGTACATTTCCATATTTATTTAGCTGGTAGACACGTACTTATACTTTGATCTCTGCCATGATTTAGCTATTTAAGCCACCAAATATTACGAAACAATACATCCACTAAATATTAGCATTATACCACAAATGTATGATGACATATGGTATTATTTAACCACTTTGCCGTGGCGCGAATTCCGCCGCTGTGCGGGGGGGCTAGGGGGTTGGCGTGGTGCTGCGGTACTCAAGACGGCTCCCGACCATCATAAACCACAGTGGGCGTGTGTTCATGACGACCGGGAGCCATCAGAACTCTGCCCACTGATTAATTCTCAGGCAGGGAATTAACAGCGGTGGGCGGAGCGGCAACGTTCGGACGGCTCCCGGCCATCATGGCACATGCTTACCGTCATGAGCACCAATGAGGTTAAAGAAATTTCATCCTGCTTTTTAATTTCCCATGCTGTGCATCTGCTCAGCTGTTGGGCTACAATTCATGAAAGATAGCACTGAGAGTCACATTAAAGAAGCAGAATTTTCTGTATTTATCCACTTTTTAAAAATAAATGCCGACAGAAAACACATTGCTTTCTGTCTTTATTTATCTGTAAAAATATCTGTAAAAACAGAAAACAGGTAGCCTTAATAATAAATAGAATTTTTTCTTTTGGAATACATAACATCATTGAAGAAAGAATTTTTTTTGCTAAAGAACACTTCAAAGTAGAAACACCTACAACTAATAATCTCATTCAAAAACAACAAACAACTCACCAATTTCCATGTAAAAAAAATACAAAGAATTCTAACATAACAAATGTGTTTTACCCAGATGAAAAGTATTTACTAACAATAAATATTCCCTTTTTAACAGATTATCTAAACTTTTTTCTTTCTCTGCAACAAAAACATGTTTTCAGTCGTTTACCAGGCAAATACACAAAAATAAAAATAATAAAACAGACAGAAAAAACATTAACTTATACTCCTTTTCTATTTCTCTTTTTTAACAGACACAACATCAATGGCATCAACTATTCAAGCAAGTTAGGTCAAATCCCTGAGAGGCAACTGAGTGTTAAAGTATGCTGGCTACTTTATTGTAAGGACAGGTTACCTGAGCCCAGGTATCATTTGATGTATGTGGAGTATGTTTCATCCTTTTGCACAGGCAGAGCGCTTACTCTGGAAGACACCATAGTTAAAACAACTGAACATAACCGCTCTGCCTTTGAATGGAAATTGAAGTACATGAAAACATACAAAAAATGTAAGAACTTGCATTCACCTCCAATAAGCCCTGTGGATCAATTCTGAAACAGGTTCCTGAAACCATTCCCATGTATGTAGGTAGTAGTATGCCCACAATTCCCAATATTAGGAGAATGGTACAAAGACAAAGGGCCTGATTACGAGTTTGGCGGTCTTACCGTCATACTGCCATGGTCCCAAGAATACCACAGCTGCTGTAGTCTCCCACCCGCACTATTATGATGTTTCCCGTGGAATAGTGGTGTTTCTGATGGAGGGGCATATTTTTTATACATGTCGATGCGTGTTTGTATATTTTGACTGCACAAGTGCTAAATGTACACATATGCATGACACGTGAAAAAATACCTACAACCAGTACTTTCCCATTGCTTGAGTCTGGACCATATGTGCCCAGTCCAGTTAATGGGTAAATAGTAAAAAAATGGATGTCGGTGCCAACAGGGTGTTTTTCTTCAGGGCCAAGGGTCAAGATGCTGCTTTGAAGGAGGACCTGGAGAAATTGATCCACATGGGAGACTGAAGGGAAGGAAAGGAAATGGGTGAGTATGCACTCCAATTCCTTCGATTCCGCTGACTTGAAGTAGGCGGTCTCCTGGCATGGTCGGCTCGACGGAAAGCCAACTCGTAATCCTGATGGCAGTGGACTAGTCTGTTTCGCCCTCTGGTAGCTTCTTTCCCCCTACCGCCGTCGAGGCAGTCTGCGAATGGCGGGCAGTGGCAGCGGTGCTCCGGCGTTCTTTCGTTCTGCAAACCACCAACATTGTAGTACGGCGGGCTGACTGCTGACTGTGAGGTGGGGTTTCTGGCACCTTTTCAATGCAGGTTCCTTTACCGCCAAACTCATAATCAGGGCCAAAAACAGGTAAATAATCCCAAACGAATAACACCACACCCTTATTCTGAGACTAACATCCACCCTGAATTAACAATCACTTTCTCTGAATAACCTTTCCTATTGCATGATAACAAAAACCCTAAAAAAATAATACTAATGTTTAGCTCAACCCAAAACCTTTTAACACTAGAGAATAGTGACATTTGGATGATGGTTGATCAACACCCCATCCATTTGACCTGATTTTATACTATTTACACTAACATAAATAACACAACTGTCCCATTAGTTTATAGCTTACTCCCTGACAAGCAATCTGCAAACCTTTTAACAGTTGTACAATCCAAAAAAATGAATAAAAGTCCTAGAAAAGTAATCATTGACTTTGAATTATCAATGACTAATACAATTACAAAAATGTACCTTGTCACCCAAATTCAAGGATGTTTTTTCCACTTTTAACAGGCATATTGGTGAGAAATCCACAAATCATCCTTAGTTGAGGATTACTTATCAAACAGTAAACTTTATTTTGAATTAAAAAAACTACCTGCCTTACTCTTCGTCCCTCCTGACAGTATAGATGAGTACTACCCCGCAATTTCTGAATCATAATATTTTACACAAAATGAAGAGACATTGGCACCCCTAATAAATTATTTCAAAGGTACATGGATTGGCGTCTAAGCAGGTCGGATCATAGGAGGAAGCCAAGGTTTCTGATTGAATGGTGGAACTGTTACACAGCCTGCTTAGAGGGAGGTGCAATGACTAACAATGGCATTGAGGGATTTCACAATTCCTTCAGTAAATCAACTGGCAAACTTCACCCAAACCTATATAATGTTTTAGAAACTTTGAAGCAGGAACAAAGGGGGTCATTAGGATGCCATTAGGATGGCGGAAGGACTGCCAGTGGGCCGTCAGTGGCAGTCCTTCCGCCATCACACAGGATATTCCCACCGCCGAATTAGGAAGGCGGTGGGATACCCAATCTGTCCCCGGTGGACGGAAAGTCTGTCCGCCACGGTTCCACAAGGCAGTCCTTTTCTGCCCGCCTTGCGGAATCAAAACACGGGCCAGCATTAGATATCCCTTTCCGCCTGTCTTTTCGCGGTGGTCATCCCACCCCGAAAACACAGGCGGAGGCTGGATTTGGGGGCCCGTTGCGGACTGCTACCAGTGGAAAAGTGGCGGGCGGAAAATCTCACCGCCGCTGTCATCACCGCCATGCTAATGGGACTGACGGTTTTCTGGGTTGCTATCACGGGCGGATGACCGACACCAGCACAGAAGTTGCCACCACTGGCCTGTTGGCTAGACTCCTATATTATTCCCTTTCACATTCTGTCCCCCATTATTTTGACATCACCCTATTTTAGACCCTATATTTGCATCTCATGATAGTTTGGCAACAATATTTCGTGAGAATACCCCATGAACACGTCCCTTCCCTTTTCGAGATAGCAGACAATTCTGCAATGGTTATGACCTCAAATGTTTACCAACAAATAACAACATCTAAAAGTTGTGTTTCATTTGGAAAAGAAAGAGTGCCCTAAACTCTGCTCAGAAGGTCAATTAAACTTATGCACGCCAAATACCAAGGCTGGTAGTCTTAAATACAGTTCATGCCAATTTAATCCACTACCAAACACTCACTGCCTAGTCCTTCTCACTCCGGCAGCAGGGCAGTGGAGACGCAGGGAAGCAGTCCTTGAAGTAGTCCTTCTGAGTCTTTCACAGGTCCAGAGGAGTACTGAAGAGTTGGGCCTGAGGGTCCAATATTTTGTACTTTGTGCCAGCTTTGAAGTGGAAGAAGCTTCTAGAATCTTTTCCCCTACGGGGGTGTCTGGAAATTCCTGCCTCCCTGCCCTGGTCCCGGCATGTCTGGGGGCACAAAAGAGTGGAGTGAAACCCTGTCTGAGTGCTCTAAGGCAGAGTCTTTGTAAAGTTCAAGCGTAGTAGGTGGCAGCTCCTCCCCCTATCAAGACACAGATGAACCAACCTGCCAATGCCTAGTCCCCCTTAGTCTCATTTTCTGGGAGTAATACACAAAGATCAATTGCCAGCCATACAAAGTCATGTGTCCCAGGATACAGGCTGCAGACATCAAGTGGGTAGGACAAGAAAATTACAACTTTCTAAAAGTGCCATTTTCAGTATTATGACTTCAAATCTGACTTTACCATTACAGAGGGTTGTGAATGACAATTTAAAGTTACCACTTATTAAATGTAATGAGGAAACCCAATGTTATCCTATGGGAGTGTCTGTCTTGCAGTAGTGAAAAACAAATTTCAGAGTTTTTCCCTACAGAGGCATGTAAAAGTTAAAAGAACATGTCCAAAGTTTTAAAAACACTGCACACTACCTTATGGGCTGTTTAGGGCGACCCTAGGGGGTGACATACATATTAAAAGGCAAGGTTTAGGGCTGGCACAAGGTTTATTTAGCCAGGTCAAAATGGCAGATTAAAAAGACACCCAGGTTGCAATTGCAGGACTGGGACATTTCTAAAGGTATACTTAAGTGGATGGAACAATGAATGCTGCAGGCCCAGTAGCACCATTTAGTTTACAAGCCCTGGGCACAGGTAGTTTCACTTTACTTGGGACTTACAAGTAAATTAAATGCACCATTTGGGTTTAAGCCAATTTCAATATGACTAGAGGAGAGAGCATGAGCACATTAGCACTTTTAGCAGTGGTAAAGTGCACAGTCGTAAAAGTCAATAAAAAGCTGTTCAGAAAACAGGAGAGTTAAGTCAAAAGTTTTGGGGATGACCCTGCAGAGAGGCGAAGTCCAACATGTGTGACTTGTGGTTTTATGTGGTTGTTTTGCAAGTTATCAATTGTGGTCCTAACCATAACGTATGAATTTCAGTGGTTTTTCGGTTTTAATTCATAAAGTTCACTTATCTGTCACGTCTTCTCTGTAAATGTCTGATTTTTTTAAACCTATTTATCTCTCTACCTACCTGTCTCTTCTGTCTGGTGTAACCAAGGAACAGAAAACGAGCAAAAAGTGGTATTGGACAAAGAGAACAGAGATGAGACTGGTGGGACATAGAAAACAAGGGAATGGGACACACACAGTATAAGGACAAAGTGAGTCTCAGTATTGAGTGACATTGGACTCTGAAACATTAGACAGCAACACAGGAGGCTTACACATAAAGAAGCAGTGCAAGATAGTTAAAGGCCTGCTCCAACTGAAAAGAGTCTGGAAAACAAGAAACAAGTGTGACATATTTCATGTAGATCTTAACTCTGGAACAATACACCTCAGATGATGGTCCTCAAACATTAAACTAGAAAGTTTCTGCTACGCAACCACCTACGTTGGTAGGAGGATAACTCATATCCTCCTACCCGCCCACCTAGCCACCTCAATGGGGTCTGCTAAAAAAAATCCTCCATGGAGAACCTACGATGAATGAGTCACAATTGCAGATCAATGTCTGCACAAAAGACCAAAACGCCAACTTGTTGGCGATGCTGCACTACACAAAGATCCACAAACCTAATACATACATAACATATACGTTCAGAAAGGCAGAAGGCATAGTGAGTATCTTCGAACAGACAGGGAATAAATATACTTACTTCATTAGTGCTGACAGACAGGAGCCACGTTTACGATAGTGTAAACAGGCAGGAGAAGCATTTATAATATCAGTGCAGGCAGACAGGAGGCACTTTTACTATGTCAGTGCAGGCAAGGGGAGGCACATGCACTATATTAGCGATCAGTGTCGAGCAGGAAGCACATGCATGATATAATAGAGATCAGTGCAGGCAGGAGGCGCATGCACTATATTAGTGATCAATGCAGGCCGGAAACACATGCACTATATTAGCGATCAGTGTGGGGCAGGAGGCACATGCATTATATCAGCGATCAGTGCAGGCAGGAAACACGTACTATATTAGTGATCAGTATAGGCAGGAGGCGCATGCACTATATTAGTGATCAGTATAGGCAGGAGGCGCATGCACTATATTAGCGATCAGTATAGGCAGGAGGCTCATGCACTATATTTGTGATCAGTATAGGCAGGAGGCGCATGGACTATATTAGTGATCAGTATAGGCAGGAGGCTCATGCACTGTATTTGTGATCAGTATAGGCAGGAGGCGCATGGACTATATTAGTGATCAGTATAGGCAGGAGGCGCATGCACTATATTAGTGACCAGTATAGGCAGGAGGATCATGCACTATATTAGTGACCAGTATAGGCAGGAGGCTCATGCACTATATTTGTGATCAGTATAGGCAGGAGGCGCATGGACTATATTAGTGATCAGTATAGGCAGGAGGTGCATGGACAATATTAGTGATCATTGCAGGCAGGAGGCGCATGCACTATATTAGTGATCAGTATAGGCAGGAGGCTCATGCACTATATTTGTGATCAGTATAGGCAGGAGGCGCATGGACTATATTAGTGATCAGTATAGGCAGGAGGCTCATGCACTGTATTTGTGATCAGTATAGGCAGGAGGCGCATGGACTATATTAGTGATCAGTATAGGCAGGAGGCGCATGCACTATATTAGTGACCAGTATAGGCAGGAGGATCATGCACTATATTAGTGACCAGTATAGGCAGGAGGCTCATGCACTATATTTGTGATCAGTATAGGCAGGAGGCGCATGGACTATATTAGTGATCAGTATAGGCAGGAGGCGCATGCACTATATTTGTGATCAGTATAGGCAGGAGGCGCATGGACTATATTAGTGATCAGTATAGGCAGGAGGTGCATGGACAATATTAGTGATCATTGCAGGCAGGAGGCGCATGCACTATATTAGCGATCAGTGCAGATAGGAGGCGCATGCACTGAATTAGTGATCTGTGCAGGCAGGAGGCGCAGGCAGGAAGAGCTTGCATTATATTAGTGATCAGTGCAGGTTGGGGGTTCAAGCATTATTTTACTGATCAGCGTAGGAAGGTAGGGGGAGCCTATTCTATATCAGTGCAGACAGGCAGGAAGCATTGGCGCGGCTTTATAAGGCCCCCTGGTAAAGCCCTGGTAAAGCCCAATAATTAATTAATGCTTGGAACGCAAAGGCCAGGCCATGAGCTCCCACATTGTTAATCCTTTCTGAGTCTGCCTGAGGCTCAATGTAATGGGGGCGCCTGGTCTCTGAGGTGTTAGAGTGATTAACATATTAACAGGCTACTGGGGAATGTCATAAACATGCATACTACTGCATTCATGCATACAGGCTACTGGGGAATGTCAAAGACAAGCATAAGGCCACAACTGCAAGCTGTATTTCTTATCAGAGTGTTGGCACCAAATTATTTTAATAATAAGTGTGGAATATTTCTTTTACTCATTTAAATACAATCCCTTTTGTATTATCAACCAAACTGCCCTCCCCTTTGATTGGAAATGTCACTTTAACTCAATTATAATGTTAACTATTAAATACTCCTTAAAATACATTTAGGACATATGTGATTTACAATAGGTTAAAAAAAGTTTAAATGTACTTTTTGCATTCCTATTTATAATGACACCTACTTTTATATGGTATTGCACTCACACTGACAATAGGCTGTTTCAAAACACTCTGAACCGCTTATTGAAATGGCATATTTGCTTAACTTCTTAAACCTTATAGAGTTGTCTTTGTTTGTATACCTGCAATGAGTTATCACTAATGTTGAGCAACATATTCTGATTCGATGTACATTCAATGCTGTATCAAGGTTGGATGGCTTGTCACATGCCTTCTTAAATCAACAAACAGGTTCTAACAGTGCTAATAAATAATTCCTTTCAAAGCACATATTTTTTATATGTACATTCACTTACCAAAGCTCCCAAGGCGTGAAAAAGTTGATTTTGTTTATATTGACTTTATGTTTATAGATACATACATTTTTAGGTCTGCGTTGGCTGCTAATTTTTGAGTTTGATAAATTATATGGATAATATACTTACTTATCAGGGCTTTCAGCCAGGCATCGCGATCTATTGATCTGTTATTCTCCTCTTTCGCAAGCAACACATTCACACGCGAGGTATTTCTCTTCAGTGCCAAGGACTACTATAGCAGTCTGTCCTTTTTCAGACCAAAAAGATATTTTTGCTTTTAGCACAACTTGTTTTAAACATTGCTGATGGCCCAGCACCTTCTACTACAATAAAGTTTTCCAAAAACCACAACAAAATAAAACATGAAGTGACAACGTAAAAAAGCTGGCCGCCAACAACATACCTATTGGCGTTGCCAATGCTTGTTAGGTCTAATGTTAAACAGGATTTTTAGATTTTATTAAAAATAATAGTATATCAATATACTTACTTACATGGGCTTTCAGTCAGCCCTCTTTCTTCTATTGGTCTATTGTTGTGTCAGTCACATTCTTCTTCCGTCCATTGTAGAATATGAATAAGGCATGTCATGTGGCAGGGAGTCAGCCCACTACACCCTTTGGCTAACTTTCCTGTAAGTGACTGCCTTCTGCTCTTTCACAAGGAGCGCATCTGTTAGGTCTTGTGTTAGCCAACACTTTTAATTTTACTAAAATAATATCTATAATATAATTGCTTATAGGGGCATTCAGCCAGTCCTCTTCATCCATTGGTCTGTTGCTGTGTCATTCATATTTTTTGTCTGCCCAATGTAGCATACACAGGACAGTGCTTAATTTGTAATAACAAAGTAAGTGGCAGGACCAAACATATTTTTCAGGATGCCACTGCAGCTTGCACCTCCCACTGCCCAAACTAAAACTGCCAAGTCAGTACCAACATAACTACTAATCAGTACTCTCCTATATGTCTACCAATGTGGACTATTCCAATTCACCCAACGATGTCAAAATGGCCTGGATGCACTTGTATTTATTAATTTCCAATGTGTATTTAATTGTTAAAACTCTGCTGAGGTGCTAACCTCAAAAATATACAATCAGCACCACTGTATAGTGTACTGTCATAAGTGCTGGTGTTGAGTTTTAAGTGCTGGTGCTGAGCCCCGGCAAACACCGGACAGCCACGGCCCGTGTAGGGCGTGCCACCGGGTGGTGACGTGGGGTGGGGGAGGGGCAGGGTGGGGGGTTGTAAAATGCGGGATACGGACGATTACAGGTAAGTACGATAAAAAAAAAAATTTATTCGTTACGCGCGCTGCATCGCCAAATGTGATGCAGCGCTCGCAACAAAATTCGTTTTATTTATTTTTGTCAGTACTTACCTGAAATCGTCCGTATACCGCATTTTACAACCCCCCCACCCTGCCCTTCCCCCGCCCAAATTCACCGCCCAGTGGCATGCCCTACACCGGCCGTGGCTGACAACGGACCAAATTAAGCACTGAGATAGGGTCACCAGACAGTCAGACTGTCAAGGTTTTTACAGGACTGTCCCCTTGTCTGAAACTTTTCTCAGTTTTAAATACATGTCCTGGTTTTTGGTATAAAGGTAAAGTCACCATGCAAAGCAAAATTGAAATATATGCTTTTGTTTCTACAGGTGCCTTTAAAGTCTGAAACAATTTAAGTAATTAATATCTTTCTTTGAGGTAGCACAGGAGGAGGTCTGCTGCATGCTGGCAGTTGAGGGGAGATAGAGTGGGATGGCAGAGGAGGGCAGGGGGCAAAGAGTAGCGGTCCTACCATAGCTGATGTTATATAAGTGTAACTTGGTAAATAAAGCTTTCAAAAGAAGAAGACTGTTAGAAAGGTTTTCAGTGTTTCACGTCACTCTCACACACTGTGTGTGCCTCTCTCTCTGTCTCTCTGTCTCTCACTCTTGCTCTCCATGAGAGTTAGGATGGTGGCCTACGAAAAGAAGGAAGCTTATGTTGCTGTAGGCAATGCATAACCTGTAAAAAAACATTAAAATATCCAAGTTTCAAATGCCTAAAACTTACACGGAATTTGTGATTAAGAAATTCCTGACTCGTAGCTTGAATTAATGTATATATTACTTCTTATGTCCCTATACAACAAATTATATTGGAAGTACTATCCATGTGTAAAAAAAAAACAGCTTTTGGAACATGTAAGGACGATTCAACATAATGACCAGTTACTCACCGGTAAAATTCATTACTCCGAGTCGTGGCCCTCCCCGTCCCAGTCCTAAACACATGAGCATAGCTCCTCCCACCAGAAACTCCCAAGCAACTTAAAACCCATCCCTTCCCTCCAGGCCACACCCATACCCTAAGGCATATAACCATGTGACCCGCCTATCCTCATCCTATACCACCAAGCACAAGAAGCTGAACAGGGAGGGAGGGATGGGAACCTGGACTGGGACAGGGAGGGTTACGACTCGGAGTAATGAATATTACCGGTGAGTAACCGGTCATTACCTCCTGGTCAGCCCCCCCGTCCCAGTCCTAACCACATGAGCAGATACCAAAGCAAGAATCGGATTCACTCAGTAGCAAAAACAGACTTTATTAAAGCACAGTAAAAAGTCACACCACTGGAGCAGAACGCAATACAGCGTCCCCAAACCCAGCAGAATCAGTCCCCCCACCACCAAACAATAATGGGACATAAAGGTGTGAGGAGAACTCCAGGTAGCAGCCCTGCAGATCTCGGCCAAGGAAGCCCCTTGAAAACAACCCCAGGAAGCCGCCACCCCCCGAGTCGATCTCCCCTGAACAGACCCAGGAGCCAACACACCACAAGCCTCATATGCAGCACCCACAGCCCACCGCAGCCAATGAATGAGGGTACCCCCAGAAGGCTTTGGACCCTGACCAGCCAGCCCAAAGGTCACAAAAAGGGTCGCCACCTTACAAAAATGCTCAGTATGCATCAAATAGATCTCCAGAGCCCTCTGGACGTCCACACAGTGCAGCCGCACCTCAACCTCCGAAAGAGGACCAGGACAGAAAACAGGCAAAAGCAGATCGCAGAGCCGTGAAAAGAGGAAGGGATCTTGGGAACAAAGGAAGGATGAGGTCGCAGAACCACCCGATCAGGAAAAAAACGCAAAAAAGGGACCGAACAAAGTAAGGAGCCCAACTCCCCAATCCGCCGAGGTAATAGCCACAAGGAAAAGCACCTTGTGTGGAAAATGACAATGTATATGTACATAAGCGGCGTTCATTTGTGTTCACCCTCGCCACTGTTGAAGGTAAAGCGAAAGTCACGAAACAGTGGCCCCGCCATCTTGTTCCCTTTTAGGCCCCATCACGAACATAGATAGTAGCCATCTTTGTGTCATGACCTCTCTGCCCATTGCCAATAGCCAGCATCTCTCTCTCTCTCTCTCTCTCTCTCTCTCCAGCTTCGCAAGCACCCCGCGCCCCGACAGCCCCCGGTCTCTCCTGTTCGGGCCATAAACGCACCGCTAAACACGACCTTGTCTCCGTGCTGAACCCCTGCCCCTCGCTCTTTCATCCTACCCATAGAACGGGCCCTTTTGGTAACCTCTTCCTCCCTGCTCGATTGCCCGGCCTGATCCCAGGCCATCACCTAGCCCAACAGATGCAGTTTATTGCTTCCTACAGTAGGACCTCGCCCCACATCAGAGGAGCGGTGATTAATCAAGGCCTTCTCACCCCTAGATCTGACCGACACCCCTGCATTCCTCCCAGGAACACCCTTCCTCTCTTCTGATGACCCCCCCCGGCTACACCTGGCCTCTCGACCCAATCCCATATCATAAAACTAGGTCTCGTGGATGTACCCCCTCCGGCCCCGCATAGCGAAACGTGATCTTATCGCCTGCCCAACCTTAGATCTGACCAACCCCCCCTTGCCCTCGTGTCCTGTTAAGACGTCCGGCTGCAGATTACAATCACATGTTACATTTGGGAGGGGAAAACAACATCTGAGCAACCGGTATGGGAATAGGCCTGAAGCTGGGATTCCAAACATGCCTTTTCGTACTTCAAAGTGTCTTTATTACAATAAGGAATGTTTGTACATCATAAACCTGTGTATAAAAGACGGAGCCGTAGAGAAACTTTTCAGAGCACCTCGAGAAGATACCCTGTTGTCTGATTTGACGTGTTCTGTTCCGATCGGAAATAAACTCCTGTTCTCTGCCTTCCAGTCTCCAGCGCCTGCCTCTTTATTTGGTAATCATGAGTTGGGTGAGAAGCGGCTAACGCCGGGCAAACCTAGAAAAGGGGTAATCGACCTGTTCAGCCTGAAACCCTTTTTCATCAATTGGCGCCCAACGTCGGGCCCATCAGCGACACGTGGATCCAGTGGGAGAGGTCCCAACGACAGAGTGAACGACTGCAACGATCGGGAAAAGCTCCTGCCCGATAGACCCTTGTCTGGCAGCCGATCATCCGAACTTCACTGGTTCCGAGCAGACCTCTCTCGGGTGATCTACGGTCCTGACTGGGAACCATCAGGAGTGCCACAGCAATTACGGAGAATAGAGGACGATCGGGCGCTGGAAACGGAAGACGAGATTGTTTGATTGTCATTGGAAAATACTAGTATTACGCATTTGATTGTTTTGCCTGAGAGATTCTCTGTCTACAAACGGGGAAGGATAGGAGTATTCTCCCTTTGCAGATAGTGAAGGGTGGGTAGCGCAGGCTTTTGCCCCCGTTGTAACCCGTCGCGCCTACTTCCCTCTCCATTTGATTGATTGTTATCCAAGCATTTATTGTTTTGGAATTGGTTCTCTTTGGATCATTCTCTATTTGCAAACAAGCACAGAATCGCCATACTCTGTTTAGTCTTTGCAGATAGTGAAGGATAGGTAACGCAGGCCTTTGCCCCCGTTGTAATCCGTCGTGCCTATTTTTATACCCCACTGATTGATTGTTTGACCGAACATTGATCGTTCGGAATTGGTTCTCGGAAAGGATCTTCTCTGCCTACAAACAGAGAGGAACAGGAAGACCTCTCTCTTTGCAGATAGTGAAGGGTAGGTAGCGCAGGCTTTTGCCCCCGTTGTAACCCGTCGCGCCTATTGTATTCCTCATTTGATTGATTGATTGTTTGTCCGAACTTGACTGTTTGGAATTGGTTCTCTCTTTGGGTATTCCCTATTTGCGAATACTGTAGAATAGAAATATTCTACCTAGTCTCCGCAAAGTAGTGAAGGATAGGTAGTGCTGACTTTTGTCCCCGTTGTAACCCGTCATGCCTATCTCCTCCCCATTGCTCAGTAGTTGGTTCAGCCCGGACCATTTATTAGAGGTAGACCATCTGGCTCCACCGGAGGACACCCCTAATAAAAAGGACATATATAAAGAAAATGCGGATTAGCCGCTGTATCGTGCTAGCAAATAAAAGAACATAAGAATCGTTAGGAAAAACAAAAAGAATCGAGTAAAATCAGTAGGCCACTGATGAGATCTCTTTTTCAACCTCACTGAAATGGAAGCATTAGGAACAACCCCTCAGGAAATATGAAACTAGTGAGGAAAACCGAACTCAACACCATGATGACTGCGAGACAGCTCGGCTCCACCGACCACCCCGCCCAATTAACGACAAACCCTAGGCAAATATTAGAAATATACAACACTATAGCAAAGTAACAGGTTAAAACGTTTTTATTTGAACAAAAATATATTAAACAACTATTTACACGGCAAACGGCTGCAACAACAAACCCACAATGCATTTCGCCGTCTGCTTGACGCCGTTCCTGTCCCTCCTTCCCCAAAGTAGCAATATCGGGCTACTTTGGGCTACTTTCTAGTAGGTTTTTGGGCGTCAGAAAGTCTACAAAATCCGTCGGCGGCGGCCTGGGGTGGAGAACCATTACGCGAATAGTCCGGAGGCGACACCACGCGCCAGGGCCTGTCCCCAGGATGAACCAAGGGACCCGCTCCTGTGGCCATGGTAAAGAGCGGCTGGCCGCCCCTCGGCCGGAGAAGTCGTGGGGTGAATGGCCCGGCCCGGAATGAACTGGTCCTCCCATTGCCTTCTTCTCCCGGCGCCTTGCAGGCCACGGGGGGGGGATGTCTTGCATATGCCTCCGACCCCCCCCCTCTTCTTCATCGCCTGGTCCGGCCATAACAAATGTCAGCGAGACGCCGTGGGGTGCACTGGGAGGGAGAGGCGGCGCGGACGAGCCTCTCCTGCCTCCCCAGGTGGAGGCCCCTCAGCTGCACCCCCAATGCTCCACGCACCCGGCAAAGGGTTCGTCCACTCTTGCGGTGCAGGGACGCTCCACACACCCGGCAAAGGGTTCGTCCACTCTTGCGGTATAGCAACGCTCCACTCACCCAGCAGGGTCTCGTCCACTGCGGCGGTGCAACGACGCCTCGCCCAGCAGGCTGGAATCCGTCTGCTTTTTCGACCCAGTGACTGCCGGTAGCTGCAGAACTCCTAAAAATGGCGGTCGACTCTGCAGGAATGAACCTGGCGTGCAAGGATGGCCTGGTCGCTTGCCAGCTAGAAAAACGAGTCCTCCGTTCAGAAACGTTCTCCTCAGCTTTGAAGATTCTACGAGAACTGCAGGGGCCCCAGGCCCCCGATGGGGAACGACTGCCATGATTGCCCACAGAACGACCAAGACGTAGCCACGAGACGTTGGCGCCCTCATGCTGGCGCCAGCCTCAGTTTTTGAATGACCAAAAATACTGCAGACTACCGATTTGATCAGTTCCGGTGGAACATCAGTACGACCCGGTAGGAAAGATTGTTGCCCCTCCCTTTTCTTTGATTGATGGTTCATGACACCGGTCCCTTCTGTTGCCCCTTAACGAAACTTCTGGACTGCCGAAAGAGGTTCTGGTCCGACCACGAGTTGGTGGAGACATTTTGACTATACTTGGACCCGCCTGACCCCACCCAAAATGGCGCCGGTACAAAACGAAACTCGCAATTCCCCGTTGTGTTCCGGATGCTCAGACTTGATATCATGAGATATGTATGCAGTTTTTGAAGCACATGGCGGGAGGGGATGAGTATTGCTTGAACATTCGAACAATGAATTTGATATTAAGTTCTGACGCATCATTGATTACAGTATTATTGAAAGTTCGAATCTTTTTGACACTGATGGTACTTACCCACAATGAATTTTCGATATGATTTTATTGCACTTATCGTACCTTGATGAAATAAAACCACCGACTCAGTTATGTTTTCCGTAGATAAATATGCCCTCATGTACAGTTCCAGTCTGCTCCGTGGCTGGCCCACGTGGTTGTAGGCCTGCATTTGTACGTCAACATTTTTTTAAATAAAGATTTTGTGACAAACAAATATAGTCGTAGCTTTTGGATTGGTAAGTTCGAATACATAGCCCTTGTTTCCGATCTACGTAAAATACAGGCGAAATAAAGCAAGTCGATTACTGAAAGGTTAAAAAGCAAAGTACCCAGAAATATTGAAAATGTGAATGATCCAAGTTTGTTGCGTGTGTTTTTCACTTTTGTGCAACATAAGGCAATCGATAAAGGTCCCGGTGTTCTGTTTTACTTTGTATGCCACATATCTCAGGGAAATTGTTTCAGATGCCCCTAAACCAGACCCAGTACCACTGTAGACCACCCCGACTCCTCGAAGAAGAACACGAGTTCACCCCCACTTTACACTGATTGCCCTTTTGTTTCTACCCCCCCCCACACAAGATCCGCAATACCACACGTGGGCGATCTATGCAACGTGCAGTCCATCAATGATTATGCCTCCCGCACCACCAGTCCCTCTGGGCTTAAACCGCCGAGATGGAAGGGACTGCACCCCGCGGAGATAGGTCGAATACGTGGTAAGTAAAAGCCTTTTGGGTTTATGCGCGCGAATGTGTCTTAAAACGCTGCCCCCACCCCTTCTTTTTTCCCTTCTTTCTGCAGGTCACATCGGAACATCGACTAAAGTATGGAGAAGACCTAAGCAACGCGCCATGGTTCCGCGGGGACAAATGATACATTATCCATGGGGACTGCACCTGAGGACATGACGATTTTGGGTGATATGAATGCACGCGTGTATGACCGGATGTGTATAACTCGACTGGATATACGTTGCACGCATTGGCTTGATAAGAGAGATGTTTTTGTACGACTTGAGTGATGATCGAACGACCGATGGAATGGAAAAAAAAAAAAAAGGGGGGGTCTGAACATGGTGCCTATACACGACGGGCAAACATAGATATAACACTCCCTTACTTAGGAACGACCGTCTCTCTCTCTCTGAACCCAGCGACTGGAGGGGTGGCCTGAAGCAGAAACTTGGCGAGTTATTGCAGTATGACAAAAATATGACTCCAACCGGCCCCCGAATAATGCAACCAAGAATGACGTGCACCTACGAGTAGATTCTTACGCCATGAAACTCGAAGTTGCCCATTGTTCCCCCAACTAACACCCTCCGTTGCCTCAGCCTGGATACCCATTCGCTAAAAACGATTCAAAGATCCCACCTTAAGTACTAGCCCGACCAGGATAGTTCCCGAACAATTGACGAAAGTATAAATATTTGCAACAGAGACCAACAGCAAAAGACAGCCAGGCAAAATTAAATAGGAAACTAAGGATGCGCAGCATGCAGGAGGAAAAATCTTTGGCCAAGTACTGTTCTATGTTTTGTCTTGAGTTCTGTATGTAAATACATGTACCCCCCGCCTGAATTCATGTGTACGTAGTATATAGATTTACGTTGTCCCTCAGTCTGTGTTTCTATATAATATGACCCCTACTGTTTTGTGTTGTGTGCGCACCAAAATGGCCTATTATTGTACACGTTTCTCTCTCTCTCTTCCTTTCTCTTCATGTTGTACGTGTACCGAATAGTTCATTTAAAATGCGAACGACCCCTGCTCCCTCTTCCTTTGTGTGGTAATGTTGTGCCCCGCCGGCACGAGCCTAATTGGTTTTTCGAACACAAAGGTGATCGACAAATTGCCAGAAACTAAAACAATTGTAATTTGCCATGTTACTACCTCTCCTTTCTGTAAAAATGATAGAACTCGAATTGGCTATAAAGGAAAGGACAGGTAAGACGACTGATGTCCCCCTAATCTGGCCCTTTTTATAGGAGGACTATACGTCAGTGGCCTTCTGCTCTCAGCTCGTAGAAACACAATCTCCTATGCCCAGATTGCCCCACCCCTCCGCACCCAAGTACGGATGTCCAAAACGTCCCCGTTCCTCCCGCTTGACCCCAGCTCCGTAGACTCGAGGTATAACTGATGACCCTGCTTAACTGTTGCTCCCCGAGAAAAGAGTGTTCAGCCTCTACCCCTCTCTCATGATGATAAAAGACTGCCAGGGCTAGGGTCAGAAAGCCACATGCGACATGAATGAACGCCAAATAGACTTAGTACAAACTCAGTAGACATGCCTGTATACATGCTCCACAGTGATAACTTCTGACCGTGACCGATGAAACGTACCCCCAGCTACCTAGATCTGGGATGGAATTGAAATGTGTAAATGCCTTCTCTTGCCAGTTTGCTAAAACCTGTTTTGTACCCATTCAAGGATACACAGTCACCGGAGGAGAGGGGCTGGACGTGACGCACAGCCTGGCCACAGATCGTGAGGCGCGTGTGACCTCGACCTAAGATGGAGCCGCAGAGCAACGGGACGCGGGACGATGCACCACTCTCAAACGCAGAAAACGAAGGAATGGAGGGCTGCCTTGAAGCCCTCTACTTGTTGACCCACGCGTGCCAGAAGTCCCCGCCCTTTGAACCCGATTGATGGACCTGCCTGCGCATTACCCTTTTGCTCCCTTGGTCCGTCTCAAAGATCCGGTCCCACTCCGCCCTCTCCTCCCTCGATTATCCGACAAAACCCCTCCTATCCTTTCCACGTGGATTTTGACTCCGAGAAAGAAATGCAGGTGCCCAGCATAAGGCACCCTTAAGAGAGATTAGCTAGGAAACAGGACTGTGACCTAACGGCAAAGGACAGATCACACCCTGCGACGTGTAAAGAAGGACCCGAGCTGGACCTATAGCTCCACCGCCGGTGCTCATCAGCGCCAACGGAAGAAAACGAATTACCAGAGCCTGCCAGTGATGACTCGCTACTAAAAAGACACTGTGGCGAAGACCCCCCCCCTTTTTTTCGGAACTTTCTACACCCCTTGACTAATTGCTTGTATTGGACTAACTTCCTCACTCAACCACTTTTGCCTGTAAAATGTTTCATCGGTCACTTTTTAAAATACGACAAATGTAAATTTATATGTATTCCACCTCGTATGTCGCATCAACTGCACACGGTTATATGCAAGTCTACCAGTATTGACAAACGCTATTTCATTGACTACACACGACTATATGTACACCCCGTCAGTTATGATAAACACGGAAATGACCTATCTTATGTAAAAAGCGGCGACTGTGGAAAATGACAATGTATATGTACATAAGCTGCGTTCATTTGTGTTCACCCTCGCCACTGTTGAAGGTAAAGCGAAAGTCACGAAACAGTGGCCCCGCCATCTTGTTCCCTTTTAGGCCCCATCACAAACATAGATAGTAGCCATCTTTGTGTCATGACCTCTCTGCCCATTGCCAATAGCCAGCATCTCTCTCTCTCTCTCTCTCTCTCTCTCTCCAGCCTCGCAAGCACCCCGCGCCCCGACAGCCCACGGTCTCTCCTGTTCGGGCCATAAACGCACCGCTAAACACGACCTTGTCTCCGTGCTGAACCCCTGCCCCTCGCTCTTTCATCCTACCCATAGAACGGGTCCTTTTGGTAACCTCTTCCTCCCTGCTCGATTGCCCGGCCTGATCCCAGGCCATCACCTAGCCCAACAGATGCAGTTTATTGCTTCCTACAGTAGGACCTCGCCCCACATCAGAGGAGCGGTGATTAATCAAGGCCTTCACACCCCTAGATCTGACCGACACCCCTGCATTCCTCCCAGGAACACCCTTCCTCTCTTCTGATGACCCCCCCCGGCTACACCTGGCCTCTCGACCCAATCCCATATCATAAAACTAGGTCTCGTGGATGTACCCCCTCCGGCCCGCATAGCGAAACGTGATCTTATCGCCTGCCCAACCTTAGATCTGACCACCCCCCCTTGCCCTCGTGTCCTGTTAAGACATCCGGCTGCAGATTACAATCACATGTTACATTTGGGAGGGAAAAACAACATCTGAGCAACCGGTATGGGAATAGGCCTGAAGCTGGGATTCCAAACATGCCTTTTCGTACTTCAAAGTGTCTTTATTACAATAAGGAATGTTTGTACATCATAAACCTGTGTATAAAAGACGGAGCCGTAGAGAAACTTTTCAGAGCACCTCGAGAAGATACCCTGTTGTCTGATTTGACGTGTTCTGTTCCGATCGGAAATAAACTCCTGTTCTCTGCCTTCCAGTCTCCAGCGCCTGCCTCTTTATTTGGTAATCATGAGTTGGGTGAGAAGCGGCTAACGCCGGGCAAACCTAGAAAAGGGGTAATCGACCTGTTCAGCCTGAAACCCTTTTTCATCACCTTGATTGTCAGAAACCTCAAAGAAACCTCATGCAGAGGCTCAAAGGGAGCCCCCTGCAAGGCCCCCAAAACCAGAGGCAGATCCCAACTAGGAGCAAAGGACCGAATGGCAGGCTTCTGAAGGAAACAACTCCTTAACAATCAGGACACCAGGGGAACCACAGGGTCACAGACCAAACCCCGAAAGGCCCGAGCGGCAGCCCACTGAGCCCTCAGGGAGGTCACAGCTAGACCCAAGTCAAACCCGTCCTTCAAAATCTCCAAGACATGCACCGGATCCACCACCAACGCAGACCACCCTCGCGCCGTGCACCAAGACTGAAAAGACACCCACTTGAGAGTCGGAGGGCGCCTGGACCGCTGAATAAATTCAACCACCAAAGGAGAACACCCCAACTCCACAAGGTTCATCCTCTCAACAGCCAACCCGCCAGTCACAGGCAGACCAGACACTCCCGAGACAGAGGGGGAAACGACAATGGACAAGGCTCCAGCGGCAACCTCCAGCAAGGCCCCACGCCATCTTCAATAACAGAGGGAACCAAGGCCTCCTGGACCAATCCAGAGCCACCAGGATCACAGAAGCCCAATCTAATTTGACCCTCAGGAGAACACGCGGAACCAGAGCAATAGGGGGAAAGGCATACATCAGACCCCCCTCCCACAGGAAGGACAGGGCATCCACCCTCCAAAACCCGGCCGACCGAACCAGAGAACAAAACTTCTCTCTCAAGGCGTTCCCCGGGGCCGCAAACAGGTCCACCACCGGGACCCCGAACTGGGCCATCAGGCACCCAAACACGTCCTGCGACAGGCACATGTCCGACAGGAAGGGAAACACCCTGCTCAGGCGATCCGCCTCAGAGTTCAAAATCCCCGGTAAATGTAAAGCCCTCAGAGACAACAAGTGAAACTCCACCCACAGGCCGATACTTTGTGCCAACAAATTGAGGGAAGCCACCTTCGCACTCCCCTGGAGGTTGATATAACACACCACCACCGTGTTGTCCGACCGCACCATCACATCCCTCTGGAGGACCCTAGGCAAGAAATGAGCCAACGCCTTCAATTCCCTCCAATTCAAGGACATTTCCGCCTCCGGCACAGACCAAGGACCCTGCACCGACTCCTGACCCAAGGCCGCACCCCAACCCAGTTCGCTGGCATCGGTCGTCAGGACTAACCTCTCCTAGGACACAAAGGGCAAGCCCTGAAAGAGGTTCCGATCCACCAGCCACCAGGACAACTCCTGGGCGATGGATACCCCCCGGTATCAACAGCTCGTAATTCAGAGAGGCCGGATCCCAATGCCTCAGAAGATAATTTACCAGGGGTTATAGGTGTAAACGAGCCCAAGGGACAATCATCACAGTAGCCGACATCAGCCCTTGAACATGGAACCACTGGCGAGCTGTGGAAGACTGAGACCCCAACACCTTTCTCAGTTCTCATAAGAGTCAGTCTGGGGGGGAAAACAAAAGAAACGCTGGCAAGGCTTGCCAAAGACAGCAATTTGTGGAAAATGTGCCACAGCACAATGGCCAATAGAACATAGGGGTTAAGTCTAGACCCCTCATATTAAGAGGAACAATTGAAGACACTCCCTGATAAATATGACAAATCAGCTAATTTCAGTCAATCCATAGTCATCTCAGTAGTGCGGTACGGCTACTCCCACTGCAATTGCTACAGATTTTCTGACCATTTACAGCGGGGCCTCTCTTGGTCTCTCTTAAACTCAACGTGGACTCTAGGCCCTTCACCCATTAGGCACTCAGATATTCGTACATTCTGTAGCCACTGCATCTTAAATATAAGTGAATGTTGAACGAAGTGAGTGTCGGAAAAGAGAGCAAGAAGAATATGTCAGCAGTTCCAAAGACAGCGAAGATGCGCAATAAGCAATCTAAAGCAAGGGCAGGAAAAGAGCTTCTAAAATCTGATCAGTCATCTCCAACGCCTGTGTTAGCGACTAAGGCTGTCAGAAGAGGGAAAAGAAATATTCAGCAGAAAATGGTTTTAAAAGCCAAATTGCTGGCATTGGCTGAGAAAAGTAAACAGGCCGGTCAAAACGTCTCAGACAAATCCCTGGAAGAGGAAGAAGATGAGGAGACTCTATCAGATCTCTCAGCTGATCTGAGTATGTTGGCTGTGGGCGGTGGAGAAGAAGAAGGAGAGGGTGACGGAGAAGGGGGTACACCGATTGTGAACAAGGGAGATGACAAGTCGGTGAACTCTAAACAGTATCCCCTCTTCAGCAGACCCCTTGCAACACGGGGCAATCCACTAGTACTCTGCATGAAAACAGGGAGGAGGAGGAGGAGAGAGTGAAAGAGCATGCAGATCAGGAAGAATTACAGGAGATGCAAGGCCAGAGAGTATTACTCACTCCTGCCCACACTCTGTCAGACCAGGCAACTCACCCACAGCCGCAACTGAAATCATATGCAGTATCAGATCCTGTAGAAACAAACACGGCTGCACTCGGAGGAGTACCTCTGACTAGTCAGCCTCCAGTCCAAGAGGCACAAACACTCCCCCAGAGGCTGCAGAAGGAAGACGGGAAAGGGGCATCAGCAGATAAGCTAGATTCCGTATCTGAATTAGAAGTAATGCCAGACCCAGAAAAAGAAAAGGAAACAGACCCCACCGCGTTGAAAGCCGATGAAAATCTTGGGAAAAAAGGAGCCGAATACGATATTTCAGTACAAGAAATGCATGTAACCATCTTGCAAGAATTAAGAGACATGAAAGTATCACAAGCTCTTGAAATATCGCAGTTGCATGATAGACTTACAAAGTTAAAAGAAAATGTAGGCAACCTACCCAAAAGGGTTACAGAGGTGGAGGTGCGTGTATCAGCTATGGAAGATAACATAATTTCCATGCAAAGGGTCTCCAGGTCCTAAATAAAAATAAGTGCCAGATGGAATCAAAGCTACAAGACTTAGAGAATTATAATAGGAGATCCAACCTACGCGTTGTGGGCATATCCGAGGGCCTGGAAAGTGCAGAAATAGTCACATGGACTGAATCTCTGTTGAAAAAGGCAATACCTGAACTGCAAGGAGATCTTACCATCACCAGGGCCCATAGGGTACCTGCACACAGACCTGCAAATCTCAAGTACCCACGAACAATTTTAATACATTTCTCAGATTACAGAGTAAAGGAGCAAATCTTAAATACAGCCATATCAAGGAGATCATTCACCATTAACGAAATTAAAAACTTTAAAATCTTCTCTGATATGTCAGCGGCCTCTGCCCACAGACGAAAAGACTTCCTTAAAATGATTGACTCTTTCAAGGCCAAGGGGGCACAAGCAATGATCGTGCAACAATCGAAATTAAAAGTCCTAGCCAAAGGAACATTTTTCATTTTCACAGACATATCAGAAGCCCAAAACCTTTTGGAAGGCCTTACTGTTACATAAGGGAAACTACTCTCTATGGTGATATGTATGTTTTGAAAAATAATAAGCGGTATTTGAGTAGTATTATGGAAAATATTCGAAAAGTTTTCTTGAAGGGGCGGATGTGAGGTGAATCAGGGGACGCAACAGGATGCAATAAGATGGCATCCAGTAAAAAGGAGAAGGAGGGAAGGATAGTGGGACAAATTGGGGTTTCCCTTCTTCTGGTGGGGGGAGGGGGGACGGTGGTGGAGGTGAAGCAGATAAAAAAAGAGAGTTCATAGACGTAGGGAAAAAAATCTTGGATAGGAGGATATGTAATGTTACTATGGAAAGATGGTTTTTGACACACTGTGGCAGTACAGCTCATGGTACATTGCACATTGAAAATTGCACTTTAATGCACGTTATTGTATATTTTTTATACTCTAACATTCTGGTTTAATGTCTGTGCGATTTTCACTTTAAATATTCTTTGCACATTTGACATCTGTACTGTAATATATTGGCCTAGCAACTGTGCGATTTGCGCGTTAATGTTAATTTGCACAATTGTCATAATATATATGGCAGTGAATTGGGTTAATATTTGCGCAGTTTGCACATTTGAAATTACTTGTTTATTAGAGCATAACTTAGCTCGTTATATAGGAAGAGAAGAATTAACAATTTATGCTGCTACTCATATGCACATCTGCATAATTTGTACAAGTTGTACATTAGAAACGCACTTTTGCACACAGAGCACAAGATGTACCTTAGATGGTATGGGCTGTGGCCACGGCGTATGGATAAAACAAACGATAATCTCTTGTATTTAAATATACCATGAATAGTAATAAATTGACTATCTTATCTCTGAAAGCTAATGGGCTGAATAATAGATGCAAAATGTGCGCAATAGAGAGTTGGTTAAAAGGTCACCATCCAGATGTGATCTTTATACAAGAGACACACCTTCGAACACTAACAGATACTAGTAAAATGTTTAAAAATTGGGCCGGCTTTTATTGTTCATCCGTGTCAGGGACAGCTCAGAGGGGTGTGAGCATTTTCATAGGCAAGCATGTCCAATTTCATGTTGAAGCATCACATTCAAATACGAGTGGTAGATGGACATTCATACATGGGAAAATAAACCAGACGAATATGATACTTGCTAAAATGTATGCACCAGTCATAGATGACCCGCTCCCTATTTTACAACTAAAGCAAGCATTGTCAGGTATACCAGGTCAGATCATATGGAGAGGTGATTTTAACTTTTTGCAAAATCCTGCAGTTGATTCAACCAAAAAAGACCGAAGACAAAATAAACCACAAGTTGCTATCGCTTTGCTGAGTTGTAAGACAGATTTAGACATACTTGATAATTGGCGTTTTAACTACCCGCTGAAACGCGAATACTCCTGTCATTCGGCAAAGTATGACTCATCATCAAGGCTGGACTTCTTTTTAACTTTGCATAATCTCGAAATTGGTAAATATGAACACTTAGCAAATGCCTTCGCAGATCATGCCCTCATTCAGATGGAAATAATTTTAGGATATACAGATGAAGAAGTATCAAGAAGGTGGTATTTTAACAAACTTAATTTAGCAGAGAAGCAATGGTGTGCAGAAATAGGGAAGGAGATAAGTCTCTTTTTTAATATAAATAGGGATTCTGCCCCAATTAACGTAGTATGGGATGCTTTTAAGGCTACACTGAGAGGCATAATCACCTCAAAAGAGATACCAGCACAGTAGGCCAAAAGGGAGGAGAGAATGGCATTAGAAACTAGACTAGCCCAGGTGAATCAAGAATATTTTAGAAATAGGTCTCCAGCTAATAAGCAAGCAGTACTTAAGGCTAAAATAAAAATGAGGGAATTCTGCTATGAACTCGGGGATATGGCAAGCAGGTTATATCTTCAGACAAGCTATGAAGATAGCGAGTATACGGGTAGATTGCTAGCTTGGCAAGCAAAAGAGAACCAAGTCAGTAACAGAGTCGACTGTATTCAGGATAAAGTAACTAAAGCTCGCGTAAAGACTACACCACTAATAGGCAAGGTGTTTCTCGAACACTATAACGATATTTATCAGACACCTCACCAGGTAGCCTTAGAAACAATTATAGAATTTTTACAGGAATTACCAATCCCAACGTTGGGAAATAATTTAAAGAGCTGCTTTTAGCCGAATTTACGAAGGAAGAACTAGTTGCGGTTATCAGCTCCCTGTCTAACTGTAAAGCTACCGGAGAGGATGGTATTCCCGCAGAATGAAATTAATAAATTAATAAATAAGAGTCAGTGTGCAGGGTTCCGACAGGAAGACTTTCCCCAACCTGGTGTTGAACACCCCCCAATGAACAGCAGTTCCTGAGTGGGGCAAAGTTGGGATTTCTCCAAGTTCAGAATCCACCCGAACCATTGAAGGAGACGGCAAACCTCAAGGGAATGTGCCTGAGCCTGAAGGAAAGAAGAGGAAGAAATCAACCAATCGTCCAAGTAAGGGAATATCTGTATAACCCAAGCATGCAATAAACCCACCAAGGGTGGCAACACTTTAGTAAACACCCTCGGAGAGGCAGACAGGCCAAACAGTAATACCTGGAACTGGTAATGATCCATCCCTACACAGAAACGCGGGAACCTCTGCAAATCTGCGTGCACCCGCACATGAAAGTAGGTTTCCCGGATATCGAGAGAAGCCAGGAAATCCCCCACAGACAGGAAGGGAAGAATCAACTGCAGTGTCAACATTTTGAAGGACCGATGAGGGATACACAAGTTCACAGCCTTCAGATCCAGGACAGGACGGGAGTCCTCATTCGGCTTCTGGATCAAAAATAGGATTGAGTAAACCCCCCGACCCTGTTGACTTACAGGCACCTTCACCACAGCCCCCTTTGACACCAAGTCCAACAGAGCATGACATCTTCTCTGAGACCTGGGAACAGGGGTAGCTCTGAACACATTCACAGGAGGAGTTCCAAATTCTATTCTGTAGCCCAGCCGGACCACCTGCAGGACCCACTGATCCCGAATAAACTCCTCCCAAACAGGAAAAAAGAGGTAAGGCGACCCCCAACTGGCACCCCCAAGGAACTCCCCACATATCACGACTTGGAGGGACCCGCAGAAGAGGAAGTACCCTGTTTTGACCCCAGTACTTGTTTAAGGAAGGGACACCCCGGCCACGTCCCCTACCACTGCCACTACCACTGCTGGGCTGCCATCTTAGATTGAAACGCTTGTCCAAAAGCCCGTTTATAACCCGCAAACGTCCCCTTCTGAGAAGAGCAGACTGGAGCCAACAATTTCTTGTCCCCAGCTATTTTCTTTATCAGAGCCTCCAACGGCTCCCCAAACAGCTTAGAGCCCGTGAAGGGTAACCTCATCACGGCAGCCTTCTGAGCAGCCTCCGCCTTCCAAAACTTAAGCTACAATTGCCTCCTAGCAGCTACAGAGGCACCAGCAGCCGCCGCCGCAGCGCTAAGGGAGTCGAAGGACAAATCTGCGATGAAACGCAACTGTTGCTCCAACATGGACAAAGACTCGGAGGGATCCTCATCCTGCATGAGCTGCTCAGAAATACCCTGACAGTCCTTTAGAAGCGACTGAACAAGATTGCTGGTGTAAGCTGCAGACCAAACTGCAAGATTAGAGGCAGCAAAGGAAGTCTTCAAGGCCCCCTCAACCCGCTTGTCCCCAGGATCTGAAAGAACAGCATCCTCAGACACCACCAGGCTCTGAGACGCCATACCATCAAGCAGGGAATCCACCTTCACCACGGCCGGGAATTCCTCAGTGAATCCCTGCAAGGGATACCTCTTAGCCAGAAACCGGGGAAAGGCATGTTTGTCAACATCCTTCCACTCCCCCTCCAGCACCTTCCTCACATATGTATGAATGGGGAGGCTTTCAGGTTCTCTCTTTAGGTAATTTGAGAAGAAGTCTCCAGACTCCCCACTCTCCACTGGATCAGGGAACCCCAAATTGTCACGAACATGCTGCAGAACACAGCGAAGGCCTGCCCCCTGGACAAAATGACCCTTCACCTCCTCATCAGTGTCAATGTCTGGATCGCCCTCAGCCGAGGCATCCAATTTCTGTTTCTTAGGCCCCTTGGGATCACCAGCCACAAAGGCCGCCGCCACAGCTGCCTCAATCATCCTTTGAATATCCGCCATGGAAGGAGCAGTGGAAGACCCAGCGACCACCACCACATCCTCACAGCCGAGCTCATGTACGTCCGCACCTCTACCCTCCATGTTGTGAACAGAGAACCAGACCCCAAGAAATACTCCAGACCAATCAAGGCAAAAATCCCTAAGGGCCAACCCGGTAATGCCACCCAGACCCACAGCCAATCCTCAAACAGGACCGAAGGCCGGCCTCTAAACCGGCCACTCAGAGACAACCACAAAGCTACAAAAGGAAAAGACTGAACAGGGCCCAACTGTAAGGACACGAAGGAACCCAGAAGCCCCCGCCGCAGGAACAGCGAACACAGAGGTAAGAAGCTCCCAAATGCCCCCGCAGTACTGCAGGGAGCAGAGGAGTAGAGACTTAAAAACACAATATGACCCCCAGAGCCAGCACAAACTGACTCGAGGACAGGGAAACCCCCCACCAGGGCGCCCCACTAGCATCCAGAAATGGCAACTGACAATGGTCTGTAAGCAGAGGGAGCCCTTTTCAAAATAAACGTAGCGTTGTCTGTAAGCAGAGGGTGGCATTTTTTGCCACTGTAGGAGACTATAATAGCTTTAGCAGGGCTCGAAACCAGAACTTTCAGGCCCCCACAGCCCAAATTAAACACAAGATCCCCTAGGGATAGACCGCCCAGCAGGAAACAAAAAAAGGGGAAAACACAGGCTCGAAAACGAGACGAGCACCGAGCCCTTTAAACACACATCCGTGGAGAAGCCAAACCGCCACGCCCTCGGCGTGCAAAAAAGCCAGCCGCGCCCAACACATGGGTGTTCCCGCTAGAGCAGGGAACGAATCTGGAAGAGGGGAGGCCACAGCAGGGAGTCACCGCCCCACACCAGGCATTCCGGACCCCCAACCCCATGGCCCCGCTAAAGCAGGAACTCAAACATATATGCACATAAGTAAAACAGACACATAAGGGGATTAAACGGTTGCTTAACATCCCGTTTCACACTTACCCGAAAGAAAGCCAGTTTCAGCACCCACCACGATGAAGTCTGCTCGGAAGTGATACGGCAGAAAAAAAGAAACAGGGTGAGGATAGGCGGGTCACAGGGTTATATGCCTCAGGGTATGGGTGTGGCCTGGAGGGAAGGGATGGGTTTTAAGTTGCTTGGGAGTTTCTGGCGGGAGGAGCTATGCTCATGTGGTTAGGACTGGGACGTGGAGGGCTGACAACGAGGTAATGAAAGACAACACCCTGTTGCAGGACTTTTTGTTGAAAAGCATTATCAGAACTGTGATTTATTGCAGTGTTTGTGCTAAACAGAATTGAACCTAACATCAGATGGGGAAACGGTGTCTGTGAATTGCACAGATTGGAGTCTTAATGTATTCTTGATTTGGATACCAATATCCCCAATGGACTGAACTCAGATGAGAAAATAGATATTCATATGGGGGTGATGATCAATAGCCTCCTGGATTAATTGCATTAATAGCTGTACATAATTTATCCTAAAGACTTTTGAGTGACAAGGTTACAGTACCTGTATCTGTTTTTATTCAGGTGCACCTGGTGTCTTCACTTCATCTGGTCGTAAGCTGGTCTTCCACAGGTAAGCACATTATTAGATAGTTTATATTTTGTTTGTATTTTGTTTGACCTCTTTTGATTACATGATACAGCCGTCAAATAGTTTATCCATAGTATTTTATATTTTCATTTATTTTTCATGTCATTATTTCCTTGACAGAACACATGATGCCCTGGTCTAGTGACACAGTTATCTGATAGCTTAAAGTTCAGTTTAGGTGTTATTATTTCGTGCCAGACATACCATGTTCTCTTTTTAAGACTACTTGATTAGTTGACCACTGGGGTGATAGGTTTCTTAATTTTATAGTAAGGTATTATTTTGTGTCAGACCAACAGTTGTCTCTGTCAAACTATTTGATTTCTTTCCCACTGGGGCAGGATATTTTGTGCTGTATATTGATTTATTGTTGTATTTTCCCCTTATGGCTTATTACATTTTTTCTCATCTTTTATGACAGCCTAGCCTCGAGTAGTTAATATCAATATAAGTTAGTTGGGTTACAATGTTTATAAGCGTTTTCAATTGTGAATGAAACTGTTTCACCCCATGTATTCATCTGCTTTTGTAAGAATTATTAATTCACTTGATATACTCATATTCGTTAATTATTGAATTGTGAGATGTATTACAGCAATGTAATTGTTTTTCAGTTGAGACATGTACTGTGTTGTAACACATGCAAGTGCTCTCATTGTGACCTATTGTTATATGGCTGGCGTCATTAAGTACCTATAAGCACCACGATCTTTGTTTGCCCTTCATCTATGTTTAGTCACATCACTGTGTAATTGTATTGGGTCTTGAATCAGATGGGCAGATTTTGCGTAATCACGTTACGCAAATCTCCTCGAAACGGTAAAAAATCTCCGCGAACACGTAGAAATTCCACGAACAAACAGAACTGCTTGTTCGCGATGCTTTTTTACTGTTCGCAATCGCTGTTTGCGTGCTCAGGGAGAAATATTTTGCAAACACGCATTTGAGAACGCGAACAAGCAAACAATTTCGCAAAGTCGCGGAACGCAGAATTTTGGGCAATTTTGCGTTCTCCGCGGAACGCGAAATTACCCAAATTCCCCAAATTCTGCGAGCGGAATAGATTTTACCAATCTGATCCATGAAAAAGGCTACGGCTGAAATGCATTGGGTGGGTAGCCATTGTTTGTACTAAATCACAGTTGCAGATTTCAATGTGCATCTGTGGCTGTTCTTTCTTAATAGGAGAACCGTTGTAGGAATATATATATATTTATATATGTCGTTTGTAACCCTACACATACAGCATGGTTTAAGCCCACTTTATTCATTGGCTAACTTCACTGTAAGTGATGGTATTCTGCTCTTTCACAAGGAGCACATCCACAAAGTTGTTTTCTTCAGTGTCAGAGACTACTATGGAAATGTGCGCTTTTGAGGACCATCAAAGATATTTTTTATTTTACCAATTTTTTTTTATATTGCAGACGCCCCGGAAGCTCCTCTAGCAATAAATAATTACAAAAACCATGACAAAATAACAAACACTGTCAAATTCAAAAGGCTGACAGCGTTTGTTAGGTCGAACGTTAGCGTGCATGCGCTGCAGCAAGACGTGTTGTATTCATTATAGGAGTATAATCTTGCCTGCTGCTTACCATAGGTTGGCTCCTACATCGCTCTTCTTTGCTGGCTCCTCATTGGTTGGTGCTTCTAATACATCACTTCCGTTTTTTGGTAAGGAGCACCGGCCAACTACAGTTTGCTTACGCTGTAGTTGTTTATGTGTTCCTTTGGGGACTACTTCTTTCATGTGTTATAATGTGAGTTCCTTTTCCAAGTACCATGCCTCATTTATTTGATCCTATGAACAAAAGGGGATAGATGGATCCATAAACAAGTGGTGGGGGCTAGACCCTGATAAGTTTCTATTCTATTCATAGCTTTCTATCCAGGGGCGTAACAAACGCCCCCGCAGCCCACGCGGTGCGGAGGGGCCCCCCCAGGCTTCAGTAAATTAAGGGGGTCCCCGGGCCCCCCTCAGCTCTTCTGAAAGCTGTGAGAGAGGCTTGCGCTGAAGCCTCTCTCCCTCTGAAGCAGGTGCAGGCTGTCTGCAGCCTGCTCTGAGCCCCTCCCGCTGACTGAAGAGAAACAATGTTTCAACTGACATTGTTTCTCTTCAGTCAGAGCCAGAGGCAGGCCCGGAACAAGGGTGGGGGTGGGGGCCCCAGAGACAGCATTCCCCACAGGGCTCTGCTCCTCTGAGAAGTATCAGCTCACTTCCCACAAGTGCCAGCCACTCACTCAGCCACAAGTATCAGCCACGCACTCTGCCACCAGTGCCAGCCACTCACTCTGCCACCAGTGCCTGCTGCTCACTCTGCCACCAGTGCCAGCCACTCACTCTGCCACCAGTGCCTGCCGCTCACTCTGCCACTAGTGCCTGCCGCTTACTCTGCCACCAGTGCCAGCCACTCACTCTGCCACCAGTGCCAGCCTCTCACTCTGCCACCAGTGCCTGCCGCTCACTCTGCCACCAGTACCAGCCTCTCACTGTGCCACCAGTGCCAGCCTCTCACTATGCCACCAGTGCCAGCTCCTCCCACTTCCCACCAGTGCCAGCCTCTCACTCTGCCACCAGTGCCAGCCTCTCACACAGCCACCAGTGCCAGCCTCTCACACAGCCACCAGTGCCAGCCTCTCACTCTGCCACCAGTGCCAGCCTCTCACACAGCCACCAGTGCCAGCTTCTCACACAGCCCCCAGTGCCAGCCTCTCACTCTGCACCAGTGCCTGCCATTTACTCTGCCAACAGTGCCAGCCTCTCACTCTGCCACCAGTGCCAGCCTCTCACTCTGCACCAGTGCCTGCCGCTCACTCTGCCACCAGTGCAGCCTCTCGCTCTGCCATCAGTGCCAGCCTTTCATACTGCCACCAGTGTCAGCCTCTCCCACTTCCCACCAGTGCCAGCCTCTCATTCTATCACCAGTGCCAGCCTCTCACACTCCCACCAGTACCAGCCTCTGACTCTGCCACCAGTGCCAGCCTCTCACACTGCCACCAGTGCCTGCCGCTCAGTCTGCCACCAGTGCCAGCCTCTCACACTCCCACCAGTGCCAGCCTCTCACACTGCCACCAGTGCTTGCCGCTCAGTCTGCCACCAGTGCCTGCCTCTCACACTCCCACCAGTACCAGCCTCACACTCTGCCACCAGTGCTAGCCTCTCACACTGCAACTAGTGCCTGCCACTCAGTCTGCCACCAGTGCCAGCTGCTCACTCTGCACCAGTGCCAGCCTCTCACTCTGCACCAGTGCCAGTCTCTCACTCTGCACCAGTGCCAGCCTCTCACTCTGCACCAGTGCCTGCCGCTCACTCTGCCAACAGTGCCAGCCTCTCACTCTGCCACCAGTGCCAGCCTCTCACTCTGCACCAGTGCCTGCCGCTCATTCTGCCACCAGTGCCAGCCTCTCGCTCTGCCACCAGTGCCAGCCTCTCATACTGCCACCAGTGTCAGCCCCTCCCACTTCCCACCAGTGCCAGCCTCTCATTCTATCACCAGTGCCAGCCTCTCACACTCCCACCAATACCAGCCTCTGACTCTGCCACCAGTGCCAGCCTCTCACACTGCCACCAGTGCTTGCCGCTCAGTCTGCCACCAGTGCCAGCCTCCCACACTTCCACCAGTACCAGCCTCTCACTCTGCCACCAGTGCTAGCCTCTCACACTGCAACTAGTGCCTGCCACTCAGTCTGCCACCAGTGCCAGCTTCTGACTCTGCACCAGTGCCAGCCTCTCACTCTGCACCAGTGCCAGCCTCTCACTCTGCACCAGTGCCAGCCTCTCACACTGCCACCAGTGCCAGCTGCTCACTCTGCACCAGTCTCTCACACTTCCACCAGTGCCTGCCGCTCACTCTGCCACCAGTGCCAGCCTCTCACTCTGCCACCAGTGCCAGCCTCTCACACTGCCACCAGTGCCCGCCGCTCACTCTGCCACCAGTGCCTGCCGCTCACTCTGCCACCAGTGCCAGCCTCTCACTCTGCACCAGTGCCAGCCTCTCACTCTGCACCAGTATCAGCCACTCACACGGCCACCAGTGCCAGCTGCTCACTCTGCACCAGTCTCTCACACTTCCACCAGTGTCTGCCGCTCACTCTGCCACCAGTGCCAGCCTCTCACTCTGCCACCAGTGCCAGCCTCTCACACTGCCACCAGTGCCTGCCGCTCACTCTGCCACCAGTGCCAGCCGCTCACTCTGCCACCAGTGCCAGCCCCTCATACTGCCACCAGTGTCAGCCCCTCCCACTTTCCACCAGTGCCAGCCGCTCACTCTGCACCAGTGCCAGCCTCTCACTCTGCACCAGTATCAGCCACTCACACGGCCACCAGTGCCAGCTGCTCACTCTGCACCAGTCTCTCACACTTCCACCAGTGTCTGCCGCTCACTCTGCCACCAGTGCCAGCCTCTCACTCTGCCACCAGTGCCAGCCTCTCACACTGCCACCAGTGCCTGCCGCTCACTCTGCCACCAGTGCCAGCCGCTCACTCTGCCACCAGTGCCAGCCCCTCATACTGCCACCAGTGTCAGCCCCTCCCACTTTCCACCAGTGCCAGCCGCTCACTCTGCACCAGTGCCAGCCTCTCACACTCCCACCAGTGTCAGCCTCTCACTCTGCCACCAGTGCCAGCCTCTCACTCTACCACCAGTGCCTGCCTCCCACACTGCCACCAGTGCCTGCCGCTCACTCTGCCACCAGTGCCAGCCTCTCACTCTGCCGCCAGCCTCTCACACTCCCACCAGTGCCTGCCGCTCACTCTACCAGTGCCACACTCTCACACTACCACCAGTGCCAGCTTCAGCCACTACCCACCAGTGCCTGCCTCTCACACTCCCGCCAGTGCCTGCCACTCACACTCCCACCAGTGCCAGCCTCTCACAATGCCACCAGTGCCAGCTGCTCACTCTGCCAGCAGTGCCAGCGTCTCATACAGCCACCAGTGCCAGCCTCTCACTCTGCACCAGTGCCTGCCGCTCACTCTGCCAACAGTGCCACCCTCTCACTCTGCCACCAGTGCCAGCCTCTCACTCTGCACCAGTGCCTGCCGCTCACTCTGCCACCAGTGCCAGCCTCTCGCTCTGCCACCAGTGCCAGCCTCTCATACTGCCACCAGTATCAGCCCCTCCCACTTCCCACCAGTGCCAGCCTCTCATTCTATCACCAGTGCCAGCCTCTCACACTCCCACCAGTACCAGCCTCTGACTCTGCCACCAGTGCCAGCCTCTCACACTGCCACCAGTGCCTGCCGCTCAGTCTGCCACCAGTGCCAGCCTCTCACACTCCCACCTGTACCAGCCTCTCACTCTGCCACCAGTGCTAGCCTCTCACACTGCAACTAGTGCCTGCCACTCAGTCTGCCACCAGTGCCAGCTGCTCACTCTGCACCAGTGCCAGCCTCTCACTCTGCACCAGTGCCAGCCTCTCACTCTGCACCAGTGCCAGCCTCTCACACTGCCACCAGTGCCGGCTGCTCACTCTGCACCAGTCTCTCACAGTTCCACCAGTGCCTGCCGCTCACTCTGCCACCAGTGCCAGCCTCTCACTCTGCCACCAGTGCCAGCCTCTCACACTGCCACCAGTGCCAGCCTCTCACACTGCCATCAGTGCCTGCCGCTCACTCTGCCACCAGTGCCTGGCGCTCACTCTCCCACCAGTGCCAGCCTCTCACTCTGCACCAGTGCCAGCCTCTCACTCTGCACCAGTGCCAGCCTCTCACACGGCCACCAGTGCCAGCTGCTCACTCTGCACCAGTCTCTCACACTTCCATCAGTGCCTGCTGCTCACTCTGCCACCAGTGCCAGCCTCTCACTCTGCCACCAGTGCCAGCCTCTCACACTGCCACTAGTGCCTGCCGCTCACTCTGCCACCAGTGCCAGCTGCTCACTCTTCACCAGTCTCTCACACTTCCACCAGTGCCTGCCGCTCACTCTGCCACCAGTGCCAGCCTCTCACTCTGCCACCAGTGCCTGCCGCTCACTCTGCCACCAGTGCCAGCTGCTCACTCTGCACCAGTCTCTCACACTCCCACCAGTACCAGCCTCTGACTCTGCCACCAGTGCCAGCCTCTCACACTGCCATCAGTGCCTGCCGCTCACTCTGCCACCAGTGCCTGCCGCTCACTCTGCCACCAGTGCCAGCCTCTCACTCTGCACCAGTGCCAGCCTCTCACACGGCCACCAGTGCCAGCTGCTCACTCTGCACCAGTCTCTCACACTTCCACCAGTGCCTGCCGCTCACTCTGCCACCAGTGCCAGCCTCTCACTCTGCCACCAGTGCCAGCCTCTCACACTGCCACCAGCGCCTGCCGCTCACTCTGCCACCAGTGCCAGCCGCTCACTCTGCCACCAGTGCCAGCCGCTCACTCTGCCACCAGTGCCAGCCCCTCATACTGCCACCAGTGTCAGCCCCTCCCACTTCCCACCAGTGCCAGCCGCTCACTCTGCACCAGTGCCAGACTCTCACACTCCCACCAGTGTCAGCCTCTCACTATGCCACCAGTGCCAGCCTCTCACTCTACCACCAGTGCCTGCCTCTCACACTGCCACCAGTGCCTGCCGCTCACTCTGCCACCAGTGCCAGCCTCTCACTCTGCCACCAGTGCCAGCCTCTCACACTCCCACCAGGGCCTGCCTCTCACTCTACCAGTGCCACACTCTCACACTACCACCAGTGCCAGCTTCAGCCACTACCTACCAGTGCCTGCCTCTCACACTCCCGCCAGTGCCTGCCACTCACACTCCCACCAGTGCCAGCCTCTCACAATGCCACCAGTGCCAGCTGCTCACTCTGCCACCAGTGCCAGCCTCTCACTCTGCCACCAGTGCCAGCATCTCACTCTGCCACCAGTGCCAGCCTCTCACGCTGCTACCAGTGCCAGCCTTTCACGCTGCCACCAGTTCCAGCCTCTCAATCTGCACCACTGCCAGCCTCTCACACTCCCACCAGTGTCAACCTCTCACACAGCTACCAGTGCCAGCCTCTCACACTCCCACCAGTGCCAGCCTCTCACACTGCCACCAGTGCCTGCCGCTCACTCTGCCACCAGTGACAGCCTCTCACTCTACCACAAATGCCTGCCGCTCACTCTGCCACCAGTGCCAGCCTCTCACACTACCACCAGTGCCATCCTCTCACACTCCCGCCATTGACAGCTGCTAACTCTGCCACCAGTGCAAGCCTCTCACACTGCCACCTGTGGCAGCTGAGTTCCTCCGACTGCCCACCAGTGTCAGCTTCAGCCACTACCCACCAGTGCCAGCCTCTCACACTCCCGCCATTGACAGCTGCTAACTCTGCCACCAGTGCAAGCCTCTCACACTGCCACCTGTTGCAGCTGAGCTCCTCCGACTACCCACCAGTGCCAGCTTCAGTCACTACCCACTTGTGCCAGACTCACACTCTGCCACCAGTGACAGCCTCTTACACCACCAGTGCCATCTGCTCACACTGCCCATGTTTGCTACACTCCTGCCCAGTGCCAGTTCCTGTACAGTGATGCCACCTATACCACACTGTGCACTAATGCCTAGCAGTGCCAGCTCCATGCACTGCCCTCATGTGTACGTCAGTCCCCCTCAGGTAGTTGATGGAAAGGTTTAGACTCCTTGGCCAGCACTAATATTTGTGCACTGTCTCGCAGCTTATCTTTTTAGCCTACGTTTTCATGTGAAATCCCCTTAACTTCGTGCCCAGAATACATTTGAAAAGGTACAGTCAAAGCGCTATAACTTAAGATGCCTACTTCATTCCATAAACTTCTCACTACACAAAAGCCAAAACAATTATCTCCATTAAGTAGGGTTCGATGAAGCAGTTGGAGCAATTAAAAAGTGGGGGGTGCTGTCGTCACGACAGAAAGTGACGTCACGAAAGGTGGCTTGCACCATAAGACTCATTGCCTCCCCTCGCTCATCCCTTAGATGCGATTGCAACAGAAAAGCCAGCGCATGAGCAGCGTTCTGAATAAGCTCCGATCTCGCCCCAGAGAGGCCAAAAAGTGAACGTGTGGCTCCATTTGCTCCAGTTATCGAGATCCTGGTAAAATAAGAGGGGGGACGCTGTCCACACGCGTGGTACGTGGCGGGTCGCTGGCCTGAGAGCTCTAGACTGGCACGGAGAATGGGAGGTGGGCCCCCTCCATGTAGTTTGCAGGGGGGCCCCTCAAGTTTCGTTACGCCACTGTTTCTATCTACAACTTTTCTATCTACACAGGCGCCGCGCTTCACGTTTCAGCACGTCACACGCTTTCATGTCAGTTTAGTGCTTGTTAGTTTTGTAGCTGTTCATTTGCTCTGAGGTGTACAGGATTGCTGAGAATCAGAGCCCCTTGCTGTCGAAGCGTTACTTGTGCTATAGTCGGAAAGGAGCAGCTGATTTGCCAATGCCGCTCAGGGTTAACAGCGACTCAAGTGCAATGTTTGCTATGAGCTTATTTATGGCCCCGGGTGCTAATGCTGCGTTTCTCCCCACCAGCAGAGTTTGACGAGCCGACTCACGGGCTCTTTGGAACATCAGGAACAAACAGCACCTGTCGGACTGCAGCGGCGCTGTCCTCTGAGGGAGAACTGCCAAAGTATACCCCGCAGACGACCCCCGTCTTTGGGAGCATCCTTGAAGACATAGACGGGGGGACAGATCTGGTCGTCAAAGCCATGTCAATCAGAGACAGGTCGTGGGACGTTTGAAGGAAGTCTTTTGGCGCAGGGTTTGATTAACAGCTGATGAAACGAACGCTGGCCTGCCCTCTTAAGTAACGTCCAAAGGATTTACCTTCTGCATAACGTTGAAGCGTCATACGCTGTGTCGCTCAAGTGAGGTGTTTGTAATTATGACAAAACAATATCAAAAACAAACTATTGTTTATTTTACTTTTATGTGTCGTGGATGTTTTCACACAGGTGCCTGATTCACTAATGCGAAACAGTTACATGTATTTACTGTAGTTTCATTTACACCTTGCCGCTGTTAATTGCGGCATACTGTTTTCATACTTAACATGTACCAAAAATGATAAATACATACTTTTTACTGAAATCGAGTTCTGTAAGTATTTGAGGTTTTTATTTATTTATCTATTTATTTATTTTTGTGTGCCTGTTAGGCATGGAAGCCGAAGTTTGCAAGATTAGGGAAAGGGGTTAGTGATTTGGGGCAATGAGAGAGAAGGCGATGATTTCTTTGTAATCACTTTACCTTCAGAATCACTGCTGGTTCTTAAAGCAGCTTTGTGTTGAAATCAATTTTGAAAGTAAAAGCATTGGCAACCATGTAGGCCTTAGCATTACCACTCCTGTTGTTTTGTGTGTACTTTAATATCTCAGGTTAAAGGATGCCAAGTGGATGCACAGTCATGCTTGCCGCGGGAAGTGACATATCTCCAAATGGAAGTCTGAAAATCCAAGATAATATTTATATTTCATGCTGTATAATACTGAAACGACATTCAATTTTGACCAGTAATTTATTTTACGTGCAGCACATACGTTAATGTTCTGCCGTGTTTTTAGAAAGCATCTGTGCTAAGACCGGACCCATTACAGTTTTGACTAGGCTTCTCATTTGTTTATTTTGAACCGGCATTGGCATTTAAATTTCTTTTTGTGAAAACTCTCATCTTGAAAACTGGCTTCAAATAGACATGAATTATCACTGCAATGAGACACTGCTGTTCCTTAAACGTGCTACGTTGTTGAATTTAATATTATTTTAATAATATTTTTTCAAAATCCTCAATGCTGGTAAGGATTTCATAAAAAGTGTCTCCATTACATGGGAAACTCAGTAATTGATTACTGCATATCTGAAGATAATTTATGTCTGTGGATCTAATGTCTGTTTTTATGCTTCTAATAAGGTTCAAATGCCATTTTTGCATTAGAAAAGCACAGGATTGACTCAGAACAGGTAGTACACTTTGACAGTATGCTGCACTTACTTTGCTGCATGCGTTTTGTGTAGATGCATGGTATGTGCTCGCTGCATCAGTCTGGACAGGTTATCCCTATTTTCAGCTAGAATTGCACCCAGTCTATTTGGAAGCTCCTCCAGCAGAAGCATCATTAGTAAAGGGGCCAGGGTTCACATATGGTTGTTTACTTTCTCCACAACTGTGGGAGAGCAGCAAGGTACGATGTATTTGTAATAAGAGTGTCCAAGGCCTTTGGTGCAAACTTTTTCATTCTTAGTCCTCAAGTCACTTCTGCTAGCTGCTTCTTCGGTCTCGTCGGTAATTCCTCATTCTAAGTCCTCTAGACAGTGCTACTACCTGCTTATCTGGTCTCATCAGTAATTCCTCATTCTCCATCCTCTAGACAGTGCTGTAGCTGCTTCTCATTTCCCACTGATAATTCCTCATTCTACGTCCTCTAGACAGTGCTGCAGCTGGGTCTGTGCCCAGTGGTAATTCATAATTCTTAGTTCTCTAGACAGTGCTACTCGCTGCATCTCGTCCCATCAGTAATTCCCCCATTCTAAGTCCTCTAGGAAGAGCTGCTGGTGTCTCTCTGGTCACAGTGGTAATTCCTCATTCTAAGTCCTCTAGGCAGTGCTGCTAGCTGCTTCTCAGGTCCTGTCAGTAACTCCCCCATTCTAGGTCCTCTAGGCAGTGCTGCAGCTGTGTTTCTGTCCCCAGTGGTAATTCCTCATGCTTAGTCCCCTAGACAGTGCTGTAGCTTCTTTACTGGTCCCGTTGTAACTCCCCCATTCTAAGTCCTCTAGCCAGTGATAAAGCTGTGTCTCTGTTCCCATTAATAATTCCTCATTCTAAGTCCTCTAGGCAGTACTGCAGCTGTGTCTCTGTTCATACATCCACTACACACCAAACCAAAACACCTAGGTATATCGCATTGGGCCCGATTCACAAAGGTAAAATGAGACACAAGTCTAACTTTACGATTTTCAGTATTAACAAAGGGCATTTAATACTCATAAATGCCCTTTGTCAATACCAAAAGTCGTAAACTTAGACTTTCATCTTAGTTACCTTTGTAAATCGGCCCATTGACATTTACAACTCCATTAGCTATAACTCTCGCAAATGCGAGACCTATTGCATTGCAAATGCTTGTTTTTAAATGGAGGTTCTTATATCGTCTCGTATATTTACTGCTTTACAGTAACAGATGGACAGGATTATATATAATTAAATGCAGAAATGTATTATATATTGCGCTGGGTGCACCTCAGCTGTAGCTGCAATGGGATCTGATAAGGTTGTCGCAGCCCTTCCTATGATGATTTGACATCGTTGCCTATGTTGATTAGCCTCAAGCGTATCTTTTTAGGGCCTCTGTCTGCTTCCTTCGTTCGATTAATGGTACCTTGGATGTCCAGCAGTGATTGGTTGGCGCTAGGTAACATTGATAAATGCGTGGCGTATCCACAGTCTGGGTGCACGTGGTTACTCCCTGGTCTTTTCGTAGGGACACTCTGTGCACATGGATGACATCACTCGTGCCACCTGGCTGGATCTTCTCGTGACCCGGAGCAGGGCTCTCATAGCAGGAGGTGCGTTTACTGTATCAGTTCAGGGGAGAGGCTCGCTTACTTCACCCTCACACGTGTCCGTGCTGATCCGAGCACTGCAGGAACTAGAGCTGCCCCTCCTCTGCGTCTGACTAGGTCAGAATTCCTGTCCCAACCTCGCCCATAAACCTCTTCCTTCCCAGACTGTCATAAAAGGGGGCCGTGAGTCACATTCCGCTCAGCGTCAGCGCATTCCTCACGCCCAGCAACGAGTCCAGCTCATGGGCTGTGCATTTCTGCCATGGAAACAGCACACACCCATCTTGGATTGAAGAGCATTGGCACCTGTGTCAATCCACTGAGGCGCTCAGTCCTAGAGGTGACAAGATGTGATTCCAAGTCTGAGCCAACCAACCTTTAAGGGGATGCATGCAGCATCCCTGCGCCAATCACCGGGGCTGCTCAACTCTTGAGGTGATAGGCTCTAATCCTGTGCAAATCACCGGGGCTGCTCAGCTCTTGAGGTGATAGGCTCTATTCCTGTGCCAATCACCGGGGCTGCTCAACTCTTGAGGTGATAGGCTCTATTCCTGTGCAAATCACCGGGGCTGCTCAACTCTTGAGGTGATAGCCTCTATTCCTGTGCCAATCACCGGGGCTGCTCAACTCTAGATGGGATAGGCTCTATTCCTGTGCAAATCACCGGGGCTGCTCAGCTCTTGAGGTGATAGGCTTTATCCCTGTGCCAATCACCGGGGCTGCTCAACTCTTGAGGTGATAGGCTCTATTCCTGTGCAAATCACCGGGACTGCTCAACTCTTGAGGTGATAGCCTCTATTCCTGTGCCAATCACCGGGGCTGCTCAACTCTAGATGGGATAGGCTCTATTCCTGTGCAAATCACCGGGGCTGCTCAGCTCTTGAGGTGATAGGCTTTATCCCTGTGCCAATCACCGGGGCTGCTTAACTTTTGAGGTGATAGGCTCTATTCCTGTGCAAATCACCGGGACTGCTCAACTCTTGAGGTGATAGCCTCTATTCCTGTGCCAATCAACGGGGCTGCTCAACTCTAGAGGGGATAGGCTCTATTCCTGTGCCAATCACCGGGGCTGCTCAGCTCTTGAGGTGATAGGCTCTATTGCTGTGCAAATCACCGGGGATGCTCAGCTCTTGAGGTGATAGGCTCTATTCCTGTGATAGGCTTTATCCCTGTACCAATCACCGGGGCTGCTCAACTCTAGAGGGGATAGGCTCTATTCCTGTGCCAATCACCGGGGCTGCTCAACTCTAGAGGTGATAGGCTCTATTCCTGTGCCAATCACTGGGGATGCTCAACTCTTGAGGTGATAGGCTCTATTCCTGTGCCAATCACCGGGGATGCTCAACTCTTGAGGTGATAGGCTCTATTCCTGTGCCAATCACTGGGGATGCTCAACTCTTGAGGTGATTGGCACAGGAATAGAGCCTATCACCGGGGATGCTCAACTCTTGAGGTGATAGACTCTAATTCTGTGCAAGTCCCCGGGGTTGCTCAGCTCTTGAGGTGATAGCCTCTATTCCTGTGCCAATCACCGGGGCTGCTCAACTCTAGAGGTGATAGGCTCTATTCCTGTGCCAATCACTGGGGATGCTCAACTCTTGAGGTGATAGGCTCTATTCCTGTGCCAATCACCGGGGCTGCTCAACTCTAGAGGTGATAGGCTCTATTCCTGTGCCAATCACTGGGGATGCTCAACTCTTGAGGTGATAGGCTCTATTCCTGTGCCAATCACCGGGGATGCTCAACTCTTGAGGTGATAGGCTCTATTCCTGTGCCAATCACTGGGAATGCTCAACTCTTGAGGTGATTGGCACAGGAATAGAGCCTATCACCGGGGATGCTCAATTCTTGAGGTGATAGGCTCTATTGCTGTGCCAGTCACATGGGCTACTCAACTCTAGAGGTGATTGGCTCTAACCCTGTACCAATCCCTTGAGGTACCTATCCGAGAGGTGACAGAGTGAGTTCTATATGCAGAGCATCAGCGGCGGCACCGTGTGCTCCCTGTGCCAACCTTCTGATCCATTTGGCGTGCACCTCAGTATTTCCATGATAATCTCCAGGAGAATGCTGTGCCATGTTTGCATGGCCACTGTAGTTATGCAATTTTGTGACTGCAGTGTTTTGTGCATAATTATGCCTTTGCCACATTTACCACGTAATCCATCATCTGCTGCATAGTCTGCAGATTTGAACAAAAAATAGTTTCTAGCTCAAACAGATCAAAACATACTAAAAACACAGTGACACGTGTTGCCACACAGTGGAAGGCCCTTGCCAAATGTTGATTGGTAACCCTTCTGTTATTTATTGTGTATTTGGGTGTCAGGCTGCCACCAGATGGGTGAAATAGTTGGTCAGACAGTGTTAACATGTATAACAATGGCAAACTAATCAATACTCCCCAAAATATGCAACATTACCCCATAACCTGTCTTTTCTTGTTGCATAATTTAGTCAACCTGCTGCATAGTTTGGTACTCCCCTACTGCTTAACTTTCAGTGCCCATGCATATATGACAGGGTGTTTGTGTAAATGCAATATGCTGACCCCGTCCTAGAAATTCTAGATCTAGAGGTGGGCAAGCCACTGAATACTTGAGCCAGAAACATGGCTCATTTCGAGGGTCTCTCAGAACCTCGAGCCTAAAATGAACCACTCTTTCATGGGGGGAGAGGGGCATGTGGCCTAGTGGCTGTGGACTGCCATGGAAAGGCTGTCGGAAAGGAACATTGTAATCCCACAGCTGTGCCTTTCCCTGTTAATTTGTTGACTCGCCCACCTCTACTATATCCAGTCATGTACGACATACGGTCAATTGTATCCAAAATAAATACTAGTGCCCACCTAGAGTCTCTGAACCAACAGCCAGCCTGGTGAACCCACATTTTGTAGAGCTGTGCCCAAACATCACTTCTATGTGACTTCCATAAATGAAGCGCAACCTACAGGTAATAGATTAGTGTGCCTGTGCCAAACCATAATTTTGAGAATGAGAAAGAAGATGAAAGAGAGTGAATGATAGATCGAGCGAATGGGAGAGCAAATGAAAGGAATGAAGAATTCGAGGGAGCCATATGAGGACAAAATTCCTCCATCCCTGATGTAAGTAAACCCCTTCCTTCCAGAGATTGGCCACCCTGTTACTGCACATGTCATTCCACCATAACAATGAAGCATGGCAAGATGGTGCGAAAGTCAGCATTTATTTTATTTTATTTTAGCGACTTGTAGAGCGCCTGGTGACCCGAAGGCATCCCCGCGCTATAATGATTATGAAATCCAGATGAGATGGAGGAGAAAGAAGACGAAGGGGGGGGACGTTATTTCGGGAATAGAAGTGTTTTCAGTTTTTTTCTGAAAGTGAGATAGCTGGGTTCCAGTCTGAGGGTACGGGGGAGTGAGTTCCATCCGGTGGAAGCTTTCACTGAGAAGCGTCGGCCTCCAGTGCGTGTCTTTTTAAATTTGGGGATGTTGGCTAGGTGTTCATTCTCGGACCGCAGGGATCTGGGAGCTATATAAGGGGTTACCAGGTCGCTGAGAATAGGAGGGCCAGCTCCATTAATCAGTTTGTAGGCCGTGCACATGGCTTTGAATTCCACCCTTTGGCGGACCGGGAGCCAGTGCAGGGCTTTGATAGCGGGTTTAGCTGACACTCTGGAGGGAAGGTTCATGAGTAGTCGGGCTGCAGCGTTCTGTGTTCGTTGCATTTTAGCCAAGGTGGCCTCTGGGGCTCCCAGGTAAACCATGTTACTGTAGTCCAACCGTGACAGTATTAGCCCTTGGACCAAGAGTTTCCTGGAGGCGGGCGGGAGTAGGGGAAGAATCTTGCGGGTGGTGCGCATAAGCCCAAAACAGGTTCCTGCAGTTTTGGCCGCTTGTGTTTTCATTGAGAGCTCGGGTTCTAGCCAGACTCCTAGGGTTTTAATTTCTTTTTTCGGGGTAGGAATTTCCCCGAACACGTCTGGCCAGGCTGATGGGGGGATGGTCACCCATTGCTTTCCCATGAGCATCACCTCGGTCTTCGACCCGTTTAATTTGAGTGATGATTCACACATCCATCGATAGATTTCCGTAAGGCAGTTTGCCAAGTTGTCTGGGTGGTCGTCTAGTTGGGATAGGGAGACGACCAGCTGTGTGTCAACTGCGTAACTCACTATTTTGATGCCGAAGGGTGTCACCACGTCTTCAAGGGGGGCCATATAAGCATTAAAAAGCGTAGGGCTCAGAGAAGATCCCTGGGGGACCCCGTTCGTGAGGGGGAGGAAGGAGGAGTGGTGATTGCTGTCCCATACCTGGAACGTGAGTCCGGCAAGGAAGGACTCTATCCACCTGAGCGCCATCCCGGTGAGCCCTGCTGCCGCCAGCCGTTGGAGGAGGACACGATGGTTGACTGTGTCGAAGGCTGCACTAAGGTCCAGGAGGATCACCGCCACTGACCCTCCTGAATCCAAAATGCGCCTTGCCTCCTCGATAACGGCCAGAAGGGCGGTATCAGTGCCATGACCCGGGCGAAACCCAGTTTGGGATTGCCGTAAGATGTTATTTACCTCGAGAAACTGAGACAATTGTCCGTTGACCAATTTCTCGGCTACCTTGCTAATGCCAGGGAGGAGTGAGATTGGCCGATAGTTTGCCATGTCTGCTGGGTCTAGCTGGGTTTTTTTTAGGAGTGCTTTCACCACTGCGCTCTTCCAACTATCGGGGACAGATCCTTGGGCAAGCGAGCTGTTAATAAGCTCTGTGATCGTGGGAACGATGACAGGGGCTACGGTTTTGAGGAACCTAATTGGTGCGGGATCGAGAGGTGATTCGCTTTTCATGTTAGCCAAGGTTGCATCTACCTCGTTGCAGGTTACTGACCTAAATGTAGCTAGTTGGGGGCGCATGCTGCTCCCTGCTTGGCTGGGGGGTGATTCGATGTCCGTGTGACTAGGGGGACAGGGGGGGGGAAGGGATGCTAAGATTCGGGAAATTTTGTTATTAAAATAGGTGGCTAATTCGTTGCTTCGGTCCACAGGGGGGACGTTGGAGGACGGAGTGGTTGGTACTTTCAGTAGCTCTTTTACGATTAGGAAGGATTCCCTAGCTAAGTTGGTAGATTCTCTTATCCGAGTGTCGTAATGGGAGGCTTTAGAGCGCTTAATGGTGGCTTTGTATACTCTAACTGAGTTCTGATAGGCTTCCTTGCTGGCGTGCTGCCAGTCTTTCCTCCATAGTCGTTCGGCTTTCTTACAATTTTTACGTAGTAATCGAAGTTCTGGGGTATACCACGGGGCGGATCCTGGTTTCCCGTTTTCGTCCTCCCGGGTTCTAAATGGGAGTACGGAGTCCAGGGAGGTAGTAATCCACTCTCTGAATTTACTGTCGGCGATAGCCGGGTTTTCTGCATGGGCAGGGGTAGTTGATTCTAGGGTCCTGGCCCAGTCTTCGGTGGGGAGCTTGGACCAGGCCCTGTCCCTGGTGTAAGTGGGAGGTTTTTGAGATTTCCTAAAAGGTCCTAATAGTTGGAAGGCGACTAAAAAGTGGTCCGTCCAGGGGAGGGGGAGGGACTCGCTGAATTGCATGGTGGGGGTGCTTGTAAACACCGGGTCCAGCAAGTGGCCTTTGTTGTGTGTAGCTCCGGAGTTTAGGAGGTGGAGGTCGAGGGCCGCCAGATCGGTGATCAAGTCGGCTGCCCCAGTATCTAAAGGGTCATCGAAATGAATGTTCAGGTCTCCTAGTATCATGAAGTTGGTGAAGGAGTGAGCCTGTGATGCTACCGTGTCCAGGAGAGCACTAGAGAAAGGACCTGAGTGGCCGGGGGGGCGGTACAGCAGGATGCCTGTGAGGGAGTTAGTAGGGTCTAACTTAATTGTGAACTGTAGGCTTTCAGAGTCAGGAACCTGCGCGTCGTTGTATTTGCAGGGAAGATAGTCCCGGTGAATAATGGCGACCCCACCACCTCTGCCTGAAGGGCGAGGTAGGGACTGAATGAGGAAGCCCGGAGGGGTGGCTAGAGCCATGTCTGACGCCGAGTGTGGGGAGAGCCACGTTTCTGTCAAAAATAGAACGTCGATCTCATGGTCTTCTATGAGATGGTTAATAAGCGTCGCATGTTTAGGGAGGGAACGACAGTTCAGAGAGGCAAGTTTGAGGGCTGAGGGTTTGTGGGATTGAATAGGGAGTTTGAGTGGGACTGGGTGACAGTTAGGACAGCTGATAAATGGTCCCTCTAGATCGTGAACATACTCACAGGAGGAGGCGATGGCGGATCTGAGACTTAGGAGGTCCCGACGTGAGTAGGTTACCTTAGGGGCAATTTTATCCGACAGGGGATCTGGCCCTGGGCCCGGTCGTGCGCGGACGGGCGCAGACGGGCTTGCCTTAGGCGCGCCTACAACGCAACATCCATTACAACTCATTTTATTACAATGCATACCATTACAACGAATTTTAAAAAACTACCTTTACAACGCATTCCAACATATAAACAGGATCACTCACAGAACAAATACAAAGTGGTACCTCTTAATCAATTTTCTCATCCACATACACATAGAAGATTAAGCAACAGTTCAGTGACGGAGTGGAAGAAGGACCTGAATTTGTGTCAAAGGGCAGAGGAAATAGTGTATAACAGTAGAGGGTGTACCAAGAATTGGGAGAAGGTGTGGGCACCATGGTGTGCTTATAGGGGGTCATTGGAGAACCATGAAGTAACCGAAAGGGCTATAGCTGATCGTAGAGAAGTGATCACTTAAATGTAATTTTTCTCTGAATGCATGCCGCAAATGGGAATGAGGCGGAGCGCCCCTTGATGTGTAATGTTTTCCACCTCACCCATTCCCCTGTTATCCTAAATTGCGATGTTTGAATGTAAACAGAACTCAAATGTGCATGCTTTTGCAAAAATCACTGTACTGTCTAATGAGCTTGTTTAATAAAAAGAGTTATAAAATATTAAGCCACAGAATTCAATGAGATGGGGCTGTGGGGTCTGGGATAGCTGTTGAACAAGACTGAAGCAATCGCAGAGTTCTGTGGTATGCCACAGTTAATTGGATGAGAAGATGACGTACAAGGTAGATGCAAGACGATCTGTGTTGCTCAGGAAGAAGGAGAAGATCTAACCTAGAGCCTGGTTCTGTCCTGAAGATGTATGCGGAGCGTGGGGTGGTGGACCATATCAAAGGCATCTGAGAGGTTCCGAAACTTCAGGGTTGCAACTCCATTCTTATCTAGTTGGCAACTGTATTCATGCTGTGATGTTTATTATGTCCAATGGCCTGAGCAGAAACCCACCTGGGAAATGGGGACCAGGAGTCGCTGGGCCTTGAAGTAGTCACTCAGTTGGTGGAATGCAGGTCTGTCAACCAACTATCCGAGCAATAGCCATTCAAACCCTGTTCTATGGTTGTTCGGATGTGTGGATCATACATGAGCATCTTCAGAAGTGGCTTGAGATTGGTGGGCTTTAAATTAACTGGGTATGTTCCCGTCAGAAGAGGTCTTCAGGATCACTTTTAACATTGAGTAAACGATCAGAGGTAAGAGCGCGTTTTAATGTCATCATGGTGGCTGCGGGCAGAGCTTGACTAATAATTCAGTCTTAAAAGCCACAAGTACCAATAAACCTGTGCCCACTAGCTGGAAAATGTGATAAATGTGGCAGAGATGGGAGGGTGGAAGTTGCCTGAGCGGGTCAATATTTTCACAAGAAGAGATTTGATGTTGGTAGCTTAGTTATCAAAATGGTCAGTTATCTTGATGCGTGACTGTTGAGATGCATAGGATTCTGCTGAGTTTGCTGATCGGTTGTGGAAGGGGGAGGTTCCTGAAAGGTGCCACAGGCACCTAGGGTCAATGCGACTTGTGATGTGGTATTTTATCTTTGTGATCCTGATTGATATTGTGTATAAACTAAGTTGTCGGATGTATACAAGTTTGACTACTGGTTTACTGATGCTTTTCAATTTATGTTCAAAATGCAGTTCTTTGATTTGAGTGCAGACTTTTTGGGGACCATTTCTGGGCTCGGCAGTCTAATAATTTGCATGGAGTGTAATCAGTGAGTGAATGAAGACGTTAAAAGTGTCTGAAATCCAGATATTGAAGAATTAGACTATGTTCCATTGATGCCAAAGATCTAGCTAATGGCATCATGAGCTCTTCTGTTCTTGAGTAGCTCTGGATCTCCTCGGGCTGGTGAGGCTTATGGTGGTATTATTACTAACATGGGAGGTTTTAAGATTAAAAAAGCATGGCATAGTGATCAGGTGAGGAAGGTTGGTAAGGCAGGTGGCCATCTTGAAGAAGATTGCACGTAGGGTATATCCAGCAATGCGCTTGGGTCCAAAGATACACTGGGTGAGGTTCTAGTGAACAAAAGATAGATCGTGTTTTGCCTTAGTCCGGGAATCCAAAACTGATGTGGACATCGCCTAGGATAATTAGTGAAGGATGGTGAAGCATCAGTGATGTGATGACGTCAGGTGTTGAGGAAAGTAGGTTACAGCGGGTGCTGGCAGACACTAGAAAGTAGTGAGACAACGGAGGGGAGAAATCGTGCTTAATCAGAAGGGGCTCACATTCAGAAGGGGAGGTTGGAGGAAAGGTAAGCACCAAGGGGCATATTCATGTCTTTTGTGGCACAGGGCGGCGCAGCAAGTCACCTTGCTGCGCTGCCCTTCGTGACAGAGAAAGGGTAGGATTTTTAATTCCATATTTTAAAGAGACTATGATTATTGACCACAAAGAAGCCTATGTCAAAATCTTGAGCCTTGAAGAAGATGTTTTGGTTATCCGAGTGTGCTCCTTTTGAAAGCGGCTATTCTAGCTCGCTCTACTATGCAAAATTAATGAAGGCTACATTTTAGTATTCACTGTGCAAAAAATGGATTGAAGTGAACGCTAACTACTTTGTGTATAATTCTCTCGCCTCTTTCTATATCATTTTGTTTTAAACAGTACCTTTTTATGTATTTTTTAAGATTTTGAAAACGTAAAGTAAATTGATGGATTTGACCTGTGCTTTTATGGATTCGATCAATGAATCCGAATAAAGATTTATTGAATTGAATTGAATTGTAAGTTAAGGTGTGCGAAGACTACACAGTTGGGGCAGAGAACAGCACATATAAATAGTTAGGACAGGCCTTTAAATGTTTTTTTATTTGCAGATGTCTCCGCCCTGACTGCGGAGTCTCTGCACTCCTAAACTTACCATTAAAATGCACTTTTGTGAATTTGAAAAAATGCAAACTTACACAAACATGTAATTTACCTTTGTGAAACAGGCCCTACATGTTTAGATTGCATATTGAGGTTAAATTGCATAGCATAAGCACAGGTAAGGCGGGTCCACGGACAGCTGATAGGTCCAGATGATGGGTGTATTGATAGTTTGAGAGGAGGTAAGGGAAAGCATAAAGGCCACCCACTCCTTACACCCTCTTAACCTACTGGTTAACCTACTGGTAGTACCATTAAAATATTTGGAGGTACAAAACATTAGAGAAAGATGTCAGACAGTGAAAAGAGGTATTAGAGCCAAAAGAGAAGGGCTGCCTTTAGTGAGGGCTGGAAAGTATGGCAATTGGAGGGATGGGAAAAAGGGTTAATACTTTTTTTTTAACATATCTAAATAAAATAAATTGACAACATAAATAAATAAAAAGGTATTTACCATGCTTACTGAGACACTTCCTCCTCGCTCCGGTTGTCTTCTTCTCCTGATGTCACATCTAGCTGGGCTTAACCAATCCTGGCGCTGCATGAGAGCAGTGCCAGGATTGGAGGGAGCGGTCTCTCTCGCCACTACAGAGGACACTGTAGGCTTGTGTAGGCTCTCAACCCGGCTTGAGAGGTTTATAGTGCGCATGTCAGGCTGGCCGTCATAAGGGACATGCGCACTATAACCTAGTGCGCAGGCAGCCCACCATTGCTGCCACTCAACAGGCCTGCCCCATCTTGACACTCGGTTCAGGGCAGGTTGACGGAAAATAAAAAGGTAATTAACTAACTTTATTACCATTTTATTTTTGTCTCTGGGGCATTTCTAGGGCAATTAAGTAGGGCGCCACTTCTCTGCTCAAACGGAGTAGCTGCCCCTGATTTGTGTAGGAAGTGTGAGTAGAGTATAACAGTATGAGAGTAGGGGCAAAGGCTTTATCTGCTGTAAGCATTTCTTCTTCTATACATTAAGGCAACTTTTACACAACTTGAAAGCAAGTCTGTGCAGTCCTGACCTCTTCCAAACATGTACAGCTGTCTAAAGCAAGAGTCTGAGAGACAGACACCTCGAGGCACACTCGCATGGCATTAGTGGCACTATTTCATAATTATGTAAATGTAGCAACTCGAGAATCACCAAAATTACTGCCTGTGGTTTTGGGATGGTGGGTAACGTGCCAGCGCAGATTCTAGATTTCTGCACAGAGTGGAAAATTAAAATGCTTGCAGACTTTTACAGAGACATGCATTTGTATATTAAATCCAGCGACTCCTGAGTCACATTGCTAAATTTGTAAAAAAAAAACTTTTTAAAAAATAAGTCAAAGTGTTTCTTAGGAACCCGCTGCCAGCGTTGCCCAGCGCCAGGGCTACTGGACAACTTGGCTGCCAAGTTTAAATTCCATCTCATCCCTCTTCCTTCCACCATCTTATTATTCCTTTAAATGAAAAATGCTGGTTCTTTTTCATCACTGCGTTCTCTCTTTTTCGCAGTTTTCCTTTTTTTTCTCTTTCTTTTTTATGTATTCATTTTACTCACTTTCTCTCTCATACTCTGAGTCGATGAAAAATAAGTCAGGTTGCCCAAAAAGAAGTGCCGTGCCAACTGCCTGAGGCCACCTGCACAAGATAAGATGCGACTACGAGGCAGCACACATCCCATCTTGCCTCCCCTCGCGCTACTGAGGGTGGAAATGGAAAATATGACACGTGGGTGTGCTCTCATCCTAAGGCCTCGCTCAGCCATCTCTGTATCCGGGAGATGCTGGAGTCACAGTGGACTGCAACTTCCGGGTGTGGCGCCAAGACAAACAGGCGCTGTGCAAAGAGGCATCTTGTGTCAACGGCGGGGGTGCTCGGAAACAAAGATGGCATCTTAGGCTGGTACAGGCAGGGCACGAGTCGGGGTACCACGCGGGTGGACGGCATCCCCCCACTTATTTCCGAGGGTTTTTCAGGGTGGACACCGTCCACCCTGCTAAATCAAAACTGCGTCCACCATTAAAAAAACGGGAGCGCGGCGCGCACAAAGTAAATAAAGCATTTCCGTAATTTGAACCGGGCACAGCTTGCCCCCACCTCCCTTCTTGACTCCGAGGCTGTATGAAAGCTCCCCCAGCAGCAGCAGCACTGTAGAGGCACAGCGGGATGGCAACCCTCACACCTCCAGCCCTTGATGAGCTGTTAAGAGGTGCGTGAAGGTGACAGAGGGAGGTGCTGCAGGTTCAGGAGCAGGGCATCCATTCGCATGCAAACAGCCCTGAATGCGTCTTGTATCTGCTATTTAGAGGGGGGCTCACACATTCCATTTCTACCCAGGGCCCCAAACATCCTAGACTCGGCCAGATTACACCCCTGATTACACCGAGGCAGCACCTGCTTCTCTTCACCGAGCTTAATTACTGTCCCTAATTTGTAAGCAAACCTCGGTTCTTCAAACATGCATAATGTAATACAATAAAGAAATGGCACAATCGCACCCACACTGATGAACAAAGTATGGAGGACAATCAGTTCAATCAGTTCTCTTAGAGTATCTTCTGTAAGTACTGTATATCACAGTGGGGGGTGGCATTTTGGACATAGAGCCTGTCTTCTCGTTGTCTTGTGCAGGAGGGAGCAAGAAGCCCAAGATGATACTAGAATACTGCATGCCCACCCCTGTGCCCACCCTGGTGGATCACCTTCCCTCTCCTGTGATGACTCCTGCTCCTGTCTCCCCATGTTGTGGCTCCAGTCCACCCCCCGCCTGTGATGGCTCCTGTCCCCCATGTGGTGGCTCCAGTCCACCCCCGCCTGTGATGGCTCCTGTCCCGCATGTTGTGGCTCCAGTCCACCCCCGCCTGTGATGGCTCTTGTCCCCCCCTGTGGTGGATCCTGTCTCCGCCCTGGGTGGCTTCTGTCCCAGTCCTGGAACGGCCCCTGCAGCGAGGGTGAAGTTCTTGATGGGCCTCTTCTCAAAAGGGCTCAGCTCAAAATTAATATGGAAAGGTGGGCGAGTGAGTAAGTGAAGGGATGTGTGAATGGCTGGATGAATTAGTGAAAGGGTGAATGGATGAATGAAAGATTGAATAAATGGATAATGAGAGAGGATAGATGGATTGATGAGTGAGGGGAAGGATGGAGAGAAAATGTAAATAGCTGGATGTATGGGTGGAAGGGTAGCTGGATGATTGATGAGGGGAAAGATGGATGAGGGGAAGGATGAGGGATGGAGGGGAAGGATGGATGAGAGGAAGGATAAATGGATGAGGGGAAGGATAAATGGATGAGGGGAAGGATGGATGGATGGAGGGGAAGGATGGATGGATGAAGGGCAGGATAGATGGATGGGATGGGTGGATGGGTGAGGGGAAGGATGGATAAAAGGAAGGATGGATGAAGGGAAGGATGAAGTTTGGATGGATGAGGGGCAGGATAAATTGATGGGATGGATGGATGGGTGAGGGGAAGGATGATGGATGAGGAGATGGATGGATGGATGGATGAAGGGGAAGGATGGATGGATGAGGGGCAGGATAAATGGATGGGATGGATGGATGGGTAAGGGGAAGGATGGATGGATGAAGGGCAGGATAAATGGATGGGATGGAAGGATGGGTGAGGGGAAAGGATGGATGGATGACAGGAAGGATGGATGAGGGGATGGATGGATGGATGACGGGAAAGGATGGATGATGAGGGGAAGGATGGATGGATGGGTGAGGGGAAGGATGGATGAAAGGAAGGATGGATGAGGGGAAGGATGGATGGATGACGGGAAAGGATGGATGATGAGGGGAAGGATGGATGGATGGATGGATGGATGGATGATGAGGGGAAGGATGGATATATGGATGGATGATGAGGGGAAGGATGGATGGATGGATGATGGGGTGGGTGAAAGGATGGATGATGAGGGGAAGGGTGGATGGATGGATGATGAGGGGATGGATGGATTGATGATGAGGGAATGGATGGATGATGAGGGGGTGGGTGAAAGGATGGATGGATGATGAGGGGAAGGATGGATGGATGATGAGGGGAAGGATGGATGGATGATGAGGGGAAGGATGGATGGATGGATGGATGATGAGGGGAAAGGATGGATGGGTGATGAGGGAAAAGGATGGATGGATGATGAGGGGAAGGATGGATGGATGATGAGGGGGAAGGACAGATGGATGGATGGATAGATGATGAGGGAAAAGGATGGATGGATGATGAGGGGAAGGATGGATGATGAGGGAAAAGGATGGATGGATGATGAGGGAAAAGGATGGACGGATGATGAGGGGAAGGATGGATGGATGATGAGGGGATGGATGGATGGATGATGAGGGGAAGGACGGATGGATGGATGGATGGATGATGGGTGTGTGAAAGGATGGATGGATGGAGAGTGGGTGAAGGGATGGATGGATGGGTGGGTGAAAGGATGGATGGATGGAGAGTGGGTGAAGGGATGGATGGATGGATACGTGGGTGGGTGAAAGGATGGATGGATGGATGATGAGTGGCTGGGTGAAAGGATGGATGGATGGATGATGAGTGGGTGGGTGAAAGGATGGATGGATGAGTGGGTGGGTGGATGGTGGATGGGTGAAAGGATGGATCAGTGGATTGGATGGTGGGTGGGTGAAAGGATGGATGAGTGGGTGTGTGGATGGTGGGTGGATGATGGGGGGTAGGTGGATGTGTGAAATGATGGATGGATGGATTGATAAGTGCAAGGGTGAATGAATGGACATATGAGTGAAAGGGTGGGTGTAAGTATGGATGAGTGAGTGAAAGGGAGAGTAGATGGACAAAAGGATGAATAGATGTGTGAAGGAGTGAAATGATAGATGGATGAGTGATAGGGGCAATGGATGGATTCATGAGTGGATGAGTAGATGGATGGATGGGTGGGTGGATGGATGGATGGAAGGAAGGAAGGCTAAGTGAAAGGGTCGATGGAGAGAGAAAGGGAGGATGGATGGATGACTAAAAGAGTGGATGGGTGGAAGGATTAGTAAGTGAAAGGATGGCTGGATTGGTGAAAGGGTAAATGGCTGAATGGATGAGTGAATGGATGGATGGGATGAAGAGTGGATGGATAAGTGTACAGATGGATAGGGTGAAAGGGTGGATGGATAATGGAGGATGAGTGAAAGGATGGATGAGGGGATGGATGAAGGGATGGATGAGTGAAATGATAGATGGAAGGATACATGATGGATAGGTTTGCAAATGGTTGAATACTTTTGGAAATGGCTGGGCTTACTTATATACTATTGCACAACCTCTGATGTGTCTGTAAAACGTACCTATTGTCCTAAAGTTTTGTCCTGAATTTTGACCTCCTGTCCTGAATTTGTGTCCTGAATTTTGACCCTTTGTCCTGAATTTTTACACTCACCGTCCTGAATTTGCACCAATGCCAGTTGGTCACCCTAATTCTTTGTGCGGTAGAACCAAGGCTCTTTAACACAGCAGCATGAGAGTGACGAGAGAGAAACCTGGCAGAGTGCTGCCAAAGAGCTCTCCCACTCAGAATATTTCATTATTCAAGTGATCGTGAACAATTAAGGGTAAACTGAGATGTGAAAAACTAAACACAATGCGATGCGGCTGCACGAGACTTGAGGAGTTAATTAAGTATTAGTACTAGCAAGTGTGCTGTAAGTTAAATGAAAACATTTTACATGCACTGTGCGCCTCGTGCGTGTAGAATCAGAGTCCCACTAGACCCGGCCCTGCCAATTAAGTGCCGGCGCTAAGCACTGGCACAAATTACGCCCTGCATTGAACAATTGACACCAGGCTACAAAATGTAAGTAGTATGATGGTGTACCCTTGTGTGTTCTTCCGTGTGTCGCTGTTTCCACATGGAATGTTTAATGATGACAGCAACGCCCCCTTCTAGTTTGTGTTGTTGGTCTGAATTGTATAATTTTGTGGAATGGGGAGGTGTAGGATGGTGCTGGATTGTTCATTTAAACATGACTCCATGATGACGTCTGACTTGGCATTACGTATGTCAGTATATTTTTAATTTAGGCTCAATCCTGTCAGTGTTTGGATAATTGCACTACTGGATAGGGGGGCACAAAGTTTTGCAAAGGTTCTGCCCGCTTTCTTCAAGGGGTCCCCACAAAATGACATCATGAGCTAGGCCCACCCCGATTTTATAGTAAGTAGTCTCTGTAAAGGGGGAAACAACCATTACAATGCATGAGTCATAATCGGCCCTTTTTTTAGGAACTATCACAAAAATAAACAGTATTAATACAAAGTAAAGCAATGTTTATATTTTGTTGCACTGAAGTAAATTAAGGCAAATAAGTCAAACTAAAATATACCAAAACTAAATACATTTCCTAAAATAAATAGAAATAAATAAATCTGCTAAAATAAATACAATGGCCAGTTAATATATCTAAAATTTAGGCATTGACCCAAGCTAATGCCCCGGCAGCTCCATTGTCTTCAGCCAAGATTCCCAATGTTAGACTAATGTTCTGATTTCTTACCTTTGCTGCAAATTGTAAAGCGTTCTGATATCCTTCGGGATCAAGTTCGCGCTATATAAAACTTTATAAATAAAATAAATAAATCTAGCCACAGCTAGAGAGAGGCAGCTGGGACAAAACTATTTAATACAGAGTCGCTAGTTTACAATAGGTGGGGAGATAACATATAACACTCATCAATAGAATAACGTGAATATGGAGCCCTACTGTGTGTAATAGTCATTGTTGAGTGTGGGAAGCAGCCTCTCTGGGAACCTGTAATGTATACTAAATCTTGCAGTTAAACTTTCCTGTAGCGTTTTGAAAATGTGTTCATGTCACCTTCGCCAAACTTCATCCACATTTGGGCTGCTAATTCCTCCATGCAGGGACCTTAAGTCACAGGCTTAAGTACCAAGCAGCTTCAATTGTTAAATCTTGCATTATATGCAAATGATAGATCTGCCTTACATGTGATGTCACTTCCTGCTGTGATGCCACTTCCTGTTGTGATGTCACTTCCTGTCGTGATGTCACTTCCTGCCGTGATGTCACTTCCTGTGACCACGCCTACCTTGGAGAGTCCCCCCACTTCTTTTTTTAGGACTTGTGCCCTGGGTACAGGGGTGCTGAGCTAGCGACGAGATGCGTCCTGACTGACACAGACAGACGGGTGTTCACACTGACATGCTGCCTTGATCGTTTCCAAGGGAAGTTCACAGTGAGATCCTGCTTTATTTGACTTTCTCACTGAGGGCTGCTCACACTGAGGTTCCGCCCTGTTCCATACTATGAAGGATGCCCACAGTGAGAAAGCTCACTCTGCTGGCACACATAAGAGGGCTGTAGACCCTGGCTGCCTGAGCCAGTGATCATGGACGTCAATTCACCAAAACGCTCTGGGTAGCGGAAGTGACATCACATGTCATATGACCCTAGTGATTTCTCAGGAAGTCACATCAGTTGACCTTTGGCTCAGGTGATTTCACAAAAAGTGATGTCACACAATCATTGACCCTGGTGTAACTAACACATGTGAAATTGATCAAAATAAAACGTACAATATGTGATATTGAAAAACAACAAAATTATATTAACATAGGTAAAATTGTGCTTTAGTTATTAGCCAAATTCACAAGGCTATTGCGTTGATTTTCCAGAGGCTCAACAACAAAAAGTCGGCAGAAAAGAGTAGGAGAGCAGCTATCATTGACCAGGCGAACATCCATCATAGGCCAAGAGAACAGCCATCATAGACTAGCTACAGCAGTCATTCTCTTAAACATAGCTACACACTCTCAGACACATGCTCATACCCTGGGCTCAGCCTTAGTATGTCAGCCATAATTTTCCTATGCACTACCATAACAAGCTTAGACATAACGTTTAAATACCTAAATACAGCTTTAAAAGCCCAGACAGAATTTCCATGTGTCTTAGCAAAACCAGCAGATGCCAGGCATACCCAGTATGCCTGTGCTGACTCATAATGTCATAACCATTAAATTAAGGCTAACCCTGGTTGGTACATATGTATAAGATCTTCTTATAAGAGCCAATCTGCACACAGAATGCATTTACTTAGCCCCAGGAGCAAATATACCCAGGGCCACTGAAAGTATGCGATTGTGCATCTGCGAAGATTTTCGCATATTTGTCGCATTTGCCATATAATCCATCATCTGCCAACACACACAGCCAGCATCTGTGCGCACACACACACACAGCCAGCCGCGCACACACACACACACACAGAGCCAGCCGCGCACACACACACACAGCCAGCCGCACACACACACACACACACAGCCAGCCGCACACACACACACAGAGCCAGCCGCACACACACACACACAGAGCCAGCCGCACACACACACACACACAGAGCCAGCCGCACACACACACACACAGAGCCAGCCGCACACACACACACACAGAGCCAGCCGCACACACACACACACAGAGCCAGCCGCACACACACACACAGAGCCAGCCGCACACACACACAGAGCCAGCCACACACACACAGAGCCAGCCACACACACGCAGAGCCAGCCGCACACACACACACACACAGAGCCAGCCGCACACACACACACACAGAGCCAGCCACACACACACACACACACACACAGAGCCACGGTTTTACTAAACATGGTAAACATCCGAGATAATTCAAACTACAAGTCATCCGCCTAGATCAAAGCTCATTGAAGATAGCTGGAAAAGTATTTTACTAGAAGTCAAACTACCCTGTGCTCCTGGCAATAAGCTATGTCGTGTAAATGGGGTTTATACCCGCTTTAATCCGATGAACGGTTTGAAAAGGTTACACACTAAAATCAAACTAGTTTGTTAATAAGGCCACTAGGGGGCGCAGAAACGACACTTGATAAGAAAAGCCCTGTAACCCTGGTAGCAACTTCAAATCCAATGGCGGGGTGGTCAACCACCTATGGACTAATTATTCGTGAGGGGGCACCACAGACAACAGTATATGAACTCCAGAAAGCATTCAATCGAAACAGGACTTAAAGCGGGCGGAGTCCCCAGACCCTGTAGCATTCTAGAACGGACAAGTAATCGGATCCCTAAAATCTTGTCCTTAACTTTACGGGGGAAAACACGGACTATTTATGAACAATTAATGTAATCTAGGTCAGTTTTGTGTCAGTTTATATTTCACGTTTTATTGAATCTTTCATTTGCAGGACAGTTTTTGTATTTTCCATCTGTAGTCTACAAAACGGCTACGTGGTGCCCAGCAACAAGCCCTAATGGAAACTCAAACGGATCAATGTGACCATGCTCGAAATAGCGTGGTCTTGATGGATAGCCCACCCCAAAATGCCTCTTTTCCTGCGCACACCCTCGACAGTGTGTCATCTCTCTGCAAGCTAGGGGCTGTGCCTCTCTCCGGTGCACCTGGCCTGGAGTGTCCTATTACTGTGGTCACAGTCGGCTTGCCCACTACATCGGATTGCACGCACAGAGGCGCAACCTCCTCGTGTGGACTTCCCTGAAGGTTGAAATGGCAGCCCGACTCCCCTGGTACTAACCACACATGCCTGGTGGGATCAGGAGCCCATGATACTCTAGACTGGCACATGACTGGCATGACCTGCCTCTCTCTCTGTCCTCATTGTACAATGACGGGGAAAACCAAGGACTGTCAAATCACAGATCCCTGAACTCCACACCACGGTGCCACCCCCAACACCCGCTGACACCACCATGGGCGCCCTACATCACCTAAAATCTACCCTGTGAAAACACTCCGAACAATTTGAGAAAGTGCTACATGCTATCCTTGACTTTAAAACATCGCTCGAAGTGAAAATCAATGTCATATCTCTGGATGTAAACCTTCTGAGGGTGGACCACTGCAGATCATGTGAACAAAACAGAATCTGCTCTGATCTTCAGGGGCCCCACTGTCTTTGATCTTCAGGCCCATCTGCACACTGTGAGGGCAAAAGTGGCTTTTTTGCAATGCGGCGCGGAGGACGCTGAGGGGTGATCACGGCACAAGGACATTCACTTTCTGGGCTTTCCAGAGCGCCGTAACTTATTCCACGTAACTGAAATTTGTATCCCTGTTATCCCGAGTGTCTCGCGGTTAACCCGGGATGCTTCAGTGCGCTACAAGCGCTGTGATATAGGGGAAGGTAAACATTGAATTTCCATCAGTGGCAATGAGCGGGGTTTGAGCAGACGTTAGCTGCGCATTCGAGCCTGCCCCCTCTGTTTTAAGTCTAAACTGCCCTCGGAGCATGCCCCAAATAGTTCCGCTGAGGGAGGGGTGTGCGAAGCCCTGGAGTCTCCCGCCTAAACAGTGCGCCTTACCCGATGCCACTGGCCCAGGTTGGCCGCAGTCGGCATGCCGCTCTAGAACCCTGTGGCCACCCGGCAAGGAGACAAGCGCCCTATGGTGAGAACATTAAAAAACAAAGCATTTTTGCGTAGCTTGACCAACTCGCAGGGGGGAGTTTGAACCTGGCTTCCGACTGCACATCCTGTGCTCTACTACTGAGCAACAGCCCCGGTAACCATCGATTTCCCCCCCCCCAGAGCAAGTTTCTCCAGGCCTTATCAGCCTTGCCCCCATGCTCACCTCCACTGCCTGCGGTCTCGTCTTCGGGGGTACCGCCGCCGGCTCTGCCCCCACTCAGCGGTTGGTGCCTTAAAGCCGCCAGCCCTTTCGTCGCGAGGCAGGGTCAAGAAACACAGACGGCGGGAGGGGGGAGGGGGCGGGAACGGGCACACGGACAGCGGGAGGGGGCGGGTTAACGGGCACACGGACAGCGGGAGGGGGGGCGGGAACGGGATAAGAAAAAAAAGAAAAAATCTCCGCTTACCTGCAAGAAAAGTGAAATGGCGCAGCCCACCCCTGCTCGGAGTAGGGAGCGGGTCGGGTCTGTGTCCTCACAGGGAGAGCGAGCAGGCTGGTGTGACGAAGGATGCCGGCCTGGGAAAAAAAAAATTACATCCGCCCACCTAAGCCTAAAAATCGCAGGAAGGCCCACGAATCTGCTCGCAGAATGACGAGCAGATCTCTCTTCCGATGGCTAGCCTCCATTTATGGAGCTAGCCAATGGAAAGAGAGGGCGGGACAACACACACATACTGTAAAGATTAGATTTCACCTGCGCCGAAAAGCTGCGACAGGCGAAACCTAAAAATGGCAAAATAATGAAGCAAAATACTTCCACAAAATCTGGCGCATAATTCGCCTTTTCTTGCCACATAATTTGCTCAGCCCTGCCGCATAATTAGACTCTCTCCACCGCATAATTCCAGTGGCCCTAAATATACCCATCAAAAAACAGTCACTCTTCCCACACACAATTTCCAATCCTTTGTTTTTTTTTCCCCAGTCAAATCTGACTGCAAACACAGGAAATCTGTGTGCCTATTCTGGGATTCGCATTTTACCGTAAGCACTTATTTGTGTAGCATAGACCTACCTTTAAATCCTAAAAAGAATTTTTATTTTAAATAAGCTGATATTTTCAGCATAATCACTTTATTTTATATGGCTATTAAACCTCTGGCATGGAGCGGGCCTTCCTGGATCTGCTTTGGATACATACATGAATTATGTTAGCCTTATATGTAGTTCGGGTCTCACAATTGTCTCTTAGAATTATATTAATTGTGATACCCAACAGAACAAATTTAAACAAAATGTAAACCTATGACACCATCATGTGTGCATGGAGACATTTCTCGCTTGCGTACAGATAGTGCTTTAACACCTTCCTTCATTAAATCACACCCCACCTGTGTGCATGTTCGGGCTACATTTCTTCTGGCCATGGGACAGGAAAACACACAAGATGATGGACGGAATGTTGCACAATGGCAAAACATTCACCCCCAGTCACAGATCTGGGTTGAATCCATCGTTATTTTGCTCACCAAGCCACCCCAGTTCAGACATGGCCATATGCAAATCAGCCTTGACCCTGTGCCTCATGGGAACAGTCCAGACCGAACTGCCAAGCCATGTCTTCCCTGGACCGGAATCAAGCATCCTAGGACCGGTTTCTGGCTATCAGCCGTCTTCAGCCAGGATAGCTTGACTCCAGTGGCGTAGTGAGCACGGGACCCACGTCTGGGCATACCCTTCCCACATGGGGTGAACAGCAAAACACACAAGATGGGACAGGAGCCAGTCACCTGTGTGCACCTAGCCACATATATTAGTGTGCAACTGAGTGTTTTTTTTAATGTGTGTTTTGCTGCATGTTTGAGGAATGTGTTTTTGTTGTACCTATGTTAGAATATATTCGTGTATATATATATAGGGCGGCGTGCATTGTCACTGCTACCCCCGCACAACATTATCCTGGGCTCGGGGCTGAAACGGTGTGGGGACCCAGGGGGGCGATTTGTTTGCACGCACAGGCAAGACTCCGCATTTCATCGGAACCCTGCATTCCACCTGATCACTTGATCGTACTTTGTCCCACGCAATACCTAACTGAATTCGGACTGCTGCATTCTGGTCGTTGCAGTCCATGTTAACATTTTTGAACTGCAACAGGTGGGACTCCAGCTATTGGGGGCGGAGCCTTCTAGCACTGATAAGAGGGCTGCAGAGAACTACGTTGATTATGTGGGGAGTCACCTGTAACAGCTGGGTGCTGAGGAAGGCAATACTTTTGCCGAAATGCATTCGCCATTAACAGTGTGAATAAAGAAGCTTCCCTGATTGTCCCCCGTTGTGGCCTCTGTTCTTTTCTGCAAGGAGAAGTTGGAGTTCATATATATATATATATATATATATATATATATATATATATATATATATATATATATATATATATATATATATATATATATATATATATATATATATATATATATATATATATATATATATATATATATATATATATATATATATATATATATATGTGTGTGTGTGTTTTAAGGATGCTCACTGTGAGGATGATGGAAAGCGGAAACTATCCGTGAGGAAAGGTGCGTGATGGCTGTGGGCATGCAGGGATTATGGGAAAGCAGCGGATGAAGGAAGGTCAATAGGGCGTTTCGCAAGGTGCCACTTTTTATGGCCTTGAGACAATCGTCCCATTAATGGACAGATGTCACAATGCTTGCACATGGCGGGAATGAATGCAGAGGTAGGTAGATGTCTGCATTCCCTTTGGGGCCTCAGTCACTTAAAGTGAGAGGTGTGGTGCAGTGACCAGAGTGGCTGACTCCGTAGCACGGGGATCGCGGTTTCATCCCCGGCGGCAGCTCAGCTCAGCACCCTGTGACTCTGGGCAATAGCTCACTCAATCTCTCCGAAGCCCCCAGCGCCTTGAGACTCCTAGGGGTGATTGCTCGCACTTTACAAATACCAGAAACAGATTTGCAGCTGCTGCATCATGAGTACTGACAAAGCCAGATGTGTAACTCCTTGGACACCCCTCCTTTGCCTTGAACTGGATTGATACAGCTGGCACATCTGACTCAGTGCAAAGACTTACCCAGGTTCCATAACTGGCGCTCTGCATATAAAGCATGGCCAATAACTCATTTATCCCTAGTATAAAAGTATATTTTTCCATGAGCTCATTGCCACAAGTTTTTCAAAATGAGCATTGGCAAAACCAAAAAGTCATGTCTGTCAATGGACAAACTATTGGCCATCTGCGTTACCAATGCTTGTTTTCACCATCATCCAAACACTTCTGTCAAGATACATGCACAGTCGTGTTAAAAAATCTGGGGATGGGTTTCCTGTTAAAGGAAACCTTTTCCAACATGGTCACCATGCGCCATGATGCGCATGCATCATGACACATGCATATGTATATACCTGGATGTGTGAGAACTCATGCCGAATGAGGGAAAGCATCCTTTACCATGCATTTGTAATTTTTATTTAAACAGGCCTTAACCACGCAATCTTTAAAAGGCAGATGCCTTTACTATGCAAGCCTTTACAACATATGGCAATTGGCTTAGTTTGATGAATCTTCACGAACTTTCCCCCAAAAATTCGATGCTCACTTCAGCTGCTGTCTGGAAAGTAAGTTTTAGGGTGATCCGTGAAGCGGGGACGAGAAAAGGGGGGTCTCAAAACGCGTTTTCCCGATGTTAATACCCATAGGATGTTTGAATACGACTACAGACCAAACCGCTGGACGGAATTACACTAAATTTGGCAGCAAAGTAGATATTGGTCGAGAAGTGCATTTTTGTGATTTTGTGTAAATTCATTCAGTAGATTTAGAGATATTAACTGAAATCCAAATTTTGATATCTAGGGCACGGATCTTCTGTGGATCGAACAGCTCCGAGGTGAAATATGATTGGCTGCCAACCCTTCAACCAGAAAGTGTTATCATCCATCTTGGGACTCACTTTCAGCCGAGTCTCAAATAAAATGTTTTTAAAAAGGGGGCAGGGAAGGAATACCCTGACCCTGTTGCACTGGTCCTGGGGTTACCCTAGGACCCCACCAGGGCAAAAAAACTTTTTGTTTAAATGTTCAGCGGAAATCGCAGCTTGATCCTCGAAACACATATTTTTTTTTTTTTAAAACAAGCGTGGGCTTGTGCTTTTTTTAAAAAAATGACCACTGAGTGGGACAGGTCTTCAGGAGTTTTTAAAAGAAAAGGGGGGCGCACATGCCACCCCTCCTGAGGCTCTATGATCCCTGTGGACTGCCCCCTCCCCGAGGCTTAATCTTTTTAGATGGAGGGGGGGCCACGTGGACCCCCATCCTGGGCTTCGTTGAAGCACCTGGAACCACCACCTCCCAGGGCTTTATTTTTGTAGAAGGGGTTGACACATGCAACCCCCCTCCTGGACTTTGTGGAAGCCCCAGGGACCACGACCTTCACAAGGTGATCAAATAGCTCAAATGGTTGAAAAGTTTCTGAGAATGCAACGACACGTGTTGCTGTGCAGTGAAAGGCTAGTTGCAAAGCTGGACTTGTCACCTTGTTTTTGCTTATTACTATATCTGGGTATTCAAATGGCACTATTAAGGTGCAACCAATGCCCAGACAGTGTTACCAAGTTTAAAAACACTATATAAAGCGCCAGGGACATTTGCATTTTTTAAACACAACTACAGGCTGAACCGCTGAACGGATTGACGTGAAATTTGACAGAAAGCGAGCTCCTGGTCCAGAAAGAGTGCTTTTTGTAATTTGATGTAAATCTGTTTAGTAGTTTTGGAGTTATTAAAGAACTAAAAATTAGTATCTCTAGGGATGCAGGTCCTTCACAGGTCCTTGGGATCCGCAAGGCCAAGATTGGCTGCCACAACCTAAAAGGAAAGTTGCGTCCACCGTTTTGTTTCTTGGTCAACCTGGGGGGATAGTAAAGAAAAGTGAAAAATAATATAAGGGGTCAGGATAGAGACATCCTGAAGCCATAGAACACATGAAGGGGGCTCTGAGGGATGCTTCATGGGCAAACATTTGCCCACTTTTTTGGGGGGGGCCAAACAGCGGATCCGCGGACCCACCACAGGACTCAGCGCAGCCCTCAGTGTAAATCCACAATGGTTCAGCGGATCTGAAATCCAAAGAAAAATAAATACACCCACTTACACTACAAAACCCTGCCATGCATTGCCAAAGGTTATGTGTGGCATGGGGTTGGGTGCATGTAGGAGGGTGGATCATGGGCCTGGCCACATGCCAGACTCTGTGGCTAATCCCCGCCACGCACAGGTGAAGGCCATGCACGGCAGTGGTTGTATTAACGTAGGTAATTATATATTACTTTATGTTAAAACATTGAAATTCACTGAAAAAACTAAGGTTATAGGGACATTATAGTTAGGTTCACATTCTACCCACACAAAACCATAGACATTCAGCAGTTATAGTTATACTTGTAGTTGTACTTATCTGAAGACGCTATAACTCATGCTGTTAAGTAACTTTAGGCCACAAGTTATATTTTCTTAACATAAGTATAACTATAGCTGCTGAATTTCTATGGTTTTTGGGGGTAATATGGCAACCTAACTATAACGTCCCCGTAACCTTTGGTCTTTTGAGTGATATATATATATATATATATATATATATATATATATATATATATATTACCTACTGGCGGTCGCCAGTAGGTAGTTATAGTTAGGACCTGGTTTCCATAGGAAATCCGCAACATTCTATTGGGAATAACTTTGGCGCCGGTTGATGAATCTCCGCGAATTTCTCAAAGAAGATGGCCCGCTCCGCTCCTCTCTTTCCCTGAAAGTCTCGGGAAGATTCGTCAAGCGGGGGCCGAGAAAAAAGGGGGGTCCTAAAACGTGTTTTCCCCATGTTAATTTCCATAGGACGATTAGACACGGCTACAGCCCGAACCACTGAACAGAATTACACCAAATTTGGGGAAATGGTAGGGTCTGGTACGCAGATCACGCTTTTGTTTAAATGGTGTAAATCCCTCCAGTAGTTGCTGAGAAAATGAAAGTTAAAATCAATTATATATCTATAAGCGTGCACCGTGTGCGCACCTTGCCGTGCACGAGCTTCATGCTGATTGATGATGATTATGCACTTGTATAGCGCACGACTACCCGTAGGCATCTCGGCGCTTGTCTGCCACTGTCTGTCAACACTCCAAAACAGAAATTGATGGCAGCCATCTTGTGCCTCAGTAGACTGAGGCACAAGAAAGCAGAAAAAAGTGTAGAACTCAAAAAGGGGGCAGGGTAGAAGCACCCTGACCCCCTAGGCCTGCTCAGGGGGTCCCACAGGGACCCCCAAGGCGGGAAAAAAAAATCGAAAAATCGCGGGGTGCGTGCACCGTGCGCGCATCCCGCGATTTCCCCCCCCCAAATTTTTTTTTTTTTTGCCTTGGGGGTCCATGTGGGAACCCCATAGCAGGCCTAGGGGGTCAGGGTGCTTCTACCCTGCCCCCTTTTTCAGTTCTAAAACTTCTCGAGCATGAGCTGCATGCTCATTGGCTTTCAACACTTCAAACCAGGAAGTGTTGGCAGCCATCTTGTGCTCGGTAGACCGAGGCACAAGAAAGCAGAAAAACAAACATGTAAAACACAAAAAAGGGGGTAGGGTAGAAGCACCCTGACCCCCTAGGCCTGCTCATGGGGTTCCACAAGGACCCCCAAGGCCAAAAATGTTTTTTTTTTTTAAACCCGGTATGTTTATTTAAAAATTACCCCCCATAGGGACCAAATTGTGGGGGCATAGTGATAAAGAAGTGTGGGGGGTGCCCAATCCCCCCCCCACACTGCCCCGGGGACCGCCGCCCTCCGGGGCAAAGCAACGCAGCCCCCTGGCACATACTGGAGGCTCCTGGTGGGCTAATTGCCTCCCAGAGACCCCCAGTATGCAAGGGGAATTAGTTCCCCCTCTGCAAGCATGCCCGGGGGCTGCGTTGCAGAGAGGTGTAAAAAGGGGCATAGCCTCATTACACCTCTCTGCAATGCAGTCCCTGGCGCATACTGGAGGTTCCAGGTGGGCTAGTTGGCCCCCAGGGACCCCCAGTATGCAAGGGGAATTAGTTCTCCCTCTGCAAACGCGCCCGGGGGCTGCATTGCAGAGAGGTGTAAAAAAGGGCGTGGCCTCATTACACCTCTCTGCAATGCAGCCCCCTGGCGCATACGGGAGGTTCCAGGTGGGCTAGTTGGCCCCCAGGGACAGCCAATATAAAATGGGAATTAGTTTCCCTTCTGCAAACGCACCAGGGGGCTGCGTTGCAGAGAGGTGTTAAAAGGGGCATAGCCTCATTACACCTCTCTGCAATGCAGCCCCCTGGCGCATACTGGAGGTACCAGGTGGTCTAGTTGGCCCCCAGGGACCCCCAGTATGCAAGGGGAATTAGTTCCCCCTCTGCAAACGCGCCCGTGGGCTGCGCTGCAGAGAGGTGTAAAAAAGGGTGTGGCCTCATTACACCTCTCTGCAATGCAGCCCCCTGGGGAATACTGGAGGTTCCTGGTGGGCTAGTTGGCCCCCAGGGACCCCCAGTGTGCAAGTGGAATTAGTTACCCTCTGCAAACGCGTCAGGGGGCTGCGTTGCAAACATTTTTTATCAATTTAAATTAAAAATATGTAATGTAATATAAAAAATAATATATCTAAAAATAAAAAAATTATAATAATGTAGTAAATCAGTATATAAAAAAAACATTATTACATTAAAAAATTTTCATTTACAAAACCATTGAAATTCACTGAAAAAACCATAGGTTACAGCCACGTTATAGTTAGGAATTAGCATTTAAAAAACCTTTCAAATTCACTGAAAAAACCATAGGTTTTACACACGTTATAGTTAGGAATTAGCATTTTAAAAACCTTTGAAATTCACTGAAAAAACCATAGGTTTCACACCAGTTATAGTTATCTGGTCATTTTACTCATACAATACCTTTGAAATTCCCCTGTTATAGTTAGTTCAGCTAACTATAACTCGCGCGCCCGCAATGCACTGCTGATGATGTCACATATTACATCACTCATGACATGGTCAGTGACATCACTCATGACATCACTGATGACATCTCAAATGACATCCCTGATGACATCACTGATGACATCATCCTTGTGGCAGACCTCCTCTCCTTTGATACACACGATCAAAAATAGAAAGTAACATTTTCAAAAAAATGGAGATACCAATTCCAGTTAGAACAACCTATTCAGTATTTCAAAAATCTACATACATATCCAGTCATTCACTAACAGTTCTATATAGGCACTCATACATGTACTCACTCATCATATGTACTCATACACCTATACATCTTATTACACACCGACACTCATCTATAGAGTTACTCACACATGCAAATAAACTATCAAACATCCATTTACTTGCATATACAGCTATACACCTACCACTACACTAATTTCTACAGAATCGTACACATACTTACTCTCTAAAACAATCACTTTTATAGAAACACATACTTATTTAAACAGGAACTCTTACAATCTTTCGCTCTCACATATACTCATTTATATACATTGTGAGAAGTTGGCCTGATATATGATGTTTCCAATTCTGGAACCACCTTGTATCAGTCCAAATATCCCCTTATGGTGTCTGGTTGTAAGTCAACCTTATAGACAAGCTATCTTAAGGGTAGCATAGACTAAGCAGCCTTAAAGGCTTAACTCAAGAGGTCGTGTTAAGCAAGCTGTTTTACCAATCACAATCCTGTAATATCAAATGAAAGGACACCACATAAGTATATATTATAAAAATATATGTATTTATTACTCACAATAATCCCCAGTACTCTTTATGAACAAAGGGGCACAAGCGTTAAATCAAAAGCACAGTATAACATACAAAGTTGCACAATTATGGATGAGGGCGAGGGGCCACTTAGACCATATACTAAGAAAGTGGTATAAGAGATACCAATCGAACAGTGGTTAGGCCTAGGGCCTAGGGAATCGCTGGGAGCAGTCGGGACAAGCAATGCTGAAGTCGGGAAAAGCCCGCGGGATTCGGGTGCAGTGCTGAAAGCACACGCATGCACCAATGCAAGTCAATGGTGCGTAAAAGTTAAGCAAATAGAGTTTTAGAACACTTCTGCTGAACCTAGAAAGACAAAACTTAAGACACAGACCCTAGAGGTGTGTACCAGTGTGGGAACACCGGTGTTGCAATGTTACCTCACCCACAGGAAGCGGGTGCACAGGGTCGAAGTAGTGTCGGGTTTCGTCACGCTGGTTCTTGGTGCTTGAAGCTGAAGAGGCTGCAGGCGCTGTGAAGGAGAAGTGTCCGGTGGGATCCAAGGGTGGATCGGAGTCGAAAAGTACCTGAAAGAAGAGGGGACAGAGTCTGGGTCACTCAGCAGTGACCAGGGTGGAACCAGGATGGAACCAGGCAACGTCGGGCGCAATCAGGTGGTTGTCGAGGAGCTTCTCTCCGCTGTCACGTGGGCTCTGGGGCATCTACGAAGTCCAGGAGCAGGTCACAATCTGTCCCACAAAGGCTCTCGCCGTCGGCACTGTCGGCTTCAAGATTGGAGCAAACAACACTTGGCAAAAGCAATCCACGCGGAACTAGGAGATTGCTGCTCACTCGGACCAGGAAGGTCAGAGTGGGGGCTCCTTTTCAGGGGAGCTGGTGCAAATCTGGAGCAACCAGAATCACAAGTTGTATTTCGTTTTTCGTCGGCACAGGGGCCACAAGTCAGCTGGCAAGGGACTGGCCAACGCATTGAGCCAAAAGAAGCAGAAGGGCCCCACGCAGCACTCGTCAAGTGTGGAGGGCTGAACTTCGGTGCAAGAGTGGCTCAGGGATGGGGCTTCTCAAACCCCGGTGTACAGCTTCGAGGGTCACTCGTGGGCTGCACGGTTAGCGTCTCGTGGTCTTTCCAAGATGGCATGCCCCACGCTTCCGGTCGTGTCCACGGGTCTCAGCTCTGCAGGGACTGTGGATCGGGCTGTTAGAAGGCAGGTAAGCTTGATCTTGTTGATCTCTGTTGCTCGAGTTCCGGCGGGAACTGCAACAAAGCAGATGTCGAGGTGCTGGGTGGTGCCTGTTTGCACAGGGTGGTCACTCCTTGACCACAAGGGAGATTCTTCAGTCTTCTACGTTGAGTAGGATGTCGAAGGGTCCAGAGTTTCGTTTCTTATGTTTCATCAGGATAATCTGAAGTGCATTGGCACTGCTCCCACTCTTATTCGAATCTGGGGGGCTGGATTACCTGCTAGGTCCCCTCCTATGGGTGGGACCCAGGAAGTGGGTGGATACACCCCCTTCCTTTGATCCAGGCCACGCTGGCACGAGGGCTGGAGTGCCCCAGAACCGGTTTGGCCGGATTATGCAAGGGGCAGCCTTGTGCTCCCCATGCAGTGTCTGGTTTCTTTCAAACCTCCCTGCTACAATCCACTATCTCCTGTCTGGGGGGGTGTAACACCTCCCTGCGACAGGAAACCCTTTGTCCAGGCCCCTTTGGCTGAGTTTCGGTCAGCTTCAGGGGGTCAGACTTGTGTCTGTGGCAGAAGCATCCATTTTGTGGATCTGAGGCCCTTTTAGAAATTAACCGCATTTAAGTAAAGTAACATGTCTTACCCCTCTAGAGGGGTGGAATGCTATCCCCGTCGCCAGAACTGGTGAGGGGATAGTATTCCAAATCGTATGACACCTTACACGACATGTTTTGATAAAGCCAAACCAAAGTTGCTATATAACCGTGAGGATTATAATGCACTTAATAGTATATGGTATGGCATTATCCTGAAACAGCTTAGGGATTTGTTCCCGACGGCTGCAGACAGGCTCAGCTCATGCTAGAGCTCCATCTCACATTAAACCACGCACTCTGCCTCCAGGATTGATAAGGCCTTCCATAGGAGTGGCTCACAGGTTTATATGTGTCCAGATATAGGTTTAGATATAGGTATACTATATCTAAGCAAGGGGTGATTACACCACCTTGCCCCAGCTGAGTGATCAGCCAGTTGTGTCAATTTAAGAACCAGCCAGGGGTGGCAAAAGATATGCTGCAGCCCCTGGTAGGCCTTGGTGGCACCTATGCCCTGAGCACCTATAGTGCATGGTACAGGGGCTAACAAGGAGTCCATTTCCAATTGTGGTATGTACCTAGGGTACATGGAATCCATTTTACAGAGAGAGCAGATAGCCTGGGGCCCTGATTAGCAGGGAACCAGGCCAACTAAGTCAAAAACCAGCTAAACACAAGGCAAAAAAATCTGGGGTAACCATAGTCAGGTAGCCACCTTCCTACATAACCCCCCCCCCCCCCCCCAAATGAAAGGAGATAAGGCTATCCTCGGCCAGGTAAGCCTATATTGCCTGAGTGGCCATATAAGGAAGTACCTGCACTAGCATGGGTACCCCCTGTCTCATGGTCCACTAAGCAATCCCTCACCCTTGGGGTATTAGAGGGTCTCCACCATAGGGAATCACTACCTTGGGTGTGTTTATGCAAAGTTAAAGGCTGGTTTGGATATGGAGTATTGAAGTGAGGCTCCACTAATTTAGGGCTCAGCTTCCTCCAATTATCTTCCACCATGTGTGCCTTTCTTTCTTCAACGGAGTTGCACTGTGCTCTCAGGGTCAACCTCTGGCTACCTAAAGCTGGAGGCTGGGTCCCTCTGTTTGGCTTGCTGGAGGGACAGTTCAGGTTTGGGCCCTTTGAGTCCCAGGTTTGGCTGTGCCCAACAGAATCCATCTGTGGGAGGTCCCTAACTATTTTTAAGGGGGTTCCCTCAGGAGTTTTTAAAGTTTTCACCTTACTAGGGCTACTAGTTTTGGTGCCCGTAATCTGTTGTTGGGGGTGTTTTATTTGACAGGGGGCCCTCTGGGTCTCACTGTCCTTCTTGTCCTCTGCAGCCCTGGGCTGGCTAAGGCAAGGCAGAGAGGGGCAGGTTACCTGCTCCAGACTGGGTCCCACCTGAGGAGGGTCCACTGACATCAGAGGCTCTGTCAGGCTAGGCCCAACCACCTCTGGGGCAGTTCCTTCATCAGGGGTAAGATCAGTTCCCTGAGGAGGCTGATCCTTTCCTAAAGTCTGGTGAGGGGGAGTTTTCTCGTCCTCCTCTGTGCTCTCAGTTTGTGTGGAGTGATCCATCATTTCAGGCTTCACAACACACATATCAGTTTGAGTTTGGGCTATGGCCATCACAGCCCCACCAACCTTTTCAGGAGGGGACTCAGTTTGGGTTTCTGCTGTTGCCATAACAGCTTTGCTATTCTGTTCAGGAAGAGCTTCTGTTAAAGATGGGGCAGAGAGTTGCTCAGCCCTACCAACCTTTTCAGGAAGGACATCTTGAATTGGGGCTGTAGCCATTACAGCCCCACTAACCTTTCCATTGGAATTTACCATTCTAGAATGGGTTTCTTGTTCAACCTCAGCCCAGGCTGAGATCTCTAAATCATTACCAAGTAGACAGTCTACAGGCAAGTTTGATGAAACTGCCACTCTCTTTGGGTCAGTGACACCTCCCCAGCTGAGACTTACTACTGCCATGGGATGATTTGTTTGGATTCCATCAATGTTTGTTACCTGGTATGTGGCACCTGGTAAAAGTTGCTTAGAGAGGACTATACAGTCAGCCACCATGGTGATGCTAGCCCCTGTGTCTCTAAAAGCTTCAACTTTCAAACCATTGATGATGGGTTCTTGTTCATATTTGCTCAAGGTATTTGGGCAATCAGAGAAGTTGGCAAACCCCATGCCAGTCTCATAAACAAGATTATTTGGTGATGGGGACCTGGATAGGCCAGGGTCCACCTGTGCTCCAAAAGTAAACCCACCCAGATTCCTGGGTGTGTTCCCACTTCCCGGGGATTACTGCTGACAGTAACAGGAGGTGTTGGAACTGGCTTTGGAGGCATATTCTCTTTATTGCCATTATTGGGACAACAGTTGTCTGTTTTGTAATGCCCAACCTGCTTACAGACATGACAATAAGGTTTTCTCTGAGTTGAAGAAGTGTCTTGGGACCCACCCCCATTCTTGGAGTTTTGGGGCCCTGGGGAAGTATTTTCCTTACTTTTATCCTCACCCTTTTCTTGAGGCTTGGTAGACTCCTTCTTCTGGTTACTGTCCTGATTCTTAGGCCTAATCCTGGTTCTGACCCATGTATCTGCCCTCTTTCCCAATTCTTGGGGAGAGGTCAAATCTGAGTCCACCAGGTGCTGGTGTAAGAGCTGGTTCTGACAATTACTTAGGATCTGCTCCCTCATAATCAAATTATACAATCCTGTGAAGTCATGCACTTTGCTGCCATGTAGCCAACCCTCCAGAGCCTTATTAGCACAATCTACAAAATCAGTCCAGTCCTGGGTCTGTGTCTTCTGGGTGTCTCTGAACCTTAACCAGTATTGTTCAGTGGTTAAGCCAAACCCATCTATCAGAACACTCTTCAGGACTTTGTAATGGTCTGCATCCTCATGTCTAACAGTGAGGAGCTTATCTCTCCCTTTCTCTGAAAAGGTGTACCATAAGATTGCTGCCCACTGTTCCTCAGGAACCTGCTGTACCATGCAGGCTCTCTCAAGAGCAGTTATCCACTTGTGGATGTCATCCCCTTCCTTGTAGGAGGGCACAATCTTTGTCAGGTTTCTACTATCATAGGACCTGGGTTTCTCTCTAGGAATATTGCTGCCACCAGTGGCATCTAAGCCACACATTTTCTGTTCTCTTGCCAAAGCAAGTCTAGCTTGAGCCAGGGCTACCTCCTCCCTCTCTATCTGGAGTTTGACAGCCCTCATTCTTGCCTCATGCTCTTTTTTCTGAGAGGGAGTCATTCCTCTCTGAGATTCTCTTGAGGCACTAGAGATATGAGAGTCCCCTGCTGGAGATCTCACCCTTCTGTTGCCTGGGAGAATGATATTTTGGGATCTGGGGAGTGCTGACCCTCTCCATTCCCCAGTAGGTTTAAGTTGGCCTGGTTAAGCCTGGCAACTATAACCTGGTTACCCCTCTGATCCTGATTTTCTGGGTCCTCTATATCTGAGTCATCCTCCTCCTCCACCTCCTCATCTTCTTCCTCCTCTGGAGTGGTATCAGTTACAGGGGGTTCACTCCATCTCCTGAATCTAGGGGAGCTGCACTCGCCTTAGCTAAGTCATCCTGTTCTAGAATGGCTATCAGGGTTGGAATGGTGGGACCTCTGCCCCTTTTTAGCCCTCTTGATATGCACAAGGCACACAAGTCTTTGTGGCTAAGTTTGTCATAGCTGGAAGTTGCCTGGGTAAGGTCAACTGTCACAGGCAGAGAACTGGGAGTCTCACCTGTGGCAGACATGACTGCTAGTGAGGTGTAAGTGGTGCACTTACCTACACTAAGTGTTTTCCTATTGTACCTTGCTAGTGAGTTGTAGTCAGGGTGTGCTAATCCCTTTAATCTACAACTACTAAGTTCAGTAGAATTTAATATGCTAAGCTTTTGATTTATATGTACCTAAGGTACTTTATGTGATCTTTCAATTTGATAAAAAGATTGCAATGGTAAAACAAACAGCAAGCTCAAATCCGCACCGCTGCTCACCAATGTGAGAAGTTGGCCTGATATATGATGTTTCCAATTCTGGAACCACCTTGTATCAGTCCAAATATCCCCTTATGGTGTCTGGGTGTAAGTCAACCTTATAGACAAGCTATCTTAAGGGTAGCATAGACTAAGCAGCCTTAAAGGCTTAACTCAAGAGGTCGTGTTAAGCAAGCTGTTTTACCAATCACAATCCTGTAATATCAAATGAAAGGACACCACGTAAGTATATATTATAAAAATATATGTATTTATTACTCACAATAATCCCCAGTACTCTTTATGAACAAAGGGGCACAAGCGTTAAATCAAAAGCACAGTATAACATACAAAGTTGCACAATTATGGATGAGGGCGAGGGGCCACTCAGACCATATACTAAGAAAGTGGTATAAGAGATACCTATCGAACAGTGGTTAGGCCTAGGGCCTAGGGAATCGCTGGGAGCAGTCGGGACAAGCAATGCTGAAGTCGGGAAAAGCCCGCGGGATTCGGGTGCAGTGCTGAAAGCACACGCATGCACCAATGCAAGTCAATGGTGCGTAAAAGTTAAGCAAATAGAGTTTTAGGACACTTCCGCTGAACCTAGAAAGACAAAACTTAAGACACAGACCCTAGAGGTGTGTACCAGTGTGGGAACACCGGCGTTGCAATGTTACCTCACCCACAGGAAGCGGGTGCACAGGGTCGAAGTAGTGTCGGGTTTCGTCATGCTGGTTCTTGGTGCTTGAAGCTGAAGAGGCTGCAGGCGCTGTGAAGGAGAAGTGTCCGGTGGGATCCAAGGGTGGATCGGAGTTGAAAAGTACCTGAAAGCAGAGGGGACAGAGTCTGGGTCACTCAGCAGTGACCAGGGTGGAACCAGGATGGAACCAGGCAATGTCGGGCGCAATCAGGTGGTTGTTGAGGAGCTTCTCTCCACTGTCACACGGGCTCTGGGGCATCTACGAAGTCCAGGAGCAGGTCACGATCTGTCCCATAAAGGCTCTCGCCATCAGCGCTGTCGGCTTCAAGATTGGAGCAAACAACACTTAGCAAAAGCAATCCACGCGGAACTAGGAGATTGCTTCTCACTCGGACCAGGAAGGTCAGAGTGGGGGCTCCTTTTCAGGGGAGCTGGTGCAAATCTGGAGCAACCAGAATCACAAGTTGTATTTCGTTTTTCGTCGGCACAGGGGCCACAAGCCAGCTGGCAAGGGACTGGCCAACGCGTTGAGCCAAAAGAAGCAGAAGGGCCCCACGCAGCACTCGTCGAGTGTGGAGGGCTGAACTTCAGTGCAAGAGTGGCTCAGGGATGGGGCTTCTCAAACCCCGGTGTACAGCTTCGAGGGTCACTCGTGGGCTGCACGGTCAGCGTCTCGTGGTCTTTCCAAGATGGCGTGCCGCACGCTTCCGGTCGCCTCCACGGGTCTCAGCTCTGCAGGGACTGTGGATCGGGCTGTTAGAAGGCAGGCAAGCTTGATCTCATTGATCTCTGTCACTCGAGTTCCGGCCAGAACTGCAACAAAGCAGATGTCGAGGTGCTGGGTGGTGCCTGTTTGCACAGGGTGGTCACTCCTTGACCACAAGGGAGATTCTTCAGTCTTCTACATTGAGTAGGATGTCGAAGGGTCCAGAGTTTTGTTTCTTATGTTTCATCAGGATAATCTGAAGTGCATTGGCACTGCTCCCACTCTTATTCGAATCTGGGGGGCTGGATTACCTGCTAGGTCCCCTCCTATGGGTGGGACCCAGGAAGTGGGTGGATACACCCCCTTCCTTTGATCCAAGCCACGCTGGCACGAGGGCTGGAGTGCCCCAGAACCGGTTTGGCCGGATTATGCAAGGGGCAGCCTTGTGCTCCCCATGCAGTGTCTGGTTTCTTTCAAACCTCCCTGCTACAATCCACTATCTCCTGTCTGGGGGGGTGTAACACCTCCCTGCGACAGGAAACCCTTTGTCCAGGCCCCTTTGGCTGAGTTTCGGTCAGCTTCAGGGGGTCAAACTTGTGTCTGTGGCAGAAGCATCCATTTTGTGGATCTGAGGCCCTTTTAGAAATTAACCGCATTTAAGTAAAGTAACATGTCTTACCCCTCTAGAGGGGTGGAATGCTATCCCCGTCGCCAGAACTGGCGAGGGGATAGTATTCCAAATCGTATGACACCTTACACGACATGGTTTGATAAAGCCAAACCAAAGTTGCTATATAACCGCGAGGATTATAATGCACTTAATAGTATATGGTATGGCATTATCCTGAAACAGCTTAGGGATTTGTTCCCGACGGCTGCAGACAGGCTCAGCTCATGCTAGAGCTCCATCTCACATTAAACCACGCACTCTGCCTCCAGGATTGATAAGGCCTTCCATAGGAGTGGCTCACAGGTTTATATGTGTCCAGATATAGGTTTAGATATAGGTATAATATATCTAAGCAAGGGGTGATTACACCACCTTGCCCCAGCTGAGTGATCAGCCAGTTGTGTCAATTTAAGAACCAGCCAGGGGTGGCAAAAGATATGCTGCAGCCCCTGGTAGGCCTTGGTGGCACCTATGCCCTGAGCACCTATAGTGCATGGTACAGGGGCTAACAAGGAGTCCATTTCCAATTGTGGTATGTACCTAGGGTACATGGAATCCATTTTACAGAGAGAGCAGATAGCCTGGGCCCTGATTAGCAGGGAACCAGGCCAACTAAGTCAAAAACCAGCTAAACACAAGGCAAAAAAATCTGGGGTAACCATAGTCAGGTAGCCACCTTCCTACATACATCAATACTCACCTATACTAGTTTAAAGCATATGTAGATACTCATAAAGGTACTTTTGAGACAGTCATTCACTCACTAACACACTCACTAACACACCGATACACACACTCATCCACCTATAAAGTCATGCACACATGCTGTCTTCAAAACACATACGAACAGTGAGTCAGTCATTCATGCATCTGCGCGCTAAGTAAAACTCCCCAACGAACCATACAGACACTCATTCTGATACTTAAAAAAACAACTAATAACCCATATACACACTCATGTAGCTACTCACCACCCCATGCAGCCACTTATATACAAAGTGAGACACTGATAGAGATATTTCAATATTTAAAGATTACTCGCTAATACACCTATTCACTAAGATATACTTAATAAGTCAGTTATAACATCAATTTTACAAAAAAAATCCATTTAGAGACTTATTTACCCATTCAATCTTCCATCGACCTTTCGATATACATATATAAAAAATATTTATTTATTTTTCAGAAAGAGACACAATCACTGGATGTCATCAGTGATGTCATTTGAGATGTCATCAGTGATGTCATGAGTGATGTCACTGACCATGTCATGAGTGATGTAATATGTGACATCATCAGCAGTGCATTGCGGGCGCGCGAGTTATAGTTAGCTGAACTAACTATAACAGGGGAATTATATATATATATATATATATATATCGTCACACGCTCCCAAACAATAGTGTCCAGAAAGAAACGGCCAGCACACCGATGTCGTGATCTTGCAAATATTTTATTTCCAAACCCCCTAGCATATATATATAATTAGTACTAGTAACTACAGCTCGGGCTCTAAAGTAATTATAACTTGAGTCCCCACAATGCACAGTGTTGTCATCAATAATATAATTTCAGATGTTGCACTGATGCTATCTATGATAAATAAAACATGTCATGATTTATGTATTAAGTGTGGTAATTAGCAATACATGCGAGGTGCGAGTGCACAGGCTTTTGTTACTTTAGAGAGTGAGACTAGAGATAAAAATAACGTGAATTTCATTTTTTTTTTTTTTACACATTTTCACCTGACTAAAATGTTACTTTTTAACCTTTGTTTTTTTCAGTGAAGATCTAAATAAATAAATATAATTTTGAATGGGAGATAAATTGGAGAGGTAAGTAACATAGGACCTGGGGTTAATGCAAGTGGCAGAAACAGCACAAGTGGGCAAGAGCAAGAAAGAAATGGACTCTCATATATAGAGTAAAAATAAAAGAGATCTCTCAGCTAAGCGTTGGAAAAATACAATGAGAACAATGTGAGAATGACATGCTCCCTGACAGACAACATAGCTATATAATGATGAGTAAGGGACTGACCCAATGTCCACTCTGCGTATATAGCAAACAACAAGTGTGGCCACAGGCAGATAAATCAGTCTGTAACCAATACCTTATGAATCATATTCACCAAGGTGTCCAATCAAATTGTCCTTATGACTTTTCCAATACAATCCTTTTATGGAAGTAGACTCCCTTTTTGTTCTCTATGTTGATATGCGTTTATAGGTTTACCTGTAACCGTGCTCCAGAAGATTCTTCTTGGCACTCAGGCAAGCACAGGTATGGACCAAGTTACCAGCTTGTGTGTAAGAAACATACAATCTGTGACTCATGCATATCCAACAACATGCATGGAGATAATGGGCCTAATCCACAAACTGCACATAACATAAAAATATACTACAAAGTGTAAGTTTTGCTTATACCTATATGTATATGTGTGAGTTATTTGCAATGACTACGGAGTCTCTGGACAATTAAGTTTACATTTTAGTAGTACATTTGGGGGGGAAATAGGGGAGTGGGTGGGAAAAGGGTAAAACTTACTATTAAACAGGATGTGATTAAGGAGGAGTATGAAGGGCCTAGGGAGGGTCAGAGAGGAGCTTAGGGAGGGACATCACCCATACACACAAGAGTAAGCCAATTGCATTACTGTGGGGGTGGAGACATGTATCTTACTCTTTTGCAGTAAGTTTATAATCAGAGTTTGTGATTATTAAAAGTAGTGCACTTAATACAAAGAGTAAATTTACTCAAAAGTGTAATTAACAACTATAGAATCCTTCCAGAGACTTCCAGGAATGCAGTTTGTGTTAGTGGGTTACTGCAACACTTTTCCCTAAAACGGTACATACACACACGGTACACACAGACGCACACATACACACACACACACACACACACACACACGAAATCCACACTTTAATGTAGGATATATGCAAAATCTTAATTGCAGATAGAAACATTATGGTGATTAAAATGAAGGCACAACATGTGAATAATATGAAAAGTAACTACATAACATGCACCAATCTTTGATAGAATTCTGTCCTCCGTAATCCCAGCTAATGTCTACATGAGCCCCCAAACATCTGAAAATAAGATCTTCCTAGATGGTATGCACGCATAACTGATCAGTTCTCATTATTTTCCAGTCCTCTGTCTACCTTTAGGCAAAGCCAAACTCTATATCTGGTATGTGGCTGTTTCTGAGAGAACATGATAAATGATTAAGCACAAATTGATGCAGAATGTGGCAGATGCTCATTCTGGAATGTCTGAAGCTCCACTTTCATGTTACAAAAGCGTATGAGCGTATGAGTGTGTGTGTGTGTGTGTGTGTGTGTGAGTGTGAGTGTGGTGTGTGGGAGTGTGCATGTGTGTGTACGTGTGTGTGTACAGGGGTGTGTGTATGTATGTGCTTACGTATATGTGTATTTAGGGTCTGTATCCCATTCACTTCCTGACAGGGGCCTCCCTAGCAAGCGCCCACCTATCGTTCAGCTACCACCCATTGCAATTGGTGACCTTCCCTGGCACATCAAGGTCCTTGCGTGCATGATGGTGACCAACCCTGGAATAATGCTTGTCCTTGCATACTGATGGCCACTCTTGGCATATTGTGGGAATTATTGTCCATACTTGGCATATGGATGGCCCTAGCTTAATGGAGGCCTTGAGATGCATATTGTGGACAATGATGTCATAATGTTGATCATTCCTTGCACATTCGTGGCTATCCTTGATATAGTGTATGCATTGGTATTATAGTTACTTTTCTTAACATAATTTTGTACTACCTTTATAGTGGCAATGACTGGCATATTGCCAGCATCTAAGGTTTCCGTTCCTAGCTTAAAAGAAAGCTACCTGGGCGTATTGTGGAAATCACAGGTGTAGCGGTTTTCTCTCCTTCTATTTTGGAGTTATTGGTGATATTGGAATAGTGGTAGCTATCCTTGGTATATTGTGGGTATCGTTGGCAGTATGGTGGTAGCAATTACTTGAATAGGATGGGCCTCCCTGGCATAAGGTGATGGTATATAGCCATATGAGACAGATTCTGTGCATGTGAAGCACTTGTGCAATTGCCTACAACAGTCCTTGATGAAAATGACAATCTGTTCTTAGAAGACAAACAAGTATTTTCTAAAAATGAACAGCTGGTATTTTGGAATTAATATGGTAATTGTCAGAAAAGTACAGTTTTCATTGTGGGAAATTCCGCTGCATTTATCCAAAAGCTAAGCTTCTATTTGATATCAAAATGGGCAATATATTTAAATGTATTTAAAAACTGATGTTCAATTGATAATTCATGCTGCGATGAAGAGAAATTAGCTGATGCTGTTTCTTTGGTGCCAGGGTGTAATTGTTGCCATTTTATTAATCATGTGGAGCCATTATCTTATTCTGTATTGATAAACATTATTACTACTGTGCCTGAACTATGAGCCTGGAAGATTTGTACATGCTAAAGATCCTGGAAGATTTATGCATGCTAAAGAAGACGTCTGCTGTCTGAAACTGTAATTGGTAATATGAGCACTTGTTTTGCCGTTTGTTTGAGCCTGTAAATCTCTCTAACCCGAGGAATGGCTCTGATGTCTACAGCCTTAGAATGTGAGATCTGTGAATCAGCTTGGAAGAGGTGCTGTGGGAACAAACACTGGCAAAGCCAATAAGCCTGGCTTTCATTTTGTGTCATTTAACAAATCTTACAGAACTGAAAGAAAACAAAACAATCGGGTTCTGTGTACAGTTCATCCCGCAGAATTAAAAAAGGGTGACGATTCAGTGTATTTTTGAGATGTAACAGAATCTCATTCATGGCAAGCAAGCACTCTATAGGAAGTTGAATGATGTGCAGAATTAGCTAATAGCATATTGCGAGACAATAATATTTCTCTAGTGCAGTGATACTGAAGGTACAGCATGCGGAGGGGGGTGGGGGGGGGGGGGGGGAGAAATGTGGCCCTCCTAACCTTTACTGGCGGCCCCCAGGGTCTCGACTCAGAAAGAACATTAAGAAGATGCTAAATAAAGAGGCATGCATTTATTTATTTCAAGGTTAATTTAAGTGTAAGAAATAAAGTAGCTAAATTGCCCTTCACAGGTTAAATTTAGAAAAACTTTTATTTTAAAGACATCTTACAGCAGAAGTTAGATAAGTCTGTTCAATTTCAAAAGGTGTATATCATTAACATGCAGAACCGTTGAACCGTTTCACCTTAGTGCAGAAGATATTATATTGATATATATATATATTTTTTGTTTAGAGTGCTAGTTTTCAAACATGAATTTAAAAACTTTCATTCTTCACCTTGACAACAGTGCCAAAAGCGAACTAAGAGGCAAGTCAGTTGTTACGTGCACTCTTTGGGTGGGCTGGGTTTATATTATACATGAACAACATTATGGTTTATTTAGTCAAACACAGGAGTAGATTTTGTAGAGCACAAATTCTGGAGTCATGTATTTCAAGATCCTCATATGTGATAGTGAAAATGGAGGGAAAGTGAAATAAAACAATTGCCTAGGATCACACAATTTTGTTAAGTGGAGGAGCTGGGATTATTCCCAAATTTTTGGTTTCATATTGTGCAATTTAGACACTAGAATTATATGCTCTGCTTCCCCTGCACCCACTTTATTTCCAGTGCCCCCGAACTCCAGACCGCCACCCTGCGGGCATCAATGCAGCCCTCCGTCACATCACAGACCAAGCTTGGTGGCCTCAGGGAAAATGTTCACGAGTACCCATGCTCTAGTGAAACCGAAGTCCACCCTATATGTATCTTAAGAATTGTTAACCTTAGTTTTGCAGACAAACGTGCTACACCTAAAAATATAAGCACATTACTGGACGACTGTGGCAGACAAAATGTTGTCCATAATCACACCTCTTTTGAAACTATACAGAAACGTGCACTGACTGTCCAGACCCTTGAAGGCCCTGCTTTCTTTTACTTTCCACTTTCTCACTTCATGTCCTACACCATTCTATCCTCTATTTCACTGTGCTGTGCCATTTTTGGAGTATTGCTTTTTGACATTGAGTACATCGTTTTTACTGGTTCAAATAAGAAAAAATATAACTCAATGAAGTGTTCTTAAAAAGGAACTGCCATGGAAAATGAGCAGCCAGGGTCCTGGGCTATAGCTATTGCTGCAATATGAACAATATATAACATTCGTATTACAGCAATCATAAAACACATTCTTACTGAATTACAAGGCAGCCAAGAAGAATTTCCCATATTAATATACTATAATATATATAATATGAGAAAATATTTCGACCCTAAAACATGACTAAAATCACTGGGATTCCGGGTCAAAGCTTGCAAGTCATTATTTATGAATGCTGGGGAAGAACCTTTTGGTGTAGTATCTAAGTCCACCCTGTATCACATCCCCTGCTGTGATAATTACTTTGGCGGGTCCCACAAATAGATTGGAAATTGGTTCTCAAATATGGGAATATGGCCTTCCACACCTCAACTCAGCCCAAAGAGTCTTGTTGAAAGTTGTCCAACCTTTGTGTGTGTGTGATTACTCACTCCCTGGCCCCGAAATCACCCTTGCTAACTCAGAGTGGAGTCCTGTGTAAAACTAACAACTGTGCTGCCCACTCCCCTGTCGATGCACTGACAGCAGGGGCCTATCTTCGAGGGGGAGGGGGGGCGTTTCCACCCCCACCCACTAATAAATGTATGTTCAGATATATAGGTGGGAACAGTTGCTTTCAGTCTGGTATGGAGAGCTGTCTGTCGGATTTCACCATTATTTTTTACATACACACAGACAAAAAGGCACAATACACTCTCTCTCTCTCGGTCTTGAAAGTCCTCAAAAATGTTGGTTATTTTACAAAATATTGTGTTGTTCTCTTAGTACTTCTTCTACTAATGCGCATTTCTCTCCCTTTCGACTTTTACCTTAGGCCCCGTTTATGCACCTTGCTTGTCCTGCAATGTATTATAACATTATATGCCAGCGTGATTGTTGGGAAAATCTAAAGCTCACAACCCCAATCTTACTGACCAAGCTACGCCCCTGATTGACAGTCCGGCTGGGTCCTCGACATTCTGTCTCTAACCTGCCTCCAGAGAAAGCAACTGAACCCCCGGCATCCATGCAAATGCCTTGCTTCAGCCCATATTAGGAATCCGCTTGCTCTGGAAACGGAAACCCGATTAGATATTTCTGGAAAACCCTACGGGGACAGGAAGCATGGTCTTCCTGCTGCAGGGCCCTAGTAGCGAAGCACTATGTGTGAGTGAAAAACCACACAAACAAAGCCAGGAAACCTTAACTGCCACAGACTGTACCAATTGAGATAGCAATGCCATTCTCTGATGCAGAGTTATTCCTTCAGGCAGTGTCTGTGACATGATATAGGACCGCCCTGGAGGCGCATAATGCCTTTGAGAAGAATTGGCCCATTAACAAGTTTTGCCCGCACATGGCCACTGCAAGTGCTAGTGCATAGCCCGTGGGCTTGTAAAAGAGCTTTTGAAGCCCTGCCAAGTGTTCTACACCTTATGTTAGAGTAACGCATTCAGATAAATTCCCAGCAACAAATCAAAGATCGGAGGTTGTCAATCAAACCAGCTGCCAGCTTGTTCTCTTTCTGAATCTCTCAGATTTCCTGGCTAGCAAATAGAATGTGTTTGCTGTTAGAGCCAATCATGGAAGCTGTTTCAGATTAGCACAACCTTTCAGTGTAGTAGAGTCTTGTGTGTCCTCTTTCCCTACATGTCTGAGCTGGTGTCTGGAATTACATGAGTGAATGATGTAATAGAACATAGGTACTACTCACAAACATTTTCCCGGGGGCAGCAAAGTTTGGTCTATGGTGCGACCGAGGGCCGTACTGATACCAGCGAGTGGTGTAAAGTGGGTGTAGGCGAAGCAAAGCATGTATATCTAGTGGCTGTTTTTAAAAATGAAGGTGTTCCTAAAATTAAGGGCATAGTTAGTGCCTTTCCCTAACTGCAAATTAACCTTTAAATAAGTGCTTGCTGTATATTAAAAACATTTTTATTTCATTGCAGTTGAATAAACAGCAGCCCATAGCTGCTGCTGCGGTACAAAAGGGGGTGGTGATGGACGGAGCATCTGAATCAATCAAACACTCACACCCAGTCAAAAGATCTGGGTTTAATCCATCACCGTTCTTTAGCCCACTCTGCCACCCCAGTTCAGACATGGCTATATGCAAATCAGTCTGACTCTGTGCCTCATGGGAACAGTCAAGCCCGAACTGCCAAGCGATGTCTTCCCTGGACCGGAAACAAGCTTCCGCGGACCGGTTTCTGGCATTCCAGCCGTCTTCAGCCCGGCTTGCTTGAATCCAGTGGCAAAGTGAGCAAGGGACTCACGTCTGAGCATACCCTGCCACACTTATGGCAGCCAAAAGCGGTACAAAAGGGGGTGGTGATGGACGGAGCATCTGAATCAATCAAACACTCACACCCAGTCAAAAGATCTGGGTTTAATGCCAGGAGGCCGCTTTTAAAAGTCAGGAGAGCCGCATGCTGCCCCCAGGCTGTACTTTGAGTATCACTGTAATAGAATGTTGGTGTGTGTGTGGAGTGGAAGCTAGGAGTTAGGGTCAGTTGGAGGGAGGATGGAGCCCTAAGAGGAACTATCTGCTGTTGCTGTAGCCTAAGAGCCTAACATGAAATAAAGAACCCGCCTCCTCACAGAGCATCTCCAGGCCCTTGTATGAAGGCCCTGCTATCCAATGTCAACATGTGACAAGGATAGCACATGGGGCAATAAGCTGGCACTGTTGGCGGAGCAGTTTGTCTGTCAGTCAGTGTCTCGTGTCCTACAGTCCAGTGGTTGCCCCGCTGCTTTTTAGCAGTGACACAAAGAGAAAATAAAATTAACTCGCATTATTATCATTTTATTTTCTCCTACTTCCCCCCGCTTTGGTTAGGGGCAGGGGTAGGGGAGGAGTGGTAGCACCCTCCTAGGGTGCTCATTGACTGCTTGGCTGGCCCTCTCGGGCCACCCAAAACAGTCTTGCACACTTCTCATGTTCTCCATGCAGGCTGCATGACAGCCTACATGGAGAAAATGCCCGGCACCCAGTCAGCGTCTGCGTGCCGAAATACGGCGCTCAGATTAATGACAACACTGCTAAGGCAGCGTTGTGATTGGCTGATTGGGAGCCTGGGTGTGCTATCAGTAAGGCCGCGTGATGAAGGACTATGGAGGCAAGGAAGCAGCTAGAAGGTACGTTTTAATGTTTTTTTTCAATTCCCACTTCCCCAGCGTCCTTTCCCCCCTCCCGCCCCAACCCCTCTACCTCCAGCATCCTCCCGCCCCCTACCTACGATAGGTGCCGGCCGCAACTGCTCTAGTCACTTTAAACCTGCACCAGCCTCCATGTCTCGTGGTCATTCTAGCAAGAGGTGTGACACTGAATGACACTTTTGGTCAACATTTGAAGAAGAAACCTGTACAATGCAAAAATTCTCCAATATTCTTGTATTCTTTGCATTGAGCTGCCTTAAGTTTACACTGCAAACAGTGAAACAAAAAATAGCACAATTCATTGGGAGAAAACTGCATATTAAATACTGACAGCCAATACGAGATCGAGCCCAGCCCACCCTCCTCTTTGTGACTTAGGGTAAAGCTGCTGAGAGGCTACTAATTTGCATAGTAGGTGACATCACGGGAATGGGAAACAGTAAACCGGGAGCGAGAGGAAACGAATACAGGCTTGTTATTTACACCTTCCCTAGACTGTAAAGACATCAGAAAAGAACAGAAAGACCCAGAAAATAATAGTCACCTAATTTTTTCAGTTTCTTCTTTTCCGGTTGTCGCTACAGACATCATAGGATTAAACATTGCATAATCTTTGACCGTCGTCACATCACAGGAATCCATGTTACTTAAAGTAGTAAAAATCTCTGCAAAATGAATGTAAAATTACATAAATGTATGTACAATTATAACACAAACACATCACCAACATAAACACCAAATATATCATTAAATGGCTAGTAAATATTGGTGCCCACATTAAATGTGTCATGTCCCAGCAAGGAAAACAACTCACTGAGGTGTTATGAGTTGTAATGGTATTACTGAATATACATAGATTGTTTGGAAAATGGGTTATAAACTGTGAAAACTCCTAGTTTTGCATGTTTAATCTCTCATATTGAGAGAGAGAGAGAAGAGAGAGAGAGAGAGAGAGAGAGAGAGAGGGATTACATGTATAGATTATGGTCCATGTGGAGTGTGTCTGCATGGGTCAGAATTCCATTTTGGATCACCCGTGTGTGAGATGCCCACAAGATGGAGCAGAGAGAGAGCCTGCCAGATAGGGATGTACATTGTAGGAACTTTCTAAAGGGCCTTTGATGTAGAGCGAGCTCCTGTGAAAAGAAGGCGTAAGATGCCCCTTTGAAGCGTAGGGACAGTCCCTGGCTGCTTCCTGCTTTATTCTTTCAGAGAAATTACTGCAGTTTTGTGTAACTGTTGATTGAGTAGGATTCTAGATCTTTCATGCCTTTGATGTGGGTTTCTCTGATGGAGAACTCCCAACTTCACATCCACTCCCTGCTGAACTGTGAGTGACAAAATACGTTAGTCTGGCCAGTCTTTGTCTAATACCCAAACGTCAGGTATTGTCTGAAACCAACTTCCGAGTTGAATCTGTGGAACCTGCATTTTTGATCTGAAAAACAGCCATACATACTGGGTATAAACCTAGGTGAGGGTGCCAGTAATGTCATCGACAGGTGTGAGGGCCCCAGTGTGAGCAGGACCCCTGCAAGGAGTGCAGTCGACTCCATAGAGAAGAAAGTACCTGCTGGCAAAAGGGTATTACTGGAATGCATCCCCAGAAGAGAAACTTGCCTCGTGGAGTATGCTTAGTGACTAATGGTTGTACGAGGGGCTTGGGCCCTAATCCCTCTGAGGCGCTGCATTGGCCTTGAGAGAAGAGAAGAGGCTACATTTGCTGGGACAAATGTACTGCAAGTGTGCCAAGCAGGAGGATATCGTCTAGAAGCAGAGACCACTGTGGTACAGCAGCTGGAAGGTACTGACATCAACCAAGCCATTAGGTCAGGAGGCCCCTGAAATCTGGCTCTGTTGGGTGGAACCCACCACCAGGAAGAGAAAACAGATGTCCAAGAACAACAGGGCACCTGTTCAGAGATGACTGCTGTAGACTAACTTTTGTAAAGTCCCTGAGGTGACTGACCCAGGAAGAGGTTAAAGGGACCTAAGGGTTGCTAGGCCACCAAGATACATAAGGCAGCAATCACAGACAACCTGTTTTTCTTGTAGTGAAAAATGCATTCCAGATGGAATTTTATTTTGCTCACAAGTTAGAGCACGTTGTTAATGGTAAAATGTTATTTGTAATGTCTGGCTAAATGTATTGTTTATCTCCAAGTTGAGTGACTCATTTATTATGTTTACATGAGGTATGTCTATGTGAAAGTTGGTTGAGGTCTCTTTGGGCAGGCATCTTAGGTTAATGTTTCAATTCAATGCAAAGGAATTTATCAAGTGCATGGCTAAGGTAAGTTAGGCAAGGCTCTAAGATCTTAAGCAAATACATGAGTCTTAAGTTGTTTCCTTAAGCTAAAAAAGTTATCATTTGATCTGACAGTAAGGGGCACAGCTTGGGGCCAAGAAAAGCGAAGGAGCGCCCCCACACACAGCCTTTTTCACCCTAGGAATGCAAATAAGGTGCAGGTTGCTGGATCTGAGTGCTCTATTTGAATGTTAGGGGCTCATCAGCTGATGGAGGATGCGAGGTCTCAACTCATGCCTTGCACGGTGGACCTATCACAACGAATATGACTCATTACAATGCATAGTAATACAGTGCGTGCCATTACAATGCGGGTATTGCTATGCGTTGTCATTACAACAACATGCCATTACATCGCATACTTTTACCACACATCTTCCTTTACCACGTATGCCATTACAATGCAAAGGCATGCGTGGTAAAGGTACACTCATGGTAAAAGTATAAAAGGTAAGTGACACTACCCTAACTGTAATTTAGTATCCCTGCACGACACTCCCCCGACCCTCAGTCCTAACACTACCCTGCATGACACCCCGACACTACCCTAAACCCTAAAACACTACCCTACACTATACAAACACCACAACACTACCCAACCCTAAAGCACTACCTCCAGCACGACCCTCCCCCTTCCCCCAGTCCGGTCCCTGCACTCAAACACTACCCTGCACAACCCCCGACACTGCCCTAAATGTTAAAACACTACCCTACACTACACAAACACCACAACTCTACCTTAAACCAAAATACACTACCCCAGCACGACCCTCCCCCGACGCCCAGGCCAGTCCCTACACTCAAACATTACTCTGCACGACCCCACGAAACACTACCTTACACCACACAAACACCACAACACTACCCTAAACCCTAGAACACTACCCCCAGCATGACCCTCCCCCCACCCCCAGTCCGGTCCCTACACTCAAACACTACCCTGCACAACCCCCCAACACTACCCTATATTCTAAAACACTACCCTAAACCCTAAATCACTACCCCCAGCACGACCCTCCCCCCACCGCTAGGTCGGTCCCTACACTCATACAGTACCCTGCACGACCCCCCCCGACACTACCCTAAATCCTAAAACACAACCCTACACTACACAAACATTACAACACTACCCCGACACTACCCTAAACCCTAAAAAAAAAACCACCCCTAGCCCAATTACCCTTACCTCTCTCTCTTGGTGGTTCCTCTCTCCTGGTTCCTGCGTCTGAAGGGCGGTGCACAGCCTTGTGAGAAAACGGAACAGCCTCAGTTTCCTCACAACGATGTGAATCGCCATTACATCGCATGCATTGTAAAAGCGCATGCGATGTAATGGCATGCGTAATGATGGCTAGGCGTTGTTACATCGCACGCGTAGTAACGCATGCGATGTAATAACATGCGGGGAAACAGCTGCGTAGTAATGGCTGTTCACTATGCACAGTGCTTTGAACTGAATCCGTTTGCTAACAGGTAACCAGTGTAGACTAGTGAGTTCCTGAGAGGCAGTCTGAAACCTGGAGACACCCAGGATGATTTGAGCCGCTGTATTCTGAATTACCTGAAGTCTTTTGATGACTGAGAGTAGACTTCTCAGATAGAGGGAGTTATTGTAGTCAAGGTGAGATAAAATAAGGCCTTGAACCACCGCTCTCTGGATGGTGACAGGTAGCCAGCTAAGTGTTTTCCTGAGTACTTGTAATTGGTCAAAACAGCTGGAAGATAGCTTCCTGGCCGGGGCAACCATGGTGAGCTTGCTGTCAAGTTTGATAACCAGGCTTTGTACTTCTGCCTTGGGATACGGGGGCCGAATGCTCAAAGGGGATAGCCAGCTAAGCTGGTTCCAGACAGGCCGGACTGGGAACCGAAACACCGGCCCTGGTAAACTGCTTGGCCTGCTCTGTGGAGTGGGGGCGGGGGGGGGGTGGGGGGGGGGGGGGGTTGTAACAGGGGGACGATATTGCCTGCCCCATTACAAAAACGGAGAACAGTGGTCCTAAACCTTCCTTTATACAGTGTAAATCAATTTATCAATAAACTTTTTTGAGCCGACATAATGTCTGCTCACAGTAATCAAAACATTCGATATAATAATATGCAACAACCAAAGAAGTCCAAAATAACATGGTTTTTATTCAATCGTATTTGGACTGGCAGTAGACATCTTACTGCATTTTTAGAGACAATGAAAGAAACAAAGAAGTTGCTTCAGGGGAACGTGCAAAAAGGGGGTTGCTCAAGTGAGGGAAATGGGAAGGATCCCAAGTGAGGTAAGGAAAATATTAAAAACAGTTCAGCAATAGGATTGATAGGAGAATATCAATCTTGGTCAGCCTGGCATAAAAGATCAATAGTTCACAAAGGTCTATTTACATATATTTTGAAATCCAGAGATGTATCATCATTTAGCACGGCATGGGTGTTTTTTTTTTATCCAGGCTTAATTGGTGTGGGACATCGATATTTCGACCCGACTTGGGGGGCCCAATTTCTGTGGTGTTGTGTCCGTGTTCCACACCCGCAGTTGCTGCGGAGAGGAAGAGTTATTTCCTTATTGGTCCAGGGTAGTGTGACCCGTTGAGTTGGTTCTGGACATTCTATGCAGTAACTGGGGTGTTATTCTCCTTGATCCGGCGATCCACACACGAGACGAAGGAAATTACTCTTCCTCTCTGCAACAATTGCGGGTGTGGAACCACAGAAATTGGTTGCCCATCCCTGTCCTGAGTAAGACCCGCAGGCCGAAGCCCCAAATTACCCTCTGTGCCCCTAGTTGGGTTGAAACGTCGACGCCCCACACCCATTAAGCCTGGATCAAAAAAACAAAAAACACCCATGCCATGCTAAATGATGATACATCTCTTGATTTCAAAATATATGTAAATAGACCTTTGTGAACTATTGATCTTTTATTGCCAGGCTGACCAAGATTGATATTCTCCTATCAATCCTATTGCTGAACTGTTTTTAATATTTTCCTTACCTCACTTGAGATCCTTCCCATTTCCCTCACTTGAGCACCCCCCTATTTGCACGTTCCCCTGAAGCAACTTCTTTGTTTCTTTCATTGTCTCTAAAAATGCAGTAAGCTGTCTACTGCCTGTCCAATTATGATTAAATAAAAACCATGTTATTTTGGACTTCTTTGGTTGTTGCATATTATTATATCGAATGTTTTGATTACTGTGAGCAGACATTTCATGGGCTCAAAAAAAGTTTCTTGATAAATTGATTTACACTGTATAAAGGAAGGTTTAGGACCACTGTTTTCTGTATCTAATTCAGCCCAGGTCCAAGACTATAATTGGGTCAGCCCATTTTTCATAATGGCCCATAACAAAAACAGCCCGCCAGGGGCCCAAAACCGTCCTCCGCCTTGGTGGCCCACTGAGGAAAGGCTCGGTGCCCTCTACGGCCAGTCCAGCCCTGGTCCCAGAGAGACAGGTTGTTGCTGACCACCAGGACCTCCATTTTGTCGCCATTTAGCTTCAGATAACTGGCAGCCATCCAATCAGCAACCTACTGTAGGCAGATATTAAGTTGCTGTGAGACAATTGCTGTGTTGGGGGTTAGGGAGACAGTAATCTGTGTGTCGTCCACATTTAATGCCATAGAAAAACCTATGAAACAGATTATGTCTGATGGAGGATGAACATTCAGATTACAGAGTGTCGGGCTCAAGGAGGAGCCATGTGGAACACCACACCTCAGATGACGGGTGGCTGAAAGAAATGTCCCTTTACTGACTTGGAAGCTAGAATTGTTTAAAAAAAGAAGGGAACCCTTTTAATGCCTTCCCCATGACCCCTGCATCTTCCAATCTTCACAATAACATTGGATATGAAACTGCGTTGAATGCTGCGCTTAGATCGAGAAGGATGGCAGCGGCTGAGCCACCATAGTTGAGGACCATTTTAAGCTCCTCCGTCACAGCAAGTAGTACAGTTTCTGTACTACATCCTGATCAGAATCCAGTTTGGGTAGGGTGTAATCAGTAATGGGTTTCCATGAATGTCGAGAGGTGATTGTTATTTATGTTTTCTAGGATTTTGCTGACTCTGGGAGGAGAGAGATATAGCTCTCTGTTAACTCTGGGTTCAGTGATGATTTTGTTAACAAAGATCATGATTGTAGGCTTCCATGCATCTGGTATGCTGCCACTGTTCATGGACAGGTTATATATGTCAGTGAGTACTGAAATAATAGCATCCCCTCCTTTCAACAAAATGTCATGGGGTACGAGGTCCAGAGGGGAGCCTGATTTTATGGTTTTGGCTATGTTAGTTATTTCTTACCAACCTGACTGGAGGAAACACAGTCAATTCTCCCTTGGTCCTGAAAGCTGAGATCTTATTACTGATATGTTCTCTAAAATGCAAGTCCCTGGCCAGCTGATCCTAGATGAGGTTTGCTTTTGAAAGGAAGTAATTGGCTAATGAGTCACAACGAGACTCAGAGGGGGGGGGGCATGAGCCAATGCTCTGGCTCTGAGGTTTCAAAAACAAGTTGACGAGGAGCTATCAATTCTCAGGGCGAGGTCATCCATCCGGGCTTACATGTTTTATTATAGCTTAACCTCCACTTCATTTCCTTTCTTTTACATTCTTTCTTTTGTTCAACTAACTCTGCTGAGACCACAAGGTTTTCATTTGAGGCCTGGCTTTAAAAAAAATCATTTTTATTGAAAATTCAACATAAAAACATACAACAAAAACAAGTGTAGTGCGGTGGTAATCAGTATTACCAGGTAGTCATGATAGGGTAGTACACTAAAAACAAAGCATAGCATAGGGTTCTCAGTACAATCACATATTCCGTAGTTTCCATTGTATTTTACACATTAAATGGCTTCATTGTCAATCAACGATAAGGGGGACCCGGACCACTGAAGAGGATACAGGGCAAACCCCTACTCTCATTCCAAGGGCCCAGATTCTTGTCTATTTTTGCGGGCAGCCCCTACTTCCGTATATTACCCTCTCTGCTTGCATACACCAATCCATATCCGACTCCCAGTCAGAGTATCGTAATGGAGCAGCTCCCTTCCATGTTCTTGCTATGTTGCGTTTCGCTACCATACAGCCCAGAGGGACTCACTGCTGCTCAGATCAGGACAGGTCCGTGGCCTCCCAAATATTTAAAAGACAAAGCTGAGGGGAGACATCAATTGAGACCATACTTATCTGGACCATAACCGACAAACCTTCTCCCAGTACCTCTGTAATATCGGGCATTCCCACCATTGGTGTATGTAGGTGCCGGTGTGACCGCATCCTCGTGGACAGAACAGGGAGTCCAGTACCCCCATTTTGACCAGTACTGAGCTAGTATAGTAGGCTCGGTGGAGCAGTTTAAGTTGAATGAGTTTAAAGCGAGAATGGATTGCCACTTCGCGGGCGAGGCGAGGGCCTCCTGCCAATCGTCATTGTCTATATCTCCTATGTCATCTACCCATTTTGCACAAGTTTTCTCCTGGGTATCTGGCATATTGTTCAGGATTTTACAGTAGGTTAATGAGATAGCCTTCGCTTGGAGATAGTCGTCCAGGAGCCTATCCTCTAGGGGCGAGGAGACCGGCAAGTTCGTCCCCTTTGAAATCTCTCTGCAAAGAGTATTTTGGGCCTGGAGGTAACAAAAGGTCTCCCCCTCCTGTAGCTGATAATCTCTCTGCAGATCAGTAAATGGAATCACCCCATCCGTCTTCCACATATCTCCGATTTTCGAGAGGCCAATCAGGTTCCATTTATCAAACCCTGGATGTCTGGATAGCACCCCCAGTCGACCAGAGTCAAGCAATGGGGTGACTTGCGTAAGTCTATCTCTCCATCCGAGAGCGGCGGTAGCCGTGTGCGGTAGTGCAACTGTGGTGGAAGTTGGAATGAATCTGGGCGCATGCTTTGCCCCACCATATAGTGCCCGGAGGTAATTACCCAAAATCATATTGTGCGTATCCATCCTATGGTGGGGTCTTCAATGGGTCGATGCACCCAATGGTTCAGGACAACTATTTGTGAGGCCCAGTAATATGATTGAATGGCGGGCAGGGCAATGCCACCGTTATACCAGCTTTTTGTGAGCTTGGTGAGGGCAATACTGGGAACACCTTGATTCCAGAGCAGGGTTCGCACCTCAGAGTCAATGGACTGAAAATGGACTGATGGAACCAGGTGGAGTGAGTTCTGTAGGGCATACAGAAAAAGCACCATCATGTTATAATGGGCATCTTTGCTTAACAGCGTAAGAGACAGTGTATTCCAGTGTTGTACATCCGCCCAAAGGCGGCGCAGAGGGGGCAAAAGATTCCGATTATAAAAAACACAGGAGTCAAGTGTAATGTAGATACTGAGAATCTGAAAGCAGTCTGTAACGATCCTAGCTTCGCAACCCGCGGGGAGCAAAGGGGGGTCTCCGCTCAAAACATAGATAAATGATTTATCCCAGTTAATGGTGTAAACGGAGTACTTTTGGAAGAGAGTAAAAATGTGAAGCACTCTGCGAATCGAGAAACGGGGCTTGGCTAGATTGAGCAATATATCATCGGCATAGAGGGAAATCTTGTCTCTCCAATCCACCGACCATTTGAGTCCTCTAATGAGTGGATCCCCCAGTATCCAGATAGCCAGGGGTACGAGAGCCAAAGCAGTGGCGAAAATAGGCAGCCCTGTCTCATACCTTTTTCCAATGTAAAGGCCGCTGACCGACATCCATTCACAGCGATTCGCGCTAGGGGCTTTGAATACAGAAGACGCACCCAGGACAAAAACCAAGTACCAAACCCATATCTTTCCAGTGAAGCAAACAAAAAGGGCCATTTGATCATGTTAAACGCCCTTTTGGCGTCGAGAGACATTATTACGGAGTCCTCCTGTATGGTGGAGGCCCGACCCAGAACCCTGCAGAGATGGCGGAGCTTCAACGCGGTATTTCTGGCGTGCATGAATCCGGATTGGTCCGCATGTATCAACTTGTTAAGATAAGGCATGAGACACAGAGCCAGGAGCTTTTTCGAGTATTGAGACCTCCGGGTCCAGGAGGGAAATGGGTCTGTACGAACTACATTGCTCCGGGGAGGCCTGGCTTTTTTGCTCATGCTCACGGGGATTCATTCATCTAGTGAGTCTTTTACCCAGTCATTAAATACTGTATACGATGTAGATGTATTTTTATGCTCCTCGGGCATGGAATTAGGTAGAACCTTGTACCAACTAGCTGTGTCTAGTTTGGACCATCCTCTGGAAGCCCTCGGCTGCCCGACTATGGGGGGGTTATTTCCTATTGTTGGGAAGGAGAATGCCAGACAGGACATGTAGGAAATCAGTGGCCGGCCCTGGAGGGCAATAGGCAAGTAGTCCAAAAAACAAAAATATAGGGCAAAATCCAATCTTGAAAGAGAAGCTGTCACAATCCCGGGATCGATATGGAAGCAAAATGTGCTTTAAAATGGCTCTTAAATATCAGGGCAACCCCTCAGTCCACTTTGACGACCCGATCACATCTAGCGGTGGAATACCCTTCTGGGAGTGCCATTACGATGTCAGGCAGACAGTTATCTTGTGGCCAGGTTTCTGTGATGAAGAAAGCGTCTTGAGGCGCGTCTGTGAGGAAGAAAGCGTTCAATGGTGTGAAAAAGCCTGTGGGTCTGGCTTAACAAATAGGAATGTGTAGCCATAGACAATAGGCCTTTCTTAATCATTCTGAGTACATTGAGACAGTTTGTCTGGCTGACTGTGATAGAGTTCATTTTATTGCAATAGGATAGTTAAGGATATTGTGGTTTCCATGTTATGGCCAACAGGCATGCTGTTTGTCACCAGCTGTCTTATAGATAATGTCAGCAGGCTAGATGTATGAAGTAAGCACCCCTCTGTGATAAAATTTTAGAATGGGGGATCTGTATCCTAGTTATCTGTGAGCCCTTTAAGGAATTTATTTTCATTCTTTTTCACAAAGAACTTATATATATTTGTTTGGAGAGAGAGAGAGAGAGTGTGTGTGTGATTTTATACACAATATTTAGCTTTGTTTGCATTAAAGTTCTGCTTCTTTTAAAAGTAAGAGGGCTCTCTTGACAAGGGTTTATTGAGTATTATTATGTGCATTAATTCTCCGCTCCTCATATTTATTTGTTTATTTATTTGAGAGTTTTGTGTGGCTCTGGCTGGACCCTAGGGTGTTTGAGTGCTTTGCAGCAGTGGAGGTAAAGGTAGGAGATGACGGGTCTGTGCAGAGCATCTGAGTTGGAATGCTTTGCAGAAGTGGATGTTCACATCATGGGTGGCGAGTGCACAGAGCTGCTGCTCTTCTGCGAGGATTGTTCCATTCTGGCATTGAGGAGGAGGAGGTTGGAGTGGTTCTCCAGAGGGGTGCGTTCTGTTGTGGAATGTGTTTGAGAGTTTTGAGACTTTTATATAGAGTGAGCTTCAAAACCACTTACACAGATGCCTCTGCATCTTCCTACAGGCCACAAACTCAATCCTCTCCATCTAATGGATATTTCAGTGGCAATTATAGGGGTAACAACTCCAGAGGTCATGGTAAAGGTACACAAGCCTGTAATGCCCCATCTGGCAACAAACAGTGTCTCACTTATCATTCCCGATCATCCTACACCTGTTGAGGGCCAATTACAGCAGTGGCTTCCCACCTGGCAGTCAATAACATCAGACAGGTGGGTGTCGGACATTATCCAACATGGTTATTGCCTGGAGCTCATCAGCAATCCTCCCATTATTCCACCTCACACCCACAGACTTTCCCCAGAACATCAACAACTGATCAAACAGGAAGTGCAAGCTCTCTTACTCAAAGGAGCTATAGAGCCAGTTCCTCTACAACATAAAGGGTTATTGGCTTACTCCCTGTACTTCCTAATTCCCATAAAGAATGTCTCTCTATGGCCCATTTCAGATGTACAGCCGCTAAATTAATACATGCTATTAGAATACTTCCATATGGTCACACTTCAACAGGTGCTCCTACTTCTATACCAATGCGACTTCAAGTCAACATTAGACTTAAACTACGCAGTGGCATAGCTACGGGGGCCTGGGGGGCGGTCCGCCCTGGGTGGCACCTTTTGGGGGGCAGTGGCAAGTGCAAGGTAAGTTTTCCTATTTTTATAATTTTAATTTTCCCTTGTTGTTGTCTATTGACTCCCCCGGCTCTTACCTGCAATGGCAGTCACAGGGTGGCAAACTCAGGGACCTCCCCGGGTGGCAAAAGCTCTAGCTACGCCACTGAACAGATGCATACTTTCACATCCCCATTTGCCCAGCACATTGCAAATGATAGCAGTATAGTGATGGCAGAGAAACGTTACCAATTCAAGGTCCTTCTATTCGGGGTCACCACTGCATTCAGAGTGTTCACAAAATGCTTAGCAGTGGTAACAGCACATTTCAGCAGACAAAACATCCATGCCTTCCCATATATAGACGACTACCTTATCAAAGCACCCTTCTGTGTCTTCAACACACTCAAATTACCATAAATCTTCTACATCAGCTGGGATTCACTATCAATGCTGAAAAATCACATATTCAACCTTCACAGATGCAACCATATATAGGGGCTACACTCAACACTCAATTAGGTCTAACCTAGCCAAATGCAGCAGAATTAAAAAACACTGCTACTACAATTTCAAGCCAATCAATACCTAACAGTCAAAACATTCATGCGTCTTCTGGGGATGATGGCATCATGCATTGCCATTATACCTCATGCAAGACTAAACATGATTCCTCTACAAGAATGTCTCGCACGACAATGGGCTTAGTCACAGGGTCAATTAGGTTATGTAGTGTTGTAGACAATCACACATCATTCTCTGCAGTGGTGAAACGCACAAAACATGTTTAAAGGGCGGCCATTCATTGACCCTGTTCCACAGGTCATGCTAAAAGCAAATGCATCCCTCACAGGTTGGGGTGCTCACCTGCAAAATCTGACAGTTCAGGGTCTCTGGGACGTTAAACAGAGGAATCTCCAGATCAACTACCTAGAGCTTCACGCTGTTCCCCTAGCATTGAAAGCACTTCTACCCACCGAATAGGCAAAGTTGCCTTAGTCCGGACGGACAATATGACAGGCATGTACCATGTACAAAAGCAGGAGGACACACTCTCTACAGCTGTCATGCCTCTCTCATACCATTTGACATTGGGCAACATATCACAAAATCCATCTGTTAGCAGAACATCTTCCGGGCACAGACAATGACTTTGCCGACCTCCTCAGCAGGATGAGGCAACAAGTCTACGAATGGGAGCTCCACCCTCAAGTCCTCCTCCCATACTTCCACAAATGGTGGTTTCCACAGATAGACCTCTTTGTGACAGCAGAGAACTTAAAAAGACATTGATACATTAGTGCTGGATTGTTAGTTGTAACAATTTGTAGCCACTTGTTTTCTATTTTATGGACATTTACTGCTGTAAAGTGCTCTGACAAAGAGGCTCTGTATAGACTTACAATCTATGATGTGAACATTTACTGTTGTAAAGCACTCTGATTTACACCTTTGAGTCTAGCTAGCGCTAACATTTAGCACTATGTAAAACTCTCACTACTCTCACATGAATTAATTGTTGTGAAAATGTACTGTTGTAAAGCACTCTGACTCAGATGCTCTGTATAGACTTGTTATCTTTGATATGAACATTTACTGTTGTAAAGCGCTCTGATACCTTGGGGTCTAGCTAGCGCTAATATTTACTATTGTAAATCATTCTGATGCCTTCAAGTCTAACTAGCGCTATATAAAACTCTCAACTAAATAAATAAATGTTTATCAATGGCCTAGCACCAATGGCCCCAGAAATTAGCAATCAAAGATACTTGAAAAGGAATGAGTAATCATGCTCAAAGATAGTAACTTGCTTCAATGGCCCCAGGCATTAAGTAGCATGAAACCACCCAAGCAATAGGTGCAGTTATGATTTCACGCAAAACATAAATTGATAGACCCAGACACTGATATGGACCAATGTCCGAAAGAGGTAACAGAATAGCGTCCTATCTCGGCACTGCCACACCACTTGCTCATGCAGGATGTTCAGAACCTTGAAAGATGGTTGCTGTGTATGGCTATACTGAAAAGATTCTATCTCACACAAGAGGGGAGAGGGTCAATCGCTACTCTACCACCCCGAACCCCCTAGAGTCAATATGATACACACAAAAGGGGTGGAGAGGCAGAACCACATTTAACAACCGGGGATGAGCGGTGACACAGTTATTAGTTTGAAAAAACTGCCCTCACTCACACACAAATGTGTGTGACATGCTTCATCATCGGGTCTGCTGCGACGCCCTGGCGCAGCCACGCACAGGATGGAGCATAGGGAGGGGGAACATAAAACACATAGACAGAACACAAAATAAAGGTGACAAACGGTGTTCACAACAGAATGTGTCAGTCCAAGACTGGGTACAGTGATAGAACAAAAAGTGCAGTCAAAATGGCGAGTTAAAACTGGCTCATGGATACCTAATGTACCTTTATTCGTAGGTTCCAAGGTCAGGATTAAAAAATGAATAAAGGATGGTGGTGTTAAGGAAGGAAAATTAGGAACCTATAACACCCCTCCTAAACTGCTAGAGTCAACATGTTTCGACCTGGGTGTGCCCCCAATAAGTAGGTCACATGACGTCTATCCGTCTCAGTCCCAAGTAAGAACCCCCTTACCGTAATCAGTTGTTAAGGAGGAGATAGTAGATCTAATTGATCTTGACAATGTGGAGGAATTTCCGCCCACACGGTATACACATACGAGTTTATTGATAAATTAAACTCGAACTGACGCCAGGGGGGTGGAGCTCCAAAGAACCCAACTGTTCCGATGGAGGCCTCCGTCACCTCTCGTACCCCTCTGTCTGACGCCGCGAAGGACTATACTGAAAAGATCCCACCCTCCATTGCGCTATAATCATTTATGCACTGCTCCGGCAGCAAGTTGCCAAGATCTGTTTTGAGGCTAAGGTGCTATAAAAGGAGTTTGGAGTTTGCCCCACAAGTTTCTTTAATGAAAATTAGCAGCTGTAGGAAACAGAATTACCCAGTAGAGGCAAGCTCTACTTCCACTACACAACACTATCCCACAAGTAAGGCAATATTTGTTTCTCTACTAGATAGCCTTGTGTATCCCTTAATAGCATTGGACCGCCAATGGAAACTCAATGATGAGTCTTCCAATCTCTTTTCATGTTTTAAGCGCAACACATGCAATGAACCCTATTAGTAAACATCTAAATGCTCAGAGTCATACCACTAGTAGGAGCTTCTAGAAAACAAATGAGGGGAACTGGGCTGAAAAGCAGATTTTCCTCAGTGGTGCTTTTGGGAGTACAAAACAAGTTGGATAGGATTTAAGAAATGTTTTACAATAGGATGTCGTGAGTTTTTCCCAATGATTGTCTAGCAAGTGCTGTAGATGGTGTATTTTAAAGCACACTTGATGAGTACTTGTGTTGAAATATGGCAGGATTTCAAAGCAGCTTTCCAGAAGGGTTCTCCCAAAAATGAAATTTTGGGCAAATTAGGGGCAAGGTGGGCACTATACATGACCTGGGAAAATTAAAACTGTTCAAACTAGCTTGAATTTAAAGACATGTTTGGAAGAAGATCTGTGTGGATTGAGGGATTATTGTTCAAATTACTTTTCATGAAATGTAACTTGTAGTTTGAATTATGATCTTGCATAGCTCATTAGGACAGTGGCATTGGGAAAAATGATTAGGACTTCAAAAAAGTTTAAATTGGAAAGGGTAAAAGGTGGTGTGGGATGGAAATGCAATCCTAGGTATTTTTGGAACTAATTAGTGGCAACTGAAAAAACAGTAGTATTGGTCAAAACAGGATAAGATGGCTAGCAGCCGGAGGGAATGGTCGCTTGTTCACGCGGCTCCCGGCCATCGCCCGATTATCCGACACATAAATCCGCTACCTGGCTGGAGACACCCCTGAAAACCGGGTGGTCCCCAGCGCGAACGTGTGGTGTACATCTGTGCTGCAGCGCTGATCGGACAGAGGACGCTGTGAGGGAGAAGTATCTCGCTGGAGGGCGACCCCGTTGCTGGCAAGATGGCGCCCGTTGTTGAGGCCCGGACTGATGGCGCATCGACCTCGAGACCTGAGGCGTGAGTGGACCCGTAGACGCAAGGCACACCCCTCCAGCACCCACCGGAGCGGGTTAGATATCCTCCGCGACTGCCGGAGACTCACCGCGTCGCTCAGAAGGCAGCACATCCAGCGCGGAGCGAGCCGCTGGTCCCCGCCCACACCCCGAGGAGACGACCACGCAACGTCCCGGCTTTGCGGCCTGGGTGGTCTGAAGGAATATATGATGTCAGACCGCAGACAAACATCCCGCATACCATCATCCCGCAAATATAATACCGCAAGTACTATTAGTCCGCAAAATAAGAGAACGAAAACTTTAAAAACGAATATGCCTTTAGCACGCATGCCATTACAACGAAAAGGCTTGCATGTTAAAGATATACTCGTTGTAAAAGTTCTAAAGGTAAGTAAGAGTACCCTACCCTACCCTACCCTACACTACACTCTAATGTAGTACCCCTGCACCACCCACCCTTGACACACAGTCCTTTTCCAACATTTACACTACCCAGCACGACCCCCCAACACTACCATTAAGCACTTTACTTCCCTAAACAAACACTACAACACTACCTTAATACACTACCCCCAGCATGACCCTACACAAACACTACAATACTACCCTAAACCACTACACCCCAGCATGACCCTACACTACACAAACACTACACCACAACCTAAACCCTAAAACACTACACCCCAGCATTACCCTACACTACACAAACACTACAACACTACCCTAAACCCTAAAACACTACCCCCAGCATGTCCCTATACTACACAAACACTACAACACTACCCTAAACCCTAAAACACTACCCCTGCATGACCCTACACTACAACACTACCCTAAACCCTATAACACTCCCCCCAGCATGACCCTACACTACAACACTACCCTTAACCCTAAAACACTACCCCCAGCATGATCCTACACTACACAAACACTACAAAACTACCCTAAACCCTAAAACACTACCCCCAGCATGACCCTACACTACGCAAACCCTACAACACTACCCTAAACCCTAAAACACTACCCCCAGCATGACCCTACACTACAAAAACACTACAACACTACCCTAAACCCTAAAACACTACCCGCAGCATGACCCTACACTACGCAAACACAACACTACCCTAAACCCTAAAACACTACCCCCAGCATGACCCTACACTACGCAAACACTACAACACTACCCTAAACCCTAAAACACTACCCCCAGCATGACCCTACACTACGCAAACACTACAACACTACCCTAAACCCTAACACACTACCCCCAGCATGACCCTACACTACGCAAACACTACAACACTACCCTAAACCCTAAAACACTACCCCCAGCATGACCCTACACTACGCAAACACTACAACACTACCCTAAACCCTAAAACACTACCCCCAGCATGACCCTACACTACGCAAACACTACAACACTACCCTAAACCCTAAAACACTACCCCCAACATGACCCTACACTACACAAACACTACAACACTACGCTAAACCCTAAAACACTACCCCCAGCATGACCCTACACTACGCAAACACCACAACACTGCCCTAAACCCTAAAACACTACCCCCAGCACGGCCCTACACTAAACAACCACCACAACTCTACACTAACACAACACTACACTACACAATCACTAACCCAGCACGACGAAAAAATTAACCCAAACCCACTTACCTCTCTCGTCATCGTGGTTTTCACAACGCAAATGCATTTACCATACATGCCTTTACAACGTAATTCATTGTAAAGTCATGCGTGATAAATGCACATGCGTTTTGAAAAAATGCGGGATGATGGTATGCGAGGTTAATGACCTTGCGGGAAAATGGTATGCGGACTGAAAGTCCGCGGGATAAAAAATGCGGGATAATGGCTGCAAACTGGTCTGAAGGCCCCGACCCCCGATTTTCCTACCCCTGGCGCCGATCGAGGCCGGCTCTTGCCCGGACTCCCTGTTGACCATCCGACGCACTGCCGGGGTTGAGGATTGGCCCCCTGCCCCAACGAAGTAGACGAACTCCGGGCAGGGCCTGCGGTGCCTAGAGGTATTCAAGCTGCATGTCACACCCACGTTGGGGGCCTGGAGGACAGATCCTGCTACTCCCGGCGGGACTAGAACCCCTGAGGTGCTTGGGAGGTACCGGCCCTTATTTACAGCGCTATTGCTCCGGGGTTGGCAGGCATTATAGACCTTGGCTGGTTGAGAAAGTGAGGCTCGGCCCATCCGTGGCTTTCCCTGTTTCCGTATTCGAGGAGATTTGGGACTGGACAACCCAAGCCCCTGAATGGTATACAGTCTTCTTGGCCACTGGACTACCCGGGTCCTTCCTGTACTATAGGGGACTACCTATATCTGGCCGGGAGCCAACATCGCTGCCCCCAAGCGGACTTGGAGCGGCGGGGGCCAACTAGCCAGCTGCTCTGCGCTCCCCTCCTGTGGTCCCACCGTGATAGCCCGGCTGGAAGAACTAGTGACCATTAGGCACGGCCTGAGGCGGAGTTGGTACCCTAGATTGCGGGTTGACTCGTGTCCGGCCTACCTTTTTCGGGGGCGGGGACCATAGTTCCAAATGGCGTCCAACAAAGGGACTAAGCCGCCCACTCAGAGGCAACTCAACAAGCTCTCCTGGGGCCCTAGGGGGGACGTCTGGGTGACCCCGTACCTGCGTATCCTTAACCAGGAGCGAGGTCTCTCACGCTGGAGGACGTCATGGAGGCGATAGCTGGAGTCCGGCTCTCACTGGAAACCCGTATTGACTAGGTCAATATAGAAGTGACCCTACTACGGGCTGACCTTCGAAAAATGGACACAAAGGTCAAAGATGTTGAAATCGAAACCGCGGCCCTCATGGACGACACATCCACCCTCCAGCAGCAGGTCTCCTTACTCCACAAACAACAGAAGCAAATGAGCGACCAGCTGGACGACTATGAAGGAAGGGCTAGACGGAGCAACATCCGTATCCTAGGCGTTCCGGAGCGGATGGAGGAGCCAGCAGCGGACCTCTTTGTCGAAGATCTAATCACTAAACACCTTCAGCCAAAACACCTCTCGAATTACTTTTCAATCGAGCGAGCCCACAGAGTCCCGGGGGGGAAGCCGAGAGCAGGGGCCCCTACCCGCCCCATCATTGCGAGGGTCTTCAATTTCCGAGATCGAGACGCCATCCTCCAAACGGCTCGATCGGGGCCGCCTCTGTGCCTGGAAAACGCCCGTATCGCGCTGTTTCCGGACTTCACGATGAAGGTGCAGGCCCGTAGACGCAGCTTCATGGAGGTTAAGAGAGCCCTGCGTGATAAGCATATAAAGTACTCCATGCTCTTTCCTGCGAAGTTGCGGGTGGAAAAGGACGGTTAAGCGTGTTTTTTTTATCGATAGACAAGGTATGGGATTGGCTCGAGGGCTGGCACAGGGTTGAGAGATCTCCGAGAACACGTAACCTTCCAGACGATCATTCACAGGGTGGCCAACTGCCGGAAAGTCAGGAACTTTTTACTGGGACCGATAACGTAATGGAATGAACTGCCTTTGACATGCTGGGAATTTTTGGACGGCTTATTGCTAGCTCTGCTACGCTGAACTCACCTCCAGGGTTTTGTCACCACTGTGGGCGACTAGACAAGGCCTGATGTACAACATGGCTCCCGAGAGGCGCTTCCACAGGTCCAGTTCAGGCTGCACGTGCTGACTGTAAAGTATCTTTTCTAATATGTGAATGGTGCACCCAATTGGGTTTTGACTTGTTCCATGTATTTCAATTACTACTCTACTGCTATCGGGTGAGCGGTCTCAACGGCTCACCAGGTACCCCTGATATGGTTGGGAGGTCGACAAGCACTCTGCCTAGTTGGGGTGTGGATAGTTTTAAATCCGCGGGCAGGGGAGCAGGGAGGGGGGGAGGGTTGGGGGAGGGGAGGCACTTATTGGTTTTGTTGTTGTTTTAATGTTCCTTTGTATTCTGCGCTGAGTCTTTTCCTGTCACACAGCACTGCTCCTTCAGGGTCCACTAACGATGAATAGGCCACCCTGGGTGTTGTTTGGCTCTGGGGGTGAACTGAGTCCTTATTATATCTTCAGCAGGGTTCTCCCTTGTCACACTTACCTACTCATTCAGAATCCACTGACAGCGGGTTGGCCACCCTGGGCGGTACCTAGTCCCCGAGCGGTCCCCAATCCTCCTGCTCTTGTGTTTCATTCGATCCGGACGCTCCGACGGCCCGGGCGACCTCTCTTCCACTTCTCCTTTCAAATATTCAGTCTGTTTTACTGCCATGACGAAGTCCCTCACTAGAAATCTCACGGTCCTGTCATGGAATGTTAATGGGCTGGGGCACAAAATCAAGAGAAGTGTAGTCCTCCAATTTCTGCGGCGTCACTTCCCTGACATCGTTCTGTTGCAGGAGACACACTTGGTCGGTAACACTTGTCAAGCTCTCCAGAGAGGGGGTTATAAACTGTTGGTCCACGCGGGGTTCACCTCTGGATCCCGCGGCACTGGGATTCTGGTTAGGAAGAGCCTTGCCCTCACTTACTCAAGGATTTGGGCTGACCCCTTGGGCCGCTTTGCTCTAGCTGAGGCCACTTGGGAAGGGCATCCACTAAACATAATCTCTGCTTATCTTCCACCGACATTGGTCCGTGACTCCCTTAGGGAGTTGGGAGTGCTACTGTTGGGCCTCCCCGTGGGCACGCTCCTGATCGGAGGGGATTTTAATGCCACAATGTGTGATGACCTAGACGGCAAACCCAAACGCAGCTCCCACTGGTTGACCTCGGATTTATCTGACTTCGTGCATTCCATGGGACTAGAGGACATCTGGCGCTACCACTATCCAGATATACCGTATTTTACACACTACTCCAATGCCCATAACAGTATGTCTCGCATCGATTATTTATTCTGTCCCATCGCAGATATTGGTTGCTTCGTCCACCCGAAGGGTCTCCCACGGGGCATATCCGATCACTCACCTCTTTGTGTGGACTTAACCTACCTTCGCCAATACACGCGAGGTCCCATTATCATTAACCCTTGGCTTATGCAGATTCCAGATATCAAAGACACCCTAGCTGAGCGCACTGAATTTTATTTCGCTGAAAATGCCGGCTCTGTAGACTCGGCGGTCACGCTCTGGGAAGCGTACCTAGCGGTAGTGAAGGGCGAGGCACTAGCACTTAAGATGGGATACTTGCGAAAGCATAGTGAGCAGATCCTTCAGGCTGAATCTGACCTCATCTGCCTTGAAGCATCCCATAACGCAGCCCCCTCGGATGACTCCGCTTGCCGTCTCCGTACCCAACAATTGGCCTACAAGGCGTTGGCGCAGGAAAAGGCACAAGCGCGACTTCTTCACACGCGTCATCGTGTATACGAATTTGGTGACAGCGCGGGCAAAATGCTCGCGTGGCTGGAGCGACAGGAGCAGGGAGCCAGATGGGTGTCGTCCATAATTAAACCAGACGGGTCCAAAGTGGTGGATCCGCAAGACATCGCGGAGGCTTTTGCAGACCATCTAGAGCACGTTTACACTGCTGGTGCGTGCTATGGGCCGGAGGAGTCCAAGCAACTTCTGGAAGAAATGCGCCTCCCTGTCATCTCAGACGCCGATAGAGAGGCCCTGGACGCCGACATCACGGCAGAGGAGCTCACCACGGCGCTTTTTGCCGTTAACTCCGGCAAGGCTATGGACCCCGATGGAGTCCCCATCGAATTCTTGAAGGGCATGGCCCCGGAAATTGTCCCCCATCTCCGAAATATGTTTGCGGAAAGCCGTGACAACGGTATTCTCCCACTTGACCAAAGGCTGGCCTCCATAGCGGTCATCCTCAAGCCTAATAAATCACCTACCGATTGCGGCTCTTATAGACCGATTTCCCTAATTAGCGCGGGGGCAAAGGTCCTGGCTAAACTTCTGGCGAACCGCCTCTTTCTGGTACTTCCCTCCCTAATTCATGACGACCAGTCCAGTTTCCTTCCAGGCCGCAACACGGCATTAAACCTTCGAAGAGTTCATAATGTCACGAGTCGCAGATCCACTATACAGCAGGATGCGGCTATCCTATCCCTAGATGCCACGATGTCATTCGATTCGATCGAATGGCCCTATCTTTTCGAAGTCTTGCTTCGCTTTGGTTTCGGACCTTGTTTTATTAGCTGGGTGCGGCTCCTCTACACAGACCTCTTGGGCCAAGTCTGGGTCAACAACCACACGTCGCAGCAGTTCCGCCTCCACAGGGGAACCAGACAAGGTTGCCCATTGTCTCCGCTGTTGTTTGCCCTCACCCTCGAACCATTAGCCCACTGGGTCTGTATGGATGTCTCCATCAGAGGCCTTTGTTGGAATGACGATATAACTGATAAAATTTCTCTGTATGCCGATGACATCCTGATCTATGTGTCTTCCACCCGATCCTCTATAAACAGTCTATTTCATGTCCTTACCAATTTTGGAAAGTACTCGGGCTATTCGATCAACTGGACTAAATCTACTTTATACATGCTACTGGCCCCCCCACCCCGCTTACCCCGCGGGTTTTCCATCGCGGTGGCTACTGATGGCTTTACGTACCTCGGTATATATGTCACGCCTGATCCTAAGATATTTCACGATCGCAACTTGTTGGGCCCCCTGCGCAGACTCCACAATGACGTTGCCCACTGGCGGTCCCTTCCGCTGTCTCATCCGGGCAGGGCGGCATTGTTCAAAATGCTTGCGCTCCCGCGCTTCCTATATGTTTTGCATAATTGCCCCTTCTTAGTTCCGGACTCCTATTTCCGTACGGTAGAGAGTGAAATCCGTCTTCTGTTATGGGACGGTGGGGCCGCCCGTATTGCCTTTTGTAAACTTTTTCAGGGCTGGTAAGACGGCGGCATAGCCTTGCCCAATCTCCGCTCAATCTCCGCCTATATTACTGGGCGTCACAGTTGGTGGCTGTTAACCACTGGCTTCATGGCTCGCCCCTGAGTCCGGCCTTCCTCCTGGACAGATGTCAGACTGGGAGGGAGGGATATCTGTGGGCCCTCTACAGCAGACCAACTAAAAATAGATATATCGGACCCATGGCATACACGGTAGCGATATGGCATAGGGCCAACAATAGTCTGGGCTGGGCAGACACGATCACTAAAGCGACACCCCTGTGGTTGTCGCAGCGTCTGGGCTCCCTCTGCTTCCTTCGGGGATACCTACCACAAGCTCTGTAATAATCTCCCTGACCCATTCCAGTCACTGCGGATCAAGTGGGAGGCGGACCTAGGTCCTTTAGACGAAGAAGACTGGTGTTCAGCCCTCATGTCCCCTAGAGAATCAGCTATCTGCTATAAGTTCAGATTGATCCAATTGAAGATTTTACATAGGGCTTACATGTCCGCTATTACCTTGGCCACAATTGGGAGGCGTCCTGATCCGTTGTGCATGCGGGGGTGTGGTTTAACCGGCATCTTCTATCATATCCTGTGGGACTGCCTGATAGTGCAACAGTTCTGGAGTGGCGCGACCCGGAAAATGAGTAGATCCTTGGGTAAGCCCCTTTTCGTAACGCCCAGGGAATGTATCCTCAACATATGGGGGTAATGACTTTAACAACCAGGAGTTACAGTGGGCGCCGCTGGGTTTTCTGTTGGTTAAACGCTCCATTGCAATGAAGTGGGGCTCCCAAGATAGACCGCTAGTGGTGGGCTGGGTGGCTGAGATGGACCGTTGCATGATTGCTGAAAGACTGTGTATCAAATTAGAGGTTGCCCTAAGACTTGGGACATGAAGTGGGGACACTGGAATAGGTACCGAGGAGAACTTTGTGACTCACCTACCTCCGAGCTGGCTATGTCCCGTGAAGGACCCATAACCCGAAATGTGCGTTAATGTATAACCTGCCTGATTCTTGTATTGATCTACATACATTGCCTTGTTTGTGACTGATGATGTGACTCTGCTTTTTCACTAATAAAATCTTATGTTAAAAAAAAAACGGATAAGATGTAAAGATATTTGAGCATGAGTTGTTGAAAGTCTCACATCTTTGAACATTTTATTATATTTGACACTATTTATGAAGTCCTTTAGGCCCCTCTGTTACCAAACTAAAGTATCCTGTCGGTCCAATATCAACAATAAAACATTTTTTTAAAACTATCCTGCTGGCGAATTTTGTGAAATTCAAGACAAAATAATTAGGAAATCTTTATGCGCAGAAGTGTGAGGATTACAAATATGTGGTTAAACTAAAAGTATACCTCAATTAATTAATGTTGTTTCATTTACATGAAAGATCGTACCTAAGACTCTTCTCAACCACATACTGTTTGTATAAATGAACATACTCTCTAGAGATTGTGAAATAATCACTGTATTTATTTTTGAAAAAATCAATAAGTAAATACATCCACCCCGCGCTACTGGATGGCAAAGTACACTTTACCAATCAGCAGCATGCAGTGGATGTATTTGCATAATATTAAGTAAACAGTGTTATTTGTTCAGAATCCTTGGTGTGTGCTCTTCCTCCAAGCTAATACATTTGAACTGCACATCCCAGCAATCCAATCCAATGACCTTCAAACCCCTGTCTAGGGCTTTAGATGGACCTGGACCATTCAGCTCCTTACCCTGTTATTGATTTAAGTGATGCCAGGAGACAGGGCTATGCAATTGTAATTGTATTTATATAGCGCTTACTACCCCTGATGAGGCGTCGAAGCGCTTTATGGTGGACAACAAGCTGCTCCAGAACCCATGGTTAATGGTTAGTTCAGTGTTATTGGTTACTGTTTGTTATTGGGATTAGTTTTCTGCTCTCAAGGCAAACCATTCCATGCAGTCATTTCGTTTTTTATGGTGGATCAAAGTAATAGTGGTTGGTTGCAATCATTATTAAGGGGAAGGGATGGTGAGCTCAAACACATGGTTGGTGGGATTAATACAGGATTTAGAGGAGATTAGGTATTGTTAGGTTACATAGGTATGATTTTCAGTGCTAGGAGGAGAGATTGTGATCTTGTAAATGAGTTGTGGGAAATGTGCTGAAATAGAGAAAAGTCAAAGGTGCATTTGTTAGAGTAGATTGTGCTCTGACAGAGGAGGAATGCAAATGATGGAAGGGAAAGAGGGGAACATTTGAAATGAGAAGAAAAAAGGACAGTAGACAAACAGAAATTTTATTTAAAGGACAGTTTTTTAATGCCAGATTTAGGGAATGTATTTTGAGACAGCATACAGTTTGAGGATGAAAGAATGTACAAAGAAACAGATTTATTTACTTGTTAAGATTGTGCTATATTGGACATTTTTACAGTGGCATAGCTAGGCCTTAGGCCGCCTATGGCGGCCTGATTGAAGAGCGGGGGTGAGAGATGCTGTCAATTCATATGGCCACAGGTAAAAGCGGGACGGGGCAATTTTTGTAGCTGCGATGGCCGCAGATAAGAGGGGTGGGGGGCGCTGCTCAGGGCCGAACTGGGAATCAAAACCGGCCCTATCAAACTGCTAGGCAGGTCCCCCTGGGGGAGAAGGGGGATGCGGCCGAGCTGTCTACTTGGGCCTGTTTTGGCCGATTTTGTTACAGGGGGGCGATATTGCTGGCCACTGGTAACAAAAAACGCCCCCCCAGGGGCTTAAAACCTGGCAGCCCACCAGGGAAACACCCGGGGGCCCACTACGACCAGCCCGGCCCTGGCGTTGCTGCGATTTTTGCGGCTGCAACGGATGCAGGTAAGAGCGAGGGAGGAGGAGCCGGCCGCCACCCCCAAAACTCATGCTGCCCTCCCCCCCAGATACACCACTGCATTTTTAATAGGTACTAGAATCACGTAAACCATCTTTCCCTTGCAAGAATGTAGACTGAAGAACCATTATTTACTTGTGACGATTGTGCTCTACTGTAAATTTTTAATAGGTACTAGAATCCGGTAAACCATCTCTCCGGTGTTAAAGAACCGCTAGACCACCGGTCCAGCCATGTCACAGTGCCCCTGATCCTGGGCAGTACGCTTCCATGTCCTGGCACTTACTGGGGTCATCGAACTGCAGAGTGCCCCAAGCAGGACATACTGGTCAAGACAACAGCATCAAAAGATATGTCCCCCACTGCTCTCCTTCAAGGAACATTGACCTGCACCAGGCTTTACCCTACAGATGTATCGAGCAGTTGTAGGTTTGACTTGGTTGGTCTTTAACCCGAGATGACGCTATCATTTTTTACTTTGAGACACAAGAGGGCTCAATATTTCTTTTCAATGACTCGTGCGGACAGTTTATCGATTATGACCGCAAGCAAGATGGCTCAGTGAGTTAAGCCGCAGGTCATGACATAAAAACCGGCAAGATCAACTCGTCCTTGCACCCTTCTGAGGTCAGAATATTGAAAAATACATTTTATAATCTGTGACAAACCTGTTATTTGCAGTTGTTAGAAATGGCGAAACTGTGACATCAAGCACAGGGTAAAAAAACTCTCTCGACAAAAGGTTGCCCTCATTCCTGCTTTCTCTCTTCACGCTCACTCTTCCCCCTGCTCTTATTTCCCACTGGCGCGGCATACCCTTTCCTTCTCTCAGCAGCAGGTTCCCCATCCTGAGTCCTGTTCTGTGAGTCTCCACCCCCTTCCTCCACTCCCAAACAGGGCCGGTAACAAATCAAGCCTCGTCGAAATTACATGGTCCACGGTAAGTGCATACCAGCTGTTTGTTCACCTGGAAACCACCGCTCTGGTGAAGCTCAGGAAGGGAAGCTGGGGGATGCTGGAGGAGGGGTACATGCTAATGAGGAATAACATGAATTAGATCCGGTATTTCTGATTATTCATCATTCCTGGTGGGAGTCTTTTGGTCTACCCGGTAATCCATGCACCCCACCTAGTTAGGGGTGCCAGTGCCCACTCTTGTGAGAATAAGTGATCTATGCATTTTTTACCCCAAATGATATGGTGTTAACATACTATCATACACGTGCTGTTTGCTCTAGGCAGATTCAAGGATGAAAAATGCAGATGGTTGTAACAAGTATAGCAAGAAAAATGCACAGTAGGAGTGACTTTCTACTGTTTTAGGATGAGTTACGGGTGCTATTCAAGGAATAAGTCCCACCTCATGGAAATAAAATAACTCCTAACAGCAGTTTGGCTTTAGTAACTGGGAAAGCAGTGACCTGATTCCTGACGGTGGATCAGAAAGCAAAGAGCAGCCGACCACCTGCCCTCCTTGATCTGACAATCTCTCCTGACAGTGAGTTACATCGGAAAGAGCAGATCACTCTTTTGGGGCTGCACCCATTCAAAATATAATGAAAATACACAGGACCCCTCGCCCAATTTGCCTGTGGAGAGATGTTCTAGATATTAAACTTACTGAATCCTCTCTTTAACTGATAGCCAACTTAAAAAACAATGGCAAACCAGTAGGCCTCGCTTATAACTGAAAGGTCGTCTCTTCAGTGACTGGTAAATTTAGACATTCAATTACTCTTCATATATGCACTTTGTCACTCATCCTCGAAGGCATGCATCCATTTATCTACCCACTGAATCATTCTTGCAACCAACCTCAAACTCATTCACACTGAAACACAGCACACAAAGCAAGTACATGCAAGATAAATTAAAACAATAAAAGTGGAACAAAATACAATAATAAGTAAACAGTTAAACAAAGGAGCAGATAGCCACCTTGGAAAGGTATTCTGCACGTGTATACGCATACTTAAAGTCTTTTGGCTTCAGCATATGTTTTTTCACAAGGAACAAATCAGGCCTATTGCTTATGCCATAACTTTTCATAATAAATGAATAGGAAATATGGCATCTGACATAGCCTTTCCAATTAACTAATGGAGCCTATGGTCTTTACTGTTAGCTTGTTAACATAAGCAACACCGGCCTGCTCTATTGAGCATATGCTTCCCCCCCAGAGCTATCATCAAGCATAAAGTCACAAAATTACAAATGTGTACAAGATTGCAGGTAATCAAAATATACATGTTTAAAAAGATAATCAGAATGCACATCTGCTACCACTTACTTGGTGAGAGGACATAACCAACATTTTTGCTTAATACTGTAAACTGTGATATTTCAACAGGAAACATCCTTTACTCAGCATTTTTTACTTCGTATATCTTTACCCGGCATTTTTTACTCCGCAAAAACTTTTACAATGCAGGGCTTTACACCGCAAACTGTTACAATGCATTCCCCAAAGTAACGCCCCCCCTGGAGTTAGAATGGTAATTGCTTTGTAATGGGGAAGGAGTAGTTTCTGTCCTGAAACTCCAGTTCTGTAGTAGGGGTATCTCTGTTATAGTCATAATCTAGTGAATAGTCCCGCCCATGTGCGTGGACCCCGGAGCAATAAAAAATAATCTCTTAGAGTGTCGAAAAATGCAGAAATGCACAGACACTTAAGAGAGAATTTAAAGACAGATAATGCAGCCTAGAAGGCTACACTGTCCAGTACTTCAACTAGAAATTCCACCATAAAAATCCACAAAACAGCAAAGCCTGTACAGATTTCCCTTGCTTTCACAGCAAAATCCCTCAGGAATGATAGAGAGAAGAACCTGGACAGACAAGCCCCATAGGCTGCCATTATGTGGCTCAGAATAGGATACTGTGCCTTTAAGAGAACTTTCCAGAACTTCACAGTATCCCAGAATGCCTTGCAGGTCCCAGTTACTTTCAGTTCTTTTTGAAGGCGTAACACGCCAGACCTGTAGCATTCCTTACATCAAAAACTCTCTCCACCGGGGAGGAGGGCGGGCGCTTATGACTATAACAGAGATACCCCTACTACAGAACTGGAGTTACAGGACATAAACTACTCCTTCTGTAGTAGGGGATCTCTGTGTATAGTCATAATCTAGTGAATAGAATGGCAAGCCCATACCCACACCAAGCGGCGGTGGAGAAAGAAGAAATAACGCCACTATTGTGCAAACAAATTCCGCAGCAAAGCCTGCCCAACCTGAGCGTCTGCCCTGGCATCAGCGTCCAGGCAGTAATGCCTAGCAAAGGTATGGACCGACTTCCAAGTGGCCGCCTTGCAGATCTCTGCAATGGGAACATTACGAAGCATAGCTGTCGTGGCAGCTTTGCCCCTGGTGGAATGAGCCTTAGGTTTGCCCCCTAAGGTCTTATTAGCTTTGTAGTAACACAACTGTATGCAGGACACAATCCACCTAGAGATGGACTGTTTAGAGGTAGCAAGACCTGTCCTGACCGATCCATAATTGATGAACAATTGGTCTGACCTACGAATATCTTTGGATTTATCCAGATAAAATTTCAGCACCCTCCTAACGTCCAGGGAATGCAAAGACCTTTCCGCTGGAGATGAAGGATTCTGAAAGAACGTAGGCAAAGTTATAGTCTGGTTGATATGAAAATCAGAAACAACCTTGGGAAGAAACTTAGGGTGAGTACGCATAACAACCTTAGCAGCATGAAATATAGTATAAGGCTCTTGGCAACACAATGCCTGAATTTCACTCACCCTGCGGGCCGATGTAATGGCCACAAGGAACGCCGCCTTCCAGGACAGGTGCTGCAACAAAGCCTTATGAACCGGTTCAAAAGGCTCCTTCATCAATCTGGACAGCACCACATTCAAGTCCCACGAAGGCGAAGGAAGCCGGACAGGAGGGAACACTTTCTTCAAGCCTTCCAAAAAATCTTTGATCACAGGGATCTGGAAAAAGGAAGTCTGTGAAGGGCATTTCCTGTAGGCAGTCAAAGCAGCCAGATGAACCTTAATGGAATGGACATTAAGGCCAGACTGCGCCAGATGTAGCAGATATGGAAGGATGACATCCTCCTTGCATGTCGTAGGGTCATAGTTCTTAGACTTGCACCAGATACAAAACCTCTTCCACCTGTAAGCATAAGAAGTCCTAGTGGAAGGTCGCTTAGCCTCCTTCAGTATGTCCATACAATCCTCTGGGAGATTCAGATGGCCATATTGCACTATTTCAGGAGCCATGCCGCCAAACTCAAAGACGAGAGGTTGGGGTGCACCATCCGCCCCCGAACTTCGTGAGAAGGTCCGGCCTGCACGGCAGCTTCATGTGAGGAAGGAGGGACCGGTGAAGCAGGTCCGTGAACCACCACTGTCTGGGCCATTCCGGGGCAATCAGAATCATCCTCGCCCTGGATTGGGACAGCTTGATGAGAACCGTAGGAATCAGGGGAATGGGTGGAAAAGCGTACAGAAAGCTGTTCGACCAGTTGATCCATAACGCGTTCCCCAGCGTCCCCGGCTGGTAGTACCTGGAGGCGAAGCCTCGGCATTTGCTGTTTTCGGCGGCGGCGAACAGATCTATGTCTGGAGTTCCCCACCTTGCGAAGACTTCCCCTAGTACTTCGTCGTTTATGACACATTCGTGGTTTTCCTGAATCAGTCTGCTCAGTTCGTCTGCCTGAACATTCTGCATGCCTGGCAGATGGGTGGCCGGTATCAACAGTCCTCGGGCCAGAAGCCAGTGCCAGATCGCCTGCGCCTCCCGCGACAGAGTGCGGGATCTCGAGCCCCCCTGCTTGTTGAGGTAATACATCGTGGTCGTATTGTCCGTCTGTACAAGCAGAGAGTTGGTCTGAAAGGACGGATGAAAGGCCTTCAGTGCCAAGTGAACAGCTCTGAGTTCCAGGAAATTGATGTGGTACGTGGACTCCGTCGGGGACCACGTCCCTTGAATCTGTAGGTCTCCGGAATGCGCTCCCCAGCCCTGGAGAGAAGCATCCGTCACGATAGTCTGTGTGGGAATGTCCTTGTGGAAGGGAACTCCTCTGAGGAGATTCTCCGCTGAACACCACCACTTCAGAGACTGAAGAGCATGTAGAGACTGTCGTATTTTGTCGTCCCAAGATCCTCTCCTCTGGTCCCACTGATCCTCCAAGCACTCCTGCAGCGGTCTCATGTGCAGCCGCGCATGTGGCGTCAGGAAGATGCAAGATGCCATCGAACCCAGCAGCGAAGACACCAACCTCACTGTCGTAGATGGAGTGGACATGAGAGCCTGAGCCTTCCGAAGGAGTGATTAACGTCGCTCTTCCGAAGGAGACACGCTTGCTGACAGCGTATTGATGGAGGCTCCCAAGTACTGGATGCACTGGACCGGAGTCAGGACAGACTTGGACATGTTGATGTGCAACCCCAGCTTGTTCAAGAGAACGCACGTCTTCTGGAAGTGTGCTTGAGCTTCCGAGAAGGAGGAGGCCTTGATCAACCAATCGTCCAGGTACGGGTAGACAAACACCTTGTTCTTCCTCCGGTGTGCCGCTACCACCGCCATGCACTTCGAGAATGTCCTGGGCGCAGACTTCAGCCCGAATGGAAGCACCGTGTACTGATAGTGATTGGTGCCGACTTGAAATCGCAGAAACTTCCTGTGTTTGCATGCAATGGGCTCATGGAAGTATGCATCCTGTAGGTCTATGGCACACATCCAATCTCCCCGTTGCAACTGAGGGTAGATCTGATGCAACGACAGCATGCAAAACTTTTCTCTGCGAATCCACTTGTTTGCCTGACGCAAGTCCAGAATGGGCCTGAACTCGTTCTTGTCCTTCTTGCGGACCAGAAAGAACCGGGAGTACAGACCTCTTCCTCTTTGAGACAGAGGTACGTCTTCTATCGCCCTTTTCCTTAACAGGATATCGGCCTCCGCCTGCAGCTCGCGCAGCTGATACTGCGAGCTGACCGGAGGAATCGATGGAGGAGGGCTGATGAACCGAAGACTGTATCCATTGCAAACAATATTCAGCACCCACTTGTCCTGGGTAATTTTTCTCCACTCTGCCAGAAAAAACTGAACACTTCCCCCCACCGGAGCGGGTAACGGACGAAGGGGAAGTAACCGCTCAGGGTCGAGACCCGGCCGGGCCCTTGTTCGTGGTAGAGGACTGCTGTCCACCTCTACCCCTCTGGTGTTTCTGGAAGGGTCTCCGGTACTGCTGCTGTTGTTGCTGCTGCTGTTGTCCCGAAGACTGTCCTCTTCCTTTCCCCTGCGCGCCGAACCGCCGTTGGAACTGGCAGTAGGGTTTCTTGTCCTTGGGCTTCTCCAAGCCCACAGCCGTCAGGGTCTCCGCCTCGGCCTTCATCCGGGCCATTTCGTCATCTGCGTGTTTACCGAAGAGCGTGTCTCCGGAAAACGGCAGATTGGCCACTCGCTGTTGCGCCTCAGGTTTGAGTGACGTAAGCCTGAGCCACGCATGGCGACGTTGGTTGATACCGTGGCAGTAGCCATGTGCAGCCAACAAGGAGATATCCGCCGCGGCACTTATCGCCTGGTTCGAGACCAGCATCCCCTCCTTGACGATTACCATGAAGTCCTCCTTCCTGTCACTCGGCACAAGGTCCGCGAACTGTTCCATGGAATCCCACAGCGCACGGTCATACCGTCCCAGTAATGCCGAGTCGCTGGAAGCCTTCATCGTGGTAGAAGAAGTCCCACAGGGCTTCCTTCCCGCCGAATCAATCCAGCGGCTCTCTTTATCCGGAGGCACGGTGGAGGACGGGGAGGTAGAATGTTGCTTCCTGGCCGCCGTCACTATCACTGAGTCGGGCACTGGGTCCACCCTTAAGAAGGCAGGGTCCGAGTCAGGCGCCCTGTATTTCTTCAGAAGCCTGGACGGGGCAGCCTTCACCACCGCAGGCGTAAGAAACAGCTCTTGTGCGGGTTCGACCAGTCCTGGCACCAATGGCAACAGAGGGCGAGACAGGTGCTTCTTGTGCAAAGTTTCAAATATCACGGACGTCGTAGGTGTAGGAGCCGTCACCGAGATACCCAACTTCGCAGCCCCCCTCAGGAGAACCTCCTGGAATGTACCGATGTCGTCGATCGGAGACACCCTAGTCTCCGGGGAATCGGACAAGGTAGGTGAATAGGAACGGGTCCTAGATGTCGTACGGGACCTGGACCTATGCCTCCTATGGCGATGTCTAGATCGGGTGGAGGACCTGTGTCTGCTCCTCGATCGGTCTCTCCGTCTGGAGCGCGATCTCGATCTCCTGGGCCTCGGACGTTCAGCCGGTTTCCCCGGGACGGCCGTCTTGGGCGGTTCCTTAGACTTAGGAGTCTTCTTGGGAGGGGTCGGGAGCCTGGGCAACGAGACCGACCTCGGTGGAACCGGTGGAGGCTTCACAGGCACAGGGGTTTGAGGTCCTGTAGGAAGCGCAGGCAGCGGAGGTAACGGAGGAGGGGTTGGAGCCCTCGGATGCGGACCTCTTGGCAACGGAGGAGGCGGCGTAACGGACTTCTTCGGAGTATACACCTCCGAGTACACCGATCCCGGTGACCCATCATCCTTCCCGGACTGAGGGGAGCCCCCCACAGTCCTAGGTCACGCAGCACGATCCCTCGACGCCGACGACCGGTGACCAGACGTCGAACGCAGGTCCCTCGACGGCGAGCGCCCCTTCGGCGTCGACCGTCTCATCAGCTTCGGTGTCGAACGCCTGCCACGTCTCGACGTCGACCCGGACCATCTCGACGACGATCCTCTGTGTCTCGAATGCGATCTCTTGCGCCTCAACGGCGACCGCGACCGCCTCGACTTCGTATGCTTCGATGTCGACTTCGTATGTCTCGACGTCGACCTCGACCGCTTCGACGGCGACCTCTTCCGCCTTGACGGCGACCTCTTCCTCGACGGCGAACGCTTCTGTCTCGCCGGCGATCTCTTCCGCTTCGACGGCTGTCTCGACGACGAGGATCCCCTCGACGACGATCATGTCCTGTCCCTCGACGGCGAGCGCTGACGCCGGACCCGTCGACGCCGATCACTCGACGTCGACGACAACGACGAAGAAACCGTCACGGGGTTCGACGGCGGCCTATGCAAATCCCTCGACATCGACGGGCGATGTTTTCTCAACCCAGAGCCCTGGGGAGACAGGGAGACGGCCTTGGACCTCCCTCTCGACGTCTTGGTGGCTGCCACCGACCCAGACGGAGAATGGGGACGTTTGCTGGACTTCCTGCCCCTGGGGAGCCCCCCAGAGGCCTCAGCATGGGCAAATGAAACCCCACCAGACCCACCTTGCGCCTTCAGCCTTCTTTCTTTGAGTCCCTGAAGCCTGATCTTCATTCTGTCCTTCAGGGTCCTGCCAGAGAAGCCTTGACAGATCTCACACTCCTCTGGGATGTGGGAAGAGGGAAGGCAGAGGATACACACCTCATGGGGGTCTGACTTGGCCTTCTTCCTGGAGCACTCCGGGCATTTGTCAAATAATGCAGGCATTATGGACAACAAAAGGGTGCAAAAAACCAAGAAGAAAGGCACCAAAGTACTTTTAAAAGTACCCAAAATCGAATTTAGTGAAAAAACACCAACAAAACCCTTGAAAAGGGAGAGATCAATGCTCCAGGGTCCTGCTTGCAGGAGCCTGAAAAAAGAACTGAAAGTAACTGGGACCTGCAAGGCATTCTGGGATACTGTGAAGTTCTGGAAAGTTCTCTTAAAGGCACAGTATCCTATTCTGAGCCACATAATGGCAGCCTATGGGGCTTGTCTGTCCAGGTTCTTCTCTCTATTATTCCTGAGGGATTTTGCTGTGAAAGCAAGGGAAATCTGTACAGGCTTTGCTGTTTTGTGGATTTTTATGGTGGAATTTCTAGTTGAAGTACTGGACAGTGTAGCCTTCTAGGCTGCATCATCTGTCTTTAAATTCTCTCTTAAGTGTCTGTGCATTTCTGCATTTTTCGACACTCTAAGAGATTATTTTTGATTGCTCCGGGGTCCACGCACATGGGCGGGACTATTCACTAGATTATGACTATACACAGAGATCCCCTACTACAGAATGTGTTGTAACGGAGTGCATTATAAAGCCCTGAATTATAAAAGATTTTGCGGAGTAAAAATTGTGGGTTAAAGCATGCGGGGTAAAAACATGCGGGGGAACGTCATACAACCATTTCAACTAATGAAATAGATTTCTTGTACAACATAATAACAATTCACTCTTAAAGGCCTATTGTCCTTAACAGATATTTTTATTTTTTTAAGGGTTGTGTAATAACCTGTAATACAACAATAGAGATATATATGAAGTTGAGATTAATCTCATTTAAACATTATGTGTGGCATGGGTTGGCGATATTCAGGAACAAAGTACATTCAAAATGGGCAGCAATGGGGCAAAGGTGGGTTGGGGGTAAAACAATACTTATCATGCTAATCCAAGTGGCAAGAAATGTCCCCAGGTCCAGTCAAATAGATGACCATGGTCCTAAAGGTGACAGAACAGTCACTCTTGTTCCACCATGACATTAAGTCTTTGAGTCATTCAGCATACGTAGGTACATATGTCAATCTCCATTTCCTGGATATTGCATACCTTCACAACTGCCAACTAATTTGAGGGCCAACTCCTCCATTGGTTTTTCAGACCCGGAATATGTGAGACTTTGTAAAGGAAGGCCACGGAGCCAGACCTGGCAATGTCTTTCAAGGTACTCCAAACCTAGGACCAATATTGAGACGGAATTGGACAAGCTCACTGAATATGTAGAGTATGGAAGTTCTCTGCTCCACAATGCCAACATTTCGATTCTGGGCTGCGGCAGCAGACTATTGCCTACTCAAGAACTAGTGCCAACCATGGAAGATCTTAAAGTAAGTCAATTTAAGACTTGATTACCTCAAAACTTTATCATAGAGGTTCATGCGGGCAGTACAATCGTCTGCTTATGTTTCCAATGCTAGATCACATTGCAATTTCCCTTTCTGAGGCTTTCTAGTGGAGCCCGAGAATAATTTCGCAATGATAGTTCTTTATAAACCCAATAGCAACTCAACTAAATTGGCCCCAGACCACCACAGAGGACCGGATAAATGACGATTGTCATCTATCCGGGTATATGAAGACCCTCGATGGGCATCAGGCATTGTTTTCGCTGTTAATACTTCAATTTCTGAGGTGCTTTTACACCATACTCTTCCTGTAGTAGATCATGAAAGGATTTCAATGTGTCTCGAGTGAACAGGTTCTTCAGTGTTTTGATAAGTAATGTGTGTCAGGCCTGCCAGTCAGGCTAAGAGGAATCAACGTGGATCTTTGTTTTCCTCCATCTGGGTGCTTCCTCATGTAGAAAGTCATGGTTCTGAGCTGTTTATGAAGGGAATACCATGCCACTTTAGTGATGTTGCTATGTATGCCCTAAGTGGCTATGGGTATGCCCAAATGAGGGTCCCCTCCTCGCTGTGCCACTGAACTCAAGCTAGCCTGGCTGATGAGGGGCGACACCACGAAATCGGTCCCAGGATGCCTGTTTCCAGTCAAGGGAGGACCTGGCTTGGCAGTTCGGGCAAGGCTGGGACCAAACTGGGGTGACGTGGCAAGCAAAATAACGATGGATTAAACCCATATCTGTGACTGGGGGTGAGTGTTTGAAAAGTTTCAACACTCCGTCCATCATTTTATTTTATGATGTTGTTAATACCAGGCCACGGTCATTGAGTGTATGATGGGAATGATATCCTCCATTACTGTTCCTGAATCACAATACAAAATATTGTTGGCAGCGGAGATTCCCAAGAGTTTCCTTTCCAGTGTGACCCAGGTAAGTTTCTACTGGCTGGAGGAGAGAATTTGCATGAGGCATGCCACGCAGTGGCCAGATGGTATGAGGACGAAGCGTAACCAAATGCCAGCAGCCAACGTGGCTGCGTATAGTTTTGTAGCTTTCAGTCTCAGCTGTGCAGAGTGCTACAGAAAGCGTTTGAAGTTATCTACTGTCTTCTTGACATTGTTAGGCATCTTCAATGGTAGCATAATTAAGCCTTGATACCACCTTACTTGAAATTTACCCCATAAGGAGAACTGCAGGTGCAGCCTTCTTTCAAAATGGACAGACCTCCACTAATTTAAAGTTTGTAAACTTTCATGAACCACGGCCTAAGTCCCTGATTCACCAGCATACCGATGTACTTCAGCTTGTTGGAAATCAATCAAAAGCCAAACCCATTGACCGAAGTACTTCTTGTAGTGCAGGTCACGGTTAGAAATTAATTCTTGGACCAAATAATCCTGTACCCTGGGTAAGTAGAAAACTCTGAAGTCAGCTCCATAAGATCAAACATTTACGTTTCTGAATGGGCGACAATAATATGTTGCCTGCATAAAAAAAAGTTTTTCAGCTGCCCGTCGGGAGGGCCAGTGTGCCAAATGTTCTGTTTGGCATTTGGCCACTGTCAAAAGTCCTAACCTCTGTAGAAAAAGCAGTATGTAGAGTGGGCACTCTTGTCTGGTGCCATGTTTAACTGAGAAAGTTTAAGACAAAATCCCCCACAGCAATAGGTTTGAGTAGAGCCACCTGACCATGTCCACAAACCCTCTGCCCATGCCGGATCTCTGAAGTGTATGAAACTGATATTTTCCTTCAACTCAGCCAAACGCCTTCTCGGCATCCAATGAAAATGCACAATGTATTCTTGATGGGCAATTACGTACCGCAACAGATGAAGCAACATCCTCATGTTCCCCCTGAGGAGCAGCTTGGAACAAAGTCCACAGTGAATGATTTATCCGAAATGGAATGACTCTCTTCAATCTGTCGGAAAGCACTCTGGTGAGGTTTGTCTGCTAAGAAGGAGATGGGCCTGTAGCTGGAGAACAGCAGTGGACCCTTTCTGGGTTTTGGAATAAGAACGATGATGACGGAGTTGAATTCAGGGTGTAGGGAAGCGGATTGTCAGCAGTCCCTAAATGCTGCATAATGCAATGTCATCATTTTGGATTTGTTAGTTTTGTAAGTTTTAGTGTGGGCTCATCTTCCCCGGGAGCTTTGCTGGATTGCATGTCTCCAATTACTTTTTGTATCTTAACCTCTGTAATCTTTCCATCCATTATTCTAAAGAAATTCTGCGTCTTGCTTCTTCCTCGATGCAGACTATCAGGGATTTACCCAGTATGCTGTGCTCCAGCATTTCATATCCAGAGATGATATGTAGAAGTAGAAGGTCAAAAAATAGTCAATTCTATTACATGTATCATGCAGACTGTGTAACTTGTGGCACCATAGTGATTGCAGCCTGATCTGAATTATGTTGACGTGTTTACTGCAGCCTCTAATCCGACAACAATGACTCATTTTCTCCCTCGACCCACAAAATATTTTCATTTTAGGTTTGGGAGAACAGTGACCAGCACAGGGTCAATGGAATTTCCAACACCTGAAAGAAGTGGCTAGGCTATCAGTAAAGCAAAAACAAGGAGATCAGTAAGACATAACTAGGTAATAAAGTGTTTTTAACAGACAAATACCCCTTGGGAGTCGCTCGATCAGGCCAAACTGCTGCCTAAAAAGTGGGGAAAGGGAGATTTCACAGATCTAAAAAAAAATCCTGAACTCTGTCCAAGGAGCAAAGATCAAAAAGGGAAAAAAAGAAAAAATGAGTGAAAATATTGATACGTTGATAATGGTGATTGTCTCTGGATTACAGAGCATTACGTAATATGTGTTTACTATGCAATCAATAAAATCTGTTTAAATAAAAAAAAATGAGTGAAAATATGATAAGAAGCAGATTCCAAAAGACCATATCTATTGTCCCGCTTCCCCATTTGGGGTCTTAGAGCAAGGAATTTTCTACACTTTGGTGCCATTTCCTGGCATAAGTTGTCCGGAACACATATTTTAAGATTTTGGTACACAAAGGGGCTGTCATTCTTTTTAGCTGCTTAAGCCACCTGTTTCGCCTGACTATGCCTGTGAAAATATTGCCCCAGGTATATTCTGGGACACAGCCCATCTGGACCAAATGCAATGCAACCCTTTGGATCTCTAAGGGAGGGTTGAAAGGTAGAAGATTCACTTCTGGGGTGAATGACGACAAACAGGACGTCTTGCTACTCAAATGTCTCTGGAACACCCAAGTATTGGGCATTGTCTCAGTGGCTCCTGTCTTCCAAATCTGTGACTTTTCTGCTTAGGTTTTACAGTGCTTTCCCTAAATCAGGTAACCTGTGAATTTGTTCCAGCTGTTACTTCACAGCCCTAAACCTATGTCTATGTTATCCAATCTGAGATGAAGTGAGAGAAGATTGAATATGATGAATTTAGACAAAGGGGTTAGTAAATCACCAGCATTGTAAAAGGGAGTGTAAGAGCGCAAAACTTCTTTAGTGTGGAAAGCCTATAAATTCCACAGACCAGCCTGGTACCAGTGCTATCCGGGGAAGCACACACTGCCCAGTGAATGAGGAACTATAACTCATGCCGGGCTACAAGGCAGGCAAGGAAGGTCCACAGGGTGTGCAGAGAATTCACGCAAGGGCACAGGGTTCGGTATAGATGTATATGATTGAACTGTCACATCCACCAGGCAAAGGCTGCTCTGGTAAAGCACCCTGTTGCAGACTAGTGTATGCCTTTAGTGCATTGCAGCTGTCCCTGCAGCCAGGACATTGGTCAGCAACACAATGTAGGGTGCAACCCTCCACAAGCCAAAGAGCCTCAGAATCAGAACATGAGTGACGCCCAACGATGGCCTCGGGGTAGCTACCTCCAGGAGCTCAGCAGCAAATTTAAGGAGTAATGTATTCTCCTTTCTTTTGCTCATTCCCCTCTGCACAGCATACAGTACAAAGATGGCCACCAAGATTAGTGCAGGCAGCAATACCGGAGCGGCTAGGGGTGACACCGTCACAGGTCGCGTCACGTACTAGGTAAAGGGTCATGTTGGCAACTCACATTTCCATTGCAACGTTGTCATCAGTCTAATGTGAAGCGGTCCATGCATGCGGAGATACATTTTTCTCCATCGCCTTCATCTGAGGCATCATGGTGGAAGGGGTGCGCCTTGCTGGTGAGCTGGTTGGTAGATTTCAGTTCGTACTGTTCTGCAAGTCATTTTCAGGTTTGGGAGTGTTCCTCAGTCCCTTCCAGGGACTCACTCCGTCCTTGCAGTTGTAGTGGGGCAAGGTACCCTATTGGCAGAAGTAGGAAAACAGGCCTCGCAATTTGGCAAAGAGGGGGCCAGGACCCTGGCAATGGCTGACACACTAATCTGGTGCCATTTGCCTCACCTGGTTTTACCGTTGTGTCCTCAAGGTTTAAGGTCTTCTCCCATTGTTCCACCTGCTGGAAGCCAGACAAAGGTAGTAGTGGTGAGTGAACAGTACTGGTGGCCTGCAGGAAAGCTGGTAGCCTCATGCAAGAGCAGTCATTCAGGCCCCGCTTTAAATAAATACCTTTCACAGGAACACTGTAGACACCCTTAGGTTTCCACTCAAAGCCCATCAACGAAAGTGGCATGACCTGGCTTTGCATGGAATACCAGCGACAATTGAAATTAGACAGAGCAATCTGGACATCATGTGACATTTCCAATGCATAACGTGCAATTCCTTCAAATGTATGCACCTTGCCTTTGGATAGCTGTGTGCATATTAACATTTGTACTGAAAGGTGTGCCCCAGGTGTAGATCTCACTGCTGCCTTTGTGCCATAGCCTTGGTGTTACTCTTTCACGCCATTTTTATCATACGTGTAGCTGATGACATCATCAGCATGTGACTCGTGGCAAAAACCGTGCTGCATTATGTTCTCCAATTCATTTCATGGAACACTGCATGTTTTTATGCAGTGCTGCACAGCTCTATTTTATGTAACCTGTTTTGGCTCCAAAATCTCCACATGCATCTCATCGTGGTGAAGTTTCATTTGCCAAACAGCCTTGGTCGGTGGATGGATATAAAATAAAAGAACAATTTGCAATCCAATTCTCCTCGTTTATGAGACCTATCGCCATTGCCAATGTTTTTAGCCATGCCTCTCAGTATCACAGCTGGAAAGAAAAAAGGCGGAAGGACGCAGTCGCCACATCATTTTGTAGTCATGCGTATGCATTCACCCCCACACATGTGCATACCTAAAATAGGACTTGGGGCTTTATTTTCTTCTTTTTACCCATCCAAGATGGCTTTGTAAATTAAAAAATAATTATGCAAAAGTGCTTTTTGTGAAACATGGCGTGAAAATACATTTAAAAAATTCAACAGATAAGTCGGTTGCGGGAATGATTTGGGGGAGTGGATAGGGTAAAGCACCATTACGGGCAGGGTAGAACCAACATGATGGGCAGGGGGAGAAGCAATACTAGGGAGAACATGGGGCAAAATGTAGACATACGCTAAAAGAGAGCAACGTGGAGCACAGGTGGGAGAACCACACAGGAGAGAGAGTGCAACATGAGAACCACATGGGCAAGAGAGAGCAACGTGGGGAGCACGCGAGGGAGACAACTGGAAAAGACATCCACTACCAGGGAGTACTTAAAGAAAAAAGTAGTTCCCTAAAAGTGAGCAGAGAATGCATACATAGAAGTCAATCAAAGATATGGTAAAGAGGCTATGTTCAATGGGAGGGACAAATACAAGATGGACAGGCTGAAAAAGGGAAAGCCATTGAATAGCAAGCAAATAAGAGTGACATTAAAAACAACAAATAGTAAGCAATAGGCAAGCTGCAAGCCACTACACTTTCTTGGTAAGCCTACAATATGTCTTTCGCAACCAGACAGCTAGTAGGCTTGATCTAAAAGTAAAGGGGAAAAAGATGATTCCTCTCACTCACCAGTCTAAATGGATCAAAACTTTCAAATTCTTACCTTTTATCGTTTCCCTCATTAAAAGATTGCGATCAATGGCCGGGTTGTGCCGCTTTAGCCCAGACCCAGTAAATACACAGATCAACAATATCTCGAAGCAGTTATCAGCTAAAAGTTGAGGAACAATGAGGAATGACAGCTGGATTGAATTTACTGGGTCAAACAGAAGTCCTTTATAGTTATAAGAATTTAACTTATCAAACATTGAATATGAATATACAAATATATGGAGTTGTTTAGTGAAGTATTCAGCGGAGACAGGCTGGAAAAGTCTCTGTAATTATTCAGATTGTGGTCCAACTCTTCAAACCCTCAGAAGTGAAAATTATAGATTTCCCCTCAAATGACAGAGCAAGATGTCTGGATTTTCTGCAATCACAAGTGTGGATTGGTTGGAAAACAATTTGTGCTGCCGTGGTCTAACCATGTGGGATAACACAGCCAACTGGGCCAGGCTGAAAACTGAAAACAGCTCTGCTAAAAGTGCGGAAACAAGCCCAGGAATGCACAGTGCGAAATGAGACAAACAGCATATTATACCACAATTTTTAATATAAATGTGCTAGAAGGTCAGAATATAGTAAACACAAGGAGATGACGGACAGAGCGCTGAATCTTTTCAGACACTCACCCCCAGTCACAGATCTGAGCTGAATCCATCATCGTTCTTTTGCTCACTTCGCCACCCCAGATCAGACCCAGCCATATTCAGATCAGTCTTGACCCTGTGCCTCATAGGAACAGTCCGGACGAATTGCCAAAGCAGTTCTAACCTGGACCGGAAACAAGCATCGTGGGACCAGTTTCAGGGCATCACTCCTCATCAGCCCGGCTAGCTTGAATTCAGCGGCAAAGTGATCAAGAATACAGCACAGTAGGATGTACCAGTAGTTCTGGAGGGAATAATGAAATATTGTAAAATTAAATTTTGCAATATTTCAGGATCTGTCGCAATACCCAGAAGTAATATTTCTTAAAAGCAGAAAATACTGCATGTGCCAAAGAAAGTGTGCGCCAGATACATGACAACTGGTGGCAAAGCAGATAAATGTGTGCCTCTGAAGATGTACTGCCTGTCTGATATATAGAGATGCATTGATGGAGCACCCTTACAGAATCGTGTGCTAGAAGGAATACCTTTAGCTTTAAATGAAATGGCAAGATACGATGCCCATCAAAGTGTGTGCAAGGTGAGAGTCCATTAAAACTATTGTGCTGCGAATATGTTGCTAAATATGCCAGCTTAGGAGTGCTGTTAAGGTAAACATGGAATTGGCTCAATAGGACAACCTGCCTGGTGTGATCACTGTGGCTCATAAAAAAGGCAAAGATGTACTGTTGCCTTATTCATTGACAAAAAGGGCAAATGCTGCTCAATGAGAAAGGCAACAGTTGACTGTGCTAATGAACTGCTGAGGGCCCAATGGCTACAGAGGACACAAGGACAGGTGCAGGTTACTTATTAAACATGCTCAGGTGTTCAATGGACTGCATGTGCTGCTATTCCTCCGGTGACCGTGTCCACACAGATTTAGTACGGAAAGCAAACACTGTAATGGCAAGTTCCTACTGTGAACTTGTTTTGCCGTTTTAGAATGATTTAGTTACCCATATGTCAACCATGTTAAGTACACCACAACCACTTTGCGTGCCTATGTTATACTATGGTGCTTGAATTCTCTGGTTTCTGAAATACCTGGCCTTGTTTCCGTGCCTGGCACTGTGAAGCGCAGATTCTCAGGCAGTCAGTGCTTCACTTGTAAAAAAAAAAAAAAAAAAAACATAAGTTGCTAGGCTCTCGTCAGGAGGTCTCTGCAGATTGCACCACACATTGCCTCTGGTATGCTGCCAATGATAACAACCTCATAACTACTAACCATTACACTCCTACAAGTTTGAAAAAGTTTACTATTTTAGGCCCCCAAAGATACAAGAATGGCTTGGGCGGCAGGTAATAATCATTTTTTAAGTGTACATTGAATGAATAAATGACTAGTTGTGGTCATCTCTAAATTAGCCATAAGCGCCTCCTTGTGGCAGACTGCCATAAGCGCCAGTGTTGACAATTAAATGAGGTGCTGAGCACCTGAAAACACCTGCTCAAATTAAGCAATGGTTAGGCTACCTCTGCGTCTTAGATCTCCGCTGTTGAATCTCGTGTCAAGGTCCTTTTTTTGTTCTAAAGTTTCGGTTTCGGTTCATTGTATGCTGCTTCTACTGCATATATGAAGAAAATGTTTAATAGTTGTGGAAATGTGGGGAGAGGTAAACAGTAGGTGCTCAATTGCTTGGTGAGGAGATGTTCTGTCTTGTAAAGCAGCGATATTGCTATATATTTTTTAATAATCATGTTTTAGACCACAAGTGGACTTGGAGTAATAATATTTGTCTTGCACACTACATTAAACATGTATATATAACATGACATTGCCAGGCTGGGACCGCATTTGAACATCTAGACTTTTTTTTATGGAGACAGTATGGTGTTTTCCATTGCCGCTAGCTGAATTTGGAATTCCTTGCCTCTAAATCTACACTCAGAGACTTGATTAATTTCTTTTATCAAACTGTTAAAAACCCAGCTTTTTATTTAAGAGCCCTGGTCTATTGGATTTCTATTAACAGCTTTTATATGTCAAGTCTCTCTACTTGGAAACCGTGTTATGAATATTATTATATATTGCCTAGATGCTAATGCATACTAACGCTTACCAAATAAACAAAGTTATAGTGAAGCTACGTAAATCACCACTGTCGTGCCAGAATCCACAGTTCTCTTGCTTACAAAAGACCATTCCAATGTGAAGATGCGCTTTCCCTACATTTTAACAACACACATTTACCAGGTAGGTATGTATGTACAACATGACTGTCTTAAGACATTCCTTAAACCTCTGTTTGAATGCTAGCGCCATTGTCACCTCACCTTCTCCCCCCCCCCACCTTCCACCCCCTCCCTCCTCATCCTCCTACTCACCAGAGCCTGGACTACAAAGGGTATCGGAGACTGTGATTTCATTCACTTTGTCAATCTGGAGACCAACCACCATGCCATTGTACGTCAAAACTGATGCCTGCTTCCAGCAGGCATACCTGGGACATTCAGTGGGAGATAGTATCCCAAACACCTTATCTTTCAGAAGTTCTAGGAGGAATGGATTTCTTGACAAGTAAATGTGTTTTCCACATGAATACAACAGGTCACATGCCTTCGCAATATGCCAGTTATGCACTGAAACTACTGATTTATTTCTAAAGCCAACATTGGTCTTAGTACTTAAGCCATATGTTGACTTGATATTCTATGAATTGTCTAGTTGATCATTTTTAGGTTTAACATCTATAAGGTCGCCTGGAAACCATTGGTTCCCTTGGTGTTGGTCGGTTTTCACTCTCTTGTAGTTTACCGATGCCTGAATCTTGAACGCAGATCTCTAATAATCTACCTAGGGTGAGATCTATCGCACCCTTCATTTTTAGATGGCTTGCTGTCACCTGAATGTTCAAGGACACGTCTTGGTGTTGAACATCTGTGTCACTCACAGGAAAATCCAACATCTACTGCTTAATTTTCTGAATCTGACAAAAAAACTGATTCCGACTCAAACGGATCAAACATTAACATTACGGCACATCAGACACCTGCAAAAGCTAACTAGTCACCTTTCAGCTGTTGACTGCAGTAATCGGAAATTAAAAGGGCTGGCAATTTACTTCGATAAAAGACTGTTAAAATATCCAAATAGAGAACACTCCTGAGGCGGAAGCCGGGAGATAGATATTGAATTGTTTTTATTAATGCACTTTTGAATTGTTAAATCTGCAACTTTTAAAAATCGCAGTTTTTGTAAACTTCTCACTCTAATTTCTCTGGGCACTAGAAAACGTTCCCCTGACTGCACTTACCTAAGGATTCATTCCCTTTTGGGACTCCTGCCGTCCTTTCTTGGCCGATTTACGGGCCCAGCAGGTTCTCACTCCCCTCCTCCCCAGGCGCAGATAGCGGCCGCCAGCTTGAATGACGGCTAGGACAGCGCGCTAGTGCTAAGGCCGATTTGGGGCCAGAGCACGATAAAATGAATCCCGTTTTCCGTCCGCGCAGCGGGGGCGCGCCAGAGACAAGCCCGTCTGGGCCCGTCCGGGCTCTGCCGGGCTCAGGGCGCGAACCTATGCCCGATTTCACTGATAGCTCCATTCTCTACTCCCGAAGTGAGCTTCTTGCCCTGAGACCCTGCAAGAATAAACATTGTCATTATATGCATAAATATGAGCACATTAACACGCGCTGCGATCTGTGCAGCACAGACCCGTCGGGCTCAACGCATTATCACCCAGCCATTACGGACCTACGTATGGCTTCATTGAATTGTAGGTCCCTCCTGAAACATTCTCTTGAGCTTAACTTTTTGCTTCAGGATCACGACCTGGATATTCTGTTTCTCACAGAAACGTGGCTATCTACCAACTCTGAGGCCGACATTGTTAGCCCTCTCCCTACAGGATACCTTATCCATTCACAGATCAGACCCTCGGGCAAAGGAGGTGGACTGGCTATTCTATATAAAAACCACCTAACTTGCAGGATGAAGGACGGCGGAATCGCGGATTCCGAAAACTGTCACTTCCATTTCCAGCTTTCCCCTACTACCTCCTTTACAGGCCTTTTAGTATACCGTCCCCCTGGGCACTCTGGTCACTTTACCAGCTCTTTCCTAGAAACGGTTACCGTTTTAGCCTCCTCCGCGCCTAACTTCACCATCTTAGGTGATCTGAATCTCCATTTCAACGAACCCTCTGACAAAGTAGCCTCTGACTTGCTACTTGATCTATCATCTTATGAGATTTATCTCAGGAATACAGGAGCCACACACAACAAAGGTCACCTTCTAGATCCGATATTTTCTAATATCAGGTCACTTCAAACCAGCCCCCCGTCTCCCCTCCCCTGGACAGACCATTTTCTCCTGACTTTCACTTGGCAGGTCGAGCGCACAACTGTTCATACGCTCAGTACCTCCACTCACGATAGAATGTGGTCGAAACTTTCAGTGGAAAAGTGGACGGACATCCTAGATTGTTCCCTCCCACCCCCCGTTTCGGACCCCGTTGTGGGCGATACTAATTTCAAAAACTGGCTCTCTAATTCACTGGACTTAGTCCTACCAAAAAAAATCCTGAGGAAAAAGCAGGTCAGAACTGGCTCCGCTCCCTGGTATACTCCTGAGCTCAGAACCCTTAGGCAAGGCTGTAAGAGGCTTGAGTGTATCTGGAGAAGAAACTGGGATACGGCCAACAAAGACACCTATCACGACTCGATCAGAGCGTATAAAGTCGCCCTCAGAAATGCCAAAACAACATTTTATGATCACAGAATCAAAAATACCTCCAATTCAACGAGAGAGACCTACATGATTATGAAAGAACTCCTGAAGATCCCTGATCCCCCGTTACCCCAAGATCCCTCAGGCGCTAAATGCAATGAACTAGCCACTTACTTTAATCAGAAAATAAAAAATATCATTTCCACCCTACCCCATACGGAGAGCCCCTTACACTATGAGATCTCGCACCCGGACACAACCCCTCAGTTGAACACCTTTAATTTAATCTCTGAGGAGGACTTCCTCAAAATCTTATCCAGCATCAAAAGTGGTTCTCTTAGTGACCCGGTCCCGATGCGTTTCTTAAAACAGATAGCTGCCTCCATTTCCACCCCGGCAACTGAGCTCATCAATCTCTCTCTTTCTCAGGGCATTGTGCCTCCCAGTTGGAAAGGGGCCATTGTCAAGGCCCTTCTTAAGAAACCTCATCTCGACCCTCTAGAGCTTGCCAACTTCAGACCGATCTCCCTTCTCCCAGGGCTCAGTAAGATCACAGAAAAAGTGGTGAATTACTAACTCTCCCACTTTTTAGAGTCCAATGATCGGTTGCGCGATTCCCAAACCGGATTCCGCCCAGGCCAAGGCACCGACACCGCTCTCCTCTCTGTCATCGAGGAGGCTAGGCGCATTCTAGATTCAGGAGGATCAGTGGCAGTGATCCTCCTGGACCCGAGTGCGGCCTTCGATACGGTGAACCACCGTATCTTGATCCACCGCCTGGCCGAAGCTGGAATACGAGGGTCCGCTCTGACCTGGCTATCGTCCTATCTTTCGAATCGCACCTTCCAAGTCTGGGAAGGCAACTCACAATCTGCCTTAATACCCCTCCAGTGTGGTGTGCCGCAGGGCTCATCCCTGAGCCCCACATTGTTTAATGTGTATATGGCCCCCCTGGAGGAGGTGGTTGCCCCTTCGGGATCAAAATAATAAGCTATGCCGATGATACCCAACTGGTCGTCTCACTTTCACAACTTAGCCAATGCCCTGACAACCTCCATCAATGCTTGACTAAGATCCATGCCTGGATGTGTGACTCCTCACTAAAGCTTAACGGAGCAAAAACAGAAATCATGATGTTAGGCCACAAGTCGGCCTTTCTGCCCCCTTCCATCTGGCTGGCTTGTCTAGGGGACCCACCCACCCCGAAAAAGGAAATCAAAAGCCTGGGCGTTTGGCTTGAGCAGGACCTTTCGCTTAAGACACATGCGAAAAAGACAGCAGGTACCTGCTTCGGTCTACTCCGTTCCGCCCGCAAAATCCTTCCCCTCCTCCCGCAGCATTCTAGGAGGCTTTTGATACAAGGTCTAGTTCTTTCTAGACTAGACTTCAGTAACGCAATCTTCCTGGGAGCCCCGGAAGCTACAATCAACAAGCTTCAACAAACCCAAAATGCCGCTGCCAGGCTCTTAATGGGTATCCCCCTCAGGTCATCAGCTAAACCTGCTCTCAAAGCACTTCATTGGCTCCCCGTACGAGAGAGGATTATTTTCAAATCCCTACGCATTGCCCACAAAATCCTCCAAGGTAAAGGACCCCCGATTATGAGAAACCTGGTAACCCCCTACAAACCCAATAGACCCCTGCGTTCTGACAATGGGTTCCTGGCCACGGTGCCTAGAATCAAGAAAGCTCGCACCGGAGGCCGCCACTTCTCGGTCAACGCGGCCTCACATTGGAATTCCCTCCCATTGCAACTTCACGCGGAACCCGGTCTTCTCCGCTTTCGGACATCTCTGAAAACTCTTCTCTTCTCTTCTCTTACTCTCTCCCCCCCCCCCTCTCTCTTCCTCTCTCCCCCCCCCCCCCCTCTCTCTTCCTCTCTCCCCCCCCCTCTCTTCCTCTCTCCCCCCCCCCTCTCTTCCTCTCTCCCCCCCCCTCTCTTCCTCTCTCCCCCCCCCCTCTCTTCCTCTCTCCCCCCCCCCTCTCTTCCTCTCTCCCCCCCCTCCTCTCTCCCCCTCTCTTCCTCTCTCCCCCCCTCTCTTCCTCTCTCCCCCCTCTCTTCCTCCCCCTCTCTTCCTCTCTCCCCCCCCTCTCTTCCTCCCCCCCTCTTCCTCTCTCCCCCCCCCTCTCTTCCTCCCCCCCCTCTCTTCCTCCCCCCCCTCCCTTCCCCCTCCCTTCCCCCCCCCCAATGATTCCCCCCCCTTCCCTTCCATGCCCCCCCCTCTAAGTCTCACTCTATCTTAGCGCTGGGATGCCTTCTGGTAACCACGCGCTTTACAAAAACACCATACAATACAATACAATGCCACAAATTGTGTCATAATTTGCCCATTCCGGTCACAAACTTTAGCCCCACACAGCGCTGTTGGATAAGAGGATTTAGAGCCGTTTTAATCTGTTGGCTGTGTCTCAGAAAATATAGTTGGTTGATTCTGGCCAGTGCAAAGACTGTTGTTGTCTTTCAGTTGCAACAGTACTTTATTATCCTATGTATTGCACGTTGCATCAGATGTAGGAGTTCTAGTACTGTATACTGGGACCAGGTCTTCATTTATGTCTTGTGCTGGACTCTCTGTATATCCTCATAGACTAAACTTCAGGGCCAGCCATTTAGACAACTCAAGCAAGTAACATAACAGGTGTATTTGTAAAGCGCACGATTACCCGAAGGTATCCTGGCGCTGAATAACAGATGTTTATTGTTACCCAACTCAATGGTACTCATTTTATCGACCTCAAATGGATGAAAGGCTGAGTGGACCCGCTGGGATTTGAACCTGTGACCATGAGGTCGAACACAGGCCCTTGCAGTGGCTGCTTTAGTCCACTGAGCCACCAGACCCGGTGCACACAGAGACCAATATGGCTGTATTAATGTATATAAATATATTTCTATAGTGCAAACCTAGCTGTGGAGCAAAGAGTTGCCGAACAGGGCCACCGACTCAAGGTTATTTCAAGATTGTTTACAAGGATACAAGTAGCAAGTAAGTTTCTATTGTGTGGCGAGGTTGTTCTGTTTGGAGTGATGTATGTGGGGAGGTTGTTCACTTCTGAGAGATGCATCTTGGATTTATTTTTGAACTGTAGGAGAGGTAGAGGAGTACTAATGTCAATGGGGATGGGTATTCCAGATCCCAACTGAATAGAAGAGGAAGGTCTACCTCCTGGTATTTAGTTCTTGTATTTGCTTGTCTTCAGGCTAGTGATGCTTGGTTCCTGATTTAGCACAGTTCACCTGAGGTGGGTAGTTTGACAGAATGAGTGTGGACTGTTTGCGATGGCCTTACAGATGACGCAGCTGGTCATTAAGATAATGCGGGCCTGAAGGGGAAGTAATGTATTTCCTTCCACATTGGTGTTTTATTTGGTCTAACTTCTTCAAGCCCCGGATGGAATGTGCGGTGGCATATAAGATGCCTTTTCAGGGGTCCACCGTGGTGTCATTGAAACAGTATTGTAGCAATGTTGTCGGGTCAGGGCATTTAACGTTGTTCTAAATTTGGCTCCTGTAGGAAAAATGTCACTATTGTAGGAACAAGATCAGGTACCAACCGGTTGTGGTTTTGTGTTTTGAGGAGAGGTCTGTGTCAAGAGTGCATCAAAATGATTGTGTGCTTACTAGTGGCTGGGAGAAGTCGGTCAGGTGATGAAGGAGAGGTCAGAGTCTAGGTTGAAGTCAGATAGCCAAGTATGAGCCTGTGGCTGTTTGGTGCTGCTAGCAAACAATAATTGGGAGGGTTTTGGTAGGTGTTACACATCTATTTCTTGATAAGCTTGAGACCGGTTCTGAGCTAATTGAGAAGATTTTGAGGTTGAGTTCAGTGGCCTTGTTGTAATGATGGGTCTTGATGCTGGCAAGTAAGGATCAGAGGAGCACTATTTATTGTATATATCTCCTCCTTTTGCTTTATTGTACTCAAGGCATCGCGAATTGTGGAACTGTATTGACTCTTGTATATAGACACAGCTTTGTCCCACTATTGACGTTTCCCTATCCCCCATCCCTGTACTTTGCCCTTGCCTTCTGTCCTGTTCGCACTATATAAAGCTTCAAATAAATAAATAAATAAATAAAGGAGAGTCATGTAGAGGATGAAGATGAGGATTGCGAACAAAGATCCTGCGTGCAGTAGAAGATTGGAAGTTTCTGGAATTTTGAGATATCCAATTGAGCTGGGTTTGTGACGTACGTGATCAACCACTGCAGGACTTAGTCAGAGAATCATGTAATTTTCCAGGCTCTAGATTAGTGCTTTATATTCAACTGTGTCGAGGACTGCTAGGCAGATAGGTAATGGCAGTGGGGTTGAAAAGGTAGACAACTCCAGGAATGTTTTTTCAAGGAGGGGGGGGGGGGGGGGGGGGAGGATGCGTCTTCTGGAAGGTCTCGGTTTGAGGGAGTTTTTTTAATGTTGATGATAAGAGTGATTGAAGATTGTAGAGTGTAGGATGTCAGCTTCATATGAGGTGAACTAGAGTGAGTTAAAGACGTTGGTGAGTTCAGTGTGCGAGATGAGGTTAAAGGTTGTCCACATCCGCCTGAAGCTCCAGACTGGTTGAAGGGTACAACAGCTCCCACTTCTCAGGAGCGCCTGCTGATTGTGGCAGCTGCCTCTAATGTGGTTCACTCTAGTCTAGGGTGCTAGAGTAAGCCTGTCCAGAAGGGCTTTAGCAAGCAAACGGCAGTGTAGGCATTGGTGATTCTCAGCAGGTTGTGTTTGGTGGAAGGACATGCTCTCTTGGGAAGGGAAGGGTCATAAGCCATGGCATCCGGGAGAGGAGTGTGAAGTGCTGAAGAACATATCCTCCCGTCGGTGTTTCAGCTATTCATATGGCAAAAAATACATACCAATACACCGATCCTCCTTACACCCAACAAAAGTGAGCAAGAACATTTATGCTATGTTCTATGTGGGTATGTGGGTACATTTCTAGTAGATCAAAAAATTTCTTCCCTGGATGCACTTGTTGAGAATATCTTGACAGAAAAGGCTGGTCTTATAAAGGTCTTTCAAAATTGATTTTCTCATAAGGAGTTCCAACAAACCCCTGCACACTCGAATTGATGTATGTATGCCAGCATATCCAGTCAGCATGAATTATCTTGGGCGTATTACGGGCATGGTAAATCCAAATACCTGACTGATTATGCAGCACTGAGTCTATGGCATTCCGACTCAACACGCACAAGTGAAGGATTCCACCCTAACCTGTTTCAGGGCATGCTAACCTTATAATCATACTGCACGTTTTACATAGTTCTCCTCTCCCTCATCTCTAATGTTGTGCGTAATGCTGGGTCTCCTGGGTGGACAGGTAATGAAATATCATGTGCTTCTCTGTAGGAAGTTATTTTTTGCCTGCAGAAAGATGAATCATATTCCTGTGCACTTTTCTAATCTTAGGAATTTCATTAATTCCCTATAAGATGCTCTCCTACACCTCAATTAAGGCTCACTCATTACATCAACTCTGACATGTGCGAATCTAGGTATGAGACAGGCCACACCATTAACTTCATGTTTCAATAGATTCATTCCCCATTCTCCCCTTCCCTCATACACCTCAATGAAGTCTCATTTGCCCCAGTGCTCTCCCACAATACATTTAAATTATTGCCCAATCAAGTGCCTTAATTACGTTAGTGGAGTCGCACTCTAATTTTTTTGCATACAACTCTCCGGGATACTTTTATAAATCTGTGGCCACATGTCATACCATAGTCCAATGAGTGAATTGGGATTTCTGTAGCAGCGTAGTTTTACGGTCTTCTGTAAAGCATTCACAAAAGGCGAATTAGTAGATGAAAGCCCTTCAAAAAGACCTGCACTTAGCAAGAAAGAACACTGCTGCAAAAATTTGAAAAGAGTATTAACATAACAGAATCCATTCTTGTGAAGGGGTCAAGAGGAAGGTGACATAAGTCCATTGTGGGGTGAAACATATCAACATTGGTCTAATAGCACAGCATTTGGAAAATTATGTTTTTTAATAGAATATTAAATGCTGGGAAAATCTAATTTAAAAGAAGCATGTCACCAGAACGATCTGCAATAATACACTATTAAAAGTCACCTGCTGCTACCAGCAGTACAGTACAGGTGGGTTGCGTGGGCCACCTAGAAAACTGAAGAATTGCCTGTGTATTTTCTCTTGCGTTTAATAAAAAGTATGCACTTCATCAAAAAAGGAACTGTGGTATTTAATAGCACATGATAACAATACATGTCGGGCGTAAAAAAGTTGGACTAATTTGACAATGATAATCATAACTAGCTAATGTGTGTTTTGGAACCTTGAGTAACTCGATGAAGCTATAAATGAGAAGCGCAGGATTTTCTATGAAACATTTCTCAATCATCTCACGCATAATCAGGATTTACCTCCATGCATAAACAGGAAGCCTAAGATTTTCTATGACAAATTGCTCGAGCTTCTCGCTCATTATAAGGATTCATCTCACTGTGGTCACATTTTTCAATGTTGGCTCTTACAAAGGAAAACACAGACGTTTTTGCTCTTTAAATCTATTTGCAGATTTATTTAAGAACGGCAATTCTGAGAAAGTAAAATACACTTCTGAATCTCTATCAATAAATATATAAAAATAAATATTATTAAGTTTATCATAGGAATATAACACTGACTGAACAGCAGTCACATTTTTATCAAAGCACAGACTGTCTGGAAGGATGACATCCCAAAGGGATAAATAAATAAAAAGGGAAAGAGGGTTTAAACGATTAAACTTTGCATTCCCTGCAAGGGAGGAATGTTCTTAGAAGGCACTATTCTAGTATTCCCATCAGTGTTGAGATGCACACCTAAAGGAGACGGGAATGGATCTTCTCTGCAGGCACCTGGAACTCTGCTTGCTCAGGATTTGTACAACACCAGGATCCTGGCTAATTTCGGACTATAGTGTTTACTATCTTTTGCTTGAGGTAACTGTAGATACTAGTATACTTTTTCGGGCATGCGAGAGCTAGTTTCGAAACAGATATGAAACAATGCCTACGAAAGGTCTACTTTGCATTCAGGTCAGAGTGGGAGGGCACAAAGTTGAAACCATGAGATGGATTGACTTGTAGACTGCCCCAAAACCTCTGTCCACCTGAGCCTCAACATGTTGGAAGACCCCAGATTGTCCCATAGAAAGCTATGCCTTTCTTTCAGCAAAGATAACACATTTATCTAGACTACATTTTTCAATAGCCTTCAATCAAGGTATGGCATTACGTGCAAGTTCCTCCTCCATTGCAACCATTTAGCTTCGCACAGGGCGACCTTCAATACAACACAGGAAAAAACATCCCGCACTATAGGGATATCTGGCAGGCATGACATACCTAGACCACTGTCTGCCTAGACGGTGAGGCAAAAGCTCTGGGTCACCGAAGAGGGTAGTTTCGGTGCAGTCTACCAGCCCTTGCGCACAAAGCATTCTGGGAATTCAAAGTCACTTTCCTGCAGAAATGGAGGAAAAGCCTTGCAGGATTTCTCAATAAAAAGAAGTTTGAGCAAGAGCGAATCCTAAATGACTTGGTACACTATTGTTCGAATTGTAGTGGTGTACAAGTATGTTTCCTTCTTCATACAGGTTTAATGAGGTGCCCCTGGCACAACATCCCCCTCACTTTATCCTTGAACTCCGAGAGCTGGTATGAGCAAGAGGGTGCTACAATTCTACCGATATTTTGAAATTGGTGAGTGTGGTGGTGGAGGACGAGTAGAGACATTTTAAAACAAATGCTCCAATCGGTGGTTTGCTTGCCTCAAAAGTGAATAAGTTTTGTTTTAGCTAGCCCGGTCTCATTAGGACAAAGAACCGGTCAGTCCCTCCCTTTTCCCCAACTGCTGAAGATAGACATATCTACCCTCCAAAGCCCTCCTCTTACACTCCAATTTAGCAACTCTTCTTGGGGAGCAGCTTGCAGGACATGGTCCTGTGGGGTTGCTTGGCTGTAGATTGGCCCTGATGATCCCCCAAACCCACATACAGCATTTGAGTTGGTCCAAGTCGCTGTGCAGAACTTTTTAGACAGAATTATCAAGAGGACATTATTTCGCTTAAAGAATGGCATGCAGTGAGCACTACTGACATAATCTTCAGGCCAGACTGGCAGAGCCCTATAAGGTGGTCCACCATGCACCTGCAGATAAGCAGACCCCACTCACAGGGGTCTGTGAATGGCACAGTGGGGCCCCTGATTCCTCACAATGCTGGCATCCAACATTCTCAAGAGGTGACTAATGCGCTTCAACTGAGTTTGGCCCACTCCAGGCATCACGTGCCACTGATACTCCCAGAGTAGTCCATACCCCATAGCAGGGCTCCATGCACTTCCACAGTCTCATGCAATCCCCAAAGATGAGTTTGTGTGCATTTTCTAATTATGAACAATGGGTGGCATGTATGGAGCTGGATATCAACTCAACAAGATTCCTCCTTTGCAGCACACTGTGCTACTGCCGAGAGAACTTTATGAAATCATGGAAACTGGAGAGGCAGACTGCTGGACAGAAGCAAACTATCAGGAGATTTCTGCAGAGGTCAGTGGTTCTGCAAAATGGGACAATACCCTGCTGACACCACACCAAGGCCTGAATGCCTTTCAACTGTACCATTCAGCTGGAAACCCTCCTTCCAGGCAACTCCAGCTCCTGCTCTGTGTGAAGAATAAGTGAATATTAGCCATAGTCCTCATCCATATTTGGTTGATCAGAGCCCTCGGACCATAAGACAAGAAACAATAGTGTCGCCATTTAGCGAATTCCTAACTTTTAAATGTTTCAAAAGCTAGTCTAGGACTGGCAACCTGCTGAACTTAAACTTTAAAAGCAAAAATCAGATCCCTCGTCCTGTCAGCTGAGAAAGAATATGTACAGCGACCACAAGGGATTGTGGGAGGAGACAGTTCTTCACCCTACTGTTCTAACTCCATTACCTGCTCCAAGAATTCCCAGAATGCTTTATATTTGAGAAAGTGAGTTTCTAAGTTTTCCGAAACCGATAACTGCCTAAAACAGCAAACAAAAAATAAAAATTCATACTTAAAGATGGAAGTTGGACATTGTAAGGCCTCGTGTGAGAAAACTAAAGAAATGTACCACACACTGTACTGCAAAGCATTGTGGGAATATCTGCCGGATTCAGGCAACACCATTTCCCTACAACCTCCAGACAGGCTTCGGTAAAGTCTCTCTGCATTAAAAGAATAAGCAACATCTTAAGTACAAACAAGTCCTCGGTGGCGGCGGTGGTAGCCACGGCAGCTGAACAATGCATAGGCAGATACCAGTCAGTCAAGTTATCATTGGACCAGTACAGGCCGAGCCAGACTCCCGCTGGGCAGGTAGAATCCCCACTGGTTCTACATTGAATGGGTGGAAATCCTACCAGCTCTACAATAAGTAGACAGAGGTCCCATGGTCCCATGCTTGATACATAAAGGCACATCCGGTTCCACATTGGGTGGTAAATGCCATGACTGGCTTAACATTGGGTGAGGATGGCTCCTTTTCAGTTCGACACGGGACAGGCAGAATCCCACTGGTACCACCCTTGGTGGCTGAGCGGTCCATCCACATAGGTGCCTTCCTTGTAAGGCAGTGCCGGCTGCCTTCGGCCAGTTCTTTCAGCCACTGGTGGGACTTTCAAACTTCAAGTATTTTCAGTCTAGGTTTCCTTAGATGCACTGTTTCCAGCGTCCATCATCACCACACACAAGAAGGTGGATCCCTATTGGCTGATACGACAGCGCTAAGTCTGTATCCTACTGGTCAAGCTTTAGGTGGGGATGCCCATGGTGCTGGCCTGTTCCTGCAGACCAAGGATGCTGAAGGCGATGCGTTTCTGGTGCCCCGGTAGGCGGATGCCCAATTTCTTTATGTCCCTGATGAAGAGGGGAAGAAAATGAATAGGTTAGAAAAAGAGTGCTATGATTAACCCCTTCAGTGCTAATGACAAGGGTAACTCGTCATGGAGTTTCCATTGATTTCAATGGAAATTACATTGAAGTGGTACCAGATGCTTAGCATCCAAGTGGTTAATTAACAGACACAACGCCACCCCTCCCTGGATTGTTCACATCCCTTTCCATTAATATTTCATTACCAATCTCGTTCATACTGCTTCACTCATCCGTTTTTTAAAATGCCTCAAACTTTTTTTAGAGAGACTCTAGGTCTTTTTTTTAATAAGCTGCATTTTATTTCTGATCAAACAGCATCCATTTTTGGGGCGGGTGGTACTCAAATGCCAGGTAGGCAGGATGACAGCCTTCACACCTGTACTACAACAGGCACGAAAATCAAGCCAGGATTGTTAAAAACACTTGAGAAACTAACCATGCAATGCATGTCAAACCTTGCTTAGCATCCAGCGACAATGCTTCTAGAACTTACGAATTAAAGATGGAGGTTTGGAAAAACACAAGGCTCAAATTGAGTCATGCAGTGGGAAATGCTCTTCTGACGCGGCCAAAGGGGCGTGGAGATGGGAGAGGACTAGAGCCCAGCAGGTTGCCCTGTCCCAGGGAGGCGCTTCTGAATGTCTTGCCACAACAAGCCTTAAGTCACGTTATTTAGACAGCTTGAGCTGTAGAACTGAACATCCCTTTCCGGCCCCAGGACAGCATCCAACTTCGCAAATAAACAAACAGCAAAAGTTAAAAGGGTGCCCCATCATTTGAAGTTCAAACGCTGCAGTGGCCTGAGCCCCGGACCTCCACCCTTGACCTTTCAGGCTGACTCTTTTCTGGTTTTAGACCAGGGAGACATGTTGTTGTGCCTGAAAAGTCCTGTCTGTGCCTCAGACACGGGCCCTGTGTGTCCAAGTTCCCATGACTGGCGTTCCCAAGAGCTTTTCAACACGTGGAAGAGAAATTACTTAAAGTACAAGGAATGGGAGACGGGTGTATGGGAAACCGGAAACGTTCCACAGAAGGGGGCCAAGAAAAGCAGAAGGGATGCAACAAATGAGGTTAAAGCACACGCTGGAGAGCTGGAGGCTTCCAAGCACTGTAAACATGTACTGTCTTTATGCAGTGCTCCTTAAAGGCTCCAGAGAGGGCCAAAGAGCTCAAAAGACCCACATCCATAGATCTGGAAGACAAAGATACCAACTCTATCTTGGAAGGCACCCGGCCCATTCAAACTTGGCCTCTCGATCGAGACTCGTGCGCCACAACACAAGAGATAGAGGCTGCCATATATCCTCCAAACTATACACATCACGCTCTAAGGAGACTGTCAACAAAGGCACCGTTTCTGATTTGCTTTCAATGGATCAAGACTAGAAACCACTTACACTTGTCAAAGAACATGGAAAATTGAGAAGTGTCACTCAACTGTGAGAGAGCGATATGGGAGCCTGACTAAGAGAGATGCACAGGAGACATGGAAACAAATGGACGCAAATGGAGACGGTGTTTTAGTCAAAGTGATCCTTCTGCCCCGAGTAAGGCTGTGAATATTGCTTGTGTACCACCTCCTCTTACCCTACTCTGTAAGTCACTTCTCCCCCATACAAAGCGACAAGACAGTCACTCATGCAAGGGAATCTCTGCTCTTTCCCCTGGCCCTGCTCCAGAACCTCCTGTGCCCTTATCTGAAGCTCATTCCCAAAGACCCTTATTCTTGTCCAGCAGCCTTCTCCAGAGGTACTGCATTTTCACTCAACATCCTGCTTATCCTATCCTGTCCGAGATGCTCCCCATCTTACCTCCACTCTGCCCAAGAGGCTCCCGTTTTCTTACACTTACCATGCTGGCGAGCCTCCTCCTCTCACTCATTCCCTGCCCAAGAGGTTTTTGCTACACTCGAGGAATTCACTATGTCGGAATGTATTTCTCAGCCCCAATCAAAATGCAATTTTTCCCGTCTGTTGCTCCCATGCCCTTAAGGAACAAGGCTTTTTTTTTTTTTTTTTTAAAGACCGTTTGATGCGGTCTTGAACCTACTGGTGGCAGTAACAAGGTAGCAGCCTGCAATGGCCTAATGTAGCACTGATCCTGCTGGAAAGTAGCAAAGAAAATGGAGTATTGACTAACCTTTGCAAGACATGGCCCCCATGGTCATAATGGCAGAATTTGCAATGTCAGCATTAATCTTTCAAGGTGGTGCCCTACACTAGAGTTAGCCTGCTACATTCGGCCTTCCCAGGGTCAGGAGAGTCCTCCTGAGAAGCCTGTGTGACTGCTCAACCTCAGGTACTCAGATGTAAGCAGTGAGCGACAGTGAGAACACGTAGCTGGGTGATGTCCCTCAAAAACAGGGAGCTATGGATCGGTGGAAAGTATGAGGAATGTCTTTCGTCCGAGCTCCGAGAAGGGCCCAGATAATTGTGCAAGCTAGAGAGGGAGCCTCCAGCATGGCAATGCAGCCCTTAAGTTCTGAGGAGGCTCTTCATCGGGATAATACAAGGGTAGGCCAGCCCTTCTAATTAATAAACTCTTTTGCATGGATGGTCTAAAATTTACTGGTGAGCGAATGAGAAACAAGCTCAGTACCCACTCTGCAGGCGGTCCCACCAAAAAACCAATGCACGGTGTTCACACTTTTAGGTTGAGGTTAGAGGTAAGAATGCCATTTAAATTAAGGTCAGAAGTCCAGGTCCCATGTGTTTACAGCCACAGGCAGTATATAAGGGTACATACATTTAATGCTCTATTAAATATAATAGATTTTGCCTTGAGTGCAGAGCATGCGTCTAATAAACATGGAGTCACAGGGCCACCACACAAGCATCCATTTTTTGGTGAAGTTCCAAACTCAGAAGAAAGCAAGTAGACAGACTGTAAGTGACAGCAAGGGTGCAAACAGACTGTTGTCATCTATTAATGTACTATGCTTACAAATCGGTTGAGGTCAGAGGACCGTACGTGTGCCTAGTCGAACAGGGAGCAAAGACACTGCACTCTAGGTATGACCCATAGGCTCCCCCCGTTGCAGCCTTCCTCAGGCTCTCACATGAGGCCCTGTAATCGCTCCCTGTTCCACAGTCTCATACTCTCACGAAAGAGGCCTGGCACTTGGTCACTGCTCCTCAGGCTCACACGCTCCACGCCAAGGACAGGTACTCACTCGTGGCTCATCTGGATGACCCGGTCCATGGAGCTGAAGGCAGACGACATGAAGTGCTCGGTGTACTGCTGCATCTTGATGGACTCCAGCCACTCCGCGATGCTTTTGAAGGGCATCCCCTCGGACCCACTGCTGCTAGGCAGGCGGATGGAGATCCTGAGAAACACAGAGCAGAGGGTCAGGTCCAGCAGTATTAGGAACAATATATCACAATCAGGTGGCCTGAGAATTCGACCTAAAGAAAAACTTTTAGTGCTGTAGGGTGGGGGGGGACAGAGGTGCACTAAAAGGCTATTTGTGGGGACTAACACTGGGGATAAAAGCCCCAAGAAAGATGCTGGTGGGCCCCATTGACATACAAAGGCACAGGGCAGCATAGTACAAGTGCTGCAATAGAGAGAGGCAGCATAGTACAAGTGCTGCAATAAAGAGGGGCTGCCAGTCAAGCAGGAGGTTCAGATGTTAGTACTGAAACAAAAGATGCTATAGCAATAACCACATTCGGAAAGCAAGAGTACTGCTGAATACCACAGAGGATGAGCATGCGTGTGTCTCGTGTGTACGCCAGAAACCACAGACACACAGGCTAGACTGCATCACTCGGTCTCCAGATGAAATGTTGCAATAATCTTTGCCTGTAGAAAGCTTGGTCTGTTTTCAAAAGTCTCACTACAGCTCAGAATGTGAACACACCAGCAGTGAATAGCTGTGAAACTTCACACCTCGAGCGACTCTGAAGACATGAGGTCATACCCGGAAGCAGAGGCAAACTCTACCCAAACGTAGGTCTGAGATCTACACAGACCGTGGACAGCTTCTCAGAAGATTTTCCCACGGGGTGGTGCTATGCCCTAGGCAGAATCCTTGGATGGAATGACACAACCATGCCCTTGCAGAATTCTCTTTAGGGGGCACTACGAAGCCCTCACACCCGATTATGAGGAATGCAGGATCAGGCAGTGAAAGAGGCTCGGATTCTGTCTTTAACACACATCTAGTGCGGGATTGCATGCCTGGGCAAGGGAGGATTATTACAGAGCCTCTTTTTTCAGACTATGCGTCTTCCCTCCACACTTCCAGCCTATCACCATGGCTCCTACCTATGCACTAAAGCATAATTATAGCCAAATGCACAGCCCTTGCACATTTTTTCCATTTACAATTTCAGCAGTGATGACAAGTAAATGGCCGCTTTTAATCTGACCTTCCTTTAAACAATTACAATCCATTTCCTCCTTTGTCCCAATGTTCGAACCCGCCCATTTTTGCCACATTTACTTGCAGTCCTGGGGTAATTTCCCATTCTCAAGGGAGGGAAGCGTAGTGACTGATACTGCCATAATGAACAGGCATTACTACAATGCCAGGAAAGACCACTAACACTATGGAGCCCAACACATTTTTAGGTCTCGCGCCTGCGATGCATATGGCGAAGCCATATGCATCGCGCCAGGCGCGATACTATAGTTGCGGAGTCTGCTTCCCAGGAGACAGAGACTGGCGCGCGCACGCTCTGGAAAGCGATCGGAGCCGGCCGCGCGCGCGCGTTCCCAATCTCCTGTCTCTCTGGGAAGCACACAAGCAAGCCCAGCAAGCCCCGCCAAGGCATCACGAGCACGTCCCAGCCCGGGGTGCCAGCCAGAGCCAGCCCGCGCGAGGACACCCCCTTTTCTTTTCCCAGCTGCCGTCATGGGAGTGGAGATCGAGACCATTTCACCCGGGGACGGTAAGCCGCCAGGCGGGAGGGGGTTACGCGTGCGCATGGGTGCCGAGCAGGGAGGATCCCCGGGGCTGGCTGGTTTAATAGATGTTGGCGTGCCTCGGTGTTTGCATCCCACATGTGCCTCCTACGAATAGATTTCAATCTGTCCTTCTCTGCTTGTTAGCGCTTCATTAGCCTGCCGTTGTTTCTTTTCTAAAGTTTCGATTTTCACTCCAAAATATCACACTATCACAAACTTTCGGTCTGCTTTTGGCCACCCAAAACCACAATTTAAAATGGAACACTTTAGCCTTTTGTACTGTTAGGAACTATTTAGTAGGTTAACTTGAGGGCCTCTACACATTGTTTGTGTTTCTTTACTTGAGGGCCTCTACATATTGTTTGTGTTTCTTTTTTTGTTTTAGTGTTTTGCTTAGTGACACTTAGAATATACACGAAGTACTGAAAAAAGGATTCAGCCCCCCCCTCCCGCTTTCCACTCGCCCAAAAATTATTATCATTACACTTCATTGAACCGGTTTTAAGTGAGCCGGGTCTAAGCGGGGTCTAAGTTTGATGTTTATTATTGGTTTCGAACGGTTAGGTGGTCCGCGGCATTTTGTTTGTATAACAACATTGTAGCGTGAGTGTTTGACGCAGTAAAAATGTTTCCTGCTACAGACTTGTTCGGTTTTAATGCTTCATGTTGCTCCTAGCAGTGTTGCCCTGCACATGTCTGATGAGTTCCTTGGTGACGTGTGTCTGTCGTCCCACTCCAGTAAACAGGCAATGCTTGACTTTATTTATTTAGCATGTGCTGTAGAGTTTAAAAGTACACGCACATGTATATTTTCCCTGAAACAGCTCTCTCTAAGAGAAGATCCACCCCTCACTTACCGTAACTTGTTAAATTTTTATATTCTCCCACTGGGCAAAGTAACATCCGCTGTGGGCTTAAAAATATCAGCATTCGTTAATCACTCGTGCATGGCTTACTTTTTTTGTATCACTTGTTCACTCTCTCTCTCCCTTCACTCTCTTTCTCTCTCCCCCCTCTCTAATTCTACCTCTCCTTAATTCTGTCTCTCCTCTCGCTCTCCCCCTTCATTCTCTCTCTCTCTCTCACCCTTTCTCTTTCACTTCCCTTCATTTACTCTACCTGCCCTTATTTCCCTCTCTTTCTTTCATTCACTCTCTCTCCCCTTCATTCCTTTCCCTCTTGCTCTCTCTTTTCTCTCGCTCATTCTCACACTTGACAGGACCAACAGTGGGCGCTTCTCACATACAGGTACAACAGAGGGGGCATCTCACACAGACAGGAACAGAGGATTCTTCTCACACAGACAGGAGCCAAAAGGGGGCGCATGTCACAGACAGGAACAACAGAGGGCGCATCTTACATAGACAGGAACAGGGGGGCGCATCTCACACAGACAGGAACAGGGGGCACATCTCACACAGACTGGAACAACAGGGGGCGCATCTCACACAGACAGGAACCACAGACGGCGCATCTCACAAAGACAGGCAATAGGCGCATTGATTTAGCTGTTTCCCCTCTATCAAAAGCCTGGGTTATCTGTTCGCGTCCTTTCGTTTAATTTCTCTCTGTGGCACCCATTCACCCCCTCTGTGAGCTTTTCCAGGCGCGTGACCCGTCACTAGGCGCTGACATGCAGAGCTGCATTTTACATGGCAGTATTTAGGAATATTTGGGGTTCCCAAATGTGTGCGTTTGGGTTCTTTATTTGCTACATATGATGTCCCTGAAAAAAAATGTTGGCATTGTTTTAGCTTTGCCCCCTCTCTTTTTCTATCTCTCTTTCTCTCTCTCTCCTCTCTAATTCTCTCTCTCCTTCATTCTCTCTCCTCTATCTCTCTCTCTCTCTATCTTTTCCCCCTATATTCTCTGTCCCCCCTTTCTCTCTTTCTATTTCTATCCCCTTCATTGACTCTCTCTCTCCCCTTTCATCTCTCTCCTCTCGCTCTCTCTTCTCTGTCACTCACTCTCCCACTTGAGCTCCATCTGCCATTCCTTCTTCCATTCTTTCTCTCTCGGTTTTGCTCCTCCACTTCCCTCATCTTTGGCCTGCAGGTTGTAAACATCTACACAGCAGACAAGGAGACTCTCCAGTGGTCTTATTACAGTGCTGTGTAGTTCTAACATATAACTTACAGTTTGTATCTTTTTTTATTCAAATCAATCATCTATTTATGAAAGTTTTTTTATACCTATCTATTGTCACACATTCTTTGTTAGATGAATGATTTTTCAGGCAGCATTAATTATTACATCGTGCACTGCTGTATTCTGAATCAAGAAGGTGTGACGGGACACATTATGCTTAGTTTCATTTGCAACATGCACTGGCAAGCCATGGGCATGCTGCAGCTCCCGATTTATGTAACTGCTGCTTTCAAGCTTGTGAACAGAAGCTGCTTGGTTGCAAGTTGAATGATAATTCAACCCCACACACAAAACCCCCCACACACAACCCCCCACACACACAACACCCCCCACACACAACCCCCCCCCACATACAACCCCCCCACACACACAACCCCCCACACACACAACCCCCCCCCACACACACAACCCCACACACACAACCCCACACACAACCCCCCACACACACAACCCACACACACACAACCCCCCACACACAACCCCTTACACACACAACCCCTTACACACACAACCCCTTACACACACAACCCCTTACACACACAACCCCTTACACACACAACCCCCCTACACACACAACCCCACACACACATAACCCCCCACACACAAACCCACACACACACACCCACACACAGACACACACACCCCCACACACCCCCACACACACACACCCACACACACACCGCACACACACAACCCCCACACACACAACCCCTCCCACACACACAACCCCACACCCACACTCTATCTCTCTATCGCCCTCACTCTATCTATCTATTGCCCTCACTCTATCTCTCTATCGCCCTCACTCTATCTCTCTATTGCCCTCACTCTATCTATCTATCGCCCTCACTCCATCTATCTATCTATTGCCCTCACTCTATCTATCTATCGGTAAACAGACATAATATCGACTACAAAATATCGAATGGACATAATATCGAGTTCAAAATATAGACTGGACAAAATATCGAATGGACAGAATATAGACATCAAAAATATCGTTTTTAAGGTAAGTAATTTAATATCGAATTTTAAAAATATAGAAAGTTAAAATATCGAAGTATATAATATAGGTTAATAAAATTATCGAATTTCTAATAGTATCGAATTTTTTATAGTGTTTTTTATGTTATTATATGTGTGAAAATTGTGTATTTATGTTATAATTAATTTTAAATAATGAAATTTGTTTTTGTAATATTTGCATAGTTAAATTCTGTAGCGGGTTGTGGGTTTATAGGGGAATAGGGTGGGAAGTAATTTAAATATAATTAATTACATATGTAAATGTATTTATTGGTATTCATTTTTAATTAATTGTTAATTAATTAATATTTGGTAATTAATTAAATTTTAATTGGCAATTCATTTTAATTAATTGATTAATTGCTAATTATGTTAATTTTACTAAATTATTTTCTGTAGCGGGTTGTGGGTTTATAGGGGAATTGGGTGGGAAGTAATTTAATTATAATTAATTAAATATGTAAAAATATTTATTGGTATTTGTTTTGAATTAATTGTTAATTAATTTTTAATGGGTAATTAATTAAATTTTAATTGACAATTAATTTTATTTTATTTTTTTATTGCTAATTATGTTAATTTTACTAATTTATTTTCTGTAGCGGGTTGTGGGTTTATAGGGGAATAGGGTGGGAAGTAATTTATTTATAAATAATTAAATAATTCAATTTATTTAATTGTATTTAATTTGAAATAAATGTTAAATAAGTTTTAATTGTTAATTAATTAATTTTTAATTTGTAATTAATTTGGATTAATAGGTAACTAATAGTAATAATTAATTTTAATTTGTAATTTTAATTGATTAATTGTTATATTATATTAAATTGGTAATTACTTTAAATAATTTTTTATAGATATTAATTTATATTTTTTTAAATAACATATGAAGTATTTACTTTCTCTACTGTTGCACTCTCTGGAGTGGGAATAGTAATTTTTACCCCTACGCTATCCAACGCTTTCCCTACTGTTGCACCCACTGGAGTGGGAATAGTAATTTTTACCTCTACGCTATCCAACGCTTTCCCTACTGTTGCACTCTTTGGAGTGGGAATAGTAATTTTAAACCCTACGCTATCCAATGCTTTCCCTATTGTTGCACTCTTTGGAGTGGGAATAGTAATTTTTACCCCTACGCTATCCAACGCTTTCCCTACTGTTGCACTCTTTGGAGTGGGCATAGTAATTTTTACCCCTACGCTATCCAATGTTTTCCCTACTGTTGCACCCACTGGAGTGGGAAAAGTAATTTTTACCCCTACGCTATCCAACACTTTCCCTACTGTTGCACTCTTTGGAGTGGGAATAGTAATTTTTACCCCTACGCTATCCAACGCTTTCCCTACTGTTGCACTCATTGGAGTGGGAATAGTAATTTTTACCCCTACGCTATCCAACGCTTTCCCTACTGTTGCACCCACTGGAGTGGGAATAGTAATTTTTACCCCTACGCTATCCAACGCTTTCCCTACTGTTGCACCCACTGGAGTGGAAATAGTAATTTTTACCTCTACGCTATCCAACGCTTTCCCTACTGTTGCACTCACTGGAGTGGGAATAGTAATTTTTACCCGTACGCTATCCACCGCTTTCCCTACTGTTGCACTCACTGGAGTGGGAATAGTAATTTGTACCCCTACGCTATCCAACGCTTTTCCTACTGTTGCACTCTCTGGAGTGGGAATAGTAATTTTTACACTTCTGCTATCCTACGGTAATAATATTGATTATTATGTAATTATATTATGTTACTATATATATATATATATGTTGTTTTAACAAATATGATTGTAATTTTTTTTAATAACTTTCATTAATTATTTAATTATTATAAGGTAATTAAAGTATTTTTAAGTATATTTTAGTAATTAATTTTTAATATTAATTTAACACTGTTTTTAATAAAGTCGATATTTTAATAAACTATATTTTTGTAAACGATATGTTGTAGTCGATATTTTTGTACTTACCTGTTTGTAGATACAAACTTGATATTCTGTCTGTCGATATTTTGTCAACGATATTTGTGCTACTCGATATTATGTCCCTCGATATTATGTCAGTGATCCCTATCTATCTTACCTCACTCTATCTATCACCCTCACTCTATCTATCTATCTATCCATCCCTCTCACTCTATCTATCACCCTCACTCTATCTATCTATCGCCCTCACTCTATCTATCTATCTATCTATCGCCCTCACTCTATCTATCTATCTATCTATCTATCTATCAATCGGCCTCTATCTATCGCCCTCACTCTATCTATTGCCCTCACTCTATCCATCTATCGCCCTCACTCTAACTATCTATCGCCCTCACTCCATCTATCTATCGCCCTCACTCCATCCATCTATCGCCCTCACTCTATCCATCTATCGCCCTCACTCCATCTATCTATCGCCCTCACTCCATCTATCTATCGCCCTCACTCCATCTATATATAGCCCCTCACTCCATCTATATATAGCCCCTCACTCCATCTATATATAGCCCCTCACTCTGTCAATCTATCTATCTATCGACCCTCACTCTATCTATCTATCACATTCAATCTATCTATCTATCTATCGCCCTCACTCTATCTAAATATCGCACCTCACTCTATCTAAATATCGCACCTCACTCTATCTAAATATCGCACCTCACTCTATCTAAATATCGCACCTCACTCTATCTAAATATCGCACCTCACTCTATCAATCTATCGCCTTCACTCTTTGTATCTATCGCCCTCACTCTTTGTATCTATCGCCCTCACTCTTTGTATCTATCGCCCGCACTCTTTGTATCTATCGCCCTCACTCTTTGTATCTATCGCCCTCACTCTTTGTATCTATCGCCCTCACTCTTTGTATCTATCGCCCTCACTCTTTGTATCTATCGCCCTCACTCTTTGTATCTATCGCCCTCACTCTTTGTATCTATCGCCCTCACTCTTTGTATCTATCGCCCTCACTCTTTGTATCTATCGCCCTCACTCTTTGTATCTATCGCCCTCACTCTTTCTATCTATCGCCCCTCACTCTTTCTATCTATCGCCCCTCACTCTATCAATCTATCTATCTATCGCCCTCACTCTATATATCACCCTCACTCTATCGCCCTCACTCTATCTATGGCCCTCACTCTATCTATCACACTCTATCTATCTATCTATCTATCTATCGCCCTCTATCTATCGCCCTCACTCTATCTATATGTCTATCGCCCTCACTCCGCATCACCACAGCATCACTCAGGGGCACCACAACATTACTATGCGCTACCACAGCTTCACTGAACGCCAAAGCATCACTCCTCGCCACCACATCATTCAGCGCCACCACAGCATCAATCTGTGCAACCATTCAACAACAACTGGTTCAAATATGTTCTCTCAATGTTTCAAGCTTTATTACAAATGTCACAGAAAGATGTTAATATTTCACTTCTGTTCTTGGATTTTCCTCACAATAAAATACACTGAACATAATCTTCACAAAAGTTATTTACAAAAGTTTAAGCTGTTGCTATTATAAATTACAATAACTTTTATTTAAGTATTAATTATTTAAAAAAATTAAAAGCCATTTTTATTTGTAATATCAATACATCTAAGTTACGTAAATACAAAACATGTTGCATTACAAATGCTATACGTGTCACATTTGCGAAAGTTAAAAGTATTGGCATTGTAAATGACAAAGCTATTAATTTTGCTATTTTCAAAACCAACACATAAATAAAACATTTGTAATTTACAATACCAATAGCTCAAACTTTCCTAATGCGAGACCTATTGCATTGCAAATGCTTGTTAATTTATTCAGACAGGGGACAAGACTTTAATTTCCAGGATTTCCAAAAACAAAATATGGTAAAATAGAATTATTTTTTTTAAATATCACATGCCCGAAAAATGTCATCTGTGGGAACAGATTCACGACACTGCAACAGTGAAGTGTGCGGAGATGGTGGCAAACCGATTCTCATTTAAACAGCAACATAGGGAATGCTAATCGCTTTAAAGCTCATTCCGCCTTGAAACACGCAACAAACAAGCAGCTGGAAGGAAATGTCTAGTTCTACGCGGTCAGTTTACTTCATTAAGAAGAAGTGGGCCCATGAAAACAAGTTGAAGCTTTCACACGGCCAGCACGTGCTCAGTGCAGCCAAAATGGACAGTGAAATCTGGGCCAGATAAGGACAGAAATGCATACACTCGCTACCCTTCAAAGAGTAACATTGATTACATTAGGATTTTTAATAGGACCAAATTGCTTAAACAGCACAGTGCCAGACAAAACCAGCCTGTGCATGTAAAGAGACTCAAACAAACACATCCTTCTCACTACTGGATAGAAAAAAACAAGAGAGCAAAGGAACTGATGTTCTGGGCAGAGACAACAGACCCAGGGGGGAGGGAACGTCTATATTAGAAAGGCTTTATATATAGAAACAAAAGATATGTGATAAACTGAATTGATGTCCAAGGTGCAGCCTCCGCCAGCTTCAGCTTAACTTAAGCTCTTTATTTTTCCCCTCTATAACTTACTCACCAGCAGCAGAAACTCCGAGAAGAAAGCTTTAATCCCAGGGATAAGATCTAGGTTATATTACTGGTAAACAGGAAAGAGAAACGCCCCTGCCCCGCTCCTCACCAACCCTCGATCCACACACCTCTGTAACCACAAACTTCCAGTCTGCCGTCAGCTGGTTTTAAGCTCTCTTACTCTAGCTTTACTCACTCCTCGGGGCAGAGTAAGGAAACTCAGTCTGCACAGGGCTTGTAAGCACACACCAGCCAGAAACTCTTTGCTACGGTGAGTGACAAGCATTATATCCAGTTTGCAAATTATAACCATCAACCCAGCAAACAGAGGCGACTGACCCCTTATGTTGGGCTAGGCAATTAGAAAATAGCTGTAAATTATGAGGCGTGTATGGCCCCTACCTTTGAAAAAGTACAGATCTCTTACTCTCAACTAAGCAGTTTACTCCCGTCCAGCCCCCAGATAACCCGCAAATGATAAAAAATAAGCACCAAAAACACCCTGGCCCACAAACAATATGTTCTTTGAGTTTATAGAACCACCCAGGCAACCAAAAGGCCAAAGCCGGTCATTGGAAATTAGTTTACACTTTCCCCAAGCCACAGAGCCCTACGAGTGCATACCTGGGATCAAAGTCAGCCATGGTCTTGAGGGAGTCGGGTGCCCGAATGAGCTTGTCCAGGAGGCTGACTATATCGGGGAACTTGGGGCGCCGACTGCGATCCTGAAGCCAGCACTGCATCATGAGCTGGTAGATGGCAGACGGGCAGTCCATGGGAGCTGGCAACCGAAATCCCTCGTTGATAGCCTTCATCACCTGAGTTAGAAAAATATAGTACATTTAAGAAAAAGAAAAACAACGTGGTGGTACCTTTTCATTATAAAGGCACTAGCTTCCCTCTTTGCCCCTGTAAAGTAATTCCTTGTTCACCATCACACTTCCTGCCTCAGTCACCTGTTGGTTACAGCCTTAGTTCTACTGCCAAGTTCTAATATCTATTTCCTTCTATTGTTTATGGTTCTACAGATGGTTGAATTTCATAGAGGAACAGTTCAGCTCAACACCCCCCCACATCAAACACTTACTTTTCATGCAGGTACAAATAAAAAAAATCTCAGCCCTCCCACTTCACAAAGGAGCACACCAAGAGCAAAGCACTTTTCCGAAATTTACAAGGAATGCTCTAAAAACTAGGTCCAGAAATCAGTTTAGATTGGCGCTACCCACCAACCTCTAAGACTCCTATGGAACCTACCTCGTGGTTGGACAGCTCCCAGTAGGGCCGCTCCCCGTAGGAGATCACCTCCCACATGACGATGCCATAGCTCCACACGTCACTGGCTGACGTAAACTTGCGGTAAGAGATGGCTTCTGGAGCGGTCCAGCGGATTGGAATCTTTCCGCCCTGTGGAAAGGAAAAGAGCAAGTGAAAACACGGAAGGGAATGCAGAAGAAAAAAAACAAAAAAAAACAATGATCAGACCCTTCTCTTCCGATCACCACCTCCCAGCTGCGTCGTGCATGTTACACTGTCAAACTGCCAGTAGTGTAACAAATAACACCATGCTTTGATTTTCTCAAGTGCTGTGACCTAGTGCAGCAAAGGGCAGGTTGTTTAATGTCAACTGGTATTCTCACTCACACAGAATCTCCCCTGGCAGAAAGTCAGCCCAGCCATCCAACAAAATAAATTATGCCAACTTAAGTCAACCCATGAGCTCCTAAAGATACTGCAAACTTTATGAAAACATCCCCCATACTAACAAGGGGACGTAAAAGTGATTGCATAGCGGACCCACTACATGTACAAAGTCACTTACAGAGCATTGGTGGCACACTGTGGGTCCGAAAAAATGCTTGAACTCTTGAAAATGAGGAGGAAACCGGTCTACAACCTAAAGCATGGTTGAGTTCTGGAGTCCCTTAAAGTAGGTGGTAGCAAACCTGGAATGGTAGGTTGGGTCCTCAATTCACTAATATGAATTGGCTTCCTGGTGGCATACCCGAGAGTCACAACATAGTAGACACTTCATGTCCTGTATCTGTAAATTATCTTTGCTGTAAATTATCAAACCTGAGATAGCCAGCGATTCTAGGTTCTCAAGGGCAACTGTTCCAATCAAAGAGCTCAGAGATGGGCAGAATTCTGCTTCTAGGCGAGCAACAAACCACGGTACTCACGCTTGTTGTGTATGTAGCTTCAGGGTCATCCTCCAGGACGCGTGAAAGGCCAAAGTCTGAGACTTTGCACACCAACTGACTGTCCACTAAGATGTTGCGGGCAGCGAGGTCCCTGTGCACGTAGTTCATATCAGAGAGGTACTTCATGCCAGCAGCAATGCCACGTAGCATGCCCACGAGCTGGAGGACGCTGAATTCACCATCGTTGTCCTGCAAAGTGGAAAAGAACTATGAGAAGGAAACTTACATGCAGCCTGTACTACACATCCTCACCAATGATCCTTTACCGCGTACCACTGCCCATAGTATCACAGAGGAACCTATACACAAACACACACATACGCCAAATTAAAAAAATGGCTGCGGCACATACCCGAAGGAACTTGTCGAGGGCACCATTCTCCATATGCTCTGTGATGATCATCATAGGCTTATCTGAGGACAAAGGGTCAAAGATTAGGGATATTCAGGGTCATTGTGGCACTTTTATTAAAGGTGAAAAGCAGTGAGGAAGAGTCTGCAACGCTTGGGGACAACAAGGACAAGAGCAGCGAAAATATGCATAGGGAGTATACAAGAAATGGCTAGTGGCACAAGGGGTCAGTGAGGTACTAGGGTGGGGCAGTCAGCTGGCCTTGGGTACATGAAATGGGAGTAGGTCAGAGAGATGCCAGGGAGGTTCAGTGATATGCTGGGGGGGTGATGGTAAGATAGTGAAGGGCAGGCTGCCAGATCAATGTGAATATGCTGCATGGGCAGAACATAGAATAACAAGGCACTGGCAAGATTGCTTTACTGAATAGCAAGGCACATAGAAGATGGCTGCACTTACATTTAGAAACCACGCCCTCCAGGTGGATGATGTTGTGGTGGCTGAACTGCCCCATGATGCTGGCCTCGCTCAGGAAGTCTATGCGCTGCTTCTCTGTGTACCCCGCCTTCAGGGTCTTGATGGCCACCGGTGTCTCCTTCTTCCCTGGCAGCTTCAGAATCCCCTTGTACACCTCTCCAAATTCACCTTGTGGAGGCAAGGAGGGAGGGTAAGTAGATGGCACAGCTGGTGAAGAAAAGAGTTGGCAGACGTCTTCCTATCTAATCTGACAGTCCGCATCTAAATCGGATCACCCCATGCTGTCAAACCATCATTATTCACACACCACAATTCCTCTTCACAGACATAGTTAGAGCAACCCAAATACAGCCAAACGTCTACTCTGACACTGAACTCTAACTGTCCCACGCATACTTTAATGAAGCCACTATGAGACTGGGGGTCTATATACCACGAGTGGTCTTCGAGCTCTGCATCCACAAGAACTAGAAGGGCTTCACGCAAAGTAATTTCCGGGCTTACTCCCATAACAAAGACCGATTCTCCGTCCCCCGATACTAAGAGCAGTGCCCTGGACTGCACCACCAGACTTTGAAAAACAGAAATTCTAAAGCTCTGCATGTGCAAACTTCCCTATCTGCAGAGGGATGGACATTGTGAATAGCAGGGTGGAGATGTAGGGCAAGATTACGGAGGGCAAGATTACGGAGGGCTGGAAGAAGCGCGCCGGGGTACTAAAATGACAATATCATTGTGCTTCACAGGGGTGAGTAGGGCATGGCACAAGAGTAGCAGGTCAAGGATACTGTCCAGGACGGAGGTGCTTCACCAGAAGGTTGCAATCTGTAACAGTGCACTCCTGGCATACAAGAGGATCAGAAGTACAAACAACCATTACAGCAACAAAGGGGGAGAGTACAATGACCATGGTCTGCTTTACCTGCACCAATCACCTTCTGACGGGTAACACAGGTGGGTTGGATTTCAGTGGTGAACTTCAGAACGGCTTGGTTGGGGTCTTCATATGTGTGGGGGTCAACGTACGTCTTCAAAGGTTTCAATTGTTCTTGTAGGGGAAGAGAGAAATACAATTAATACTTGCAGATTGCAGACATATCAGTTATACATGTGCCCCATATCTTGCTAACCCAAGGGCCCTCATGTGAGAGCTTGGGAGGGCAGCAAAATCCAGTTATCATGCCATCACCGACTGTTCTGTGATACAGCCAATATATAGGCCAGGTATCCCACCTTTTTCACTTCACATTCTTTAAAAAGGGTGCTTGCAAGAGACCTATACTCTCCCATTTATAGGGCACTTCCAGCAAGAAAGGCACACACAAGGAGCCCTGAACGCAATAGTCATCGGGCAATACTTCTAGGACTTGCACTGCAAGATCCGAACACCAGGGTAGGTGCTGTGAGAGAAGACCTTGACCTTGAGTTGCATCAAACATAAGCTGGACAGTGCGCTTACAATCCTGGGCTTTCATCTGACGGCCATATTTGTGCTGGGAGCTTTAGTCTAGGATTCCAAAGGACTAACACATACCGCAACAAAGGTTTTTACCCGAAAAACCACGCTATACAAATTCGACAAAGTGAGGTGGCAACCACAGACTAAACAAGGTTGATACTGAACAGAGACCACAGCACATGCAGCTATAAGCCTGGTAGTAGATCAATACTGGGGCACGTTCTGCTCTAGGTTGGGTTTCTCAGTGGTTCGTTTCAATTTTAACATGTTTAAAACCAATGCTAAATGAATATGTTCCAGTGGCGGAATAACTCTGGCTACAACATGTTAATTTGTAAACATTGCCCTCATGAGCATCTTTGTGTAAAAAAAAAAAAAACGGATTTTATTCAACTCAATGAAACTCATTGCTTTGACTTTGGGGGAATGGAAGGCTCAGTGGACCCCACCGGGATTCTAATCTGTGATTAGAAGGTCAAAGACAGATGTGTAGTGGATGCAATGGCCCAATTAGCCATCGGACCCTAAATACAGCTATATCTGTCATCAGTAAGTGTGGACTCTTAAAATGCAATCTCACACGACTGCCACAAGCAAGGTGTGGGCAATGAAGGTGGTCACCTGACGCATTAAATTGCAGTGGACATATGTTTTTGCTACAATATTTCAGCAGTATTATACGCATAGCTGATTGTTTATATATATAGTTATATACCTATGTATGCTGCTCCCATCGCTTTTTATGCTTATAATGCACCTAGTTGCTAATACATATTTAGCTCACTCACTAGTGCCTCTTCTGTACCTGTAACATATGGTCTGCAGCTATCTCCTGTGACCCATGTAACATATTGTCCCACTAGTGCCCTTTCCGACACCTGTAACATATGGTCTGCAGTTGCCTCTTTTGACCTATGTAACATACCGTCTACAGGCATTGGTAACATTTTGTCTGCATCTATCTGCGATCCTGCACATCTCCTCTGCTCAATCTCCCACACCCACCTTGCACCTTCCTAACATGGATCACTGCGGCAATCACACATTTAAAATAATCTACCCACCCGCACTCACAAAAAAAGCCGCTAAACGCTTTAAACACAACCTCCTGAGGTCCCACCCTGAAAGACCCTTTGCCGACACCTACTTCTCTCCGGTTAAGGGATCCCTGAACACCGATATCATCTTCCACACCGCACGTAGAGCTCAATGGAGAAAAACCTTCCAGGCCTTGCTCAACGTCTCCACCATCAGGAAATCCGCTCATGGACTATCACTCTCCATCGCTCCATCCAAACGCTTCCCTGGCAGTACAGCCATTACTATTTACAATAACGGGATTGTTCTAATTCAAGCCACAGACAGGAACCTGGAACTACTAGACGACCTGTTCCCCACTTTCAAAGAGCACCTCTCAAATCGGCGGCCCTCCACTCATACCCCAATACAACTGAACCAGAACTCCTCACTTCCAACTAACGTCTCAGAACGACCCACCGCCTCTGACCCTCACAACGCGACTCTATGCCTTCCCAATTACCCCTCCAATCTCTCCGCCACTCCCTACACCCGCGCCGCACCTAGCCCCCCCCACCCGTGTCCTCTCTCCCCCCACTCCCTGCGCCCCCCCTCCTGGCCCCCACTCCTCCCTCAACACCCCCCACCCTACTCTTTGCACTCAAACAACTCCTGTCATACACACCTCCCTCAACATCTCCCTACTCACTCCCTGCACTCCCGCCACTCCTAGCCCGCACTCCTCACTCAACGGCGCGCCCTCCAGTCTCTGCACTCAACGCACTCCAGACCTACACCCCTCCCTCAACATCTCCCCCCCCACCCCCACTCAAAGAAATACTGACATACACCCCTCCCTCGACATCTCCCCCCCCAATCCCTGCACTCCCGACACTCCGAGCCTTCACTCCCCCCTCATCAGCGCCCGCCGTATGCTCGGCACTCAACCCAGGCCAGACATACACCCCACCCTTAACATATCCCCCCCCCGCCACTCCAAGCCTCCACTCTTCCCTCAACAGTTCACTCCCCCCACCCTTAGCCCCCCCTCCACTCCTGGTCCCCACTCCCCCCTCAACATCTCTCCCCCCACTCTCACTCCCCATCACTACACTTGCCCCCCCCGCAACGACCAGTCTCCACTCGTCCCGCATCTGCCTCGTCCCGCATCTGCCTCACCCCGCCTGTCGCTGATTACCCTTCCAATAACTCTAACCCCACTCCCAACGTCACGCTGGATATAATCATGACCACCCTCCTCCAAGTGAAAGAAGAGCTCCACTCGCTCAAAGAATTACTCCTCCCGCACCCCCCCGCACGACCACATGTCAACGAATTAACAACACCCCCCCACATCCTAGGCACCCCTTACATGGGATTTCTATCCCCTCTCGCAATACCTCCAACAGGCCTAAGCGCACTATCAAGACACTTCCTAACCGCCCCTTACATTGGACCTCTATCCCCTCTCGCAATACCGCCAACCGCCCCCAGCACGCTATCAAGACTCTCTCGGACCGCGACATACACACCCTACTCAGCACATATGTCCCGGCAACCCAAAACAGCTTAGCCACCACGCAAATGTCCATTTCTACGATTCTCTCCAACCCCAGTAGGCACCCCACGTATAGCAACAGAGGCTCTGTTCCCAACAACCTCACTAAAGTCCCTCTCACTACGGGACCCTCCACCTCCCCCTGCACCCCCAGTCTCAAATGCACACTTCTCAACTGTAGATCGGCCCAAAAACACTCGACGGAGGTCGCTGACCTCATCCTGTCTAGGAACCTTGACCTGGCCATACTAACTGAAACATGGTTAACCGAATCCTCCAATCCTATCATGGATATCCTAGTCCCCCCCAACTACTACATCACTAGACTTGACAGGCCCAACAAGACAGGTGGCGGAATCGCCTGCATTTACAAGAGCAACCTCTCTATTAATAAAGTCACTGCCCCTTCTCTTACCTCTGTGAATACTTCTGCCTTGGTGTCACCAGTGAGAATAAACCTGTATGCTCGTTACACATCATGTACCACCCCCCGGGGGACAACCTCGTCTTCTCCCAACAACTCATGGACACAATATTAATCAACGCAGGACGGCTACACACACAAATTTACCTTGGTGACTACAATCTCCATTGGAATGATGGCAGTGACGCAGTAGTTAATAGCCTCAAAAGTTTCCTTACCGCCTCTGACCTCACTCAAATTTGCAACACTCCGACACACGACAAAGGCTCGACCCTCGACCTGGTCATTTCCAAAGAAGGCACCACTCAACTCGACTCAATACAACCTTGTGACTGGTCAGACCACCATATTATAACATTCATCATCAAGGAAAAGGTAAAACTCATCCCGGTGCAATACGCCATGCCCAAAGTCTGGAAAAGAGGCATGAGGAAACTCAATCCAAACTCTCTACCCCCCAACAGCTGCAATCTCCTACTCCCCCCTACCGACACCTCGGACGTGCTGGTCCTAACTGACCACTATCTCAACTCCATGGCCACAATAATCAATGAGGCCGCTCCAATGCAATTGAAAAGAGTATCCACGAAGATATCCAACCCCTGGTACAACGGGAGTCTCAATGAAGAGAGACGGGCTATGCGATCGGCAGAGCGTACCTGGAGATCAATTCCCTCGACATTGCATCTCAAAACTCTTAGGAAAAAGAGAAATGCATACTTCAGGAAAATAAAACGCTCAAAGTCAGAGTTCTTCAGAATCCAGCTAGACCAATCTAAAAACCGTCCAAGTAAATTGTTCGAACTAATCCGATCTCAATCTAAGGAACAACCCCCAGCTGTCGACATTATCAGCACTACCCCTTCTTGTGAAGATTTCGCAGCTTTCTTCAACAATAAAACTGACAATATAAAGAGCGACCTCCGCAATGACGCAAGCCTGTACTCAATACCCAACTGCATAACACCCATTGAACTAAAAAACAATGCGACATGGTCATCCTTTGACACCTACTCTGAAGGAGAAATTGGCAGAATACTCAGCACTCTAAAACCATCCAATCACCTCACTGACCCTCTTCCTGCTAACGCCGTAAAAGACTTCATCCCTCTGCTACTCCCACTCTGGACTAAAATTATCAATAGTTCACTACAACAAGGAACCATCCCGGACTCCCTCAAAGTTGGACAAGTTACACCTTTACTGAAGAAACCAACAGCCGACCCCACCGATCTAAACAACTACCGTCCGATTACCAACATTCCCACTCTCGCCAAGCTGCTAGAAAAATGCGTCCAACTGCAAATGACAAAGCACATAGAACAGTTTGATCTCCTCAACCCACACCAATCAGGCTTCCGAGCAGGGCACAGTACTGAAACCGCTATGACTCACATTATTGACGACGCCATCCAAATCTTAGATCAAAACAATACCTGCCTCCTCATCCTTCTTGATCTCTCTTCGGCATTCGACACAGTGAAACATGAGAGCTTACTCGAACTCCTAAAATCAAGAATGGGCCTATCTGGGACTGTGCTTCGTTGGTTCACTTCCTTTCTACACAACAGGTCTCAAAAATTCAAGAGCAAAAACCTAATGTCTTCCCCAGTACCGGTATCGTTAGGCGTCCCTCAAGGATCCTGCTTATCCCCTACTTTGTTCAACCTAGTTATGGAACCTCTCACCACTCTGTTACAAGCATCCAATGTACACTTTCACATGTACGCCGATTACACTCAAATATACCTCAAGTTACAATCCCCCAAAGACATCCTGAGTCTGAATTCAACGATCAGAAGCACCCAATCCTGGTTGGCTGACAACCACCTCAAACTCAATGCTATGAAGACTGAGTTCCTCCTAATCTCACCTCCCACGAAAATATCTTCCGCACAAACATGGCTTAAGCACCTAACAGCACTCAATGTCCAACCGACCATCGTGGACTCAGCTAAATCCCTAGGCATAACACTAGACACCAACCTCAGCATGCAGCAGCATATCAGCAAGGCTACTAAGGGGGCGAACTTCCAAATAAACACCTTGAGAAAACTGAAACCCTTCCTCCCAGCAAAAGACTTCCAAACAGCAGTACAAGCTCTAGTCATCCCTCGCATAGACTATGGCAGCGTGGCCCTCTGCGGCCTCCCCCTAACGACAACTGCACCCCTAAGAGCGTCACTAAATGCGGCAGCAAGACTCATCACTGGATCAAAAAAGCATTCGCATATCTCTCCTGACTTCAAAGCCTTGAACTGGCTGCCTCTGGAAGCCAGAATTCAGCTGAAAATTGCCTGCATGACGCACAAGGCTATACACTTGAAATCACCCAGCTACCTCACTCATAAGTTGACAATCTCTGGTGGGTCCAGAACTACCAGGAGCACGAACAATCTTCTGCTGAAACCGCAAAGATTCCGGAAGGAAAAAACCTACAAACGCTCCTTCTCTGGTATGGCGCCCAGGATCTGGAACGCACTTCCTCCTGAAACGAGGCTCATCTCTTCCTCCCTTCTTTTTAAGAAAGAAGTCAAAAGTATCCTTATGGCTAAATACACTTGAACAATTCCGCTTGATTTACATTAAGAACAGTATTACCAGTATTGTGTTATGATATTGCCTATATATTCCTATGCACGTGTGCTTTGACGTATTTTAGTCCTTTATTTTTACAGCGTTTCGATGGCCGTCGCTCCAACTATGCACTGCTACCTCATACCTGTACTATGCGTACTATACATACTATTTTGTATAATAATATTACTCTGTATTATTTACAGCGTGTGGATGGCCTACGCTCCAATTTTGCCTGCTACCTCATACCTGTACTATACGTTATATGGGTACTATGTTATATACTATATTGGTGCTATGTACATGAACTTGTTGATGACCTACGCTCCAACTATGCCTGCTACCTCATACCTGTACTATACATTATATTGGTACTATGTTATATACTATATTGGTGCTATGTACATGATCATATTGATCTACCTCCCTACTATGCCCCCTTGTTCCCCTACCCTCCACCTGCCTTTGTAAAGCGCTCTGTTATCTGCAAAGATCTTGTTCGCGCTATATAAAACTCTCAAAATAAATAAATAAATAAAAAAAATGAAGGGGGACAAATGAGCACCGGGCCTGGATATGAATAACCTACTACTATGACACGTCTTGAGTGGTATATAACAGCATCATGTAACAGATTCCATCATGAACATTCCCCCAATGTTGGGCCACGTGTACTGAAGGTGGTGGGCACTATTCCAAGGGGCTACCCCCAGCCTCTTCAAATGTCACACCTCACACTTACCAGATTTTGAGAAACGTACGTCCTCTGGCGACTGCCTAGCCCGCGACATCCTCCTCCTGCGGAAAAAAAAGGAGAGCAAGTGAGGATGAGACGGGTGAAAAATCTCCTCTAAACGGTTGATCACTAGGTAAGGAGTAGTGTTTCCACACAATCCTGCCTTAGTGATCTTTGACCTTCTATGGTCTGATGCTCGCATCCTACTTTCATCGTGGCCAGACTGGATGGAAGACGTGGATGTGCATTGGGGAGCAAAGACGCAGGTGTCGAAAACGCGAAGGAGAGATAGGTGGGAAAACAAGTAGTGAAGAGGGACATAGGCAAACAGCAGGAAGAAGGCAAAAGGGTGCAACAGGGGTCTTCAGAGTCGTGGGGTGAGGCTGCCAGAGGAAGAGAAGAGTTTCAGAATAGGGCTGTTTTGGAACATTGGCTGGGAGAGGCATGCAGGTGGGAGGTAGACCCAGAAGGGAATATAGGTCAGCGCCAGTCCCTGGCTTCACCTACCTGCGGTGGAAGCAGATGACAGCACCCACTATCACGGCTAGCACGAGGACACCCGCCACTGCCCCGCCGATGGACGCCGACATACCCATCCCACTGGAGGCTGCTGGAGAGATAAAAAACAAAACCATGATCGTCACTCGGTGGGACTACAGACTTGGCCAAAAGCAGTGAAAAAAACTCACGCCCAGACCCTTTACAAGCAGACCCCAAAACCCAGACCCTTTATGAGGAAACAATGAGACAGTGAATTTTCAATCGCACTCAGTAAATCCACATTTGACAAGAAATGGAGAACAGGGATTAAGCCCAAATACAACAGCCTGGCAAAACCGTTATCTGTTCATTATAGGCACTTTTTCTGCTCCTTGTGTGAAGGAAGAAAACATTACAAATGAAAGCCCACTCCAATACTAAGTCACACAATAAATAAGTAACATACAAAAATGCAGCCTGCTTTATTACACATTTTCTTCATCGAGTGCAGCAAAGCCATCAACTGGTCACATAAAAGTAATATGGACAGTCCCAGCTACTTACCTTCGCTCAAAGTGTGGAACTCATGCTCCTTACTGAAGGTGCCCTGACCCTCCTGGGTAAGCGCCTGGACGCGCACCACATATGTGGTCCCTGCGGCCAGCTTGGAGATGGTAACAGAAGTGCCCTCACATCGAAGTACTGAATAGCTGTTTTCATCATGCTGGGGGGGAAAAGAGGAGATTAAGGAACTGAGAAAGCCAAAAAGCAAATTGATGTTCCAGCAGGGCTGGCTCAAACTCAAGATATAAAAATGTGTGACCAGGGAAAGATTGCCACATACTGCATGTCATGTGAATTACTTGTGCTTTGGCTTCTGTGTTGTTATGGTGCTTATTCCAAGCCTGAAAATACATTTAATTTTTTTTAAAGCTGAGCTGTGTTGTCCAGCAAACCTGGGGAGTACTCTGATGAAATAGGTTAGATAGACAGATAAAGAAAACAGCTTTGCTTGGGTGTTCCCTTTATTATTTTGGGACAATACCTAATTTAGTACAGGGAACAAAAAAAAGAATCTGGTGTCCTGTGTAGGTGAAGAAGGGCATATAGTTCTGCACCCACGGGTGGATCAGCGAGAACAGGCGGGTGAGAAGGGGGGCAATTTGCAACAAGGACTTAGGACACCTCTCTGGAGTGGACCCCTCTCTTACCTTCTTGCTATAGTTGACCTCATACTTCCAGACACGGCCCAGTTGCCGCTGAGGTACTATCCAGGACAGGCTGAGGGTGCTGCTGCTGCGGCTCTCCAGATTCACCGACGTCACCCTGGGGGGCTCTGGTCAACGAACAATGAAGAGGTTAAAATGGCTGCTGCAACAGGTACAGACACCTCACACAACTCTAGCTAGGATGAATATAAGAATCCGTGTCATAAGGATACCAGCTGTCCAGATCAGATGTTTCATTTAATAAATTATTATTGTCCACTGTCTGAGTTCATTTAGTAAAATTAACTAAATTAATATCACAAATCTCAAAATGCGCTCATTTGTTTCAGGAACGCCTGTGACGCAAGGGTCACAGGATAATCCTTAACCAAAACACCATGAATTCACTCGAACACACCAATCTGCATCTGCACATACAACTCCTCTGGGATCCACGAACCCTTGACGTGCTGCGTGTGCAGGAGGTGCTCGAATGTTAAAGCCTGGACATAAGCTCCCAGTCACCATCAACATAGGAGCCTGCTCCAATCTAGGGGTGAGGGATCACAGGGGTGGGCGATAACAAAGGGTATGGCGACAGGAGTCTCTCCGTCTCTTACCTGTCTGGTTGACGCTGATGCTGGCGGTGCCCATGCTGCGACTGTTGGTGAAGCTAGACACGCCATTACGCGCCTCTACGGTGAAGGTGTAATTCACATAGGGCTCCAGATCGAAGACTGTCAATGTGGTCTCCTTTAGTCCCTGTGGTGTCTCGGAGTAGCGCACACTGGAATCGCAAGGGTAGCACTCCCGAGCATCAGATCGGCACTGCTCACAGGTGACTGTGTACGTTACGTCCTTACGGCCACCAGAGCTACGTGGAGGAGACCACTTCAGGTCTACCTTGGCACCCAAACCAACAGCGATTACACCATGTGGGGGTGATGGGGGACCTAAAGAGAGAAGAGGGTAAAAGTCATACTGAGACGTAGCCCAAATCAAAAGCGGGACAGTAAAGCTTTACCCAAAAACGCAACAGCCAATACGGCCAAGCGTGAAGAGTGCCACAGGGTAGGTGGGCAGAGGGCCAGAGGGCAGGCGGAAAGAGGGCCAGAGGGCAGGCGGAAAGAGGGCCAGAGGGCAGGCGGAAAGAGGGCCAGAGGGCAAGCGGAATGAGCGCCAGAGGGCAAGCGGAATGAGCGCCAGAGGGCAAGCGGAATGAGCGCCAGAGGGCAAGCGGAATGAGCGCCAGAGGGCAAGCGGAATGAGCGCCAGAGGGCAAGCGGAATGAGCGCCAGAGGGCAAGCGGAATGAGCGCCAGAGGGCAAGCGGAATGAGCGCCAGAGGGCAAGCGGAATGAGCGCCAGAGGGCAAGCGGAATGAGCGCCAGAGGGCAAGCGGAATGAGCGCCAGAGGGCAAGCGGAATGAGCGCCAGAGGGTAAGCGGAATGAGCGCCAGAGAGTATGCAGAAGAAAGCAAAGTATCAAGCAGAAGGGTGCCAAAGACCAAGTAGGAGTCCCAAACAGCGGACCGAAGAGTGGAGCTCAAAATAGAAAATAAAAAAAGCACAGAAGCAACAGAAAGAGAAGGCCATTTCACAGCAATAAATATGCTTTAGATAGGAGGTCCTGGGACTGTTCCACCGCAGTCTAGACGATGGGGACAGCGGAGTGTAACAAACTGAAAACTGGAAAAAAGAAAGCACTTACGAGTACATGGAAACGAAAGCGGATCCCCGGCAGCTCTAAAGTAGCCCTCCTCACATGGGCAGGATGTGGCACCAGAGGCAGAGGGCAGGGTGTGCAGCGGGCACTTCAGGCAGGCACTGTCAGACGCATCCGCCTTGAAGTGACTGGGAGGACAGGCTATGGAGAGAGAAAGTGACAGTCTTAGGGCAATGATGAACATCACATTAGATTCAATGCCATGGTCATTCAAGCCGACCTTTAACCCTGGGTGAGCACAGAATGCCTATGTACATCAGGAAGCATCCACCTGGGATGGAGCTCGCACTACATAAATTCAGCATGAAATATTTTCACTACGAAACAAGTATTTTAACTGTGTCACTGTTCATATTTATGACTAGATATTTTTATTGATTTTCTCTTGCACGAGAAGCGTAAGAATTAACAGTATAAAAATAACATATTGATGAACATACATTAATAAAACATAAAAGCTCTGGTATGCCCACAAACAGGGTCGGTGCAGTGACTGTTACTGCTCTAGACCAAATTAAATGTGTAGCCCCGCCGTGACACTGGAAACCTGTGACTTACATTGTAAGGCGCCTCCTGCTGGTGGCACCCGAGGAGTCTGGTAGTCTTGCCCTGAGCTGGAACAGGTCTTAGGCTTCAATGAAGGGAGTGCGATGATGACATTCCCTACAGTTTACATTAGCTGCAGCCCAGGGTTGTCTTTCTAAAAGCATTATTGACAATCGCTGCATATTTTCTGGTTACAGCTGCATCCACAAGGGGTGAAGTATTCATGAGAAAAGCGGTCTGTTTGAAGAGCAGTCGCTTGTATAGAAACAGTGCAGAAATCCCCGCAGGGCAATAAACACAAATGTCATTATTCAATAATAAGACACATTTTAGATTTTATTAGTGCGCTTAAAACAATTTTTTTTTCTTTAAGGAAGCTACGCCTCGCCACTACAGAAGCCGGACAGAGCCTTATTTAACCTTATTTAACCCACTCACCACAGGGGAGCGCCCTGACGTAAGACGTTTTCAATACAAGGCAGTGGGCCGAGTTCTTGCACCAGAATAGGGAGTGACAGTTCGAGAGAAAGACCAACTTGTCTGCCTCTCAAGTACAGCCGGGACAGGAGGGGGAACAGGGCGTTGCCAGCTCATAGGTCTATTGCCCTTTTAACGTCGATAAAAGCGAACCTGGCTCAGGCTGTAGCATAGTCAGTAATGTATAATTTCCGATCCATTCAATGATTTGTAAAGGCTATTTTGGGGGTACGGAATCAGGCCAAAAGCCCAGTTAAAAATAATTTGTCACATTCTGCAGTTTTCCTCACAGCAGGTAACAGCTGGTGCCCGGTGGGAGGGTGTCATCCCTTCGGTCTAGTTTAAAAAAAAAAGGCCCGACACCCCCTACCTTTCAGCCGTTTGAATGGGGAGTAGACAGAACCTGTTGTAAACCCTGCCCCCAGCTCGAGCGCACAACGCCCTCCCCACACTCCGAAGACAGGAGCTGGCTGAGGCCAGGGGACAACCACGGTGTTCACTGCGCCATCCGTCCCCAGAATGAACAACCGCACAGGGACGCGACCTGCTGATCCCGCTAGCACTTCCGGGTTAGAGGCTGTACTTTCCTGGCCAGGAAACTCTCTCAGCTGTGCAGGTCTTGGGCAGCGAAGCAAAAATGTCACTAACTGTCCAACCTGTGAGAAGCTGTCACTTCACAGCACATGGCCACACTTTTTTTGGACTGACCACCAGCCCCACACCATTTGCGAGGTATCGCTCCCTCCCAGTTCTTCAAAGGCAGGCAAGGTTTTCCTCTCGGACAGTCCTGTCACTCACAGTCACGGGTGGCCTGCGCCTGGGGTGAGGGGAGCGTGAAGAACAGCTTCTACCAAACAAACCACGAGCAGACAGTTTCTGAACTTCCAAACACGAAAGCAATACTCCACGGTGTAGCTGTCGAGTCATTCAACGGGTCCAGAAAGAAGCCCTCCTCTTCAATTACTGATTTGAACTGTACACCATTCTGGTTACCCTATTTATACTGTTACCACCAACATGTCTTTATCCTCCTGGAAATGTAGCTTCTAGAACAGGGCACAAAACCTCATATTTACCCTCTAAGAAGTAACTAGCCCTCTGGCCTACTTAACTGGTCCCATCACTCTGACTGAAACCCTCCGAAAAGGATGTTTTGATAATAATGCGAAGAATGAGGTCTCCATATCTGGATAAGACTCGGGAGAGCTTCAGACGATGTCCACAGTGGGAAACAACCTCCATTTTGCTCCAGTTTATTCCACTCCATGTTCAACCTCAGATGTTCAGGTCACTTGAGGTGTTCTTCCTTAATCAACTCTCTTCTTACAGGGCATAAATTCACACCCGTGCAGGGATCCCTGGGATTTCGGAGTGTAAAACAGTAGAATTGGTGATTAACTAAATAACATGCCCTCTGCTCCGAAAGGTCCCACCTTCAGCCATCATCTTAAAGAAGGAGCCTCATCTTGTGCAATTTTCAGTTTGTTGCACCCCCCATACAGATTTGCAGAGGCAGTCCTTGTCACCTAATTCTGACATACAATGATCTGCTTCCTGCTCATGCACTGGTCCATGAAAGAGGGCACATAAGCCCATATATTGGGTAACACTGCCGTCCGGTGTCAAGCAAGGTACTCATGTTCGCGAGAGGAGATACTGATTTCCCTTTGATTAACAAGTACCAATAGTATGGAAGTGACTTCACCTGCTACGCAAGTGTCTGAGGACAGAAGGGGATCCTCTCTAACACTTCCTGCTCCATTTTCCCAGCATGCACTAGGAACTACTTGCTGCTTAGTCACTGTCCCTGCAACCAGGAAAGGATCAGCTTGGACTTAAGGGTAATCTGCCTGGAGGATCCAGGACTGACTTAAACTAGGGTGTGAGCAAATATGCAAGCACAGGTCGTCACGCACACACGTTCTCACGGAACTACAACACGTGGGAAGAAGTTATCAAAGAAAAATACGCTCTCTTGGTAAACAACCAAACACTGGTACGCAACCACCTATCTGTGACTCCAGCGGAAAAACCTCATCAGACCTGGGTGAACACAGGACTAGCTGTGACAGATCCACTCCGACCACCCTTATCCACACCAGCAGTGTCTACAGGCCGGCCATGTCCCCATTTCTGGGTCACCTGATGCATGCAGGCCAATCCTTGAAAAACTGCCTATCGTCTATGCACGGATTCCCAATTACAATTTTTTTACAATTCTAAAGCATCCCTTTCATTAGTCTATGTCAATCAGCAGGTGGTTGAAGGGGGGGGGGTTGTAGCCTCTATACACAGCCACACGAGAGAGAGCTACTGAGATAGAGACAGTTTGGAGGGGAGGGAGGGGAATAATGGGTCTATTCATTAGGTTCACAAAAGTGCCAATGTACCATATGCACAGAATTTAAAAGAGGACTTAGACCTGTGCGTGAAGGTGGGGTGGCAACGACCATCCAATATCTGCTGTGTGGAGGATGGGGGTCCTTGCACACACAGCTCCAACCTAGAAATGGAATCACAGCCCCTGGGCGATTTCAGCAAAATAGTGATAGCTTATTAATTGTATGCCAGTAACACAGCTGTTCCTCAAGTGCACAGGCACATCTAAAATAACTTTACCTTCCCTGCTCCTCCCCCCTAGCCACAGGGGTGGTTTCACTGGTCCTAGCCCATGAGGTCTGCCTCCAAGACCCATAATAAGATGGGGCTTTACTCGGGCAGATGTCCAACAACACACAACACTGAATGAACCAAGGCCTAGCAACCCGGCAAGCAGCATCTCCGGTGTAGTGCAGAACCATTGCTACTACTATCGGGCGCAGGTGCGAAGAGCCTCATACTAAAAACAGCCTAGAACAGGCAAGTGTGACTTCCACAAGTGAGAAGGAATCCTTGCCCCAAATCCAGGCTTTACTGAACCACTTCAGAGTCCGCCCAACAACACAATCTTTCTTACGTTTGGAGTAACTTTTACGTTTCCAAGGATGGCTCAAAGAAACCACCCTTCTCCCGTGCACTGCTGATTAAAGCATCCTTCCTCTCAATGCCTCCAACACTAACAGCCCCCTTCATTAAGCAAACTTAATAAAGCTAGCCGATTCACTACATTGTGCAAAGGAAAGGAGACATTATAATCCAAATTTCAGCCAACCCCACCTCCTCCCAAGAAGAAATGCCTCTTAATTCACTGCTGAAGTCTAGTCCACTTAGCTTCTGTTGACAGAGGCCCCATATTCCCCGCTTTCGTCTTTCTTTCTTGGAAGGGGGTGGGGGGCTGGCAGGAATAAGTGACAAGAGCTGATCCCCGTTTTCCCAGGATAGATTGGTGGAGGGGTCTGCGAGGCCTGTTGACCCCCATTCAGCGGCAGACAGGCACACACAGGAACAAGTGTAGGGGATTAGGAAGATGAATGGCGTAGAGGGGGGCGACAATGGCGGAGGCAGGGGAGGGGGCAGCACGTCGGGGGGAGACCGCGGGCACGGGAGCGTGTGAAGGATGGATACGGGCATCTGTCAGCAGCGCGAGAAGGGGCGACAGGACTCGAATGATGAGGGACAGCTGGTGGCAGCCCCCGTTAGAATGCTGACACCAGCGGCCCCTCCCTTCCAGGAGACCCGAGACAAACCCCTGCAGTGTACAAACACAGCCCCGAGACGCAGAACACCAACACTCCTCATCAGCCAAGGACTGGTGCTGTGTCCTTCCGCAATCCTGGCCCTGCAACATAATCCCTGTTCTTCTTAATGCCAACCCTTCACACCTACGGAATAACCTGCCTGCCCCTTCCAGAAGCCGCACTGCCAGGCACTGAAACACCATCATTGCCCCTCTAAATTCCAGATACTGGCCCTTTTCAGAATCCTGCCATTGCACTGTCCAGAACACACCAATGCAGGTGACCGCATCAACAGTATCCATTGGTACTCACTCGAATGTCCATGCACCAGTGCGCATGCGCGTTTCACTCACTGGGATGCAGCTGCTTCACGCAAAGGCAAGAAGCCAGGCTGCTCCCCCCAATAGGATTACAGTAGTGTAGGCTTTACACCACAGGAAGGCAGAAGCTGCAACCCCGAAGGAAGGAAGCACTGGATCGTGGGCCGCCATTGTGGGCCAATTGCGCCACTTTCATGTGGAAGCGTGAACTTCCGCTTCAGCAGTCCCCGGGCAGGAACCGCTTCACAATGGCCACCGTCCCTGGGGCAACTGAACCACCTAGTCACAATGGCAACCCCCCTGTCCAATGTCGCATTGTAAAAAACGGATTGATGGTTCACTCTCAGCAGAGAGTCGTGTAGATTGTGCACTCCCGATTACTTAAGTTGTACAAATTCACAAGTTACAGGTGATCAGCGTGCACGCTTTCTGAATGCCTGCATAGCATGAGCTGTATATGTGTAAAGAGTTGCCCACTGGAACTTGGCCTCTTTACACATATTTACTCTCTAAATATATGACTATGCATGGTGACTGTCCTGCAAGCACAAATGCACTAGTGTGATACAGTGGACACAGCAGAGTAAGCCTTACTACAGAGAAACCAATTCTATGGATATCAAAAACACAATAGAACAGTCTAAGTTGCTGTGAAGCAAATATGATAACCACCTCCCAACATTTCTAATTCAGAACTTTTTTTCCCCCCTTTCCTTAGAAGGCATACACTTGATAATCTTCGCTGGGCAAGTCCTTCATAGACAAGGTATATATACACACATGGCTCGGCATTTGACTCACCGACCAGGTCTACCTGTTAGGGCAGCCATCCTAAACGCAGTGTTATTCGCTATCAAGGTAGTCACTTTAGAAAGCACCATTCTTCCTGCCTAGATAGAAGCTTCCATAACCTAATTAGGAAAGCAGTCTCTTCAGGGACAATTTCACCGGTCACTTTCAAAGTAAGATCAGAAGGAAGGCAGACTCTTTCTAGGTTTTTTGGGGCTCAGACAGATATAGTCAGTCACAGAAAGAGATCCTGTTTACATCTGGATGTTTAACAAATTCCGCCCAATGTCGGTGTCCAACTGAAAACCAATGCAAAGTTTCATGTGGACAGACCTGCTCTTTTTGTGGGCTAACAAAGGACCAGATTCCTATAAAACAGCTCCTGACCACTAGACACCAACAAGCTCAAGTGGCTAACATACAAGGTTTTTCTCTTTGCCAAGAATCCAACTCTTGTGGTATTCAATTCTCTTTTAAACTCAGTGATCCTTGCATGCAATACCTGTCCTGTTGCCAGGAGAATTGCCACCCCTCAGAATCTCTTTGCTGCCTGGAGCTCTGCAACTGCCCCAAACCGGAACTTCTTGGCTCTGCTACTGCTGACCTACCAAGCGAGAAGTCATCCACTCTGGCAGTTCAAAGGACATGGCTAGCAGCAGAGCAAAGTAAGGGGCGGGGCTTATGATTGGGGCAGCGTTCATCAGGGAAAGGCAGACTGCCCATGGCTAAGTCAAAGCACATCACACGTTGACATGTAGGATCACACGCCGACATGTAGGATCACGCACTGACATGTAGGATCACGCGCTATATAGGATCACGTGCTGACATGTAGGATTACGCACTGACATGTAGGATCACGCACTGACATGTAGGATTACGCGCTGACATGTAGGATCAGGCGCTGACATGTAGGATCAGGCGCTGACATGTAGGATCAGGCGCTGACATGTAGGAACAGGGAGCATATGTTCTGGCATACAAACCCATATTACTCAACTGGCATCAAACTCCCACATCTCCAGGCACAGCACTTTGCCGACATATTCATATATTTATACATGTTATAAATTGCACATCCCATCCTACAGCCCTAGGGACATTAAAATCAGAGCCTAGCAGTAGCTCGGATATTCTTAACTTTGCATGGACGAATTTTGAGCGGAATTTTGTACAGAGTGATAAGTCAACTCGCACAATATTTAAGACTGCACTCATTTTAACATGTCTGAGAGATCTCTCGATCTGTTCTTATTTTAATGGGCCTTGTTTTAACACAATTACTTTATTGTAATGTCCGTGTTATTTATGCTACTTATAGGATTTTAAGTAATCACATAATAAATCTTTGATTGGTTGATTGATTACTGTTCAAAGTCTGAACCACTCCGCTCCCTTGAGCTCTGCCTTTTTCCAGCCCAGATTCCCTCTGCTCCATGGAGCGGTGTCATTACCCCAGCCCGGTGGCACAGCTGCTAAGCTTTGCCCAGGCCCAGCCTTCCCCACTGCCTGGCAGTCTGGCCAAGCCACTAAAATATGCATAGCATCAGCAGGAACCACGCTCCCCTCCCACCACATACTAATAAAGGGTTTATTGCATTTTTCAGAAACCATGTTGACACAAGATTATATAACGTGCCATAAATTTATTAAAACGTTCTGTTGCCAACGCTTCTGAATAAACGGTTCGCAAATGAAGGCAATTTTCCTGCTCCGTTGTTTGCAAAGCAACGTGCTTAAAAGGAACCAAGACCCGCCCACTCTGCCGACACCACCGTCCTGGCAGAGGCAGAAGAATTGCTCTATGAGTGACATTGATACTGGGCGGGGCAGCACAAGCAACACAGGCAGGATGTGAAGCGTCAGTGTCTAGCGTCTGACTGGTGATCACCGAGTGCGAAACTTGCAGACAAGTGCTTTTAATTTCCACAGGGCCAACTCAGCCTTTCATTCTCCTAAGGTGGATAAACAGGATAACCTCTGCTAGCAATAGCTATGACTTAATAGCTAAGGCACGATAACAGTTTTGGAGTCTGTGCTTTAAGTAGGCATCGCGGCCACTGGCCAATGAGGTAGGTGTTCCTGCGTGCTACATCAATAATGGTGGCTTATGGAAATGTCGCGCCCCCATCCTACAGTGAGCTGTGATTTCGCCAGCAACGCTAGGTAGTCAAAAGCACGAGGACGGAAACATCCAGAATGAGCCAAGGTCCCGGGCTCGGCCAACAGGAAGCGAGGGAATGTCGGGACACTTCCGAGGCGGATGAGATGGTATCGGTCCCGGATGAGTGTTGGAAGGCGCGGAAGGAGGGCCTTCTAGGGACGTCCGGAGCCCGCAATCAAAGGCGGTGCGTCATGGGAGAATATCTCCTATGGAAAGATGTGTCACGCCATTACAGCCTCGCTTCGAGACCCCCTTACGCCCGCCGACGCTCACCCCGGAAGTCTTACTGTAAAACTACCCCTTTGGACAAATTACTTCAAAGGCAAAATATTCGTTCATTAGTGAACCTGTGTCACAGGATAGTAATCCCGAGAGCACTCACCCAGCCCCCTCCCCCACCGACAAAAACGTGCCACAAAGGAAACACTCGGATCCACAAGAAAGAATGCTTTGACAAAAGAGCAAATCACACCCTCAAAGAAAGAAGAATCTCGTACTGCAAGGAAATAATACCAAGAAAGAAGCATTTCGAGAAGAGCAAGAAATGACTGGGTGATGCGTTCATTCTGTAAATGACACTAAAACGACACAGATCAAAACTTGAATTTGTGGTGCTCCAGGCAAAGTGACCATATGCCACCCTGTAGCCAGACAACAGGACCACAGTGGATGCTCTTATGGAAAACTGGTGCCACCTGGTAGCTGGCGGCCTAGGCAGCTGCCTCGAGAACTGGAGGAAGAGGGGCAGACGGAGAAGACTGCAAGCTGGGCAGGTGGGCCAAGCAACCCCAGGAGCTAGAGAAATAGCAGTGCCAGCGTGGAAGTACTGCTGAGCCCCGAGTGGGGGTGCCAGCAATGTGGTAACGGAAAAAAGCCTTCGCCCCAGCCTATGAGCCCATCCAAACTCTAATTGCAGAGCGGAGAGCAGGATGCAAGGGAACATTCAGGGACGGAGGCCAGGACTGCTACTGGAACAGGGCCATAGAGATCAAGGAAGAGGCAGGAGGAAGTAAGATGAGGGAGCCAGGCTCAGAGGAGAGGGAGGGAGGAAGAAAATGTGACGGAGAGCCACAAAGGAAAAGAATGGGAAAAAGAGGAACGAGAATGGGAGGCTAAGCAAATAGGAGAGGGAGCGAGATGTCCTGTGGCTCAACAATATCCGAGTTAGAACAAAGAAGTGGAAAGTATAAGTTTACACAACGCTTACAATAATTGTAAACAATGTAAACAGCCTATATGGCCCGGGAAAAGCAAAAGCAACAGTGCTAGTCCTCGATAAACACTGAAAGCCAATACGAGAATACATAGGTTAGCAGGCTGTACCAGGAAAGCGAAGGCAACACTTAGGTGAGCTCTGACATTTGCAAGGCAAGACACACTTTGCTAGGGAAAGACCAGAGAATAACTCCGCTAAGTTTAAAACGGTCAGCAAGGCATTCCAAAAAGAATGACATGGAAGCTAGGCATGGCAGGGGAAACTCAAAACTAAGACAAGGTGAGCCAATAAGGGTCAGGTAAACCAAAACCCAATAGCACCACAGAGAACTAGGAACATTAACTGGCTTGGTACGGCTGTAGGTATAAACCCGTAGGTTAGGTAAAGCAACATGAAAGGGTGATCCACGCTGAAAATAGGACAGATGGAAATTATTTATATCTCGAACACTCCACATTGTAATTTGGCACATTGTATTAGGAGTGGCAATACAATGTGGGCTGGTAGAGAAGTCCACTGTTACACTTAGTGTTGCATGGGTAAGTATAGGTAATTGTGTGACAAGACAAATCACACCACTCTATTGGTTTGTGCACACAATTATAAGGAATGGCCAAGGAGGATGATAACAGCAGAATGTAGTAGCCCGGTGCAGAAGCAAAAGTGCAGTCACATCCTATTGCTGGATGGCACAAAGTGGGATTTAGTCCACAGATTTGGCAGGAACTTGCAAGCCTACTGCATTCTGCGTACCTGACCAGAGTAAGAGTATGCTCGCTCGCGGCTGGGATACCAGGTTATAAGACCACACCAGATGTAGTCTATGATGCAGCGAGTGGACAGCGGAGGAGCAAGATGGCTGCATTGGTGGGACTGTGGTGTGTGCAGGGTTGGGAAAAGGGTACAGTCATCATAATGAACACCGTGTGTCAAGGACTACTGATAGCCACTACCCCCAGCAACTACTGGCCACCTAGAATTTCATAAAGACTCAGGGCAATGAAATTAACTCCTGTCTCGGACACCTGGCCTAGCACACACCTGCCTGAATGGCATCAGTTCTAGAGCAGAGGTCACACTCCCAAAACTACCCCTGGTGCAGAGTGGTACATAATACTTTTATGTGATTTGTAAAAAAATCATAAAAGGGTGGAACTTACCACCATGCGGTCAACATTTGCATCTTTAAAACAATACAAAGTAAACGACAAGTCGGAATTAAAAATAGTAACGTAAAAGTACACAAACTTTGCAGAGTTGATCTAAGAAGGAAAGTAAAACTTAAAAGAGTTGTGTAAGTTGGATCACATTACACTGTTTAACTCAAAAGAATACTTGTAATATACTAGTGAGTTGAGGGAAGAATATCCATTGAGCAAAATAAAGAAGGGTCCGTGACCGGCTATGGCCAAGCCGGTTATCCCGAGTCCTCTTTGGTTGGTACCTTGTTTTCCAGCTCTTGGGCGGTATGCTCCAGAAATTTTATAGTATTACAGGATAATTGGATCCAAGACCCACTAAGACATTTAATAACTGCCGCCCTGCAGGTTCTCACCTGAGCGTCTCTTAAAAGTGGTAGCAGGAGCGTTTTCCTTAGTTTCTGGAGTGCCGGACATATGCATATTAAATGCAGTAGTGACTCCGCGCCGTTTCCAGAAAGGCGACAGTCGTGTGTTGGCCACGACCGTAGCCATTTGGGGGTGAGGTCTTTACTCGAAAAGCAACCCAGCCTTAACAGGCTTAATTTCCTTTTGTGGTAGTCCCTGAAGCAGTCTTGCAGATATGGATGGGGTTTCAAATAGGTGTATGATGGCAAGACAATCCAGGCGTGGCTTTAACCAGCCACTGCAGCTTTGTCCATTAGTAGTGACGCTTGTTTAATTGCTTTGTTGGTTAACTGTTTGAAAGCGGTGTAAGTCATGGGTAAAAGCCAGGATTCTTCTAATGCTAACGCATGAAGCGCTTGCCTAAGGGACTTGTATATGGAGTTGGAAAGCCCTGCCTGTTTTTCGACTTCTAGCCAGCACAGATGAGCCAGGGAGTGATCTTCTGCGTCCCTCATTCGCCAGTAGTATTTGGCAAGGGCTCCGTGTCTTGCCGGAAACTGATTTGTGAGACCATATTCCAAACGTATTTGGGCTTGGGAAATGTGACGCGGAATTGAAAAAAGTTTTTTGAACAGGCTGGATTGGGCGAGATTTAGGACTGTAGAGTCTCGGGTTGCCATCAACTCAGAGCCGTATGTGAGCGATGGCAGGAATTTAGCAGCTACAATCTTTAAAATATGGCCAGTGGAATTTCCCCGTAGATGTTTTTGGACGGTTTTAAAGGCAAATTGGAGTTGTTTGACTTTTGATTTCCCTTGTTCCAAGTGCTGTTTGTACTTTAACTTATGGTCCAGTAAGATGCCCAAATATTTGTATTGGTCTACCTGAGTTAGTGTGGTGGAGTTTATCTTCCAGACAAATTTTTGTCTTTTCTTGCGAGAGCCGGAGAAGCATAGGATGTTTGTTTTTTAAGATTTATTGTTAATTGCGCATTCGAGAGATACAACGCAAGTTTGGAAATCATGCGTTGTAGGCCGAGAGGAGTTTGTGACAGGAGCACAATGTCATCTGCGTATTGGAGACTCATTATGGGTAGATTGCCCAGTTTTGGTGGATCTCCCTGGATAGAACGTAAGTCACTTTCTAGGTCCGCGGTGTAGATGTTGAAGAGGCAGGGAGCCAATACGCAGCCTTGCTTTAAGCCGTTAAGCGTGCAAAATTTGTTTGTCAGGCATCGGCTGTCTCCTTTTTTCACTTGGACCCATGTATGTGAATAAAGCTCTATAACTGCACCCATTAGCTTTAGCGGCGCACCCCAGGCTTTCATTTTAGCCCAAAGTTTGGATCTGGGGACTTTATCGAATGCCACTTTTAGGTCCAGAAAACATGTGTACAGCGAGTTAGAATTGTCAATTGCCTTTTTAGCTAGGAGGGTTATCGCGGATAAGTTAGTAAGAGTGCCCATCCCTGGGCGGAAACCTGTTTGTGTTAGCGGGATTAACCCTATGCTGCTAACCCAAGCTTCCAGTTCTACCAATAAATTTGACGCGTAGATCTTAGCCTCCACATCTATTAGGGCTATCAGCCTGTAGTTGTTAGGGTCTGAGCGGGACCCAGATTTATGTATTGGGTGTAAGATGCTGCCCCTCCACGATTCAGGAATGTTCCCGGTCCTTAGACTGTGATTGAATAAGGGGAGTAGAGTAGTTGACTGGCCCAGAACGTGGGGTCTTTCCTGAATAAGGCATTGGGAAGACCATTTGGTCCAGGTCCTCCGTCCGCTCTCATTGATTTTATGTTAGAAACCTGCATAGGTGTAATCAAGTCGGTTTTTCCTGTGTACTTTGTTGTTAATGGTTCACTGGTAACTTTAGGATCAAAGGACTTTAAATCTGCTGTTGTTCTCGGGCTTGACGGGAGAGTCTCTGGGGGAGACTTGGCTTTGTTATCTGTGAATGTATCGTGCGTGGAGTTGTATAATAAGTCAATGTGGCTGCACCAAAGCTGGTCTGTCAGGTCTGATTTAAACTGCCGATGTTTGCCGTTGAGCAAAAAGTTTATTTTTGACCAAAAGTCCTTTGAATTCTGCAACTTGCTTGCATGGAGTATAGTGCTCGCTAGTTTTTCCTTATATATTCGCTTGGCTCGATTGGTCTCTCTTTTTAGCTCTTTTTTTAAGGCTTCAATTGTTTTCAGAGTTTGTTGTGAAAAATGAGGTTCCATCATGCGTTCAGCCCTAAGAAATGCATTAGTCTTTTTAGTTGTCGCAGTTTTGGGGTGAACCATTTCCCTCCACTGTTTCTTATGGTTTTTTGTCCTCTGTGGTTAGATTGAAACTGGTGCAGAGTGAAGAACGTTTCACTGACTAATCAGGAGGCAGCCTCAGCAGTCACTCACGAGGGCTGTCGAGGGGTCCTTTACAAACATGGACTGCTAGGGAAGGGTTGCTGGGACCCCAGAGAGCAGCTCTTAAGAATACACTGGGCAAAGCTTTAAAACGGTACCCAGTGGAAGCATGTACATCTTAAACAAACCAGGACGCATAGAAAGTGCAAACCAGGCCTGAGCCAGCTCGAGATTTTAGAATACCCTATTCTAGACAAATCAACCTACTTTCACTACAGAACGCTGTACATGAAGTGCACAGAGATTAATTATCTAGATCATGAATTACAGCACATCACCTATTACACTGTCCCAAAGCTTCAGTCTTTGGGGCCCACCCTCAGCTCAGCCTCCTAGCCTCAGAGGGCACCTTGGTTCTTTACTGCAGAGGAACCGTAAAATGATCTTGCTGGTTCACCTAGACTTCTATCTGAGACTGAACTTTTACTGTCCGTCCTCCCCTTCTCCACCATGCTACCCATACTCCCCGTTCTGCCCAGAGTATCATATTTTGTAAGTGGTGATCAGAGACGAATTGGCTCAAAGTTAACAAATCACTGTGAAATTAGGTAAATGCAGTTGACCGTGCCAAATCAATGTATACAGCGGTGGCATATCGCTTTACATTGCATTCAGCAGTTCCAGACCAGCGTGCATGCCAGTGGGCAGGGTTAAATCACCGCTGATTAAAATGTGCAGCGGTATGTCATTGTATGTGTAGAATGACATTACTGCACATTCAAGTGTGCAGTATAAGCAGATGTCATCGCAGTATACTCCAGACATGCGTGACAGACTGGCCGTTCCAAAGGACAGTGGCCCATCAGTGTGTATTCCAAGAGCCACCACTACAACAGTTAGTTGTACATCTACATTCCAGTAGACAGTGATAGTTCATTTGCTGTTCCACTGGGCAGTGACAGAACACTGGCTGTTGCAAAGGGCAGAGCTAGGTCAGCGGTTGCTCCTGTGTGCACCTACAAATCCCTGTCGGTTGGTTATGTGCGCATGCGCCTGCCCCTAGAGTCTGATTGGAGCACCTCTACCAGCCGCTCCAGTCTCGTGCACCAGGAAGTGGCGGAGCAAGCCCAGGCACGAGGCCCCTCCACCCACTACAAACCTGTAAAATGTCGAACACGGCACCTGGTGCTGTGGAAACTCCTTCAAGTAGCCGGCTTCCTGGCCCGAGGGGCCTGCGTTCGTGAGGGCTCAATTACAGCTGGCGAAACTGCCAGAGCCAGGTAGAGGCACCTGTCTAAGCTCACACAGAACGCCTGTGTCTGAGCCATGACGCACCAACGTGAATGTTTAGGCACTTTACAACTCTACGGTTTAGTGTTGTGCTCGGGAAAGTTCGACGCCGAGGGGCGATGGTAAAACCGTGATACACCGCGGCCGAGGCACATCTAGGCTGATAAAGGAAAGGAAAAAAAAAAAAAAAAAAGAGGGTGACAGAACAAAAACTCCACGTCGACAACTTGTGAACTTGGAAGAGGCAGTACAACAATCGGCCACCAGGAAGTGGGGCCTTTACCCCCTTCTATCCGATGGGGAAACGGCCCGGTAGCAACAGGAAGTGCGTCACAGGGTGGGTCGGTCGGCAGGCATCCGATGACGCGCTGCCTGCGGCTGACCTCGCAGAGTTAAGTGTGCGAGTGTTTCAAGGAACTAAAGTCACAGTCCATGGGGTGGGCATGCCCACTGGAGAAGCTGTAAGTACGAGGGGAAAAATTGTACCTCAGAGGGACGGGAGACTGGGGAGGCCTGGTAAAGAAGTAATTAGGTCAAGAAAAGGCCGGGTCACTTGGGCAGGGGGCGTGACTGGCGGTATTGGAACCAACCCGACGCCCACCTCAAACTGGGCATACAGGTTTAGACTGTGCAGGGTGTGCGGGGAGGGATTGTGAAACAGAAAGGGAGGACTGAAGGGGAGAACTGGGTGAAGAGGAAAATTATCGAATGAGGATGGAAAAAAAACGCCTAAAGAGGAGTGATGAAGGAGAGAGAAATATTGTCTGGCGGGACAAGGACAGAGCTGCAGAATGAAATATGGCGACACCACACCTAGCCGTGACCTCGATTTAGCTCCTGCTCAGTGGAAGGCCTCACCCAGAGCCCTGGGGGTGAGCACAGGCCCCAGAGCAGGTTACGGGTCAGGTCTAAAGGTGCACCAGACACTCGTGGTACCGGAGGCTCCTGTTTTGTTACACTATCTCCGCCTTGGGTCCAAAGCCTGACGCTCCTACTTGGAACTAGACCGCTCCATATCTCCAACCCACAACCCCCGACCTCCGCCTTTCTTCACAGACCGATTTTAAGTCAAAGAAAAAAAATGAAATATTGATGCATGTTCTGAGAACACTTGTATTGCCAAATACAAGCAACGCATTATACTACAACATGAATTGTACAGTTTGTAAGGAGAGGAATGCAGTGGGGCGGTCACGGCTTCCTCAGTGAAATGAAGATGCCTTAGAAACGGTGAACTAATGCGGGTGTAAATTCGACAGCACACATGCACACCAGAGTTTTAGCGGTGCCGAGCTCGCTCTAATTGTAATGGTATTTATATAGCTCTTACTTCCGCCGACGAGGAGTCGATGCGCTTTACGCCGTGCAGCACGCGGCTCCAGAGATGAACTGCGCAAGCAGCAGGCTGCAGCAAAGTGAAATAGCCTCGTCCTGTATACCGACGCGGCCCACCCCCGCCCCGAACCCCCTGCATCCTTCAAACACACACACCCCTCCTCAGCCCTCTTCATTATCTGCAGCCCCTTCACCAGGGCACATTCCTCAGCACTGCGCTCACCGGGGAGTTACCACCGAGGCTCCATCTGCCGGGCTGGGACAGAGGGCCATTGTAGCAGGGGAGTTGGGGGTGGGAGATGTAAGGGGGGGGCATGGAAAGCGGGGGTGGGGACCCACGTGTCTCCAAGGAGCTCATCCTTCTAGCCAAACAAGTAAATGCAAAATCTACTGGAGACAAAGTAAACAGAAGGCGACGTCCTACGGAAGCTGGTAAGCAAACCCAGAATCACCCCCCTCCGGGGATACACAGGCTGGTTTATGTATGCATTCTTATAGGCCTGCATCTCTAGGCGGGCGGGGGTGGGGGGGGGGTCGTCACTCTACACTACTGTGGCGAGAATTGCGATTGACTTGGCCCTATTCCAACAAGCCATCCACAGGCAGAGGGCTCTTTGTAATTGGTCTCTCTTTGGTGACCCCCGTCACCTGTGAACAACAAGAGATGCTCAGAACAGTAATTCTGCTTGTATAGATACCTCCTGGCAAGGCAGACCCTGTGGCAGCTGTCAGTAAATATACCGCACACTAGCAGAACACATTTTTACCGACCACCACCTACACATGGGCAGTCCTTGTATAATTCAGCAGAAAAACTCCCAGAAAAATAGCAACATTTTTTGGGGTTTGGGATCTTTTTAAAAATCTTTCCACAATACAAAAATCACGAGGATTTTCCAAAAGCACGGTTTACTCCTGAAAATTTTAAATTAGGAATGTAAGCTCTGACCAGGCTATGCACACGTGGGCACACAGCCTTGCCCCCTGGTACTGTGTGGCCTAGGTACAAGCAAAGAGCCTGGAGATTTGTCTGAAAGGGATACTTACCTTGTTAATGGATTCAGAAAAGAAAAACCTCTATAATTACCGAACCATATTGGGCTGGGGGTTTATATACATATACACATATTGTTCCTTATACTTGCATAGGTATTCCATTAAGAGGGAGAGGCAGTACATTCTAACAATTTTCCAACCAAACCAGTGTTGGCGTCAAGTGGGATGTCTCTGTGCAGTGGTTCGGGATGCAAGGCCTTTGTTTAACCTGCGTATGCTAGGATACTCTTGCCCTTCCGGGGAGAGGATACTCACGCCCTTCAGAAAGATTGAGGTCGGTGTGAGTAAGAATCTTTCCAGTGCAATGTTTGCCCAAAGGCTAGGGTGTGACCAGATTTTGAGAGGCAAAATCTGGGAGAGGCCCTACACAGAACATAGAAGTAGGACTAAAGGCAGACTATGATCAAGGTATATAGCCGACCTATCCCGGTTTTGCTGTAGCCTTGTAAGTATATCATGCCACATCTCTCCAACAGAAGAAATCAGAGGCCAGAGGGGAGTCCACTGAGAAGGACACGCTTTATTTGGCAATACCCAGTGGCGGCGGATGCATTTCGGCAGTAAGCCTTCCTCAGCGCCCTGCACTGCGTGGAGCTGTCTCTCGTTTTTCACGACCTGCTGTTCAGTATTGAATTCACATGCCCTTAAATCTCCTCCTACCTACAATGATTGATTCAGCACACCCGTTGGACGTTGCGGTAAATGCACAAACTGCAACTCCCACAATGCATTATGTTCATGCATCTGGGCTGGCGGCATGGTGGGAAGGAAGCAAAACACGTAGGTGTAAGTATACATGTACTTTTTTATATATAAATACGGCACACGTTTACAAGGCTACATAACCTTAGCTGTGGCAGGACCTCCACCCTCAGCACCCCTGCCCTCCTACCAACTCTGTCTCCCCTCTGCTAGGAGCATGCAACAGACCTCCAGTGCCACTGGAAGAGAAAGATTAATTACAAAAGTTAATTCAGAAGACGCAAAGAGTCTTCAATTTTGCTTAGCATGAGTTGACATTTGTCACAAAAACTGGGGTATGTATTTAAATTCACGAAAAGTGTTGGGACGCCCGGACAGTCCTCTGAAAATTGGTACTGTTGGGGAAATCCGGAATGAATGTCTGGTCACCCTACCAGAGGACCCGTGTGCTCGTTCTCCTAGAGGTTCTAGCTCGGTGTGCTCGTTCTCCTAGAGGTTCTAGTTCTCAGGACTCCAGAGATGGATGGATATAAGCAGATAATCAGACATGTACACACGTATCCAGGGATAGATCAACAGAACAAGGCACAGTTCTGCTCTCATATTACAAGCCCAGCCTAAATAGGACACTTTTTAATTCTACACCCTCACAAACAGGGCACTCTTCACCATGCTGAAGTGTTCCTGGAGAAGAGTAAGTGCTTTACTGATCAATGTAGGTTACTGAGCACCACTGGATTATGACATTCTCAAAATCACCAATAAAAATGGAAACTAATGTTATCAACATTTGTTGAATGTAAGTTTATTATATGGACATCTTGAAGGTCTGGCATGGATCAGGCCCTAGTAGACGCAGCATGGAAGCCCCTATGCCATGCTAATAACCCTTATTACGATAAAGAAGTATGGAGAAAATCACACCAGCCCGACAATGAGGTTCCTTTCTATGATTAGTACATGACGACCCATCTTGTTCTGAGAAAAAGAACATGCATCAAACCAGAGGGCAACAACATAATTGAGTAAGCGCTGGATCCACCCAGATTTCATGATAACCACTATATAAATGATTTCCATTTTTGTTATGGCACTAAATTTATCTTACATGGATATTCTGAAAAGCTGAACAGGCTCTGGCCCTTGGAGTATGGGCATATACTTTCCCCAAAATCAGGAAGATAAAAAGAGCTTAAAGTGGGGAAAAGGGTCTTTTGACCCTCTCACACACACCTCTTAGCCACCGACTTTCACTGCAAAGAAGCATTCAACTACATGCAAGTTAACCAAAAAAATATATGTGTAAATAGTATTCACAAGATATTGGTTTTAGTTGATACGATCAATCCACTTGGCTTGAGAAGCAATGTCTGAGTGAGCGGTGGCACATGTAGGCATGTTAAAATAGGCCACAACTGTAGTTTATGATGGCATATTCTATTAGTAAATTATCAACGAAGGGAGGTAGAGAAAAGAGATAGGATTCCTTCTCCACGGGCACTGATACATAAACAAGGAGAATCCTACTGCCAGTGTGCACCACAGTGATGGGGAACACTCAGTGTAGTGTAAAATACCCCTCACACACCAACAGGCCCCTTGGTGTCATGCTTCATCATCGGGGTCTTCGCACCCCGCTAAGGGGATGCGGCACGCTACGACCTGCGACTACGAGGGAGCGTTAACAAGTAGTAGCGAAGACCCCGATGATGAAGCATGACACCAAGGGGCCTGTTGGTGTGTGAGGGGTATATTCTATTAGTATTCAGGAAGGTAAGTGGAAAATAAAATACATACTTTCCAACCAGAGCTGAATTTGTAAATAAATAAAGCAAGTGCAGGAGCCCTAAGGTTTCCGTTGAGTCCACCACTGGAGCGGCAAATGCTGGCTTTCTGAATGTCAAGGGTTTGATTCCACTTCGTGCAGCTTTTTTCCACCACACGACACATCCTGTCTCTCACTCTTTCTTAGAGCTTGTTTTTCATCCCTGCTTTCTCCATTTGCCACTTTTCCTATCTTTACCTTAATTTTTTTCACTACCGTTTTCGGTCTCGCTCGTGCATTGGGTGTAAATCTGATGATGAAAATAAAAATCATCCCTGGTACCAACGCTACTGATTTAAGCATTTTGCAACAAAAAAAATGTTAAAAAACATATATTAAAGTGATCATACTACGTTTGGGGGGTTAAGACGGTGAACCCCAACTCCCTTATTAACAATGGCCATCTGTGAGGGCGGTGCCTTGAAACGCTTGCCTTGCAGCGCCTACTGCACTTCCTGGGCAACAGCACGCCACTGCACTGGAACGGTGTCAGCTGGTTCAGATATGTTTCCGTGAAGTTGAGTCTGGCCACAGTGCTCAAAGGTCACGCTAACGTGATGCCACTCACTGCTCATGAAGACATCAGGGTCTAAAGCCCTTGGAGGTTTTAGAACAGTTAAAATCATGCCTCTTTTCGGACACAGTGTTCACAACCATGAAACACGCAAACAATTGCCAATCAGTGGGGATATCGCGACAGATTAATCCTGCAGTCGGTGTTGCAGACACAAGTGAAGCAGTCGTTTTCCTTTCATGTTTCGTCTTCCTTTCTCGGTCCCCTTGTAAGCCGACATCGAGTGTTTGTTCCCACAATAAAAGCCGAAAGAGCCAATACTGTTGTCTCCCTCATTCGCCCACCCCCCGTCGCCCCTCCCCCACGCCTGGAGGGTGTTTTATAGCTTGTTCTGCATGTCTTAAGAAGTGTGAAAGGGCGGATTTACCAGTGGAAGGGGCCCCGACAGGGCCTACTCGTCTGCAGTCTCATGGTTCGTGGCAGGGAAGGGGTGAGGTGCCACCGAAGGGGGGCTTAAGAGGTTAACAAGGTAATTAATGCATGGGGCGCGGTGGGAACAGGGTGTCCAGCCAGCCGGGACCTGCAGGGAGATTATGGCCCTGCGGTCTCGTCCTCCACACAGGGGGTTAAGGTGCCGAATGGGAGGGCGCGCGATTAACAAACAATGTCCCGGAAGGTGCATCTCAAACCTCATCCAATCACTGCCTGGGGAGTCAAAAGGAGAGACGGTTCTGGTACCCCAATCCAGGCCCTGTTAATTAATCGATAGACCGCCAACTAACATACAAACACACCCGATATATGGGAGGACACGAGTTAAACCGCCGCTTACACAAACGTAGTTGTGTGAATGGACCTGGAAATGTTTCCAGAAACTGAGAGAGCCTTTCTGATTAAGGTAAACGGGACAAAGTTTACAGACAGGAGCCATTTTATGATACAATACCCAATTTTTTAAACTCGAAGACAGATTATCAAAGGAACACTTTAGAGTATGGTTTTGAGCAAACGTATATTGGGTGTGCAATCCTCTACCCCTCCCCCATTGTACTTAGTGTGAGAAGGGCAATCTGCCTTTACACCACATCTCAAACAATCCTGAAGGGCAATGTACAAAGACGGAAAACTACATTTAAATTAAAAAAAAGTTATTAATGTACCCTTTCCATAAATATTTTGTGCATTTTATGAACCTGAAAAACTGTACTTACATGTTGAGCTAAAACTAATATACCCTAACTAAAGTAATAGAAACATATTCTTGCTGAGGAGGAAAGTTTAGAGTAGGCGCTTGTGTTCCCTGTCTACCAGCCAGATGGATCTCACTGAATGTTTTCATGGCCTCCCATTTCTATGCACCCCACCTGCCTCTGCCATCCTCCTCCTTTCTCCCAATGCACCCCCTCCTCCAGGGTTTAGGACCCTTCATCATTGTGCTTACCCAACACAAAAGCCAAGCTGTCTTACCTTGGCAGGCTTCCAGCACCCGCTCGTAACCAGGCTGGCAGCGGCACTGCCCGATGGGCACCAGCCACTCTCCATCGCCGTTGCAGTGCATCATGGGCTCCTCTGACGCCACAGCGTGCTCAACGCAGGCCCCACGCACCTTGGTGAGCGGCTGCGAGTCTGCCCCAGCAATTGTTTCAGGAAAGGCGGCCAGGTTCTGCACCAGGGCGGGGCACTTCTTGTAGTATATGCGGACCGACAACAGTGCAATGCAGGCACCAATGTCCTGGAAGGCTAGATAAAAACCCTTGCGGCTAAGTGGCCCAACCGGGCGCACCTCCACATTAATTTTGACATTACGCGATGCAAAGTCATCCTTGATGGTGATCTCGTCGGGTGCAATTGTGTCGATCTTGGTAAATTGGCGCTTCTGGAAGTTGGTGCCATAGTCCACGTCGGACTCTGCATAGTAGAGGTTGAACGTTTCCTTGCAAGAGCCAGCACCCCCTGGGAAGCTGTTGCAGTCGCGGACAGTGAATTGCAGCTCTACAAAGATGCGCCTGGCCTCGCTGCGGTAGATCCAGTTTGTGCGCAGCCAGTTGTCTTGGTCCCCCTCTAGCACATTGCAGACGGAGTAGATGTAGATGAGGGATTCGTTCATCACGTTCTGGAGCAGGTCCCACTGCAGCATAGAGAGAAAGAGAAGCATGAGGCTGGAGGAAAGAGGTTGGCCACTCGTAACCACCTAAACCCAGCCCCCAATGAGGCATGAGGCTAAATAGACCACAAACAGTTCCTCTCCTCTCACAACCCAAACGAATAATGAATCACAGACATAAGGTCAGAAAGACCAGAAATTGCAGCTCCCCTAACACTCACATCACACAATGTACCAAGGAGAGGGTTATGGATGGAGAGAGACCACTCAGCACACCAAGCATCCCGCACAAACCCAGGACGCAAGGCAGCTAGGAGGCGCAGCAGGCCTTACTATAGAGAAAACCCACTCAACTCCGCTCACTTTACTCTAAAAACCCAGTACCCATAACAGTAAGAGAGGAATTACGCCAGATGATGAATAAATAACTTACTAAAGTGCCCTTAAAATACAAGACCCACTATAGCAGGGTCAGAGAGGTATAAAGACCAGAAAACAGAAAGTCCACCCACAGCAGCTACCCACTGGCGCACAAAGCTCAGAACTGATTGCAGGAAGAATAGAGGGGTATGACAACCAGGCAACAAACTGCTAACCACAGCACCCATGAAACTCCCACAGCCACAGTAGCCAACAGAAGCATGAAGATTACCCAAGACCATGAACTACTGCATGGGTTCGCCAAATCCAACACCTCTTAAGGAAAGTGAGGGGGCATGTAAGTCAGAAACCATTTACCATTCACCGCTACCTCTCCCCTAATTACCCAACAAGCTACTGCAGAAAACGAGTTAGAAGAACCATGCTTGCTCCAAAATAGTTTTTTCGCCCTAGTTAATACTTTGTACAATCCTCCTGTCACTTCACTCACTATAATCTCTAAATATCCCACCAAAAAAGGGGAGGCAGACACAATAGTTAAAAAAAATTGTAGACTAGATAGCAGAGGTATCATGCAATAAACCCCTGCCCCCAAATGCCTAACCTCCCATATAAGAAGAATAAAAGCGCAGAATGTGAGGAAGGCCCACTCTAGGCACCAGTACACATTTGATCACCAGACACGAAAATCAGGACACACAGTGTAAATGACCCTGTGGTTTTTTTTTCCTCTCTTTACCAAAAATTCAATTTTCATCTTTTTTTAAAATGACCGCCTCCTCATGTACCCATCGCATCAATGCAAGTAACAGGGAAAACAATTCCTATTTTTTCCATTTGTCTCAAAATCACTTTCTTCTGCATTCCCAATGCAGTGAACCACTTACCACTAAACCGCAAAACTAGACAACCCGGAGAGGAATATACTCAAACACCCTCATACTAGGTGTAAGTAGGACTCTTACAGGCAGTAGAAGCTCGACATTTGGATATACTGGTTCTGAACAATCAGTCAGCCCATAACATGAAGAGACAGGAGATCAAGATGTATGGCCGAACACTATGAAAGAGGATTTTAATGTTGAATAAAACATCATCGATATTGAAGACCGCACCCACTGCAACCAGTTGCTAAACAATACAATACAAGCACACCTAGACATGCTGTTCGTGAAAGGGACCCTGGCCGACCTCCAAAAAAACAGAAGTACTGCCACAATGCAGCAGCTAAGAGCGTGTGTACTTAACTTGAGAGATTAGTAACACATAACATTAACACAACACACCCTAACTCAACAATTGTGGCCATTTCTGTAATGGCATGCGTGCACAATCCTGTGCCTAATCCCTGAGAAGCAGGAAATGCCAAGGCAGGGGAGGAGAGAACAGTGGAACAGCATGAGCTTCTGAGGAGAGAAGGTATTACCAGGAGAATTTGAACTGCTGAGGAGAGCAGGCCTGCAAGAGGCTGGCTTATCCCGAGTAACCTGTCTAATGAGCCTTCAGCTACCCACCCTCCCAGTTTATTTGTTAGATGACGCTCCCCCCCCCCACACCCAACTCCCTCATATGCAGCAATATGTCATAGAGAACAGCAAACTCGGGCATGGAGACGGAGAAGATATCGTCTCAAAGTTACTTGTCCAATCATTCAGCAGGCATTCTCAACATTTTATTGATTTCTTTGCCCGTTTTTGGAATGCACCTATGTTTAATTTTTGAGACAATTTCCAACCACTTTCAGGGATGTAAAAGTTGTGAATGTTTATGACAGATACTGAGGTGTAACCTGGTAGAAAAGTTTATTTCAAGCCAGATCAGGCCTGGACCCAACCAGTCGACTGTGTTGGACCAGGTGCCTTGACCTGCTCAGGATGTGGTTACAAGCGGCAGGCCGAGCGAAACCATCAGGCATTTAGTCCGCATGGAAACTTTTTAGTCTTCTTCGATGAATTAGTGTAGGAGGAGGGAGTTCATGGCTAGCAAACTGGGCATGCATGGTTCTTCATTCATCAAGTTCCCAACTCAAAGGCAGGAGCACAATTTTATTCTGCAAGGATGCACAAGGCATCTTGTAAACGGGCAAAGTGATAATCTGTTCAGATATCTGTGTGCACCACCATGCAATGCTTTGCACACTGTAGTTTGATTGCACCTCCAAATAGGAGCATGTAGGGGAAGATGTTGAAGCGAAATCAAAGAACATCCTTGTTATGAACCTTTCCCTAGGGAACTGTGGAGGGGGTGCTTAATTGCTGCCGGCAATCGTCAGATGAAGGAAATGATTGCTGGGCTGGCGAGAAGGACTTCAGTGGGCCAGTTTTTGTGTGTTTAGCTGTGAATGCAGGTTACCCAACTGGTAAGCTGTTGGTGACACACCAAGTCTATTTTACTTACTAGTACATCTAGGTGTCATTTGTGTACCTGTAGTGGACGACGTCGAATCCGTCTGGGATCCTTATGAATAAAATCCTGTAAATGCTACAAAGAGTCAGTGATTGAGCACTGACTTTTTCGCCCTGGTGGCCTAGAGGTGGATCTCGAACTACAATTTCCATCACCACGTATGTGGCGCAGGTGCATATTGTCAGAGGCTAAAGCGAGGTCTAATGGGAAAAGCGATCCCTCCTGGGCCTTGGTTTTAGCCAGACACCGCCACTTCCTTCTGCAGACACAAGCCCTTGGAGCTGGTACTCTGGCCAGAAAACAGCATAAACAAGACAAGTCCCTCTGGGGGAGGCGTTTCACCTGATGTGCACACATCAGCTAATTGTCCTTAGGAGGAATCTGGACACCAGGTAAACAACATGCAGTCCACAGGGACCAGGCGAAACCTGGACATGTGGTTAACAAGGGGAAGATCACCACGAGAAGGCAGGGCCTGCCTACACCGAGGATAGGAACTACTTGAAATGTAAAGCTCTTGCATCTGTATATCTATTTTGCACCTATATATCTATTCTGCACCTGCAATCTATTTTGATTTGTGTATCTCACAGGTTTAATTATCTTTTATCTACTTGTTTGCTATGTATTATCTTCTCTTGTAAAGCGCTCTGATACCTCTGGGTCTAGCCAGCGCTATATAAAACTTTTAAAATAAAATAAAAAATAAATAGGAACTTTTGAGGTTGAGTCCGCAGCTCACGAGGACCAGGCTGGGTCCGCAGCTCACAGCGGGTACCCTGCGGACCCTCATTGGATAGGGACCAGAAGAGACTGGGCCTGCATCTGACGGAACTTGGCGAGTCCCGGCCTGCAGCAGAAGGGGCCAGGCGAGACCAGGGCTGCACTCTGCATTTCACAGGACCTGGCGATTGAGCCGGGCCCTCAGGGCTCACTGTGAGCGTACCGAGCCTGCTGCTCAGTCAGCCTCGGAGAGGCGGTCCCAAGAGGCCTCAGGCTTTAACAGGATTTAGCCAAGACCTGGGATTAAAGCTGTCATCGGGGTTAGGATGGGGGAGGCGAAAACAAACACCAATTAACCTCCTGACACTAGTGGGTGAGAAATGACAAGGGAACAAGTCCTGCGAGCACTTAATGCGGCACCCCGGCTCCCAAACAGCAAATAAAACGGGGTCTTCGCACAGCAAACATGGATAGCTCCTCACAGTGCGCGGCCCCTCACAGCAAACAAACTCAATACTGCACCTGGGCCCTCACAGAGCAAACAGGATGGCACACAGCACAACCACTCGACTCAGCATGTTCAAACAGAATCTGACCCAGACACACCACCACAGCATCTTACCGCAAATGGGACGGTACACAGCAAACAGCATTTGACCCTCGCATAACAGCCGCTCAATAAAGCACATATAAATTGCACTTCTCAACCAGACCCTTCCAGTGCACCGAAACCCGGATCACAGCACCCAAGCTCCAGCCCCAGAACATGGTACCCGTCGCTAAGTGCCAAGACCCCCTTCCTTCAACACTAAAAAAAAAAAAAAAAAAAAAACCCAGCAGGTTTTCACTTACCCCTTTGCCGTAGGGATGTGTCAGCCAGCCGAGTTCACCCTGCGCCTTCTTGAAATTCAGGAGCTCAACTGTAAGGTAAAAACATATGAATGCTGTGATAAGGTGTAAACTCGAAAATAAACAACTTTTGATGCACACCCAAGGGGAAACGACAAAACCACCACAACCACTGTCAATCTCCTTCCAAGGCAAAGACAGTCAGTGCAGGACAGCAAGAAACCGCGACTTCCGTTCTGGGAAATTAACCCCCACCGCCCACATGTAAGATAAGAGCAAACCATGTCCATTACATCCCAGCAGCAGGGCTGGGCTGACCCCTAGGGCAATCAGGCAGTCCCCGATGGGCTGGCCTGAAAGGTCAGCGCGGGCCAGTTTTTTGTCGGTTTGTAGGTATGTTTTATGGTCTGCTGGGCTGGTTTTTACTGTTGATTTTCCTGACATTAAAACAAACATTGCCTGCAGTAAGCTCAAATCCATGCTGTCTTCACTACCTTACAAAACCCTTAAACAGCGTGTCTTCACATGTTCAAAACTGCCCCAGTTTACAAATACGGGCCACTATTTTAGCTATATAATTCCCTAATGGGTCCAACTTTTATTTTGGTTCCCCGGGCTTATTTTCTGTTTCAGTCCTACCCTGCCCAGTAGCACATGCTGCACGGTTAAACATCACCTGCTGTCAAAGTAATAAATGAACTGACACGTTTACCACCGACCTACCCATCAATAAACTGTTCGTTACAAAGAGCCTCTAGAACTAAGTAACGCTAAATGATCTTGAAACTCTAAAAATGCACCGAGTTATTTTACCATATTTCTTCTGAGGGAAACTTGCAGCAAAAATTGCTGCAATGAGAAACCGCGCCTCAAGTTTCCTGAAAGAATACAAACAGTACACTAGAAAATGCAAAAAAAAATGCTTAAAAAAAAAAAACTATAGATAGACCAATGTGGACAAAAAATAGTTACGAAAACTAAGCACTTCATTAGCATATGACAACACTGGGGGCCAATAAAAGCACCAAGGGGCGAGGGAAATGGGCAGTGGGGCGGGCAGAAGGAAGTAATGGGGCAAGAAGATGTGGAGATGCAGAATACCAAGGGCGAGGCTAGACGAGCCTGCCTTTAGGGCCCGGCCCCCCGGCCCACACCGCGCCGCCATTGGTTCTTAGGTCCCAGGAGGCTGCCCTATGGGCAGCCATCCTGGGAAGTACTTCCGGGTCAGGGGGCGGGTGACGCACGTCCAGTGGGGGCGTGGGGCAGAGGCCATGACCTATTTAGGTCTGGGTCACGGTCAACTCGGCCTCTTTCCCCGCCTGCGCCGGACCTGATCGCCCACTCCCTGTCCGTTAGTCAGCTAGTTTAATATTAAATTTTAAAAAACTTAGGTGGCCCAGTAGCTTCCCCGCCCCATAGTCTGACCCCCGGAGAAGGACAAAGACGGAGTGCCGACGAACCTCGACGGGCGGCGGAGGAGAGAGCGCCGACCGGGTCGCCAGGTGAGGTGCCGGGGTTAGCTGAGGCTGGGGGCGGGCGCGGGGCTTGTTTGTCGCTTCCTCCTGCTGCATCCTGGTGAGGTGTTGGGAGCAGAGAGCGTGGTGCGGGCCCGTGCTCGCCTGCAGCTGCCTTAGAGAAGGGCAGCAGAGCTCCGGCGCCGTCGCCTGGCGGCAGGGTGGGTGTGGGGCGAGGGAGAGGGGTAGCGGGATCCGGAGTGGTAGTTAGCGGTGCATAGAAGGTACCATGGCATCCAGGGGGCAGAGCCATAAGCGCAAGGGCAAAGACCCTGAGATTGCGCAGTTACTGGCCTTGCTCCTCCAAAAGTTTAACAGGGACGACGAGAGCAGTGAGGGAGAGACCGATGGGCCCCAGTCCGACCCGGAGGGGGAGCCCCCGAACATTGTTGAGCGCCCACGCAGGCAAGGGGTCCCGCCCAAAGCGGCGTTCCCTCCCCTGCCCAAGAAACCGAGGGCACAGAATCCTAGGGGCAAACGTGTGCAGAAGAAGAAAGGGAGCGGTGGGGGCTCGGGGCCGCCCCCCCCTCCGAGGGTTCCTTTGGAACCGTTAGTAACGATTGCCCCCCCATTGGCGCCGCATGCACCAGTAGCTCCTCTTCCTGCGCCCCAGGCGCCAGTAACTCCGTTGGCGGCGCCTCTAGCTCCAGTAATTCCTGTTTCTGCGCCACAAGCGCCTGTAACTCCTTCGCCTGCACCACTAGCGCCAGGGGCCCCTCTACCTGCGCCACAAGCGCCTGTTGTTCCCCCAGCGGCACCAGGTGCTCCGGCGATACCCCCGGCCTCTGAGCCTACAGGTGGCATCTTGAAAGAAATCTTGGGTGCAATAGCGGCGCTGGGATCTCCCCCGGTGCTTCCTGAGAAGGTGGCAGTGCCCCCGCCAGTGGTAGTAAGCCCGCCCGCCCCGCCCCAACTCGAGGGCGCTGGGACTGGTGGCGCTTTGGGGGAAATCTTAAATGCCCTGAAGGCGCTCACCCGAGCTCCGGGTGCAGCGCCCCCTCCTCCTCCAATAGCCGTGGCACCGACCTTGGTCCCAGCAGTCACGCCTTGGGTCCCTGGGAATAAGGATGAGGGCCCCCTGGGCGAGATCAAGGAACAATTGGCGCTGTTAGCTAGGACTCAGTCTCTGAATGCCCCGGTGGCACCATCAGTGGTGGCGGCCCCTGCTTGCGCCCCTAGTACTCCAGGAGGTAAGCCTGAGATGAAGGGCCTGGAGCCCGGGGGGGGAGCGATTGCGGGGGGTGGCCAGGGATATGTCTTGTCTAAACCAGGCCGCCTGGCTACACACGTATCTCCCGATATGAAGGAAAAAATTTGGAAGGGGGAATTCGTGGATATATTTGCATTGATTAGGCCCAAGAGAATGGAAGTGGAGAGTAAGGACAAGGAGGGTAAGGATAACTCCTCTAAGGATAGGAGACCTGGGGTGGAAGAATCTATCACGAATTGGCTCTTTGGTTTCCAGGTGTTTATAACAGTAGTTATTGAGAAGAAGCCAGAGTTGGCGGGGCCATTGGTGTACTATATGCATAGGATTTTGAAGGCGCACACGACGCAGGGAGGGACAGCCTGGCTGGACTATGATAGGGATTTCAGATGGGAGAAGGTGCAGGACCCAGACATGGGTTGGGACCAGGTGGAGGTCAATGTATGGTTGGAAAGTGTGAATGCCAAAGCATGTGGGTCGCAAAACAATAGACAGCCCTTTCGGACATCCCAGGGGGGACCTGGGGAGAAGCGGGGGACATGTTGGCAATTTAACAGGAAGGTGTGCACCTGGCCGCCGGACAAGTGCAAGTTCAAGCACGCATGCTCCTTTTGCGGGCACCCCTCACATCCCGAATTCAAGTGCATTAAAAAATCCAAGGAACGGGGAGGGGGGGGCAAAGAGGTTAAGCCCTCCCAGCCATAAGCTGCCCACCCCGGTGGACATTGGGAAACTGGTTTTTTGGCTGAATCAGTATCCAGACCGGTCAGCAGCCAAACTCTTGTACTCAGGGTTCTCAGAGGGGTTTTGCATTCCAGCACTTGGGGTCCCCCCGGTTCAGTTTTGCAATAATCTTTTATCTGCAAGGGCGATGCCTGCGGTGGTTGAGTTGAAGGTAAGGAAGGAGCTTAGTGCGGGGCGTGTAGCGGGCCCGTTCGGGGCCCCCCCGCTTCCAGGCTTTGTCTGCTCACCTCTAGGGGTAGTACCGAAGAAGGAACCGGGGCAATTCAGGATGATCCATAACTTATCTGCCCCCAAGGGAGAGTCTGTGAACGATGCTATCGACCCAACTTTGTGTTCAGTATCTTACTCGTCCTTCGACGTAGCTTTGAATAAAGTGAGGTCACTAGGGCCTGGCGCCATCATGGCCAAGACAGACATAGAATCCGCTTTTCGCCTGTTGCCTGTTCACCCGGAGGATTATCACCTGTTGGGATTCCAACTGAACCAACAGTTTTACTATGATAAGTGTATGCCCATGGGTTGTGCTGTCTCCTGCAAGTATTTTGAGACCTTTAGTTGCATGCTCCAATGGTTGTTTTCTCATAAGACAGGGTGCAGGGAGGTTGTGCATTATTTAGATGACTTCATGGTCTTGGGACCAGCCGCCTCAACAGCTTGTAATCAGGCGTTGGACCAACTGGTGGCCTTGTTCAGGGAATTTAATATTCCGTTGGCCCCGGGCAAGACAGTGGGCCCCGATACATGCATGACTTTTCTGGGGATTGAAATTGACACGGTGGCGGGGGAATGCAGGTTACCACAAGACAAAGTGAAGGCTTTTTCCCAGGCCATTGATGCGGTCTTGGCTTGTACAAAGGTGACTTTACACCAGCTTCAGGTTGTGGTTGGACAGCTAAACTTCGCCCTCAGGATCATCCCCATGGGTCGCCCCTTTTCTAGATCTATTGCCAGGGCGATGGTGGGCCTAACGCAGAAGCACCACAGAGTGCGCCTACGGGCCGAGGTGAAGGGAGATTTGAGAGTGTGGCGAGATTTCTTAGCGAATTTCAATGGCACAGTTGTCTGGCCGTCCGCCCCGGTGTCCAACTCTGAGTTGGGATTATTCACGGATGCGGCAGGCAGCGTTGGCTTTGGGGCTATCCTCGGGCCTAAGTGGTGCGGGGCGGAGTGGCCCGAAGAGTGGCACAAAACAGGTTTGACAAGAAATGTAGCCTTTTTGGAGTTGTTCCCCATACTGGTGGCGGTGTCTGTTTGGGCAGAGCACTTCAGGAACAGATCAGTGATATTTTGGTCAGACAACATGTCTGTGGTTGAAGCCATTAACCGACAGGGGGCCACGTGTAAGAATGTGCTGAGATTGTTGAAACAGTTGGTGTTGGCATGTTTGAGGTTGAATTTAACGTTTAAGGCAGCACACATTCCAGGGGTCGACAATCATGCTGCTGATGCTTTGTCTCGTTCCAAGCTGCAGGAATTTCGGAGGTTCCATCCTGGAGCGGAGGATCAGAGGACGGTGTTCCCACCATCACTGTGGAGGATTGGAGCCCCGCTTTAGCGGGGCTGGTAGGTGCCTCATTGAGTGACCGCACTCGGAAATCGTATCAGCAGAGTTTTTTGTATTACAGGACATTGGTGCAAGAGGCGGGTTTCTCATGTTGGCATTCTGATCAAGCTATGTTTCACTTTCTTCAGCACATCTGTGACCAGGGCAGGTCACTCTCTTATGCCAGAACGCACGTCACTTCTGTGGGATTCTTTGCCAGATTGGCGGGCTTGTATGATCCAGGGATGTCTTATGTAGTCAAGAGAGCATTGACTGGGTGGGCTAGGAGGGAAGGCCCTAAGCGGGACAGTAGACGGCCCTTGGACGTGGGGACTTTGAAGAGTATGCTAGACGCCCTCCCTAGGCGGTGCACCTCTGCCTTTGAGAGCACTTTATTCTCCGCAGTCTTCTCGTTAGCCTTTTATGGGGCGTTTCGTCTGGGGGAGATCGTGGGGTCCTCTCGCAATGATCATAATGGGGGGGCTGCAGTTCAGGGATCTCAATTTTAGAGCAGGGACCATGGAGGTATTCCTCAGAAAGTCTAAGACCGACCAGCTGGGAAAAGGGGCCTGGATCCAGTTGGGCCCTGCGCCTGATGCGCCTGTGTGCCCGGTAGCCTGTATGCAGGCATACCTGGCCATCCGCCCTGGGGAGAAGAGTCAGGCCTTGTTCATTCATGAGGGGGGTGAGTGTGTCTCGCAATACCAATTCAAGGCTGTACTTCGGGTGGCTCTGGGTGACCTGGGCCTTGGGGATTCGGGTTATTCGTCCCATTCATTCAGGATAGGCGCTGCCACATTGGCGGCAGGGGCAGGGGTTTCTTCCAAGGCTGTGAAGAAGGTGGGCCGTTGGTCGTCCGACTGCTTTAAACGATATGTAAGGCCCGAATTGCTATGACGTCGTGTATTGCCATGCCCATGTCTGACTTTTCTATTTCCTCTCCGATTACTAGTATGCCAGGGAAGGTGGTGTGGGTATTGGGACACTCGTTCGTTCGACGGGCAGCGGTGCGACTGCGGCAACGGCGAGTGCGGAATGCCACCCGGGCTGGAAGGGACGGAGTTTTTGTGGCATGGTGTGGGAGGAATGCGGATTCGGCACCTGCGGCGGCTGGTGGAAGACATCAAGGGGCGCGAGAGGCAGTCTCCCGCATTGGTCATCTTACACTTGGGCGGCAACGACATGGTCGACAGGGGCCGCCTCGCAGTCAAAGAGGCACTACTTACAGAATTTGCTTGGCTGGGGCGAACCTTCCCCCATGCCAGGATAGCATGGTCATGCATGATCCCACGACGATGGTGGGGCAATGGGATCCGTCCGTACCCGGTGAATGTGTCTGTGAGGCGTCTCAACGGAGAATTGGCAAAGATGTGCTCAGGAAAGGGCCGCTTGCTACATCTCCCGCACAGGATGATCTCGGGATCTGAAATGTTTCACCAGGATGGGGTGCATCTGTCGGACATTGGTATGGATGCTTGGATTCAAGGCATTTGGTCATTTGTGCTGAACTTGGCGGCAGGGGGGAAGGGCGACGGACCTGAGGGCCCTAGTCTCCCTTGTGGCGGAAAAGAGACATTTGAACACTGATAGACTGGAAAAATGGAGTGGAGTCCGCCTTGCGCACTCCCTACGCCAGCACTGAGGGGAGAGAGGGTAAGCTCTCCGCAGGGGGATGGAGACCACCGGCTGGGGAGGCAAGGGCGTCAGGTACGAGCCTCCTAGCAGCGTGGTGGATGAGAGGTGGGGCCCTGGAAATGGCGGACAAGGACCCGAGGGCTGGGGCCCATCGCTCGGGGGGCGCAGGTGGGTTGCACCTGGCGCGGGCATCGTTACTTGGGGGATGCGAACCTGAAGGCCCCTTGGTGCTGGGGGAAGCAAGAAGTTATGAGCAAAATAAATACAAGTTGAAACGTATAATAAAGTTGATGAAGAAGAGTTGATAATAAAGGAGGGATGTTGCTCATAATTTGAGAAATGTATAAACGATTTACATGTCATGTTTATGAAGTGTAATTAAACATGGCCTTTTAAACCCACCTGTTCCCAAGTGCTTGTTTCGGTGGGTAGGCGGGTGTGGAGCATGCTGGGGGATCCGGGGCCTAAACGAATCAGGGAGAAATGGACAAAAACGACCCCCCCAAAAATAATTGGCGGCCGTTGCAAGTGATAACCCCTTCCTCCCCTGTCCCTCTTTCTTGGCCCCAGTGTTCCTGCATCTCAGAACAGTTTACAGAGACCTTAGACAAACCGCAAGCAGCCATTAGCACCACCTGTAGGTGCGTAAATTAAGGCATGCTCAATGGTTGAAGACCTCAGTTGACCCCGGTCTCTGAAATCACGTTTCCAGACGCGAGCTGCAGTTCAGTGTGTGGGTGCGAACAGGAGTTACAACAGGTGTTAGTTTAACAGGATTCAGTGTATTTTCAGCCATTTGCTGAGAATGAATTCCTTTGAGGTCGAGAGGCTGTGTTTTTGCGAACTCGTCACAGCGAGTTGTGAATACTGGCACGAGCTGAGAACTCTCCCCGCCCGAACCCGACAAAAGGGTCACAGCGCTGCTCCCTTGCTGCACAACGTGCTGTGTAAGCTGGGGCTTTGCAGCCAGGGGCTCAGGGCACATGCCCGGGCATGTCCAGCCACCAGCATGATCACAGGTGAAGTGGTACCGTCCAAAAAGGAGAAATGCCAGGGCGGGAGCATGGCCCTGCTGCCGTCAACATAAATATACCGGGTTTCTTGTGGCGCACGGGGCCCCCGGGCACGGCTTATTAAGTCTTGGAGCCGAGCTGCGGTTTGCATTTATGCAAACTATACCTGGGCTTGCAGGAGGCGAGAGGACTCTACTGATAAGGCAGTGCAAGAGACAAGGTTTCATACCACCTGCGTGCCTCGTGCCGTTTCATGACCCACGTGGCACATTCCCCGTCTGCTCCCATCAAACAAGCACAGGGGAGGGGGGCGAAAGTAATCTGGAACCTTCTGTCGTCGCACGCAGTGCGCCGGAGAGCACACAAGGAGAGAGAGGGCAATACAAGATTCTTATTTGTACAGCGAATTGACCACAGTGCTTCACATACAATATTTGCATGCACTTGTGCATCACGGGTACTGCTTTTATCGACATCCAGCATACCCCACCATTACACTAATCTGGAGATCTCACGCAGATCTTGCTTTCAACTCAGCGCTCAATGTGGAAAGGGTGCTGGAGTGCATCGCCGCTCCTGCGCGCGCCTTATTCCACAATCCACTCACACTTTAGTGCAAAGACGGTGGATTACCATTAAGCGTTTGAAAAAAGTGATACAAGTCCACCCCTTGTAAACCCAACATAATCAGTTTGAAGTGTGTGCGTTCCAAATGTATGTTGAGCGCTTGTATACGACAAGAGGCGCCCTTCCCTCTTGGAAAGACGCTTTTTAGACCATGACTGCATACCTCACGATCACATATACTCTTTGTATGTCCATAAGTACTTCCGGTAGGCCCTTAAGCCACTAACTCCAACGAAAAGTACCCCTCACTATACCCACCCCACCAGACCAGCCAGATATACCGAGAAGAGGAGTGGACCCCGGATGGTCGTGACCCACATGCGTTTTACATGTTCGCAATTCCACTCGCTTGTCTTGCACTCCATTTCGTTTCTTCAAGAAAATCTCCCATTGATCCCACAGGCGACATATTTCCCATCCCTTGCGTCTGCCCCCCCCCCCCCCCCCCCCTTAAAGTGCCTGGACTACTGACCAGGGCAGCGGCAATTAGGGCAACACTGCTTCCAGTGTCGCTGGTCAGCGACGACACTAACCTTCTGTCAACAGAGCGCAGTACCCCCGCGGGACCCTCCGGGGCGGAGGGAGGGGCAGGAAGTGCCCCGGGGGCGCCCACACAGGCTATGAGGCAGGATGCTTCCTGGCTTGGAAAAGCCACATTCCCACAAGTGCCGTCCCACCTGCGATGGCAGCAGTTTGGGAGTGGGTGTCGAAGGGGGAGAGGCGGCTGCAGGCATGGACTTTGAAGTTTTAGTTAAGACGACCACCCGGGTTTTCAAAGTAAAGTTAAAAGCCTCCTTGGAGCGGAGCAGAGGCTACTTTCATGCGCCGAGCATCGCAGGCTCAAAAATCATTCAACAGGCCCGTTTATGACTTCTAAGGGACCCGCCCTGGAAATCTTTTGATGAAGGTGGGTTTATATATGGGGGCACTTCGAGGTTCCATACAATTCATCGGGTATTGGGGGAGGGGGGGGGGACCTCTTCATGTTGTCTCCTACTGGCCCTGTAGCACCTGCAAGGAGCAGTGACGCGCACCAGACATGGCGGCTTCCCTAAGAGGGCCTCGACATCCATGAACGCTCAAGGAGGAATGCAAAGGCCTCGCCACAGAGCACACGTACTGCCATCTGCCTGGTAGATCAGGAGGCACTTGCCAGGGCTTTCTCTGTAATTATAACCATGTACATCTCAGGTTGCCCTTGAGTAGCCCACACATTGCCCACGAGAATGTCTAAATGAGCATGTGAATGCATTGTTATGTGTATTTGTAAGGTGGACTATATCACCTGCAAGGGTATCCTGGCACTGAGCAGGTGTGTGTGCCCTGCCCGTGCCAGGATAGGATCAGTAACTGAAAAGGCAAGTCTTCATCTTCCTGCATAACTCAAGAAGAAAGCCGGTCATTCTCTTAGGCAATATATGGGCTGTTTGAAGGCATTATAAGGCTCTTCCACCTTTCTAGCTACTGAATCATACCCGGTGGACTTTACAAGGTGATTGGACCTCACATATTTGCTTGCTCGCTGCAGTGCAGTACTGTAATTGATTTATGCCTCACCACTTCCAAATGCCACCAGCCACCACTGTACTGCATGATTGGTTATTTAGAGAACTACTCCTTGGATAATACATGGCACATGCTAAGGCGTTAAAGCACTATAAACATCCTTCGCTATGGTTATTTTGAGGCCTACCTGCAGAGAGAAAATATAGGACCTATTGTTGGTACCATATATCCAAGTAGCCCCCAAGTGTTTATTATTTTTGGCATTCCCCTACAGAGGGTGGCTGGATCACACAGGTCCTCTAAGTGGAAAGATTCGTCTGAACTCTGCATGTCTCTGGAAGAGAAATGAATCACAAAGATGGTGGTTCTGTGGTAGGAAACCACCTAGAATAACAGGTTTAGTGGCGCCCTCTTTTTTCTGAAGTATTTTCGACGATACTAGTAGTAGCATTTAGTTGCTGTCTCCAATACTGAAACCCACAGAAGTGAAACACTTGGTCAGATTTTATCAGATGGAACGATGTACTGTGAACCCATCGGGCATCCTTGTGTCAACAGACTGGGGAACTCCTGAACAGGGCGTAAACAACAGAACTGCTCAAGAGTCATATGACTGAACTAAAAGAGCATATTTCCAAACTGCAGTCCCAGCCAGACCCCTCCTCCAGCTTTGCCACGCTTAAGCCTCTGAAAACTAAAAGATGAACACCCCTTAATCATTGGACTGCCAGCAAATACCAGGATGATTATAGAAGTTTAAAAAGAGCTCTTCCTTTTACAGAATGGATTATGTAACTGCCTAGAAGGTCAATATTGGTCAACACGGCTAGGGAATGGAATCACGCACACCCTCTGGAGAAAATTGTGAGATGTCCTGCCTGATTTAATTTTCATCACTAGCTGCCTTCTATTTATGATGCATATGTATTTTAGCAAAATTTTAATATATGAATGTACTCGCAGTGAAACTAGAATTATGTGGCACAGCAGAGCCAAATTATGCGGAATAACATACAATTAAGGACACAGGCGGCATTATCAGTGCATTTAACACACACACACCAGATCCCAATGCCACAACAAATATACTGTTTTCTTCAAAAGGGACCATTGCAGATACTACTCAAAATGTTGTTTGCCAACAAAACTCTTCCAAAAAACTGCTTTTGTAGGAATGACACTGGCACAGCCTCCAAGAGATGTAATAGAATAAACTCAACATTGAGCCCCAGGTGGTAAGTTTTACAACTTAGCTGAAATATGCAGCTTAAAAAAGGCACAGCTTTTATTTTATTTTTAAAACTTAGAAGATACACGGGTCCTTGTCTGCTGAGATTAGGATTGTTTGTATTTTACACATTTCACCCTGGGAGATAAAAAGTAGTAATTAATATATTGTCATTGCTATGCTTCCATGTGAGGAAAGAAAACCAATAATCATGTACTGCACAGTTATTATGCATGCATTTCACTAGGATGCACTTCAGGGTCGAAGACATCAGACCCTACGAGGTGAAAAAGGTTTGGCATTTTTCAGTAGCACGTTCCCTCTTGGATTAACTGGTGTTTTGAGTACACCACAATGCAAACATTACAAGGTGCATTCTTTCAAATCCGTTTGAAATATATTAAATATGAAGATACTTTGTTCCCCCTCAGTTCCTCGCAATTCACAAATGCACACATCCGCCCTGCCATTCAGTCCTTTAGAAATAGTAACTATGTTTTAATGCAATTCTCACCTCCTCAGTTGCTGACAACAGCAATGAACAAGTGCAAGGTGACCAATTAACTGTGGCAGCATGTTGTGAACCACCCTGTATTCCACAAGTAGTAATTGTATTACAATCTGATCCACCCTAGATAAAACAATTTGTTGGTGCTGTAATCTAAAGAAAACAGTAAATGGATTGATCCTTGGCAAATCCACAATGATGCAGAAAACGTAAATGGCTTCAGAAATGAATAGTGACAGCAGCTCTGTGTATACACCCTCCGTAGTGCATTTATTGTTAGGATCCAATACTGCACAATATATCTCCTGAAGATGAGAACCAATTTGAGATGGTTATATCTTTAACTACTTTGATCTGATAGATGGAGGAACAAAATGCATAAAGTGCTTGCCTGAAACATATGGAGGTCTCTAATATAAAAAGACAACTAGGCTTCTCCATTTTAAGTCAACAACCTCTGACCTTAGACAAATAACAGGTCAATGAGAGCTCCGTTAGAGTTTAAACTGTCAACAAGCTATCCGTTAATTGTTAACAATGTAATTTATTCCATTGTATAAAGTTTACCATATCTCCCTTTACAGTGACTTACATCTTTATTAGGCTGATTCTACTAAGACTTTAGCAATAATTTGCAAAGACCTTATTAAGGAAAAATAAATGTTTGAATGTCACCACTGCATTTTTTCCAACGCTTTGAACAGTTTACTTCAATATTGTAAACACTGGTTAGCGAAATGTTAATATCTCCCTGCCTCTAGGTGGAAAGCAGCTTTCTACCCAAAATTCACCCTGCATGTGTTTTGTATAACGTACACAGCCACTCCAAGCTTGAAGTGCGTGATTACTAATGGTGAGCTAAGTCTGTATTTATTGAACAACCACTTGGTACCCCTAGTTGTGAATAGTAAAGGATCGGTCTAGACTACTTACTAATGTAGGCATGCATTATAAATTATATAGACCGAGGACACGGGTGTCCAATGTTGGTCCATGAGCACTGGAACCATAACAGAGTCTCAGTATACCCATTTAGGATAATTGTTCATCCAATAACTCTAAATTGGAATCAATCACATAGCCTATGGTTGTCCTGAAATCTGGCACGAATCTGACCCTTGTGGTTCAACGCTGGACACTTTTACACTATAGCATTTTCCATTCAGTATTTACCATGCAAATTTCCCTTTACAACAAAACCATGATATTAACTAATCCATACGTATGCATACGCAAGCATGTGTGCATTTATAACATGGGTAGACTTCTTCAGTTTGGCTGAGCACACGCAATATCCACCTCACTCATAGCTCTTTGGAAACTACAAAAGTTACATGAACAAAGACATCGGAGGCATAATGTGTGTTTAAGCAGTATCTTAAAATGCAAACCTCCGTTCCGAAGCACTCCTTGGCCACCTTGTCTACCCCTAATAAAAACTATAAATAAGAGCTTTGTCCTGATGTCTGTTGTCTCTCTGTAGGAGGTACAGAAGTCTTCTAAAAGCTTCCTCTAGATCACACTTTCAAAGAGCTGGAACTTAAGCATCGGTGCTGTGGAGCTGTTCAGCACCACATACCATTTGACCTACAATCCCATTCTCAGCAGAGATCCAATTCCACTGTGGCCAAGTATCAAGACTATTTGTAGGAGTGAATCAATTGTGGACTGGGTCATTAACATGTATGTTTCTTATAGCTACGGCCACTGGGATTATGAGTTTCTATGGTCACAGCTTTATCAACATAGCTAAGGGTTTTCCACATAATCCTCCATCTGCTGCATAATTTGCATATTTGAAGAAGAAATCTATTTTGTTTGTAGCTCAAGTAGATCAAATTATGTTGTAATGCCTCATGTGGTGCTGCACACTGGGATACCCTTTTAAAACGTTAACTGGTTACCTTTCTGCCGCTGAATGCTGTATTTAGGTGTTACGTTGTAACCAAAGATGCAAAATCTTAGACTATGTGTATTAAAATAACAATAGAGCTTTCTCTGATGCATACCACATAATCTGGTCTTCCACTGCTGCATACTTCTACAGCACATCAGCCGAATTATGCCTAGATAGGTAAAAAAAAATACTGAGATGCTATATTCACCTCACAGTATTCGAAGGCTGAACAGGAGCTTTTTTTTACAAGCTAAAGGTGACGGAAGAAGGCACTCAACTATGCTCTACGGCCAAAGGTTACTTGAACATGATCAGCTATCTTACCAGGAAAAGGGCTACCATCAGCAGGTCTCCAGCGACATTACCAGACTACAAGCTACCTGGTCATCAGCTATATTATCTGATTACAGGCTACCTACTTAAAGTAATCAGCTATGTCACCACTCTACAGGTTGTCTGATGAAGGTGCCAGCTACGTTACCAGGATGGAGTTTACATGATATACTTGGTCTGGTAACTTAGCAGGCTACAGGTCACATGAACTAGGAAGCTAGCTGTGTTACCAGGCTACAGATTACATGAAGAAGGTGGCTAGCTATTTTGCCAGGTTACAGGTTGCACGAAAAAGGTTATTGCCTATGCGCCCAAGTAACCTCAATAAAGGTAACTATATTACCAGGCCATGTGTTACCTGAATGTACTCATCAGCTTTGTTACACAGGTCAGCAACTAGGTTATTAGGTTAAAGGATCCGGACCCCCCAGTTTGCTCCCATCCCCGCTCCCACCCAGTCCCACAAATCAGTGATTCGACAACCAGTGTTGTGGGTGAAAAAAGGCCATGTTTATTACCATAAGATATTAAAATAAACATGACAATACATAACTAGCAATTCAACACGTATCAAACTTTATCAAAATGTCGTCACACATGACATCACGTTGGATGACCAACCACCCCACTACTTTCTAGGGCTATGGACTGGTTTGACGGACGGAATATGATTTTCACGTGCGAGGTGCCAGCCAGCAGCGCAGCCTCCCTTTGTGCAGTTGCACTGGGCCCCGAAGAGTCCACTGAACCCCAATTGTTGGCATATTTTACAGATTAGGCAGTATTTGCTTCCTTGCACTAGGCCACGTGACGCTGCGCACTGGTGCGGATACACTATACATTAATGAACATTATTCACCCCCTTGCCTTTGCGAACACCGGAGGAGCGTTGCCCACGTGCGCCGGGTGCGAGCGGTGTTATTACCTCTTCATTTGTTTTAGATAAAGGAAGCGAGGCACGGGGCTATAAAGCGATTTGTCAAGGACCATAGAGCTTTTAAGTGGGGGAAGCCGGGATCGGATCTGGTTATTTGCACACGCTGCAGTTTAACCATTAGCCCGCATCTCCTCTCGACATGCCAGAGGGTGAATCAATAGCCCGGCCTGGCCGGTCCAGGCCCGCACCCTCTGGAGCAGGTTTCCGGGTGAATAAGAGAGCCGATGACGGAGCATGGGCCTGAGTCAGGAAGCGCAAGGGCGAGAGTCCGACATTCCACCACGGCTACACAGCGGAAGTGCTGGGAATGCCCAAGTCCACCTTCAGGTCACAAACACCCCGATAAGTTGACTTATTCACCTTGCAATGAAGAGGGAAAGCTGGCGCAGGTGCAGTGCCACAACTAATTCACAAGTTCACAAACAAGTGTCAGATTTAAAAAATGCAGGTATGGGGCAGTCAGCCGGAGCCAGATTCAACAAACTTAGCATGGGGGGGGGGGGGGGTTTATTACCCACCCATGCCACAGTCTAAAAAGCGCAGAGAATAATAAGACATTGAACCTCATATGTGCATAACTAAACGACTCTGATCGACCCCGAAACCCGACCCCCGACCATTTGCCCCAAATACAACACCACTGGAGTAAGATGAAAGGAAATACTCCCCCAAATAAGATTAGGAGCCAGTGGCACGCATGGTGGTCATGGGCATGGCCAAGGTGGGTTCTTCATCTCTTAAGTTGGTACAGCAGCCTCCGAAAAATAGACGTGTCAAGGAAAGTACAGCATACAAACTATATTACTATTATTAGGTCTGTTTTATTACCTCTTCGACTGGGCAGAGAAGGCCCAGCAACGCTCCACAGAGTTGATGTCATTTAAAAAATACCTGGAAACTTTGGTATTTCTTACGTTGAGGAGTTAACCAGAGAGGCGACAGCAAATGGACATCAGAGTGAAGCAGAAACACAGCCTAAAGCGCATGCAGAAACCAGCAAGCAATCACTAACTACATCAAACACTATACGCCTGCCAACCGGCTACAACCGAGGCAACGTTTCACCCACGCTACAGCGCCAACCCAGCCAAAGTGTCTTCAGAGTCAATGAAACACCCGAGACTATGTGCCCCATGCCCAGCTAGCCCTCTGAACCAAAGCAGGGCAACTACCAATCCAAAGCGTCATATGTCCCCGTACTGAATGTGCCACCAAGACCCAATGCATATGCTGACACAGCCGGTTGAACATAACAAAAGGGGCATAAGCCGGCGTGCTGACACAGTCCGGCAAACCGTGGACCCAGCGTGGTATGCGCGAGCCCTCAACTTCCGACCACTTGTGATTATTTCAGATAAAAATCAATGAAGCGAGAGCACTTCTTCCCCACAGACACCTCTTTGTGAAGTTCAAAAAAACACAGAAAAATAGTGCGATATATACACACTATACTTCACCATGCCAGGTGCGCACCGTCTATTTCTTAGGCTGGTGAGGCTACTTAATGATTCAACTATATGTCTGTACCTCATCAGCAAAGCAGCACGCACCTGTATCTGCAAAGGGACGGCGCTCCACTCGCAGATACCATGAAAGACTAAAAAGTTATAAACCCGGGGCGCTCCCCGTTACCCCCTGGGCTGCGGGGGCTGGCAGTGATCGAAGTGTGACCCGGGAGCGCCCCGAAGCACCACCCCCTCGCCTCGGCGCTGTCCTCACCTTCAGTGCTCTGGGGCGATCCGCGCGCCGGTCCGGGCAGGAGGGACGCGCAGAGCAGGAGCGCGCACACCCAGGGGCCCCTCATCCCGCTCCGGTGCCGGCTGCCTCCGTCGGGCTCCAGGGTCCCAGCTCGTGCTCTCTGATGCTCCACACCTCTCGCAGCCCTTCCGGCTTCAGTGCCTCCTGTCCGGCTGCCGCTACTCCCGCTCCGCGCTTCCAAGGCGCTGCAGTCCCTGCCGACCGAGCTCCAGGTGCAGCGTCCCCGGCACTTCAGCCACTCTTCGAGCCCCCTCAGCTGCAGTGCCCCAGCCCCGCCAGCTCCCACAGTTCCCACAGTTCCAGCCCCGGGCTCCGTCTGCTAGGACTGCCTGCTCCCGCACCAAGTTCCCGAAGTTTGCTGGGCTCGCCCTGCTCATTCATGCCTGGAGCTGATGTCACTCGAGCCCCTCCCTCAGGAATGCGGCCCGCCTTAAAGAGACAGTGCACGCGGAATGTCAGCCCTGGCTAGGCCCGCCCACTCCGGAACCCGGGTGTCCCGCAGGGTGAGGATAATTACAGTCTGCACCTCATCGCACCGAGGCTGCAGCTGCAGAAACACACGTAGGGGGCAGCGCTGCCGGGTCGGACCCCAAGGCTTCACCTAACCAGAGAGCGCGGCTTCGACAGTTAGACACCATGACACTATTGCAGACACAGAGGCCATTTCCACTCTGGTCAATTGTCCCTATAGTCCGAAACCTAAGCAATGACCTGATGCATGAATGTTATGCATGTGTCTTCAGGTCAATGGGGTGATCGAGATAGACTAAATCACTTGTAAACAATAAGAGTGGAATTGTAAGAACATCTCAGCATGACTTACACATTCACGATAACATTTTAAATGTGTGTTTGTTGTGTTTTCTGTTTTCTTTCCATTTTCTTTAAATATAGGTCCATAGCGTTGGATAGAGACTTTACTCCTTAAGTTAGGGTTAGGAATCCTCAACTACAATTAGTTTTGTTTTCATGTTATCACTTCAAATTTAAAGTGTAAAGAGGTACCCCCTGAGGTTAACTTGTAGGTCTGGGAGCAAGGGGGAAACAAACCTCAAAATTATGCGAAGGACTCCCACACGGCCTATATACTTTCTCTATGGGATGTCACCAGCTCTACGGCCTACCCGTTGCTAGGCATACAAATCATACACTTTATTGTGTAAATCATGTTATCACTGCGCAAAGATCACAAAGTGGTGAGTTAAATAGAACCTTTTTATAGGATGGGATACCCACATGGAGAAGATTAGGTAATGATGAATGAAATACTTTGTTTATTTAGACCGTGGTCCATAAACACTGCAACAATCACATAAAAACATTCTTTACAATAAAAAAAATCCTTACAATAAAATTCATAAAAAGGGTACAAGGCCAACTTCATATCAAATTCATATACCAGTAGCAGCAGCTATTACATGTCACTCCGATCAATAAGAGATATCTTTGTCTAAAATGTTTTGCCTAAGCTAGCTGTGGGAAGCTAAAAGAGACAGAGGGATAGAGTTGCTAAACCCTCTTCTAACTATCCCTTAAAAAAGTTTTTATGCTTTTCATATAGTTCCCCAAAGCGATCGCTATGTCAAGATTTGGCATTTCTAATAGTATATCTATAGCTTGGGGCAGGCGCACAACACCCATTGGACTCACCGGGCTTCAGCCCCCCCCCCCCACTCCCCCTGTCTCCATTCTTATAGCCTGGATCATCGCTGAGCTTGGTAAAGACAATAAGGTTTTAAAAAACTTCCCCTCCTCCTGGTCCCATCTACATTTGCCGCTTAGGTACAGGACTTCCGCCCCGTACAAAAACTGCGGAGGTATCATGGCATCATATGCTTTTAACATGGGTCTATGGGACATTTCTTCATATTCATTATTAAACTTTTTTAACCCACAAATTGAGGAAAAAGTTTTTGCTTTTTGCGCCTCCATGTGTATACACCATTTAAGGGCATTGTCGAACCAGAGACCTAGATATTTATATTCTTTTACTATCTCCAGTTTGATATGCCCTAAAAACCAGCAACATTTTTTTTTTGCTTTTACCAAAGCATAAAACCTTAGTTTTGTCCATATTTACAACTAAAAAAATGTTCCCACAATAGTCTCTAAAAACATTTAATTTCCTTTGTAGGCCAAGCTCCGTTTGATCGAGTATCACAAGATCATCTGCGTATAAAAGGCATGCCACTTTATTTCCGTTCATTCTAGGGCTCGCACTTCTTTACACTTCTAGCGCTTTGGGTAGGTCAGCCAAGAATAAGGCAAATAATAAAGGAGCCAAAACGCAGCCTTGTCTCAGCCTATTCCCTACCACTATTTTATGTGTTAAAGCCCCTTGTGTGTCTTTTATTACCCGAGCCCTGTTTCCTGAGTGTAATTCCTTTAAAATAGCCAGTAAACCCTCCGTTATACCATACTAAGTCAGGCAATCCCAAAGGCACATACGGTCCACTGAGTCAAATGCCGCCCGGAAGTCAACAAAGCAGCAGTACCATTTCCAATTCTGCTCTATTGACTTCCGGGCAAGTGCCCAAAGGGCAAAGCAGTGGTCCATGGTGGAATGGCCTTCTTTAAAGCCACCCTGTTCTACCGGTATACCGGTATAATCTAGTACTGTTCTGTCCATGCTTTGAGCCTGCCCAATAATATTTTTGAAAAAATCTTTTCCCCAATATCTAACAGATTTATTAATCTGTAGTTCTTTGGAGTATGAATGTCACCTTTCTTATGCACCGGTCTAACTATTGCTCCTTTCCACTTATTGGGGATTTTCCCGGATTCTAGGATCACGTGAAACATAGATGAGAAGAATTCTGCCCACCAATTCGGTTGTGATTTTATCAGGGCTGGGAGATTATCTGGTCCTGCCGCTCTTGTTAGATTAAGGGTTTTTATTGTGGATTTTACATTTGAGGATAGAAAGTCAACTTTCAGCTCTTCAACTAACCCGCCCCACTTCTGGGGCTCCCCAGCTGCCGGATCTCTTCCCTGGCTATACAATTTCTGCAGGTATTCCCCCCACGCCGCTTCTTCCACCACACAATTCATTGAAGCGGGCGGGTGTTCTGCTGCTGATTGTATTAATTTTCAAAACTGGCATAAATTCTTTGTCTCAATTAGCTCCAGTAATTTTGCCCAGCATGAATCTTTATGCACTACTTATTAACATATTATATTCTTTTTTTAAGTGTGCCAGTTTAGCTGCCCTTTCCTGATTATATTTTACCCTTAATCTACGCGCTTCTCTCCTTAACTCTCTCTTCTTTTTTAGGCAATCCTCAGTAAACCACTTTCCATGGCTCTTTGTTACATTTTGGTGACTCTTTGCATTATTTCTATTTTTTCTTAGTTCAACTCGGTGGGTTTGAACCACTTGCTCTAATTTGTCCACATCCCAGTCTAGACCCTGTCCTCTTTCTTCTCCCAGATCGAGGTTCTGTTGAAAATTTACTAGCCTACCTATGTAGTCATCTGTTAGCCTTGTTGTAATACGCCTTGGGTATTCCATCTCTTGATCAATGACTTTATCACCGGACTTCAGATGGAACCCCAAGAGCTCTAACTCCAGGGGATTATGATCACTTCCTTCCCTTTGACCGGTTCTAAAATCTTCAGCTAGGGAAACATTCCAAGGTAACATAAAGACATAGTCTATTGGGCAGTTTTTTGTACCTGGTTTAAATGTTTTCATTGCTGGGCAGTCAAGTGGTGACCTTCCATTTAAACAGAAGAGGCTTTTTAACCTCGGGTAAATTCCCAGGTTTGTATCCCGAGTTGTTGTTTCACAATTGGGGAAGGTTGCTTGGTTTATATTAAATTCCTCCAGTATGCCTGAATACCAACCATCAGATTTCCTTGGGTTTAGTTTATGATTAAAGTCCCCCATCAAGAAGATTAGGTAGCATCAAAGGGCCTGACGAATTGCTGTAGATCCTCAGGGACTGGAGGGGCAAGAAACATGTTGACCATTTTCACTTCGAGAGAATATAAGGATTATTGTTGTCCTATTTATTTTCCTTTTGTTTTTTTATCCTTTAACATAGGACCCAATAATAAATAGAGCAATTAGGGGTACTATAGTTAATTTTATGCAGCAGATCCTTCACCAATTCTTCTTCATTTTGGCCTCTTTACTTCTGTCTTCCGCACTGGAGGTAACTGGGCTGCTGAATTGCAACCCTCACGGCCATATTTCATAAAAGATCTCTGCCAAAGAGCCCCTTGAGGGGCTTGTCTGGGCATTGCAGCAACGGCCCAGTGAGGGGCACAGCCCGATGATGAAGCATGCCACTTTTGAGTGGATGAGGGCTTTTGCTCCAAGTCAACACTTTTATTGACCATTTTTGGGTGAGAAACACCTAATGTAGTAACCTAAACTCTGGTACGTAGTGGTAAACTTTATTGGTTATTTCATTAAACTGCAGGGTCAGACTCACTCCACCAAGAAAATTAAGCCACAAGGCATGAGGCCAGTGATGGGAATGCATGAATTAATCTGTACCGCTGGTAATTACTCTGGGTGGCCTTTATGCCATTGCTTTTTAAGTTCAAATGTTTTATTGGTTTTCAAAACGAAATATACAGAAATCCACAATTAAAGTGCATATTTCAATGATAAGCAAGAGCCACTATGAAACTAGGTAAGGGCATATATAACAATAAGAATATGCTTCAAGGTTAAGAAATTGTTATCACAATCGGAAATTGGTTTGCACATGGACTCAAAAACATAATATAATGAGAGAATCACTGTCTGACCCAAACAAGGTCTAAATGGATGTATGTCGTTAGCAAGCATGCTTTTACAACGCATGCCTTTACCATGTAACTTTTACAACACAAGTCGTTACAACGACTTGCGTTGGGTGGCGCTGGATACTGAATAGTTTAATTTACTATTCCAACTCCAGTCTGTCAGATGTCACCCACTCGGAACCACGCTGCAGGAGCGACGATATTCCCAAACCTCTACCCCCGCACAGACTGCAGACCGCGATACATATACCACCACGCCCTACCGTCTGGACCAGGGGAGAGGGAAGGGTAAAAAAGAAACAAAGGGAAGAAGAAGGCTTCAATGGACTCGATACGTCTCCAGCTCCCCTTACATCTGAGGTGAAGATAGTCTAAGCCTCCCACCCTGCAGAAGAGGGACAAAAGAAAGGAAGATAATGAGAATCACCCCACGACCCTCTCTCTCTCTGCGCATACCATAACAAAAGATAACAACAACCCCTTCTTACCTGATGAGGGATTCAATAGTCCGTAACTGGAGACTCCGTTTCCACAGTCCTGATTGGAGTCCACTTCGGAAGAAACTATACTTAAAACGGTGATTCTTTACAGGTAAAGGAAAAGCAGGGGAAAAAGTCACTGGACTGAAAAAACCCCTTCTTTAGTACTCCATGATACTTGACTCCGTCCCTAAAAACCCGAAAATATGAGTGGCCACCCAACACGCCAAACAAAACACCGACTAACAGCCGGTCCGTGAAAAACACCTCAACTTCACTCAATGAGGCGAATAGGTTCGAAAATACCCGGAAGTAAAACCTCCCGTGTGTTTCTTTCTTCTGCACGCAGCCGCGTACAGACCAACAATGAATCCCAGATGAGTTAAATATCCACTCGCTGGAACCAACGCTCCTAAGTCCTGAGTAACGTCCCGAATCTATTCGTTTTCTTTGCAGCAGAAATGAAGCCTCGTTCTGCAATCCGGAACAGTCCCTTGACAATCCTTCAGCACAGCAGCAAAATCCCAAGAGCAAGTGCAAAGGAAGACCCGAACAGGGAAGACAACGTGACCGGTAGCGAAACCAAGCGAAGAACGCCCGGTCTGAATTCACTTTATACCGTCACATGAGCAGGTAAGGAAGGGGAGTGACCAAAGCATGCGCACAGAGAGAGGACTAAGGATCAGACCTGTCTAAATCCCAACACAGTCCCCGTGGATAGTAGGGAAGGTGTTGGATAGTAAATTAAACTATTCCCTATCCTAGAGCGCCCCCCAGCGCAAGTCGTTGTAACGACTTGCGTTGTAAAAGTTGTGTGGTAAAGGTAGTTCGTTGTAAAAGTTGTGTTGTAAACGCTGTTCACCGGTCTAAATATCAATCGTCAATATATCTACGAAATGCAATGAAAGAAGAAGGAAAAAATTCAACTTAAGAGATCTGATTTTCTGTAAATAAAAGTTACGTTTGTTCTATTTCTGGCATTTGCTCTTATCCAAGTGTTTTTACAGTTTGTTGTCTGCACTGTGTGTAAATCATTAGCTGTGTATTGAAGTCGTATGAGAACATTCATATTGTGATTACATAGCACTTATATAGCGCCTAGATGGTATGCTGAAGCACATTCCCACCCGGGTAGCATGGTACACCAAGTACGGTGTGTGATTGTCAGAGTGTTGTCTTAGTATTGAGCCTTGCTGACACGTCAAGAGCTTGTCCTCTGTGGTAGCATGCTGCACAGTGCATGCTGTGTATGGTTGGAGTGCCGTCTTATTACAGAGCCTGTGTGGGAAGTCTTTCAATATGGGCAGATTTCCAATTAGATAGAGTAATCTTATCCCCTGAGGGTAAGCAGCAGATGTAGCAATAAAACGTGTGAGGAGCTTAGGTCCCGTGTACTAGAAAGGGCCCTCATTGGGTTACGGGTTATTTCGGACAAAAACATTCCTGTGCAATAGGTTGCAATCTTCTGTCATAAAGGGGTAATCAGCTTGCAGTTAGAATTAAAGTGTGTTAGGTCACTTTTGGAGTCCTGACAATTCCACAGGAGGTCGGTAGGTAGAAGATGGAGGCTATCCAGTTTCGCTGTGGTCCCCTATGGTTTATGTAATCATAGAAATCTCGTTTGAGTAAGTTTGGAGTGACTATGTAACAATTAGCGGTCATTTCATCTGTGGGAACAAGAGTTCAGTCTGTCTACTGCTTTTGTCTTCCTGTTTCTTCTGTAACTTGAGATTAAGTGACGAGGAAGCGGGCCAAAGAAGGTAATATGCTATAAAACCCAAATTGGTCTTGTGAACAAAGCTTGTGGGCCAGTTTAGGATGGACTGCATCTGCCATACAACTTTTTTTTATAGACAATGGATCTGAGCTTCAGGAAAAGTTTAAATTCCATATTTTCTAAATTGTTTAGTATGTTAACAAATGCCAGCAGTTTCTCACTAGTGCCGAAGTCCTGCTTAAAGCTGAGACTCCTTTTAGCCTATTTGTCTCAGTACATCTATCCTAATTCTCTTGTTATTCGGCAGGAAAGCAAAGATCGCCGTAAATATTTAATTGTAAAATTATTTTTTAACTGAAGGAGCAATCTTCTTGTACCTAAACCTACACAAAGCCCTACATAACCAAGGACCAGGTTACCTCAACAGCCGCCTCAACTTCTACGCTCCCAAACGCCAGCTTCGATCGACCAGCCACGCCCTCGCCGCCGTCCCCCGCATCCGAAGAGCCACCACAGGAGGAAGGTCCTTCTCCTACCTGGCTGCCAAGACTTGGAACTCCCTTCCGACCCACCTCCGCCTGACCCAGGACCACCTCGCCTTCAGGAAGCAGCTCAAGACCTGGCTGTTCGAGCAGTAGCGGACCCCCCCCACCCCCCCAGCGCCTTGAGACCCTCCGGGTGAGTAGTGCACTATATAAATGCCCTGATTGATTGATTGATTGATTGATTGCTTTCAAATGTGTTGCCTGCCACCTCGAGAAGGTACGTACATTTGAGAGAGTTAGGAAATGAAGCAGGGAATGCTCGATTTTAACCTAACAGGCATGGATCAAGAAACCACATGGGACCTTGTCTGATCGGAAGCTGGTCTAGTATAGGCGTAAGTTAGCCATATAAGCATTTATTAGATCTTTATTCAGGTGCATTTTTCATTGCCATTCTCACTTGTTCCCCTTTCCGCAGAAAATATGTAACTAATGTATCCATCAATTTTGGCCTCTCTTTGCCATTACAGAAGGGGTCCAACCACACCAGGAGTGGCCCTGCTCCATTAAGAACAGGCCAGCTTGAACAGATAGATCAGGTTGAATACAATCACCTCAAACCACGCACCCTCTGAACACAAGCCAATGAACGAGAACATGAGCTATTTCTGGCTGTTTTCAAGCTTGTTGGGCCTCCTCAGTGAAATGCAACATGCAGCTACTATTACTCTGGCACAGAAAGCCACTGACCCAGCCAAGCATAAACGCACCACTTAGGATGATTCAGTTAGACAGCAAAAAAGGAATTGATGGAAATGCTTGGCATAATCTGGACCACTAGTAATCACTCTGGGCACAAACCAGAGAAAATAATGTTATCTTTATGATCACCAACTGCAAAGGCGGACTTGTGAAACCGCAACTCTCACACAGTTCCTTACAACTGAAGAATGGTGCACTTCATCCGAGGTATCATCCTTTGCTTGATACCACTGCTAAGCAGAAATATGTAAAGACAGAACACAGAATGGTGCATCCAACCATGAATGAAAAAGCCCAAAGTTCTTTTTATATTTATTAGATATCTCCTTTTTTGAAATGTTGATGTCTTTTCATAAAAAACAGCCAAGGTTAGAGCTAACAGGTTTCGCTTTTACAAAACTGAACTTCACTAGGGCTTATTTTTATATGTAAGACAAATGTCTCCCTCTATTAATAGTTTTATGAGAAGTCCGATCTGGATGAATGCCAACTCATTACCTTGTGGCGCAGAAGTCACCCATTTTGAGGTGGGGTTAAAATGTTGCCCCATCGTAACACCTGAATTCATGTTTCTCTTCAAACTCAAAAGGAGTCCTTCACGCGGCGACCGGCAAATATTTTATCTTGCTGTGCCATTGCAAAAGAGGACCAACCACATGCAAAACAGCCACGGTCCTCCTCGAATAGGAACAATCCAGCCAGAGCTGGAAGACCGAATATATTCTGAACGGGAACAGAAGCCGCCCCAGACCATTTTCACTCTTGTGTCTCATGAGTGAGGTGCATCTTGAGTCTAAATGAGAACACGAATAAGAGATTCATGTCTGGGCATAACCACTTACAAAACAAAAATGTGATGCGTGGAAATGCTTAAATTAAACTGAAACATTGGTAATTACTATGGGCACATTCCATATCATCAATTATTAACTTGTCTGTGCCATGGCAGAAGAAGACTAAACAAGCCCAACCAGAACCTGAAATTTCTGGCTTGGACCCAAATAAACATAAAATGGATTGGCAGAGCAAGGTACCTGAAGCTACCCACATTGAGGAACCTGAGGCTGTCCCACACATGAATCTGAGACTCCACCTACCTGGGAACCTGCTGTTGCACGGCCAGACACCAGGACAGACTGAAGGCTACAGGGCTACCAGTCACTCAGGATAACAGGGCCCCACCCAACTATGATTATTGTTTTATAAAGAGCCCTTCAAAGAGGACATGTATTTCAGCCAAATACAATTTCTATTATTTTTGTTTTTTGAATATTTTAATATTGACCTGAATTAATTTATTTAGTATTGAAATTGTTCCTGGACCCATCTATATTACTGAATAAGAATTAAAGGTCTGTGTTAAGTTATTCTTAAGTAAAATTCTAGATGACAAGCAATATCCAAGATGTAAAAAATGGATGCAGTGTTTCTGTGAGTACGTCAAAATATCAGGAATTTATACTAATTCTCCCTTTAAAATAACACAATCAGCATTCCAACTCCACTGTACTATCACTGACATTTGACCAACTAGACCTGACTTTTCTATGGAACAAAGTCTTTACTAGCAACCGTGTACACATTTTGCCCTATGTACATTTAAATACCTAGGAATACCCCTTGAGTACAAAACAGAATCAAATCTAATAAATACCATGTTAAACAGGTGTAAGGCAGGTTATGCATTGGCTCCAGCATTAGTTAAGGTCTAAGTTGGTGATTGTGACACAGCCTCCCTAACTTTCAAAACTTTTTATTCCACCTATTTTTGGTTGCTGAAGGGCTGGTTCTTTACATTATGCTGACCGTCTGGTATTGTGTGATCAAAGTGCTAAAGTATTTCAGTGTATGTTGGACTGTCCAAATACACATAGTCAAAATTTGTTAAAAATCAGTACGCTCAAGTGTTGATATATAGGCAGATTACATTCTGGGGTATTTCAGTTTTGGCCAGGAACCCTTTAAAGGTGGTTATAAGTATTTCAGTGACTCCGCTGATAAGGTCCTGCATTGAAAGACTGATTACTGTCAAGAACGGTTCATTATCAACCACTGCAAATGCTCTCAATTGTTTTAATCCTTTTTATGGTGGTCACAAGGTTCAGTCATAGATCTATGTTAGCACCATTTAGGTAACCCCTTTCTTATACAATGGTGCTCCCATTTGGTTCCTGTCCTGGATCACCTAATTCATTTACTCAAAGGTCCTATTTGGTGAAAACACTTTGGACTTCGTATTCGTGCACCACTTGAGGAGAAGTAGTTGGAATTTGTACTAGCATCAAGTTGGTCTTTTTGTAGTATCTCTAAATCTTACACAATAATTTACTACTTCCCATCTTCTGGGTTATTACATACATGACAGCATTTTCATTGTAGTTTATCTTGAGTGGCCAGACATACTAAATCTGAATGCTAACATCCTCTATTTAAGCATCATCAAGGCTATGTTCAAAAGAATGAACATAGATGTTATTAATCAACTTTTGAACTCATCTGATTTCTAATCATTAAATAGCATGTATTGTAAATATTCTAAATATTATGTAGGCATTCCCAATTTAAGTCAATAAGAGCTTTTAAAATGCCCTTGTAAAATTCACACGCTAATACGCATCAGACCTAATCAGCTTCCACTGCTGCATTTGGTATGAGCATTGCATGATTTATCCTACAATCCTTGGCTTTGTGAACTTTCTGTTGACACCACTGAATCTCTTCAACATTTCGTGCTTTGCTTCCATAATTTGTTCGATTTAAGATGAAAAATGGTCACTGGGGTCAGCTTTTATATTGCCAGAAGCAATCACTGTTACAAAAATGTATAAATGTATGTGCTGTACTCTTGCTAATACAGTTAAAACAGGATGTTGCTATTTATTTATTTACTGTGTTTTGTCCGAGTCTGAAAGCCTTTATTGACAAAGAAAAATTAGTAGCCAGTGAATTACGGAATCAAAGGACAAGGGGATCCCCCGAAATAATCGGTGGAGGCAAGTTCACCAGATGCATTTGGGACTCAAATGTATACCCTAATGTATACCGGTTTTAGGTTTTCATCACATGACAGAATTCTTACCAAGAATACACACAGGTGCCTTAGCTGAGCTCATGAGAACGAATAAGTAATAAAATGTAAACGGGTTTTGCATGAGAAAGCTAATTCACAAGTTTAAGTCTTAATTGTGAACACACAATGCGCCTAAACGTTTGAGACAGGCACATCCTCCAGGCATTGTTAGCATGAGCAAAAAAACATGGCTGAAGCGGCTTACATTTAAACTAAGACCACCAAACACATTTAGAATGTTCGCAAGGGGTCACTGAGTGTATTACATACAAACAGGTTTTTTTTTTACATTTGAATCAATTTTTACAGAGATAGTTTAGTTACAGTTGTAGGTTACAGAAGTCATGGTCTTGTGTATATCACAGCCTAGATGTATACAGAGCAGAGATTAGGAGTGTCACAAAGAGAGTTCTAGAAAACTCGACCCCTCGCTTGTAAGGAGCACCATACATAAAATTGCTGACCATGTCCCACTGAATTTCGAGGGAAGGTTACCAATAGTGAGTAAAAACTGCTATGACCTAGATCTCCAGTTCACTTTGCTAACGGAAGATGTCCACCACAGGTGTTAATTTCAGTATGAACCATGATGCTCTGTGTGTCCATGCATGCTTTTTGCTATTGTTTGCACAGGTGGTGAGAGGTAGAATGAACCGAAACAGGGTCATGGGTTTGTGGGATCCAGACATATAGTCAGCATTTAGTTAGTAGCTTAGTGTTTGTCACCTCTGATGGTCCCACTCTGGACCCACGGTCACCAACCGAGTTGGACGAGTGGCAATCCTGGCCAAAGATTAGCCTCATTACAGGCGCCTGCTCCTTCACTTTGTGTCACTTCCGGTTGCAGGAGAGCACCTGGAGGAGTGCACATGAGATCCCACAAGGTAAAGCAGAGGAGGTTTGAGAGGCAGCTGCCAGGCAGGCATTGCCTTTAAGTGGTGGGTGTCCTCTATATTTTTATGCACTTTGTGCGCCATAAAAAATAGCCCCGGGCAGTGCTAGACCCCGTGTTTCACCCACACTAAACATTTCTGTTCATCATATTTGTTATTTTAGCATTTTCACAGAAATACATTTCTAACCTCCGATGATATTAAAGGGCACACCAAGTACAAGTGTACCAGGTTATACAATGCCTTCAAATTACATTGGCATTTTTCTTATTATTTCCTGTACACCACACTGGTTTACTCACAACTATACATTTAGTTGGTTAATCAGCGTAGGTGGGTTTCACATATACACTCTAAGTAGTTACACTATACCTAGTCCTAAGAAAGACAAGCTCTTCAGAGATGCTTTCGGTTGCAAGCATATAGGGTTACCATAAGCCAGTGGTCTTCAAATGTTTTACTGCAGAGCCCTTACTCTTGTAAAGAAATTTCATCAGGGGCCTCACAGAACGACAAACATATTTTTCTCAATTATAAAATAAAATTGGGAGCTCTGAATTTTACAATTCAAACATTGCAGTTATGTTCCGCAATCTGGTTTAAAAATGCAATGAAGTACATGCTTGCCAACATGCTACGGGCAGCCTGGTCTTCCTAAAGTGTAAAAAGTATCCACAGTGTGATCCTTTACCAAAAATATGGGATGTACTTTGAGGGTTAACTCGCCCACCCCTACTGGAGACCTACTCCCAGCCAGGATATGAGTGGCAAAAGATGTTACTAAATGGCCCCTTAAAGAATGCTTCGACTTGCTTTTTCAGTAAACACACAGCACCGTTTTCAGCTTGATGCTTCGCTTGGCCAGTGCCTGGGGTACACCCTGAGATTAATTCAGGGACACTCAGGGAATCCTGGGGTCTGTCACACAGTTTAAAGACCTCTATTGTAAGCTGTTCCCCAATGCTAAAAAATGCTTTCAATTTGATAAGATATTGCAACTTTGTATGTAATTGGCAACCTTTGTATCATTATGGAAAATGCTGGAGGTCTTCCTTGGATCACCATTATCTAATTTTGCTATAAATGACAGCAGCCTTAAGTTTGCTAAAAGATACCAGGAATTAGGGTTCTATTCTACCCTTAAAGTCTACAACATAACATTTACTGGCAGGCTTAGTCACACTCTTAGACGCCTCCGTTCTGTTGCAAAAAATATGTATTCCTTCCAGTACTATTTATTTTATTTATTTATAAAGTTTTATATAGCGCGAACTTGATCCCGAAGGATATCAGAGCGCTTTACAATTTGAGGCAAAGGTAACAAATCAGAACATTAGTCTAACATTGGGAATCTAATGGGCATTGAATCAACTAGAACAAACATAACAGCTCAATATAACCTGAGTGTCACTCCCCTTGCACTCCTCTAGTGACCCATTCAGCACCATGTACTAATCCATTCACTGCTCCAAAACCCAAGCACTTGACGGAATAGATCTGGGTTAAATCCATCGTTCTTTTGCTCACCATGCCACCCCAGTTTAAAATGTTGGCAGGTATGATTCTGGTAGGAAAATGTTGAATAAATGCGCCTAGCCCTGAGAATAATAAGAGTTGATCTCTATCCGTAGTCGCAGCCGTGTAGAAGTGTCCATATTGGCTCTGACTAATATCTCCTTCGCCTCTTCTCCCACGACATAACATGCTTGAAATACACAACGTCACTTTTGCGGAAAGGACATGTCCTTAATACGTCTTTTGCTAATTCCCTCTTATCATCTAATACCTTTCTCCTTTTCACCACTCTTCAATTTCCACCATCTAATTTCACAAGAGGCTCTTGGTGCCTCCTTTCCTGTGATGACAGTTGGTCTGAAATATAATCATAAAATTAAGAGGACTTTTCTTGTCCGTGCAATTCCAACTTAGGGCAGCGGCGGCTACAGTGAGGGAAAACTGGTGCGGAAGCATGGAGGGGGCAGCACGGGGGAGAAAAATAGGGGAAAAAATGAGAACTTACCTGCCGGCCGCTGCCTCTGTGGTCTTCTGCTCCTGACGACTCCCAGCAGCCAATACACAGGCTCCCAGATACCCAATGGCCAATCCAGATGCTGCTTGCATGCTGGTAATGCCATTACCAGCATGAAAGCAATGCCAGGATTGGTCTAAGCGGCCTGGTTTGGCGTTCACTAAGGGACAGGGAGCTGTTGTCCACCGGCTGTGCAGCACAGCTTGGGTTATAAGATAAGATAAGAGTGCATTTATCGGTTTGGCCGTCCTAAGACGGCTGGCCAAACCAACATGCGCACTATAAACCCATTTCCACTGACAGTGGCACTTTTTCACACTGAGAGGATCGATATTGTCAATTACATTTCACAAACTCTCACATATCTTTAATTACTCTTGATTCTGTAAGTGCCATGTGATTTTAGGCTAATGAAAGGGTAAATTGAAATAGCAAGTAAATGTAGTTACTCAATACTGTGAACGTCTCCTCCAGCCACCATGTTGACTGGACATTACTCCTCCCACAGGCCAGGATTACTGTTTTATCCATATTGGCATGTAACCTTATTGTTACTGTAAGAAGAATCCAATATTTTCTGTTGACCCTACAGCCAGTCAGCACATTATCTAAAATCAAAAGTTAGCCCACATACATAAGTGCATTTACATGTTGACTTTTGACATCTCAGAGGTAATGTTAAGATTTTGAAAGGTTGAGTTTTACATCACAGAAAAAGAGGTTAGAGGTTGTGGGGGATAGGAAGATTGTGCCTAAGGCAAAAGGTTAGTGGTCCAGTGTACCAACATACCTACAGGAGTTGATGTCCCTTTGACTCCTACTTCCGGCTAATCGTGGTTCACTTGTACAAGAAGACCCATAACTCATGCGCTCACTCCCTGGCAACTTTGCACTTTGCTATGATATACCGTTGTTGCTTTAGTTTGTCACCGGGTCTTTCCATCCCACATGCTGGTTTTGTTTCTCCCTTCCCAGTCCGTTGGGTTCCGACCCCTGTTTTTAGTCAGGCAGGTTGTGTTGTGGCATTCAGTTTCCTTTTCATCCTACTGCAGGTCCTGTTGCTTTGTGTCATTCGTTTTTGCCTGGTTTTTAGGAATGTATCCTGGTCTTTCACAGCAGTCATCATTGCCCCAGTGGTGGATGGTACTATAAAAGAGGTTGAAAAGAAGGAGTGCAAGGACACTGCCTTCCTTGAGCATATTTTGTTGATCCTTTGAATGTTCCTACCCCCTTTATCAATCACAACCTTGACACAAATTTCTGAGTGAATGGCCTGGATCATATATGTTAGCTTTGATGGAATACCCCAGGATATAATTTTGTTTTAGGGGGTACTTTTACCAACTATGTTCAATATGGCCAGGTACGGCCTAGATCCCCTCTTCCATGGACTTACACCCCTAGGTGATGGCCCCCTTCCCGGTGCCAAAGTTGCCCGCCCCCGTTTACCCCAAAGGCAACAACTCAATTATGACAAGGGGTATTTGGGTTAGGGATCGTTAATCCCAGCCGTATGTATTACAATTTATATTCAAAACATTATATGTACATTTATGTACACAATACGCAGAAAGTCAAGTCCGTTATATTGATAGGTACATATGTCTTGTTTTGCTATCCTTAACATATTTCTAATACATAGACAAACCTATTCTAATCTAAACATTCAGCAATCAAATAACATTATCTTTCTGCGTATCCCTATTTGAGCCTACGGCAAGGTCAATGACTGGCCCCAGATCCTGATCAAACTATGCCCGCACCACAACCGGAGTGCCCATGCGCAAGGGGGGCCCATTCACCGGAAGGGTACTTCCCCCCGAGCACCCCCTATGCCCGCAGATTATCTCCATAAGGGGCCGTTGCATTTATGCGCAGTTTACTTGCGCCCTTGTGCGTGTGCGGATTGGCCAACCTGCCTACTGGAAAGCATAGCTCCCCTCCCTCCGCACCCTTCAAGCCAACCGGCTGTAACTGCCCCTGTAGTTCCATGAGAGACCACTTGTCCCTCCCCCTTGGGCGTCCCCATTAAAGAATGGCGCCGCCGCTAAGGACCAAATGTAAGCTCACCAATCATGACCTTACCACTGACCAAGGAATATAAATACGACAATAAACATTTTATGACACAATACATGATGAACCTGCAAATAAAGAGAACCACTATAGCAAGCAAACATTCGAAAAACCTCTGCTTTAGGGGATGGTGGGTGGGAGAAATTGAGGAGGTCTCCTCAGCTCCATGTCAGCTGTGGAGGCGCGAGCAAAGAGGGCGTTCTTGCTGCTCCCCAGCTTTTTAAAGGTAATTGGGCACCGGGAGCCGGTTCTAACCAGCTCGCCGGCGTTCTGTCTACGCATGCCCCGGAAGTGATTCCTATCACTTCTGGGTCACGCGCAGACCAACCAATCAAGAAGGGAGGCGAGGCCACCGCGTCACAATTGTGCGCAACCCAGCCCATCTCCCTGTGACGTCATCGGGGGCCGGCAAAACCGCCATACATGCAGCGTGTCCGATGCCAGCCCCTCCCTTACTCGACTGCATAAAAGTCTACAAAGCAGCAGCACAGCTTTCCAGTCTGGCCTGCAGCTCTTTTATTTTTTTTAACTAAATAACAAAGTGCAAAATCATGATATGGTTGTGCTATTGCATTCACTACAGCCTATCTGTTCCTTAGCACTACATTTCTTTTAATTTATCCAGGCTTCTGTTAACACAACACTACTTCTAACAAAATGTATGAAATATTATTAAGAAGTGATAAAGCGGAAAAGAAGACAACATCCTACCAGACTCTATGTTGATTGGCTTAACCACTGCCACTTTACAGTATCCTCGTATTTTTCCATCCGACAACATCCTTATGAATAAGGGTTATAAAGTACGGTCCGCCATTTCATGTTAAGACTAATACATTAACTGTCCCAGATCCCTACTTCACTTTATTCCTCTGATAACTTCTTTGGTCTCCTAAGTAGATGATTCAAATAATTGCAACATCATAACTTAGATACCTCACTTCCAAAGAGGAGAAGGCATTTAATCTATGGGTTATACAGATGTTAATCTGGATTACATGCAAGGGTCTATAACAAGGCCCTGGTAACATCAAAAGTACTGGCCTGTTTCAAGCACATTTCATGAAGAGTCCCTCTATTGTTCTTCTTTATTTTGTGGATATTAAAACTCAGAGACCTCCCCGAAGCACCACCTCTTTTGCCTTTACTCACCAGCAGATTCACTGCAGCAAACACAGCTACACGTGTGACCTCAAATAGACACGGTTCCTCTAATACCACTGAAAATGCTCCAAATACTCTTCTTCTATAACACGCCCGAGTGCTTATGTGTCAATCACAGAGTGCACCTTTCAACAAAGAGTCATAAATAAAAACAATTCTGACATGGCGCAGTTACCCCGTGGCAATAGGTAGCCAGTATTTCACAACAGGTCCAGAGTTTTGTCAAAATAGTCAATCATTTCAAAAATGTCAGTTACTCCTATCAGAATGCAGTAACCGTATGTTCTACTCCCAGAACCCAGTTACCACTCCTATCACTTCTTGAATGTATCCTTGCCATTTGAACTTATACAGGGAATTGCTGCATTTCGTCTAGGTTTAATTCATACATACCACTTAAAATCCGTGATATTTCCTTTTTGATTTAGCCCATGCAGACCACAAGTAGTTCAATTGGGTTAAGACACCATTACAACGTTCTCCTGTAATATTTGTGTTCTCATACGTTCCAACTTAAAAATGATATTTATTGAAAGTACGTTTTTTTTTTTGCTTTAGTATTGTTTGCCTTGTACTCACCATTTTTATTATACCTTGCATGGTTCACTGGTGAGAGTCTGTATTAACCATTTCTTTCACAAGGGCAGAATAGAATGCAATCTTCATTGTCCTTTTCAGACTCTACCTGTTTATATTATATCACCGGAGATTATAGATTGGAGCAGCAGATTTTGCCTAAAGATCTCAAGAGTTTGGCTGTGGTTAACAGGTTAATATTGGTCTTACTCTTCCACCAATCTTTGAAAGCATAGCATTGGGTATTCCTTGTTCTGTTTTGGGAATACTCTCAATGCAGAGTTTCTAATCACTCGAGGACAGAGGAGCAAGAAAGACTCATGGAATCAAGTGACAATGATGGGAGTACAAAGAACGCTTGGAAAAGGAAAGACAGTATAAAACACCCTAACTTGAAGAAAGGTGCAGTGTGCTTTCACACTTAACAAATTCTAAATATTTATTAATTTTAATCTACTTGAAAATTATAGTGGGCTCTGCCTCTGTGTGTTCTCATAGTACTGAAAGAACTTGGTATTTGCACTATGCAGTAGGAAACAGCGAAAGCTGCTGATTGTTCTAAATGAACTGACAGTGTTTCGGTTATACATTGCACAGTTTAAAGAGCCTTTATCAGTACAAAGTGATGCTGGTTTGTTCTTGAAATTATTCATGTTAACTATTCGGGAGGAATAAAATACGAGCTCTAAATGTTAAAAAAGTTTACATTTACTCCTAGATCTCAATTTCAGTCGATTCTACCCAGTGGTTGAAATGGAAAAATAGAAGGGCAGATACTCTGTACCGGAGTACCTGCGTGTTTCTGAGAAGTGCCGGTACTCTACAATTAAAAGTATTACACCCCTCCTGAAAAGTGCTGGTACTCTCCCTCTCAAAATAAAAAAGTACTGGTACTCAATACCGGGCAGTGCCAACACTTTTGAAGCACTGGTTCTAACATCAAAAACCATATAGTGGCCAGATGACTAACTATGAATGCATGGTCACACGTTAATCCAATTATTGTACTCGAAGGCCCAAGAGGCCAGAGATCGTGCAAGGATCGCCAATTTTAAAAAATACTTTAAAACATTTTTAAGAAGCTCACAGGCATCAGCCTACCATGTATGCCCCATAATACAATTCCTTTGTTAGCGTTCAAGTACATTTCACAGTGCTTTCTGTCACAGACTCGGGCCTCATAACATTATAAACAGACATCACTATTCAACAGTGTACCTAACCATAGCCAAATCCAATAGCATAGCAAGGATGCTACATGCCTTAGTGCAAGCAAGGAAAATATCCTTTAGACTGCTGCTAGGTTAGGACATACAGCAATTATCAGGGTTCAGTGAGCCCCACAGAGCTCTCGGGCCATGTGCAATTGCACCTGCTGCACAAATGGTAGCTATGCTATGCTCAAATATGTTATCCTCATGTTACACACACATACCTGAAATAGTTAAATTAACCAACTGAGCTTTCCTACCAGAAAAGAGTGCATTTCTTCAAGATTTATTTAACTTGCACTTATTTCGAATTTTCGGTATGTGCATTATATTTTAAATTGGCTACCCTTTGATGAAAGGACAACAAGCTATCTATTACACTCAGGATCACAGTTCCCATGCATTTTTAAGTTTCACCTGCACAGCGTTTGTGCTGTGCGTGTAGAATCTATTGTATTTAATATAAATGTTGAAAGGGGCTTACATACTGTCCTTTACTTTCATTGGTTTGTGTGCTTACCACTTACTTTTCGTCCGTTTCTATTGGCTGTCGCACACTATTTCCTGTTGTTCCGCGTGGGTTTGTTCTTATCACTGTCCCCATGCCGAAGTACTCCTTTTCATCTGCTGAACTTCTTTGTATGGCTGCTCTCTTGATGCCGACAAAGGTCAGCTTTTTTATTATTCTTGCTCTATAGTGTGCACCTTAGCTGCACGGCACTTCCTATTTGGTCAGCCCTCCGTTTTTACGCAGTGCATTCACACATATACGGCGGCTGCTTTTTTTTTTATTTATTGGTGCTCCCCATTTTTTCTCAGTCTCCCTTACTCTCCTTTCCCATATCTTCACTCTCATAGCAGCTTGGTTTAAGGGGACAGCAGAAGGCAGGCACCTGCTTACCCAAGGGGTGTGGCCGGCCTGCCCCCGTCCCTGCCCTGAAAGTGCTCTTCCGACTGCGACCGTGGCAGCCCTGGCTTCCGGCACAGAGAGAAGGGCGCTACTCACCATCTTGTGTTAGACTCTGCTTTTAGGTTTTGGGCGGCAAGGGCGTCTCTAGAAGCTCATCAGGATGTGGAGAATACCACAGTTCAGCAATCCCTGCTCCTGCATGCTACTGGTAAGGCACCCCGTGCACACATGCCTCCTTCGGAGAAGAGTGGCATCTGTTTTCTCTTTTTTAACTATTTCCTAACACTTTTTTATTTACTGGCACTCCTTACTTTCCCTCAGACTCCCTGTCTCTCCTTCCCCACGTCCTCACTCCCATAGCAGCTTGTTTAGTTTACCAGCACTCTCCACTTTCCCTCAGACTTCCTGTCTCTCCTTCCCCATGTGCTCACTCCCATATCAGCTTTTTTTTAAGGAGACAGCAAACAGGCAGGCCACTGCCTGCCCACGGGGTGCAGCCGACCTGGCCCCATTTCGGCTGCCGACTGCACCCGAGTCTGATGTGAGCTTTCACTAAACCCCCTAAAACATTTTTTTGGTGCACTTCTGCACTCTTGGCGGGGGCAGCAGCGCCGGAACAGCTCTGGCGTCTGGCACGAGAAGGGCGCTGCTCCCCCTCGTGTTAGACACTGCTTTTATGTTTTGGGGGGCCAGGGTGCCCCAAGAAGCTCTCCCAGTGCTGTCCCTGTTTCTGAGCTCCATGTGTCTGCTCTTACTTAATCTCTACATTGTCCACTGCTTTCCTTGTCTCTGAGCTCCATGTCTCTGCTGACACATAATCTTGACACTACCCACTGCTGTCCTTATCTTTAAGCATAGCAACTGCAGGAATGGTTGATTTCTCTGATATGTAGACAATTTGGCAGCCCTGGTCATTGCTATGTGCTATGCCCATTCGTCTCACCATGGTATACGCTGATGCGGGTAACACTGGTCCATTCAGGAGCCCCATGTTGCTGTTGAGAACAAGAAAAACCAACAAGTCTCAATGCCCGCTCTACATTTTTTTAATGAAATACCCCTGCATCACAGCCACAAACAGGTGAAATAAAAGATTATGATTAGGACTGAAATTGAGGCAAGGGTCTTCAACAAGGTGCTTTGGATCTACTGATAGCGTGCTAGCTCCCTGGTTGTAGCTTGCAGATATGAATGCTAGATCACAACATTACATGCAGCATTCTGAGATATTGCAAGAGGCATTGCTGCTCATCTTCAGACACTTGGAGTGAGAGCCTGCTAACCCGAAAGCAGAGCTTCACTAACACTCCCACCTATACTGGCCTGCAGGGTTCTTTAACATGATCACCAAGCTCTACACTTAATCCGTCAAAGTTGCATCTTTGGCATACCGATAGCCATGCTTGCCATTATATTGTACATTCTTGGCATTATGAGATCATCCCTGGCATAATAATGCAAATTTGCAACATGCGGTGGACATCTTTGGCCTATTTATGGCCATTTCTGGAATTGCAGTGTACCCCTCTGGCCTAATAATAGCATAAATGTGTCCACACAAAGAATAATCGTAGCTGCCCCTGCCAAAATGTTGGACATTCCAGACACACTGTGTCCAGCACAATATATTGCCTTTCTGAATAAATAAGTCATAACACTTTAACTCAGTGGTAGATGGCAGGGAATGGCGAGCAGGGGATTGGAGGAGGTGGTTGAAAAAAAAAACAACAACAGAAAAACACTTACCTTTTTCCGCGGCCGCCGTCTCTTCGGTGTTCCTTCTCTTCCTGGCAAGTCCGGAATCAGGGAGCACCCGGGCTCTCCTAATCCAATCACAATGCTGCAATGCAGTGTTGTGATTGGTTCCCCTAAGATGGTGATGGGTCTGAGCGCCGTGGTTTGGCGCTCAGATAGGGTCTGGGGACCTGGGGATTCACATGCCGCTTTGGCCGGTCAAAAGGGCTGGCCAAGCAGGCAGACGCGCTTTGAGAGTGTGCACTCACCACTCCTGCCAGGCTCCCAGGCTCCGACCCCAGCCCCGCCCTGCCCTAACCCAGCACCGTATCAAAGAAAAATGATAATAACAAAGCTATCATTTTTTTTTCTGCTCTCAGGGCAGTGGGGCGACGCTCCTCCTCCTTAGCAGAGGAGCCGCCCCTGCTTTGACAGAGTTTCAGTAACTTATATTGCACAACTGTTCACCAAGCTACAACTTACAACATAAAACAGCTTAATACTAATAACATAGAAATGCATTTACCAAACCTTGTTATGCACATTGACGGCTGGATTCAATCAATCACGACTCTTCTGACCTTATAGAGATGCTGACCCTGTTAAATCTCACTTTAAATATGAACCAATCATCTTCTCTTTTAAAATGATATTGGTAGAATAAAGAAAAAGACATTGAATTAATTCCCCCCCACTCAATCCACCATAAACAACTTCCACGTGACTTTCTTCTGTTGTGTACAAACATAAATAGTTCATCACGAAGCCATAATCAACAAACTAAATCCAAATAAACGAAATAAATAACCTTGGGGAGCAGCTCTTCCCGCCGAACTCCATAATACCCCTTTAATAAAATGATCACATAAAAGCGAAAGGAAAGACAAAAAAATTAGAAAAAAGAGAAAAAAGCCCAAAGAGCAGGTTAAAAAAATTCAAGCACTATCTCTCGTGTACAGAATTCATTAGATGCATTACAGACATCCTCATATATCTTTGTTTCTTTTTATCGTTCGTGGAATTTCTGTAGTTTGACCGTGACATGATATCTCTCCAAACTGGTGTGAAGGAAGCGCGAGTGTGTGGGATTCTTCCTGTGGTCAGCAATGATTCTTTGGGGCCCAGCCCGTGACCTTCCTCTCAATGAAAGTCCCGCAGACCGCGACTGCCTCGTGTGAGGCTCTTATCACGGGGCCCTGGGGGGAGACGGGAAGTCCTGGCTCCTGGCTGCCATGACCTCTATGCTATCCTTCCGGTGGCTTACACTTCCTGGCCGCTTATTGGCCGGGCGCCACGTGGCCCGTTATCGAGTTCTGCCTTGAGATAACCTGCTCAGAAATAGCAGGGCTGCTCACCACAAGGCGCCAGGTGTGGAGCAGGGGTTCAGATCACAGCCGCGTCACCTCAGCCTTTCATACCTTACTTAGAGTAAGATAAAAGGAAGGCCAATGTGCACGTCAGTATTCATCAGAACTTATGTAGCAAAAACCTATACCAGAAGCAAACCATCACTGACACTGTACCATACATGCCAACATTTTTAAAACTGGAAAGAGGGAGATTTGAAAAAGAAATCGGGGACATTTTCTCCCCATTGACCTACATTGAAGTGGAGCCAATTTTAGAAGGGAGACAGCTTTAACAAGCCATGTTGTGCTTGTGTAGTTCTTCAATTAAGCCTGCTGGCGGACTATTAGTTGATTGGCCTGATTTTCTCCTTTAGATATGGTATAAGGGAACTTGTCGAGATTAGTTATTAGTATTAGGATACTCAAATTATCCTGGGTTATTCCTCATGATCCCTGGCCCCCTTGCTCCAGTGTTTCCCTGTTGCCCAATTCACTCAGATTTCTGAAAGGCCTGGTGTGGAAACTTTGGGCCTTATTTATGAAGGCCTTGCGCCGCCGGTGCGTCACTTTTTGATGTTTGGTTTTTTTTTATATAGCGCACGATCACTCCAGGGAGCATCTTGGCGCTGTTTTTCCCATGTTAAAAGTGACGCACCGGCGGCGCAAGGCCTTCATAAATAAGGCCCTTTATTCAGAAAACCCTAGAGAGCCAGGAGCAACTGGGCTCAAATTATAACCAGAGCTTCTTACCACTGGTGTCCTTGTCTTTACATTACTATTGAGCACCAAGAACACCTCTTTAGCACTTGAGCCTGAGGGCAGTGAAGTTGAGAAGTCGAAGGCTTACTCAAGGAAGTGGTGTGAGGTAGACACTCCGATCCCAATAAATAAATCATTGTTCAACCCTAATTTAACACCTACAACTCAATACTGTACATATAAGTTCAGAAAGCCATCAGCATGAACACAGCAACATCTGGCGAGTAATCACTGTATTCGGGAACCCATCAGTATGGCATAGGCAGTCTCTAAGGTTACTAGCAGTGTTTTAAGTAGGATGAAAAAAACTTGGGGACAGATTTACAAGCTCCGTACGCCACATTTGCGCCGCCGTTCCGTCACTTTTTTCACTCAGTCACTTTTAAGGCCATGCTATGTCAAAACCCTGCGCCTGCTTGAAGCAGGCGCAAGGATTGACGCAGCATGTTAGGCATAGGGGCACCCCGAGCCTTGCTGGAGCTGCGTCGCACTTGCAACGCAACTCTAGCAATGCGTCACCTTTACGGCAGCCGATGCATCACGCATCTGTCTACTCTTGCCCCATGGTGCGCCGCATTGTAAACTGGGAGTCTCTCAAAGAGGCGTGACCAATGTAATTAAGGGCTCGTCTTAAAAGTACGTAAGCTGAAAATCTGTGCTTAGCTTAGTGGTAGCAACTGGTATTTTGCTATTTTTGTCATTACATTCAGATATATAATACAGCAAGTAACATTACACTCATAACAAGTCAGTACTATTGGCTTTGTCAATCAATGGTTGTTAGTTGCATAACATAAATAAGCTACAACCATGGCTTCCTAGTATAGCATTTTGAAAACTTCAGTTCTGAAATGGTGAGACTATGAAAGAACAATAACTAGTCTCTTTGAAGATACATCAAAGGTAGTGAAGGGTGGTACTACTGCAGAGTTAAGATTTGTTTTTTCATCCTGAGTGTGACTGCAAAAATGGAGACCCGATAGAGCACCTGGCCCACTTAAAGCCCTGGTTGCTAGGTAGTACGTGCAATGTAATGTGTCACTAGCACATTGGCATAGTGAAGAATGCTGCCTTTGGTCTCAGCTAACCACCCTGCTTTTGAAAAGATGTCATGTTCCATGTGAGTAGTTTACATGTTGCCCGTTCCCTTGTTCACAATCCCTGACTCACTGACTGAGGTTGCAGGGAAAGGCTGGATTAACTTCAGCCTGGCCTAGTGTCACTACTGTTCTCCAGCTCCAGTCACTAGGGTGTATGCACATGCTCTATGTAGGAGAGAGTTAGGGCACTGCGGTACAGACAGTCACCATGGGGATCAGGGAAGGTGGTCCTCCTTCTGGGTAGCTTCCTCAGGTCCAATCTCAAGGTCGCCTCACAAAAGAAGCAAAGAAGGTGACGCATGTCACTATGGTGATCCAGGCAGAGAAGGAAGGGTCTCCCAGTTGCATAAAACGATCTATTCACAGTCTGAAGCCATTCAAAGGCACATAGATAATTTTCTAATCAATCTTGTTTAGCTCCCTGATGCCACGGTGCGGTTGCGGTGCCCTGATGCACTGTCGATTGCAGTAGCAAAACGTTTTGGCACTAGGTCATATGGGTGCTTTGGGAATATATCTTGATGAAACCACTGACAGTTGTTGCAATACATCATAGTGTCCTTCCATCAGAGCTGCCTCACTTTTTTAGGATTTAGACACTCTGCCCTGGGCACATTGAGAGGCAGGTACAAGGTCTCACTGCAGGGCCTGCCAATGCCCGTCCTTGATTGATTCCCAATGAGTTGACAGTTCACGCTTCTTGCCCAGCTCCTCAATGCCCCCTTTCATAGGCAGCCTTTTTTGTGCTGGGATACCTCCACTGCCCCTTCTAGCAGTGAGTGGGCTCATTTGGAAGAACCTGAGGAGTGCTTTCAGTAGCCCCGAAGTCTACAGTGCTGACCATCAGGCTTCCGCCAACTTCGATCATGAGTACCACTCTTGCTCTAGTACTTTATATGGATTCCTGTTTGCTACAGCTAGCCATAGCATACACACTACATTCTTACACTGCAACACATAAACATGGTAAACAATCACATTGCATTTATAGCCCATACAAATTTGTCAAATGACCTGGTTGCAGAGGACTAATAGGCCGGTTTGAATAGGAGAGGGCAGTAGACCACTCTCCTAATGAAGGCAACAGGTAAAAAAGGCCTGTCTGAAGAGGCGGCATACGGACTCAGGCACGCCGGGCCTATGGCGGTTGTGCTGGTCCCCCCCGGAAAAGAGGGTGGGCTGGTGACGGAGCAGATGACTCTGCACCAATCATCTTGCACAGTGATTGGTGAATTGCGGGGATGCCCCGGAAGTGCTTCAAGGACTTTCGGGGCAAGTGAAGCAGGTCCAGCCGGTTTCTGCTGGTTTTCACGCCCCCTTTAAAGGGAGCATCAAAAAGGTGGGACTGTCTTTTCCTCACTGCTCCCGGCGCATCACCCGCATCGCGCCCAGTCAGTTGCCTCTTCGCAGCAAGGGGCCATTTAAAGAGCTTCTCCTTGCCGCAGGTGAAATGGAAGTATGGGTAGTAGGCCATTCCTATGTGAACAGATTGAAACATTCTTTTTTCACAGGAAATTATGTGGAGCGGGCCCGTCAGGCGGGGTTCAACATCTCCTTTCATGGGCAAGGAGGGTTGTGCCTGGGGTAGGTAAGGAGCATGTTAGAGGTTTTGCTGTTTAAGGTGCGCACACCCACTGCAAATGTGGCGATATATCTGTGGAGCAAAAATCTGGTACACTTGGGCAGGAGGGGCCTGCTTGAGGCACTGATCACAGAGATAGGGTGGTTGGCAAGGATGTGCCCACCGTCTATTTTAGCTTGGTCCCACATCATCCCAAGGTTCCAATGGTGGGGGGCGATTCGGTATGGTCCCTGAACCATTCTGTTAACAGAATTCATTAAAAGATGGACAAGTTGTTTCGGTCCCCAAAACTTCAAACCATCTCACATGGGTGCATTTGGGGGGAGAAGTTTTTCCTGCAGGATGGCGTGCATCTCTCGAAGTTGGGTAATGAGTTCTTCTTAGAAAACTTGCTGCCATGGTTAATCCGGGGACAGTACAGTACTGTATGGTTTTCTGAGGGGAGCAGATAGTCAGGCAATTATGCTGGCCTGAGGAGTTAAGGTCATTATTGGTTGGGTATTTCCGGTCCTTCGTAGGCATCACCCTTGTTAATGGGGATACTTGGGGGAACAGCGGTCTTTCATGGAACTCCAGGGGGAGCTTATGGCCAGTCGGCTGGAGGGTGCGGTGGGGAACTGCACGCTTCCAGTAGGCCCCTTGCGGCCAATCCCCACACAGGCGAGTGTGCTGCAATTTAGCATAAGAGTGCAGCCCCTTGGGGATGGTATTTGAGGGCGTAGGAGGTGCCTGAGGTAGATAACCTTGTAAATAAAAAATTGTAAATTGATACTTGTATAGCGCACTACTCACCCGCAAGGGTCTCAAGGCGCTTGTACGATTACCGCTGTGGAACCCATCCTGGCTTTCCCTGTGAGGTGTCCACTCCTGGGCACCCCCAAGGTGGAGGCCAGGCATCCTTAGCGTTGTGGGGGCCGTTGTGGAGATTAAGCAAGCTATTGCCCAGAGTTGCAGAGTGGGACTCCATGATTGGAATAGGCACCGAGGTGAGAATTATCAGGTCCGTGGAATTTTGAGCCCAAGACCCGCCGAGGCGGGGAATTGTACCCTGGTCCCGGGCTAGACCTCTGCATCAGGGTCTGCCGCTCTAACCATTGAGCCACACTTCTCCACATTCTGGGCAGACGGGCCTCCTGCACAATGGGATGGAACTAGCATGTAGTTGGACATTGCCCATAGGCTCAATTCAGGATATTCAGAAACAAACGTATATATTCTTTAGTTTAGGATTAGGAATGGCTATGTATTAGAATCTCTGTAAAGGTTAGCCATCCACAATCATTGTAAATAAATATTGTACATAAATTTGATATATGACTATTGTATGAAGTGTTATGGACGGTTTCTGAGCCCCGAAATATACAAAATGTTTAATATTTTGTCTTTTAATAAATAACAACCAGGGGTTGTTACAACCCCTAACCCAAAGAAAGTTCTGTAATGTTTTTTGTGTAATCTACGCCTTGGGGGAGAGTGGGGGTACTACCCACGAGGCTCACAGGATGGAATGGGGGTGTCTGTGAGGGGTTGGAACTCAGCAGTTCCTGGCCATATACTACTGAGATCCACATGCTACCGCTAGTGTCTCCTCCTCAGACTGGTGAGCTGGCAACTGGAGGACGCATATGGTATGCCCTCTTAACCACAGAGCCCAGCTCTGGGTCTAACTCAATGCGAGAAAGGGCCCTCAGTAGACATGCATGATTACAACCATCCAAACCTCACTAAGGGGAATTTTGGCCATCGATGTATGCTATTCTGAGCCACTCAGGGGACCTTTTCCATCCCAACACGCTTTATGATCTCATCACTTTTGCAGCTTCTCATCCAATTTAGTTTGTTTTAAACGTTCTCCCTCGTATCTTTTGATATTTTATCTCTTGCTCCACCTAACCCATTCTTATTTATAAGTGAGATCTTTTAACCTCTTCACCGAGGCGCGAATTCCGCCACAGCGGAATTTGACGTGTGCGCAGAACGGACGGCCCTTGGCTGTCCGACACACACCGTGGACGCATCGAAGAAGTTAATGGTTCAAACTGCGATGGTTGCTGTAGATAGTAGGTACTACTCAGTGGTGCATTGGATTATTCAGGGTTTTATGGGATAGTGACGAGCTGAGGGATTCTTTCAGAGTTTAGTTGATTGCTTTTAATAGCAGGTTGCACAGTTGTAATAGCTATATTCAAGTCTGGGAAAAGGGTCCTGAAAGGTTTCCTTCTGATTCCATATATGAATGTCAATAATTTTCCTTACAGACCTATATGCATCACCACCACACCAAGCAGGATGATACATTTTGAAGCTTACCCAGTACTGTTTTTATCATTTGTTCTCTAATATGTTGTCAGCATTTGAGTCCTACTTCTATGTCTAAGGCCTGTCTCTGTGTTAGGTTTAAACATTTGGTTAGCTTATGATGCATGTGTAGTGTACGTTGTTAAAGACCCTTGTGTAGTTCTTCAATTGGTATTGGTGTGGAGAAGGGTGAGTAGTCAAACCTGTAGGACATAAGCAACGTAAGAATTGTAGGTATCCAGAGCATGATATTGCAGTTTTAGAAGTGATGCTGCCAACATGGATTAAGAATGAAAAGCAGAACTGCGGGTGAGAAGCAGCTACTCTGTATACCAAGCTCGAGTAGAAACTGAGCTGTCCCATTGGACAAGGACTAGGAAAGGCAGTGCAGACCCCAGCCTGTGGCACACAGGTAAATAAAACTGCAGCCGTATGACTACTATAACTGCATTAACAAACACTGAGTCAGCAAACACCCTGTAAATTGTTGCCACTCACAGCCCCGCTTGTGATGCACCGGAGGCTATGAGTGTGTGGGAGCTCCCTGTTGTGCATGAGTACCCAAGAATACCGCCTCTGGAGACTGCTGACAATCTGCAGCCTTCGTCTCAGACATGAATATCCAGGGAGGCTGGTGGTCTAAACGCTGGAATGAAGAACCTGCATGGATGGAGCTGAGCACCTGGATTTGGGTCCATCCAGGCTCCCGCAGAGCCAGGCAGAAGCACATTCATTCCTCTCACTCAACTCTTTTCAGCCCTGTTACTCTCACTTGAATACTTTCCCTCACACTAGTCTCTTATGCTTGACACTCACTGTTTTTATCACACTCCAATTTCATACTCCTCTCAGTAACATCGCTCTTGCACATCTCTCATTCATACATTCTCCCTTTCCATATGAAAACATTATTCTTACACTTTCTCACTCCTCTCACTCACACTTCTTACACTCACACCCCTCTCCCCAAAGGTACCTGCTTCTTCTTCATGTTGCTAATACTGCTCACTAGACACTGGGCCTCATTGCTCAGTCTGAGTTGCAGTTGGGCTCCATGGTATCCATGACTGAGCCACTGGCACCAACTACCAGCCCTGGAGCTGGTGCAAATGTCGGTTCCACTGTCTGGAGAGTAGCCGAGAAGCCCAGGAGAGAGACAGGGCCCCAGGGGAACGAACACTGGCAGAAAGGAGAGCAGCAGGGTGCAGCTGGAAAGAGGCAGAGTGCATGGGTAGAGTCAACACACTGGGAGAAAGTATAGTGCTGGGAAGAGATACATGAGCAACGAGATGTGTCTTATAGCAAGACACATTGAAAAAAACTGTAGCACCGTGTTCAGTGCTGATCAATGCTAATGTAGCGCGTAAACTCTAGACAAACGAAAGAGAGCCTAGAGCAACTGGCAGCAGAAATACAGGACCTGGAAAGTAAAATCAAAAGCTCAGGGATAGTGGAAGAAAGTAAAAAAAAGTGAGAAGATATAGAAAAATATCTGCACTCATGTACAGAGTATCTTACTAAACGTAAAATTGAAAAACTAAAAGGTTCTACAGTAAAGAGACTACCTATCTCTATTTAGCGAAACAATACTATAATCAACCAGAAAGTGGCCATTATGATCAATTCATGAACAAACAATATAATTATGGTAAAAAACGTCACCACTTTTTCTGACTCCTCAGATTCCGAAAATGAAGGCCAATATGCAGGGAATGGTTACCAGGGTTCTAGATTTAATAGTAGACAACATGGTACACAGCCTTTTTTAGGGAGGCGTTTCACCAGACGGAGCAATTGGAGACCTCAATACCAACCGAGGTTCCAACCCAGCCCACAAATGGATTTCAAACAATTCCAGGCCAATCCACCGATGGGCTACAATCAATATCTAGAAACACGGAACAAAAGATACTGGAGGGAGTAGAAACCATACCAATCTTTAATCTAAGTGGGTCTCAGTTATCTTCAATGACTATGTCATTTCTATCTAAAGGCCCTACATTTGCGCCTCATTCAGGTCTCAATAAATGTGAATTATTTAGAGATCTCCAAGCATTTCTGAGAAAGATCAGACTAAAAGTTTTTTTCTCTAACCATGAAGGAAAAAGTGACAGGCAGAATCGATCGGGCCTTGCACCCAAATCAATCTTTACACCTACAGTGGAGCAGCTACCAAACAAAAATGGAAAACATGTTAAGTGACACACACTTCTATGTACCTATTACTAGAGACCCTACGATGCACACTGTGAATAAGATACATAAACTTACGAATAGAGCATTGAAGGAGGGAGAGATTTGTGAACAGGAACGGGCCTTTTTAAATGTAAGGAAACCTCGGATGGCCAGTATATATGGCATACCGAAGGTACACAAGAGTGTAACAGATCCACCACTAAGACCCATAGTAACCACAATTGGTTCGGCTACAGAGCCCGTAGCCAAATATATTGATGCTATTTTATGCGCTCATGAATCTCGGACACCAGTCTTTGTGCAAGACACAAGGCATTTCATTAATCTTGTGGAGAACATGATGTTTGGTCCAGATAAACAATATTTGGTCACAATGGATATAGAGGCTCTTTATAGTAATATTCCTATTGATGGAGCCATAGCAGCTGTACACTGGTTTATCCAGACCTATAATATCAAGGGCCCTACCTCGTTTGTTTTGGACTGCCTTAAAATAGTGCGATAACATCTTTGAGTTCAACAGACAGATATACAAACAAAAACAGGGTGTCAGCATGGGGGCTTCATGCGCACCAACAGTAGCTAACATCTATATGTCACAATTTGAGAAAAAAATATGTCTGTAACTAAATAGCCCTGTTCTATGAATCAGTGACCAAATGGTCACGATTCATAGATGACGTGTTTTTAATTTGGAATGACAACTATGACAATTTACAACAATTTCTGGAGTGGATAAATTTATCTGATAACAACATACATTTCACGAATAATATAAGCACAGAACAAGTTGAATACTTGGATGTGTTGATAAAACATCAGACAGGTATCCTGGTGGTAGATTTATTTGTTAAACCTACCGCCAGGAATACCTTATTACACTATGATAGCTACCATCCAGCTACACAGAAGAATAGTATTCAGTTCGGCGACTTTTTACTTCTCCAACGGAATTGTACCAACATCCAGAATTTTGATATCAAGGCTTAAACAATGAAAAGGAAGTTCCTGACTAGGGGCTATCCCAAAAAGATCATAAGAGGCTCTTACAAAAGAGCTCGGTTTTATGATCGGCAGCACTTGTTAATGATCACTAAGGATAAAAGGATCCTGCTTTAGCCTTTGTCACCAGACATTCAATGTTAAATGAGAGAATTAGGCAGGCAGTATGTGCCAGTTGGCATATACTTAATGTCAATACATCTAAAACAGAGCAGATGCCAAACCCAATGTTTGCATACAGACGGAATAAATCCATAACCAACCGTCTGCGCGCCTGGACCAACATCAACGACACCATCAAGATCATGAACACCGTCCACTCCGGTTCCCCGGAAGACCCCTTCCCACACCACATCTACAACAAAGCCAGCAGCCCCATCGCATCCCACCTCCGGAAAACCATTAACATCTCCTTCGAGACAGCGACCCTCCCGGAGAGCTGGAAGCACGCAGAGATCAACGACTTACTAAAGAAACCCAAGGCGGACCCCAAGGACCTCAAGAACTTCCGACCCATCTTCCTGCTCCCGTTCCCGGCGAAGGTAATCGAAAAGGCCGTCAACAAACAACTGACCAGCTTCCTAGAAGAGAACAACATCCTGGACCCATCCCAGGCAGGGTTACGCAGCAACCACAGCACCGAAACTGCCCTCATCGCTGCCACCGAAGACATCAGAAACATGCTCAACAACGGAGAAACCGCGGCCCTCATCCTCCTGGACCTGTCAGACGCTTTCGACACAGTCTGCCACCGCACACTAAGAGCACGCCTCCACGATGCCGGAATCCAAGAGAAGGCCCTGAACTGGACCTCCTCCTTCCTCTCCGGGAGAACCCAGAGAGTCCGCCTCCCCCTTCGAAGCCACCAAGATCATCTGCGGCGTATCCCAGGGCTTATCTCTCAGCCCAAAGTTGTTCAACGTCTACATGGCACCACTCGCCCACGTCATCTGACAGCACGACCTAAACATCAACTCCTACGCCGACGACACCCAGCTGATCCTCTCGCTCACCAAGGACCCCCACACCGCCAAAACCAACCTCCACGAAGGAATGTAGGCCATCGCCGACAGGATGAGGAACAGCCGACTGAAGCTGAGCTCAGACAAGATGGAGGTCCTCATCCTCGGCTCCACCCCCTCGGCCTGGGACAACTCCTGGTGGCAGATGGCACTAGGAGCACCCCCTACACCCACCAACCACGCACGAAACCTAGGGGTCATCCTCGACTCTACACTCTCCATGACAAAGCAGCTCAACGCTGTCTCCTCCTCCTGCTTCAACACCCTCCGCATGCTTCACAAGATCTTCAAGTGGATCCCCACCGAAACTAGAAGGACGGTCACCCAGGCCCTTGTCAGCAGCAGACTGGACTACGGCAACGCCCTCTATGCAGGAACCCCGGCCAAACTCCTGAAACGACTCTAACGCATCCAGAACGCCTCCGCACTCCTGATCCTCGACGTCCCCCACCGCAGCCACATCACACCCCACCTGAAAGACCTGAACTGGCTCCCCATCAACAAGAGGATAACCTTCAAGCTCCTCACTCACGCACACAAGGCACTCCACGACACCGGACCAGCATACCTCAACAGACGACTCAGCCTCTAAACCCTCGTCCCCCACCTCCGCTCTGCAGACCACGACCTCGCCACTGTCCCCCGCATCCGAAGAGTGACGGCCGGCGGCAGATCATTCTCCCACCTCGCCGCCAAGACGTGGAACACCCTCCCCATCCGCCTACGGCAGACCAAAGACCTTCTAACCTTCAGGAGACTCCTCAAGACCTGGCTCTTCGAACAGGAGCAGCACCCCCCTTCCCCAGCGCCTTGAGACCCTCATGGGTATGTAGTGTGCTTTACAAATGCTATGATTGATTGATTGATAAAAGACCATGTGGTGCACTCTCGTAAGAGGAACAGTAATGTATCTCAACAAATGAGTATCAGTGACAATAAACCAGTGGTGGGGACATATAAATGCACGAGCTGCAAATCTTGTGCGATGGCTATAGAAGCACCCTCTCTACATTTCAATAATCACATAATTTCATCCAAGTGTCTCAGTAATTGTAAGACAACTAATGTAATCTACCTGATTATATGTCCTTGCAAATTGGGTTATGTAGGGTAGACAGGTAGAGCGCTAAATGCGAGATTAACCGAGCACAGGTCAGCTATTAGAACAAAGAAAACTATAGCACCTATGGTCAATCATTATATTGAAAAGAATCATGCCCTTGAAGACATGCAATGGTATGTCTTGGAGAAAATCAGTTTGAGAGAAGGGTTACATATAGACAAAATCAGAAAACTGAGAGAAGTTCATTGGATTTTTATTCCGAGAACATCGACCAAGGATCTTGAAATACCTTGGGGCCAGGCTATGAAATAGAAATTTACCGGGGAGAGAAAAAGAGCCCCTGTCCTTCTTTGTAGATATGGAGATGTATCATTAACCACGGGACTGTAGTTATGATACTCTTTAATATCCTGGTGAAGTCAGAAATTATGGAGCAAGATCTTTTATACATATCGGACGCCACTGATTAGAGAGCGATAATATCTCTGGAGCTCTAAGCATAAATTTAGATCTTTTTTTCCCTTAAGAATTATGTAAAATGGTCCCTTGAAATATGTTAAAATGGAAGGGGGTACTAAAACAGACATAGAATGAGGTTGAGATCAAAAATTATAATTGTAGTAGACAACAAAAATACAGGTGGTCCATTCATTAGTGCTAGGATGAATCCTCAAACTTGGCCGAAAAACACAGGTCTATATGGGAGATATAGGTAACCTAACAAAAATAACATAGATGATCTGCGGGTCTGGTGTTAGACAAGGATTTATCACAATGTCAAAATTATTCATGGGTACCTTAGATCTCAAGCCTAATATAGTGAATATAAAATCGAAATAAATAATACTTGATTAATGGGTCAATTCTTGTAAATAAATTGAGCATTAACTATATATGACCGATATAGTGACTCTCGATCACTTCACTGCAATTGATTTACATATACATTCATTGTATGCTGTAAACCCGGAATACTGGGTAGACATATAGCAGTCCAATATGGCCACTAGAGGAGGGTTGCGACGTTATAACATCAGACCTCGTTTGGCGTTAGCTGCAATGAATGGTAGGACCTACACTTAAAAATGTAGGGCGCAAAATGAACTTAGTACACATAATAAGGCCTATTATATTGTGGCCTTATGTTTATATCGAGTTAAGAAATGGGTAATTAAAAACACTTCTTGATGGTGGCCAAAGTAAACTAGGATAGTGCGCAGTGAGACGTGCAACGCGATGACGTCATGGCGCTAAACTGAGTTACGAGAGAACATTTAATCCGGAAGTGATTGCATTTTGCTGCGGCATAGGGAAAAGCAGGTCGGAGGGAGAACCTGAGATCGCCATCACATCGGTAAGGTCCACGGGTTGGATAATAGTCCGAGGAATAGTGTTGAGGTACCAGCTTAAATTCCGCCTAGACCTCGGCCATTAAATTAAATTTATTTGCGAAACTAGTCCCTAGAAAGCTCTTACAATTTATTGAGTGGACAGCTTTTTATAGTCGCACTACATAAGTACGGGTACGTACAAGTATATAGATTTTTGCTACATCTGTTTCTAAGGTGAGGTAACATTGAAACGTCCCCTGATACATTTGTATTCTCTGGGCATTGTATATTATTAACGTTAATCAAACCCTTTTTATCTTAAACAGAGAATAATATACTGGCCACACATGTTACCCTATGCTTGAATAAAGAAATTTGATATATCACTCCTTGACCCATAGACATATGGAGGCATTATATGCCATCTGTTAGGACACAAATAAAAGTATAGTATAGTTTTAGAGATAATTGTACCTACAACTAGGGGTGATACATGTTTTTTAAATATCTCTCATTCACAGTGACCAAGCTATTAAAACAGGGGTTTGTGAGGGTCTGACAATTGGTCAACTATCAACTTGGAACAAACAAAGAAATAAGAAACAGTGATACTTGTCCATCTCTAGTGCAATTGATACCTGTAAATAGAGGTGAATTAATATTTTACTCTTGCTCATCTATAGTGTAAATATCTTAGAGTCAGACATAAAATGAATCTGTTTTGACCACAGGATCTTCTCCATCTTTCTTTTCTTTTTTTTTGTTTTAGGTACAGGATTATTGAACCTTAAAAATTTGCTCTATATACTTGAGGGTAAATAAGAAAATTCGGAATATATCATTCCGGCCCGAATCCTGTTTTTGCTAGGTTGGTATATAGGACCCTATAGATAGATATCGACAAACTCAATGCAATTGTTACACCTATTCCAGGAGTCTCATTGTTAATTCATGACGTTCACAGAAGAGATATAGATGCACTCAACAGACCTTCGACGGTTAGGAATAGTGATGATCTGTAATCAAGGGCCATATAAAGGATAGAAAAAGAAGATATAAAGTAAGTAATAATGCATAGGAATGGTAACAACTGTAAATCATGTCGCAATTGAATTGCTCTAGATAGTGAATTCTCATAAATTGCATCTTGTATTTTTAGACAAGAAGAATACATTGAATTCATCCCTATAGCCTGAATGCTACTATTTTTAATATAGAAGATATGCCCTTGTTATCCTGAACACTAATCTCAATACAGAAGATACACTTTTGTCAAGGAAAAGGTCCACTATAGACCTAATCCCAAAAGTCATATTCAGTAAGAAATCAGAGAGTACTGTAGTATGGGCAACATAAATGAGAAGCTTTTATATAAGAAGAAAATATGTTTTTTTTGTAACCTTCTTGTTAGACTAGTACTGAACTGAGTTGCTAGATGTAACCATTAACTCAACAAAAGATAAAGGGAGGTTATTGATAACTCAATAGAAGAATTTAGCCTAGGCAAGGGGTATCTATAGTGTAATATAACGAAGTAGGAAACAATTTCAGCCTGAAACCTTAAAGATATATGTAGTTTCATCAAATTAGATAGCATAAGGTTAAGAGATCAACACAAATAAAATTAAGTTCTCAATAAACTCTCATAGATTAGTTGGTAGGTTACACTTGTGTGAATGTAGCAAATTTTAAATATTTACGTCGAATAGTTTTTTCTTATTTCATTTGCACTTTTTCACCCATAAGTTTAGTAATAAAATGTATAGCACAAATCACCTTTGGAAGAGAGAGTGGTATGTCCTTCACTTCACCTTGATAATTTACAGTACTGTTCGGTTCATTCTTCTTAGAACGTTTGCTAGAGTCATCAGAGATGTACCTTATGTCTGCATATTATACATATATTGAATCAGTGCGTTAAACTCTGGGTGACAACTGTTATTTGTATATTTTCTTATCTTTTTAGTATTCACTGGTAAAGAAAATCCTGAAGAAGGCATTTGCTGAAACACGTTGGTGGTATTCCTCAAATCACTACCAATGTTTTGTATATATATGATTGTCATTTTATTGCAAAATCGTTTCTGACAACACAGATTGTGATAAGTGCAGTATACTGTATAACCTTTTATTCTTTATAAGTTGTGGTACATCAACATAAGCTTATCGCAAGTGACATCATAATGGATATCAAAAAGTGGTTCTAACCAGTGACATATATGTTGTGATGTGTATGTATTTATTTATGTCTTGAAGTATATCATGTATAAATTGAACTTATTTATATACATATATTTTCTATCTACAAGAAAATACTAAAAGATCAATAAAATCAAAATATTTTTCTAATTTAGTTGTGAAAGTGTATTATATGGTTGTATGTCTACAGTTTACCCGCTACTTTAGCAAGTGCCTTTTGAGAGCAAACAAATATTTCTGCTTTTAGCCATTAAAAAAAAAGATGAAGACCCAGCAGCTTACCCACAATAAAACCATGCAAAAAGCATTTAAGAAAGCAAAATTGCTGGTGGGCAACACCAGGCGTGTTGGCTTTGCTAGTGCTTGTTTACAATAGTGTTCAAGCCAGAAATGTATGTTGTTGTCCGAGTCTCTCCATCTAGTATTTATGAGCATTACTCTCGTCCAGTTGTATGCTTCAGAGTGGAATAATACCACCAATAACAATGCATCCTGCATTGAGCTGTTGGTCTATTTGCACTACTTAATATCTTCATTTTTCTCCTAGGGTCTCCATTGTTGCAACCACTCGTAAGGAAGAAAATATGGTTTAAAGATCTCTTTTAAATACGCACGGACGTGCCAAAGAAAGGGTAGCAGGAAGTATGAAGATGCTGCAAATCCTTTATTTTCAAGTGTGGTTTTAAGACGTATCTCCCAATAAACATCCGATATACAGGCCTATAACTAGTTCACTGTAAACTATAACTAGTTCACTTGAACTATCATAAAAGCAGCTGTTGTTCAAGCTCAACAATAAAACCATCCTATTGTATAGGGTGATCTAGGAGGTTGTACTACCTGGGTCTTACAGCCTAACATCTCTGCAAAAGTTAGTGCTGCATGGTCTCACTTATCACTGTAAGGCAGCATTGCATTCTGAGTAGAAAAAAGTGCAGCCTGCTTTATCAAAGCCACTGATTCATGTTAAACTCTTTCTCTAATGTACAGTAATGAATATGTTTCCTTTCCATAAAACTACAGAAGATCTTTCACCCACCAAAGCTGCTTTTTGCACTATTCCTTCTTTTCCAAAGGTGGAAGGGCCTATTGACATACACATTTCAAGCATATTCCAACACAGGCATGTGAACCAATGTTTAGTTATCGAAGCTGCACTATTCCATGAACTTTACAAGGCTTTGCAGTGCAAATCTCATTATGAATCATAGCAAAGAGAACATTCTAGGGTTATCCCGTAATGCCTACATTCTGCCAGGACAGTAGTTCGCAGAACTTGATGGACAAACTACCTCGAGAGCAGGTTCTGTGTCAGAATACTGAGGAAAAAAAACATCCTACAAAAATATCATGGCATAAATACCGAGAACCAAAATATTGTGAAGGTAAGAATATACAGGCAAACATAGATTTACTATCCTGAAATCCAAATACACATACCATGAGGATATTTATATCAAGGTACACATATACGTGGAGTAGAGGATAGTAAACATATACCTATCTATTTATACTTAAGATCACTTTAAGATTATACCACTTTCTGAACTGTGATCTTTTCTCTCTTAATGATGTTGTTGTAGTCTGTTGTGCAATGTTGTATTTTCCGTATGTCTTTTATGGCCTGTTTGGCCGAATAAAGAATTATTGATTGATTGACTGATTGATTACTTACTTAAGATCACGTATTTTGGTAGTCAATATTTAGGGCGCAATATTTTTGTACCACAATATTATGATGGTATATCGTGAACCAAGCCTGGTTGCTGTGTAGATTAGTGATTCATCCACCTTGTTATCACTGTAAATGTAAAGTAATACCATGTATGAAGAGACTACATTTTACCAGTCTCTGAATGACAACATCTGCACGTGCTTTTTGAGGCGAAATCCCCTGAAATCGTGGTGTCCAGTGCCAGTCATACAACCATAAAGACTTGCAGACGAGAGGTACAGCAAAAGCTACATTGTCACATGGAACACCATTGAGTGAGCATTCATTCTACTGAATAGCCGATTCTGTTGCCTCCATATTTTAGGAGGTGACTTTATGCACACTATTTGTTGCTTGTTTTGTGTGCATATATTGGTTATTCTTGCAAAACCCTAAGCTTGAAGAAGTTATGCCTGCATGTGATCATAACACAGAACCCCTACAAGCCCCAGAGCAGAACAGAGAAAGATAGCAGTCACACAAGAGGGATTTAATTCGAAATGGATTAACTTAAACAACATTAGAGTGCAGCAACACAGAAATGCACATTGGTGATTTGAAGACGACATTGCTTTATAGAGAAAAAAACAGAAGTTCTTATTTTAAATTCAAGTATAGATTTTCTTCCGTTAGATCTTCAGTTCCAAGCACAAAAACGGGATCCAATAAGATATCTAGGGTGTTTTGTGACCAGCGAGTATCAAGAACTTTTTCGATTGAACTATATAAAAATGAAGAACAAAATCAAGAGCCTACTCGAACAATGGGACCTATTGCCCTTATCTCTGATTGGCAGAGTAGCTCTGATAAAGATGAATGTATTGCCTTTGCTTTTATTTCTGTTTAGCAATATCCCAATTAAAGTCAATACGGCCTTTTTTAATGAACTCGAATCTATGTTGAGGAAGTTTATTTGGAATAAAAAGGCCCCAAGAGTCAAGCTCTCGTTAGTACAACTATCTGTAAATCAAGGTGGGCTCGCTCTCCCCCATTTTAAGACATATTATGAAGCAGCCTTTTTCGATATAGTGGCAGGATTATTAAGGAACAGACAGACAAGAGACAATTGTTTTTGGGATAAAATGCTGAAGGAATCAGGTTCTCAAATTTTTTTCTTTTTAAAAACTGCAAAACTTCCTAAGAAAACAAGATATAGGACATTGATGGGGTATTCATCCAGATTACGGTTTTTATTTAAAAAATATGGTTCAGACGGATCCATTTATTTGAAATTGGCGGAATGCACTAAAATGGGTCTCAAGATATCTCCGAATCACTTGTTAGAATGGGAATCTGCCGGATTTTGTGAAATAAGGCACCTACTCATTCAAAATACGGTAATCAGTTGGCAGTTGGTTATAGATAGAACACACCCCAGAAGGCTTATGTTTTTTGAGTACTTACAACTGATTTATTTTATAAGAAAAGAAATAGGAGGCTTAAATACAACACCCAATGTCTTGTTAACAGCTTTATATGGGGAGAAACACAAGAGTATTGGATTCTGGTATAAACAATTAATGCCTTCCGGTTTATCTCCTATAATTACTGATCATTTAGAAAAGATAAGCCTCTCGCTACAGTGCGTTTTTTCAGATAAAGATTGGGAGCTAATATGCCAATTAGGAAATAAAGCCCTCCGAGCAGCTAATTATAAACGAATGTCCTTTCTCTCTCGCTGGCTGGCGTACTACACTCCAGAAACCTTACAGAGAATATTCCCTGAATGTGAAAATAAATGTTTTAGGTGCAAAACTAGGGGCCAGGGGGGTTGGTATCATATCTTCTTCTCTTGTCCAAAGTTAGAATCCTTCTGGAAGGGGATCTTTGCAGACTTGGAGATTGCAACAGGGAAAATTCTATTACCAGAAGCGGAGGTGGCCCTTTTCGGTATCTGCAAAGAAAGGAATAGGTTTAATAAATCATAAGAAGTGTTTATTTTTATTTCTACTGCAGTAGCTCGGTCTCTGATTTTACAAAATTGGAAATCTATGGTGATCCCATGCCAGTTGAAATGGGTTAATAAAATGAGAAGAACATGCAATTTTGAGAGAGCTTATGCAGGTAGAGTGGGCGCGATAGCCAGATTCGAAAGGAATTGGAAATATTTTGAGAATCTTGAATTGATAAAAGGAAGTTGATTATTTTATTTGAATCGATTTTTAGTGATTATTGCATCAGCACTTTAAAAACCGCAAATACATATTTATGTTGTTTTGCTAGTTGTTCATGTACTTTTTCGTATATACTAGCATATTTTGCACGATATTGCATTCGCACTTTAAAAAAAAATGTAATAATATCTCAGCTGCAATATATCGATGAAAGGTAATACTATTTTTTGCTGCTATACATCTGCTCTTTCTGCACTTTATTGTACTAGTCACTTTATATAAGCTAATTTTGCACATTACTACATTAGCACTTTGAGAATTACAATAATATTTTTGCTATTTTAAATCGCTGGTTCTCGCACTTTATTGCACTAGCACTTTATAAACCGCATAGTAATCTCGATGCTTTTTATTAGATGTTTATATATTAGTCAATTCAGTACGTTTTTGTACTAATATTTTAAGAATAACAACAACATCTTTGTATATCCTCATTTTATTATGGGGGTAGGTTTATATGAATGTTTATATGAATTATAGTAGAAAGTTCGATGTATAATATCAGTTGTTTCTCATGTACTAGCACTTTAATATCGGTATGTTATTGCAGTTGTTGTATTTTTGCTGTGGTATTTTATTATCTAGGGTTGTCTCTTGTATATTGTTTGTAAATTTTTGTCCAACTATGAAGAATTTAATGTACCAATGTTTTCCTACGGCTTGTTCAATAAAAATAAATAAAAATAAAAAAAGACATTGCTTTATATATACAGTCCTGTAAAAGTTACCTTAAACTTTAAGACATTAAAATGATTATTCCTAACATTATTTGCATAGTAATATATTCTTTTCACAACATGGTAACATTTCTCCATAAAATCTGTGCCTCTGTCTGTACATTGGGAACCAATGATACCACACCCTTAAACTGGCATCAAATATTTTAACACCCAAGACGTAAGCAGGCACTTTTTATTTGATATCTTTATGACTTATTTGACAACACCTTTCAATGTTGAGTCTGAACTTGAGTTACCACCTCTAGCAGCACTATCAGTAAGTGGAGCACAGGCTGTACTAACTCTACTTGTGTGCTTCATACATTCAAGCTCACATTTGCTTTGTGTTATTTGGTAACAGCCTATTCTGAAAGCTACTTTCTGGATTTCCCCAGGGGTCATCTAGGTAATCAACATCTGTATGGGATGCCTTTGATACACCCTTCCCCCTTGGTACAAGAGCCTGAAGCAGAACATATAAGCTCACCTAGGCCTCTAATATCTTGCAAGTGCCGTTGTGCATTTTCTTCACTGCCATAGGGACATTATGGTTATTTAAAATAACCAGTTCAAAAGCCCCACAACTGTACATTGCCCTTTTGAGACATGTTACAGCATCTACAACATTTCAAAGCCCTGGAGGTTTAGTGCAAACCCATCCGCAGAAAAAGCTGCTTGTTTTTACAAACGTCGACTTATAGATGTTGTCACTTTATACAAATAGACTAAGGCTAATAATAGCTTTTCATGGATAGACGATGCCTAGAGTCTAGGCTTGGGGAAAATTTGAATTACGCTGGAGTAATTGGAGTATTTTCAGTAATTATGTATTACTCTTGTGTTACAAAATTACACAATCACTCCATCTTCAGTAATTATGGACAAAATCATACCAAAGGAGCACAGGCACAATGAACTAAGAGAGAAAGATCAAATGCTGTCTACTGCTGTTCATGTCCTATAGCATTTAGTGCTATTTTATTAGTGCATAATGCATCCTCTGGCCCACTTTAGACATGAGGGTGCACTGTGCACTAAGAAAATAGGGCTAAATGCTTGATTTCGCTTCTCACACAATTATGCATAATTACGAGTCATAAAGAGAATTTCGCTAGTTACGATCCCCTACCAGAGACCAGGAAGAGCAGTAGTGGGACGACAAGAGGTGAGGCCTTCTCTTACTATGCACCAAGAGTAAGGAATTCATCCCAATTTATATCCGCCACTCTCGCTTTCCTCGACTTCATAAAAAATATTTCAGTTAACACTCTTCAGCAACACCTCATTGCTATGTAACCTCTGAGCTGATCTGAACAGATACCCTCTACCAACCATGACCTTTGGATTCCCCCTTCTCATTTCTGTCTTATTCATTTAAGGATGTTATTTTATCTCTTAGCTGAAATGTTTAGTATTCTGCCCAAATTATAGCCTCAGGGATATTTTAATTAAAGTTTAAATAGATGGACTCTCGACAAGTCTTTTTTTTCGTGTTTATTTTGATGGTGTTGCCGCCTGGATGCTTCCTAGTGACGTATCTATTTGGCAATGAGTGGAGCCGGCCCCCTTGGTATCCTGGCTTCTGATGATACATGATTGTGTCCTAATTCCACTCTCATCCTATTTACCCTCTCCTCCAAGGGCTTCCAGCCCAGATGGCAAGGCGGAGGACAGACAGTTAAGGGCATCTTCTTGTGGTGTCATCTCTGTTTGGACTTGTTAAAACCAGGTAGGGCCTAGAGTTTTAGACCCAATCCCAAATCCCGTTTAAGTCCCTCTCAACTTTCCTTTAACAACATCCCTGCGACCTTTTTTTCAGCAACCAACTATATTCTTTGCCCAGATTCACCTGATCCAGCGCCCCTATAGAAAATATGTCATAGCAACACTACCCAACTCTACAATACTCATCATTAATCATAAATCACTCACAAGGCCCATAAACTAATATATAGACATATTTTGAGCAACTGAATCATGTGACCTAATTAATATAACCTTTTTTACAAACCATATATACATTTATGTACAACTGCTGTATACTGACTTTACCATGGGTTCATTTAATTAAGCCACACAGGCGATTGGATCTGCTGATGGTAACTAAATTCTTTAAATAACAAGACCAGCTTGTATTTTAAAAAAAAACGTATTTATTAACTATTTATTCAAAGAAAAGTGCATTTTTATTAGAATCTTTATTATTCAAGCAGCATAGTTTGAGGAATTGTAAAATAGTCAGACAGTTTTCAAGCGGAATCAAATAGCATATTTAAAGAAGAATAAACAGTTTTTCCATCACTTAAACCCTATTTCCCTGTCTAAAACTCACTTTACCTAAAATGAAAATTGTAAAGTCATATAGCCCTATTAATCCTTATGTGCTCCAAAGAAGTCCGTCAGCATGTCACGCCCATCTGGATTTGGAAAGCAAGAAGAACCCCCTCCCTCCAAAGGGGTCAGTTTTTATACCTTTCTTTCTAACTAATCTAACTAAAATGAATAATTTTCCCTGTTTGTCCAAAACGCTGATTGGCTGTCAAAAGACAGACCATATTATGTCATCACATTTTTGAAGCCCAGTTACGACTCTCTCTTTGAGTCTATTGTCCCTTTTTCTCGTGTCACGTAGCTTCCTTCAATTTGCAACAACTGAAAATGTTAGTCCGTGACTTCCTTAGTTTGACAATCTCTCTGCCGGTTCCTGACCTTGGTCAAGCCAACCAAAAGTACGAATAGTTATTTTGTTCAAATAAGTTTGTATTTTCTCCTTTTAAAACACAGCAGAAACTTTCCTCACTGGGCACTTGCTTTCTCTGAGCAGGATTTTGCCAACTGCATAATAAGATGTGCTAGGCCTCAAGCCTCTTTCTCAGTAACTAGTATATAAACAAACACAAAAGAATAATTAATACAAGAATTAGAAATCATTCTGTTACCCACCCACCTTTGCTAATTATTATCCCATTAGTCTATGTTACCTAGCAGAGGCAAATAAAGCAACAAATAGATTTGTGTAACGTTTAAAACGGAAAGACAAAACATGAGCACACAGAAATAAGCACATGCCATTAAGAATAACAGCCGCATTTAATTCTGACAGCATAATAGACAGGATTAGTTTATTATTTCTCACATGCAAGCACTTTGCACATAATGCACATATATGAGCACACATATTAGTTTCCCGCGTGTAATGATCTGTAAATTTAATCTAGGTTGATTAGTATTCTTCACTGCACACATAATTAATATTTTTATTTATTATGGAAGTTTAACTTTGCGAGCTGAAATAAATATATTTCTAAATCTCGCTCCATCAACTCCCTCATCTGGTAATTTCAAAATCACCAAACCACACCCAAAATTTAGCAAAATTTTATCTCATAGATGAACATGTTTGATTTTCACTATGTTAGTATTTCTAAAGACTTGTCTCATCAGTTTGTCTGCAATTCTCATATTGAGTTCTACGAAACTCTTCCAGTTCTATTTCTTTCTCTTGTTCCTTTCTGATCTTGTATATTCTCTTCTTTTCCCTCAGGTATTTCTTTCTCTTGTGTAACATGCAACTGATATTCAACAACAGTATCACAAAAACTATAACTAATAAAGGTGTCAGTATTTTGCCAAGAATTGAACCACCAATCTCTTGAAACCAGGTTTTGATTGCTTGAAATCTTTTGGACAGACGTTCTGAAAAATCATCCTTTTCTAAGGGAACAATTTCTGATTGCAACTCAGTGATATTTTTTATATACATCTCAATACCCTGACTCTTATCAGGGATATAAGTACAGCAGTGCTGGACATGTAAAATGCCACAAACTCCTCCCTCTTTTGCTAGCAGAATGTCCAACGCAAAACGATTCTGGATTACCATAGTCCGAATTGCAATAAGCTCTGTATCCACTAATTGGAAACCACTAGCTGTGTCAGTTGACAATCTGTCAACAATTGTGGACAATTTTCTGATTCTTCCTGCATTCAGGGTTATACCCACTAAAGGTATCACTGCTTCAAAGATGTCTCCCAAAATTTCTGAGAAACTTTCTCTTTTGTATCTGTTCAAATGTTTGCTGATTTCAAATGAACCTTCTGCATTTCTGTCAACATGAAATATTTTTGGAAAAACTAATCCTACAAAACACGTCCCATACCAGTGATCTGGGAGGTTGTAGTAAGCTTTATCTCCACAAACAAAATAAATCCCAGGAAAAATTGGGTCTTTGCCACCTTTGAATCCCCAACCCCCCATGATTTGATAAGTGTCCTCACAATGACTCACACCCACAAAATAGTTGTCAAATAAAGTATTGTCTCTCCTAATACAAAATGTTCCACTCATTGGTTTATCTATATGAATAGCAGCATTTTCAAAAGATTTGCCATTAAGTTTTTCGTCCTCTTTCTGCCAGAATTTTGATTTGGTCTGTTTAAGCATTTCATTTCTTTTATAAATTGCTCTTCTCTCCTCAACTAAATTCAGGAAAGACTTTTCTTCAGATCTCAATTTACATGTCAAATTATTTCTAAAAGCATACTCATAGGTAAGTTAATTTGTCACAATAAAGAATTCCCTCATCGGTTTGGCTTGCTTGTGTTTATTCAAGCTTTTCTCAATTTTCAGGTTTGCAAAAATGTTGTCATAATTAGAATAGTAATATTCTAAACGACCAGTTTGATCAAATAGACTAGCTATCACACTGCAGGTTATGCCATAAGTAAGAGGAAGCATATTATAGGTAACTCCCTCCGAAACAGAAGCAGGCAATTTCACACAAATATAACAATCTTTCACCTCCATGACCTTTACATATTCAGCCAGGAGTCTTGAAAAAGTATTGCTAGAAAAATCACCAACAGATCTATCCTGATGAATCTCAGGATTATGATCAATAACTCTGTTAGTTTTGTCTGTTGCACTATGTTCGTCTTGTTTAACTGAAGCTTTGCTTGTCATGTTGACCTTATACATCTCCTTGTTAATCCCAAATGGGAAAATAATAGCTAAAACTAACCAAAGCAAAATTATTAGGACCACACAAATCAAAGACATCTTACAGCATCTCTTGAAGATGGAACATCTTGAACTATTATTTACAAAAACGTAAGGCATTTTCACTAAGTTTGTAAAGAAAACAAAAACAAAAATTTAAAAATGTCTAATTATTCTAACACCCCCCTTTTTAAATTCTTTTTTTTTTTTTAGACCCTCAACCCTCTAACAGCTTTTCTTCGACCTTGCGTCACAATTGTTTTCCAACTAACACAATTTCTTCGACCTTGTGTCACCTAACACAATTTCTTCAGCCTTATGCTAAAAACAGAAACCCTAAATTTCAAACAGAAAATACTTCAATCGTTGTCACTATTGTCATCTATTTTTTCCTGACTGCTACTATTGATCTCCACTACAGGTGGTATAATGATATAAGTCCATTCAGGTGACTTATATTTCTGATTTGGTTTTACAATTCTTTTTGCCCTCCTATTAATGACCTCTATTTTCTTTCCTTGTTCAGTTTTCTTTTCAGGATCCTTTTGACTTGATATCTCGTTGATCTGTTCCTTTGATCTGTGTACCAATTTGAATTTCAGACCTTCATTTTCTCCTGGCCAATTATCACCTTTCCTTGGTAATTTCTTCTTTGGCTCAGTCACATTACACTCTGTTCTTCAAGCTCTTTTTCTGAAATTTCTTATTTGAGAATCTTCATCACTCTCATCAGTTTCACTGTCAGAAATTTGAATTCTAGATTCAGGTACTTCTTTACTCGGCAGCTTCACTCCGTTAGAAACATCATCCTTATAACTGGTACTTGGTAATTCGTCTTCTTCTTCTTCTTCAATTACCTTCAACTTCCCAGATTCAGAATTCTTGTTCCTGCTTTCAGAGCCTTTTTTCTGCTTTTCAATACTCTCCTGATCTTGATTCACAACTTGATTAGACTCTTCTGCTTCTTTTTCTAGCAGATCTTCATCATTTTCTGAGTCTAATGTCACAATTTCCAAATCTTTTTTATTCAAGACTTGTTTTCCATTCAAACTCTCCAGATGTCGACCTTCCTGTCGATCTTCAGGATCTGGATTTCTTTCAGGTTCTTCTTCAGAATCTGAATCAGCAGTGGTGTCACTCTCTTCATCAGAATTTTCTGGTGTAGGTACACGAATAGTGTGACTTACATGTATCCACCGCTTTAAACCTTTGCACTTCACCGCATTTGTTCTAACAAGAATAACCTGTCTTGCTTTCTGCCACCTGGGTACTAGACAGTTTCTTCTTCGATGAACTTTCGTCCTGACCCAGTCACCTGGTAACAGATCATGTGCTTGCTCTTTTTCTCTTGTTTGCACTTCAGTTCCCACCTGAGTAGACACAGAAGTCACGAGATCAGATAAATTCCTGCAGTACTCCAAAATGACGCTATCATTAATAGTCATCAATTTCCCTACAGGAATAAAAGCCTGTCTCATAACTCTGCCCATGAGAATATCATGTGGACTTAAACCTGTCTTTTTATCAGGTGTACTTCTGAGAGACATCAAGACAAGTGGAAGAGCATCTGTCCACTTCATACCTGTAGCTAGACACATTTTCCCAATTCTGTTCTTTATAGTCCCATTCACTTGCTCCACAGCACCTGAAGCTTCTGGTCTATATGCACAATGGAGCTTCTGTTCTCTGTTTAAAGCTTCACAAATCAATTTTAACAATCTGTTTTCAAAATGCTTTCCACGATCACTTTCCACAGTCACCGGGAAACCGTACCTTGGTATAATCTCCCTTAAAAGCAATTTTGCAACAGTGAGTGAATCATTGTGACGTGTGGGAAACGCTTCAACCCATCTTGAAAACAGACAGATTATCACAAGGACATAATGCAATTTATTATGAGGTGGCATTTCAATGAAATCTATTTGTAGCCTGGTAAAAGGACCACCCTCCCGTCCTATGGTTCCCATGCTCACAACTGTTTTTCTGTTGGGGTTCATTTGTTGGCAAACCAAACACCGTTGACATAGAGACTCTGCAATAATTCTGAACTTTGAATTGAACCAAGTCTCTCTGAAAAGTCTGATCATGGAATCTCTTCCAATATGTGCCTGGCCATGATACATCCTAGCTATGTCAGCAATCATGCTATTTGGTAAAACTGTTCTGCCATCTTTATAAGTCCAAACTCCATCCTCATCTCGCTGTCTACATTCTGCTTTCAACCATGTATTTTTCTCCTCATCACTTGCTTCATCTTGTAAATCTTTAACTCCCTGCCATGTTTCAACTACTGATGTTAGCATAAGTGAATTCAAGACATGTTCATCATTCTTTTCCCGATTAAATGCAAAATTGTTTCTTGCGCAATATTTTGCCATCTCGTCTGCGTAGGCATTTCCTTTGGTAAAGAAATCCTCACCTTTTTTGTGAGCTGAACAGTTTACAACAGCAATCTTTTCTGGTAATTGAATGCCATCAATTAATCTTTTAATCAATTTTGCATTTCTGATGGGAGTACCTGCAGAAGTTAAATAACCTCTTTGGGACCAAAGCTGTCCATAATCATGTACAACTCCATATCCGTACTGGCTGTCAGTTATTATGGTGATTTTCAAATTTATTGCTTTTTCACAAGCACACATCAAAGCAATCAATTCCGCTACTTGAGCTGAACGAACTCCTTCGAGACATGATGCTTCAATCACCGTAGCAACTGTACAGACAGAATATGCTGCTCTCAGGAAACCCTCTTCTGTTCTTAAACAAGAACCATCAACAAAATAGACAAAATCTGATTCAGGCAAAGGAACATCTTTAATGTCCTGCCTTGGCTTGGTACAATATTCCAAAACATCCAAGCACTCATGATCAATGTCATTTTCATTTCTGATTTCGGTTTCTGTACCATCAGGCAATAATGTAGAAGGATTTAAATTTACACACCTAGCTATTGAGACATTATCTGATCCCAGAATAATCTTTTCGTATTTAGTAAGCCTGTTACTTGTTAGGTGTTGCGTTTTACTTCTGGTAAGCAAAATTTCAACTGAATGAGGTACATAAACTTTTACAGGAAATCCCATGATGATTCCTTCACTTTGCTCAAGACTCACACTTGTTGCAGCTACTGCTTTTAAGCAACCTGGTAATGCTTTTGCAAATGGATCAAGTACTGCTGAGAAATATGCAATTGGCTTTCTCAGTTTTCTATGTCTCTGAATTAACACAGACAATGCACATCCTTCCCTTTCACTGCAATACAACTCAAAATTCTTGTCGTAATCTGGCATGCCTAAAGCAGGTGCTTCACACAAGCTTCTTTTTAGTTTCTCAAAAGCTTCCATTTCAATTTCTGTGAGAACAGTTGGATCTTTTATATCTGATTTTGTCAGTCTCTGCAGTGGTTTCGCAATTACCGAAAATCCACTAATCCATTGACGACAATAGCCAACCATTCCTAAAAACATTCTGACCTGTCTCTGTGTTTTTGGAGGTTGCATTCCCTGAATCATTTTGATTCTTACTATTGTCACTTGTCTGATTCCTTTTGCAATTCTGTGACCAAGGTATTTTACCTCTTGTTTGCAAAACTGTAATTTTGCAGGTGACACTTTATGTCCCTCATCTGCCAAGTGATTCAAAAGAGTAATCGTATCTGTGACACAATTATCTCGTGTTTTTGCTGCAACTAGTAAATCATCAATGTATTGGACCAATGTCAATTTTCCTGGCAAATTTAAATTCTCCAAAGATTTCTTTAACAACTGATTAAAGATAGATGGACTCTCTGTACCCTTGAGGAATACGACACCATGCTAGTGTGCGACCTTGGAACCTGAACGCAAAGATTTGCTGGCTATCTGGATGCAATGGAACAGTAAAGAACGCATTGCAAAGGTCAATGACAGTATACCATTCTGCATCATGCGGAATTTGGTAAAGAATCACTGCTGGATTTGGAACAACTGGACAACATGGAACAACTATCTGATTAACCCTTCTCAGATCTTGAACTATTCTGTACTTCCGTTTGGCTTTTTGATCCCCATAATCGGTGAATTACAAGGACTGCTTTCAATTTCTTTTAGAACACCTTGCTTTATGAATTTATCAATTACAGGAATGACACCTTCAATTGTTTCTGTTTTCATTTTGTACTGAGGAATGTTTGGGAATTCAATTCCTTGTTTCACTGTGATTTTAACAGGATCAACATGTTTCATCAAGCCCATCTCACTTCCTGTTAAATCCCAAATTTCAGTTTTTACTGTCTTTTTCAATTCTTCTGGAAGATTATCTTTGTCAAATACAGGAAACAATTTACTTTCTTCTGCTTCGACCATCAACATTGTTAATTTGTAAAGCCCATCTTCCTCAAAAGTCTGTAACTCAATACCCTCCGGTGAGCAATATATTTTGCAGTTCATCTTGCATAGGATGTCTCTTCCTAGCAAGTTTACAGGACTGCTATTGCAAACTACAAATCTGTGTTTGTCTTTGAATTTGCCAATTTCTACCTTCACAGGCTCTGTCAAATCTATTTTAATTTGCTGATTAGCTACGCCAACTACTTGGATGGTGTCACCAGAGAGAGGCAGGTTTTCAATGTCCACTGATCTAACAGTAGAACGGGTAGCACCAGTGTCCACAAGAAAAGTGATTTCTACATCATTCACTTTACCATTTACAAATGGACCAGACTGGTCAACCTCAAGAGTGGCTCCAAGTACACTCTCTTCCTCCTCTCTCAGGCACCATCATAAGTAAGCCTCTGAATCACTTCCTCCATTTTCTGTCATCAAAAACTGTCCAGAAACATTTGGCACATTCACTCTTTTTGGTCTGGTTACCTGATCACCTCCGCTGAATCCTGTTTCCAAATTATACCTTTGACCACCTCCACAGTTAGGGAGAGGAGGCTGTGGAATTTGACTCTGCTGATTTGCTAACTGTCGCTGTAGCTGTTGCTGCAGATTCAACTCATTTAATTGTCGCTGTAGCTGTTGCTGCAAATTTATATCATTCTGCATCTGTGGATTTAATGATGCATTTTTTAAATTTCTGGGCGGATTTTTACACTCTCGCTTCCAGTGTCCAATTTCGCCACAATTAAAACAAGGCAATTTTTGTTTCAGCTCCTCAATATTAACATTAAATTTTGGCTTATTAAAATTACCTTTAAATTTTCCTTGACCCTGATTCTGATTATAATTTACATTTTTATTCTCCAAATTTGCAATCTGCTGTCAGCTACCTTCACCTGTGCCCACATTGCCTTTTCCTTTCATTTCTTTTGTCTGGCATCAATTTCATCCCTGCAGTATTTTGCCTTTCTCAATATGTCGTCAACTGAGAGTGATTGCCAACCAACAATATTATTTCTAATCATCTCACCAATTTCAGGTCCAAGACCATAAACGAATCTGTAAATAAAGTGGCTCATGTCCTTTTCATTTAAATTTTCATAGCCACTGTACTGTTTGAAAACCAACAGTAATCTTTCATAAAATGAATTAACAGATTCCTTTGGCTCCTGATTTGTTCTGTCAATGTTAACCCAATCAACTTCTTTTGGAGGAATCTTTTCTTTCAACCAGTAAATTACTTTGTCATACAATCCCATGACTTCTGATGATGGAGCACCTGTCACTGCATCTCGAGCTGGTTCCACCTTTGGCCAACTTACACCAATTTTACATTCTGTCCAACGATCTGATGGGACAACAATGTCAAAGAATCCATCAAGATCAATCCACAGAACTTTTGACACCTTTATGAACCTGTCCACCTGTCGATACCATTCTACAGGCTTTTCTCTCGGCCGAGGAAAATCATTTGTGAACAACAAAATGTCTTGTCTAGACCAGGGAACATGAACATAACCACCACCTGCTATTTCTCTCATTGGGTACTGATTAGCCATCCTTTCTCTTTTTTCTTCCTCCTTCTCTTGGTCCACTTCACTCTCCATTTGCTTAAGTCACCCAATTTTTTAATGTACACAATCAAATCTTTTATATGCAAAATTCTTCCCATTGCATTGAAATTATCAATGTATTTTTCAGTGAAATCCAATCTGTAATGTTTTCCCAAATTTTTCTGTCTGCTCAAATCAATGTCTAATTCTGCAGCCAATTCTTCTAATTGATCATATTTGTTTTTCGTTTTCCACTGTACACTTTTGCAATTGATAACAATTCATCATCTTGATAATGCTTCAAACTGTCAGGACCAATTGTGCCAATAAATAATTCCTCTAAATCTGCTTTTAGTCTTGCAACATCAAGCTTTGAGGATGAATCTGATTTTTCAACACTCTTTTCAGGGGATTCAATATCTGACTCTGCACCCATTGGTGTTCTGCATGATGAACCTGGATTAAAAGTTAAATCAGGCATCATTGTTTTCTCTCGATGAATTTCAGTTAATTCTGAGTAAAAATTTTCAGCCACCTTTTGAATTTCTGCATTTAATGGGATTGTTAAACCTGGCTGTTTAATTTCTCCTTGATCAAAAACAGGCTGAACAGGACCAATCGTTACTGGAACTGTTACTGCTTCCATGCCTTTAGTTAACTGTCGAATTAATTCTTCCTTTGATCGTAAATATTCTGAAGTACTTTGTGCTTCCTCATCTTTGTCAGCACCTATTAAACTTCTGGAAGGAGTCTCATTTTTAGAAACTGGAGTTTCAGGAAAATTTCGACTTCCACCATATGCACTAGAATTGGTTCTTGTTTCTAACCTTTCAGGAGTTTCTGTATTATTTGGGTAAAATCTGGGTGATTCTTCATTCAATGGAGGTGCACTTGGTGTGGTTCCTGTAGAAACCATCGGGGTAGACCATAAACAAGCTGGTTTTAAAGGAGTCTGTTTTTTATTTGTCATATAAATTTCTTCTAAAACTGGATCTTCTAAATCACTTTCTTCAATGTTATTTTTCTTTTGGGTATTCTTTTGACCTGGTATTTCAGTAATCATTACTCTCACTGGGTAAGGACCATCACACATGTCTGCCTGTCTCCATCGACGCATTCTATCTTCATGAGTTTCTCTTTTAAAATTCGATTTTGGATGTCTTTTTATACCACATCTTTCCTGCTGTAGTTCAAACATCTCATCTTCCCATTCAACTAAAGCTTCAAATTGAGTAGGTCTAGGCTTCGGCACAAGAGCCATCATTTTTTCTCTCAAGTTTTTCAAAATTCTCATATTAAATGAGCCATCCTCCGGCCAAGCTAAAACACCATCATTTTTGGTATAATCCATCCATACGTCAAACCAAAGGCAGGTATGATAACCATATTCACCTTCCATATAGGCTGCAGGTGTTTTATATTTATGAAGTAACTTTCCACCTCGCGTCATAATTTTCTTATCAGGTAAAAGTACATTTTTCAATTTCTGAAGCAATGTAAGCTTCCTTTCCTCTTTTCTGTAATAATAACTCATGTTTTAATCAAATTCGTTTAAATTAGAATTATCGTTAATATTTCCTGGTTGTTCCGCTAATTCAGCCAATCCGTACGTGAAACACACCAACAAGTCAATCAGGTTAAGCTACGTCACCACCTTGCTCAACCAATAGAATTGTTTGCTTTTCAGAAGAACCAATCAGCTCGTAAAAATCACGTGAGCCAATCAGTGCGCTAGCTGTGACGTATGTTAGCCAATCACAGCGCGGACCTGTGACGTACACAGCCGCTGCAGTTTCTCGTGTCTCACTCCTAGCGCTCACCCCTCCTTCACAAAAACTTTTCACAGCGCCATTTTAAGAACACTTTTTCAATGAATTTCAATTAATAACAACAGAAAGAACAAACCATTTGTCTGTTTCGCTAAATAAAGTGACAGCTTTTACATTCATACAAGTATTCTTTTGCGTGGAATAGACGACACTATTCTCACAGAATATTCATTTGTTGATAAAGTATGACTACTCTACCCTTCTAACAGGTAATAACGAACTCGTTTCCCTCTGAATGCACATAAAGGAGCAATTCAAAGTTTGACTCGAACAAAATTACAAAATCATTTACGCACTTTCAAACGGAAAGTTTCCCTAACCACACATACATGAAATCCTGGCAGGACTTTAACCAGCCATAGAAATCCACATTTGCCAGTAAGAATAGACGACGCTAACTTACCCTTCACTCAAGTTTGGATACAATTCTATTACTCTTTTCACAGTGAGTTTTAAAACAGGCTCTTACAGCCTGATTCATGTAGCCAATAGCGCTCGCAAAAGGGCCAGATTCTGAGAATCTGGCCCTTTGCGAGTGCGATTTTTGCATTTGGTATTCACAATCCCAAATGCAAAAATCGCTATTTAAGAATTAGCAAATATGCGAGGAATAGCATTTAAGGAATCTCTATTAGAGATTCCTCAAATGCTATTCATGACACATCAAGAAATTGCGATTTAGCACTTTTGGGGCCGCTATTTACCGAGAGGTCAGACCTCTCGGTAAATAGCAAAAACTCAGAGAAATGCTTTTAAAAGCATTTTTCTAAGTTGCATGTTGCACACACACATGTCCCTTGGACATGTGTGTGCGCAACACCTGTTCAAATGTGCTTTTTGGGGTGCTACAGGGTGTCCTTTGGACACCCCTGGCACCCTTAAAATCGCTATCTTATTTGCGAGTAGCAAATTGCTACTCGCAATTAAGGGATACTCCCCATTCATTCCTATGGGCCTCTTGGCCCATAGGAATGAATGGGGAGTTTTTGCGAGTAGCAAATTGCTACTCGCAAATAAAGAACATGTAGGAATCGCTATTTAATTAGCAATTCCTACATGAATGCCGTTTTGCGTGTCCTCAATAGCGAGTCGCTATGATTCGCTATTAGGGCCACGCAAAACGGCCTGTACATGAATCAGGCTGTTAGTCCCTATACTCGAAAGCTACAATTTCATAGACAATCCTCACTATACATTCATTCATGTACACCTAGGATCCCTAAACTTGTGTTGTACGCCCACAACACTAGTGATAACAATATCACTATTTTGAAACAGAACAAATGCACTGTGTAACTTCACTTCTTGTTACACCACTCAAATGCCGCGGCAAGCTAGGAATTTTCACACTGCTAGAAAAATCCTTACGACAACATATAACAGTTTGGACAAACTTAACATATGTTAAACATCGATCCTACGTAATTACCATGTAGCATGTCAGTTACCATAGTAACCGTAACTCTGCTACCAGAGAAATTGATCCAGCGCCCCTATAGAAAATGTGTCATAGCAACACTACCCAACTCTACAATACTCATCATTAATCATAAATCACTCACAAGGCCCATAAACTAATATATAGACATATTTTGAGCAACTGAATCATGTGACCTAATTAATATAACCTTTTTTTACAAACCATATATACATTTATATACAACTGCTGTATACTGACTTTACCATGGTTTCATTTAATTAAGCCACACAGGCGATTGGATCTGCTGATGGTAACTAAATTCTTTAAATAACAAGACCAGCTTGTATTTTCAAACAAAACTTATTTATTAACTATTTATTCAAAGAAAAGTGTATTTTTATTAGAGTCTTTATTATTCAAGCAGCATACTTTGAGGAATTGTAAATTAGTCAGACAGTTTTCAAGCGGAATCAAATAGCATATTTAAAGAAGAATAAACAGTTTTTCCATCACTTAAACCCTATTTCCCTGTCTAAAACTCACTTTACCTAAAATGAAAATTGTAAAGTCATATAGCCCTATTAATCCTTACGTGCTCCAAAGAAGTCCGTCAGCATGTCACGCCCATCTGGATTTGGAAAGCAAGAAGAACCCCCTCCCTCCAAAGGGGTCAGTTTTTATACCTTTCTTTCTAACTAATCTAACTAAAATGAATAATTTTCCCTGTTTGTCCAAAACGCTAATTGGCTGTCAAATGACAGACCATATTATGTCATCACATTTTTGAAGCCCAGTTCCGACTCTCTCTTTGAGTCTATTGTCCCTTATTCTCGTGTCACGTAGCTTCCTTCAATTTGCAACAACTGAAAATGTTAGTCCGTGACTTCCTTAGTTTGACAATCTCTCTGACGGTTCCTGACCTTGGTCAAGCCAACCAAAAGTACGAATAGTTATTTTGTTCAATTAAGTTTGTATTTTCTCCTTTTAAAACACAGCAGAAACTTTCCACACTGGGCACTTGCTTTCTCTGAGCAGGATTTTGCCAACTGCATAATAAGATGTGCTAGGCCTCAAGCCTCTTTCTCAGTAACTAGTATATAAACAAACACAAAAGAATAATGAATACAATTAGAAATCTTTCTGTTACCCACCCACCTTTGCTAATTATTATCCCATTAGTCTATGTTACCTAGCAGAAGCAAATAAAGCAACAAACAGATTTGTGTAACGTTTAAAACGGAAAGACAAAACATGAGCACACAGAAATAAGCACATGCCATTAAGAATAACAGCCGCATTTAATTCTGACAGCATAATAGACAGGATTAGTTTATTATTTCTCACATGCAAGCACTTTGCACATAATGCACATATATGAGCACACATATTAGTTTCCCGCGTGTAATGATCTGTAAGTTTAATTTAGGTTGATTAGTATTCTTCACTGCACACATAATTAATATTTTTATTTATTATGGAAGTTTAACTTTGCGAGCTGAAATAAATATATTTCTAAATCTCGCTCCATCACACCAATTACACCCTCTCACTTAAGCTTACTTCAAGTCACCAACACAATGCGTTGGCCTAGCACGTCCCCTGAGTGAACCTCAAAATCCGCAGAAGACACCAGATTATATAATACTCATTCCTAAAGTTGCTCTCTGGCATTCTTGAACAGATTCAGCTGAGCTTTTACTATTTATATCTTGTTGTATAACAGTTGTTTCTCTTAGAGCTCCTGATGTCATACAGTATTTACATAAGAGGCCCTCAGGTGTTGGGCTTCTTGTTGCTCCTAGGTGAACTCAACATAGTATTTGCATGTCTCCAGTGGTGGAAATTCTGCCTCTCTTGAATGGACTCTATACAGTATTCTCTGGTTGTTTAACTGTGCTCTTGGGCTTGGGTTTCTGTGTCTCCTGGGTGGACTCTGTATAATATTTACTGGCAGCTTGCTTAAGTCGCTCTTTGGATGACCCAATATACTCGATATTACAGTTCTCAGGGGCAAATGGGTCCCTCTCTCCTCTTGGTAGATCTACAAAGTATATCACTTGTGGCCCCACTGGGTCACGTCACTGGTAGCTACAACTCTATGATGCAGACCACCCTTAAGAAGTTAAGTAAACTTTTACTCAACTGCATCAATTCTCACACACTCTGCAGCCAATGTATATGCACAGCTGACCATGTTTAAAGCATACCTATAAGCCTCACACACACCACTCCCAACACCTATACGAATGCTGCATTCAAATACATCACAATAAATACCTTTCTGCTAATATCTTCAAATCTTACCAGCCAGTTTCTATTACCTCTCCCCATTGTATGGCTCTCTACAGGTTTATAGCTAGGTTCATGTTGTGGTTCTGAAAGGCCACACATATAGACAGCTTTGGGGCAGTTCTTCCATTTCAACGCAAGAACATTCTTCTTATTTACAACATTGCTTAAGTCAAACTCGCCAATGAATCAATTAACCTCTTTAATGCTAAAGCCACCATTTCAGCAAATTCCATTACTTGCATCCTCCACCTTTCACTCATTGTCCTTAGGCACAAACACTTGATTATATGTTTGCAGATGATTCCAACACCTCTGTAACATCTTCAGAGGTGTTATTCTTCTTTGGGGCTGGTAGGGCATACTTGAGACAATTTGTGCACACGAGGTGCAGCTTGCAGCTTCAGCTGAAGCTTAGGTATAGCTTTATCTCATGAGCATGGTCAGTGAAATCCATGTTGTGCTCATCATCTTGAGGCAACTTCAAACAAAGCAGATGGTGAACATTTGTCACTGAGTAGCAGCGGCGGTCGGTGACACTCAAAAGTGGGGGGATGTCGAGCCAGTGCCAAACCCAGTGGCAGGAACTGTGATAAATCACAATGCCTTTAGGCTCACATTCCAAAGCTCTCAATCATGGCTCGTTAACAGACTTTATAACGGGCCATGACTGAGAACTCTGGAATTGAAGGCAATACAAGTTACTCACTGTGCCTGTCAGTGGGCGAAAAAGGTCAAAATAAAATAAAAAACAAACTTACCTTTTTCCTCTTGATTGCTCCTCGAGCCTCACCCGGCTCCCCTCTCCAAATCCTGAAGCCTCTTTTATGATGCAGATGAAAAGCATGAGAGCAGCATCAGAATTGGCTGGAGCTGGCTACCTCGATGCTCCAGCAGGCACAGAGGGGGCTGTGACTGCTCTCCACCCAACTGTCTAATAAAGCTAGGTGGATAGGTTTACACTGAGCATGTCAGGCTGGCCGTCGCAAGACAACCGGCCAAATAGACAGGCGCAGTGTAAAGTGGTGGAGTGAGCACCATTCCCCTGCTGCAGTCAGCAGCAACCCCGCTCCCAAACACTGCTCGGGCTGGGAGCAGTGAAAAATAATATGGTAATTCATTTTACTTTTCACTTTTGCTGCACTGGCAGCAGGGGGGGGGGGCAACGCTCCTCTGCACTACTAGAGGGGCCACCGCTGCTGAGTACGCAAAGTCAATGATAGACCTTATAAAAAACATTTATATTCTCAGAATTGGATAAAACATAAATCCCTCAAAACATTCAACACATGCTGTAAGTGTATACATGAATGCGATGCACTGCAGTAATGCTTTAGAGAATCATTATGTTGAGAACGTGCATCTAGAGCCAAGTTAAACATGCTCCCCTGGTGATAGAACGCCCAGATGCATGGTTCTTCATGCCAGAAAACCATTCCTTGATACAGGAACGCAGATCAATAAAGTAACCATTCAGCTACTCGGTCGTTCTCTTCTCTACTCCAAATACATTTATTTAATCCAAAAACAATTCAAAATGTGTATTCATTTATGAAAATAAACAGTATGCAATGTCTTTTTAATGTTGACATCACCTGGAAAAATCTTTAGTTCTCTTTCAGAAAATGTAAATGTTCTCCTCTCCCCATGCATGCCTTAGCCACAAACAAGCATTGATCAGACTTTTGATTTGTCAATGCTTGTTTTGTTTTGTATTGTTGGGGCTGATGCCAGGCATTCATCAATTTAAAAAAAAATTAAAAAATTGCTATAAGCAAAAATACTTTTATTATTTCAAAAAGCACAAATTGCCACTCTAGTCCCTGACACTTAAGGGAACTACTTTATGTGGACGTGCTCCTTGTGAAAGGACAGAATGCTGTCATTCACAGTGAAGTTAGCCAATGGATTAAGTGGGCTGATGCGCTGCCCTATGCTCCAGTTAATTTAAAGGGCCCTGTGAAACGCAGGAAGATGATCTGCTTTGAAGGAAGTGGTGCAGCGCGGCTCCAAAACCTCTTCATAAATCACCACTAATAAACCCACAGAACCTCTTACACCAACTTACAACTTTCGGCCCATCATTCTAATCATTCATACACACAATTAACCTGTTCCGAGGATTCAGTATGGGTTCAATAAGGGAGTCGTGGTGCTGTAGTGGAATGCCTAAACTATAATTTATACATTATTTACAACTGCAGTTTAATTATTAAGAACCATGGTTTTATTTTAAATGAGAAAAACAATGTCATTCCACTACCTAAATTAGGATCTGCTATTAAAAGTTGACTGCAAGGAAATATCAAAACTAAATTAATTCTTCATTTATTTAATTTTTATTGTCTCCAGTTTCAAATTTTCTAGCATATTCTCTATTTTATTAAAGCTAAAAGAAACAACTCAGTTTGCAATAAAATCCTGAAAAGAATAGATTAAAATTTCAATGACATTCATTTATTAGCACATGACAGCGGGAAGAAAAAAACAACGAAAATATTACCCAGATGGAAAGATGAAGACATCAGTACAGAACGAAATAATCCCAAAATGGAAACCTCTCTGTCTCTCTGTCTCAGGATGCTGCACCCATTTGAAAAATTAAGTCAAAGGGGAAAAATGTCTAACAGCCTGATTCATCAAGAAAAGAAACAGCGACTCTCAAATAGCGATTCACAGCGATTCGCAAATGGAAAGGCGCAGATCGGAATTCATCATAGATAGCGAGTAATCAAAGCGATTCGCACACGGGCGCTAAAATCGATAGCGAGAAAATGAAATCGCCGAAAAAGTCGCAAAAACCCAGATATTCCGTCTCTATTTAGCGCCACGCAAATCCACATTAGCGACATCTCGCCAGTAGCGAGAACTCACCAACGGGAAGTCGCTTTACGAGCGCCGTGATGACGTCGCAACCAGGAAGCAGGCAGTTGCCACACCCATTGTGAACTGCGAGGCCGACCGCGAGTCTGCAGCGAAACAGAGAGCTCCTACCGGGACACCTCCAAAGTAGCGCTAGTCACCCTTCAGCGACAGTAGCAATGACAGAGGAGACTGCACCAGGGCCCAGTGACACCGGGCGCAAGAGAAAGCTCAAGTTTACCGAGCCGGAGTTGGAGCACCTCATCGAGGGAGTGGTTGAAAACCACGCAAAACTCTTCGGAAAGGACTCCCGGAGGGTGCCAGAGATGGAGAGACGTCGCATCTGGCTAGGAATTTCTGCCAAAGTGAACGCTGTGGGCGTGACACACAGGTCACTGGACGAATTAAAGAAGAGGTGGTACGAACTCCGAGGTCGTGCCAAGGAAAGGGTGGCAGAGAGGCTGGGCGAGACATCTGGTACTGGGGGCGGAGACCCTACTGTCCCTCCCAATACCCCCATGGAGGACCGCGTGGAGGACACCCTCGAGACAGAGGCATGCATAGGTGTCACCAACCTGGACTCATCCCGACCCAGCCAAGACAGCCAAGGTAAGTGGCATGCGACTGCGACCCTGTCCCCTACCAATGGCCATGGCCCTATAGCCTCCCATATGCATTCCAAGTCATACAAACAATGCACATGAGATCATGGCCACAAGCAATGTCGGACATGTAGACTGCCCATAATGTAAAAGAACCCCAAAGCAGCCACACGTAACCCAAAATAAGCTATCGCTAAGCTGTACGTGTGACAGATACATGGCATTAATGTAAGTCCAATTCCCCTCACAGGTGGCGGCGACTACAGCAGCGACAGCGACATGCTGCGGATCGATGAGTCAGAAGAGGATGCGGAGGAGGTGCCAACACCAACACCTCCTGCACCATCAGGCGTAGCCCCACACACCGCAGCCAGGCCAACACCAACAGCTCCAGCACCATCATTGGCAGCACCAATCCCTGCAGCCAGGGCCAGACCAACAGCGCCAGCACCATCCGGCGCTGCACCTAACCCTGCAGCCAGGGCGAGACAAACAGCGCCAGCACCATCCGGCGCAGCACCTAACCCTGCAGGCAGGACCAGACCAACAGCGCCAGCACCATCCGGCGCAGCACCTAACCCTGCAGGCAGGGCCAGACCAACAGCGCCAGCACCATCCGGCGCAGCACCCAACCCTGCAGGCAGGGCCAGACCAACAGCTTCAGCACCATCAGGTGCTGCACCTTTGCCAAGCACAACTCCACCACCCGTGGCACCATCTACTCCTGGTGCATCAACTGCGGTGACTGTGCACACACCCACTGTGGACAGCCAGCAGAGCAGCCATGTCAGGGCTTCCCACCATGACACATCACACAGCGGCAGGAGGGGGATGGCTGTGCGCATGCCAGGCATGAGCACTGAGCGCCGGATGCTACGCATTCACCAACAGCAGGCACGACGGCAAGGGGCCATCCAGCTGCAACTACATAAAATTGCCCGCAATGTGGCCAATGTGGGTGGTAGGATTGAGCGCATGGCGGCAGCCATGTTGGCCAACACTGCTGCAGTTATATCGCAGCGCAACTCCGCCCGCCGACGCCACCGGCAGCTCCTAACGCGCCTGACAGCCTACACCCGCTCGAACTACATAATGGGGAATGCCACCTCCCAGCTATCACGACGGTGCCTGGCGCAGCAGCAGCAGCTGATACAATGTGTCGAGGATATTGGACGGGTGCTGGAGCAGGTCACCACTGCCGTACTGGCACTCCATCCTACTGGTGAAGGCAATGTGGGGAGGGACGACACCAGTGAGTGCGCCTCCAGTGTCAGCAGCTTGTCTGCCTCAATGGTTGGCGTGTTACGCCGCAGCACCAGGCCCACTGCAGGGACACGTGCCGTCCCAGAGGAAGAGCCAGAGCGTAGTTTGGGGGCTGCGCGGCGGAGGCGCAATTGAGTTACTTGCAAGTTGCCTAGTTAATGCTGATGATACAAGCATGTCCAGTGGCTAGTTAGGAGCAGTATGGCGCAATACTGCTGCAATATTATGAATGTAGACTTTACGTTATTATTGTGGATTTAACAATAATATTTATTCATGCAACATACATGGGCCTCCTGTCATTTTTTACATTGCCATGCAGGAGTGAATGTTGGGTGAGTGGATTGTGGCCTTCAGAAACTGTTCATAGTGATGTGGTTGCGCCGTCTGTGTCCTTCAGCAGGGTTCTCCCCGCGTGCATGCCGCACATGTGCTGGCGGACGGTCGTCCCCTTCAGACTCACTGCCAGAGATCTCGACTGGTATCCGGCGCTTGGTTGCAATGTTGTGTAACATTGCGCAGACAGCCACAATGCGGCAGCACACATCAGGACTGTAGTACATGGCCCCACCTGTCTTGTGCAGTATGCGGAACCGGCTCTTGAGTAGGCCGAATGTCCGTTCTATACAATTCCTTGTCCGTATGTGAGAAACATTGTACCGCCGTTGCTGTGGTGTAGCCGGGTTGAGGTATGGGGTGAGGAGGTATTCCCGGAGGGCGTAGCCGCTGTCACCTGCATGTGAGGGGCAGAGGGTGAGTGCCTGTGCTGCGCAGCTACATCATTGCAATGTGTAATTGTTGACAATGTGTACTTACCAAGTAGGTGTCCTTCCCCAAATTCTCCCCTGGCCAGTCGTGTGTGGAGGCCGCTGTGCCGGAATATAAAAGAGTCATGAGTACTCCCTGGGTACTGGGCCACGATGTCAGTTATGATAGTCTTGGCATTGCAGACCATCTGTATGTTGAGGGAGTGGTATGACTTCCGATTCCGGTACATGTACTCCGTCGCAGCTGGGGGGCAGATGGCAATGTGGGTGCAGTCTATGCATCCTATCACAGATGGGAAATGGGCCACATTGTAGAAGTTTAACTTTGTCAAGTCCAGTTCCTGTTGGCTGGTGGGGAATCTGATGTGTCGGTGTAGCTGGGTGAGCATTGCGTCAACAAAACTCCGGAGGCAGCGTGACATGGTGGGCTGGGATATCCCCCCTGCTGCGGCTACTATCCCCTGGAAGCTACCAGAGGCCAGGAGGTGCAGGCTACACAATACCTGTACATGTGTAGGCACTGCATTGGTCCGCCTTGTTGGGTGCTGCATCAGGGGGTGAAGGTCGTGTATGAGTTGGATTATCATGGCCCCATTCAACCGGTACTTCGCATAGATCTGCTCCCTGGTTTGTCCCAGCAGGGTGATCCGCTGGCGGAATATCCTCTCCTGTATTCTGCGTCTCCTCCGTGCTGCTCGCTGTAGCCTTCGCCGCCTGACCACCATGTACATTCCTGGCATTGTGAGACACCAACTGCTGCTGCTGTGTCTCCTTATGTGTGTTTGGTCAGCCCTGTCCCTGTTCCTGATTGGCCAACTGTTTTTCAGAATTTTCGCTAATCACTTTTATGGTTACCACCTGCTTTGGGTTGTCCTTAATTTGCGCGGCGCTAATGGAGATTTTGAGGTTTTTCGCTATTAGAGAATTTTCATGAATTCCGATTGCGCTAGTATTGCGAATTCGCTAAATTTATTCTCTAATTCCGTGCTTTGGCGCTAACCTACTGGGAATCTGAGAATTTATTAGCGAATTCGCAATCTTTGTTTTGCGCTTTGGTTATTTTCTTCTTGAATGCCGATTTGGGTAATTGCGGGCGCAATGGCATTTTCGCAGCTATTGCGCCCGCAATTTAGCTTCATGAATCAGGCTGAAAGTCTCTGTGCCTTAAAGCAAAAATTGCACAGACCGACAGCATCTCGGGGTGCAAAAATCAGATTGGAAAGCAAGCTTTTTTTTCAATGTCCGAAACGTCCTTTTTTATACCCTTTTTCACTAACTTATCTATCTAAATTCGTAACTCTAAAGTTCTGTAATGTCTGTGATTGGTCAATTTGGAGCCGGATGAGCATAACCTCATCATTCTCTATGTAAATTTCCTGCAGTGTCATCCTCACTTGCTGTAACTGGGGTATCTTTGTTCGACACCAACTTCCTCCAAAGTGTCCTTTAAATTGATATTTGGCCTTTCTTTCCCACGGGTAGACTTTTTGCTTAGCTGGCATCTTTGGCTTAGGCCCCACAAAATGGCCACGCTGTCCTTGACCCAAGTTGTTCAGTCACGGGCAGCTTGCAGCTCCAATTCTAGCGCATCCGTATTTCTGTCGCCATCTCGGACTTTCAGACAGACTCCATTTTCTATTATTTTCGTGTGCCCATTCAGGCCTCATTTAGGAACTAACATGAAAACAAACACAAATAAATGTAAGTTTATGAAATAAAACCCTTTCTGTTTACCTCCCCCCTTATTAATGGTAGCCCAGTTATTATTTATCTAGCTGAAAATAACATGCATGATTCAACTTACCAATCTTCATGTTTCACAGCACAAATAAACGGACAAAAAGCACATTCATGCAGGTTTTATTTTAGTACATAACATATGGGTGCATTTTAACACACAACACTTGACAGATTAATAATTTATTTGCTTAGGCAATACATGCAAATTAGTATCCCACGTGTATTGGTGTATGCAAATTTTACTCTAGGTTGGTTAATTTAAAAACCACACAATTTAGTACTCGTTCGTGTTATGGAATGTTGAATTCACAAGGGTATACAAAAATGTTTGCTTCCACCTTGCTCCATCAGAAGCATGCACAGTCAACTTTACACAATGCAATCTGAAGCAGGGAACTGCCCACAGGTTTTTATAAAAAAAAATTAGAAAATATAAAGACACATCACACACAATGCAAAACTACTCAGGAAGGTGGCTTTCTCGTCAGTTACAAATTGTTTCAGAAGCTCACTAGCACCTCTCTGCAAGAAACAAGGGTACATATCTGTAAATATGTGTAAAAATGACCTTAAATCACTGAAATTCACAGAAAGTTTCAATGGTTAGAGTGAAGTTATGGCTGTCCTTATAATAACAAAAAAACAATGTTAAAAACAACCTCAGAAATTCACCTAAAAACACAGTTAAATTAAAGTTGTGATTATGTATCAAACATTTTAAAAATGGTTACATTTGCAACTTATGGAGATGATCAGAATCCATAACCCAAGCAAAAGCCATGCAAACCACAAATTGCACACAAATGCAATTCTCACAACCTCACCATTAATGTGCCTTACTTGTATTGTCTTGCCGGGCACATGCACATCCTTTTCGCTGTTCACTTGCACTGTGCTGTCACAAGGAGCGTCTACTTTATTGTTACCTATAGCCAATTGACCAAAAACCAATACAAGTCTTCCTTGTAAAAAAAAAACTGTCTCCTATGTAAGTTATTTTCAAAGTTTAGCACAATTCGGTTTCCTCTCAAGTAATTAAAATATCCTTTTGAATAAGTATGAGGGATTCTTTGTAACTATTTACTATTGTGGGTTGGGTGCAGGACCTGTTGGAGGCCAACCCCTGCTGGACAAAGCTTTCAGTCATGCGCATGAGGAGCTGGCCGCACACGGTGGGTTGCTAGCAGGGCCTGGCTCTGTGGCTAACCCCCACTGTGCATAGTCGAAGGCCATGCTATGCCGGGGTCTGTACATCACAGAACAGCCATGCATACCATATCTTGCACACCAAATGCACATGAAATCCTTATAACCTCACAATATTGATACTAATAAATAACAACACCTAAAAGTGAAATGTAATTAAAAAATATCATATAACCAATCCAATTAATGATACTACATTCATAGTTATCTCTGTCAAAATGGTAAGGTAAATGTGATATTTAATCTCATTTGTAAGATGATTTACAACATGTGTAATTGCTTCTGTTTCAATATTGACTATGTAGAAGAGTTTATCTATGAGCAAGGCCACAGGGTCAGTTCAAGCTCTGAAAATATGTATAACAATTGTTCAGCCAATGAAGTGAAAACATTGGAATTTCAAATTTAGAGCTAAAATAAATTATAGGGTCTTCATCGTGACAATAAGATGGTAGTAGAATCCATTTAGCATGATAGTTACTTGTGATTACTCAACACCAACCTCAGATGAATCAGGCAGAATTTGGTGACTACGTGTAGTTCCACCCATTGCCACAAGGAAGAATTTTTTCCAGCAAGGCTATAGAAATGCAAGCAGATGAGCGCAAGTGAGATTTGGTGTCATCTAGTGTGGTTTTCTAACAACGGGAGGTTGTAGCTGGTCGCGATCGGTCGCAGTCAGAGGGCTGCTTCTCCAGTAGAGATTTGCTGCCATTATTGTACATTTTCTACTTGAGCAACAGCAAATTCAGCTTGAATAGATGCACGCTCTTGCGCACCACATGGTGCCATTTGCGCAACTTTTTCAGCGCTGCACGTGCTACCGGCACTACATTTAAGTGCAAGCAGCGTGACGTGCATTATTTACCTCCCATTGGCAGAACTCCACAGAAATCTCGCTAAGGTCTTACATAACTCCCCAGAATTCTGCAATGTGAACCTCCGAGAGTTCAGTCCCCCCACCTGACACATGCAGCACGTTTTTTATTGTTACTGTATATCCAGTTGAAGAAAAATCAACACAAGTTTACTTTGTTAAAAAGTATGTCTTTTATACAAGTTCTTTTTGTGGTTTGAACAAATTAGCTCCCAGTAAAAGTAATGCCAATGTCCATTTGAATAAACAAAACTATTTTTACCCTTTCCTTCTATGACCGTTTTCCCAAGTATGCTGGATTTCCCCTTGATTTCTATTTTTTTATTTTTATTTTTATCTTTTTATTTGCTAAAGTCATAACAAACATTGGGTGTCACTTCCAAGGTATACAGACAGGACATAGTTACACACAGGAATCACAGGAATTACAGTTCAGCCAAATCATAATCAAGGACAGGATGAGTGCTATGTTTCTATAATCATGTAGTGGTCAGCTCTTTGTCACGGGCAGTACATGGAGGTTCACAAATATTTCCCCTGTAATCATTCCAGTTAGACCATATCGCCACCTACTTCCGCGGGCATCCCTGGGCCACATACACCGTCTTCTCCTGAACCATGCTCCAGTCCATGTCCTTCTTCCAGGAGCTGAGAGTAGGTGGTGCCGCCGCCCTCCACAGTCTCGCAATATTTCTCTTCGCAATCGCTAGACCTAGTGTGACCCACAATTTACCCGTTGATGAAAGGTCAGAGGGCTCCCATATATAAAGGAGGAACCTCTTTGCCTCAGGTCGCAGCTCCACTCCCCACACCTCATACATACAGTGCAGCACCCGGGACCAGTAGGCCTGTATCTCTTGGCACTCCCATAATATGTGCAGGAAGGTACCTACTTCCCCACACCCCCTGCGGCAGAGACCATCCTCACTACGGCCCATAAGAACCATCCTAGTGCCAGACAGATAGACTCTGTGAAGGATTTTCAGTTGGATGAGGCGCATTTATTTCTATTCTTGTCCCAATTCATATATATAGCTAACCTCACTGGACATGGCCTGCGCAATGGCATTTGGCAGCAGAGCCTTGTCTACAACCAGACCCTTCTTCCCATTAAAAAATTTTTTTCGGATGTGTGGTTCCAAAATGGGATCTGAGGATCTAAGACAAGCTCTTTTGCCCTGACGCTGCTGACCTAGTCCCCAGAGCCATGCCATAGTTGAGGATTTTCTATTGAACCTTAAATCTGAAGAGAAACCTAGAATTTACACTGAGGGCCTTGCAGGGATTCAAGGATCCTTCTAGCATCTGAGTGTCCTGTAAGGAACTCTAAATTTGTTTTTTTATTTTAAGAATGGTGGATCCCTTTGGGACTACCCACAGACACGTAGGGTCAGGTTGCGTGCACATTGCAGCCTTATGTGCCTTTTCAAATTTTATTTTCTGGACTCAGGGACCAAGTCCATAAATTCTGCAATGGGTCTCACGACATTATCTTTCAATGGTGTGGCAGCCAATTAGATCCCTACTTATCTGTGGATCCTTTATTGGATCTGCAGATCTGAAATGGTTGAAGGGAAACAAAACTACCTCAGCCATTAGGATATGAGTATTCTTTCAGTTCTTGGCTTCACATATATCAGTGGATCCTTAACTGTCAAAGTGGAGTCTTTATTAAAACCCTTCGTGCCCAACTTGAGCCTCTCTCTAAATGCTTGTTTCACTGAAAATAATGAGCGGATTTAAACCAAACCAAAACAGTCGCTCCTTGAGTAAAGTTCTAACTTTGTGCCAAGTTTGGTGTATTTCTGTTCAGTGATTTTTTCTATATCAATGATCAAAACTTCTTATGGGAATTAAAATGGGAAATTACACTTTTGGAATCACCCTTTATTCTTGGTAGCTGCATCGCGCACAAAACCTGCAATGAATGATACAAAGTGTAGGATTTATTTTGGGGGGCAAGTTTTGTGCAGACTATTTTTCTGTGAACTGTGCCACAGTTATTAATGAAACAAAAAATGCCTTTCATAAGGAAACCAACTCAACCAAAACTACACTGATGTTATTGCCGTCAATGTAATGAAATAGTGCTCCTTAATTACAGAGCATTTATACTTCGAAGCCCGTGCACTGTAACTAAACTAATTCATAAGAGGACAAACACCACTGCTGCTCAATCAAATGCCATTAAAGAGAATAGTAAGAAAAGGGGAGAAGCCAAAACTCTCTCTGTTTATACTGCATGTTGATACTCTCTTTCTAAAGACTATCTCAACAATGGCACACACCTAAAGCTGTCTTTAGCCAAAAAAGTAAAATAGAAAAGAGATGGTGGGACTAAAAGATGAGCTTAATGGCCAGTGTCGAAGTGAGAAAGAGGCCCATGGCACGAGGAGCCCTCAGGTCACATACGCCTTTCTGCAGGTTACGTGCAGCACCTACAGCCACGAACCAGAAAAGTTTGTCGTCCAACCATCGTTATAAGTCTTCACCTATCTTCTGGTGGGCGCTGGCCACCATAGAGCACTGCTTCCGGTTCGGTTCGAGGTGTACACTGTTTATTGTCGTTTCATCTCCTTGAAGGCAATAAAACCAGGGACAGCTCCTCTTCAAGAACTGAGGAGCGTCGCCCCACCTGCTGTGAGTGCAGAAGGCACACAAAAATACGTAAAATGGGACTTCAATGCATTTTACTTACAAGCGCGGTATGAGTGCAGGGGGCGGGGTTGAATACTGTGATTGCAGGATTACAGCAGTCCCTGTAGTGTGCTTTTCGGGCTGGCTGGCTGGTTTGCTATGGCCAGCCTGACATGTGCAGTGTGCACCCATCAATCCGACGGCTGTGAAGCAGCCAGAGAATTGCTGGCACAAGACAAGACAAGACACCAGCCTCCAAATGAGCGCTGGGTTAGCCTGCTCCCACCAATCGTAGAGCTAGAGCTCCAGATTTGGTTGCTGGTATTTCCCTGAGCAGGAAGGAAGTCCTTCCTTTTCCTGCTCGAGGGTGCCGATATGGAGAGAGAAGTGCTGCTCCGGGGAGCAGTAAATATGGTGAGTTTGGTGCCATCGCACCTCACCATATTTTTAAAGTTGTAGCTGTCACAGAATAAAATGAGGAGTAATTTCCAACTTTAAATCTGCGGAGAAATGGAGAAGTTTAAAAAAGGAGCTAATACTGAAACTCAATACCCCCTCCCCCTCGCCTCCACAGTCTCCAAGAATGATAATAGCACTGAGAATTGTGATTGTTTAATTCCTGCATCAGAATTACTGTGATTTGAGTGAATGGGCGGTGAGAGGGCAGGCTCCTATTTTCCTAATTAAACATAATTTGGCATCTGTGGAAAGCAGATTCTTTACCTATATTGAAGATACAGCATAGCTTCCCAGAACCATCCTGGCCAAGAGCAGTTATGTGTAGGCACCCGCTTGTTGCCAGGCGTTCTGGTGGCACCATAGTGTAGTTCTCTACAGAGCCCTTAATGTAGGACTAGTCATGAGCAACAGAGCTGCTTGGAGACTTCATTCAACTGAGTATAAAAAAGTTCTAAGGAATATGTGAACTTCGTATGTAGATTTGGACTAAGAGACTATAACTGAATTCGCCACAATAACCGTTCAGCTCTATACCACCAAGAACCCACACATCAAAGATTTTAACAGTGTAATACGTTTGCTATAAATACTTGGTAAATACTTTGGTCACACAGACACACCCCGAGATAACGTGCAGCCTTTACCTAAGCATTACAGCAATATGACATTACGTTTGCATGGTGGTAATTGTTTTATTACTGGCAAGTCCGCCCTGCGATTAGAGCCGGTTTCAAGGCATTCCCAGGGGCAGTAGCTATCCGGGGTGAGGGTAGGGGCAATGGCTCTCCGGGTTCCAGGGGTCAGCTCTGATTAAAGCTGTAATTACTACCCCACCAGCAGTCAGAGGCACTTGCTTCCTCGCTTGCATCCGGCCTGCCTCTCTACTGATATAATGACGCAGCTCTCAGGGCTATGGACAGTTTTCCTCTCAGTCTTCCACTTCTCAGACTGTGTCGCGATATATAACGCTTTCGTTCTCATAGTTAGGATGCTTAGCTCACTTCCTGTCTCTGCCCCGCGCGACCAGACACGTGACGTCACAGGCACACAATGACTGTCCTGTGTAGATCAAGTGACCTGTGTGGCTGGGTGTGGGTGCTCCTAATCGGAGAAAGATCACAAACGGCAAAGGTTTCGATGTCAGGTGTTTTGAAAGGTTTGTAGACACAATAGATATCTTGTGACTAATACGGAGTTTCTTTTTCTTCCTTGCATGTTCCAGTTTTGGATTTGTGTCAGTATGTTTTTTTACCGCCTTCATACTTTCACTTTGTAGCTTTCTTTAAAACATAATTTATTATATTTATGTGCTCAGTTAGAGCAACTGTTCAACTTAGAACGTGCCAGCCCCACCTGTATTAGATGCATAGCACGCTTCCCCAGCCCCCACCAAAGACGCTGGCCTCCCCCGGCTGTTTTATTTTGTGTAAACACGTGTACAGTGAGCCAGCAGCCCAGAATATCTGGCTCCCGGGGGCATTTCTTCTGTGAAAACAGCACGAACGCAGCAGGAAATCGCTTGAATTAGACTGTGGGAAGCGCGGGTGCCGCCCCCGGGGGCCGGGCGGGGAAGACGAGCGTCCATGACAGGCCCAGGCGCACCGTGCCTGGGAAGAGCGGCCTCTGGTGACTTTCACTGCAGCCTGTCACCTGCTGAAGGATCATCACTCTCCCTGTCCCCCCACCTCACCCTCTGCCCCTTAGCCGTTGTCAATCACCCTTCTATTCCGCCATTAGCGCCGACATGATCCAAGCGGGCGCTGGTGGTGCGCTTTACTTTGACGTAAAACACATGTAATATGTATAGTTTAATATTTACAGAGTTGTTTAACAATACAGTATGCATACAATATTCAGGTAAGTGCACATACCTTATGGGTGTAAGACAACAAAGCAGGTGACAGCTACATTATTGGCTCCTCTTAATAAAATGGTTTGGAAATCATGCAACACGCCTGCAACGAGCATTGCCTAATCGCACCGCGTTCATGTTTTGTACTTCTTTCATATTTCAATCTTTACGCCTCTCGAATTTTTTCCTCCCATGGAAATTTGTATTTTATTTGCAATTCACGTATATATTTTCATTTGTTTGTCTGTGTATCCATCCGTATGCAGTGGCGGCTCCTCTGCTATGGCGGAGGAGTGTTTGCCCCACTGCTTTTAAGCAGTGCGTGGCGTACATAGAAGAAACGTAACATGATAACTTTGTGTTATTATCATTTTATGCTTCCTGCTTCTTTGCGGGTGGGCGGGGCTGCTCTGCTCTCGAGCAGTGCTGGGAGGAGTGGTTTGACCACTCCTAAGTGGGCAATGACTGTTTGGTAGGCCCTCTTAGGCAGCCCAAACCAGTCATGCGCACTTTCCCCTTCTCCACGCAGGCCGCATTACAGCCTGCATCGAGAACATGCCCACCCCTCCAGCCCCTGGCTGAGCTCCGTGCGCTCAGACCAATCACAACACTGCATGGCAGAGTTGTGATTGGTTTAGGGGTGGGAAACTGACTGCCTGCTTCTTGTTCCTGGAGCGGAGACAGGAGAGACCCGGGACCTGGCTGAAAGGTACGTTTATTTATTTTCTTTCCTTTTTTTAATTCGCCTCCTCCGCGACACCTGTTGCGATCCTCCTGCGACATGCCGGCCTCCCCGGCCTGTATGTGCTCTCTACACAGCACACCGCAGTTAGCTTTTAGGTCACACGTCCTAGAGAGGGTATGTTGCGAAACATATTGTTAGCTTACAGAGGGCTTGTAGCCCACCCATTGCTTGCCATTGGTTGGCTTCCTTGTCACTCTAGCTTGTTTCTTATTCTCTAGACACGTGGGCTACCTGCCTCTTCGTGCATTAGCTCCTCCCTTGGATCATGTAAGAATTACTTGTGTCCTTCCACTGCTCGTTTATAAAGTGCTACTTTTTTCCTTTGGCTTAAGTACAAAACATGAGTGCATTTGTTCTCTATTTGTCTCCCTTGTGTACTTCTCTCCCCCAAACTCTGCTGCACTCTTTGATCTTCTTTCTTGCACATGTGCTTCTCCCACTCTCCAACTGCATTACCTTGTTGCCCGTGTGCTTCTCTCCACCTGTTCCACATTGCTCTTTCTTCCATGTGCTCTCCCCACCTGTGACCTCAGTGTTTCTTCTGCCACCCACGTGCTCAGACCGGCCCTAAATTGGATTGACCAGGACAGCACCCTGGGCAGAAAGAAAATTTGGTGTTTGTTGGAGGGTGGTGGGGGGGGCTAGTTGCAGTGTGATAGTAGGAGGTGTGACGAAGCTGGGAGGAAAGGCAGGGATTTGATGGGGTGCTAACAATTATGCTGAGGTACATTAAGGGCTGATTACAAAGTCTTCAACAGGACTCTATTGAGACCAGGTGGGATGGATGAGCTGCTGTTTGCATAATACTGCGCCTTTCAGATTATTGGCGCCCCGGGCATGAGACCAGCCCTGTGCATGCCTTGTGATGCTTTTACCACCCACGCCCCCCATTTTGGTTACATCCTGCAATCATACCCGATGTTGCTTCCACGACCTTTGCCTCTGCACCCTGCGATCCTTCACCCACCTGCTTAAAAAACGCTTTTGTGTACTTTTTTCTTCTTATTTACAGCTCCAACTCAGATCAGTAACTAAAAAGGAAAAAGCGGCTGCCTCATTTTGTAGGCGCGTGCATGCCTGGTGTACACCTGCATAATGGCGTGGCCAACCACGTCAAAAGTTTAAAAAGCAATTCTTTAGACATGCTGTAGAGCACAGATAAAAACCATTGGCAAAGGCCATCAGTCCCAAAGGCAAGACCTGTTGCTTTTGCTAGTGCTTTTTATTCCAGGCATCAGCACACTTTAGAAAACCCTGTCAATAAGTAAAATCCAGACCCCCCTGAAAGAATCAGTTAGCAAGTGTCCGAGGTGTTGAAAAATACAAAACTCAGGAAGGGGGCGTCAGTTTTCAAGTGTAGGGTTTTTTTAGGAAGTTTTGAAGGATGAGAAAGAGCGGTCCTCCCAAGTAATTCCTTATTCTTGGAGCAAACTCAAATGCAGTGGATTTGGATGGAGGCTATTATGCAGCCAAGTATTTTCAGGTAGCGATTTTTGATACTGCATTTCGAAGTGTTCATCTCTCCCATTCTCTTATTCTCTCTTGTCTCCTCGCTTCTCTTTCTATGTCTCTCTCCTTATGCTTTATCAAGTTGAAGAACCGGGTTTTAGAACCCAGCGGCGCCAAGGGCACGCCCAAAGTCTTCGGGTTCACCTGTCTTAGAATACAGAGACACGGGATACTTCTGAGTGGCGTCAAAGATCAAATTTATTGGCTGCAGCCAGTAACAGAAGTCCTAGAAATCATCACAGTATGAGTTCTCAGGAGACTGCTCAACTTTACAAAGCAAGTCATCCCTTTTTATGCCAAACATTATGCTTCAGGCTAACATTTTTGTTTACAGTTTAACCAATCACATGTTTCCACAATGAAAGCATTGCATAACGACAAACCCATTTTACAGTTGTCCGGCCCATAATCAATCATTGAACAAACCCAACATTCTTCTTTAGACAAGCCGGACAAACCCATAATAAAAAGGACCACAACCCATATCGTAAATAGACCATAAAAGAAGAAACAGAAACAGATAGAAGTAGGATAAGGCATGTTTGTGTGCAGTAAAACTTTATGATGTCCTGTGCTCTGATCCTTAATCTTGAACAGTAGGTAGGAACTGGTTTAACAAGGTCAGCTTCAGGCAACAGGGTCAGTTCACTCAGGTCAAACAGGAGTCAGCACGAACTCGAGCTAAGGTGTACATGTCCTTAAAAGACTAGTTCAGCCACAGTCATCGGCCTATGTGAGGGCAACCACAAAATGGCTGCCATACACAAAATGGAATCCACGGGTTCAGAATTCACAGAACCTCAGACCCTCCTTTTGCCCTTACATAGGCAATCACTCAGTCTGTATCTGAATCGCTGTCAATATTCATCAGGTCATTTAGGTGCTGCTGGAGCATCATTCTATCTCTCTGTGCTTCTCTCGAGACAGGCGGTCTCCTTACACACGTAGAAGCACAAAGGCCACATATGGCGGGACCACACTGTACACAAAGACAACACAGAAAAAGAATAGCTAAAGCCGTACCAATGACCATCAGAATCTTCCATCCCCAAGTGGATAACAGTCCCCAAAACCATCCAGTCAACGACCAATCTCCTTTGTCCACATGGATAGACTCAGAGATCTTATGCAGTCTGGAAATGGCCTCGTCTACTGTAGGAGCATTATCTGGAATGAAAACGCAGCAACTCAATTGGATCACTTCACATACTCCACCTCGATCTGCAAGTATGACATCTAAAACCATACGGTTCTGTAACATCATAAGACGATCCGCTTGAAGCTCAGCAGTCAAATTACTAAGGGCACCGGCAGTTTCATTTACGGTGGACTCAACCACTCTTGTCAATTGGCGTATGTTCCTACTGTTAACCATAGGTCCCCAAAACGGCAGGAAACCCTTAAAGAAGTCTCCCACTTCTTGTCCAGCGGTATCTTCCTGATCGAAGACACCTCTAACAACTCTCGTTCTGTGGTAATCTGCAGCAGCAGTGTACGTAGGGGGCAACAAATACGCCACATAACATGTGCCCGAAAAATCAGGGTTCAACCATGTATATGCTCTGTTGAAGCAGACAAAATACGTGCCCTTAGCTGCTAAAAACGGTGGGGAAGATTGAGACGCAAAAATGTACGTCTGAGTACATACACTCTTCCCTAACTGAGCTCTCGGATTCTTGCCATTACCTTGCAAACAAAAATGACCTCGGTGGGGTACGATCCAAATCGGAGGTGACCTCTTCCGTCTCTGCTTCTCACCCAGACTAATACTATATCCGGTTGCATTCCAACCAACATATGCTAGTAACTCATCCTTGGGAATAGTCCTATACGTTTCGATATCTCTACTCATATTCGTAATTCCCTTCACCAAGGCTTTATTACTTGAGTTATCTCTCATGGAACGCAGGGGATAGACTTCGATGGCATAAATAAACATCGTTTGGAAAGCCCATAGAGACCCATTCTGACTAAACTGTAGAACCAAATAGGGAATACCTCTATCCGTAGTATGCGGCATAAGACCACACACCCAACAATTAGTGGTGTTCACTACCAACTGGTGTTGATGCAGAAGCTGTACAAAAGAATTATTCACAAATTCCGACCTTCTAATCTGCTTGTGTTCAGGTAAGATATGAAAAGAATGCAAAGAAGTAGTAGTAGGAAAAGACATGGGTTGGGAGGTGGGTGCAGAAGTCTATGGGGTAGTGAAAACAATCCAACCCACCAATGCTAATGTCATGCTTAAAAACATCAGAACACATGTTATCAGAAAACATTTGCTATGCATTAATTTACACAGTTTCATTTTAAAGTTCATTTCCTCTGCAGCTCTCTCCATCACAAAAAACTCCATCCTCTAACCGTGCTGTTCGCGGCAGTTGGTTTTCTTCCGCCCTAGGACCAACCAGAACCGTCGACCTTGTGTCTATGCGGCTGCAATCCCAAGTCTTTATACCGCGACCCTACAGCTGAGCTCGGATGGCAGCTCGAAAAAGAAAAATAGGCCAAAACAGTTTCCTGGATGAGAGAATGCTGCTCTCCAAAAAAAAGGAAAAATTATGTTTTTATTTGTCCATTGTTTCTCGGTCGTAAATTATAACGGCCTTTACCAGGCACTGTCTGATCTTTAAACAGAAGTTCAGGCTCAGTGGTGTCCAATCTCAAATGCGAAGGTACAGCTACTTGCAAAATATCGTCGTCCTCGGAGGAGAAAGATGGCGGCCGGTCAGTGAGCCCGGTCGGGAGCTCCGTGCCTGTACATACAGCAATGACCTAATCATTATGCACTAGGAAACTAACGATCATCGAAGAGACTCCTGCAGGGATTATTAGCGATGGGAATTGCAAATTCGTCAAAATAGGTACATTCCACAATCGAGAATCGAGAAACGGACGATCAGTGGAAAATTTAATCCGGAGGATAGAAAACCTCTTGGAGCCTCCGCCCCTGCCCTCACCCCCCTGCGCTCCGCTCCACTCGCCGAGAGGTTCTAGCACAAGTAGAATGTTAAAGGGATGCCAGAAAAGAAAATAATCTCACTCTTACCCGGGGTCCACGTCCTGCATCTGAAACAGCAACTGGCGCCGTGTACAGTGCATCAGGCATCTGCCGGGCGGTGGGAGGCGGCTTCCAAAGCAAACAGGAACTGCCAGCAGGTCGCACAGAGGGTCTCCAGCTTCTTCCGGGGCAAGGGAGGCAGGGACGGCAGGGACGGCAATCTCAGCAATTACAGCAAACGGAGGGAGCACTGCAAGCTCATTAGGCACGACGGAGCAAACGGAGAAGAAAGATCAGACGGGGGGAGAACACCATATCCCGAGACTGCTGTTGGCCCAAAAAAGGAGCGCAAATTTGAAACGCGGAGCCAGATAGAAGAGTGGTGGGCAGAGGAGCCCATCCAATTTTCCCCTTTAGAAGTCTCCGGAGGACTCAAAGTTCGGTACATGAACCGGGTAAGCCAAGGACAAAGCCGGGAGGTGGAGGTGGAGGGGGGAGGAGGGGGAGCTGAGGTCGTGGGGAGGAAGGCTGAAGGGCAGCAACAGCAAAGGCAACAACAACAACAGGATAACCACCTTAGAATAGATCCCTGCGAAAAGGAGGAGGTTATTGCAGCTGGGGGACCAGAAAAACCGGGGGAGCCAGGTCAGACCCCAGAGTCCAAGGGGAGGTCCACATATTGCTTAAGGAACAGACAGTTCTTTAAGGCGAACCAGCTACCAGCCACTTAACACCCCGTCCCTCCACGAAGTACTAAAAGAAAATCTAAGAAACCCCCAAAGGTTCAAGCAAAGGCTGGGAAAACATTAAAAAACTCAGGGGGGTTAGCAGATGCGCGGGAAGGGACGGACAGTGTAAAGATTAAAATAACTCCCTCACTAAGATCCTTTTTCAAGCTACAAGAGCAAAACCAGGAAAAGAAGTGGGAGCAAGACCTAAAATTAAAAGTACCTGGTCCTGAGCAGAAGAGGCTTCGTGACCCCTCTACCTCAACAAACACCTCAACCAGACCCACGACTAGCCTGGATATGTCAGTATCAGGGGTAGCAGAAGCAGAACTATCTACACAAGCTCACAGCCTGATTCAGACCGAGGCCCCAACCCCTCCGGTAGATCCAATACCAAGTCAGACGAGAGCTTCCACAGACATACTCCTAGAGAAAATGATGGAAGAAATCAAGTCAAGGTTTGAAATATCTGAAGGAAACCAAAGTAAGATCCAGGAGGCATGCGAACTATTAGACACAAAACTAAATGCCTTAGGAGAGAGAGTGTCCGCTGTAGAAGCAGAAGTGGTTTCACTAAGTAGAAGAGTGGAATCTAACCAGAGAGAAATCAGAACATTGAGAGAAACAGATAAAGTAATTACCGACAAACTAGAATCGTTGGAAAACCACTCTAGACGATGTAATCTGAGGGTTCTAAATGTACCGGAAGGTAAGGAAGGCTTGGACATTAAGAAGTACACTGTTTCCTTGCTAGAGGAGTTCTTCCCTTGGACCAAAGACCTCGGACTAGAAGATGACATACAGAGGGTACATAGGGACCCATTCGGAAAAGGTAAGGAAAGGAAGAACCCAAGGAAAATTTTGGTCAATTTTCGAACATATTCCCTCAAGGAAAGACTCCTAAGTGAAGCCTTGAAAACTGGTTCATACAATAAAGATGACTGGCCTTTCAGGATCCGTTCGGATATATCCAAAGCTACACAAGACAGGCAGTGGGAGTTGGGGCAGATGATGCCTGAGTTAAAAGCACTTGGCGCTTCCGTCCAGATGAAATTCCCGGCCTCCCTCCGGATAATGTGGAGAAATAAAATGCACAATATCAGAGACCCTAAAGAAGTCGAAAATTTCTTAGTTCAAATTCGTGACCAAACACGGAAATAGATTTCACGTAATAACTTTAGAAAAATCTTTTTCAGAATATTCCTAGCCTACAAGATTGAAGGCATGGATTGAAGGCACGGAGCTCAAAAGGGGGCTATCAACAAAGCCCAAAAGAAGAAAAAGGGAGGTTTCTCCAGGGTAGGGTTTTTTTTTTAACTCTTTTTTTTAATTTGAGCACTACAAAAACAAGAAAGAAACAAGAAACAGTAAAATAATGCACAGGAGATGGGAGCAAGGTAGGGAAAAAAAAAAAACGTCCTCAGCAACAATCAGAATAATCAGAAAAAAGATAAGGAGTACTCGGAGGTCCACAAGAAAAAAAACAAAAACAAAAAAAAGAGCTACATAGGAAAAAATGATGATGATGAAAAAGGATAAAACGCAGGTGAAAATAATCTCCTGGAACGTTAATGGTTTAAGAGTCAAGAGTAGAAGAAGGAGAATATTAGAATACTTAAAAACATCAGACAGTGAAATCATAATCCTTCAGGAAACACATCTGCTAAAAAAAGAGTGGGAAGACATCGTGAAAAAACTACATTGGGTAGACTCTTACATCTGCACTGACCAGGAGTGTATAGTTAAAGGCGTCGCGATCCTCTTCAAAAAGTCTCTAAACGCAAGAGTGGAAGCATCAGAAATTGATCCGAAGGGGAGATGGGCATTGGCCAAAGTAAGGATACGAAACAACGCCCTAACAGTGGCAGGCTATTATGGTCCAAACATGGACGACCCGGCCCCGTTACAATCCTTGTATTCGCATTTGCTCTCTGTCTCATCACCTATCATACTAGGAGGAGACTTTAATATCATACCGGACCCAAAAACCGACCGTCTTCCTAGTAGAAGACAAATAACCCTGCCAAAAATGAGAGATTGGCTGGGGGTGTATAAAAGGGATCTGTGTTTAGTGGACATATGGAAAGAAAAGGGTGAGAGGCATAACAACTTCACTTTCAAAAATAAAAAACTCGGAATCCAATCAAGAATCGACTTCTTCCTCTTAGATCAAGGGCTAATCGAAAAAACTGTAAAAGTAGAACATATTCCTGCCCATCTCTCAGATCACTCGGCGGTCTTGATCACCCTGAATCTGGAACCTAGTAAGGAGGGCTCAAGATGGACTTTGGATCGAACAACCCTCCTGGACCCTCAGATTATCGACCAGCTTAAAATACAGACGGAGCTCTTCTTTGAAGATAATAAGGAAGGTACCTCAATTCAGACCACCTGGGACGCATACAAAGCGGTGATCAGGGGACACATCCTTAGCCTAGCGGCACACAAATCAAAGGGAATAAAACAATCGATCCTAACTTTGGAAGATAAGATCAAAAATTTGGATCTACAAATTGCCGCAGCAACTTCTCCCTCTCGCACAGAGCAACTAGAGGCAGATAGATCAAGACAAAAAGAAGATCTAGTAGAGATCTTGGAAAATAAAGTTAGAGAAAAATGGGAGGCTAGCAAACTCGCCCATTATGAATATGGTGAGGGATGTGGTAAGATGCTCGCTTGGAAAATCAGGACAGATCAATCCAGGAACAAAGTTGCTTGTATCGACCCTAGAAATCCAGCGGAGAATGGATCAGAAGAAGCTGTAATAAAACAAGAATTTCTTGCCTTCTTCTCAGATCTATACAAGGAAGATTGTAATCCAGAAATTGGAGAAATAAAACACTTCTTAGACCCCTTAAATCTTCCAATGTTATCACCAGAATTGAGAGAGGAACTAAATGCGGCGATCTCAACTCAGGAAGTAGAAGATGTATTAAAAAATCTCAAGAAAGGCAAAGCAGCTGGTCCGGACGCTTTGCCGAACAAATTCTATACAAAACTAAAAGAGGCACTGCTTTCCCCCTAACAACTCTGCTGAATAAAATCTTCCTGGAAAAGTGTGATCTTCCAGGTTCCTGGAATGAAGCCACAATCACTATCCTCTTAAAACAGGGTAAAAGTCCAAAAAAATGCGAATCGTACCGCCCAATCTCAATCCTGAATTGTGATTATAAGATCTTTACACAGATTATGGCTAAGAGATTGGGGAAAATAGCGGGGCTGTTAATAAATAACAACCAGAAGGGCTTTATACCTGGGAGACAATTACAAGATTTAACGCAAGAACTGTTTGCCTCCATAGATCTAGCTACCAATGAGAAATTACCTCTATCAATAATCACTATCGATGCCGCAAAAGCGTTCGATAGAGTCAACTGGGTATATCTAAGTGAAGTCCTAAAAAAATTCAATCTGGGGACAAATATCCTGAACATGGTGGCAAAAATATATACCTCCCCCCGAGCTCAAATCCTAGTTAACGGCAACCTCACCACAAATATCCAGATAAAGAGAGGAACAAGGCAGGGATGTCCCCTTTCCCCCTTACTTTTCAATTTCTACATTGAGCCCATGGCAGAACGTCTCAGAATTGATCCTTCAATATCCCCTTTTATCTTCCGAGACTGATCGAAGAAGATAGCCCTCTATGCAGATGATTTGATGATTTTCACCGATAACCTCAGTGGTTCTCTAATAACAATTGAAGAGACCTTGACCAATTTCGGAAGCTTCTCTGGCTACCAAATTAATTGAGATGAAACGGAAACAATGAGCTGGAATGATAATTCTATCAGTCCATATAATAAGAATATTATTAGATACCTCGGAATAGACCTAGTTAAAGACTTAGATAAAGTAACAAACATCAACCTCCAAAGAATTGAAAAGGAAGTCAAAAAGTTACTGAAAGTGTGGGGAGGTCTACCCCTGACTCTACTTGGCAAATCAAATATAATAAAAATGTCAATTTTACCAAAATTTACTTTTGCCTTTGGAGCTATACCTCTCGAATTTAAAAGAGAAACAATAAAAAAAATCCAGGGTAAAATCTCAAGTTTCATTTGGTCTTCAGAAAATCCAAGAATTGCCTGGAGTAAGATAAGAAGGAAGAAATATCAGGGGGGAATTGCAAGCCCTGATCTCCTTGAGTACTGCAGAGCATTCCAATTCAAATCAAGCAGGAAGCTCCTAAATACCTTTGAAAACTATCCGCCGTATTTCCAAACAATGACTAACAAAACCAGCCATTTTTTATACAAGTTTGGACACCCCAAATTAAAAAAAAAAATTAAACTCAAGATGCTGATGTCTGCGGCCAAATCATGGTTCGGCATAAGATGCACTTTAAATATCCCCTATTACAGCGATCTGGCCCCCATCTGGGACTCACCTGGCACTCCAGAATGTCTTAAAGACAAACTAGCGCTCCCAATAAAATCAGCAGGAATAACAAAGTGGGGACATCTTATGTCCCAAAACACCCCATTGGATTGGGAGACACTATCCTCAAAAACTAATGGCTCTGTAGCAAAATTCAAGTATTATCAGATATCTAGCTGGGCTAAATCCCTGAAAGAAATCAGAGCGGGAAACTTGAACCTGGAAAAAGAAATGGTGAAAAAGGATGTTATACATAAAGAAATCTCGTCGTGGTATTGGGCTTTGATCCATGCTGGGGAAGAAGAATTCCAGATACCGGAGAGAGTATGGGGGAAAGATCTGCCGACGTTGGAGCTAAACAACCAATGGCAAGTATCCATGAGCAAATGTTGGAAAATCGTAACATCAGCTGCCCTAAAGAGAAACCATTTGTTCACATCTCACAGAGCTTACTGGACCCCGAAAAAGTTATCGAAATTCCCCGGGGCGACAGTAAAAGCCTGCCCAAAGTGCGGTTTGGAAAGAGCCGACGACCTACATATGTTTCGGCAGTGCCCCCTTCTCGACGGCTTCTGGAATGATGTGGGTAAGACGCTAGATGGGGTACTAGGAAGACATCTAAACGTGAGTATTGATTTAATTATTTTTGGGGTAATGAATCCAAGTGTTCCAGAAAAACTCTCTAAATCACAGGAAAATCTACTCTTCCTATTGATATTGTTGGCTAGGAGAGAGATCTGTGTGAGGTGGGTGAGTCTGGTTCCCCCGACCCACAGTGAATGGCTAACATCAATACTAAGAATATACAAACTAGACAAAAGGAAAGAACCTAATAAAAAATTTAAGTTCTGGGAGATCTGGGAAAACTATCAGCTAGGATCTAGCTAAATTGTACTTGAGCATAATCTCAAGGGATATTGTCCCTATGGCTGGCTGGTCTGGAACAGATCCAGTTGTGTAATAGTCCAATGATTATGTGCGAGCAATGGAAAGTCAGGAGAAGGCCTGCATGAGTAGCCATAATGGCTAGCTCCCCCCCCTACGACTAAATCCTTCAATTAAGTAATGGAAATAAGGGGACCCTCCTCTCTGCTAAACGATGCAGGGGAACTGTCTAGATACTCACGTCCTGTTACACGACAGTGAAGGCATAGAACTAAAGAGAGATTGGGGCCCCGACAACTCCTTACCAAAAACATTGCACTAATGAGGACAAAAATAAAATAAAAAATATTGTCGTCCTCTCGTTCAGACTTTGTCCATACTAGATGTGCATCGCTAAACGGCATGAACTTCGGCACCCGTTCTGTCTCTGAGTCACCAATACCTTCACGGATCCACTGATCGTACGGCAGAGGTAAAGGCACCCTCTTACAATGTACGCCATGGACCCAATTCCGCTTCCCGAAGACCTTCACCGAGGTTCTTGTCGACAGGAGCACCTGGTGGGGGCCGGTCCAGCAGGGCTGCTCGTTTTTGGTCCGCTGAAAGTTTTTCACGAGGACCCAGTCACCGGGATTGATTGTGTGACCTGGGTCCACAGATGCTGGTGGCAAGTTATCGTGAACCTGTTGATGCAAGACACGCAATTTAGCCGTCAGGTCATACAAATAGTCCACCAACACAGGATACTCAATATCACAAAATTTCGTTGGTCTCGGCACTCCCCACACATTTGCCGGTCGACCAAAGACTATTTCATACGGACTAAGTCCGATTCGGGAATGCACTGTAGTTCTAGTTGATAAAAGTGCCAACGGCAAAGCATCGGGCCATTGGAGACCAGAACTCGCCTGAATTTTGGCTAACTATAGCTTCAAAGTGTCATTGTAACATTCCACTAATCCAGCTGATTGGGGATGATTTGCAGCATGAAATTTCTGTTTGATGCCCAAACCCTCACACACTCTCTTCATAATCTTCCCCACAAACTCACTTCCATTATCACTCCACACCATCCTTGGCAATCCAAACCTAGGGAAATATTCTTTGAGCAAGACTTTAGCTGTGGATGAGGCAGTATTATCTTTTAGGGGGTATGCCTCTACCCATCTAGAAAAGGCACAAACAACTACGAGGACGTATTTCAGGTTGTTGCATCTTTCCATGTGGATAAAATCCAATTGCAGAACCTCGAACGGATACGTCGGAGGCGCAAAGTCACCTGCTGGAGTTGGAGTTCCCTTACCTGGATTATACATCAAACACACCATACAATTCTTGACCACATTCTCAGCACATTTAGGAATTCCAGCATTCTGCCATACTGGAGCCAACAACTTACAAATTCCTTTCGCACTAATGTGAGACAACCCATGTGCCATCGTAACCACCGCAAGCACATACGCATCTGGCAACATCCATCTTTGGTGTTCTGATAACTCAACCCAACAACCAGTCGATTCCAATCTTCCCGTAGTTTCTCTCCACACACTCTTTTCATTTTCAGTGGCTTCAGCCTGGATTGATTTCACACTCTCGGTCGTATCTTCATACATTCCAGCTGCACCAATCCATCTCACAGGGCCTGCAACATACATTCGACTCATCACATTTTTCGCTGTTTCTTTCGCAACTTCATCCGCAAATGCATTACCTCGACCAACATCATCCGTAACCTTCCGGTGAGCACTACACTTCACAATCGCAACTTGCTTCGGCAAAGTAAGTGACTCAAGAAGCTCATTCACCAACTGCCCATGTTGAATCTTAGTCCCATGGTATGTGAGAAATCCCCTTTCTTTCCACAAGCGTCCAAAACTGTGTGCAACACCAAACGCGTACTGGCTATCGGTATACACATTCACTCTCTTTCCCTCAGACAGAATACACGCTCTCGTTAATGCAATCAATTCCGCTGCTTGTGCCGAATTATAGCTCACTCGTGCAGTTTCAACAATTGTGCATAATGTCGTCACGGCATATGCTGCAGTCGTATCCCCATTCAGGAGCTTGTAGCATGACCCATCAACCCATAGCGTACCATCAGGATCCGAAAGAGGAGTGTCTTTCAGATCGACTCTACCCTTCATTTCCTCTTCCGTCCTCAAAAAAACAATCATGCTGTTCCTGACCATCTGTATCCACTGAAATCGGCAACAATGTTGCTGGATTCAATACATTACACCGCTTGATGTGCACATGACTAGCCAAAAGCGTCAACTCATAACCTGACAACCTCGCACTAGTAAGGTGCTGAGTCTTGGTTCGATTTAATAAAGTATCCACTGCATGTGGAACCATCACAACCAACGTATTATCCATCACCAATCCAGCAGACTGTCGGATGGAAACAGCCGCTGCCGCTGTAGCTTTCAAACAGCTTGGCAACGCTCTAGCTACCGGATCTAAAGTTGACGAGAAATACGCACATGGACGCTGCTTATCACCAAACTGTTGAGTCAAAACTGACAATGCACAACCCTCTCTCTCGTGAACATAGAGTGTAAAAGGCTTACTGTAGTCAGGAGTACCCAACACTGGAGCAGAACACAACGCATCACGCAATTCAGAAAAACTTTTCTGACAATCGTCAGACCACGGAAGAGGATTTGGTGTATCTTTACAAGTCAAAGCCAACAGAGGTTTCGCCAATAGATAGAAATTTGGAATCCACTGTCTACAATATGACGTGATACCCAAGAAAGCATGCACTTCTCTCTGTGTGCTTGGTACAGTCATTTGCGCAATCGCTTGAATTCGTTCTGGGTCAACCTTCTTCCCTCCTTTGACAAGAGATGATCTAAGTAGGTCACTTCTTGGCGACAATACTGCAACTTAGAAGGTGACACTTTATGATGCAAGTCAGACAAATGTCGCAACAAAGAAAGAGTAGCTTCTTTACAAGTTTTCTCATCTTCAGCGGCCACTAACAGATCATCCACATACTGTATAAGAGCAGCACCAGCAGGTAACACAAGAGTATCGAGCTGAGTTTTTAAAGCCTGACTATAAATGGAGGGACTTTCACAATAGCCTTGGGGAGCTCTCTTAAACCGGAAGCTTCGGCCTCCTAAAGAGAAGCCAAACATATCTCTACTCTCCTCAGCAATTGAAATACTGAAAAAAGCATTTTTCAAGTCTATGACTGAAAACCAGGTAGCTGAAGCAGGAATCAAAGTCAACAAAGCAGTAATATCCGGAACAACTGGAAACTGTGGCACAACAATCTTGTTAACCTCTCTAAGATCGATCACAAACCTGTAAACAGGTGGCTGAGAAGAGTCAGTGCGTTTCAGGACAGGCAAAACAGGACTGTTACACACATTACCTCTTGTTTCTTCAATCACACCTTTCTCAATCAAATCATAGATAATCGCTAAAAGCGCTCTTTCACCATCACTCGAAATCCGATATTGGGGAATACGTGGCAATTTAACATTCGATTTGAGCGTGACAACATAGGGTGGAATCTCCAAAAGACGCACATCATTAGGACCAGTAGCCCAAAGAGTATCAGGGAGAGAACGCAATTCCAGTGGAAGTCGATCTTTAGATAAATACATTGGAGAGATCACTTTCTTACCCAATATAAGATGTACTCCCGAAGGAGAACAATACAATGTTGCATGCAATCTTTTTAACAAATCCAAACCCAACAAATTCTCACCACAACCTGTCGTTAGAATAAGGGGTGCTTCCAATTCACAAGGCCCAATGGAAAGAGACAAAGGACTATAAACTGGATTACGTACCGGGGCGCCAGAAAATCCTACTGAAACATTCGTTATGCCAGACAAAGGTGCGCCAGGGAGTTTAGAGTGCATGATAGAACTCTTTGCTGCACCAGTATCCAAAAGAAAAGGCGCTACCACACCTGATGTAACTACTGCAATATAAGGCCCACTCTGATCTACTGGAACAGACACTACTCCCTCTCTTTGTCCATGGCAGTTCTAGCAATCATTATAGTCAGCATTCTCACTCTCAACATAATAGTCATGAGCATAGTACTGAGTCGACTGACCAGACGCAATTTTCTGTTGATCAAAACAATTCATAGAATTTTGTGGAGGAAAGGAACGTTCGTTCTGGGGAAACGCATCACGTCCTCTACCCCTTGACACTTGCTGGAAACCACCACGACCTCTTGGGGCCGGTATACCACTCGCGCGTAAAACAGGGCACTCATTTTTATAATGACCTTCCTCCCTACAATACGCACACTGATTTAAACCCAAAGGTGGTCTTGGAGGAAAATACCCAACGTTCTGTTGCGGTCTCTGAAATGGTGGAGGTTGCTGAAACTGTGGGCGTTGCTGCGATTCTTGCTGATTCGAGCGAGGCGGATACGCCTGCTGCAAAAGGACCTTTGTTTTCAAGTCTTTTGTCTTTTTCTCTACTCTGTCTTTCCCGTCCTTATCCCTATTCTCATAGTACTGTGCAGTCGCCAATATCTGGGCCGACGAGGAAACAGCCCAAGAACTCTCAGAATCTTTCAACTTTTTACATAGTTCAGGAAGTAAGTTAAAGACAAACTTATCTACGAACAATCTTTGTCCACCTTCCGTACTCATATCTTGACCACTATGATCTATAAATGTCTCTTCAAACTCAGTGAAGAAATCAGATACACTTTCGTCCTTCTTCTGCTTACATGCTGCTAACTTGTCCCAATTTACTCGTAACGCTGGCATCATCGTTTTCATAAGATTTATAATTCTGCCAGTTAGATCTGCCACTAGAGGCTCAGGCTTAGAACCACCAACTTGTCTAGCTTCCGCAGCAGCAATATTGAGCCATGAGTCACCTAATTCAACCGCATGATCCTCATGACGAATCTTTGCCCATAGAGGTTGAGGTACTACATTGCCCAACAGCATATCTATGTCGGCTAAATTCATAATGCATGCGTCAACTGTCTGGGACAATTCTTTGTAATAGCCAGCCGGATTCTTACGGGGATCAGGTAAAGACTGTTTAAGGGCCAAAACGTCTACTCTCTTCCATGGCACATGTACCCATACTCTCTGAAAATGAGGCAGAACAGGCGGATTAGCGTTTGCGTCCCCTTCTCTCCAAACTGGGGGAACCTCTCTCATTGGATATTGTCGTACCTTTCTCCTGACTGCGGAATCAGGCTCAAATAATCGCTGAGAGGGGAAATCGCTCCTAAACGCAAGTACTATCGCAACTGCATCCTTAATTCCGGGACCCACTATCGTCCCTTTCGCAAACTCAGACTGGACATTTAGTAATTCTACCGGGACTGAACCCAAATCACTATCTGCCCATTCCTCACGGAGTAAAGTACACATTACATCAAACACATATCTTTGCTTGGGTGCTTCCCATTGCAGGAAGACATCCATAACTGACCCTAAATTATACCTCGAAACATTCGAAATCCACCTGCGAGCCAAGAGATCTAACACTGCCCGTTCTTCGGGACCAGGTAGCTGACTACACATTTGTTTACGTGCAGAAACAGGGGTCATACTCAATGACCCAAAGAAAGGAGACAAAAGACCAGTAACAGTATCAGTCATTCGTTGTCGAGCAGAAGGAGAAGCTGTCATAAGGACAGGATACAAAGTATTTTGAGGTGATAGAAGTGTAGGGTTAGTAGCAAGAGAAGTTGAAGGTACAGGAGAATAAGGCAAAGTAGTTCCAGACAAAACCGATAGCAAAGTCTGCGGCCCCAGAGGAGGCTGCGCCGTAGGAGGAAGAACCAGCTGAGGAGGAGCCGGTGGCTGAACAGCAACAAGAGGTTGTTCAACTGGAGGTTGCGGAGGTGCCGTAGCACTCTGTGCATAAGGGGGTGGTAATCTCAACAAATGTGACATCAAAGGATCCTTCTCAGGGTCCTTCGTTGCATTCTCAAGAAGAGATGGCAAAGCTGGATAACATTTATCAATAGCCATATTATGTTGCCTATCTGACACCTCAATTGCTTTATCTTCTTCGTTTTCTTTAAACTGCCTAGCAGCTTGCATTATTGATACATCCTTTTCTCTTTTATTTCTTTTAGCTTGTTTAATTTCTCATTGTCTGGCTTCTTTATGCCAAAGGCGAAAGGAGTCAAACATTGCCGGCCGGGCTTTCTTCCTAAATAATTTAGTTTCCAAATTGTCTAAAATCTCTGTATCAAAGCTACCATGTTGGGGCCATTGTAAGACACCATCTTTTCTAGTATAGCGGACCCATACTTCATTAAACGTAATGGGGCCCACGCCGTGTTTATAATAGAGCTCATAAGTCGGAGTTCCAACTGGAGGTATCGGACATGAATCCTCCAATCTGGAATCCCTGTTACAACCACAACAGAATATCCTCCTAATTTTTCTAAGACTAGGCATCTTCGCTCACTAATCTAGCTTCAAACTTCAAGGGATTATCTACAACGATAGTCTTGCAAATATACGAGTCCCTTGGCTTTGGAAATTGCAATTTTCAAATCAAAACTAAGGACCAAACAAACTAAGAACCAAAGAACCAAAAACTAAGGACTGTGAGCGACCCACTTATACTTAACTGAGGTATCAGTCACGCCACCAGAAGACCCGCCTATCATCTTGCCGTACAAAGCATCACAAATGGGTCCAATACAGGGCGACAGTCAGGGCAGCAGTCTTTCGTAGCCGTCAGGAAAGCGGGAAGCCTCGCAGCAAAGACCTTCAGTCTACGTTCGACATGCCGGGGTCGATGAAGTGGTGGCCGTCCTCCAGAATTTCCTCACGAAGCTCCTCACGATCTTCAGGCTTGGACCGGTACCGCTGAAGTCGCCCCACGTTGGAAGCGCCAACTGAAGAACCGGGTTTTAGAACCCAGCGGCGCCAGGGGCACGCCCAAAGTCTTCGGGTTCACCTGTCTTAGAATACAGAGACACGGGATACTTCTGAGTGGCGTCAAAGATCAAATTTATTGGCTGCAGCCAGTAACAGAAGTCCTAGAAATCATCACGGTATGAGTTCTCAGGAGACTGCTCAACTTTACAAAGCAAGTCATCCCTTTTTATGCCAAACATTATGCTTCATATGAATGAGGGTGGGATGCACACCTTTTTTACTTATTTTTTAAAAGTCAATATTTCAATATCTTCTGTTTGTCCAAAGTTAATCATTCACGGCGTGCAATACTGGTTTTTGTGCCTCCCCCGGTGACACCTTTGAATCAATGAAGAAGGGTGGGGTAACACATGTCACCCCAAAACCAGTCGCAGCTGCCATCGTTGCGCCTTCTGGCAAAAATTCATCCATGTTTTTCCATTTCCAAATCTTCCATAGTTTTAACCATAATATTCCACATTTTATCACATTTTCTGTATTACTCTGTCCTTTTACTTCACATTCAGGCTGTATGCTACCAAATTTCCCCGTAACGTTGGGATTGCACCCACAAAAGTAATAGTCTCTTTGATTTTTTGTTCTATTAACTTAAAAGACTTGACATTCATGGAATAAGATCTGGTTCGTTTTTATATAAGCAATGTTTTTCAGGCTATGTTCAAGAACACTAATAATGACACATGTTGTTCGTGTAAAGACGATTCGAATATTATAGTTATAAACGCAAATGTGCAACAAAGCGTATAAATTAGGGAACGTTTTAGTAATGCGCGTATGTTAGTATGGTATTCTGGGTAGTGTAGTCTCAAGCAAAATGACGTGCACCACCACGTGAACGCGAGAGCGAGAGGCGGCGAACGGCGCGGGCCAATCAGGAGTAAGGTAGCATAGAGAATGAGCTTTAAATGAAGGGGTAACAAGAGGAGGTTAACTTCACCGGATCAGAAACAAGAGAGGATGGGTTTTAGCGTCCACTGCAGGTACGTGTAAGGAGGACTTATGGGCAAATAGATTTGCCAATCAAAATACGAATATTATGTGTAGCACTGAAGGTGTGCTGAGAGAATAACCGAGGCAGTTATGTTTTAACACAGGGGGGTATAACATGGGGTTTCTGATGGCGAAGGGTGAATAGAGAACGTTATATAGATGGAGAGGGGAATGGGAGTCGGTAGTTTCTGTGCACAAGAGCGCTGTGTGCGAGTGATAATATGTGGCTGGATAAGCACTGTTTATAAAATGTGGCTGGATAAGCTCTGTTCACAAAGGTAGACTTTGCTAGTGTTGAGGCTACATGTTGTAGAAGAAAATCTGCACAATGATTATGTTGCACTAGCATTTAACTTTTTTAGATTAGAAAACGTGTAAGATTAATCTTAAATTAACGTAAGTGAATATACGATGTTTACTTTTTTCCTATTATTGTGATTTATAGTGTTCCCTGACGAAGGGCAATGAGGTGCCCGAAATGCATTGGATTTTTAATAAATATTGCTTTGGACGAACCACTGCGTTGATCATGTTTGAAAATGAGGTCCGGAGGGCACGGTTCAAGCATTTGAAATCTGGAAAATGGCAGCATACAGCCTGAATGTGAAGTAAAAGGACAGAGTAATACAGAAAATGTGATAAAATGTGGAATATTATGGTTAAAACTATGGAAGATTTGGAAATGGAAAAACATGGATGAATTTTTGCCAGAAGGCGCAACGATGGCAGCTGCGACTGGTTTTGGGGTGACATGTGTTACCCCACCCTTCTTCAAACATTATGCTTCAGGCAAACATTCTTTGTTTACAGTTTAACCAATCACATGTTTCCACAATGAAAGCATTGCATGACGACAAACCCATTTTACAGTTGTCCGGCCCATAATCAATCATTGAACAAACCCAACATTCTTCTTTAGACAAGCCGGACAAACCCATAATAAAAAGGACCACAACCCATATCGTAAATAGACCATAAAAGAAGAAACAGAAACAGATAGAAGTAGGATAAGGCATGTTTGTGTGCAGTAAAACTTTATGATGTCCTGTGCTCTGATCCTTAATCTTGATCAGCTAAAGGGCAGGAACTAGTTTAACAAGGTCAGCTTCAGGCAACAGGGTCAGTTCACTCAGGTCAAACAGGAGTCAGCACGAACTCGAGCTAAGGTGTACATGTCCTTAAAAGACTAGTTCAGCCACAGTCATCGGCCTATGTGAGGGCAACCACAAAATGGCTGCCATACACAAAATGGAACCCACGGGTTCAGAATTCACAGAACCTCAAAGTATTACTGCTGTTCTCAGTCACTGGCCAATGGTGTTTTCCTGTAGGATTATTTGTTCAATAGGGTGAGAGCCCACTTCAAAGAATAATCACATTCCTTGTCGGTGTGAACCACAACTGTCAGTAATTAAACTTGTGCTTAACCCTGTGGTAGCTTGGCACAAAACAGGCAGGTTTAATTTAGAGGCAATGTGTAAAGTATTTATGCAGTACTCAACTAGTAATAAAGTGAAAAAAACACAACAATAGTCCCATACCAATTTAGAAAAATAGAGAAAATTTGAATAAATACTGCAAAATGACAAAAGTCCAATTAACAGAGCCAGAGATATGAATTTTTAAACTTAAAAGTTAAAATTAGAGCCAAAACTAGAGCCTTAAAGCACCAACTGCAGGTATCTGGTCGTGCTGAGACACAGTCACAAGTTCAAGCCAACCACAATGAAACGTGGGCCGTGTACAGGACCAGGTTCAGCCCGCTGGGAGTTATATCTTGTGTCCTTGGTGCAGGGGCTCTGTGTTGCTCGGCCCCAGATCCAGTGAAACCTTCGGTGAGAAATTGAGTTGTGTTGCTCTGCGTCATTCGACCTTGGATCCATTAACACCTTTGATAAGGAGCTGCACAGTTTTGCGTTCAGTCGGTGAGACCTTCAATTGGGCAGGGAGAAGTGTGCTCTTACTCCAGCCTAGGGATCAAGACCTTGAGAACAGCACTTGGGGGTAAGGACTCACTCCCACAGAGGCCAGAAGAGGGTACCCAGTCAGGTACAGTTGGGTCTGGCCAGTTGGAAAGCAGGAAAGGCCTTTGGAAGCTTCTTATGTCCTTGTACCTCAAACAGGATGTCAGCCATCTGATCACTGGAGTCACTTCTGGGGTCCTAGGTTAAAGGCAAGCAGGTTCAATCTTCCTTCTTCAGACAGCAGGGAAATCCTTCTTCTGAACTTCCTCTGGTCGAGCAGTGTTCTGGTTTTTGGGACGCCATTTTTATGCCCAGTGCCAGCCAGTGGGTAGGAGGCACCCCTTTGTCTAACCCTAAAACTGGTTCTAACCAGTTCTTCTCTTTCAGTTTGGCTTCAGCTTGTCTAGTGAAACAAAGGGTAGGCAGACACTAGTGTAAGCAGCATCTGCCAGTGACAGGGTAGGCTTCTGCTGAAGTCAGGAAGGGCTGCGTAGAGCCCCCAGGCTACCCTTTGAAGTGTAATTAGGGCAGGGGTCCAGCTTCTCTCCAGCAATCCTGTTGGAAAGACCATCACCTTTCCACACCCAGGCCTTTTTGTCCACCGTCTGAGAGGACTATACATCACACCACAGGAGGGCCATTAACAGCCTAGGTGGCCCTGGAAACTAGCAGAAAGGCACATTTGACCTAGGTAGATGAATGCCATCTTTTTAAAAGTTAACCAAAACAAAGGAGTTAGGCTCAATAAGTCAGTGAAGCTGAGCCTGTAAACAAGTTTTATCAAACAAGAAATAAAACACTAACAGATTTCTTAACAATTTTACTTCAATCGTGGCCACTTTAATCAATAACAGTGGTCACCTCTTTGTTGCTCGTAACAGCCAAGATAAGTGTATATTTGTTCTTAAGATTTTTACTGCTATTGTACTTTAGTCATTGAAGGTTACTAGCTATCCTGAAGGGTTTTGGTGGGCTAGGCATGGTAGAGGGCTCTCGCCTAGCTGAGAATTCAATCAAAGTCCCTGTGGAGGTAAGGGCCTGAGAAGGACAGACTGGCAAGACCAGGAAGGGATCATCTCTACTTTGCAACACCCGGGATCAAGGATCACATTGTTCCACCATGCAATGTGCCATAGAGGTTGTGCCCAGCAGTACCGTTGCAACAAAGTTGTGCCCCAAGTGAGCAGTCTGGCCGATGGGAGTGTTTACAAGTAAAAATATTTGAAACCTGCTGCGTGACTATATCATCAGTCGTGTGAGACTACAGACATCAGTTCTTTGTTCTGAGGAGAACCCTAATAAGGAAACTTCAGAGGGTTCGAAACGCGTTGACCACCATCTGAGCACCTACTGTCAATTATTAATTACATTATTTGGAAAATATCGGTGCAATCCAGGACATTAGTCAATGTTAAATGTTTTAAATCATATCCTGGTTGCGAATAATCATGTTTTTGCAGAGGTGCCTTGTCCATTAATATGAGAGCAATGCAATGAATTTCTATATTGTATTCAAAACTTTATTGACAATTGCTCTCAAGCTATTGTTTGGATTTGTAAACAATGTGAACTGATAATTTGTTGTATCTTGTTCATTATTTGTTTTGCAGTATACGTTGTCATTTGTGGTCTGTTTAAATCGTGTTTATGTTTATTGTACTGTCTGGATTCATGTGGATACACTTTGTATGTGACCTTCTGTGTGTGTCAACAAATGGTTTTATATATATATATATATATACAGAACTAAAAATTAAAAAATAAATGTTGACCGCTGTTATTGATTTAAAGCCAACACGTATGAAGTATGATTGTTAAGAAATCTGTCAGTGTTGCATTTCTTGTTTGATAAAACATTCTAAAAGCGACTTGTTTTAAAAAAGTAATTTTAAATCCGACTTTACAACTATAGAGGATTTTAAATTACAATAACAATTAGTGGAAGAAGTATTTTTCTAGTTTTTTCCCAAACTGAATTTAGCTCTTACTATGTGTAATAAGGTAAACCAGTGTTAGTTCATGGGAGTCCAGCTGTGCCATACTGAAAAAAACCGGAAAGCAACTTTGGGGGGTTTCGCTGCCAGCACAGTTAAAACAATAAATATACATGTACTTTTTAAATACCACGCACCTGCCCCATGAGGTTTTAGGGCCTACACTAGGTGTAACTATAAGTAAGTAATCGAAGTTGCATTTTCTTAGTGCTTACCACCCCTTACGAGGCGTTGAAGTGCTTTACGCTGTGCAGCACGCTGCTCCAGAACCGAAGGTCATTGGTTAGTCCAGTGTTATTGGTTATTGAGCGCAGAAGCAAACCAATCAATTTAATCACTCCAGTTTTTTTTGTGGTAAATGAAAGTAATAGGAGTTAGGTTGGATAGTTATAGGCAAACGCACCAATGTGAGTTCATGCAGGTGTTAGGTGGGGAGTTAATAGGTGACCTAGAGGAGAATAGTTATTTGTGTTAGGCTAGAGGGATATCGCTTTCCTAAGAAGGAGGCATTAAGATTGCTGAAATCAGTTGTAGGCAATTTGTAGAAATACAGTGTTGGGGATAAAGGCGAACATGCAGTAAATTAGAAAAGGTTGTGCTCAGAGAGAAGAGGAATGGAGATGATGAAAAAGAAGCAGAAAGCCACTTAAAAGGCAAAAGGAGAAGTGACCATCAGACATTTTAAGTAAAGTTCGTTTTTGTTTTTCATGCCAAGTTTTAGGCATAAATTGTTTTTTGTGGGGATAGCATGCCATTTGAGGATTTAAGAATGTAGAAAGAAGCTATGTCATTTGCATGTGAAGATAGCAGCATGGAAGCACCGACCACCGACACAAAATTATGGTGTAACAAAGGCCTCTTTATTGGCAGCAGGTGCACCTTACAAACCCAAAACCTTGGCCTGTGCCGTAAAAAACGAAACCTCACTAAATAAAAACTGCCTAACAACCCCCCACCCCCACCCCTAAATAGTTCCCCACAAATAGCAACATAACCACAAATTCCCAACTGCAACATGCCTCACTACCTAACAAAATTAACTTGTCATCTGTATTCCCCACCCCCTGTCAAACAACCCAGGCCTCCTACTATTATCCCCCCTTTAAACTAGAAGAAACGCCAATATTCTGCACTGCACACCAGCACCTGTTCCAGCGACACAAAACCCTTACAATAATTGCCCTCCTGATGCACCAGCTCCCAAGAAACCCCCTCCGAAAAATCCCTCACACCGGAAAAAACCCAGCCTGCCAACCAAAAACCAACCCCAAAAATATCCGTCCTGAAGAACCGGGTTATTTAAGACCCGGCGGCGCCAGGGGCACGCCCAAAGTCTTCGGGTATCACCTGTCTTAGAATACAGAGACACGGAAACTTCTTGGTGGCGTCAAAGATCGAATTTATTGGCTGCAGCCAGTAACAGAAGTCCTAGAAGTCAACACGGTATGAGTTCTCAGGAGACTGCTCAATTTTACAAAGCACGTCATCCCTTTTTATGCCAAAAATCACATTCCAGAAAAATACCTAACATTTACAAACTGTCCAATCACATGTATCCACACCCAAAGTATCGCATGACGGTAAAACCCACTTTTCAGTTACCCGGCCCATGATCAATCATTGGTCAAACCCAACATTCTTCTTAAGACAGGTCGAACGAACCCATAATAAAAAAGGGCACATCCCCATCGTAAACAGACCATAAAGAAAGGAGCAGAAACAGGTGTGAGTAGGATAAGGCATATTTGTGTGCAATAAAAGTTTTACCATGTCCTGTGCTCTGATCCTTAATCTTGATCAGCTAAAGGGCAGGAACTGGTTTAACAAGGTCAGCTTCAGGCAACAGGGTCAGTTCACTCAGGTCAAACAGGAGTCAGCACGAACTGGAGGTACATGTACTTAAAGGACTTGTTCAGCCACAGTCATCGGCCTATGTGAGGGCAACCACAAAATGGCTGCCATACACAAAATGGAACCCAAGGGTTCAGAACGAAATCCCTAAATACGTAGTGAATTCATCAGTCTAACATGGCGAAAAAACTCATACTTGCCGCACTAACTAGTTACGGTTCGCTAATATCAAATTCATAACGAAACCATGACCATTATGGAACGGGTTCAGAATTCACGGAACCTCAGACCCTCCTTTTGCCCTTACATAGGCAATAACCTAAACTCACGTCAATCTGAATCCAGGTCTATATTCATCAGATCATCAAGATGTTGCTGGAGCATAATCCTATTACTTAGTACCTCTCTTGGGACAGGTCTCCTTGCACTTGTAGTAGCACAGAGGCCACATATAGCAGGAGCGCACTGCACACAAAGACAGAACAGGAAAAGAATCACTAAAGTCATCCCAATGATCATCAGAATCTTCCATCCCCAGGTCGATAACAGTTCCCAAAACCACCCAATCAACGACCAATCTCCTTTGTCCACATGTATAGACTCGGAGATCTTATGTAACCTGGAAATGGCCTCGTAAACTGTCGGAGCATTATCTGGGATAAAAACGCAGCAACTCGATTAGATCACTTTACATACTCCACCTCGATCTGCGAGTATGACGTCTAAAACAATACGATTTTGTAACGTCATTAGGCGATCCGCTTGAAGCTCAGCTGTCAGATTACTAAGGGCACCAGCAGTTTCGTTTATGGTGGGTTCAACCACTCTCGTCAATTGTCGTAAACCTCTACTGTTAGCCATAGGTCCCCAAAACGGTAAGAAACCCTTAAAGAAGTCTCCCACTTCTTGTCCAGCAGTATCTTCCTGATCGAAGACACCTCTAACAACTCTCGTCTTGTGGTAATCTGAAGCAACAGTATACGTAGGAGGCAACAAGTATCCAACATAACACGTTCCCGAAAAATCAGGGGGCAACCATGTATATGCTCTGTTGTAACAAACAAAATATGTGCCCTTAGCTGCCAAAAACGGCTGAGCTTTCGGATTTTTGCCAATACCTTGCAGACAAAATTGACCTCGGTGGGGTACGACCCAAATCGGAGGTGACCTCTTTCGTTTCTGCCTTTCACTCAGACTAACACTGTAACCAGTCGTGTTCCATCCAACATAAGCCGCTAACTCTTCCTTAAGGAATAGTCCTATACGTGTCGATATCTCTGCTCATATTCATAACTCCCTTCACCAAAGCTTGATTACTTAAGTTATCTCTCATGGAATGTAGAGGATAAACTTCCAGGGCATAAATGAACATAGTCTGAAAAGCCCATATCGATCCATTCTGACTAAACGGTAAAATCAGATAAGGAACAACTCTACCTGTAGTATGTGGCATAAGACCACACACCCAGCAATTAGTAATGTTCACTACCAACTGATGCTGGTGTAGTAGCTGTATGAATGTGTTATGTACAAATTCTGACCTTCTAATCAGCTCGTGTTCAGGTAGGACATGAAAAGAATGCACAGAAGTAGCAGTAGAAAAAGACATAGGCTGGGAGGTGGGTGCAGAAGTTAATTGGGTAGCGAAAACAATCCCACCCGCCAATGCTAACGTCATGCTTAGAAACATCAGGACACATGTTATCAGAAAACATTTGCTGTACATTAATTTACACAGTTTCATTTTAGAGTTCTTTCTCTCAGCAGCTCTCTCTGTCCCAGGAAACTCCATTCTCTAACTGTGCTGTTCGCGGCAGTTAGTTCTTCCGTGCTAAGGCATGCGTCTGTCAGTCCAGGGAACGCCCTGAAACCAACCAGAACCGTCGACCTTGTGTCTATGGCCTGCAATCCCAAGTCTTTATACCGCGACCCTACAGCTGAGCTCGGATGGCAGCTCGAAAAAGAAAAATAGGCCAAAACAGTTTCTCGGATGAGAGAGTGCAGTTCTCCAAAAGCAAAAAGGAGGAAAAAAATGTAACTTTAATTGTCAATTGTTTCTCGGTCGTAAATTATAACGGCCTTTACCAGGCACTGCGTGATCTGTAAATAAGAATTCAGGCTCAGTGGTGTCCAATCTCAATTGTGGAGGTACAGCTGCTTGCAGAATGTCGTCGTCCTCTCGTTCAGAATTTGTCCATACTTAAATGTGCATCGCTAAACGGCATGAACTTCGGCACTCGTTCTGTCTCTGAATCACCAACACCATCACGGATCCACTGGTCGTACGGCAGAGGTAAAGGCACCCTCTTACAATGTACGCCGTGAATCCAATTTCTCTTCCCGAAGACCTTCACCGAAGTTCTTGTGGACAGGAGCACTTGGTGGGGGCCGGTCCAGCGGGGCTGCTTGTTTTTGGTCCGCTGAAAATTCCTCACTAGGACCCAGTCACCGGGATTGATGGTGTGACCTGGATCCACAGATGCTGGTGGCAAGTTATCATGAACCTGTTGATGCAAGACACGCAATTTAGCCGTCAAATCATACAAATAGTCCACCAACACAGGATATTCGATGTCACTAAACTTCACTGGCCTCGGCACTCCCCACACATTCGCCGGACGGCCAAAAACAATTTCATAGGGACTAAGGCCTATCTGGGAATGTACTGTAGTTCTAGTTGACAAAAGTGCCAACGGCAAAGCATCTGGCCATTGAAGACCAGAACTCGCCTGAATTTTGGCTAACTTTAGCTTCAAAGTGCCATTGTAACATTCCACTAATCCAGCTGATTGGGGGTGATTTGCGGCATGAAACTTCTGTCGGATTCCCAACCCTTCACACACTCTCTTCATAACCTTCCCCACGAATTCACTCCCATTATCACTCCATACCATCCTTGGCAACCCAAACCTAGGGAAATATTCTTTGACTAGGACTTTAGCAGTGGACGAGGCAGTATTATCTTTTAGGGGGTATGCTTCTACCCATCTAGAAAAGGCGCAAACAACTACAAGGACATACTTTCAATTATTGCACCTTTCCATGTGGATGAAATCCAGTTGCAAAACCTCGAACGGATAAGTCGGAGGAGCAAAGTGACCTGCTGGAGTTGGGGTTCCCTTGCCAGGATTATACATTAAACACACCATGCAATTCTTGAAAACATTCTCCGCACATTTGGGAATTCCAGCATTCTGCCATACTGGAGCCAACCACTTACAAATTCCTTTCACACTGATGTGAGAGAAACCATGTGCCATAGTAACCACTGCAAGCACGTACGCATCTGGCAACATCCATCTTTGGTGTTCTGACAATATAACCCAACAACCAGTCGAGTCCAATCTACCCGTAGTTTCTCTCCAAACATTCTTCTCACTTTCAGTAGCTTCAGCCTGTATCGATTTCACACTCTCTATCGTGTCTTCACACATTCCACCAGCCATAACCCATCTCGCTGGTCCTGCAACATACATACGGCTCATCATATCCTTCGCTGTTTCCTGCGCAACTTCATCCGCAAATGCATTACCATGGCCAACATCATCCGTAACCTTCCGGTGAGGGCTACACTTCACAATCGCAATTTGCTTCGGCAAAGTAAGTGACTCGAGAAGCCCATTCACCAACTGCCCATGCTGGATTTTAGTTCCATGAGAAGTAAGGAACCCACGCTCTTTCCACAAACGTCCGAAACTATGGGCAACACCAAACGCATACTGACAATCGGTATACACATTCACTCTCTTTCCTTCAGACAAAACACATGCTCTAGTCAGTGCAATCAACTCTGCTGCTTGCGCAGAATTCTGTGGTATACGTGGTGTCTCAACAACTGTATTTAAAGTTGTGATAGCATACGCTGCAGTCGTCTCACCATTCGGAAGCTTAAAACACGAACCATCAACCCACAGCGTACCATCCACATTCTCAAAAGGAGTGTCTTTTAGATCCGCTCTAGCTTTTGTTTCTTCCTCTGTACGAAGAAAACAATCATGCTGTTCTTGAGCATCGGTCTCTGTAGAGATCGGCAATAACGTAGCTGGATTCAACACGTTACATCTTCTGATGTGGACATGGCTAGCCAACAGTGTCAACTCGTAGCCTGAAAGACGTGCACTAGTAAGGTGCTGTGTCTTAGTCCTGTTTAATAAGGTATCCACTGCATGCGGAACCATCACAATCAACGTATTATCCATCACCAGTCCAGCAGACTGTCGGATAGAAACAGCCGCTGCCGCTGTAGCTCTCAAGCAACTCGGCAACGCTCTAGCTACCGGATCTAACGTCGACGAGAAATACGCGCATGGACGCTGCTTGTCCCCAAAAGATTGTGTCAACACTGACAACGCACATCCCTCTCTCTCGTGCACATACAACGTGAAAGGCTTGTTATAGTCTGGAGTACCCAAAACAGGAGCAGAACACAATGCATCACGCAACTCAGAAAAACTTTTCTGACAATCGTCAGACAACGGAAGAGGATTCGGTGTATCTTTACAAGTCAAAGCCAACAGAGGTTTCGCTAATAGAGAGAAATTCGGAATCCACTGTCTACAATACGACGTGATACCCAAGAAAGCACGCACTTCTCTCTGTGTACTTGGCACAGTCATTCGAACAATCGCTTGAATTCGTTCTGGGGTCAACCTTCTTCCCTCCTTTGACAAGAGATGACCTAAGTAGGTCACTTCTTGGCAACAATACTGCAACTTAGAAGGTGACACTTTATGATGCATGTCCGACAAATGTCGCAACAAAGAAAGAGTAGCTTCTTTACAAGTTTTCTCATCAGCGGCCACTAACAGATCATCCACATACTGAATAAGAGCAGCACCAGCAGGCAACACAAGAGTATCAAGCTGAGTCTTCAAAGCCTGGCTATAAATAGAAGGACTTTCACAATAGCCTTGCGGAGCTCTTTTAAACTGGAAGCTTCGGCCTCCTAAAGAGAAGCCAAAAATATCTCTACTCTCCTCAGCAATTGGAATACTGAAGAAAGCATTTTTCAAGTCGATGACTGAAAACCAAGCACCTGAAGCAGGAATCAAAGTCAACAAGGCAGTAATGTCCGGAACAACTGGAAACTGTGGAACGACGATCTTGTTAACCTCTCTAAGATCGATCACAAACCTGTAAACAGGTGGCTGAGAAGAGTCAGTACGTTTCAGGACAGGCAAAACAGGACTGTTACACACATTACCTCTCGTTTCTTCAATCACGTCTTTCTCTATCAAATCATAGATGATCGCTAAAAGGGCTCTTTCACCATCGCTAGAAATCCTATATTGGGGAATACGCTGCATTTTAACATTTGCTTTAAGCGTTACAACATAAGGTGGGATCTCCAAAAGACCCACATCATTAGGACCAGTAGCCCAAAGAGTATCAGGGAGAGAACGCAATTCCGGTGGAAGCGATCTTTAGACAAATACATCGGAGAGATCACTTTCTTACCCAATGTAAGTTGTACTCCTGAAGGAGAACAATGCAATGTCGCATTCAACCTTTTCAACAAATCCATGCCTAACAAATTCTCACCACAACCTGTCGTTAAAATGAGAGGTGCTTCCAATTCACAAGGCCCTATAGAAAGAGACAAGGGACTAGAAACTGGATTACGAACTGGGGCGCCAGAGAATCCTACCGAAGCATTCGTTAAGCCAGACAAAGGTGCGCCAGGGAGTTTAGAGTGCATGATAGAACTCTTCGCTACACCAGTATCCAAAAGAAAAGGCTCTACCACACCCGATGTGGCTACTGCAACATAAGGCCCACTCTGATCTACTGGAACCGACACTACTCCCTCTCTTTGTCCATGGCTGTCCTAGCAATCATTATAGTCAGCGTTCTCACTCTCAACATAATAGTCATCAGCATAGTACTGAGTCGACGACCAGACGTCATTTTCTGTTGATCAAAGCAATTCATAGAATTTTGTGGGGGAAAGGAACGTTCGTTCTGAGGAAACGCATCACGTCCTCTACCCCTTGACACTTGCTGAAAACCACCACGGCCTCTTGGGGCCGGCATACCACTCGCACGTTGTCGTAAAACAGGGCACTCATTTTTATAATGACCTTCCTCCATACAATACGTATACTGATTTAAACCCAAGGGTGGTCTTGGAGGAAAATACCCAGCGTGCTGTTGCGGTCTTTGAAACTGTGGAGGTTGCTGAAACTGTGGGCGTTGCTGTGACTCTTGCTGATTCGAGCGAGGCGGATACGCCTGCTGTAAAAGAACCTTTGTCTTTAGGTCTTTAGTCTTTTTCTCTACTCTATCTTTTTCGTCCTTATCCCTATTCTCATAGAACTGTGCAGTCGCACAAACCTAGTGAAGAAATCAGATACACTTTCGTCCTTCTTTTGCTTACAAGCTGCTAACTTGTCCCAATTTACTCGTAACGCTGGCATCATCGTTTTCATAAGATCTATAATTATGCCAGGTAGATCTGCCACTAAATCCTCAGGTTTAGCACCACCAACCTGTCTAGCGTCTGCAGCAGCAATATTGAGCCATGTGTCACCTAATTCAACTGCATGATCCTCATGACAAATTTTTGCCCACAGAGGTTGAGGTACTACATTACCCAACAGCATATCTATGTCGGCTAAATTCATGATGCATGCGTCAACTATCTGGGACAATTCTTTGTAATAGCCAGCTGGATTTTTATGGGGATCAGGTAAAGACTGTTTAAGGGCCAAAACTTCTACTCTCTTCCATGGCACATTGTCAGGTTTGCCCCACAAGTCTTACCTTTGCTTGTGGCGCGATTCCGCAGAGGCGACAAGAGCACCCGTCCCTGTACCCACCTGACCCTCGTGGACGATTATACCCAGCAGGGATGAGATGGACGCAGAGATGGGAGCCAGGGTGTAGGGTTAAGGATGGCGTGGAGCTGGTGGGGCGTCCCGGTGTCACTGGAAACCAGAACAAGAAAGATCAGAAAGTGAAGCAGACCCGAAAAGGAACCACCCCACATACACACACACAGGACCAGTTACCCTTGAGGACTCACCAAGGCTCTTGAAACGAAGGGTTCCCGATGAGTGCAGCTCCGGATGTGAATAGCGAGGAAGGCGCTCCTGCGCGATATCGCCAAGTGCAAACTAAAGAAAGCGCCCCTGCGCGTTCACCCAAGCTAAAACAAAATGAAAGCGCTCCTGCGCGGGTAGCTGAAAACCGGAAACAACCACCCAGGTTGTGGTATCCTTGGTGAGGTGACAGGGTCTGTAGGCAGAGTTAGTCCCAATGGCGCTCCTGCGCGGTGGGAAAACTAAAGTGTACACCCAAAACACAATCCTAGGTTTAATGTACACCCTTAGGGCACTCCTGCGCACCAAGGGTCATGAACACAAAAAATGAGCTTTTCCTGGAACCCCCAGGTGAAGAATTGCACCAGCGCTCCTGCGTGGCGCTTTCTGAGACAAGGTAGCGCTTGCCTCCTAGAAGTGTAAGAATCAAAGTATCCCTTCAGCTCGGCTCTCCGGGAAGGCAGCAGAAACAAAGTATCCCTTCAGCGCGGCTCTCTGGGAAGGCAGCTGAAACAAAGTATCCCTTCAGCGCAGCTCTCCGGGAAGGCAGCTGAAACAAAGTATCCCTTCAGCGCGGCTCTCCGGGAAGGCAGCTGAAACAAAGTATCCCTTCAGCGCGGCTCTCCGGGAAGGCAGCTGAAACAAAGTATCCCTTCAGCGCGGCTCTCCGGGAAGTCAGCAGAAGAGAGCTTGGAAGGGCATGCAGGTCTCGGCAAATGAGTGTTCCAGCAAGGTACTGGAATCCGAAGCACTCAGCCGGCGGGAAACGCGAGGTTTATGCGTTTTCCCCCGGAAGTGCTTCTGAGCCTTGCTGCCTGGTGACTAGACCGGGTACTCGACTTCCGCCGGAAGTGAGTATCCTGGCCTCCCGTGTGTGTTTGCGGAAATGGCCGGCCGCGGCAACGCTGCGAGCCGTGACAGTACCCACCCCCAGAACAGAACCCCTCCAAAGCCACCCCCGAAGTCAGAAAAGAGAGACAGGGCGAGGACACAGGGGATGACGGAGATGGAAAGCACGGACCAGAACAGGAGCATGGCGTACATGGGACAAGGGCTCCCAGGATCGTTCATCTGGACCGTACCCCTTCCAGTCTACTAGGTAGAACAGCTTGCCCTTGGTACGACGGGACCCCAAGATAGCTCTGACTTCATATTCATCATGGCCCTCCACCACCACCGGAGAAGGGGGAGACGGAAGAGAACCGCCAGACTGAACCGCCCGCAACAGGGAGACGTGGAAGACAGGATGGATTTTCATGTGCGGAGGCAGGGACAGCTTCATGGCCACAGGGTTGATTACCTTCTCCACAAGAAAGGGACCCACATAACGTGGCAACAGTTTTTTGGGCCCATGCACATTCAGGTGCCGAATAGAAAGCCACACGCTATCGCCTTCGCGATACGCGGGTTCTCGTTGTCGATGAGCATCTGCTCGCTCCTTGTAGGTGTCTTTTGCTTTTGCCCACTCGAACCGTGCCTTTTGCCACAGGTCGCGCAGTGTCGCATGGTAAGAACGTACGGAGGGCAAGGGGCAGTCCTGAGGCTCTTCCCATGCCGACGTGCGGGGATGGCGTCCATGGAGGCAGAAGAAGGGGGACATGCCGATGGCCGAATGCTTGCTGTTGTTGTACGCATACTCTGCCATCCATAGCACTTCGGACCATTCCTTCTCGACTGACAGCAGCAGACAACGGAGGTACTGTTCCATGGTGTGGTTTGTCCTTTCGGCCTGTCCGTCGGTCTGGGGGTGGTATGCTGAGGAGAGACGTACGTCCATCTCGAGTATCCTGCATGTCTCCTTCCAAAAACGGGACACGAACTGCGATCCCCTATCCGTTATGACCACGGACGGAATGCCATGGAGACGAACCACCTCTTGTACGAATATCAAGGCCAGGTCGGCCGCCGTGGGAAGTTTCGTCAAGGGAACGAAATGTGCCATCTTGGTGAGGTGGTCCACGATTGTGAGAACCGTGGTGTGTCCTGTTTTGGTGAGCGGGAGCTCAACCACAAAGTCCATGGAGATGGTATGCCAGGGAGAAGGAGGCACAGGAATGGGCTGTAAACGACCAACCGATGGTTCGGATCTGTTCTTGCCAAGCAGGCAAACGGCGCAGTTCGTCACATGTGTCTTTGTATCCTTCACCATCGTTGGCCACCAATACTGCCTCCGCACAAGATCGAGCGTTTTGTGGTAACCTGGATGGCCGGAGAGAACATGATTGTGACACGAGTATAGGGCCTTCGTTTGATCGGCTACCCCGGTTAGATGTGTTTGGTTACTGGGCCCTCCTTCTTCGTCCCCTTCCGAGACCACGGGATCGGACCGTGTCGTGTCTGGTTCTGCCTGGCCGCTGGAACGAACAGGAGCGATGATGCCCTGGAAATGTTTCTCCGGTAAGATCAGGCCAGGCTCATGGTCTTCGGGGTTTTCTTCCGTTTCAGCCAGCCGCGACAGTGCATCTGCTTTGGCGTTGTCTTTCCCGGGCCGGAATGTAATCATAAAGTCGTACTCGTTGAAGAATAAGGTCCATCGGAGCTGTCGGGCAGTGAGGGCACGTGCTGATCGTAGAAACTGCAGGTTTCTGTGGTCTGTATAGATGGTCACTTTATGTTTTGAGTCCTTCAGGAAGTGTCGCCATTCCTCGAATGCGGTCTTGATGGCTAGCAGTTCCCGGTCAGACACGGTGTAGTTGCGCTCGGCGGGTTGGAGTTTCTTAGAGTAAAAGGCCACGGGATGCAGTCGGCCCGTCTCGCAGTTCCGTTGTGAGAGCACACCGCCTATGGCGTCCTTGGAAGCATCAGCCTCTACGATGAAAGGCTGCTCGGTATCAGGGTGCACCAGAACCGGGGCCATGGTAAACCGTCTCTTTAGTTCCTGGAAGGCGTTGTCAGCTTTTTGGTCCCAATCAAAACGTACTCCCTTGCGCAGCAAGCGCGTGATGGGAGCCACCATCTCAGAGAAGCCCGTGATAAAACGACGATAATAGTTGGAAAAGCCGAGGAACCGTTGGACGCCCTTCACCGACTCAGGTGTAGGCCAAGACAGGATGGCTTCTACTTTTTTGTTGTCCATTTGAATGCCTGCCGGTGTGATGATGTGCCCCAGGAACTCAACCGATGTGACGTGAAACAGGCTTTTTTCTAACTTCACGTACAGACGGTGTTTCTCCAGTTGCTGTAGGACTGAACGTACATGATGGACGTGCTCTTCGTTGGTTTGTGAATAAATCAGGATGTCGTCGATGTAGACGATACAAAAGACGTCGATGTAGTCCCTCAACACCTCATCAATAAAAAACTGGAATGCGGCGGGGGCGTTGCAGAGTCCGAACGGCATGACCTGGTATTCGAAGAGGCCGAACTTCGTCCGGAAGGCGGTCTTCCATTCGTCACCCTTCCGGACCCTGACAAGATGGTAAGCCCCCCGAAGATCCAGTTTGGTGTAAATGGTGGCGTTTTTGACCTGGTCCAAGAGGTTGGTTATCAACGGTAGCGGGTACCGGTTTTTAATCGTGATGGTATTCATCGCACGAAAGTCGATGCAGGTCCTCAAATCCCCTTCCTTCTTCGACACGAAGAAAAGAGGAGAGGAAACCGGAGATCTGGAGTGACGTATGAAGCCATTGTCCAGGTATTCGTCCAGATAGGAGCGGAGGTGGATGTTCTCTTTTTCTGTGAGCGAGTAGATCCTGCTGCATGGCAACGTGGAGCCGGGAATCAGGTCTATGCGGCAGTCAAAGGATCGATGGGGTGGCAAAGTGTTGGCTCCCTTCTTATCGAATACCCCCGCTAGGTCCTGGTATTCTTTCGGTATGGTTCCTTGGGAAACCATTCCCATCCCTACTACAGGTAACGAGTGTGCCTGTATGACCCGAGGACCTGTCAGGTCGATTTCTGCGTAACAGGTGCTATTACAGTACTCTGATTCAAGATGGACGGTTCTGGTCACCCAATCGATGCGGGGATTGTGCTTCACCAACCAAGGCAAACCCAGGATCACCTTGAACTGAGGGGCATCAATGACATCGAAACATATGGACTCGGTGTGGTTGTTTGAGAAGACCATGGTCAAGGTTTCTGTTCGGTGTCGGATGGGGCCGGAAGTAAGGTCCGTTCCGTCAACGGCCTTGACGGGTTCAGGTTGGGCCTTCGTCACAGTGTCGATACCCAATGCGCGGGAAAACGCTGTATCGATGAAGCAGCCTGTCGCCCCGGAATCCAACATGGCGGTCACCACCCAGGTTCTGCCCGCCAGATTCCGCAAGGACACGTCCATGCCGACGTGATGACTACCGTCGTATACCACCGGGATCGCAGATGTGCATGATGAAGAACCCAGAAGACGGACCCCTGTGTCTACTGGGTTTCCTCGTTTCCCGTCTTGTCTCCCTTGCTGATGGGCAACACGAACGGCCTTCTGCCTCGTGGTCTTGAGGGCTTAGCAGGGCATTCCCGTACGAAGTGGCCGCTTTTGCCACAATACAGGCACTGGTTCTGCTTCCTCCTTTTTTCCCGTTCTTGACTGGTCAGGGGTCCTCTGACGCCTCCGATCTGCATGGGTTCGGACGCTTCTCCCTGGGGAGCAGGTGCTTCTTTGGCTTTCTCGACGCCCTTGTCTCCGATGGGCAAGAGACGGTTGTCGTTCCCTTTTCCCCTGTCGGTCTTTCTTTCCTGTAGGCGGAAGTTCATTTTCACCACCATGTCAATGAAAGGGCCTATAGCTTCGGGCGGATCGGGATACTGCGAGATGAGGTCCTTTAGGTCATCCCGTAACCCTCGATAGAACACAGATACTTTCTTGTCCTCTGGCCAGTGGGCCTCGATGACCAGCCGGTTGAACATGGTGATGTAATGGAGCAAGTCCTGGTTGCCTTGCTTGAGGCCGAGCAACTCGTTGTCTGCAGCCTGCACGAAGGTATGGCGAGCGAACATACGCCGCATAGTTTCCTTAAACGTAGGCAGGTGGTTAAGCATGGGATCGTCGTTCTCTACCAAGGAGATGGACCACTGAGCCGCATCCCCGCCCATGTAAGATAGTATGTAGGCGACCTTGGAAGCATCGTCGGGAAAGGCCGCAATTCTGGCCATGAAATGTAGTTGGCATTGATGGATGAATATTCCGTACTTAGTACTATCTCCGTAGAAACGTTCGGGTGGTGCCAACTGCACCGGGTGGGGAGTGACGACCTGGATGGCTGTATCTTGGTTCGTGGTGGTGGAAGGACCCCCAAAGGTGAACGTTGGTTGTCTCAACAGGCCGTCTGGTCTGGCTCTGGGGCTGGGAGTAGAACCCCAAGGATTAGTGACCCCGGCTGCCATTTGACCCTGTAGGGCCGTTATGTCCTGGCGGAGGGCGAGGTTCTCTGTTTGCATGGCAGCCAGCATGACTGCGATGTCTTGCAGAGTGACTTCCTGATCGCTCATGTCGTCTGGGCGGAATAGTTTTCGTGGGCTTCGGATTCTGTCAGGTTTGCCCCACAAGTCTTACCTTTGCTTGTGGCGCGATTCCGCAGAGGCGACAAGAGCACCCGTCCCTGTACCCACCTGACCCTCGTGGACGATTATACCCAGCAGGGATGAGATGGACGCAGGGATGGGAGCCAGGGTGTAGGGTTAAGGATGGCGTGGAGCTGGTGGGGCGTCCCGGTGTCACTGGAAACCAGAACAAGAAAGATCAGAAAGTGAAGCAGACCCGAAAAGGAACCACCCCACATACACACACACAGGACCAGTTACCCTTGAGGACTCACCAAGGCTCTTGAAACGAAGGGTTCCCGATGAGTGCAGCTCCGGATGTGAATAGCGAGGAAGGCGCTCCTGCGCGATATCGCCAAGTGCAAACTAAAGAAAGCGCCCCTGCGCGTTCACCCAAGCTAAAACAAAATGAAAGCGCTCCTGCGCGGGTAGCTGAAAACCGGAAACAACCACCCAGGTTGTGGTATCCTTGGTGAGGTGACAGGGTCTGTAGGCAGAGTTAGTCCCAATGGCGCTCCTGCGCGGTGGGAAAACTAAAGTGTACACCCAAAACACAATCCTAGGTTTAATGTACACCCTTAGGGCACTCCTGCGCACCAAGGGTCATGAACACAAAAAATGAGCTTTTCCTGGAACCCCCAGGTGAAGAATTGCACCAGCGCTCCTGCGTGGCGCTTTCTGAGACAAGGTAGCGCTTGCCTCCTAGAAGTGTAAGAATCAAAGTATCCCTTCAGCTCGGCTCTCCGGGAAGGCAGCAGAAACAAAGTATCCCTTCAGCGCGGCTCTCTGGGAAGGCAGCTGAAACAAAGTATCCCTTCAGCGCAGCTCTCCGGGAAGGCAGCTGAAACAAAGTATCCCTTCAGCGCGGCTCTCCGGGAAGGCAGCTGAAACAAAGTATCCCTTCAGCGCGGCTCTCCGGGAAGGCAGCTGAAACAAAGTATCCCTTCAGCGCGGCTCTCCGGGAAGTCAGCAGAAGAGAGCTTGGAAGGGCATGCAGGTCTCGGCAAATGAGTGTTCCAGCAAGGTACTGGAATCCGAAGCACTCAGCCGGCGGGAAACGCGAGGTTTATGCGTTTTCCCCCGGAAGTGCTTCTGAGCCTTGCTGCCTGGTGACTAGACCGGGTACTCGACTTCCGCCGGAAGTGAGTATCCTGGCCTCCCGTGTGTGTTTGCGGAAATGGCCGGCCGCGGCAACGCTGCGAGCCGTGACACACATGTACCCATACTCTTTGAAAATGTGCTGGTATACCTGGGGGAACATTATTCGGACCAGCAGCTACAGCATCACGCCACACTGGAGGAACTTCTCTCATCGGATACTGTCTCACTTTCCTCCTAACTGCGGAATCAGGCTCAAACAGTCGCTGAGAAGGGAAATCGCTCCTTAACGCAAGTACCATCGCAACTGCATTCTCAATTCCGGGACCCACTATCATCCCTTTCGCAAACTCAGACTGGACATTTAGCAATTCTACAGGGACTGAACCCAAATCATTATCTTCCCATTCCTCACGAAGGAAAGTACACATAACTTCAAAAACATACCTTTGCTTGGGTGCTTCCCACTGCTGGAAAACATCCATAACTGACTCTAAGTTATACCTTGAAACATTTGAAACCCATCTGCGAGCCAAGAGATCTAACACTGCCCGTTCTTCGGGACCAGGAAGCTGACTATGCATTTGTTTACGTGCAGAAACAGGGGTCATACTCAATGACCCAAAGAAAGGAGACAAAAGACCAGTAACAGTATCAGTCATTCGTTGTCGAGCAGAAGGAGAAGCTGTCATAAGGACAGGAGACAAAGTATTTTGAGGTGATAGAAGCGTAGTGTTAGTAGCAAGAGAAGTTGAAGGTACAGAAGAATAAGGCAAAGTAGTTCCAGACAAAACCGATAGCAAAGTTGGCGGCCCCAGAGGAGGCTGCGCCGTAGGAGGAAGAACCAGCTGAGGAGGAGCCGGTGGCGGAACAGCAACAGGAGGTTGTGCAACTGGAGGTTGCGGAGGTGCCGTAGCACTCTGTGCATAAGGGGGTGATAGTCTCAACAAATGCGACATCAAAGGATCCTTCTCAGGGTCCTTCGTTACATTCTCAAGTAGAGATGGCAAAGCTGGATAACATTTATCAGTAGCCATATTATGTTGCCTATCTGACACCTCAATTGCTTTATCTTCTTCGTTTTCTTTAAACTGCCTAGCAGCTTGCATTATTGATACATCCTTTTCTCTTTTATCTCTTTTAGCTTGTTTAATTTCTCGTTGTCTGGCTTCTTTACACCAAAGGCGAAAGGAGTCAAACATTGCCGGCCGGGCTTTCTTCTTAAATAGTTTAACTTTCAAATTATCTAGAATCTCTGTGTCATAGCTACCATGATGTGGCCATTTTAAAACACCGTCTTTCCTAGTGTATCGGACCCATACTTCATTAAACATAATGGGGACCATGCCGTGTTTAGAATAGAGCTCATAAGTCGGAGTTCCAACTGGAGGTATCGGACATGAATCCTCCAATCGGGAATCCCTGTTGCAACCACAACCAAACCAAGTACCAAATTTGCTACGATTAGGCATCTTCGCTCACTAATCGAGCTTCAAACTTCAAGGGATTATCTCTACCGATACACTCGTAAATATACAAGACCCTCGGCTTTGGAAATTGCAATTTTCAAATCAAAACTAAGGACCAAACAAACTAAGAACCAAGAACAAAGAACTAAGGACTGGGAGCGACCCACTTATACTTAACTGAGGTATCAGTCACGCCACCAGAAGATCCGTCTATCGTCTTGCCGTACAAAGCATCACAAATGGGTCCAAGACAGGGCGACAGTCAGGGCAGCAGTCCTTCGTAGCCGTCAGGAAAGCGGGAAGCCTCGCAGAAAAGACCTTCAGTCCACATTCGACATGCCGGGGTCGATGAAGTGGTGGCCGTCCTCCAGAATTTCCTCACGAAGCTCCTCACGATCTTCAGGCTTAGACCGGTACCGCTGAAGTCGTCCCACGTTGGGCGCCAACTGAAGAACCGGTTTATTTAAGACCCGGCAGCGCCTGGGGCACGCCCAAAGTCTTCGGGTATCACCTGTCTTAGAATACAGAGACACGGAAACTTCTTGGTGGCGTCAAAGATTGAATTTATTGGCTGCAGCCAGTAACAGAAGTCCTAGAAGTCAACACGGTATGAGTTCTCAGGAGACTGCTCAATTTTACAAAGCAAGTCATCCCTTTTTATGCCAAAAATCACATTCCAGACAAATACCTAACATTTACAAACTGTCCAATCACATGTTTCCACACCCAAAGTATCGCATGACGGTAAAACCCACTTTTCAGTTACCCGGCCTATGATCAATCATTGGTCAAACCCAACATTCTTCTTAAGACAGGTCGAACAAACCCATAATAAAAAAGGGGCACATCCCCATCGTAAACAGACCATAAAGAAAGGAGCAGAAACAGGTGTGAGTAGGATAAGGCATATTTGTGTGCAATAAAAGTTTTACCATGTCCTGTGCTCTGATCCTTAATCTTGATCAGCTAAAGGGCAGGAACTGGTTTAACAAGGTCAGCTTCAGGCAACAGGGTCAGTTCACTCAGGTCAAACAGGAGTCAGCACGAACTGGAGGTACATGTACTTAAAGGACTTGTTCAGCCACAGTCATCGGCCTATGTGAGGGCAACCACAAAATGGCTGCCATACACAAAATGGAACCCAAGGGTTCAGAACGAAATCCCTAAATACGTAGTAAATTCATCAGTCTAACATGACGAAAACACTCATACTTGCCGCACTAACTAGTTACGGTTTGCTAATATCAAATTCATAACGAAACCATGACCTTTATGGAACGGGTTCAGAATTCACGGAACCTCAGTCCCCCCCTGGACAAACCAAAACAAGCCCCCCAAACCTAGGGAGGGAGGGCAGGAAAAAGCTCGCCACCAACCCCCCAGCCGGCTGCTGCGTCACTGCCACCAAAATGGTAGTCAGTGACACAAAATGGCCGTTTTTATGTGCTCCAGCCCAACCAGCCCAATACCAACCCAACCATAGCCCAAATCTCCCCGCCAGCCCAAACAGCAAGCCGCCCCGTCGGTGCTGGCAGGGATCCCCCACCCCCCGGGCCCTCAAAACCCCCCTATTGGGGCCCATCGGGAGGGGGAGGAGGAAACACCGAACACCGACACAAAATTATGGTGTGGCAAAAGCCGCTTTATTGGAAGCAGGTGCACCTCACAAACACAAAATCTTGGCCTGTGCCGTACAAAACTAAACCTCACTAAATAAAAACTGCCTAACAACTCCCCACCCCCACCCCTAAATGGTTCCCAACTAATAGAAACATATCCACAAATTCCCAACTGCAACATGCATCACTACCTAACTAAATTAACTTGTCATCTGTATTCCCCACTCCCTGTCAAACAACCCAGGCCTCCTACTATTATCCCCCCATTAAACTAGAAGAAACGCCACTCGAAAGCCGCCTAGCGACTTTTGACCCCCCCCATAGGAAGACTGCCCCCTCGGATATCTGCGCACCCCCACAGCCTGATCAAGTGCCTCCTTTAATTGGACAATGTAAAGTTCCATCCCATACCGAGACAGATGGACCCCTTCTTCCCTGAAAAAATACACTGCCCCGTACCTGAGCTCAGGATGCTCCATTCTACCAACACCTTCCTCTGCACAGAACTCCTTCATCTTTCTCCTTGTCCTATCTATGGCCCCTGGCCTCTTTGCTCCCCTCCAAAACCTCCTGGGAATGAACTCTGACCAAATCACGTGACACCCTGCCCACCTCCTCCGTATCTCCAACAAGTCCCTCTTCATTTGCTTGACCAATGCCAGCCCCTTGCACTGTACCAGGTCCTTCTCCCCTAAGTGGATGACCACCACACCAGGACACACTCCCCCCCCATACCACATTATTCAAAACCGGCACCAACTCGTGCCAGCGCATGCCCCCTTTTCCCCGTCCAGTTCCAAATGAAGCTTCCGATGCTTGTCCCACTCAGCCCTCTCTGCTCGTTTTACAAAGGAGTGTCATACAATGTAAATGTCCAACACCGCCGCAGCTGGCCCCGCCACAGAACCTGCAAAGACACACATGTAAGAGGGCGGAAAATCTGCCATGTCATTGCGCCCCTTCTACCCCCAGCATCCTGACATAAGTCCTGTAGCAATCTGACTTCCACCGCCCCAACTGCTTGATATCCTCCTTTCCCCATCCTTTCCGCGCCACCTCTGTCGCCGCCCCAATTCGAAAAGAATGCGTCCTCACCCATAGACCGTAGGGCGTGACGCAGGACCCATAAACCTGAGCCGCAGACACCCTGCCTTCGCCCCCCCTGACCAAAAACCTCCCCTACCAATGCCCGCCGCCCGGCCACCGACCGCCGTCCCCACGCTGCCGGGCACACCCCTTCGAACCTCCCCGGCCCCAGCACCACCCACGTCCCCTCCCCCCGCTGATCCGTCTTTGAGCGTCGCAAGCGCACCGCCACCTCCCGGTCCCAGACATCCACCTCCTCCCACATGAACCCCGGACCCCCTTTCGGGCCCACCAATTCCGAAACCCTAAGGGCTCCAAAAAACAACCACGACATGAGAGTGGAAAACAAAGTCGTCTCCCCCCCCCATCGCGGCAAATCGAAGGCAATGTCTTTAACAAGCACACCAGCATATCTTCTGTAATGGGCCTCCGCTGACTCACCTGTGCCCCCTTCTCCCTTGCCCAACCTTCCAGAAGACGCGCCCCCAACACCCCCGCCGACGGAAGATAGCTCCACCACAGCTTCCCCTTGAACGCCACCGCAATCGTCACCCTCGACAAACCTTTGTCCATCAAGCTCAACATGAACCGTACCACCTGCTCCTCGAACTGCCACCGGTCCCCTTGCATTACCGCACCAGACCGTCGAAATTCCTCCCAAGCCTGCACATACGCCTTCCAAGTGGACGCCCTCACCAGTTGAACGACCCGGTGTCTCCCACCATACATAGATCCATCGGAACTGGCGTCCTGCGCTCGTCCGCCTCCGTGGCTAGCCCATGGAACCTCTGCCACTGTGAACGAGACAAAGCATCCGCCAATGTCATTGTCCACCCCTGGCACGTGTCGAGCCTGAAATAAGATGTCATGCTCCAAGTAGCGTAGCACGAAAACTCTCATCAGTTTCAGCACTTGCGGGTCCCTGGCCGACTGCTTGTTAATCACCTGTACCACGGACATCTTGTCCACCCTGAACAACACCCGCTTATGTGCCAGCTTCTGTGCCCACACCGTGACTGCCACCACCAATGGAAACAACTCCAGAAACGCAATGCTGCAGCCCCCCGCTTGCCAATGTGGCGGCCACTGCTCCGCGCACCACCGTCCCCCCCAGTACAGTCCGAAGCCTCCAACCCCCGCCGCATCTGAGGACAGCGTGACATCCCACTCCCAATCCCCTGGGGGCGCCATGGGCACTCCATTGAACTGCCCCAGAAACGCCAGCCACATCCGCAAATCCTCTTTCGACCCTGCCGACAAGCGCAGATGATGGTGCGGCAGAGTCAAACCCGACAGCGCTAAACCCAGCCGACTTAATGCCGCACTTCGCCATCAGGGCGCCCGGACCAACCGCCGCCACAATCTTCCGCGCCACGTCCACGGACTAGTACGACACCGACGTGAGCTCTGCCGAGATGAAATCATGCACCGACGCCCCCTCCGGCCACGACAGGTACTGTGTCAACCAAAACTGCCCCGGCTCCTTCTTGGGCACCACCCCAATTGGGGAGATAATCAGATTTGGCAAAGGCGGCTCCGTGAAGGGGCCCACCATCCGGCCCTCCTTCACCTCCTTGAACAACTTCTCTCGCACAATCCCCTTGTGCACATTGACAGACTTCAGATCGTCCGCCCACCGTGCAATCCGCGGACCCTCATAGCCCAACTGAAAACCCTCACGAAAACCCCGTCGCAATACGGCCACATCCTCCGCCCTCAGATAGGCAGCCAACAAAGGCTCGAGCCGATCCAGCCTAAACCAGTGTATGAGCCTTCCCCCATTGCTCCCGCTCCCCCTTTTCCTCCTCCCCGCCCCCCGGCCTGATTCCCAGCCGCCGCGGTCTGCTGTCCTGGGGCACCTCCCCCGACTCCCCAGCATCGCACCACCTGATGTCTCCTCCCACACTTGCAGCATTCATGCCAGAAACGGCACACCTGCCTGCCGCACGTGCCCTTATTGAAATCCCTACAAAAAGGGGGTGGTGATGGACAGAGTATCTGAGTTAATCAGAACACTTATTGAAATCCCAGCAGGCCCCGACCGTGTTCTGACCTGCGCTCTCTCCTTGCCCCACCCCCCCACGGGTGGGGCGGGCCGAAAAGGGGGGCGGCACAAGCGGTAAACCGCTGGCCGTATAAATGGTGCGGCCAAACTTTGCCCCGCCCATCGTCTGTTGGTACAAGTCGGAATCCAGTTTGCCCCACTTCGCGTCAGGGTCCGACGCCATTCGCGCCGGAACTCCTCATCATAATGGGACTAGGCGTAGCCCCCGTACGTCACCTGCGCCCGCTGGACCACGTCCATGTATTTGAATAACGCTATGGCCCTGTCCGGATATTTTTTGCAATATACGCTAGCGTATATCAGAAACGCTGCCAACCAATTATCAATCGTCAGCGGTACCTTAGGGCGCCTGGCAAACTCCTGCTCCTCCTCCTTGGACCTCTCCTTAGACGTCAGCTCCCTGTGAAGGAGCTTCAAAATCTCTACATACTCCCCCTTCCATATTTTCTCCTTCGTTGCCAACGACAAATGGGCCCCTAGCGGCTTAGTCACCCCCATGTGTGGGAGCTTGCGCACCGGGACGATGCAACTCTCTTTCACCCCGGCGGCTGTCTCGCCCTCCTTCGCACTCCCCACCCCCGCACCCCCGCCACTGCTTGCCCCGGCGCTCCCTGACCCTACGCCCTTTCACCAGCCTCACCATGTCTTCCCCCAACGCATCCGTACCCACTGACACCTGCGCGCAGCGCTGCTTGCCCAAACCACTCCCCGCTCCGTCACCATCCTTACCTGGCATCAAGGTCAGCGTCTGCACTGGATCCCGCCCCCTAACCAGTTGAGCTGAGGGGGCCGTCACTCTGGGCGCATCCTGCTGTGGGCGTACCTGCAATACACTTCCAACAACGTTACTCCTCTCCCCCTTCCCCTCCCGAATTTCCCCCTCCTCCTCAGACTCCTCATCACAGCCCTCCATTTCCCCCCACCGAACCTCCCGGCTGCCCCCTAGGGACTTCAGCCGGCTCAACCCCGCGTTCTCCCTACACGCCCTCATCAAAGCACTCAAGTCCACACTCTCACCCCACCCATCCTCAGTATATGACCCTGTAGCCTGCTCCACAGCGTCGAACCTCACTCCCCTTCCCCCGGCGGCCGTCTCGACCCTTCGGGGTTGGGCTGGCGGGGACCTACCGCCCCGCTGTCTAACGTGTTACTGCGAATGGTCCCTCGGTGGAGCCCAACCGTCCGTACAAGGCAGAGCCGTCCCATCCCCTCTGTGGAGCGGAGCCGCATGATGCTCTCCCGAGCGCCTCGCCAACAGCTCCTGCCAAGGGAAAAACGTGGAGTCCAGCATGCCGGGGAAAAATGGCCCCCCTCCCCACCCCACCCGCTACCCACCCCCACTACCTCCGTGCGCCCATCCCATGGAGTGTCCCCTCTCCGCACCAGCCGCTCCTGCCAACCCCCCCAGTCCCCCCAAACCTGTTGCCACCCCCCACCCCCCCTCGCCCTGACTCCGCACAAACCGCACCCCCCCAACTGCACGCCCCTCACCCCCACCCCGCCACACTCCACCCCCCACCCCCGCCCCCGTCCCACCATGTCACCCAGGCACCACTCACCTCCCTCCTCCCTCCTCCCTCCCCTCCCCCCCGCACCACCCACCTGGGACCCCTCCGCTCCCCCACCCCCGCTCCACCTGTGCCCCTGCGGTGACGGCGACCTGCTCGGCCCCACCACACTCGCCTCCCCCCCGACTATGACCCCCAGCCCAACTCGCTCCCCTCGCCCCCCTGCTCCCCTCCCCCTCCAGGTCGGACTCTTCAATCAGCAAAGGGGACCCTATCCCCCTCCCCCCACCCCCCTCGCTCCTCCACTCTGCCCCCCCTCTCCCTGTTCCTGGCCCCCCGATAGCTCTCCCACCTGCCCCCTCCCTGCAGAACCGAGCCCTCACCTCGCCCCATGTCACTCACCCCAACTCCTCCTCGCAACTCCGCTCTGCCCACAAACTTCCCCCCCGCCCTCCTCCTCCCCCCTGACACCTGCTTTGCCCGGCCCGGTCGCCTGCTCTCCGCCGCCCTCCCACCCCGCCTCCCCTCACCGCGAGCCCTCCGTGGCCGGGACCGCGGGGGCTCGCATGCCATCACAGCCGCTGCCGCGGCGTCTTTACCTGGTCTTCGGGCCGCACCAGATCCATGCGGCCCGCCTCCCCAAGCAACCTCAAGGCCTCCTGCACCCGGGGATCATCAAGGTGCGCCATGCCTCCGTTCACACTGCCGCGGCTGCCCACGCCGCCGCTCCCAGTCAACGCGCACCGCACCACAGCCCGGACCTGACCGACCAGCCAGCAATGAAACACCGCCCCTAGGCAACGAGCACCGCCCAGCCAGAAACGCCACCAGGTAGGCCAAAAGCTCGCCACACCAAGCAAAAAGCTCGCCACCAACCCCCCAGCCGGCTGCTGTGTCACTGACACCGAAATGGTGGTCAGTGACACAAAATGGCCGTTTTTATGTGCCACCAGCCCAACCATAGCCCAAATCTCCACGCCAGCCCAAACAGCAAGCCACCCCCGTCGGTGCTGGCAGGGATCCCCCATCCCCCCCGAGCCCCCAAAACCCCCGGGGGAGGCAGGCCTCCTGCTGGTCTGCCGCCCCCCCACAGCCCTATTTGGCAAATGCTGCATCGAAAGTTACTGATGTTCCCTCTCAAGTTTGGCTTAGTATTAATTACACAGCACTGTGGGGTCAATTTAGGATCACCGGTTATGACAGTGCACAAGATGGAGGGTGAGAACAGTCTCTTCAGATAGTGTAAGTGTATTGTCTGCATTCCTAAGAGTAGAGAACCAGGCACAGGGTTGAGGCAGCTCCATGTATAAATTAAATAAAAGCTTTATTAGCAAGGGGCTGCTAGTTGAGATTTCTGAAACACAGCCCATTCTTATATGATGGGGGAGGAAGGTTGAACTGCAGATTTCTGTTGTGCAACCTGAAGGGGACCCTCTGGGTGACGCACAGCCTTTTGTCTTACTTGATCACACTTTCAGTTTAACTGATGGCAAGAAATTGCTGACAGCAAAGACTACTGTGTTCTGAGGGGCAACACTAAACCAATGCTGCCTCAGGAGAGGAGGCTGGCAAGGATATTTGAAAGGAAAACCAATCTAAATTGGTACTGTAGCATATACCTTTAGACACATTTACCACTAGAAATAAGGAAAATAAACGTCTTTAACATTTCTGAGCGGTCGTGCCAAAACCTCTATGCAATGAATAGGAGCTAATTCAGGACTTCACAAATGATATTTATGTTTCAAAGAAAGAGACGTTTTACAGTTCTACTTTAGTGGGTGGTACAATTTGTGATGCTGCCCACTAGTAGCATTTAATTTACAGGCCCTGTGTACAGGTAGTATCATATGCGAGGGACTTACAAGTAAATTAAATGTACCATATAGGTGAAGACAAATTGTACAGTGTTTGAAAGGGAGAGCACAAGCACTTTACCACTGGACTGTAAAGTCACAAAGTCCTAAGTTCAACAAAAAAACGGGTTCAGCTGCATAAGATACAAATCATGGGGGACCCTGCAGAAGGGGCCATGTCCAACAGCTGGATGCTTCCAGTAAGGTTACCCTCACAATTGTTAACCTGGCTTGACTGTTGGTGCCCCTGACACAGGAGTGTTGCTATCAGTGGTGCGCCAGGAGCAGTGGCGCAGAGGCCTGTGGGGGCCACCAAACCTTGATAGTTTTGTATTGTACAACTCAGAGAGAACTCGGGGCCCAGTTTTCTCACTTGCACTAAGGCCCATGGCATCCTTGCTGTGTCACTGAGCCTGGCACTAGCCTCGCAACCCCTGGAATCGGAGAGTGTCAAAGACAGTGCTACTGTGTTAAAATTATACCTTTTTATTTCCCACTTAGCCTCGGGCAGTTGCTGTTGTGTAATTGAGCTTCCTGAAGACATTGACCAGTTTCAACCTGTAAAGGTAAACTCTTGCCATTTGTCTGATGTGAAGATGCTACCTTGCGACGAGCCAACACGCCTCTCTGACCCAAAAACCACCAAGCACGAGGACGGACACTAGTCTGTGTTTTGCGGCTTTCAGAGCTGGTCTCACACTGCACCCGAGATTCTAGGGTCTGGAATCATCTGTAAATGTTTTATTTAATTGAAAAGTGGCAAGGCCAGACTCCTGTGCTCCATAATCATTATATTTGTACAGAGAGGTGCATGGGGTCTAAACTCCAGATACAATGAGGAATTTGTTGAGGTTTGGGGAACATCAGATTGAAAAACATTGCACTTTGAATGTATACGACTTGAGAAGAATGCCCTCCACCATAAAGTGGTACCGGAGAAAGATCAGACAGGGAATGAAAGGCAACCAACAGGTAAGATTGATATTCTCTCTTACATATTGGTAAACAGGCTCAGTAGTAAAAAATCTGAATAACTGACCTGTAGATATACCCTACAGCATCATGCCATTGAATGTAAACATATAGGTAGAGCTTTCATAGTCCCATGTTACGGGCAAGGTAATCAGTCACCTGCGGCTTCTTAGCCATATGTATTTGACATATTGGTATTTTCACAGTCATGCATACAATATAAAGAGTGAAACTACAAGTCCCAGACTGCAATCTGATAAAAAGCCAGATGGTGGAACACGAGATGAGGATACTAGGTAGCCCTGACCTGTTCTCACTATTTTAGTATGCATTCCTAGTGCAAGATGTATTGTACTTAAAAAATAGGATGCAAAAAAAGTGTTCAGTTAACAGGATTGGACACAGTTTTTTACTCAGATCCCAAATTAAAATATCTGCTTAAATGGAGAATTGATAGTGGATATTCAAACACATGCATGTAGAGATTAGCACTGTTTAAAAGAGGGCTATACGGTGACAAAGGGTACAAACGTTACAGCAGCCCCATAGCTGTGAGTAATCAAACCTCTGCAAGTTTTGTCAGCACCACAAATCAACACAGACCCCGCCCTTTCATCCACTTGTGCTGACACGACAAAACGTGCAGTCACAAGGAGTGAAGCATAGTGCCTTCTGTACACAAGCAAGGACGGCTATTCTTTTGTGGACTTTTCTCTAGTGTTTGCATGTTACTATTTTCATAAAAATCAACCATTTCGTAAACTTCAGAGGTGAGCGAGGAAGCATGGAAGCAAGAATCTCGAACACATATGTAACAGCTTTGTAAATAACGTGTGCACATGTGAGCATACACTAAATTCCAGGCCTACAATGGTAGGGCATTCACCAATGCCCCACCCCCATGTGGCATTGCCTCAATGAAGATGTACTTGTGAAGAGTATATAATAGAATGGCACACCATATTGCACAGCTGTGAACAAGCGTTTCTTTAATGAATCACTTATTCAGATAATACATAGAAGGAATAGTTGCATTCCTTAATAAATCTACCACTCAAGCAGACTTGATTTGGGCTATTGTGCCTTTGCAATTTCTATGCTTCTACCACCTGCACGATCTTTGTTGCCCCCCCGCAACACCCGTTTTACTTCTGCTCTGCCACGTCGCCCCGTGTCTCTTACACCATCATTGCTTTCATCCGCAATTTTGTTTCCTCAACCAAATAAAAAAGTTTTCATGCATGTTTTGTCTTTTTAGTGACAGTATCAACTCAGATCGGTAACTAAAAATAAAAAAAAGCATTTGCAATCTTTTTTACGTGCTCACATGCTTGGTGAATGCCTACAAAATGACACAGCCAGTCAAGTTAAAAGTTTTTTTTTTATTATTCTTTAGCCATATTGCACAGCATTGGAGATGCTGTGCAGCTTAGCCAAAGGCCATTGGTAAAGTCAGTAGGTCTACAGGCAAGTCCTATTGGCTATTGCAATGCTTGTGTTTTTAGTCATCGTCATACTTTGGAAAACCTCTTCAAACAAAAAGTAAATAACAGAGGTTGAGAGAATCAGGAAGTGAGTACCAGTTTGTAATAGTAAGTGATTTTTCAGACAGTTTTTTTAAGGATGAGAAATAGAGGCCCTGCCAGGTCTTTCCATATTCTTGGAGCAAACTCAAAAAGAGTGGGTTTGTGTGGAGGCTTTTGTGCAGAAAATTTTTTCCAGCTTGCAATTTTAGCTACTGCATAGATCTCTTCTTCTCTCCCATCATTTTATTCTCTTCTCTTTCCCACTACTCAATATAGGTCTCTCTTTAAGCTTTATCAAGTATCACTGCTGTTTCAGTTGCTGGCCAATCCTGTTTCACTTTGAACCCATTAGGCCGGGATGCGGCCAATGAGGTTACCCCCACTCAAACAAGACAATGGTATTCTATGACTTTCAATGGCTGGGTTAACATGGCTCATCTTTTATTATAGCGGTTTTCACGATACTCAAATATTACATTCACGTGCAGACAACGCAAATATGTAAAACCTGCCTTGAAACATATATTCAATACTATTTACCAAACAGCGGATCAGAGGATGCCTGTTACACAGCACTAGGGTATGGACGTTATTTAAGGGTTCACCGAGGTTAAAATTGGTACTCCTGGGAATCCCTCTTCAACCCCTGGAGCAGAGTGTCAAAAGCATTGCTACTGTGTTAAAAGTATACTTTTTCATTTTCCATCCACCCAATCTCAGTCAGCTGCTGTTTTCTAAAGCAGTTTAGCTTACTGAAGACATTGACCAGTTGCTACCTGCAAAGTTATCCGGTGCCTTGTTTGTTACCTGGCAACACGCCAAATGGCATCTCTGACCCAAAAACCACCAAGCACAAGGGAAGGAACTACTCTGTTTTCTGCAGCCTGTAGAGCTGGTACCACACTGTACCAAAGATTCTCAGGGTTGCAATCAAGTGTGCATTGTTTATTTACTGAAAAGGCAGCAAGGCCAGACTTCTCGAAGGTGCATGAGATCCAAACTTCTGAGGCAAAACTACATTTCCTGAGGACCTGGGCACATCAGATTAAAAAAACTCATTGCACTTGGACTGCACACAAGCTGAGAAGAGTGCCTTTACACCATAACACAATTAAGTGGAGCAGGAGAAAGATCAGACAGGGAATGAAAAGCAAGCAACAGGTAGGAATTACATTATCTGTTACTTATTAGTAGCCAAGCTGAACAGTAAACGATCTGAATAACTGGCCTGTAGTTACAGATTACAGCATCACACGTCAGTGCATGTAAACATACCTGTAGATCTTCGCCCTATGTCACATAGGGTGAGGTCATCAGTCAATGTGGCTTTTTAGTCAAGTACATTGTGCAAGCTGGCATTTTCACACCCATGCCTACAGTTTTAGGAGTGAAACTACAAGTCCCAGACTGCAATCTGATAAAAAGTCAGACTTTTCTAAAGGTGGAACAATGATATGCTGCTACTAGACAGCCACGCCCTGTTCTCACTATTTTACTATGCATCAGTAATGGAAGTTATATTGGTCCAAAAAACAGGAAGTGATAAAAGTGTCCAGTTTACAGGAATGGGAACAGTTTTTGACTCAGAACCCAAATTAAAAGAACAGTTTACATGGAAAGTGGACAGTGGTTGTTCAAACAGATGCATGGATAAGTTGACACTGCTTTAAAGAGGGTTACGCAGTTTCAATGGATACAAATATTGCAGCAGCAGCCCCACAGTTTTGAGTATTCAGACCTCTGACAATTTGTTCCGGGACCACAAATCAGCACAGGCTCCTTACTTTATTCCACTTGTACTGACACGAAGCACAAATCAAAATGCTCAGTCACAAGGAGTGGATCATAGTGCCTTCTTTAATCAAGCAATACAATGCCATTGGTTAGTAGACTTCACACTAATGTTTTCACGTTACAACTTTAAAAAAAAATAACCATTTCATAATTTTCTTAACAAAAACTCCATCTAAGAGAATCCTTATCTGAAAAGGAAAACCTTACAAGTAGGCAAAGTTGAATGATGTTTCAAAGAAGCATTGAAGAATAAATCCAGAACATACATGTAACATATTTGTAAATAAATGTGCAATTGGGAATATACACTAAATTCCAGTTTTATATTGGTAACACATTTGCCACAGCTCCTACCCCATTGCAGCTATTGTGATAATGCGTATAGTGTTCAACTATGTGGGTCCTGCAAATCACAGGATCTAATCCCTATAACATAGTTCACGATGTGTGGTTTTTTTTCTGCAAAAATATGTTTAACATGAAAGTCACATCTCCTAATTAGGGGTGTGCAAAGTTGGAAAGTAGATCGACTCAAAACTTCCTGTGTTTTTTTTTACTTTGCAAAGTGCGAAACTTGCACTTTACAAAAAAAAAAGGCAGCGAGATACCATTTACACAACAGATGAGTTGTCTGTAGTAGGGCCTCAACACTGGCATATCCTTTGGCCAAGGCCAGAGCTCTACTACCTGCATCTTCTGCTACTTGCGCTCCCATGGGAGAGTCCCTTTGACACCCCACTCTGTAGTAAAGTGAATGGAACGACCTAGATGGCCTATGGAATTAAGCTGGAACAGAGGTGTCAATAATTAACTCCTCACCGGGGTGTACCTCCCATTCCACGCATAGTGCAGCCTTTCATCAATGCCCAGGTATGTCAGGAGCAAAGGTGCCAAAACTGGCAACGCAGCTGGCTGACAATGGGAGCTGTGGCTTCTGGCAAGGTGCCAGCTGTGGATCTGTCATGTCTTATTGTATAAGATACACTAGAGCCAAGATGGTCGGGTAAACACGCCTTGGAATGACAGCAGTGTCTTGTCTCATCATACCAAATAAAAGATATAATTTACCTGACTACATCTTTCCCATATTTGAGCTATAATCCCATTTGTGAATTAAATCGAATGGAATGCGCCCCAAGTGTACTTTTGTCACAGGGCCACAATAATAATAATCTTTACTCAGCATATAAGAATATGACCATTAAAGAAGCATCTTAGCATATACATACATCAGGCAAAAGCAGTTGTCATAAAAAAGCAGCCGCATACACATTAAAACTAACTTTATATAATGTTGTGGACCCCCACTGTCTCATAGTTTCATAGTGCATCCGAAAAGCTTCACTTTAAGATTAAGAAATATATAACAATAAAATGAAATCCTCAAGTAATACATTTATAGCAGCAACACTCAGTGCAAAAATAGCAAGAATTCTTATGGGGTTCAAGCACCCCTCGTGATTGTTAACTTTCAAGCAGCTCTTAAAAAATTTGAGACACAAAAAATTGTAAAAAACATCAGATGACAATTTTAAAAACAATAAGCAACGCATGCCTGCTTAAATCTAAGTTTTCTTAAGAGCCCCTTCAAGAACACTTTTCTGGGATATGCGAAATGCGGGCAAAGGAGGAAAAAGTGTAAGGTGTCCTGTGAAGACCTATTCTCGCAGCCACTGGGTCCTCTAAGTTCTGCATGCGCAGTAAAACCAGAGGGCACAGCCAATAAATGGTGAAATAGGTTTAGTCTAAAACGCGTAATTAAAATCTGTTGTGTGCACTGGTTATGAGAGATAAATATGGTTACATATACTACGTTGACTTTAGTAGAATTTGTTCTCTCACCGAAGGCTTGTAAAGTTCCCTATCCTCGCGTATCGTGGTAGAATATTTAAAAAACAAATCTTTAATGTGTGCCTTTTCCTGAAATCCCACCTTGTCGGGGTTGGTGAACAAGTCTACACGCCCCAATGTGGAGAGGGTGTCCTTTACGTATTTCAGCCCCAGGATTTTTAACGCATTGTCAAGGGAGAGACAGTCCTGGATTACCAGCCTTTTAAAGTCTGCCTCTTCATTAGACCAGATCTTCACCCTGAACAATAGGGGTTTGACCGCCGCCATGTCAGAAATGTATTTGGACCCCAATTCTTCATGAACGATGTGCGAGGGACTTTCAACAAATGCCTGAAATATTTATTTTCTTCAGTTTGTACTTTGTTAGCCACCCTAAATCCCCAAACCTTGCTCCCATATAAAACTTTGGGACAACAGATGGAATTATATAATTTTAAGAGCGTCCCTGGTGACTAACGTCCTAATCTATGAGCATAATTTGTTATTGATCCAGTGAACCTTATCAAAGCAAGGCACTTCTCCTCCAATAAATGTTTAAAATTCAGCTTTTCATCAAATAAAATGCCCAAATATGAGAAGGCCGGAACTATCCCTAAGTTGTGTGTGCCTATTTTGTAACTATGAGGCTTCCTGCACTTCTTTCCAATTTCCATTATGTATGATTTGGTTAGATTGGGGGACAAATCCATCTTATTCCTAAAAGTAACAAAGACATCTATTAAAAGCTGCAGACACTTTGGGGTGCGTGCGTGGAGTACAGCGTTGTCTGCATACAGCAGAACAGGGACCGATCTTGTGCCTTTCCTCGTGGTATCGGCTTGTAAGGCCATCAAGGCAGAGTCAAGGCTGTTGATACTTAATGTAAACAAGAATGGCGCTAATACGCATCCCTGTCTTACCCTACTAGAACAATTAAAATGATCTGTTATTTTCCCCTCCTGTGTATATCTATCTGCTGCAGTTGTGTTTGAGTGTTGGGCCATTAGAGTGTAATTATAGCCGGATCCACTCCAAGCTCTCCCATGAGTGACCAGAGTTTGCAATGGTTCACTCAATCAAAGGCCGCAGTAAGATCCATAAACGCTAATTACAGCGCCCCTGATTTGACTAATATGTATTTAGCAGCGATAAGATAAAGATTGAGGCATTGGCCTGCAGTAGATTTACCAGGTCGGAGCCCATATTGGGCATCTGTTATAATATGATTGGCCTCTGCTGATTCCGACAGGATGTTTAAAACCACCCGCCCCAGAACCTTCACTGACACATCGATAAGAGATATGGAGCGATAGCAATGGTGGCTGTCCCTATCTCCTTCCTTAAAGATGGGGACAATACTGGTGTGGACCATGATGCTGGCATTACTGATGTTACTGCCGCATTTAGTACCCTCACTAGGAGCGGCGCCCAGACCTCTATGTTACCACGGAAGAGATCAGGAAGGATTCCATCTGGCCCCGGCGCCTTGTTCCTCGAGAGGCCCTCTAGTCCTAATCTCATCTCCTCCAGAGAGAAGGTAATGGGATCAATTCTCTGCTCCGGGATAGAAACCTGCTGTTGCTCTGCTATATGAGGGTGGTTATACAGGCCCTCAAAATAATCCTGCCATTGCTCAGGTAGAATGTTATGGCGTAACCTCGGTTTATTCGAGTCTTTAAAGAATGGATTATTAATGACCCTCCAAAAACGAGAGGAGTCCTTTAACTCAGCTGCCTTTGTTAGCTCCTCCCAGGCTTTCTGCTGCAGTTGGCCCTTTCGTCCCTTAAGGGCTATGTAGAAAGGTGGATACCTGACTATGGTTACCCCAGATTTTTTGCCTTGTGTTTAGCTGGTTTTCGACTTAGTTGGCCTGTTATCCTGCTAATCAGGGCCCCAGGCTATCTGCTCTCTCTATAAAATGGACTCCATGTACCTTAGGTACATACCTAATTGGATGTTGGGTCACCCTTGTGAGTCCCTGTATAGTGTACCATAGGTACCCAGGGCATAGGTGCACCCAAGGCCTACCAGGGGCTGCAGCATATCTTTTGCCACCCCTGGCTGGCCATCCAAACTGACACAACTAGCTGATCACTCAGCTGGGGCAAGGCCGTGTAATCACCCCTTGCTTAGGTATAGTATTTCTATAGCTACCATTATATATAGACACATATGCACCTATAAGTCACTCCTATGGCAGGCCGTAACAATCCTGAAGGCAGAGTGCTTGGTTTTATGTGCGATGAGGCTCTAGCATGAGCTGAGCCTGTCTGCAGCTTTCAGGACCATGTCCTTATAGCTGTTCTATGATATAGCCATACCATATACTCTTAAGTGCATTATAATCCTCGCGGTTGAATGCTAACTTTGGTTTGGCTTTATCAAAACATGTCGTGTAAGGTGTCATACGCTTTGGAATACTACCCCCTCGCCAGTTCTGGTGACGGGGGTAGCATTCCACCCTTCTAGAGGGAGAAGACATGTTGTTCCTACTAATCCCGGTTAAAGTTAACCAGAGCCTCAGCATCACAAAATGGATTCTGCTGCCACAGACACAAGTCTGACCTCCTTCTGCTGGGAGTCCTTCCAGCGAGGGAGGCTTGGACAATAGGTTTCCTGTCTTGGGAGGTGCTAGCACCACCCCAGACAGGCCATAGTGTATTGGGGCAAGGGAGGGCTGAATGAAATGAGACACTGCCTGGGGCACACAAGGTGTCCCATGCATAGTCCGGTTCAAACCGGTGCTGGGGCACTCCAGCCCCAGCTCTGGCGTGAAACTGGACAAAGGGAAAGGGGTGTAACTACCCCCTTCCCTGGTCCCACCCATAGGAGGGACCTAGCAGGTAATCCAGCCCCTAAATTTGGTATATAGGTAGGAGCTGAGTCCCAAGACTTTAGATTTATCCTGACTGAAACTTGAAACGAAACTCTGGACCTTCGACGTTCTATTTGAAGATAGAAGACTGAAGAATCTCCCTTGTGGTCAAGGAGTGACCACCCTGTGCAAGCAGGCACCATCAAGCGATCAACGGTTTGCTTTGTCGACGCTCCCGCCGGAGCCCGAGCACAGAGCCTGACAATACTTCCAGACTTCTAACAGCCCGATCCACAGTCCCAGCAGAGCTGAGACCCGTGGAGGCGACGAGAGACGTGGGACCGGCCATCTTGGAAAGCCAGCAAATTGCTTTCCGTGCAACTTCTGAGGCACCCTCGAAGTTGTGCTTTGGGGATTGAGAAGCCCCAGCCCCGAGCACCAACTGCACTGAAGATCAGCCCTCCACACTCAACGAGTTCTGCGTGGGGTCCTTCTGCTTTTTACTGCTCGACGCGTCTGTCCGGTCACTTGCCCATTGGCTAGTGGCCTCTGTGACGACGAACCTTTGAATTTACACTGCTGGTCTGGTTGCTCTAGACTGGCCCCTGCTTCCCTGAAAAGGAGAAGTACATCAGGCCTTGCTGGTCTGATCCGTAACCCATCTTCGATTCCTGCGTGGGTTGCCTTTGTCAAGGCTTGTTGACTCCAATCCGAAAGCCGACACCGCGGACAGCGAGAGCCTTCATGGGACAGTCCGTATCCAGCTCCTGGTCATCGTCGACACCTCCTGGTCCACGTGGCTGCAGAGACAAGCTTCACAACATCACCTGATTGCTTCACGACATCGCCTGGTTCCTTCCTGGTTCCTTCCTGGTCACTGGTTGGTGACCCAGACTCTGACCCTCTGCTTTCAGGTACTCTTCATCCTCGATCCGCCCTTGGATCCACCCGGACACTTCCCTCCTGGTCTCCTGCAGCATCTTTCTTCAAGGCTCCATAGGATTCAGCGACGAAACCCGACACACTTTGACACCTATGCACCCGTGTCCTGTGGGTGAGGTAACGGGAGTACTTCGGTGCTCCTGTGGGTATTTACTATCCTAGTGACTAACTTTCAAGTAGCTTTTTCCTTGTCCATCCAGAAGTGCCCTAAAAGAACTAGTTTCCAATTATTTTTTTCCCATTCTAACTCTATGGTAACTCGAGTGTGTGTAAAGACACTGCACACGCATCCCGTGGGCCTCCTGCTAACTATCCTTTGGTAGTACAGTGTAGCCCCAGCGATTCCCTAGGCCCTAGGCCTATCCTTTCTTCGTGATGGGGTTCTTATACCACTATTTTAGTATATGGTTTGAAGTGCCCCTAGGGCATTACTGTATTATGTGCAACTTATTGTATGATAATTAAGTATCTTGTTATGTGCTTGTGCCTCTGATCTCATAAAGAGTTCAGAGGATTAATGTAGTAATAAATACATATATATTTTATATATATAACCTGTGTGGTGTCCTTTCATTTGGTATTAAAGGGGTTACATATGGTAAAACAGCTGGCTTCACATGCCCTCTTGAGTTTAGCCTAAGACTGCTTTGTCCATAGGATAGCTGGTCTATAAGGTTGACTTTTCAACCATCACCATAAGGGTTGTTTGGACTGATACAGGGTGCCCACTAGAATAGTGGACATCACATATCAGGCCAACTTCTCACAGTCTAGCTTAAAGGTTTTTCGGCAGGCCGCCACCCATTCTCTGTCTCTCGGGGACTGCTTAAGGGCTGATTTTAAGTCTCTAAGGGCTCAAGAGCAATCCCCATCAAACCATCTTGGTGTGTCCGTACTAGGGGAATGAGCTGGCGCTTTCAGTAAACCATCTAATAAATGTGCATTATCTCTAAAAGGCCTCTACCAATTCTACCCCTTGCACTTCAGTGTCTAGGCATCTCAAAATTGCCTGCTTGTCTGTATTAAAAAGAGAAATGTTAAAAGCGACAATGTCTACATGTGCTTAGCGTAACCACCTACATTGATCAATCACCAAGATCGTGCCCCCAGCTACTCTGTGCGGTGCTGGATGATGTTGCGTGGCTACAAGTGACATTGTCACCAGGTTGTGGTCACTAAATATCATGTAATTAATATTAAAATGGGATATAAACATTCTCAATGTGAGAAACAAAAATAAAATCAATAAATGATAAGCAACCTCTCCCTTTATAAGTCGGGTGCACAGCTCTATCCAGGAGAGTAGCAATCAAGTCAAGCATGTGGGACAGCCCATAGGTGTTCAAGAGGCTACTCAAGTCACGCCCTTCCTGAATGTGCTCCATGTGAGGTCCCTCTCTTGGTGTGCAGGACGACCAATCACAATGAGTCACCCTGAGGTTGGGGCACAGGTGTCAATTAAAATCTCCGGAGAGGATCACATGGGACTGTGCCAGGCCTTTATCATCATGTATTTGCTCCAGTCGTGAATTTATTCATTGAGGCTAGTTGATCCCCGATAATTTGATTTAGTTTATAAAAATTAATTAGGACTAGCCTATACATGTTGTTAAAAACTGTAAGTCCTAGGGCAACATCCGAATCCCATGCCTGCGTCTTCCACCTACTGTGAATTCTCAGAACAATAAACATGATTAGGCCCCTCCTCGCTCTCCCTGAGCTCGACCTTAGTGCTGGGCAGAAAACTGTTTTATAGCCTTCAATAAAGAAGTTATTTATTGTTTCCTACGTTTCCTGGAGACATATTATATGGAAGTCCCTGACGTGATGGAGCCAATGCTCGTTCGTGAACTTACTAGTTAAACTCGCTATATTCCACGAGATTATTTTCGTTGTGGGAACCAGCGGGTGGGACAATAATGGCGGTGATGATAGCCCTCTCTATTCTATCAAAAGCTGACTATGGTCCCTACACTTGTGGGGGGTTTATGTTATATCCCCAAATTGGTTCCCTACCTCCACCCGGCTATACCAACAGGTTCAGGCTGGGTGACTAATTGGGTCTCAGTAACTCTGCCCAGGCCCTCCCCTTCTTGTAGTCTGTCTATGTCGTTCAAATCCCTCCTCTTGATCTATAAAAGGTTGGAACAAATTCAAACCAAATGGTGGCCAACAAAAGAAACCATGGGGTAATGGTTTGATCGCTGATTCTGCTGAGAATAGGTGCGAAGAGGGAGATAGGGGCTTTTGGACCAGCTCAGGATACCTAAATGTGACAATCACACTGCCTCCTGAGAATGCTTTCCTCATCCTGCCAATCCATGATACCCTCCTGGCCATCAAAATATGCCTATACTCTGCAATGTTAAATCCTGCATGCTTACACAGCCAATGAGTCACTTTATTGATTACTTGGGCGGTGGACTCATCATTTAAATTATTGAGTCCTGGTACACCTGTCATGACCACTGTGTAAGGGCAGCTTGCTGGTGGGAAGTCTATAACTGGTAGGTCTTTGGTGTTACGGGCAACTAAAGTCATCCCCCTGAGTGGGTGCTGATGCAATCGTGGATCCCTTTGATGACCCCAATGTGAAAATTTATTAATATGAGAAGCCATCGGCCTGGGCATCATTGACCCTGAATTTGTGACCTGTGCCACAGGCCTTGTTGTACCAGGAGTGGTTTGAAAGACCTGGGGTTTGATGAGCAACTCTACTGGAGGAAATGCTGGGGGGATTGCTTGTTGAACCTATTTGGGCCTCCTGACTGATGATGCACACCCTGACTAGAGGGGGGCAATGAGTTACCGATTTTATCAAGTGTTGCTCTTGTTTCTCCCTATACTTTTATGAATTCATAAAAAAAATAATTCAAAAGACCACAATTTTTTGTTTCAGGGGCCCCCACAGATCAGTCCTTGACACGAGCATGCGGAGCCTTCCCCTTTCTTCACCGGAGTTATTTTCTTTATTGCCTTCTGTTGTTTCTTTGGGGCTGGTGGGCCACTTAGTTCCACACCCTGGGTGATGATCGACCTGGCCTTGTTAAGTATAGTTTGAACAGCAATTGTAGGGGTAGAACTGGTTCCAGGATTGGAGCCTTCTAAGTAAGCATGGGCGAATTTTGCGAATTCGCGATCCGCGAATTTGCGGATTTGCGAATTTGCGATCCGCAAAATTCGTGAATTTGTGCGAATTTGCGGATTTTTTAATTTTTGCGTGTTCGCGGGGCTCTTGGCGTGTTCGCGGGGTGCTTTGCGTGTTCGCGGGGGGGGTTTGTGCGAGACCGCGATGCGCCCTCTGGTTCATCACTGCCACCCTCTCGTTTTTTTTTGTGCCCTTCTGCCCTCTGCCCCACTCGTTTTTGTGCCCTTGTGCCCATTGCCCCACTCATTTTTGTGCCATTCTGCCCTCTGCCCCACTCGTTTTTGTGTCCTTGTGCCCCTTGCCCCACTCGTTTTTGTGCCATTCTGCCCTCTGCCCCACTCGTTGTTGTGCCCTTGTGCCCCTTGCCCCACTCGTTTTTGTGCCATTCTGCCCTCTGCCCCACTCGTTTTTGTGCCCTTGTGCCCCTTGCCCCACTCGTTTTTGTGCCATTCTGCCCTCTGCCCCAATCGTTGTTGTGCCCTTGTGCCCCTTGTCCCACTCGTTTTTGTGCCATTCTGCCCTCTGCCCCACTCGTTGTTGTGCCCTTGTGCCACTTGCCCCACTCGTTTTTGTGCCATTCTGCCCTCTGCCCCACTCGTTGTTGTGCCCTTGTGCCCCTTGCCCCACTCGTTTTTGTGCCATTCTGCCCTCTGCCCCAATCGTTGTTGTGCCCTTGTGCCCCTTGCCCCACTCGTTTTTGTGCCATTTTGCCCTCTGCCCCACTCGTTGTTGTGCCCCTTGCCCCACTCGTTTTTGTGCCATTCTGCCCTCTGCCCCAATCATTGTTGTGCCCTTGTGCCCCTTGCCCCACTCATTGTTGTGCCCTTGTGCCCCTTGCCCCACTCGTTTTTGTGCCATTCTGCCCTCTGCCCCACTCGTTGTTGTGCCCTTGTGCCCCTTGCCCCACTCCTTTTTGTGCCATTCTGCCCTCTGCCCCAATCGTTGTTGTGCCCTTGTGCCCCTTGCCCCACTCGTTTTTGTGCCCTTCTGCCCTCTGCCCCACTCGTTTGTGTGCCCTTGCGCCCCTTGCCCCACTCGTTTTTGTGCCATTCTGCCCTCTGCCCCAATCGTTGTTGTGCCCTTGTGCCCCTTGCCCCACTCGTTTTTGTGCCATTCTGCCCTCTGCCCCACTCGTTGCTGTGCCCTTCTGCCCCACTCTGTGACCTTCTGCCCTCTGCCCCACTCCTGTTTTATTTTAGAATGGCGCCGGCAAGCTGCCAGCGCCATTCTTTAATAGTCACTAAGTTAGCTTCATCAGGAAGCACTAATAGATAAAATAAAGCAGGTGCTCGAGCACCGCATTTTAACTATTAGTGCTTCCTGTTGAAGCTAACTTAGTAACTATTTTAGAATGGTGCTGGCAGCTTGCCAGCGCCGTTCTAAAATAGTTACAAGCTTGGAGCTTGAACTTTTGCCCCCCGGATTCGTTCCGCTCGCGGGTTCGCGGATTTTCGGCAAATTCGCGTGAATTTGCGCATCGCGAATTTACCGAAAATCCGCAAAATCCGCGAGCGGAACGGATTTTGCGCCCATGCTTACTCCTAAGGCATCCACATTCTCGTCCTGGCATTGGCATTGTCCCAGAGAGCCCACTGCTGGTGTTTCAGCCACCTCTGCCATGCAGCCCTCCCTAGATGACATGGCGGCCCCTACTTTTTCTAGGGAGAGGTGCCTCTCCGCCCTGTCTCTCTTTAGTGATTGTTCCAACTGCTTTAACCAAAAACAAGTCAATGGTTCCCTCGGTTAAGTCCTGGGGGGAACACGGGGCGGGCCTTTCCTCTTCCATCTAGTGCCCTTTGAACGATCAACCTAATGGGCCACCTCCTTTAATTCAAGTGTAAAGTGCTTCAGGAAGCTCCGGGCGAGGTTTAATGAGGGATATTACTCACGTAAGCTGAATCAATCATCACTGTTCTGTGGCCCGCCGTAACTCGCTCCGGGGTACTTCCTTGCTCCTCTAACTCCTTCGCTAAGAGGTTTGCCTCAGCCCGGCCTTAAACGGCTGCGGACGGGCGCAGATGCGCCCGTCCTTGGCCCGGGCACGCCTTTGCTGAGGGAGCCCCGCGCTGCTTTATGCGCCTACGGGCACGAAGGGTGCACGTCAGCGCCTCCTGGCGGGGTGTTTGCTGGGGACTAGAATCCCTCAGTGTCAGCAGTGGCGGTAAATGTGCGGTGAATGAGGGATCCTGCGCTGCTTTATGCTACTCCGGGCGCGAAGGGTGCACGTTAGCGCCTCCTGACGCGTGTTTGCTGGGGGCTGGAGTCCCCCGGTGTGAGCAGTGGCAGTGAATGCGCAGTGAATGAGGGCCACAAAGAGGTGGTCAGGACAAAAAGAATTATTCTTAAAACAGTATGAAAATGAATGTTGAGTGGATTACCATTGAATTCCCTGAGTCCCGCCCGGTCACAGGTTTATGTCCGACACCGTATTACAGTACGTATCCCTAAGGGTTACCCGATAACTCCTTGTAACTGGGACGCTTCCGGTCCAGGGAAGGCATGGCTTGGCAGGTCGGGCTGGACTGTTCCCATGAGGCACAGGGTCAGACTGATTTGCATATAGCCATGTCTGAACCGGGGTGGCAGTGTGGGCTAAAGAACGGTGATGGATTAAACCCAGATCTTTTGACTGGGTGTGAGTGTTTGATTGATTCGGATGCTCCGTCCATCACCACCCCCTTTTGTACCACTTTTGGCCACCATAAGTGCGGCAGGGTATGCTCAGACGTGAGTCCCTTGCTCACTTTGCCACTGGATTCAAGCAAGCCGGGCTGAAGACGGCAGGAATGCCAGAAACCGGTCCTCGGAATCTTGTTTCCGGTCCAGGGAAGGCATGGCTTGGCAGTTAGGGCTGGACTGTTCCCATGAGGCACAGGTCAGACTGATTTGCATATAGCCATGTCTGAACTGGGGTGGCAGCGTGGGCTAAAGAACGGTGATGGATTAAACCCAAATCTTTTGACTGGGTGTGAGTGTTTGATTGATTTGGATGCTCCGTCCATCACCACCCCCTTTTGTACCGCTTTTGGCCACCATAAGTGTGGCAGGGTATGCTCAGACATGAGTCCCTTGCTCACTTTGCCACTGGATTCAAGCAAGCCGGGCTGAAGACGGCAGGAATGCCAGAAACCGGTCCTCGGATTCTTGTTTCCGGTACAGGGAAGGCATGGCTTGGCAGTTCGGGCTGGACTGTTCCCATGAGGCACAGGGTCAGACTGATTTGCATATAGCCATGTCTGAACTGGGGTGGCAGTGTGGGCTAAAGAACGGTGATGGATTAAACCCAGATCTTTTGACTGGGTGTGAGTGTTTGATTGATTCGGATGCTCCGTCCATCACCACCCCCTTTTGTACCACTTTTAGCCACCATAAGTGTGGCAGGGTATGCTCAGACGTGAGTCCCTTGCTCACTTTGCCACTGGATTCAAGCAAGCCGGGCTGAAGACGGCAGGAATGCCAGAAACCGGTCCTCGGAAGCTTGTTTCCGGTCCAGGGAAGGCATGGCTTGGCAGTTTGGGCGGGACTGTTCCCATGAGGCACAGGGTCAGACTGATTTGCATATAGCCATGTCTGAACTGGGGTGGCAGTGTGGGCTAAAGAACGGTGATGGATTAAACCCAGATCTTTTGACTGGGTGTGAGTGTTTGATTGATTCGGATACTCCGTCCATCAGCACCCCCTTTTGTACCGCTTTTCGCCACCATAAGTGTGGCAGGGTATGCTCAGACATGAGTCCCTTGCTCACTTTGCCACTGGATTCAAGCAAGCCGGGCTGAAGACGGCAGGAATGCCAGAAACCGGTCCTCGGAAGCTTGTTTCCGGTCCAGGGAAGGCATGGCTTGGCAGTTCGGGCTGGACTGTTCCCATGAGGCACAGGGTCAGACTGATTTGCATATAGCCATGTCTGAACTGGGGTTGTAGTGTTGGCTAAAGAACGGTAACGTATTAAACCCAGATCTTTTGACTGGGTGTGAGTGTTTGATTGATTCGGATGCTCCGTCCATCACCACCCCCTTTTGTACCGCTTCCTTTCCTATCCTATATTTTTATCAAGCAAATCAACACATTCTGGGACTTCTGATCTTGTTTTAGTTTAATTAAACTCACACATGAAAAGCATTATTTGTAAAAGAAAGTACCATACTGGTAAAGCTGTGTATCAGAGATATGGAGTTATCACGTAACTATATATAAGCTAGGAGTGCATAGGGCCCGGACCCCCCAGCATGACCCCCGCCCCAATCTCGTGCAACCCCACAATTAACTAACCAGTCCAGAGTGTCGGTAAAAACGGCCATGTTTAATAACTTCAAAACATTCATAAACATGACAAGATAATTTTTCATAATTCATATTTTAAAAATTCAGATAAACACATTTTTAATATGGACAAGTATCACAACTGTTCATAACCACTGGTTATGCGATAACTACTTACTCCAGCACCAAGGGGCCCTCTGGCTCGCATCTCCTATCTGAGAACCATGCAAGGTGCAACCCACCTGCGTCCTTGAGCAGTGAGCCCCCAGGCCTCGATCCCTGTCCGTCATATCCAGGGGCCCACCCCTCTACCACCAGGCTGCCAAGGAGGCTGGGGTGACCTGGTCCATTGCCTCCCCCGCCAGTGTCCCCATTCTCCCTGCGGAGAGCTTATCATCTCTTCCCTCAGTACTGGCCTCGGAGGATGTAAGCAGGCCTCCCGTTAACCCCCCTGAAAATCAATGTTCCATGGCCTCTTTTCCGCCAGATGCCCTCCTAACCAATCCTAGAACCATTAATCTCAGGGACGGGTGGGTGGGAGATCGAATTGGCCACGCTGGTCCAAGGCCCCAAGCAGGAAGAAAGAGGAAGTGAAGTGGTGTACCTGGGGGCTAAATAGCCCCCCTGGCTCCGCCCCTAGCTATCGTGGTTCCTGGCCGGATGCTCGTCATCTGTGACCCGGGAGCACTTGTCTTGGACCAGTAGCCAACCAGGCTACTGATCCGACCTATGGGGGTGTGGCGGGGATTCGGGGGCCGGGCCCTAAGGGCATGCTCACTGAGATCTCACGCTGTTCATAGGGCCTGGACCCCCCAGCATGACCCCCGCCCCAACCTCGTGCAACCCCACAATCAACTAACCAGTCCAGAGTGTGGGTAAAAACGGCCATGTTTAATACTTTCAAAACATTCATAAACATGACAAGATAATTTTTCACAATTCATATTTTAAAAATTCAGATAAACACATTTTTAATATGTAAAAGTATCATAACTGTTCATAACCATGATGCGATAATGCGATAACTACTTACTCCAGCACCAAGGGGTCCTCTGGCTCGCATCTCCTATCTGAGAACCACGCAAGGCGCAACCCACCTGCGTCCTTGAGCGGTGAGCCCCCATCCCTCGATCCTTGTCCGTCATATCCAGGGTCCCACCCCTCTACCACCAGGCTGCCAAGGAGGCTCATGTGACCTGGCGCCCTTGCCTCCCCACCGGTGTCCCCATCCTCCCTGCGGAGAGCTTACCGTCTCTCCCCTCAGTGCTGGCCTCTGGAGTATGTAAGCAGGCCTCCCGTTACCCCCCCTGCAAATCAAAACTCGTATGTGATGTAGTAAATCCAGTGAAATGTCGACTCACATCTATTTCAGAAATGACACTGTCACCGCCCTCCTCTACTGAAAAGAAACTTGCTACTGGCTGTGTTGATATTCTGGCACTTTGCCAGACATTGTTCATCTCATGACTCCTTAACCAGCCCTCTCTCTGAGTCACAATCTCAGGAAGATCGAGTGTCTCCCTCCCACACTTAGCTGCCACAAAACAGAGGGCCTCTGGTTTAATAAGAATTCTATAGAATCTCCCTACATAATTAAATCTTGTGATTAGACAAGTACTGTCAGAGCCACACATGCAGGTACATGTACACATAGGTGTGTGTGCGCGCACACACACACACAGTACAGGCTGCTTGCGTCCACAGTTACACATCACATGGCACCAGCAAACAGCAGCAGTGTAACCTACAATTACACATAGGACAATTATAAGTTGATTTATTTTAGAAAAATCATTGACAGAGTCACACCTGCGTTAATATCCCATAATGACAGAAAGAAGAAATACTGTGTTAACCATTCTCTAATGCTTATTTTATTTGTTGAGGGAAGCTAAACTTCCTGCAATGGAGTCAGTCCTGTGGATTATGGATAATAATTCACAGTGAAGACCTCTTTTCTGTAACCACTGTCAAACAGTCAATAAAAACAAGCTTACCATTTACTATATGAAGTCACTTGAGATCTGCTGCACGGTTTGCTCCAGAGATCGCCCTCAGTAAAACAAAAGGTAAAGCAGCTGAAGATAGGCAACAATGCCTCGGCGAAGCAGCTATTTGTGAACAATGCATATTTGTGAAGAAGTGCGCTTAAGACCAAGGTTTGGAAGATAACAGAAGCTTTTACTTCAACTGTTTTCCCATTGGTTGCATAATGAGAAGAAGACAGAATCCTCTTTTATTGACTTCTGCATGCTAGAGCAGGATCATCTCTCTTTAGAGCTAGGCTCTCGATCAAATCTGTGCTGGCTTTACTTGTGATAGACTTCAGAAGTGATGATACTATTCGGCTGAAATTTTCAACCAGTGCTTGGTAACAGGTTTTGTTGTAGTGACACTGCTCTTGAAGAAGGCTTCATTAGATGTGGGATAGACTGGAAGGCTATGGCCAATGTCCCGTTTTCTGACTGTGATGCAACTTGTAAAAGCCGCCTGGGTTCTCAACCGCAGGCCATCTGGAACAATATAACCTGCAGAAACCTCATCATGTGCCGCAAAATGTGTCCTGTAGGCAGCTCGTCATGGCGAACTGCAGATAGCAGTTGCCCGTGGCAGTATCAGTGCCTGTTCTGGATGGAATTGTGTTTGTATGGATCAGTTTCTTTGGGATGAACCAAACTAAGATTATATATCTCCCATGCTTCACTTCAGAGACTCTTCCTGCTCCTGTGCGAGGCCCTTCTGGATTCTCACTTTTACCCAGGCCTATTAACTTGAATGTTGAGACCTGAGCATACTTGATCCAGTCTTGAGACTCCCGCTTTGGGATTATGACGACCCCCAGGTGCTTCTTTGGCTGAGGAGAGATCTTCTTGTGAAGGAGGCATGGCTGTGATGTGGACTGGACAGAGCGCCATATTGAAGAAGGAGCATTTCTTTTGCAGGGCTGGGAGCAGTGTGGAAGGTAAATATTGATGTTTTTCTGTAGCACCAAGATGGCCGTTTCTGCCGGCACCTTTAGCCAATGCAAGTTGAAAGTGCCAGACTGGATGGACAGCCACAGGCTCCAGTTGAACAGGAATAATCCTGAGGTGATGGTGGAAGTTGGACAGGGACATCTCCGACCTACACTCTTCTGGCTATGAGCAATAGGGGAGTAGTCCATACACTCAAAAACCTGGGTTAGACCTTTTATCATACTGAAAATATTGAATTCATGTAAACAGTTTATCCCCAATTATGCATACTCTACAGTTTGACTTTGTAAACATCCATGTATACCTTCTAATTTGAATGTGTAAACATCAAAGTATATTATTGTGTTGCAGTTCTTACAAACTTTGTTCATTCTGCCCTAAGGCTCTCTGTCATCCTTATGCCGCACTATATACAACTTTGAAAAATTGGCAATAAAATAACTCTAATGGACAAAATATAATCAATCGCCGAAAACACGAACTTAAATCTTGCCTACAACAACAGTATACCTTTGCGTGAAAGTGACAACCACTTAAATGTTGCCTACAGTAGACATCACTTATCAGTGCCGGATTACCAAATTGGCAAAGTAGGCAGTGGCCTATCGGCTCCACTCCTTTAAGGGGTCCTGAGACAAAGGATCAAGATAATATTGATTTGATCTTTGATCTTAAAAGAAAAATACAATCAAGATTTCTTAAATATTGATTCCAAAAGATAGAAAAAAAATGAATCAACTCAAACAAACGAAAACTTTACATTAAAGACAACATCCCACTTAGAGGAGACAACTCCAAGTGGAAGATGAAACCACAGTGGCCTGAAGCATCCTTTCACACAGGGTGGACACTTCATCCTTTGGCGTAGCCCAACTCGTCCTACTGGTGGCTGCTGCCTCTCAGCGTGCCTACTGCCACGGCAAAGGCAACACCAAAACACACCCGACGCCCCAAGACTCACCTGAACCCCAAACCCTAAATAATAACGAAACAAGAGGGTGTAAAGAATTTATGGCCAATGTGATTCCTTGTGTTCAGCTGTAGCTCATGTTGTTTCTTCTGCCTAGTTCCCGTGGCGCAATGTTTCTGGCAGATGTAAATACATTTCTTATGAAACTATAAGTTGATTTTACAGGTTATATGTCGGTCTTGGATTCTCTGGTGCGGATAAAATGCTAAAATGCAAAAAAAGTATGATGTGTAATGTGAAAGTTAAGTCTTTGTAAAGAAATATAACCCCAACTTTCCCCAAAAAAACGGTTATTGGAGTATTATGCAATTTTTGGGGGGGAAGCGAGGGTGTGTGTCTTGGAAATCCGCAGCCTACATTGCCAGTGCTGCCCTTGCATTGCAGCCCTCCCCCCATGCCCCACCCCTTCAGGGAGCCACTACTAAGCTGAAGTAATTTGCATATATGTGAAGGAAGTGGGGGTGCCACTGCCTTCACCTCACAAACACGGAGTGCTGTTGGCGTTGAAGGAGGGGGGGAGCCTACAAGGCAAACAGTGAAAAATGGGAAAGGCAGAATAAGAACGGAACGCCCCATACACGTGTCCAAATTACTTGGTGGGCCTTGTATTTTATTTATATACAAAATAAACAGCTTTCTCCATTGAGGGTCGTGACGAGGACACTGTCGGAACCTGCTGGGAAGCTAGAACATTCCGGAAGGTGCAAATTGAAACCGCCTCCTCGATGCAACAGTGAACGCTTCTTCAGGATTTATTTCACACATCTGAGGTCGCCTGGAGGTTAGCTGCGTTTTCTGTCGAAATGTGTTTTTTTGTGTGTTAAGTGAAAAAAGCAGCTATCACTTTCAGCGCTGGAAGTCTCACTTCCCCTGCAAGCCCATTTATCAGCGGCCTTGGTTTTGGCCCAGGGATATTTAAAATTCGACCCGTAGTGGATGTTGCGGAATGGCCATACCGGGAATTTCAGGCAATCCGAGGTAAGAGCACGGCGAGGGCCCCGGTTTCTGTTGGTGCAGCGGGTGCAGTGGCACCGGGACCCAGAGGCCTGAGGGGCTTCCTGAACCTATTGATGCATTTTGTAATTTAAACAGTAGCCGATGTGCCCATTTCCCACCTCACACTACAAACTGGCTACGCTGCTGAGCACAGCATGTCAATCAATCGTCACTGCGCAGGGCATCCTTGCTTTGTCGTACCATCCTGGCTTGTGAGTGGCTCAGCCCCAGCATATAAGCCTCTCGGCCCATTAACCCCAGACTCCCGCTGTATGGCCCTGAACAGATGCACACTCCCCAGGGGCTCCCAATTAGCAGACAGCATGGGCGTCATATACTTGTCCAGCGATTTCACACCGTTTAACCCGTGCACTGCCTTCTTGACCTTTGGACATCGCAGCAGCGGGCAGCGCTGCCAGCTTCGGGAGCCGCCCAACCGTGAGAGCTCCAGAGATGACATGGATGCCAGGGGCCCAGCCATGCAGCTCCGAGGATGCCACAGGCCCAGCCAAGCACCTGCAGAGTTGGCAGAGGCCAAGGCACGAGGATGGAAGGGAGCCAACCAGACAGCTTTAGAAATACCAGGTACCTAGTCATGTGGCTGCAGGGATGTGATGGCCTCAGTCAGGTGGCTACAGATGCCAGATGTTCAGTGAGGCAGGTACAGATAGGTCGGAGATGTATCCAGGCAGTGAAAGAGATGGTAGAGGCCATGCTGTGCTACCGCAATGATGCGGGAAACCAGCCAAGCAGAGCTTTTGATTCAAAGCCCCTGCATTGCAGCTACAGAGGTCCAAACACACAGCATGAGAGACACAGGGGTCTGCCCACGCGCTGCTGATAATCCATTGCCCCAGTCATGCAGCTACAGATGTCACAGCCTCCTCCATGCCGCAGCAAAGATGCAAGGTCCCAGCCCTGCAAAGGTTGGCATCCAGCGCCCAACCATAGAGCTACAGAGGTGACAAGGGTCCCACCATGCCGGAGGAGGGATGCAGGGGCCCAGCCCTGTAAATGCTGCCATCCAAAGCTCAAGCATAGAGCTATATAGGTGAAAAGGGTCCCACCATGCTGCAGGACGGATGCAGGGGCCCAGCCAAACTAGATGCTGAGATCCAGAGGAACAGCAATGCAGCTACAGAGGGTAAACCATGCAACGAGAGAGATTCAGGGTCCTAGTCAGGGGCGTAACAAAGGCCCCCGCGGTGCAGGGGGCCCTGAGCTCCAGGGTGCCCCTTCAGCCCAGTACCCTGTCAGCAGAGCTCCTGAGTGTGGTCAGAGGGGCCCCCCTTCATGCACTTTGCAGCTGGGCCCCCTCAAGTTTTGTTACGCCACTGGACCTAGTCACGCAGTTGCTGATACCAAAAGCCCCAGCCGTGCAGCTACATATGTGCCAGTGCCCGCCATGCTGCAGGAGAGATGCAGGGCACTAGCCAAGCAGATACTGACACCCAAAGCCCCAGCAGTGTAGTCAGTTTACAGAGGCCTGCCATGCAGTGAAAGAGATGCAGCAGCCTAGACCTGCAGCTGATAACATCCAGCGCCCTAGCCAGGCAGCTGTAGAGGTGCCAAGGCCCCTACCATACAGCTGTATAGATGCAGGGCCCAGCCAAGTGGAAGCTGAGAACCAAAGCCCCAGCAATGCAGCTACAGAGGTGCTGGAGAACTACCCACGCAGCAGGATGGATAGAAGAGCCTAGTTATGCAGCGGCTGATATTCAAGGCACCAGACTAGGAGCCCCACAGCCACTGCAAAATTGCAACCGTACTTCTGTGTTTATGGTGTACCTCGAATCCTAGGGCCAGATGTAGGTATCCAAATACCGGTCTGTAACGGCCGAAAATACCGATTTTCGTCCGTTACCAACCGGTATTTGGATACCGAGATGTAGGTCAGCTTAAAATGCAGATTCAGTAATTTTACCGAATCGGTAAAATTACTGATTCGGTAAAATTACCGAATCTGTATTTTAAGATGTAGGTGGTACTGTGAACAGTGTCACAGGGCTTTATGGATTCGTTATTTACCACCAACTATTAGTTGGTGGTAAATAACGAATACCTGTGTATATTCAAATCTGTGCATGTACACCTGTGCCATGTGGCACACATACACGCCCCAATCAGGGGTGCAACAGGGTGTCAAAGTGACACCCTGCCACCCTTGAATTTTTCTGTATTTACCGAATCGGTAATTACCGATTCGGTAATTGACATTCATTCCTATGGGCCTCCAGGCCCATAGGAATCAATGGCAAATACCGAATTGGTAAATACCGAATCTTACCGATTCGGTATTTTTTACAGAATTTTTATCTACATTGCAATTACCGATTCGAAAATACCGAATCGGTAAAATTCGGTATTTTCGAATCGGTAATTGTAAATTATCTACATCTAGCCCCAAGTTTCCAAAATCTTTTCACCCTACCTGTGGCTACGTAAAAGCCAAGTCCACAGTCCTGTGGCAGTGGGTATACTGGTTCTGAGTTAGTGACCTTAGCCATGAGGCAAGTCAAACTTGCCACATGGCTTTTACATAACTAAACGCTGTACATAAAAACAAAACCAGAAAATGAACAGCTAGATTCAACACATGCATACCACTCGGCCACAGGTCAAAGGGCAACAGGCGTAAATCACACGCACCCTCCCAACGCCTGGGGCACATTACAGTATTGTGTTCCTAGGATATGAACAATGACAGGTGAGTGCCGGGTGCAGACAATGGACACCTCTTAAGTGGTATGTATCACTGGCTTCCGGAAGAAACATTTTTCATGACAGGTGTTATCTGTGAAAAGTAAATGGAGGGTGGGGCACTTCAACTTGTAGGGCTTGTCTACACCTTCTCTGAAGCCTCGCCCTAACTGTCACAAACGTTTAGTTTATCCTGCCATCACATTCTATGCACCCTGCTGCTGTACACAGATGTCACTGACTAAACACTTACGGGCATATTTACTACTATGTGGCACAGTGCGGCGCTGCAAGAAATTTAGCGATATTTACACAGGCAAATACCTCTGAAACCATAAATGAGACTTTACTTCTGCCACAGTAGTCCTTTTTATTAGGTGGAAGCCTGCGTTGCAGCGCATGCGCTGTCGCAGGCGAAAGTTCTTGTTAGCAAGAAGGGGCATGAAACCACGCCCCTTCTTCCATTGGCCGGCCTCGCAAAATGGAGGCCTGCCACTGGACAAAGCCCGTGTTCGGATAATTTGTCCGGCTGTGATCCCGCCTCTCGAGGACTGGGTGACGTGACTTACGGTGTGGCAAGCGTATTTTCTAAAATATCGGCATGGCAACCATGAGTCAGGTCACCAGTCCGGGAGGGGCGGGATTCATTATCGCGTTTCCGGCTATTCTTTTTTGCATTTTTGCAGTCATTCCTGCGCGTTACTCGGCGGTGGAGGAGGTAGGGGAGAGGCGGTGCTGGTTATTGTTTCCTCCCTGGTGGCTGTGATTTAAATGTAGCACGGCATGTGCTTTGATTGTTTCCTGCCTCGCATTATCACGAATTTAGAAGGTTTATTTTAATTTTCCTTCTGATGCTTAAGACTCCTGAATGTTTAAATGCATCAACAACACTTCCTCCGCCCACCCCCCTCCCCTGTCCTTTCTACGTGACCTCGTCCCGTCCACTGGGCATTGCAGATTTTTCCTTTCTTTCATGACCACTAGCCAGCGATTGAATTGTTTCCTTTGCTCAATGCTTTTTAAGAGTCCCCTTTTACCAAATAAATGTTGCACTCTCTAACATAGCCCTCTGTTGAGCTGTGGTTTTGTAAATGTTGTTCTATACTTTAACCAACATTATATGACGTAATATAACCCCAAGCTCCTCTGTGCAATGCTTGAAAGACGGGTTTATGCTACATAAAGACCTCTAATTAAAACTACAAAACGTCGACCATGCCTGCATTTTTTTTAAGCAGAAGCCCTGTGTATAAAAGTAAGGCACTCGCCCGCTTCTTCCAATCTCAAAATTGCTTTGTCAGTACGGCCGGGTGCTTTCCGGCAGCTGCGCTTTATATTTAATTAAGATGGAGGAAGCGAGCGAGTGCCTTACTGTACTTTTGTGGGCAACATCTCGACTTTCACTGCCTATGTGTTTAATAACACGATCAGGCTGAAGGCATTAGGTCCTGCAGCAGGGGTTTCTCGTGTCACTGGCGGTACTTGTGTGTGTATGAATGAATGTAAGTATGCCTCGTGAAAAGAAGGGATGCTGAAAAGGACTCTTAAACAGACTAAATTGAGCAGGGACCCCAGTCTTACATGTTGGTCAGCGGGCTGCACAGGTAATGCGTTGGCTCATTGGCACTTTTTTTCGATAAGCTCCACGTTTTTGATTGAATGGAGTACTGTAGGTGAGGTTCTGTGAATTCTGAACCCGTGTGTTCCATTTTGTGTATGGCAGCCATTTTGTGGTTGCCCTTACATAGGCCATGATTGTGGCTGAAACAAGTCTTTTAAGGACATGTAGACCTTAGCTTGAGTTTGTGCTGACTCCTGTTTGACCTGAGTGAACTGACCCTGTTGCCTGAAGCTGACCTTGTTAAACCAGTTCCTGCCCTTTAGCTGATCAAGATTGAGGATCAAAGCACAGGACATTGTAGAGTTTGGTATGCACACACACACCCCTTATCTGTTTTCTGTTCCTTCATTTATGGTCTGTTTATGATATGGGTTGTGGTCCTTTTATTATGGGTTTGTCCGGCTTGTGTAAGAAGGAATGTTAGGCATTTTGCATGCTTGCAAAAGCAAGGACTGCCCCTTACTTTTATGCTGAGTTTTGTAACCTGAACATATATCTAAGGCCTTTGTTCTCTGTATTCCTCAGACTACCTCATTCAGTTGCTACGGCTTCTGTGTGACGTGGCCTCACTTATTAAATTTAATAAAGATGTCTTTTCATATTTTCAGCTTCTGTGCCAAGTTCTTTTTATTAGTAAGTATTCCCCGAGAATGAAGATTACAGTTCTTCAAATGGCGCAGCCAACGTGGGCTTCATCAGAGAAGTGACTTTCTGTGGGAGTGATCTGGTCAGAGGACTGAAATCTACTGAGGAGGACAGAACAGGATTCTACTAAGGAGGTACTCTGTGCACAAGGATTCTGGAGATTCTTTGATTCTGCAGCCCAGTATATTTCTGATCTTCCTGATTTTGATCCTCCACATGATGTCACTCCTGACTGAGAACCTTTTTGGCGTGAGTATTCTAAAAAAGACCGTTAGGTCATTGTGGAAAGGTCACGGTCCCTACCTCAGTGGGAAACCTCCTCGCGCGGGGTCCGACGTGTCTAACCCCGAATGCACCTTGTTCTCTTTCCCCAGGATTTCTCCCCTCTCTCATCCTCTGCAGGTACGACAGGATCCAATCACGACAAACGAGTTACCGGAAGCAGTTCTCCATGACCCCGGAAGTCCCACCCCCAGCTACGACCCGGAAGACAGAAAAGCCGACGGTCCACAGGAGACGAAGTTCCCACCAGCGGACTCGAGGCAGGAGACAGCAAGGAAGGAACCGGAGCGGAGAGCGAGCAACGAGGAGTCGAAGAGTCGAGTAGAGGGAGAGGAGGAGGACGCCAACGGCGACGTGTGGTCTGAGGACTGCTGGAGTCCTCAGGAGGTGGCTGGAGAGCGGCCGCGACTCACCAGGGAGTTGCGGCGGGCCACGTGAGTAACCGTCAACCTTCTCCGTGTGTCCCTTGTAAATATAGTTGTAATTATTGTATAAAGCTTCACTACCCTGAGCACCATAGCACTGTATATAGATAAATAGTTCCCCTTTCACCCCCTCGAACACCCTACTCACCCCTTCCCTCTATCGTCTGTCTCTTCCACCTCCCCGTCCGCCCCTTCCTCACCTTCGCACTTTCAGTAACCCCCCACATCCCGGTGAAGGTGGTAGTATACGTTAATACACGAGAATCAAGGACTAACGGCCCTGCACTTTCTCTCTTCCCAAACCTCCGAGGCCCATCGGTGTAGTCCACGGGACCAGACGACCCAGCCCTGCAGAGGGAGAGAGCACACCGCCCTGACGACCACAGCCCAGCAGCGGGAAGCGGCCCACTGTACTTTCCTGTTCGACGTGCTATACAATCCGGATACCGTCGTGGATACAGAGTCCCCCATTCCAGAGACTGCATATCACCTCCTGTACTCGGCAACAATAAAAACAGCTAGCCATAGCGCACTATATCTGGCCTCCCCGCTTGTTATTCCGGTCCGCTGAAGCCCACACACCACAGGTGGTGTCAGAAGTGGGATCCCCCGGAGGCATGGAGGCCGCTGTCAAGAAACTGGCTGAATGCCAGGAACAACTGGGACAAATGATGGAACGGTTTATGAAAACTGCTGAGGATGACCGCGGCCAACTGCATGACGTTTTGAAGGGACAAGGCACGGCACAAGACCAGGCCCTTGGAAAACTCACGGAGGCCATGGGACAGCAGAGACCCGTGGCTCCCCTACCGTCTGTGGTCCTGCAGAAATATGTGATGGGTGAAGATCCCGACTTCTTTTTCACGAACTTTGAACGGCTGGCCCAGGCAGCGAATTGGCCTGTCGATCGCTGGGGACACTACTTGGGACCTCTGTTGACCGGTGAATTACAGTCAGCCTACCAACAGGCCAACATACAAGGGCAGACCCCGTACGCTGACATTAAGGCCTGCATCCTAGAGCGCTTAGGGATAGACGAGGACTCCTACAGGATCCGCCTACGACAAGTCCGAGAGGGACCACAAAAAACACCGCGGGCCCTATCCTACCGTATTCAGGACTTAACAACCCGTTGGTTGAAACCCGCTACTTCCACCAAAGAGGAAATAGTGGCCAAGATTAATCTCGAACAATTCCTCGCTTCCCTTCATCCGGCAACCCAAAAATGGGTATGACAACACGCCCGCTTAACACTGGACACGGCAATAGAAATTGCCAGCGCCTACAGTAAAGCCCAAGAAGTACAGAAAGTAAAAGACGAACACCTCCTTCGGGGGCCACACAGCAGTCACCTCCGCTCCCAAAGAACCCCAGTCCCCAGAAGACCGGACCCAGTCCCTTTTGTACCCTATCCTGTAATGCCTAAACCAAACCCACCCGGACCTCAATGTTATCATTGTGGTGGTTTTGGTCATATCGCTCGTCATTGTCCTCAAAAGGAAGAACCAATGGAAGAGGGTGTATCCCGGAGCTATGTGTGCCTTACGTCGGAAGCATCTCCCCCACCATTCTGGTGTCCGGTAAAAATCAACGACCATCCCTTGATGGCGCTAGCTGACACCGGGTGTAGACACAGCGTCCTACGTCCCCAGGACATGCCGAATTCTGTTGGACCTATCACCGGTTCTGTGGCCATCAAATGTGTGCATGGAGACACCAAAACCTACCCCACAGCCCGAGTGAAAGTACAGAATACTACCGATCGAGGAAGTCTGCTGAATGTGGGACTGATACCCAACCTGCCGGAACAAGCAATATTGGGTAGCGATTATAGTGGTCTCCCCCTCCTGCTGCACGATACTACCTGCTCCCTGGAAAAATGGTGGAAGGAAGCCCCATTTGCGCAAAACCAAACCTTGAGCCTTTCCTCGCCTAAACCAGTCAAATCGAAAAACCAAAAGAAAAAGGAAAGAAGAGGGTACGTTGGAGCATACCCCGTCCAAGAAGCACTGCATCCCTGGGAAACAGATCGCAAATTTCGAGCAGCACAACAGGAAGATCCCGTGCTTCAGGATGCCTGGGAACGGGCCCAAGACAACGAGGACCCACCACATGTAGGTCCCTACTTCTTCCGTTCGAGAGGATTGTTATACCGGAAGGCTGGGCCACAACAAAACCCACAACTGATCATCCCCGGTCCGTTCCGGGACAAAGTGTTGTTCTTGGCCCATAGCCATCTCTTGGGCGGCCATTTCGGTGAAGAAAAGACAGGACAAGCAATCCTCGAAAAGTTCTACTGGCCTGGAGTATATAGCCAAATCAAACGGTACTGTAAAGAATGTTCCATTTGCCAAAGGAACAGCCGCTACCGACCCCCTAAGGTACCCCTCCGTCCTCTTCCCCTCATTGACGTCCCCTTCAGTCGAGTAGGGATGGACCTTATAGGTCCGATGTTGCCTTCTAGGAGCGGCTGTAGATACGCTTTAGTCGTGGTGGACTATGCTACGCGCTTTCCTGAGGCTGTCGCCCTAAAACAACCCACCACCCAAAACATAGCGAAAGCGTTGGTATCTATCTTTGCCCGTGTTGGGTTTCCCCGGGAGATCTTAACGGATCAAGGGACCCCTTTTGTATCCGCCTTAATGCGCCAGGTATGCTCTCAGTTGGGCATTAAGCAAATAAGAACTTCCGCGTACCACCCACAAACCGATGGTTTAGTGGAACGCTACAACGCCACGTTGAAAGCCACCCTTAAAAAATTGTTGGGGTTGGAAAGCAAGAGGTGGGAAGAGATGTTACCTCTGGCTCTCTTCGCCATCCGGTGTAAAACCCAAAGTAGCACCGGTTACTCGCCGTACGAGCTGTTATATGGGAGGCCTCCACGAACATTGTTGGATATGGCTCGCGAAGCCTGGGAAGCAGAACCTGATCGTACCCGACCCTTGCCCGAGTATGTCGACAATCTCAAAACACACCTTGTCCAGATTAGAGACATTGTACGACAGAACCTGGAAAACGCCCAAACTACACAAAAACAACAGTATGACAAGGGAGCCAAGAGTCGCTCCTTTGCCACCGGGGATTTGGTGCTATTGCTCCTGCCATCCTCAGATCACAAACTCCTAGGTCAGTGGCAGGGTCCATTCTCCGTCATCAGACAGGTGACTCCTGTTACATATGAAATAGAGACCGACCCTACTCGAGGGGTCCGCCAGATATACCATATCAACCTCCTAAAGAAATGGGAGGGTCCCCGCCCCGTCTTATCCGGTGTCCAAGTAGTTCCCACGCTACCCTTTGAGGGTTGCCTAGACCCGGACTTACCTCTCGAATTAAAACAGGATCTGAGACGAGTGTTGTCACCTGTACGGAATGTCTTCTCCTCCCTTCCTGGACACACAAACCTAGTGAAACATGCCATTAAGACCGATCCCGGGGTCACAGTAAGACAACGGCCTTATCGTGTCCCGGAGGCCCGCCGAGCCATCATAAAAAAAGAGACAGAACAAATGATGCAAATGGGTATTATCGAGCCGTCGGTCAGTAGTTGGAACTCACCGATAGTCTTGGTCCCCAAACCCGACGGCTCGGTTCGTTTTTGCATAGACTTTCGTGAAGTAAATAAGGTCTCCCGATTTGATGCCTATCCCCTCCCGCGTGTGGACGAAATGGTGGAACGGATAGGTTCAGCAAAGTACATAAGCACTCTTGATTTATGCAAGGGATACTGGCAAATACCCCTGAAAGAGGACGATAAAAGAAAGACAGCCTTCTCTACACCTGACGGCCTGTTTCAGTTCCGGGTAATGCCTTTTGGACTCCACGGAGCCCCAGCAACCTTTCAGAGGGCCATGAACCAGGTCCTGCAGCCTCATCCCAAATATGCGGGGGCATATTAGACAACATAGTGATACATAGTGAGACATGGGAACAACATAGGGGCCATCTCCAGGCGGTTGTGTCCTCTCTGGGAAACAGCGGCTTCACCATTAACCCAGCCAAGACGACACTGGCCGCTCAAAGCGTCAAATATCTGGGTTATCTCTTGGGCGAAGGCCTTATCCGTCCCCAAGACAACTAAATAAAGGCCATTCAGTCCTTCCCGTTCCCGAAAACCAAGAAAGAGCTCAGGGCCTTCCTGGGGCTTCTGGGCTACTACAGACGGTTCATTCCCAACTTTTCACAAACGGCTGTTCCCCTGACTGATTTACTAAAGAAGACCACCAAAACAGAGGAAGAACTACGCCATCCCTCCTTCCCTTTGCTACAAGCTTTTGAACAACTGAAAAAGGCCCTGGTGTCCAGACCCGTCCTTGTTAGCCCAGACTATAGCCAGCCTTTCATCCTACAAACGGATGCATCCGACCAAGGGTTGGGGGCCGTCTTGTCCCAAAGAGACCCACAAGGGAACGAAAGACCTATATTGTACCTAAGCCGAAAGCTATATCCAAGGGAATTGAACTATGCCTGTGTCGAGAAAGAGGCCCTAGCGATAAAATGGGCAGTAGACAGTCTCCGCTATTACCTCGAGGGGCGAGAATTTGTTTTATACACGGACCAAGCCCCCCTGGAATGGATGGCCCGCAATCGGGGCCACAATGATCGCGTCCTCAGATGGTTCCTTTCCCTTCAACCATACAGGTTCAGAACCGAACATAGGAAAGGGGCAGAACAGGGTAACGCTGATTACCTCTCCCGCTTCCCTGTCTCTACTACCCCTACCCCTACAGCCCCTACAAGAAAGACAGCTAGGGAAAGGGGATGTGGAAAGGTCACGGTCCCTACCTCAGCGGGGAAACCTCCTCGCGCGGGGTCCGACGTGTCTAACCCCAAATGCACCTTGTTCCCTCTCCCCAGGATTTCTCCCCTCTCTCATCCTCTGCAGGTACGACAGGATCCAATCACGACAAACGAGATACCGGAAGCAGTTCTCCATGACCCCGGAAGTCCCACCCCCAGCTACGACCCGGAAGACAGAAAAGCCGACGGTCCACAGGAGACGAAGTTCCCACCAGCGGGCTCGTGGCAGGAGACAGCAAGGAAGGAACCGGAGCGGAGAGCGAGCAACGAGGAGTCGGAGAGTCGAGTAGAGGGAGAGGAGGAGGACGGCGACGGCGACGTGTGGTCTGAGGACTGCTGGAGTCCTCAGGAGGTGGCTGGAGAGCGGCCGCGACTCACCAGGGAGTTGCGGCGGGCCACGTGAGTAACCGTCAACCTTCTCCGTGTGTCCCTTGTAAATATAGTTGTAATTATTGTATAAAGCTTCACTACCCTGAGCACCATAGCACTGTATATAGATAAATAGTTCCCCTTTCACCCCCTCGAACACCCTACTCACCCCTTCCCTCTATCGTCTGTCTCTTCCACCTCCCCGTCCGCCCCTTCCTCACCTTCGCACTTTCAGTAACCCCCCACATCCCGGTGAAGGTGGTAGTATACGTTAATACACGAGACTCAAGGACTAACGGCCCTGCACTTTCTCTCTTCCCAAACCTCCGAGGCCCATCGGTGTAGTCCACGGGACCAGACGACCCAGCCCAGCAGAGGGAGAGAGCACACCGCCCTGACGACCACAGCCCAGCAGTGGGAAGCGGCCCACTGTACTTTCCTGTTCGACGTGCTATACAATCCGGATACCGTCGTGGATACAGAGTCCCCCATTCCAGAGACTGCATATCACCTCCTGTACTCGGCAACAATAAAAACAGCTAGCCATAGCGCACTATATCTGGCCTCCCCGCTTGTTATTCCGGTCCGCTGAAGCCCACACACCACAGTCATGTAGAACTTGACAGTTAGAATTTGGATAACCTTTTGATTAGTAAAAATAAGAAGTACAAGTGGGTCGCTCCCACGACTTTGTTTGGTTTCTTGGTTTTGATTTGGTTATTGCAATTACCAAAGCCGAGGGGTTTGGTTTCTTGGTTTTTGATTTGGTTATTGCAAATTACCAAAGCCGAGGGGCTCGTATATTTGCGAGTGTATTGGTAGAGATAACCCCTTGAAGTTTGAAGCTAGATTAGTGAGCTATAAGATGCCCAATCTTATCAAATTTGGGACTGTTGCTTTGGAACTTTGGAATTTGTGTTTGCCAACTTTTGATTTGTATAGGTTTGGATATGCGAATTGCAATTTGTGTAGGCAGGTAATGAGGAGATATTTCTCCATTTGGTTTAGTTGAACGGTGCACGTACGAAAAGTACCTTAAGCACCACTTTGATTATAATACTTGCGTATTCCGCAGTATTTTTGGGCATGCCTGTTCTCAAGCTCACATGGAAAAATGTGTTGCTTTTTTGGAAGGTACCATAGTGTGATGTGAAGTAAATTAGCCGGCCCCCCTAAAGGGAATATCTAAATAGGTTTAGATTTACAAACATATTTCTTCCTTGGTGATTTTGTATCCCCAGGGAATTAAAATATGACATAATACATATAAGGATCCTTTGTTCTGCGCAATGTTATGAAGGAAGATATGCAGAGCGATTTTGTTTGGTGTTCTGCTAGCCAAAGCTAGTGAATTGAGTGTATTTTCGCTTCTTGGACATACATCAGTCTGTTGGGCTGTTTTTTTTTTGCAGTCTTTTTGAAACACAATTGAGAAGCGTTTCTTGTAAATATGACTTACAACTAGTATTTACAAATGGTTTGGTTTAAGTACAGTCTGTGGGCTGTCCTTGGTTTCTGTCCTGAGTATTGATTTGTGGGTTAAATGTGTGTTTAAATGTCTATGTGGGTTTCCCATTAGTGCAACTTCTGTAAGTACATAGCGATGGCGCTATTCACGAGATGCATGGCTAAAGCGCGCTGTATTGTGTGTCCTGAGTGTTTTGACCCCTTTCTGTTTATGTCTGAAATGAGCTCAATGTCTGTTCGTGGTTTTTCTTGATGTTTTCAGTCTATTAAGCAACATTTTGTAAGCATATTTTTGGGTCTGTTGCTAAATAAAATTGTCCTTTTTAGAAAGAAACAAATGGCGCAAACATTTTGTCATGTTTCAAGTTAGGCGTCTGTGCTTGGGCTTATAAATGAATGCGTCTAAAAATGATAGGCAAGGGATGCAGCTTGCTCTTATATGTGGAATTATCTATACTACTATTATAAAGGAAGAACTTTGAACCTTTGAGGCGGGTAAACTCGGGAACCACAGCGCCAATCCACACACCCGATACATTGTTGTAATCGCCAGGGTGTGCAGATGGACATAGGCTATATAAACTTAATAAATATACGTTATTTAAAAAATTTACTGGGAAAAAAGTAGTCCCTTGGAAAAAGCGCCGGCCGCGACGGGCGTGCCCGACGTGAGGAGCGCGGGGAGGAGCGGCGTCCAGGAGCGCGAGGAGGACCGGCGGACATGGCGCGGGGAGGAGCGGTGAGGAGCGGCGGACAGGCGGTGAGGAGCGGCGGACAGACGGTGAGGAGCGGCGGACAGGCGGGGAGGAGCAGTGAGCGGCGGATGAGGTAGGTTATTTATTTATTTATTTAGGAGCGGTGATCGGCGGAAAAATGAAGGAAAAATGAAAATCGTGAGCAAGAGGAAACAAAAGGAGCATTACAAAAGTGAGCCAAACGGTGCATTACTGGAGGAAAAAGTTATGTGTGCAGGTTAAAAAAGCGTACATCGTGAGCAAGAGGAAGCGGAAAAAGTTACGTGTGCAGGTTACAGAAGCGTACATCGTGAGCAAGAGGAAGCAAACGGAGCATTACAAAAGTGAGCCAAACAGTGCATTACGGGAGGAAAAAGTTACGTGTGCAGGTTACAAAAACGTAGAAAGTAAACAGAGAGGTATAGGAGGAAAAAGTAACGTGTGCAGGTAGCAAGAGGAAGCAAACGGAGCATTAAAAAAGTGAGCCAAACGGTGCATTACAGGAGGAAAAAGTTACGTGTGCAGGTTACAAAAGCGTACAAAGTAAACATAGAGGTATAATACTGCAATATATGGAGGAAGGCTCCGGGGGACCCACGGACAACGTCGGGGCAGGTGGGGGCCCTGAAGCCTAATTGCTCCTGGACAACGTCGGGACGGGCTGCTAGTCAAAAATAATTGGGTTTATTAAAACAAATTATTAATTATGAAAAATAATTATTAAAAATAAGTGCTACAAAATTCGTTTTTTACTATTCATGAAGCTTAATGCTCATACTATGATATCCTAGCATTAAAATTTAATTTAAGTTGTGCTGTACCGCATAATGAGAACATTAGCATATGGAATTTCACTTAGCGCAGGCGTACAAAACTAATTTTTCTAAAGATTTACATGGGATATGTCTGATTAAAAATCTCTGTAATTTGTAAAGAACATTCTGAGGATGATTAATATGTATCACAAGTATAGGATATTTATTTTTAAGTGCCCCAAACATCAAAGTCGAATTTGGGTAAAATAGACCATTTAAAACAGCATTCTTGCCATTTATGATAGCTTTAAAGTGCTTTAGGCTTCAATAAATGCATACATTTAGGTGTAATACAAATTTGCAGACTGTCCCCATTTGGGGTTTGCTTTTAAATGGCCCAGTGAGATTCATTTAATGTTGCTGAAATGAGTACCATTGCATAGGGGAATAGCAAACATCTGTTCTAAAGATGGTATGTTATGTTATTATGTTTTGCGAATTAGTCACAGTAACTGTTTTAATGATCTAAGTATAGAAATAAATTGTAGCCCCTAACAGGAGTAATATATATATCATGTGTTTTAAATAGGGTTGGTTATTGCAGGTAAGAAAGAGTTGGGAAGTTTTTTTTTTTTTTTCCAGCCTTAAGAGTGAGGAAGAGATAGAGGGCTGAGGAGCCCACAAGGCAGATTTTGACCTTAAGGTCAGTAAGGTGGGAGTTAGGAGTAAGTGTAAACAGATGGAGAAATGATTGCTTGGAAAAGCAGGGCCTCGAAGGGTGTTGGCGCACGGGACACGCAGAGTGTCAGTGAAAGAATTTTACTTTTGGAAAGTTAAAAGGGCTTCATGTTGCAAGCTGACTGACAAGATGGTAACAGTTAAGTAATGGAATTTTTTTGTGTCTGTTAATGTGTATCATGTTTTGTCTTCTGATTAAAAGTTATAATTGATGTCTGTTTGTCATGAGAAATGTCTCTCTTTTGTGTGTTGTGTATTTTTTCTTTTTGCTTCTGCTCACAGATCATTCATGGATTGTTCTGGGTGATTTTAAGGCTGACAAGACACGTGAGTTTGGTTGGTTGAAAAGAGATGTGTTTTTGCGTAATTTCTTTGTAAGGAAATGTTTGTGCATTTTACATATTCTTGCATTTTATCCTTTTATGAATTGTTCCTGCTGGTCCTGTGTGTCAGAAGTGACACACAGTAAGTTGCATTTGACAGCCAAATCTCCACTACCTGGTGATTTGCTGTCAAAAGGAGGGTGAGGATTTTAAACCTGACAAATTAAGCAGGCCCGAATATTGTTAGTACATGACCTGGTGTTGTGCGTCACCGCTCATTTATATATGCTATTGTTTTGTCTATGCTTTTTGTGCTTGATATACAGTGAGTATATCTGATGGCTTGACATGTCCCTTTTGTGCTTTTTTTTTGCATGTTTTTGTTTTATGTTGCTGCTTATAATACTATTACAAGTTTACCTGTGTTGTGAAGGGATATACATGACGATGTGTATCCTGCAAACAGTTGGGTAGATTTGCTTTGACACTACATTTCACAGAAAAACAGACAACACTCCATCAGTGTATGTCAAATTTGGCTTTAATGGTATTTGAAGGAAAATAAAAAAGAGATATACAGAACCAAAGTGTGTCACATGCTGTTAGTCACGTACTGCCCCTCCCCTTAAGGAACAGGCAGCCCTAAAATTATGTATCCTGAATTGGACGTAAGGATAAATTATAGATCTGTGACTTTTGTGCATGGTGACCTAATTTTTATATTACATTAGTCAGTTTTGTTCTGCTTCCTAAGTAGTGTATGGCCTTGTACCATAAAGGAAACCAGGTTTAATTTTTCCCTGAAGAAGGAACTGGAACATTAGCTGAGATTACCGTATATGGTGTAGCGGCCAGTGGTAGAGTTTAAATTTGTGTATTATTTTGACCTTTTTTGTATCACCCATACTCTTGGTATTGTGTCACATGCCTGACTATCACCCAAGCGCATCGTGCCTAGTTATTGGGATTTTAGCTGTGTCCTAGTTCCATTTCCCTTTTCCATATTCTTTTCACCAGTTAGCCCATTTCTTTATTGTTGGTGAATTATTCAGGTTCACACTTTCAGATTGCAGTAATGTACCATGGACCCCCATCTTATGTATAATTCCCTTTTGTATAACCAGACTGTTTTCCCTGATAATCTGTATTATGCGATTTTTCTTTTGAGATGTTCTAGATAAGGAATTTAGGAACACCTATATGTAATCATTGAGATAAAATGTGTTTACCCCATTAGACGATGCCACTATGTGTGAGGACATCCATTCAGATAGAATTCCCATGTCGCTATCTACCCTTAGATGGTGAAGGATATGCTCTCACACGGAAACCCAATTGAAGAGCCTAGAGTCACTGTTTTGCCTACTGCCTTTGTTTTTGTATTGCCTTTGAGAATGACAGTGTATTTCAACGCAGAATTGTCCCATGGTGTATGGCCACTCCTTTGAAGATTGCAGGCCACCTGTTTTCAGTCCCCTTGTTATACAATGAACTGTTTAAAGCATCGCACTTGCTCCATCAGACAGCATTGGACATCACAGAGCCAGAATTTCAGTGCAAAAGAGTGCCTGTCATGTACTGGTAACCTCTGACAGTGTGCCGTCCCTTGAATCCCTTGGCCTGAGTTTTGGCCACACACCCCCCCCCCTTTTCCTTTGCTCCAACGGAAGTGCAGTGCACCGGAGGATCCAAGATTGGCAAAAGGCACTCCATTCTGGTGCCCATGAAAGAGCAGCCTGAGCGTCCTCTGACACTGAATGATGAGTGTTGGAGTCTGAGAATGGTCCCGGGTCTGCACGAGATGATTTGTGCTCATGATCAATGAAGATCATGCTATCTGTAGTGTCTGCCACAGAGGAGAGATATTGGTGCACTGCCTTGAGACATTGAGACTTTCGAATGAGCTATGAGTGTTTGCCAGGAGGGCACTCCAACGGATACTGAGAAGCACCATTTACATGAAAGGCCTGAATGAAGAGGCCCATGCGGAAGAAAACAACAAAAGAAGATTTGATGGACAATAGAAGCCTGCCAGAGAGGCTTTTGAACGGACAATGGGCATAGTTGGTTTCACAAGTGGTTTCCGTGCGATTGCATATAATGGATGTTACGAGACTGATTCTTATTATTTTGCTGGCATTGTTTTAAAGTAGTATTCTGTTTAGTAAAAGCAGAATAAAGTCCATTCTATGTGGAAGAGTATTCCCTTTTCACCTCTCGCCACTGTTTCACCTGAACATATAATAAGTTACTAAAATGCATAGGAGCCATAGAGCCATAAAAATGTTACTAGATAATTTTAGGGTTTGCTTTCTGCTTAGGGTTGTGAAAAACGATAAATTTTGTTTGTAATAGTGGTCATTACTTTCTCCTGTTGTCTATATGATCTTAAAAACGTGTTTTCTAGTGTTTTTAAGCATGATGTTGTCTCTGATGGGTGGGATTGTTTTTGCTACCCAGTTGACATCTGTACCCACCTCCCAACCTATGTCTCTTCCTACTACTACTTCTTTGAGTTCTTTCCATACTTTACCTGAACATGAACTGGTTAGGAGGTCAGAGTTTACTAATAATTCCTTTGTACAGCTTCTGCATCAACACCAGTTAGTAATGAAAAACACAAATTGTTGGGTGTGTGTTTTTATGCCACATACTACAGATAGAGGTATTCCCTATTTGGTTCTGTCATTTAGTTACAATGGGGCTGTATGGGCATATCAGACGATGTTTATTTATGCCAACGAAGTCTATCCCTTGCGTTCCATGAAAGATAATTCGAGTAATAATGCCTTAGGGAAGGGAATAACAGATAATATTGACATCGATTCAGATACAGACTGAGTGATTGCCTATGTAAGGGCAAAAGGAGGGTCTGAGGTTCTGTGAATTCTGAACCCGTGGGTTCCATTTTGTGTATGGCAGCCATTTTGTGGTTGCCCTCACATAGGCCATGATTGTGGCTGAAACCAGTCTTTTAAGGACATGTAGACCTTAGCTTGAGTTTGTGCTGACTCCTGTTTGACCTGAGTGAACTGACCCTGTTGCCTGAAGCTGACCTTGTTAAACCAGTTCCTGCCCTTTAGCTGATCAAGATTGAGGATCAAAGCACAGGACAATGTAGGGTTTGGTATGCACACCCCACCCCCCCTTATCTGTTTTCTGTTCCTTCTTTTATGGTCTGTTTATGATATGGGTTGTGGTCCTTTTATTATGGATTTGTCCGGCTTGTGTAAGAAGGAATGTTAGGCATTTTGCATGCTTGCAAAAGCAAGGACTGCCCCTTACTTTTATGCTGAGTTTTGTAACCCTGAACATATATATAAGGCCTCTGCTCTCTGTATTCCTCAGACTGCCTCATTCAGTTGCTACGGCTTCTGTGTGACGTGGCCTCACTTATTAAATTTAATAAAGATGTCTTTTCATATTTTCAGCTTCTGTGCCAAGTTCTTTTTATTAGTAAGTATTCCCTGAGAATGAAGATTACAGTTCTTCATAGGCACAGCACACTTCCATCAGCCGATACCACGGCAGCGCTGTCCTTAGGTGACCCCCTGTGTGACAGCTTCTCTCCACCTTCTCTGCAAGGTACTTGCCGCAGGTGGGGGCGTGGCTTCTGTTTTGAGTATGTCTTTGTAGCTTGGATACAAAAAGGTGTTCTTGCGTGACTGCGAGTGCACCTGTGAATGAGGTGTTACGTGGAAGTGAACGCGTTGAATAAAGTGGCACCCCTGTCCAGATGTTGAAAATGAGTAGCCATTGAGGGGTTCTGTAACCTTATGGCTACTGAGTCAATCCGTTTCGAAAATGGATGGCAGAAGAGTTGTAGTGACTCGTTTACTAAAGCATGGATGGTTGGTTTTGGTTCCATGGAGTTGAATGATGTACCATAGTCAATTGTCTCGCAATTCTGTACAAATGGGCTCCTGTATGGGTGAGGTTCTGTTTCTATAGAGTCTGAAGAGATGGGTTGGTTGTGCACGAGGAAGGAATGGCTAGCTGCCAAGGTATCTTGGTTTATCTGTTTAAATGGCTTCGTGGGCACTACAGAGGCAGTTGAATTGTAATCAGAGTTTGATTCTAACCGTGTTGGTCCATCATAGGCCATCTCTACCTTTTTCTTGTAAGATTTCCTGTGGTGTCATCTAGTCTGTGGTTGTGGAAAGTCCTTGGTTGTGTATCTGTATAACCAGCCTTCAGTTGTCATTACTCACCTTAGTTGTTTTGTCCGCTCTGCTGTTATGTAAATATATGCTCACCTCCTGCAGCAGCATATTGGCTCTACGCCTGTAGGAATAGAACACATGGGTACTGGCCATCTAAAATTGTCCTTCATAAATGCTGGCATCTTGACTGCCCCTCAAGCTGCAGAAATTGTTCAGATCCAGACTTCATATGCCAAACATAGCTATTCCAAGTACACCGGTATTATAAGTCTAGACGTTTGTGTTAAGAACAGCAAAAATTGTTCTTACGTTTAACAAATTATAGCTCATTTTATTATTTAATGCTCAATATTTTGGCATGACAGAGCATTGCCCATAAAAGGAATCATAATTAACCAATTTATTGATGTTGTATTGATGAAAGCCCAGTTGCATGTTCCACACTTAAGTAAATGAGCCATCTTGCTTGTGATTATCAACAAAGGTAGCAGTCATTTAGAGTGAGAGTTTAAGCTATTAGCATTGTAAAGGAAAATGCCTTTTATGTAGGTTTTAAAAACAAAACATAAATAAGAGACATTGTCATTTACAATACCAATGGCTCAAACTCGCATAAATGCGAGACCTATTGCATTGCAAATGCTTGTTAACTCTGGGCTTCAATTATTTTTTCTCTTTTGTATTCTTTAAGTTGAAGGTTCCTATCACCAACTGTGTTTAAACATATCCTCAGTATTTTTTAAATGTTACTAACAAAACAGTTGACAATATTTACATCACATACATAAACTGTGTGACTAACAATACAGAAAAATGTTTATACATAAAAAACATATATATCAGCATCAAGCACAATTATAATGATATTTATAATCCACAAATGAATATACTTCTCATCTGAACTTTTTGGTCCTACTAACTTATATACATGGTATTGGGACCTTTTCCCTTTTGTCCTCAATACTATCTATTAACAAGGTCTTGCAGAGGTCAGAGACTATTCCCGAACTCTATACTCGAGATTGGACACTCAAAGTTTTTCATTTGCTTCGCTCCTCCTCAGGGCTTTCTAAATGTATCAGTAAAGTAGCTGGAAAGCTGAAATATTTTGCAGTCAATCAGGCAAGAGCGATAGTGAACATAAATTCGATTTGATTCACGTACCCCTGGGTCAGATAATACATTTCCGGAAGGTTCACATATTAGTCAAGTAGTACTTCCAGTATTTCTTAAAACTATTTCTTAATATGATAAAATGTAAGGTCCAACGCTGGTTACCAGATGGAATTATGGACGTAAGATTTGTTCGGGCAAACAATCTTGCTCATTTTAAGTGTATTGATGGATTACAGCAATTCCCCAACGGTGTAGCGTAGATTCATATATAGAGATAGATACCCAATTAGAATTAATTATCTCAAAGTAAGAATGCGACAGGTCTCCTAAGGAGACCACACAAATATAACGTAGGTTCTCAAGGCAATATAACTAGCAGATATAAGAGTTACTCTTATGCCGTTGCCAGCCACCATGCTGCCCGGTTGCTGCTCATTCCTCTTGTGATCCTGAAAACGGGCCTTATTTCCACCTGTGGGTATCCTTAGTTAGAAAGTTTATGTCCTAATCCGTGGGACTACCATTGGATACTGCTCTTTATGGTAATTGAGATATTGATTCCGAGTTCTACTTATATCTGCGGGTTATACTGCCTTGAGAACCTACGTTATATTATTCTTTAGCTGCTCTGAATCACTTACAATTAGTTGCAGCAGCTACAAATCAGGAAGACCAATGGCTCAAATTAATTTTTTCATCTAAGGATTTTTTGAAATGTCGGCGCATAACAGTAATAGCTGGGACATACCATTTTGTGGTTCCGTTTAAAATTATTACTGGCATGTTTAGTAAATTTGTTACTCCTGCCAGAAACACCCATCTTGCTATTCGCCCATGGGGCAAGCTATGTTTTTTAAGGCTTTTTTGAAACCCCTTTTGAATCATTGTTCTCTGATTGTGGACACTCCTGTTGAGGTAGATTATAAAAGATTTACCAATTGGATTTCATCCGCTTTGTACAGGGCTCTTTCAGCGTCTGTTTCAGATTCCACTTTTTTTTATCTTTAAGCTCTCTGGAATTATTCTTTGGTCAAAGAAGCTGAACTTGTCTGTAAGAGGCTAGAACAGACTTGGTGAGCTCCATCTTTATCAGAGGCTAAAATAGAGTTAAAGCAAGCTATGGAGGCTTTTAAGAAGTTAATTCAATCTATGTGACTACATTCGATGCTAATAAGATTCATGAAGTCCACAATGCCTTTAAAGAAGTCTTCGCAACTGGGAGCTCTCATACCTCTCCTGTATTTTTAACTCAGCCTGTCGAGTGAGCATTCTCAAGAGCTTCCTGATGAACTCTATTTTTCTTTGCAAAGATCAAAAAGATCTGTGATGCTTTTAGTATTTATGCGCTCGGATGTATGACATTACAACGCATGCTTTTACATCGCATGCCTTTACAACACGGTTTTTACAACGCAAACCTTTACAACGCATAGCGCTTTGGGGTGCTGGATAGTGAATAGTTTAATTTACTATTCCAACTCCAGTCCCCACGGACACTAGGTAAGGTGTTGGATAGTAAATTAAACGTATTCCCTATCCTACAGCGCCCCCCAGCGCAATGTGTTGTAATGGTCTGCGTTGTAAAAGTTGCGTCTTAAAGGCACTGCGTGGTAAAAGTTGCGCTGTAAAGGATGTTTCCCATGCACTCAGTAAGTGAGAGATTGCCTGATCTACTCTCTATGTAATTTTAACCTGGCAACATCAGAGGATTCATTGAGCTGTTAAACCCCATCTCTTTCTTGACCCAATTCCTCCTGCAGTATGGCGGTCTGTAGCTCCTTATTTACTGCAACCCTTACTGTATATTTATAATAGATCTATCCTTTTTGGCTTCAGTACCAGAAGAACGCCATGGCCATTCCATTGTTGAAATAGCCAACTTCAGACTTCTCTTGTCTGAGGAACTACCAACCTTTTGCACTTTTACTGTTTCCTTTCAGATTTTTGAAAATACCATTAATAAGGAGCTTTCTTTTTTGTTTTTGGAGCTGCACAATGTCTTGGATGAAGCACAATCAGGCTTTTATCTCTTGGACTTGAAACAGCTTTGATTTCTGTTCTGGATCACCTTCTAACGCTAGCAGACCAAGGTTAAGTGTCTACCTTGGTGCTGTTAGATGTGTGAGCTGTGTTCTCCTATGAGCAACCATCAGACTATCAGAAGTCAGAGTGCAATGTTCTGCTCTGGATGGGATAATATCCTGCCTCCATTCTAGAACTTCGGCTGATTATCTTCCTCCTTATCGCTCTGAATGCAAAACTCTAATTAAGGGAGTCCCCCAGGGCTCTTCTCCAAGCCCCATCCTTTTTAATTTTTAATTGGAGCCACTATCTCAAATAATTTGTTCCTTTGGTTTAAAGTTTATGAGCTATGCAGATGATACCCAGATTTTAATCTAGTTAGATGAAAGCTTAGTGAACCCCACCTTTATATTTCAAGAATGCATGTTTGCAGTGGCTGGGTGACTGTCAGACAATTCTTTGCAATCTAACTCTGACAAAACCGAGGTCATGTTGATCTGCCGAGATTCTCCTTGCCTTCTTCTTAGGACTTTTGACCTTTGCCATTTCACCCTGCTCCAACTCATGTACCTGTACTCTGTAATCTTGGGTCTCATTTTGATTCTGACCATCAATAAATAGTCTGGTCAACCATGTATCATTGATTTGTTTTGCTTTCATGAAAATTGTTCACAAAATTCTTCTGTTTCTTCTGACACGTTCATTGGTGTGTAGCCAACTATTTTGAGCTGCCTGGACTACTGTGATACCCTGTTTGTTGTTCATCTCTTGGGCTGCTAAAATGACTCCAAGATATATGAAATACAGCCTCGAGGCTTGCTTTGCAGTGGCCTCGGTTCTCAGCATAATCATTCACGTTGAATACCTTTCAGTGGCTGGCAGTCCATAAAATAGTCACCTTTAAGTCACTTTGTTTGATCTTTCCATAACTTTGGCTCCTGCTGTCTCCAGCACAAGTTTCATAATACCTTTCCTCACACAGTTTGAGGTCTTCGTAGTTCCTAAGTCCTGCTGTTCCACACTGGGGCGTTGGGAGGCAGGCCTTCTTGTTGAAGGGGGGGGAGGGGGGGATCGGTGGGGGCTAAACTTTGGAATCCTTGCCTCTGCTTCTGCACACTTTTCATAATCTATTACCGGGTAGAAAAGCCTTAAAACCGTGACTTTCCACAAAGTAACTGGAGGTCAGCAGTCTAGTGCTACCTAATGTGTTCTTCAGTGCCAGGATACCATTTAGGTAACAGTGCACTGCATAAATCTTAAGTATTTACATTACATTAAACTGTTGTGGCCGTCTTTTCATCAGCCCAGCAGACTCTGTTCTAGTGTTACTGGGGATTCGTATGGAAGTAACTGACATGTGGCTGGCCGGCTCGTCCCCCACACTGCACCTTCAGAGACACATACCTGCCTGGATTGACACCGACTTTTTATTAACCAATACAGCTTTTTAGATGCAGTGGCCTGACATACGACTAACTCTGCTCCGGGCACAAGTCGTAAAAAAAGAAGTGGGGGGACACTGTCACCGTAAGTGACTCAGGAAAGGTGCCGAGCTCCTCCTCCCAGAGAGGCCAAAGAGTGAAGTCCAGCTGTTTGGCAGGGGGGGCGGCGTCCCCCGGTAAAATAAGTTCGGGGACGCCGTCCACCCGAACCGTGCCCCATCCTTACAAGGCCATCAGGCGTACTGATAAAACACATAACTGGCTCTGTGTTTGTGTTACTGGCCTTGACAGATACAGTACTGTCTCTCCTGAACCTCGCACATTCAGAGGCAATTGTCTGGCATGAAACTGACTTTCCCATACCATGGCTCCAAAGAAATCGTCAAATATTGTGCGGCCTGTCTCCCTCTCCCCTGACGCATAACTTCTCTATAGTTTTGAATTAAATTTTAATTGAACGTAAAAGAGGGTGAACTGTTCACCACACTCATGATTCAAGAAGTGGCTGAGTTCACAGTGCGGGTGTGAGTTTAATTAAAATACGTTCTTTTCCTATTTCTGCACTTGAGCTGTGTCTGCCACATGAAAGGGTCAGGGATGGCAAACGATCACCCATAAACGAATCATTTTCAGGTTTCAAAATGACTGACTAGCATAATGCTGATGTCGTCAGAAATGACGCAGTATATGTTTTACTTGCCCCCACTTTTCATGCTACTCATTTATTGACTTAAAAAGAAAAACTAGAAGGATCATTCTTTCTAACAGAAGTTTATGTCTGTTCATCTAGGATGAAGTGTTCTGAACAGCAACTTCTTGTTCAGAGGCCTCAATTGCATTTCCCTGGTATCACTTGACAACCTGTCACTAACCTTCCAGAAGCATTATCTGTGAGGAAATGGATAATTCCCCTGTTGGCCTGTCTGTCAGGAAACCCCAAAAAATGTATCTCTGTTTCTGCCTGCTCCATGTTAAGGCCTCAAGTTCTGGTTCTCAGGATTGATATGTCTGCGGGTCACTGAGCTCGGCCCTTAAACCTTTGGCACTCAGGAGGCACTCGGAAGATCCCACGAGGGCACACATTTTCTGCGCTCGCTCTAGGTTTCATTGGTCCTCTGGTTCCGTCTGCCCTCTCTATTGTGCTGCTCCCCTTTCTGGATAGTCGGCAAGTAGCTGACAAGTCAGGTGACATCTTGAGCCAGTTCTACATTTTAGTCACTTTCACTATTTAGGTTGTATATTCATGTTTAGAATATACATGCATAACTCAAAGCTCCAGAATGCAAAGTACTTGTGGCTGAAATAAGGTATGACTGTAGGTGTTTGGTCACTTGGAAGCTATGACCTGCCAGCAGACTTTCCCCTAGTCTGTTATGTATTTATTTATTTATTATTTATTTATTTATGCGATTTTCTATAGCGTGAAATTTACCCGAAGGTGTCAGAGCGCTTTACATGAGCACCAGTTGAAAAACATAAGGACTTTGGATTACATGCGTTACAAAAAGGATACACACGGAAAAAAATTGCAAATGTACAAGATGTAAAGTCACACAAGGAGGAGATACACGTGGATATACTCTAAGAGTCACATAGGAATGGTAGATAGTATAAAGGTCTACTGCATATACTAGTGATTAGAGTTATCTCTATATACATAGGGAAGGGATATGACTGGATATACTCTAAGAGTAACATAGGAACGGTAGATGGTACAAAGGTCTACTGCATAAACTAGTGATTGGAGTTATCTCTATATACATAGGGAAGGGATACGAATGGATATATTCTAAGAGTCACATAGGAATGGTAGATAGTATAAAGGTCTACTGCATATACTAGTGATTAGAGTTATCTCTATATACATAGGGAAGGGATACGAATGGATATACTCTAAGAGTCACATAGGAACGGTAGATGGTACAAAGGTCTACTGCATATACTAGTGATTAGTTATCTCTATATACATAGGGAAGGGATACGAATGGATATACTCTAAGAGTCACATAGAAATGGAAGAGAGCACAACGGTCTACTGCATATACTAGTGATTAGAGTTATCTCTATATACATAGGGAAGGGATATGACTGGATATACTCTAAGAGTCACATAGGAACGGTAGATGGTACAAAGGTCTACTGCATATACTAGTGATTAGAGTTATCCCTAAATACAAATATATACACACATAGTAGATATCCTCAGGCAGAGTTCCCTTAAGTGGGGTTGTAGGGGGGACGTGGTCACAACACCAAGGGAGGGTGGGAGGGAATTAAGGGTAAGGAGAGAAGGCAATGCAGAAAAGGGAAGAAACATTTGAGGAACATCAAGGGGGAAACGAGGGAAAAGGGTAAAAGACGAAGGAATGGACAAGAAGAAAGGCCGGGGACCAGGGAAAAAAACGGCCGAGAACAGCAGCAAAATGGCGGGCAGGACAGAAGGAAAAGTGAGGGAGTCCAAGAGTCTGTGGTCCACAAATGCAGTGCCTCAAGTATTTCCCGTACCGGGGTCTGTAATTATGGTCATCCGACTCTCCGATGTGTCTTATAGGAGTGCCCCTGGATTCAGGGGGGGGACGCAGCATAGGACAGGATTCCCTGGCGAGGAACTGGCTGTTGAGATGGTCCGGAGTTATCACGAGGCCTTATGTCCTCCGCAGGCGCCATTTTAGAGTCAGACGGCGCCGATTTCAGAGTTTAGGCTCAATTAGTATAAATGTACTCAAGCTCTGTTTTTTTCCTCCATCTGCACTGAGTTCCAATGTCTATTTTCGCTTTCCCCTTGGCTTCCCCTTCTCTGTGATTTGGGCTCTGAGTTTTCTATGGCAATTTCTGCATTGGACTGGCCTACAGGGTAATCTGACAATGCCGGGCCCCGGGGGAAGCACAGTCGCAGACTAGTCTTCCCCCGGGGTCTTTCGCGCAGGATAGGACAGGCAGGGGAAGGGGAGGAGTTCAGGGGTGGGTATATAGGCGCAGGGGAGGAAGGGTACTTCCTCTTCCTGCGCCTGGCACCATCGGGAGGGTAGAAAGAAAGGGAGCTTAGTGTAGGGCCTGTATAAACTTAGTTTAGGCGGAGTTGGTGGGTTTTTGGCCGGTGCATCATCGTTGGGGGCTGTTTACATGGCAGCCGTTTTCTGTGCACGCCGGAAGCGTGAGTTTCGGCACGATGTCGGGCGTGACATCCGAGGAGGTCTGGGCGGCCTTGCTGCTGCTGGCGCGTGCTGGATGCGAGGATTTACTGCAGCCAGGTGTGTTGGGTCAAGCGTGGGTGGGGGCCACGAGGGGCACGCGCGTGGCCTCGGCCGGGGTCACAGCTGCGGTCGTGGCATGCCTGAAGGACGAGCCAGACACACACGGGCAGGCGGTGGATCGGACGGGGGCAGAACGCCCAGGGACCCGGCGAGGGGCGGGAAACGTGAGGGCCTGCCCCCGCGGGCCTTCCCTCCGATCGAGTTCCTGCCTGGGGCCTCTGGGGCGGCAGTGGGGGGCGGGGCCCCTCTGTCCCGGCGGCTGGGGCCTGTGCACGCGCCGGTTGGTGCGGGGGATGGGGTGGGACAGGGGGACAGCCTAACGCGGCCCCCTTTGCTGTCTGTGGGTGCCGGGAGTGAGTCCAGAGCCACTGCGGTAGTGAGGCAGGCAGATGACCCCCCCCCCGGGGACGGGCGGCAATGAGGAGGATGTGACGGTGGACGGGGGGCAAGGGGATGATGCCCCCATCGACCTGTCCACCAGTTCCAGGGCGGACACCCCTGCCCCGGCGCGGCAGGTGGCGGCCGGGGTCTCTACAGACCGGGGTGAGTCGGCTGTCCTGGTTCCTATGGGTGGGGTGCCCGGGTGGGCCCCTGGGTTTGGCCATGGGGGTTTTCTTCCCCCCGGGGGCTGATTTTCTCGGCTACTGCCCGCCCCCGCCCCCCCAGATCTGGGGTGCTTTGTCCTGGGAAGATAGGGCCAGGGAGGAGCGGATCCTGGAGCGGATCCGGGAGGTCAGGTGGGCAGAGGAGACCAGGGCCAGGGTGGGGGCTGTGTGGGGTCATGACATTGAGGGCCCCCCCACCCCGACCTCTGAGGAGGAACGGGAGGCGGAGTTGGAAGAAGAGCAGAGGAGAGTCAGGGCCAGGAAGACCGTTGTGGACCCCCCCCCCCCTTCCCCTGAGAGTCATGGCAGGTGTAGGGACGGCGTTGAGGCCCTATGGTGCTGGGGCCAGCTCAGGCTGGAGCGACCTGAGGGGTGGGAGGGGATCCAAGCCGGCGGCTGTCGGCAGAGCCCGGGGGTGCCTGGCGGGGCGCAAGACGGCTCCAAAACGCAGGACAGAAGCAGCAGGGCAGTCTGCGGCGGCTGTCCCTCCTCCGAGGGCTCGGGCTCCTGCGGCACGTGTGGTGACTGGACTGCGTGCACATGGGGGTGTGCAGAAAGGTGTGAAGAGGGCAGTGAAAGAGGTGGAGAGTGCGCGTGTGGATCTGGAACCGGTGCTTGAGTTGGATTATGGTGACGAGAGTGAGGAGCTGGAAGACGGGGAGGTGCGAGATGACGCAGAGGGCTTAGGGGGCGCGGCAGACAGCAGCAACATTGGTGTCTTACAGGCCCCGACGGCGACGAAGACTAAGGCCGGGGCGGCGGCGGTCCAGGTGGCGGCGCCCAGAGGACGGCCCAGGGAACGGACCTCGGAACCTACAGGTGAGGGCTCCTGGTGGGCAGCCTGGGATGACGGTCCCCGAGGGGGGCGTAAGAGGCCTTGCAGGTCGGTGGGTGTGGGTGATGGTTCAGTCCGTGAGTCGGAGAAGCCATCGGGCAGTCCACTGGAGGAGGGTGAGAAGGTGGACGGTAAGTCGGTGACTACGGGGGTGCAGACGGACAAAGGGGATGGTAAAGGGGAGAAAGGGCTGAAAGTGCCGAAGAAACTACCATACAGGGGTTTGGCGATGCCGCTGGGCTCGCATCTTTCTGAGAAACTCAGGGCACGGATTTGGAGGCACGAATTTGTGAATGTATTTAAGTTGCTGCATAGAGAGGTGCAGGCTAAGGAGGGTTCAAAGGAGGAAGAGTGGGAGCTGACGAGGCGCCCCAGGGTGCCAGTGACGATGGAGAACTGGACATCAGCGTTCTTGATTTATGCCAGTATTTACTGCGAGAAGTACTTGGACAGGGCGATTGCGCTGTTTAAGTACATGGACATCATTCGCAAGGCTCAGATGCAGTTTGGGGGTTTTGCCTGGCTGAGTTATGACGAGGAATTTAGGGACAGGGTCAGTGCGAATCCGGGGGCCTGTTGGAGCTATAATAGGGGGTACTGTTCCAGGTACCCCTGTAGGTTCAAGCATGAGTGCTCGAAATGCGGCGGGAAACATGCCCTCACTCAGTGCCTCACACTTGCCACGCCCTCAGAACAGTGGAGGAACGCCAAAGGGCGGGGCCACCCTGGACAGAAGGGCGCCTACACCGGTTAGGGTGGAGGCGATGACCCCGTGGCTCTCGTGCTACCCAGACCGGGAGGCGGCGGCACAGCTCTGCTGGGGTTTCACAGAGGGTTTTAGAGTGGGCTATCAGGGTCCTAGGGAACGCCGTTGGGCCGACAATTTGAGATCTGCTAAGGAATTGCCTAGCGTGGTGTCTGCTAAGTTGAAGAAGGAGGTTGAGGAAGGAAGGGTGGCTGGCCCGTTTACTGACTGGCCTTTGGATGTTCTGATCATCTCTCCATTGGGGGTGGTGCCGAAGGAGGAGGAAGGGGAGTTCAGGATGATACACCATCTCTCATGGCCGGAGGGCCAGTCAGTGAACGATTTCATTGCAGAGGAAGACTCTAGAGTGCTCTACGCATCAGTGGACGATGCGATCCGTCTGGTGAGGGTGTGTGGGGCTGGGGCTGAATTGGCGAAATACGACATCAAGTCGGCTTTCCGTTTACTACCCATTCATCCGGCGGATTTTTCGCTCTTGGGAATGCAGTTTGGGGGGCCATCTACGTGGACAAGGTTATGCCCATGGGGTGCGCCATCTCCTGTGCTCTTTTTGAGTTATTTAGCACCTTCCTGCAGTGGGTCATGGTGCGAGTCAGTGGGTGCCGTGAGGTCACCCACTACTTGGATGATTTCCTCTTCCTGGGGAGGGCGGATTCCGGGGATTGCGGCAGGGCCCTGTCGCGATTCCAGGGGATGGCCCTTCAATTTGGTGTGCCTCTGGCACCGGAGAAGACGGCTGGTCCCAGCTGTTGCCTGACGTTTCTGGGGATCGAACTGGACTCGGTGCGGTGGCTGGCTCGCCTCCCTCCGGCCAAAGTGGCGGAAATACTGACATGCCTGGAATGGGCGGTTGAGGAGAAGCGGATTCCTTTGCGTGCGGTTCAAAGACTTCTGGGTTTCCTGGACTTTGCGTGTAGAGTAGTGCGAGCAGGGCGGACGTTCTGTAGGCGGCTCGGCATGGCCATGTCGGGGGCAGTGCTTCCACATCACAGAGTCAGGATTTCCATGGGAGTGAGGGCCGACTTGAGGAACTGGATTGCATTCCTGAAAGACTTTAATGGTGTGTCCCTGGAATTTGATGAGGAAAGGGCGGTCTGGCATTGCCAAATTTACTCTGATGCAGCTGGGTCAGCGGGGTTTGGTGTTTTCTGGGACGGAAGGTGGTGTGCTGAGGGCTGGCCGGCTCGATGGCTCACTCAGGGGAGGAGCATTGCTTTCTTGGAATTCTTCCCTTTACTGGTGGCACTGGAAGTGTGGGGGGAGGAATTTCGGAACAGGTCAGTGCTTTTCCATGTGGACAACATGACGGTTGTGGAACTGGTGAATCATCAGAGGGCACGGGACCTGAGAGTGCTGCGGCTGTTGCGGAGGTTCATGTTGGCTTGTCTGCGGCTGAATGTGGTGTTTCGGGCGAAGCATGTCCCTGGGGCGAATAATGACATTGCGGATGCTTTGTCTCGTTCGCAGTGGCAGCGGTTCCGGCACCTGGCACCGGGAGCGGATACATGCAAGAGCGAGCTGCCGGCCGGCATCTGGTCCTTGGGGGAGTGAGGATGATTGGCCTGGTGGAGGGTTCTGTTGCAGAGACCACGAGGAGGACGTATCGTTTGGCATGGTCTGAATTTAGTGCTTTCCTGGGTTGGAATCTGGATTGTGTCGTGGGTATGGAGTCTGAGGTGGAACAAGGGCTGAGACGTTTTGTGCTGGATTGTATTGACAGGGGCTTGACTGCGGCTACGATTTCTGGTAAATTGGCAGGGATCTCGTTTTACTGTGCTCTGTTTCTGGGTTTTGATTCGACTAAAGATGTGATCGTGAGCAGAATGCTGCGGGGTTGGGGCAGGGAATGCAGGAGTGGGGGGGCAGGCTGCGGGAAGCGGTTACTTTTGAGTTATTGGTCCGGCTAGTTGGGGTGTTGCCAGTCTGTTGTTACGACCTTGTTGAGGCTGGCCTTTTCCGTTTGTGTATGGTGTGGAAGTTTTTTGGGGCGTTCAGGGTGTCTGAGTTGTTGGGTACGAGGAGAATGGCTGGCAGGCTGTTTGAGGAGATTCGAGTGGGTGGCGGTCGCCTGGGTATTTGGTTGCGACGCTCGAAGACTGATCAGTTGGGCAGGGGTAAGTGGGTGTGGCTGAATGAGTCGCAGGGTGGGGCGGTATGCCCTGTGGGTGAATGGCGTACTTTCCTGGGGACGGCAAGTGTGGCGGAAGGGGAAATTCTTTGTCATGCATCGGGCGCGCGAATGACGGCGGGCCAATTATTGGCGGTGTTGCGCAAGGCTTTGCAACGATTGGGTCTGGATGCGTCTGGTTTCGGGACTCACTCCTTCAGAATTGGGGCTGCGACAGCTGCGGCCAGGTTGGGGTGGTCCTGGGACAGGATTAGGCGAATTGGGCGGTGGAAGTCTCGTTGTTGTGAGAGGTATGTGAGGAAGTGAGATGGTCCCAGGTAGGCAGTTGGTTGATTCATGGTTTTGAAGTTCTTGTTCTAACATCTTTTTCTTCGTAGGTTGCGTGGGTGGACCGGGAACTAAGACGGTGTCATGGATTGTTGGGCACTCCTTCGTGCATTGGGCGTCCAAATATGCGGAGCAACAGGTTTACGGCTGTAACCTGGGACTGAAAGGACACTTACATGAGGTACAATGGTGGGGCAAAGGTGGCATGCGATGGGGGGCACTACTGCCCTGGCTCGCGAAGATGATCCCGCAAAGAGGATGCCCTGATTTGTTGATAATACATCTAGGAGAAAATGACTGGGTGCAGCTGTCGGGTTTGGCGCCTTTACAGCTTATGCAAAGGGACCTGGAGGTGTTGAGGTCTAGGCTTGCAGGGACCTGCATTGCCTGGACGGAGTTGGTCCCCAGGAAAGTGTGGAGAGGGGCAATGAAGCATGGGGCAATTGAAAAGGCACGAAGGGAACTCAATAGGGCAATGAGACGGTTCTGTGGAGACAAGGACATCAAAGTGATCGCACATGGAGGGATTCGACTCGAGGAACCTTTAGTTTTTAGGGACGACGGAGTACACTTGTCACAGTTGGGTAATGCCTATTACATGGTGGAGATGAGAGATGTGGCGGTACTTTGAAGGGACAGGGGGGTCAAGAGCGGGCACACCCATCCCTTGGGGGGGAGTTCGAATGGCGGATAGAGGCATGACTGGAAGGACGCAAGGAGCGGGCTGGATGACAAGTGATTGCTGGGCATGAATAAGGTATGGTATGGGGCATGTAGGGGTTTGTGATGAGGTTGAACGGGTGAAACGAATGAGAGGGGAGTGTGAGTGGGGGGTTTGATGTTATTTACTTGTTGATGTTTATGGTTTGTATAGATTACGCAGCCTGGTCTAATAAAATGGCCTTTTACGCTGACACACTGCGTGGTCTGTTTATTGCGCGATGCCGGGCCCCGGGGGAAGCACGGTCGCAGACTAGTCTTCCCCCGGGGTCTTTCGCGCAGGATAGGACAGGCAGGGGAAGGGAAGGAGTTCAGGGGGTGGGTATATAGGCGCAGGGGAGGAAGGGAACTTCCTCTTCCTGTGCCTGGCACCATCGGGAGGGTAGAAAGAAAGGCCTCCCACCCACCCGGCAGTTGGAGGTGTGGCTTGGGCCGGTCTATGGCGTTGCCAGTTTAGGCCAGAGCTGCTCTAGGCGGTACTTTGAAGGGACAGGGGGGTCAAGAGCGGGCACACCCATCCCTTGGGGGGGGGGGAGTTCGAATGGCGGATAGAGGCATGACTGGAAGGACGCAAGGAGCGGGCTGGATGACAAGTGATTGCTGGGCATGAATAAGGTATGGTATGGGGCATGTAGGGGTTTGTGATGAGGTGGAACGGGTGAAACGAATGAGAGGGGAGTGTGAGTGGGGGTTTGATGTTACTTACCTGTTGATGTTTATTGTTATGTATAGATTACGCAGCCTGGTCTAATAAAATGGCCTTTTACGCTGACACACTGCGTGGTCTGTTTATTGCGCGATGCCTGAAGGGCTAATCAGACAGGCCAGCGATTGGGCTGTTTTTTGTGTGCTTGTTTCGTGATTTTGTGGGCCATTTTATTTGGTTTCTCTGATATTACCACAAACATTGTCTGCAGCAAGCATAAATGGATAGCTACCCATACCTTTCAAAACACTTATACAACTTGCCAAGTTTAAAGCTGCACTGATTTGAAAATGTGGCACTCGTTTTTTATCCAATGGTAACACTGAATGGGCCACTCTCAGAGCTGTCAGTTCCAGGAAGTGTTGCTCGGCTGCAAATTAGCTTTTAAAAAAAATAATAATAATAACTTAGTCCTTAAAAGGAGGCAGTGTAAGAAGCTTTAATCGGTAGGTGGTATAACTGCCTCAAAAACAGCAGCCTACCTAATTAATAGGTATGGTTGGCAAGTTTGAGGTTAAATCACTGTGGCAGGAAAATAATTTTACAGTGCAACCAGTTACTGTTACCGCACACAATAGAGTCCACTGTGATTCATTTATTTATATTGTACTATATCACTTAAGTCGATCTGTATGTGGAGGAGGTGGCCAGGGAGAGCAGGAGGACATAGTTTTGCTGGGTTGATGATTCCTACCTTTTTTACGTTGTGGAAGCCAAGAAGCCATGTCTTATTGGTTTTACTGGGTTCGTTTTTCAAATTAATTTTGTGGCAGTGGATTTTGCAAAGTTCTAGTTAGGTCTCGCCTAGACAGTGCACATACTTTCTCTTCGAGACCTTTTGTTTTCTGACAGTGGTCTTACAAAATGCCCATTGATTACCATTGTTTGGCTTCATTGGTCAACTGAATTAGGCTTCCTTCCTCTCTTGTGTCCTTACACTGCTCATTTTTGTAGGCGCTACTTTTTTTGTGCTTAACCCCTTCCATGCTCATGACGAGCCCAGCTCGTCATAAGTCACAGTGCAGCTGTGCTCATGACAAGCTGGGCTCGTCATAACGGCCGCGGCCCGCCCACGCGTGATTGATTCCCTGCCTGTGCGGGAGACTTAATCAGTGGGTGGGGTTGTGACGAGCCCAGCTCGTCATGAGCACAGCTCCTCTGTGACTCATGACGAGCTGGGCTCGTCACGAGCACCACGGTGCCGCGCCCCCTCCCTCACCCGCGCCGCACGGGAATTACCCCCGCGGCAAAGGGGTTGAGCAGTCTAACGGCTGGCTCCCTCATGTACATCCCCTCAGTGGTTAAGTTGAGCCAGTGCTTGCCGGTAGAGGCCACTGGCACTCATTTTTGGGACCGGCACTTGTTTTTCTGCATCAGACATTTACCAGAGAGAAAAACACACTAAACGGAAAGACGGAGGAAGAGAAAGAATGGAAAAACTGTCACAAAGGGAGAAAGCATAGTGAGAAAGAGTGAGATAAAGGGACAGAAAGTGCCTGTGCAGCCTTAGAATTTGATGAGCTAACATTTCGTTGCACTGGATGCAGCCTTCTGAGCAGAGCGTTCAGCAGTGGCACTCTCTTTTACAAATTAAGGACTGCTTTTTCCCGCTGTTTCCTCCATCTCTTCCTCGTCCATATTCTTTGTCTCACCCGCGGGCCCTTCATCTTCCTTTTTGCTTGCCCCCACTTCCCCTCCCTCATCTGTTTTGCTTGCCCCTACTCGCCCTCCCTCGTCTGTTTTGCTTGCCCCACCCATCTTCCCTTGTCTACATTTCTTGCCCCATCGGTCCGCCCTCTCGCTGTCTGTTATTGTCCATGTTGTTGCTTGCCCTCACTACTTCCATCAATAACGGACTGTCAGAGGCAGAAGGCCGCGTTAGCACAGTGGAGGATAAATCCCATTCTTCAACAAGGGATATCCAAAAACTACAAATCTCTACAGAGACTCTGAAAAAAGATGTCGCCGAACTGGAAGATCTTAATCGGAGGGGGAACCTATGCATCTTTAGTCTGCCAGAAGGTTCTTAGGACGCATCCACCTCGTGCCTGGATTTCCTAGAAAAATGGCCCCCCCAAATTACAGGCCTCTCCTTCAAAGTGTGTGCCGCCCTCTGAGATTCCAACATGCAGAAATGATTCTGAACTATGTACGCAAAGATAATCACATCCTATGGCAAGGCCAGAAAACCTACATTTCCCAGGACTACTCCAGGTCTACTTTAGAGACAAGGAAGGGCGTCCTAGCTCTAAGATCCATCCTCAAGTCTCTAAATCTACAATCCTCGTTCATTGGTCAGGTGAAATTTAAAGTTGTCGACAACGGGAAAAAACTTATCTTCACCAATCCATATGACCTACGGATATTTCTAAATGACAAAAGTTGTACATTAATGGACACAGGACCTGCTCCTGCATCTGCCAGTACTGTCTTTGCAAAACCATGATCCTATGTCACTACAGAGCTTCCTGCTCTATATCCTCTTCTAAGGCCATATCCAGCTTCTATCTAATGTACTCTGTACAGACTCTGGAGAGTGTGTAGCATTGCATTTCTGATTTTTTGGGGGTAATTCCTGATCTATAGAATCTCAGCGTATAAGAAGAACCTCAGAAGCATCTTTTTACTCTGATATTACCTATGAGGTTACCTGATGTTACCTAATATTACTTGATTTTACCTCTGAGGTTTCCTGATGTTACCTGATATTACCTTACTTCACTTCACTGCACCTCATTTCATTTCATACCTTAACGCACACCTTAACACACACCATATCATATCAGAAGATTTATCATAAGGCTTATGTGGGGCTTCAGGGGGGGTCTCAAACAAATTCGCACACACGGGTTGTCGGGGTAGTGCAGGTTTTATTATTTTATAAAGTCTGCGTTTCTGTACAGGCACCCGGTAAAAGGGTAGGGGCGGTTCTGCCTCCTCCGTCGTGGATCTTCCCCCTCCGGAGCGTCGATCCCAATGTCTCCTGGGAGTTGTAGGCCTTTTACCCGCCGTCTCGATGTCCTCGTCGTGCCGGTATAGGATAAAGAAAAGAAAACCAGTCTCAGTACCAGAGTTCGGTATGACACTTCTTGTGGGGGAAAGGGGGTGAGGAAAACACACGTGCCCGCTACTACCCCTGCTCAGTGACGTGATCCCTTGTGCTCAGAACACAACAACAAGGGGATGTGGATGGGGTTTCGTGCATGTAAGGGGGCTTCCCTCGCCTGATGCCTGCCCACCCTGTGAACTTGGACCGTACCTGGTCGAGCCACACTTCCGTGTTAGTGTGGCTGGGCGATGCGCGTTCCACAGAGCCTCCTGGCTTGTTGCGGTAGCCGCCCTCAGCGTCGTCCACCGGTCCGGTCGTCGCCTTCTCCCCTGGAGTCTCCTCGTAGCTCCGCTCCGCCTCTGCTTCTCTCCCTGTCCTCCTCCGAGGTCGCGCTGGTATTCCCTCGTATGTCCTCCGGTGTTCCTCCGCTTCCTCCGCCTCCGTACTACTCACTCCTTCCTCCTCTTCCTCGGTTCTCAGTCTCTCCTCCTCCGTCCACTCCGCTCCGCTGTCTCTCCACTCACGCCACCAGTCTCCTACTCCGCCTCCGGGTGTCTCGCACACCTGGCTAGATTCAGGGATGGGTTTTACCTCTTCGGGGAGGGCGTGCCGCCATTCCAGATCCGCCCCCTTAAAGGGGTAAGCTTGTCGTTCCTCCGCATCGGGCCGTCTTCGTACGTCTTCGGGTGTACTCCATGCCTCTGTATGCTGGATAAAAAGGGCAGAAACATTAATAGGCATACCAGGGGGCCCCTCATCCGGGTCCCCCACGCCACAGCTTATCACAGAAAATAACACATCACAACACGTATCTTGCCGTATAATGCCACTTCACACCATTTCACACCACACCACTCCAACCACAACGCATCACTTTGCATCACATCATGCTGTTTCTCCACTCCTTGGTTCCTAATATTACTACATCACATCATATCGCATCACGATACCATATATCTCCCACACCACATCAAATCTACTTAAGAAATCCACATACGTTGGAATTCCTCTATGTTGCTAACCTATACTTTTCATAGATGCTGTACTTGCGATTTCTCTTATGTGAGGTGTTACTGTTGCTATTTTTTAAGTATTTGGGCCTATGGCCCACCTCTGTATCACCCTTAACTAGCCTATATGGCTTGTTTTCATTATTCGTTTGCAAGTTTACATGTTACTGTTCCGTCAAGTCAAAAGATCTTTATTCGGATTATAAAACATCCATAAAAGTACATGTCAAACACAACATAGGTAGTAACACAGTCATAAAAAATAAAATATAGACAATTAACAACCTGCAAAATTACAAATTCATAGCAATAGATAGCTTTATCATGTGCAAAAACGCAACCACAAGTGCAAAATGTGCAGTGTGCAAAAAATGCATAGTGCAAATTTCTCAATCAATGAGCAGAGAAGCACGGGACCGGACAGCAGCTTTGGGAAAGCAGCTCACTCTAAAAGTTGCTTCGTCCGTCTTTAACATCAATAAGTCTTTAAAAGCTAATTTAAAATCCATCAAAGCATTTTTTTTACAGTACGGTATTAAAAAGTGCTTAGTGTGCATTCCGTAAAAACCACAGAAAAAAGTAAAATGGAGCAAACTTTGTTTTCCACCAAGGTTACAGGGACAGCTTAGATTTTCCACATGTTTGTTGAAGCCTAGCGGGAAGCAAAGTAAATTTATAATGCTTCCATCCCTGAACTGAAATAACAAGCTCCTATTCCACCTGCCTAACTCTATACGGAGATAGCCCTGAGACAAGGCATGAAGTTTGTCACATGTCTCCGTACGGGAAGTATACCTTATTGTGGACGGCTTTGTCAAATCACACCTTTACCTCTCTTTACAATAAAAATCATACAGAGCCCTTTTTATTAAATTCTTGTGCATACAATCGATCAGTTGGGGGGAGGTAAAAAGATGCCCCTGCCCCACGCTTAATAAGCTTTTTTCCACAGCCTTAAACCATGGTATAAAATTGGCCCTCTCACATTTTGAGCAGTCCAAAATGATGTCACGGGACAAAGAGGCAGCGCAATTCCTCCAAATTTTTATCCAGAAAAGGGCCGGTCTGGATCTTATAAAATCCTCTATATAATGGAGGTTTAATTCCCTGTGACACACATAAATTGGGGCTGTGATAACCCCCCCTAAAACCTTCCGACAGAATCTATTTTCTTCGGTCTGTAATTGAGTGCAATTCGAATAGCCCCACACCTCAGCACCATAGGTTCCTACAGGGAAGCATTGTGTTCTGTAAATTTGTAACAATGATGTAATCACATCTGCCTGGATAGGTTGGCGGAGGGAGATTAAAGAGTTTATAGCTTTACTCAATTTGTTCCTTCCCTGGGCAACATGAGGCTGCCAAGATCCAGTATTGGAGAATAACAAGCCACGGTAGGGAAAAGTGCAAGTGCTTTTTAAAATGTTGTCCCCTGACAGAATCTGAGTTATTTTATAACTTTTTGGGCCACAACTCATTATAAATGATTTCTTAAAATTGGTACATAGGCCCAAATCTGCCATATATGTGACAAAACCAGAAATTAAAATACGCAATGCATTGGGTGTGCGGCCCATAAGGACAGCATCATCCGCATAAAGGAGTGCGGGGATAGGTTTGCCATTTACTTGCGGAACATCATTAGTAAGATTGCTCAAAGAATTACTTAATTCATTTATATACAAGATAAAAAGCAGGGGGGGCAAGAAACAACCCTGTCTGACCCCCCTGCCAATTAAAATATCATTCGAAACTTCGCCGTCATTGTTAATGCGAACACGAGCTTTCAAATTGCTATGAAGATGAGCCAAAAAGTAAACTAAAGATTCATCTAAACCATAATTCAACAGGACTGACCATAAACGGGATCGATTTACAAAATCAAAAGCAGAACTTAAATCCATAAACCCCAAAATATAAAGGAGATTTTTTAGCAATTGTGTATTTGGCCATAAGCAGGTTTAGGTTTAAACATTGCTCTACCGTACCCACTTTACTTCTGAAACCTAACTGGCACGAATGTAAAATGGTGTTTTCTTCCGCCCAGGTTCTGATTCTATTAAAAAGAACCCTGCCTAGAACCTTTAGCGTATTATCAATTAAAGATATGGGACGGTAGCAAACAGGGTCAAGTCTGTCGCCTTTTTTGAAAATTGGTACAATGGTACTACTAGACCATGTTACCGGGACAGAAGTGTAAGATAAATTATTAAAAACATTGCATAGCAAGGGTGCCCAAAAATCAGGTTCAGATTTAATTTGGTCGATGGATAAACCATCGGGTCCGGGGGCTTTGTTCCCAGCACTTTCGGTAATGGCATCCTCCACCTCCAACAACGTGATAATCAAGGGCCTAACTGGAAAAACAGTTTCTGTGGGGTTGCCAGAGGCATCATAGATCTTAGAAAAATGGTCAACCCACACATCCCCTGTTATATTACAATTTATAGGGGTCATATTAGAGCCCAATCATCTCAGGTTTTCAACCGCCCTCCAAAACCCGGCTACGTCTCTTAAAGATGCTGTACGAACAAGAGAATCCCAGTGGTCTTTTAGTAACTCTTCAGATCTGATTCTTAAGGTGTATTTGTATCTAGATCTCAGAGTCCTTACCAGGACCAAATCACGTGGTTCGGCTATAAGAGCGGCCCTAAGTTCCCGGTTGGCTTTGGAGCATGAGGTGTCGAACCACCTTGGATTACTATTGTTATGGGCTAGGACAGGTTTAGAAATTTCCTTTTTTATAGCCTTACAAAGTTCACAAAATGAATTAACAATATCAGGCCCAGGGCTGTCAGTTGATAGGCAGACCAGCACTAATGTGGGATGTTTTTTAATAACTCGAGCTAAAACGCCCTGGTTGTCTATCCCCTTCCAGACAACCCTTAGCCTGTCTGTCGATGCCACTAGGTTTTTTGCCCCAATTTCTCCTATCTTCCCATGTTTTTTAGTTGATTTAAGACAAATTAAAATTGGGTAATGGTCACTATATATAGTTCTAACAACCTCTGATTTTATTAAGAGATCCCCAAGAAGAGAAGAAATGAATACATAGTCAATGGTGGTTGAACTCCCACGCCCAATATAGGTAGGAGCGGGTACATTATCCACACCAGTGACTGTATCCTCCATTACATTAACTAGATCGCGTGTGGCTAGCAGATCTAGTAATTCAACTCCTCTTTTGCAGGGTGGAGTTCTGGGGTGGATATGCGTATTAAAATCACCTCCTATGCAAATGCCATCAAACCTGCCATATTTTTGTCCCTCCACAACTTCATCAATGAAATTAAACAATCCTAAGAAGTTGGTGTTGGGATGAGTTGTAAAATCGTTATTATAAAAGTTAATAAAACATAACTTTATCCTACCAGTATATCTCAACGCCATGAATTTTTTGTCGTTTGTCTGCAATAGTTCGATTTTGGCTGCAGCAGTGATTTTAACCCAAATAGATAAGCCCCCGCTGGGACGACCCATAGGCGGGGAGGGTACAATTAAGATATGGCAACTATATCCTTCATGAAGCGGAGAACTCGTACACCAAGTTTCCTGCATCATTAGGACATCAAAGTTGGATACCCAATCAGTCCAGGCCTTAATTTTCATTTTCGCGTTGAGACCTGCAATGTTCCAACTCAAGATAAAAAGATCATCAGACAATATGGAGGAGATGTGACCCTGTCTACCTGATGTGGAGTCAAATGACGCCCAGGGCCTACTGGGTGAATTGGGCAATATTGCGATAGGACAAATTGACAAATTCCCTGCAGGATCATACGTATTAGTGTGATCACTGACTACAGTGTCAGTTGAAATAACTAATGGTCAGTCCAAGCTACCTGTTTCAGCTAGTGCAGTGTATCTATTATAAAGTAAACAAGCCATTTACAAGGCAACGGTTTCGCCTTTTCAAAAGTGAGAGCTATTGGCATTGTAAATGACAATTTTTTTATTTATGTGTTGGTTTTGAAAACAGATAAATAAATTGCATTGTCATTTACATTGCCAATAGCTTAATCTCTCGCAAATGTGAGACCTATTTTACCCTACTGGACGAGCTTAGCAAACAGCAATTACTACCACACACACACACCCAGAGCCCCAGACACCCAGAGCCACACACACACAGCCAGCCACACACACCCAGAGCCACACACACCCAGAGCCACACACACCCACCCAGAGCCACACACACCCACCCAGAGCCACACACACCCACCCAGAGCCACACACACACCCAGGAGAGCAAGCACAGCGAGGGGGCAGGGAAGCAAGCACAGTGAGGGGGCAGGGAAGCAAGCACAGTGAGGGGGCAGGGAAGCAAGCACAGCGAGGGGGCAGGGAAGCAAGCACAGCGAGGGGGCAGGGAAGCAAGCACAGCGAGGAGGCAGGCAAGCAAGCACAGCGAGGGGGCAGGCAAGCAAGCACAGCGAGGGGGCAGGCAAACAAGCACAGCGAGGGGGCAGGGAAGCAAGCGCAGCCAGGGGCAGGGAAGCCAGGCGAAACCTAATAAAAAGGGTATGCATGGAAAACTTGTGCAACACCCCGAGGACACACAGTATGAGCGCCCAGGAGCAGCGCATGACCAAGTACACCCGCCTTTCCTCCAATGGAAGTCAGCCCATTCCACCCCCCCAAGAAGGACAATGAACGTGACACTCATGCCCAGCGTGTCGCACAAACGGCACCGAAGTGCTCCCACAAATAAACAGTTGTGCGAGAGCTCCCCGGAGACCCATCCACCGAGCCGCACACAAGCTGTCCCGGGCCGACCCAGCTCCACAACTACGCAACCCGGCTCTGGCCGCAACGCACCTCCAACCCCAATGCCGCCCCCCCCCCAACAGGGGCAAAAGAAAAACCCCCAACTCTGAAGCACCTAAAAGCTGGGGTCGAGCCACCACCAGGTCGGGGCAGATCAACAACACCAATTGTACAGTTTTTCAATTTTGCCCATCAAAAGGAGGTGGAAACAAGGCAGGCAGCCTTCCCACTAAATATCTTCAAAGCGAGTGTCACGGCGAGGAACCACGGCCCCAGGGGACACAAAGGCTGTGCCGGACCACATCGTGGTCCCTTCCCATGCTGCCCCCCATGCAACAAAACACAATCTCCGGCCTCGGGGACTGCAGGTGGGGGGGAGACAATGCCCGGGCACTCACCGCAACATGCCAGCGTGTCCAGCGGACCATGGCATCCACAAGGGGGGGGCAGGGGTCTCACCGCCAGAGGCGCCAAAGGCAACCACTGACGTGACGTGTGAGCGGCCTGACCATGTGACGCGGACCCTCGTTGAGCACTCCACGCACCGCCAGACCGAGGGCTGAGCAACCGACCCCTAGCAACACTTCAAACCCCCTTCTCTGCTAATCCAAGCCCGAGGCTCGGAGCCCAGTGCATGACTGGCAGTCCTGACTCCCCCTAGCCCAGATGCTCAGCGGCAAAGAAAGGCCCCAAAGGTCCTCCCTGTCCCCGGAACTCACAGCGCGGGACTGCCACCACCTGGTCCCGGCTACAAGTCACCCAAGGCACGCTGCAGACACAGCGTGTCCAGCGGGAGCAAAGGAGACCGCAACAACGCCGACCACAGAACGAGAGCAATGGAGGGGGGGTGGGAACGGAGACACGGACATCGGGAGTGGGGGGAACATCCATAACACAGGGCATGTAGAGACGACAGCAAAGACACACACAAAGACGTAAAACAAACAGGGAGACGACATGAGACGGGGTACACGTACAAAAAGGGAGACGACATGAGACACATGCAAATAAAATGCAAATACACATGCAAATAAAATTATAAACAAAATGCTGCTTACCTGATTGCAAATAACAACAACTTCCTGGCAACTTAAATCTCGCAGACCACTCCGGCTAAAGGCACTTCGAAAAAGACGAAAACATCACGGGGAAAAAAAAAAATAAACACACGCCCACAGCCGCATGACGATCGCAAAGGGGCGGGATGAGTAAAAATCGCGGGAACGCCCACGAATCTGCTCGCAGAATGACGAGCAGATCTCTCTTTCAATGGCTAGCCTCCATTTATGGAGCAAGCCAATGGAAAGAGAGGGTGGGACAACACACACATACTGTAAACATTAGATTTCACCTGTGCCAGGCGAAACCTAAAAAGGCGGTGGGGCTGGGCGAAATGGTCTTGATGGGGGCCTGTAGAAGTAGCTCAAAGGTAATGGAGTAACAACAGTAGATGGACCCGGGTAAGTATTGTTGTTGTGAAGTATAAATTTGGCAGTGCCAGGGTGCCTAAAATTGACAACAATACAGTCTCCATCGAAATTTTTACATAGGGGGCCAACCCAGCTCACTTGACGGGCAGACAAAATTTTGTTTGAGATATCATAGCCTACCCCCTTATGTTTGGTCAGCCAGTCAATGCACTTATTGTGCAACTGAACCCAGGACTCGCCTTGTCCATCCCTAAGTGGTGGCGCGCCTGCCAATACTAAGACATATGGGCAGGCATCAGGAGGTAGATGGAGGGCAGGTTTCTGATGTTTTATGGGTCTGCTAACAGCCGATTGTCCCTTGCCACCATTGCTGCTACTAGGGGCCACAGATTTCACACTAGTTGAGGTAGGGCCCGCCTTCCGTGTATTCCGTGACCGTCTGGATCTACTCGTCAGCGGTCGCTCCCACTCGCTCCCCCTCGCTCCCTGCCTGTCCCGAGACGCTTTGCCACTGAAGAAGTAGCAACTCGAACGCCTCGGCGATATCATAGCGCCTGGTATCGTTTTTATATATTTATTTATTTACCGTTGCTCATTGGTCCTGCATTGCGGTAAATTAATTAATTAATTAGCGCTTTGTGCTGATTATTGGTATTTTTGATCGGCGACTGTGCCCCTGCTTTGTTTTGCGCTACCCTACCGCCATTTTGCTGTTGTTGTTGTGTTTACCTGGGCCCCGTGTCTCCTCCCCGCTCCCGCCTCCCAGCTGACCCTCCCACACACTAGTATCGTTCTGTAGCCGCGTCCTCCTCTGCCTCTGTGACCGTCTGGATCTACTCGTCAGCGGTCGCTCCCACTCGCTCCCCCTCGCTCCCTGCCTGTCCCGAGACGCTTTGACACTGAAGAAGTAGCAACTCGAACGCCTCGGCGATATCATAGCGCCTGGTATCGTTATTATATATTTATTTATTTACCGTTGCTCATTGGTCCTGCATTGCGGTAAATTAATTAATTAATTAGCGCTTTGTGCTGATTATTGGTATTTTTGATCGGCGACTGTGCCCCTGCTTTGTTTTGCGCTACCCTACCGCCATTTTGCTGTTGTTGTTGTGTTTACCTGGGCCCCGTGTCTCCTCCCCGCTCCCGCCTCCCAGCTGACCCTCCCACACACTAGTATCGTTCTGTAGCAGCGTCCTCCTCTGCCTCTGTGACCGTCTGGATCTACTCGTCAGCGGTCGCTCCCACTCGCTCCCCCTCGCTCCCTGCCTGTCCCGAGACGCTTTGCCACTGAAGAAGTAGCAACTCGAACGCCTCGGCGATATCATAGCGCCTGGTATCGTTATTATATATTTATTTATTTACCGTTGCTCATTGGTCCTGCATTGCGGTAAATTAATTAATTAATTAGCGCTTTGTGCTGATTATTGGTATTTTTGATCGGCGACTGTGCCCCTGCTTTGTTTTGCGCTACCCTACCGCCATTTTGCTGTTGTTGTTGTGTTTACCTGGGCCCCGTGTCTCCTCCCCGCTCCCAGCTGACCCTCCCACGCTCCGCCCCCCTCCACTATCCATTTATGGACAGATGGACCTTCGTGCAGCGTTCACGCGCAGCGGTCGCGCCGAAGGTGCGCCAAAGGTAAACCCGTCTACGCCCGTCCGCGCCTGGACCGCGCCTAGCGCCAGACCCCCTAGCCCCCGCAAACCGCACTCTGGCCACATCAGGTATGATGCTACCACCCTCTTAGCCCTTAACCCCGGACATACTCCCCAATGCTTCGAAGCTGCCCCAGGGCGTACTCATGGCCCCTTCGCATGCCACTCCTGCAAATTCACCAGCGTCAAGACCCTTACCACTACCACTAACGCCAAAGACAGGTCCGACCCTAACCACCTGAAGTGCATCCTGCTGAACACCCGCTCGGTCCACAGACACGCCACCGAACTCTGGGATCTACTCGACACGACATCACCGGACGTCGCCTTCCTCACTGAAACATGGATGAATGCATCATCAACACCCGACATCGCCATAGCCATCCCGGACAATTACAAGATCATCCGTAAAGACCGCCCCGTCCAAACAGGAGGAGGCATCGCCATCGTCCATAAAAACACCATCAAAATCACAACCAGTTCCGACGCCAATCTTTCCACCGCCGAACACCTCCACTTCCAGGTCCACACTGACCCCAGAACCACACTCAGAGGCACCCTCATCTACAGGCCTCCAGGAACACTTAAACAATTCAGCGAGGAGATCACTGACTTCATCAGTCCACATGCCCTCGCCTCCGAGAACTACATCATACTAGGAGATCTCAACTTCCACATGGAAAAGAATAACGACAGCAACACCACCACCCTACTGGATAACCTAGCCAATCTCGGACTCAAACAACTTGTTGACTCCCCCACCCACATAGCCGGACATACGCTCGACCCAATCTTCACTTCCAGCAAACACATCTACTTCAATCGCACCACAGCTCTCCATTGGACGGACCACAGTTGTGTTCACTTCAGCTACAAAACCACCTCGACCCACAACCCCCCACAACCTATTCCCCGAAGAAAATGGAACAAAACCACCACCGACCAACTCCTCACATCGCTCAACCAAAACCCACCCGCCCTCTCATCTGACCCTAACCAAGCTGCCATCAAATTCAAACAATGGATCACTCACAGCGCTGACGAACTAGCACCCTTGAAAAACCATCACACCAAACAAGACCGTAAAAAGACCCCCTGGTTCAACGATGACCTTAAAAAATCCAAGAAACTTTGCCGTACTCTCGAGAAAACATGGAGAAAAAACCCAACCACCGACAACATGACCACCTTCAAGGCAGCCACCCGCAAACACCATCAGCTGATTCGATCCACCAAGAAATCAGCTTTCAAGAATCGACTAGACAACAATGCCCATAACAGCAAGGAACTATTCAATATCGTCAAAGAATTTACCAACCCCACCGCAGCCTCAAACGACATCACCCCCTCCCAAGACCTCTGCGATTTGTTATCCTCCTTCTTCTACAACAAAATTGCCGACATACATAACAGCTTCGAAAACAATACCAACGAACAATCCTACCCACCCCCCTCAGAACCTATACCGCCCTCCAACAATCTCAACGCCTGGAACCCAATCACCACCGAAGACACCATCCGCCTTATGAATTCCATCCACTCTGGCTCGCCAACCGACCCATGTCCCACTACATCTTCAACAAAGCAGACTCCATCATCGCACCCCACCTCCGTGATGTTATCAACTGCTCCTTCAACTCTGCTACCTTCCCAGAAAGCTGGAAACATGCCGAAGTCAGTGACCTCCTGAAGAAACCCACAGCAGACCCCTCTGAACTCAAAAACTACCGCCCAATATCCCTCCTCCCTTTCCCGGCAAAAGTCATCGAGAAAGCCGTCAATAGCCAACTCGCCGCCTTCCTCGAAGCCAACAACTCCCTCGATCCCTCACAGAACGGCTTTCGAGCCAAACATAGCACCGAAACCGCCCTCATCACAGCCACAGACGACATCCGATCACTACTGGACAACTGAGAAAAAGTGGCCCTCATTCTACTCGACCTCTCTGCCGCCTTCGACACAGTCTGTCACAGCACCCTCATACAACGCCTCAACAATATCGGAATACAAGGAAAAGCATTGGACTGGATCGTCTCCTTCCTCGCCGGAAGAACCCAGAGAGTACGACTTCCCCCATTCAAATCAGAGGCTACCGAAGTCATTTGCGGTGTACCACAAGGATCATCACTCAGCCCCACCCTCTTCAACGTTTACATGAGTCCACTCGCATCCATCGCGCGACAACACAACCTTAACATCATCTCCTACGCTGACGACACCCAGCTGATCCTTTCCCTCACCAAAGACCCTAACTCCGCCAAAACCAATCTTCACGAAGGTATGAAAGAAGTTGCCGAATGGATGAAAACCAGCCGCCTAAAACTTAACTCAGACAAAACGGAGGTGCTCATCCTAGGATCATCCCCCTCTGCCTGGGACGACTCATGGTGGCCTTCGGCCTTGGGCTCAGCACCCATACCCACAGACCACGCACGTAACCTTGGCTTCATCCTAGACTCCTCACTCTCGATGACCAGACAAGTCAACGCCGTCTCATCCTCCTGCTTCAACGTACTTCGTATGCTCAAAAAAATCTTCAGTTGGATCCCCTCCGAAACAAAAAAAACTGTCACCCACGCACTAGTCACGAGTCGACTGGACTACGAAAAACACCCTATATGCCGGAATTACAGACAAATTACTGAAAAAACTCCAACGTATCCAAAACGCATCAGCGAGACTCATTTTAGACATCCCTCGCCAAACTCACATTACCGGCCACCTGAAAGACCTCCACTGGCTCCCCGTCAACAAGAGAATAACATTCCGTCTCCTCACCCACGCACACAAGGCCCTCTACAAGCTAGGGCCCGAATACCTCAACACTCGACTATCCTTCTACACACCCACCCGCCAATTAAGATCCTCCGATCAAGGCCTCGCCGCAATTCCGCGCATCCAAAGATCGACCATGGGAGGCAGGTCCTTCTCCTACTTGGCGGCCAAGACCTGGAACTCACTCCCCACCCACCTCCGCCTTACACAGAACCACATCTCCTTCAGAAAAGAACTTAAAACCTGGCTATTCGATAAATAATGAACCCCATCGCCAAGCGCCTTGAGACCCTCTGGGTGAGTAGTGCGCTATATAAATTCCTGAACTTGAACTTGAACTTACTAACTATAGTAGTGGTATGAGAAGGTCCAGTTGCTACGGAAGGAGTGGGCTTGGCTTTTACGGCAGGTTGAATTTGCTCTACAGTATCACATCTAGATGTAATGTTGGGTATTGGTGTGCTACTGATAGTTTTAGGCCCACCCTTAGATGTTAAGCTGCAGCTGGTAATTGGCCCACCACACAAGATAGCCTTACTAGCAGACTCTAGATCTTTCAAAAGACGGTCCCCCCTCATTTGATCAAGACTAATCACCCCTTTCCTTTTCACATCTTTCTTTTTTACAAGATTTTCTAATTTATCAAGTCTTTTAAAAACAGTATTAAATTGTTTGATCAATTGACTTTCCAGTTGTTTAAAAATAGTATCAACGATTGTCTCAATAAAATTCCCGTTAGGCTTTGATTGAATGATACTTTCAGTTAAAAACTCAGTCTGTGTGCCCACTGAGTTATGGTCTTCTGTAGAGGTGGTTGGGGGAGCGGCCTCCTCTACAGATTGCAAGCTTTCCATATTAACTGTATCACCCCCAGATTGTTGATGCTTCCCTCTGGTCCACATACTCTGGGGGGTTGGTTGGTTCTTATTACGGGTAGGTTGCTTCCTCTTATTTGCTGTAAGTTTCAAGGGGCCCCTTTTCCTTTTTCCGTCAACAGTCTTATTACTTGGGGACGGGGAGGCAATAACAGTCTGTGCAACGGGGTCAAGCTGGGAGTCAATAATTATAACTGGGCTGCTGCCCCCAGGCAACACTCCCAGCAGAGTAGCCTGGGTAGTAGGCTTCAAAATAGTAATTGTAGGTGAGAGCGGTACAGTATTAATAGGGCTTACTTGTGATGACTGCGGGTGACTGTTACTACAGCCCAATGACATCCTCCTTTCGGTATTAGCAATTTCATTGGTAACCATATTAAGGGCGTTCTCCAATAAACAATCAAAGGAGGGAGGCAAGGCAGGAGGGTCAACAGAAGCAAGCATAGTGGAGTTGATGTTACGTTTCCCCATGATAACTTTACCCAGGCTCACTTCTTATGGCAAGACTTAGAGGGATGGCCCGCCCGACCTCTGATGTCCTCTGAGGGACTAAGAGGGCCCGCCCTTTGCTAGGGCTTCGCCCGGCGACCGCCCGCGCGCGTCCCGCGACGCGGATGGAGCGTCTGTGTTAAGTAGCGCCTCCGGGCGCGCTGAGGGCAGGAAGCAGGAAGTGCCCGCAAGGCTCCCTGGGAGCTGTAGTCTCCAGCCGTGGGATGGCGGTACAGCAGCGGCGAGACTACAGTGTGTGGGACCCAGGAGCAAGTGTCCAGACCAGCGGGTGAGTTCTCCGGCCGCAGCACCGTCTGAATGGCCCCCCGCTCCACCGAGGGAGCGTCTGTGTTAAGTAGCGCCTCCGGTTGCGCTGAGGGCAGGAAGCAGGAAGTGCCCGCGAGGCTCCCTGGGAGCTGTAGTCTCCAGCCGCGGGATGGCGGTACAGCAGCGGCGAGACTACAGCGTGTGGGACCCAGGAGCAAGTGTCCAGACCAGCGGGTGAGTTCTCCGGCCGCAGCACCGTCTGAATGGCCCCCCGCTCCACCGAGGGAGCGTCTGTATTAAGTAGCGCCTCCGGGCGCGCTGAGGGCAGGAAGCAGGAAGTGCCCGCAAGGCTCCCTGGGAGCTGTAGTCTCCAGCCGCGGGATGGCGGTACAGCAGCGGCGAGACTTCAGCGTGTGGGACCCAGGAGCAAGTGTCCAGACCAGCGGGTGAGTTCTCCGGCCGCAGCACCGTCTGAATGGCCCCCCGCTCCACTGAGGGAGCGTCTGTGTTAAGTAGCGCCTCCGGGCGCGCTGAGGGCAGGAAGTGTCCGCAAGGCTCCCTGGGAGCTGTAGTCTCCAGCCGCGGGATGGCGGTACAGCAGCGGCGAGACTACAGGTTGTGGGACCCAGGAGCAAGTGTCCAGACCAGCGGGTGAGTTCTCCGGCCGCAGCACCGTCTGAATGGCCCCCCGCTCCACCGAGGGAGCGTCTGTGTTAAGTAGCGACTCCAGGGCGCGCTGAGGGCAGGAAGCAGGAAGTGCCCGCAAGGCTCCCTGGGAGCTGTAGTCTCCAGCCGCGGGATGGAGGTACAGCAGCGGCGAGACTACAGCGTCTGGGACCCAGGAGCAAGTGTCCAGACCAGCGGGTGAGTTCTCCGGCCGCAGCACCGTCTGAATGGCCCCTGTTACTGTTATTAGCTTGCTGCTTGTTGTTGCTAGTGATGGCGGCTTTTGTCCGCTGTCGTCTCCCTCTCTTTCAAGGTTTTAGGTGGGTGGGTTGGGGGCGTTAGGGGGTTGGGAATCTGGGTCTACTTTTTGTCTCTTGTTTTTTCTCACTTTTATTTCCTGCATTTCTTATTCTATTCTCTTCCCACTGTAGGTACCGCCACCGCAGGTGCTTATTCACATCACAAGGTTACTCCTGAAAAGTATAATTTCCCTCACTCAGTATCATCCACTCTCATCGACACTGAGTTTAGGGCCTATATACCTCCCTCACATATCTTCCATAATGCTTCCCAATGGTTCTCTCTCGATTCGAAACTCTGGCTAGCGTCCCACTCATTTAGCAATATTTACCCACCAATGCATGAATAATTCCCCGTTGGATAGTAACTTTAAATTTGTATCTCTAAACGTGAAGGGCCTTGCCTTAACCACCCGATCAAACGGAAAGAAATTGAAAATCACCTTTTTAAACTGAAACCGGATGTAATCCTGTTATAGGAAACTAAGATCTCCCAAGATGGGCGAAGGAACTTTGGCAAGAACTGGGTCGCTGACATTGTTAGCTCACCCGGTGAATGCAAAAAAGGTGGACTTGCCACTTTAATCAAACTATGCTCAAGATTTAACTTACACGACTCCAGGAGGCTCCAGCCCCCGGACACCAGAGACTACACCTTCTTTTCCAGCCCCCATAAATCCTACTCCAGAATTGACTACCTAATAATATCCAAACCTCATATACATGTACCAAACATCGACCAAACAGATATACTAACAAGGTTAGTCTTGAACCACTCAGTTATAACTCTCACCCTCACTGGTACCAATGCTAATACCTCGAGTAAGATCTGGAGATTCAATGATGAATCAATCAGAGACGCTGCCTCAAAAGAGAGGATCGAGAACACCACCTTAAGTAGTTTAAGGTGGTGTTCTTGATCCCCTCTTTTGAGGAAGACAATATCTGCTCTGATACCTCCCCCTCCACCCACTGGTACACACTGACAGCCTCAGTATGTGGCACCCTTATTAATGTACAAGTTACAATTAACAAAGAACATAACAAAGAGCTCCTAACCCTTGTACGAGACATTAAATCTCTGGAGGCTGCCCACAGATCTGACATGGATACGCAAACCCTCTCTAAACTGACCAACAGAAAATATGAGTTCAATAGAATCCTATGTGAGAGAGCGGGCATATGGATCAACAAATACAAAAGCTTAAGTCTGTATGATGCAAACAGAGCTGGGAAAATTCTGGCCTCTTACCTAAAACATAAAAAAAACTGCAAAGGAATTGATTCCCTCACGAATAAATCTAACATCACACACACCAGACCCCAGGAAATATTAGAAATACTAAAAGATTTTTACCAGTCTCTTTACACAGACGACTCTGAGATAGACGCTTCCGCCTGTGTGGATTATTTTAGAGACATCACTCTCCCGTCCATCACGGATCAAGAAAAAGCTAGCCTAAGCTCTCATTTTTCTCTGGTAGAGATAGACTTAGCAATTCGCTCGTTAAAATGAACAAAGCCCTCGGTCCAGATGGCTATATGGCATATTTTTTAAAAACCTTTGCACGTATATTTAAATCAACTCTCTTGTCCTTTTTTCAACATTTTTCCGACTTTGGTACAATATCCAGCACCACCAGTGAAGCCACTATCGTAATCTGCAAAGAAGGAAAAGCCCCGACTCAAGTAAAAAATGACAGATCAATTTCCCTAGTTAATCTGGATGCAAAGATTTATGCTAAGATTCTCTGTAAGAGACTGGAGCCTCTTCTTCCTCGACTAATTCGGAATTCACAAGTGGGCTTCATGAAACATTGACTCTCCAATGATAACACCCGGCTCCTATACTATATGCTATATTATTGAAACTGCTAAATTGTCCGCCTCTGAAACGGTAGCGGTTACCCTCGATGCTGAAAAAGCATTTAATAGGGTCTCATGGACTTTTCTCCGTGAAGCCCTCAAGAAACTTAATGTAGGGGATACCTTCACCAAAATGATCATGGCCCTGTACAGTGGTCCATCAGCTAAGGCCAGATCTGGTGGTTTACTTTCCTCTGCAATTAAGCTGCAAAGAGGCACGAGGCAAGGCTGCCCCCTCTCCCTTCAATACTCATCCTAAATCTTGAACCCTTACTACACAAGATCAGATCGAATCCCCACATTCAAGGTATTGCCTTCAATAATCTCAAGGTGAAAGTCGCGGCATATGCGGACGATATCTTAATAAAGTCTGAAAGGGCTACCCAATCTATCCCTGCCCTACTCCAAACCATTGATGAATACGCCCAAGTCTCTAACTACAAACTTAACAAAGACAAACCTGAAACCTTGCTCTAAATAGTCTCAATTTCAGGGCATTTCTACAAAAGATTGACAAATTATTAAATACTTTTCTTTGGCAAAACAAAAAAACAAGAAACTCTATAAACAAGCATTGGCATTGCCAATAGGTCTCGCCTTTGGGACCTTATGTGTTTAGCCATGCAACAGTTGATGTTGTTGCACCAAGGATACTATGCTGGATAACTAAACACTTATAAGGTCCCAAAGACGAGACCTATTGGCAATGCTTGTTTGTTTTGTTCTTAGGTGTCGGGACGCCAGAGGCACTCGGAGCTTTGTCCTGCATTTGTAACATGCATGCAAGTTTAAACTTCTAAGGCTTTTTCCTGCTTTATTTGCTGTGTGTCAAAGGTCTTCAGGTTTTCAAAGTTCCAGTAAGCATGCTATGTTGATGTGAAATGATTATCACTGTTGTATGTGGTGCTTTAGTGATAGGCATGACACCTGTAAGTGTAATGCTTGCATTCCTTTGAACTCCAAAGCCCTTCACTTAACATAGAGTGGATTGATTGCTTGGATTTGTTTATCCCACAGAGCTAAGGAAAGTGCAATAGGACCTATGCAAGAGCTTAAACTTGCAGCACCAGGAATTTAGTTGCTCCCTTTCTGCAGGCTTGGTATTACAAAGGCTTAAGAAAAAGAAGTTGATTTCTTGAAGTGAATTCTGGTGTTTCAAGCAACGTTGTTTCTTTGAGAAGACGACTGTGGACTGTGAGGATGAGTTGGTGCCTTTTCTGCATTTGTTTGGAAAACAGCTTTAGGACCACACTTGGTCATTCCTCTGGCCAGTGAAGAGATTTGGTTGCTATGCCACATCATCTGATCGTTATAATTAATATATTGTGCTTCTGAAATAAATTTCCTCCAGCAAACACTTGGGTTGTTCTGCTTGATAGTCAGTGACATTTTATGTAAATTGCCAGATGAAGACACTCCTTTCCAGTGTTTTGCAGAGGCATTTAGTAACTCCATTGTGGGTATTTGAAAAAATCCAGCAGTGGTATCTACTATTCCTAAAACCATGTTAGGAAAATATAGATGCACTGTTGGCAATCCATTTTATTTCACAAATCTCCCTACAGTAGATTTGATATTTGTACATGCAACAAACTACGATTTGCCTCTCAATAGAGAGTCCACAAGGATGTGCAGTGTAAAATGTTTCCACATCCGACTTTTTGACTCTGCGATCTGTGACTTTTAAAAATTAATTTACTCATTTATCTGTACTTGCTTGCAAGGCCAATAGGTCTCGCCCCCTCGAGATCTATTGACTTTGTCAGTGTTTTTTTTCTAGCCACGTTGTTCAGCAGCATGGCTGCAGTGCAGCATGTTTGAAAGTAAAAGGAAAATAAAGTGCAGTGACTCCGCCAGCGTAGAGTATCATAGTGCTTTGGTTTAAATTCACCATCAACCATGCTGCACAGCAGGCAGGCGCTACTATACGAAATGGCTAAAAATCACTGACAAAGCCAATAGATCTTGGATAGGCAAGACCTATGGACTTTGCCAATGCTTGTTTATGATAAGGTTATGTGGGTGTTATTTCCAACTTGCAGTAAATAGCAGAGGCTATTAAGGATGACAGGCTGTACTATCCCTCCTATAATTCAAATGTATGACCCACAGATTACATTAAATGTATGTAGTGAGTACTCGACACTAAAAACATTGCTAATTAGCTCTAACCGAAAGGCACTAATTTTATCAGAATTGGAAAAAACAAAGGATCACGTTTTTCTCTGCTCCGCATGCCTCTTTGAATTCCTAGTGTAACCTCGATCTTTGCAGCATGGCCAGAAACACTTGGGCTATCTTGTTAACATAAATATGGGTGCTGGCTTCCACTCTCTAATATCAGACAATTTCCACTAACATGACATTCTGTGGAATGGCTGTTGGCTGATGTTAGTTCCAACGTCTGCCATGTGTTGCAACCTAGTTCGGAAACCAGACAAGTCGAGAAAAATGTGGTTTCTACAGTACCAACAGTTCTACGCCAGTTGCCAGTAGAAAAGGGGTGCACTGAAACTAAATTAAAAGCCTTTTAAGACAAATGTTTATCATTGGACATAAAGCCCCATGGTTGTCAGCTTTTCATAAATGCGTTGCACTATCTTAAGAGGTGCATTTTCTTATAACTCGGAACTCTGTGAGGACCATTCGTAAAATAGATGTATGAGACAAACAAGTTTTGTTCACCTGCCTGGACGTGCCATTTTGGCAAACACAGGGAGATGGCGATAAGAGGTAAGAGCAGAGATTGTTTACTCTGGGAAACGGGCAGCTGAGAGGATCTCCATCCCCGGGCTCCCAACTAATAGCATCTGACCTAGCAGTCCTAAAGAAATAGCAAACTGTGCTCACCGACGTATGACAAGCAGTCCAAACAAAAGGTCGTATTGTTAGCCTGAAGCAGGGAATTATTAGAGGGGTTAGAACAGAACCTGACATAGTGTCCTGATTTCCAAGTAGCAAATTAATCACGAAAAGAAATGCTCAGAAACCCATTATTCGTATGTTTTTCAATATCAACATTTATTACCGGTAGGGTGACCCAAAGTTTGAAAGATACATGAGGTGAAACACTGGGAGGTGATACTGTGCCAGATCACACAATACTGCAGAGCTGGGAAGCCGAGATTTAAATCCAATACGAGGTCTCCTGCGTTCATAGCTTAATTAAGTCTACCTGATATTTCAATTCAGACAAATACAAAAAACATTGAAGACAAGCATTGGCCGGGCAGCCGTGAAAGTAACGTGGCCGTAAAAGCAAAAGTGATTGCGATCAAGTGAAAGTGATCGCTATCACAGGGACGCGCTCTGTGGTGGGGGAGGGGCAGAGCGAGGCGCTTGGAAGCAAGAAAAGGAAAGGGTGCCGCGAGGAATGCGTGCCAAAGCAGGCTGGCGAGTGGTGTGCTCACACCATGACGAGAGAGGAAAGCCATAAGGCGCATCTGCTCGTCATTGTGCGCATAACCGCACGCTCTATGCCTGCCAAAAGCATGTGGTAGCACTTTGAAAACCCACACACTAAATGTCTCGCCGAGAAGTGCATGCGTTGGCTCAGCGAGACCTAAAAAACTACGCCTTCAAGTTCATCTCGGTGGTGTTAATCTAGCGGATTTCAAGAACTAATAAATCGCCTTCCTGGCCAGACAGGGCTCGCTTTGGTTCACTAAATCTCCGAATGATACTCCCACATGATTAGTGGTAGAAAGAGAGCTTCTATGAGAGTTCCACCCACTCTCTCTCCTATCCAGTACCCCCAACCCCCATCCGGGTAAGTATATTTTCCAAAATACCAAAAGGGCCCTATTGAAAATCGATAGAATCCTAGAAATCCCGCTCTCTAACTTGAATATGACCTTCCTTTGGAACACCTCTAAAATTAGAATCCAAGGCTCTCCAGCCTGCTGGTCTCACTGAAGGGCATTCACTTCCTGAAAGACCTGGGACCCTCTCAAAATCTGCTTTCCTTTAGAGATTTGAAAAAGCACTTCAACCTGCAAAACTTAGATTTTTACAATTTTTTTAAGCTTAAGGTCGCTCTTTCTAAACTAAAGTTTTCAAACAACGACCCGTTCCCTCATCAGGATCATCCTATCCTTTAATAATTCCGGCCACCAGGCCTCCAGGCTCTACCACTTTAAACAACTGAAGTCCTCCAACACATCCTCTAGACTCCGAGCTAAATGGGACCCCAACGGAATGATTTCGTCACAATCTTGGCATCAGATGTGGAGGTCAGTGGTCTCGTATAAAATATTCCCCTCCCTTGCACAGACAATATTCTGTTTACTACACGGGACCTTCTAGACCCCAGCACGCCTCCACAAACTCTCCCTAAGAGAGACCCCAAGCTGCTGCAACTGTAATGACCCTGTGGGTGATCTCCCTCACCTTCTATTTTACTGTAGAGCAGTCGCTCCATTTTGGGATTCAGTGTTTAACTTTATTCACTCTATCTGCAGAGTCCCTCTGGAACGATTATTTTTAACACTACTCAAGTGATTTTTAGACCTGAACATCAGATCCCTCACCGACAGTCTATTAATTGATATCCTTCTTACTGCTGCCAGCAAATCTATTTTAACTAACTGGAAGAATACAGCCGCCACCTCTTTCCGCCACTGGATAAACGATCTCCTTTCTGAGAGGGGCAGATAACACCTCATTACAAAACTCCCCGTGGATTATATGCAATACATCTATCTGGAACTTCCTTGATAAATATTTTGCCACTTCCAAACCACTGTGATTCTCTATTTCCCACCCCTATACCCCTCTACATCCTCCCTCTCTCGCATGGGTACAAATAGTGATATCCAGAACTGATATCAACCCCTCCCAAAACCCTGAACTGAACTCTTGGATTGAGTGTAGCATATGACCTTGAATGCACCTACACTTATATACATTACGACGTCTTTGGATTTTACACCCTGATACATGTGTTTTGTCTGTATACCTTTTAGTGCCCCTTCTTTTCTTTTATCGCTTAATTTTACGCCATATCACACATCCTGTGGGTTTACCTAATCTCCATAAGTGGTTTTGCTTTCACTTGCCATCTGCTACCTGGATTTTGCTCTGTAATCTAGACCCTCAGGTCTTGATCAACCCTCCAGGACTCTACGCACCTGAACTGTATACCTTAAATTGGACCCTTGTATCCTCTGATTGTCCGTTTTTCTCTGTTCATTTGTTTATGAAAAATTGCTCAATATAATTTGCACGAAATTTAAAAAACTACTTCCGTTGTTGTTTGCCCCGTCCATTCACCCTCTGTTGTCCGCGTGTTTACTCCAAGCCCCTCCTTTGCACACCCCGTTGTCGATGTTGCTCCCAGACTTGCCCTCTGTGTTGCCGTCTGCCCCTACTCCCTCCATGTTGTGTCCCGCCTCCTATTCCTGTGTTCCCTCCTGCTCCCTCTCCATGTTGCCTTACACCCACAATAAACAAAAGTGCTATGATGCAGACAGTGCGGGCCGCATCATAGTTTTTTTCTGTCACAACTGTTGTCTGTGTTGCCCCCCCCCACACGCCCTCCCTTGTTCCATGTTGCCTCCTGTCCCATCAGCAATAAAACAAACAGCATATGACGTGGCCAGTGCTAGCCACATCATAGCATTTTTTTTTTACTTCCACTCAAGCTGCTTAACAGGTGCGCAGCTGTACACCATGGCTAAAGGATATTGACAAAGCCAGTAGTTCTCGTGGGTTTAACTAATTGTCTTTGCCAAGGCTTGTTTTTCTACTCACATGATGAGTTTTTTTAATCTAATTTTGTTAAAATAAAGAATTGTATGTCAACCTGTAGATCCCCAGGGTGCACAGGTGTTTTTTTTCTTCTTTGTAAGACTCAGGATCAAGTGTAAGGTTTAGATCACTTCTAATGTCAGTGACGATAGACAGTTTCTTACTTTTGTCTGATCGCTGATATTCATACCTATAATTTGTGCATCCATGTCAGCATCTTTGAATTTGTCCTGGTTTGCTTTACAGTTCTGCCTCTCGCAGGTTCCATTTCTGTGTCTGTTAGTCGTGGGACTAGTGTTTGTTGTGTTGGTCTGTTAGGGGTTCTTTTTGTTTATCACTTTTGTTTCCCTAAAACTGCTTCACAACAAGAACTATAGACATACCTGGGATAGATACCATCAACCTGGGAGTATGCAGAACCATGACAGGTATTGTGTTGAGCAGAGGTCAGGGATCGCCCCTTGTGTCGTGTGTGCAGGTAATTTAATCTGTGTGATCTTGGTAGAATGACATTTACACCTGAGCGCTGTGTAAATCAAACATGCAACCAGTAATTGTAAATGACCCGTTTGTACCCAAAAAAACGTGGCCTGTCATGTTGTGGACTTGGTTTGAATTGGACGGAATCCAGACCTCTAAAGTGGGAGACTGAGTGAGTTGCTTCTCTGATACTCACTCAGCCTCCTCCTTTCGTTCCTTCTCTCTCTCTCTCTCTGTTCCTTCTTTCTGCGTTTCACACTTGCTCTCTCTTTCTAATTGAACTTTTTTAGGGTCGCCATCGCATCCTTTCTTTCCCTCCGCCCTTTTGACTGAAGTAGTTCTGCAGGACGGATTCTGGAGTGTTTTACAAGGTTTTCCACATCTGGTGCGCAGTTTGGGGGGCGACTTTCCGCCTGAAGGGGGGAAGGGAGGGTGGCCGTCTGAAGCACAGTGTTGCCACGCACCAAGTCTGTCTGGAGAGTGTCAGAAATGACACACTCAGGAGATGTGGAGTGGACTCGTGTACAGCATTCATCAGACTCCCCACCTAACCTTATTTTCGAACGGCAGCCTCAGGTGGGAAGGAGGGGCACAATGTGACTCCCCCATTTCATAATATGAAGTGAACTATTTACTTTACTTTGCATTTGGCATTTTCAGCACTGGAGTCTCACTTAAAGGAAGAACGAAAAAATATGCAAGTTTAAAAGGGAAATATTGCAGTGTTTTAAATGGGTAGTCACTGTCAGCTAATGAGTGCCTGCACTACTTCTTAATTTGAAAAAAAGAGTACCGTAACTTCTCAGCTCTGAAGAAATATATTTAATGTTAGAGAGAGCACCAACACTTAGTACCAAAGGGGTGCTCTCGGACAGTGACTGCCTGGACTGCTATAGTTAAATGTATAGTACTGATAATATGCCTATAAGCAACTGGGCATATTTATCCTAAAACCAGCGCCTCTAACTGACCAGGTGGGCGGGAACCCAGTGCATCTCTTACGACTGGTTCTCCCTGGCCCCGCCAGCCTTGCAGAGGCACTCGCCCGGTTTCCACGTTAGGAGTTTCTGCATTTCAAATCTGTAACAAAACCACCATCTTAGTTTAAAGGCACAAAGGTGTACCACAGGAGGCGAAAGAAGAAGTGGAACTCTTCTTAGATGTGCGACCAGCTGTCTTGAGTTCTGGTGTCTGACCCCAACATTGGCCCTAAAGAACATAAAGCAGCCAATGGGTTCACCTTTTATCGAAGCGGAAAGAGACGGTCCCGAATATTGCATTTTATTGTAATTGCATTTGTATAGCGCAAACTACCCCTGACGAGGCGTCGAAGCGCTTATATGACTGGACCTATGTCATAGGTTAACATAATCAGGAGGAAAAAGCGCGAGGCCAACAGAAACATGAGTTCCTAGCATTGCATTAACATAAACAAAAACATCACGAGATCCCAATTAAATCAGGCGACTAATGATGAAATGTGGAGACGCCGAATAAAATCAGTGACCCCGGTAAAGGAGGAGGCAATACTACCTGTTGATTCCCGTTAAAACTAAGAGTTGATACAAAAGATCTTCCATACTTTATACAGAAATGCTAATACACTACAATAAAATACCTCTCCTTCAGCCCCCTACCCCGGTTTGCCATCGCCCAGGGCGGCCCATGGCATTCTCGGATTCCAATAGTACCCAATAACCCTCACAGTGCCTGGAATACCCCACGACCCCTGCTCCCAGCCCCCAGGCCCCTGCAGACCAGCCGCCTCATAAAAAGGTGCCGGGTTTAACGAGCTCTGCAATTGGTTTTTCTTGTTTTATTGGGCCAGCTTTTTCTTCAAACACCCGGCGCCTCACAAAAGAAATGCATCATAAAGCGGTTAGTGGGGGTGGGGGAGAGGTGCGAGGCTGCCAGGAAGTGTGTATTTGTGAGGGGGCAGGGCGTGTACACATAGCTGAGGAGTGTGGTGTCCCACGGCGAGGGCCCGCCCCCTTCCTTCAGCATGTCATTAAAGCAGCAGGAAGATCCTCCGAAGCAGTGACTCAGGGGCCCGTGCGCCCGCGGCGCCCCATCCGCCCCTGCACAGACGAGGCGAGGCGCCTCACACCCAATCGAGCCTCGGCAAACACACCTGAAAGCTCGCGCGCGCGCCTCCATTGGCTGAAGACAACATATTACCCTCACAGCGGGCCGCTTGTTGAACTTAGAAAGGGACAACGGGAACAAACGAGGAAATCTCTCCTTGCACACACTAGAGGCGAGGTGACACAATTTATATCTCGAGAAAGGAAATAGAAGAGCAACAGTGCGTTGTTTGCTATCTGTGAGTGGGAAAGAAAAGAGAACTAGAAATGTTTTCAATACCTAGTGCTAAATGTGATCACAGTAACTTTTTTCCTACAGTGCTTCACACAGGACATAAGACGTGTTTACTTTTATGGAATTTCGTGGTGGACAATTTATCGTATTCAAAAGTTCGAGCCTGCTTAACCGATTCGGACTGGGCTCCATGCAGATGTCAGTGGCGACCTTTGTCTCATGGTACCATTTTGAATGGATTTGATTAAAACTTTTATAGACTGGCCAGATACCTAAGGGTGTCCTGGTGCTTAACATAGCCGACAGCCTAGGGCTATACCGGTTGTTAAAGGCCCTGAACCCGAGTTATAGGCCCGAGCCGCAGGAGAGGTCCTATAAGGAGGGAGAGGCTGAAGGGCTATCAGTCTATTAGAACATTCCAACCACTTAGGGTAGAGTGTTCTGAAATAAAATGGGAGGAGCATGAAAATAAACATTGGAATTTTGGGGCTCCTATAACAGCCATTATAAGCCCGAAGCTACACCTTTGTCCTCAGTGGATCTCTCAACATTCCAATGTTCTAATACAACTGAACACTATGGAAAGGGAAATATAATATTGTAGCCACTAGCTTGTGAAGGACAAAGTCTACAAGAGTTTCTTGAATGACATTACCTGATCAATGGATCTTAAATGGGAGTTGGGGGGGGGGGGCTGATTTCAATGTTGAGTGGCAAAAACTGATGAAGCTTACCCTCCCTGCCGAGCACGCCGATGCTTTGGGACAACTAAGAGGTGGGCAGTACTTAAGTCTGAGGAGGAGAATTATGAATAAATGTCCGTCTTATGTTAAGCTTTAAATGGGTAGTGTGCATGGCCTTGAAAATAAGCCTTGTGGAGTTGAGCAGCTGCTGTAAAGTTTTCAGACAGGTCGAGGCAGAAACATTGGGTGGGGCACCAAGCGCCAACCTGGCAGCAAAAATTCTGAGTTCCTTGAAGTCTTGAAATGAGCAAAAAGGGGTGAGTCAAGAAGCAAGACATTACAGTAATCCGAGAGACTTAAGATAGAGGCCTGGATCATTAAGCAAAATGACTCGGCATGCAAGAAAGCAAGAAACTTGTGCAAGACTTTTAGCTGAAAGAAACAGTAAGAAGACAATTTATTAATCTGCGGAGTCAATGAAAGTTCTTGGTCAAAGAAAAATTCCAAATTTCAGAGGACAGTGGCAGGCATAGGTGGGATCCCAAGTTGGGAAGACTAAAGATATGCACGCTGTTGTTGCCTAAAAAGGAGATAATCTCGACATTGTAAGCATTCATTTTCAGGCAATTCTTCCTCATTCAGTCAACCACAGGGAGCATACAAACATGAAAGGCTGTACTGCTGTCATTCTGCATCTTGTCATCAAAAGAGACAATATTTTGTGTATCGTCGGCTGAGCACATCAATCTGAACTCATCTGAACAAATCAATTTAATGAGAGAGCAAATATATATGTCAAAGTGGGTCTGAGGCAGGACCTTGAGCAACACCATGAGTAATTGCCTTATGGCTAGGGAGCCTCCCATGTCTCATGTACCTACAAACATCAATGTCAAAGACAATGTCATGAGCCAATTTCTTATTTCTTTGGGTCAAGGGTCGTAGGACCCCTGGACGTATACATTATTTTCAAATACAAAAACATTTTCTTCATAATATTTTGTACAGTAACCACATTATTTACATCTTGTTCACAAGTGAAACCTAGCCTTAACAGCGACTCTAGTACATGGGAATCACCTAACGATAACTAGTCTGTCCCTGTGCAACTAACAAGACTCCCTAACCGTTTCAAATGAGATCAAGACTGGCTCTGTGCCCCTTCTGCTGACACCTCCTCCATCCCAAAGGATGGGGCCCTCCTTAAGGTAGGGCCCCACCTTCCCTCTCCCGTACTGGGAGCTCTCCCACCTTGGGAGTTCTTGTGCAGGAGGCCCTGCTGCCTCTGGCACCTCTTACACCCCAGTTCCCCGCCCCCCAAGGGCCAGTGTAGCTTGTGTCCAAATGTGCCTGTGGATGATAGGTAAGGGCCATTGATAGTGACGCCCTGCACCCATGCAACCTCTTTTCAACTTGGTGCCAGCACCCCTTGGAGGGTCCAGGGATCCTTATGTTAAATTTCGTATAAAAAGGATGCTGTAAAGGGATCCGAAGTGTCCCCCTCAATCTTGACTTCACCCGCCACAGGCCAGCATAGTTCACTGACTATATGGCTCCCCTCTCCACACACAGTGCACGTTGGCCTAGCCAGGAGAAACATTGCATTACCTTCTTTCGACAGGTGCACTCCATCCTGTAATACAAAGCGCTCACCCTTGATGCACCCATGAGGTATGGCTGACAAACAAGCTGCCCTAACAACTTACTCACCTTTTGGTTCAACCGTTTCCCTGACTCATTGATATCTCTGACCAACTTACCACCTCTCCAACTCAACCTCAGGACAATGTTGGACCTCACAATTATGGCCTCTGGGAACTTCTTTGAGAGCCAACACATTTTGGAGACAGTCAGCTTAAACAAGTCTTTCTGACCTACCTGAGTCAAATCATGGCCTCCTAGATGCACAATTATCACCCGTGGAAGCGTAAGCCTCCAAGGCAATATTTTGTCCAATGCAGTCCTTCAGTGGGCCTAGCATCGCCCCCCCATGTCTGCAGAAAGTCAGCTAATAGTTGCTTGCGATGTGCAGTCACCTGCAGAATTCAAAATCTTTGCGCCCTTACATAGGAGTGGCCCAACACCAGCACGACTGTAATGCCTCTTGCACCAGCATAGGCCAGAGGCAATGAAGTATCCAGTGGTTGCATCACCTTAACATCTACTCCACCTGTATATGGTAAGGAATGGGGAAATAATAAAAGAAAAAACAGGACAATCACAACATGTTAAATATCACAGAACGCTTATAGCAATCAGATTTCCAGCTGCCTATCCTTTGTACTGCATGCCCAGCCAATCCCATGCTTGCTGCAGTGGCCGCTGCGCCAGTCTGAAATGAATGAGAACTATAGTGTGCCGGATCCAAACTTGCTGACACCAAGACCCTGCTGAGCACCTTGGCAAATTGAAACCTTGTGAGTGGCGTCCCATCCTCGTGTGCCAAAAGGGGGCCTACCATCCTTTGTACCCAGTAGACCATAAAGGCTTCCAGATTTCTCAGCAGACAGCACTCATTCTCTGGGGCTCGGTGAGGCAGTATGTGATCCCCCCTATCCATTTGGTCGGTCTTAAAATGGGTAATAGTGACCACCAGGGAGCAGTGGTGTATCAATAGCCCCGGCAGTGCAGGGGGTCCTGAGCTTCACGGGCCCCCTCCCACACTGACATGTCCCCGGCCTGAGAGCTCCAGGCTGGGTTCTGAGCGTGGGAGGCCCTGCATGTACTTTGGAGGAGTGCCCCCCCCCAAGTTGTGTAACACCCCTGCCAGGGAGCCAATTGCCCAATGAACATCTGTTCGGTGTAGACCACCCCTCATGTCTCTTTTGCTCTTTGCTACCAGCCAGCCCACCTTCAATTCCCCACAAAATGCCAGGGAGTACGCTGCTCTAAAAAAGCGTTTTCATCTGGTGATTTGCAAACCCTGTCAAGGCTGACCATGATATTTGCTAGTTTCAATGTGTCTATGGGGCACCTGTAGTCTTGTCTACACCCCTCCAAGTTCTGCCAGCCATTCAGTGCCCTTTGTACCAGAAATGCTTTTGTCCCATCGGTGTAGCCTATCATCTGTGCAAAAAAGGAAATTTCCACAAATATGTCACTTGGCATAGGATACAGGTCGCCCCTTCCCTCTCAGGTACCGTAGGAATGTGATTACTGACTCAGGTGAAAACCATTCTGCCACCTTTTTACTTCCTGAAACCTACGCGATGTGCTTTATGCCCCCTCATAGGCATGCCTCATCCTGGGCGCTAAACTAGCCACCACTAGGTCTGGTAGACTGGTGCATCAAGCCGCCATAGTTGCTCCGGGAATAGTGACCGGATCTCTTCTGCTTCTGTGTGGTTATACCTGAAGTCCCTCATCTTGAAACAAGATACAGCCTCTGCTGGATTGTTCGATTCACCAGGCACATGTTTTGATTTGAAATCAACATTTAGTCTCAAGCATAGCAGTATGATTTATTTCAATAACTGCAAGATTATACGAGGTTGTTTGCTGATTAATACATTCCACCACTGTTGATATCTGACTAGAATACCACTGATTAATTGCCAAACTCTTCTAGCCATATCGTGAGGGCTACCAAAATTGGAAAGAGCTCTAGGAAACCAATGCTCGCAACCAGACCAGATTCTACCCAGTCTCTTGGCCATCGCTGTTCACACCAAGATGTCCCCAAAATGGCGCCAAACCCTGTGCTGCAGCAACGTCTGTAAACAGACCGAACTCCTTATTGATCTTGGCAGGGCTTGGCTATACCACAGTCCCATTGAAATCCTTCAAAAATGGTTCCCATATTTTCATGTCATGGCGGACTTCACTTGTCAACCTAGTATGATGGTGCCTCAACTTCAGACCATACCCGGCCTGCTTGAGAGACCTGGAAATGGGCCGCCCATGGATATGATGTGTAGTGCAAAATTCAACTTCCCGACTATCACCTGTAACTGATGCAGTGTCACCTTCTGGGCTTTAAGTAATTCATCTAACAACTTTGGGAAAGCACTGACTTTTTCCTGGGGGAGCCTGGATACGTCTGCCCTGGAATCCAATTTTGTCTCCAGGAATTTCATTGTTGTTGCTGGACCACAGATCTTTGCTTGCGTGAGTGGTACCCTGAATATACCCATCAATTCCTGGAAGCATTCCAAAGCCCTCTCACTATCTTCCATTCGAGGCAAGCCCAGGATTAAGAAGTCATCCAAATAATGCAGTGCCCAATGGTGTCCTGATCTCTGTCTAAATACCTATTCCAAGAAGGTACTGAAACTCTCAAAGTAAGTACAGGAGACTGAACAGCCCATGGGCATACATTTGTCAAAGTAGAAGGCACCCTCAAATTGGAAACCCAATAAATGAAAGTCCTCGGGGTGCACCGGAAGCAGTGGAATGACAGATTCTATATCTGCCATTGCCAGCAAGGTCCCAGGTCCCAGCTCCGGGAGTATTGCAATTGCTTGATCTAGTGAGGCATAGTTAACTGAGCACAGTGTCCCATCGATAGCCTTATTGCCCGACTGACCCTTAGGTGCTGACAAGTTGTGAATCAGGTGGTACTCCCTGGGTCCTTTTTCAGGACTATCTCCAAAGAGGAATAGGCACAATTCTCCAAAGGAATGGAATCAAAAGGACCTGCCACCCTCCCCAAATTCTTCTCTGTCATAATTTTATTTCTGGCAATGTTAAGATTAGCCCCTAATGACTGCCCGTTTTAACAATATGTCATGCCTACACAACCCTCAGCCAGGATCCTGAAGCCGTTCTTAAATCCATCATACAAAGACTGTGCTGCCGCTGTGTTGCTGTAAATGTTCAACCATGACACCATTGTATGCCAGTTTACCGGCGAGGGGCCTTGACCAATAATGGGTGCTCATTCATGTTTTTTGGGGCCCCTATCTCTTGTTTTTTTTAAACACTTGGACTCAGGGTGTGAGGGTAGGTCGTAGAAAGAACAACCGTGCTTAAACTTGCACGTCCCTGGGGCTCTGGAGCAAGATCTTTTATTAAAGTCCCAGCATAACCTCTTTTTGCTCCACTCCCTGAATTACTGTTTGTCCGTGAGCCAGACTGAAATGGCCTTCTGCAGTTTCATGTGGCGCAACCATGCATTCACATCGATCTGATCCCTCACCAGTGTGGGTCTAGTGGCCTTAATACACATAAATTCCTTGTTATAGTCTCTCCAGGCAGTGCCTCCAAGCTCATCATACACACAAGCTATCCTATTTTGCCAATTGTACCCCCCAGAGTTGGGAATCTCTCAGCCATGATTGCCTGGAAAATCGAGAAACCTTTGACCCAATTCATCATGATCTCTTCCACCCCCTTCTTGTAAGGCCAATGCCCACACCCCCTAGACTGCAAGCACTCATTGCACCATTGGCTCTCCTCTGTTAGGCACATCTAAAATTAACTCACATTCAGGGCTTTAAGTGGGCCAGGTCCTAGGTGCTCAGCAGCAGGAATTCTAAAAAGTAGGTCCTGAGATGGGTCTATATTGGGCATTTTTGCCCTCAGGGTGAAAAAAAAATCTTACTCTGCAACAGTACCACCCTTCACTGCCCTTGAAGTAACTTCATAGTGACTCATTTTAGTTCTTTGACAGTCTCATAATTTCAGAAATGAAGCATTTTTAATATTCTATACAACAGAGATATAGTTGTTTGTTATTTATTTTACATAACTAACAACATGGGCAAAGCCAATAGCCTTGACTTGTTGTATGTAGGTAATGTTACTTGTATTATGTATCTGTATGCAGTGACAGAAGCAGCAAAATACCAGTCAGACAGCACTCTATGCTAAGCACAGATTTTTACCTTGCGTTTTTTTAAGCCATGTCCTTAATTACATAGGCCACGCTCCTTTGAGAGAAACCCTAATTTTTTCATTCCACTTAAAGCCCTACTCACATATCAACATAAGTGCTGTTCCAGATCTTCTCCTTACCATTTGCATGCACATGCCTGCCCAACTGATCGGGCTCTGAACATACAGCCCCCAAACCCAAGCTTGGCAATGGCAGCAACATACCTGTAGGCATAGCTTCCTTGAGGAAGGGGTAGGGACCCGACTGCTGCCTGCACTGTTTTCTCTCCACTTCCCGCTTGCGAGGTACCAGCCACTATTGACCCCGGTACTGCTGACGCACCTGCCACTCATGCCTGTCCTTGTATACCTATGCCATCCAAATGTGCCACCAGCCTCTTGGCTTTTTCAACACGGTCGCTCTCTGCTACCCCTGACAGTGCACCTCCCAATAAAGGTGCGTACCACACATCTAACTTTGAAAGCCAAGGCAAAACACTGACTAAGCTCGCCACCAACTCTGGCTGCCCTGCAGTGCTCACTGGCGTTACCCCAGTCGCCATGCAGCTATTACCAGTCTGTGCACTACTGCTGTCCGCTGCTGGCACAGCAACTGTAGGAGCACTGCCCTGCCCTTCAGCACCACTTACCTTGCCCACCGGCACGACCTCTGCAGGAGCGCAGCGCCGCTGCCCTGCCCTTCACTTATAGTGCCCACTGACACAACCTCAGGGGCGACCCATGGCCTTTTACCCCTTCACCAATTATCGCTTGTCCCCTACCATGCTTTCTTGCTGGGGGAACATGCTGATGTGGAGCAACCCCTGGCCTCCAAGGCCTATTCGTTGGCACTGCTGGCTCTACTGGCTACCCTCCTTGGGGCCTTGTGGGCGAGAGGGCACCAAAATCTCATCCATTGCGTCCATCCTGCGGTCCCTCCTGTGCATAATTTCTTCCATCTTACTAACTGGGCGGGCCCTCTTGGCAGCCTTCCTTGCTACCGCTGACATGTTCGCAGAGTAAAAAAAAACATTATGTTAAAAATGATGCATCCCTGGTGCAACATGCACCAACTCACAGAAAAAAAACAAAATTGCTAATCAATACACCAAATTTTTGTGCAAAACACCCAAATTTCCCTTCGAAAACGTTTCTAGCCCCCAAAAAGTGTTCCCAGCTTCATGATTGCACAGCTCCTATACAAGGCACCAAAACAAATTGTCCCCACAAAGCACTCAAATGTGCATCAATCACGTAATAAAGCTCTCCTGTGAGTCTATGTCCACGGAACAACTAAATGCCCCACTACAGACACCTTTGCCGCTCACAAGTGCTCACAACAATGCCCCACCACACACCCCTTTACCTTGGGTGCCTCCTTGCGCCATCCAGAGCCACCACGAGAATCTACTACCACAACCAGCACACTCTGTCCAGGTAAGAAAAACTCTCTAACCTGTGAGGCTCCCGGCAGAGTAGTGCAATGCAATGGTAGGGGACCCACCAGTAGCTGTTCAAGTTCAAGTTCAAGTTCAGGCATTTGTAAAGCGCACTACTCACCCAGAGGGTCTCAAGGCGCTAGAGGGAGGGGTTCATTGTTTATCGAATAGCCAAGTTTTCAGTTCTTTTCTGAAGGAGATGTGATTTTGAGTAAGGCGGAGGTGGGTGGGGAGTGAGTTCCAGGTCTTGGCAGCCAGGAAGGAGAAGGATCTGCCACCCATGGTGGTTTTTCGGATGCGCGGGACTGCGGCGAGTGCTTGAATGGATGATCTTAGTTGGCGGGTGGGATAGTAGAAGGACAGTCGGGAGTTGAGGCATTCTGGTCCTAGATTATAAAGGGCCTTGTGTGCGTGGGTAAGAAGGCGGAAAGTAATTCTTTTGTTGACGGGAAGCCAGTGGAGGTTTTTTAAGTGACTGGTGATGTGCTCTTGGCGCGGGATGTCTAATATGAGTCTCGCTGATGCGTTTTGGATGCGCTGGAGCTTTTTCTGCAATTTTGTTGTAATTCCGGCGTAGAGAGTGTTGCCATAGTCCAGTCGACTCGTGACCAGTGCATGGGTGACAGTCTTTCTTGTTTCGAGGGGGATCCAGCGGAAGATCTTTTTGAGAATGCGAAGGACGTTGAAGCAGGAGGACGATACGGCGTTGACTTGTATGGACATTGAGAGAGAGGAGTCTAGAATGAAGCCAAGGTTACGTGCATGGTCGGTGGGTGTGGGCGCTGATCCCAAAGCGGAAGGCCACCAAGAGTCATCCCAAGCTAAGGGGGAGGATCCAAGGATGAGCACCTCAGTTTTGTCTGAGTTGAGTTTTAAGCGGCTCTGTTTCATCCATTCGGCTACTTCTTTCATACCTTCGTGAAGGTTGTTCTTGGCGGTGTTGGGGTCTTTGGTAAGGGAAAGTATCAGCTGGGTGTCGTCGGCGTAGGAGATGATGTTGAGGTTGTGTCGACGTGCGATGGAGGCGAGGGGACTCATGTAGACGTTGAAGAGGGTGGGACTGAGTGAGGAGCCTTGAGGTACGCCGCAGATGACTTCGGTGGGCTCTGAGTAGAAAGGGGGGAGTCGGACTCTCTGTGTTCTCCCGGCAAGGAACGAGATGATCCAGTCCAAGGCTTTTCCTTGTATGCCGATGTTGTTGAGGCGTTGTATGAGGGTGTTGTGACAGACAGTGTCGAAGGCGGCGGAGAGGTCGAGAAGAATGAGGGCCACTGTTTCACCGTTGTCCAGGAGTGCTCGGATGTCGTCGGTCGCCGCAATGAGGGCGGTCTCGGTGCTGTGTTTGGCTCGAAAGCCGTTCTGTGAGGGATCCAGGGAGTTGTTGGATTCAAGGAAGGCTGCTAGTTGGCTGTTGACGGCTTTCTTGATGACTTTGGCCGGGAAAGGGAGGAGGGAGATGGGTCGGTAATTTTTCAGTTCTGAGGGGTCTGCTGTTGGTTTTTTTAGAAGGGCGCTGAGTTCGGCGTGTTTCCATATTTATGGAAAGGTGGCTGAGTTGAAGGAGCAGTTGATGACATCGCGGAGTTGGGGAGCGATGATGGAGTCAGCTTTGTTGAAGATGTAGTGGGGGCAGGGGTCAGAAGGTGAGCCAGAGTGGATTGAGTTCATGAGGCGAATGGTATCTTCAATGGTGATTGGGTTCCAGGAATTGAGGTAGTTAGTTGGAGGGGTGGGAACAGGAGGGGGTGGGGTGAGTTGGTCATTGGGAGTGTTCTTGAAGCTGTTGTGGATGTCGGCAATTTTGTTGTAGAAGAAGGAGGATAGTGCATTGCAGAGGTCTTGGGAGTTAGTGATGTCGTTGGATGCTGCGGGAGGGTTGGTGAATTCTTTGACGATATTGAAGAGTTCCTTGCTGTTATGAGAATTGTTGTCGAGACGGTCCTTAAATGCTGATTTCTTGGCGGATCGAATCAGTTGGTGGTGTTTGCGGGTGGCTGTCTTGAGGGAGGTCATGTTGTCTGAGGTAGGTTCTTTTCTCCAATTCTTCTCCAGGGTGCGGCATGTCTTCTTGGATTTTTTGATGTCATCATTGAACCAGGGAGCCTTTTTGCTGAATGATTTCAACTGGTGTTTTTTCAGGGGTGCTAGTTCGTCCGCACTGTGAGTAATCCATTGCCTGAGGTTTGTGGCCGCTTGGTCTGGGTCCGTTGTTAGGGTGGGAATGTTTTGGCTGAGGGATGCGAGGAGTTGGTCGGTGGTGATTCTGTTCCATTTTCTTCGGGGAATGGGTTGTGGGCGGTTGTGGTTCAGGGTTGTTTTGTAGCTGAAGTGAACACAGCTGTGATCCGTCCAGTGGAGAGCTGTAGTGTGATCGAAGGAGATGTGCTTGCTGGAGGTGAAGATAGGGTCGAGAGTGTGTCCGGCTGTGTGAGTGGGGGTGTCAACAAGTTGTTTGAGTCCGAGATTGGACAGGTTGTCCAGGAGGGTGGTGGTGTTGTTGTCGAGAATGTTGTCAAGGTGGTAGTTGAGGTCTCCTAGAAGAATGTAGTTCTCGGAGGCGAGGGCGTGCGGGCTGACGAAGTCAGTGATGTCGTCGCTGAATTGAGATCGGGTTCCTGGGGGCCTGTAGATGAGTGTTCCTCTAAGGGTGGTCCTGGGGTCGGTGTGGATCTGAAAGTGGAGGTGTTCGGCGGTTGCAAGATTGTCGTCAGAGCTGGTTGTAATTTTGATGGTGTTTCTATGGACGATGGCGATGCCTCCTCCAGTTTTTTTAATAGTGCGGTCTTTTCGAATGATCTTGTAAGTGTCCGGTATGGCTATGGCGATGTCGGGGGCAGAAGATGCATTCATCCATGTTTCAGTGAGGAAGGCGATGTCAGGTGACACAGTGTCGATTAGGTCCCAGAGTTCGGTTGCGTGTCTGTGGACCGAGCGGGTGTTCAGTAGGATGCATTTCAAGTTGTTGGGTTCGGAGCTGAGTGTGGAGGAGGTGTGTTTGGTGAGGGTCCTGACGCAGTTGAACTTACAGGAGAGGCAGGAGAATGGGCCGTGGGTACGTCCTGGGGTAGCAACGCAGCATAGTGGGGTGCGTCCGGCGTTGAAGGCGAGGAGAGTAGCGGCATCATAAGTTACTCTGGGGGGTTGGGAGCGGCACAGGGCAGGGGGTCTGGCGCTGGTCGCGGTCCAGGCGCGGACGGGCGTAGACGGGCTTACCTTTGGCGCACCTTCGGCGTGGCCGCAGCGCGTGGACGCTGCGCGTTGCTTCATCTGTCATAAATGTGGAGTGTAGGGGGGCGGAGCGTGGGAGGGGCAGCTGGGAGGCGGGAGCGGCGAGGAGCAAAGGGCCCACGAGCACAACAAAATGGAAGGTTAAAAGTGAAACTGACGACACAAACACACAAAGGCAATTCTAAACTTCACAAAGCAATGCAGCGCTAATGTTTTCAAAGCGCTAGTGCAAACTAACGATACCAAGCGCTGTCCCCGTCGAGGCACTCTCACTCAGCTAGGTAATGGGCGCTGTGTGGTCGTCGAGGCGCTGGGGCTGCAGGCGATATCGGGCAGAGCAATGTTCAATCTGCAGGCAATAGGCGCTATGTGGTCGTCGAGGCGCTGGGGCTGCAGGCGATATAACTCACAGCAAAGTTCAATCTGCAGGAGGTTGTATGTTAAAGGCAGGGAGCGAGGGGGAGCGACCGACCCAGAGCGAGTCCAGTTGGTCAGTTGTTCCAGCAGGTGATTGTTGTGCCGGGGTATCACAGGCAGAGAAATGACTGCGTATTCCTAGAGACCTGATTGCTGCTGCGTGGGCCTTTAAATAGGGGCAGGGTTTGGGCTGGTCTTCACCGGAATCCTCTGTTATAAAATCAGATTGATAAGGACCAAGATGACTACTTGATAGCGACCGGACAGGTTGAACTTAATCCAGTCCATAGAGCTACTGCTAATGCTAACTTGTAAAAGGCAGTTAATGTGAGTGCCATAGGCCCCTGTGTCGAATGCGGCCAATAGATCTAGAACACAATAATTGCTCTGGTGTAGGAACAAGAGCAAATCATAAATTGCAGAGACCATACCGTCTCTGTGCTGTGAGAAGGCCTTAAACCATATTGGGCAGTATCCAAAATGAAATTAGACTCCATAAAAGAGGAAATCTGTTTATTCAATTCAATTACTTAAAACTGTTGGGTCAGCAGCATCTTTCTTATGTAGTTGCATTACCAAAGCCTTTTTCTAGGCTTAAGGAACAAAAAAAGTGGCAAGGGATTTGTTGCAGATAGTCTGAAGCATTTCTCCTCATGAGATAAGCCCAATCTTAAAATCACAAGTGTACAAGGATCTAGATGGTTTCAAATGAAGTTGTGGCTAAACAATCACTAATAACTTCAAGCTATAGAGGTTAAAAACAGGTATGGGCCTATTGCTTGCCACAATGCGAAGGACTGCAGAGGTAACCATGTCAGGGGAGGGAGCAGATGACTCTAATGAACTTCAAATAGAAGCCATTTTTTTCATTATAAAAAGTCAGAAAAATTGGCGCAAAGGCCTTAAGAAGAGTACAGGCTGGACATCAGACAGTCGGGAAGAAAGTGAGTGAGCCACCCATAAAATCTTGTCGGTTGCATTACAAGGATGAACAATTTTCTCTGTATATTTCTCTGCCCTCACCTTGTATATAAGTCTTTTGTAAGAACAGTATGTTCCCATAGCAGGGGAGTAATCCTTGTGCCATGCTCTCTTTGGCTTTTAACAGTGGAGTCTGGCTTCCTTGACAGTGTGTTTATACCATGGAGCTGATGTCCTTGTACGATGAGAAATGCAAATGTAAATCGAGGGCTTATTGTGATTTTACTATAAAATGCTTCAAGGACATCTTCCAGCCTAGAGGTGGCTGAAAAAGATGCAGGACACTCAGCTCCTTAGAGAGTATTATTACAGAAGCTCTCAACAGAAAGACTAGATCAAGCTTGTCTGCAAACTGCTTTAATTGGATTATTATCTCAAGAACATCTGTCAGGTAGGAAACATTTAAAAGGAATCAAAAGATGATCTAACCAAGTCAAAGGGATAGGTGTGTCACAAAATACTTTTTTCAGCCTGGGAAAATTAAAATTCAAACAGTGCCCGGCTTTATGCGTGGAGCCAGAGACTAATTGCCTGAGATTTAGGTCAGAAAGAGAACTAATTAAAAGATAAGTATCTGGATTCATAGGCAGGTCAGCCGAATTTTAAAGTGCAAGAGCCAGAAAACAGGAGTGGCTCAGCAATAAAGGAGATAAAAAATCAGCAAATAAACTTCCGAAGGTATAATTTGTGTCGGGATCAAGAGTTCAGAGTGCTAATGTGATGTGCAAACACAGCCGATAATTTCCTATCAGAAAAGTAGAGATTCTGGGAAGTTTTTAATTGAGATGCTTAACAATTTCAACAAACATAAGAACCAACATGGACAGCAGAGGGGCTTGGAGGGGAAGAAGCAACACGAACATGGGGGTAGGAGGAAAAAGAAGCAATACAGACACTGGGGTGTGAGGGGAAACATTTAAAAAATAGTTCTGCAATCATAGCACAATCAGCTGAATTAATCAGTACTTGATCCATGCTCCAGCCGAAAGAAGAGGGAGTGAAGCCGGAAAGTTCTATCCAATTAGACGGCAGCAAATATGAGTGACAGTGACCCAATTGGTGGGCTGCATGCCCCTTGAGTATAATGTCTCTCGCAAGCCAGAATGTATTCAGCACGTGCTGTCGTAGACGAGACCTAAAAACGATCCCTTTATCTTTTTCTTTCTACATTTCTGCAGTTTAGCCAACCATTTAACTTGTAGGCCCCCCGGAAACCCGCAGTCTGGATCCCATCCTCTCCAGCTCAATCAAAGCAATGATAAATCTTCATTCCTGTAGGTTTCTCCATGAGTAAACAGGGTATGTTTATTCCTACCATAAATCCAAAACATAACATTCATAAGACATGCTGAAACTGGAAATAATTCCACAGTTAGTAACAAACATTGCATTGCAATCTTGTCCTCTGTAATCAACAAAGTACACCTATCTAAAAATTGACAGTCTGATTAATGATGATACTATATACATTCATTTACATTCCCTGGAAATGACACACACTGGTCTTGAACCCTATTCGAACTATGTAGGTGGAATCGCCTGTATCCCAGAGGGCTGGTCTCAACTCTCTATACCACTGGCCACTTGTCATGGTTCCACTCTTCCAACACCAGGCCGAGACCAGCGGCTACAGCCCAATGGCCAACAGTGATAAACTGTGAGACTGGGCCACCAACCCAGTGTGAATGTCCTTGCAAAATAAGGATTGTTGCCCATCACCTCAGTGCTGTCCTAAAAAGTAATTTAGAGTACATCTGTCCTTGAAATCATTTAATATTGCATGCGACTATCAAGGCCATGCCTTTTAAAAACGTATCTTCTACAACAACGCCAAGATTAAGGGGTTGTGTGAGTGGGATAATTGTGCTGTCGCGTTCCAAAAGCGACTAAGTCGTGCCTCACTCCACCCCCCGATGGTCTCTGAAAAGTGAGGGTCACAAGTTTCGCCCTGCCCTAAATAGGCCCCGCCCACCATAACATCAGGAGTGGATGAGACACTCCCATGGCATCCCTGGCTTCCTGGCCCCCGCCCCGGAACTCAAGAGTTAAGGACCTGGAAGCTACTCCTGTGATGCCCACAACCTCCCTTGCCTCTGGCCAAAGAGTTGGGAGAGCAAGGAAGGACCAGGCTTCTGCATGTGACCCGGGGCCTAGAGCCACGCAACCCTACAGGGAGCACTCTGTTAAAAAAATCAACCCTGCCCGTACTTAAAATCTGTCTACAACAAATAGAAGCAGCACAGAATAGTGTGAGGTAGTAATCCAAATTGCAAACTGTACTGTCACCTAGCTTAATGATAGCCATCAACATTTGTAAAGAGCAAGTTATAAAACAAATTTAGGGGCCCATTATGACTCAAGTCCGTCCGCGATCACTGAGGAGGAGGGAACCTCCGCATGGGCATGCGGAGTTCCCTCCTGTCCAATTAGGATGTGACCGCCACCCTGGCGGTCACATACTCTATTTGTAACATTGCGGCGGGTGCGGCTTCAAGCTGCACCTGCCGCAATGTTACAAATGCATACATTGCATTTGTATGCTGAAAGCAGCAGGCACGCGCGGTGCCTGCCGATTTCTGCATACAAATGCAGGGGGGTACCATAGGTACCCCCCATGTGCACCCCCCGCCCCCCCTTCACCCAGGGGGCCCGCTACAGGCCCCCGAGGTGAAGATCCACATGCTTTTCCTCGGCGGGGAAGCCGCCGCGGAAAAGCATGTTTACTCAGCCATCCTAATATGTCTGGCGGTGTCTGAGAGACACCGCCACCATATTAGGCCTTTTCCGCCGCGGTTGTAAGCCAACCACGGCGGGAAAGTGGCGGACTAAAACCAGGACCCACCAGCCATCCTAATGTGGTGCGGTGGCTTCCGCCGGCCCGGAGGATGCGGAAAATCCTCCATCGTAATCTGCCCCATAGTGTGGTGATTGATAACAGGCGCGGCTAATGTAAATTGCAACCATTTCATCGATTTTGAAAGAATGACATTTAGGGGATATATTGGGGAGGTTACGCAGTTGAGATGCAGCCTTCTCAAACTCAAAGACATTGTGAGCAACATGCATGTGGGAGTTGACATTGGTTGTATTTATTCAAAACGCCCATTTAAAAAGAATAAGAGAAAAAAGATGTTTTTTAAAATTGTGCAATGCCTCATAAATCATGAACTGAAGGTATATGCTCCTAAACTAGTCAAATAGTACACATAAAAATTTACAGTATGCATTATCCCAAAAAGGAGGTAGCATTCATTTTCCACAATGTACATATCCACCGTTTCATTTCCACTCCGCTCATGCACAAAAGCGAAACTACCCGACCCTTGGGGGATGATCCCCGGTTATTGCACAACTGGACTCTTGCCCTATCGAGCAGTAGTCTAACTCCCATCCAACAGTTTAAGGGATCTTGACTCAAGCAGTGAGATTAGGAGATACAGCTCCATTGCCTACTTCAAACCTTAGACCCCCACCATGGAGAAATGTACACAGAATTAAAATATATAGTGACAACCGTAGTGATATCCAAAGTTATTTCTGACACAAACTCTCTTCCAGCTAATGAATATGTTTTGCTTTCACTGCCTGTTAGACCTGGCACCATTGACGTGGGTCTCCCTCCTATTTTTCGCTGTTGTCTCCTCTGTTTTCAATATGTTTTTGCTGGTTTACCTGCTTTGGGCACTGTGCCACTGCTATTCAGTGCCACATTGCAAATGCTCCCTATTGTAACTTGTTGTACTGGATTAGTGACTCCATGATTGGCTTATTTTATTTACTTGTCAGACCCTAGTACAGTGCACCATGTGTGCCCAGGCCTGTAGATCAAATGCTGCTAGTGGGCTTGCAGCACAGATTGTGCCACCCACAGAAGCAGCTTGTAAAGTGTGTCTCAGGCCTGCCATTGCAGAGCCTGTGTGCAGTCTAGTACTGCCATGTCGACTTGATAAGTGCACCCACTTACCAGTCCCTAAACCTTCCCTTTTCAACACGTTAGCCACCCCTAAGGTAGGCCCGAGGGCAGGCTGAATTGTAAGTAAAAGGTAGGACATGCCCTGGTGTGTGTGGCATGTCCGGATAGTGAATCACAACCAATTTTGTTTTTCGCTATTGCAAGAGTACCTGGCCCCATAGGCCAGAATGGGCAGTTTGATTATAACATCTTATAATCCTAACTGACCATGGGAACATGGTAGAAAAACGAATGTAGTATGCCTGAACTCGGAATGTTAAAATACATCTTTTAGTGCAGGTGGTTTTTACATTCTGTGTTTGAAAATACCACTTTTTGAAAGTAGGTATTTTCTTACCTAACCATCCAGCCTGCCTCTACTAGGTTGTGTATTGCGTGTCTGGTTTGTGAGTGACAGGAGGGCTTGGGCTCCAGCAGTCTGATGAGTCAGGGCTGGGCTGAATAGGACCATGGCTGAATAGAGAGTGGGGGCAGAGATTTCATTTCACTCCCCTGAGCCACCATAGAATATAGAGTAGGGGGAGGAGATTTCTTTCAGCTACCTGGGCCAGGTCTGCTTTCAACAATGCTGTCTCCACTTCTTGCCAGGAAGCTGCACAGAACTGGTTTTGGCTGGGCACAGGCACCCTCTGCCTTCAAGGGACAAATGATTTACTGGTATAAATATTGGGGCCCAGACCCCAATACTTTACATCACTACTGTGAATCAAGACAAACCTTTGCCAAGGAGAGGCACTAAAAGACGCTGAAGGAGTTGACTGCCCCTGTGCCATTGCGCTATTTTCTGGTGTTGGCCTGCTGTGGTTACTTAATTGCCAAGGAAAGGAGAAGGAACTTTTTATGAACTTTCATTATTTAGAAGAACAATCTCCATGGACTTGAATTGTGCTTGCCTCCTGCTGAAGTCTCAGGGATACAAGACTTCACCACAAGCTCCCTCCTGAATTTCCTTGCTGGGAATTCTGTCTGCAGAAGCCTGCGTATTGTTGGGAGCTGAAAGCACGACTCAACGAGAAGAAGCGTGTCATAGCCGCAGCTGTCGAATCACCGGAGAAGTGTGTCGCTGCCGCAGAAGACGCTGTTGCATCACCATAAAAGCGTGTCTCAGTCGCACTGTTTGTCGTCCAATCACCCGAGAAGCATGTCGCCACCGCAAGGGTCGCCGTCGCACACCGGAGAAGCGCGTCGCAGGGCCTGTCGCAGCACAGAAGTTCCTGAGTTTGCCGCACAGCTGTTCGGCGTGCACATACCACCTTCACGTCGTCGCATTGTATCAAAGACGCCATCTTGTCACATCATAACCGGAACGCAATACGAGATCGACGCATCACCTCCTCTCCGGTAAGGAACAGATGCATCACCTACTTTGCGCAAGCACTGAGGAACAGACGCATTGCATCCCCGAAGCAAGGAACTGACGCATTGTTCTCCCTGCGAACCTTTTGTTTATCTTGCGTTACGCATCCAAAGGTACTTTGTGAGAAAAGTGTCACATTTACCATCAACTTTGAATAAAGCTATTTCTACCATCTAAAAGCTATTTTTCTAATACTGTACTGTGGATTTCTGTCATTTGGGTCTTTTGTTAAGTCTATATAAAGAATACTTATTTTTATAAAACCTGTGTGGTGTCCATCTGTAGTGTTTTCACTGTATTACTGTATGTGTTCACAAATGCTTTACACACTGCCTCTGAGATAAACCTCATGCCAAGCTACCACAGGGTTGAGCAGGGGTTATTTTAGGAGTGTAGCCCCCTTACCCTGACTAGAAGCAAGGGTCCCTACTTGGACAAAGGTGCAAACCATTGCCAACTAGAGACCCCGGTTCTAACATTGGTGGTCAGCGGTGAGGATTCTGGACTTGCATTTGTGACTCATATACAGTGAATGCTGTACACTACTAGTGAGTGCAGACCAAACGCAACCACATACATTTTGGTTGGATCTTTTTCTTCTCTCTTGGAACTGTTATTTTTGATAAAGAATAAGAAGCTGGCGTTTGAAAATAACAAGTTAGCATTGGAAAGAGAGATAATGAGATTAGAACATGAGAGAATGTTGAGGGAGTTGGACATCAAAGTTAGACGCTTAGAGATTAACCCCTCTGGTGGCAGGGAACCATCTGTGCCTGCAGCAGGAAGAGTATATTTCCCTAAAGATGTCATCAAGGATTTTCATTAGCATGAAGATATTGGGCAGTGGTTTTCAGCCTATGAAATGTCTGTGAGAAGTTGGCCTGTCATATGCACCAAGAAGTCTGACTAGGAGTCAGTGAAAACACATGTCTGAACTGTTGTAGAACTTGTCTGCAATCAGTTTGCCGCTGATCAGAGAGGCTGCCTGCCAAGGTTACTCCATCAACTGATCCATCATCAGGGTTCTGAGAGAGCAGGTCTGGGAGACGGCCACTCTCTTTCTCCTGTCCTTTATCAGTAGCCATGAGCAAGCCCATGTCTGTCCTGTCAACATATGATTTTAGTCTGTTGACATGAAGCACCCTATGGAGGCTCGTGGGAGCTCCAAGATCTACCAAATAGGTGACCTCTCCCTTCTGTTCAACAATAGTGTGGGACCCACTCCCCTTGCCTTGGAGAGCTGCTGGGGCCACAGGCTCCAACACCCACACTTTCTGTCCTGGCTGGTAAACAGTCAGTACAGCCTTTTGGTCATGCCAGGCTTTCTGTAATTCCTGGCTAGCCTCAAGGATTTTAGTTGCCCTTTTCATGTACTCAGCCATCCGGGAGCAGAGACCAAGTACATAGTCCACAATATCCTGTTTAGGGGGTTTGAGAGGTAACTCCCATCCCTCCTTCACCAGACAAAGTGGTCCTCTGACAGGGTGCCCAAACAGAAGTTCAAATGGGCTGTAGCCAACCCCCTTCTGTGGAACCTCCCCGTATGCAAACAAAAGGCAGGGTAGCAGGATATCCCATCTCCGCCTGAGCTTTTCTGGGAGACCCTTAATCATACCCTTTAAGGTTTTGTTGAACCTTTCAACTAAACCATTGCATTGTGGATGATAGGGTGTGCTGAACTTATAGTTCACTCCACACTTCTTCCACATTGCAGTCAAGTAGCTAGACATAAAGTTCTCAACTCTGTCAGATACTACCTCCTTAGGGAACCTACTCTTGAGATAACTCCCAAGAGGGCTCTTGACACAACAGGTGCTGTAGTGGTCCTAAGGGGAATTGCCTCTGGGTACCTAGTGGCATGATCCACTACCACTAGGATAAACCTGTGCCCAGATGCAGTTTGGAGATCCATGGTCCAACAATGTCAATCCCTACTCGCTCAAAGGGAACCCCCACCACAGGTAGTGGTATAAGGCGGCCTTTGTAGTGCCACCTGATTTGCCACTGGCTTGGCAGGTTACACAGGAGCGACAAAACTCCTTGGTGTCTTCAGACATGTGGGGTCAGTGAAAGTGAGGGACAATTGTGTCCCATGTTTTGTTCTGGCCCAGGTGTCCTGCTAAGGGAATATCATGGACTAGTGTCAAAAGGAAGCCCCTTAATGCCAAAGGTATGACCAACCTCCTGGATGCACCAGGCTTGGGCTCTCTACTCTCTGAATACAGGAGTTTACCATCCCAGTAAATCTTATGGGTGCCACTAGCATTCCCAGCTGCCTCAGCAGCAGCTTGCTGTCTGAGGGGTTCAAGAGAAGGGCAGCTCAACTGCGCCTGACTCAGATCTGCCCTGAAAGGGCGCCCTGTCCCTAAGAACTCAACCTGATCAGGCTCAAGCTCCTCTGGGACAGTTCCTTTTTCAGGCTCACAGTCAGCTTCCTCAGAAGGTTGATCCTCACTCTGAGTCAGGGGGGAAGGCACTGCCTCAACCCTACTGCTCCTTTTCTTGGTAGGCAACTGGTCCATTATTCCAGAATCCAGTGCCTGTCAAGTATTAGAATTTCTGACCTGTGACCTAGTCACAGCAAACACATGTGCAGGAATTCCAAACATTGCTGCATGGGTCCTCAACTCCACTTCAGACCAGGCTGAAGTTTCCAAATCATTGCCAAGCAAGCACTCTACAGGGAGGTCTTCACTGATCACAACCTTCTTAAGGCCAGTAACCCCTCCCCAGGAGAAATCAACAACTGCCATGGCATGGGTTGTCCTGACATTGCTGGCGTTGATCACTTGGTAAGTCTCACCAAGTATGACTTGTCCAGGGATCACAAGGTCTGGTGTCACCATTGTGACACTTGCCCATGTGTCCCTGTAGGCATCAGCCTTTTTCTCATTGATTAAAGGTGTTTGTGTGTACTTGCCCAGATTACTGGGACTCGCAGAGGAGGTCATATCCATGCCTTCATTACAGACAAAAACAGCTTGAGTTGGTACTCTGACTAGGCCAGAGTCCATCTCAGATCCCAGGGTTAGCCCTACTACACCCTTCTGCTGGGAACCACCACTTGTAGCAGAACTAGGGGGAACAGTTGCCTTAGGGGCAATGGTGGCTGGGGCTGTCTCCCTTTTGGTGCAATCACTAGTCCAGTGACTATTATTCTTACAAACTTCGATTGTATGTACATTATTCTTCTCATGTTCCAGGTACGTGTTTTTCATGCGATTCACTATTATTCAGGCATGCACCCTCTTTAGTATTTTTTCTAGTACCCACTCTGAATTGGCCACTAGGGGCAGGAACGATAGATTCCGTATACACCATCTCCCATCTCACTTCGTGTCTACACGTAACTTTATCGACATCCGTCACGAACACTTAGGATGCCTGTTTCAAGTACTTTAAAATGTTTTCACTTCTTTCTGTTTTTGCACCTTCACTTCTTCAGTTTTCCTTTTTTCTCGGGCTTACTTTACAACAAAATAACGATAATAGGCTGTGGTCCTGATTAGCAGGGTCACAGCCAGACTAAAGTCGAAAAACCAGTGAAACACAGCAAAAAGTGGGGGTAACCATAGGAATCAGATCCTACTCTCCTACAATGGCAATGTTGGCCCACCGGGTCCCTGAGAAGGATTGGGAAGCATGGTTGTGGGGCCGCTTTGTTAGTGATTGGAGGGATACTTTGTTAGACCTACCCAGTGAGAATAGGATGCTTTATGCCCACATGAAGGAAGCCCTGATGACCATGTATGGGTTGACCCCAGAACTCTATAGACAGAGGTTCAGGAATTGTAAGAAGCTGAAGGCAACTACCTGCGTAGAATATGTCTTTCTTTTGCAGAGCTATGGATGGTTGGGTGAAGGGTAGCAAAGTGAGTACTTTTGAGGAGCTCTATGATTTGTTTGCATGGGAGCACTTGTCTGGTAATTGTTTTCCAGAAGCTTCGTGAGGAGGCGGACCGCTGGGTGAGTACCCGGGTCCACAATGGTCATGTGGGAGACTTTACCAAAGGTGGGCATGGACCCTAGCAGAAGAGTGGGGGGGGGGCAAGGGTAAACAGAGGAGTTCCAGAAAGGACCACAAAGTAATCCTCAAGGGAAGGGTTCCCATCCTCCCCCTGAGAAGAAGCCAGAGGCCCTGACAGGTAAACCTGTTTGCAGGCCCCCCCCTACATGTTTTAAGTGTAGTCTAGTGGGCCACTGTTGGTATGATCCCAAGTGTCCCCAGAGGGATCCCAATGCACCACCCCATCTGATGGCCAGTGTAGCCATGGGGGGGGAGATGGGTACGCAAGGGTGTGGTCCCGCAGAAATGTCCTTTGTCTCTTTAGGAGATTGTGAGGTGGTCCCTAGGACCCAGTTGACCGATAACACTAAGAAATACAGCCAGTGGGTGACCATCAATGGCCATAGAGTGGAGGCTGTGAGAGACACCGGGGCCAGTGTGACAGCTGTCAGTTGTCGACTGGTGTCTAAGGAGCAGGTGATACCCCATGCATTCTTCCCTGTAGTTGCCGCGGACAACTCAGAGAGCCAGTGTGAGGTGGCTCAGGTTCCCTTCGAGTGGGGAGGGGGGTCTCAGGTACTCACCAAGTAGCTGTGAGGCCAGCCATGCCTGTGGATTGTCTGTTGGGCAATGATTTTTGGGCTAAGGTGAAGGGAAGTGCTCATTTGGAGATGTTGGGTCTGCCTGAGTGGGTGTTTGTGACCACTCGGTCTATGGCACCCAGTAAGGGTGTTCAAGAGGACCTGGAGCCTGAAAGTATGGCCCAGGTACCTGCCTTAAGAGAAGAGGTAGGGGGCGCGGGAAACCCCCCCCCCCACTATTCCCACCATCCAGGAGGAGGCAGACCCTGAGGGGGATGCCCTGGAACCTACAGGAGAGCAGGTAGCTGAAGTGGGGGACCTGCCAGAGCTGACCTATAGGCAGCCGGAAGGAGGACCCTCCAGGGAAGAATTATGCAAGGAGCAGAGGAAGTGCCCTTCTCTCTTATGGGTTTGCGGCAACAGGCCACAAACCAGGCAGCAGGTGATCAGTCTGGATCACATTGGATCTACTGGTAGAATGGTCTCCTGTATAGCGAGCCTAAGGTTGCTGAGCCTGGGTCAGCCCTTGTGCTGCAGCAGTTTAACCTGCTGCCAATGCTTGAATCGCTTTCTTCGGAAACTGGTTTCTCACTTCCAATTTTCCTCCAGCGTCCTACTTTAGTCAGCTTTGAGAACTCCCTGATTTATCTGCGTCACTTTTGCAGCCTTTTGAAGCAAGTACATCACACGAAATATTCGACGGAAACATTTTGAAGGTATAAGGTGAGTGACTCGCCGCATCTCACTGCTTGTATATGTTCATTATACAAATAGCTCACAACGCAAACAACCGTTATCTTTCCACGTTTTTGCAGATAGTAGTTCCCCCTCTTGCATACAGCATACCAAGTCAACTTAGGGCTATCCTGTATTAATACAAAGTCAGCTTCCATAAGCATTTCACTTACAAAAACACTGGCTCTTAGTAGCGATTCACCACTCATCCGGTACAATATTCTTTTGTAGGAGGTCGATTGTATGTACATTATTCTTCTCATGTTCCAGGTACGTGTTTTTCATGCGATTCACTATTATTCAGGTATCACCCTCTTTAGTATTTTTTCTAGTATCCACTCTGAATTGGCCACTAGGGGCAGGAACGATAGGTTCCTTTTACACCATCTCACTTCGTGTCTACACGTACCTTTATCGACATCCGTCACGAACACACAGGATGCCTGTTTCAAGTACTTTAAAAATGTTTTCACTTCTTTCTGTTTTTGCACCTTCACTTCTTCAGTTTTCCTTTTGTATCGGGCTTACTTTACAATAAAATAACGATTGTGAGCATATTGGCAAATATTTGGGCACAGGGATTTCTCCATGTAAATATGTACATGATTTCATAATTGATAAATTTGTTTGATTGCAGACATGCCCCTGAGGAACGGACCACAGAGTCCCGAAATGCATCGGGCTTCATGTTAATGGAAAGACAATAGCCGTTTTTGCAAAGATTGTAACATTCGCATAAATTTTGCATTTGATTGGAAAATGTTGCTTTAATTTAATGTATGACATGTAATTTGATTGTTATTTACTATTCAAAGTACACTGTATGGCGTGTTTAATGTCATTCGTTTAACAATAATAATTTGAGTATGATACAGAAAAATAAGAGACACATTTTTTATAATTCAATGGAGTTTATTTAATTTGCATTACACATTTGGAAACTGCAATAGGCGAATTTAGAAGAGTATAAAACTTTCAGTTCTATCTTAGTGAACAGTGCTCACCACATCCAGCCTTGTTTCCTGTTAGACTTTCTCCACAAAAACCCCCAGCCAGCTCCTATTACACCCTTTGGAGGGGTGCACTCCTTCAAAGTCAGCCAACAATGAATTTGGGGACCACCAGGTTATGCACAAATTTCTGCAAAAAGCACTGGAGCCCATGGCTACGGAGTTGCTGTTCCCTTTACGCATTAGAGGCATGTATTCGTTCTGTCGAGTTCTTGAAACTGTTTAATCGGAAGGGAATTATTGATAGATGAGGCAGCTGAAAACCAAACCAAACGTGCCTGTCAGGTATATAAATGCTTCCAGACAGTGAAACCAGGTAGACTAATGATATAGTATCTCATTGTGAGGACAGTGGCAATACTTAGTGGTAATATCACCCTTGCGGTTTTTCTCTGCTGCGATTTTACATCCACATCCTGAATTTCACATATCAAAATAAGGGATAATCACCTGTTACTTGCTGGTAATCTTCATTAAGGAGAGGACCCGGCAAGAGCCACGAGCACAAGAAGTAAGGACCACTAACATAATGAGTCCAAAAATTATTTTGTTAGAGGAAGAATATCCCAGGACTATTTATTTAATGAAACAATATGCAAGGAAACAAAACAAAATCAATAAAAATTTGATGAAAACCTTTTACAAATATCAACAGTATTTTGAGGTCCCATACAGACTTTGCTAGACAGAAATTCTTCCTAATAATGTTTCTATCTGTGCGCACATCCTTCGTGAGATCATGGTCTGAGTCTTGTCCAGGACCCCTTCCAGCATCCTATAAGCCAAAAATTCCCCCTTAGACAACCATGGGATATGGGTAGCAAACGAAAAGTATTAAGTCCTTTATACGCCCTTCTGTGTAGGAGCTTTACAGACTCATTAAGCTCCTTACTAGAAGACCCACCTCTCCAAACCCTGCTGTGATCACATGAGGCCACGTGATCGCAACACCAGGAGACATTCGAGCCAACCAAGATAATTCAGCCATCAATAAGTCATTCAAATCCCTACGACCATGCTGGGTAACATCATTACCACCTTGTGCAATATCACTAAGACAGGCCGTGGAAGTCCTGGTGCAAAAATCCTTTTCACGACCTATCTCATCTTCAGTAAGCACAAGCCCCCACGATCAACCACCACATTTTAAAGCCTGTTTCTTGGGCTCATACATCAAAACCACTCCAAAGAATGGCTTCTGTACTCGCAGCATAAATGAACATCTGATCAGTAGCATTTAATAGGAAATCATTGTGCCTGGATCCAGTTGTATCCAGCACATGAGGAGGAAAAATGCCAAGATGACAGAGACGGCTCAGGGCAAACCACACTAGGCCATGTCAGGCACATAACGCTTATGAGTGATTTACACAAAATGAGACTAAGCCAAAAGGATTAGCACCTGTAACTTGTAGTGAATTATAACAGTCCAAATATAGGTGGTGCAAAGATCTGGAAGATCAATCTCCTAATCTTCCAGTGAGAAGTCTAGCTCTATAAAAGTTTTATATAAGAGTGATCTGCACACACCATCCATCACATAGAATGTACATTAGTTGCAAATTATTTCGTTTAGCACATTGCACAGACTCCATTCACATCACTGGAGAGAACGTTTGAATGAAAAGAATAAGATGTGACTAAATGAACCCTTTTATAATAACAAGGATGGAGTCTTTGCACCGTGTTAAATGAAATAATTTGCAGCTAATGTACATTCTCTGTGATGAAAGGCGTGGGCAGATCACTCTTATACAACACATAACGCTTATGACAATTTGACGTCCCCTATGTATCCTCTGAACAAGTCCTTGCTTAAGGCCACATCCCGCTGCTGCCCCGTTTCTCAAAGAATGCTACCTAAAATTCATGGAGTAAATCCCAGCCCTCACTGTGCTGCGCTGATCACTCTAGAGAATTGGTATCCCGAAACAGAATCATCATAGTTGATAGGACACGTCGAGCCCCGTCCGCACACAGTCGACCGCACTAAATGCATCCCCCACTTCCACCTGCCGTTTGGCACCTTGCCCCTATGACACAGCCCGATACCCAGCTTTAGGTTTTGGTAAGAGATAGTGCACTAGCAGAGATGCTACAGACCGCTCCACCTTCAAGTCAGCCCTCAATGAATACCATCAACAACATAAGGATGTGAAAAAGGATGCCCTTGCAGACAACATCAAGGCAAGTGCTAACCACACCAAGAAACTCTCCACAGACCGCGCCACCTTCAAGTTAGCCCTCATGGAATCCACCAACAACTTAAAGATATGAAAAAAGACACCCTTGCAGACCTCATCGAGGCAAGTGCCAAACTCACCAAGGAACTTTCAACCATCTGCAGCCACAGCCACAGAAAACAGTATTCCTCCTTCACAGTAACTCTGCGACGCTCTAACAAATCACTTCCACAAGATAGCCACCATCTGCAGGAACTTCGGAGTCCCAACCCACCAACCTCCACAGCCTCCTCACTACCAACGGAAGCCTCCCCGACCAGCATCTCACCTCATGGGAACAGCTCACCACACGGAACCCCACAGTTATCATAATATTCATCATCTTGGGAGCACCCAGTCACCCCTAACCCCACTGCCTCTTCTACCTAGGAAGTAAGGAGATCAGCCATCAACTTACCACCATCCTCAGTGCATCAATTGCCACAGCCACCTTTTGTGATGCATGGAAACGTGCAAACGTCAGACCTCTCCACAAGAAACCCTCCGCCGACCCGAGCAAACTCCAGGACTACCACCCCTTCTTGCTGCTCCCTTTCCATGCCAAAGTCCTGGAGAAGGCCATCCACTGGCAGCTCACCGAATACCTGGAGAGAAACAACCTGCTAGACACCTCCCTATCCGGTTTCTGCACCAACCACAGCACTGAGGCCGTCCGAATCATTGCCACAGATGACATTTGCACCCTGCTCAACAGGGAAGAGTTAGCGGCCCTGATTCTCCTTGACCTCTCTGCTGCTTTCGACACTGTATCCAACCACACACTCATCAAGAGACTACACTAGATTCGGATCAAGGCAGATGCACTCAAACGGATTGCATCATTCATCGTCGGATGAACGCAGAGAGTCCTCCTACCTCCCTTCAACTCGGAGCCAAGAAGCACCATCTGCGGAGTCCCTCAAGGTTCATCCCTCAGCCCCACTCTCTCCAACACCTACATGACACCTCCAGCCAACATCGTCAGAACCCACGATCTCAACATCATATCCTACGCTGACGATACCCAGCTCATCTTCTCGCTCTAAGTGGACCCCACCACCACTAAGACCAACTTCACAACTGCATGAAGAATGTTGCAGACTGGATGAAGGCCAACTGTCTGACACTCAACACGGACAAGACTGAAGTGCTTGGCAACCACGCCTCCTCCTGGAATGACAAATGGTGTGCCACTGAACACGAACCCTCTACGTTCGCAACCTCTAGCATCATCCTGAACATCAAACTTATCATGAAATGACAGATCAATGCAGTGTCTGCCGCCTGCTTCTACACCCTCCTCATGCTTCAAAGAATCTTCAAATGACTCCCCATCAGCACAAGAATAACAGTCAAGCAAGCATTAATCACCAGCCGGCGGGACTACAGCAACACACTGTACGCATGAACCACCACCGAACTCATGACAAGGCTCCAGATGATATAGAACACAATGGCCAGATAGATCTTCAATCTGCCCAAATGGAACAACATCACCACATCCCTGAGGAACCTCCTCTGGCTCCCTGTCCAGAAAAGATTCCAATCCAAGATACTGACACACGCCTACAAAGCCCCCCGCGATCAAGGACCAGCAAATATGAACCACCGCCTGAACTTCCACCAACCATCCAGCCTCCTTCACTCCGCCTCTCCTTCGCACAGACACTGCATATTCACTGTAGCCACAGCGGAGGCTGCTCCTTCTCCCACCTTCCTGTCAAGTACTGGAATGTCCTCCAACTCCAAACATCACCCTCGCTGAAGGACTTCATGAAGAGACTCAAGACCTGACTCTTCGACTAAGCCCAGCAAACCAGCGCCTGCCTGGATGCTCTCACGGATGATAAGCTGTGCTTTACAAGTAGTTTGATTGATTGATCTCTGGCCGTATTTTATGTACATTTGTACACCCAAAATTAAAAAACATTTTCAATCACAGCCCAATTTGAAATTTGTATATGATTTTACGTTGCTCCCATGTTTTAACAGAGTCAGCTATACAGCCTGTCAGCTAACCACTCTACCACTTCAACAAATAGCTTCTGTGAGCTATTGGTTGTCCCGTACCCAGATGACCCTGCCCATCTCTGGGTTATCACTCAATCCTTGTGCTTCACTTACAAATACTGTGAAGTAGAGGATCTTAACTCTATGCAGAAGACCTGCTCGCCACAGAGCGTTCACGCCTCGAGCACCCCACATCTATCAGAAAGCCATCCGGCGCAACCAGGCCACGCACTGCTCCCCTGGCACAGATTGCATCTGCCAACTCCCAAAGGGTCAGTGTCCCAAAACACCAATGTGCATGTGTTAGGTTGGGCTAGAGACCATCCCAACTCCTCTAATTGTAGCTTCTCTACTGGATCCTGCAAGCACACACCTTTCAGGTTCCACTGACACTAATCTCATGAGTGGATTACTTTGTGACCTGCAAAGTCCCTGCTAACCGTGAACTCATCCCGCCACAGACCAGGATGGTTCATTCACCATCTAGACCCCTCACCACCCCCATATCATATTGGCACGCAAAAGCAAAAAAGATTATTCATAAACATGGTATTACTTTCAGGATACAAATGCACCCCATCACAGAGAAAAAAACTCTCCCACCTAATACAGCTGTGGGGGATACAATCCACCCTAGAGGGTCTCAGCCACCTCGAGAGCTGTCTGTTGAGGCGCTTGGCGGCTTCATTCAGCACAAGCACAGATTGCTCCCCCCCCATGCCTAGGCATTATATGTGACCAAGCAATGCAGGCTTCCGGGAAATCTTTAGCTAGTCACATTACCTCATTACCTCACACACAGTGACCTCAAATAGGTCTCTACATCGATTTGTGCTAAATCGTTACTCCCAGGGTGTTAGAAAACAAGAGCTTCTCAGTTGCTGACCAGAGCACCCACACCTTGAGTCCTCCTTAACCATACCGCCTCCTATTGAAACCATTAGCCTTAGCACGCATCGCAAAGTCACCAGACCTACATGCCTCCTGGTCCCTCCAGATGAAAGAGTAGCCAAACACCCACACCTCTTGAGTAGGCATAGCACCTACATCCACAGAGGAAGGGAAGGAAGAGGGTCAATATTAGATGTCAGACCACACGCAAACGCACACAAATCCTGTAGCATTCAGATTGCCATCTCCCAATCCTTTGCACCTTTTGCCTGTCCAAACCCACCCCAGTCACGTAAGTGGCAGCCCCTACCCGGTATTAGTGAGAGCTGAAAACAGATGGGTCAACCCCGGTTGCCTCTAGCGATATCCTCATGACCCTAGAGAACAGGTACATTGGTAGAGTGGAGCCGTTAGTGTGCAGAAATAGCGACGTGGCTGGGCCCTGCAGCTGCAGCACCAGATAATCAAGGAGAGACTGGACCGGGTTAGCAGCGGGAGCCCGGGGCTCTATGCGAGACTATATGTCTGCTCCTGCCCAGCTGCTCTGGTTTTGAGGATACAAGGTAACAGCAAACAACCCCCTGAGCCAGCTTAGTTATCTGCTCAAACTGTATGCCGCCATGGATGTCATATTTAGACTGCACGATTGATTCTCTCACCTGGAATGCTCCATTAAATGCTAGGCAAAAGCCTGATTTAAACAGATGGGCCTAATATTGCTAATGGCAGACATCTGGCAACTTCGAAACCAGGGCAACCAGTCTCTCCACTTCAATTGCAGCAACATGTACGAAGGGACCCCCTCAAAAGGTAAATATGGCCAAGGAACAGAGGGGAGCAAGAACACTACAATGTGAGGACGTTCCTACAGTGGCCTTATAATTTAATAGTGCAAATACATCTATAAATATCCCAAACAGGTGACAAAAAACAAGTTATATACTGAGTTAATTCAAAAAATGTCAAATTTTATTTTTATCTCATTTTTTCAGTTCGTATAAATACTGTTATAAATCAGAAATCACAAAAAGAATATTTCAATTCATATCAAAAATCAAGAAAAATACAGTTAAGTCATAAATATATACAACAAGAATAATATATAAAAATTACCCCTTGGTAACAAACATATCTCTCAACATACTCACGTGCTAACAATCATACCACACTCAACCTCATACTAAGATGGAGAAAGGAACTGAATTAATAATTAGCAGAATGACAATGCTAGAGAGTGGGCCACCGGATGTAGTCTTTGGCCCTCGCAGCAGGTCTACGCGCGTTTCGGCAGCTCTAGGCCACCTTCATCAGGACCTTTTTCCTCGTAATAGTGTAGATACCAAGGGATCTGAAACATATATATACAAGTAATAACCATTTTGTCACCCTAAAAAATACAAAGCAGATTCGTTCACTGTATTGCAAAACCCCAGAAGCTCATCAACATGACCACAACGAGGAGAAGGCATAATTGCATAAAGTTTGTGGAACCCTAAAAGGAGAGTATACGTGCCAATAAGTTTACTCTATATCCTAATTTCAATGATAATTATATAAATGGACGTATAAATGACAGACATAGTTACATTTAAACAAAGGACAGGGGGGGGGGAAAGCACTCCTGTTTTAGCAAAAGAATTATGGAGTCCAGGACTCCAAAAGTTCATAATTTGGTCTCAAAGGATCACAGCACATCGACCATAGCCCATGTGGGCTCCTGACAACTATATACGCAAGTTAGTAGTACTTATGAATTGGATGGATCAATGGACGCTACTTTGATTCTCCTACAAAAAACCCAATGAGCTTACCAATGGCACCAACAGCGGTAGAGTCACAAAAACGTCTTCAGTAATTATCAAGGGGCAGGACGTCCTATGTTTCCTTGAAGTAGCTGTAAGGATAAGATTTCTGATTTTATCCAAAATAACCCCTCAGTGTGAGACTAATTAAGGATACTACAAAAGAGTCTGTATCCATTGTGTATCTACTCTGTCTAAGAAAATATATACCTTTTGATGTTACTAAACATGCTGAAGTAATTGTCGAGAGCTCAATATCACAGCTGGTTCTTTGATGCTTATAGTCAGGAAGTGACTTGGGGCATAGACGGTCAGCGGGGAATCAGAATAGAATCATACCATAATCTATGATCATAAAAGATGGGAAATCTAATTAAATCGGCAAACATATAACAATTAGGTCAGAGCTTGAAAAAAATGCGTGCATCCTAATATAGGACGAGATCTTACTTCAATTTATGAACGAAGTCCCATGTATGAGTAAAGTTGCTCCACAGTCAGCATCCCTGCAATGTGGAATAGGAACATATAATTCCAGATGGAAAACGCGGGGCGAATCAACGCACACAATCGACCAATAAGAGGCGTCTGATGCTTTTCCCCTATTTTACAAAGTAAGGAGACGCTGAGGAAAGTATATTATGGTTTTATAAAACATACTCAGCCGGGAAGTCCCGAAGCCTACGCATTACTTTCAGCAAACGGTTACTCTAACAGCATATCTCAAAATCGACAGGAGTGTCGGTGGGAAAAGGAGGTTTTTTATAGTTATCAAAAGGCGTGCTAGCTTCTGTCGGACAGGGGCAATTGCGCCGCTGTAAGCCAACTATGTCTATGCCGATAGATAGACTACAAATTCGATATTAAATACCGCCATGCTTTCGCTGCCCTAGTAGTGGAGGCACGCTTACCTTCTCAAGATATCAGTGGTGTCGTATACCCGCACCGTTGGTCATTTCTTCCGACAGACGTTTTGGCCGTGGACTCCTCCCTGTTTTTAAGCAGGTCAAACGGAGCCAGATGTCACGTGAGGGGTCGCTTTCCGTTAGCGTAATGCAGGCGCTTCTGATCATAGGCATAGACAAGGGACTGTGTTCCGGACTCGTCGATCACTACCCGTCGACGTACTGCAATGCCGCTATTATGGACATAAACATAGGGCTATGTATCAACCTCAAGGGACATGTTGAAAGTAGACCGGGTCACAAATAACGAGTGTCTGGATACTATTCTCCACGAAGGGATATGTCAATAAACCGAAGTGTTTCCTAATTTGGGGGCATGTCAAAGACTGTTTCATAAAGAAATAATTTCTTTAAAAATTCGAGACAACTAATACAGGAACCAAATTTATATAAAAAAGGCTGCAATTGCTTAAAATTTTTTGTTTTTGTTTTTTTATTAAGCCGAATATCTCCGAGAGTACAAATAGATGGAGAGTCAGTATTAGAGAAAAGCAACCCTGAAATGAGGTCAAAAACAGAAACCATCCTATAGATAGTACAGGTGTGTCACAATTGAAAAGAGGACTTTATTCACTTGGTCACATACCAAGATAATTCTTCATTCAGTCCGCGTTTCACACTGTCCAAGTGATAGATCCAGAAAGTTTCGCGTTTCTTACGCATAATTTCATTAGCTTGGCCCAGTTTGGGTGTCACTTTTTCCAAGATGCACCATTTAATCTCATTTTCTGTATGAGATTTCTCCAGACAGTGTTGGACCAAGGGGGCTGACAACTTCTTTGTCCTGATGGCCGACTTGTGCTCACTGAAACGGACGCGGAACTCGCGACCCGTCTCACCCACATAGGCCAGACCACAGCCACAGTAGATAATGTACACGATATTACTGCTGCGACAGTTGGTCAAAAATCGCAGTTTGATATATTTTTCATTGTATGTTATCGTGTCAGAAACAATGGCTGAGTCACAGGCGTGGCAGGAACCACACCTGTGATTGCCCACAACCATTGGTAAGCCTGTGATAGAAGGCTGGTTATTAGGATGAGAGTTTCTTACAAGGGGTCTCGAATGAACTAGCATATCCCGTAAATTTTTGTTCCTCCTGTATGCAAGCATGGGGAGAGGGAGTGCAGGAACACTCTCGTCGGTATTCAAAATTCTCCAATTTTTATTGATGACATTACGGATCTTAAAGTTCAGAGTCGAGTGATCAATCACACATGTAATCCGATCTTGTTTGACCCGTTTGTTGCCCAAAAGGAGTGCGGACCTATCATAATATTTGGCTCTTTTATAGGCGTGTCGCACAAGGCGACGCGGATAGCCCCTCTTAAGCAGTCTTTCCTTAAGTGCATCTCCATGTAAGTGAAAAGAAGCAATATCTGTACAATTTCGGCGAATTCGTAAGAATTCACCGAAAGGTACAGAGTCCTTTTGACAGTTCGGGTGATAGCTGTTGTACTCTAAGATGGTGTTTTTTGCCGTACTTTTCCTATATAGGCTAACTGTCAGGTATCCATTGGTACCTTCAATGCTGATGTCTAGAAAATCCACTTTACAGGTGCTGGAGTTCATAGTGAACCTGAGGTTGGTGTCACTCGCATTGAGCCAAAGAAAAAAAGTTTGAAGGAGTTCTTCCGGTCCACTCCAAATAAAGAAAATGTCATCAATAAAACGCTTCCAAACAAAAATATTCTCAAAAAAGGGGGCCAGTTCGTTATAAACATTCTTGAGTTCCCATTCTCCCATGAATGTATTAGCCACACTTGGGGCACAGGAAGCCCCCATTGATGTACCCTTAATTTGTTTGAAGAACCTGCCGTTGTATTCGAAAAAGTTGTTCATCAGCACAATCTCCAAGCATTGGAGAATGAAAGCATCAGGGCGATCAGATGGATATCTCCTCAAGAGATCGGACACCGCCTGCAACGCCCGACACTGAGGAATGTTGGTGTACAATGCCTCAATGTCGAGCGTCACGAGGATGTCCGTCTCGGAGTTAAAAGGGAGGCCCTCTATTTTGTTAATGATATCCCCTGTGTCACGGATATATGAGGTGTATTTCTGAGTTAAGGGACACAGGAGTCTGTCCACATACTTCGACAGCGGTTCTGTGTTAGAGCCAATGGTCGAAATAATGGGACGCATGGGAGGGTCAGTTTCCGATTTATGCGTCTTGGGGAGACCATACAGCACAGAGGTGGTGGGGACTGCTTTGTTAAGGAAGTCATATTCATCCTCACAAATAACGCCATCTGTGAATGCCATCTGGGTTATTTCCTGAATATGTTTATTGAGTCTTTCTAGTTCCCTGCTTTGTGCTGGTCTGTAATGTTCAGTCACAGCCAACATTTCCAACATTTTGTCGTCATAAGTCACCTTATCAAACACAGCAATACCCCCACCTTTGTCACAAGGCTTAATGACAATTGATGAATTAGTTTTTAATTCATTCAAGGAAGTGGTTTCCATAGTGGAGAGATTGGATGTTGGTTTGTAAGGGTTTTTTATAACTCGTGCAATGTCTTGGAGGACGTTCTTTTCAAAGATACGGACTTCAGTTCCCACCATATCTAGCGTTGGTGTAAATGTCGATGGGGGTTTACATCCTGACATGTTATTGTCATCCTCAGTCGGGGGACGGTTAGTGAAGAATTTATTAAGTCTGACTTTGCGAAAAAAGGCAAAAAGATCCTGATGTAATTTAAATTTGTTAAGATGGATACTGGGGATAAAAGAGAGGCCCCTACTCAATACTTTTACGTCTTCTAGCTTGAGAGTCATAGTGGACAAGTTGTAGATAGGTAAGTCATGGGTCAGTCTAGAATTGGACTCCTCTGAACCTTCTACCACCAATACTGCTGATTGCGAGGTCGCACGTATTGCTGTGGAGGTTGAGGGTTCATTTGGGCATGTGTTGCTTGATCTTGCCAGCGGACATTCCTCCCTCTGAATTGGCCCCGGGGTAAAAAACCCCTCCCATGAAATGGGCGTTGATTAGGTCTGCCCCTGAACGGGCCAGGGTTGGGATGGCCGTAATTAGTGTCCTGATAGTTATCTCCTTCAGAACCAGAGGACCCTGAATCCGAGAAATTCGTATATCTCCTTCCTGAGTACCCATTATAGTTGGTATTATGGTTGCTTTGTGGTACCTCCTGATAGTAGCTAGGGGTTAGGTAGGGATAAACTTTCTCTTTAGTGAACCACCTAACGTCCTTTTTTAACTTCTCCATCTTTTTGTTGGTAAGATAAGTCTCAAAGTCTTTCATTTCCGTTTTGATTTTCTCGAGACAATTTTTACCTTCTTCCACCGCTGTTGATGTACTGAGTTTATACTCAAGGTCATTGATCTCCTGTAGGAGAGTAGATGCTACATCTTTAGCCGTTTCAATGATCAACATCATCCAGTCCCTGGAGCAGCGGTTAGAAATTAATGACCACCGCTCCAGGAACTTTTTGATGTCGATAAAGAGCGCAGGGGCATTCCGAACTCTCAAGCCTGAGGGGATGACACCCGCTTTAAGGTATTCAAACATGTAGAATGCATGAGATTCTATAGGTTTTAATCTCTTACGCATGTTAAGGAGATTTTGCCACTCACTGTTACCTAATTGATGGGAGGGGACTGGGCCGCTATCTCCTGCTAGTTTCCCCATCAGTGTGTTAAAATCCTCATCAGTAAACCCAAAAGTCTGAAGGCTATCCATATTGGACTGTAGGTCGCCTTACCCTAATCTAGAGGGTTGTAACGTGGTGGCCAGAAGTAGATTAGTAACACGGTTTATAGATATTAAATGGGAGAATATCAGCACTAAATAACTGTCCTACAGTGTAGTCACGTGAGAGCTGCCTGAAGCCTACAACACAGTGAAACAATACAACAAAGACAATGAATGAAAAGAAACAATTAAAGAAAAAAATCCCACGGTTGAAGAAACGCGAATGTTAGCAACATGTACGAAGGGACCCCCTCAAAAGGTAAATATGGCCAAGGAACAGAGGGGAGCAAGAACACTACAATGTGAGGACGTTCCTACAGTGGCCTTATAATTTAATAGTGCAAATACATCTATAAATATCCCAAACAGGTGACAAAAAACAAGTTATATACTGAGTTAATTCAAAAAATTTCAAATTTTATTTTTATCTAATTTTTTCAGTTCGTATAAATACTGTTATAAATCAGAAATCACAAAAAGAATATTTCAATTCATATCAAAAATCAAGAAAAATACAGTTAAGTCATAAATATATACAACAAGAATAATATATAAAAATTACCCCTTGGTAACAAACATATCTCTCAACATACTCACGTGCTAACAATCATACCACACTCAACCTCATACTAAGATGGAGAAAGCAACTGAATTAATAATTAGCAGAATGACAATGCTAGAGAGTGGGCCACCGGATGTAGTCTTTGGCCCTCGCAGCAGGTCTACGCGCGTTTCGGCAGCTCTAGGCCACCTTCATCAGGACCTTTTTCCTCGTAATAGTGTAGATACCAAGGGATCTGAAAAATATATATACAAGTAATAACCATTTTGTCACCCTAAAAAATCCAAAGCAGATTCGTTCACTGTATTGCAAAACCCCAGAAGCTCATCAACATGACCACAACGAGGAGAAGGCATAATTGCATAAAGTTTGTGGAACCCTAAAAGGAGAGTATACGTGCCAATAAATTTACTCTATATCCTAATTTCAATGATAATTATATAAATGGACGTATAAATGACAGACATAGTTACATTTAAACAAAGGACAGGGGGGGGAAAAAGCACTCCTGTTTTAGCAAAAGAATTATGGAGTCCAGGACTCCAAAAGTTCATAATTTGGTCTCAAAGGATCACAGTACATCGACCATAGCCCATGTGGGCTCCTGACAACTATATACGCAAGTTAGTAGTACTTATGAATTGGATGGATCAATGGACGCTACTTTGATTCTCCTACAAAAAACCCAATGAGCTTACCAATGGCACCAACAGCGGTAGAGTCACAAAAACGTCTTCAGTAATTATCAAGGGGCAGGACGTCCTATGTTTCCTTGAAGTAGCTGTAAGGAAAAGATTTCTGATTTTATCCAAAATAACCCCTCAGTGTGAGACTAATTAAGGATACTACAAAAGAGTCTGTATCCATTGTGTATCTACTCTGTCTAAGAAAATATATACCTTTTGATGTTACTAAACATGCTGAAGTAATTGTCGAGAGCTCAATATCACAGCTGGTTCTTTGATGCTTATAGTCAGGAAGTGACTTGGGGCATAGACGGTCAGCGGGGAATCAGAATAGAATCATACCATAATCTATGATCATAAAAGATGGGAAATCTAATTAAATCGGCAAACATATAACAATTAGGTCAGAGCTTGAAAAAAATGCGTGCATCCTAATATAGGACGAGATCTTACTTCAATTTATGAACGAAGTCCCATGTATGAGTAAAGTTGCTCCACAGTCAGCATCCCTGCAATGTGGAATAGGAACATTGAATTCCAGATGGAAAACGCGGGGCGAATCAACGCACACAATCGACCAATAAGAGGCGTCTGATGCTTTTCCCCTATTTTACAAAGTAAGGAGACGCTGAGGAAAGTATATTATGGTTTTATAAAACATACTCAGCCGGGAAGTCCCGAAGCCTACGCATTACTTTCAGCAAACGGTTACTCTAACAGCATATCTCAAAATCGACAGGAGTGTCGGTGGGAAAAGGAGGTTTTTTATAGTTATCAAAAGGCGTGCTAGCTTCTGTCGGACAGGGGCAATTGCGCCGCTGTAAGCCAACTATGTCTATGCCGATAGATAGACTACAAATTCGATATTAAATACCGCCATGCTTTCGCTGCCCTAGTAGTGGAGGCACGCTTACCTTCTCAAGATATCAGTGGCGTCGTATACCCGCACCGTTGGTCATTTCTTCCGACAGACGTTTTGGCCGTGGACTCCTCCCTGTTTTTAAGCAGGTCAAACGGAGCCAGATGTCACGTGAGGGGTCGCTTTCCGTTAGCGTAATGCAGGCGCTTCTGATCATAGGCATAGACAAGGGACTGTGTTCCGGACTCGTCGATCACTACCCGTCGACGTACTGCAATGCCTCTATTATGGACATAAACATAGGGCTATGTATCAACCTCAAGGGACATGTTGAAAGTAGACCGGGTCACAAATAACGAGTGTCTGGATACTATTCTCCACGAAGGGATATGTCAATAAACCGAAGTGTTTCCTAATTTGGGGGCATGTCAAAGACCGTTTCATAAAGAAATAATTTCTTTAAAAATTCGAGACAACTAATACAGGAACCAAATTTATATAAAAAAGGCTGCAATTGCTTAAAATTTTTTTTTTTTTTTTTTTTTTTTTTTATTAAGCCGAATATCTCCGAGAGTACAAATAGATGGAGAGTCAGTATTAGAGAAAAGCAACCCTGAAATGAGGTCAAAAACAGAAACCATCCTATAGATAGTACAGGTGTGTCACAATTGAAAAGAGGACTTTATTCACTTGGTCACATACCAAGATAATTCTTCATTCAGTCCGCGTTTCACACTGTCCAAGTGATAGATCCAGAAAGTTTCGCGTTTCTTACGCGTAATTTCATTAGCTTGGCCCAGTTTGGGTGTCACTTTTTCCAAGATGCACCATTTAATCTCATTTTCTGTATGAGATTTCTCCAGACAGTGTTGGACCAAGGGGGCTGACAACTTCTTTGTCCTGATGGCCGACTTGTGCTCACCGAAACGGACGCGGAACTCGCGACCCGTCTCACCCACATAGGCCAGACCACAGCCACAGTAGATAATGTACACGATATTACTGCTGCGACAGTTGGTCAAAAATCGCAGTTTGATATATTTTTCATTGTATGTTATCGTGTCAGAAACAATGGCTGAGTCACAGGCGTGGCAGGAACCACACCTGTGATTGCCCACAACCATTGGTAAGCCTGTGATAGAAGGCTGGTTATTAGGATGAAAGTTTCTTACAAGGGGTCTCGAATGAACTAGCATATCCCGTAAATTTTTGTTCCTCCTGTATGCAAGCATGGGGAGAGGGAGTGCAGGAACACTCTCGTCGGTATTCAAAATTCTCCAATTTTTATTGATGACATTACGGATCTTAAAGTTCAGAGTCGAGTGATCAATCACACATGTAATCCGATCTTGTTTGACCCGTTTGTTGCCCAAAAGGAGTGCGGACCTATCATAATATTTGGCTCTTTTATAGGCGTGTCGCACAAGGCGACGCGGATAGCCCCTCTTAAGCAGTCTTTCCTTAAGTGCATCTCCATGTAAGTGAAAAGAAGCAATATCTGTACAATTTCGGCGAATTCGTAAGAATTCACCGAAAGGTACAGAGTCCTTTTGACAGTTCGGGTGATAGCTGTTGTACTCTAAGATGGTGTTTTTTGCCGTACTTTTCCTATATAGGCTAACTGTCAGGTATCCATTGGTACCTTCAATGCTGATGTCTAGAAAATCCACTTTACAGGTGCTGGAGTTCATAGTGAACCTGAGGTTGGTGTCACTCGCATTGAGCCAAAGAAAAAAAGTTTGAAGGAGTTCTTCCGGTCCACTCCAAATAAAGAAAATGTCATCAATAAAACGCTTCCAAACAAAAATATTCTCAAAAAAGGGGGCCAGTTCGTTATAAACATTCTTGAGTTCCCATTCTCCCATGAATGTATTAGCCACACTTGGGGCACAGGAAGCCCCCATTGATGTACCCTTAATTTGTTTGAAGAACCTGCCGTTGTATTCGAAAAAGTTGTTCATCAGCACAATCTCCAAGCATTGGAGAATGAAAGCATCAGGGCGATCAGATGGATATCTCCTCAAGAGATCGGACACCGCCTGCAACGCCCGACACTGAGGAATGTTGGTGTACAATGCCTCAATGTCGAGCGTCACGAGGATGTCCATCTCGGAGTTAAAAGGGAGGCCCTCTATTTTGTTAATGATATCCCCTGTGTCACGGATATATGAGGTGTATTTCTGAGTTAAGGGACACAGGAGTCTGTCCACATACTTCGACAGCGGTTCTGTGTTAGAGCCAATGGTCGAAATAATGGGACGCATGGGAGGGTCAGTTTCCGATTTATGCGTCTTGGGGAGACCATACAGCACAGAGGTGGTGGGGACTGCTTTGTTAAGGAAGTCATATTCATCCTCACAAATAAAGCCATCTGTGAATGCCATCTGGGTTATTTCCTGAATATGTTTATTGAGTCTTTCTAGTTCCCTGCGTTGTGCTGGTCTGTAATGTTCAGTCACAGCCAACATTTCCAACATTTTGTCGTCATAAGTCACCTTATCAAACACAGCAATACCCCCACCTTTGTCACAAGGCTTAATGACAATTGATGAATTAGTTTTTAATTCATTCAAGGAAGTGGTTTCCATAGTGGAGAGATTGGATGTTGGTTTGTAAGGGTTTTTTATAACTCGTGCAATGTCTTGGAGGACGTTCTTTTCAAAGATACGGACTTCAGTTCCCACCATATCTAGCGTTGGTGTAAATGTCGATGGGGGTTTACATCCTGACATGTTATTGTCATCCTCAGTCGGGGGACGGTCAGTGAAGAATTTATTAAGTCTGACTTTGCGAAAAAAGGCAAAAAGATCCTGATGTAATTTAAATTTGTTAAGATGGATACTGGGGATAAAAGAGAGGCCCCTACTCAATACTTTTACGTCTTCTAGCTTGAGAGTCATAGTGGACAAGTTGTAGATAGGTAAGTCATGGGTCAGTCTAGAATTGGACTCCTCTGAACCTTCTACCACCAATACTGCTGATTGCGAGTTCGCACGTATTGCTGTGGAGGTTGAGGGTTCATTTCGGCATGTGTTGCTTGATCTTGCCAGCGGACATTCCTCCCTCTGAATTGGCCCCGGGGTAAAAAAACCCTCCCATGAAATGGGCGTTGATTAGGTCTGCCCCTGAACGGGCCAGGGTTGGGATGGCCGTAATTAGTGTCCTGATAGTTATCTCCTTCAGAACCAGAGGACCCTGAATCCGAGAAATTCGTATATCTCCTTCCTGAGTACCCATTATAGTTGGTATTATGGTTGCTTTGTGGTACCTCCTGATAGTAGCTAGGGGTTAGGTAGGGATAAACTTTCTCTTTAGTGAACCACCTAACGTCCTTTTTTAACTTCTCCATCTTTTTGTTGGTAAGATAAGTCTCAAAGTCTTTCATTTCCGTTTTGATTTTCTCGAGACAATTTTTACCTTCTTCCACCGCTGTTGATGTACTGAGTTTATCCTCAAGGTCATTGATCTCCTGTAGGAGAGTAGATGCTACATCTTTAGCCGTTTCAATGATTAACATCATCCAGTCCCTGGAGCAGCGGTTAGAAATTAATGACCACCGCTCCAGGAACTTTTTGATGTCGATAAAGAGCGCAGGGGCATTCCGAACTCTCAAGCCTGAGGGGATGACACCCGCTTTAAGGTATTCAAACATGTAGAATGCATGAGATTCTATACGTTTTAATCTCTTACGCATGTTAAGGAGATTTTGCCACTCACTGTTACCTAATTGATGGGAGGGGACTGGGCCGCTATCTCCTGCTAGTTTCCCCATCAGTGTGTTAAAATCCTCATCAGTAAACCCAAAAGTCTGAAGGCTATCCATATTGGACTGTAGGTCGCCTTACCCTAATCTAGAGGGTTGTAACGTGGTGGCCAGAAGTAGATTAGTAACACGGTTTATAGATATTAAATGGGAGAATATCAGCACTAAATAACTGTCCTACAGTGTAGTCACGTGAGAGCTGCCTGAAGCCTACAACACAGTGAAACAATACAACAAAGACAATGAATGAAAAGAAACAATTAAAGAAAAAAATCCCACGGTTGAAGAACCGCGAATGTTAGCAACATGTACAAAGGGACCCCCTCAAAAGGTAAATATGGCCAAGGAACAGAGGGGAGCAAGAACACTACAATGTGAGGACGTTCCTACAGTGGCCTTATAATTTAATAGTGCAAATACATCTATAAATATCCCAAACAGGTGACAAAAAACAAGTTATATACTGAGTTAATTCAAAAAATGTCAAATTTTATTTTTATCTCATTTTTTCAGTTCGTATAAATACTGTTATAAATCAGAAATCACAAAAAGAATATTTCAATTCATATCAAAAATCAAGAAAAATACAGTTAAGTCATAAATATATACAACAAGAATAATATATAAAAATTACCCCTTGGTAACAAACATATCTCTCAACATACTCACGTGCTAACAATCATACCACACTCAACCTCATACTAAGATGGAGAAAGGAACTGAATTAATAATTAGCAGAATGACAATGCTAGAGAGTGGGCCACCGGATGTAGTCTTTGGCCCTCGCAGCAGGTCTACGCGCGTTTCGGCAGCTCTAGGCCACCTTCATCAGGACCTTTTTCCTCGTAATAGTGTAGATACCAAGGGATCTGAAAAATATATATACAAGTAATAACCATTTTGTCACCCTAAAAAATCCAAAGCAGATTCGTTCACTGTATTGCAAAACCCCAGAAGCTCATCAACATGACCACAACGAGGAGAAGGCATAATTGCATAAAGTTTGTGGAACCCTAAAAGGAGAGTATACGTGCCAATAAGTTTACTCTATACCCTAATTTCAATGATAATTATATAAATGGACGTATAAATGACAGACATAGTTACATTTAAACAAAGGACAGGGGGGGGAAAGCACTCCTGTTTTAGCAAAAGAATTATGGAGTCCAGGACTCCAAAAGTTCATAATTTGTTCTCAAAGGATCACAGCACATCGACCATAGCCCATGTGGGCTCCTGACAACTATATACGCAAGTTAGTAGTACTTATGAATTGGATGGATCAATGGACGCTACTTTGATTCTCCTACAAAAAACCCAATGAGCTTACCAATGGCACCAACAGCGGTAGAGTCACAAAAACGTCTTCAGTAATTATCAAGGGGCAGGACGTCCTATGTTTCCTTGAAGTAGCTGTAAGGAAAAGATTTCTGATTTTATCCAAAATAACCCCTCAGTGTGAGACTAATTAAGGATACTACAAAAGAGTCTGTATCCATTGTGTATCTACTCTGTCTAAGAAAATATATACCTTTTGATGTTACTAAACATGCTGAAGTAATTGTCGAGAGCTCAATATCACAGCTGGTTCTTTGATGCTTATAGTCAGGAAGTGACTTGGGGCATAGATGGTCAGCGGGGAATCAGAATAGAATCATACCATAATCTATGATCATAAAAGATGGGAAATCTAATTAAATCGGCAAACATATAACAATTAGGTCAGAGCTTGAAAAAAATGCGTGCATCCTAATATAGGACGAGATCTTACTTCAATTTATGAACGAAGTCCCATGTATGAGTAAAGTTGCTCCACAGTCAGCATCCCTGCAATGTGGAATAGGAACATATAATTCCAGATGGGACACGCGGGGCGAATCAACGCACACAATCGACCAATAAGAGGCGTCTGATGCTTTTCCCCTATTTTACAAAGTAAGGAGACGCTGAGGAAAGTATATTATGGTTTTATAAAACATACTCAGCCGGAAAGTCCCGAAGCCTACGCATTACTTTCAGCAAACGGTTACTCTAACAGCATATCTCAAAATCGACAGGAGTGTCGGTGGGAAAAGGAGGTTTTTTATAGTTATCAAAAGGCGTGCTAGCTTCTGTCGGACAGGGGCAATTGCGCCGCTGTAAGCCAACTATGTCTATGCCGATAGATACACTACAAATTCGATATTAAATACCGCCATGCTTTCGCTGCCCTAGTAGTGGAGGCACGCTTACCTTCTCAAGATATCAGTGGCGTCGTATACCCGCACCGTTTAAGCAATTGCAGCCTTTTTTATATAAATTTGGTTCCTGTATTAGTTGTCTCGAATTTTTAAAGAAATTATTTCTTTATGAAACGGTCTTTGACATGCCCCCAAATTAGGAAACACTTCGGTTTATTGACATATCCCTTCGTGGAGAATAGTATCCAGACACTCGTTATTTGTGACCCGGTCTACTTTCAACATGTCCCTTGAGGTTGATACATAGCCCTATGTTTATGTCCATAATAGAGGCATTGCAGTACGTCGACGGGTAGTGATCGACGAGTCCGGAACACAGTCCCTTGTCTATGCCTATGATCAGAAGCGCCTGCATTACGCTAACGGAAAGCGACCCCTCACGTGACATCTGGCTCCGTTTGACCTGCTTAAAAACAGGGAGGAGTCCACGGCCAAAACGTCTGTCGGAAGAAATGACCAACGGTGCGGGTATACGACGCCACTGATATCTTGAGAAGGTAAGCGTGCCTCCACTACTAGGGCAGCGAAAGCATGGCGGTATTTAATATCGAATTTGTAGTGTATCGGCATAGACATAGTTGGCTTACAGCGGCGCAATTGCCCCTGTCCGACAGAAGCTAGCACGCCTTTTGATAACTATAAAAAACCTCCTTTTCCCACCGACACTCCTGTTGATTTTGAGATATGCTGTTAGAGTAACCGTTTGCTGAAAGTAATGCGTAGGCTTCGGGACTTCCCGGCTGAGTATGTTTTATAAAACCATAATATACTTTCCTCAGCGTCTCCTTACTTTGTAAAATAGGGGAAAAGCATCAGACGCCTCTTATTGGTCGATTGTGTGCGTTGATTCGCCCCGCGTTTTCCATCTGGAATTATATGTTCCTATTCCACATTGCAGGGATGCTGACTGTGGAGCAACTTTACTCATACATGGGACTGCGTTCATAAATTGAAGTAAGATCTCGTCCTATATTAGGATGCACGCATTTTTTTCAAGCTCTGACCTAATTGTTATATGTTTGCCGATTTAATTAGATTTCCCATCTTTTATGATCATAGATTATGGTATGATTCTATTCTGATTTCCCGCTGACCGTCTATGCCCCAAGTCACTTCCTGACTATAAGCATCAAAGAACCAGCTGTGATATTGAGCTCTCGACAATTACTTCAGCATGTTTAGTAACATCAAAAGGTATATTTTTCTTAGACAGAGTAGATACACAATGGATACAGACTCTTTTGTAGTATCCTTAATTAGTCTCACACTGAGGGGTTATTTTGGATAAAATCAGAAATCTTTTCCTTACAGCTACTTCAAGGAAACATAGGACGTCCTGCCCCTTGATAATTACTGAAGACGTTTTTGTGACTCTACCGCTGTTGGTGCCATTGGTAAGCTCATTGGGTTTTTTGTAGGAGAATCAAAGTAGCGTCCATTGATCCATCCAATTCATAAGTACTACTAACTTGCGTATATAGTTGTCAGGAGCCCACATGGGCTATGGTCGATGTGCTGTGATCCTTTGAGACCAAATTATGAACTTTTGGAGTCCTGGACTCCATAATTCTTTTGCTAAAACAGGAGTGCTTTTCCCCCCCCCTGTCCTTTGTTTAAATGTAACTATGTCTGTCATTTATACGTCCATTTATATAATTATCATTGAAATTAGGATATAGAGTAAACTTATTGGCACGTATACTCTCCTTTTAGGGTTCCACAAACTTTATGCAATTATGCCTTCTCCTCGTTGTGGTCATGTTGATGAGCTTCTGGGGTTTTGCAATACAGTGAACGAATCTGCTTTGGATTTTTTAGGGTGACAAAATGGTTATTACTTGTATATATATTTTTCAGATCCCTTGGTATCTACACTATTACGAGGAAAAAGGTCCTGATGAAGGTGGCCTAGAGCTGCCGAAACGCGCGTAGACCTGCTGCGAGGGCCAAAGACTACATCCGGTGGCCCACTCTCTAGCATTGTCATTCTGCTAATTATTAATTCAGTTCCTTTCTCCATCTTAGTATGAGGTTGAGTGTGGTATGATTGTTAGCACGTGAGTATGTTGATAGATATGTTTGTTACCAAGGGGTAATTTTTATATATTATTCTTGTTGTATATATTTATGACTTAACTGTATTTTTCTTGATTTTTGATATGAATTGAAATATTCTTTTTGTGATTTCTGATTTATAACAGTATTTATACGAACTGAAAAATGAGATAAAAATAAAATTTGACATTTTTTGAATTAACTCAGTATATAACTTGTTTTTTGTCACCTGTTTGGGATATTTATAGATGTATTTGCACTATTAAATTATAAGGCCACTGTAGGAACGTCCTCACATTGTAGTCTCCACTTCAATTGGCCTTCTTCTGTCTTTGAGCCCCGCCTCAAGCCTCGGTCACCCCATTAGGGCTTTCTTGGTAAGAAATTAAGATTCCCAGTCTTTGTGCTCACCCAGTAAGCTGCTGGCCAGCCATCCCTCCTCAACTTTGTTATGAATACCGCCCAGGAGGATTACATGGAGCTCCACCCCGACTCAAAAATCCAGATATCTCTTGAATGCCCCATCATAGATTCTCCTTGACTTTGGGGCTAAGCTTGCTGCCACAAGGTCTGGTAGGGCAAGGCACTAATCCTCCAGAGATGGTCCGGGAACAGTATAGGGTGCACTGCTGCCTGAAATCCTGCAATTTTAGGTGAGACAAAGTGTCAGCAGGTTATTGAGTACCCCTGGAACATGTGTAGCCCAAAACGTAATGTTGTTAAAAAGACACAACAAGAATAACTCCTTGAGTAATCTTGCAACCATAAGGCAATTTGCTTTTTGCTGATTTCTAGCCTCCACCACCTCCATGTTGTCAGACCAAAACACTACTGCGCAGTTGTGGAATTATGCAAGCCAAATCGTCAGGGCAACAACTATCAGGAATACGTCCTAGATAGCTACATTTCTCACAAAGCCCACCTGACACCACTCAACCAGCCGTTGCTGTGCGCACAATTGGCTACCAAGCCTGAACACGCCCGCCACAGAATCTAACTCAATGCCCAGGAAGCTAATCATAGTGGTTGGGTCACAAGTCTTGCCTGGGCCGGAAGAACCCCAAACTGCCCCAGCAAGTCAACAAAACCCTCCAGAAGCTCTGCACAATGTTGTGTATCTGCGGGGCCCAGGAAACCCACTCAAGGAAAGACCTGAAAGTCTCATTCCATACCAGCTAGATACAGAGCACCCTATAGGTATATACCTGTCAAAACAAAATGCACCCTCAAATTGAAACCCCAACAAATGGAAATCATCGGGGTGAATCGGCAACAAACGAAAAACTGATTCAATGTCTACTTTAGTCAACAGCGCTCCAGTATCCAAATGCTGCAACATAGCAATGGCTTTATCAAAGGAAGCATACCTTACTGAGGATAGTGATGGTTCAATGGCCTCGTTTAGTGAGCTACCCTTTGGAGATGACAAGTTATGTATTAGACGGAACTGGCCTGGTTCTTTCTTGGGAACCATCCCCAAAGGGGAGCAGACAAATTCCTCAACAGCCGCAGAATCAAAGAAACTAGCAACCCTGCCAAGGGCACATTCTTTGGCAATCTTCTGACTGGCCATCTCTCTATTAGCAAGTAAGGACTGCTGATTCTTACAAAAGGGAATTGCTGCCACACCCTCCCTCCAGCTGGGATCCTGAAAGCAGGAGTGAAGCCATCTAAGAGAGTTTGGCCGCCCTTAAGTTACCTAACTTTTAAGGTATGGGATCAAAGCCTGAACCTTATTGAGTGAGTGAGCCTTCTGAAAAACCGTCTTCTGCTGGCCCCACTCTCTCTCTATCCTGAAGCATTTGAACTCAGGGTGCCCTGGCATGCCACAGAAGGAGCAATTGTGCTTGAATTTACAAGTTCCAGGCAGCCTTGTGTAAGGCTTTCTGCTATAGGCCCCACAATTGCCCCTCTTCTCCCCAGCCCCTTGGCCAGAACGCGCCAGCAAGGACTGCTGCACATTAGGCTCGGACTTCCTGACCATCATGGGATGGAGCAGCCAATTGACATTGGTCTGATCCCATTACAACATCTTGCAAGTCACCTTCTCCCTCCTAAATGCCTTGTCATAATCAATCAATGACGTGCTCCCAATCTCACGCGCACAGGCAATCTTGTACTGATAACAAGATATTTGGGGCCCTAACTCGGGGAATTTCTTCACCAGGACCGGACTGGCCGTAGCGGGCACTGGGCTTTTCCAAGTGGGCTGCCAGTGTGGGGGCCGGTTTTGGACCCCTGGGGGCCGTTTTTGTTACCGGGGGTGGCATTAGGCATTATCGGCCCCAGGTAACAAAATCGTCCGAAACTAGCCCTAGAAAAAAGCTTGGCTGCACTCCCCCGTTACCCCCATGGGGGTCCGGCCGATCAGTTTTCCAGCGCCAGTTTTGGTTCCCAGTCCGGGCCTGTTCTCCACCATGACCGCATGGAAAATAACAAAGCTTCACACAGTTCGGCAACGTTTCCTCAATCTTTTCACAACGGAGGCACATAAGAGCAATACTTAAAATGCAAGCACTCCGTACAGGGCTTAGCCTCCTCCCTCACTTAATGATTAAATCAAATGTGCAGCCGTGGCTTGTGCAGGTAGGAGCGGTGGGACCGGGTGGGGGGGATTTCGATAGACCCACGATACTGTCATACTCATGGTTCCACTGTGGGGATGCCTGCTCTGTCTCACTCATGTTGTAATCTGAGGAGATAAGAAGCCACTCACGAGAACACAGGGGAAAGGGGAATTAGGAAAGACACACATGACAGTGTTGCACCCTGTCTTGGACCTGGCATGGATTTGTCTCATGCGGTCAAGTCTTGATTAAAATAAACAACATTTACTATTAGTTTTCTGAACTGAACTATCTCACAATATCTAAAATACTGCATGTGATATATCTTTTGAGTTTTAACAAAATTCTTCAGCTAGGCGTGCTTGTGAATATAAACAGTTCACCTGCAACATATATAAGTAATGATAATCTAAAGTCTAACTCTTCTGTGGTGTGATAGCATATGTATGTGAAATCTAGGGCCTCGTGTACACAGTGTTTTTGTCTTATTCTGTAAATAAGAGGGTTTGCGAAAGGTAAAACCCTTTTGAAAATGTACTAAGCCCATTTAATGATCCGGAAAAGGTTTCCTGACTCATTAAATGGGATTAGGAAACCATAAGGAAAAGTATTTCGAAGGGGCGTGTTATGGGTGTCCCTTTCCAAAGACTGATTCCATATGATATTTATTAATATTTGGTAACTGATACCCAGTCGCAAAATATTAATATTTGACCTCCATTTCAAAGGAGGTGGTAACGGGAATTTGAAGAAAAACATTTTTAGGAGCAGTCAGTGGTCAATGTTTGTAAAGATTTTCATTCTAAAAGAAAGCATCCTGTTTTCCTTTTAGTGAAACTGGCTGCATTAAAAATAAAATCCTATATTTAAATGCAATCCCAGGCATGTAATCTCCTGCCCCAGCAGGCCACCATGCCTGTGATTTTAGCCAATCAAAGAGGGTCGCAATTTGCAACCTACCACATTATATTTATTAGGTCGGTCAAATTGCGGGTCACTGCGATTCTGTATTTTAGGAATGACCTCGTAATATATTGGTCAGTTCACAAAATACAAATGCAGTTGGTAAAGGTATGTGCACAAATTGTGAACAGTTTTACCAAATAAACTTTTAGTACATAAGGCCTAATCCCTTACCTACCTTGAATGACATTGACTGCAGTTTACATTATGTTTAAAAACCCAAATCAAGTACATGATTCAAATTCTTTAGAAGAAATGGGAGACTGTCTCTTCGCTGAGAAAGGCGTAACTTTACTTCAATAGAATTAGTAATGAAACAATACAGCCTTTGACGAAATGTCGGAGTCCATGCAAACACACTTGGCATTACTCCATCAAAAATCAGTTCCACTGAAGAAATTCAGATGAATCTACAAAGGTATCTCACGTCTATATATCGCTACTTTAATTGGCCACTGTGACAAAACCTTTCTTATTCTGACTACAAGTAATGCATACTTTCTTTATGTTCCTGACAGACACTGAGTACCCCATGGCCATTTATTTTTAGGTCAAGCCTGGGCTGCGTATGGGCTACTCTGCGTGGCATGCTATATTCAGGTAGGGAATTGAAGCTCCGGGCACTCTTCACCCATATTTTTCATTCACTTGTGTCATTGTCCACTGTAAACTGTGGCTGTTCAATGGTAAATAGGCTTAGTAGTCCCTCCTTAGTACTACCTGTCTCATTTTGTAACCTCCCATGGCGACACCCCCTCTTACATGTGTTGTTACTCAGTAGGCTTTAATTACAGCCTACAAGCTCTATTTTCTCAAATAGCTTTGGCCTGCTTGATGGACACGCTCTCTTCTAAAGCTTTTTTTTAAATTATAGCACAGGCGCCAAACACATTTTCAATGCAATAGGTTTGCATGAATTTAAGCTATAGGCATTGTAAATGATAATGCCTTTAAAGTATATGTTTTTCAAATACCTCTTAAAAGTTGTGGTCACCATCAATCTAAGAAACCCAGCAGAAGTTAGTACTCTAGGTGTACTGGGAGGAGGCAGATTTGCCCGAAATTTGGACAGTGTCAGTGGCATCATTAGCAGAGTGACCTTTTGGTGCAGAGAGATTCTGATTAAGTCAGAATTGCCCAGGCTTCTTCCTTAGCACAACCCCCACTGGAGCGCACACAGAATCTTCAAACAGTAGTTAGCCAAAAGGACCGACAATCGTTCCCAGTCACTTATCTTCTGCATTTTTTCCTTGCAATCTCCATATTTGCCTAAAATGACGGCTGATTCCTACATATAGCAATGCACAGGACCCTATGGGCAGGGTTCATAAAACCCAAACAAAATCCCAAGTACAGCTTTTGCGTCACTTAAGAGTCAGGATAGATATTCAACTAAGGAATCATTGCCTGCATGTCAGCTGGAGAGCGCATCTTGAACATTAGGTGTTTACCCTCATTGCTTCTGGGACCCATTGCCTTTTGCTTTCTTGAAACATTTTACATTCAGGTTGTCCTGGAAGGCCGCAGAAGAACTAATTGTTCTTAAACGTGCAGGTTCCTTCTGGGTGAGAGCAGCTGTCCGCTGCCCACTGCTGAACCCGAAATGGCTAATTCTTTACACCTATCATATTTTTGAGCATCATGTGCCTGAACCACGCATTTAGCATTGCCTGAAAACAGTAAAAATCCTTTGTCCAATTTGCCAGAGTCTCATCCACGTTTGGCTTTTGACTTTCGATAATCAAATCAAACATCTTGTTATGTTCCATATAGGTACTCCAACATAGGCTCAGGTAGTCACCTAACCGTTCGCCTATATTTTCCCCTACCATTACACTATATAACGGTTCTTAGTACTGACCTTTTACCTGGTTACGGTAATGTCCAAATATGATGGGGTTTTCTCCAAAAAGCTTAAGCCTCATTCATTATGCATAAGGATTCTTGGAATCACACCAGGACAGCAGGCCTACCATCTTCTGCATAATAACTGTGTTTAAGGGTCATTCCTTCCGTCATCCTCATCCGACATGACACAGCAAGGTATATCCCCAGGATGTACCACTTTAGGTATATATACACCATATCTTACTGTGGTAGTCAGAGGAGAAAAGGACTTCCATGCCGACACATTGACGCGAGAGGCTGAGGCTCCTGCATGCAGACACTCCAGCTCGCAGTGGTCTGACATCCCTTGCGGGGTGTCCATTTCGAGACCAAGACGGGGTCCCACAGTTTCTCACTTCAGGTAATGGGGTTGACTTTATCCTAGAGGCATTCTTGGCTTTTACACCTACATACATGCTAGGTACATTTAGGTATATCTAGTTAGGGTTGTATTGTAGGAGTACGCATTTTACTGTCATGTATTTTATATACTTGCCTGTATTCATTATTTTAGCACAATGGTAGAAATCTACCATCCTTTTACTCTGTTAGTGCTTATAATCATTTATATCTTTTACTGTCTAGTGGTTGTTTCAGCACACCTATTTTACACTAGAATAACGCTGGCTCAATAAATGCTTATTGAAAAACGTCCCCCCCGTTTATTCTGTATATCTCTTTGAGACAAAGTGAGCATGAGTGACTGAGCGAAAAGTAGTACACTGTTTCCACAATCCTGAGGGATGAGGGTGGTCATGTTCGATAGTTGCCAAGAACTATTCTTTCCTTGGTAATAGGGTTTGTAGTGGCACTGTGAGCTAACTGGTATACAGGCTAACACACCCGGTAGGGGTGTCTAGAATCAGTCTGACACCAATCCTATAGTGTGTGATGTCTAAACGTGCAGATCCTATATATATTTACAGGAACTGCACGACACGAGTGAGCTGATCCCTAGGGGACATACTGAATCAAGGAGTTACCCATCTGTGTGTTTTCCTCGTGTTTCTTAGCATCAGCATTTTGCTCCTGGAGGAACAGCTGCACCCTGAGGTGGCTTTGAATGGTCCCAGTAACCAGAGATTCACTCCCAATGAGGGAGTGACCGAACCCCCTGCCCCTGAGCAAGGGGCTTAATAGGGACCCAGCATGTGGGTACCCTAAACTAGATACTGCTGCAGTAGGGCTCTTATTGCGCCCCACAAGCAAGGGCCCCAACCACTTAGCCACAGTGTCCTCCCAAGTGCCTGATTCTGCCAACCCGTTACTGACTGCAGTGGACAACACCCTGCTTTAGACAGCAAAGGCAAGACATTGTCTAAAGTTGCCGCAAAAGAAGATGTTGGTGGTCGTCACTCAATAGACGGCTGTTGGTTGGCAGCAAAAGAGGAGAGGAACTTTGACCTCCACCTTATATAGGTGGCCAAGCACACCTACACCCGCCTCTGTCTTGCAGTACCCAATTTTGGGGAACTGCTACTTATTTTTCTGCATTGGATATTTACCAAGTGCAAGAGAAGGAACAAAGATAAAGCGGAAAGACTTAGGAAGAGTAAGATGGAAAAATCGTCACAAAGAAACAAAGCTGGAACCTGCAGGAGTGAGATAAAGGGGCAGGGAGTGTCTGGTAGTGAATTATAGAGGCATGAAGTGCATTTAGGATTGTGCAGCTTCAGTATTCAGCACGCTAACATTTAATTTCACCAGTTGCGGCTACTGAGTAGAGCCTTGAGTACAAGCATACATTCAATCAATCAATCAATCAGGGGGTTTAGAGCGCACTACTCAACCGTGAGGGTCTGAAGGTGCTGGGGGGGAGGGAGTGCAGCTCTGTATCAGCTGAAAAGCCAGGTCTTGAGGCTCTTCCTGAAGGTGTGCAGAGTAGGGGAGTGTCTGATGTTGACTGGGAGCTCGTTCCAGGCTCTGACTGCGGTGTAGGATAAGGCTCTTCAATCCGCTCTGGATTGGCGGATGTGCTGGGTTTCAGCAAGGGCGAGTTCGATGGAGCGGAGGTTCCTTTTAGGTATGTGGAAGGAGACTTTCGTTGAGGTATTTGGGTCCGATGTTGTGGAGGGATTTGTAGGCGTGGGTGAGTATCTTGAAGGTACATCTCTTTTCGAAGGGGAGCCAGTGGAGGTCTCGCAGGTACTGGGTGATGTGCTCATGTCGTGGGGTGCTGAGGATGAGTCTGGCCGCGGTGTACTGGATGGTCTGGAGTTTTCATAGCAGTGATTTGTTGATTCCTGCGTAGAGGACGTTTCAGTTGTCTAGTCTGCTTGTTATTAGTACGATGGTGAGTGTCTTTCTGGCTTCGGGGGAGATCAACTTGAAGGTCTTGCGGAGGGTGTAGAAGCAGGTGGAGGTGATGATGTTGGTCTGTCGGGTCATGGTGAGGGAGGAGTTGAGTATGATGCTGAGGTTCTAGGCGTGGTCCGTGGGGGTGGGGGGAGCCGAGGGTGGAAGGCCACCAGGAGTTGTCCCAAGCTGAGGGGGTGTGTGCAAGGACGGAGACTTCTGTCTTCTCCTAGTTGAGTTTCAGACAGCTGCTGCTCATCCAGGCTGCAACGTCTTGCATGCCTTCTTGGAAGCTGAGTCTGGTTGTTTCGGGGTCTTTCGTGAGGGAGAGGATGAGCTGGGTGCCGTCGGTGTAGGATACAATGCTGAGTCCGTGCTGTCTGACAATGGCGGTGAGGGGGGCCATGTAGATGTTGAAGAGCGTGGAGCTGAGCAATGATCCTTGTGGTACTCTGCAGGTGATCTCTCTAGTTTCGGAAAGGAAAGGCGGAAGTCTGATCCATTGGGTTCTGCCAGCGAGGAAGGAGCGGAGCCAGTCAAGGGCAGTTCCCTGTATTCCTGCATCGTGGAGTCTCGCTGCAAGAGTGAGGTGGGAGACGGTGTCAAAGGCTGTGGAGAAGTTGAGTAGGATGAGTGCTGCAGTGTGGCCTTGGTCTAGTAGCATGGGGATGTCATCTGTGGCGGTGAGGAGGGTGGTCTCGGTGCTGTGGTTGCTGCGGAATCCAGATTGGGGGGGTCGAGGATTAAGTTCTCTTCAATGCAGTTTGTTAGCTGGGTGTTGAAGATCTTCTCAGTGACTTTGGCTGCGAAGGGAAGGAGAGAGATGGGCTGGTAGTTCTTCAGGTCCGTAGGGTGTGCAGCGGATTTCTTGAGGAGGGGCTTGACTTCTGGACGCTTCCAGTCGTCCGGGAAGGTGCAGGATTCAAAGGAGGCATTGATGGTTCATCGTAGCTCTGGCGCTATTGTGGTGGCGGGTCTGTGGAAGATAGGCGGAGGGCAGGGGTCCATGGGGACTCCTGAGTGAGTGTTCTTCATGGTCGTGGTGGTAACTTTGGTGGTGACCGGGGTCCAGGAGGCGATGGCGGGCCGACTGTTGTCGCTGGAGGGGCAGGTTTCTGAGGTCTGCTCACTGAAGTTGTCATAGAGGCCTTGATTTTCAGGTGGAAGTAGGAGCCAAGCTTGTTGCAGAGGTCCTGGGAGGGAGTGACGTTCAAGGCTTTGCTGGAGGGTTTAGTGAATTGCTGGATGATGTTGGAGAGTTCCTTTGAGTTGCTGGAGTGGGAGCGGATTTTGTTCCGGATGAAGGTCTTCTATGTGATTCTTATGCGTTTGTGGTATTCTGTCATAGCGTTCTTGTATTTCGTCGGGTCTTCCGTAGTCTTGCTGTTTCTCCATTCTTTTTCGAGGCGTCTGCAGGAGCGCCTGCCTCCTTGGAGGTCGGTGGTGAACCAGGTGGCCTTCAGGGTGTGTTGTCTGTCAGCGTTGTGGAGGGGTGCGAGTAAGTCTGCGCATATGGAGATCCATCAGTGTAGTTCCTTGGCAGCATGTTTTATAATATAAATACTAGACAATATAATGTAAAGTGACGTCAGCTAAAAAGTTAAACGCTGCTCAGATCTACCTATGGCAAGATGGTAGGTGACTTATTTTCGGCCGGGCGTTTGTCGAGGCGGGTGGGGAGGTTCGTGGATGAGGGTGGAGTTGAGATCCTCCTCGGTGACCTTGCTCCAGTCCCTACACGGGGACAAGGAGTGGGTTTGAGAGCGGTGGTGGTGCTAAAAGAGAAGTGCACGCAGTGGTGGTCCGTCCAGAGGGGCCGCGTGGTGTGGCTGAAGCGGATGTTGTTCCCACCTGCAAGGATGGAGTATAGAGTGTGTCCTGCCTTGTGGGTAGGGTTGGTGATGAGCTGTTTCAGTCCAATGTTGGCGCGGTTTTCCAGGAGGGCGGTGGAGTTGGGGTTGCTGAGGTTGTTGAGCTGGAAGTTCAGGTCTCCGTGTAGTATGTAGTCCATGGAGACAATGGCGTGTGGTGCGATGAGGTCAACAATGGTAGCGGCGAACGAAGCGCATGGTTCGGGGGTCTGTAGGCGAGGGTGCAGTGTGGTGTGGGGTAGGGCCTGTCTAGATCCGGAAATGGAGGTGTTTGGTGGTGGTGGAGGAGTCGCTCGTGCAGGTGCTGGAGAGTCAGAGGGAGCTCTTGTGTGCGATGGCGAGTCCTCTTCCTGGGCGGTTGGGACAGTCCTTCATCAGGATCTTGTAGCCATCGGGAATGGCAATGGCAATGTCGGGGGTTCGAGGAGGTGTTGGTCCAGGTTTCCGTGAGGAAGTCGACGTCTGGCGAGAGAGTGTCAAGGAGGTCCAAGAGTTCTACAGCATGTCTGTGCAGGGAGCGCACGTTGAGGAGGATGCACTTCAGGGTTTCGGTGTTGTTGGTGTATGAGCAGGGGGTGGCTGTGGTGGTACGGAGGGTGGTGAAGGTTCGGTGGCAGTGGCGGCAGGAGAACTGGCTCTGGTGGTATTTGGAGTCGACAGCTGGCAGATGTTGTTCCTATCGGGGTTTGAGTGCGAGGAGGGCAGCTGAGTCGTATCTGTGGGTGGTCAGAGAACCAGGGTCCCTGGCGCTAGTCATGGTTGGATCGCGGACGGTCGCAGACGGGCTTACCTTCAGTGCGTCCACACAGCGGCCACCATTAAATAGGGGAAGGGGAGGGAAGTGCAGCTTGGAGGCAGGAGCGGGAAACCAGCAGGGGGAGAGCCTGCGGGGCAGCAGCGGCAAAAAACTGGCAGGGTTGGCGGGGACAGGATACATTCTTTTACAAATTAAGCACTGGCGACCCTCACTGCCTAGCAGCATCTGCCAGTACTCACTTAATGCAGGCCAGTACTTAGGATCAAAGCGGACACTGCCGGAGAGGCTGCCATTGCTGTTTGGCACCCACGCCACTGCGGGCTCCACTCCTAACTTTCACTTCCTACGTGAATGGGGAGCCTCATCACAGTCCCTAACTATAGAAGGGTTTTACCTCTAGCACAGACATGATTTACTTGTCCAAGCATACAAATTTGCTTTGTCCCTTAGTACAACTCCTCTCCTACTGAATAGCCCAAGATGCAGCCCAACCCCAAATCCTTCTGTGATAATTAGACTAATATTAGTAGACGCCACATGCTTTAAATGGGCCGGCACTTCTCAGAAACAAGCAGGTACTCTGGTACAGAGTACCTGCACTTCTATTTTTCCATTTCAAGCACTGTAGATGCCTTTGCAGTTAATGTTTTCCATGGATGGGTGTTCTGGGTAACTGCGACCGAGACCAGGAAGACTAGAACTCAAGGTAAAAAAGATTACAGTTAAGCTGATAGATCATAACCTCCATGCTCGTCTTCCTCGTCCCAGTCCTAATTATCTGAGGATGTATCCACGCTGAAGAAAAGCAAAGATGGATATTACAAACTATCTACATTAAATACTGCAGATTTTTCCACATTTTCACTCGGGGCAGCAGAAGAATCCACTCATACACTTCTTTGGGCTCTTTGTGCAGAGTCTTGACAGACCTCGCATCAGCCAGCCCAGTGCAAAAGACTATGAGGGCTTATGAGGGGGCTTTTAAATGCTATTTGGTTTCTATGGATGGGACCTTATGTGGCTGGCTTTCCCTAGATTCTTGGACTGATTTCCTGAGACACTTGCAGGATACAGAAGGCTTGTCACAGCATTAGTTTTCTTTGTCGGGGTGGCTCGGGTGCAGAATTACTCCAACTCATTCCACATAAATAAAACAATTGTGCGTTGCTTGAAGCAATAAGGAGAATGCAAGACGTCTCATAGACCTCAACAAATCAGTCAGAATTGTGGTTGCCTGTCCGCAGCGCTGTACCTCAGACTACGAACTGGCAGTATTCAAACCAGCCTTTTGTATTGCTTTTTATTGGGCTTTTAGGATTGTTGAGTTGGTTGCCAGTTCCAAGGCTGAGTTGAGTTGGGGTGCTACTCTGTGGGGACTTTATTTGTTTGAGTGTTGCAATCTCAGTCTCCTTACCCTTTCCAAAGACAAATCAGTTAGACAAAGGTATGCACATAATTCTTATACAAGACCAAGGTCTCCTGTGTTACCTTGTAACTGCACTGCAAAATGTCATGAAATTGCCTCCTGTCAGTCAGGCAGCTGCTCTCTTTGAACATGCTGGTGGGGTGCCTCTGTCCAGGCGCCCTTTTATAAGGTCTTGGCCTTGGCCCAGCAGGCAGCGGGCTTTGATGACACAAACTTTATCTCTGATTCACTCAGGATTGTGCTGCCAGTGCAGGTTGGGGTCTGTAACAAGACATGGTAAAAAGGGTGTTTTTTTTACTTGGTTGCCTAGTTGTAAAGCTTTTTCTTTTTTCCACTACTCTGTCTCCTATCAACGTTTAGGGTCCAGTCCACTCCTTCATCTGGTGGGAATCAGGAATCTCAGGAACATCTTAAGGATTTTGGGGCCCAGGGACAAACGTATTTTGAGGTGCCCCTGTTTAGAACAGCTTTGAATATATGATCCAATATCAGCTCTTTCGTGCCCTCTTTGGCCAGGTGACTGACAGTCCACAATTGTCCAAATTCTAAATGTGTTTACATTTAATATTCAAGGATAGTGGCACGTGATTTCAATATTGTAAAATAACAGCAGGTCATTAACATTACTGCAAATAATCTCTGTGACGCCCTCTCGTTTCTCAAATGTGAAGTCCTGTTTTGATCTAAAAGAAACTTTTTTGTGGATGTTTCTTGAAACATAATCACTACATTTCTCTGTAAAATGTCTGTAACAGACTCTCACATATCATCGATATTAAAAATAAATGAAAGGAAACCGTTTTTAAAACAATCTGTTTAACAATTCAGGGCAAGACTGTCTGCAGAACAGAGCTGGGTCTATCAGAGGGGGACCAGAAAGGCTGGTGAACTGGGCCAGAACCCACTTTGCCCATGCCTTAAAACGTCTCTGATGGAACTTTCTCAGGAGTGAATGTTAGTGTGTGGGCGAACTATGCAGGCCTTTGGCAGCATTGGTTCAGTGTTGCCGGTATCCATCTAAGCCGGTTAAGGCAACTGGTGAAAACAATGCAGGTCGGAGGGCTTCCACTGCTGGCTCTCATTATCCTTCATGTATGTAGTAATAACTTGGCACAACTGGGCCGGAGGTATCTGTTCGAAGTGCTGTTGTCGTAAATCATGTGGTAAGCAATTATTGCATGGTCGCACATTACCTGAGGAGGGTGTGGAGGCATGGTTAAGTCGTCCAGGGGCTTAATGACTCTGCAAAGCATCTTACTAGGCGTTTGGTGAAACATCTCAAAACATGGCGGCTAGAGACCTCCCTGCATGGCAGCCAAAGGGGTGAAATGTTTTTTCCATAAGTATAAGCGTGGACTGTAAAGTTCTAACAGTAGCATGAGGCTTAAGAGGGGAGGTGCTTACATGGCTGGCCCTAGCCCTTTGCAAGGTCCTCTACATTTAATGACCTTTGGAATTGGGAGGAGAGTGCTTGGGCCAAGGGGTCAAGTACATCCCAGTTGCCCAGGCACCTCTCCAGAAGAGCACCAGGGGCTGCCTACTGGTATACCTCTGGTAAGGTTAGAAGTATACAAAAAATTATGGATAGAATGCCTGAATTAATCTCAGCCACTGGTAACTACTCAGGGCCTCATCCCAGTCCATCATTCATTTGCACATCATGCCACCTTACTTTGTACCCAGCTATATGCAAATCAGCCTTGACTCTGCTCCAAGAGGAACAGTGGGTTAATGGGTCAGTATTTGAGCTGACAGTGCTCACTATTTTGGGAGCACAGAGTTTGACTGAGAGAATTCATCAGGGTCCCAACTCTGCATTAAAGTAAGGGGCCTTGTTATAGGTGATGCAGGTGAACAATTATCAGACCATTTTGTGACCTGGAAGAGTTACGAGTTGATTTTATGTGTAGATTTCTATGCACTATAAGAGATGTATTTATTTAGAGTCTTTTATATATTGCGAACATGACCCTAGAGGGTATCAGAGCGTTTTACATGAAGAGAATACTATTAGCCGTAGGTCTGATCAACATGCAAACATAAGTGTGAGAGCCGAACACATATCATAAAATACAAATAGGATAAACAGTGGTTGGTCTGGAATAGCGCTAGTACTAGGAAGGACAGTGTACATAAGAGTTTGGTATCTATACCTTTTCAGTGTCACAGATATATTGACTTAGGGTAAGAACTTAGTCAGTAGATAAGATTCGGTTTCTCTTTTGAAGGCGGAGGTAGAGGGAATTAGGCGAAGGTCCGGTGGTAAAGAGTTCCATATCTTGGGTGCGATAGCCGAGAATGCCCTACCCCAGTTTTCTTTTTGTGAGTTTTTTGTGGTTGCAGAAGCAAGGTGAACCCACTTCGTGAGGATCTGCTGTCCCCTGATTTTTCTAGCTTTTGGGCCAGGTAAATGGGGGTGTTGAAGTGTAACGCTTTGTACATCATGCAAGCAATTTTCAGTTGGATTCTTGCTTCGTATGGTAGCCAGTTTAAGGTTTTGGGGGCTGGTGAGATGTGCTCATTTCTTTTGGTTCCTAGGACAAGTCTTGCAGCTGCGTTGAGGGAGGCTCTTAGTGGGGCAAGTTTGTATCTAGGTAGGCCACATAATGTGGCACTCCCATAATCCAGTCTGGGTAGTACTAGGGCTTGGACCGCTTGTTTTAGATCTTCATGAGGTTTAAGTTTCTGCAGAATACTCAGTTGGTAGTTTGCTCCTTTGGTGGCTGGACTAATCTGATCCTGCATATTTAGGTGTTTGTCTAATGTAATACCTAAGGATCTGGCAGAGTCTATGATGTGGGGCGAGCATTTGAGGGCTGTAAGATGATTCAACCACAGATCAATCTTGGGGTTGTTATTCGGCGGAGAGATGAGAAGAAATTCAGTTTTATCTGCGTTGAGTTTGAGGTGGTTAAACGTGAGCCAGAGGTGTGTATTATGTAGGATGGAATTGACACATATAATGTCAGAGATGAGTTATGATTACTGTATTTATGTAAAATGATTATGTATGCTTACTGATGATGATATTTGTGATGTTTTGAATAAATGCAACCTGAGATTTTTCTGGTCTCGGGTCGGTCAGTCTGTGGTACTTGCCTTTTGGGCCCTACCCAGTTTGCCAGGTCACCCCCCCCCCCCATCTTTGATCATAGGCCCACTATTAATGGACAGAAGCCTTGGCAGGTCTAAATGATCAAGTAATATGTCTTCTTCTGATTCAAGAAAAGGGAAAAAATTAGAAGAACCAAATATTGTCAAAATGAAATCTATAAGGAAGTTAGGTAAAAGGAAGGATATGCTCAAAGTACAACTTTGTTCTGAAAGAAACTCAAAAAAGGTGGAGATGCTAAAAGTTGCCAACACGCCAATATGCCTTCTAGAACAAATGGCTACTAAAAAAAGCTCTTTGGCAGAAAGATATTTCAGACTGAAAAGGGAGATCTTTGCAGGAGGCCATAAAATCAACTGCTAGTCCATGATATATTTTTAAAGAAATGTTTGTATTTTGTAACAGGTAGTGGGGTGTAGTGCGGGAGCGTTAGTTAGACTGGAATTAGAATAGTACATTTGACCCTTATCACACTTCCCAGTATTTCTCAGACTGAAGGTAGAATAGTAAATCTGTAATCTCCTTCCCCCATGAGTATGCCCTTTCCCCAATTTTGTTGTATGTGACATCATTTTTAGAATACTCATAGATAGGAAAATAGGTTCTTTTGTGTTTCTTTTAATGTGTAAAAACTGTGAAAACAAAACACTGGGAGCTATGCAGCTAAAGGGGGCTGACATTTGTACATAACTAAAACTATTCAGAAATCCAGTCTTTGTGGAACCAGGTCACAGCCTAGCCCAGTGATACTCAAAGTATGGCCTCATGCAGCCCTCCTGACTTTTACATGTGGCCCCCTGGTAAGCTGCTTACTTGGCTCAGCACTAACATATTTTTTTTTAAATAAACCAGCAAGCATTTGTTTAAAGATTCATTGAAGTTAAAGAAAGGAAATAACTTGGGTGTTCAAACCGCTTAACTCAAGGAACATCTTCATTTTTAAAGACATCTTGCAGAAAACATGTACTTAAATTATACATTTTCTTCAAAATTTTAGAAGTGTCATTCATTAACGTCCTTTTATATATGATAATGGTGAAAAAGGAAGGAACATGAAATGAAAAAAATGTGTAGGATCACACTATTTAGGAAAGTGGGAAGGCTGGGATTGATCCCTGGTTTTCTGGTTTCACATTGTGCAATTCAGTCATTAGATGTACATGGTTCGCTTCCCCTAAACCCACCTTAAACCTACAGTGACCACCACATTACTGGCATAAATGTAGCCCTCACTCACACCACTGACCAACTTTTAGGAAAGGTTTGTGAGTACCAATGGCCTAGTCTAAGGGAACTTGAAAGTAATAGGAACCCAATGTTTTCCTTAGGAATCCACCCTTGGCACTGCTGAATGTTCAGTGCTTCATTTGAGACGGTGATTGCAGAACGGTCCCACCAGCGCACTTTTCTGGGGATTTGTTTTTAATCATCCGACTTTTACCCAGAACAAGAGAGAAAAGGGCAAGAAAGGGGGAATGAAGGAGGAAGGGAAACATTTTAAATTGACGGCAGAAAGCAGGCATGAAAAATAACTTGTAGAAGTGGGATAGAGGGGCAGTGCTTAATTTGAGCTGGTGGGGACTGTAGCATGTTGATGCTAAACACACAAGGACCCTTGTGGTTCTGGGCGCACTCTGGACAGGAACTACGTGATATGCGGGGAGGTGTTAGGGTGTGGTTATGGTAAGTATGATGTAATGTGTAGTGTGGGAGTGAATGCAGGAGAATAAAGTAATGCTTAACCACAACTCCCGTTTGGCGTAATATATTTGCATGCTCCAGGGCGAAGGGGAAGACGCTGCAGGAGCCACCCACCGTCAAACATTTTGGGAAACCAGTACTTATTTTTCTGCATCAGCAGTTTAGAGAAATCAAAAGAAGGAAAAACACCCAGGGCTGAAAGATGGGGGAAGAAACAGATGGAAAATCCGTCACAGAGGAAGAAAGCAGGAACGTGCAAGAGTGAGATAAAGGAGCAGGGAGTGTCTAGTGGTGCATTAAAGATGCCTCATGTAGATTTAAAATTAGCACCCTTTGTATTGGCAGTTTATTTTTTATATATATATATTAAGAGCTGCGAATACCAGATTTGTGGAACACCAAGTTTGCCTAGTTTGATTCTACCCTCACTCCCTGTCTCTTTATCTCACTGGGGCAAGTTCTTTTTCATTCCTGCTTTTCCCCTTTGTCAGTTTTGCTATCTGTTTCTCCCTTTTCTGCCTCTGTCTTGCTCACAGGGAAATCTGATACTGAAAATGTTCCCGTCTCTGGGGCCCACCCTTGGCAATCACTGACTCACGTTAATAACTGATCCTCGCGGAGAGCGAAGCCATCCAGCTCACCCGAGGAATTTCAAACAATGGATAACTGGCAGATGACGCTGCTCGCGCCTCCCGGAAGTTAGACTGCACGTGCGGCGAATAGTGCGGCACCATCAGGCCCAGAGGGAAAGGGGCGCAGGCTCTGCAGCGCAGGTGTGCGTGATGCACGCATCATTGGAATGTGTCGTCGCTGGTGTGCTTGTCATAGATGGGGTGCAATTAGTATGCGGTGAGTGTGATTAATGTAGGACACAACCACCAAGTGCTATTGAGGGCGAGAACTCTGTGAATCAGTTGCTGAGACATGGGTTTTACCAACCAACATCTTCCTAATAACTGCAGGCCTCTGTAATTGAACACTGATTCATGGATCGGAGATTCTGTGGTTAGTGACACACGAGAAGTTTCAGCTGCCGAAACAAGCCTTATTAGGGGGTTTTCTCGGTGTTTTTAAGCCTGAGCGTCCAGGTTATGGGAACATGTCTGCGAAAACACAAGTCAAAAACTTTGACTGTGGAGAACCCCGACACATCAATTTCTGAGGCTCTGCCCCATGATCCTGGGGGTAGCCGGCTCGTGGAGTGTGGGGGAGGGGACGGGGTGGAGTCATTTCAGAAGAATTTATATATCAGGGTGTATTCAAATTCCAGAACAGCAATTAACAGGGAGGAACCGGGTATGAGGACAGGCATAACCATATTTAGTGCAGCAGGGGCAGCACCACAAGGGGCTGAAGGTATCACTGGTGTCTCTAGAGGGTAACCACATGGGGCCCGTGCCACAGCTGTTTGTCCTGCTCCGCCTTGGACCCACCAGCACATCTGTTGAATGCACTGTGGGGTGACTCAGAATAAAAACTGTGCTTAAGGAAACATGTACACACAAGTGTGTGTGTGTGTATATATATATATATATATATATCACCATTTTGGAGATTTTCTTGGAGTTTCCTCAAACAGTGCCAAAGTTGTTTGCAACAAAGAAACGCTTTTCCTATGGAAGAGCTGACCTAACTTTAACTACATAGTGGCAATAGATAGATAGATAGATAAATAGATAGATAGATAGATAGATAGATAGATAGATAGATAGATAGATAGATAGATAGATAGATAGATAGATAGATAGATAGATAGATTATACACTCACACACATCCACACACTTTATGATGGACCTTTGTGGTCCCCATCTGTTTTATCAGGCCCAAAATGTGTTCCCTTCAAATTCACTTGCAGAGTTGTCACTGGACAGTATCAGTGGCCTACTGCATCCCATTTATGACTGTCTTTCATAATCTACCTATGGGATGGGAGATTTTCTTCGTTTTCACTTGGGCCCAAGGCATGTTTGCTACACCTCTGGAAAACGAGAGCAAAGAGGGAAAGAAAGAAAACATGGAGATAAGGGGTTGGGAATGACGCCGGAGACGGATACGTGAGGGTATTGGTAAAGTGAGGTGGCGGTACAGGGAGTATGGGTGAGTAGAGTAAGCGAGAAAGGGTGAGATATAGTGGAAAAGATGAGAACTTGAAAGAGAGGGAACAAAAAAAATGCCATTTCGAGAGGGCAGGTTAGACAAGAGAATGAAAGAGAGGAAGAGTGTGGGAAACGTACAAGATTACCTCTTTGTCGGTCTTCCTCTTCGTAGTCCTTACATATTGATCATTCACTCCTGTGTACAGGTCTTCACTAAGTTAAAACTCCTGTTTACCATCTCCCCAGTTTCCGCTACCACTCCCATGATTCCCATAAAGTGAAAGTCACCCCTCCCCACTTCCTGCATTTCCTTTCTGCACACATCTTCAAAAGGTGAGTGTTTTTGTTATTATAATATCTTAATTTGTAGCGGGTGGGCCTCAGCAATATTTGAAGTCGGAAGAGCATGCCCATAGGAGGTCTTGCTGTAGCAATCTTTGCAGATCCCTTGTTCCGATTCTATATGAGAGGAGTACTTGGTTTTAGCAATGCATAGCCCTCAAAGTAAGGATGCTTCCGATGGAAAGTCTGTGATAACGGCCTCAATTTCAGGAAAATATAAAATGAAGGAATGTGTGTGTCCTTTGGAAGTCATGCAGTTTCAGGTGTTGGGGACTGTTCATTCCAATCCTGTCAGCACTTACATTTGGAGTGCTTAGATTTTAAAGCTCCGTCCATCATCTCCTTGTGTTTGTTTGTTCGCCCTAATTTGGCAGGGTATGCCCATATGTGGGCCCCTTGCTCACTTTGCCACTGGATTCAAGCTAGCCTGGCTGATGAAGGGTGTTACCCAGAAACTGGTCCCAGGATGCTTGTTTCAGGTTCAGGGAAGACCTGGCTTAGCAGTTCGGGCTGGACTGTTCCCATGAGGCACAGGATCAAGACTGATTTGCATATAGCTGGGTCTGATCTGAAGTGGCGAAGTGAGCTAAAGAATGATGATGGATTCAACCCAGATCTGTTGCTGGGGGTGAGTGTCTGAACAGTTTCACAGCTGCGTCCTTCATCTCCTTGTGTTTGCTTTGTTTGCCCTAAGTTGGCAGGGTATGCCCAGACGCGGGTCCCTTGCTTACTTTGCCACTGGATTCAAGCTAGCCTGGCTGATGAAGGGTGTTACCCAGAAACTGGTCCCAGTATGTTGTTTCAGGTTCAGGGAAGACCTGGCTTGGCAGTTCGGGCTGGACTGTTCCCATGAGGCACAGGGTCAAGACTGATTTGCATATAGCTGGGTCTAAACTGAAGTGGCGAAGTGAGCTAAAGAATGATGACGGATTCAACCCAGATCTGTGACTGGGGGTGAGTGTCTGAAAAGTTTCAGCGCTCTGTCCATCATCTCCTTGTGTTTGCTTTGTTCACCCTAAGTTGGCAGGGTATGCCCAGACATGGGTCCCTTGCTCACTTTGCCACTGGATTCAAGCTAGCCTGGCTGATGAAGGGTGTTACCCAGACACTGGTCCCAGGATGCTTGTTTCAGCTTCAGGGAAGACCTGGCTTGGCAGTTCGGGCTAGACTGTTCCCATGAGGCACAGGGTCAAGACTGATTTGCATATAGCTGGGTCTGAACTGAGGTGCTTAACAGAACAAGAAACTGAAAACACTGAAGTAAAGAGGAGGCTTATATAGGGGGCAGAACCTAAAGAAATCTTACAGCACCTCAGGGAAAACATGGCTTTTCCAGAAACCCCAGTACAGGAAGACACTATCAGAGGAAGAAGCCAGAGAGTTTGACTCTGCATAGCAAAATATCAACAGATCTGGTGAGATAATGGAAGGAGGTAGACAGGCATGCTTTTCTTTGTTTTTGGATTAAGAGGTATCGTTTGTAAGGGTTTGCAGAGGAATTTCCTACATTTGGCAGGGGTAGCCTCTCACTGGACTATAATTTCAGAGGAGGGAGCACCAACTGATCCCTTTGAGAAAAGAGTTGTAATGGCAGTGAGAAGTTGTTGCACATATCTTCTAATTTTTCATTTAGGACTTTGGCATACGCAAATGAAACCATCCAATTATTTTTAAAGGACTTTCAAAAGTTGGCTGATCTGTTAGAACTGGAATTTGAGTTAGCCGCTACTCTTTCTATGATGGAGCAGTAGGTCCCTTTTTATTGGACATTTTTTTAATGGCTTAGGACCAGCCGCAGGATCAGCTGGGTCTTTGGTTGTGGCAGGAAGATAAATATGGATGAAAGGCAGGTGAATAACAAAAGAATCTATTGATGTGCATTCCATTGTAGGGTCCAAAACTCTTTAGTGCACTGTTAGGGACTCTAGTAAAGAAGGTTGTAGAGGGCAGAAAACTGTTGTCAAGTGGCAAAGTGAAAAGTCCTTTGCAGCTTGTACAGCTTTTGGTCCAGATTTCTAGAAAATAGGAGCAATTCAGTCTATTTGAAGGAGGGTACATAGCCAGGGAATCAGACGAATCCCGGTTACAATCATCTGTGACAAGTCATCGTCCAGTTGGAGGACATCTAAGGTATTTTTGAGAGAAGTGGAGAAAAGCACTCTCATAACACTGGGTTTTGGACATTGTGGTGAACGGTTATCACATAGAATTTCAAGCTATACCACCACCTTGTTTTCGCAGTACTCCGCTTCTGAGGAAGGCACAAAAGAGACACGCTTAGTTTGAAGGAGTCCAAAATCTACTCATTCTGGTTACGGGAAGCCAAAGAGGAGAGATTTCTACTTCATTCGGTTTGTAGTGCAAAAACTGTCAGAGCATTACAGGCCTATCCTGGACTTGAAGATTGTCTTTGCTTTCATACCTCATGTAAATTCAAAATGTCACTGCACTTGATTCTGCTGTTCATAAACACAGAAGATTTCACTGCATTTCTAGATCACCTTGATGCTTATCTCCATATTCGGGTCCATGAAGCATCACAGACGCTTTTATGGTTCTGTGTTCAAGACAGACATTTTTAAGTTCAAAGTTTTATTTTGGTCTTTTATCATGTCTAAGAGCATACACCAAGATCTTGCCACCTCCAATAAGTGTAATCCACTGAAGGGGAGTTCAGGCATTTCCTTCTTTAGATGGCTGGTTGTTAAGTTCTTCTTTTTTTCCAAAGCTCACCAGGATGTGGAGGAAATGTGTGATCTACTGTAAGAATATTGATTTTAAAGCTCTGTCAGAGTGGTTGAAGGTTCATGGATTTATGACCTCAACTCTAATGATTCTGCCTTGGACCACATTATACATATTTTCCATTATGAACCACCTCCTGAAGTGCTGGAATCCCAGGCCTCAACAGTTCATAGACAAGATTCCAGTAACACCAGAAGTCCTACAGGCAATGGAATGGTGGTTGAAAGAGAAATTAGACACTGATTCTCCTCTTCAGATCCACCCAAAAAGAATTGTATCAACAAATGCCAGCAAGTTGGAGGGGGGCACTCTGGGGGAAGAGTCAGTCCCGGGGAGATGGTACAAGATTCATACAAAGTTTTCCTACAGTTGGAAAGAGCCCAAAGCAGTTCATTTAGTTTTGTTACATTTTGCCCCAAGCTTGATGAATCAGTGTATTAAAATAAGAACAGACACATATAGGCACATGAGCAGTGAACACTGTTCCCTCTCATGAAGCAGACTTTATTCCTGGGAAGGAGAGTGGGCCTGCGGACCACCTGAGCAGGTTCTTCCCCTCCTCAATGTCTTTGTCCCTAACACAGAGCATATTCCAACAGATAGAAAGGAGGTTTGGCCATCCACAAATTAATAAGTTTACCTACAGGAAGTATGCTCAGCTTACTCGATTTTTTACATTAGCACCTTATCCAGAAACTTGCAGTGGGAACACACTGTCCTTTCAATGGCCTATGGGTCTCTGTTATGTTGTTCCCCTATTCTATTAATACAAGTGTTCTACAGAAGCTTAAGGAAGATAAGGCAGATGGTCTACTTGAACCTCTATCCTTGGCTTCCCCTTCTGCTCCATTTAGAAGTCAAGCCACATTGGCCTATCGTATTAACAGCTCACCTGTTGAAGGTATCTAAGATACCAAGGGTAATGGTGGTCCACTTAAAGTTGGGTGTATGTTACTTGAAAAGGTAAATCCTCAAGCAATGGGCTGTTCTCCGTCATAGCTTCTTTGATTCAGGAATCCAGATGTAATACAACTTTAAAGTCATACTCATGTCATTGGCAATCTTTTGATATGTGGTGTGATGCAAGGGGATCTACAGGGGTGTATATTGATTCTTCAAGTGTCCTAGAAGTTCTGAAAGATGGATTCCTTCTGGAATCAGCAGTTTCCACTTTAAGGTCACAGTGGGCATCCATCATGGCATTGAAAAAACCTGATTTAGAACCTGTAGCTCAGATAGAGACTAAACGTTCCTATTGCACGTCTGCACGCAGGGAGCCAGAGAGCAGGAAGTGGGGGGGGGGGGGAGTTTCAGTGGAGGCTGTCACCACAGCACAGCTTTTCTCATGGAGCCGGGTGCAGAGCTGTGAAACCCCTTACCCAGAAAGGAAGCCTGAAGACACGGGCTGGGAAATAAAACAGAAGAACAGCCAAGGCCCTCGCCTGGGACATTAAAATATGCCAGGAGGCTATTAGGAGCGTGCAAGCTAGAAGGGGTTGGCTCTCTTCTCTGCCTGTGCGTTCACCAGATCATTTTGGCTGTGCCTGCTCTCACTCTCCTGCACTCTCCAGCACCTCACAAACGCTGCCCTAGCCGGCCTCCTACAAAAGTGCCCAAGTTCCAAAATATCTTGGTGGTGCTCATCCCTCCCCAGAACACTCTGGTGCTCCCGCACGGCAAGCGCAGTGGGTTTAGCGAATCGCCGCAGAGTGTGAGACCCCAGACCTCGCAGAAGCGGCCCAACTAGGCTGGGTGCAGCTTGCGGGATCCTGGTGAGACCTACTCACCTGGGTGCTTTGATGCACCTGAAGTTCTGGCTCCAAACTAGCAGTCAACATGCTAGCATACCAGTATACCAGCACCTAACTAGAGCCCCTAGAACTAACAAGCCTCCTGCAGGACCAATCTCAGCAGGCTCAGCAGCCCCCCTCTTCATCTCATGGTACAGTGTGGGCCAGTAAACAGTGTAAACACCAGAAGGGGGCAGCTACAATATTTAGGGGGTTTCAACATGCAGGGTTCATCAGGATGAACCCACTGCAGCTCCTCGCCATCTCACGCCATGTTCGAGGCCCAGATCACTCATCGGCAGAAGCGAGCAACAAGACCTGCAGTGGCCCCAATTCACAAATAACCAGACCGCTCTAATTTCCTAGGAAGCTTGTTTCCGGTCCAGGGAAGGTATGGCTTGGCAGTTCAGGCTGGACTGTTCCCATGAGGCACAGGGTCAGACTGATTTGCATATGGCCATGTCTGAACTGAGGTGGCAGAGTGGGCTAAAGAACGGTGATGGTTAAACCCAGATCTGTTGACTGGGTGTGAGTATTTGATGGGTTCAGATGCTCCGTCCATCACCACCCCCTTTTGTACCACTAATTTCCCCTCAAGGCAATAGATACCCAGCAATAAGTCTATCTGAAGCACACAAATAAGGAGCTTGCTGTCTTATCCCCATAAGGCTTAAAAAGAAACACATTTTCTGCTCAAACTCTGCCACTGAGGAGAAAGTCCCTTTGCCCCTAGCCACCATAAGGTTCACGCGGAGCACCGTCCAGGTGCATCCGTCTCAAAAATCACCTTCTAATGGTCTCCAAAAGGGCCTAATCACGCACTTCTTCCAAACTGCTCTCAGTTCAGGGACTCTGCCGACTTTCCTCCACTTCCGGCCATTCTGAAAGCTCATTAGTGACCTTTTCCAGGACAAGTCCGAGTGTGAGCATAACCAGCAGGTCAGTCTGAACCAGTGCCATCACGCCCAATGTGAAGTGAAGATCACACTCATCCCCTGGGGTCAGGGATGGCCCATAGCAGAACATTAAACCAACAGCATCCTTCTGCAGCCTCCCTCATCTCCCAAGCGTTGGAGCAACTACTGTCAGATCCAACACACTTTCAAAACTTACCTAGCCCAGTGGAGCAAAAGCGTCATATCACGCTAACTTCTCCAGGATTCACCTCTCTTGCGACTAGCTCAACAGTCAAAAATATCTACATGGGCAAACTTTCAGCCTCCTGTCTACAGATCCTTGAGTTCAAGATAGAAAGAACCCTGGAACTCACCCCAAAGCTGTTCAGGACACCAGAAGCGTCAAGGGAATCATTCCCAGAAATGCAAGATACTAACAGCATCGAGGACGTACACTGTACAGTCATAAATGCAGTGCAAACCTCCATAGCAGTGGAGTGGCTAGGTGGGGACGGCGATCCCCCAGTCATCCATCGGTCAAGCCAGCCCCACCACACACCCCCACGGGAACAAGTAATCAGTCGGCTGCCATCACAGCCCCCCCAACCATCCCTGGAACAAGTCCTCCATCAGATGCCAAACACCCCCCGCACTTACCTGCACCCAGGCGGCAAACTTAGGGGCCGCTCCAGGTGCCAGTACGTCTAGCTAAGCCACTGCTCCATAGCAAGAGCACTTCTATGGGCAGTCGTAAAAAATGAAGTTACAAATAGACCTTCTGCATTCGATTGTGCAGAGCCCATTTAATTTTAGTACCAAGATCAATATCATCAAAGACAGAATTTAAGACACTCTGGGCCCCAAGACGTGCTTTTGTTCATGTGCAGCCACCATCAACAGGTAGGCTTCACTTGCTGAGATACTCAGTGAGATAGTAACCACAGTCAGGGAAAAAACTGTAATACAGCACCTCCCAGCTTGAAAGTCCATTGCAGTGTCACCCAGGACACTACAAGCATAAAGAGGGCACTCTCCAGCTCAATTACAAATTAAGTGACAGCCCCAAGCCCACTCATGATCCCTCGGTCCCAGTTGCACTGTCTGAATCACCATCTTTCCTATTAGGGCCAAGCTCCTGTTCCATGGCGGTGCCCAAAGAGGTGATCAACAACGAGGCACCACCCAGCCCCGGGTTATCAGTGGTCCCTCTGTCAAGGAGGGATAAGAAAAAGCTGAGGAAACAACATAAAAAGCCAAAGCTAAAAGAGTGGCGTTGCAGCCACCTACATCGAACCGTCACACACCGGGAGCCAACACGCATGTAAAGTTATACCGAATCCTTACCTCCAAAGTGAGTCCCTACAAATACTCATCAAGGGGAGGGGCACTGCCCAGGAGACAAAGATCCTTCTTGCCTCCAGGAATATATATGAATGTCAGGCCCCCTGTGAGTCAAATCTGCCCTTGAGCATATGTATGAACAAGCGCACATATGGATGGAGTTCTCCCAGGCAAAGGTCCCAGGGACTGTAACATCTGAGCTCATAGCAGCCCCCCCCCCCCCATGCTTGGCCACTTTGCCAGCTCTGCTCAACTGGCTGCCCCTTGTTGTAGCATATACGGACAGTAGTCAAAAAGGAAATTTCAGGATAGCATTACCCCAGGCTCTGCCCCCCTCCCCCCAATTCCATTCCAGGTAACAGATTGGAACCAGCGACACACTCAGTCTCAAACGCAGCGCTCGGCACGTATGAGGCAGTGTTTACCTCACGTATTACACCAAAGAGCCATTTGAAATCCTGAACATGAGCAACATTCTATGCTTATTTACACACAGAGCATCTTTGGCCCTTATTCAGTAAGACAACCTTGAGAGGGTAAGATTCCAGACTCTCCCTGGGGACATGAACAGTGAATCTAGCCTGGTGGAGTTTCGGCAACAGCAACACCAACTCGCAGCTCTCAAGGAAGTGACACAGCTTACGGATGGCTAAAAGACATTCAACCCACCAACCTAGAAAAATACCCGCCTGTCTTTTATCCCTTTACATGGGGGAAGGAGATCCTTTCTGGCTTGCACTGCACAAATAGCACCAATAACAGTGGGAGAAACCATCAAACATTGCCCAGAACTTCCAAGTATCTCAGAATAACTTGCAGCAACAACCAATGGGCTGCACACTTCCGAACACCAATAGGGGACCCTGTGGGGTTTGGAAGCCCCCTCAGGCCTCATCCCTAACATCGGTTTTAGACAGGTAGAAAAGAAATGCAACAGGGTTGTAGGAAGGTAGGATACTTCTGCATGGTTACCCCCACTTTTTGCCTGGTGCTAAGCTGGTTTTGAATAGTCTGACTGGGATCCTGCTTATCAGGAGCCCAGTCTCTCTGCTTTCTTCATTACATTAAATGTTATGTTCAGTACGTAGGTACATCCCATATTGGATACTAGGGTACCCTTATCAGTCCCTAGTATAATAGTACTAAGGTACCCAGGGCATAGGAACCTCAGAGGTGCCCCATGGGCTGAAGCATGTATTATGCCACCCTTGAGCGACCATTCAAACTGTAACTACAGGCCTGCCATTGCAGCCTGTGCAAGCTGGTTCTTGCACCACTTACGAAAGATATAGGTTTCCTATATCTATGGTCCCTGCACTTAAAACCTATAAGTCACCCCTATAGCAGGCCTTCACAATCTTGTGGGCAGGGTGCTTGGTTCTAAGTGTGAGGGTACCCCTGCATGAGGAGGACACCCCTGCAGCCTACAGAGTCCATTCTCCCGGGTTATAAGTGAAGCAGCCAGACACTATATAGAGGGGCACCGTGTAACTACGCGATGACCATATCGAAAACGGCTGCAACAAATCCTATCATATTTGGTATCAAACATATTGGAATCATGCCCCCCACACCTTAAACGGCGTGGAGGTATGATTCCAAGCACTGGAAGAGCCCTCCGTTAAGCTCTCCATGCTCCCACTACTAGTCTTCTAGACCCAGACAACACCACATGGCTGCTGCCGACCAGAGACACGAGTCTGCCTTCCTCCTGCTGAGCCAAGCTCGAGCAGGGGAAGGCAGAACAATAGGAATTCTGTCACAGGTAGGTGTGACCACCTCCCAGACAGGATTTAGTGTATTGAAGCCGGGTGGGTGCGCTTCCCAGCGCCACTCAGTCTGCATGAGGGGAACATTTGGTGTCTCCTTGCATAGTCCAGTTCAAACCAGCTCTGGGAGCCATTGGATCCCGCTCAGGCACAAAACTGGACAAAGGACATGGGAGTAACCACCCCACTCCCTACCCTGGGAGGGTCCGCTGAATCGTCCCAACCCTTTCCTTAATGTACTGAAGGGCTTACCTGTGGGGTCCCTAGATTGGTCGTGGGACACAATTCAATTCAGACACCACTTCAACTTCTACCATCTGGGCACTCTGGAATTTGCAGGACTTCGTTTGGGCTTTTTTGTGCTTTCGTCTGTGCCTGTGCATCATACAGGAACCTTCCAAGGCCTGTGGGCATCCAAGACACTTGATGGAATCTCCCTTGAAGTGAAGGAGTCACTTCCCTGCATCTGCAGGCACCTCAACCAAGCTGACCGGTCTGCTGATTTTGAGCTCCTACGGACACCGAAAGGTTCAACAACACAGGTGGTGGTTCTCCACAGCTCTTGATGCCTGCCCTACCCTCTCACTAAGTTCGAGGCCAGTATCCCTCGTGGGAGCCCCAGGACCCAAACCCCTGTGCACAATGTCGACTTGCTGTTGCCAAGGCTTGTTGGCTTCCTTACATCAAGATCTTTGGGCTCCAAGTAGCCCCAACCTCGAGCATTTCCAATTAACAGAATCTTCGTCCATGCCACATTGCTTGCATTGTGGCCGCATCTTTTGGCGAACTGCTCAAGGTCCTCTAGCGACTCCAGTGCCTCCGGCCTGTGGGTCCTCTTGAAGGTCATCTTTGTTTCAGTTGGGCTCTCCTGATTGCTAAGGACCTGCCCCGACTCGCCTGCTTGTGGTGAGCCCCCTGGACCTTGCTGGTCCCGACATTACACCTTCTTCAACTTCTACGTGGGTTGCAACTGCCGAGGCTTGTTGGTGCTCCCAACGGATACCGACCCCCACAGCACTCGACATCCGACGTGGGACAGTTCGTGCCCGGCTTCTGGTCTTCCTCAGCATTGGCTGGTCCTCACGGCTGCAGAGTCAAGGTCACTGTCATCTCTCCTGCAACACCCTACATTGGTGGACATTTGTCTTCCAGGTCTCTGGGTTACCCCTGAGTGACATAGACTCTGTCCTCTCTTCTTGCAGGTGCCTCTCAACCAGAATCCACCTTCGGATTCCACCAGACACTTTCTCCTTCTCCAGCAGCAGCACTTTCCTGAAGTCCTCCATTGCAACATCGCACCTATGCACCCGGCTTCCCTGGTGTAGGTAACGTGGGTAATAGGGTATCCACGATTGGGGTGGCTGTCTTTCCCGGAGTTTCTTCAGGGTCAACTGGGAAGGGTCCTTTACTTTAAAATTGCAGTAGCAACTTACCGTTGATTTGTATGGAGAACGCGGTCGTGTTCCCACACTGCACACGACCTCCGTGGTGTTCCTAGTCACTCACCTTGGGTTGTTCCTTGGGACCCCAGCACTTCTACGTCCTGTGGACATTGTCTTGACATGAGTCATGGTTCTTATACCACTTTCTTAGTATATGCTTTGGTCCCTCCTGTGGTTCACTGTGTATTCTGTGCTATTGACGTGATTTCTATGCAAAGTATTGGGTGCATTGTGCATATCTCCAGGTAGGAGATATTGAAACGTGTTAGAGTATTATATAGTAAATACATATTTTTATAAATACCTTGTGTGGTTCTTTTTCATTTAATCTTTAACTATAAGATTGCATTCTGCTAAAACAAGCTGCTTTGCACTCCTTCTGGACTAAGCCTGAAGGCTGCTTTCCACAGCTACCACTTAGAGAGCTTTCTATTGTTATCTAAGACCTCCTAAATCACCATAAGGGTTGGCTGGACTGGTGCAGGGTGTCCACTTACATAAGTGAATCACAAGGTGGTGACACAAACTTCTCGTGTCACTAAAGGGTAGCACAGCCTGATTCACATTTGTGATAGATTATCCACGTACTCAATACTGTTTGTCACAATTCATCCATTTTATTTTACAATTTTCTCCATCTTGACAAGTCACGCCAAAGAAACAGAGTTACATCTTTTCTCGCATCTTCAATTGCTCAAGAATTGCCCATCAATTGAAGATGCGAGAAAAGATGTAACTCTGTTTCTTTGGCGTGACTTATCAAGATGGAGAAAATTGTAAAATAAAATGGATGAATTGTGACAAACAGTATTCAGTACGTGGATAATCTATCACAAACGTGAATCAGGCTGTGCTACCCTTTCGTGACATGAGAAGTTCGTGTCACCACCTTGTGATTAACTCATTTTGCGCATTCGGAGCGGAGCGTTTAAGTGTGTATGCACGCCAAACTTGATAAATGGATGAATTTACAAATAGCACAGAAACAAAAAGGGTGTGCTTCAGGTTTCCTTTCAATGAAACACTTACATAAGTGCACATCATATACCAGGCCAGCCTCTCACAAGGGTGGAATGCTGCTCCTACCAATTAACAACAATCTCATGGAATTTAGCTGGGCTCAAGAGAGTTTTAAAGGTAAAAGCTGCGCTTTACTATTTTATTTTATTTTATTTTGAAAGTTTTATAGAGCGCGAACAAGACCCAAGGGGGGTATCAGAGCGCTGTACAGCGTTGTCGTCAGCAATTATACAGATCATAAAGAAGGTAATACATTAGTATCGTTGGTGCGATTTAGCGCTCCGAGTAAAAAAAAACTTTCAAAAAAGGTTACAATCAACAGTTGATGCAGTTAAAGTGAGGTTCCGTGAATTCTGAACCCGTCCCATAAAGGTCATGGTTTCGTTATGAATTTGATAGCGAACCGTAACTAGTTAGTGCGGCAAGTATGAGTGTTTTCATCACGTTAGACTGATGGATTCACTACGTATTTAGGGATTTCGTTCTGAACCCTTGGGTTCCATTTTGTGTATGGCAGCCATTTTGTGGTTGCCCTCACATAGGCCGATGACTGTGGCTGAACAAGTCTTTTTAAGGACATGTACACCTTAGCTCCAGTTCGAGCTGACTCCTGTTTGACCTGAGTGAACTGACCCTGTTGCCTGAAGCTGACCTTGTTAAACCAGTTCCTGCCCTTTAGCTGATCAAGATTAAGGATCAGAGCACAGGACAAGGTAAAGTTTTATTGCACACAAATATGCCTTATCCTACTCTCACCTGTTTCTGCTCCTTTCTTTATGGTCTATTTATGATTGGGTTGTGGCCTTTTTTATTATGGGTTCGTTCGACCTGTCTAAAGAAGAATGTTGGGTTTGACCGCTGGGCAACTGAAAAGTGGGTTTTACCGTCATGCAATACTTTTGTTGTGGAAACATGTGATTGGTTAAACTGTAAACAAGGAATGTTTGCCTGAAGCATAATGTTTGGCATAAAAAGGGATGACTTGCTGTGTAAAATTGAGCAGTCTCCTGAGAACTCATACCGTGATGATTTCTAGGACTTCTGTTACTGGCTGCAGCCAATAAATTTGATCTTTGACGCCACCAAGAAGTTTCCGTGTCTCTGTATTCTAAGACAGGTGGAACCCGAAGACTTTGGGCGTGCCCCTGGCGCCGCTGGGTATTAAATAACCCGGGTCTTCAGATGGCGCTTCCAACGTGGGGCGACTTCAGCGGTACCGGTCCAAGCCTGAGGTTCGTGAGGAGGTTCGTGAGGAAATTCTGGAGGACGGCCACCACTTTATCGACCCCGGCATGTCGAACGTGGACTGAAGGTCTTTTCTGCGAGGCTTCCCGCTTTCCTGACGGCTACGAAGGACTGCTGCCCTGACTGTCGCCCTGTCTTGGACCCATTTGTGATGCTTTGTACGGCGAGACGATAGACGGGTCTTCTGGTGGGGTGATTGATACCTCAGTTAAGTATAAGTGGGTCACTCCCAGTCCTTAGTTTTTGATCCTTTGGTTCTTAGTTTGTTTGGTCCTTCGTTTTGATTTGAAAATTGCAATTTCCAAAGCCGAGGGTCTTGTATATTTACGAGTGTATCGTAAGAGATAATCCCTTGAAGTTTGAAGCTCGATTAGTGAGCGAAGATGCCTAATCGTAGCAAATTTGGTACTTGGTTTGGTTGTGGTTGCAACAGGGATTCCCGATTGGAGGATTCATGTCCGATACCTCCAGTTGGAACTCCGACTTATGTACTTTACTCTAAACACGGCGTGGGCCCCATTACGTTCAATGAAGTATGGGTCCACTACACTAGAAAAGATGGTGTCTTACAATGGCCCCAACATGGTAGCTTTAATACAGAGATTTTAGACAATTTAGAAACTAAATTATTTAGGAAGAAAGCCCTGCCGGCAATGTTTGACTCCTTTCGCCTTTGGCGTAAAGAAGCCAGACAACGAGAAATTAAACAAGCTAAAAAAGATAAAAGAGAAAAGGATGTATCAATAATGCAAGCTTCTAGGCAGTTTAAAGAAAACGAAGAAGATAAAGCAATTGAGGTGTCAGATAGGCAACGTTGCATGGCCATAGATAAATGTTATCCGGCCTTGCCGTTTTCTCCTCCGAAGGCGATTGAAGATCTTGAGAAAGATTCTTTGATCTCTCATTTACTGAGATTGCCACCTCCTTATGTGCATGTTGCTACTGCGCCTCCATTACCACTAGTTGTTCCACCCTTTGTTGTTCAACCTCCTGCTGTTGTTCAGCCACCTGGTACTCCACAGATGGTTTTACCTCCTCCTGCGCAACCCGCTCTAGGGTTGCCAGCTTTGCTATCAGCTTTGCCTCAAACTCCTTTGCCTTCCGCTTCTGCATCTGAGACTCCTACTGTTCTTATTCCTACAACTTCTTTGCCTCAAAACACTTATTCTGATGTTCTTATGACTGCTTCTTCTCCTTCTGTTCGAAAACGAATGACAGAAACTGTTTCTAGTTTATTGTCTCCATTGTTTGGGTCACTGAATATGACCCCTGTTTCGGAACGTAAGCAGAGTCGTAGTCAGCTTCCTGGTTCCGGGGAACGGGCTGTGTTGGATTTGTTGGCTCGTAAATGGATTATAAATGCCTCAAGGTATAGTTTGCCAGCGGTTATGGATGTTTTCTTTCAGTGGGAACCGCCTAAGCAAAGGTATGTTTTTAATGTAATGTGTATGTTTCTGCGTCAGGAATGGGAAGATAATGATTTGGGTTTAATCCCGCAGGAACTACTTGATGTTCAGTCGGATTTTGCTCAAGGGATGATAGTGGAATCTGATATTACAGATGCCGAAGAGGCGATACTGGCTTTTAGATCTAGCCTTCCGCCTCAGACATTGAACGAACCTGATTCCTCTGTTAGAAGAAAAGCGAGACAGTATCCCATGAGAGAAGTTCCTCCTGTATGGAAGGAAGCTGTTCAGGCTAATGTAAATCAGGGTATTGTTGCCGCACCGGCTCATTTTCAGCGAGTATGGGTACATGTCCCTTGGAAGAGAGCAGAGGTCTTGGCTCTTAAACAGTCTTTACCTAATCCCCGTAAGAATCCTGCTGGCTATTACAAAGAATTATCCCAGACAGTTGACGCATGCATCATGAATTTGGCAGACATAGATATGCTGTTGGGTAATGTTGTACCTCAACCTCTATGGGCAAAGATTCGTCATGAGAATCATGCGGTAGAATTAGGAGATACTTGGGCAAATATTATTGCTGCAGATGGTAGACAACAGGGAGGTGTTAAACCTGAACCTTTGGTTACGGAATTGCCAGGTAGAATTATTAATTTAATGAAGACGATGATGCCAGCGTTACGAGTAAATTGGGACAAGTTAGCAGCATGTAAACAGAAGAAGGACGAAAGTGTATCTGATTTCTTCACTAGATTTGAAGAAACATTTATAGATCATAGTGGTCAGGATATGAGTACGGAAGGTGGGCAAAGATTGTTCGTAGATAAGTTTGTCTTTAACTTACTTCCTGAACTGTGTAATAAGTTGAAAGATTCTGAGAGTTCTTGGGCTGTTTCCTCGTCGGCCCAGATATTAGCGACTGCACAGTACTACGAGAATAGGGACAAGGACGAGAAAGAAAGAGTAGAGAAAAAGACCAAAGACTTAAAGACAAAGGTTCTTTTGCAGCAGGCGTATCCGCCTCGCTTGAATCAGCAAGAGTCACAGCAACGCCCACAGTTTCAGCAACCTCCCCCATTTCAGAGACCGCCACAGAACGCTGGGTATTTTCCTCCAAGACCACCCTTGGGTTTAAATCAGTGTGCGTATTGTAGGGAGGAAGGCCATTATAAAAATGAGTGCCCTGTGTTGCGACAGCGCGCGAGTGGTATGACGGCCCGAGAGGCCGTGTTGGTTTTCAGCAAGCGCCTAGAGGAAGAGGTCGTGGTGTGATCCCCCATAATGAGCGATCCTCTTCCCTACAGAATTCTGCGAATTATTTTGATAGACAGAGTGTTCTGAGTGGTCAGTCTCCTCAGTACTATGATGAGGATTACTATGTTGAAGGTGAGAGTGTTGGTTATAATGATAACTAGGACAGCCATGGACAAAGAAAGGGAGTAGTGTCGGTTCCAGTAGATCAGAGTGGGCCTTATGTTGCAGTAGCCACATCGGGTGTGGTAGAGCCTTTTCTTTTGGATACTGGTGCAGCGAAGAGTTCTATCATGCACTCTAAACTCCCTGGCGCCCCTTTGTCTGGCTTAACTAATGTTTCCGTAGGATTCTCTGGCGCCCCAGTTCGTAACCCAGTTTCTAGTCCCTTGTCTCTTTCTATAGGACCTTGTGAGTTGGAAGCACCTCTCATTTTAACAACAGGTTGTGGTGAGAATTTGTTGGGTTTGGATTTGTTGAAAAGGTTGCATGCAACATTACGTTGTTCTCCTGCGGGAGTACAGCTTACATTGGGTAAGAAAGTGATCTCTCCGATGTATTTGTCTAAAGATCGGCTTCCACCGGAATTGCGTTCTCTCCCTGATACTCTTTGGGCTACTGGTCCTAATGATGTGGGTCTTTTGGAGATTCCACCTTATGTTGTAACGCTTAAAGCGAATGTTAAAATGTCGCGTATTCCCCAATATCGGATTTCTAGCGATGGTGAAAGAGCGCTTTTAGCGATCATCTATGATTTGATTGAGAAAGATGTGATTGAAGAAACGAGAGGTAATGTGTGTAACAGTCCTGTTTTGCCTGTCCTGAAACGCACTGACTCTTCTCAGCCACCTGTTTACAGGTTTGTGATCGATCTTAGAGAGGTTAACAAGATTGTTGTGCCACAGTTTCCAGTTGTTCCGGATATTACTGCTTTGTTGACTTTGATTCCTGCTTCAGCTGCCTGGTTTTCGGTTATAGATCTGAAGAATGCTTTCTTCAGCATTCCAATTTCCGTGGAGAGTAGAGATATTTTTGGCTTCTCTTTAGGAGGCCGAAGCTTCCGGTTTAAGAGAGCTCCCCAAGGCTATTGCGAAAGTCCTTCTATTTATAGCCAGGCTTTGAAGACTCAGCTTGATACTCTTGCGTTTCCTGCTGGTACTGCTCTTATTCAGTATGTTGACGATTTATTAGTGGCTGCTGATGATGAGAAAACTTGTAAAGAAGCTACTCTTTCTTTGTTGCGACATCTGTTGGACTTGCATCATAAAGTGTCACCTTCTAAGTTGCAGTATTGTCGCCAAGAAGTGACCTACTTAGGTCATCTCTTGTCAAAGGAGGGAAGAAGGTTGACCCCAGAACGAATTCAAGCTATTGCGCAAATGACTGTACCAAGCACACAGAGAGAAGTGCGTGCTTTCTTGGGTATCACGTCGTATTGTAGACAGTGGATTCCAAATTTCTCTCTATTGGCGAAACCTCTGTTGGCTTTGACTTGTAAAGATCCACCGAATCCCCTTCCGTGGTCTGACGATTGTCAGAAAAGTTTTTCTGAGTTGCGTGATGCATTGTGTTCTGCTCCTGTGTTGGGTACTCCCGACTACAGTAAGCCTTTTACACTCTATGTCCACGAGAGAGAGGGTTGTGCATTGTCAGTTTTGACTCAACAATTCGGTGAAATGCAGCGTCCATGTGCGTATTTCTCGTCAACTTTAGATGCGGTAGCTAGAGCGTTGCCGAGTTGCTTGAGAGCTACAGCGGCAGCGGCTGTTTCTATCCAACAGTCTGCTGGACTGGTGATGGATAATACGTTGATTGTGATGGTTCCACATGCAGTGGATACTTTATTAAATCGGACAAAAACTCAACACCTTACTAGTGCAAGGTTGTCGGTTATGAGTTGACACTTTTGGCTAGTCAGGTGCATATTAAGCGATGCAATGTATTGAATCCAGCAACATTGTTGCCGACGTCTGTGGATGCAGATGGTCAGGAACAGCACGATTGTTTTCTGAGGACGGAAGAGGAGACGAAGGGTAGGATCGATTTAAAAGATTCTCCTCTTCCGGATCCTGATGGTACGTTATGGGTTGATGGTTCATGCTACAAGCTTCCGAATGGTGACACGACTGCAGGATATGCCATGACGACATTAAGTACAGTTGTTGAAACTGCACGAGTGAGCTATAATTCAGCACAAGCAGCGGAATTGATTGCATTAACGAGAGCGTGTGTTTTGTCTGAAGGAAAGAGAGTGAATGTGTATACCGATAGTCAGTATGCGTTTGGTGTTTCCCATAGTTTCGGACGTTTGTGGCAAGAAAGGGGATTCCTCACATCCCATGGGACTAAGATTCAGCATGGACAGTTGGTGAATGAGCTTCTTGAGTCACTTACTTTGCCGAAGCAAGTTGCGATTGTGAAGTGTAGTGCTCATCGGAAGGTTACGGATGATGTTGGCCATGGTAATGCGTTTGCAGATGAAGTTGCGAAAGACACAGCAAGAAATCTGATGAGTTGAATGTATGTGGCAAGCCCTGCGAGATGGATTGGTGATGTTGGAATGTGCGAAGATACGATTGAGAGTGTGAAATCGATACAGGCTGAAGCTACTGAAAGTGAGAAGAATGTTTGGAGAGAAACTACGGGTAGATTGGATTCGACTGGTTGTTGGGTTGAATTGTCAGAACACCAAAGATGGATGTTGCCAGATGCGTACGTGCTTGCAGTGGTTACTAAGCATGAGCGGATTTTGCGTATTGGCAATCCGCGGATTTGCGTATTTCGAAAATACGCAAAATCCGCGGATCCTAGCGTATTTTTTATTTTTTTGTGTTCGCACGGGTTTCTGCAAGTTCGCGAGGGTTTTATTGTATAAAACGCTCGCGAACGTGCAGAAACCCGTGCGAACACAATGTGCCTGGGTATTGCGCTCGTGAAAGTCAAGGATGCAAAGTCTATCCAGCATCACAGCTGATTTTCGACGGTAGGTTTGGGAAGAAGGCACATCTGCCCAGCCTTGACAACGCTTACGATTGTTTTTGGGCTGATGAATGAGTCACTGAATTTAAGCTTCAACTAGGGCACATGCTTTATTGATATCTGTAAGTTCTTCCTGTTGAGGTTTAATTTTTGTGCCAGGACCATCGTGCCAGAATGAACCCTGCCCTTCATATTTATTCAAGAAGACGCCACCGTTTTGTGCCATACCTCTACTCAACTGGAGTACTTTCTACTGGATAATCAGTAAGTGCTACCTCGTTGGGTAAATGTATAGTGCTTTTACTATACTACAGCTTCCTAAAGTGCCAGAGAGTTGTCTACAGCGACCATGTGTGTGTTACTATGCAATCGCCCGAAGGGCGCAGGGGTCCCTTGGGTGAGCTGCTGCTGTAATTTACAATGGCGCCAGCAAGCTGCCAGCGCCGTTGTAAAATAGTTACAAAGTTAGCTTGCACAGGAAGCACTTAGATAAAATAAAGCAGCACCTGCTTCGTTTTATCTAGTGGTTCCTGTGCAAGCTAACTTTGTAACTATTTTACAACGGCGCTGGCAGCTTGCTGGCGCCATTGTAAATTGTGGGGTTCAACTTTTGAACCCGTTACGTCCGCGCTGATTTTTTTTCGGATTTTGTGGGAAATCCGTCAAATACGCAGATTGCGGATTTCCCAAAAATCCGAAAAATCCGTGGGCGTAACGGATTTACCGCTCACACTTAGTGGTTACTATGGCACATGATTTGTCTCACATCAGTGTGAAAGGGATTTGTAAGTTGTTGGCTCCAGTATGGCAGAATGCTGGAATTCCCAAGTGTGCGGAGAATGTCAAGAATTGCATGGTGTGTTTAATGTATAATCCTGGCAAGGGAACCCCAACTCCAGCTGGTCACTTTGCTCCTCCGACGTATCCGTTCGAGGTTTTGCAATTGGATTTCATCCACATGGAAAGGTGCAATAATTTAAAGTATGTCCTTGTAGTTGTTTGCGCCTTTTCTAGATGGGTAGAAGCATACCCCCTAAAAGATAATACTGCCTCGTCCACTGCTAAAGTCCCGGTCAAAGAATATTTTCCTAGGTTTGGGTTGCCAAGGATGGTATGGAGTGATAACAGAAGTGAATTCGTGGGGAAGGTGATGAAGAGAGTGTGTGAAGGGTTGGGAATTCACCAGAAATTCCACGCTGCATATCATCCCCAATCAGCTGGTTTAGTTGAGTGCTATAATGGCACGTTAAAGTTAAAGCTGGCTAAGATTCAAGTGAGCACTGGTCTCCAATGGCCTGATGCTTTACCGTTGGCACTTTTGTCGACTAGAACTACAGTACATTCCCGGATAGGCCTTAGTCCGTTTGAGATTGTCTTTGGCCGTCCGGCAAACGTTTGGGGAGTGCCGAGGCCAACGAAGTTTAGTGACATCGAATACCCTATGCTAGTGGACTACTTGTATGACTTGACGACTAAATTGCGTGTCTTACATCAACAGGTTCATGATAAATTGCCGCCAGCTTCTGCGGACCCAGGCCACATCCTCAATCCCGGTGACTGGGTCCTGGTGAAAAATTTTCAGTGGACTAAGAATGATCAGCCCCGCTGGAATGGACCGTACCAAGTCCTCCTATCTACGAGGACTTCAGTAAAGGTTTTCGGGAAGAAAAACTGGATCCACGGCGTACATTGTAAGAGGGCGCCATTGCCTCTGCCGTACGACCAGTGGGTCTGTGAAGGTATTGCAGATTCAGAGACTGAAACGGTGCCGAAGTTTGCACCATTTAGCGACGCTGAGTTGGTGTGGAGAGACTCCGAGAAAGAAGATGACGATGTCCTTCAAGAAGCTGTGCCTGTGTCTCAAAGATTAGACACTACTGAACCTGAACTGTTGTTTCAGCCTCAAACGAGGCCTGGAAAAGAGCATTATAATCTACGTCCTAGAAACAATGGACTAATAAAATAAATGAATTCCTTTTTTTGATTTTTGGAACTGAACTCTCTCAGGAATTGAACTCTCTCAGCCAAGAAACTTTTTTGGTATATTTTTGTGAACCACCATCCGGGTTCAGCTGTAGGGTCACGGTGTAAAGACTAGAGAGTGCAAGCCGAAGACGCAAGGTCGACGGTTCTGGTTGGTCTAAGGGAGTTCCCTGGGCTGACAGAAGCATTCCTTAGCAGAAGAAAACCAACCGCCGTGAACAGCATTGGTTAGAGGATGGAGTGTTTTGAGATTGAGAGAGCCGTTGAGAAAAGGAACTTTAAGAAGAAACTGTGTAAAATTATGCATAGCAAATGTTTTCTGATCACATGTCTTTTGATGTTTTTTAGCATGACGTTAGCTTTGGTGGGTTGGTTTGTATTTTCTCTTCAACTGATTGCTGCACCCATTTTCCAATCTACGACTTTACCTGCTACTACTTCTTTGCATTCTTTTCATACTTTACCTGAACACGAACAGATTAAAAAGTCAGAATTTGTAAATAACTCATTCATACAGTTATTGCATCAACATCAGTTGGTGGTGAACATCACTAATTGCTGGGTGTGTGGTCTTATGCCGCATACTACGGATAGAGGTGTTCCCTATTTGATTTTACCGTTTAGTCAGAACGGGTCTTTGTGGGCTTTTCAGACTATGTTCCTTTATGTCCTTGAGGTTTATCCTCCGCGTTTTGGAAGAGAGAACATGAGTAACCAAGCTTTGGTGAAAGGAGTTTTAAACAAGAGTAGAGAGATCGATACTTATAGAACTATTCCCAGAGATGAGTTAATGGCATATGTTGGTTGGAATGCAACCGGATATAGTATTAGTCTGGGTGAGAAGCAGAGACGAAAAAGGTCACCTCCAATTTGGATTGTACCCCATCGTGGTCATTTTTGTCTGCAAGGGAAGGGCAAGAATCCGAGAGCTCAGTTAGGGAAGAGTGTTTGTACTCAGACGTATGTCTTTGCGTCTCAAACTTCCCCTCCGTTTTTAGCAGCTAAGGGCACGTATTTTGTCTGCTATGATAGAGCATACACATGGTTGCCCCCTGATTTTTCGGGAACATGTTATGTTGCATATTTGTTGCCTCCTACGTATACTGCTGCTGTAGATTACCACAGAACGAGAGTTGTTAGGGGTGTCTTCAGTGAGGAAGATACCACGGGACAAGAAGTGGGAGACTTTTTCAAGGGTTTCCTACCGTTTTGGGGACCTATGGCAAATAGTAGAAACCTACGGCAATTGACAAGAGTGGTTGAATCCACCATAAATTAAACTGCCGGTGCCCTTAGTAATCTGACCGCTGAGCTTCAAGCAGATTGCCTTATGACGTTACAGAATCGAATGGTTTTAGATATCATACTTGCAGATCGAGGTGGGGTATGTAAAGTGATCCAATCGAGTTGCGGCGTTTTCATACCAGACAATGCTCCTACAGTATACCAGCCCATTTCTAAGTTAAATAAGATCTCTGAGTCTATAAATGTGGATAAAGGAGATTGGTCGTTGATTGGATGGTTTTGGGAACTGTTATCGACCTGGGGATGGAAGACTCTGATGATCATTGGGATGGCTTTCGCAATTCATTTCCTGTTCTGTCTTTGTGTGCAGTGCGCTCCTGCTATATGTGGCCTCTGCGCTACTACGTGTGCAAGGAGACCTGTCCCAAGAGAGGTACTAAGTAATAGGATTATGCTCCAGCAACATCTTGATGATCTGATGAATATAGACCTGGATTCAGATTGACGTGAGTTTAGGTTATTGCCTATGTAAGGGCAAAAGGAGGGTCTGAGGTTCCGTGAATTCTGAACCCGTTCCAGAAAGGTCATGGTTTCGTTATGAATTTGATATTAGCGAACCATAACTAGTTAGTGCGGCAAGTATGAGTGTTTTCATCACGTTAGACTGATGGATTCACTACGTATTTAGGGATTTCGTTCTGAACCCTTGGGTTCCATTTTGTGTATGCAGCCATTTTGTGGTTGCCCTCACATAGGCCGATGACTGTGGCTGAACAGTCTTTTTAAGGACATGTACACCTTAGCTCCAGTTCGTGCTGACTCCTGTTTGACCTGAGTGAACTGACCCTGTTGCCTGAAGCTGACCTTGTTAAACCAGTTCCTGCCCTTTAGCTGATCAAGATTAAGGATCAGAGCATAGGACATCGTAAAGTTTTATTGCACACAAATATGCCTTATCCTACTCTCACCTGTTTCTGCTCCTTTCTTTATGGTCTATTTATGATTAGGTTGTGGCCTTTTTTATTATGGGTTCGTTCGACCTGCTTAAAGAAGAACGTTGGGTTTGACCGATGATTGATCATGGGCTGGGCAACTGAAAAGTGGGTTTTACCGTCCTGCAATACTTTTGTTGTGGAAACATGTGATTGGTTAAACTGTAAACAAGGAATGTTTGCCTGAAGCATAATGTTTGGCATAAAAAGGGATGACTTGCTGTGTAAAATTGAGCAGTCTCCTGAGAACTCATACCGTGATGATTTCTAGGACTTCTGTTACTGGCTGCAGCCAATAAATTTGATCTTTGACGCCACAAGAAGTTTCCGTGTCTCTGTATTCTAAGACAGGTGGAACCCGAAGACTTTGGGCGTGCCCCTGGCGCCGCTGGGTATTAAATAACCCGGTTCTTCAAAAGAGGCTATCTAGAATTAAAACAAAAACAAGGGAAAAATATGTCATAGAACATCAGTAGAAATATTTCAAGATTTTGGTTATTAACAGAACACACTAACATGATCAGCTCACTAACGTTCGTTCATTAATAGTCTTTTAACCCGTTTTTTTAAAGGAAGAAGGGGAAGGATTTCATCTGATCTCTGATGGCAAGGAGTTCCAAATTCTTTGAGCAAGACCGGAGAACGCACGGCTGTACGATCTTTTCTTTTTGGATCTTGGAGGTTTCAGGAGAAGGGTGGATGTACTTCTGAGGTTCCCGTTGGAGCCCGATAGTTCAAGTTTATTAGCTAGATAGTATGGGGTATTGTAGTGTATGGCTTTATGAGTCAGACTACCTTCTCAACTGCGACATACTGTATCTTCAGGACACATGTGCAACGGCAACCACGATGCTTGCAGGATACTACACATTTCATCGAACTGCCACAAACATAACATATTTGAGAGACCATCAAATCGCCTTTCCATTTTTATCAAACATGCTCAGAAAATAGTGGCCACTGTAATAACCATCAAATCGCACGCCCTCCAATCCCTGCTTACCGAAAGCATAGAGCTCAATTCTCCACTCCTATGTTTGTTGCTAGTCAACTCCTACTTCAGTCCTGCACTGCTCCAGAAAAAACAGGCTCTAGACTTTCTAGCAAGTACGATTGATGAGCTGTTGACTAAAGATGAGTCCCATCAGGCAATCATTGCCGGAGACTTTAATTTCAGGGGCCTGAGCAAGCCTGTTAACTCTCTGGAGCTGTCAGGTGTGGCTGCACCCCTACATGCTCTCCTCTTCAATTACAACATCCCAAGTCTTAAAAGAAGCCCGCTCTCCCCTTGGGTGTCCTAACCCCACTTTCAGGAACACCTCCACAATAGATTACATCATTGTCAGCGAAGGGCTGGCTACAATGCTCCAAGAATTTGAAGTCGATGACAGGAACGAAAGTGACCATAGACTCCTGCGTGTAACATTGCAACTTGTCTCTACTGATTCAATCAATCAATCAATCAATGACATTTATATAGCGCGCTACATACCCGTAGGGTCTCAAGGCGCTGGGGGAGGGGGGGTGCCGCTACTGCTTGAACAGCCAGGTCTTCAGCTTCTTCCTGAAGGAGAGGTGGTCTCGGGTCAGGCGCAGGTCGGTCGGGAGGGAGTTCCAGGTCTTGGCGGCCAGGTAGGAGAAGGACCTTCCTCCTGTAGTCGCTCTTCGGATGCGGGGGACGGCGGCGAGGGCGTGGTTGGCTGATCGGAGGTGGCGTTTGGGAGCGTAGAAGTTGATCCGGTTGTTGAGGTAGCTCGGGCCTTGGTCGTGTAGGGCTTTGTGTGCGTGGGTGAGGAGGCGGAAGGTGATTCTTTTGTTGACGGGGAGCCAGTGAAGGTCTCTCAGGTGTCCGGAGATGTGGCTGGTTTGTGGGATGTCGAGGATGAGTCTGGCGGAGGCGTTCTGGATCCGCTGGAGTCTCTTCTGGAGCTTGGCGGTGGTACCGGCGTAGAGGGCGTTGCCGTAGTCCAGTCGGCTGGTGACGAGGGCCTGGGTGACGGTCTTCCTGGTCTCGGTGGGGATCCACCAGAAGATCTTCCGTAGCATGCGTAGGATGTTGAAGCAAGCCGAGGAGACGTTGTTGACTTGTCTGGTCATGGAGAGGGAGGAGTCCAGGATGAAGCCCAGGTTGCGTGCATGGTCTGTCGGTTTGGGTGCGGTGCCCAGGGCGGGAGGCCTTTGCAAAGTTCTCCACAGAATCAAATTGTCAACCAAACTAGGGGTCAAACTTCTAGCCTGAGTAGAGCAAAGAAAATCAGCTAACAACTCATCCCGACAAAAAACAGTACCAGGGCACTCGAAGGACCTTGTAGCAGACCTTCAACAGACGCTGGGGAATGGCCAAAGGAAACCTCTGAGTTCCTTAATTACAACACACACCCCTCGTCATTCTAAAGAGCTAATTCCCTGCAAACGTACTCTCCGCAGGGCCCTGGTCGCCAGGAGAAGAGGCAATACACCAGGAGACGACCACTCCATCACACATCTCAGTGCAACTTATAAGCATAAAGTATGGCAGCCCAAAAAGGAGCACATCAAAGCAGAGTGGCTCAGAAGTTTTACACTACTAAAAGTCACTCCTGACTGTGGAGGCACATAAATCACAAAAAGAAAGTAGTGTGGCGGAAAGGGTGCGGATCAGTCATATGAAACAGTTATACACAACTGCACATGCATCGGCAGCAGCCCCTCCATCACCCCTCCCTACCCCAGACCCCTGGGTCCAACATGGCATGCCAATCACAGTAGGCACAATAATTGGTACAATTAAAAAAATGAGGAATGACTGGACTCCTGGGCCGAATGGGATTCCTTCTACCATGGCTAAAACAGTGCAAGACTTCTGGCAGACAATTCTAACAGCACTTTTCAAACACACTTTTGTCACTTTTTTGTCACAGCAAAAATACCAGCCCCTTGGAGGGGATGAATACTCTTCCCCTTTTCTAAAAAGGGAGACCACTACCCAGTGGTTCATTGCTGCCATTGATCTGGAAGCCAAGGCCTACACCCACATCATCATTTCAAAAGAGCTGGAAATATGGGCAGTGGGAAAAGGAATATCCTGCTCTACCAATCCGGATTCAGGCCAGATAGCTCAAAAATGTATAACATCTTAGCACTGGTGCATTCATCTACAGAAGCGGTCAGGAGTAAGCAACTACCTTTGTTCTGTTGCTTCATCGACTATAGTCTTGCCATTGACAGGGTGGACCTGGGCAGGCTATGGGGGAAGGGGGAAGCTAGCCGCATGGGGGATCCTGCACCTGCTCCTCAGGGCGATCATATAATTATATCAGGGAATGTGAGTCCAGATTAAAACAAGCCCCACCACAGCCACAAGCAGAGTGCCCACCAATGACGGGCGCAAACAGGGCTAAGCGTTGGCCCCCTCCTTTTCGATCTCTACACCATAGATATGGGAGCAGCCCTGGAAGGAGCCAGTTTAGTCACACCAAGGCTGGGAAGACTGCATCTCCCCGTCTTGCCGTGTGCAGATGACACCACCATCATGGACCACACCAGCGTCGGCCTGCAGTGAGCTCTCAATGCACTCCAGTGCTACAATCAAGTGAACAACCTGCATGTGAACCAGAGCAAAACCAAGGTTGTCGTGTTCAGCAAGTTCCCGAACAAAAAACAAACTAACTGGCAGCTGGGAGACCTACAAATTGTGACCATTCCAGCTTATGATTAAGTTTGCTCTCGGAAAGTGCCAAACTGGCCGTCTACCTAAGGCAACTCAGAACTAAGGCTACCACTGACATCCACATACTGAAGCACCAAAGCAACAGTCTACAAAGCCCAACTGCTGAGTTCATGTTTACAGTTTTTAGAGCAAATTTGATCCCGGCTCTCAACTATGGCCACTTGGCATTTCCTGGTGCTCTTGGCAAGTCTCTAATGAACTCCTAGATCAAGGTGTATAAGAACATTCTGCTTGCCCCCCAGCAAGCCAGAAGAACCAGGCTGAGGCTGGAGCTGGGCCTCGGGAGCCCAGACCTTGAGGGCCAGGACGATTTAATAAAGTTCCATCTCAGGGTCTTGCGCGCCCCAGAGACGTCACTCAAAAGCCATCTCAAAACAGTCTTTGACAGAGCAGGGTTTCCATGGCAATCACGGTTAGCAGCTGCAAGGAGCACTATGAAGATCAGAACAGATAGCCTGCATATCCAAGAAATTCCATTCTCAGCTTGGAAAAAACTGTGAAAAGGCAGGTGTTATTAACTTTCTTTGAACGGGACAACGAGAGTCTTTGTGCCAGCCCCTTGACCGAGGCGCATCTTACATCCTGGGGAAGGCAGAGACCTATTTTCAACAAGCACTCTAAACTCAGGCTTGCAGGAAAAGTCTCTAAATGAGGCTTATCTCTTTGCCCATTTCAGATTTCAATCCTGCCTGGGCCTATCAAGAGGAGGCAATTTCATTCAGGCTATACAACTATCATAAAGAATCTTGGCTCCATCTGCTGTGCTGCTACCCCAAACTGACCGTGAAGCGATACTGCCTTCTCCTCCCCTTCTTATGGTCTAAAGGCATCAAGCGCTGCAGAGGGGCCTCTGATCGGTTCTCTGAAAACACGCCAATCACCCTATCCAGACTGGGGAAATTTATGGGCCTCATTCATCTATCACTCATTGAAGTGATGACAATAGCTACTGGCCACACACCATAGGCTCGGCATTCAGCGGTCAGCTTTCAGGAGAGCTGCCAACCAGAACTGACAACTTCAAGGGATACATGCAGTGCTCTACACGGTCATGCGGCCTGCTCTCTGAAGACCGCCAGCCTTGAGCTCATCATCTTCTGGTCATCCTTACCTAGTGGGACAAGGGACGCCCTACCAGCCATGATTAAAACATTCTGAGGTGCCAGTCGTCAGCAGCCTGAGCCCAAGCAGCAGGAGAATTTACCCATTTGCACTTGGCACATCACACTTTATCCCTCTACCCTCACAACCTCGGCCACTTCTCTTTAATTTCTAAGGTGCTAAAACTATTTGAACTGATTTTATGAAATACCACAGTAAGCACTATTTTAAAATCTCTTGCAATACTACCCCAGTTGTCGTATCTGGCGTTTTATTTTATGTGTAATTGTATTTTATCCATGTAATGATTTTAATTAATCGAACATGGTTAAAAATGCTACTAACTAGTAACTAAACTGTTGAAAAGCTTCTTCCTTAAAAGACAGGAAATATATTCTCCGGTTCCTTCTTGGGATTCACCATTGGTTCTGAAGCTCTCAGGGAAGCCCTTTTGAGCCTTTGGGACAAGTATAACTAAAGTTCCTCTCTTACAAGGTTCTATTTAATAAAGCAATTTCATCAAGGAGACGAATTAGTGAACTGGGGCCTTTTGAGATAAGAACTTTTCTAGGTTTTTTTTCCAGTCAATGTAGCTCTTTGCCTGAATGCTGGTTTTATTCCTAAGATTCCTTCTGCTTTTAATTGTCAAAATCATTAGTTTTTTCCAGTCAGTATGCTTTCTTATTCAACTTCACAGGAGGAGCAGTTGCACAGTCTGGATGTTCACAGGTCTCTTGCGATTTATTTATCCAGAACTCAGTCATTCAGAAAGGTGGATTTCCTTTTTGAATATTTTGCATTTCTGGACAAGGTTTATGACCCTTTCTAGCTACATTAAGTAGATGGTTTTAAGCAGGCCATCATTCCAGTATACGACAGGAAAACTATTTATTAGGAGAGGTGGAAAAGAGGTCAACTAGAGGAACCGCGCCTCTTTGGCTGCAATGAAGAGAGCGTTAATGTTGGACAAATGCAATGCAGCCCCCCACCCCAAAACTTTCATGCAGCATTGCAGACTTCGTTGGTAGGAATGGTTTGGTTATTGAGCGTTGAATTCCGCTTTGAAGCCATAAGCACTTAATCAATTTCTGCACAGTATATAACATTTCTGTAATTCAGCAAATATTTGAAGCTAAGGGCCATATGTATCAACACATTTCCCCATAGACACAGAATGGGCAAAACCCTTTGATACATCTGGCCCTGAATTTCTAAGCTCGGACATCAGCTCACTTCGTAAGGACTGGGATGAGGAAGACGCGCAAGGCAATAATGCTCCAGTTACTTATAAGTAATCTTCATTCTTCTGCTGTCCAAGTTTCCAATCCCTCCCATCCCTATATTTCTGCATCAACTTCATAAACTTGGGGAGCTTTGTAATACAGGAAGCGGGAATAGTTGACTTCCTCCTTATGGTAATTATGGGAGGGATGGCGGAATGACGACACATACAGGAGAGTTGGGAAACAGGCGTTTTTACTCAGTGAAGGTCTGCACTTAGGACTGAATGCGCAATATGTGAGGACTGTGATGAGGAAGACCAGGACTAGGAGTAATGAAGATTACCAGTACTTAACCGAGGCAAGCCTCAACAAGGCCATATGTTTTACTTTTTCTTTAAAAGCATTCTTGTGATAAGCATAAGCTTGTGAACTTGAAAAAATGTGTATGAAAGGAGTTTAGTGTTCTTGTGTAATGTAGTGAAGCTGTCCCCTACATCCCAGCATTCTTTGTTGGGGAACGAATTTAAATTACCATCAACTGCTACCGGTCTGAGGGCAGATAGGAAAAACGTCTTGTTGAGTGTCATTTGAAGACGTCACATTAACTGAGTCCACTTTTTTCATTTTTTCACCATGCTCTTCCAGAACTGACCTGTGCTACCTAAAACAAAGTGCATGACTGCCTCAGCACTGCCTCAGCACTTCTGATCTGCCCCGGGCCTCAGCACTCCGGTTCGGCTATGGCCCCTCTGGGCTTTTCAAATGTTAGCTCTGATGGCTTATAATTGAGACATTTTTTAATCACAGACACTTGTGGGTATATCTATAAAGGAGCTTTATTGGGTGCGTCCTTTCCAGTCCCTGTCCCTACTCTAACCGCCCTCATCCTGCTCACGCTCCTCCTCTTCCCTTCCCTTCCAGCTGGCTCCACCCACCCAACTACTAGACCGTTAACCACATAACAACACTCTGACCTCTCGGTGACATGACACCTGGCACATACCCACGGCCACTGGAATTATATGGCAGGTGAGGACCAAATTACGTGGCAGGGTAGACTAAGTTATGCGGCAAGAAAAGGCAAATAATGCTGCAGAATGCAGCATATTTTTTGACAGTATTACTCCATTATTTTTTCATTTTACACTTCCTAACATTATCTGTGCTTAAGTTGCACCTCATTAGTGCCAGTTTAACACCCACGTGTAGCAATAAGCAACAGAAAGGTGACCAGTCAACCCATTCAAAGGACCATCCGCTGCGAGGCAACACGTGTTGCTGCATTTTTTGTAACTTTTGAACCCTTAAAGCTAGAAACAAAATTGTTTTTTGTTGAAATCTGCAGATTATGCAGCAGATGATGCTTTATGTATCGAGTGCAAACACCTCCGTAATAATGCGTAAAACACTGAGGCCGAATAATTGCATAATTCCTTGGGCCCTGCATATACCTGGCTGACTAGAAACTGCCTCTACTCAGTCCAATTCTCACCTTTAAAATACAGACTATTCCAGGAAGTGACTCTCTCAGCCTCAGCCCTAAACCTGTCACTAAACCTCTCCTCTTCCCTTTAGCACGCTCAGTTCCCACCATACCGGCCATTTGTTCATGGTTTAAAAAGTCTCCCAAAGCCCAGACATGATACGTAAATATAACTCCCTATAAAATAATCTGTATTAATTTGTAACATGACTTGTATTTATTTGTTTATTTAGCAGTCAGGAATCATTAAGGCAGCTCCAGAGGACGTTTTAAATTGCTTTCTTCTTGCTTTTTGCTGTTTGAAGTGTGTACTGATAAAGGAGAAAAACACCAGTTTTAGTTAGTGATTGTCCAAATTTTTATAATGGTCGCGCTTTTAATATATCGGTCAATGTCAGTAGAAAATCGGCAGGCTAACAACAGAGCACCTCCATATCATGGCAACGATCTTGGTTTATAGGCAGACTGCCCCTTCCTTACTTGCTCGCTTGGCAGTGCACTTCCTAACCTCTGGGCTTTGAAGCGCGAACTAGCACGTGATCGTCATTGTCACGCTCGTCACGGCCACTGCAAGGTCATGACGTCGCCAACATGGCGGGACGCAAAAGGTGTCGCAGGTGGCAGAGCCGGCGTTTGAAGTTCCAGATGGAAAGAATAGGAGAAAGAAAGAAAAGCAAACAGAGGTGGAGATAAAGAGAACGATAGAAAGGGGGTTAACGGCTTCACAGAGGCGATCAAAGCTGCAGACATGAAAGAAAGAAGAAAAGGAACCTTAATCTAAGGTAAATATCTCAGGAAACCACAGAGGGTAGGGGAGCCCAAGGCAGGGGACGCCCAGGTGACGGAAGGTAGGTCGGGCGCGGGGATTGGGGAGGGGGGGGGGGGGCAGAACAGAGCAATACCAGGACTTGTGAGTGGTGTGGGAACATATTCACCCACCTCTTGGCTCAGAACAAAACTACCTGCATTTCATTAGATCTTACAACCTGTTCACTGCTGTAAATACCCATTGTACAATTTATATTTCTGCAATTATTTACCATTTTTAAATTCTTGACCTTATGTAACAATATTTGAACAATTTGAACCCTGTGTAAATATACATGAAACAACCAGGGCTCGAGTCGGGGTACCACGCGGGTGGACGGCGTCCCCCCACTTATTTTACTGGGAACTCGATAACTATGAACTGCAACTGAGTGCAAGCCACCTGTCGTGACGTCAGCGTCCCCCCACTTCTTTTTTTAGGACTTGTGCCCTGGAAACAACACGTCTACTGTAAAGCCCCCTAGCATCTTTGGGTAATGGCCACAATATATAAAAATTCATAGATAAATAAAATAAACCAATAGGTGGACAGCAGGGAGAACCTTTGGATGGGTAAGAGAGGGACAAGTAGCTACTCATAGAGACAGGAGAATTGAGCCAAGGACAGTAATACACCGAAGAATACAGGATTGGCAGCAGGAGCACAATGCCCATTGGGATAAAAGGAATTCAGTTTTCCACCACTGCTGCTGGCCCTGCACACTCTCTACCCCCAACTCCCCCGTAATTGATTCTGCAGCTTGCAGGACACGCACATTTCTTTACCTGATGTGTACTTGACTTCGCTGGAGATGGGGCCTCGATGACAGCCTCTTAGGAAGTACTTCACAGCTGCTCCAGAAGTTGACGTCCCTAAAAAAGCATGGGGACTGTGATTCTAAGTCAGAGGAATTCAAACTTTTTAATGCCGAGACCCCCTTGTAAATTCTTTTTAGGCGTAAGGACCCCCTTTCGACAAAGGTTTCTAGAAACTGGTACTCCTCATCATCAACTTTTGACAACCATACATGCGCCTGTTAGACCTCATCACATCCCTCCATCATTCATCCACCCACACTTTCACACATCCATCCATCCACCCTTTCATCCTTCCATCCATCCATCCATCCACCCTTTCATCCTTCCATCCATACATCCATCCTTTACCCATCCACCCTTCCATCCATCCACCCATCATTCATCCCCCCACCTTTTCACACATCCATCCATGCATCATTCATCCATGCAACCTTTTATCCATCCATACATCCATCCACCCTTTCATCCATACATCCTTCATCCGTCCACCCTTTCATCCTCCCATCCATACATCTATCCTTCACCGATCTATCCTTCATCCATCCACCCTCTCATCCTTCCATCCATACATCCATCATTCATCCATCCACCCTTTCATCCATCCATTCACCCATCATTCATCCACCCACACTTTCACACATCCATCCATCCACCCTTTCATCCTTCCATCCATACATCCATCCTTCATCCATCCACCCTTTCATCCTTCCATCCATACATCCATCCTTTACCCATCTACCCTTCCATCCATCCACCCATCATTCATCCACCCACCTTTTCACACATCCATCCATCATTCATCCATGCAACCTTTTATCCATTCATACATCCATCCACCCTTTCATCCTCCCATCCATACATCCATCCTTCATCCATCCACCCTTTCATCCTCCCACCCATACATCCATCCTTTATCCATCCACCCTTTCATCCTCCCATCCGTACATCAATCCTTCATCCATCCACCCTTTCATCCATACATCCATCCACCCACCCTTTCATCCATCCATCCATCCATCCACCCATCATTCATCCCCCCACCTTTTCACACATCCATCCATGCATCATTCATCCATGCAACCTTTTAGCCATCCATACATCCATCCACCCTTTCATCCATACATCCTTCATCCGTCCACCCTTTCATCCTTCCATCCATACATCTATCCTTCACCAATCTATCCTTAATCCATCCACCCTTTCATCCTTCCTTCCATCCATCATTCATCCATCCACCATTTCATCCATCCATTCACCCATCATTAATCCACCCATCTTTTTACACATCCATCCATCCATCATTCATCCATCCAGCCTTTCATCTATCCATCCTTCATCCGTCCACCCTTTCATTCTTCAATCCATCTATCCTTCACCAATCTATCCTTCATACATCCACCCTTTCATCCATCCATCCTTTATCCATCCACCCTTTCGTTCTTCCATCCATACATCTATCCTTCACCAATCTATCCTTCATCCATCCACCCTTTCATCCTTCCATCCATACATCCATCATTCATTCATCCACCCCTTCATTCATCCATCCACTCATCATTCATCCACCCACCTTTTCACACATCCATCCATCCTTCAGCCTTACATCCATCCATCCACCCATCATTCATCCACCCACCTTTTCTGTGCCTCTCTCATGGGGGGGGGTCAGTACCTCCCTGCGTCGTCTTCCTTCTTCTTTCCCGCTCATGGGAGGGCATTTCTGTGCCTCCCTGCTGGGGGCGGGGGACGTGTCACGGGACCCACAGCTCCAGGCGCGCAACATCCATTGAACTCAAAGGGCTACACTACAGCCTGCTCCCCCAGCCCCCCCCCTCCCCCAGCTCCCCGCAGCCCGTGTATGTGAGCCCGGCTGAAACAGCTTCAGGGACACACACAAAGCCACACCCAAGTTCTTGAAAGGTCTTTAAAAGACATTTTACTTGTTAATGAGGCGTTGATGTTTTTCACACCTCGGTGTGAATTAGGCCACCGCCGTGAGCACCCTCGATCAGCCCAATGCCAGGAACTGCACTCTGCAGAATCTGCGACCCCCTATCCGGGACTCCACGACCCCCCTGGGGGTCGCGCCCCACAGATTGAAGACCGCTGTTCTAAGTGCACTGTGGGCAGTGGAGGTGATTGGGGGATTTGGTCAGGGCCATAGCATGAAAGAACTAAGAATACTGCAACTATTTTGTTGGTTTTTCATCTTTAGGTAAATGCATATAAAATCTAACATACTCACCTTAAATGGCAAGCCCATTAGGTCTCGCCTAACTTTGGCAATGTGTTTTAGCCATGCTGTACACCAGCGTGGCTGCTGTTCAGCATAATAGTTAATGGCTTAGAGGCGAGTGGAGTGGAATGGAGTGCCATAGAGTGGAGTTACATAGAGTGTTGTGTATTGGAGTGGCATAGATTGGAGTCACATAAAGTGGCCTACAATGGAGTGGCAGAGAGTAGCGTTGACTAGCGTAGAGTGCAGCTGCATAGAATTTAGCTGCGTGCAATGCGGCTTCATAGAAGGCAGTGGCGTAGATTAGAGTGTTGCACAGTAGAGTGCAGTGGTGCAGAGTGGAATGTTGCAGAGTAGAGTAGGGCGGTGTAGAGTACAGTGGCATAGAGTGCAGTGGTGCAGAGTAGAGTGGCAAAGAGTGAAGTGTGAAGTAGAGAGGAGTGCTGCAGAGCACAGTTGTGTAGAGTGGAGGCATACAAAGTAACGTGGCATAGAGTGGCGTGACATAGAGTGCATTGGCATAGAATGCAGTAGTGCGGAGTAGAGTGGTGTTGGAGTTGAGCAGTGTTGAAGAGTAGTGTGTCATAGAGTACAATGGTGTAGATTGGCGTAGAGTGCATTGTCTTAGACTGCAGTGGAGTACAGTGGTGAGTAGAGTGGCATAGAGTGCATTGACATAGAGTGCAGTAGCACTGAGTAAGGTGGTGCAGTGTAGAGTGCAGTGTTGTAATGTACAGTGGCGCACAGTAGAAAAGAGTATGGTAGCATAGAGTGGTGTACAGTGGCATAGAGTACATTGGTGTAGAGTGCTGCAAAGTATAGTGGAGTAGAATGCTGTGGCATAAAGTGCAGCAGCATAGAATTCAGCGGTGTACAATCCAACATTGTAGAATGCAGTGGCATATATTAGGGTGGCGCATAGTAGAGTACAGTGGCGTAGAGTCCTGGGGTGTAAAGTGGCAAAGAGTATACTGGCTTAGAGTGCAGTGGTGCATATTAGAGTAGAGTGATGTAGAGTGGCAGAGAGTGCAGTGGCGTAGCGTGGTGCAGAGTGGCATGGTGTATAGTGCAGTGGCATAAACTAGAGTGATGCAGAGTGGAGTAGCATAGAGTGCAGTTTTGCAGAGTAGAGTAGAGTACATTTGCATAGAGTGCAGAGTAGAGTGGCTTAGAGTTCAGTTGCAGAGAGTGCACTGCTGCAGAGAAAGGTATCATTGAGTGCAGTGGTGTAGAGTGGCATATAGTTCAGTGGCATATAGTGCAGTGATGCAGAGTAGAGTGCAGTGCTGTAGAGTGCAGTTGCATAGAGCACAGTGGCATGGAGTGGACTAGAGTGGTGTAGGGTGCAGTGGCACAGAGTAGATTGTTTCAGAGTAGAGTAACGAGGCGTAGAGTGGAGTGGTGCAGGGTAGAGTGCAGTGGCATAGAGTGTAATTGCATAGAGTCAATTGTTGTAGAGTGCAGTGGCACTGAGTACAGTTGTGCATCATAGATTTGAGTGGCACTCAGTGGATTGGTGTAGAGTGTAGGGGGTTATAGTGAAGTGGTACAGAGTAGAGTGCATTGGAGTACAGTTATTGGCATAGAATGCAGTTGCGTAGAGTGCAGTGTCGCAGAGTGGCATAGAGTGGAGATGTGCAGAGCAGAGTGGAGTTGCCTAGACTGTAGTGGTGTTGAGTGTAGTGGTGTAGAGTAGTGTGACATAGAGTGCAATGGCATAGAGTGGAGTGGTGCAGAGTAGAGAGGCGTAGAGTGAAGTGGAGTAGAGTGCAGGGTAGTGGCAAGTACCGTGCAGTGGTGTGGAGTAGTGTAAAGTGGAGTGGTGCAGAGTAGAGTGCAGTGGTGTTGAGTGAGTATGCATGGTGTTGTAGCACTGCAATTACAGACAGCACATTGTCTATTGAAATTACCATTACATTTTCACAGACATACAGTTTTATTAATAAAACGATACAGCCAGCAAATGAAAATGTGTGAAATTGGCATCACCTAGTGTATTGATTTGTTTTTACCATATTAAAGTATGTTTCCAACCCACTTCAGAATTAACAAAACGTGTTTCATTTGTGCTTTCATAATTCTGATATAATCTGAAATGCTTGCACAGTTCATTGTAATGTTATGTGCTAAAAACAAAACTGTTCCTTACCCCCAGTATCCAGCAAGATTGTCACATAAATCCCCCACTTTGAAGTCAGAGAAAGAAAAGTAAACACCAAGCTCCCTTGCAAGACAGTGTCTGACATTTGACCTTTGTTTTTGAATGTGCAGGAAATGTGACAAGATAAGAACAAGTTTTACAGGCCTGTTTACAGAAAGGAGTGCTCATGGAAGAATACAAGGAGAGTTAGTGTGAAAAAGCTTTACTCCTTGGGAGGGAGTACCTCACACTGGACAGCCTAAAACAAATAAAGTCAGCAAATAGAAAGCCAGAAAATGTGAGTTGTAAACCAAAAAGCCAATGGTAAGCAACTGGCAGAATGAATTCCCAGAGAAGCTTTCTGAATGTCCCCAAGATGTCTTTTGCATCGCTGTGCTGTCTGGTAGGCTTCAACCTAAAAAAAATGAAGTTAAAGTAATCTGTGGGAACTGCATTCTTATGAAAATACTGTTCGTTCACGCAATACCTTCTGATGACTGTGTGTGTAGCCCGACAGTCACAGAACTCAATCCTGGTGTGTGCACTGGGGAATAGTGACACATTTATAGCACTACCAGGTCCCAGGCTGCAAATGAAAGCACTGTGAATATGAAAGCCATTATTTAAAAAAAGAATTGAACACAATATAAGATAGGCTGCGGCAAAATGTGCAAAGAGGTCAAGGGTGAAATTACTAAAATGCGACAAAACGCAGTACAGCAACCAGAGGGAGACAGTAAAACAGTGCAATCTACTAAAATATTGTGCAATTCGTTTTTCCGCATGCACTGCTGGACTTACTTCCAGACGCCTACGCACACATCCTTGCACCATAGTGCAAGGATGTGTGTGTTCTATCAAGCCTATGTTTTTGATAGAAAAGGTAGCCTTCCAGTACAAAAACTATGCTTGAATACTTTTCTCACCTTTTATGTATGCTGTATAATGCAGCACACATGCAAGCTTTGGAATATCTGGATAAAATGTATCCTCTGATATACCTTCTTTGGAGAGGTGTAAGGTTTTGGCACAAATCCCTAACTCCAGTTGTTAGAAGTTAGGGATTTGTGTCAGAATCCATGCGTGGTTCCCTGTGAACACTCATGTGCCATCCATGAAATGCCCCCTTTATTCAGAGTAGTGCCTTACTTTGGCCAACTTTCTAACCCAAATCCTGAGTTGCATTGGAAAGTAAATAGTGCATCAACGCTTTGAGCAGGATTTGTGTAATAAAAGTGATGAAACCTTGGCTCAAAGTGGTAGTAAGTCTAGGCCTTAGTGTTTAAGACAAAACTAGTATGTTAAAAAGTGTGTCAAAAAAAAAAAAATTGTTGGGACAGAAAAGTCCCTTGCATGGTATTAGATTAGCACTGCTGCTCTAAGGGCCCCTGCTGCTGTGAAATCTGGATCCCGGGTAATGATCTTTAGTCATGAATGAACACAAATCATGTGTTTGAGCTATGACCTGGGCCTGTCTCGTGGACTGTGGTATGCTTAGACCATGAGAGGTGCCCAAAGCGCTACCCTCAAGTCCTGAAAGGCTACTGCCTTCATCCGGAGTTAAATAGTATGAGCATGGTGGTGGAAGCATTAAGTGTTTTTAGTGATCAGTAGAGTGAACAGGCCTTTTTCTCTTGTGTCACAGGAGTGGTGCCACCTCACCCATTATGCAAAAGTTCCTCTGCTGCGTGCTTAACTCACCCTTTGCCTGCATTGGATTTTTTGCAATGCTGGGATGTATGTGCACCTGTGGGAATATATAGTGCATCAGGAAATGGCTCATATGGTTGTGTGTTCGCGCTAAGATACATGTGTTCCTGTGAGGAGGTGCAGTGCTTCAGGATGTAGGGTGCTCGATTGGATGTGCATGCTGGGATTCATGTGTGCCTGTGAGCAGGTGCAGTGCATCAGGAAGTAGGGTGCGTTGTTGCGTGTGCGTGCTGGGATACATGTGTGTCCTGTGGGAAGGTGCAATGTATCCGGAATTTGCGTGTGTGGTTGCGGGTGTCCGTTGGTACACATGTGTGCTTCTGAGAAGGTACAGTGCATCAGGGAATATGGCGTGCTCGAAGGCTATGTATATCATTTGAAGTGTATTCCATTGTTCTTTGCGTTAGTATATAAAACGCCCCTTTTTGCATTAAAACAATGTATTTGACTTGACAATCATTTTTCGGGTTGCTGGTCTATTTTCAGTTGTGAGCCTGGGCCTGCCTTAAACCTAACCCACCTCCACACGTCCCCCGCCTCCCGAGAAGCCTTGGGTTGCTTGACTTGTACTACCAATGAGAGTCAAGTGCTGCCAGGGTACTTGGCCCAGTTGATTAGAGACCATAGTAGACCGAGTCACAGGACATCAGGAGTATAAGGCTCAGCCACCATTGTTGAGCCCACTAACTCCTGCTTGCCCGTGCCCCTCTGAAACTGGTTCAGACATAAATATTTAGGGAAATTTGTTCGTAGTCCCAAATAGGGATCCTGCTGTGGCGGAGAGCAAAAGAAGCAAGAATACTCCGGGCTGGTTCACCAAAAAATGCAGGGGGAAGAAATCCGTGCTAATAGCTGCTGTCAAAAGCAAATCCCCTGCTAGGATTAGGGTAGCGAGGAAAGATTACAAACAGACTATCAATGAGGCAAAGAAAGAATGGGAAGACCGGTTCTGGTCTGACCTAAAGGTAGCCAGTGCAGGGAGAGATTCCAGAGCGTTCTGGAACCTAGTGAGGACCAGGGATAGGCCAGATAGCATCCCGGGCCAACGCTGGTTTAACCACTTTTCCTCCCTATACACAATCACCATGGGAGATAGTCAGGTGCAGCGTTTGCCTCATATTACCATCCAACCAGGGGAATCAATAGGGCACCCTTTTACACTTAAGGAAGTTGAGAATGTTATAAGATCCCTGGTGCCTTTTAAAGCAGCTGGGCCTGATGGGATCCCGAGCGATTTGCTACGTGCTAACCCGATTAAGTGGGGGCAAATAATAACAGCACTACTTAATGCTGTAAACAATGGTGCGCCAGTCCCTGATTCTTGGAAGGGGGCGGAGGTCGTCCCTATTTTTAAGAAGGGCTGTCAGGACGACCCCGCGAACTATCGCCCGATAAGTCTTATAGACTGTTTGCAGAAGGTCGCAGGGAAAGTGGTTTTGGGGAGGGTGCTTCAGTGGGTGGATGAAAACAACATCATATCCGACTATCAAGCCGGATTTAGATCAGGCACAGGGACCATTGAGCAGGCCTTTAGATTGATGCTTCTTTATTGGAAGGTGGTGGTGCTGGGCAAGGGCAGTCTCTATTTAGCCTTCATAGACTTGAAGACTGCCTTTGACCTAGTACCATGGGAGGGGTTGTGGGGGGTTCTGTCCGAAATGGGGTTGCCTCCGTATATTTTGTCCCTGTTGGTGAGGTTACATTCTGACAATTACGCCCAGGCACGGTGGGTCACCCAGGGGCAAAAATCCGACAGGATCCCAGTGAATAGGGGTGTCCGCCAGGGTTGTGTGCTCGCCCCCACTCTATTCTCTCTTTATGTGAATGGAGTAGTTGACCATCTTTTAAAAATTCCATCTGACGCACCTTCCCTGGCGGGCAAGCGTTTACCAACTCTCCTATACGCTGACGACACCCTCCATATTTCCAAATCCCCTGTGGGCCTGCAGAGTCTCCTGGATAGTTTTTATATTTTTTGTACTCAAAGGGGCTTGATAATTAACACAGGAAAAACTAAGTATCTGGTTCTGAACCCACCCAAACGATTAGGTCGCCCCCCATTATTAAACTCTGTCCCCCTAGAGAGGGTTTCGGAGTTTGATTATTTAGGTATTCGCCTCACTGATTCTATGCAGTGGAACAAGCACATTCAAAAAATGCTTATCAACCACAAGAGAATAGTAGGGTCCCTTATTAAAGAGCAGCGCTCTTCTACAACAAAACCCATCGCCCCGGTTGTTGAAATCTATAAAGCTAGAGGGGTGAGCGGGGCCCTGTATGGGGCAGAACTCTGGGGCACAAGCAATACGGTGTTGTTAGCCAGATCTGAGAGCAAATTCCTGAAGAACCTTATGGCTCTCCCAATGAGTACTCCTTCCTCACCGTTGCTTTTAGATATAGGGTGTCGCTCTATTAAAGATCAGGCCCAATTTCACCCTTTGCTCCCCTGGGCACGGCTGTGGCGTGTCCCTGAATTGGCCTCTTACGCGGAAGGTCTTTTGGAGGTAATGTCAATGCATGGTTGGTCACAAATTAAGTGGTTAAAAGATGTTAAATTCTTACTATGTGAGTAGGGCCTCGGAGACGCTTGGGAATCTAGAACTGCTCCCCCGAAGGCCACTCATAAGAAATTGTATTGGAACTGGATAACCAGTAGTAACAATTCCAACTCGAAGCAAGGCAGAACCACTACTGAGTTTCTGAGGCTTAAGGACGTGCTCTTCTATGAACCATACCTTGACATTATTACCAATCCAACTGACCGGGCGCTGTATTTTAAATTTAGAGTGGGCACCCTTCCAGTAAATGAATTGACTGCGCGCTGGAAGGCATCGTCTCCGACCTCACCCTATTGCCTTGTTTGCCCGTTACGAGTTGAGTCTGTTGCCCATCTGATGTTCGAATGCCCAGCATATGAAGCACCAAGACATTGTTGGTTAAAACCAATTTGCCAAGAATTAGGCAGTCGGCACTACATGGTGGCCCTACGTATTCTGAAGCCGGTTACCCGGACTCTGTTTTTATGTGGTGTTTCTAAATTTTTAAGTTGGGCATGGTCCATCCGAACTAAAAGGCATTTGTTATCTATTTAAATGGCTGTTTTTAAACTGGATTTTAAAGTTTATTGTTACTGAGTATTAATGTTTTAATAGGGTATTGCAAAAAATGTATTTTTAATTGTGTTGTAATTTGCTATAAGATATGTTTTTATATCGAATAAAGCCTTATTCATCATCATTTAGTATACTCAATCAGATTGTACCTACCTAGCGCAAACTTTTAAAATAAGTTTCCATTAGCATTTGGACGCACTCCAGAAATCATCTGATAGCACCCGTACATTACATCACAAAAAGAATAAATGTTTGTCACTATGAAGCTTCAAATGACGTAATCAATTAAAGCTATATACTAGCTCCCAAGTAGCCGGTAGATTTGCTGATGAACTAATTGTACACATTTGCATTTCTTTCGAGTAGAAGGCACCCTGGCGAGAGTCCTTGCTTCTTGTACTTTTTGCCGCTCCCTTGGCTTTACAGAACAGGTAACCCTCCTCCCATCCTTTTCAGCCAGAGACACCTGAAGAATGGCCATATCTGTTTTAGAATGGTTGTTTTTTTTTTAAATAAAAAAAATGCATGGGAACTGTTATTCTAAAATTAAAACAGATTGGGATTATTGTTCCCAAAAGATCCTGCCCACTTCAGCCACCCAACAGCCATTAACAGATACACGAGGCTTTGATTGTGTTTTCATTGCTTCTTGTGCCTCATGGTGTTGAGCTCTCTCTGCTTAATTAGTCCACTTGGAAGGTGCCTCTAAAAAGCCTGGGTCCAATTGGGAACTATGTGGAGCGGAATTCCCGGATTTACTGGGTTTGGGAGCAATAAGCTAGATTTTACTGGCCAGAAAATATAGCAAGTAAAATCAGTGTGGGAAAAGGCTGCATTTTTGCCCGGGCACCTTTCATGAGCCCCAGCTAAATCTCAAACAAGGCACTGCTAGCTAACATTCTTCACTCCTTCCAACACCCTACACTCTTTTACTGCAGCCTCCTGAACACTTTTATCACCTGCTCGGACTCCAAGGAAGAAGGAATACCATGTGGAATACCTCCTGGTAAATCCGGGTCCTCACAGTAATTCCCTATTCCATAGGGATTAACTCATAATTGCATGATACTGGTGGGTTGTTACTACAAGGTACTGGTACCTACCTCTGCCACTTAAAGCAATCACCTCTGTGGTCAGTTTCTCAGAGGGCTTTGTAGAACAGATGTAGAATTTGCTCTAATTTATGCCTAGTGTGTTTTTCTCCGGGATGGTGTCTATGCAGAAGCAATACACCAGAACTCCTCTTGTGTAGGCTTAGCATCACTGTGTCATGCCTCTTCAGAGGTGTAGTTTGGCAGCAAAATGCTTATGAAACCTTATTGTGCTGCTAACTAAGCATGCATCTGTCAAAACAGCATAACTCGGATACTGGGTGTATTAAGTTACCAATGCAAAAGTATTGCGCAATATAATTTGTGCTCTATGCCTTCCAGTGTTACAATGACAAACGGGTAACCATGTTATCTGCCTGGTGTCTCTCTTTTGTCCTATTCAAGGTTGTCCCTTTCTCTTCCCAGGCCAACTGTTATAAGTAGTACACACTTTTGGGATCAATCATTACAGAGAATATGGTCATTCCCATCAAAAAACTTTGGAGAAATTTGAAACAAATGTTGCATTTTATAATGCACATTGAGCCTGCAGGGTTTAAAAGTAATATTTATATTTTAGTTGTTTTGCCGCTTTATGTGCAGGAGCCTCACAACAGAATTGATAGCATGGTGGTTGCTATAACATAAGCTATTAAGAGGCACAATTTCTGTTTCTGTTGGAGTGACCTCTTTGCAGGACATTCTATGTGTTCTTTAGCTTGAAGGAATACATGTATCCTTTGAATGCTAGATCACAACTTGTTGCAATGTTGTTTAAGGCAGTTACCTTTTTCGCTAGTTCTTTAGGCCCGTTGGCTTCCTGCATGGAGGAACCTCAGTGACCGCATATGAAAACTGCTCAATGTTGGGTGCTAATGACAACTATTTTATTTTGATTTTAGATAGCACAGTTTCCTGACCAGTAATTAGCAGGTGGTAATATCACTACCTGATTGGCACTCACTTCTTCAATCTGAGGAGGAATAAAAGTTGCATTATAAATCAGTTACTCATCCCTAAATCACACGTGCTAACCCTCTAATCTCAATGCTCTGAAGCCGCTAAATGTGTGCAGCCTCAAACAAACATATGTTGCAACGTCCCGATGAGAAGACTGAAAGCATACCTTTGCTCAACAATCAGACAGGAGCATCTTTCTGAAGATGGATTAAAACATATTTAATGAGCTCGCTGTCATTTCACAGACGGAACTGGCAAAAGGGGGTTTGTCTTGAAATAGTTTTTTGAAAACTGGTTCTAAAGTGCTTTTATTGAAATCTGTAGAAACTGCTTTTTAGTTGTCAAATCCCTCATTCCCCTTTTTCAACCCGTCAGTAGCCTATAAACATTGTCAAATCCACTAAAACACATTTGTTTTAATCGTTTTATGTTTGATCAGTGTATTTAAAATTCATCCTTTATCACTGTATTATTTTATAATGGCTCTTAGGTTAGCTCCGCCCCATTGTTTGAATGGTTGGCCCCACCTCCATTGGTTGACTTGTTAGCCCGACCCCCAAAGTTTGGGTCTAGTTGCACCCCTGGTTGGTAGAGTCTAGGGTGAGACTGTATCAGCAGAGAGCCTTTGGAATAAACATGTAGAGCCAAGGGTAGGGACAGATAGGCTCAGGCGAGTGGAGAGTGAGACAGGGAATGGAGTAAAGGCCTGTGTCTCCCAAGGGGATGCCACAAAAGGTGAAGAAGGAGCGAGCCCTGCCAAAGAGGGTGGGGTGAATGAACTGCATAGGCATTCCAAAAGTGGTGGGTGGGTTAACCCAAAGGATAAAGTGCAAGCAAAGTCCAGGGAATGAAGGGCAGTGAGAGGCCAGGGACTGGATTAGTGGGAGAGACATTGGAATATAGTGAAGAGGCCGCTCACGAATTACAAGGTGTGGAGAGCCTACGGTAGGGAAAAGCAAAGGTAACGGTTAGGGGTACGAGGTGACCGGGAAAAGGATGGTGTGGCTAACCCAGGAAAAAACTGCCTAGAGATCAACTGTCAGTTAGCTACCAGATTTTGTACAAAGATTACGTTTCCTGATCACCCCCATTGCCCAGGATGCTGCATGCTTTTGCTTGCACGGGTTAACTTGCTTCCTTAGTTTCTTTGGCTTTCTGGTGTTATCTGCGGTCCACCGGGCAAGGTTACTTCAGAGGAGATGGGCTGAAGTTTGATTTCTACACATCAAACACCGGCAAAGACAATAGGTCTACCCTTTGGCATTTCTACAACAATTTTCTTACAAACATATACGATATTGAAAAAATGCCACAAAAGAAATCCATGTGAAAGTAAAGGAGTTGCCCAGCTGTGCAGGCACACCGGATTTGGACTCAGGTGCACTCCTTTTCAGACGGCTGTGCATGTATGAAATGGTGCACATGTATAATCAGGCAACATACTGTCACTGTCAAGAAAGCCAGGAAATAAAATGGGCTGACCCATTGCCCCATGCTGTGTGCTGCGGTGGGTGGAAGTAAAATGTGACTGACACTTGAACAGGCCAATGGATGAAGAGGCAGGATCGAATGCCCTTGTCCATATGTATACGTTTTCATTATGATTTTGTTTAAAAAACATGGGGCTGGTGAGTCTGTCTATTCTTTAGACAGGCCCTAAAACACATTCTTAGCCTCAACAGAAGCCAAAGTCCAGTGAGAGGTATTTGTTTTGAAAAGAAGAAGATACTCGGTTAAGAAAGATAGAAAAGCTAACTGAAAAACTTTAAAAAACATAAGTGCCTAGCATTTATGGTTCATGAGATATTACCCCAAATAAACTTTACATAGCATAGTGAAACATTTGCAAAGCTAATAGGTCTAGCCTTTGCAAGCTGGTCTGATTGTTAATTTTTTTAAACACTTTTTTATTGAAAGTGTATGGCCCTCCCCAAAAAAAGACTCCTAAACACGATAGCCAGATCGCTTTTTAGTGCTAGCACGTATTGCAAAAATAAAGGCAGAATACCACCTAAACATGTTATCCAAATGCTTTGAATACAAACGAAATACCATCAAAACTGTATACTCTACATGGCCATTAATATATGTTACTTGTTTATCACAAAATTCACATGAATCAAGTGTGTTTGAGATTTAATCTTATCTTTATTTTATGCAATTATTTTTATAAAAAGTTTTTTATTCATTCTTGGCCTTTTCTTCTGAATAAATGTGACATTTAACACTATAAACAACATTTAATTCAATTAACAAAAATGTACTACATTAACGCAATTACTGTAAACAAAAACAAAACAATAAAGAACATTTTGGAAAACTATTTGTTAAACAAAATCCAGAATCCCATGAACAAGGTTGGAGTGTACAGTGTCCAGGTTATTTTCACCTCACAACACCTAATGCATTCCCCTTCTGGGGATGAAGACATGTCTTTATGAGTCCCTCTCTCTTTCTGCCTGACCTATCATTTCTTTTTGGGGTCACTCTTGGCCCTATTCAATGACCACAAATGGTGTACGTTTTGGGGAAGAAGTCACAAAATGTCTGATGTGCCTGCAGTGCCCTGGGTCCAGAGACTTCCAGCTCTTGAAGAAACTCTAAAGGACCATCCTCATATAAAGAAACCTGATCCGTCACTCTGGGCGCCCATTCAAGTCACCCGTATGACAGGATCAACGTGGATCCACTCTGTGAAGTCTTCATGTAATGGCAAAAAGCAACGGGGACAGAGGACACCCCTGTGAGGAGACCACTGTCCAGTGGTCCCCTTCTCGATCCGGAAAGTCACAGAGATAACAATTCAAACTCTACCAACCAGGTGTGTAGATAGAAGACTAACATAGCCCATGACCGAAGCCCGAACTTGAGGTTCTCCTTGAGCTCGAAAAGTCTGATTCTAGTGAGTTAAATACCTTCTCAAAATCGATGAACACAGAGCTGAAGGGGCCTGCAGGTGATTAAACAGTGCCAGAACATTATGTAAGTGTCAAATGTTGTGGCATATAGAGCAACCTGCCATTAAGCTGCAAGTTGCTAGTACCTTGGTGATAATCTTAGCCTTTGTCTTAATTGGACAGTTTGAGGAACTCAGCGTTGGTGGGTGACTGGATTTATGTTTATTGACAATGTCATGTGTGCGTAAGTCAGGAGGGAGGGCACCTGCACACCCATTCTCCGTCAGTTTCACCATAATTGGTGGTATTTTGAGTGATGTAAGGTGCTTAGAAACCTCTGCTGGGAAGCCAGTGTGTCCAGGTGTTTTACCACTCAGACCAACACCCCTCCTTGTGAAGTGGTCAACTCTTTTTCGCTGATCTGCACTTTGAAGTAATGCCTTTTGGACGTGGATAGTGGCCTCACCGGTAGATCCCGCAAATGCCCTTGCAACTCGGACAAATCAGGTGTTGCACCTTTGGAAGATAACTGCTGATAGTTTTGCGTGAAGGACTGAACAACATAGCAATGGTCAGTCACTATCTAACTGTGTGGTTACTGAATGCCACAGATGTGTCAGGGACATCTCTGCTTTGGCACAAGAAATAAAGGATTTTTCATCTGACTTTGGGATGCCAGACTGCCTTAGCATCATGTACTAGAATTTGTGTTAATCAAGTTTTAGGGTGCTCAATATTATACAGCAGAGGTACCCAAACTTTTTAGAACCATGACCCACTTTTTAGAACAACAAAAGTTAGCGACCCATCTACCTTTAATGGACATGAAGCGAGGTGATTGTTTTATGTAACTAAAGCATTGTGTGGTAGCGCATTGTCATTTACAGACAGCACATTTTCCATTTAAATGGCCACTAAATTTGCACAGACATACAGTTTTACTCATAAAAATATATAGCACACACATGATAATGTGCAGAAATCAGGTTTCTGTGAATGTTTATCATTTCTGTATCACCAAGAAAGCATCTTGATTTGTTTTTATCTAAAATCTCTGTTTCCAGCACACTTCAGAGTTCCAAAAAGTGTTTAATATTTGCTTTCCTAACTGCTGGATGCACAAGGTTCTTTTACAGGTATTTACATTTTATTATGTATTGAGAAACACAATATCCTACATTGTCTCATAATTCATTTTAAAAACGACATGCACTTTGCAGTCAGTGAAAGAAAATCCTCATGTTAAAAGAATAAAGCAGCTTTACATTAAACGTTTGTCTTTGAATGGCCAACAAGTGTGACAAGTCAAACACAGAATTTAAATTCACTTTTATTTATTGGTATGACTTTCATGACCCACCAAAAATCAGCTCGTGACTCCACAGTTTGGGAACACTCTTATATAGTATTCAGCGTTGGCAATGTACCGACGTTCTAGCTGCAACAAGGCTGCCTCCAGTGTTGACACCTTTTCTCTCTGCCGGCGGTGTACGCCAGTGATGTGTCGGATTATTCAACCTCCAGGGAAGGTTTTAGAGGCTTCCCACAGTGTAACCTGAGTGCCCACAGAGCCCTTATTGAGCACAAAATAGTTACACAACTCATCATTAATCTAGTCCCAGAAACAGGGATCAGTAATCCAACAAGCATTAAGCTTCTCCCCCACCACCCCTCCCTCTGGCAACACACAAGTCACCAAGTACTAGCTCCTTAGGCGGATGATCGAAGAGTTCATTGTGAAGATGTGTACCCATTTGACATCCAATGGATCCTCCACAGGGAATAGTTCCAAACTCGAAAATGTCTTGTGCGCCCCACATCCCAGTTGGTTGGGTGCAGGCTTCGCATAGTGCCATACCTGTCAGGAACTTGGCCAATTCTGTTGGACATGTGGGGGTGCACGCCGATCTGTGGATTGAGCAGGCCAATGAAGTTGCATCTTATTGGTTGGAGATGAGTGATGAGATGGCCCAGTCTTTAAAGGTTTTTTTACATTTTATTTTATTTTATTTTAACTATGACTTGTCTTAAACTGAAATTCTTTTGCAACACATATTTAACAGTTCTCTGATGTATATTATTTTTTGCAGCACAGATTCTACTTTTATTCATCATGTCTGAAAACGTCCTATATCTCTCATATGAAAGTTCAAACCTCCGTCCACACCATCCTCTCTGTATCAGCATTAACTACTGGAGAAAAGCTATTACTGGTACGTAATTAATGGTGAGTCTTGCCTAACCTTAGCTACAACAGGTATGTAGGATCCTTAACTTGTAGGGAGTATTGGAAACTTCATCTGTGATACTATCCAGTGCTAACGACAGATCCCTGGTCCTGGGAAAAAGGCAAATATTCGTTCTCTCAGGTGGCGCTCCTCCTAGAAATGGCATTGTATGTCGAGCAGGAGTGTACATGGAGGGACCAGCTGACCAGACCTCATTAAGAAGTTCTAAAATAAAGAACACCCTTTTTCCTTTTATGCGACTCGGGCAGTGGATTAGTCACCATATTTAATTTCTAAACTTTTCATTATGGATTTAACTTTGCAGAGTACATTATGAATCTCAGGAGGTAAATAATTCACCTCCATCTTGTAACCCAGGTAAGATTCTCTATGAGGTACCCCTATGGTATACTAGTGCTGACCTTCTTCAGGCTGCCACTCTCCACGGGTCAGTCATGCTTCTGCCTCCACGCAATCATGCACTCATTACTTCCTTTCATTGGCGCCCATCCATTATCAGCATACATGTTCTCCATGCCTGTGTACTAGGACACTGTTCCAGAGATGATTCCCTTTTATTGAAGTTCTCTTACAGCCACCACTATCTCCCAATACCAAGAGAGTACCCTGCCGGTAACTTTCTCTTTGATGTTATGCGGGTGCCACGGCTCACACTTCCCTTAACGATGGTCTATTATCTTCTTACTTGTGGCTTTGTATGGGAGAGTGTATAAACTGCCTTTGTTAATTATCCGACTTTCTTGTGCTAACTTCCTGTCCCCCTGAAACGTACTCCAGAAGCAGGACTCCCATCAGCACCACTGTGGAAGGCATCTTTCTAGCAGAAGCGCTCTTGGGAGTTGACGTGGGTGGCAGTTGACGTTTGTCCACAAAGGCACCAGGTGTTGTGGAATTTTGGAAGTCCTGGAGGGCAGAATAGTCAGGTAGATGCAGCAGGCATGGTCTCAGAATAGAATAATTCAGCTGCTCGGGCAAAAAGCATTCACATGGTCCAGTCTGATATCTACAATACATCTGTTGGAGCTTTATATCCAGTCTATCACCCAAGGTAAATTAAACGTACTGATCCCAAACCAGTGTAATTTATAATCAAGATCAGAATTGCCACACACTCCAATGGACCAAATCTTTAGTCAGATTTCCATATCTGGAGGAAAGTAAAGCAGGTAGGAAAAGGTGAGCCATGAGGTGTTTTACAGAATGGCCATATTTAACCTGTTACCTGTGTAAAAAGCTCTCTGGTCTGATATACGATACCACGGAGAAGATGCACGTGAACTGTGGATGGAAAAAGTGACAGGGCGCAACAATGGCTTCTGTAGGCTTCTGCAAGGGTAAACCACCGAGCCAAACCCACACACAAAGGAAGGTCCTTCTTTCATTCCACATTTTCCCAGTAGCAATTGGCCACAGTTTTCCCTTGCAGTGGGAAGGTTGACCTTGTTTATCAATTAATTATGGTTTGCGTTTACATGGGCTGCAAACAAATGAAATGCCCCTAGATAAAGGGGCACAGATGGTCCCCCGATATTATACATAATAATATGTAGCTACCCCCATGCAAAGTTATAGTTATAGGTAGAGAGCTTGAAAAGACTACTTTCCAATGTATATCTCTCTAGATCTAAGGCCTCCAGAGGTTAAATGAATCTTTTGAAGCTGTACATATTGTATATTTCTGGTTATTTGTACAGCATGTACACTGTCCATTAGTCCACTTCACGTAAATGTGGAAGAAGAGAAGAGTGGAAACATGAGAGACAAAGTAAATACAGGAAAGAGACAAGGTTGGTATTGTAAGAGGGAAGAAATGTGCTTAACAGTATTTAATGTTTTTGCTTCTACAGTGCTTATGCATTCTGGAAAATGATGAGCAACAAACAGAAGAGGGAGGATTGGGGCATGCAGCGAAGGAGGCGACAGGAAAGAGGAAAGAAAGGAAGAATACATGAGTCGGAAGCAGGGAAAGCATAGGATAGAGTAGGAAGGAAGCATGATGTTATTTCCTTCTTTATTTATTTAAGTGTTGGGTATGGCTTCTTCAGGTTGTCATCAACACACTCTTATCCGCAAGGTGGACAGTATTGTGATGGAAGATTGCTACCACGTGTGTCATCAGGCGGTCCTGTTAAACTACCCAGTGGATTAACAGAACTGCATGTGGAGAGGACATTTTTCTCAATAGATGTGGTGGTCAATTCTGGTCTTATCAGCTGGGGACAGGACATGGGAGTGGCGTTCATGCGTCACTTCACATTCTCTCAAAAATTGAGAGCTCCTAAAACATACTAATATTCAATGTTAAGCACCTTAAAACTGAATTATCTTTCGATTCTTTCCCTAATAGTGGGACCTGGGTTTTATCAGTGCACAGTTGAACCTTTGAACTTCAGCCCCAGAGGGCATGGTGGAATAGGCCCAGGTACACCCAGTGCACTCTTGCAATCTCCTCACAGCTAATTACACCCATCAGGGTCCTTGGTGTAAAATAGAGTCTGGCATTAGGCATATGCTGCAGTTTTTTACTTGTGTTCCCACCTAATATATCATATTCCCATTTCACATCCAAGAGTTGATCATCTCTTGGATGGATTGAGTGGATTTATCAGTCCACATCTGTCTTCTATCTCCTTTCCATTTGAATTATCTCTGGAACATAACGCAGAGGCGTTAGGCAGAGATTATATTGGATCAGCTCAGCCCTATGATGACAGTATCATACACACATACAGCACAAGTGCCCCGGGCCTAATTTTGCCCTAGGAATCCAGTAAAGTTTATTCCCTATGAGCGACGCTCTACCTTTATGCTGCCAATGCTCGGGAACTCCTTGGGAATTCAGAGTTCCTCCAGGCTCATTTATCTCTCCAATCTTGTTCACCCTCTCTCTAACACCATTATCAGAGTTTATCAGTTCCTTCAGCCTACCCAGCTACATCTACGCCAGTGGGCCTTAGATTATCCTAATGGTAGCAAACCCAAAAGAATTTTAGTCATCCGGAATGGCTCACTGCCTCCGTTCACTTGTGGGCTACTTCAAACCCAACTGTTCCAAACCAGAGTCCTTAACCTGTGCCTATTAAAGAAGCCAAAATCCTACAAGCAATTAGCCCAAGTGTCTAGAGTCCTGCCGCCTACATCATATAAAATATTAAAGTTTGGAGTGATTGCAGACTCCAAACTCTGTTTGATCCCCAAGTGAATCAAATCACATAAGTACTTTCTACACAATGGGAACACTCAAGACACATCTTTCCTCAAACAGGATATCCCCAGAAACAAAATCCCACTTTGACTCTTTGTATTTAACGCTCAGACTATGCAATTGGTCTTGTTCTAGGGGAGTATTTTTCCATATTTCATTAGCTGCAAAAGATCCAGAACACATCAGCAAGGCAAGTACTGAAATCCATCACATCTGTGCTCCAGGCGCTTCACTGGTTTACTATTAACAGACACTGCCTCGGCTTTGAGGCAATCTGCATCCTGTAGGAGGCACTGCAGACTACCACTGTGCATGTCCATACCATCCTACAAAAAGAAGAGCATTGGTGGCATCTTGTTAATTGTACATACAGGAACTCTGTGGCACCCACCTCCAGCAAAGAGCAGAAACATTGAAGTCCATCTAAAATTCAGAAAGAAATTAAAAACATGTCTCTTTCCTAAATAAGGAAGCCCTGGGGTGGACGTTAAGATCACTTTTCTAGCAACAAGTAACCAGTGCTTGAAATCTGTACATCTCCTATGTTACATGTTGTGCACTCAACATGCCAGATAGTAACCTGCACCTGGACTGAAGGGGAGTGAATAGAGGGAATAATTGTATGTACCAGGCCAGTGGTCAACTCACCACCCTCCTGTCCTACCTTTCAAACTGTCACCGACCACATTCACCACATTTTAGACAGGACACGAAGAATGTTATCTTTATCAACTCCGCGTAACCAAAGTGCACTGTGGGCCACTACCTTGTCGTCCTGGATGGACCAAATGTGGAACTTGTCCTATGGCCAAAAACCAAACAATTACTTACCATTGTCCAGCTCCTTTTGCGCTACCAGGTGGCTTCATCGGGTACATATCCCAATGGACCTGAATGGACTGTGGGTAGTCCTTAACTGGTATCTTCCTTTCTCCTAGGTGGAACCATAGAGTATGTATGACGAAGTGCTAAGCAGATGACGCTGTGCACTCTCCCACTCTTCATTCTGAGCTTGCTATTAGGAAGCACACATCTTCATTACACGTAACTGGTATAACAACAGGTAATTTATCTTGTGCACTGGATTGGGCACTTTAAAACACCAATGTCACTGCATCTAACCAAGGTTTGAGAAGGCTGCACGTCAGTATATCATGGGTTGACATTACCAGGCGAAATAGGTCTTTTTCTGACACCCTAGTGGGATAGGCAGTGAAGCATATGTTACTGTTCAAGTTGAACATTCGACCTGTAACTAACTAAACATGTTTGTTTTGTTTGTCACGTTTGGCAAGACTTGTAGTTTAACTAAAGACCTTGGCTGTCTGTAACCTGTACATTCCAGAGAGCTATTCTATATCCATCCTGGGTAGACTTAAATGATATTTCACTGTGCCTACTCCTCTCCTGTGTACACCCTATAGTTGCATGTATGAATAGTTCCACTATGTAATTCCTCCAGTATCCAGAGCAAGCTGTGGGTTGTTCTTGTATCTACTAATGCATGCCCTTGAGCCCAGCTCTTCCTGCCTAGGAGCGGACCCTCTTCCGCTAACCAAGCGCATGCCTGAGTATGACTACACAACCGTTCATGAGTAATATTAAGGAACCCTTACTGTGGCTGCGTCCTTGTTTTCCCCCACGGAGGGCCACACCTTGTTGTGACAGAATGGACTCTTGATCATGAATCACGGTTGGCGTTGTAGCTTCCATGCCTGTGCCTCACACTGCTTCACACTGCTCCTGTTCTTGTGCGCTGCACAGACCGATAACACCAATGCCTCAATCCAGGCCAAACCGAGGATGTCTGAAATCTTCCACAACGATTGACTGTATCCCTCAACTTCAGGCTTATGTCTTGTCCTATGAGATTAGGTAGACTTTCCACCATGATTTTCTATACACAGCGCACACCACGGAGATCTCTGTTTATCCACTGTGACTCCATAGAGACCCACATAGTCTGGCGGAATAAGGGAAAATCAACAATAAATGAATGTAAAACAGCATGCACTGTTTCTCCCACACTCGTTCCTCCCATTACACGCCTTAAGGCATGATAAGTGTACCACTCTGGTCTCACGCACAGCACCAGAACACTCCCACATAGGCCTCACTGCAGTTTCAACTCCTACAACCAAGCACCCCTCAGTGTAGCATGCTCCCTGGTCAACAACGCGCTTTAGTGCCTCGTCTGGGGTATGAAGACCTATGTAAACACAACTCTTGTATTAGGCAGTTGTGGAACAAGGGTGCCCTGGGCCCTAATGTATGCAAGGTAAATGGAACTCTACATCCCGGTTGGGTATTAAAAGACTGCCATTATTGGGCTGCATTGGGCCCCTCGCGTCCCTTGACTCCGGTCCCGCTGCACCTGCTGCACCCTTGATATCTATGCCCCCGGTCCCAGGACTTTCCATCCCCTCCTAATAACAAGGTGTGGCGGGGAAGGTCGGAACAGCTTGTACTGCAGGTGACACAGAAGTCCCCACGACTCCTGACTCAGTCTGAGAACAAGGAACAGGTAACACAGCATTTCCCTCTCACTCCCTGCTCATATTGCTTTCGGTTTCTCGTTCACACACCGTTTTTTCCACTTTATCACACTTTTATCTCTCATGTTCTCTTCATGTATCTAATGTACAGGGCTGGCAGCTTTTCCATCTGTATTGATCTATATTTAACCAGCAGTATTTTCCCCTATTTATTTTATTTGCTGTGAAAACGTGAAGTTACAGCTAGTAGAAATATGCACGTAACCGATTAATATGTGTCCTGCCATGCACTCCCTTTACGGGCTTCCAGTTAGGGAGCGCTTTCTGTGCCAGGAGCAGTACGAAGTACAAAGGACTTTGTACAGAGATGCCCTCCCAGTTTTCAGAAAATCGGATAAAATAACACATTCCTTCCAGGACCTTACACTCATTTTACGCCAGAGCTTCTCAGTTTGTGCCTCTCGTGTGTGAAACTCCCTACCAGACCACTTTTGAGCCTACCTGCTGCACCAGGTGCAGACTTCAGGTGAACATATGCTTATTCTATAAAACAGATTAACCTAATTTGAGCTCACCGTTGGGCCTGGTTAATGCTAAGAGGTCTTTGGGTGGACAAGCGCTCTACAAATAAATCCTGTTACTTACGGATCCCTGTAGAGTTCCAAAGTCTCAAGCCAATGGCTGTGAGAGTCTGGTGGAAGAAAGCCAATGGTTGAAAGCCCACTAAAAATATCTATCTATCTATCTATCTATCTATCTATCTATATATCTATATATATATATATATATATATATATATATATATATATATATATATATATACCTATATAAAAATCGATAGCTAGCTATATATAGAAAGATATGTATATATATATATACATCCGAACAAAATCCCAACCACTTCCAGAGAGCCCCTGGCGAGGAAGGAGACTCAGGCCTCTGCAGCAAAGTTTTCAGGCAAAAAATACTTTATTGATCACCCCTCACGACGACGCGTTTCGGGCTATGCAGCCCTTGATCACATTCAGCTTAAACTGCGTCATTTAGTTCTTTTATATACATGTGGTAAAAGTGCACACCTAGGTTGCATTTAGAATCGTAGTCACAAGGTCAAACGACAGTGTAAAAAGACTTACAACATGGTGTCCAAAGTATTTCTTCTATACCTGACACAAATACATGCTTAAACGCTATTTACATTTTTTAAATTTCAAATGCTTGTGTATTTTGCCACATACAAACATTAAATAGTGCGTGAATGCACAAAAATTCCTATCTGGATTCCATATTGTATCACGTTGAGTTTTAACATTAGACTTCTGCGCTGCCCCTGTATATATATATACATATCTATATATATATATATATATATATATATATATATATATATATATATATATATATATATATATATATATATATATATATATATATAACATAACGTTACTTTAACACTTTAACCTTTGTTTTTTCAGTGAATATATATATATATATATATATATATATATATATATATATATATATATATATATATATATATATATATATATATATATATATATATATATATATATATATATATCCACTTGAAGTTGCTCCTCCTGGATTCCTGTTGACCCATGGGGAGTGGCACACGCCGGCGGAACACTCCGGCTTCTTCAATCAATAATAACAATCCAAAATGTAATGCGCTCTCAGAGATAACAAACACGGTACCAGTAAAGTGTTTGTCTAGGAGTTTATTCATGACGCGGTTCACTTCAACAAGAAGCTTGGTCACGTAAATGAGATACACTAATGGGGTAACTAAATTAGTCAGAGTCACAGTAAAGAAAATAGAAAACAGACTGTTCTGTCCTTGTTGCATCGGGTTGAAAACATATTCGTATAATAGTATAATGCAGTTTATACACAGAGCAAAAAATACACAATAAATTAAGTCTGTGGAAAATCAAATATTTGACAATGCCTCTTGTGCCAGATATTAAGGAGGTAACTTCAAATCTCAGTCACCACACAAGAGGCATTGTCGTGAATAAACTCCTAGACAAACACTTTACTGGTGCCGTGTTTGTTATCTCTGAGAGCGCACTACATTTTGGATTGTTATTATTGAGATATATATATATATATATATATATATATATATATATATACATATATATATATAACATTTTATCAAGATCACCATGTGCGATCGAAGCGCATCTGGGACGGACACTTATCTGTTTAACTTTGTGGTGAAATAAACAATGAAAGAACTGTGAGACCTTTTCTTGGACTCTGGGGAGATTTCATTGCGGTCCGTACCTGTTTCGAATCCCCCCCCTCAGCGTAGAAGGTGGGACAAGACTGTGGATTTTCATATATTATATATATATTCACAGAAAAAACCATAGGTTATAGACCATATATAGTTAGGAATTAGCATTTACAAAACCTTGAAAATTCACTGAAAAAACCATAGGTTATAGACCATATATAGTTAGGAATTAGCATTTAGAAAACCTTATTTTACTCACACAAAACCATTGAAATTCCATATATAGTTAGTTGCACTAACTATATATCGCGCACCCGCAATCCACTGCTGATGATGTCACATATTACATCATTCATGACATGGTCAGTGACATCACTGATGACATCACTGATACATCTGAAATGACATCACTGATGACATCACTGATGACATCTCATTTGACATCATTCTTGTGCTAATACGATAAACCTCTTCAGACTCTAATATAACCTTAGATACACTCAGTGTATACAGACACTCACACACTGTCACTCATCCATGGAGTTACTCACACACCTAGTCAGTCATGCAAAGAAACAATCTCACCTCCATTTCCTCAACTATACAGTTATACACACCTTACTTATTCAAACATATACTAACACATATTTACTCTCTTATACAATCCCTGATACAAGTTCACAATGATCCATACAGCCACTCACACATTCAGTGGCTCTCATGCTCAGTTATTTATATATGCCAACTCTCACATGTACTGTGTTTTACATATGTACTTACTATGACATGTAGCATTGAGATATCCATTCACTCATCAATACACTCATGCACACAGTCAACCGCCCATGTAGCTTTTTCCACATGCACTCTTGAACTCATACACCTAGTGAATCAACTGCTCACACATCTATGCACAGAGTCACACACCTCCCAGCCACCCCCACACAAACTCAATCTCCCATAGAAATACTTGGGCAACCAATTAATAACACATATAGCCTCTCGTATAGCTAATGATCAACACATGCAGCAGTTTACATCACAACAGACATAATGATGCACAAATTAAGACAGTTTAGTCACTAACCCATGCATTCAGTGAGACACATTTAATCACTCACTCATACAGTCAGTCACGCACCTACTAAATCCTTCATCCAGACACTTATACATCCACTCATTCTTCAATATCTAAGACATATTTTAACTTTACAGAAACATACAGTCACTGGATGTTGTCATCAGTGATGTCATTTGAGATGTCATCAGTGATGTCATCAGTGATGTCACTGACCATGTCATGAATGATGTAATATGTGACATCATCAGCAGTGGATTGCGGGTGCGCGATATATAGTTAGTGCAACTAACTATATATGGAATTTCAATGGTTTTGTGTGAGTAAAATAAGGTTTTCTAAATGCTAATTCCTAACTATATATGGTCTATAACCTATGGTTTTTTCAGTGAATTTTCAAGGTTTTGTAAATGCTAATTCCTAACTATATATGGTCTATAACCTATGGTTTTTTCTGTGAATTTCATTGGTTTTTTAACAGCTAATATCTGTAGCTGTAAAATGTATTCTTCTTTAAATCCAAAAATATATTTTATATGTTTATGAATAATTTTTTTTTTTAATATTTTTTTTTCTTCGTTCCCGCTTCGCGAATCGGGAAGCTTCCCGTTAGCTGACCTTGATGCCGCGAAATAGACCGCGAGCCGGTAAACGTTTCTTTACCGCAAGTGCCGCGTTAGAAAACAACATCGTGACGCCTCCCGTCCGCATGACGTTTCACGTTGTCGCGTGATACGTCATATGACGTGCTACGTTAGCGAACTGGTACGCAAAGCGAGTGCCAAAGCGCAGGTTTCTGGAAGCAAACCGGGAGGCCCTGCAAAGCGCTTAACGTAAACACAGCAAGTCATGTGACTTGGTAATAACACTTTTCATTGGTTCATTTCACTTTTGGTTTCCTAATGATGTAAGACTAGGTCATATAATCTAAAATGAACACTTTTGATTGGTTGAGAACTCTTGTTTTTCCCAAATGATGAAAATCCCTCCTTCTTTCCTCACTCTGACTTTCATCATTGTGAGAGAAAGACCCTTTGTGATCACTGAGCAATGGCTTCTTTAGTAGCTTCAGCTGGTGCTTCCCCACCACCTCCACCACATCCAAGGAAGAGTGGACCACCTGCTCAAGTTGTAATTCAACAAGAAGAAGAAGAAGAGGAACAGGAGGACGAGCACGAAGAGAGGCAGTTTTTGCCTGAGCAGCCCAAGACGTCTCACCGGAAAGAAAACTTCATTTGGCAATTTTTTAAAATTCCCAAAGGTCAGAAAAAAGTAAATGCAAGATACGTAACTTGCCTTATATGTCAAGATAGACTGTCCAGAGGGACCGACAAAAAATACAGTTTCGGAAACTACACAATGCATCGCCATATGACTAGGTGGCATCCTAACAACTACAGTGCTGCACAGTTTCGGAACGACCTAGATAATCTCCCTATTATGGCCAGAAGATCTGTTGTACCGGAAGTAACGGGACCAGAGGGCAGGGAGATGGTGCCAAATATACAAATGAGATTTGGTGAAGTAAAACACACCTGCGTATTTTGCGATGGATTCATTTCCTACGGAGAAAGAAGCATCACTCTGATCAACAGAGCTATTGACTATCATATGCAAGTTTGTCCGAAACGCCCAAAATAATAAATACTTCTTTTTTTTGTTTTGTTGCTCCTGTTGAGCCCTTTACAATGAATCGTTTTCATTGCCCCCTCCAAGAAAAACCCAAAAAAATATAAAACTGTTCCGAAAAATTCAAAAACAGTAAAAAAATGTTCAGAAAAATAAAAAAAAAGTTCTTTTCAGAACTACCTCCCCGTTATTAAAAAATTGGTACAATATTTGGAACTGTGCCAACCTCTATTTCTCTTAGTTCGCTTCCTAGTTCGCTCGCTGGTACGCGAACTGGAAGCGAACCAAAAACAGTAAGTATAAGGGAAGGAAACACACACTTATGTTAAAAGAAAGACAGCTATAGGGGAGTAAACTAGAGATACTATTACCCATAATCCACTGCTGATGATGTCACATATTACATCATTCATGACATGCTCAGTGACATCATCAGCAGAGGATTGCGGGTTTTTTGGCAACATGCCTTACCCACGGTTTAATAACGCTGCCTTTTGCTTTATATAAGTTTTCAAATTGTATGAAATATATACCAATAGGTCTTTATGAACCTTTAGGTAGTGCTTTTGTTCATGAGGTCTGGTCGCTTCCATACACATACAGATGTTTCAAAGATGATCAAGAAGTTTATCTGAATGGAGAGGAATGCACTGAGACGCCAGATCATTCACTAATGTGTAGGCACATACAGTTACACGATTCATGCAACAAACACCGACCAAATATGGCTTGCGTGTTGCAAGGCACGCCAGTTCCTGCTATCATCCCCACGTTCAAGTTGTTGGAAAATGGTAGTTATTTGATGCTCAATAATGAAGATTGTTCTGAGTTAATTAAAAGTATTCCTTTTATCGTAACAGTAAGTGAACGGGTTATTTGCTGCAGAAATGTTCTATTTCCTCCCACACATGAACATAGGGAGTTTTCAATCTGGCCACAAATACCAACCTTGGGACACGTTTCAACGGCATGGCAAGAATAAGAGCTCTTTTGTCTCAGAGAGAGGTGGCCTTGAGTTCGGCCCGTGAAACTTTCGTACTTCACATAGCGAACACCCGTACACAGGTTTGCCTTTCAATTTCAGCAACATGTTTCCGACTATCTTTAACGCATCCTCCACAAAATCCCTGGCACACTTTTTTAAAGTTGTTACCAGTGGTCTCGTGACTTCATTTGAGAAAATCTTTGGAGTCATCCCTGCTCCCTTTCATTGTATTTTCTGCACTCTGGTTCGTGGATTGGCATTTTTACTTGCATTACCAGCGGACGCTCTTGTGCTTTTTTACATTTTTAAATATGGATGTCCCTCCTATGCAACCTCCGACCCTGCAGCTGCTGACACTGTTCCGCAATCGCATGCTAGAATATTATGGCACAATGCCGTTGGCGATATTAAGCACGGCATATGGATTATCTTTTCGGTTCTCCTACTTCACCTGTGTCCAGCCTGTATTTCACTGCCTGACCTGTGATTTCGATTGGGCCATTGATTTGTGTCTCTGCGGACCGGTTTCTCCTGACGTCGACTTTAATCAGCTGATGACTCCTATCATTACTCACGAGTTGATTTGTCCTGGCGAAAGGATTATGGCTGTGGCATTGATGCATGGACTACTTGGTCCCTGGAATTTACTGGCGGCAGCACAGTCTTTCTTGGAACACAGCTTTCTTGAAAACCCACCGAGCTGTCCTCTGATGGTGATAGAGGATCCGGTGCTGGGAGAGCACGTATGTTCTTTTCCGCTTTTAAATTGGATGGCTGAACTGTTTTCGGATGAAGACGGTGACTTCCTATTGGAGGCTGTTGCAGCTTATTTTGCATACACAGTTATGTCATAGACCTTTTTCATGTTTGATATGCTGAGTACTAGCATTTCATTGACAATTCATTGACTTATTTGTCAAGTTTTTATTATTTACCTTGCCTATTGGCTTAAGACTCGATAAAGTACTTGGCTGTTTTATTTTTCTTTAGCATTGAATTTTCCTAGTTTTTAATGCTTTACCTTGCGGACCGTCCACATATAAACTTGCAATCTGCTCTCATGAGATGGCACTTCTATTATCTTATTCAGTTCGTTTCCGGATCATGAGGAGGTGTCATCTAGGTCCTGGATATCTTTACACCGTGTTAAGTTAGCATGGGCTCATTACCGGTTTAAACGCCATTTTTCCTTTTTTGCAACTTCTGCACACGACACTTAGTTGTTGCTTTAGCTTTCCACCTAGTAGTTCATCGTGGTTTACATGAGAATAATATGTTATTGGTCTACTATCTGCTTTACTTGTTAAACTATATCTGTACAGCGAGTGCTAAAGTTTCAAGAACAACACGATACAGAATTGTTATGAGGTCTGATCTCCACGACTTCATACTCATAACATAAGTGCAACTTCTGCCAATTCTGGGCATGAGGCGGGTTTTATATTGCTTTGCCGAACACACATACACAACAGTTGATGCGGTTCACATGAAGAGAGAGCTGGTGTATGCTGATGTGATTCCTTCAAATCTAAGACACTAAAGTATGGGCACGCCCTAAACCAACACAAAGAGACCTTCTTAGCAAATAATATAATATGTGTATTAGGGAGGGTGAGATATAAGCAGCCGCGGGCCGTGGAGGGAGTTACGATGGGGCAGGGAGGCGGGGAGGGGGAGAAGCAGGGTGGAGCCCTCTCTACCTTGCCCCTCCCCCTCCCCGCCTCCCTGCCCCACCGTAACTCCCTCCACGGCCCGCGGCTGCTTATAAGTGTTGCTAACTCTTATTCATTTACAGCATGTTAACATACTGTCACCATTCGCTTTTTATGTACTAGTAACTATGCTGGTAATTTTGCTACTGATAATATGTGTACTTGTATTCTCCACCCTGCTTCTCCCCCTCCCCGCCTCACCGTAACTCCCTCCACGGCCCGCGGCTGCTTATAAGTGTTGCTAACTCTTATTCATTTACAGCATGTTAACATACTATCACCATTCACTTTTTATGTACTAGTAACTATGCTGGTAATTTTGCTACTGATAATATGTGTACTTTTATTATCTAAGGTACTACGCCTGAGAAGACGGCATTAGTAAATAAACATTTCAAATACACATCTGTTCTTCTTAACTCCATGTTCTGGTTTCTAAGAAATCTATAACGACCGACTGTTCATGAGTTCCACGTATCCTGAGGTACTATAAGTTCATATTCTGGATTGTCTAAACATTGAGAGTTTGTTATATCCAATGTGACACTGTACCTAGCTTGCTAAATAGTTTTTGATTACTAACGTGAGTTTTGGGACACCCTAATTCGCCGAGGTTCCAATCCTCTGTCCACAGTTCTGTGTGAGAACAGAAACCCTGCGACAGGGGCACCCCCGACCCTTGCTGGAGCTTCATCACACTTGCGATACAACTCCAGCAATGCGCCACCTTTACGGCACAGATACATCACGCATCTGTGCTGTTTTTGCCCCATGATGCGCCGCATTGTAAATGCAGCACACCATAGGTGACGGAACAGCGGCACAGAATGACTAACACATCCCTGGTGATGCGCCAGTCATCATAAATCTATCCCTATGCTTCTTATCTTGTTAGAGATGAACCGCCATATGTATCATCAAAGTTATTTGCATTTCCTAAATAGCGAACTTTAAGGAATAAATAGCGATTCTTTACCATTCCTAGTTTGCGATGAGCTATTTGCTAATTAGCCGAATGTAGCCCAATGAAGCCCAATGTAGCCCAATGTAGCCCAAAGATGGCCGCCAGACACACAAAAAAACAAATGTAGCCCAAATATCAGCCAGATGTAGCCCAACTATAGCCCAGTGACAGAATGACCAATCAGCTTCGCAAACCTCCGTTACGCGAAGCGGAGCGCTGTTACAGATATATATCTTTTTTTGAACGTTAATTTCTCAAAATCCACTGGAGCACATATATTGAGACCTAGCAAAGGCACATCGGGCTACCAGTCCCTAATATTTTGCCAAGTTTCGTGCAAATCCATTCAGCCGTTCAATTATTATTTTTATTTTTTGCCCCGCGGGGCCCTTTTAAAACCTCCACATCAAACCTAGGGGGTCAGCGAGGATCTACTATGCCCCCTTATAGTTATTTCCCCCTTTGTTTTGACCTCCTCTTGTCTCTCGATCCTACCGAGAGACAAGATGGCGGCCGCTACGGACTGTTTGGAATGTTGACAGACGCCGGAGAACCAATCAGCTTCGCTTCACAAAGCTCCGTTGCGCGAAAAGTCCGCGAACCAGAGCGCTGCCTGGTCCGCGCTTACAGATATATATCTTTTTTTAAACGTTAATTTCTCAAAATCCACTGGAGCACATATATTGAGACCTACAAAAGGCACATCGGGCTACCAGTCCCTACAATTTTGCCAAGTTTCGTGCAAATCCATTCAGCCGTTCGGGCTAAAAGTGAGGCCAACCGCCCTATGGAAAACTCAATGTTAAAAACACGTTTTGGGACCCCCCTTTTTTCTCGGCCCCCCCTGGACAAACCCCCCCCAAATTTTCAAGGGCTGCTCAGAAACAAAATGTGCCATTTTCCTGAAAATTTCAGCCAATTCCGTCCACAAACGCCAAAGTTATTAGACATAGAATTTTCAAAAAACTCATAGAGAAAAAATCCTAACTATATATACCTACTGGCGACCGCCAGTAGGTAATATATATCTCGCACAATCCTGTCAGGATAGCTGCCACGTCTTAGATCACGCGCTGCCGCCAGCAAACAGGACACAGACCCGATATCAGTGCTTCAGTTGTTTATTTCCCCAAGAGTCAAAGACGCGTTTCGCAGCTTTACGTCGCTTGTTCACTCGATATATATATATAGATGAATATTCACTGGGAAAAAACAACGGTTAAAGTAGCGTTATCATTAGGTGTGATAAAAAGAGCTGTGTTTGTTTAAAAAAAAAAAAACCTTAGAAATTCACAGAAAATACCAAATCTCAGCAATTGCTTACATGGGACCAGCAAACACATGCCGGCCCATGTTGATGGGCACCTGTATGGGCTAAACATAGAGGGCAGCTGTAACAGGAATTCAGCTGAAAATGTGGTAGATCTGGAAATTGAGCCACAAGCTGTAAAACTGCCAATATAGAGAAGTGGGAATCTCCGAAAATACGGTTGTGTTGTGACCATCATTGTTACTGCCAATGTTAGGAAATGTAAGCAAAAAATGGGGAATACGTAGCTGCACACCTGAAGCAGAAATTCTTGCACACTATCAGCGAACTAACCGGATATTGTGATTATATGAGGTTAGTCTGTAGAATAAGGTAAGTGCAAACCCTATACCCATGGTATACGTTCTATAGCTACTGCCACGGTACCTTCTCATTGCAGTCAAACTCATTTCCAGTACCTACACATTAGGGAACAGAAACAGACATTCCCTGAGAAGGTGCTGGAGGATTCTCATGTTGGCCATATTCACCAGCAAACTCAACCATTGTGGCTGAACTTTCACAGGCAGACTTACCTCCACTATGCCGTAGTTGCAGAGAGCTCTATACTGCGTGGAGATTCACTGCTGCTTTTGCTGGTTTATTCTTGGTACCACAGAATTTCCGCCTCCTTAGGTTTGGTGTCTTTTGGTTTGTGCGTACGGACGCCTGTGTGTCTGATGGTCTCATTGCATAAGTGTAGATATGTTTGTCTGTGTGTACGAATGAGTACAGTTGGGCGCACACACAGAGTAGCATGGAGAGCCGAGCCCTGAAACAAACCGAGCCATAAAAACAGTTTCCACGTAAATCAAGGAACATGTATCCAGCAAAAATATGATAAAGTCTATCAAAATATTTTTTTAAAGCGTATTTCTTTAACACACAGAAATGTTTTGCCTTAGTACTTCAGATTATACTACTGCATTTAAAGGCCTTTATTAAAAGTGATTGGGGCCAATTCACAGAACTAACTTAAGACAAAATCCTAAACTTACTACTTTTGGTATTCACAGAAGGCATTTAGTAGTAGTAAAGTTAGGATTTTGTCTTAAGTTTGACTTAAGACAAACTTAAGATAGACTTAAGACAAACTTAAGACAGACTTAAGACAGACTTAAGACAAATTTAGGACAAAATCCTAATTTAAGTCTGTCTTAAGTCTGTCTTAAGTTTGTCTTAGGTCTTTCTTAAGTCTGTCTTACGTTTGTCTTAAGTCAAACTTAAGACAAAATCCTGACTTTACTACTACTAAATGCCTTCTGTGAATACCAAAAGTAGTAAGTTTAGAATTTTGTCTTGTTAGTTCTGTGATTTCGGGCCCGCAGTCTTTAAACATGAACTTACCAACATTGCAGCCCACCGCCCTGATGACTGTAATTAGTGAATTAGTAGTCAAGTCAGTTGTCATCTGTAATATTAAAGGGCCCGATTCACAGAATGAACATAAGACTAAATCCTAAACTTAATACTATTTGGTATTCACAGAATGCACTTACTACTTTCGGGATTCACAGAGTGAACTTATTACTTTCGGGATTTACAGAATAAACTTACTACTTTCGGTATTCACAGAATAGATTTAAGACTACTAACTCTAAGTCCGAACTCGGCCGTAAATTCCGGCCCGGAGGCGGAGCTTGCGGCCCGGAGGCGGAGCTTCTGGCCCGAAGTCGGAGCTTCCGGCCCGGAGTCGGAGCTTGCGGCCCAGAGTTGGAGATTTCAGCATAGCAAAAATCCCCACCTCCGAGCCGGAAGCTCCGCCTCCAAGCCGCAAGCTCCGCCTCAGGGCCGGAAGTTCCGCTTCCGGGCCGCAAGCTCCGCCCCCAATCCGGTAGCTCCGCCTCCGGGCCGGAATTTACGGCCCGAGTTCGAACTTAGAGTTAGTAGTCTTAAATCTATTCTGTGAATCCCGAAAGTAGTAAGTTCACTCTGTGAATCCCGAAAGTAGTAAGTGCATTCTGTGAATACCAAATAGTAGTAAGTTTAGGATTTAGTCTTAAGTTCATTCTGTGAATCGGGCCCATAGTCTATTAAATCAAACACAAGTGTTTTTTGTACAACCCACAAAACTGAATTCACGCATTTGAATGTTCTCTCATATGAGAAGCTGAAGAAAAAAGAGGTTCAGTGAAATAAAATATTTGCCTAGGATTGATCCTATATTTTCTAGTTCCATACTGTGCTATTAAGCCACGAGATGGGTATCTCTTTCGCCCTTTTTAACATCAAAGGTTAATGCTTTGTTTTCAGTACTTGCCCACATGAGGTTAGAGAGTGGATGGCATGCAGAAGCCACATGAAAACTCAATCAATCAATCAATCATTTGTAAAGTGCACTACATACACGCGAGGGTCTCAAAGGCGCTGGGGGGCGCTACTGATCGAACAGCCAGGCCTTGAGTATCCTCCTGAAGGTCAGCAGGTCTTGGGTCTGTCGTAGGCTCAGTGGGAGGCTGTTCCATGTCTTGGCGGCGAGGTGGGAGAAGGATCTCCCACCGGTGGTTGTTCTTCGGATGCGTGGGACGGTGGCGAGTGAGAGGTCGGTGGAGCATAGCTGGCGGTCGGGGATGTAGAAGGAGACCCGTCTGTTGAGGTAGGCTGGGCCAGTCTTGTGGAGTGCCTTGTGTGCGTGGATGAGGAGCTTGAAGGATATCTTCTTGTTGACGGGGAGCCAGTGCAAGTTTGTCAGGTGGGGGGGTGATGTGGCCGTGATGTGGTACGTCGAGGATCAGTCATGCCGAGGCATTTTGGATGCGTTGTAGTCATTTGATGAGCTTGGTCAGGGCTCCCGCGTAGAGGGCGTTTCCGTAGTCGAGTCTGCTGCTGACGAAGGCCTTGGTGACTGTCTTTCTTGTATCTGTCGGGATCCATCTGTAGATCTTGCGGAGCATGCGGAGGGTGTTGAAGCAGGAGGAGGAGACGGTGTTGACTTGCTTGGTCATGGAGAGCGTTGAGTCGAGGATGATTCCCACGTTGCGTGCATGGTTGGTGGGTGTCGGGGATGCCCCCAGTGCCGTCGGCCACCAGAAGTCGTCCCAGGCTGAAGGGTTGGAGCCAAGGATGAGGACCTCCGTCTTGTCCGAGTTCAGCTTCAGACTGCTTGTCTTCATCCAGTCGGCGACGGACTTCATTCCTTCGTGGAGGTTGGCTTTGGCTGTGATGGGGTCCTTGGTGAGGTAGAGGATCAGCTGAGTGTCGTCAGCATAGGAGATTATGTTGAGGTCGTGCTGTCGGGCTACGTGTGCGAGCGGGGCCATGTAAATGTTGAACAGCGTCGGGCTGAGGGAGGATCCCTGGGGTACGCCGCAGATGATCTCGGAGGCTTTGGAACGGAATGGGGGGAGGCGGACGCTCTGGGTTCTGCCCGAGAGGAAGGAGGTGGTCCAATCCCGGATCCCTGCGGCGTGGAGGCGTGCGCGTAGTGTGCGGTGGCAGACGGTTTCGAAGGCGGCAGAGAGGTCTAGGAGGATGAGTGCTGCGGTCTCGCCATTGTCCAGCAGAGTCCTGATGTAGTCGGTGGTGGCTATGAGGGCAGTCTCGGTGCCGTGGTTGCTGCGGAACCCTGACTGGGAAGGGTCCAGGATTCTGTTTTCTTCGAGGTATCGGGTTAGCTGTCTGTTGACGGTTTTCTCGATTACCTTGGCCGGAAGGGGAGCAGAGAGATGAGCCGGACGTTCTTGAGGTCTCTTGGGTCTGCCTTAGGTTTTTTGAGTAGGGCGTTGATCTCGGCGTGTTTCCAGATCTCTGGGAAGGTCGCGGTCTCAAGGGAGAGATTGATGACATTGCGCAGGTGGGGTGAGATGGTGCTGCTTGCTCTGTTGAAGACGTGGTGCGGGAATGGGTCGAGCGCATGGTCTTGATGGTGTTATCGATGCTCACACTGGCCCAGGCTAGCAGGGGGTCGTGGTCGATGGTGTACGGAGGGTCTGTTGTGTTGCTGTCTGTTGGGGCTGTCTGGGTGTGGAAGCTGTCGTAGATGTCTGCTATCTTGCGGTGGAAGAAGGTGGCAAGGGAGTTGCACAGGGCTTGCGACGGCGGGATGTCGTTGGTGTTGGAGCTGGGGTTGGAGAGTTCCTTCACGATGTTGAAGAGCTCCGTGCTATTGTGTGCGTTGTTGTCGAGGCGGTCTTTGAAGGAGGTCCTCTTGGCCGCCCTGATGAGGTGGTGATAGTTGCGGATGGCGTCCTTGTGTGCTGCGTGGCTGTCCGGAGTTTGTTCACTGTGCCATTTCTTCTCTAGTTTCCGGCAGGCTTGCTTGGAGGCTAGGAGTTCTGGGGTGAACCAGCTGGCCCTCTTGCTGGTGTCTCTGTGGGGGGTTTCTTCAGTGGGAGAGGGTTATGGCACAGTCCTCGATCCAGCGTCTGAGGCTGTGGGCAGCGTCGTCGGTGTTGGAGGGTTTGGTGCGTGGGCTGAGAGCGAGGTTTGCGTGTAGTTGGTCTGCGGTGATTTGTTGGGTGCAGTGGTGTGTGGTGGGTTTCTGGAAGGCGAAGTGGATGCAGCGGTGGTTGGTCCAGAGGAGTTCGGTGGTGTGGCTGATGGAGACGTACAGGCTTGAGGAGAAGACTGGGTCGAGCGTGAGGGGGGCGGAGTGGGTGGGCGTTGTGACGAGTTGCTTCAGTCCGAGGTTGGCAAGGTTTGATTAGAGTTGTGAAGTTGTTGTCGTTGTTGTTCTCAAGGTGAAAGTTCAGATCTCCGAGGAGGATGTAGTCGGTGGAGGTCAGGGCGTGGATGCTGAGGAAGTTGGCGATGGAGTCGCTGAACTGGGGGCGGGGTCTAGGGGGTCAGTAGACGAGAGTGCCTCTGAGGGTGGAATTAGGGTCTGTGTGGATCTGGAAATGCATGTGTTTGGCGGTGCTGGGGATGTTGTGTCGAGCAGGTCCCAGAGCTCAACGGCATGCTTGCGTGCTGAGTGGGTGTTCAGTAGTATGCACCGAAGGTGGTTGGGGTCTTTCTTGGCGGGTGGTTTGTCGGCTCTGAGGCTGGTGTAGCTGCAGTTCTGGCAGGTGAAGGGGCCGTGTGTGCGTTTCGGGGTGGCCTTGAAGCAGGTGTGGCTCCGTCCCGAGTTCAGAGCGTGCAGAGTGCTGGCGTCGTAGTGGCGGCGGTCTCCGTGGCATGTGCCAGGGGTTCTGGCTCTGGGTGCGTGGACGGGCGCAGACTAGCTCGCCTTAGGCGCCAGCGGCACGGCCGCGCAGCTGCTGGCATATATGGAGAGGTGGGAAGGAGGAGCAGCTGCGAGGCGGGGGCAGCGAATGGGCAGTGGGTTGTCAGGGGGGTGGGGCCGCAGGGGATGCAGCGGCGAGGGACAACAAAGGTAACAGGAGGAAAAAGGGGCACAAAAATCGAGGGTAAAATGAGTGGAACAGAAGGCAAAAGGGCACAAAAAACTATTGGAACAGAAGGCAAAAGGGGCACAGAAGCGAGCGAGAAACGAGTGGCACAGAGGGCAGAAAGGCACAAAAACGAGGGAAAAACGAGTGGAACAGAAGGCAGAAAGGCACAAAAGACGAGGGAAAAACGAGTAGAACAGAGGGCAGAAAGGCATAAAAAATGAGGGGAAAACGAGTGGAACAGAGGGCAGAAAGGCACAAAAACTAGGGAAAAATGACTGGAACAGAGGGCAGAAAGGCACAAAAAACGAGGGAAGAACAAGTGGAACGGAGGGCAGAAAGGCACAAAAAACGAGGGAAAACGAGTGGAACAGAGGGCAGAATGGCACAAAAAACGAGGGAAAAACGAGTGGCACAGAGGGCAGAAGGGCACAAAAAAACAAGTGGAACAGAGGGCAGAGAGGCACAAAAAACGAGGGAAAAACAAGTGGAACAGGGGGCAGAACGGGCAGAGAAGCATGGGGCAGCGAGGGGAACAGAAGGGAAAACCAGGCAGAGACTAGGGGGCAGCGAGGGGTCCAGAAGGAAAGACCAGGCAGAAAGAGCACGGGGACAGCGAGGGGTACAGAGGGAAGACAAAGGGGCACAGACCACGTACAGGCAGCAGGGGAAGACAGACAACAGCAGTCACAGACACAACAATGAAAATACATGCAATACAATAAAAGCAATAAAGTGGAGGATGAACAAACCTACCTACGGCCTACCACTGGCCACCAGGGATGAGGCGCAGGTGGTAGCCTGCGGGTGGTGGAGGGCTTCGAACGTCCTCAGCAGCGGCAGCTGGGGCAGGGAGGCACAGGCGGTACTGTGCGGAGGGGGAGCGACCTACCTGGTGGGGTCAAGGATCGCCTTTTTTCAGTACTTGCCCACATGAGGTTAGAGAGTGGATGGCAGGCAGAAGCCACATGAAAACTCACCTCGTTTTAGGTTTGAGGGCCCAGGAGGACCTTAAGCTGAGTCAGATCCAAGCATTTAACTTAAGCTCCAGTGGCTTGTCCAGCTCTACGGGTAGCCTGTGTCTTGGTTTGTGTCCACAGGGGCAAGTAAATATCAGCTCAAAAAAAGGAGCATAAGAGGGAAAAAGAACCAGGACGCCCTACAATCATAAATTTAGAAAACAAAGACCTGGATACATATAAACAGATATATATCGAATTTTCAAATGAGCATCACACCCGTTCTTCGGTGAACCAATGCTGACTACCTAGTCATGCCCACCCATATGTGTCCTTAGATTTATAAACTTAAAATAAACCCACCCAAAACAGGTTGTGAACTCATCATTCTATAGTCACTGGAAAGGACTAAGGAAGTCTAAAAAAGTTTGAGGTGGGTCAGAAAGTGCCTCACCTAAGCAACATCCATGGAGCTACTGGTAGGTACTCACCAGTTAGCTCACTCTGTCATCATTGACACTACTTATAGAAAGAAAACATGACCTTACTCCTAATTAGGTGTAAAGTGAAAGAGAAAGGTGTATCTATTAAAGTGATATCTATCTAACATCTAAAACCCCAGTGGTGCAAAAGAGGTCAAATATACTCTCCTAAGGTTAATATTCAGTTACGGACACCTGTCACACATATCTTTAATTTTTTATAGTGTCCGCACTCAGTTAAAACAATAAAATAATGGCATGTTTAGACCATTTAAGCGGAACTTTTAAATTACTTTTACTTAGTTAGGATAAGGCGAGGCCTTGAAAGGGTGGGGCTTGGAGTGGAGAAATGAGCTTTGAGCCCATTGCCACCACTGAGCAATGGAGAGGGTTGGAAGGCTAGGAGAGGGGGGTGAGGCTAGGATTGGGGGGAGGCTTAGACCCCGGCATTGTTTGAGGAGACCCACCCTCTCTCCCAAAAACACAAATGGCAGATACTTTGGAGGCAGCCGCTGACATCCTCTTGAGGGTGTTAAGCCCCTGATAGATCAGAGCTCAGAAGAGGCTGCACACAATGAGCTGGAACCCTGCTCTTCGCGGGGGTGTCCAGCTCGCTGTGTGCACACCTGTGTTATCACCTCTTCATCGGGAACCCGTGCGAAGAGAGCCAATGGCATGTGACACACAGTGCTGCCATGTGAGTTGGCAAGTATGGTATTTGATCTATGAATATGATGAGTTTTTTTGTGTGTATTATACAAAGGAAAGCCTATGGCTCTGTCAATGATTGATTGTATGAGTGGGCGGTCATCCAAATTGGCGATAAGGGATGACTCATGTTTAGAAAGAGAGGAGTGGAGTAAGAGCTGTTGGTGTGCCTGCCTGTAAGGATTCTTGTGTTTGTTTTTCCATTGGCTTCCTTCAGATCAATGATGGATTGAGTAAACCTGCCTTGGGCAAGAGCGGGAGGAGGAAAGACAAGATGATCGCTAAGCGCCACAGCATTTGACATAGGCATGGTTTCCAGAGCCTGGTGCATATAAAGCAGAGATAGCGAAGGCAACAACGGATAAATAAGTGCAGCACCGTCTGTGTCACTGAGGGCCTGCTTCACAAAGCTTTCCCTGTGAGTAGCTGTGCTTTAACGTAGCTTGAATAATTTTTGAATATCCATGCATCGTACATGCTTACTCATGAAAAGAAGCTCCGTAAAGTAGGCTTCTGGAAATTCAGGAGTAAATCACACCTACGTCTGGCGTATAACACAACTACTCACAGAAAATATTTGTGAAAAGGGCCTATATATTGAGGACTGACTTGAACCAAAGTCACAAGTACCCGAAGAACATACTTTCTGAATTGGATCCAACATATTTGGAGAGCACAACTGTCTCTGTTAAAAAGTGTTGACAGACCTGATCTGGGGAGATCAGCATCACAGATGCTTCCTATGGAAAATTGCAACTATCTACTGTGGGAGATGGGCTGGGAGCCTCAGATATGGAACTTTAGTATATTGCAGAGCAACACCAACCTGGGGTAGTGTTGTGAGTGCAGACCTGAACTGTGGGATGTATGGTCGTGAAGGGATGGAGCCATTGGGATTCCTGCTCTAATAGCAAGGACCATTGTAGACTAATGGGTAACCCAATCACTGTCCGCGGACCTGGGTATTATATGGTATTGAAAAACAATTGGTCGTAGACTCTTTTATCGTGCATCAAGTCAAAAGACGCTTATAATTCAGATATCATTTGTTGCATGCATAAGATCAGTACATAGTAGTTAATACATATAAGACTTTCAGATTATGCGCCTTGAACATGAGACGGCACCCAATGTATTTAAAGAGAATTATCTCTTTTATTCACAGAAATAATTGCGAAGGTAAAAAACATTACCAAGTGTATAGTAGTCAAGAGGTTGCTCCAAAAAGGGGAGGAGTTGAAGGAGAAGTGCTTGTGTGTGCAATAGATGGAAGTGAAAAGGTCACAGAGTGAGATAATTCAATGGAGGTAATTACAATAATTTCACAATTTCAACTGGTTGTAAGTGACATTAGCACCAGTTGGTTGTGGCTTGTCCGTAATCCATTGCTTTTGTCATTATTCAAGACAGTTTTTAAGAAATGTTGCAGCGAAATATAATCTGTTCGATGGACGGGGTGATAGTGACATATGGTACAGGCCCCTTAGGGGATAAATGTCGACGTTTCAACCCGACTAGTTGTGTAGAGGGTGCCTAAAACCTCCGCTTGGGGGTCTTCCTCAGGTCAGGGGAAAGAGGGAGGCAATCTACTGCAGGTGCCTGTAGTTGGATGGCCCTGATCCCAGCTCCTGGGGGTAGGTAGTCTCATGCCGTACGTTGATGGACGGAGAACTGACACCCCGAACTGATTCGATCGAGTGATACAAGAATAGATAGGGCGATTGGTTCCCCTTTCTCTGGATTTATTTCCGCTTCCATCCAGCATTACAGCCCTATATTGTTTTGGCTACACTACACCGCAACTGTGATGTGGACTAACCACACCCGGGAGCTGGGATCAGGGCCATCCAACTACAGGCGCCTGCAGTAGATTGCCTCCCTCTTTCCCCTGTCCTGAGAAAGACCCGCAACCTGAGGTTAAGCACCCTCTACGCAACTAGTCGGGTCGAAACATCGACATTTATCCCCTAAGGGGCCTATACCATATGTCACTACCACCTCATCCAACGAACAGATTTCGCTGCAACGTTTCTTAAAAACTGTCTTGAATAATGACAAAAGTAATGGATTATGGACAGGCCACAACTAACTGGTGCTAATAGCACTTACAAACAGTTGATTTGTGAAATTGTTGTAATTACTTCAATTGAAATATCTGCACTCTGTGACCTTTACACTTCCATCTATTGTACACACAAGCACTTCTCCTTCACCCCCTCCCCCAGTTTGGAGCAACCTCTTGACTACTATACACTTGGTAATGTTTTTACCTTCGTAATTATTTCTGTGAATAAAAGAGATAATTCTCTTTAAATACAGTGGGTGCCGTCTCATGTTCAAGGCGCATAATCTGAAAGTCTTATATGTATTAACTACTATGTGCTGATCTTATGCATGCAACAAAATATATCTGAATTATAAACGTCTTTTGAGTTGATGGGCGGTATAAGAGTCTAGGACCAATTGTTTTTCTGTACCTAATAGCAAGGACAACACACAAAATATGAGAAATTGATGTTGGTACTAATATATTTCAAGCTGAAAATTTTATAGCGGCCTAAGATCAAGATGCCATTTGCCAAGCAGCTACTGCAGTGGTCATTGCCAACTTTTTATAAATTAACCAGGAAGCTGTATGTCAGAGCCTGGGATGCACTGATGTGAGGCAGTTTGATGATATAGATGAAGATGAGAAATTCCACACATGCTGCATGCTTAGTGTCTCCGGTCAGATAGGTATTGGACATTTTATGTCATTTAACGCTGTGATGAAGGTGATACAGGCAACCTGGGGCTCAAAATGGAATTCCCACTAGTACATGAAGTACTGGATACTTTCTTAGTGTTGGCAACTCCTGTAGAGCAGGGCTACGGATCTATGGTTCAGTGGTAACTGACAAAAATGAAATGTTTGACATTAAAGGCAATATGGGCCTAGGATATAGGAGATTTAATATCAGATAGTGATTATGGATAGATAGTGGCCTATCTCAGTGGTGGAGCACGTGAGCCTTGATTTAAGCTGCTGCAGTTATTTTACACTGTAGATATCGTACTCCAAACAACTTTCACCGACTGTTTCTAGGGTCCCCTGATAGGTGCCCTAGATGTAAGGCAGCAGGCACAGACTTCATGCACATGTTTTGTTCCTGCTCATGGTTGATGATATATTGGACCCTGGTTTTCGATCACCCACTTACTGACCTAGTACTGGAAATGTGCCTGTAGGTGTTACTGTTGGGTCTTTTGCCTAGATTAAAATGGCATAAAATAGTGTGTACGTTGGCAGCTCTGGCCATATATTGGCCAAATGGCACATAGCAATGTGTTGGAAAAATGGTGCCTCTCCATCAGTCGAGAGGTGGTATGTGGAACTATGCGAATGGTTACCGTGGAGATTATGGAATGTTTCCCAAAGGTGTAAAAACTAGGCAGAAATGTGATGAGTGGGAGCTATACCTGACCAGACTGAATATGCCTTGTGTTAAAGATTGTTAGATAGCGCTTAGCTATTGTAACAAATTATGGGAGGATATAGTCATGTTGATCGTGTATTGTTCCACATGCATTTCTTTGCATGGGGGAACTTATATTAGCCTGTGTATTTTATTTTGTTACTTGCTACTGGGATATGTTGATATAATTTGAGGGGTAATGATGTGCTCCTCTTCTCATTATGATTGCAAGGTGGTATATTTGTCATAGTGATACCGTGCATTGCGACAACAAGCTGTGAGTATGTCAAACAATTTGTTTATTTATATCTCACACTGCAACTGTTAATAAAAACATTCTTAGGTGTCTGTGTTTAATAGTAGAATCCCAAGTCAGTGGAAAGTGGAGCTTTACCGAGAGGGGACTCGGTGGTATGAATGAAGATTGTGTGGTTGTAACTTTAAAACAGGCCTACGAAAATCAAGCGCACCCAAGGTCTTAGGGCCATATGCATGAACACATTTTCCCATAGACACAGAATGGGCAAACCCCTTTGATGCATCTGGCCTTTAGTATTTTGTAAGAGAGGTCATTGCTAAGGCAAACCTACCAGACAGCGCAAGCTGTCAGGTTATGAAAGGCCTGTTGTGGGCTTACCAAGAACTTGCAGCACGCCCCCTGCTTACCATTACCAAATTGCTGTTATTTTAATGACCATAATATAAGCAGTACCCGCCATCTTAGGTCTGTCAACTAAAAAGAAAAGAAAAGAAAATGTTGCCTGGATCATTCTGTAGGTTTTCGCATGATTACACATGCGTATGCCTATAGAATGACATGACCGCCAACAGCGGGAACATCCTTTTACTTTTTTTTGCCAAAACTAAACTGCACCAGCAAAAAGCATTGCTTTTTACCAATGTTATTTCTGCATTGCCAAAAAGCATTGGCGAGATCTGCAATTCCCTAAGGTGAGACATTTTGGCTTTGCAAATGCTTGTTCGATACTGATTCCTTCTCCTCCTGTTTTGCCTACAGGTTCTGTGGTCAGCGTGCCAGTTCTTTCGCTGTATCCTTTCTCCTCTTTACTCATTCTTTCTCGCCCACCTCTGCTTCATTCCCACGGTCCAACACCGCACAGTCCTTCCCTAGCAACCAGCCAGCCCTGGGCAAACAGGCTCCACAACAGGCCACACCTCGGGCCGGCTGGCATACGTGGCCCGGGCAAGCACACCTGTGCCAAGAATGCGCGCACATTCCTGGGAGACGCTGCCGTCTCCACTGATGTCACCCTGACCTCCGGGGCGGGTGCTGGGGGATTAGCAGCAGCTCGTGCGTTAAACCCCCTCATCCCGCAGTCCGCTCTCTCCACGCCGCTCCTTGATAAATAGGAGTTAGGTAGGGTGACCAGGAGTCCCGGATTTGCCGGGATAGTCCCGGTTTTCACCAGCTGTCCCTGTAGATTTTGACATATTTCATTCATGTCCCCGTTTTTTTTTTAGAGGGTCAACTCAAAACAGTGAGCAGTACTTTTTTTAGGTGTTCCAAAGCAAGGTTAGTTAGCAGCTCTTATAAGTAAGCACCATTATTAACAGGTATGATACTGGGTTTAAAACGCGCATTTTATGTATCGCTTTATGGAAAATTGTAGTCCCTTCTCTATTTTTAAGAAATGTCCCGGTTTTTGGGTAACAAGATCTTATCACCCTAGTTAGGGCGCCTCTCACTTGGCCTAACCCCTTTATACCTACACTTTGGCTCTTGGAAGATGATTAAAATGACTTTACAGGGGACGAGAGGAGTGGCCAGACCACGTGATTTGAAGACACGAGTTCTAGCGACGGATTGTGTATTAAGCAGGGAAATATTGGCAACCCACATCAAGTTCCCAGTTTTCCATTTTTTTGTGATTTTTACAGAAAAACCTCTCTTTCTATGTCTGTATTACGTTTTTAAATGCGGATAAAAAAACGAAAAGTAAGTCATTTGTTTTCAATTACCAAATTTTATTGATTTTACAGTAACAAAAATACAAAATAGGTCATTTTTAAGTGTTTAAAAATTCTTTCAGTCATGTCAGCCAGGTCAAAAACTTTGCAGATTGACAGGTTGTGGATTTAATAAAAAAATAGAAGGTTTTTTCCTGGATCTCTTTCTGCACCTCCCTCATAAAGGGAAGGACTGGGTGGGAAAACTGGAGGACAAGTACTGGAGAGATGCCCGCCTAGCCCAGAGGGAACTAGCTATTTCCTCAAAACTGCGGATGGTTCAAGTTAACTACCTTCATGCTACATATTTGTTCCCACAACGACTGCACCTGTTTGTTCATGCTGCCAAGCCCCAAGTGCTGACTTTTTTCATGTGGCGTGGTCCTGTACGCAACCTAACACCCCTTTGGAGTGGAGTGAACTGGGAGATCTCTGGGGACCTGCATCACCATATTGAGTTGGGTCCCCGGGAGGCCTTACTGGGATTGTTGGAGGGGACAAGTGAGTCGTGTGCTGAGAGCATATATGTTGGGGTGGCATCCTTAGTGGCCATGAGAGACATTGCTACTGGAGATGCCCGAAGGCCCCCTCCCTTGAGGTTGTGCGGAAGGGCTTTAGATTGGTGTGTGCACCAAGAATGATCATTTTATGAGGCCGGTGGCTACACTCGGAAGCACAAGAAAATATGGGGAGGGGGTATAATTATCATGGCCTGACTCTGTAACAATATAGAGTGGTTGCAGGACCGTCTAATCCAGTGAAATTATATTATGTGATTGTACTTATATGTGGATGATGCTGTGCACTACAAACTTGAATAACATTTGGTTATTAAAAAAATAAATAAAAAGAGGTTTCCTAATGAAGCTTTACCAGCTGGGGATGTGCTCGATTTTGTACTACAATGCTCATGTTTTCATATGAGTGTTATAATATATCATATGTGGAACGTATATTGTTATTATCTATCACACATTCCAATATGAGTGTACATTTATTGGTTAATTGATTACAGAAACATACGAGTTATAGCTTCATTGTTTGTCCAAACCCAAAATAAATGTGGATAATACAGATAAAATTAGCAAAAATAAATATGGATGAATACAGACAGAAATGCCCAGCATTGCCCACAAAATAAATACCATAAAACAAGAAGCCTGAATTATAAATCAGAAGTAGATATACTGAACCTCCATGCGAAAATTAACTGCACAGCTCTTATTACATGCCTTTTCTCCGATGAGTGTGTCCATCCTTTGGTGCAGCAGTCCCAGGGGAGTGAAAGGCCACTGTACTACAGCTATGGTTGCATTTTACTGCTTTGAGTGCTTGGACTCAGTTTCCTTGCTTGCACTAGCGGCCAGAGCACCCTTGTTACTGGTCCTCAATCACATCATGATTTCTGTATGCCAGTCTCTGTAGCGACACACTGTCGCACAAAACATTTGTGTTTGAGGTGCTCCTGCTGCAATAAAAAGACTGTAAAGCACCCCACAGTCTCCTGGAGCCAGGGCCAGCCTGTGCCAAATCCTAAAAAAATCCTTCAGATCAGATTAAAGAAGAGGTCTTCAAACTGGGGGTGGGTCCCACAGGGTGTGGAGGGGGGAGGGTGTTCCCAGGGGGAGTGTCAGGCTTTGGCCAAGTGCTAAAAAATGAGTGGCAGTATGCCACTTTGTATCGGGCCATCACTAACATATTTTGTCATTTATATCCTGACTGGGAGTTTATGTAAAAAGAGTAACAGAACTTAACTGCAAAGTTTAAATCTGTTTAGACATATTTAAGCACTGCCAATTTAACAGAATAATTAACTTAGAAAAATTGAAGGGGGCGAGATTATTTGTTTACACGGGGGACAGCATTAAGAACTTTGAAAAATACTGGATTAAAGGGATTCCCTGGATCAGGCAGACAGGTCGGATGTGTAGGTGGCTGCCAGGTGCAATGCCTGGGGTAGATTAGTCTGATATGGGCGATGGATCCCTGCTAGAGCATATCATTAGCAGCTGCCAGGATTGGAGGTATACCAGATTAGATCAGATGGAGATGGACAGAGGTAGTTGCTGCATCATATGGTGTAGGATCCACTGGATTAGATGACATCGGCCTGCACAATCGACTGAAGGGGGAACATCCTTTACAACGCGGATGTTACCCCGCAGTGCAGTTGCGACGCGTCTTTTACAACGCAAGTCGTAACCACGACTTGCGCTGGAGGGCGCTCTAGGCTAAGGAATAGTAGATTTACTATTCCAACACCTTCCCTACTGTACGTAGGCTGGTGTTGGAATAGTAAATTTAACTATTCCTAAGTCGAGCACCCCTACAGCGCAAGTCGTGGTAACGACTTGCGTTGCAAAAGACGCGTTGTAAAGTACCACGATGTAATACATCGCGTGGTAACAACGTACATCCGACTGAAGTGACGGCTGCTGGATCAGGTGGATGTGGTGAGTGGGTCAAATAGAGGTAAAGCTGCTGGATGGGGTAAAGGATAAGATAAGGCCCTACCAGCTCATGTGTGACACCAGTGTCAAGGAGACCACAAAAATGGCAGCTGTGTTATACAAGTACCAATTGCATAACAATACTTTCAGTAAGCTCCTGAAGAACCACCTGTTCCTGTAATTTGTTTCTCTTTGTTCGCTCTTACTTGAAACTCACACCATTTGCCCAAGGTTAGAGTTTGCCCTTTGGAACCGACCTATGACATAACTTAAAATAATGTAGTGGTTTACCACCCTCTTTTGATTTTGTTGGACATAACCAATTCATCCCTTAGGTCTCGCAGCCACCAAGAAGCCAAGAAATCGTGTCAAGGATAGGGCAGCCATCTGGCTATTATTTTACCAACATATCTAACTTTTTTAGGTTAGGGTTGGTATAAAAACGTGGAAAATTAACAAAATACAGTATTTTTCTCAATTTCAAAGATAAACTTAAAGCAGCACATACAAGGCAAAATAATTAAAAAAAAATGTTTTACTATGTTTATCATGTCTAAACTATTACTAGATAAATATTAAAGCAAATAGAGGCAGAGCTGCCAGTTTTAAAAAAAGGATCTAGGAAATTAATATAAATTCTTATTCACCAACCAGATCCTGAACCTTCGGGTCCATCAAAAAAGGAACAAATGGTCCACATTTTTCTCTGTAAAATCTATCAATGGATGATCATTCTAGACAGCAGTGCATTCTGGAGTCTGAAGACCTATTTCTCAATGAAAGAAAGAGAACTCCCGACATTAGAGGTCATCTCTTCCTGGCGCGCATCACGGAAGGCTTTCTTAGATACAGATATAAAGTGGAATGTTCTTGGAGAACTCTCCTATCTGCCACTGAGGTGAATAGAAGCTTGCAAGACTGAGTTCTGTGGTTGATGGGCCTGAGACCCCAATCAGGAATGCGGTTCAGGTGTTAACTCGCTCTCACAGAATGTTGGAATCAGTAGGCAGAAAAGTGTCATTCGTTATGATGCTAGAATCTCAATTCCCATTGACGGCTGTGCACAAGATCTGCAAGAGTACACCAGATACCTGTGTATGTGCCATGTGCATGACTGAGCACTTGATCTGTGTGCACCAGAGGCGGGCAGGAATGCATAAGCTTCGTGAGAGTGAATCACATTGTGTGTGCATGTAAAATATTTTAGGGTGTTCACCAGATGCAGAGTTGTACATTCCAATCTGGTGGATATGCACCAATTATGGGAGTGTATGTCAATCTGTGGATGTGTGCCAGACTTCCTGGTATGGTCCGGTCCGCAGGTGTGCATCAGATGGGCAAGAGTGTCGGGGGGTAGAGAGGTGCGTGTGTCAGACCTGTGAGCTTCCACAGTTTAATGGTGTACATCTCAATCCGTGAGTGTGTACCAGACCTGGTTCACCAGATCAGTGAGGACTGGGCTGAATGTAACCTGACTGTGCGAATAACTCTTGCGTCTTGACCCTTTTTAGACTTTCTGGCTGACCCTATATATTTCTTAACATATACAAGCCCACTCTTGGCACTCCTCGATTATTTTGTTTTCTTCAGAAGCAGATCAGGCTATTCTGGACAGAGGGTACACCCTTTGTCGAGGCTAGCTCCTGCTCCCACATCGAGGACCATATTTATCAAAGGGTTGCATCTCTTTTGCACCCCGCAACGGGGTGCAAAAGCGAGGCAACCCTTAAGATGTGATCTGTCAAGCCACGCAAGTCCACCTTGTGTGGCCCTGAGTGGCTTGATAAATCCAGAGTGACGCAACACAACACAAATCACTGTGTCGAGTTACTCTGCCTCAGGAAGGCGTTCCATGAGTGGTGCATGGGTGTTCACATGCACAACCATGGGTTTTAATGCATTCCCGGATTTACAATAAGTGGTAGACATGGGAATGTGCCAAAATTGCTATGCCTCACCGGATGAGGAAAAGCGAGGAGAAATATGTTTATTTCTCCTTGTTTTTCCTTCTTTCTATGTGTGCTGCATTCTGCAGCTTGCATAGAAAGAGAACATGCCTCTGGATCTTTTGGTGCAGGAAGGTGCTTCTTCCTGCACAAATACAATCCTGCTAACAACGCAGGCGCCCTTCTCCCATAGTGCAAAAGTGCCTGCGTTGGTGCTAGGCAGCATATTGTGTGCCAGCACTGGCAAAAGGCAGGAAGGCGCAGTACAATGTTAAGTATCATGCATTCCTGCAATTTCCCCATCACTCAGCGCAGCAAGGTGACTTGCTGTGCTGCAATGTAAAATTTACAAATATGCCCCCAGGTTTGGGAAGACTGACAATTTTTACACAGGGCCCAGGGCACCAAATGTTGTACCTATGTCCCGCTCTGAGGGTCTTCTTACAATTATATACTGTTATATATAACTAGGTTCCTTTATTTCCACAATTGAGTGTGTGCAGTGGGGTTGTTCTTATCTGTGATATGTATGGAAAGCATGTGCTTAGTACGCGGTGTTCGCTTGAAGGACACCATATATATGTGGCACAAGAAGGTGGCTCCATGCATCTGGTTAACAACTATTCCGGGACGCCCCTGAGGCCTGTTCCTCAGAGATTTACCCATATCTGGTTAATTAGTGATCTTTGCCCTACATTATCACTTTGCTAAAATTAGTTTGAATTCCTGCAGATTCATCCCTTGATATGTATAGCAACTTCAGATGTATGAGTTGTGGCTTCCAAATACACATCTGCATGACCATTTGTTATTCTCCAATTCTCAGGGTAAGATGTGTGCCAGAGTGACTGTGATGATACACCAGGCTGTGGTTGGCATGAAATGTGAATGCCGTATAGGTTCCAATTTGGCCCTGGTTTCAGTACAGTATCTGGTGTTAGCCGTAAGGCTGACAACATAACCAGGACACTGCATGTCACTGTGACCACAAGGTTGGTCAGAAGCCTATCAAAATGGAGAATCCCTGATCCTTTCACCTATCTTAGAAGTGAGTCTTTGCTGTGATGGGTGCCAACCAGGCCAGAGGGTGGAACTCAAAACTGGAAAATTATTACAACATGCATTTGCAATGCAATAGGTCTCGCATTTACGAAAGTTTGAGCTATTGCCAATGCAATAGATTAAACTCTCGCAAATACGAGACCTATTGCATTACAAATTACTTGCGCCCATGCAGCACTTTCACATTCATGGGGGCCGTACCCCTTTCTTATTACAAGCCCCACCTAAAGAAAGGTGTGCGACTACTATTAAAGTGAAACCGATGCATGGGGCACTTTGACAAAAAACTGTAAAAGCGCCCAAGCCGCGCTTTCACTTTAATAGTGGCCGCACATCTTTCTTTAGATGCGGCTTGTCTAAAGAAGGGGGCAAAACCTCCATGAATGTGAAAGCGCTACATGGGGGCTAGTAAACAAACAAAAAATAAATAAATAAGCGCGCCCACTATACTTAAAGCGACCGCGCTGCTAAAATAAAGAAAGAAATGCGCCCCTATAGTTAAAGCGGGCCGCCATTAGTAAATATAATAAAATTGGTCAGCATGCTGTGACGTAGTGGGTGGTATAGGGGCAAATCATTAAACAAAATAGTGCTCACAGCCAAAATAAAACAGACTGTGTAACAAGAGAAGTAAAAGGTCTAGTCGTTATGGAGATAACAAATACAGACATGGCGGTACCAAGGAGGGACTAACAGCTAGATTCATCAAGCTCAAATCCGCTCGCAAAGGGGCAGATTCTCAGAATCTGCCCCTTTGCGACCGGTATTTTTGCATTTGGGATGCATCATCTCAAATGCAAAAATCGCTAATTAAAAATTCGCTAAATTGCGATTCTTTGCATTTAAGGAATCTCAAATTGAGATTTCTTAAATGCAATGCATGAAAGTGAAAAAAATAGCGAATTCGCTATTAGGGCACGCAAATTACCATGAAGTACAACTTCATGGTATTTTGCAAAAACTTTGAAAAATGCACTAAAGTGCATTTTTCAAAGTTCATGTTGCGCACACACATGTCCTAAGGGCATGTGTGTGCGCAACATATGTGCACACATCAATTTCAGGGGTGCAACAGGGTGTCCTTTGGACACCCCTGCACCCTTGAAATCGCAATCTCAATTTGCGAATCGCTAATTGCGATTAGCAAATTGAGATTGTCTTACCATTCATTCCTATGCGCCTCTAGGCCCATAGGAATGAATGGGGAGATATTCCTTAATTGCGACTCACAATTTGCGAGTCGCAATTAAGGAATTATTAGAAATCGCTATTTTTATAGTGATTTCTTGATGCATAGCAGTTTGCTATTCCTTAATAGCGAATTGGTATTTTTTGCTATTAAGGAATAGCAAAATGTGTTCTTGATGAATCTGGGGGTTAGAAGCCTAATATCGACTCAGAAGCCAGCGTTTATGAAGGACAATGACACAAGCCAATTCAAAATATGGGCGGAGAGTGGGCGGGACTTCAACACGATACTCCAATACTGCATGCCCCGCAGCAGCGCATGTGCTGCCCAGGCTTGACCAATAAAACAGCCATTTCTGTAACACAGGCCCCTAGAGTCTTTGACATACTTAGGCACCACTCCAAGGTGCAATTAAATTTTTTTAAAACCTGGATTTCTTCAAGATCATTTTATAGTCTTTACTGTTCCCCTGAAGTTTTCTGCACCTGAGCCCAGGTGACTCAGTACTGACAACACCCCCATTTACTACAGATTTGGTCCATTCTTCCTTTAGAGAACCAGTGGCACAGCAAACAGTGTTTTAAGAACTCATCATCACTTTTGGTGGGAGGGTTATTTGTTTTTATGCTGTTCCTGACCATTGTTCACACTCCATAGATGTTGGTTCCTCATACTATATACAGTTATTCGCAAATCACTCTGATAGCTTTTGGGCTCATAACACTGACACAGAACGTACTGGCTTCTTTTAGTTTTCTTTGGAGAATCATTTTTAACTTTCCTACATTTCCTATATGTAAGGAAAGGTCTATTACATTTTTATAAGATGTAGTCCGGATAGGACATTGTTTTTATGGTGTGTTATTAATGTACCTGAATGCCCTTCTTAATACTACCCCCTACCACAATGGTTAATTTGAGCCGGTGGTTTCCGGTGTTCCCCACGGCACATAATTGTCGACACCGCCACTTGTGAGAGTCTGCCACAAGGTGCTGCTGTCTGGCAAATTACACTACAACAGTTAATTATAAACGTATTATACATTAAAATGACTGTTACCTGCTGCCTAAGACATTCTTGTAGCTCTAGGGGCCTGAAATAGTCTGAATTGGCACACTTGGAGGAGTGTGATGGTTGATAGTTGTGTTTTTAGTTTCATTGGCAGCGCTGGCAGACGCAATGTGTGGAGCGAGCTGCAGTGGCATCCTGATGAGAGCCCTGGCACTTATGTTTTTTTTTAACAAATTAAGCAGTGCCCTACCGTGAAGCAGAAGTACTCAGTCTTGCTACCCTAAACAGTAAAGTATGAAAGAGAGAGCCTTGGCTATCCAGCTGGAGTACCAAAGTACCCTGGACTCTGGAATACCAGTACTAAAAAGCAATACCTGCAAATTATATTGCCCAGTAGCAAATGATTGCCACAGCGTAAAATAAAGGCCTCAATGAGGGTGCATCTTAACTGGGTGTGCACCAGATATGAAGGAGCACATTTATAGAACTTTTCATTGTGCAAGTATGTGTTATGTCTGTCTGCCCCTGCAATTTTTAAAAGTATTTTCCTAAGGGTGTGTAAATTAGTTACAAGTGATGTTAAAAGAAACAAAAATATTGATATGGTAAAAAAAAACAGTCCAATCAATCAATCAATCAATCAATCAATCAATCAGTCCATTTGTAGAGCGCGCTACTCACCCGTGAGGGTCTCAAGGCGCTGAAGGGAGAGGGGGGTGCTGTTACTGCTCGAAAAGCCAGGTCTTGAGGTGCTTCCTAAAGGTGAGATGGTCCTGGGTCAGTCGTAGATGTGTGGGGAGGGAGTTCCATGTCTTGGCGGCCAGGTAGGAGAACAATCTTCCTCCGGTTGTGGTTCTGCGAATCCGTGGGACTATGGCGAGGGCGAGGTTGGCGGAGCGGAGCTGGCTGGCGGGAGTGTAGAACGACAGGCGGTTGTTGAGGTATTCGGGGCCCGTGTCGTGGAGCACTTTGTGTGCGTGGGTGAGGAGCCTGAATGTAATCCTCTTGCTGACGGGGAGCCAGTGCAGGTTTCTTAGGTGGGGAGTCATGTGGCTGTGGAGAGGGATGTCGAGGATGAGTCGTGCGGAGGCGTTCTGTATGCGCTGAAGTCGTTACTGAAGTTTGGCTGTGGTTCCTGTGTATAGGGCGTTCCCGTAGTCCAGTCGGCTGGTGACGAGGGCCTGGGTGACCGTCTTTCTGGTTTCGGTGGGGATCCACCGGAAGATCTTTCTGAGCATGCGTAGGGTGTTGAAACATGAAGATGAGATGGCGTTGACTTGTTTGGTCATCGTGAGGGAGGAGTCCCGGATAAATCCCAGGTTGCGTGCGTGGTCCGTGGGTGTCGGTGCGGTGCCCGGCGCTGTGGGCCACCAGGAGTCGTCCCAGGCAGATAGGAATTGTCCGAGGATGAGGACCTCTGTCTTGTCTGAGTTGAGCTTCAGACGGCTGAGCTTCATCCAGTCCGCGACGTCTCTCATTCCTTCCTGGAGGTTGGTTTTGGCGGCGGCTGGGTCTTTGGTGAGGGAGAGTATCAGCTGGGTGTCGTCTGCGTAGGAGATGATGTTGAGGTTGTGTTTGTGTGCGATGGCGGTGAGGGGGCTCATGTAGATGTTGAAGAGGGTTGGGCTGAGCGAGGAGCTTTGGGGCACACCGCAGATGATCTTGGTGGCCGTGGAGCGGAAGGGAGGGAGGCGGACTCTCTGTGTTCTGTCGGAGAGGAACAAGGTCATCCAGTCCAGGGCTTGTCCTTGAATTCCAGTGTTGTGGAGCCGGGTTATTAGGGTGCGGTGGCAGACGGTATCGAAGGCGGCCGAGAGGTCAAGGAGTATGAGAGCGGTTGTTTCCCCATTGTCCATCAGGGTTCTGATGTCGTCGGTGGCAACGATGAGGGCGGTCTCGGTGCTGTGGTTGGCTCCAAATCCTGATTGGGATGGGTCTAGTGCGTTATTTGCTTTGAGGAATGCTGTCAGTTTTTTGTTGACGGTCTTCTCGATGACTTTAGCCGGGAAGGGAAGGAGAGAGATGGGGCAGAAGTTCTTGAGGTCTTTTGGGTCGGCTATGGGTTTCTTTAGAAGGGCGTTGATCTCCGCGTGCTTCCAGACAAAGGTAAACCAAACTCTAGACAAGGGAGTTCAACAAAAGCAGAGGAAGTCCATATTATGCCAAGGAACCCCATTCCAAATCATAGAGTCCCATCTAGAGAGCACAAACATTATCACAAGCTTTGGAAGCCGTTCCCGAGCAAAGAAGCATGTACAAAGCTGGCAACGTTCATCTAATGACTATGAATTCAATATAATACCAAGGAACTGGTATACTGAACATGAACAAAGTCAATCTGAAGCTATGGAAGCGGTCTAAAGCCGCTGAAGCATGTCTTAAAGCAACGAATATTGCATAAAATAGGTAAAGAATTTAAAACCAGAGAAGCTCATCTCAAGCAAAGGAAAGTTACCTAAAGCCAAGAAAATCACTGCAAGCCAACAGACACCATTTAAATATATGGCTGCACAAAACTGTCATGTCTCAAACCACAAAAGCTACCACAAATCCAAGAGCTGTGACTCTAGCCAAAGAACCCATTTTCAGAGCAAAATAAGCTGATGTAGACCATCAAAGCAAACGATATGTATCTTTAAATAAGAAACCTGATATGAAATCAGAACAGATTATGCCTCAAAATACACTATCAAACTATGGAAGATTACCAAAACTAAGAAGGCCCATCTCATTGTAAGAAAGCCCCCAAATCATTCAAATAAATGCACTCTTCAAAATAGATGGCCAACTCACAATGAGCTAGATGGCCCCACTTGAGGAAATCCTTCTTAAAAGAATGACAATCCACCTCAAACCTAAAACAACTTGCCTCAAACAAGAGTAGATAATTCAATGCAGGTAGGCAACCTATTTTAAAACTATGGACTCATGCAGGAAAGTTGATCTCAAGTTACAGGTGGTCCATCCCAAGCCAAAGAATTGCTTTCCAAGTCTGGAGATCCTATTAATATCCATTAATTCCCATCTTCCTTTTGTTAAGCCACCTCAAGTCAAGATAGTCACTCCCAGGAGAAGGGACCCCAATACAAAAGAATGAAGCTTATTTGGAGCCAATAAAGTGCTCCTAAAACCAAAAACCTCCTCAGATTAAGGAAACCCACCTCAAGCCAAGAAAGTCAACCTCCTACTACAAAAACCATACCAGGATGGCTTAATCAGACATGTCAGCGTACTCACAAATCTAGTAGAGCCAACGGTGGAGGGGTAAACCTTGAGCTTGACAGCATTGCCAAGACTGGACACCCGACTCAGAACTACTTTTCCTTCTGACAGCTGCAAGGAACAAAGAGAGTGAGCGCAGATTTGGCTGAGAAGAGCCATGGTTGGCGCCTCTTATTGTATGTCGGGAGGTACCTTTGAGATACCTTCTGGCACGAAAAAGCTCAAAAGATGGCCAATTCGATCAGATGTGTTTATGACAGGAATTCCATTTATCCTTGAAGATCATTCAGCAAAATTCAGAAAAAGCCAGACTGAAAATCATTAGTACGATGCCCTGGAGCCATGAACCTTCAATTTCAACGATGGCCACAAATTGATATTAAGCAAATTAAAACATTTTTTTAGAGAGTTGTATAAAATGAATTTAACATGAATTTTTAGCAATGTTCTAACTGCTTTGAAAAGATTAAAATTAACCATCTACAATTATTATTTACCATTCAGCAGAGAGAGAGTTCTTAAGAGAGACAATGGAAATTTTCTGCGAAAACAATGTGAAGCCTTCAAAGTGGCACAGCATGTTCTAATAAGGAACCATTAGTCGTCATGTACTCTGCCCCCAAAGAACTTTTAAAATTGAGAAATCCAGCAGAAAGGCCAGAACTATGTTCAGAATACCAGCTCCAGTGACAGCGTATAACAGAGATTGTCAGGCCTATTTCGTAAATATGGTCTACTATAGCATGAACCAAGCCAGTAACCTTCAGACAGAATGACCCTATATAGGGACAATATCAGCGGGACAGAGTAGAATGTGGGGTATGGATGTGCAAAATTGAGGGGAGCCTGGAGACATTATCCACACCCAGAATGAGTTGAAGAATGCATATATATTGCAGTCTAGAGATACCATCGTGCTGTACAGCGTGAAGGCCAAAACCATATATTGCACACTACGCACAGTTTGTTAATAAGGCTACAAAGGGTAAGCTTTAAACCTTCCGCTATTTCAACAATATCCTTTTCTTTTTCCTTCACTGTGTAAAGCGTTTTCACCAACTTGAGATGTCACCTCACTCTGTAATGAAAAAGAAAAAGTGCAAATCCAGAAAGTGCCGGAGGATACATTGCACACACTTTGAAGTGCATCATTTCTAGCCACTTGTACTTTGTGTGTATGAGAAAAATTACTTATTGATTGCAGAAATATCGGAGTTCATTCCAACTGCCAGAGCCTTTGAAAGGCTTGTAACTAGGCCTGAGACAGAGCCAGTCCATGCTGAATGAATGACGTTACAACGCATACGTTTACAATGCATGCTTTTACAGCGCAGTTTTTACATCATAACATCCTTTACAATACATTATTTTACATAGCATGCCATTACATTGCATTTTCAGAAACTACCTTTACAACGCATTCCAGTACATCGCATTATACCTTTACAACGCATACCATTACAATGCATACCATTACATTGCATTTAAGGTAAGTGTTGGTTAGTGTTGGATAATATGGGGGTAATAATTGCTATTCTAACTCCAGGGGGTGCAACAGTAGGGTAAGTGTTGGATAGTGTAGGGGTAAAAATTCCTATTCTAACTCCAGTGAGTGCAACAGTAGGGTAAGTGTTGGATAGTGTAGGCGTAAACATTACTAGTCTAACTCCAGTGAGTGCAACAGTAGGGTAAGTGTAAGTGTTGGATAGTGTAGGGGTAAAAATTCCTATTCTAACTCCAGTGAGTGCAACAGTAGGGTAAGTGTCGTATAGTATAAGGGTACGATGTAAAGCCTGCATTGTAGTGACAAGCATTGTAATGACATGGGTTGTAGTGACATGCAATGTAATGGCTGCGTTGTAATGACATGCGATGTAAAGGATGTTGCTAAGTAATGACTGCTATGTAAAGGTAGTGCGATGTATTGACTGCGTTGTAAAGGTTATTTCCCGTCCATGCCTTGTGGAACCTATGAAAGACAGGTAGGGCTGGGGAACAATCGTTATAAGCGCAGTCAGTTACATGCTGAAATGCTGACAGGGGCCTTCTTCCTGGTTCTCATTCTTGCTTCCAGACGCAGTCCTCACTCACACTTGGCACAACGAAAGGGACTCAACTCATGCATTTAATTGTCTTGCCTTATACATCCCCCGTCTCTTGATTACGTTTCCTCTCAAGGGTTCGTTGATATTACACAGTACACACACCGTTTAAAAGAAAAGGATACAAATGGAAAAAAACTGGTTTTGCAAAAACCAACAATACCGAGTCCATGGCCAGTGAGGGAGGGCAGGACTCGTGAATGTGCGTCTCCGGCTCGACCTTTGAACTTCCTGTTGGTGTTGCTGAGGTGGCTCCAGGCCACGCTGCAGTGGAAGGGTTTGCCTCATCAGCTTTTGAGGCCTGTGTGCGGCCATGTGGGCGTATGACAGGGCCGTGCAGCGGCGCGAGCATTCATGGGCCAGAGCCCCGAGGCTTTGCGGCCTTTGTTCTCTGATAAAACACAGGAGGCCAGCTGATGGCACCCGCTTTGTGCCAGTCTCCGGCCCTTCCTACCGCACCCCGGCTCCGCTTTCACATTGTTAAAAGGCCTGGCAAGACAGAATCCGCAGACAAAGTACGATTCCAGGTTTTTCCTCTCTATTTATTTCTCCTTTGCTCATAAGCCTGGTTCTCCTGTCTGTCGGTCTCGTAAATTCTCTGATACTTTATTCCAGAGGTCTTTACGTTTCACTTTTGGAAATGACACACACAGTTGAAGTTCTCACTCATGACAGGGTAAATGTCACGCCTGGTCGGACGAGCTAGAAGGTGAACTTTCAGCTCTGCAGTGAGATACACGGTTTGTTCCTGAGCAGTACAGGTGTTCTCCCTTTCAAATTAAAGAAGTGTAGGTACACAGCACCTGCCAGTTTAAAGCACTGGGGCTTTTTGTTTTGTATTGTTTACATTTATTTAGGTTACCATTTCAATGCTGTTACGTCCCATGACTGTATGGACAGCAAAGGTGTGTGTGATATCACCCCTTGTAATGTTATCAAAAATACTATTACTTAACCCTTTGAATTTTCAATACTTGAAAGCTCTGTTACCCCTGGCACTCTTCAATGTTTCCATACTTGCAGCATTCTGCGTCTAAAACAGTTTTTTTCAGGTTTCACAATCCTCAATTAGCATAATGTTTACATCACGGAAATTACATTACATGAGTCTTGATCATACTCCTGGAATTTCAGCAAAACATATAACATTCGGTGGACACAACATTCCGAGGTACGTGGAACTTTGCTTAAAAGTGTGAGTCAGTGAGTGTGACTGTACTCAAAAGTGAGAAGCTCATATTCAGCGAGACAGACTGTCGTCCAGGTTGTGAGATACACAAATAAAGAAAATGAGGCTCTAGTCAGCAGTGAGAGACTCAAGTTCAGTGATTGAGACTGCACTCCACAGTCATGCTCACAAGCAATGCGTAAGACTGCAGTCGTGGTCAGACTTTCACAATGTGAAACAATGAGTAACTCCTTTCTCCAATGTGTGAGTCTCATAAACTGAAAATAAACAAAAGTACCTTAAGGACAAAACAAATACCACTCATCCCATGTATAACACAACCACTGTTAAGGTGGGCACCACCAATCTTCCATCTCTCACCACCTTCAACACCCTCTCTGAAAAAGAATGCTGTGACATTACCAACTCAAGCAGGCCATGAGGTTTCCATTCAGACTCATCCCCCCGCAGATGTTCAAAGACATGCTTTCACAGAGCCTGTGCAGGAGAAGTTCCTTGAAGCATACTGAACAAGTCTTTGGAACTAGGATCTTTCCTGGCTGAGTTAAAAACATCTTACAGCGTCTTAGAACTCCCCTCAAAAAGAAGAATGTCGACCTAGCCTACCCAGCTGTGAGGACTATGATGTATCTTATGGTGTGGTTGTTCGATACCGCCATGTAATACACTCGCCAAAACTGTCTTGGGCCCAATCAAGTTAATTTGTAAAACTTCTTGCTCAACCCTGTGGCTTCTAGCAGCAAGGCTTAGACAAAGAAGCAAGTGTAAAGCAATTAGATGCACCAAAAAACAGAATAGAAAGGCATACAACTCGAAAAAAATCCAACACCAATTAATAAAAATAGACTCTATTTTACAGAATTTTTAGACATCAAAACATACAAAATCCACCAGAGGGTTCTGAAGATATAGATGTGTAAGTAAAACGTAAATCTCAGCTTTTTGAAAAATGTTAAAGAATTGTATTTGACAACTTCAGCCCACACTGGGTGACCAATTCCGACAGGGAGATGGCCAGGGAGCCATTAAGGAGTATTTAGACAGTTACCTGGTCACCAAAGCAATCTCAAGTCTAGCTCCGCTCTTTATGGAAGGACCACCATAGTCGTCAATTGAGTGGTCCTGATGCTGAGGATACAGGATGCTGAGGATGCTGAAAGATGCTCTGGATGCTGTGCGGTCATCGGGGGCTTTTCTGGGGCTATTCCTCGGTCCATGGGTGAAGTGAGGCAACTTGGGCTACAGGGTTGTCATCTCTCGAAGTCCTCTTTGAGCCAGCAAAAGCCTGGCAATGGCAGAGATTCTGGTCTCCGGTACCAACCGGTCCACTGGTATCATTTGGCAATGGTAGGTGTCTTTCGTTGGTGAGCAATGTGCACTCTGATGACTGTGTCCAGTCTGGCAGACTCAGATGCAACTTTTGAGCATCAAGGGTTGGTCTTCTTGGCTGCATGCTGGCAGTCAGTGGTAGTTTAGTGAACGTGGCTACCAACCATCTGGAATGGGCTAACACAGAATGTATGGCCCTAGTGCTGGAATAGAGAGTATGCCGACTGACTCTTGGAATTCACTTTTTCAGTCTGGGGTTCTGCAGTAACTTTTCCAGGAACCACAGACACAGTCCTCTTTGCTAATCCAAGGAGCAGCAGGTGCGGTCCAGCAGTTGGTGCAGCCTCTCTTGCCAGGCACAGGTATCAGAAGGGCAGTCCTTCTTCGGTCCTCCTTCCAGTCCTGACGTGATATAAGATTCAGTGTGCCAGGGGTGCCATATTTATGCCCAGAACGTGCCCTCGTGGAATGGAGTGGTCACAAGCCAATGGGCTACCAGGTTCCCTACTACCCTATGACCACTTTCGGCTATGTGTGACATTTTAGCAATCCCAGTTTATGTTATTCTGCCCACTCCCAAGATGTTTGATCCCTCGCTCAGTGTAAGGAGCTTGGTAGCCCTCCCCAGAGGTGTGGTCACCTGGGGGATACACGTCCATAGAAAAATCGGTTTCACAACTGGTTTCCTCTCACTGTCCCCTCCGTCAGCTCGACTACGTGAACAAAGGGGCAGCACCTCTCGAGTGTGGTTGCTATTTGCACATCAAAGGCGGCTTCTCCTTTGAAGCTCGCCTTTTAGGTCAACGCCCTGTGTGACTTTGTGCAAGGGGGAGGTAACACCTCCCTCTGCAGAAGGCCTCGACTGACCTAGGGCTGGGGTGTCATGTATATGTCTCCCCAGGAGGGCAGAAGGCTGTCTGGTGGTCAGCAACTGTAGCTGGCCACTGGAAAAACTGGGTAACAGAGCGGCAGCTTTCTAAAAGTTGCCTTTCTTCAATGTAACATAAAATTTGACTTAAACATCAAGTCGGCTTTAATGCTCCAATTAATTTGATACCTTGAAGTACCAATTTTGGTGGTGTGATTCACAAGTTAGCTCAGCTGAAGAGTCAGTATGTCACTCTGTATAGCCAAAGGGGCCACTGTGTTAGCCACAGTAAAAACAGGGTTTTTACTGTTAGCACATCTGAGAATATATGTCCTACTTAACAATATACAGCTCCCTGCTTTAGGGCTCGATAGGCCTTCCTTAGGGGAGTCTTTCATACATTGTTATGGAAAGTGTGGGCCTTGCCATTGGCTTAAATGGCTAAATCGAACTAGTAGTTTTAAACTGCTTTTCCAAGCTGCAGTGGCAGGCTGGGAGCCACTTAGTAGTTTAACTTGCAGGCCCTAGGTACCTTGGTAAAACATACTAGGGCCTTATAAATAGGTTTACTAATGCCAATTGGGGGTAGCCAATTCAACATACACTTTGTGAAGGGTTAGAACACTGGCACTGAGGTCTGGTTAGGAGGCCTCAGGACACTCCCAGGGTCGAAAAACAAAAACATCAGTCCAAAAGTTTGGAAGGTGATCCTGCAAAAAGAGGCAATTCCTTACACCAGACAACTACAGGCCAGTATTTAATGGCCCGTTCCTAGGTAAACTATTTGAAATTGCAGTCTTTACTTAATTCTCAAATTTAAAGAAGGAAAATAGCTTGACGTTGGATCAACAATCTGTATTCGGATCATATAGAGGCACAGAGTTAACACTCATATTCATAAGGGACAACCTAAAACTCACAATGAATGAGATTGACGTGGCTGCCCTATTGTTTATGGGGCCTATTTTTGCAGTGTTTTTTTTGGGTGCCCAAGGGCATTAGAGGACTTTACACGAGGACCAGATTACATTACCCAAGGCACAGAGAGATTAAATGATTTCCCAGAATCACAGGATACTAGTCCTTCAAGGACTCCACTCGGTTCTTAGATGATCAATGTTCAAGGCCCTTTGCGACGTTCATTGAGCCTTTCATTAAAAAGGACTACTATGCAGACAAATGACATTTAAACAATAAAAACAAAATTGGATGCAAAACTAACACCATGGAGTGCCATAATTTCTTTAAAAAGAAATCCATAGGGGGCTCTTCTTTCTCAGTGCAAGCTGCCAAGTTCTGGAACTTATTGTCAGCCAACATTTAAGCGATACAAAAGGGGATGATGGACGGAGCGTTTGAACAAATCAAACACTCACCCCCAGTCAACTGATCTGGGTTTAATCCATCACCATTCTTTAGTTCACTCTGCCACCCCAGTTCAGACATGGCTATATGCAAATCAGTCTGACCCTGTGCCTTGTGGGAACAGTCCAGCCCGAACTGCCAAGCCATGTCTTCCCTGGACCGGAAACAAGCATCCTGGGACCGGTTTCGGATTCATAATCCTCATCAGCCAGGCTATCTTGAATCCAGTGGCCAAGTGAACAAGGGACTCACGTCTGAGCATACCCTGCCACACTTAGGGCGAACAAAGCGATACAAAAGGGGATGATGGACGGAGCGTTTGAACAAATCAAACACTCACCCCCAGTCAACTGATCTGGGTTTAATCCATCACCATTCTTTAGTTCACTCAGCCACCCCAGTTCAGACATGGCTATATGCAAATCAGTCTGACCATGTGCCTTGTGGGAACAGTCCAGCCCGAACTGCCAAGCCATGTCTTCCCTGGACCGGAAACAAGCATCCTGGGACCGATTTCAGATTCATAATCCTCATCAGCCAGGCTATCTTGAATCCAGTGGCCAAGTGAACAAGGGACTCACGTCTGAGCATACCCTGCCACACTTAGGGCGAACAAAGCGATACAAAAGGGGATGATGGACGGAGCGTTTGAACAAATCAAACACTCACCCCCAGTCAACTGATCTGGGTTTAATCCATCACCATTCTTTAGTTCACTCAGCCACCCCAGTTCAGACATGGCTATATGCAAATCAGTCTGACCCTGTGCCTTGTGGGAACAGTCCAGCCCGAACTGCCAAGCCATGTCTTCCCTGGACCGGAAACAAGCATCCTGGGACCGGTTTCGGATTCATAATCCTCATCAGCCAGGCTATCTTGAATCCAGTGGCCAAGTGAACAAGAGACTCACGTCTGAGCATACCCTGCCACACTTAGGGCGAACAAAGCGATACAAAAGGGGATGATGGACGGAGCGTTTGAACAAATCAAACACTCACCCCCAGTCAACTGATCTGGGTTTAATCCATCACCATTCTTTAGTTCACTCAGCCACCCCAGTTCAGACATGGCTATATGCAAATCAGTCTGACCCTGTGCCTTGTGGGAACAGTCCAGCCCGAACTGCTAAACCATGTCTTCCCTGGACCGGAAACAAGCATCCTGGGACCGGTTTCGGATTCATAATCCTCATCAGCCAGGCTATCTTGAATCCAGTGGCCAAGTGAACAAGGGACTCACGTCTGAGCATACCCTGCCACACTTAGGGCGAACAAAGCGATACAAAAGGGGATGATGGACGGAGCGTTTGAACAAATCAAACACTCACCCCCAGTCAACTGATCTGGGTTTAATCCATCACCATTCTTTAGTTCACTCAGCCACCCCAGTTCAGACATGGCTATATGCAAATCAGTCTGACCCTGTGCCTTGTGGGAACAGTCCAGCCCGAACTGCCAAGCCATGTCTTCCCTGGACCGGAAACAAGCATCCTGGGACCGGTTTCGGATTCATAATCCTCATCAGCCAGGCTATCTTGAATCCAGTGGCCAAGTGAACAAGGGACTCACGTCTGAGCATACCCTGCCACACTTAGGGCGAACAAAGCGATACAAAAGGGGATGATGGACGGAGCGTTTGACCAAATCAAACACTCACCCCCAGTCAACTGATCTGGGTTTAATCCATCACCATTCTTTAGTTCACTCAGCCACCCCAGTTCAGACATGGCTATATGCAAATCAGTCTGACCCTGTGCCTTGTGGGAACAGTCCAGCCCGAACTGCCAAGCCATGTCTTCCCTGGACCGGAAACAAGCATCCTGGGACCGGTTTCGGATTCATAATCCTCATCAGCCAGGCTATCTTGAATCCAGTGGCCAAGTGAACAAGGGACTCACGTCTGAGCATACCCTGCCACACTTAGGGCGAACAAAGCGATACAAAAGGGGATGATGGACGGAGCGTTTGAACAAATCAAACACTCACCCCCAGTCAACTGATCTGGGTTTAATCCATCACCATTCTTTAGTTCACTCAGCTACCCCAGTTCAGACATGGCTATATGCAAATCAGTCTGACCCTGTGCCTTGTGGGAACAGTCCAGCCCGAACTGCCAAGCCATGTCTTCAACTAAAGAATGGTGATGGCCATCATTTAAAGCATCCAGGTCCAATTAAACATCAGAAGAGAGGTACAAATATGGTTTTCTCCTGAGATGATTACATCCACTCCTGACCTAAAGATAGAACCCAGAGAATGAATCTCTTCTATCAGTAGAAGCTTGGTCCAGAGCTATTTAGCAATCCTAACCAGCATACCACATCAGCAGGCAGACACAGACACCCTACCCAAATTGGGGACTTCCAGTCAATGTAACATCTGAATGACCTCAACTTACGGATAGAAAATGATAAGTATTCCATCTCAACCATTAGATATGCCTCTCACCTTAATATTAGAAGTACCCGCTGCCAAGCACCTGAATACCCACAACATGCTTTATGAGACGGAGAACTATAACCATATCCCCGACACATCAAATACATAATAAACAATATCAGCCCTGCCTCTGACCACAAAATGGAGGACAGAAAGTCTAGTGTTTCTAATGCTCTTCCCAGACTCATTCAGCCATAATTTGTGTCACAGCGCATGATATGGTATACCATTTCACTATCTGATCCTTCATTCATCAACGGGACAAGCATATAATACATGTAAGACCCATGGAACCTTGCTGGCAACTGGAGGTCACAGATACTCAACCACTCAATACTAATCAGGCAGGCGTGTACATCTGCCACTATTTTCTGGTCACTAAATGACTCTAACATAGTCCACCCAACAGAGCCCACATAGTCAGCGCCATGAAACCTCTGGGTGATCGTGCGCTCTATAAATTCCTATTAAGATAAGAAAAGATAAGTCACATACTCTAAGCCAGAGATCTTCAAACTGAGGGAACAGTGATCCCGGGACGGTGGTGGGAGAGGGGGCATTGGGCTCTGGCAAAAAGAAGCATCATGCTGATAACAGTGCTTTGTTTTAAGTGGAAAAAATGAGTGGCAGTAATCTGCTCTGTAATGGGCCATCACTAACATATTTTGTCATTTATATCCTAGCTAGGAGTTTGTGTCAGAAGGGAAGGGACTAAAAATATTCTTCAAAAAACCGACCCCCATTTCTAATAATCACCCTATGGATATGTTTGGCAATCATGTATCTGATTGCGTTTTCAAAACAGTAACATAATTTAACTGCAATGTTTAAATAAGTCTAGACATATTTGAACATTGCCAGTTTAATATAATAATTGTGAAAAATTCAGAGACGGTGTGCGGAGATTTTTTCCCCATAGGTGTGGGTAGGCGGTTGGTGAGGGGCGGCAGCCAGGGGCGAGGGGAGTGGCAAACAAAAAGGTTTTATTTTCCAGATCTTACTTGATGTTCCATAATGGGAATAATATAAAGGACAGTAACACAGTCTATGTGGCCAGATGTCTGATTCCTCTTGACTCTTTTCCTTCACCGGTTACCTCTCACACATCCATGAGACCTCAGACTGGATGATCTCTAGCCACAGCTGGAAATTAGAAATCAGATTGAAAACATAACCGAAAATTAATAACACGTCTCAATATAGGCCATTTGTGGAGGAGGAGCTACGCGGGCACCCTAGATGGCCGCGTGAGCACAGAGCTCTCCGGACCCCCGCCGCTCTTTTGCTATTTATCCTGATGATATCCTGAATTCTTGAACGGAATATTGTAGAGGAACCTGGGCTGATCCCTTTACTCGCTTCAGAATTTGATTTGGACCCGGGGAACCGAAACTACGTCAATTCGAACTTTCCGGGCCCATCCTGCGGCGCGCCGGGGACTTGGTGGCGTGTGAGGCCGGGACCTAGTTGAACAACAACGGCAGAGGGGTTTCCCCAGTTGCCTCATCCCAACTTTCGGTTTCGTTTCCGAGCCTGGCATGGTCGGACTGTGAGAAGGCTCCGCTTGGCCAGGGACCTGTCCAGCCTCTTTGTAGCGTACATGAGACTTTACCGCCTACACGGATTGGGTCAGGTCGTGTTTTTTGTCTCTGTCTTGGCCGCACAACTTCGCATCTGTTGATTGTTGGTGCCCGGCCCGCGAGCGGCCATTTTCACCAGGTCTTGCGGCCCTCTTCGGGGCATGGCCTCCAACATGACCGCCAGGGGAGACGCGGAGAAACGGAAAACTAAGGCGCCCCCTCGGGGGGGGGGGGCGGTCCAGTCCAATGTTATGGACCGGTATACCCAGCCTAAAGGATCCCCTGGACTCGCCGGCCATGCCCTGGGGGACGCGAAGGAGGACTCTGTCTCCCCTACGGACTTGTCCCTTCAGGACATCATGGGCGCCATTACCAACATGAAGGAGACCATCGGTCAGCAATATGAGGCTCTCGCTCATAAAATCGACACGGTCGCCATCGATGTCACCCTGATTAGAGCCGATCTGTCTAAGACCAACGAGAAGGTGAAGTCGTTGGACATCAAGACCTCTAGCCTCACGACCGATGTGTCGGTCCTTCAGACCGAACTTGGTGGTCTTAAAGCGGCGAATGTTCTCTTGTCCCATCGGCTGGAGGATTTTGAAAGCAGGGCACAACGCAATAACATCCGCGTCATAGGTGTTCCGGAGAATCCTGAGGCTCATTCTGTTGATCTCCTGGTTGAAGACCTTGTCCAGAACTATCTTGCCCCTTCTGGACTGTCCAAGTTCTTTGCTGTGGAACGCGCCCACCGTGTCCCGGGTGGACAGCCTAAGCTGAGCGCATCGCCGCGCCCTATCGTTGCCAAACTTTTCCACTTCAGGGACCGTGATGCTATCCTGCAGGCATCGAGGGTGAGCGGCCCGGTGAAATTCGAGAATTCCACTGTGCACTTCTACCCGGACTTTACTCAGCTTGTCCAGAAACAGAGGATGGGCTTTCGTGGAGTTAAGGGCCGTCTGCGGGACTTAGGATTGAAGTACGCCATGCTTTTCCCTACCAGACTACGTGTGGAGTATGAGGAACAGACATTCTTCTTCGATTGGCCAGAGACTGTGAGTGACTGGTTGGATTCCCTGCCTGGCCGGAACGACCTGACCGAGCACCCGGGTGGCGCCGAGGGTGGTGAGCCTTTGCAGGAGTGATGTTTCGGCCCCTGGGCTCCGGACACTGTGCATTGCTCTTTGGGTTCTATTGACTTTTATACTATGTTTTATTGATGTTCCCTTCTGAGTGGCGGGAGGGACGGGGCCCTTTTCCTCCTCCAGGGTCTTTTTGTAGAATGGGATTGTTTGGGCGACAGGCACACTGCATGTTGGGGTGGCTCTTTAGTCTATTACAGGGGTGCAGTGCGGGGGGAGTTGTAACGGGTGTTGGGGGGGGTATGGTTGTTTTTGGTTGTGTTTTTCTTTCTCAAGGCGATGTATTGTATTTTTCTCTTTCTCAAGTGTCCTGCTCTTGGTGGGGTGACTCCTGCATTACTTGTTGGGATGGGGGGTAGTGGGTTGAGGTTAATATCTTGGAATGTCAACGGTTTGGGGGATCGTATAAAACGTGGTGTTGTACTGCAGTACTTGCGGCGTTTGTCTCCTGATGTGGTACTTTTGCAGGAGACGCATTTAGTGGGAAATATGTGTCATGCTATGAATAGGTGGGGCTACCGCTTGGTTGCACACTCCGGGTTCACCACGGGCTCTAGAGGGGTGGGTATTTTGGTTCGGTCTTCTCTCCCCCTGGAGATTGAAGCCATAATCCTGGACGATAGGGGGCGCTACGCCGCACTCACGGGTAGGTGGGAGGGTAAGACTCTTTCATTGCTTTCTGTGTATGTTCCCCCTGGTCTCCAGACCTCTACGTTCTCTGATGTTGGTCGTGTGCTGCTGGCGCTCCCTGATGGTCTTCTTCTGGTGGGTGGAGATTTTAATTCTGTGTTCTCCGGCACGATGGATCGTCACCCCCCCCAGGGATCTTCTTCCTTCCCAGTCGTGGCTCAGTGGTTTCTTGGATACCTTTGGGCTGGTTGACGGCTGGAGGCTGATGCATCCGACACAGAGTCAATACACCTTTCACTCCGGGGCTCATGGGAGTCTCTCTAGACTTGATTATTTCCTCATCCCCGCTGTCCAGTCCTCCTCGATTAGGGAAATCAGACACATGCCCCAGGACATCTCAGATCACTCGCCACTTTGGCTCTGTATCGCCGCGGGGGTGAACGCTGCTGGGCGGGTTGCCCCTATTAACCCCTGGTATTTGCGTAATCCTGTGACCCGCGCCCACTTGATCGAGTCCCTAGACCACTACTTCCTGGAAAACGAGGCGTCTGTTTCCTCCTCGGTGTCCCTTTGGGAGGCTTTCAAGACTGTCATCCGGGGGCAGGCCCTCTCCTTAATCACTGAAACTAAGAAGGCCAGGAATCAGGAGGTGGCGAGTCTGGAGGCCGAAATATCAGACCTGGAGGCCGACCTGGTATCTGGTGTTACCCCTGACAAGCTTCATGCCCTTGGTTTGAAGCAGTTTGATTATAAATCCCTTGTTATGGATGCTGCCAAGGCGTTATACAGGGAACAGCAGGGTAGACTGTACGATGTTGGGGATAAGGCGGGTAAATTGATTGCATGGCTGGACAAGAGAGAGAGGGCGAGTCGTCTGGTCCCTGTTATTCAGACTTCGGATGGTGTGAGTGTGACTGACCCGATTGAAATTGTGGAATGCTTCGCTGATTATTTTAGTGCTGTCTACTCCCCGGTGTCCGACAGGGATGAGAGCGATTCCCATTTCTTGCTACGCAACATTGCGCTTCCCTTCCTTTCCGCGGAGGATCGGGTGTGTGTGGATGCCCCGTTGTCTGCAGACGAGATTGCGACTGCGATTCGATCTCTCCGTTCGGGTAAGGCTATGGGCCCGAACGGCTTGCCTATTGAGCTGTACAAACTGCGCCCGGATAAGGTTGCGCCATATCTTCGCGATATGTTCAGGGAATCGCGTGACCTCGGCACCCTCCCCCGTGACCAGCGTTTGGCGACAATCGTGGTGATTCCCAAGGAGGGCAAGCCTCGGGACCGCTGCGCATCGTATAGGCCCATCTCCCTATTGAACGCTGAACCTAAGGTTCTTGCCAAGGTTCTTGCCAATCATTTGCTCACGGTGATCCAAGACTTGATCTATCCGGATCAATCCGGTTTTATCCCGCATCGTAACACCGCTCTTAACCTGCAGCGCTTGCATGGTGTTCTCGCGAGGGCGGGGTCTCTGTCGGAGTCGGACATTTTGGCCTCGCTGGACGCCTCGATGGCCTTTGATACGATAGAGTGGCCTTATCTCTGGGCCGCCCTCGCGAAATTCGGTTTTGGTTCCGAATTTGTCGGGTGGGTGAAACTGTTATATAAGGATTCTCTGGCCCAGGTGGTGGTTAACGGTCGAGTGTCCAAATCCTTCACCCTTGGAAGGGGTACCAGACAGGGGTGCCCGTTGTCCCCCCTGCTCTTTGCTCTTGCACTGGAGCCGCTCGTGGCCTGGCTTCGATGGGAACCGTCGATAAAGGGCATTCAGTGGGCCCCCGACTTTGAGGACCGCGTCTCGTTGTACGCTGACGATATTCTTTTGTACCTTACCTCCCCTCGTAAATCTCTTAATGTCCTATTTGATGTTCTCACCTCATTCGGCAAGAATTCTGGCCTGGTTATCAATTGGTCTAAGTCCTGTGTGTATGTTATCTCGGGCGGTCTTCCTCCATTGCCAAGTAGATTCCCCATTCAAATTTCCCACTCCGGCTTTAAATACTTGGGGATTTTTGTATCACTGGACCCGGCCGCCCGCTTTGAGCACAATCTCCTTCCTCCTCTCCGCAGGTTGAAACTAGACGTGGTTCGGTGGCGTAGATTGCCGTTGTCACCGCTCGGCCGGGCCGCACTCTTTAAAATGATGTCTCTGCCCCGGTTTTTATACGCACTCCAGAACTCGTTTGATATCATTCCGGCAAGCTACTTTCGGGAGGTGGAAAGTCTGCAGAGGCGGCTCGTCTGGGACGGCCGTTCGCGGATCGCCCTCGTGAAACTCACCCTCCCCTGCTATGACGGGGGCATGGCGCTCCCGGATATCAGGCGGTATTATTGGGCCTCCCAGTTGTCCGCAATCAATCACGCTATGTATTCTCCTAGCCCGAATCCGGCCTTTGTTATGGACAAGTTCCAGCTGCCGGGCGGAGACTACAACAGAGCGCTCTATTCCCGGTTGGCCGGGAAGACTCTGACAGGACCCACCAAGATTGCGGTGAATGTGTGGAAGGCCGCAAATGCGGCCGTCGGATGGAGTGATCGATTGACACTTGCGACCCCTCTGTATGCTTCTGAAAGATTGGGATGTCTCTGGACGACGAAAGGGTTCGAGCGGTGGGATATGATTGGTATAAGTAAAGTGCATGACCTTTGGTCGAAAGGGGCGGGCAAAACCTTTGAGGTACTTTAGCGTGAATATGAGTTGAGTGAAAGAGAGTTTTTTAGGTATGCACAGGTCCGCCACGCCTTGACATCAGTCTTCGCTGCCAACACTACTGTTCCCGACTCCTCCCCGCTCGAGGATCGTATACTTGATGGTCACCTGCCCGATAGCACAATCTCCTTGCAATACAAGAAGTTAATCAACAGTCGGGCGGACCTTCTTGTGCGCCTCCGGGAGTCATGGACCGGAGATGGGTTGGAATTGGACGACGAAGATTGGCAGTCAGCATTGTCTTCCCCGAAGGAGGTCGCCATTCCCGCCCGTCTCCGTCTCGTCCAGCTTAAAATTCTACACCGGGTGTATGTTACTGGTCCTCGTTTGGTCGCTATGGGCTTCTCTTCGGATGGGTTATGCAAGCGTGGGTGTGGTTCGAGTGCTACTTTCCTCCATATTATTTGGGAATGCCGGGAGGTGGCTGCGTATTGGACGCAAATACATGCTGTAATGGAGAGTGTCACCGGGGTCGCTTTGCGGCCAGAGGCTCGGAGATGTTTGTTGAATGTGTCGGAACCGAATGATTACAACGTTGCTCAGACCCGGTGGGCGGCCCTTGGGAACATGATCGCAAAGCTGGATATTGCACAGCTGTGGGGTTCCCAACGGCCCCCCACCGTGTCAGTATGGAAGGAGAATATGGACTGGTGTATGTTTAGAGAGAAGACAGTGTACTCGGCTAGGGGTAAACCTAGGGCGTGGACCAAAGTGTGGGGTCAATGGAACGCATACCGGGGGAACATCTGCACCCCCCCCTTGAAGAAACCCGGGTTACTTCCCTGTCCCCCTGATCCGACATTCCTGGATGACTCTGCTATTTTTCCTGATTTGTGACTTTACCACGACGTCTCCCCCACCCTGACTATTGACATTATTTACTTGATATTTCTCCTGTATTGATGGTCCCCACCCTGGTTGGAGCACGGCTTTGTCAATCATACTTCCGCCTTGAGAATTGTTTTGTTTTTGTTTCTCTTTTGTTGTTCGTTCTCAAAAAAAGAAAAATGGCTGTATCCTGACTACGTTCTGTGTGCACCGAGTTGGCTCCTGTATTTTGCCTGACCTCTTTGTCACGGACCGCTGTTTCCTGATTTGCATATGCTATTTTTCACCTTTTAGCGGCCGGCCCGACTGGTTGTAGGCCCATACTTGTACCCATATTTGCACTTTACAATAAAGGTTTAAAAAATATATATATATATAGGCCATTTGTGATAACCACCAAGGTTTGGTTATCACACATGACATGAAAACATTTCCCACATAGGTTCAAAAGGGGAACATCCTTCACAACGCGGTAATGACACCGCAGTGCCATTACAACGCGGGTTTCACAATGCAAGTCGTTACCACGACTTGCGCTGAAGGGCGCTCTAGGCTAAGGAATAGTAGATTTACTATTCCAGCACCTTCCCTCCTGTACGTAGGCTGGTGTTGGAATAGTAAATCTTACTATTCCTAAGTCCAGCACCCTACAGCGCAAGTCGTGGTAACGACTTGCGTTGTAAAACCTGCGTTGCTATGGTCTGCGGTGTTTTATACCGCGTTGTACCGACATACATCCGTTCAAAGCAAAGGCAGCTCACTTCCAACCACATATCCACAGTGTGTGGTTTGCTGTCCCTGTAAGTGCTTCAGCGCCCATCATAGGGATAGTAATCGCTACACAAATGCCAGAATACAGTACAGTACAATGTGTGAGACGCTACTATGAAATGAGACTGTGCTAATGTGTTAGCTCTCAGGCACTCTGAGTGAGCCTGTGTTCAAAGAGGCCAGGCTCTCATTCAAAGACAGTGGAACTGTCCCAAGGTGCGAGACTCCACATCTGCGGGAAGACTGCTTCATGGTGTGCACTCCCATAAACAATTCATGAGTGGTGTGCATTTGGATGAACTTGATGGAGAGTCATGGTCATTACTTGCTGCATGGCCTAATTCTAAGGATTAACTAATAAGCAGTATCATACTCCAGGAATGTCCTGTCCAGGGCATGCATATGGTTACTAACCGCAAGTCTGGGATGATCACCAGAGATCTCACTACTGAAAGAATAAACCCCGGAGGTTCCATGCTGTGTCTGCAGGTGGAGGTGAAACATGGTAGGGCAGACTGTAGTTTATATTGATGGTCATTGAGGCCACGGTAGACGGACACGCGCGGCTTTACCAGTGCACGTAGCGGACGCACGCGCTAGTGATTTCCATATCAATAGGACACACGCTCGCAACCACTGAATTATTGAGTCCTTGGTTAATTTTGTAGTGCACAGGTCCGAGCAGTTGCACCACCTGAGCAGACTATTTGGTTTAGGAGATCTACTCGGACCATTTGGATTGCCGAGCACCTACGATACCTTTTCACAAAGCATCTCTGAATTCATAGAGCAGTGCCAATCTTTGGTTGTCAGTCCTCCCTCCCGACCCTCAGACAGGGCACTCGGCTGGGTCCCTTGTGAGTGTCCCCCCTATTTCTTTTTCACTTTCCGGTGGTATATACTCTTCATGCAGCTGTACAACCACTCTTTCTGATGTCCCTACACCTTTGGGTTCTGAAGAGACCCTACATTGCACAAAGGGTCGAAACGTCATCGACAGATAGTTAAAGCGAACCATTTCACTGTTTATTAATTGATGGTCGACTTTTCAAAATTGTGGAAATCTAGTACATATGTCACAAATATGTCACTATTATTTATTTATAAAGTTTTATATAGCGCAAACATGATCTTGTTCTGAGGTTCCATTTACACTGGGGACACCACGCACTATTGTTTTTCTTTTTGTATATACTTGTATAACCCTTCAATTCATATAAAACAACTATTTTGAATAAGAAACAAAGGTGTATATGGTTTCTTCTTCTTCTGACATCATCATAACCCTTCCTTATTGCGATTGAGCACATTCTTACCAATATAGATTTTTGTATTATCCCACGGGAACCTTTGTTTCTGTTGCTGATTAATTACCCTGGTTCCTTGTGAGTAGGATTCCCTTGTTTTTGTTTCGACGTGTAGTTTATATTGAGGTACAGCACATTAGGAAAAAATACATTTTAAAAAAATGACAACAACTATGAAGAAGGCTGTAAGTACAATCGGTAGCAGTGGTAATGTAATGTAATGTAAATTGATACTTGTATAGCGCACTACTCACCCGCAAGGGTCTCAAGGCGATTGTACGAATACCGCTGTGGAACCCATCCTGGCTTTCCCTGTGAGGTGTCCACTCCTGGGCACCCCCAAGGTGGAGGCCAGGCATCCTTAGCGTTGTGGGGGCCGTTGTGGAGATTAAGCAAGCTATTGCCCAGAGTTGCAGAGTGGGACTCCATGATTGGAATAGGCACCGAGGCGAGAATTATCAGGTCCGTGGAATTTTTGAGCCCAAGACCCGCCGAGGCGGGGAATTGAACCCTGGTCCCGGGCTAGACCTCTGCATCAGGGTCTGCCGCTCTAACCAGTTTCAGTGCAGGTGGGATGTGGGATGTGGCGGGGCAGCGTCCTCTACTCACATCAGCTGCTGCGACTACCTGGGGCAGGGTCTGGGTGCGCTGGACGTTGCCTGTCAATACAATTCAGATTTACTTTCCCGAGACCCGTTCTGAATTAAACTCCTGGCTTTCTGCTATTGTTTTTAGATTTCACTGCATAAGAAGCTCTGAATTCATGAGGCCTGCCGTAGGTTCATGGAAATCCATGGCATAGCAGGCTGCGGTGGTAGGTGGTAGTGCTGCTGAAAATCAGTAGCCTACTGCTTGCATTGGTAGGGTTTGCAAGTATTTTCTCCCTGGCTCTAGGAAATCCTCAAAAGCTCAAATCTTTCCACTGCTGCTTTTATTTCTAGTCCTACTCTAAGCTTTTTTGTGCTAGGAATTCCAATGTCTCTGAGTCTTCCATTTCCTCTTAGTCTTTCCTTTGTTACATTTATTGCTGGTTCTCCTGTGTCTTTCCTGGTTCTAGCCTTCTCCCTGTTGCTCTTGGTTCTGCTGTCTTTTCCCTGGCTTTAGTTCTTCTTCCTGTATTACTTTTACTCCCGGTCCAGTTTTTGCTATGTTGCTCTTATTATTCATTCTTCTTCCTGTTTACTTGGCCTAATCCTAGCACAGTTGCTCTTATTGCTGATTTTTCTAGCTGTTTTTACTCTTTTGCATCCGTTTTTTAATGCAGCTCCTATTGTTTCCCCTGTCAGATTCCTGGCTCTTTCCCACTCTCTGCTGCTCGTATTCCTAGTTCTCCTGTCTGACCTGCTCTCTTTTGATAGTACTAATACTGTCCTGCCTGTAGTGGTCTTAGGTCAAATAGTCCATTAGTTTATTTGAGTGGTTTCTAAAATTGCCATTTTACCACTCTAGTTCTGCCTTTGTCTCTTCCTCTATCAGATTTAATGTTTGCCAGTTCATTGCCACTCAACACTCTATTCTGCCGTCCATATTTATGGTACTTCTTTCTTTGTAGTGTTTCTCTTTTCTTTCCTTTTCTCCTCCTCTCCCTGATGTTTTCTCCTCTCCTCTTCTTCCATTCTCTTTCTTGCTTCTCCCGACTGTCCGCAAATGGCTATTTTTCATATCTTCCTCTCTTCCCTTGTCCTTGGATCAGCTGTTTTTACCTCTCCAAACTTCTTTCTGTTTTGGTCTCCGTGCTCCTGTCTGTTTCCCGCTGTATGCCACCCATGTTCTTGATTCTTCGTCAGCCTCTATCTAGTGGGCTCAGACATGACATATTCGTCCCTAATCTTGACTCTGCTGCGTGTTTCTCCACCGCCATTCCACTGTTCTTGCTCTGGGTTACCTTCATACTTATACTTACTACCCCTCCTGGGTTATAGGCCACCAACTAGGACTCTCCAGCCGTCTCTGTCTTGGGAATTTCTTTTAATCTGACTTCAGGTGTAGCCCATCTCTTTGCAGTCAGCCTTGAGGCCTCAGCGCCAGATGTTTCTTGGCCTTCCTCTTCTCCTTTTCTCTTGAGGGTTCCAGGTCAGGACTTGCCTGATGGTGTTGGATGCGGGCCTGCAACCAGCTTCTTTTCAGGATTTCTTCATGAGCAGGGCATTTTAAAGTCTGCTGCCATAGGTCGTTGTTGATGGTGTTTGGCCAGCGGATTTGGATGATTTTCCTCAGACAGGTGTTGATGAAGGTTTGGACTTTGTTGCTAGTGGTCACTCTTATCCTTCAAATAGCTGCTTCATACAGAAGGACCAATTTTACATTGGTGTTAAAAAGCCTGATCTTGGTTTTCATCGTTAGGTCCTTGGAGCTCCAGATCTTCTTTAACTGAATGAAGGCAGTATTTGCTTTGCTGATTCTTGCCTTGACGTTGGCATCTGTGCTGCCCTGCTTGCCCACAACACTGCCCAGGTAGGTCAAAACCTCAACCCCTTCCCTTCTAATTGATTTTTTCCTTCTTCATTACGCTCTGTACTTTTTCTCTGTTCTTCTGTATGTCCTTGCGTTTCCTTTCTTATTCTTTCCTGCTAATCCGGCCTGTTTCCTGCTTTTTTCCCTCTTTCTGCTTTTGTTCTCGGTTCTCCAGGGTGTATTCCCTCAGTTATGAACTCTTGCAGCAGCAATGAATGGGCGAAAAAAGGTTTAATCTAACAGCAACGCCTGTAGCCAAACCTGTCTGCACCCTTGATTACCCTTCCTCCACCCTCTTGACCTCCCCCTCTCTGTTCCCATCGGTGGTGCTCGTTTTCCCGTTCACTTGCTTGTTTCCATCCCAATGACTCCCACTGCTTCTTCTGTTTCCTCTCTTTGTCACACTATCTCTGACCCCTCGGGCATGTAGTCCTGCCTGTTCGCCTCACCACCTGAGCTGTGATTCCTTCTCATCCGTTTCCAGGCTCGGGCTTTTTAGGTCTCGCCTGAGACAGCGCATGCGCTGTCTGTTCGAGACATTTAGTAAGTGGCTTTTAAAAGTGCCATCAGAGGCTTTTGCTGACCAACAGCTTGCGTTCACGAGCTCGTGCATGTGCACAGCTGCCATCTGTGTTTTTATCGCTGTAATCAGGCTCCTCTGCTTGCACTACCCCCTCCCTTTTCCCTCTCCCTCCTGGTCAACTTCATTTGTGTCTTCTAGCTGTGAATCATGCTCCTCTGCTCGCACTCCCCCTCCCTTCTCCCCCTCCTCTTCGTCAGTTACATTTGTGTCTTCTATCACTGTGAATGCTCCTGCATCCACCAGGCACACACATCATCAGTCGTCAGTGCACGCTTTCACCACCAGCACACACACCACCAGACGTCAGTGCATGCTTCCACCAGGCACACACCACCAGCCGTCAGTGCATTCTTCCACAAGGCACACACACCACCAGCCGTCAGTGCATGCTTCCACCAGGCACACACACCACCAGCCGTCAGTGCACGCTTCCATTGGGCACACACACCACCAGCCGTCAGTGCACGCTTCCACCAGGCCCAAACACTACCAGCTGTCACACACTACCAGCTGTCGGTGCAAGCTTCCACCAGGCACACACACAGCACCAGCTGTCAGTGCACGCTTTCACTGGGCACACAGACCACCAGCCCTCAGTGCACGCTTTCACCAGGCACACACACCACCAGCCGTCAGTGCACGCTTCCACCAGGCACACACACCACCAGCCGTCAGTGCACTCTTCCACCAGGCACACACACCATCAGCCGTCAGTGCACGCTTCCACCAGGCACACACATCACCAGCCGTCAGTGCACGCTTTCACCAGGCACACACACCACCAGCCGTCAGTGCACACTTTCACTGGGCACACACACCACCAGCCTTCAGTGCACACTTTCACCGGGCACACACACCACCAGCCGTCAGTGCACGCTTTCACCAGGTATACACACCACCAGCCGTCAGTGCAGCAGGCAGGCTCTTCTCAGAGTTTCTTGGTAAATATGTTTTCGATGCATGCCTGGGAGGGAGTGGGTCGAGTTTCCTTAGACCATGCTGAGTATGCAGGTGCAGTGCATGAACTCCTGTGTGAGTGAGTCATGCTGCCTGGGGCTCACTCCAAATTTTAAAATTGCGCCTGCACCAGGCTTTTTCTCATTTGCAAAGTTCGGCACATGCGCACCGCTAGGCAGCCCCCACACCCCCGCGAATGACTGCTTCCTACAACCAGAAAGGAAATAACATTCAGAACAATGAAAATAAGTTCATTTGATGCAAAGAACTGTTAACAAAAACCATGTCCAGCTATTGTAGATCTGTCAACTTAAACAAAACAGCAAGAAAAAACAAACAAGCATTGGCATAGTCTTTCGGACCCTATAAGTATTTAGTTATGCAGCAGAATATCCTTGGTGCAACAACACCAACTGCTGCATGGCTAAACACTTATAAGGTCCCAAAGGCAAGACCTATTTGCTATGCCAATGCTTGTTCTGCTTGTCCTTCTAAAGGTCAGGGCCGAATAATTAAATTAGACGGTGGCATTTAAGGGACTTTCCAAAACTCGCCGACTAATAATCCCAGACTTTTTTCAATTCAGAAGTTAATAATCTGAGGACTCGAAAGTTTCTAATGCCTGATGCTCTGCTGCACTGTGTATTTCTTTCAGAATGCACAGGCCTACTAACCTCCTTTCTTAAAGTGTGTGTGTGTGTGGGCTCGAATCCGAGGGGCTGAACATACCGTTTGTGGCGCAAACTCCTGATATATATATATATATATATAAAGAGCTGAGTAAACTTCAAAGCTTAATACAGCTGACTGCAAACTCCCGATATCTGGAGCACGCGATCAGGCTGTGTTTTTCGAAACATGTGATTAGTAAGGAAGTACGGCACCTATGAGGTGTGTGATAGACTAGACGGATGAGGAATGTGATTATCTGTACATATTTATGTACAAACACTGTCTCCCTTATATTTCAATTAATTTTTTTCTGTAGTGCGGTGCACCCACTACCTGAGCTGGTGCCGGGTGAGGTGGGGTTTTTCCTTTCCAACAAATGGGTGAGTGAAATTTAAAAATTGTGAATTGTGATAAACTACATTTGTCTAAACATTGGCTAATACTTCTCAATGGCCTTTGGAGTATTAATCATATAATTTTATAACATAGGCACAAGTGCTTGTTACCTATTGTATGATTCTTACACTGTTCTTGTACCCTTATATATATATTTTCTAATTTTTCGGTCCAGGGCGGGAAGACGAGTACACATACACTTATCAGGTGATATGGTCTTAATTTCTATATAGCAGTAGCACTAATGGTCCTGATGAAGCAGCAGGAGATCTATAGGCTCCAGTGTCTGCAGAAACATGTCGACCTTACATTCTTTTTTTAGTAGTTATTTGTTATACTGCTAATTGCACTGTTTTTACTGATTTAGGAGTGTGAGGGTGCATATTAAAGTTGTTCTTTTTCCTGATCACGACCTAATTTTAGAAACTTCTTTTTTCTTTTGTCACTTACACTTTTTTCTTAAAGCACTGCTATTCAGTTCCCCACTAAATACACCTTCTTCACTTCTGTGGCACAGTATTCAGGATTCCAACTGACTTGGTTATATTATCTGCCAGATCAGCAGTGGTTTCCTTGATATCTTGACATCTTGATCTGTACAAGAGATCCCAGATGATGAAGGGCGGTCTCGATGGTGGACTGATGGGAACTCGTTTCAATTGTTAACTTTTCCCTTTTCTGTTGTTTATTTGGGTACATATTTAGAGTGTTTTTTATCCAGACTCACTGCTAATTGTTGTTGGTGTTATTGATAGTCAGGGGGTTTAGCATTTAGGGTCTTGAAACATTCCCCTGGGACCTTCTTTTGTGTTTAGTTGCAAACTCCTGATATAAATGGGCGAAACTTGCACCGGGTGCAGGTGTTTGCTTCTGCAATTTGTATTATGCAAACCCTGTTCGAATATGGCACATGAGCTGTTTTTGTTCATCAGCACGAGTAACACCATGCTGCATCAGCATCATATTCCCCAGTCTGAGTTGTCAAACTTGGAATCAGTCGCAGATTTGTGCACCATCCACATGCCCCTACATTTTGCCGGTTCCTCTTAATCTGGAGCATAAATGCCGATTACAGTAGGGCTGTGTCACCTACGCCATAGCTTGCTTACCCTTTTGAGAAATAATTATATTATGTAATGTGATTTTTGTATAACACGCCTTTCACCAATTGCTTGGTCGCTCGGTGCTGTTGAGACGGTAAACAGTCAAAATATCGAGTCCAAAATATCGATTGGACATAATATTGAGATTTTAATATAGTTTGGACAAAATATCGAATGGACAGAATATAGACAGCAAAAATATTGTTTTTAAGGTAAGTAATGTAATATCAAATGTTTAAAATATAGAAAGTTAAAATATCGAAGTATATAATATAGGTTATTAAAAATATCGAATTTTTCATAATATCCAATTTTTTATAGTGTTTTTGTATGTTATTATATGTGTGAAAAGTGTGTATTTATGTTATAATTAATTTTAAAATAATGAATTTTGTGTTTTTTTATTTTTGTGTAATTTAATTCTGTAGCGGGTTGTGGGTTTATAGGGGAATAGGGTGGGAAGTAATGTAATTATAATTAATTAAATATGTAAATTTATTTATTGGTATTAATTTTTAATTAATTGATATTTAATGTATATTTGGTAATTAATTAAATTTTAATTGGCAATTAATTTTAATTAATTGACTAATTGCTAATTATGTTAATTTTACTAATTTATTTTCTGTAGTGGGTTGTGGGTTTATAGGGGAATGGGGTGGGAAGTAATTTAATTATAATTAATTAAATATGTAAAATTAATTATTGGTATTTATTTAGAATTAAATGTTAATTAGGTTTTTATGTGTAATTAATAACATTTTAATTGCCAATTAATTTAATTTAATTGAATAATTGCTAATTATGTTAATTTTACTAATTTATTTTCTGTAGTGGGTTGTGGGTTTATAGGGGAATAGGGTGGGTAGTAATTTATTTATAATTAATTAAATAATTAAATGTATTAAATTGTATTTAATTTGAATTAATTGTTAATTAATTTTTAATTGTTAAATAATTATTTGTTAATTAGTAATTAATTTGTATTAATAGGTAACTAATTGTGATAATTAATTTTTAATTAGTAATTTAAATAGGTTAATTATTATATTATATTAAATTGGTAATAACTTTTAATTAATTTTTTATAGATATTTATTTATATTTTTTTAAATAATATATGAAGTATTTACTTTCCCTACTGTTGCACTCTTTGGAGTGGGAATAGTAATTTTTACCTCTACGCTATCCAACGCTTTCCCTACTGTTGCACTCACTGGAGTGGGAATAGAAATTTTTACCCCTACGCTATCCAACGCTTTCCCTACTGTTGCACTCACTGGAGTGGGAATAGTAATTTTTACCTCTATGCTATCCAACGCTTTCCCTACTGTTGCACCCAATGGAGTGGGAATAGTAATTTTTACCCCTACGCTATCCAACGCTTTCCCTACTGTTGCACCCATTGGAGTGGGAATAGTAATTTTTACCCCTACGCTATCCAACGCTTTCCCTACTGTTGCACCCACTGGAGTGGGAATAGTAATTTTTACCTCTACGCTATCCAACGCTTTCCCTACTGTTGCACTCATTGGAGTTGGAATAGTAATTTTTACACCTGCGCTATCCAACGCTTTCCCTACTGTTGCTCCCACTGGAGTGGGAATAGTAATTTTTACCCCTACGCTATCCAACGCTTTCCCTACTGTTGCACTCTTTGGAGTGGGAATAGTAATTTTAACCCCTACTCTATCCAACGCTTTCCCTACTGTTGCACTCTTTGGAGTGGGAATAGTAATTTTTACCCCTACGCTATCCAACGCTTTCCCTACTGTTGCTCCCACTGGAGTGGGAATAGTAATTTTAACCCCTACGCTATCCAACGCTTTCCCTACTGTTGCACCCACTGGAGTGGGAATAGTAATTTTAACCCCTACGCTATCCAATGCTTTCCCTACTGTTGCACTCATTGGAGTTGGAATAGTAATTTTTACACCTACGCTATCCAACACTTTCCCTACTGTTGCACCCACTGGAGTGGGAATAGTAATTTTTACCCCTACGCTATCCAACGCTTTCCCTACTGTTGCACTCTCTGGAGTGGGAATAGTAATTTTTACACTTACACTATTGTACGGTAATAATATAGGATATTTTTTAATTATATTATGTTACTATATATATATATGTTTTAACAAATATGATGTAAAAATTTGTTTTTATAACTTTTATTAATTATTTAATTATCATAAGTTAATTTAAGTATTTTTAAGTATATTTCAGTAATTAATTTTTAATATTAATTTAATTTAACATTGTTTTTAATAAAGTCGATATTTTTACAAACTATATTTTAGTAAACGATATTTTTAACTCAATATTTTTGTACTTACCTGTTTGTAGATACAAACTCGATATTCTGTATGTAGATATTTTGGCAACGATATTCTTGATAGTCGATATTATGTCCCTCGATATTATGTCAGTGATCTGTTGAGACGTGTCAATCATAGTCACCAACTTCAGTCTGGCCTATATTGCTGTGTCTGGACAATTTAGATTTTTTGGGTAGTCTCATTTATGGGTGCTCTGAATGGGGTGGAATTAGGTTTTGAGACCTTCCACCATACCTGTGTGCTTGTATGGTCTGGCAGTAGCTATGGGTGGGTTTGAACTTTTCTGTTTGTTTTCTAAGCTGTGTGCATTTTATCTATGAGAATGTGAATTGTGGGTAATCCAGAAGAAGAGTGCTCTGGAAATAGAGTGCACCTTGTGGCCTTCCTTGAAACCCCGGGAGTTTGTCAAGCAGGGTGGTTACATGGCCCTTGGGAGAGAGACCATCACAAAGCAATATTATGTAACTGAGGTCGCAAGATGGAGGGATACGTGCTTCAACAGAGATCTGCAGAGAGTGGTGCATGCCAAAGCGTGGTGACCTCTCTTGCCCATGAGAAAACATTGAAGAGTAGTCTGCTGGAATTCCTAAACATTATATCATAACAAGCTTTCCACATGACTAAGTGGCATATTCCAAGTATTAAGCATAATAAAATAGACAATTGTTCTATTCACTAATCCTCGAGGGATAATGGACAGCAAAATGTATTATGACAAAACGAATCAAAAAATAAAGTTTAAGAAGTGTTGAACGTAGGGAAGATATAAAGAGAATGGAAAAAACACATAATCACTCATTGGGTAGTTGATGTCCAACCACCTTCAAATTATTTCCCAGGTGTCAAGCCCTCTTTGCTTCGGGCATTCATGTCAAGTTCTCAGATACACAAATAGATAGATAGGTTCAATTCAGGAAGTAACGCAGTCAAATTAGGGATCAGGTCATAGGCAAAAGCCCCTAGTAGTGGGTGTAATGGTGGAGGGCCAATTTGTGCTAACTGGCGACACGTCAGAAATCTTGCACTGGAGCGTCTGTGATATCCTATGTGGATTAGAGGTAGTCGCAGAGCCCCATCCTTCGCCATGTCACTTCTGTTGACTGACAGTCTGTTCAGAGCAGGAAGCTGAGCCAGGTAGAGTTGTCGCAGGGTGCCGAAGACACAGAGCCAGAGTCCAAAGGTAAGCACAGTCACAGCTTTATGGACTAAAGGTGATTCACAGGAAGTGGGTGTGTCACCTTTTGTCAATATCGAGACAATGTTTCCTAGCGACAGCACCGGCTGTTATGTTGCTGCCCGGCAGCTCTTGTATTGCCACATACTCTTATCAGCCAAGAGATATTTTTTATCTTTTGATACTCTGCCTGTCTATGTACAGTGATGCATTGTAACTTGGTAAATCATTCTGCACAAATACACTATGTACGACGACATGGTCGATCAGTCTACAGTGATATATCGCCTTCCACTTGTACTGATAATCTAGCTCACATAATGTACCATCCATTTGTACACCCTGATGCCCTTTCCAGCAGAGCCAGATCCAACATGACAGAGGATAACCCCTGTCAAAAAGAACAAGTTAGATTTATTTTATTAATTTAAATGATGCAATTTCGATTCATTCTATGTAATGTAATGTATGTAATGTAATTTGGATTTTTAGAGTGCTGCTTGTCACCCTTGAGGGTGTCCAGGCGCTGATTAGGTGAGTGTAGGCATGTGGTGAGGCTCCGTCTGAATACAGGCTAGTTGAATAGCCAGTTCCTCAGCTTCTAGTGGAATTCAAGAAGTGAGGGGGAGGTAATTCCAGGATTTAGCAGCTTGTTAAGAGAATCATTGACATCCGTTCTGCTTCCATGGATACGGGGAGTGTGTGCGAGGGAGAGTGATGCTGAGTGAAGTTGTCTGGTGGGTTGGTGGAAGGGAAGCTGCTGATTGAGGTTTGCAGGTCCCATGTTGTGTAGTGAGTTGAATGCATGTGTGAGAAATTTGAACTGGCAGCGCTTCTGGATTGGAAGCCAGTGGAGCTCTCAGAGGAGTGGTATGGTTTGGGTTTGGCTTAGGAGTTTGAGGACGAGTCTGGTAGCGGCATTTTTGATGGTTTGAAGTCTGTAAAGGAGATGGGTTGAATGCCACCGTAGAGTGCTCCAGGGCCTGCATGATGGTATGTCTGGTGTCCAGTGGGAGCCACTTGAAGATTTTACGTAACTTACGGAGTATGTCATCAAGGATAGGTTATGGCATTGACTTGGGACTTCATGGCAAGGTTGGAGTCCAGCATGAGGTCTAGGTTCCTAGCTTGGTCGGTTGGTGTGGGTGTGGGCCCAAGAGCGGCGGGCCACCAGGTGGAGTTCCAAGATGAACTCTTATTCCAGAAGATCAGCACTACAGTTTTGTCGGTGTTGAGCTTGAGGCAGTTTTCTTTCATCCAATTAGCCATGCTGGTCTGGTATTGTTTGAAGTTTCTCTTCGTAGTGAGAGTGTCATCCGAGAGGGAAAAAGATTTGCTGGGTTTCGTCAACATAGGAGATGATGTTGATTCCATGGGATCTGATGGTGTTTGCCAGAGAACTCATGTGTATGTTGAAAAGTGTGGGGCTGAGTGAGGATCCCTGTTGGAATCCCCAGATGAGGTCCCTGGTTTCTGATGTGAACGGCAAGAGCTTGACTCGTTGTGCTCTTCCGGAGAGGAAGGAAGCTATCCATTTGAGTGCTGGTCCTTGTATTCCTGCTGTGTGTAGGAGTGGTCGAGGAGGATGAGGACGGCGGTCTGTCCACATTAGCAGATAGTGCATATGTTGTCTGTGGCAGTGATGAGGGCTATTTTCGTGCTCTTGTTGTTTCAGAACCCTAATTGCGAGTCGTCCAGGAGTTTTTGTCATTCTAGGTGGTCCGAGAGTAGTCAGTAGTTGCTGAGTACTTCAGGGTCAGTTGAGTGTTTTTTGAGGAGGGTGATGATTTCACTGTGTTTTCAACTATCTAGGAAGGTGACTGCTTTGGAAGTGAGTGCAGTGCTAATCGTGGCTCTTCCCAGGTTGTAGATGTGGTGGGGACAGGAGTCTTTAGGAGCCCATGAGTGGACTGTCTTCATTATTGCTGCAGTGTCCTCAATGGATGGAGGAGGTTTCCATGCTGTCAGTTGGTAGACTTTGGTTGATAATATTAGATGAGATTAGCTGCCTGGAGAGGTCGATAGGGGTTGTTGGGGTTCGAAGTTTATGTAGATCTTGGTGATATTTTTATGGAAGATGTCGGAGAGGTTGTTGCAGAGTACTTGTGTAAGAATAATATTTTGGGTTGCAGGTATTGGGTTGCGGCTGTTGGGTTGATGAACTCCTTGACAATGCGAAAAGGCAAATCTTCTATCCGATGAATCAAAATGGTACTTACAGCTGTATTGAAGGATGGGTGACCGGCCCGCTGTCCCACAAGGGTGGTGGAAGTCATAACCTTTACTACCATGGTGGATGACTGTCCGCCATATTTGGATATCTCCACCTGCCTGGCAAAGATCTCTATGTCTCTTTTAAAAATATTGTAGCTTTGGTAAGTGGGCACTATGTTTAATAAGGTCACTCAACAAAACTTTTCTTTTTCAAAAACAAACTCCCTACATGTTAGTTTTTCTTTTTTTCTTTTTGGTACTGACAGGTTATTCCTGGCAGTCCTAAACAGGAAAAATGTACATAGGACCATATGCCCTAAATAAGGCATACAGACTGAGGTACTTAGACTGACGGCCCAATGTCTGTAAGGCCATCAGTATAAGGTTTCTACAGGAAGTGTCAGAGGAGACTCTGCTGGCAGACACATGGCAATTCGCCTGACTCTAAATAGAACAGGTTGACCAAGAATTTGGCAGAAAGCGTACTCCACTATGTATGTGACAGAGTACCGTGTCTGCTGAACTCTACATAAGGCACTTACTTTGAGGCACCCAAGAACCTGTATCATCTGCCCTTTTCTCGTGTGATGGGTGGTAATGAACCATGTAATTCATTCAATGTTTGTTAATGTACGAGTCCTAACTAAATATATACTATTCTTACATGTATACTTATATCCTAGAGGAAAACTTCATGCTCATCAGAAATACAACAGATTTCACCAAGATATAAATTTACCTTGACTGCCGTCAGAGAAAGTTTACTTACAAAGTTCATGACCCTACAACAAAAGCACCCATAAGACACATATCGGGTACCTTCACACATACAATACAGTTCTATGTAGCACTCTATTTGCCACCTCAACTGCTCATCCATATTAAGGTCTATTCATATCTTGCCCTACACCAACAGAGCACACACCTTGGCACCACAAGGCACTTGCCACCATTTTAACTTATCCCTCCCGTCTGTACACACTGAACCATCGACTGCCTTTGACTAGGTTCAGGCTATACAAATGATGCGGTCTGGAGGGGCACCAGTTAGGTAACTTCGCCGTGAGGATATCTCTTTCCAAGTACCCGAGACACCCACAGCCCCTCCAAGTCCATGGGGTACAATTTTGCTACCTAAAATATACTACGTGACAATGTTCAATCGTATGTATATACTAATGCATGCTTATTAGTTGCAGCATCATTTAATGTTTAATGTTTATACACCATACTTAGGTTAATTAGGAGTGGCTTACACAGGGCTGGCTCCTGTGTAGTCCTGACGAAGAGCTCTGGGGAATGCTCGAAACATGTTGACTAATACTAGGTACACCTAACCCATAATAGCTAGGTCTTCCAGTATTCTACCCCATTTTTAGACTATACCACCTAGGAGAAAGAATCAAATTAATTCGCCCACTAGCTAGGTATTTTTAAACTCTCTCTTGTCCACTACACTACACTTCCTGCACCACACATAGTTTTTACAACAGTGCTCCTACGTAATTCCGCAAGTCGTAGCACGCCTCAGCCCGTAGAGGACTATGATGACCCCTATGATGAAACATGTCACTGTGGGGAAACCCTGGTGAGTGAGGGGACTCAAGAAAGAAAGTTTTCTTTCCTACTGATTTCCAGGTCTATACAAATTCCATATACGTACATACCACTTAACTTAAATACACCCTTATTCACATAGCATTGCATCAAGAACACAAAATGGGATAAGATGCCCTAAAATTTAACACCCACCTGAAGCCTAGCGGTGGACAGTCACCTGAGGAGCATGGACATCAATTTAGCAAAATGCCAGGGGTTACAGAAGTGACATCTCATATCATTTGGCCCTGACTACAGCACAGGATATGACATCACACATCAGTTGCTCCTGATGACATTACATGCCATTTGCCCAAATACAATACATGCTAGATCAATTAAATATTTAATAAAAAATGAAATTAAAACAAACAAAGGAGTAGTTAAGTTGCCATTCGAATACTACACAGAGCTGCAGCGATGTTCAGATAACCTCCTACTGAAGCCACAAAGATTCAACATGAAAAAAACATACATACGCTCCTTCTCTGGAATGGCGCCCAGGATTTGGAATGCCCTCCCCCCCGGAAACAAGACTGAATCCTTCCACTGTTGCTTTCAAACGGGAAGTAAAAGGCATTCTTATGGCAAAATTCTCTTAAACATTGTCCTTGTTTCCGCAAGTATATTTGTACATGGTATCAATCTAGCCTACCTAAGCATTCTATCTGTCGTTGGCATTTCTCCTCAGTCGTTATTGTCATCATCTTAGGGCTCCCTTTTGTTCTCAACTCAACTCAATTATGGTCTTTTTATTTCTACTTACCTACCTGGACGTTATCACCTTCACTCTTCAGGTCACATCCTACTGCCCTGTTCTATGACTGCACCATGGCTCTATGTACTCTCGTGTACTTATGTTATTACTATTCCCATGTACTGTAAAGCGCTCTGATATCCGCAGGAGTCTTGTCCGCGCTCTATAAAACTCTGAAAATAAAATAGAAAATAAATAAATAAAATGTGCTATGCCCAGGCTCAACTATCTCACTTGACTTGCATCATGCATTAATTTCCTATAATTTGAGACATTCATTGAGCTGTTATTGTGCACAGCTATTTGAACCTTTCCTACCACTGAGGTATCAAGAAAGCTCTTCTAATGCACCTCATTCCTGACACGTACTGCGCACTAGTTCAATAGACGTGAGACATATTCAGAACTCTTACAATGCATCCATCTGGATTTGCATAGTCCTATGGTTTTGAAATACTGGCACCTGATGAGTTCTAACATCTGAATTGTGGCCCAGAGCACCTATTTCTAGTAAAGTAATGATATATTATCAAAGCTCTCACAGTGAAGAAGTCCACACTGGAATCATAGTATCAAAATAAGCAGTTAGCTCCTAAAAAGCACCTCAATCCTGATTTACACTCTACTCAAATATATCAGTACAGAAAGATCCACAGAGCTTTTACCGTACACATCTGTCTTGTTTTGCAGTACACCCCAGCATCACAAAACGTTTATAAAGCACTTCAAACTCAAATTGTAGGTTGCGGGCTGTGCCAGTACTAATACATTCATAGAGCTCTCCCATAGCACATATCTACTTTGTGTGGCTGACTCTATAATAAAAGTACAACATCTGCAAGGGTTAATTCTATTGTGCAAAACATTATTTGTGTATTTGTTTGTATGCTATGAACATAACTATTTCAGCAGTAGGCACATTAACTACACAATCCATTTTGCTCTCACTATAGCCTCTTGCATGCGTGTTTCACATTGATCTCTTTGTCCATATACTTAACCTCCTGAATTCCTGTATTGAAATTTAACTTGTAAACTGCAGGAGAACTATTCTTCACAACCTGAAGAGGTTGTTTTGCTATTAAAAATTTATCTTAAGCTCTTGGTGCTGGAATTACAGTGTTGGATGCAGGTCCTTATAGTAGCACCACAAGCAGCCCTTTTTAGGAGCCACCAGTTGCAGGTGGTGCCAATGGAACTCACTTTTGGAACCGGCACTTACATATATTTTTTAAACTTTGATCCAGAGCAAGAGAGAGAAAAACAGAAAGAGGGGAAAGAATGAGGAAGAGAAAGATGGAAAAACTGTGACAAAGAAGGGATGAAAAGGAACCTGCAAGATTAAGATAAGGGTCAGAGAGTGACTGGTGAGGCAATAAAGAACCATGAGGTGTAATCAAACTATGCAGCACCCCGACATTCACCAGTGCCGGCAGCAGGCGATGAGCAAAACTGTGGGCTTGATACTTATTCTTCTACAAACTAAGCAGTGACCGCAAGAGCTTTCTAAACCTTTTAATGCTGATATGTTGGTGTATGGTTCAAGTCAAGCTGTGCCAGTGCTTATGTACTAAAACACAGGTGCAACACTGCTCACTCAAAATTATTTCACATCAATATTTTTAATTTCTTCTCCTTGTCTTGGTGTAAACGTGATAAATAAGCTGAAACACCGGACACTATTATTCTGAAAGTAGCAAAAGGTGCAATTTAAGGACACACTTTAAAAAGCATGGTTATTTAATAAATTAAATTCAAATTTGTGTTATCCAGGGTATCTGATCTGGGAAACAAGGTATCATCATCAAGCAAGCCATCATGCGAGCAAAGAAGGTTTGGCAAGGATCACCAAACCAAAGACATTTTAGAAAAAATGTGTCAACATACTGAATTTTACAACACATTTTGGCAAAGACACTGACATTTAAAACATAGGACATGATCTCACGGTGCACAATGCCCTCCAATTATGGTGATGCTAACAGGGAGTGCCTTCACAATATGAAGAATAATACTCAGAAATAGTTGAGTTACAAAGGCAAATAGTTAAAACATTGAAAACTGAAGGTGACTTCCAGAGAGGAAATGTGACTGCTCACTGGAGAGCAAGGTGAGAGAGTGGAGCTAGAAGTGTATCAATGCCTGTTCAGAAAATGGAAAATCAGACTGCCAGGTCTGTGGTCTGAATCCAGCTCCTGGGAAGAGTATTACGTTTTATCCCAAACACAGAGATAAACACTTTTGCTGGCAGAAAGAACAGCAGTGACCAAGCAAAAAGATACAACGGTAACTGATGGGGAAGAAAAGAAATGGGGACATAGTTTGTTTAGTTTACTGAACCAGTAGTGTGCACAGCATTTTAGTCCCCTCCACAAAGCAATGGTTTCTCCATTGATTTTAGGCTGGATGAGAAACTATGAATCTAAGAAAGAAACTGTGTATTGTGAAGCACTCAGTCTTGGTTGCAATATGCCACTAGCCAACAAACGAGAAGCACGTTTTCAATAAGTGGCACACACTAACTACTCAGTGTCACACAGCCACAGATACCAGGGCAGCTCAACCTTCCACATAGGCTGTAACCAGGATAGTTCTTCTATGCAGCCCTCACAAGCAGGTTGGCTTTATGTTTTTCAACAGGCTCTGCAAAGTGGGTGCAAAAGTGTATTCCTTTATGTTACCTTATTATAAAGTCAAACTTGCAGGCACACTTGCAGACAGCAGGTAATGTAAGGACCCTAGTCATCGACATCCTTCTACCGACTGTCCTTAGATTCAAATGAGAACATTATGTTATCAAAATTGTAAGGATAGAGGAATAGAGAATCATAATGGAAGAACCAACGCTATATAGTGAATGGTGAATGGGGGATGTTTGGAATCACTCCAAAAGCAGGAGGAGAAAAAGTAAAAGTATATATCATGTCTGTGTTACTACCAGAAGGTAACAAAAAGGATTAGGACAGTCTGAATGTATGTGTTTGGATCCTATGGTTAAAAGTTAATGTGTAGTTTTGTGAAATATTAACACTTATGTTTTACATCACAGAGTCCATTTAGAGCACCTGTCAGTCATTTAAGCAGCTCTCAGTCCTTTTTATTATATATATGTTTATTAATTATAACACAAGAGTAGAAATGTACATTTCGGGTATCGTTGGTAGAACATATTACAGTGGCGAACGGGCAGAAGAAATGAAGAAATACAATACAATTGTAGGCATCCGGACAGTATCAGTACCAGCCAGAGCTGGGTCAAAACAATACAATACAAATAATCATAAGCAAACATTATCAGAATCCGCCCACCATGGATACAGGATATAAAAATGGACACTCGACACCCGAATATGCATAACAACAGGCTGAGGAGAATATGCCACATCTCTTGTGAAGAAGGGAAAAGGGAAAAAGATAGGTCATAGAACAAAATAAAGGAAAAATTTAAAAAAAAACCTCAACCCCCCACCCTGCACCCCTGCGGATGGCTACGACCTAACCCCACTAGCAGCGTGCCCGTCGCCCCCTAAACTACACCCCCAAGGAAGGGAAAAGATGGAGGAGGAATGTCTTACAATACGATGCGGGCTCCCGGACTCCCCTCCCCCCCGCCGCGAGCAGATGTTCCCTACCATGGTACTAAGCGAGGTAAAGCAGATTTATAATCAAACTGATAGGGAAATCACCGAAAGAGAAAAGACCATCCCGCCCAGCCCCAGACACCACAGAGGCAACAAATCCCATTGTCGAACACAGTCAGTACACCAAACCCAAAAAAGCAGAATCCCATCTGGCCCTCACTCCCACCGATACCACCCAGCAGTGTCAAAGGAAGTCCCTGCACAGAATTAAAACAGTCAAGTTCAGCCCTGGCCTCTACGATCCATCACACAAACCTTTTTCGATAGGACCAGCATAATAGCAAAATAGTCAAAACGTTGTAGAAAAGGGAGGGGATCAATATAGCATGAAAGGGTCAGAAGAGTCAAGTCTCGAAGTCTATCAGAAACACGAAAGTCAATCCAAAGAATATCAATGGAGGTCTCCAGAAACGAAGAAAGAAACAAGTCCTGTGCGGGCGATGACTTTGCCGAGCTTGCTGGCTGGTCAGGGACTCCAGTCGCGGGCTGCTGTAGTTGCGCAGACACAATTGGTATCAGATTATAATGATGCTCTGGGTTCTCCTCTCAGATAAAATCAAGCTTTGCGGGGGTCACCATATGTTGCGGGTCTGACTCTGGACTAGGGTCCGGTCTCGAACAAATAGTCTCGATGCGTACAGTCAAGTTGTGGAGAGCAGCCTCCATTTGCCAGTGAAGAGCCCCGATGGCGGCCATTACAGTCCCCAGTGTCGGTCCACACGTCGTCCGATCCATCTCCGCTTAATCGATGACAAAGCAGGTCATCAACCCCGGAGGCCGGCTACTCCGGGGAAACCAACTGGAGTGGGGTGGGCGAAGGCGACTGGCGACTTTCAGGCTTTGCGCTCTTTACACCGCTGCCGAGAGCGGGGCCCCCCCCCCGCGGACCCCGAGGGCTGCAGCAGGGTCCCAGGAATCGGACCCCCACTCACCGCGGCATCCACGTCTCGTCGCCGTCTGGCTAGTATACGCAGGGACTCGAGACCACCACCAGGATCGAGAATTCGTTTCACTCCGATGAGACCGGACCCTGCCAGGTACCCGCGGCCGATGTTGTTCAACTGAAACCCGGCTGGGTCAGTACTCGAGGCCCCGGCTTATAGTCTGGAGGAGGCCCGAAAATGACAGACGGTGTAACTTCGTCAAAAAAGGTGATAAAGACTCCGGGATTGCGCCCCTGGACTCAGAGACGATTCAGACACACGGGAGTCTGGCGGGAGGTCAGGATTAAGTTCAGGATAAATCCGCCAGCGACGGAGGTCGATGGAGCCGGGAGCTTATGCGGCCATCTTGGTTGCTAGCGTAGCTCCTCCCCTCTCAGTCCTTTTTAAAGGACAGCTTCAAAACATGAACCGCCCCTTCAGTGCAACTCTCCCATTTGAAGCTCTAGCCACCTTTATAAAAAGCCTTTTGCTTAATGAAATCGTTTTTTTAATTTGTTCTCCCGTATAGCATTGTCTACTTCATTTTACATCAACTCTTTATAGCACTCTCATCTGAAAAGTACCCCTTACTCTCTCTCTCCCTCTGGCAAAGCACCTCTGTCATCTGAATCGCCTTTGTGCTGTAAAGAACCCCACTCTTGTAAAACACCTGTCGTGTAAACCACCTCTTTCCTGTAAAGCAGCCCTCTTCTATAAAGTACCATTGTTGTCAAAAGCACCTCATTCACCCATTCAGGGTCAGACTGGGACAGAAAATAGGCTGTGGAATCAAAATAAAAGTGGCCCCATTAGCGAACTAGAAAGCTGAAAAAGTAGCCCATGTTCAAAAATTGGGGCAATTTTGAACTTGTAAAGACACCCTGTATGGATATTTTTCAAGATATAGAAGACTATGCATTTGAGCTTGCTGCAGGTAATGTTAGTGATAATATCAGGGAAATCAACAGTATAAACCGGCCCACAAAGAGCCAAAAGAAAACACTGGCATTGCTGGAAAGCACCCTTCTCTAGAGCAGCTCTCTCCTCTTATGGATCCCCTCTGGAATCCAGTGCTTAGGGCCTCATTAGGATGGAGGATTTTCCGCATCCTCCGGGCCGGCGGAAGCCACCGCCGGCCCGGAGGATGCGGAAAATCCTCTGCGGACCCACCAAAGACCCACCGCCACATTAGGATGGCTGGTGGGTCCCGGTTTCCGTCTGCAGCTTTTCCGCCGCGGTTGGCTCACAACCGCGGCGGAAAAGCACTAATATGGTGACGGTGTCTCTCAGACACCGTCAGCCAGATTAGGATGGGCTCTGAAACATGCTTTTTTTCGCGGCGGCTTTTCCGCCGTGGAAAAGCATGTGTAACTTCACTGCGGGGGCCCGTTGCGGGCCCCCTAGGTGAAGGGGGGTGGGGGGTGCACATTGGGGGTACCTATGGTACCCCCCTGCATTTGTATGCAGAAAGCGGCAGGCACCGGGCGGTGCCTGCCACTTTCTACATACAAATGCAATGCGTGCATTTTTAACATTGCTGCGGGTGCAGCTTGAAGCCGCACCCGCCGCAATGTTAAAAATAGAGGATGTGACCGCCAGGGTGGCAGTCACATCCTAATTGCACTGGAGGGACCTCCGCAGGCCATGCGGAGGTTCCCTCCTACTCTATGGTGGCGGACGGACTTAGGTCCGTCCGCCATCATAATGTGCCCCTTAATTTGTAAAACATTAAGTGCCAGGGCTCCAGTCAGCAGGCCACTTCCTTTTGCACTGCCCATTGTCGCTGTCAATTACAGTAACAGCATAACTAATAAGTCACATTCCTACAAGTGTTTCAATTCTGACAATTTCAAGACCTCAACGTTAAAAGAATGGCTTTAGCAGCAGGCATTGGTCATTCTTAATGTATATTGAATTAATAAACAACAAAACCAGTGCAACCATAGTTACCGGTGCCGAGCGCCGGAAACCACCGTCTCAAATTAAGCACCCCTGGTATTGAAGCAGTGTTCCTGTAAACAGTGCCTCTTGGGTAAAGCCAGCCTCTCCTCTAAAACACCTACCTCCCTTTTGGTAAGGCATGTTTCTTATAACACACTCATATTCTGTAAATGCCACTCTTTTGTAATGCATTCCTCTCCTATAAAGTACATCTACTGTAAAGTACACACCATGTGAACCATCTTTTATGTAAATAATCTCTTGATTAAAGCATCCCTCTCCTGTAAAACACCTCTGGGTGGTAAAGAACCTCTATTTTAAAAAAGAATCTGCACCTATGTGGCGCCGCGGCCAGGGCGACTGACGCTGGAATCTGGGGACCACGGTTCGATCCCCGGCTACGGCGGCAGGTCAGCCCAGCACCATGTGACTCTGGGCAATAGCTCGCTTAATCTTCCCGACGGCCCCCCAGCGCCTAGAGACCCTTACGGGTGATTGTGCGCTTTACAAATGTGGACTTTACTTTACTTTAAAGTACCCCTCTCCTGTAATGAGGCCATACAGGACAAAACAACAGAGGTTCCAGATACCAGTGTTTCGTAGACTTGAGTTTGTCTCTTTCTGGTATGCACCCCCCCAAACCTCCCCCCCCCCTCCCCGGGTTACAGTCCGAGACAGTGGTCAATCTCTTACCGAGTAGCATCAGTGGCCACACTCGATAGGCACTAGGCAGGCTGGAAGACTGATTCTTCCTTGTTATCTGTAACTCAGCTTTGTACCTGTCTCTGACTGGGCTGCTCAGCAGCAGTGTAGAAATGAGTCATCCATTACTAAACTGGGTTATACGACCCCTGAAAGACAGCAGCACATACCCCCTGGGAGAGTCTGCCTAGCCCTAGATGGTTACAATTTTGTAACAAATGCGCCTGCGCCTCGTGAAGAACCAGCAGCAGCAGATTTGAAAATGCACCCGGCAACAATGCCCTTATGCTTTTTGTGTGCATGGCTTTACAAGTTAAGAGGGCCAAACATTTCCGATTTCTTTCTTATTTTGATTTCAGCTCCAATCTTAAATACAGGTAAAATGTAATGTTATTTATTGTATTTATCTACCTGGTGTTTTTCCGCTGGAGCTTCTGTTGCCTTTATCTCCCTTCAGGCTCAGAACAGTCCCAGAGAAATCTTTTGAGCACAAAACAACCTATTTACTTAACATCCATTTCAGAGCAGGCTTCCCCTCCCTTTGTCCCCATTGGCATCCCTACCACCTTAGTAGGTAAAGAACCAATGTGTACATGGCCATGTGACGTGAGCAGAAAAATTGTTATGTTTCCGGTGATTAGCAGCAGTGTTTTCATTTCCCAGGAGCTAAATCTAAACAGAGCTGCAATACATCTGATGCTCTTCCCGTGCTTCCTCTGAGGCCAGGGGTCGCAAGGGGTAAGCCAGGGGTCACAGTTTCAACCCCTAGATGACGTCCATTCTGAGGAGAACGCAAGAAACAGCAAGGCACACACGTGCATGCACATAATCCTCAGAACTGCAACAAGACCCAGCTGTCCACATTTCAATAAGACAATAGTAGCTCGTTCTAACTTAAGTGTCCACTCTCCAATGGGACTTAACTTTAAATATTCAGAGAGACAACCAAATACAATGCCAAAATTCAATTTTTACTGCAGTCAACGAGTATCCCAGTCTTCAAAGGGTACCCAGATCCCTAAAGCACTGCCTGACCTTGAAAAGAAACTGATCTCCTGGACTTGCATTAAACACTACTGATCAACTGTGATTTACTGTGTCGATTTACAACAATATGTTCTCACTCAGCCTCCAGGGATAAACCATCTATCTGTATGCCGTGAATCAGTGCCCACCAATTTACTGTGATACAGATATCCTGTGTCCTGTTCTGCACAGTCCATCTGAGTATGACGGAACAGTGCTACACTATCCTTCCAAGAAAAGTGATACACTCGCTTGCCATACATCTACTGCAATACAGCAGCAATACACTTCCCATCTATTGAGAGCCACACACTGTCCATCAATTTACAGTAGTACAGTACCTAATGACCTAGACTCCTACAGTATCCATAAATCTACAGTGAGATCTTGTCCATCTATGTACAGCGATGTGTTCACTTGCGATCTACCTACAGTGATGCAGAGCGATACATTATCTACAGTGATAAAGTAACCACATGCCCACAGGGATATTCTGGGGACAGTCTCCATCTGCATTGTTACGCTGTCCATACAACTACAATGATAATTACGGGTACACTCTCTGTCTACGGTGATGCACTGTCCAGACCTGCCAACTTAATAAAACGTTTCACTGTGTGAGGAGGGGGTGGGCCTTCAAATGGACAGGGCCTCATGAGAGCTATCTGTCTAAGAGGCACTTCTGCCCCCTACCTCCTCATTTTCCACCTACTCTAAAAAAAAAAACTTAAAAAAAACAAGCGTTGGCAAAGCTAATAGGTTTCGACAACGGAAGAGCTATTGGCTTTGCCAATGTGTTTTAGCCATATTGTGCAACAGCGTGGCTGCTGTTAAGCATGGCTAAAAGTTAATGGAATACAGGAGAGTGGCGTGGAGTGGAGTGCCATTGAGTGGAGTATTGTAGAGTGGCATACAGTAGCATAGATTGGAGTGTCATGAAGTGGCGTAGAGTATCGTGGAATGGCGTTAAGTATTGCCGAATGGTGTAGAGTGTTGTGGCGTCGAGTGAAATCGAGTGGAGTGGTGTAGAGTGTCATGGAGTGTTGTGGAGTGAGTAGAGTGTCGTAGACTGGAGTAGAGTGGAAGGAAATCGTGTAGAGAGGCAAAAAGTGGAGTAGAGTGTCATAGAGTGGAGTTCCGTAGAGTGGCGTTGATTGGAGTAGAGTGTTGTAGAGTGGAGTGGTATAGAGTGTCGTAAAGTGGAGTGGTGTCAAGTGGACTAGAGTGTCATAGAGTTGCGTGGCATAGAATGGAGTAGAGTGTCCTTGAGGGAGCAGTGTCATAGAGTGGTGTCATAGAGCACAGTAAAGTGGCATGGAGTGACGTAGAGGGAGTTGTGTACAGTGGAGTATAGTGTTGTAGAGTAGAGTGGCGTAGAGTGAAGCAGATTGTCAAAGAGTTGAGTAGCATAGAACGGAGTAGAGTCTCAGAGTTGTGTGGCATAGAGTGGAGGAGAGCGGGGTAGTATAGAGTGGAGGGGCGTAGAGTAGAGTGGAGTAGAATGGCGTAAAGTGGAGCGGCAAAGAGTGTCATGTAGTGGAATGGGGTAGAGTGGAATAGAGTGTTGTAGAGTAGAGTGGAGTGGAGTATAGTGGAGAGGCATAGATTGGGGTAAAGTGGCATGAAGTGGCATAGAGGGAGTTACGTAGTGTGGGGTACAGTGGAGTAGATTGTCGTGGAGTTGAGTGGCATAGAGTGCAGTGGAATGTCGTATAGCAGAGTGTTGTAGACTGGAGTGTTGTAGAGTAGAGTGGAGTAGTGTCATAGAGTGGCATGGCATTGAGTGGAATACAGTGTTGTAGTGTGTCGTAGGCTAGAGTGTTGTAGTGTGAAGTGGCATAGAGTGTTGCATAGAGGAGTGGCATAGAGTGCTGTAGAGTGGAGTGGCATAGAGTGTCGTAAAGTGGAGTGGTTTCGAGTGCAGTCGAGTGGCATAGAGAGGAGTAGAGTGGCATAGAGCTGCATTGAATTGAGTAGAGTGTCTTGGAGAGAGTAGTGTCATAGAGTGGTAGGGTAGATCGCAGTAAATTAGCATGGAGTGGCATAGAGGGAGTTGGCATAGAGTGTCGTAAAGTGGAGTGGTTTTGAGTGCGGTCGAGTGGCATAGAGTGGAGTAGAGTGGCATAGAGCTGCATTGAATGGAGTAGAGTGTCTTGGAGAGAGTAGTGTCATAGAGTGGTAGCGTAGATCGCAGTAAATTAGCATGGAGTGGCATAGAGGGAGTTGTGTACAGTACAGTTCAGTGTTGTAGAGTAGAGTGGTATAGAGTGAAGTAGATTGTCCTAGAGTGGGGTGTTGTAGAGCGGAGTACAGTGTCATAGAGTTGCATGCATTGAGTGTCCTGGAGGGTGTAGAGTGTCATAAAGTGGAGTAGAGTGGAGCAGGATAGAGTGGAGGGGCATAGAGTAGAGTGGAGTAGAGTGGAATGACATAGCGTGGAGTAGAATGGATTAAAGTGGAGTGTCACAGAGTGGAACGACATCGAGTGAATGGGATAGAGTGGGATAGAGTGGAATAGAATGTTGTAGAGTAGAGTGGAGAGGCATAGATTGGGGTAAAGTGGCATGTAAAGGCATAATGGGAGTTACATAGAGTGGGGTACAGAGGAATAGATCGTCATAGAGTTGAGTGTCATAGAGTAGAGTGTTGTAGAATGGAGTGTTGTGGAGAGTTGTAGAGTAGAGTCGAGTAGTGTCATAGAGTGGCATAGCATTGAGTGGAGTACGGTGTTGTAGTGTGTCGTCGAGCAGAGTGTTGTAGTGTGGAGTGGCATAGACTGTTGTAGAGTGGAGTGGTATAGAGTGGCATGGAGTATACTGGAGTAGTGTGTCTTACACTAGAGTAAAATGGGGTGGAGTGGCAAAGGGGGTGCATAGAGTAGAGCAGAGTAGAGTGTTGTAGAGTCCTTAGAGTGGATTATAGTGTTGTAGAGTGGAGTGGCACAGATTGGAGTAGATTATCGTAGAGTGGAAGAGAGTTGAGTGTCACAGAGTCCCCAGGGGAGAAAATTTGTAAATGTCAGAATGCAATGTTTAGCTGGCTAGCCACCAACCAACTTAAATCCAATGCAGGGAAGACTGAGCTCTTCTTTTTTTTGCTCAGAGGCAGAGACACCATGGTAGTTTCTGGCCGCCGGATGCCCCTCCCCCCCTTTTCTAAATCAAGTGCTAAAAAACTTGGGTTTCAAACTTGATGAACAACTGACATTCCGATCCCAAATTAACTCGGTGGTGGGCACAGGTTTTGCAATCCTTCGTGTACTCAGGAATTTTTTGTATCTCTTATCCTTTCAGGCCAGACAACAAACCTTGATAATCTAATGGCTGGATGGCTGGACTATGGGGATGGTCTGTACATTTGACTGCCTAACTATCTGATAGATAGGCTGCAGTCATTCCAGAATACAGCAGCATGTACCATCTTTGAACTCCCACGCAATTCCCACATCACGGGCTTTCTTCAACGCCTTCATTGGCTTCCGGTAAGGAAAAGGATCACTTTTAACCCCTTGCACGCTGATGACGGAACCGCTCCGTCATCAGCTGCGGGTGCGCTGTGCTGATGACGGAGCGGTTCCGTCATGGCCCGCCCCGCTCAATAGAACGCTCATGCGCGGCGCGAATTCCGCGCCTGCGCTGAGGGTTCTATTGAGCGGGGCGGGCCATGGCGGAACCGCTCCGTCATGAGCACAGCTCAACCGACGCTGGTGACGGAGCGGTTCCGTCACCAGAATGCGGCCGCCGCGCGGCCGCCCCGCCCCCTTAGCACTGCGGCGGAATAGCCGCCGCAGTGAAGGGGTTAAGATACTGCTACTTACCCAAAAAGCACTTTACGAAACTGGCCCGGATGTTCTACAAAACAGAGTTAAGCTTTACACTCCACAGAGAACTCTCAGATCTGAAAATCTTTGTTTAGTCAAAGTTCCTCGTATTAGAAAGGCATGGGCATGGGGCAGATCTCTCGCCTTCCAGGGCCCCTCTCTTTGGAACAAGCTTCTGCTGTCGCTCCGGTGCATTAAGGCGACACCATTGTTCCGAAAAACACGTAAGACCTGGCTTTTCGCCTGCTCCTATCTCCTCTCTTTTTTTCCCGACTGGCTGATATCCTTTCTGCAGTACCGCCAGGACAATCCTCGGAGAAATAGTTGCGCTTTAAAAATCGCATACATAGACACACACATTGACACATAGTACAGTGGAGTGGCGGAGAGTGAAGGGGCATAGAGTGGAGTAAAGTGCTGTAGGGTGGAGTAGGGTGGAGTGGCTTAGCAGAGAGTGAAGTAAAGTGTCATAGAGTGAACTGACGTAGAGTGGAGTAGAGTGCAATGGCGGCTGGCACCGATTGGGGGGATTTAATGTAAAAAAAAAAAAATATATATATATATATATATAACTTACCTAACAACCACCGCATATCTTCCCTGCATCATGACTCCGCAGGTGCCGAACAGGAACCAACCAGGCTCCCCTGACCAATCACAATGCTGCAATGCAGCGTTGTGAATGGTCTGAGCGCAGTGGTTTGGCACTCAGATGGGGCCGGGGGGTCTGGGCATGTTCTCCACACAGGCTGTAATGCAAACTGTATGGAGAACATGCGAAGTGCACATGACTGTTTTAGACGGCCCCTGAGGGCTGTCCAAATAGTCGTAGCGTACTTGGAGTGGGCATACCATTCCTTCCCTGCCCTGCCCTGCCCTGCTCTGAGAGCTGAGCAGCCCTGCTGGCCTGCTCACCTGCAGAGCAACATGGAAATATAGAATGATAATAGCTTTGTTATTATCATTTTGTGCTTCCTTTGGTTACACTGCTTAAAATCAGAGGGGTAACTCTCCTCCACCATAACGGAGGAGCCAGCGCAGGTAGAGTGGAATAGAGTGGAGGGGTGGTGATTGGCGTAGAGTGGCGTAGAGTGGAGTAGAGGGTCATAGAGTGGAATAGAGTGAAGTAGATAGGTATAGAGTGGAGTGGTATAGTGTGAAGTATGGTTGGTGTGGTAGCGAACTGCCTTTACAGACAAAACATTTTCAATTGAAATGACCATTATATGTGCACAGACATGTAGTTTTACTGATCACCCTATACAGCACACAAACAATAATGTGGTGAAATGGCATCACATAGTGTACTGGTTTGTTTTAATCCTATTAAGATACTTGTTTCCACCACACTTCAGAATTACAAAAAGTGGGCTTCATTCATGTTTTCCTAATTCTAATATATTGTGAAATATCTGCGCAGTTCATTTACAGGCATTTAAATGTTGTTGTATGCTAGAAAAATAGCCTTTCCTTTCACAACCCCAGTGGCCAGGAAGATTATCAAATACATCCTCTCCCTTTGAAGTAAAAAAAAAGAAAAGTAAACACCAAGCTCTCAGAAGAGAGAACTTGATATTTGACCTCTGTCTTTGAATGCACAGCAGATAAGCCAAGATGAGAACAAAATTGAAAGGCCTGTTTACAGAAAGCAAGCAACTGTGAGTTACAAAACACATAGCCAATGGTAAGCAATGGGCGTAATGAATTCCCAGGGAAGCTTTCAGAATGTCCCCAAGAAGTCTTTAGTAAATGAGACAGCTGTGCTGTCTGGTAGGCTTTGCTTTCTGAGGCTACTGCCGCTGATGTCCAAGGGTTTGTTTGCACCACATACTGGACATTGGCAGGTTAGATCCTCCAAAAACAGCTGAACTCTATTGTGCAGTGGTTTCCACCTGTTTTCCCTGCCACCATATGTGTTTGGCTCCTCATGAGGTGCCCGTGTGAAGGTAGCCATTATCGTGTGACGCACAGTGGCACCATGTGAGTTGGCAGGTCTGCATCTATCTATAGTGATAAACGCTCTGTCTACAGTGATAGAGTGGGCATCCACCTTCAGTGATGCGCTCTCTACCTACAGTGATACAGGACCCATCAACCTACTGCGAGGCACAGTGATACACTACCCATATACCTCCATTGATATACAAGTTTCACTATCTGCATTGTTACACTGTCCATATACCTACAGTGATACATAGTGATATAGTCTCTGTCTACAGTAATACAGTGTCCAACCAGATACTGTGAGACATGCTCTGTGCTCAGTGAGACAGTGTCCATCAGCCTTCAGTGATACACTCTCTATCTACAGTGACACTGAGCCCATCTACCTAGAGTGATACACTCTCTGCCTACAGTGATGCAGTGCTCATATACCTACTGGCAGACACAGTGACACACTATCTACAGTGATACAGTGTCTGCAAATGTGATATACAGCGGTCACTGTTGGACAGGCCGCATGGTCGGGCTGTCCCCCCTCCCCGCAACGGGACCCGGACCCTGGCTCTCCCTGAATCCCCAACCAGAGTCCCCGGCGACCACCCGAAGTAACCTGCAATCCCTCCACCACAAGACACCAGCTCCGGTCCCAGCTGGCCCGGGTCACCATCCGCACCCCGGCCTCGGCCCAGCCGCCATTTTTGGGTACTACAGCACGAGGCCGCGTGGCCTCAACTCGACCCTAACCCTGGGCCCGGCCGGCCCCGACATCGAGGCACCAACCTCCTCCCAGGAGGCAGAGTGACCACTTGGCGAGTCAATGGGAGAAGGAATCGTCAACGGCTCTCCTCCGCCTGGTGTCGATCACCCCAGGCCGCCCTGGGCGCTGGCTCCACCCCCCTGCTGGGTGTCTGGACTCCCTCATCCCGGACCTCCCGGCCCCCAGGCGCGAGGGTCCGGACATCAAAGGGGACCAGACCTATAACTGGGGCAGGGCCAGACCAGGAAGGCAGTTGTATCCTGGAGTCGAGAGACCCGAGAAGAACTCATCCGTGACTGGCCTGCTGGCGCTGCCGCGGCCCTCTGCCTCGTGAAACCATCGTCTTGGCCTGCTGGCGCTGCCGCGGCCCTCTGCCTCGTGAACCCATCGTCTTGGCCTGCTGGCGCTGCCGCGGCCCTCTGCCTCGTGAAACCATCGTCTTGGCCTGCTGGCGCTGCCGCGGCCCTCTGCCTCGTGAACCCATCGTCTTGGCCTGCTGGCGCTGCCGCGGCCCTCTGCCTCGTGAAACCATCATCTTGGCCTGCTGGCGCTGCCGCGGCCCTCTGCCTCGTGAAACCATCGTCTTGGCCTGCTGGCGCTGCCGCGGCCCGACTTGCAGACTCGCCAGCTCGAGGATTGTGAGCTCACCCCTTGCCACCTCCTGTACCGACCCGGTACCAAGACTGTCCCGCTACCCCCTTTTCCCTACAGAGGCTAGAAGTGAGAGGACCCTCGGGTCCGATATATCCTGTATCGCCAATATCCGTGCCCTACAAACCTTATATAAAAGTATTGAACTCAACCTGGTGTGGTGGCTGTTTGTGGGGAGGGAGGTGACATATCTGTACAAACGCCGGAGGTGGTCCTCATCGGGGACCTCTCCCTCAGTAGACGGCCGACCCTCAGGGTCCCCGTCTAACATTGGTGGCAGCGGTGGGATCCGAACCTACGCATAATAGTACAGAGAGTCACTCTCCCCACGACACACAACCACCATGACAACAGAGAGCGGAACAACGGAAAAATTCCAGATGGAAAAATTGGAAGACTACAACCACCGGGAACTGAAGCAATATTGCATAGAACTTGGCCTTCCAACCACAGGTCTGAGCACAAAGGAAGACTTCAAACGAGCCCTAGAAGCTTGGGCGGAAACGGGTACGGCCGTACCCCGAACACGAACAACCGAGACGGGCCCCGCACCAATTGAAGAAAGAAGAGCGGGTCTCTCCCTGGAAGAGATCCAAGAAAGAGAAAAAAGCAGACTCCACGAATTAGAACTGGCCCGACTTCGCTTGGATGGAGAACTCAAACTGGCGGAACAAAAAATAACTCTGGAACACTTACGGCTCCGAGAGGAGCGAGAAGAGAAGCAAAAACAGAGAGAGCTAGAGGAAAAGAAACTAGCGTACGAACATGAGCGCAATCTCAAGGAACTGGAAATCCAGAAACAGAATAAAGAACTCGGGTTCCCCGAACGACCGACCCTGCCTGCCTCTACCGAGCCCAAGGTTCACATCCCCAAAGATGTCATCCGGGAATACCACAAGAACGATGATATACAGCAGTGGTTTAAAGCCTATGAGGTGGCCATGACCTCCCACCGGATTCCACGGAGCGACTGGGGAGCCGGGTTATGGGGGAGGTTTGTCAACGAAGGGCGGGACGCCCTGCTGCAACTCCCGGACCATCTGATGACCTCCTACGACCACATGAAGGCCGCCCTCCTCACTCGATATGGGCTCACACCCGAGATGTACCGCCAGCGGTTCCGCGACTGCAAACGGATTCCGGGTACGACTTGGGTGGAGTACGTGAACTTCTTTAGTCGAGCCTTCGAAGGGTGGATCAAGGGCAACAAAGTGACCACCTACGAACAACTTTTTGACCTTATCGTATGGGAGCACCTGTCTAACAACTGCTTCGTGGAACTCCGGCAACACCTCTTGGACAGTAAACTAACCGAACCTCGACAACTCGCCGCCGAAGCCGACCGGTGGGAAAGCACCCGAGTTGGCCGGAACGGACCCAGCGAATCATCCAGACCGTACCCAGGGCCCCATCGCCCCCGGGGAGGAGGAGGAGGAGGCCAGGGTCGGGGGAGAGACCCCGGCCCCTTGTCGCCCACAAGCAGCCCCTCGACCCCGGCCGGCCGAGGGAGCCCGGCCATCCGGGCCGGTTTCCGGGCCAACGTTATGTGCCACAGATGCCAGCGACCCGGCCACTACGCCAGTGATCCCAACTGCCCAAAGAATCCGAACACTACCCCCCGCCAGGTCGCAGCGGCCGCCCTAGGGGAAGAACTAATCCCGGACGACCAAGAAGAGTACGAGACCGACCCCTCTGAGTGGGCACCAGCCGCCATGGCGCTGGTCTGCTTGGGGGAGAGAGAGATGATTCCGCGGGCCCCCCTTCCCGCCAACACGCAGAAGTACAGCCAGTGGGTCAACATTAATGGCCGCAGGGCGGAAGCCCTCCGCGACACCGGGGCCAGTGTAACAGCGGTCCGACGCCACCTTGTCACTCCAGACCAAATCCTGCCGAACATTCTTTGCCCTGTCCGATCAGCAGACAACTCCGAAAGTCTTTGTCGCATTGGCCTGCGTCCCCTTCGAGTGGGGAGGAGTAACAGGGATGTTAAAGGTAACTGTCCGCGATGATGCCCCCGTGGATTGCCTCCTAGGAAACGACCTCGAAAGCTCTCCCTGGGCAGCCGTCGAACGGAGAGAACACCTGGGGATGCTCGGCCTCCCCGAATGGGTCTGCGTCACGACCCGGTCCATGACCGCCCGCGCGGTCCCCAGTCTAGAAGAGCCCGAGTGGCCGGAACCTCCTCCCGCGCTCATCCCAGAGGAGGCCGCCCCAGAAGCCAGTCCCTCGACCCAAACAGAAGAAGGATCCGACCAGCTTCGGGACGTCCCTGACCTGGCACAATGGCGTCAGGAGGGAGGCCCCACTCAGGAACAATTTCGGGCCGAACAGAAAACATGTCCCTCTCTCGAAGGACTCCGGCAGCAAGCCCTGGCCCAGAGCACAGGGGATACCGCGGGGGCCCACTGGATCTACTGGGACCAAGACCTGCTCTATAGCGAGCAGAAAATTGCAGAACTAGGAGCCAGTCGGGTACTGGTGGTGCCCCTTCGCTTCCGAGACTTTCTCCTGAACTTAGCCCACGATGTCCCCCTTGCCGGACACCTGGGACAGGATAAAACCTACGACCGCCTGGTGACCCATTTTTTCTGGCCCCAAATGCGAAAGGATGTCACCAACCACTGCAGGGCCTGCCCCACCTGCCAGGCCAGCGGAAAAAGTGGCCGAAAAATCAAAGCACCTTTACAACCCTTTCCTGTCGTCACCACCCCGTTCGAACGAGTGGGAATAGACATTGTGGGGCCCCTCGACCCCCGAACCGCCCAAGGACACCGGTTCATCCTGGTCCTAGTAGACCACGCCACCCGCTATCCCGAGGCCATCCCTCTTCGGACTGTGACGGCCCCCGTGGTGGGCCGAGCCCTGATGGGGATCTTCTCCCGGGTGGGGTTCCCCCGGGAGGTCGTCAGCGACAGGGGCACGAACTTTATCTCCAGATATATGAAGTCGCTCTGGCAACAATGCGGGGTCACCTACAAATTCACGACCCCCTATCACCCGCAAGGAAACGGACTGGTCGAGAGGTTCAACCGCACCCTCAAGGGAATGATTATGGGCCTAGAGGAACCCCTTCGACGCCAGTGGGACGTGCTACTTCCATGCCTCCTGTTTGCCTATCGGGAGGTCCCGCAGAAATCCCTCGGCTTCAGCCCATTTGAACTCCTGTACGGGCACCCCGTCCGGGGCCCCCTCAGCCTAGTCAAGGAAGGTTGGGAGCAGCCTCCCCAGAAAACTCCCCCAGACATCTACAGGTATCTCCTGGCTCTTCGCAACCAGACCCGGCGGTTCCGAGAAACCGCCAAAGCCAATCTCGAGGCCAGTCAGGAGGACATGAAGAGATGGTACGATCAGCACGCATCCTCCATTGAGTTCGAACCGGGACAACGGGTCTGGGTGATGTCCCCGGTTGAACCCTGTGCACTCCAAGACAAATGGTCCGGACCCTTCAAGGTGATCGAACGCAAGGGGCCCGTCACCTATCTAATCGACATGGAGACTGCCCGGAACCCTCTACGGGTCCTCCATGCCAACAGGCTCAAACCCCATTTTGTGCGATCCGAACTCAGCCTCCTGATGGCTACCGATAACGGGACGGAAGAAGACTCCGAACCCCTTCCGGACTTACTGAGGACCCTCGAGCGGGATGGCTCAGTGGAAGGGGTCCAGCTCTCCGAGGCCCTGTCCCCGGAGCAACGCCAAGACTGTCAAGCCCTCCTGAGGCGGTTCGCCTCCCTGTTCTCCCTCACACCCGGAGTCCCCCCCTGGTGCCTTCACGATGTGGACACCGGGGACAGCCCTCCCATTCGACACCGGGCGTACCGCGTACCAGACCGGGTGCGCGCCTGCATCCAGACCGAGGTGTCCAAAATGCTGGCCCTAGGAGTGATCGAACCCTCAGACAGCCCCTGGGCAAGCCCAGTCGTCCTGGTTCCCAAGGCGGCCGCCCCGGGCGTTGCCCCTGAGCTCCGGTTCTGCGTGGACTATCGAGGGCTGAATGCAGTTACCAGGACCGACGCTCACCCCATCCCCCGGGCAGATGAGCTAATTGACCGGATGGGGGCCGCCCGCTACCTGAGCATCTTCGACCTAACGGCGGGCTACTGGCAGATCGCCCTCACCCCTAGGGCCCAAGAACGTTCCGCCTTCTCTACCCCGGACGGGCACTACCACTTTAAAGTAATGCCCTTCGGCATGAAAAATGCTCCGGCAACGTTCCAACGGCTGGTGAACCAGGTACTGGCGGGCCTGGAAGACTTCAGCGCCGCCTACCTGGACGACATTGCTGTGTACAGCCATCATTGGACCGACCACCTCCGCCACCTGCGGGAAGTTCTACACGCCCTCCAGCAAGCCGGGCTCACCATCAAGGCCAGCAAGTGCCAGGTTGGCCAAGGGTCCGTGACCTACCTGGGACACCAAGTGGGAAGCGGGCTGGTGGCCCCCCTCCAGCTCAAGATTGCTGCCATCCAGGCCTGGCAACCCCCTACGACCCAAACGGAGGTCCGGGCCTTCCTGGGGCTCACCGGATACTACCGGCGGTTCGTGAAGGACTATGGCAGCATCGTGGGGCCCCTCACAGAGCTCACCTCCAAGAAGAGCCCCAAAACAGTCAACTGGACCCCGGACTGCCAATCGGCCTTCGAGAAATTGAAGACCGCCATGTGCACGGCCCCCGTGCTCCAGGCTCCCGACTACAGCCGGGAATTCATTGTGCAGACGGACGCCTCCGATCATGGTGTGGGGGCCGTCCTCTCCCAACTCAACCCCGAAGGGGTCGACCAACCAGTGGCCTTCATCAGCAGACGCCTACTGCCCCGAGAACAGCGCTGGAGCACCATTGAGAGGGAGGCCTTCGCCGTAGTCTGGGCACTCAAGAAGCTCCGGCCCTACCTCTTCGGCACCCACTTCCGGGTGCAAACAGACCACCGACCCCTGCAATGGCTGATGCAAATGCGGGGGGAGAACCCGAAGCTGTTGCGCTGGTCCATCTCCCTACAGGGGATGGACTTCACGGTGGAACATCGTCCCGGCCAGGACCACGCCAACGCAGACGGCCTGTCACGCTTTTTCCGCCTCAGCGAGGAGAGTCCCCAAGGAGATGGCTGACTCTCCCCGCCTTCAGCTGGGGGGGACGCATGTTGGACAGGCCGCATGGTCGGGCTGTCCCCCCTCCCCGCAACGGGACCCGGACCCTGGCTCTCCCTGAATCCCCAACCAGAGTCCCCGGCGACCACCCGAAGTAACCTGCAATCCCTCCACCACAAGACACCAGCTCCGGTCCCAGCTGGCCCGGGTCACCATCCGCACCCCGGCCTCGGCCCAGCCGCCATTTTTGGGGACTACAGCACGAGGCCGCGTGGCCTCAACTCGACCCTAACCCTGGGCCCGGCCGGCCCCGACATCGAGGCACCAACCTCCTCCCAGGAGGCAGAGTGACCACTTGGCGAGTCAATGGGAGAAGGAATCGTCAACGGCTCTCCTCCGCCAGGTGTCGATCACCCCAGGCCGCCCTGGGCGCTGGCTCCACCCCCCTGCTGGGTGTCTGGACTCCCTCATCCCGGACCTCCCGGCCCCCAGGCGCGAGGGTCCGGACATCAAAGGGGACCAGACCTATAACTGGGGCAGGGCCAGACCAGGAAGGCAGTTGTATCCTGGAGTCGAGAGACCCGAGAAGAACTCATCCGTGACTGGCCTGCTGGCGCTGCCGCGGCCCTCTGCCTCGTGAAACCATCGTCTTGGCCTGCTGGCGCTGCCGCGGCCCTCTGCCTCGTGAACCCATCGTCTTGGCCTGCTGGCGCTGCCGCGGCCCTCTGCCTCGTGAAACCATCGTCTTGGCCTGCTGGCGCTGCCGCGGCCCTCTGCCTCGTGAACCCATCGTCTTGGCCTGCTGGCGCTGCCGCGGCCCTCTGCCTCGTGAAACCATCATCTTGGCCTGCTGGCGCTGCCGCGGCCCTCTGCCTCGTGAAACCATCGTCTTGGCCTGCTGGCGCTGCTGCGGCCCTCTGCCTCGTGAAACCATCATCTTGGCCGGCTGGCGCTGCCGCGGCCCGACTTGCAGACTCGCCAGCTCGAGGATTGTGAGCTCACCCCTTGCCACCTCCTGTACCGACCCGGTACCAAGACTGTCCCGCTACCCCCTTTTCCCTACAGAGGCTAGAAGTGAGAGGACCCTCGGGTCCGATATATCCTGTATCGCCAATATCCGTGCCCTACAAACCTTATATAAAAGTATTGAACTCAACCTGGTGTGGTGGCTGTTTGTGGGGAGGGAGGTGACATATCTGTACAAACGCCGGAGGTGGTCCTCATCTGGGACCTCTCCCTCAGTAGACGGCCGACCCTCAGGGTCCCCGTCTAACAGTCACTATCTGCATTGTTGCACTGTCCATATACCTACAGTGATACATAGTGATATATTCTCTGCCTACAGTGATACAGTGTCCAACCACATACTGTGATACACACTCCATGTACAGTGATACAGTGTCCATCAGCCTTAGGTGATGCACTCTCTGTCTACAGGGACACTGTGATCATCCACCTAGTGTGATACACTGTGATACACTCTCTACAGAGATACAGTGCCTGCATAACGTGATATACAGTGGTCACTAGCTGCATTGTTGCACTGTCCTTCTATCTACAGTGATACTCAGATACCCTCTCTATCTACAGGGATACACTGCCCACCTGTCACTCTCCAGACAATCTTGTGATCTAGTGGAATAAACTACGCCTCTCTCGATCACGGATGTACTGTCGGTTTCATTATTTGTATTAATACTCTGCTCACACTCAGTTCTCACAGTGGACACACTGTCCCCTGTGTAAATTGTGTAAACACACTGCACATATTTATTGCTGTGAACTTCTCGTGATGTGTAGTAGAGATACATATGGTGAAGGTTAAATGACACTGCGCGTATTCTGACGTCAGTGCGCCTGTCCGGACCTCCGCCGGGGCCTGTCATTTTATACTTTGGCCTCAGGTGCTTTCTTCGCTCTCGAGGAGAAGAGAACAGAATGAAATGCGCCCGTGTACGTTTTCGTGATGGAAAAGATATGCTCCGTGTTTTGTACTCTTGACGCCTACACCTGAATCTGAGGTGATCCGCGGCGCCTCGGTAGCCTTATCCCGGTGGGCTGGGGGAACACGGGGGTATTGTGGGCTTTGTGGGAGGGCGGCCCTGTCAGGATAGACCATTCCTGCGCGGTGGGGTAATGCTCACGATGGTGTTTATCATCAAGGGAGTCTGTGAAGCTGAGGGCTGTCGTGTTAGAATCCTCGTGCACCCACGCAGGAGTTCGCATTCCACACACCCCCGGCGCGTGCCCCCCATAGAGGCAGGCCTGCAGGTAGCAGCATGCTCCGCCTGGGTGGGCGGGCCTGGACCGACGAAGTGTGGCCAGGCGGCACGGAGCCCTTCTGAGGCGCCATGATACGATCCTAAAGTGTGCTTTCATTCTGTGTTCATTGTTTGCCGCCCTCAGAATCGAGGCACCCTTCCTGTGGCGGCGCGTGCACAGAGCTGCCAAGTCCAGGATTACAGGCACAGACCCAAGCGGCTTATTGACAAACGTCAGGACGCTGGCCTTGTTGGTGCCAGGACTGAGAGACCACTGGCCTTTTGGCTTCAGAACACGAGTTACCAGATTCTGCCAGTTTACAATCCCTACTCTAGATTTCCCATTACAGTTGCTTTTTTTCTTGGGCCTCTATTCCACAAACTAAGCAAAGCCATCTTGAGTTTCCAAGGAAGGCGGTATTCAGTGGAGTGATTGTGGTGTGAGATCTGAGCCTTGTGCCGGGCCTTTCAAGGCACTCTGGTTCTTTGGATAAGACTGTCTAAAGCGGCCATGAGTTCCTCTTGTTACAAGGGCCACATCTTCTAGGAGGGAAGCTTGTGAGTGAATGTCTGGTTTCTGTGAGTGCCTCACCATCATGTGCAAGTCTTCAGGGAATGCAACAGCACCACCAGGGTCTGAAATGGTCAACATGTAATCTGACAGTGCCAATCCTTTCGTAGTAGCATGAAGCTTCTCGTTATTTTTGCCTCAACCCCTTGCAGTCCCCTTCTAGGTAGTGTTGTTCTCTTGCAAGGTTACCTCCATCACACCTCCGCATCAGTCAGTCAGATCCTTCCTTTAAGGCAGGCGCAAGGCAGCTCTTCTCCTGGAAGGTTGCAGAATAATGGGTTCCAGTTTTCGAATCTGGTGAAGGAGAGTTGGCAGTCAGCAACCCAGGCCCGGTTCTAGCGGGTGGGCCGGGTGGGCCAGGCCCACCCAAACATGAGCCTCGCCCACCCAACCAGGAGCCTTGGCCCTCGCAGTGAGGGCTTGAGGGCTTGAGGGCTTGAAGGCAGGCGCGCAAAGGCATTGGGCTCAAAGGGTTGTCTGTGTGTGTGCGTCCGGGCTGAGACAGTTCCCGGGCGAATACACACACACACAGACAGTTTTAAAGATTCTCGCAGCCGCACCCGAGTACTTCACAGGTCTTTAAAAGACCATTTACATGTTAACAAGGCTTTGTTTATTTTTTCCTCCCCTTCATCTCCACTGGCGAAAGGCAATGCTGTGTGGATATTTCTTTTTTGGTGCAGTGCAGGAGGAAAGGGAGAGGTGTGGCGCCGCGGCCAGGGCGACTGACGCTGGAATCTGGGGACCACGGTTCGATCCCCGGCTCCGGCGGCAGGTTAGCCCAGCACCATGTGACTCTGGGCAATAGCTCGCTTAATCTTCCCGACGGCCCCCAGCGCCTAGAGACCCTTACGGGTGATTGTGCGCTTTACAAATGTGGACTTTACTTTACTTTACTTTAAAAGAAGTTTGTTTATTCCTATTCATCTTTCCTGACCCCTGCAGCTGCTTATCACATCTGGCTGTGATACAAAGTTTGACTAATGGAGTAGTAGGTAAGAGGATGTGATACTATTTGTTTTTCTTTTTAAAATCTGCACAGGCCCAGCAGGACACATACTTATTGTGTGCTTCATTTGAACAGTTTTTATCATTATCATGGCTGGTGCACGACTACAATAAGACAATAAATACAAAATGCCCAAATAAAGCTGGCGATTAATGATCCTGCTGGAGAGTAATCATTTGTCTGTTAGTAGTTTTTAAATGCAGATGAACTGTATTTTTTGTGGATAACTCAGTGGGTTACTGCCTTTGTCATGAAGATCCTTGTATTACTTGCAGTTCAGAAGTTACAATCCTAACATAGGACAGTGACCAATGAACTGTCACCAAAGAGCTACATACAAACATGAATGGTATAGTTAGAACTTCGCTTTTTTTTGTTTTGTGATATAGTTAGAACTTCCTTTGTCTTTCATTATTCTAATGTTGCTAAAATGAGTATTTTTGGGCAGATATACATTTTTATCAGTAAAACTGACCCCCATGGAATACTCTTTAAATCCTAAGATTGTGTTTCCACAGACCAAACCCTCTTAAAATATACTGCCCACCAGTATGGATGACGTGATTCCTACACCTTGTAATCCTCATTGGCTTATGTCACATTCCCAGTAGACTGATTTACATACTTGTATGATTCATTGTCTCTGTATAATATGCGCGTGGTGTAAAGTACTGACATACACTACCCTGATATGAGTAGCGCTATACAACAAATGAAACGCATATGAGAGAGGGGCTACGTAAAGATGAGGCGCACTGGTGAAGGGTGGCAGTGAGGGAATCCGAGGAGGAGGTAGTGGGAGGGGCTATGGAGCGATGAGGGTCACTGTTGGAGGGTGACAGTGAGGGAATCCGAGGAAGAGGTCATGGGTGGAGGGGGTGCTATGGAGAGATAAGAGGCACTGGTAGAGGTGGTAGTGAGGGAGTCTGAGGAGGAGCTCATGGTGGGAAGGGCTACAGAGAGATGAGGGGCACTGGTGGAGGGTGGCAGTGAGGGAGTCCGAGGAGGAGGTCAATGGGGGTGCTACGGAGAGATGAGGGGCGCTGGTTGAGGGTGGCAGTGAGGGAGTCCGAAGAGGAGGTTAATAGGGGGAGGGGCTATGGAGCGATGAGGGGCACTGTTGGAGGGTGGTAGTGAGGGAATCCAATGAGGAGGTCAATTTGGGGGGCCATGGAGGTATGAGGGGCACTGGTGGAGGGTGACAGTGAGGGAATCAGAGGAAGAGGTCAAGGGGTGGAGGGGGAGCTAGTGAGAGATAAGGGGCACTGGGGGAGGGTAGTAGTAAAGGTATTTACGGAGAAAGAGGTTATTGGTGTGGCGCCTAAAAAGACTTTCGCGTCAGCCTTTCTGTTTTTGTTTATTTAATTAGCAGTTGGGTCATAAAGGGCTACTGTGGAACATACTTTAAAAGTGCGTGCTAATGATATTTACTGCTATATTCAATGTTTTAAGTTTGAAGGTGATTTTACTAATGTTTTTACGGGGAAAAATGAAAGTGGAGCCTGATGGTGCCTGATATCGGGCTGGGGCCCAAGGTCAGCTGTGAGATAAGGTGCACTGGAGAGGAGTAGTGGATAATCAATCCTGTAAGGGAGTGTGTTGCAGAGTCCGGGGTCAGGTGGAGGTAGTAATGAAGAGGGATTCTCCCTGAAGGCCTGCACAGAGGGAGCCCGAGAAGTATCATTTGCCTGATACTCCCACCTCAGAAACCTCCTCTTCCCATCAAAGGAACATTACATGGAAAAAACACTCTTTGAGTGATAATATTTAGAAAGAGACTTGGAAATGAGTGCGTTTTACTGGGCCTTGTAAGACTAAGAAGAGATAAAGGAGGGCCCAGAAACAGGCCTGCCCAGACATATATGCGACAAATCGAGCCTGCAGTGGCCCACCCAAATGCACCCTTGGCCCACCCAAATAAAAATTCCTGGAGCCGGGCCTGCAGCAACCCCAATTCTGGAGCATAGAAGAGGTTCTCAGTCTCCACTGCTGTGAGTCCCCAGATTTTGATAGAGAAATCTTGGCACCCTGACTCGTAGTTTCTGTCCCTTACGTGTACCAAGTTTGCAGACATAGTTTGCATATTCCACAAGGGCCTACTTTGGGACTGGTTTCAAGTATTTCTTGACTTTTGCTCATTCTTCCCAGAATGGTCCAGTTATAGTCCTGGTCTCACAGTGTTTGGTGAAAGGTAGGAGGACTGGGGACTCTACTGTCAGGAGAGACCCAAAACAGATGTACTAGAGAGGCAGAGGCTTCCACACTTATCTACCTCTCAACCTGGTAGACATAACATTTCCAGGGAACAATGGAGCAGAAAAAGGTGGAAAGTTTTCTTTATACTTTATAAGGACCCTCTGCTTCATAACTTCTACATCCTAGGATTTGGTCCACACAGAAAACCTCAGGAATGCCCTGGAGATTCCTAGCAATTCACGCTGCTGCCTGGGCTCCCTTCAACCTCCATTTTATGTATCACTGTAGTTCAGGGAATCAAAATGGATTCCTGGTTGCCACAGTGAAATTCGGCACACTTACTCCAAGCACATTCTTTTGTACATGTATTAGCTACATGGCCAGGTATTGCTGAGTCCCCTCTCCAGTATTGCCAGTCTCTCTAAAACCTGCCCCAATTGAGGTCCCAACCCCTTCCGCTCTCCCCCGAGGTTTAAATGCACATCAACACAATGTCTTGGGTTAGGGGTCGTAAAACCCCGGCCGTATTTTATTCAAAACATACAACAAACTAAAATGTCATCTTTACAACATTTACAATACGCAGAAAAGACATGTCCATCAATCCACGACATCAAAACAACAAAATTACATTAATATGTACATTATTTCAGATGGGTAACCTTAACATGTTATCTAATACATAGCCATTCATGACAAAAAATAAATGATATACGTTATTGCTTTCCTACGTATCCCGAATTGAGCCTACGGGCAAGGTCATGACTAGTCCAACAACATGCTAGGTCCCACCCTCCTACCGGAGAGACCTTGCGCAGGAGTCCCAGAACCCCAGGATGGTATATCCCACAGGCACCCCCTATGCCCTCAATATTATTTCCAAGGGGCTGTGCTGTTATGCCAACTTTGCGCCCATGTGCTTATGCGGGATTTGGCCCAAAGGGATACTGGAAGCGGAACTTCCCCTCCCTTCCACACCTTCTAGCTTACCAGCTGTAACCGCCCCAGGCGTTCCATGAGAGACCACTGTCCCCCTCCAGGTGTCCCCATTGACACTGGCGATGCCTACTAAGGACTGTAAAAAATGCCCACCAATCATGACCTTACCGGCACGATCACCAGTGCCATGCAGGGAACCTTTTCCATCCTAACACCCTAATGCCTCCTCTAAAAACAGTTCTTTGTAGGACAAAACATTATTCTTTCCCAGCCACTGGTTTCTCTTAAACAAAGCCGCACCTGACTAATCTGTGAGAGACCCTTTTCCCCCATTGTGAGTCATTGATGACACTATTTGAAGTCTTTGCCTCAATGCTATCAATTACTCTGGCACTTTTCTATCTCGTGTCTTCCTACCTAACAGGGCACACTCAGACTTCATTCACAAACACAGCCATCCATCCCACCTGCTTCCAGTCACCAGCCAAAAAAAGGCAGCTCCTTGAAAGAGTGAGTGATACATATTAGGATTCTCGTAACTCACATAGAGCCTTCAACCTATTGGGTTTACCGCTCACAAGTGGTGATTCAGTATGCCAGGAGTGTCCCTACTAGTTCAGACCTGAACCTGGAGCCTGGAAACCCTCTCTTGCTAAGCATAAGATGGATCCTGGGTAGTACTTTAAAGCAAGCAAGAGACTACCTGGTCTTAATCATGAAGGAGTGCCTGTTCTTGGGATTTTTCTGAGAGGGCAGCCTGTCCTGTCTTCCAGCCTTTATTGTCTCTGAGGCAAAACCACTTTGAAACATCCGCAAAACTTTATGTGGCATTATAGGCATCTGCATTATCTGCTCTATTATATATTGCAAACACAAGGAGATGATGGACAGTGCGCTGAAACTTTTCAGACACTCACCTTCAGTCACAGATCTGGGTTGAATCCATCATCGTTCTTTAGCTCACTTCGCCACCCCAGTTCAGACTCAGCTATATGCAAATCATTCTTGGCCCTGTGCCTCATGAGAACATTCCAGGCGGGACTTCCAAGTCAGGTCTGCCCTGGACGGTAAACAATCATCCTGGGACCGGTTTTAGGGTTAAACCCCTAATCACCCAGTCTAATTTGAATCCAGTGGCAAAGTGAGCAAGGGACCCACGTCTGGGCATACCCTGCCAACACAAGCTAACACAATGAGATGATGAACGGAGCACTGAAAAATTTGCTGTTCCCATGAGGCACAGGGTCAAGACTGATTTGCATGCAGCTGGGTGTGAACTGAGGTGGCGAAGTGAGCTAAAGAACGATGATGGATTCAACCCAGATCTGTGACTGGGAGTGAGTGCCTGAAAAGTTTCAGCGCACCGATTTAAATTTGTGCCTGGTGATTCTATATTTTTGTTGAATTAGTAGCAGTTTGACACTGTGTAGTAGGTAGCATTTCATGAAAGAACATGACCTGACCACAGTGGTCAAAGTCTTCTCATTTTGCATGTTTAAATTTGTCTGATGTGTTTACCAAGTTGATAGGTGTCCATCAACTCCTATGTGCCTAAAGTTGCAAGCCTGTGCCATTAATAGCGAACCACCAGCATGGAGGCAACAGAACGACCAGTGTGGTTTTGGTGATCCCTATATTGCTTTAACATTTAACAGCATGCAGTTTTGAGCTCTTTGGCTGGGTTGGCGCTTGGTCAAGTCATTCAAACCTTGGAGCCCTGCACCAATGGCCTCAGAGACATTCACCAGAGGTTTGAATGAAACAGCTTTCCTCAGATGCCGGCTTGTACCACTGACTGTATCTGCCCAATGATGAAATAAGTAAAAGCGGAGAGGCATGCCAACTTGTTGGTTGGTCAGAATGTTATGGATGTCAAAATGTCAAGGTGGACAATAGGAAATCTTAAGTGCCAAAGAGGCGAGGGGAATGGTGCTTCTACTCCACCATTGCCTTTTTCCTTGCAGCTTTATCCCTAGGGTGCTTCAGTTCCCTCCGGTCAACCCCTTATTGCCTCCTGCTTGCTGCAGTGCAAGCATCCCATTCTGCTACATGACACAAAGTAGAGTTCTATTTTCAGCTTCAATCACAAGTTCTCTGTCTTCTCTGGAGTCTGCCAGCAGTATTTAGGCAGTATTTAGGCAGAGCAGGAGGAGAGAAAGCTGAAGGGAGTCTTGGTCTACAAGGTGGGACAAACCAGAGGCAGAGTAGGAAGCCTATAGGTAGATTTTCACCCTTCTTTAAATGTTTCCTTTCTGCACCTTAGTCACTGCACAGTAGGCTGTTATGCCCCATAAAAAACTCTACCAATCTGCCCAAAATAGCACGTGTCAGTAGGCACTCGAGAGCCTGTGGTACTGTGGCACAGCAAGTATTTAATAGGCCCTAATATAAGCAGGAATCATGGACTGCACTCATCCATAACCTGGTTTGATAGTGAAAAATAACTATAACTACAGTGCAGTGGGCTCCTCAGCTCCCTGGGTTTACTGCCAATGCACCTGCTGCACTACTGGTAGCTATGCCCTTGCTGGAACATATTATTGAGGCCATTAAATACTTATGCAATCTAATATGGAGGCTCAATATTGTAAAACAAATTGCACCCATGCATACTGTAAACCTGACAAGACAAGACTACTATTTCAGCAACGCTCTTCAATCTATACATGGAACCATTCACTCCAATCCTTAATCAAAAATCTCATATCACATTTATGCTGATGATACTCAGCTCTTCATCAAACTCTCAACTCAAGAAGATATCCAAAGATTGGATGACACCCTGATGAAAACACAGGACTGGCTGGCACACAATCAGCTAAAACTGAATCTGATGAAAAACAAATTTCTTCTTTTCTCCCCACCCCTTGGATCCCTAAAACTGCATCCATGGTCCCTTCACCTCAAATCGCTAAAGTGCACCCCAACCATCTGCTGCTCCATAAAATCACTAGGCATCACACTATACTCAAATTTAAACATGCAAGCTCAAATACAAGCGGCAACCAGAAGCGCCAATTTACATCTGCATTTTCTAAGATAACTAAAACCATTCATACTGCCAGAAGACCTCAAAACAGCGGTTTAATCTCTGGTGCTCTCAAGACTGGACTATGGGAATGCCACTCTCATAGGTCTACGTAAAGCCAGCTTAGCCCCAATGAAAGCAAAAATTAAATGCAGCAGCAAGACTTTTAACAGGCACGCTTTGTTATGATCGCATTCCCCCATCACTTAGAACCCTCAGCTGGCTACCAGTTAAAGCTAGTATCCAACTGAAGGTTTCATGTATAACACACAATTCCGGTCACAAATACATGGTGAATAGGATAAAGCTATCAGGAGGCGAAAGAGGTCCCAGAAGTGCTAAATCTCCCCTACTAGAACCAGCTGAATTCAAAAAAAGGAAAACTCACTGCCGCACTCCTGCTGGATCTGCTCCAAAAATATGGAACGCCCTACCAGCCTCAACATGAGTAATTACCTCACTCAGGCTTTTCAAGAAGGAAGTTAAAGCCGTACTACTTGAAAAACTTGTGTCATAATAGAACTATTTTGAAACTGTCATTCACCCTATTATATGTTGTATCCTATTGTTTTTATATGTAGCTCTTTGAATCCTATGTACAGTTGATCTTAAGTAACAGTTGCTTTTACTGTACAGCAACCCTCTTCAGCTCACTCTTTGTACAGCGCTCTGATACCGTAATGTTCATGCATTATAAAACACAATAAATGAAGAAATAAAATAAACAAGTAAATTAGGGGTACCATATATTGGTGATGGGTCGGCATATATACCTCCCACTTACATTGCCCCTATGCCCCACCGGCTATTCTGTCCACAGTGCATTAACTCACTGAACTCTTCCCCTCTTGTTTCTATTTTTGAATAATATTTCTCTCTTTTTTTTTTACAGAACTTACGGACTGAACATGTGACTCAACCCTATTGTTTAGTACATTTTGATGGACACAGACATCTTCCTAGTACCATCAATACTATTTTACCACAGTAATACACTTTAAGAATACAACAGGCACATGAACTGTTCCTTTTGCCACTCAGCATTTTTGTGCAGTTCGTAGACCAATTGCCATGCTCTGATTCACATAGACAATAACTCTAATTGATGCCATTCAGTGTGCGATTGGAGTGAAGTGGCTTCTGAATAGTACCTTATAGTGTGTTTGTACTTAGTTCTAAAATTGCTCTAAAAGGATCTAAGCACAATGTTATATATCATGATTAAGCTAAAGGTAGCTTTTACCACCCTCGTCACTCATATGGAATATTAACAAATATCCCTATATTTACACAACACATAAGTAGGTGGTCTTTCTTCTTTGAGTGAACACTATGTCACATAGATCACAACCTTCTTCTCTCTTTTCCCATATTTGCAGTGAACTTACCAACACCCTTTGGAGATAGAAGTGGAATGGGATTCACTCTTTCTAATGATAGCAAGTAACAATCAGATATATCTTTATTTGCTGTATTTGTGTTTGTATGTCCTTCATCTCTTTAGTCTTGGGAAAGCTCTAGGCATATTGTGAGTGAGAGCGAAACACGTGTCGGCTCCCTATTTCCAAACAGTAAACAGAAGTAATCATCAACTTATCTCACATGGACTCTTTTGGGATAAATACAGCATCAGTGAATGCTCAAGAGGCTGCTGGGACTCTAGAGCACTTTTCCTACTACCTTCTCCTAGAACCAACAATGGCTTTGATGCACCAAGAGCTGCGTCCTTGACCATGTATGACTTCCACCTTCTGCCTTTCTCTGCCATTCAGAGTCCCTCTCCATTTTCTAGATTTGTATTGAATGCTGTCACCATTCCCACTAGCATACTTTTAATTGACAGATTTTTGTTCCTATTTGACCAGCTAGAAATGGCAAGCTATCTATCTCAGACAACCACAGATGTTGTTTTGTCATCTGATGAGCATATGCGCCAGTAAGGGGCATCTTTGGCAGCCAGTAATAGTCTACAGATACTGACAAATCCCAACATAGTGGCCTCTTGGGGAGAGTTACAGGTGTTATCTATGTAGGGTATGTAAATTGTGGTCACCTTGATAGCCCCTCCAGACTGTACAACATTTCAACTTGTCTCAATAAGATATCTCAGTTCATTTGAGAATTGAAATTGGTCCTTGCACCTCTGCCTCCTTTTGGATGGTGGTGTCTTTGTCTTCCCTCTGTCTGGGCACACTCCTGGTTCTCTACTCAGGGAAGGACCTCAATCTTGCCTCTGTCATGCCAGATTTTCCTGCCGGTTTCTTCATTTCAATGTAGTCAGAGGGATCTCCTGCCCCCCATCTTCATCAGAGGGAATAATATTTGCTTCTTTCCTACCTCTTGGGGTAAATCAATACATTTCCACATACCGACCAGTGCACCACATCTTCTCTGAACCTCAACAGTTGTACATCTCTCCGAATAATCAAATGAATTTTGCATGGGTTGTAGCAGAGCCAAGCCAAATAGTTGTGTTCTTTGTGAAGGTGCACACTGGTCTGAATTTGGGATTAGAAAACAGTTCCCATATGATGTGTAGTGAAAGTGTGTGGTAAGAGCTAGGTTTGAGAGCTCTTCTGATATTAGATGAATAGCTATGGAGCCTTCCTCATATTAAGATGTTTGTCTGAGAACCTCTGCCCTGAATATATTTGCTTGTTGTAGGAAAGATTCACTAATACAGTCCTACACGAGGGTGGCATTGTCTTAAAGTAAATGTACAAAAACAAAATGTACGACAGGAATAAGTGGAAGTAGGGGAACTGGGAAAATGCATGGCATTCTGATATTTCTCTAGGCCGAAGTTATCCTGTGACTTACTCTTCCCCAGTATTGTTTTTTTGTGATCATGAATCTCCTGTATTCTTCTGATTTCTTATTCCAATACTGCCTAATCCATCTCTGTCCTAGGTAAACCTTTTTGTATGTAGAGAATCTTCGACTCCAATATGCACTCTGCATAGTAGTGAGTACTTTAAATGAAACCCACAGCCTGCCCAACAGCCAATGAGGTGAGCTGGGTGAATGGGGGTCGTTATTTGTAATCTAAAGATTACCCTGACAAATGTGTTTTGCGGTCGCTGCAGCACGTTGATCAATGCTCTAGGAATTCAAATCTTTTGATATTTACAATACACAACCTAGGAACCCAGTAAGGGTCCCTATATCATATATAGTAGAATTTGCAAGTTCGATTACTATTTATAGTGAGATTTCTTTTTACAAATCCGTATTTGAAACTGGCCTGTTTCACTCCCACGTCTGTCTGTCTTTCAAAGGACAGTTATGTTTCTGACTGCCTCATTGGGCACTAGGACTGAGCCAAGAACAGTACGTCATGTGAAAGTAAGAAGTTGGTGCCAAGTTTGTTTGGGCTATCCTCAAAACCCCACGTTTTGATCTACTTGGTAGCATGTTATAGGCCTGCATCTATAATGAATATATATTTTAGGCAGTAAGAGATGACTGCAGTCCCTTCTGCAGGAGACTGAAAAGCAGAGTGTCATCAGCACAAAGGAGGCAGCGTGTTGATGACGATGACTGACAAGGGCTAAAGGCTTCCAACAGATGCCAACTGAGATGCAGGAAAGGAGAGAAGTAGGTGGTACTCCACTAGTGCACTTAGAATGTAGAATATGCAGTATCTGCTATGCCTACTTGGTAAGTGCTAAACCATTTAAAGTTGACCTCTCACGGCCCTTGCCGTATAGTCAATTAGCTCAAGAAAATATGATGGTCAGCCATGCCAAAGGTGAGTGACAGGTGCAACACACTTTGGATTACCAACTGCTCTCTGCAATGAGCATACAGCAGTTACCCAAGCATACCCAATGTTGCCACCATCACCAACGCTAGCCGAAGAAACATGTACCCATCCATTGTGTTCTTTTTATCTCTACTGTCTTGTTTGTCAAACCATCTAGTTGCCGTACATAACAGTTATCTACCTGTGTTGCCTTGCCACCAAGTTCTCGAGGAGTCTGGCACAAATGTAAATCTAGATATGGGCATGTAGTTCCCAGCTGCCAAGGTTCCAATGGTCAAAGTTAGACTAATTCAGCAGATTTTAAAAGAGTGTGGCCTTAGATTAGGATTTAGTAGTTACCAGTGGCTGAGATTAATTTAAGCATTCCATCCATCCTTTTTTTGTGTATTTTAGTGTGTCGCCCTAAGTACGATGGTTATGCCCAAAAATGGGCCCCGTGCACACGGTGTCCCTGGAACTAAGCTGTACCCAGCTGATGAGCCCATAACTAGGGTATAACTGGTTCTGGGTTGCTTGTGTTCCGGTTCAGGGAGAACCTGGTTCGGAAGTTTGGGCTGGACTGTTTCGACTGGAGCAGGGCCAAGGCTGATTTGCATATAGATGGGTTCAAATTGGGGTGACATGGTGTGTAACGATGGACTGCGGCCTGAGTTAGTACCATTGGCTGAGATTAATTCAAGCATTCCATCCATCACTTTTTTGTATACCTTAGATTAGGACTGAGCTGAGAGTTGTGACACCGCTCTTCTTAATACCAGTAGTATATACAGCCTCCATGTATTTCTTGCATTCCTAATTGTGTCCATGAAGAACTGCTGGAGCTTTTTTTTTGTGTGTGTGTGTGGGGGGGGGGGGGAGGTGCTTATTAACGGCTCCAAGTAATTCCCTGATTTGTATATGCCTCGTTTGTGTCGTAAATAAATGTGCTCCTATATGCTGCATGCTGCTGCTTGCTCTCAAATGAATGTTGCCCATTGTCCATACCACATTTCTGCAGCCTCATGCAGTTTTTTTCCCATTTCTTCCCAGAAACCTCATTGCGTATGTGTTTTATGGTGAAAAGGTCTCCTGTGTTGGCTTGGTGGAATTCAGGGAGAAGATTGAAATGCAGTTTTAGTATTATTATTATTATTATTATGAGAGTGCTCAGCTTTGGCAATGGGCGCTTAGATTGGTTAAGAGTTACCCATTTTAAATTCTGGAATGTGCTGCAAGGCTTCCATGCCTGCTGCTGACGGGTATGTGGGAGTGTGTGGCTAATTTGTACGACGGTATATAGAACTTCTGATAAGTCGGTCTACAAATGTGGAGTTACTATCTAGTACAACTATGTTTAGGTCCACAATATTTCACTAGCACAAGGCCCTCATTTAGTAAACTTTGCACTTGTGTGATGCAATCCAGTTTAGCACTGCGCATGTAGGCCTTTAAAATGGTAAATAAACTTACCCTACCTTTTACTTTGTGTTGCATCGCCCGAGCGCCCATGCAAACCTATAGTAAATGAGAAATTGGCCTCAGTGGTGGGGGGATTATTTTGAGCAATTCTTTCAGAAGTTGACAAATACCCACAAATAAAATTCCCCAATGACTAGAGCTGTCCTGGAAAGTCCTGTTACTTCCTCAGTAAAAATAAGATCAAATCATCTTTTAAGGACAGGCGGGGCTGGTGGGCCTTATTATCCCACTATGTTTACAAAGACGGGTGATTCATGTAGATGGGACCGCAAGAGAGATGTTTCCGTAAGATCTGAAGTGGTTGTGAGTAAGAACATCAATACAGCAGAAGACTTCTGGGAAAATCAAGATTATCCCCTCCCACGAGCTCCTCTGCCAGATGTTTTTCAAGTGCCAGTCTCGTGTGCCATGGGATTACCAGCTCTTGAGTAATGTACGGATCTCAGTGCCCCTGAAAGTGTGAGACCCTTTCACTTTAAAAGCAATGGGGTGCTGTATGAAGAGAATCTGCTGTTGGAATATGCCAGGTGTGTCCAGTGCTGGTCCTGTGATGGTGGATCCGTACCACATATTCAGGATATCCTCATAAGATACTTTTACATACAATTTATTTAAATGGAATGGCCCTGATTCACAAAGGTAAACTTACACTTTTGTGTAAGTTTACTATTTTTTTGGTATTCAAAAACTCCGATTTAATAGTAAGTTTATGACTGCATAGATTCTGCAGTCAGGGGGGAGGACAGGCCTGTCTCTTTATATGCGAAGTTCTCTTCCTCGACGGCGGATTCTCCATGGTCGAAAACGTATGAATAAATCAGAGTTTGTGAATAGTAAAAAATTGTAAACTTACTCAAATGTATGAGTTTACCTTTGTGAACTAGGCCGAAAGTGTTTACTCAAAAACTCTCAAAATCTGGCTTTGATCCAGGCCCACTGTACCTATGTTTGGTACACCTGGAATAAGCAGTCGGAATGCATGTGAGAGGGCCAACTGCTTTAACTTTCTGATGTCATTTGGCGTAACCACATAAAACGTGTTTGAGCCATTGATGGACTGTAGAATTTCCCTTATGGTCTGTAAGTAGGCATCGTACCCTCGTGGATGTTTGTACATGGCACTGGGGATCTGTGCCATCTGTTTCCAGTCATGGGCATTCCTCAGGGGGCAAAAGGGCTACACAAATCTACAATTCAATACAGTAGTACGTCATTGGTTTTTGGTGTGGTATTTAAATTGGTTCTGCTATAGTGTATCGACACTACAAGACCCAGAATGCACTTCGGTTGCTAAAGAAAGGCGCAGGAGTAAAATATGGTGGTCTTGGTGATGAGGACTCTTCCGGGGACCAGTGGGAGAGCTCACAAGCATCAGTCAAGTAAACCAACGACTGAGCAAGACTCTGCAGAGGAAACGGTTTAGATGACTAATCTCTCAGCCAGGTCAAAGTTAAGCATCTCCCTTGAACTGTGCGCCAGAAAGTACACCGAGAGCCGAGCGGAACTGCCAGTGAGGAGATAACAGCTGTTAATGTTGCTCAGCCAGTCTCAGCCTCCAAAGCAGCTGTAATTAGAGCGATAAAATCATGTACATCAAACGCCCGGGAGACCGGCTCCATTCTCGCTGCAATAGCGCACTGTCCAATGAGATGTAAACATAAACATGTCTGCAGCAGGGGGAGCAGCCAGCCCCCTGCCGGTGGTGGAGGACACTTGACCTGCGGTGGAAGTCGGGTGACCACCAGGCATGGAGGCACATTGTGGGCAGTGATAATAACATTTCCAGACAAAGGGTCAAAATTCAAGACAAAAGGTACATTTTACAGAATCGTCCGAGGAAGTCACGCAATAAAAATAAAAGTAGGTAAACAGGCGACCAAGACAAGTCAAAGTAGGTTTATGTTTTTTTGTTTTGTGTAATGTATAGAAGTGGTGACCAAAATCTAGATGTAGATGAACTTATTTACAGATTTAAAAAAAAGCTAACAAACATACTAAGGAGAAATTGACCCCCCACTTCAGGGACCACTTCGTGTACATTAACTAGAAGGGTGCATGTCATTGTAGAGAGGGACAAGCTAAGCTAACCTTCCCAAGCCCTCTCATATTTCCAAGTTGGGCCACAGGCAGAAGAGCTGCTTTCAGTGACATGTAAGCTACCAAGGCACCCTTGTGATGTCCATTTGCTGTGGAAGCCCATGAACCAGACTTCACTTACAAATAAAGTTGTAAGTAGTATTGGTGTTTTCACATTTTCTCAGTTTGATTTTCTATGGCGATTAAAACCCAATCATGTGTGAGTCGGTGTGATACGGCATGGGTGAGTAGCCAGAATTTGGTGCAGAATTGTGCTTTCACTCTGGTTTATAAATACTACTTAATATTTCTCTAAAAAAACACTAAAACGGAGGAGTTTTGTGTGCCAATTTAGGCTGCCTATTTTTGTCACTATAACACACTTTCATGCCATCATGCTTCACTAGTCATCTCGTCCTTATATCACACTCCCAGTCTGGGACTCAACGTTGAGCACTTGGAAGCTATTGTTATCCAGCATGGAACCCATCTCGCTTGTGACTAGTCTGCTTCCTTCCCTGTAAATAAGGTTTGACTCGAGTGGGAAGTTGGTCCATGACAGCACTTGTCCACAATCCATAAAAATACAGGGGTAGATTTACAAGCCCCTTACTTCACCGGTGCGTCACTTTTCGTGATTCACCGGTGGCGCATTTCACTCCTCCATATTTACAAGCTCAGGAAAAGGCACCCTGCGTGACTTTTCCTGTCCTTGTAAATACGACCCCTTTACACGCAACACTTTGCGTGAAAGAGGCATTCCATGACTGTTGCTGTGGGTGTTCCCATGCCAAACCCACGGAACCAGACACATTTCCAGATTTACGAGGAATCATAAATCTGGAAATGCATCAGAATGCTACCCACCCTAGGGGTGGCGTAGTGAGGCGCAACGAGGAGAAATGTTTTCATTTCTCCTTGTTTTTTTCCTCTTTCAATGTGTTGCATTCAACAGTACGTATTGAAAGAGGAAAATGCCTGTAGTGATTGTTTTTGTGTGGGAAGGTGCCCCTTCCTGCACAAAACCAATCTCTCCATAACGAAAGCATCCTTGCACCATGGTGCAAGGGTGCCTGCGCCAGCACATGGCAGCTGTTTATGCGCCAGCGCAGGGGAGAGCACAAGATTGCAACATATTGTTGTAAATATGTCACATTCCTGTGCTTTGAATGTGCTGCAGCGTGGCGTAGCCAAAGGGCTTGCGTTGTCGCACTGCGGCACTTTCTTGTAAATCTGTCCCAACAGACTGTACAATCCTTCTCAACTGGTTTCAGCTGCAATGGAATGCATGAGGCTTTGCCAAAGACTTCTAATGTACAGAATGCGAACTAGCCATGGGTGCACTGTTCGCTACATATTCTTTTTTCCTGGTTGGGCGCCAGGCAGTTCTCTGTCCCCTCCACTTGGGAATAGGCAAGGCATAAATGTTTCTGCTAATCTGGAAATCAAAAGGAATCTTAGAACCATTTCATTATGTGAAGGTATTTTCACCTAAACGCCAGTTACAAGTGATATGAACATGTCCCAATAATATTGGGACCACAGTAAAGCATGTTGATATCTGATGAAACTTGTGTGGTATCGCATAACCTGTTTCCTATTCCTTGTCTTATGCAGCTTAGTAAGTCTTCATACGTCTGTGACTACTAAACAATTGGATCGGTTCTTCTAACATGCTACCACCAGGCACGGCTTTAGGCACCGTGCGCTGACTTTGGGGAGGGGCCGCGGACTTCAAGGGGGCGCTGTGCTCAGCAATAACATGATTTCGAAACACCTTCTGCATAGTTCCTTGTGCATCCAGCTTCCAGGCAGGAATAAAGATGTCAACAAGATAACGGGGGAAGAGAGAGAGAGAGAGAGAGAGAGAGAGAGAGAGAGAGAGAGAGAGAGAGAGAGAGAGAGAGAGAGAGAGAGAGAGAGAGAGAGAGAGAGAGAGAGAGAGAGAGAGAGAGAGAGAGAGAGAGAGAGAGAGAGAGAGAGAGAGAGAGAGAGAGAGAGAGAGAGAGAGAGAGAGAGAGAGAGAGAGAGAGAGAGAGAGAGAGAGAGAGAGATATATTTCTTGACGTCAGACAATATTTGCATTGCTTGGTGCAGGTCTTTTGACCACATTTGGAGACTTTGGGCATGACTGCTAGGCAAACCCACCCATTGGTTTAAGGGATCATTGTCTTACCTCTATACTTACGTCTAGGCCATTGGGACACGCACAAGATCACCCTTTGAGCTTCTGGCCTATCACTCTTTGGTACTAGAGCACTCACATCAGTAGTGAGGACATAATGAGTAAAACATGCCCTGGATTTCTTGTTTAGGAGGGTCCTGCCACAAGGTTGTGTTACACTACAATCTGTCAGTGTCTCCAGTGGCATGGCTGTGCTAGTTTTGCCTCATCATTTTTGCACTGCTTGACTGAAGATTATAAATGAAAAGGATCCACTGTGGAGATCTGCAAACAGGAGATAGGCTGGGAGAGTGGAGATCTGCGTGTAGGACATAGGCTGAGAGAGTGTTAGATATGCATGCAATACATAGGCTGAGAGAGTGAAGATATGCATGCAGGACATAGGCTGAGAGAGTGAAGATATGCATGCAGGACATAGGCTGGGAGAGTGACAATGGGAGAGTGAAGAATAGATCTGCATCTAGGACATAGGCTGGGAGACTGGAGATCTGCATGCAGGACATTGGCTAGGAGAGTGAAGATCTCCATGCAGGACATAGGCTGGGAGAGTGGCGAATAGATCTGCATCTAGGACATAGGCTGGGAGAGTGGAGATCTACATGTAGGACACAGGCTGGGAGAGTGAAGATGGGAGAGTGAAGAATAGATCTGCATCTAGGACATAGGCTGGGAGAGTGGAGATCTGCATGCAGGACATAGACTGGGAGAGTGAAGATCTGCATGCAGGACATATGCTGGGAGAGTGGCGAATAGATCTGCATCTAGGACATAGGCTGGGAGAGTGGAGATCTACATGTGGGACACAGGCTGGGAGAGTGAAGATGGGAGAGTGAAGAATAGATCTGCATATAGGACATAGGCTGGGAGAGTGGAGATCTGCATGCAGGACATAGGCTGGGAGAGTGAAGATCTGCATGCAGGGCATAGGCTGAAAGTGGAGATCTGCGTGTAGGACATAGGCTGGGAGAGTGGAGATCTGCGTGTAGGACATAGGCTGGGAGAGTGAAGATCTGCATGCAGGGCATAGGCTGAAAGTGGAGATCTGCGTGTAGGACATAGGCTGGGAGAGTGGACATCTGGATGCCGAACATAGGCTGGGAGAGTGAAGAGCTGCATGCAGGTCACAGGCTGGGAGAGTGAAGATCTGCATCTGGGACATAGGCTCGGAGAGTGAAGATCTGCATGCAGGACATAGGCTGAGAGAGTGGAGATCTGCATGCTGGACATAGCCTGGGAGAGTGAAGATCTGCATGCGGGTCATAGGCTGGGAGAGTGGAGATCTTCATGCGGGACATAGGCTGGGAGAGTGAAGATCTGCATGCGGGACATAGGCAGGGAGAGTGAAGATCTGCATGCGGGACATAGGCTGGGAGAGTGAATATCTGCATTCGGGTCATAGCCTGGGAGAGTGGAGATCCGCATGCTGGACATAGGCTGGGAGAGTGAAGATCTGCATGCGGGTCATAGGCTGGGAGAGTGGAGATCTTCATGCGGGACATAGGCTGGGAGAGTGAAGATCTGCATGCGGGACATAGGCAGGGAGAGTGAAGATCTTCATGCGGGACCTGGGCTAGGAGAGTGTAGATCTGCATGCGGGACATAGGCTGGGATAGCGAAGATCTACATGCGGGACATAGACTTGGAGAGTGAAGATCTGCATGTAGGACATAGGTTGTGAGAGTGTCTACCAGCATGGGAGTATAGGAAAAGCGTATCACTAAGATGACTGACTACCGCTAAGGTGCAACGGAGGGGGCATCAGCATGAGGCAGATGTTATGGGATTGAATAGTGTAGGTGAGTAGGGTCTAGCAGAGACTGGGCATGGTGAGTATATGAATAAACTTTGATTGTTCTCTCACCTTTCTTTCCTTTGAATAACTGTGTCCATACCTTTCCTTCTCCAGGCTTCCTCCATCTGAGTATAACTTACTCTATGTATCAGTTCTGTCTACCTTAATTGCTGTTAACTGTATTTATTCAATTTGCCCACATCTAATTGCTTAAATAACTTCTTAATCTTTGAAACCATTTCCATTAACCCTAACAATTCCAAAACCAGGTGGCACTGGTTGATTGATTGAGGCCCACTGTTCTTCAAGGGTTGTGCACTATCAGGTAAAACTTGTATTAGTAGAGTGAGAAAGTTATTCGATACCTTGATAGCAGGTTTCAACAAATCTCCACCCTAGTATCCTGTATTTTAAACTTCCATTAGTATGCTTAAAAAGGCACATGACATGATAGATGCATTCATGTACAAACAGGAGAAATTAGTTTCTAGCCTGCAGATTACAGGTAGTGTACTGGCAGGGCTGTCTCAGTCTTTCATCCTTTTGAGTGGTGGTGCGTGAAAGCCAACTATAAATAATGTTCAGGTTAGTTTCTTTTTTATGGATTGCATGGCATTTTGATGTGGCCAGATTTTCCACAAAACACCGTTTTGGAAAGGCCCATGAGATGATCGATCAAAGACTCTATTTTCATTTTCCTAAATATTAAGGGGCATATTTACTAGAAAATGTTGGGGCGCGGAGCTGCGTCAAATTTAGTAGTGCCCCACAGAGATGCGTCGTATTTACTACAATATGTGTTTTCCCTAGCGCTGGCGCTAAAATTAGCTGCCTAGCGCCAATGCAGGCACCCTTGCACCATAGTGCAAGGATGTTAGCGTTGCAGGGAATGATTGTTTATGTGCAGTAAGGTGGCTATTTGCTACTTCTATGTGTGCTGCATCCTGCAGCACACATAGAAGTAACACATTATCATTATTTAATGATTGTTTATGTACAGGAAGGGAGAGAAAGATAGCTGGAGATATAGTGCAAATGATAATGAGGGTTAGAAAGAGGGAGAAAGGGGAGGCAGTGGATTCGCAGGGGGAGGTGAAGGAAAGCTTGTCTAAAGTATAGGAAATGTGATGGATGGAATGCTTGAATTATTTTCAGCCACTGATAAGTTAGTCGGCAGTATTCCAATCCAGCCTTATTTTGCACCCCATGCCACCTCAGATTGGACCCAGCTATATGCATATCAACCTTGCCCCTGCTCGGGAAACAACCTTTGTAACGCAGTCATTACAACTAACTACCTTTACAATACGACATCCTTTAAAGTGCATGCCATTACAACGCAGCCATTACAACGCATGTCACTACAACGCATGTAATTACAATGCATGTCATTACAACGCATGCCATTACAACGCATTATAAGGTACGTAATGGGGAATAGTAATTTTTAACCCTACACTATCCAACACAAACCTACTGTTGCACTCACTGGAGTGGGAATAGTAAATGTTACCCCTACATTATCCAACACTTACCCTACTGTTGCACATACTGGAGTGCGAATAGTAATTTTTACCCCTGCACTATCCAACACTTACCCTACTGTTGCCCTAAAAGTAATATGCATTGTAATTTATTTATTTATTTATTTATGCGTTTTTATATAGCGCTGACTTTACCCGAAGGTGTCAGATCGCTTCACAATAATGGTATCCTTTGTAGTAGTATGCGTTGTAATGGAATGCATTGTATATGTAGTTTCTAAAAATGCGTTTTGATGGCATGCGTTGTAAAATCCTGCATTGTAATGGATGATGCGATGTAAAAACTGCGTTGTAAAGGCATGCATTGTAAATGTTTGCATTGTAACGTCATACATTCTCCTGCTCCAATGGGAGCAGCTTAGCCTGAACTGCCATGCCAGGTCGTCCCTGAAACACAAGCAACCCAGGGCCGGTTTCGTCCTTATTATGGGCTCATCAGCTGGTACAGCTTTGTTCCAGTGACACAGTGTGCACTGGACCCACATCTCGGTATAGCCGTCCCACATAGAGCAACACACTAAAGTATACAAAAAATCTTGGCAGTTCGGTCTGGACAGTTCCCATTGGAGCAGGGTCAGGACTGATTTGCATATAGCTGAGACCAAACTAAGGGGGCATGGTGTGCAAATTAACTATGAATTGGCATGCGGCTGACTACCAGTGGCTGAGATTAATTCAAGTATTCCATCCATCACTTTTTGTTAACTTTAATATGTCGCCCTAAGTGGGACAGGTATGCCAAGACGTGGATCCTGTGCACACTGTGTCACTGGAACCAAGCTACATCTGGCTGGTGAGCCTGCAACAAGGGTGAAACTGCTCCTGGATTGCTCTGGTTAAGGGAGGAGTTGGCTTGGTAGTTTGTGTTGCACTGTTCCGATTGGAGCAGGGTCAAGACTGATTTACATATAGCAGGGTCCAAACTGAGGTGGCATGGTGTGCAAAATAACAATGGATTGTGATGTGGACCCTAGTAATTACCAGTGGCTGAGATTAATTCAATAATTCCATCCATAATTTGTGTATACTTTGGAAAGACTGCACAAAACAGAAGGTGGGATCCTGTGGAATCTTCTGGGAATGACTGTCCCAAGTTTTTTTCATTTTACAAAAAAGCAGTTCCCATACTTTCTGGTAAAAGACAGCTGTTCCTGAAGAGTTCATGTGGGCCTTGACGTGCTGAAAGGGAGAAGGCAGTTCACAAGCATGTAAAGTGATAGGGAGGACAGAAAGCTAAAAAAGAAACAGGCCTCTGATCCACTTAGGCTGCCACCTGAAATTTGTTTTAAATGTGTGTTTTTGGTTGATGCACAAATGTAAGGGCTGCTTGAAAGTCACTATTAGTTTTAACTGATGGAGCAATTTGAAGCTTGACAAGGTGAGAAAGATTTATTCTTTTTGTGGGGGTAATGTAAAAGTGTTACCATCTGCCATGCTTTCTTCTAATAGAGACTACGAGGAATGCACTAGGTACACTCTGCCTTTGTTTTGTTAAAAATTGGTTTTTTGAAAGCACTTTTTAAAACTTAAACTTTGAATATATTTGCACATTTTATGTCAGCCTATGTTTTACTGTATATACATTTTTTTAAAACATATTTATAGTGCTGTCTGTTTTATGCTTGGACCTTGCGGTTCTGTAAATAAATATGTCACAATTCCCCACTGTGGCAACCAGAATTCACTTATGTGACCCTTTGGTTACTCATGCAGCCATCTGCAATGTTTTCATTAACCATCTCAGATTTCATAACATAAAAAAGTGTCTTTCCCAATTAGTTTAAATTGCATTTATTTTTTATTTAAGGTGCCTATGTTATATTTACATGCAATTACAGAAGGTGAAAAGACAACAAAATAGTTACTGAATATTTGGTTCTTTTTAGGTATGTCTCTGATCCCTTCCCCCCTTCCCTGCCCTCACTGCACCCAGGGTCACAGTTCTCACACTGTTTTCTAAGGCACTTCACCTGCTGGGAACGAGAAAGAGAGAGAGAACTCCCATGGGTGACGGCTGGCTGGGACCTCCAGAAATTATCAGGGTGAGGAGAGTGGTAGTGTGGCGGGTGGCCATGGAAATTGCAGCCTATTGTAATGTCTGCTGGGCCTGTTTGTACTGTTGATTTTCCCAATATTAAAACAAGCATAGCCTGTAGCAAGCTCACACCACGTAGTCATCTATTCCTCGCAAAACATTTATACACATGTTTTACAAGTTCAAAATTGCCCCAATTTGCAAATACCAACAAAGGTTTAAGCTTAATTATAGTTATGAAAACTTTCCTTTTCCCTATATAAACTTAACTTAAACTACACAAACTTTAGAAATTCTAAAGTTATAGTTCTAACTTTCATTTACAATTTATCCACCACCTTCAAATTATTATAAGTAGAGCACCTCCATACACACACTGTTCAGTTCGCTAACCAGACAACTCTAACTATAACTCGCCACTCTACCATGTCCTGTATTGTGACAAATTATGTCATTTGAGAATTTATAGGTGCGTTATAAATGCTATAATATCACATGCTCCTGGCTCCAGCAAAGATGCTAGAGACACACCTCAACCAACATTTAACGGCCTTTTTGGACACCTCTGGGTACCTGGACCTGTCTCAACACGGCTTCCGGAAGTTCCATAGCACCGAGTCGGCTCTCACTGTGGTCGTAAACAACATTCGCGCGAAGGTCGACCAGGGCCAGACCACTTTTCTGGTCCTGCTTGACCTGACAGCAGCTTTCAACACCCTGTCTCCCTCTATTTTAACAACTCGCCTTAGGGAGATAGGGGTGGAGGGCCCAGCGCTGAGCCTTCTGACCTCCTTCCTCAATCAGAGGGAGCAGAGGATCAAGCTGGGAGAGTTCCTGTCCCCTGTTACACCTGTGCAATGTGGGGTCCCACAGGGGTCGGCCTTGAGACCCACACTCTTTAACATCTATGTGGCCCCACTTGCCAGGTTAGTAAGATCTTTTGGGATGGAGGTGGTGTCATACGCCGATGACACCCAAATTATGGTGTCCCTCTCCCACTCGGTGAGTACCTCCGCTCTCAGCTTCAGGAACTGCATGGAGGCAGTTTCACAGTGGATGATCCTGAATTCACTGAAGCTGAACGGAGAGAAAACCGAGATCCTGATTATCGGTGGAGATCAGGATATTTGGTCAAGCGACTGGTGGCCCCCTTCTCTTGGAGCCTGCCCATTTCCCATGATATCTGCCCGGAATCTGGCCGTGATGATTGACACCTCACTTCCTATGGTCCAGCAGGTAAATAGAATGGTCTCCATTTGCTGGGGTGTTATCAGGATCTTGCGGAAAATTACCCACTACCTTTCCTTGCAAGCCCGCAAACAGATCGTGGTTGCATTAGTCGCCTCACGGCTAGACTATTGCAACGCGCTCTACGCGGGCATCAATAAAGGCCTGATACAACGCTTGCAGACCGTCCAAAACGCGGCAGCTAGGTTTGTGCTTGATGTCCCCAGCTTTTCCTCTGCCACCGCAGTTAGGAAGAGCCTGCATTGGCTCCCGATTCATGCCAGGATCTCTTTTAAGATCCTGTGCCTTGTCTATGGGGCTCTGTCTGGCGAAAGCTTTGAAGGCATAAAATCTCTGCTGATTCCATACGCTCCCAGCAGAAACCTTCGCTCCGCCAGCAAGAATCTTCTGTTTGTCCCTCGGGTTCGCAGAGCTAGATGGGGAGGAAGGGCCTTTTCCTCCTTGGCCCCTAAGCTGTGGAACACCCTCCCCCCTGAATTGAAAGCACAACCCTCTATTTTGTTTTTCAGGAAAGCATTAAAGACATGGCTTTTCGCCGAGGCATATCTGTAATCTGGCACTTGGCTCCTATATCATAATTATTCTTTGTTAGGCGCCTGATGCCTGTTGGGCTAAGTCGCGCAATATAAGATGTCTTTCATTCATTCATTCATTCATTCATTCATTCATTTATTCATTCACATGCAATAAAGTGATGTGGTATGCAAAGGTATACCCTGTGCATGGAAAAGGCATGAGTTATATTTAATGTAGTGTGGTGAGTGACTTGACAAGCTTGTGTTTGGACATGTGCGCCTTACAGTGATTTGAAGGTGGTGCGTAAATTACAAATTGAAGCTATAATTATAACTTTACAATTTTTAATGTTTGTGTATTTTAAGTTGGGCTTCTATAAAAAGAATAACTAAAGTATTTCTAACTATACATTATCCTATATCTTTGTTTTTTTCACTGTATGTTAACTGTTTTTAATAAAAATGTGTTTCAAATCATAGCGCGGAGTGTCATTCATTGGAGTGTTGTAAGGTGGAGTGTCGTACAGTACAGTGAGGGAGAGTGTTGTACAATCGAGTGTCTTAGAGTGGAGCATTGTAGTGGAACAGAGTGGAGTCAAGCAGAGAGGAGTAATGTATTTTACAGTGTATTAAAGTATTATACAATGGAGTGGTGTGGTGTGGTGTGTCGTATAGTGGACTGTATGCATTCAGTAATAACACACCAGATTGTACCTAGTGCAAACCTTTTTTTTAATAAGCTTCCATTAGAAAGATGCACTCCAGAACTCAGCTGGTAGCACCCTCACATTGCCTCTCAAAAAGAACAAATCTTTGTCACCATGAAGCTTCAAATAACTTCAGCAATTAAAGCCTGCACACATTTACATTTCTTTCAAGTAGAAGGCACTCTGGGGAGAAGGCTTGTTTCTTCATGCATTGTTTGCCTCTCTCTTAGATTCACGGTTTGGGAGAGCCCCTCCCTTCCCATTCAGCCAAAGGCATCTCAAGGTCGTTATTAACCGTCCAGGAACAGTTATTTTTTAACAGATAGTAGGGAAACTGTTTTGTTAAATTACAAAAATAATTACTGTTTTTCTTAAATTAATAAAGATCGGGAAAGTAGTTCCAAATTGAACCCACCCTTTTTTATCATGACTGCAATTGTCACAGTGCATGTGTAAAAGGGACAAAAGGGGAAATAAATTCCCAATCATTTTTCCTAGAAGCATGATACATGCACTAAAGTATGTTGAAACTGCCCACACTTCTGCTAACTCTCTGCTGTCAGTCAACAAAACAAGTCTCTAGGCGGGTACAGAGCTCACATTTCCCAAGTCTATCCAAGTTTCCAAAGTATATATATATTCACAGAAAAAAACACAGGTTTCAGGGACATTATAGTTAGTTGGACATTTCACACGTACAAAACCAGAGAAATTCGGCTGTTATAGTTAGTTGAGCTAACTATAATTCGCGCCCCCACAATGCACTGCAGATGACATCACATATTACATCACTCATGATATGGTCAGTGACATCACTGATAACATCTCAAACGTCCCTAAAGCCTGTGTTTTTTTCAGTGAATTTCTAAGGTGTTTTAAATGCTAATTTCTATCTATAACGTAGTAGTCGTGTTTGCAGAGTGGTGCAGAAAGGGGCCTGGGCCTCCGAACAGCGCTCAGGAATTCCACGCGTAGGACTTACAGGAGGTACCAGGAGGGCTACTTGGCCGCCAAAGTCCCGCAGGAGTAAAGTGGACTTCATCCCCCAACCAGTACTGTGCCAGGAGGCGCGTTTGCAGAGTGGTGAAAAAAGGTGAGCCTGGCCTCCAAAGACCTCTTAGCAATTTCACTGTGTGGGACTTACCGGAGGTGAGAGGAGGGGTATTTGGCCCCCAAGGTCAACCTTGGGGGCCAACTAACCCTTCTATTACATCCACTAAGTCCCACACAGCAAGATTGCTAAGTTCTCACAACAGGCCATGCCCCCTTTCCCCACCACTCTGCAAACGCACTTCCTGGCGCACTCTTGGATGGGGGTTAAAGTCCCCTTCGCTGCTGGGGATCCTTAGGGGCCAACTGGCCTACCTGATACCTCCAGTATGCCCAGTGGGATTGCTGACAGGTGGACACAGGCCACAACCCCTTTCTCCACCACTCTGCAAACACACCTCCTGGCGCGTTCTGGGTTGAATCCTGAGGGTCCCTGGGGGCCAACGAGCCCACCATGTACCTCCAGTAAGCCTCACACAGCTGGATTGCTGAGAGTGGTCCGAGGCCACGCCCACTTTTTACACCACTCTGAAAAAAGCCACCAGGCACACTACTGCTCGGGGGATGAAGTCCACTTTAGTCCTGAGGTCCTCAGGACACAAGCGGACCTCTTCGCCCCACCAGCAATGCTCCAAGAGGTGCGTTTGCAGAGTGGTGTAAAAACTGCCTGGAAACCGGTCCCAGGTTCCGGGATGTTTGTTTCCAGTCAGGGAAGACCTGGCTTGGCAGTTCCGGCTGGACTGTTCCCATGAGGCACAGGGTCAAGACTGATTTGCATATAGCTGGGTCTGAACTAAGGTGGCAAAGTGAGCTAAAGAACGATGATGGATTCAACTCAGATCTGTGACTGGGGGTGAGCGTCTGAAAAATGTCAGCGCCCCGTCCATCATGTCCTTGTGTTTGCTTTGTTTGCCCTAATTTGGCAGGGTATGCCCAGACGTGGGTCCCTTGCTCACTTTTCCACTGGATTCAAGTTAGGCTGGCTGATGAGGAATGTTACCCCGAAACTGGTCCCAGGATGCTTGTTTCTGGTTCAGGAAAGACCTGGCTTGGCAATTCGAGCTGGACTGTTCCCATGGGGCACAGGGTCATGACTGATTTGAATATAGCTGGGTCTGAATTGAGCTGGCAAAGTGAGCTAAAGAATGATGATGGATTCAACCCAGATTTGTGACTGGGGTGAGTGTCTGAAAAGCTTCAGTGCTCCGTCCATCATCTCCTTGTGTTTGCAAAGTCCTAAAAGCCCACTACTATGACTTTGGAGGCACAGCTTGAGAGCTATGAGGGACGCTCATGGCGCAATAATGTCTGCATAGTAGGAGTTCCTGAACGTGCAGAGGTGCCTGCTGAAGATTTTTTCGTGGAAGATCATATCCTAAAGATGCAGCTGTAAAATATGTGATACTTTTCAATACTTTTTCCACCTATTTTGTGGGAATAAACCTGCCAATTGACTTTTTGCTGATAATATTCCCCACAAAAATAGATTTTTGACACACGTAACTAAAAAAATACCAATGGGCCTTATTCACAAAGTTAAACTTAGACATTTGGTCTAAACTTGGGCCAAATTTCTACATTTACGACTTTGTGAATTCACAAATGGCATTTACGAGTATTATCTTTATGTCCGCACTTGAGGCGGAGATCCTGGACATCCGTTCCGAGTGCAGACATAAAGACAGTACTCGAAAATGCCCTTTGTGCATTCCCAAACTCGTAAACTTAGACATTTAGTCTAAGCTTAGAACAAAGACTAAGTTTACCTTTGTAAATTGGGCCCCAAATGCCTATAAATTCCTTAACTAAGAAACCATATATCTCAACTAGTGGGTTTAGAGATGCAATGAACTTACAGCTTTAACCAAAAAAGGATAGTGGAGCCTTCTTAGCTGCGGCACCTAAACCAAATAACTCATCATTATCCAATTTCCCTAAATTTTAGTTAAGGGATTTGTGTGCACACTGATTTGGCACCCACCATCACAATGCTAGTCCATAAGAGAACTTTTAAACAGTATACATAAACGCACAGGTGCACAACACACATTTAAACAGTAAAAAATGGCTCAATGTCCAATAACCACAATAGTGTTCCTTAGTTTCGATGTCTTTTTATTCCAAAATACGTGAAGAAAAGCGATTGTACAGCCGACGCGTTTCGTCCACTAGGGACTTCTTCAGGGCGGTTTGTTCTAATATGCGTAGTCGTAATGCTAGATCCTAATTCTGGATGTAGTTGTATTTGGAAAGTGCTGGAACCAATATTGCACAAATGGAGGTTGAAGATAATTGTGCGAAGGGCAGTATCAATTGATCAGTATCTCAAACAAATAATTGTGGCTGATTTTTTAAAAGGGCCAGCAGACAAAAGGTATACGTTTCTCAAATCTTAGGGAGTGCTTCTTAGCTAATGAAGAGACGGCACAATTCCCATCCATAAGAAATAAGGCGGCTCGTGATAGAATCGTCACAGCCTGTTATTCCCTCCTCTAACGACAGATAACGGAGCCGGGTCCCGTGCAGCAACACTATTCTTGTGGTTATTGGATATTGAACCAATTTTTACTGTTTAAATTTGTGTTGTGCACCTGTACGTTTATGTATACATGCAATGAACTTACCTCGAAGCTCCTAGGCGTAGCCTATTTATACATTGAACTAATGTCCCCCATACTTTTGGCTCACTTCCTGGCTCCTCAACCTATTCTTGTTAAAGACCGATTGGGATCCTCCTAGTTATCCTCATAGTTCATTGGTCTTATATGCTATTGACTACCCATCCAGAGTATGGTTGTTTTTCCTTCTATAGTACAATTCAGTTTCCCTTTTATGTCTTCTCTAAAACGCTTAGAAGAGGCCACTGGCAACACCAAGCACTTTATAAAACTCTGTAAGTAAACACATAAAAGAGACAAAAATAACTTAATAAATAAAAACATAATTAAAAAATGTTGACAAGTAACTCTGGCACCCATTTTTTAAATGGCCGTAAGGGAGAATCGGGATTCGGGGGGTGCTTTTTCCAGTGCATTAGTACTTGTGTAGACTGAGCTGCATTAGCGTTAATGTATTCAGGATTGAAAATAACAATGGGTAATGATTGATGTGCACTGGCAGTGTTGTGTGTGTGTTACAGTCCTCACATAGGAGGCAGCAGGAAGTCATGATAGAGGTGTGTGTGTGTGTACACCTAGGTGCTTTTGCAGTATTGTGTGTGGCTCTCAGTGCTCAAGCAGCAGTGAAGGCTGCAGGCCAAGATTCAGGTGCATCATCAGAGTGACTTGTGGTTCCCTGTCAGGGCTTAAATTGTGCAGGCGGTTAAAGGTGGTAGGTATTGGCAGATAAGAGTTGCTGTTATTATCAGCGGACTTTGCATCGGAGCAAGCGAGGGAGAGAAAGAGATATAAAAAAAGGAAAGAGAAATATGGGAAATGAGTGGAAAAGGGAGAAAAAGAAGATGAAAAAGAACCTACAAGAATTAGATAAAGAGAGAGAACTGTTGACTGGTGGAGGAAAGAGGCATGAGGTGGGATAATACTCACCAGTATTGGTATTCAGCAACCTCGACATTCTGCAGTATCGATGGCAGATGCATAAGAAAATCTTTGGCCCATTGTCCTTAGTTATATTTTTTACAAAGTAAACGCTGAGCCGAGTCCCCAAGCATTATTGGTGTCAGCCAGTAAGACTGAGGTTCATTGGTCGATCTGTGTGTAGCTGGGCGTGGGCCATGGTTCTCGAAGAGCACAGGTGGGGCAGGTGAGGAGTAAAGTGACAAGGCCGCGAAAAGACAGAGCTGTGTGTCTGTTGGTATGTATATGTGTGTGAACTAAGCTGTGTGTGTTTGTATGGTCAACGACACATCGGCAGAACTATGCTTGCCAGTATTTGAGGAGCTGAGTGAGTTGCCGGTAGGGTTTCCACTTAGCTGATCTTTTAGAGAGAGGCATGGCCAGCATTTTAATGTCCAGCCAGTAAAAAAAATTGAAAACTCTCCTAAAGCAGGTACCCCCTCCCCACACTTAGAACATACTTTAAAAAGTAAATATAGGAAAACACTTTATTTAATATGTGTCCTAGAGCTGCCTCTTGGCCCAAAGCTCATATGTTAAAAATGGATTCAAACGATTTAAGACGAATGCCACGTTAAAAATTGATTAAGGCCTTGAACCTCCTATCCTACACTCGGGCTCCAGTCCAACACGATTCTGCTTGATCTCTCCAAGCTATTCCTCTGGGCGCCCATTAATCCAAATTCAGCGGCTGACATCATCTGTGGGTCAATGCACTGATACTACATATGTAACATATGATTAATGATATGTATTTTTTTTTCTTTGTTAGTTTCTTGATTTCTTAATAATTTCCTAATGTTTATCCCCGCCCATTAATTTACTTTTTTTGCAGTCATTGTTCATTCTTATTGTCTCTACCATTGGTTCCTATGTTTTCATTGTCTGTATTAATTTTTTGGAAACAACCAATAAAAAGTTTTTAACTCAAAAAAATTGATTAAGGTGATTTTATATAAAATTCTACTTAAGTATCATGCCTGGGCTTTCGCACAATCTTAAAACATGAAAAAATGGCAGATATCTTTATCTGACAAGGGTGACAGCCTTACCACTCGCTGGCCAGGGCTGAGGTGTATAGGCAAAGCTGCCTGCGGTCCTCAGCACTGAAATAGCAGGTGCTGCTGAATGCTAAGGTCGAAAGCTTTATCCGGACAATGCCTCCTTGAAGCAGGTGGGATCAAAGTCCATTAATAGCCCAAGGTGCGTCAGCGAACAGGCTCTCATGGCCTAAGAATCCATGAGGTAATGAAAGCCGCTCCGGGTCGCTTCCTTCCTGGTTATCTGAATCCGGACGTATAAAAATCCAACCAAGTCAAGGCCTGCAAGAGGGGCGCCCGTTTCTTTCTCTTTCCTTTTAATGTTCTCATCTTTCAGCGTGTGTTCGGTGAAATGAGGGTAATTCAAGTCAGAAAGATTCACGTGGAAGGTATTTCTAGCCGCAGGTGATAAAGCATCGGTAGGTTCCGGGCTGCAGGAAGCTTGGGCCCGGCCTGCCCGCGCGACTTGGACGCTACCCAAGATTCAGTGCGCCGCAGAAGACAACACAGCTGAAACTCCCACTCCCTGTTCACACAGCTGTCAAACATTGCTAAACCTTAGATCCGGAGTGATAATGCCCTGATAATGCTCCGGATACAACACACTAGACTATAGTATTGCTTCTTGGCACTCAACACACAATCTGGCTGGTGAAACAGGGGTGGGAGGGAGCCTGGAGGTGCAACACAATCCAGGTAAGTAAGCGCTCCCACAATAACTAGACCCAGGTCCATCTTTACTGTTCTTTGGCACTGGCGCCAACTTGATGTAAAGATGGCCCTCACGCTCATTTGTGTTATGCAGAACTTATTTTGCACTGAAAAATTATCACAAGTGCACCAAAAACCTGTGTATCGTATTTTATTTTGCACTGAAAAATTGACACAAGTGCACCACAAAACGGTGTATCGTATAGCGCAAGAAACTTAATGTATTTAAATGGGGCATACTCAGGGTCACACTGGGTGAAATATTAGGCCCTGGCACCAAAATAAAAGTGGTCCCCATTAGCAAAGCAAGATAGCTAAAAAAGTGGCCCCACATTTGTCAATCAGGTCAGTTTTGACCTTGTAAAGACATACTGTATGGGTATTTTGCAAGGTATGGGCGAATTCATGCTTCGTGTTGGCTGCAGGCACTGGTTGTGGTAATATTAAGGAAATAAATACTAAAAACCAGCCCACACAATGATCTGTCAGACCAGCCCATTGAGCACTGCCTGATTGCCCTATTGGCCAGTACAACCCTGGGCATAATGTGATGAAAACAGCACAAATGCTCCTGGCATTCCATGGAAATCCAGGTCTAATTAACCCATGGAGTGGCCATCTCACTCTTGATGACTAAGAACACAATCTCCAGTCCAGAGCTTTTTCACTTGTCAGTCATTTGGGAAGATTTACAAGCCCCTTGCGTAATTTTTGCGCCGCTGTTGCGTCACTTTTTGTGACACAGCAGCAGCATAAAAATGCGGCCCATTTACAATGTGACACATCTAGGGAGATGCGTCACGTTGTAAAGAACTGCGTCACATTATACCTGCGTTAGGTATAATGTATGCAGGGTGGGCGTTCCCACGCAACAAAGCCTCGTAGAAGTGACGCAGCGAAATCTATAAGATTTCACTGCGCTACTTCTAGGACGCCACTGCGTCACAAAGGAGTGACGCAGCACAATGAGGATAGGCCTCCCATGTATTGCTGGAGTTGCATCGTGTTTGCGACATGACTCCAGCAATGCGTGACTTTTGCGCACACAGATGTGTCTGAATTTCTGATGCATCTGCCAATCCTTGCTCCATGGTGTGCCGTACTTTAAATACGACGCATCCATGGTGGCGCAAGGGTTTCTCAGGGTGGTGCAGGGAAAGTGATGAACCTCTACAGATGTGTCACTTTTTTGCAAATCTGCCCTTTTGTTTTTAGGTGTGTTCTTCTAATTAGTTTAGTGAAATCAAAATAAGACTACAACACCCAGGATACATTAGTCCACTCCACAAACTCCAGGATTGGAAACAGAGTTCATAATGACCTGGAGGGGTATTGTCAAACTATCTACCAATGTTGCTCAATCTATCTTTGTGTAAAATGACCTCATTAAATCAGAGCAGGCGCAAACAATGGACAAAAGGAAAATCTTGTGACTTTCCTACTTGTAATTTGTGTAATTACTGCAAAATTGTGCACTTGTCGGCACACATATATTGTTGCTGAATGGTGCTCCTACAGTGCAAATCTGAAACAAGACACCGCTTGATTGCTTTTGTGTCATGGTGGAATGCTTAACATGACACAAAAACCTTTTTTTGTGTGAGAACTTCCAATGGCAAACGTAAAGATGGCACTACACAATATTTTACTCTTGATCCAGTGTAGAAATGCTGGTTATCATCCAGCACTTCACCAAATAAGCTTTAGTAAATCCGGGCTCCTGTGTTTTACACACAAAGGCAAGAGTACTTGGGCTCATTATTAGTAACCCTAGCCAAACTCAAAGAGCGAATTCTACAAGTGGTACCCCAATCACTAAGTTAGGAGATCAATTTAGAAATTCAGTTACAGATAACCTCAGGCAAACACTATCCTAAAAACAGGAATTTTATTTCTAACAATCAGTCTTTAAGCATTCCCGTAAAAGTCAATAAGAACAACATTTAACACAGAGCACCATATAAGTTTATAAACGTTTATGAAGAAGGTCTAAAAATGTAGAAAAAATACTAAAGGTCTGATTGCGTGTTCAGGAACATACTGCAACTTGTGAAGAAAATGGTGCATAAAAGGAGAATTGCTGCGATAATTTCACCTTCCATGCTGTCTGCGTGGGAAAGGGAATTCCTCCAGTGGGCTATCCTCTAAATTTATCCCTTCCTTTACAAATCCACAGCTTGTTCATTACCATTGACCTCTAAATAGGTCCCGATATTGCCCTCTTCACCTGGACTAGGCACAAAGGCAGGTCAAGTTGTGAGTAGACCTAGCCGGACTTAATCTGGAGGCTAGACCTACGTTGGACAAGTTACCTTTGTGCTACATTGCTTTTTCTGGAGCTCAGTATGTTCTGTTAGAGGTTTTTTCAAGGTTGGTGCCAGAAGAGGCTTATTAGCCCAACTACAAGAAGCTTGAGCTAATCATCGGGCAAGTAACAGTCTCTTTTTACTTGTTTTCTTCACAGCAGATGAATGAATGGAACATTCTCAAAACCATCACCTAAGTCTTAGGAAAATCTTCTGTTTCAGTTGCCAATTAGAAGAATCCCTGTAGTACACTGTTGTAGCACCAACAAGCAGTACAGAGTTCAGATGCTGTTATATCCAGGACAAATTGTTTTTTTTAGCAGGTTTACATAGCACAAACTCGACCCAATGGTAGTGGAGATCTTTACACGAGTACTTTATCCTCCCTCTGATTGAGTTGTGAATACCACGACAACAACGTTGTAAATTGAATAGTTGTTTCTTTATTCATTCTTATAGCCAGATCACAAGTCTGAAAACAAGCATTTTCAATGCAATAGGCCTCGCATTTTTGAGAGTTTGAGCTATTGTCATTGTAAATGCCAATGCCTTTTTTATGTGTTGCTTTTAAAACAGATAAATAAAAGGCATTGTTATTTTTAATGCTAATAGCTTAAACCAGGGTTCTCCAAACCGCTCCTAAACTCTCGGAAATGTGAGACCTATTGCATTGCAAATGCTTACTATAAAAAAAATTAAAAAGCCTCAGGCGACAGCGTGTCCTGCCTGCAACAGCCGGCAGGACAAATCTATTTGAGAAAATAGTGCTCGGAGGATGTAGTAAAAGCCTACCCGGCAACAACACACTTAACGGGGTATATTGCCATGGAAGGCTACAAAATGAGACATGGCAGTAGTAAGGAGGGACTACTAAGCCTTTTGACCAATGAATAGCCATATTTTCACAGAGGACAATGAGACAAGCCAATTAAAAATGTGGGCGGAGAGTGGGCGGAGCATCAAGTCCCTACCTCAATACAGCATGCCTCACAGAGCAGCGCATGATTTTACTAGGCTTGACCTAAAACAAGCATTGACAAAGTCATTAAGTCTGGCCTTCTTTAGATGGAAATGCATTCATTTAAACCTGAATAAACAGCTTCTCCCAAAGTCCTTTATGTTTATCCGACTAACCCCTAAAACATCAGAATCATGGTTAAGGTAGCTTACATCTTTGACCAATGGGCTGAAGTTCTTAAAAAAATATTTCCCAGTATCAAAGAATAAAGAGAGTGAGCAGGTAATAAAATAGAGAAATATGCAAAGTGAAATGAATGAAAGCTGGAGAGTCCTATGTGGCAATTGTTTCAACAGAGGTTCTGCAACAGAATCTTTAAAGAATGGGAAGCCAAAAACAGCATCCATTTAATGGATAATGGTTAAGGGCTAAAAGAAAAATCCCAAATTCTACCCGCAAAACTGTGGCTTTGCCTCTGTATCCAATTAGCTTACAAACTTAGGGGCATATTTACAAGCTGCTTGCGCCACTTTTGTGTCACTTTTCCCATGTTAAAAGTGTCACAAAAGTAGCGAAAGGGGCTTGTAAATAAGCCCCTTAGTGACTGCCATGAAGCTGAAGAAGCAGCAGCATAGGAGAAACACCTCTTGTGGTGTAGTTTTAGGACCCATGCCTTCCTCCTTAAGTATGCATGTGCTGGGAGGAGCATATGTGACAATTCCGGAAAACCACAGCAGCTTTAGGCAATGCTCGATCTGCAAAGAAAGACGCCCTCTTGAAGAATGTACCCATGGAAGTCACTAAAGCAAGGTTTCCCTCATCACATTCATCTATGGTTTCCACCAGGGACATGCATGTCTACTAGTTTAGAATCTGTTTCCAACTATCCAAAAATGATTTTTATTGGCAATTACAGCTTGATTGTGAATGGAACATATGCCATTATCATGGTTCTGCAGCGGAATGCACTCTAAAAGGTTAGTTCTTTTTACTTCTCATATATGGTAGACTGTGGTGCAAGATGCTTGAACCAATTGCACAAAACATTTCTTGCAAGGTGCTCCTGTCTTTACAGTGGGAGATGACTCGTTAGATTTGCTCTATTAGTCACTTGGTGACTAGTTTATTTAAATATTATTAACTTATGAATATAAAAAAAAGGTAAACAGCAGCCTGCTGGAAGTTCAATGTCCCAGTTAGTCTGAACTTCTTCTGTCCTCTTTAAAGAAACCCGTTTCCAAAACTATCATGGGTGGCGAGGTCAATCTTTGTGTTGTTTGCACTGGCGAGTGCATCTCAATATTAACGTAGCATGGTAAAGGAAGCAAGGCTTGTGAACAGGCATGAGTATGTAACATCCGTGAAGGTTCAGGTTTTTTCCCAAAGAGGCACACCAGGAGAGCAGGGGCATTGTGGGAAGCAGAGCAGGGCATTCAAACATGCCTGCACCAAAGTATAAAACAGGGCGTTCGGGGAATCTGTCAGAAGCAAAGAAAGTGCAAAACTCAGTGAAGAAAACAGAAATAACGAGCACCTGAATACACTGTTCAAACATATTGTGTAATCCGAAAAGTAAAGGTTTAACTGTTCTCTGTGTAAATTAAACAAGTATCAGTTCTGTTCCTATTGTGAAGCATTCTGACGCCTTCGGGTAAAGTCCGCGCTATATAAAAACGCATTAAATAAATAACTAAATAAAAAATTATACCCATTGCAGTGAGGAGTTTCGTGAGTGTGGACTTGGCGCCGTCTCTGCACATGTCACGGTGTATGCGGCGGCTACTGCCATAGCACAGGGATGCAGGTCTACTGAAAATCAAAGTGCGCACTGAAAATAACAAGCATTGGCATAGCCAATAGGTCTCGCCTTTGGGACCTTATAAGTGTTTAGCCATGCAACAGTTGATGTTGTTGCACCAAGGATATTGTGCTGCATTACTAAATACTATAAGGTCCCAAAAGCAAGACCTATTGGCTATGGCAATGCTTGTTTTGTGTAGCGCCCTACCTACGAAAATTCTTACACTGTGCGTTGGTTCCAAAAATTAACACCACTTCGAGGCAGGCTCATAGTTCATTGTTTTCTCAAATACAGAGTACCCTTTCATAGGTTAATTGATTTATTTTACATGTTTGATGCTAAAAAGAAAGGGATGGGTTTAGATAAAGCACATTTCAAGCCCAATTTACTGAGGAGCGAATAACTTCCACAAAATGCATAATTTTCCAGCATTAGGCAAACCAGAAGCCAAAATATAAGTCGAACAAATGTTGTCCTGGAGTTTCAAAATTCATGAGCCAGTGGGTTTCCTATGTCAATACAGAAGTATAAATCTGTGAGAGTTGAGAGGTGAGGAAGATTCAGGGGCGTAGCTAGAGCTTGTGGCGCCCGGGGCTATCCTTTAGATTGCCGCCCCCGTGGGGGGGGGGAGGTATGGGGGGTTGGGTGCTGGGGAAAAAGGACGGCGAGCACTTGAAAGAGGTCCGAGAGACACTTAGTATTACCGCTAACAGCAATTATTTTCTTACTTTTGGTCCAGCCGCACCTCCGGCTTAGCTGGGAGACAGGGTGGTGCGCTTGTGTATAAAAGTGTACCTTGACATCAGGACATCAGTAACTGTATTTAGTGTAGACCGCTCAGTGGGCTATTGCTTTTGCGATAGAGATCATTTTCTTACTTGTGGTTCAGCCGCACCTGTGGCTGAGCGGGAAGACAGGATGACAGACTTAGACATGGGTGTAAAAGCCCCTGCTTGATAGTTACTTGTCTAGTAGCAGTTTTGACTCTCCATAAAATTGTGCATATAGGGTTAAAATGCATGCTGCAAAGATCAGCTGCTTTGCACCTGTTTCTGGTATTTATAGGTTTCCTTCATCTTTATTGAGAGATTTTGCCAGTGAGAAAGTGTCACTCCTCATAGCTGCCAAGGTTTCAGATTGCTATGAGTGACATTTTCATAATTTCTGTGTAATTATGAGTGACATTCCAACGACTATGAGTGACACTTTCCCGCAAGAAAAATGAAGCAGTGAAGACGATGGAATCATACAAATGTCAGAAATTACACTCATTTGAGCATAGCTGCTAATGTTTCAGATTGCTTATGTGTGAAATTTCATAGATTCAGTGGATTTACGAAACGAAAGACATTTAACAACTAAATGTATGACAGTTAGAGCTACACTTTCTTGCGGCCAAAATCATGCAATGGAGTCCATGAAAACAGACACATTTCGAAAACCACACTGATTTGAGCAATAAGAAAGTCCAACTCAGTAGCATGTGCTTTTAAAGCAATTATTTAATTTTTAAATAATCAGCACCCACCACCCCAACCTCAGCTTCAGGTGTGGCTGAACCACAAAAATCTAAGGGTTCTCTGTGACAAAAGAATGAACCCACTGAGCTATCTACATATAATACAGTTCATTACAATACAATATGCTGGTAACTTTATTTGCAGTATGCATATAAACTCTCTGCTCTACTTAATAGTGAGTGAAAACAGCCACGAGACAAAAGTCTGACACAGACAGCTCTCTCCAGCATGGATATTAATCATCTGCCTTATCTCTGACTAAGCAAGTCTCATGCTGCTTGTAGCACCACTGTCAAGCAAAGATATTAAACCCTTTAACTAAACTAGCAGTTTTGATGATTTATTAGTACAGAAAAACTCGGAGATGGCCTGCATTTACAGCACAGACAACTGTAGTGTACCCATTTACAAGGCGCTATGCTGTGCTGGAGTCCCCTCACCATTTTCTTAATCAACATTTTGAATTTCAGGAGCGGATTATTAAATTAATATCTGAATTACCTGGTGTGGTCTCTTGATAGAATGATCCACTGAGAGGAGCTGCCTGCGTGTCACAGCAAGATCGTTAGCCTGTCTCTTAAGAGTCAGACAGCGAGCCGTCCTGCACTGTATCCTCAACCTGTGCCACCTGCTCTCACTACGAGACTCTACGAGGAAGTGCTGCTCTCTCTGGATGCGGTCTACTTGACCATGTGCAGGGCTGTCACAAGAAGGAGGCAGGCAGGGCTCTTTCCCCGGGCCCCTGGCTTTTTAGGGCCCCAGGCTTCTACAACATCATATATTTAAATATTAGAAATCATAGATGACATGTTCCTCTGTGATGCAGCTAGCACAGCAAGACCCCTATGGGTTTACAAATACTATGGGGTAATACTACCTCTACCCAGCATTCATGTTCCCTAAATTACAAGCTGGTGAATCCGGGACACTAGTTGGGCTCTGACTGCCTGGGCAGGGCACAGAAACAGGATAGTGTTGAGGTCATGAAGCGAACAGGTGATGATCGATTCTCGAACACCGGCTGCAGAGGAACAGCAATTAATTCCTCGGTGCCTTGGGGGCCGGCTGGCGGGCAGGAAGTTGATACATCCTGTCACATCATGGGACAAGGGAAGGAGGACCTGATAACACCCAGGAACTTCTATAAAAGTAGGTTTGGGGCTAGTTTGTTTTAAATAGCTTTTTTTGCATTATAAAGCATTCCTTCAAAATTGCAATGCAGTAGCTGCGTCTCCTCAATCCTTTGTCTGTGCACCGACCCGATCCTCCCGTAGAGAGAGAGAGAAACTGTCACACCAGCCAGCCGTCGGGGGAAAGTAGGGAAATGTGTGAATGCCCTGCCACCTTATACATTTATATTATAAAAAACAATGCGCTGCACTTTCCACTGCCTGGTAGTACGGCGCTTTAGAAATCAAACGAGCGCACTTAGGCTTACCAGAGAGAAATTTTAACAACATGCACAGTGATAAGATCAGTGCCTGCTGCGCCGTGATTTATTTTAACTCTAGCAGCCCTCCTACCGCCGCCTGTAACTGCGTCACAACGTCATGAACGTGGTGGTGATTAATCATGCTGAGGCGCATGTCCGTTGAATTTCTGTCATATTGTAGGATCGCCGCGGCGGCCTTTATAATTAGGGTCTGGACTCTGTGTTCACAAATAAATTATAAAGGCCGCTGCGGCCGCAACGGGCCTCCACTGCCGCCTCTAAAATTGTGCCGCCTGGGGCGGACCGCCCCCCTCGCCCCCCCCCCCTAGCTACGCTGGTGGGAAGATTTGTACTTTTGCACGAGTACCATTTACGAAATCTGCCCTGGTGGCAGAGACGAGGCAAACCCATTTCTCACCTAACAGTGCATCAAAAATTGCCTTGTTCCCAACCTGGAGGAAAGGGCGCGAGCTGTCCGCTCCACGTCTGCCTCGAAAAACGTGCGTGGTTGATACTGCGCGGCGGGGCTGTATCGCCCTGTGGAGGAAAGGATGAAGGGGATATTTCAGTCGTAGAAATACTGCCTTCAGCATGCCGGGTGGCGACGTACATCCATTCTGCTATTGTTCATCGTATGTAGTCATGCATTTGTTCAGGGAATGGCAGGCAGACCTCACACCAGCCATCACCTGCTTTAACAGTATGTCAATGTGTTCACTTTGGGAGGGAGGGCGAGGGGTGGGAGAAACGTAGACCAGAATTGTTTTGAGTGTGGAAAAGGCCGCTTTATTAGGAAACAGGTGCACATTACAATTATAAAACCTTGGCAACGCCTTACAAAACTATCTCTCACTAAATAAATAATTAACTACAAACCCCGCCCCCTACCCCCTCCCCTAAAATTCTTTGGCCCCTCCCCCACCCAACAATACAGCATTACAACATTACAACAACATTATAAACATAACATCATCAATAAACATTACGTCATTAATTCAATCATTACTTCATCATTTAACCCCTTATTCATCAAAACCCCAATCACATATTGAAAGCCAGGCCCTCTTTAACCATAAACCCTGCCTGACCCTTCACTCCTGCCAATACCCCCCAAAACCTGAACGGTCAAACAATGACCAACTTCCCCTGAACCTGTCAATCAAAGAATCAATCCAATACTCATCAAACAATCTACCATAAACAGCACCGGGGCAACCAAAAACCCCGCCAGCACCTGTTCCTAGCGACAATACAAAGCACAAGAAAAAAAACCCTGCACACCTATATCTAAGAAAACAGCCTTTTAAAAATTAGCAATAAAGGAGAGAAAAAATTCTAAAGAAACAAAAATTCGAAGGAAGAAAAAACCCAGGAGATGAAGGATAATAATAATAAATGGGAGGGAGGGAGGGACAAAAAACGCTAACAGCCCTCCTAGCCACCAGGTCACCAAACCTAAAATGGTGGCTAGGGGGCGGGAACAGGGAGATTTATAATTGGGCTGGCCAGTCCTACTAGGCCAGCCCAAAACCAGAACCTTCTGGTAGTTACCAAATAGAACCCCTCGTGACCCTCCCAAACAGCCCGGGGGAGGAGACCTCCCTTCGGTCAGCTCCCTCCCCCAAGCCCCCCTTGGGAGGGAGGGCGAGGGGTGGGAGAAACGTAGACCAGAATTGTTTTGAGTGTGGAAAAGGCCGCTTTATTAGGAAACAGGTGCATATTACAATTATAAAACCTTGGCAACGCCTTACAAAACTATCTCTCACTAAATAAATAATTAACTACAAACCCCGCCCCCTACCCCCTCCCCTAAAATTCTTTGGCCCCTCCCCCACCCAACAATACAGCATTACAACATTACAACAACATTATAAACATAACATCATCAATAAACATTACGTCATTAATTCAATCATTACTTCATCATTTAACCCCTTATTCATCAAAACCCCAATCACATATTGAAAGCCAGGCCCTCTTTAACCATAAACCCTGCCTGACCCTTCACTCCTGCCAATACCCCCCAAAACCTGAACGGTCAAACAATGACCAACTTCCCCTGAACCTGTCAATCAAAGAATCAATCCAATACTCATCAAACAATCTACCATAAACAGCACCGGGGCAACCAAAAACCCCGCCAGCACCTGTTCCTAGCGACAATACAAAGCACAAGAAAAAAAACCCTGCACACCTATATCTAAGAAAACAGCCTTTTAAAAATTAGCAATAAAGGAGAGAAAAAATTCGAAAGAAACAAAAATTCGAAGGAAGAAAAAACCCAGGAGATGAAGGATAATAATAATAAATGGGAGGGAGGGAGGGACAAAAAACGCTAACAGCCCTCCTAGCCACCAGGTCACCAAACCTAAAATGGTGGCTAGGGGGCGGGAACAGGGAGATTTATAATTGGGCTGGCCAGTCCTACTAGGCCAGCCCAAAACCAGAACCTTCTGGTAGTTACCAAATAGAACCCCTCGTGACCCTCCCAAACAGCCCGGGGGAGGAGACCTCCCTTCGGTCAGCTCCCTCCCCCAAGCCCCCCTTGGGAGGGAGGGCGAGGGGTGGGAGAAACGTAGACCAGAATTGTTTTGAGTGTGGAAAAGGCCGCTTTATTAGGAAACAGGTGCATATTACAATTATAAAACCTTGGCAACGCCTTACAAAACTATCTCTCACTAAATAAATAATTAACTACAAACCCCGCCCCCCACCCCCTCCCCTAAAATTCTTTGGCCCCTCCCCCACCCAACAATACAGCATTACAACATTACAACAACATTATAAACATAACATCATCAATAAACATTACGTCATTAATTCAATCATTACGTCATCATTTAATCCCTTATTCATCAAAACCCCAATCACATATTGAAAGCCAGGCCCTCTTTAACCATAAACCCTGCCTGACGCTTCACTCCTGCCAATACCCCCCAAAACCTGAACGGTCAAACAATGACCAACTTCCCCTGAACCTGTCAATCAAAGAATCAATCCAATACTCATCAAACAATCTACCATAAACAGCACCGGGGCAACCAAAAACCCCGCCACCCAGAAAGGTAGGAGGGGGAGAGAAACTACACCACCTCCCTTTCTGCCCCCCCCACCGGTAAACAAAAACAGAACCGAACCAACATTAACGTGGAATAGCTAGGGAACGCGCCAACACTTCACGTAACTCCAACAAGTATAGGTCCATACCCATTCTGGACAGGTGAACACCATCATCTCTGAAGAATTCCACAGTCTCAAACTTAATTTCTCTATGGGAAATCCTGCTAAAACCAGGACCACGGCAGCAGCGCGAAACCTCTGAGTTTACCTTCTTCCGAGCCCTGTCAACCGCCTTGGGATTGACCGCTCCTCTCCAGACCCTACGCGGTATTAATTCAGTCCAATAGACATGGCACCCAGCCCAAAGCTCTTTGATAAGGCCCAAATCCTTCTTAATAGCTCGAAGTAACACTACACCTTTGGTAGCACAAAGATCATTTTCCCCCAGATGGACGACCAGAATATCAGGACACAGCCCGCCCACCATATTGTTGTTAAGACAAGGGATCAACTCTCTCCAGAGCATCCCACCTTTCCCCTTCCAAACCACATTGAACATATTAGCGTTAAAACCCAGAAGTTCTCCAAAGTAACTCTGTGCCGCCTGGACTTGGGCCCACTTCACGAAGGAATGCCCAACTATCCAGACCGTCACCACAGGAGAACGAGGCCCAGCAACAGATCCTATAAAAGAAAACAGAGTTAGAGCTCATGGGAAGGAAGATGACGCATGCGCCTCCTCCGCTTGACTTCTCACGTAGCGCTGAAAGCAGTTTGAAGACCAACGCCCCAGCCGCATGATATCCCTTTGAGTCCAACCTCTATTAAAGGCTTCAGTTGCAGCCCCAATCCGGAATGAATGTGTCCCATATAGGCTCCCATCCAGACCCAAGTGTTCCAACGCTTTGCGCAAAACCATGCGGAATTGGTATGCTGTAACCAGGGTGCCATCAATATGCTGAAAAACAAGTACATCATCACCACCCCCACACAAAGAGCGCCAGCGCCGCGCTAGTAGTAAAGGGCAAGTAAGCCGTGGGGCACGCGCCTGCAACCACACACCCTTCCCCTTCTTAGTCTGATCAGTTTTGGAGCAGGCTAACCATACATGTACCCCTTCATCTGAACAAAACACATCCCGCCAAAATAGGCCACACTTGCATTTCGAGCCTAACAACTCCGAAACCCTAAAGGCTCCAAAAAACATGAATGCCATTAACATGGAAAATAAGCATGACTCAAAGTCATCAGAACAAACCTCAGGAAGAACAGTTATCAAACGTGTCAGAATCTGCCAAGATAAAGGAGCCCTGAGTCTACTGGTGTGCCCTTGTTCTCTGGCCCAACCCTCAAGCATCCTCCTGCCAATGTCCCCTGCTGACGGAGGATAACCCCATAACAACTTGCCCATAAATGCTATCCCCGCCAATTTACCGGCGATAGTCACCTTAGTCAGCCCTCTGTCCATGAGATCCAGTATGAAATTCACGACATCCTCCGACCGACGCCAAACCTCCTCCCGCCTACAAGCGCCAGACTCCAGAAATTCCCTCCAGGCCAGAGAATAAGCAGAACGCGTAGACACAGACAAAGAACCTACCACCAGTTGTAAGACCCGACGTTGCCTACGTGCCACAGATGAATCGGCATCGGGGTCGGTGCTTGGTCTGCCTCCCTCGCCAGTCCACGGAATCTCCCCCACTGTTAACGAGACAGAGCATCCGCAATGTTATTGTCCACCCCAGGAATGTGCAAAGCACGAAAGTGAATGTCGTGTTTCAAACAACCCAGCACGAAAACTCTCATGAGCTTCAAGACCTGTTCATCCCTGGCAGACTGTCGATTCACAATTTCCACCACAGCCATGTTATCCACACGAAAAAGCACTTTCTTATGTGCCAAGACCTCCCCCCACAGTGTCAAAGCCACCAGCAAAGGAAAAAGTTCCAAAAAGGTAATGCTGCGGCCACCATTCAACCACTCATCCGGCCAACGTTCCGCACACCATCATCCATTCCAATACAGACCAAAACCATCACTGCCAGCTGCATCCGAAAACATTTGCACATCCCATTGAAAGTCAACGTCCCTAAGCAAAGGAACACCATTAAAGGAAGAGAGAAAAAATGTCCACATTCTCAAGTCCTCCTTGACTCCAGCAGACAATCGAACCCTATGGTGAGGCAAATGTTGACCTGCAAGAGCCCTGCCTAATCTACGACAAAAAGTCCTTCCTGCTCTCACGACCCTACAAGCAAAGTTAAGATGGCCTAGTAACACCTGAACATCTTTCACCAACACTTTCCTTTTTGCTAACATAGTGTCCAGCAACTCCAGCATCTTCACTTTCTTATCCTCAGGCAAGCGAGCCCGCATTGCCACAGAATCCAGTTCAATCCCCAAAAAGGACAATACTGTGTCAGGACCCATAGTTTTCTCGGGAGCCAAAGGAACTCCCAGATCCTCCATGAGCCCATGGAAAGTGTCCAGAGCAGACTGGCACTCCGCGGAGCCCGGGGACCCGACAAAGAAAAAGTCATCCAGGTAGTGCGTTACCAGTGAGTGACCAGACTGATGAGTAAAGTACCATTGTAGAAAAGTACTGAAACACTCAAAAAGAGAACATGATATGGAGCAACCCATCGGCAAAGCCTTGTCCACATACCATTTTCCTGAAAATTGAATACCCAGAAGACACCAGTCTTCCGGGTGGACAGGCAGTAGTCGGAAAGCAGACTTTATATCACACTTGGCCATTTCAGCAGCTGCGCCCGCGGTCACAACAAGTGACATGGCCACGTCAACTGAGGAATAAGAGACTGAAACAGCATCTGGTTCAATAAAATCATTGACCGACGACCCTTCCGGCCATGATAAGTGTTGTATAAGCCTGAACTGTCCCGGATCTTTCTTCGGGACCACTCCAATAGGTGATATTATTAAATTAAGGATCGGCCAATCGTGAAAAGGGCCAGCCATCCTCCCTTCATGCACTTCCTTATTCAACTTGTCTTGTACCACTGTGCCATGCTCAGATGCAGATTTTAGATTAGCAGACCATCTTCTTTGTCTAGGACCCGTGTAACCTAACTTGAAACCAAATTCAAAACCATCCAACAATGTTTGTTTCCCAGCTGCATTATCATAGTCATGAAGTGCAAGGCGCAACTTTTCCAACTTAACCGGTGTATGAGCCCTTGGACCCAGAACCCCGATTACCTCTGAATCCCCTACCTCCTGCAGAATGTTGGGACGTCCCCGAACCCCCTGCACCTAACTGAGTCCCCTGATGATTCCCTGCTGGCTTGTTCTCCCAGCATCTAGACAAGGGGTGTCGCTTACCACAACCTGAGCACTCGTGCCTGAATTTACAATATTCCCTAGTACAGAAGCCTTTATTAAACTCCCAGCACGTGCCGACTGCAGGCTGTGTGTTTGAGCTACTTCCCACCCCTCCCCTGGTGGGCTTGCCCTGAAAGGGCCGGTATATTATGGGGAGACCACTGGCTGTAAAAATCGTCTTACCCCCCGAAGCCGACCACATAGTGTGCTGCCATAAATCAGTGTCCAGTTCCCCCCACTTGGCCTCCGGATCCCAAGCCATCCTGGCCCTGAACTCCTCATCATATTGGGACCAAGAAACCCCCCCCCCAGTAAGCTGCGCCTTGCGAATAACATCCATGTATTTAAAAAGGGACACGCTGCGCTCTGGGAATTTCTCACAATACACGCTTGCATATATTAGGAAAGCAGCTGTCCAATTCTCAATGGTTAGGGGAACTCTAAGCCGTTTTGCCAGCTCAAATTCTTCCTCCTTGGACCCTTCCTTGGACCATACTTCTCTGTGTAGCAACTTAAGTAGTTCCACATATTCACCCTTCCAAATTCTTTCTTTTGTACTCAACATCAAATGTGCACCCAAAGGCTTCGTGACTCCCATATAGGGCAATTTTTTAATTTTCAATTATTTGCTGGCCAATGGCTCTTTTGTAACACCTGAGGCCTCTGTACCAGTACTACTTTCCACTTTACCTGCAGTGTCCAGCACCTCATCAGTGCCCACAGCGGTGTCTTTCACATAACGTCCCTTTTCCAACCGCCCCTCCCCAACCCCAACAGCTTCAGTCCCACCTGTGCCCACAGACACCATAATTGGTTTGGCCTGTGTAGCTATCTGCTCACCTGGCAACAAAGAGACCACTCTCCCAGGCCCCGCCTGTGATGCCGAAACCACTGTGTCACGTCTTGGAGGCGCCCTGACTGACGGGCCGCGTTCTCGTCTCTCCTTGACTTGCTTTTGCACTACTGGAGCCTGAAAAACACTTTCAACAACATGAGAGGGCACCCCCCTTTCCACTTCCCGCAACTCTCCTTCTTCGGGACTATCTTCGTCGTAATCCAGAACTACTGAATCAGGTTCATCCGGAAACATTACACCACGGGTCTTACCTAACCCAACATCAGCCATATTACATTTTAAGTTTTGCGTAGAAATTCCATGAGGGGGAGCAGACTGTACACGCCCGTACCTCCCCTGGCGCTGACTCTGTGGCTCCATAGCCGACGGCAAGGCAGACCACCTATACCTGCTATTCGTTGGGGCCAGCGGGGCCACGCCGGGCCCTCGTGTGCTGACCGCGTCGGGTTCCCTCGGTGGAACAGAGAGGGCCGCGCTAGGCATTCTCCTCACTTCACCTTGGCGAAAATGGACTGGACCACGCCCTACCAAGTCTGGACCGATGCACCCATCCCTGTCCTGAAAAGAAAAAGTTTGGACTGGTGTACTAGGATCCACGGCTACCACACCTGACACAGCCCTCATCTCCTGCCTCATAGCACCCACAAACGTGCCCTGCCCCCTATCCAAGGAACGCCCCCGGACCCTCCTCGCAGGCACCACCCTGACCGGAGAGTCGCCTATCATCTCTTCGTCTTCACTGCAATCCAAATTATCAACCGCCACCGCTGAAGAAACATGAGCAGTAGCCCTTGATCCCCAAACTTGCCCAACACCATCCTTCCGAAGACCACGCTGCGCCAAACCTGCAGTCCCAAAATGTTCCCACCCCGGAGAACCAAACATCAAGTATGGGCCACCTGCACCCACCTGCCCATAAGGAACAGTCGCCATAGTGCCCTGTACCGGCCAGCCACTGAAATGCCTCAAACCCCCCTCAGGTTGAGACACCGTACCAGGCAACCCAACACCCTCCAAACTCCTTGCAACAGGATGCGACATTCTCACAGCATCACCCCCCACAGCCCCTGCAAGCCCCAACCTCCCTGCCCCAGCCACATGACCTGTGCTAGGGACGGCCCCAGAAAAGGCTCCATGCCCCACCTGAGACACCCCCCCCACTTCCCTTCGAAAACGGTCATCCACATCCAAAAACCCAACAAAACCAGCAGCCCCAGGCTGGGAGCCCTCCAAATCCAGAGCAGCGCCAGAACAAGAACCTCCTTCCCCCACTTGAGCCCATTCCCCCTCCCCCCTGGAACCCCCCCCCACAGACAAGGCATCACCCACTGCTGAGCCAGGCGTAGAAAACAACAAGGGACTCCCTACATTATCCCCCATCTCATTGAACACCCCACCTACCGTAGCAGCAGGAAGCCCCTGGCCCACTGTATGTGCCGAACTCCCCACAACCTCCAAGCCACCTGACGTAAAACCACATGCAGCATCTCTATCAAAAGTAGGCATACCTGTGAAAAAGCGCCTGGAAGGTGTTAACAATGCACCTTCCTCATTGACAAGCAAACCTTGTGTTTCAACTACTAACTGTACTGGGGAGGATAATGACCGTCCCCTTGCCTCTCTCATAAACTGATCTGCCTCACGGGAGTCCAGTTGAAGGTAGCCTCTCCGCGCACCACGCGCTGCCCGCCCCCTAACAGGCTCCGAGATCCTCTCAGCAACCGGGTCAGAGGCGGAGCGCTTTGCACTCGCTCTCCGCCCCCCCCTCTTACCGGCCGCTTTTACTGCAGCCGGTGTTGCCGAGACGAGGCCCCGCCTCATAACAGCCCCGCCTTCCTGCCCAACCGGCGCGCCTGAAAAAGCGCTTCCCGCTGCATTGAGGAGCCCCGCGGGTTCCACAAACACCGCCGGAGCTCCCCCCACATTACCCGCCACTCGCGCTGCGACCGAGGAAGCCAACCGCGCCTCCCTCGCAAAACCGCTAGCCGCGCTAGACACCGCCGGAGCCACGGCCGGAGCCAACCCAGACCCAACTGCCCCTCGCGCATGCCCAGGAGGAGCCGGTCTCCGCACACGGGACCGGCCCCTCTCGCTTACCTGAACCGAGCGTCTCTTCTTGGGAGAGGAGCACGCCAATACTGCCGCGGAAACGCCAGCGGAGGCCTGGCGCTGAGGGCGCGCCGGCCCCCCTCCAACCAGCAAGTCCATTTGACCTGCCTCAGAAAGAAGGCGCATCGCTTCCAGGACCCTGTGATCTTCCATGACAGAATGTAAGGTAACAATCAAGCTAATAACACTACCTAAAAGTTCTACTGAATTACACAAAACGCTAACTGCCACAAAAAAGGCTAACAGCCCTCCTAGCCACCAGGTCACCAAACCTAAAATGGTGGCTAGGGGGCGGGAACAGGGAGATTTATAATTGGGCTGGCCAGTCCTACTAGGCCAGCCCAAAACCAGAACCTTCTGGTAGTTACCAAATAGAACCCCTCGTGACCCTCCCAAACAGCCCGGGGGAGGAGACCTCCCTTCGGTCAGCTCCCTCCCCCAAGCCCCCCTTGTTTTCTACTAACGCTGGTTCCCCCCATCTTTGTAACAGATGTAAAACATTAACACAAAGGAGTAGAGACAAAAGAAGGACTAGACAAATGTAAACATGACGCACCGTGCAGTTAAAAATGATAGCGGACCAGAGAGGGAGCATGTCTGAAAGGAGTTCTACCTCCTGATTGGCTGTTTAGATAGAAACCAGAGGAGCGGGGCAAGGGAGTGCGAAGACGCCGAGACGAGGTAGGGGATGTGTGTGTAAGTGCCGGGGGTTCTCTGCGTATGTGTGTGCGTGCGTGTGTGTATGCGGGAGGGGAGGGGGTTCTGTATGTATGTGTGTGTGTATGGGGAGGGGGGAGGGGGGGGTTGTATGTGTGTTGTGAAGAGCCTGCCGGAATCGGAGCGCGTGTTGACGCGCGCGACCTGATCCCGGCAGGCTGCTTCATGCGTGCGCGTGCCAGTCTCTTGTCCTCTCCCTTTCAGTCCTTGAAAGGGAGAATGATTGCAATAGTCTCGCTCTGCGACAGCATGCCTTTGGCCTGCAAGCGCAGGACGAGACCTAAAAAGTGTAAGCAGTGCCCTGAGCTGCGGCGAAAAGACACCCGAGCTTGGGAGACGAGTGTCTGGGCACCCCCAAAGCAACGCCGAAGATTGGGAATACTCACTGTTACCTGGCAGCTCACACAAAGCGATACACGAGCGCAGGCGGGCCGCGGGCCTTGTCCTTCTTATACTTCCATGGCCCTGGTCTGCCCCCTGTCCTCGGGCTCGGGTCGTGCGCAGCTGACATTAAAACTGGGTCCTTGTCCTGCTCTCTTTCTGTGGCGGGCGGGCACGCGCTCGCTCAGTGCGTAGGAGGGACGCACTGGTCCTTGTTCTCTTACGTACGCGCCGGCAGTCAGACAGAAGGACGGACCGAGCGCCATGGAGCTGCCGCTGCTGCTCACCGCCTGCCTCCTGCTGCTCGACGGGGCCCGCGCCGACCTCTCAGGTGAGTGCGAGGAAAGAGGGGGGGACATCTCACCCTTGGGGGGGTGGAGGCGGCGGGGGGGGAGGTGTCTGTATATGTGCATGTGTGTGTGTGTATGTGCGCTCGTGTGCCCGTGTGTGTGTCTCTGTGTGTGTGCTTGTGCGAAAAGCAGGGGCTGTGGCTGTGTGTGTGTGTATGCATGAGGCTTCCAAGGAGAGAAAGAAGAGACAGGAGAGGGTGAGCGCGCAACCTGAGTCGATTGCGGCCGGCTGCGTGCGCGTAACAGCCTCTTGTCCGCTCTGCCTAGTCCTTGAAAGTCAAAAGCCTGAAACGATTACAAAAGACTCGCTCTGCGACAGCAGGCCTTTGGCCTGCAATCGCAGGGCGAGTCCTAAAAAGAAGTGGGGGGACTAACCAAGTGAGGCCGCATACATGTGACATTATGACGTGTGACATCACAGAGTATGACATCATGACGTGTGACGCAGCACGTGGCATCACAGAAAGTGGCACCACAACCCGTGACCTCAGATCTTAAGACCTCACACATATGCTTAGCAGGCGTTTAATTAATACATTCAAGTGTATTACATTATTTAACAAATTTGATTTTGCATCAGAAAAGTGACGCAACTCCAACGCAAAATGTGTTACTCAACTTATTATGCATTTATTTTTTTCAACTGGCAGTACATCTATTATGGTTAATTGGTTTTAAAGTCTGCATTTAAATATATCTTATGTGGTTAAGACACCTGCTGCAGAGATCTTTGTGTGCCAACTTAATCTCAGGGAATAATAATAATGGTAAGATGACACTGGAGATCAACGTATTCGCTGGAGATATCTGTGTTTTGTCTAGTCCCAGCTGTAAATCAAAGTAGCCTAGAGGGTAAATTTGTCCCCTGCAAAGCACATTATGAAACATGCAGATGACAGATTTTTTTAAATGTAAACGGGTAAGTGGGTTACTGCTTTTAACACAGAGATCCTTTTGTTGCTTGCAGTTCATCATTGTAATCCTTCTAATACAGCCCGTGAGCTATGAAGGACGTGTGGTTCCTACATCTTGTAACCCTCATTGCCTTATGTAAAACACCATAAATATTGATGTACACACATATGATTTCTAGTCAATGTATAATGTGTACATGTGATGTAAGGCAATCTGACACCCTGCATTGGGATGAGTAGCGCTGTCACACTGCAATAGAAATAAAACAAAATGTTCCTGATAAAATAGTTATTTGTGTAAATACTGGGATAGGCCAACACATCCGACATTCTACAGTGCATGCATATCTCATATATACGGACTGAAAGAAATCAAAAGAAAACCTCTCTTAAGGACCTGTGAAGTGATAAGCTGTGTACCTTTTTGTCCCCTCCATTGTATTTAGGTGTGAGGCTTCTGATAGCTCACAGCCAGGGTACTCCAACAAAAGGTGGCCTGATGGCCCCTTAGCATTGGCCTTTGTTATGGGTCCAGCTGGAATCTGATAAGTTCCCTCCCTGTCTGCATGTTTCTGCTCGGAACGAAAGCAGGCAACATGCAGGCACTGCTGAATGTGTCCCGGTGTCTGAAAAGTACACCCGGACAAGTTTAGCATATTTCTGTGGGGTCCAAACGTTTGGCAGAGGAGAAGGTGTCCACCCTGTGAAAAGAGTGGGTAGACACCATCTACGCGCATGTACCCTCGACTTATGCCCTGCTTATATGGCTATACATATAAACAGGTCAGCCCTTTCGTTCATTCTGGCACCTTCTGTGGGCTGCAAACATCCATATAAAAAATGCATATTGAAAATTATCCTCACAAGAACAAGCCATTTTCAAACATCTCTTTTCCCCACAACCAGGTCTGGTGACTTAGTGGACTAATGTGTCCACAGCAGGAGCCTGTGTTTGATCTCTTGGTTACAGGTTCAAATACCGGTGGGTTTACTCAGCCTTTCATTCTTCTGTGGCCAGTAAATGAGTACCAGAGAGTTAGGTAACAATAAAAATCTGTCATTTAGTGCTAAGAAGTCCTTCTGGGTGAACGTGCTCTTTACATGTACACATGTTATGTTATGATACAATATTCCATCATCAAATTGAATCAGAAAAGATTCAACCCCTAATACTTTTCTATTCAAATCTTATTGGCAAGTGCCATAGGTATAAATTGCTGTCACTCTTAATATATATATATATATATATATATATATATATATATATATATATATATATATATATATATATATATATATATATATATATATATATATATATTTGAAACCAAAACGCCCTTGCATTCGAGAGTGCACTCACGCTGTTCTTCCCAGACGGGATTTATCACCTCACTGCAGCTCGTCACCTTTCAATCCACAATTGCCTGCGTGCTCGACGCGTTTCGAGGCACCACGCCTCTTAGTCATGAGTTAGTATGCAGAGGCACAGAGACGCTTTACCTGTGTTTTCACTTTGTAATTGATTGATTTAGACCGCCTTTAGTGGGCGTGGCCTACCATGATAGTGCATGGCATGCTGGATCTTATAGTCCCACAGGTAGGTGAATTGTATTTCCTGTAGTAGACTCCATGTCCCTGCATGAATTTCAAGCTTTAGTTAAGATACCTTTAGTAGGAAAGGACTTCAAAGACGGCGGGCTTAATTTAGCATAGAACAGCGTCACTTTTGGAACGGGAACATTGTCCTCCACAGTCCTCCTACATATATATATATATATATATATATATATATATACATATACATACACATACATACATATATATCTCCACAGTCCTCCTACATATATATATATATATATATATATATATATACATATACATACACATACATACATATATATATATATGTATATATATATATGTATGTATGTGTATGTATATGTATATATATATATATATATATATATATATATATGTAGGAGGACTGTGGAGGACAATGTTCCCGTTCCAAAAGTGACGCTGTTCTATGCTATATATATATATGTATGTATGTATGTATATATATATATATTCAAGTCAAAAAGGCTTTATTTCGATAAAAGTTATCATAAAAGCTTCATAATAAAAATACATAAGTTCATTTGATTTTAAAATAGGGGAAGGAAAATACAGCAATTTAATTCAAGACAATATTCAAAGAATTTCAAATTCATTTAAGAGAAGCATTTCATAAATAAAGTTAAAATAGAAGATTAAACAATTGCATTTAGCCTTTTGCTTCTTATGGACCATGCCCATGATAAAAATTTAGAAAGAGTGCAAACATACAAGGTGCAACAGTCTGACATAAGTATACGTAGTGCCTCCTTATGGCGCCTGGTCCCCAGCAGGCGGCACAAATGCTTGAGCCATTTTTTCCTTGGTAGGGCATATTCCCGGCATTCAAACAGAAAATGCGCCACTGTCTCTGGTCTAGATGTGCACGCTGGGCAGTATTCAGTGGTTTGGACTGGCGATTTCCACCGGGATGTAAAAGCATACAGTGGGAGAGTTCCTGTTCTAAATTTGAAATAAAGGGCCCTATCAAATGGTTTCTCGATGGTATCTAAATAGAGTTCCCGAAGTGGTAGGTCCTTGAATTTCAAAAAGTCCTCCGTGAGTCTGCCCAAAGAACAATTTGTGCTCCGTTGGAACAGAATCCAATTCCAATAGAGCTTCTTGAGCGTTGCCTTTGGGGGAGAAGATCTATTTGCCCAGGCTTCGCTTAGACCCAAGTTGAACAAGAGAGATTTCATATCTTTTAACCATCTGATTCTGTGCCATCCTGGTGACGCCATTATTTCTGAAAGCCCCTGCGCATATTTGGCAAGCTCCGGTACTCGCCACAGGCGGGCCCAAAGCAGAAGAGGTCGGAACCTGGCTAGCTCTTCAATGGGACGACATCCTAGATCAAGCGTTAGTGGAGCCATGGGAGTGCCTTGGGGAAGTGACATGATGGCCCTCCAGAACTTCCTCTCAGATTTTGGCAGTTCGTTGGTAATACATGAGCCCCATAGTTCTGCCCCATAAAGAGCCGAGCTAACCCCCTTTGCTGTATAAATTTCAATAACAGGGGCTATAGGTCTGAAAGCACAGGAGCGGTGTTCTTTCAAAAGAGCTACTGTTACCCTCTTGTGGGCTAACAGCATTTTATCTTGATGAGGGGCCCACTGCATATTATGCGACAGGCGGATGCCTAGATAATCAAATACTTCTACCCTCCCCAACGGTATAGCATTCAATTTCGGGGGATATACAGATTGTTTGGGGGGATTCATAACTAGGTATTTTGTTTTGTCAGTATTGATTACTAGGCCCCGTTCTGTGCAAAAAGACTGGAAATTATTGAGAAGTTTTTGTAGGCCCATGGGGGTTTTGGATATCAGAAGCGTATCATCGGCAAAGAGAAGGGTGGGAATACGCTCCCCCGCCAGGGATGGTTCATCTGAAGGATCTTTCCGAAGGTGCTCAACCACTCCATTGATATGTAAAGAGAAGAGAGTGGGAGCTAGAACACATCCCTGGCGGACCCCTCTCTCGACCGGGATACTACTAGTTTTTTGTCCTTCTGTACCCCATCTAATCTGGGCGAAACTATTTTCGTGGAGCCTAATGAGTAGTGAGAGAATGTAGTGCGGCATCCCCATTTCAGCAAGAACTTTCCATAGGTTTTCCCTGGGTACTAGGTCAAAGGCAGTCTTTAAATCGATAAAGGCGAGATAAAGACTGCCTTTGCCTGTGACCACCACCTTCCAGTACACCAGCATCAATCTAAAGGCTTGCTCGATTGTGCCAGTGCTTGCTCTAAATCCGGCCTGATAATCGGAGAGGATATTGTTGTCGTTAATCCACTCCAATATTCTGACCAGTAGGACCTTGCCAACTACTTTTTGGCTGATATCTAGGAGGCTTATGGGTCTATAATTGGATGGGTCATCCCAAGCACCTTTTTTAAAAATAGGGCCGACCTCCGCCCCTTTCCAGGATGTGGGAATCGAAGCACCCCTGCAGATGGCACTAAGCAGGTGATGAATGAATTTCCCCCATTTAGGAATGTCTGACCGCAGCAGATCTCCCGGAATACCATCCAGGCCTGCCGCCTTTTGGGGCATGATAGTACTTATAGCATACTCCACTTCTTTTATGGTGAAGTCATGCTCTACAAAATCAGACGCCCAATTCGTATGGATCATAGTTAGGGCCGACTTCCATCCTTGAGCGTTGATCGGTTCATCTGTGATGTTAAAGCCTGGTTGGCGAGTATAGAGTTTTGAAAAGTGGTCAGCCCACGCTTGACTGGAGATGCTACAAGTAATAAGATCACTGTCCGGTCTATTCCTGGCTCTAATTGTGTCCCAAAAGCACTTTGGATCTTTTTTTAGGCTCGCCTCTTTTAGGGTGCGCCAGTACTCTTCTTCCCACTCTTTTTTAGCACATGCCAATATTCGCTTATGCTCTTTCCTGGCTATCTGTATCATCGTTTGGGATTCACCTCTAATGGCCTTGATTAAGAACAACTTTGCCTTTCTGCATGTGGATGTATACCAATCATGCTTACCCCTAGAAATCCGGGGTACCACATTCCTCTCCGTGCTGCCCTTTTTCAAAAATACATCCCCTATGGCCCTGAGTGTTGCCTCAAAAATAGGTGTTGCTGTTTCAGTTATCGAAGCCAGATTGCTAATTTCTAATTCTGATTGTGAGGCCATGAGTAATTCGTTAATAGTAGCAAGTCTAGTTTCATCAGTAGCAATTTTGTTCCACTTCAAACGTCTTCCGCAGGAGGAGACAGAGATATTATGAGTTTGTTTAAGGGGTACCATCGGTGTATTATTAGACCAGGGGTCTATTAGTGATAGAGAGAGCGAGTTATGATCGCTTTCTACTGTAGGTAACACTACCATATCCTGCACTAAACCCCATAATTTGAGGTCCAACAGGATATAATCAATCCTTGAGGTATGATTAACTCTGTTAAAAGTGGCAGCTCCTAAATGATCTGAAATTGTACGACCATTTGTGGCTCTTAAGCCAAATTCCAATGTCAGAGCATTTAACTGGATTGCACTATGGGTCCATCTTTTAATCGGAGGGATAGTTAAAGCTGGAATGCCCCATCTTGCATCATCATCACCTAGGTCCATATTGTCGTCCATAGGGAGTGGCTCGTAAGTACAATTAAAATCCCCCGCGACCAAAATTTGGGCACCCTCAACATTATCTCTGAGTTCTGCTTCGAGAGTGGTTACTGTCGGGGACAAAGACCCGTGATTGGTAACTCTACTATAAACATTATATAAATCAAGAGTTATCCCCCTACAAGGACCTCTCAAGGAAATACCTAGGATATCAGGGCTGTTAGCCTGCTTAAGTGATATACGGCAGTTGAGAGAAATGCTTACCCAAATAAGCAGGCCCCCCGAGGGGCGACCCTTGCCGTTCTTGGCTTTTACTGCAGGCACAGAGTATGTTTAGGCTGTGGGGTTTTAGGTTTAAACCTATAATAACTTATAAAACCCCACTGAAAGAAAAATAGCCCTCACCGGTGAAAACATATAAACACAGAAAAAACACCTGCATAACCACAAACTAAATGCCATTCAAAGAAAGGAAAAAGAAAGTGAAAGAGTCATTTTGTTCTTACTGAAGGGGTCAATAAAATGTAACTTTGTTATACAAGCTAGCAGTAAGAAAGACGGAACACAGTGTCACTTATTATGCTCTGCAAAAAAGGTTCTTTCCAAGTTCAACAAAGATTGGATTGATATTGTTTGTATTTGTAGTGATTCAGCTACGTATATTAAAAATTTGTGTGATGACCTGTCAAAATTGATACCCGAGCTGAAGTGATTCCCTGTAGGAGATCCTTGCCACTTGTTAAATAGTATGCTGAAAGCATCTTTACAATCTTCAGAGTTAATGAGGTATGCTATTGACTTTTTAGTCCATTCTGGTGCACTGTTTTCTTATGCCCAGGAACTAAAATGCAAATATTTATCATTTCGTGCTTTATGTGGCATCAAAGAAATAGTCATCCCAACTGTGCCCCTTAGCTGATGGTTCTCAGCCCAAGGGGCTATGAATGCTGAGAGGGCCTTTTCACAGAAGTTTACATGGGAAGGAAAGCGCGAGCGCACATGACCAAAGACTCACTGAAGAAGTATTGTATGATGTACTACAATAAGATTAATTAATTAATTAATTGTGGATTTATAAAGCGCTAGAATCGACTCCCGAAGGAGTATCTCTGCGCTGTAGACCGCTGGGGAACCCGTCCTGGCTTTCCCTGTGAGATGGTCCCTACTGGCTATCTCCAAGGTGAAACCAGGCATCCCCGGCGTATGTGGGGACCGTTGTGGAGATGAGGCAAGCTAATGCCCAGAGTTGCCGAGTGTGATCCCTGATTAGAGTAGGCACCAAAGCGAGAATTATCGAGTCCGCTGACCCTGGTCCACGACCCTGCCGCGTCGGGGATAGAACCCTGGTCCCGGGCCGTCCTCTGCTTCCGGGTCTGCTGCCTCTAACCAGTGAGCCACACCACTCCACTAGCCATTTGAAAAAATCTCTTTGGACCTCATATACACTATACGTACACTGTCTATATACCATGTTCTTTCAGTGCAGAAAGTAAGCAATGATAAAACCAAAACGTTCCATAAACACCGGAAAAACACTTTTTCTATTGTTTTTAGTGGCGTGAAAATGTGTAACCACTGATAACAACTGCTTTTCAAGATCTTGAAAACACTGAAAAAACCCCACCAGAATTTACCAAGAATAGAAACTGAAAACAGGACAGCCTAAGTATGTTACATAACCCACACGGTGTAGTGGTTCTAGGCTCCAGGTCTCCTGGAACAGACAGATTTTGTGTGCCTCCACTAGGTCATTCCACTCTGGCGAAGCCAGTTTCCTATTAATCCCTGCTAGATTCCAGCTAAGAATCTTCAGTGAGCCCTTAAGAACGTCACCATTATGGGTGTTGTTATTTTGGGGGCCCAGACAACAGTGCGCAAGCAGCGTGGGTGCAATTAGAGGTGGTGGCTGTATTTTTCTGGACTCTACTACAGGGGCAGGATAGGTGCGCAAAATTGGAGTTTCCCTCACCATGTGCCCCTCCTCCCCTTGTCTCGCATTCAGCGTTGGAGTGGTAGTTTCCTCAGATATGAGTCAATCCACCTCATCCAAGGCACAGAACCTGTTCCAGTGAGCAAACTGGGATGTAAAGGGATCAGGCTCAAGGGAAGCCTGCCAGGGTGGTTGCCAATGCTGGTAGCTCCATTGGGGTGCTTGTTGGTGAACCCTGCTTATGGGTATTCTAGTTCTCGAAGTTTGTCTCTGGGGTATAGACGGGTAGAAGTACGAGAGATGGACAGGGTGGATTTGTGTGTTAATTCCACTGGGGGGTGCATTGCATATGTAATTTACTGCCGCTGTATCTCTAAAATTGATGGTAATAATATCCCCTGCTATTGTTTTTATATTCCTGCCTATCCATTCACCTCTTCTAACCGCAAGAATTTCCCCGGATATATTAGGAGGTAGGGGTCTATTTAGCTGCAGCCATTGAGCGCATTTGTTTCTTAACTCAGTTTGGGTTTCCCTTCTTCCCTCCTTCATGGGTGGCACTCCTGTTAGTACGACCACAAAGGGCGAGGCTTCAGGCGGCAGATTTATTGTCTTAAAACGTGCCAGTCTTACCTTAGCCTCTTGGTTTTTTAGTAGGGGAGTGGCAGTACTTGTGCTTTTTTCCGTACTTTGTCCATCTTTATGTACAGAATTTGGGAGATTTCCATTTCCTGAATTGTGGATAGGCTGCGGAGTGGTGCTATCAGTATTAACATTCGAGGCTGCAGCAACTTTCTTCCCAGTTTGGGCCAGATGTTGAGTAACTTTACCAGATGGAGGCAAGTTGGAGTGTGCTGGATTGTCTTTGGGTAGATTACTAGTGGACCCCCCTTTTGAATCCCCTTTCAACCCACCTTTAGGTAGTGTACCCTCTTTAGTTAGTATGCCCTCGTTACCCGCTTGCTTATTGGGACCCAGCCATTTGGTGTTCATTAAAGATGTCAGTCTGTCAATTTTTGACATAAGTGGCTTGATGTGGGCACTAATTGTATCCTCAAGGTCTGCTTTAAGGTCAGCTACCATGTTTGCTACCCAACAAGGTATGCCTGGTGAAGAGTTAGTAATTGGGGCCACTAAGTTGTGATTTCGCGTGTTATGCTTGGCCTTTTTCTTCTTCTTATGTGCACTTTTTTCAGGGACTGTGCTACTTGAGTTAGCCAATCTGCAAACCCGTACGGGGCTTAAGTCTGGCTGGGTGTTTTCTAAATCCCCTGTAACCTCAGTGTGGGGTTGTGCACACGGAAGCTCAGCAAAGGAGGCAGTAACCCCGAGACTAAGATCTGTCTCATCATTATTGTCTAGTGTTATTACCAAAGCATCTGCTACATCCTGCGAGTCGTGTACAAGTGTTATGGGGGGTAAGGACATCCTCCGTTCCGTGTTTGCTATAGCAGTAGATACAGCCCCTATAGTCTGTTGCAGCATGATGTCAATTGCTGTGAGAGTGGGGACAGGTTGAGGGGTAGCCTCCTTGAGTTTGTTGTTCGAACGGAGGGTGGGCATCCTAACAGTTTTTGGACCCCTCCTCATGGTACCTCGAGTCAAGATGGTATACAAGGCACTGTCCGATTGTATGTGGGTCGTAAGGGGGGTGGCCCAGCCCAGCCTCTTCTGGCCTCGGAGGGCCGTAGAGGGCCCGCCCTTTGCCCGGGCTTCGCCCGGCGCTCCCGCGCGCTCCCGCGCGCTCCCGCGACGCGGGTGTGGACGCTTGTTTTTAAGCGCCGCCTGGCGCGCTGGTTCAGAGGCACCCTTCCGGTCCCGGTGCAAGGGCAGCTGGGAGGTGTAGTTCTGCGCCCTCTTGCTCTCCCTCACTCGGCGGCTGCTGATGGACTGCAGCTGCGGAGGGAGAGCGGCAGGCACACACAGGTCCGGAGTCAGAGAGCAGGTTCTGCGGGGCAAAAGCAGTTCGGTGAGTCACTGGAAGAATGTGGGCAGAAAGCGTCACTCGCTCCACCGATGTGGACGCTTGTTTTTAAGCGCCGCCTGGCGCGCTGGTTCAGAGGCACCCTTCCGGTCCCGGTGCAAGGGCAGCTGGGAGGTGTAGTTCCGCGCCCTCTCGCTCTCCCTCACTCGGCGGCTGCTGATGTACTGCAGCTGCGGAGGGGGAGCGGCAGGCACACACAGGTCCGGAGTCAGAGAGCAGGTTCCACTGAAGGAATACTACTGGCTGCTAGTCACACGTGTAGTATTTGAGCTGGCGGGGCGTTTTGCGCATTATCCGCTGAGTGCCCTGCTCATGTACCTAAGGCCCCAGCAGCTCAGCGAAACAACGATGGTCCAAGGGAGGCAGAAACGAGCAACAGACGTGAGGTGAGAGGCGTCTTAATCCCCCGGTTACTACGCAAGAAGATGAGGTGAATCGTGAGTGACGTTACGTGAGTGACGTCTCATGCGCCCCGGTTACTACGCAAGGAACGTGGCTCCAAATGGAGTGTCTGAGCCCTCTTGAGGTAACGGCCGATATATATATTACCTACTGGCGGTCACCAGTAGGTAGTTAAAGTTAGGATTGTTTTCCATAGGAAATCCGCAACATTCTATTGGGAATAGCTCTGGCGCCGGTTGAGGAATTTGTGTGAAATTTTCCAAAATTTTGGCCAACTCCGCTGCACTCCTTCCCTGAAAGTTTCGGGGGGATTCGTGAAGTGGGGGCTGAGAAGTCTACAGCTCGAACCGCTGAACGGAATTACGCCAAACTTGGCAAAATTGTAGGGACTGGTACGCAGATGTGCCTTTGCTATGTTTGCTGAAAATTGCTCCAGTGTTTTCTTTGAAAATTAACTTCAAAAACACATATATATCTATAGGCGAGCTCCGAGCACTCACGGGTACGCGTACCGAGGAGCGCACCCGGCACGCTACGGGAGTGCGCGAGCGGAAAGCTGATTGGCTGTCGGGTGTCTGTCAACATTCTAAACAGTCCGGAGAGTCCGCCATCTTGTGTCTCGGTAGAATCGAGACACAAGAGGTGAAAAAAGAAAGGGGGAAATAATTAAAAGGGGGCAGTGTAGACACCCCTTGACCCCCTAGGTTTTCTGAGGGGGGCCTAGAAGGACCCTGAAGGGCAAAAAAACTTTTTTTTTGTTGAAATTTTCATGGGGTAAGCGCTGGCTGCGCTCCCTGGTACGCTCTCCGGTACGCGCACCCGGGAGCGCACCACGGGGGAAAACAGTGTAAAAAAATAGAGTAAAAAAATAAAGTAGAGTGTTTAAAGGAAAGTGATGCATTGCTGGAGTGTGTCACAAAAATGATGCAAATGCAGCAATGCATCCTTTCACATGGGGCCAGTCCTATGTGAAAGGGCCTGCGTCAGTCTTACGGCTGCTGTTAAGCAGGCGCAAGATTTGGACGCAACAGCGTCATAAAAGTGACGCAGTGATATCTCTTAGATGTCACTGCGTCACTTCTACGACTCTTCCTTATGTCAATATGTCCCCTTTGCATACATTACAGCTGGCGCAGGGGTTTACAAAGTGACGCATCTACCTAGATGCGTCACTTTGTAAATATGACTCAACAAGGTGCATTTTTTACACCACTGGTGCGTCACAAAAAGTGACGCATCGGTGGCGTAAAAGTGACGCATGGCCTCATAAATGAGGCCGCCAATCTTCTACTCATGCGTCATATTTAATTTATGACGCATTATGTTGCAAGGAGTTACAGATACATCAGTATTTCTGACGTATCTGTAAGCGCAAAAGTGATGCATTGCTGGAGTGTGTCACAAAAGTGACACAACTTCAGCATTGCATCCTTTCACATGGGGCAAGTCCCATGTGAAAGGGCCTGCATCAGTTTTACGCCTGCTGTGAGGCAGGTGCAAGATTTTGACACAATGGCGCCCTAAAAGTGACGCAGTGAAATCTCATAGATTTCACTGCGTCACCTCTACGACCCTTTCTTGTGTCAATACGCCCCTTTTGCATACATTACACCTGACGTAGGTATAATGTGGCGCAGGGGTTTACAAAGTGACTCATCTACCTAGATGCGTCACTTTGTAAATATGACTCAACAAGGTATATTTTTTTACAGCACTGGTGGCGTAAAAGTGACGCATGGCCACATAAATGAGGCCTTCATTCTTCTACTAATGCGTCATATTTAATTTATGACGCATTATGTCGCAAGTACTTACAGATACGTCAGTATCTTTGTTCCCCATAGCAAAGTGGCTGATCGCAATATCTGCATTTAATAACGCCTTTATTAAAAGCAGGCTGAATGTTAGGAATCAGCTCTTGTGATTGCTCCCTCCCTGATGCAGTTTGTCCTCCGGTTGAAGTAGAGGCCCCATCACTGGGGACCTCTCGTGCCAGAGCCCTGACACTTTCCCGGGCAAAATTCTGGGGGTGCCTCCTCTCCACATGGGGAATCATTGTGGAGTTACCAAAAGAATATTTCTTAGTGGGGTCACCCCGTGACAGGACAGTGTGACAAATCCTGCACTCCACTTTTGGAGCATTTACTTTCTTCTGGTCATCAGGAATAGAAAAAAACTTCCAAATAAAGTGTTCTTTTACTTTCGGCTGAGGAGCCTCTTCATCAAGAAATTCATTGGAGTCATCTTCACTATAACTCGCGCGCCCGCAATCCACTGCTGATGATGTCACATATTACATCATTCATGACATGGTCAGTGACATCACTGATGACATCACTGATGACATCTCAAATGACATCACTGATGACATCACTGATGACATCTCAAATTGTTGAAACTTAGTACGGTTTGGTGAACATTATCTGCGCCATCTTGCCTCTTCCCCTGATGCCACACTTTTTCGTGCGCACCCGCCATTTTAAGATGCCCTGAGCCGAACAAGCCCTTTTGCATGCCGCTGGCCCCTGACATAGCCCTTCGCCCTCACTAAGCCTGCACTCTGACCAACCCCCTGCTTGCACCTGCCTTGAATCATAAATCCCTCTTCGGCGCTGCTCTGCCTCAGGCCCTCATCCTGTTCCCAGCACAACACCTCCCTTCTTCCCTTTCATGATCCCTGGCCCTTTGATGCAAACCCCCTTTTCCCCGTGTGTCTGTTTGTCTTCCCCGTTCCCAGGCCGACACCCGGCTCTGCCGATACCATTCCTTGCCCCTCCCTGTACAATAGAAAGCTTCCCTCATCAAAGGATCCCCGGATTGATCAAAGCCCCCACCCCATGAGATCCGATCGAACCCCGCATTCCATGAATTGACGGAATATCCTGCTGCGCGATACTCATCACCTGTTGTGACCAGGGTGGGGACCTATACTGTAAATGTGTGTGGGGACGGGCCCGGAGGGGGGGGTTCCGGGAATGTCTTTCCGTACATCAAAGCTTTGTCATGAGTATGTAAACTGTAATAAAAACCGCAAAACCCTGTATATAAGGGGCCAGACCTCAGACATAAGTTAGAGCACCTCAGAACGATACCTGCTGTCCGTTTTGCCGTGTTCTCCTCCGGAGAGAATAAAAACCTTGTTTCCTGCCTTCCAGTCTCCAGCGCCTGCCTCTTCATTGATTAAATAACTAGAGGGTCACAGAGGCAATACCGCCGGGCAAATATCGATTGTCCCCGACCTGAATCAGGTTTTTACAATTGGCGTCCCAAGCGTGGGGCCCATCAGCGACTCGTGGATCCAGTGGGAGAGGTCCCGACGACAGAGTGAATGACTGCAACGATCGGGAGAGCTCTTGCCCAATAGACCCTCGTCTGGCAGCCGATCATCCGAACTTCACTAGTTCCGAACAGACCTCTCTCGAGTGATCTACGGTCCTGACTGGGGACCATTAGGAGTGCCGTGAGGAATACGAGAAAAAGAGGACGAACGGGCGCTGGATTCGGAAGACAAGAAACTGTCCATACGGTCCGGGTAAGGTCGTGTAAACACGACAGATTGCGAAAATAATTGATTGCTTGATTGTTTATAATATATACTAGTATTACTCTTTGTTAACTTATTTTGGAGATTCACTGTCTGCACGCGGAGAAACAGTAGGCTCTTTCCCTTCTGCAAACAGTGAAGGATAGGTAACGCAACCGTCGCGCCTATTTTTTTTTCCCCCACTGACTCTATTATTTCTTAAACGGTTTTTGGGAGACTCCCTCTCCCTCACTGATTAACTGGGTTCTTTGACCCCGAACTACTGTTCGCAGATTGTCTTCTGGAGATTCTCTGTCTGCAAACCGGAAACAACAGATTCCTCTTTGCGGATAGCCTTACTTACTCTCCCCATTGACCTTACTCTATCTTATTTATTTTTTGATTGTTTGATTGTTCCTCGTTATTGGTTACTCTTTTTTATTTTTGTTCATGAGGTATTCACTGCCTGCAAACAACGTAGAATAGGAATATTCTGTCTAGTCTTTGCACCTAGTGATAAGATAGGCAGTGCTGACTTTTTAGTCCCTCGTTACGAGCCGTCATGTCTGTCTTCTCCCCATTGATTGATAATTGGTTCAGCCCGGACCGTGTATTAGAGGTGGACCATATAGCTCCACTAGAAGGCACCCCTAATAAGGACATGTTCATAAACTATGGATTAGTTACCATAGCCTATAATAAATTGTGGCACAGGTATACCAAAGAAAGTCAAGACAAACAGTGGCCACTGGCAGGATCCTTTGACCTTGATAAAATAGAAACGTTGGAAATAGCCCTTCGCAATAATAAGACAACGCCTATTATGCTCGACAGTCTCGGTATGTGGCGCAGAGAGGCTATGCAACGACAGAGAAAAGACGAGGACAAACCAGATAGAGAAATATACCGACAGGACAACCCCGGGACACCACGACCCAAAAGTTATCCCCCGACACTACGCAAAAGACGGCCAGACTTAGGGCCAGACCAATGCGCTTTTTGCAGATATGTCGGACACTGGAAAGCCCAATGCCCGACTCTACTGAGCGTGAGTAAGGGCAAAGGGCCGACAGGAATGACAGGCCAGCAGAATGAGAAAAAGCGCGAGACAAAGAAAAATCCGACTCGCACGGACAGACCAGATAGAACCACCACGTTTGATTATGCCCGATGGCACAGGTTCCGCCAGAACGATTTCAGCGACATGTTCGAGTTTTCCTAGGTCGGACAATATAAAAACGGGAACCCAGCCTAGCTCTAAATTAGCAGACGGGAAAAGATAATTTTGGCCAAATAATCACTGTTTTATGTTTGTCTTTGGATCTTGTGTGTCATACTTTTCTACTACACTCCCCGTCTGAGTTTGTGTGTACGTAATATATGAATCTGCGTCATCCCCCTGCACGTGCTTCCATGTTACATAAACTACGTTAATAGAAATTTTTAGCATGAAACAACCTGGAAAGAAAGAAATGGGAAACGAAATCAGTAAGCCACTGATAAACACGAACTTTTATTTTAACATAACAAACAAAGAAAAACACGATAAACGCTAGAAAAACAAGAACGGTAAACTGTAGAACATGAAAGTCAATAGAACATTCGCCCCCCCACCTTCTGGAACCTTCCAAAGTAGGGTAGGGTTAGGGCTACGCCCAACCGGCGGCAACCCATATAAGGCGGGCCCTGCTGCCAACTCTTGGTCAGGAAATCTTGACGTATGGGGGAGCCGGAGGAGAGGCAGGAGCAAGCAGCCTGGGCAGTTGCAGGTAGTCCCGCCACATGCCTCCTCGGCCAGCCGCAACGGGCCTGGATAGTCTTAAGTAGTCCCGCCACATGTCCAGAGAAGAACGAGACACCTCTTCCTTTTCCCTTCCGTAACAGCCGCAGCAGCTCTGGACGGCGGGATGTCCTGCACGTACCTCCACAACAATTTGTCCAAGTTGGGCTGGGAGGGAGAGGCGACGCGGACGAGCCTCTCCCACCTCCACGGATAGGAGGTCTCCCAGCCCCCCGGCCCAACGCCGAACACCCCCAACCAGGCGATGGTGCCCCAATACTTGCGCAGCACCGAACGTGCAATGGTGCCCATATTTTCGGAACGCCGAACCTGCAATGACTGCACCGATGCTCGTGCCGCACCGAATGCGCGCCACAGGTGGCCATACTCCCACAGCACAGAGCACACGACTTGGGAAGCACCGGATGGGGAGAGACCTTCGTGCGGGCCGATGAAAAAGACCAGCATGGGGTGCACCGGAAGAAGGAGACGGCGCGAACGAGTCTCCCTCGCCCCCCCAGGTGGGGGCATCACAGCTGCACCCCAGCCGAACGTCCCGCTTTCACAAAACAGAGCCCTCTTCCTTTCACTCCGAAGGATCTCTTCCACTCTTGCAAACTCGACGAGAGTGGCCCCTGTAGGGCCTCAAAATGGCGTCTGGGTCCGCTGGAAGGCGGGCCCCGGCCGCTAGAGCAACTTTGACCAGCAATATAACTCGGACACTTGCCCACTGGGGCACAAGCCCCCATCTCCGACAGCATCTCCGCAGCCTTGAAGATTCTACAAAGGTCCCCGGCGGAGCCTTCGGCCACTGCAGGCCTCCGGTAAGGGGCAACTGCCTTGATCGCCAACGAAATAAACATGACATTGCCACTCCTTCTGTTAGCATGAATTCTAGAACTGCCGAAAAGGACTCTGGTCCAACTGCCGGTTGTTAGAAACATTTTTTCCTGATGCTACTTCCGGACTAACCCGGCCCCGCCCAAAATGGCGCCGGTATCAATAGGAACTTACGAACACCTCGTGGTGTTCCTTCGCACTAATACAAACTTGATGTTCTGAGACTTATATGATCCTTTGTACACTTGGCTAGAAAAGACAAGGAGAGCTCACTCGACTAACATTGTGAAAGGATCCCGTTAAAAATGTTGAGTACAAATGTACGATGTATTATATTTTTATAGCTGATGTATAACCCCATTTATGACGCACACATACGGTATGCATATAGGAAATCTGATTGCAACTATTCTGACTATGCTTCTAAAATTATGAAATAAATGCCCCCGAACCCCCAGCCAATAAATAGACGTTTTAGTTTCTTACAAATAAATGAATAAAACTTTCCGATGTTTTTATTGCTACAAAACGACACCCCCCCCACTGTACGCACTTTAACCATTGCTGTGTCCGGCCAAATACGACCGCACCCTCATAATCCACGTGCTGAAATGATTTTGCAAAATAAAGGTTTTCGAAACTATGAACGGGTATTGCATGTTTTATTTTTGTGGGATCGGTGGGAGAGTTCTTTTCTGTGCACCCTACTCTGCTCTCTCTTTAAGGTTGAAAGAAGATGGTTACCCAGCCCTGGAGGTCGGATCGGATCGACAACACGACACTCTGCCTTCAAAGTACGCGACCGACTCCTGAACTCTCGCATGGAGGAAGACCTCGACTCCCAAGGATGGGTAAAACGAATGGCGTAAATGAGGGAATGTAAAAGAAAGGTGAAATAAAATGATGTAAATGTTATAAAGAACGACGTTCCAAGGTATTAGGGAACGGAGCTGACCCAAGAATCGAAGAACCTTAGAACGCCACAGCGTTGAAGGAGGTTTAAGGACCCCGATAGTGAGATACATCTTTTGACTAGGTACCTCGCACTAGACACCTCTGGGTTCCTTTTTACGTTTCCCCGCACACGACCTATATGGGCACACCCCCCCCCCCCCGACTCCAGAAACCATATCCCCGGGGACTCTGCCCCGAGGAGGAAAGCCGAGTAAGAGGTAAGTAAAGGACTCTTGAATCCATGTATTTGAATATGCGCGAATGCTGTTCCCCTCCCCTCCCCCCTTTTTTTTTTCCTCCCTCTGCAGGTTACATCAGAGATTACAGCCGAGGTGTGGCGAAGATCTGAAGCCTTGCCATGTCTAATACACAAAACAGACTAGCGCTGCAAGGTGGTGCCTAAACACGCCTACAAACTACTCACGTATCGAACAAACCCGAAAAATTAGCATGACCTGATAAAAAGTGATCACCCTTAAACCAGACCGGACGAATGAACCCATGTCACGTACGATGCGAAACTATGAGAGAATGTGTGTGTGTGACTGAGGCATTGACTCAACTGGTTGAAGGACCGAGAATGCAAGGAAGTGCGACAAAATGGTACCCCTCTTTTCTTTTTCCCTTTTTCTCGAAGCATGTCCCCTCTGCCCTGTCTAATGCTCGGACTGCATGATTTCAAGATACTAACGCAGACCCGTGAATGTCCTTTGCTGTGTAATGCACTAAATAGCCTTTCGTACATACACTGCCACTCTCTGTCGCACGTGTACTATTTAGCCTGCTGTTGCACCTCTCTCTCTCTCTCTCTCTCTCTCTCTCTCTCTCTCTCTCTCTCTCTCTCTCTCTCTCTCTCTCTCTCTCTCTCTCTCTCTCTTTCACACTCCCGCTCTTCCGAGCGATTAGCCCCGAAATTGACAGACTGCCACCCCTAGCACACCACCTAATTGGCTTCAAATACCGCCGGTATTTGCTCAAACTTGTCTTTAATAAAATCACCCTAATGCTGTGTCACCACCTCTCCTTTCCGGAAATATTTGATGAAACCGAGAATTGGTCATAAAGGAAAGGACAGGTAAGCTGACTGAGGTTCCCTAAATCTGACCCGAAATGAGGAAACTACATGTCAGCGGCTACTACTATGAAATAAAAGTGCCTCAGATAACGCGCCCCTCCCCGTCCCAAAATTGTCGCGATACCCAAAACCATAAAGGTAACCGAAACCCCCCATCTTCTCAGGACGCTCCCAGTATTGCGTTCAGTTGCCCCCCCCCCCATCAACGTTTTCTATGTACCTAGGTGTCTTCCGATGAGACCCCTGTCTTCTCTAATTTAGTAATCCGGCCGCGAGAGGCTGCATAGGGACCAGAATGATGTTTTGCAAAATTAAAGATTAGACCGGAGCAAAGAAAACCATTACACTGAGCCTTGTCGAAAGTGAAAATGTTTAGTTAAAGGGCAGGATGCATTGATGATATAAAAAAGGTGTTTAGCCTATGTTCGTCCCTCAGCGAGAAGCCCATTAGTACCATGCGGTTAGCTCACACCACTTTTTATTAGCATTGCCCGGCTTACATTACAGGGGTGGGCCCCCATCAGATGACCTGTCGTGACTATATTAAACAGTTGTGAAGGAAAGCCATGGTAAACCCAGCAGGTCCACCATCGATCATTTATATGTATAGCGAACGTTCCTATCTTCATTTGCCTGGAGCTGGGAGAGAAATAGACTTATGTGGTTACTTTCCTCTACCAAATCTCTAAAAACTGTCTTTTCAAACTCCTTCAAGGGTACGGCTGTCGGAGGAAAGAAGGACCGGATGTGGGAGCACGTGGCCTGACTACGAACTATGGAACGTCTGCGACATGGGCCAAGGCGAGACCGCGACAGAACAGAGCTACAGGACGAGGCACTGTCTCCAACAAAATGAGAAGGAAGGGCTAACCTGATGCCCCTGTTCCATGTTCGAATGTGTGCCGAAAGGTCCCCGCTCTCTAGACTCGGTCATGAGCCCGCCTATCTGAAGTCTCTCGTTCCCCTAGTTTGTTCCTGATTTGGCCTTGCTCCATCCCCCTTTTTCTCCGACCTACCCTATGGACTATTTTTTACGCTCTTCTTCCACCTGAACTTTTGACTATTGATCCCAAAGGACACCGGGCGAGAAAGACCCTTTTTCTGACCAGAAACGCGAGGAAAGGGTCGTGCCCTGCAACACGGAACTCAGAATAGAGCTGGACTCGTAGCTCCACCGCCGGTGCTCCACAGTGCCAACGGAAGACGAAGAATCGCTGAAAGCTTACTAAACCTCGAACATTCCCGATCATTTCCGCCACGTCTCGTTTCTCTCCCAGCCAACATTGTATTGATTGTGTAACAATCCATCAGTTCGCCTTATGAAATGTACTCACTTTTGCATTGCATTACTATGACTTTCCTGCTAAACAAGTTTATCAAAGTTTACCAATAGGTCCGCCTCCTAACACTAGAAATGTTAAAATGTATTGTTTACAACTCTTTCATCTCGGGTTCCTACCGTTTTTCTTTCTCATGCCCACCACAATAGAACCGAGTAGAAAAAGAACCAGCAAGATGTCTTGGATATGTTAAAGGGAGGACTGTTGAAACTTAGTACGGTTTGGTGAACATTATCTGCGCCATCTTGCCTCTTCCCCTGATGCCACACTTTTTCGTGCGCACCCGCCATTTTAAGATGCCCTGAGCCGAACAAGCCCTTTTGCATGCCGCTGGCCCCTGACATAGCCCTTCGCCCTCACTAAGCCTGCACTCTGACCAACCCCCTGCTTGCACCTGCCTTGAATCATAAATCCCTCTTCGGCGCTGCTCTGCCTCAGGCCCTCATCCTGTTCCCAGCACAACACCTCCCTTCTTCCCTTTCATGATCCCTGGCCCTTTGATGCAAACCCCCTTTTCCCCGTGTGTCTGTTTGTCTTCCCCGTTCCCAGGCCGACACCCGGCTCTGCCGATACCATTCCTTGCCCCTCCCTGTACAATAGAAAGCTTCCCTCATCAAAGGATCCCCGGATTGATCAAAGCCCCCACCCCATGAGATCCGATCGAACCCCGCATTCCATGAATTGACGGAATATCCTGCTGCGCGATACTCATCACCTGTTGTGACCAGGGTGGGGACCTCTACTGTAAATGTGTGTGGGGACGGGCCCGGAGGGGGGGGTTCCGGGAATGTCTTTCCGTACATCAAAGCTTTGTCATGAGTATGTAAACTGTAATAAAAACCGCAAAACCCTGTATATAAGGGGCCAGACCTCAGACATAAGTTAGAGCACCTCAGAACGATACCTGCTGTCCGTTTTGCCGTGTTCTCCTCCGGAGAGAATAAAAACCTTGTTTCCTGCCTTCCAGTCTCCAGCGCCTGCCTCTTCATTGATTAAATAACTAGAGGGTCACAGAGGCAATACCGCCGGGCAAATATCGATTGTCCCCGACCCGAATCAGGTTTTTACAATATGACATCACTGATGACATCACTGATGACATCATTCATGTGATAATACAATGCACCTCCTCACACTCTAAGCTAACCTTTAATACACCCAGTGTTAAATACAGACTACCATTCCAGAAACCATTGACACACCAATACCAGTAACTACATACGCACTCACTGATTTCTAGGTCTACACACACATCCACTCATTTACCCATACAATCACTCATACATACAGTCACTCATCAATAGAACACTATCATATCCACTCATACACCTATACAGACACTCACACGCTGACACTCATCCACAGAGTTACTCACACACCTAGTCAGTTATGCAAAGAATCAATCACACTCCCATTTCCTCATCTATACAGTTATACACACAACACCTTACTTATTCAAACATATACTAACACATACTTACTCTCTTATACAATCACTGATACAAGTACACATTGATCCATACAGTCACTTACGCAATCACAGGCTCTCATGTATAATCATTTATATATGCCAACTCTCACATGCACTGTGTTTTACATATGTACTTACTTGGACATGAAGCACTGAGATAGCCATTCACTCACCAACACACCCATGCACATAGTCAACCACCCATACAGCTCTTTCCACATGCACTCTTGAACCCATATACCAAGGGAATCAACTGCTCACACATATATGCACAGAGTCACACACCTCCCAGCCCATTCAGTAAGACACATTTAATCACTCTCATACAGTCAGTCACGCACCTACTAAATCCTTCATCCAGACACTCATACATCCACTCATTCTTCAATATATAAAACATATTTTTACTTTTCAGAAACACACATTCACTGGATGATGTCATCAGTGATGTCATCAGTGATGTCATTTGAGATGTCATCAGTGATGTCATTTGAGATGTCATCAGTGATGTCATCAGTGATGTCATTTGAGATGTCATCAGTGATGTCATCAGTGATGTCACTGACCATGTCATGAATGATGTAATATGTGACATCATCAGCAGTGGATTGCGGGCGCGCGAGTTATAGTGAGTCCAACTAACTATAACGTGGGAATTTCAATGGTTTTGTATGAGTAAACTGTTCAGCTAACTATAACTGGTGTGAAACCTATGTTTTTTTCAGTGAATTTCAAAGGTTTTTTAAATGCTAATTCCTAGCTATAACAAGTATGAAACCTATGGTTTTTTCAGTGAATTTCAAAGGATTTTTAAAAGCTAATTCCTAACTATAACGATTGTGAAACCTATGTTTTTTTTAGTGAATATATATATCGCCAGTAGGTATATATAGTTAGGATTGTTTTCCATAGGGAAATCGCAACATTCTATTGGGAATAACTTTGGCGCCGGTTGAGGAATCTTCCTGAAATTTTCCTTAACTTTGCCTCGCTGCGCTCCGGTCCTTCCCTGAAAGTTTGGGGGGGATCCGTCAAGCGGGGGCTTAGATAAAAGGGGGGTCCCAAAACGTGTTTTCCCCATGTTAATTTCCATAGGGCGGTTGGACTCACTTTTAGCCCGAACGGCTGAATGGTTTTCCACCAAACTTGGCAAAATTGTAGGGACTGGTAGCCCGATGTGCCTTTGCTATGTCTCAAGATATATGCTCCAGTGGTTTTTACGAAAATTAACTTTGAAAAATATATATTGGGCTACATTGGGCTATATATATGTTAGAGCCCAAATGTAGCCCAATGTAGCCCAATGTAGCCCAATGTAGCCCAAAGATGGCCACCAGAGACAAAAAAAACAAATGTAGCCCAAATATCAGCCAGATGTAGCCCAACTATAGCCCAATGACAGAATGTCCCAGAGTGTTCTAAAGAACAACTAGAGCGCTAACAGTCTTACTTATGACAAAAGTATGGCACACCTAAATTCACTGAAAAAAACATAGGTTTCAGGCCTTATATAGTTAGGAATTAGGCACAAGAAAGCAGAAAAACAAACGTGTAGAACACAAAAAGGGGGCAGGGTAGAAACACCCTGACCCCTTAGGGCTGCTCAGGTGGTCCCACTAGGATATTAATATATTTAAACGTTATCCGCTAATAGAATTAGCATTTAAAAAACCTTTGAAATTCACTGAAAAAACCATAGGTTTCAGGCCTTATATAGTTAGGAATTAGCATTTAAAAAACCTTTGCAATTCACTGAAAAAACAACATAGGTTTCAGGCCTTTTATAGTTAGGAATTAGCATTTAAAAAACCTTGCGAATTCACTGAAAAAACCATAGGTTTCAGGCCTTATATAGATAGGAATTAGCATTTAAAAAACCTTTGAAATCCACTGAAAAAACCATAGGTTTCAGGCCTTATATAGTTAGGAATTAGCATTTAAAAAAACCTTTCAAATTCACTGAAAAAACCATAGGTTTCAGGAGTTATATAGTTAGGAATTAGCTTTTAAAAAACCTTTGAAATTCACTCAAAAAACTATAAGTTTTAGTGGTGTTATAGTTAGCTGGACATTTTACTCATACAAAACCATTGAAATTGCTCCTATATAGTTAGTTGTACTAACTATATTTCGCGCACCCGCAATCCACTGCTGATGATGTCACATATTAGATCATTCATTACATGGTCAGTGACATCACTGATGACATCTCAAATGACATCACTGATGACATCACTGATGACATCATCCACGTGACAATCACATACACCTTTTCATACACTATTACAATTTTTCATCACTCTTTGTAAAATACAGAGTATCATATTTAAATCCATTGTCACAGCAATACAAGTATCTAAAAATCCACTCAGTGATTCATAGATGTATACACACATCTAATCACTTACCTATGGATTCACTCATACATGCTGTCAATGAACAATAGAACACTATCAAAAATACTTATACATCTATATCGACATTAAACAACAACACGCATCCTATTCACATATGAAGTCATCCTACTCACTTATGCAAACAATGGATCATACTTACATATTTACTTAGCAAAACACTTATACAAACACCACTTCTTCTATTCATTTAGATAGTAAGTCATAATTAGTGAATTATAAATTCATTATTACAAGTATACAGTTATCCATACAGTTACTCACACAATCATTGTGTCTTATGTATACTTATTTATATACAACAACTGACACATACACTGCCTTTTATTTTTCTAGTTTGTTGGACATGTACCATTGAGAAATATATTTGCTCATCACCACACCCATAAAGAGATTCACTCACCCAAACAACTGTTAGAACATGTAGTTTTAACTTCATATATCTACTGAATCAACTATTCACACATCTTTGGACAGTCACACACCCCCCACCGAACCACACACACTTTCACACTCCCATACAAATACTCAGTTAACTAATCAATAACTAATATAGACTTTCACTTAGCTAGTAACCAACTGTAGAATCAGTTTACACAACAACTGACAAAGTGATACAGATATTCACACAGTTTAGTCACTATCCACTATATTTAGTGAGACATTATAAATTGGTCAAGTAAACAGTCAATTACACTGCTACTAAATCCTCCATCCAAATATTTATTTATATATATCCACTTATTATTCAATGCAAATTGCTATATATATAATGCATATTTAAATAACGAAGCAAACCACATTCACTGGATGATGTCATCAGTGATGTCATCAGTGATGTCATGTGAGATGTCATCAGTGATGTCACTGACCATGTCATGAATGATCTAATATGTGACATCATCAACAGTGGATTGCGGGTGCGCGAAATATAGTTAGTACAACTAACTATATAGGAGCAATTTCAATGGTTTTGTATGAGTAAAATGTCCAGCTAACTATAACACCACTAAAACTTATAGTTTTTTGAGTGAATTTCAAAGGTTTTTTAAAAGCTAATTCCTAACTATATAACTCCTGAAACCTATGGTTTTTTCAGTGAATATATATATATATATATACACACACTTCTCTCTTCATCTTGAAAAGAAGTATGCCGAATCCTAACTGCACACGTTAACAGCACTTTATTTTCATGGAAGATAATGCGACAGGCTACTCACTACCCGACGCGTTTCTGCTCTATCTAAGCCTTGATCACGGGTGAGTCTCTGTATTTTGAAATTGACCATGTGTTTTAAAGACGGCGGTCGTATTATCTGTTAGAATGCACATGGTAAAGTTGCAGATATGATCATTTCAATTTTAGAAAACAGCGTCTTATCAATTCCAGTCCATTGTATTAACACTGCTTTCCCTGGTAATTAATTTAATCTTTTTACCCAAGTGTTCTGCTACTCAAGTTTGCAAGCCAGTCATACTTGCTTCTACTTCTCCATTGTGTGCTGTCTTGGCGCAGCTTCCAAGTGAAACTCTTTCCACCTGTTTCCCTTGCCGGCTTTCACTCTCAATTTTATCAGATAATCCAGTTATTATTAGGCGAAAGCGGGTGAGCCAGGCTCTTCTTTTACTACTACCACACAGTTGCTTCATCCTTAAGAGCCCGCAGACCCTAGCAGGGCGGCACAGCATCACAGGAACAAAGCCACCCATGTTAACATCACTGCACACACTTCTCTTTTCATCTTGAAAAGAAGTACGCTGAATCCCAACTGTACATGTTAACAGCACTTTATTTTCATGGAAGATATGCGACATGCTGCTCACTACCCAACGGGTTTCTGCTCCATCTAAGCTTTGATCACGGGTGAAAATAAAGTGCTGTTAACGTGTGCAGTTGGGATTCTGTGTTATAGTTATAGTTACCTGAGCTAACTATTACTTATGCACCGCAACGCACTCCTTTTGACCTCACATATTGCATCACTCATGACATGATCGATGACATCACTGATGACATCTCAAATAAGTAAATTTGTAAGGTTTTTTAATTTTATTTCCTAACTGTAACCACTAAGGGGGTGTGAGAGAGTATGAGTGGGACTCTAAGTGGGTATATGGGTGTCTGAGTGGGTCTGTGAGTGGGTTTGTAAGTCTCTAATAAGGGTGAACAAGTTCAGAAAAACCTCCGCCAACCATTGGCGGAGCAGAGTTTAGGTGCACGCTCACCCCTAGATTTCATTCCCCAAATAGTAGTGCACCAGGAGGCTCATTTGCAGAGTGGTTGAGAAAGGGGGGGCTTCGACGAGGTGTGAGTAATCACGCTGAGGGGGACTTACTTGTGGCAACAATAGGGGCTCTTGGCCCCCAATGATCCTCAGCATCCAAGGGGATTTCATCCCCCAACCAGTAGAGAGGCAGGAGGCCCCTGTGCAGAGTGGTTGAAAAAGGGGGCAGGTCCTCCAACCACATCTCAGCAATACCACTGTGGAGGACTTACTTGTCAGAACAGTAGAGATTCTTGGCTCCCAATGACCCTCAGCTGCCAAGGGGACTTCATCCCCCAACCAGTAGTGTGCCAAGAGGCCCCTGTGCAGAGTGATTGAGAAAGAGGGCAGGGCCTCAGATGACGTCTCAGCAGTCCGTCTGTGGGGGACTTACTTGTGGCAACAATACAGGTTCTTGGGCCCCAACGACCCTCAGCAGCCAAGGAGACTTCATGCCCCAACCAGTAGTTTTGCAGGAGGCTCCTGTGCAGAGTGGTTGAGAAAGAGGGCAGGGCCTCGGACGACATCTCAGCAGTCCGGCTGTGGGGGACTTACTTGTGACAACAATAGAGGTTCTTGGGCACCAACGACCCTCAGCAACCAATGAGACTTCACCCCCCAACCAGTAGTGTTCCAGGAGACCCCTGTGTAGATTGGTTGAGAAAGGGGACAGGCCTCGGATGTCTCAGTAATCCCACTGTGGAGGAATAACTGGTCACAACAATAAGAGTTCTTGGCTCTGAACAACCCTCAGCAGCTAAGGGGACTTCATCCCCCAACCAGTAATGCACCAAGAGATCTCTGTGCAGAGTGGTTAAGAAAGGGAGCTGGGCCTCCAACAATGTCTTAGCAATATGGCTGTGGGGGACTTACTTGTGGCAACACTAGGGAATCTTGGCCCCGACGACCCTCAGCAGCCAAGGGGACTCCATCCCCCAACCAGTACTGTGCCAGAAGGCCCCTGTGCAGAGTGGTTGAGAAAGAGGGCAGGGCCTCAGATGACGTCTCAGCAGTACGGCTGTGGGGGACTTACTTGTGACAACAACAGGGGTTCTTGACCCCCCAATAAACCTTAGCAGCCAAAGGGGCTTCATCCTCCAATCAGTAGAACACCAGAAGACCCTGTGCAGAGTGGTTGAGAAAGGAGGAGGGAGCTCCGATGACGACTCAGCAATCCGGCATTTGGGGACTTACTTGTGGCAACAATGGGGTTCTTGGCCCCCAACGACCCTCAGCAGCCAAGAAGACTTCATGGCACAACCAGTAGTGTGCCAGGCGACCCCTGTGCAGAGTGGTTGAGAAATGGGGCGGGCCTCCGATGAGGTCTCAGCAATTCACAGCAAGCTCCTTTCTGACCTTTATTTTGCCTCTTTCTGCTTGTATCTCACCTTTATCATTACTTTTTCTGCTTGTTTCTCAACTTTATTCACCCTCTTTCTGCTCGTTTCTCACCGTTTTTGCTTCTTATTGCTCATGGCTGACCTTTATTTCCCCTCTTGCTCCTCATAACTCACTTTTATCATCTCTCTTTCTGCTCGTTTCTCACCTTTAGTTTGCCTTTTTGTGCTTCTTTCTCAACTTTATTTTGCCTTTTTCTGCTCGTTGCTCACCTCTATTCACCCTCTTTCTGCTCGTTTATCACTTTTTGTTGACCTCTTTTGGCTAGTTTCAGACCTCTGTTTTGCCTCTTTTGGCTCATTTGAGACCTCTATTTTGCCTCTTTCTGCTTGTTTCTGATCTCTATATTGTCTCCTCCTGCTTATTACTCACCTTTATTTTGTCTCTTTCTGCTTGTTGCTTCTCTTTATTTTGTCTCTTTCTGCTAGTTTCTGACCTTTATTTTGCCTCTTTCTGCTTGTTGCTGAGCTCTATTTTGTCTCTTTCTGCTAGTTTCAGACCTCTATTTTGCCCCTTTCGGTTTGTTTCTGATCTCTTTTTTCTCTCTTTCTGCTCGTTGATCGCCTTTATTTTGCCTCCTTCTGTTTGTTGTTGTCTTTTATTTTGCTTCTTTCTGTTTGTGTCTCACCCTTATTTTGACTCTTTCTGCTTGTATTTCACCTTTATCATACCTCTTTCTGCTCATTGATCATCTTTATTCACCCTCTTTCTGCTCTTTCTCGCCGTTTTTGTTTCTTTCTGCTAGTTGCTGACCTTTATTTTGCCTCTTGCTGCTCGTTTCTCACTTTTATTCACCCTCTTTCTGCTTGTTTTTCACCTTTTTTGCTTCTACCTGCTCATTTCTACCTTTATTTTGAATCTTGCTGCTTCTTTCTCACCTCTATCATCTCTCTTTCTGCTCTTTTCTCACCTCTATTTTGCCCCTTTGCGCTTGTTTCTCACCTTTATTCTGCCTCTTTCTGCTTGTTGCTCACCTTCATTCACCCTCTTTCTGCTAGTTTTTCACTTTTTTACCACTTTCAGCTCATTTCCGACCTCTATTTTGCCTCTTGCGATTTTTTCCAAACCTCTATTTTGCCTCTTTTGCATTTTTCTGATCCCTATTTCGTCTCTTTCTGCTCATTGCACCGCCTTTTATATTGCCTCTTTCTGCTTGTTGCTGCCCTTTATTTAGCCTCTTTCTGCTTGAAATAGCAGGTCCCTGTTTGGAGGAGCAATGTTTTCATCTCTTTCACTGCACGCATATTTGTGTGCAGGGAAACAGGTGAAAACTCTGATTTCTGCATGCGATTGCCGAAAGCTATCATGTTTGCTTTTGCTTGGTGGTAGTTGCCAGCTCCCACCAAGCAGAAGCAACAGCTATCTCTCAAGGGTGAAAACCATGGGAGGTAGCAGTAGCTGGCCCTGGGGGGTGGCGGTACTCAGGACCATCCATGGCTCCACAAGTGGGGCCCCTTCCATCAGAGAAGTTAGTCCCGAAGAGGTGGTAGTCCCCGTGGCTAGGGGTCCACGATAGACCAGTACGTTAATTTATTTCAGCCCTGGGGAGGTGCTGTCCCCAGGGCTGAGGAACCCGGTGGTGGTCCCCGGAACTGCAGGGCCCCTGCAGTAATTTGATCTTTAGCCCTGGGGAGGTGGCGGTCACTGGGGCTGTGGGATAGTTCGTAAGAGATCCACTACATTGATTTTAAGTTTAGTCCCAGGGAGATGGTGGTCCCCGTGGCCTTCAGTGGCTTGCATGGGCCCACACATTTATTATGTATACCCAGACGTGGGTCCCTTGCTTTCTATGCCACTGGATTAAAGCTAGCCTGGCTGATGAGGGGTGTTACCCCAAAACCGGTCCCAGGATGCTTGTTTCTGGTCCAGGGAAGACATGACTTGGCAGTTCGGGCTGGACTGTTCCCATGAGGGACAGAGTCAAGACTGAGTTGCATATGGCTTGGTCTGAACTGGAGTGGCGAAGTAAGCTGAAGAACGATGAAGAATTCAACCCAGATCTGTGACAGGGGTGAGTGTCTGAAAAGTTTCAGCGCTTCGCCCATCATCTCTTTGTGTGTGCTTTGTTAGCCCTAAGTTGGCAGGGTATGGCAAGACGTGAGTCTTTTGCTCACTTTGTCACTCGATTCAAGCAAGCTTGGCTGATGAGGAGTATTACCCCAAAACCGGTCCCAGGATGTTTTTTTCCGGTCCAGAAAAGATTTGACATGGCAGTTCGGGCTGGACTGTTCCCATGAGGGACAGGGTCAAGACTGATTTGCATATGGCTTGGTCTGAACTGGGGCGGCGTATTGAGCTAAAGAACGATGATGGATTCAACCCAGATCTGTGACTGGGGGTGAGTGTGTGAAAAGTTTCAGCGCTTCGTCCATCACCTCCTTGTGTTTGCTTTGTTCGCACATTGTTTTGGCATTTGCCCTGGGGGGGTGGTGGTCGCCATGCCCTGGGGAGGTGACAGTCCCAAGGTTCGCAGGGGTGCATACATTAAAACAAGCAATTCTGGGAGTTGGCAGTCCCCGGCGCTTTTATAAGTCCTAGGAGGGGGTCGGGGGACCCTCTGTGCCCCCCTCCTGCATAAATATTGCGCATTCCCCCAGGATCTGACCTACCGGGGGCAAACATTAGAGAAGCGTGTGAGCCTGCACATTTCTGTTAATTTTAATTGTGGCAGAAGCCGTGGATCCAGCATGGCTCTCACTGCAAATTAAACAACAAATTAAGCTTTTTTTGCACTGTGGTACCCCCCACCCCCCAAGAGGCCTAGGCGAACAGGGTATCACTAACCTGCCCCCTTCTCCTTTCTTAAATATTTTTTCTGGGACTCTGCTTTGGTGTCAAAACATACGTTTTGGGGCTCAAGTAGTCTTATAGAGATTGAAAATTACTCCTCAGAGCAAGCCTTCAGCCATTTCCAAAATGGCAGCTCTATAATGATGTGTTTTAGCCATCATTTTGTTAATTAATTTTAATATTGTTTTTGTTTCAGGTATTCCGTTGATTGAAATTCCTAAACATGAGTGAAGCAGATGGTAGCAGAGGATCTTTACCACCTGTCAGAGTGTTGCTAACTACAAAATCCGAGGACTCCTTAAACAAATAAAATGTGTCATACGCTAAACTAGAGATTTTGAGATGCTGCAGAAAAAACAGCAAGACGAAGTTCACAAAAGATTGAAACTGATGAGTGAAGAGAATCACATACTTTTTCACTGTAACAACAAGTGCTACACGTCATATTCAATGGAAAAAAGCCTGGAAAAAAATGTGTCAAACAATTTCAGAAGCTAGTGAATCACAACAAGAATCTGAGTCATTTTAGAAAGCAACAACATCCAAACCCAATGCCCATCCACTTAGAAGATCAATGGCCACCCCTGGTCCAACTCCAACAACTGATCAGAAAGCAGAGAATCTTCAATGTGTTATCTGTGGTTTTGCCAGAACAAGGGCCTAAGGGATTGATGAAAGAAAAATGTACAGAATATGTGAGTCTCAAAGGACAAACATGTTTTTATCTGTAGCTAGTTTCATCTAAGAAGTTTTTAGCTGAGTAGCTGATCTAAACAATGAGGTGAATGTATTTGCAGCCAATTTATATGCCCATCCGAACTGAATGCGTGCATATATTTGAAAATATGAATGTACAAAGTGCTTCCATCAGCAACTTAACCACCAAGTTTGCACCCTTTGAATAAGCAGATGAAGTTTGAAAGCCACTCTTGAGTCTTGGCTACAGGTTCACACTCTGTGAGACCAGAGAAATAATGGTCAACATTGATGAAACTGTATTGATCCATAATAATGAAATTAAGGTTTTTCTGATGAGAAGGTACAATGACAGAATTCGTTTTTGTCAGTCTTAAGAAAAAGAATGAGCCACTTATGGTATTCTTAGCTGATTTGGCTCCTGAAGTTCTTGCTGCCAAAATAAGATCACAGGATGCAGTAAAATCAGCAGGAACCATTTTACGAAACATCTTGAAAGATTTAGATTTTGGACTTAATGACAAATTTTGTGATGCCCAAGAGCTCTGCAAATCATACGAGTCATCTAGAATGCCTGAAGTTGTCTTAACATTTTCTTTACAGCATTATTTAATTTCAGCAAAACAAAACTATTACAAACTAAAGTTCTTGAGTTCAGAACAGAAGTTGAGAACATTGACAATGGCTTTGAAGATATAACCAAATAAGTGGAAGATAATCCTATGAACAGACAGGCTTATGCTGTGCAAATGTACTGTCAAATCATGTTTTATCAATTACATTATGGCAAAAAGGAAACTCCGCTACCCATGATGACTGCCCATGCAATGTATGACAAATGCAAAAGCAGAGAGCTAATCGCTTCAATGAATAGGATTGGCGTATCAACAACTTAAAATGAAATAGTATGGAGCAGGAACTTGTTAGCAGCTCATGCTCTTTTGGGCACATGCATTAAACCATTTTTCGATCACAAACAGTGCGAATTGCAAAATTCGGCCATTTGCGATTGCAAAATGGCCTTTTCAGATGCATGTACCTTTGCAATTCGCAATTAAGGAAATCACAATTTTTTGCGATTCCCTAAATTGCCAATTGCAGTTAGGGAATCACAAATTGCAATTCCCTAAATGCAATGCATTTGCAAATTGCGTTTTTTCAATTTGGAATCGCAAATTACCATCAACTTCAAGTTGATGGTAATTTGCAATTCCTTAATAAATGCAAAAGTGCATTGTGGTGCACGCACAAACCCTTAAGGCATGTGTGTGCACTACAAGTGCATACCTAACTTCTTTTGGGGGTGCATCAGGGTGGCATTTTGGCCCCCTTGCACCCTTGAAATTGCATGCGCCATTTGCGAGTACCTATTTGGTACTCGCAAATGGCGCATGCAATCCCATTCATTCCTATTGGCCACTAGGCCCATGGGAATGAATGCGAAGCCATTCCTTAATTACGAATCGCAATTTGCGAGTCACAATTAAAGAATGTGTAGGAATCACAATTTTTCTACATGCATAAGGAATTATGATTCCTAAATTGCGATTCCTTAAAAATCGCAATTTAGGAATCCCAATTCCTTACTTTGATGCATGTGGCCCGTTAATCTTGTGAATCTGACAGCACCCTATGTCCAAGTCACTTTACCAGGAAAGAATTCACAATTGCTGCTCTTGATAATTTTTATTTTGAAGACAGCTCTTTTTTGTCTGGAGCATCCAGCACACATGATACTGCCATGGTGCTTTTTCAAGACTACCAATGAAACAGCTGCTGGAAAACAAGTTATGTTAGCTGTCGGCATAAACATACAATGCTGCAAACTTATAACCCAATTGCCTTGCCAACGTGTGCAAAACCACTACAAGCTATTAACACGCCCCAATCTACCAGAAGATTTTAAAGTGGCTGAGGATATGGATCTTTTTCTACCTGATGCTGCGGTCTGTAAAGCTGATTTAACTGAATTTATCATATTGCTTATTTGGTGCCGAATGAAAGATGAAGGAAAGCCAGTTCCGCTGTGGGCTGGAATTCATGCTCTGATCTCCCAGAATACCGTCCCACTAAAGAAGGTTGGGTTTTTACCAGTAATACCCTCTCCAGTCACAAACTACTTAACAGCATACACAGCTCTAGAACATTTCTAAAATGTAAATGCTCAGCTTGAAGGCAAGCCTATCCTGCCGATTTTCTGCGATGAAGGTGTTCTCCATATTGTAGCTAACATTTATATGAGCAATCCAGTAAAATTTGATGATCTTTATCCAAGGATGTTTTCCACATGCCAAAAGTTGCATTGCAGTGTACTTGAAGTTATCTCAGTGGATGTGGCACAGACGATGCACTTATTGAGGCTGAAATCTTTGGAAGCGAAAGTGTCCAGTGAGAATTGAGTGGAACTCATTATGTTTGTTCATTACAAGGTATGCTCATCAGATCTGAGGCCATAGAAACATTGCATTGGAATGCTTTCTGGAACAAGAATGACAAATTAGGCTTTGCATATCTTATTTCAGAAGTGGATAAGGCACAGGGTGCACTTCATTCAAAAGACATAATGCAAAGCCATGCAGTGTTCAATACACTCAGTTCAAAATCAGAAAACCTAAAAAGCAAGTTTGTGGAGTTTGTCAAAGATGTTGAAGAAAAATCAGATCTTTGCAAGTACCTGGGAAACGTTTTACACATGATAGCGCTAGTGAAAAACTTGGGGAATGCTGATCAGGCAGGTGATTGGGAGCTGCACATGAAGACTGTGGAGTCACTGATTACTGTGGTTTGCGAATTCGATTGCATAAACTACCTGAGATATGGGTCCTGATATTTGGAAAGAGTGACGACACTAGAGGTGGAAAAACCATACCTCTACAGAAAATTCATCTAGAGACACTTTGTGGTGGAAGACAGAGAGGGAAGGTTCAATGCTGTGGCTCCAGATATGAAACTGGAACAGATTATCTAGAGATCACAAAAAAGCTCCAAGGGAATTGTTGGTCAGACATGTAGAGGTGAATATGTTGATCAATGGCAGTCCTTTCTGTTTGCAATGTTTTCAGAGAGAAGTCAAATTCAAATTTAATGGACCATTATTAAACTGCTTCACCGTGAACTTGTGGGAAAGAGATGGGAACGTTTTAATATACATAGTTGACAGCCTTCTTCATTTCATGCAGCAGCAAGGAGACCCCTCTGAAATTACTCAGCTAGCGACTACACAACTTTATGACTAAACAATATGTGGATAATGATACGTGTCCTGGAACATGGACGGAAACTATATGAATAACTGAAGCAGGAGAGATATTTATTGAAAGAGAAAAAACTGTTTGACATAATCACAAAAGCTAAACTTTGTCGATTTAATTGCCATAGTAAGAGTGTCATCCAACCAGCCGCTAAAAAACAGGCTACAGAAAACAACTTTTGCAAACACAGAAAAAGATGGATTTAACAAAAGAAAGGGGTGAATTTATCAAGGATATTCTGTTGCATGATCGTATTCTAACAAATGCCTTATTTGATGAAGATGCTGCAACCAAACCAGAGAAGCACAAACCTGTACAAAAGCTCAAAAAAAACCTTCCACCTGAAGAATTTATACATCACAATTGAGAATGGTCAAGATTTCATCCAAGCAAAACTTTAGAGAGATCGTTCAGATTGTTCTACAGATATCTAAGTCAGGGTACACCGTGCAAGAACTGCACATTGTTATCTGTCGAAGAATGTGAGAGAATAAGACGAATGTCTACAAGTGGAACAATTGACCTTGCTGCATCAAAAATTCGACACTTATACCTGTGCAACTTGATAAATTCAGATCATCAACATTGAACAAGATGAACTTTGAGATGTTAACTCGCCAAACCATTACTGATGCTTCAGTGAACACTGAATTTCCAATTATTGCAAGTGGAATACACAATATTATTACCGTAGGATAGCGGAGGTGTAAAAATTACTATTCCCACTCCAGGAAGTGCAACTGTAGGGAAAGCGTTGGATAGCGTAGGGGTAAAAATTACTATTTCCACTCCAAAGAGTGCAACAGTAGGGAAAGCGTTGGATAGCGTAGGGGTAAAAATTACTATTCCCACTCCAGAGAGTGCAACAGTAGGGAAAGCGTTGGATAGCGTAGGGGTAAAAATTACTATTCCCACTCCAGAAAGTGCAACAGTAGGGAAATCGTTGGATAGCGTAGGAGTAAAAATTACTATTCCAACTCCAAACAGTGCAACAGTGGGGAAAGCGTTGGATAGCGCAGGGGTAAAAATTACTATTCCCACTCCAAAGAGTGCAACAGTAGGGAAAGCGTTGGATAGCGTAGGGGTAAAAATTACTATTCCCACTCCAGAGAGTGCAACAGTAGGGAAAGCGTTGGATAGCGTAGGAGTAAAAATTACTATTCCCACTCCAGAGAGTGCAACAGTAGGGAAAGCGTTGGATAGCGCAGGGGTAAAAATTACTATTCCCACTCCAGAGAGTGCAACAGTAGGGAAAACGTTGGATAGCGTAAGGGTAAAAATTACTATTCCCACTCCAGAGAGTGCAACAGTAGGGAAAGCGTTGGATAGCGTAGGGGTAAAAATTACTATTCCCACTCCATAGAGTGCAACAGTAGGGAAAGCGTTGGATAGCGTAGGGGTAAAAATTACTATTCCCACTCCAGAGAGTGCAACAGTAGGGAAAACGTTGGATAGCATAGGGGTAAAAATTACAATTCCTACTCCACAGAGTGCAACAGTGGGAAAAGCGTTGGATAGCGTAGGGGTAAACATTACTATTCCCACTCCAGAGAGTGTAACAGTAGGGAAAGCGTTGGATAGCGTAGGAGTAAAAATGACTATTCCCACTCCAAACAGTGCAACAGTAGGGAAAGCGTTGGATAGCGTAGGGGTAAAAATTACTATTCCCACTCCAGAGAGTGCAACAGTGGGGAAAGCGTTGGATAGCGTAGGGGTAAAAGTTACTATTCCCACTCCAGATAGTGCAACAGTAGGGAAAGCGTTGGATAGCGTAGGGGTAAAAATTACTATACCCACTCCAGAGAGTGGAACAGTAGGGAAAGCGTTGGATAGCGTAGGAGTAAAAATTACTATTCCCACTCCAAAGAGTGCAAAAGTAGGGAAAGCGTTGGATAGCGTAGGGGTAAAAATTACTATTCCCACTCCAGAGAGTGCAACAGTAGGGAAAGCGTTGGATAGCATAGGGGTAAGAATTACTATTCCCACTCCAGAGAGTGCAACAGTGGGGAAAGCGTTGGATAGCGTAGGGGTAAAAGTTACTATTCCCACTCCAGATAGTGCAACAGTAGGGAAAGCGGTGGATATCGTAGGGGTAAAAATTACTATTCCCACTCTAGTGAAAATAAATTAATATAATTCACATAATTATCAATTAATCAATAAAAATTAATTATCAATTAAGAATTAATTAGTTATCAATTAAAAACTTAACAACTTGTTCAAAATAAATACCAATAAATTAATTAACATATTTAATTATTTATAATTAAATTCCTTCCCACCCTATTCCCCTATAAACCTACAACCCGCTACAGAAAATAAATTAATATTATTTACATAATGATCAATTAATCAATTAATAAAAAATAATCATTTAAGAATTAATTAATTACCAATTAAAAATTAATTAACAATTTAATCAAAATAAAGACCAATTAATTAATTATCATATTTAATTAATTATAATTAAATTACTTCCCACCCTATTCCCCTATAAACCCACAACCCGCTACATAGAAAAAATTAATTTAATTCACATATTTATCAATAAATCAATTAATAAAAAATAATTATCAATTAAGAATCAATTAAAAATGTATTAACAATTTATTCTAAATGAATACCAATTAATTATTTAACATATTTAATTAATTATAATTAAATTACTTTCCACCCTATTCCCCTATAAACCCACAACCCGTTACAGAGAATACATTAATTTAATTCACATATTTATCAATTAATCAATTAATAAAAAATAATTATCAATTAAGAATTAATTACCAATTAAAATTAATTAACAATTTATTCTTAATAAAAACCAATTAATTAATTAACATATTTAATTAATTATAATTAAATTACTTCCCACCCTATTCCCCTATAAACCCAAAACTCGCTACAGAATTAAATGATGCAATAATTAAATGACATAACATTAATTACTTAATATAAATTACAAAAATATATACACTTTTCACACATATACTAACATAAAAAACACTTTAAAAAATTCGATATTATTAAAAATTCGATATTTTAAATGAACTATATTATGTCCTTTGATATTTTGACTGTCTACATTTTTTAATTCGATATTACATTACTTACCTTCAAAACAATATTTTTGATGTCTATATTCTGTCCATTCGATATTTTGTCCATTCTATATTTTGGACTCGATATTTTGGTTTGTCTATATTTTGGAATCGATATTTTGACCATTTACCGTTGCAGTGTTCATACGTCAAGGATTCTCAGAGTTATGGATATGTTATGGAACATGCGAGAAAAGACACTTAATCCCGCTTCAAATTCTGTACAAGAACCTTGACCCAGAGATGCCCAGTGTTCTTATCAAGGCACATATTCTTATGGTTGATGACACTAAGAGCAACATTGGAACAAAGCTTAGAGTTTTAAATGCTGAACCTGTGAAGTTTCTTAAAGAATGTGCTGAGACAGAATAAGAATGTGACTTTCAAGATGTAGAAAAATACCTTGTGCATGTGTGGAAAACGAGCTCTGACTGTCACACATTTGACGATCTTCGGTATAGTGAGTTCAGGAGAACAATCCCGCTGAGTGACCTTTCACCGACGTCATATTCTGTGCATGGACACATTAAAAGAGCGTTCTACTTGATCAGCAAATGTGTAAATGTTTTGTATCATGCATATATTGAGAAAGATCCATGTGAATTTGGTTGGGAAGATATTGATGGGGTGCTAAAACCTATGAAATTTCTAAAGCCTCTAACCACCAAACTTACACGTACATGTACTTGCAAAACCTGTGCTACAAAAAGATGTCTCTGTCGATATGCACTTCTCAAATGTTCAACAGTCTACAAATGTACCACGAGCGATTGCTGAAACAAATTAATAAAGTGAACTAGAAAAATGTGTCGAAAACAGAAGTGATAAACATTGTTTTTTTTCATATTCAGATCATAAACATTGTTTGGTGTATCCATACAAGAATAAAAAAACATTAATATTTGTTTCATTTCTATATATGACTCTTCTTCCTTTGTTATAGACACCATTTTGGAAAATGGCAGGAGGGTTGCTCTGAGGAGTTATTTTCTGTCACGATAAACTTACTTGACCCCAAAACCTATGTTTTGACAACAAAATTAAGTATAAAAGTCTCATGGTTACTGAAATATTACATCATCACTGCCACACATCTGCCATTTTAAAAAATGTCATTCAGAAAAATTCAGCCCGGGTCAGCAATGTCTACCAGAGCTAAGTTACTACTCTAATGATCCAGAAACACAAATCAAAAATTAAAATCTCTGGACAATAATTTTTTTTACGGAGGTATATCTGGTGGCCTGGATTTTACCTCTTTGATATTCCGGTCACAGTATTGTATTCAGTCAAAATTCTGGCTTCGATATTACCTACTGCAATTCACATGGTGCTGCCTTATCAATAGATAAGTTAACCGAAGAATTAATCAAGCCTCTGAAAAAATAGAAATACATTATTAATCAGCTGCACGATAAAGCAACAAAGCACTGTGTGTTTGTACACTCTTTGTTGCACTTATCGCCATTCAGATACATTTTTCACTCCGATTAATAAAAATGTAATAACTTTTAACAAAATTAGAGGATCTTCGCAGTTGGAGCAGTAATTGGGAGCCTCTATACAGGAACATACTTTTAAAGGAACAGTAGTCAGCCAGGCGCGCAACGTCCATTGGGCTCAAAGGGATTCAAACCCCCTCCCCCCCCTGTCGTGTGTCAGCCAGGGCTGAGAAAGCTTCCCGGGCTAGACAAAGACAGTTTTTGAGCTGCTGCAGGCAGGGCCGGACTGACTACCGGGCGTTTTGGAATGCTGCCGAGCTGTGTGCTGATTTCACTGCGGTGGGGGCTGATTTTGTTGATGTAGACCCATGTGTCCTGCGAAATAATTAAAGCAAAACGAATTTCGTTAAGCACACGCAGGTCCCCATCAACGAAATCAGCCCCCAGCTCAGCAGCATTCCTAAACGACCGGTAGCCAGTTCTGCCTGGCTGTAGGCTTGCTGGCTGGTCTGGTGTCCGTCTTATAGCAGCCGCACCTGAGTACTTCACAGGTCTTTAAAAGACCATTTACTTGTTAACGAGGCTTTGCTGTTTTTCACCCCTTCTTAGAGCTCCTGCACCGCCACTCTGCCTATTGCTGGAAGAATCAGCCCCCACCCCCGAAAGTTTTAGTAGTTGTAGTGTCCAGAGGCCACAAACCACGCAGACACAGTGGTAAGTTTCAGGAGCTCTTTATTACTTCCACTTCCCTTCATGCCCTGCCTACTATCTGCCTTCTTCCCGTCTAGGCTCCTCCTGTTCCGCCCCTCCATCCTACATTACAACTTGGACGGGCAGGTCCTAGTGCCCAGCACTGCTCACGATATTATACCTCTCCCCTTCTCGACAAAATGAACAATAAGAATTTACTTATAATCTTGATAACATATAAAGCATAAAACATAGTTACAGTTCTTCAATCAGACGAATCGGCCTGCGAATAGTTCGTCGTGGCCGCAGATGTGTATCCGGAGTATCTGGTCCTTCTCTGTCAGTACTTAGTGATGTGGGCCGGTCATTGACAATCGTCCCATTACTTCTTGTTTCTCCGCGAATAGGACTGCTCAGCATCTCTTTGACTCTAGGGCTACACTTCTGAAAGTGTGACACATTTCGAGTAATTCTTTTGTCATTAGACTCTGCAGTAATCATAGTTCCCTTTTGTCTTGTCACCATCAAAGGAGTCTCCTGATAGCGACAGTCTGTCTTCTTTTGTTGTTCTTGTCAAACTAGCACCCAGTCTCCTTCCTGGATCAATGAGGGTGCAGCTCTCCTGCGGTCATCAGCATAGGACTTCATCTTTTCCTTCTTTAGTTGGTCAATAGCAGCGACTTCTTCATGTTCGGAGTCGTGAGATGTCACTCCATCAGTCCATTCTACCATGGGTATTCTGGTGCACTCTGACCGACCCAGTATCAAAGTTGCCGGACACTTGCCAGTGATGGAATGAGGCGTGTTTCGGTATGCTCGCAGTACTTCGTTTAAGGCCACTTGGGTATCTTTCTGAGATAACTCAGCTTGTTGAATAGTTTTCTTGAGTGTGGACATAAATCTGTCCACCATACCATTGGCCTGCGGCCATAGTGGAGTGATTTTACGGTGTCTGAAATTGAGGTACTTTGCAAAGTCTGCGAAATCCTGACTGTTGAATGGGGGCCCGTTGTCTGTCTTCACTACTTTTGGAATGCCCCAAGCTGCAAACACTTCATCAAGAGCAGGTAAGGCGGCGGAAGCTTTGGTTGATGTGATAAATCGTGCAATAGGAAAACGTGAATATTCATCCATGATGACTAGAATGTACTGGCTAGATTTAAATGGCCCAAAGAAATCCACTGCAACATGCTGCCATACACCTTCTGGCAGTTGGGACATCTGCAGGGGTGCAGGAGAATCAGGCCGGCTTACCAGTTGACACTGGGGTCAGTCGTTTAACGTGAGCTCAACCATTTGATCTAGCAGCGGGAACCAGACTCGTTCTCTCAATGCTCTCTTGGTGGCTACGATGCCTCTATGACCTTCATGCGCCAAATTGATGACTCCTTGGCGCAGTTGTTTCGGGGATGACTAGCCGATTGTCTTGTAGTATCAGACCATTAGCAGAAATTATAGCTCCTCTTTCACATGCTTGAAAGAAGCCAGTTCCTGTACATCGATCCGTTCATCCTGCTCATGGTCCTCCAAGTGTCTCCAACTGTTGGTCTGTATGCAACGTTTTATGTCTTGCAACGTAATATCATCATGAGTGGCATTGCAGATGGCTTCAAGCAGGACCGATGGAGGTCTAGAGTGAGCCACTACAAAGTGTACATATTCCTCGGCTATTGATGGCCTGGACTTGGTTGTTTCCTTGGGATGTCTTGACATGTAGTCAGCAGGATTTGCAGCTTTTCCTGGCTTGTGCACAATAGTGTATGTGTACTCTTGAAGACGAAGTCCCCATTGCTCTATTCTCTGTGGCATTTTGGCCCTAGGATTACCAAATATGGTGATTAGAGCTTGATGATCCGTGATTAACGTAAAGTGTTTTCCATATATGAAGATAGGAAAGTGTTCGCAAGCCCACACAACTGCCAGGCTTTCTTTCTCTGGTTGTGAATATGCTCTCTCAGTGTCTATTAGGCTTCTGCTGGCATATGCAATTATATATCGTTGGTCACTGTAGAGTGTTGTACTGAGCTAAGATGGCTCCCAGTCCTACAGGACTGGCATCAACCGTGATCTCAGTCTTCCTTTTTCGATCAAAATAAGCCATGTTGTTTGCTAATTCTACAGCCGTTTTGATTTCTTTGAATGCTTGTTCACATCTGGAGGACCACTGAAATGGATGCCCTTGTTTGGTGAGTTTTCTGAGGGGATAGCTGATGGTCGCGCAATCTTTGATATATCGGGCACAGTAACTTGCCATCCCTAAGAATGAACGCACATCCCCAGCATCACGGGGACTTGGAGTGTCCTTGAGAGCAGCCACTTTTTCGGGATTGGGTCTCATTCCCGCACCCAAGGAGATGTGGCCAAAGAATTTCAGAGTTGATTTGTGAAACTCACATTTCTTTTTATTTAGCGTAAGATTGGCTTCCAAGAGGGCATGACAGACGCGGTCTAATACGGTGTCATGTTCTTGTGTTGTTGATCCATAGATTAGATGTCATCACTATAATTTAGAGCATTTGGGATATGATGAATAATTTTTCTGATGGTTTCTTGAAAGATTTCAGCAGCTGAAGAAACCCCAAAGCTCAGTCTTTTGTACCTGAACAAGTCTATGTGAGTTGAAAAAGTGGTAATATATCGGGACCTTTCGTGCAGTTCTAATTGATGATAACCTTTGTTAAGATCTAGTTTGGAGAATATTTTGGCACCATTTGGTGAAGCAATCATGTCACTAATGTGAGGTCCTGGGTGTCGTTCCATCTCAATGGCGGTGTTAGGTGCCCTCATGTCCACACACAAACAAACTTTGTCAGGTTCACCCTTCTTTGGTACAAATACTACCGGAGAAACCCATGGCGTGGGTCCTTCTGTTCGTTCAATGATGTCAGCTTCGAGTAGGTCATGCATTTCCTTTTCTACAGCTTGCTGAATATAAAAAGGGACTCTTCTGTGGAGTTGGGCTATTGGGGTTACTTGTTCATTTAAGTGTAGCCTGATTTGACAATGAGCCATTTTTCCTAGCCCCGTGAATAATTTGGGAAATTTCTGAACAACATCAAGTTCATCATCAACTTTGTATAGTACGTCCACTAATTTAAGTCGTTCAGCAGTAGGAAGCCTTAGAAGACAGTCCACCTCAGGCCCATCAATGACATGAATGTACGCCAGTATTCTACGATCTTGATATGTGAGGTTAGTTGAAAATTTTCCAAGGCAAGGAAGCGGTTTCTTGGACATCCAGGCATAGACTCACACATGAGCTTTGCTTAGCTGAGGTGGTCTCTCCATCCTGTGATATTCAGCCACCGGTATGTAGTTGAGAGACGCTCCGCTGTCCAACACAAATTTGGCCCAGTGAGTACCAATTCTGATGTTAAGCCGGGGGTATTTCTTCAGGCGATTTGGGTAGGCAACCACACAGATGTATTCATCACTGTCTTGTGAGATGGGTGACAGTGACCTTGACTCTTGTGAAGACGAGGGCCGGGACCGATATGTTCTGCGAGACTGGCAGCTGGAGTGAGACGATCCTGTAGACGAATCTCTGCGGTCTCGTACCGCCTTGGCATGATGACGATTGCTTGTTGGTCTAGATTGTCTTCCATGATCTCGCTGTTTTTCTTTCCTCGACGAGCTACATACATTCTTGAAGTGATTTTCTCTCCCACACTTCCTGCATTTTTGACCGAGCGCAGGGCAGGCGTCCGCGTGAGGGAAGTCATATCCACAGCGATAGCACTTGAGTTGACGCTCTTGTCATTTGTTGATTGTGCTCGAGCTGTGATGTCGATGGCCTGCAGATTGATGTTGAATTTTGGACCTGGAGAACCTCGGTTTCGTAGGCGAATATGTGCGCTTAGTTACGAAACTGGAGCCTGAACGCTTGTTCACGTTTTTCACTCCGCCCCGCTTCCATTTTCTTAGCGTGTTCTTCGGCTTGATCATGTACTCGTGTCATCTCTTCAATTTCATCTAGCGAATAACTCTTTTTTAGTAGCCTCCTGCGCAGTGACTCTGACTGACACCCTTCAATAATTCTCAGGCGAAGAGCATCTTCTGTCAAGAAAGAATCAAATTCACAGTAGCGAACCAAACGTCTAAGGCGTGTGATGAAAACGCACGTAGGCTCTTCTTTCTCTTGAGCCGCTAGGTTGAATGTATATCTCTCGTAGTCGATGTTCCTTTTATGCAGAAATTTCCGATTCAGTGCCTCACACACATCAGTGTAGGATGACGCAACCGCCGCTGGTAGTTCCTTTATGATCTGACCAACGTCTTTTCCTATCAAATTGTGCAACGCTATCAACTGCTGTCCTCCTTCGGTCACGTGCGACCCTTTCATGAAGTCTTTGAAGTCCTCGAGCCACTCTTTCCATCGAAGACCCATTCCTCCTCCTGTTTCAAGGACCAGAGGTTCAGGTGGGCGCAAGAATGACACTCCCAGCACCCCCATGTGACCAGTATTGGCTGGCGCTGGGCCCGGTTGAGGTGGTGGTGTATTGGACATTGTAGTGAAGCAAATGTCTTCCGGATATGAAAAACGACTGGAAAAGACAAAGAACACACTGCTACCGCACTGCGACACACCTTGTTGTAAATAATTTTGTCCACCCTAAGCGTGGAAGGGTATACTCAGACATGAGTCCCTTGCTCATTGCACCATCAGGATTCAAGCAAGCCGGGCCGAAGACGGCTGTAATGCCAGAAACCGGTCCCCGGAAGCTTGTTTCCTTCCCAGTGTAAGAATTGGCTTTTGTAGTTTGGTTTGCCCTGTTCCCATCATGCACTGGGACAGGAACAGACTAATTTGCATACAGCCAGGTTCTGAAACTGGGATGGTGCAATGAGCTAAAAAACGGTGTTGGATCTAGCCCTGATCTCTTGACTGGGTGAGAGTATTCTGCTTAATTCAGAGACTCTGTCCCTCACCACCCCTTGTTGTAAATAATTTTGTCCACCCTAAGCGTGGAAGGGTATACTCAGACATGAGTCCCTTGCTCATTGCACCATCAGGATTCAAGCAAGCCGGGCCGAAGACGGCTGTAATGCCAGAAACCGGTCCCCGGAAGCTTGTTTCCTTCCCAGTGTAAGAATTGGCTTTTGTAGTTTGGTTTGCCCTGTTCCCATCATGCACTGGGACAGGAACAGACTAATTTGCATACAGCCAGGTTCTCAAACTGGGATGGTGCAATGAGCTAAAAAACGGTGTTGGATCTAGCCCTGATCTCTTGACTGGGTGAGAGTATTCTGCTTAATTCAGAGACTCTGTCCCTCACCACCCCTTGTTGTAAATAATTTTGTCCACCCTAAGCGTGGAAGGGTATACTCAGACATGAGTCCCTTGCTCATTGCACCATCAGGATTCAAGCAAGCCGGGCCGAAGACGGCTGTAATGCCAGAAACCGGTCCCCGGAAGCTTGTTTCCTTCCCAGTGTAAGAATTGGCTTTTGTAGTTTGGTTTGCCCTGTTCCCATCATGCACTGGGACAGGAACAGACTAATTTGCATACAGCCAGGTTCTCAAACTGGGATGGTGCAATGAGCTAAAAAACGGTGTTGGATCTAGCCCTGATCTCTTGACTGGGTGAGAGTATTCTGCTTAATTCAGAGACTCTGTCCCTCACCACCCCTTGTTGTAAATAATTTTGTCCACCCTAAGCGTGGAAGGGTATACTCAGACATGAGTCCCTTGCTCATTGCACCATCAGGATTCAAGCAAGCCGGGCCGAAGACGGCTGTAATGCCAGAAACCGGTCCCCGGAAGCTTGTTTCCTTCCCAGTGTAAGAATTGGCTTTTGTAGTTTGGTTTGCCCTGTTCCCATCATGCACTGGGACAGGAACAGACTAATTTGCATACAGCCAGGTTCTGAAACTGGGATGGTGCAATGAGCTAAAAAACGGTGTTGGATCTAGCCCTGATCTCTTGACTGGGTGAGAGTATTCTGCTTAATTCAGAGACTCTGTCCCTCACCACCCCTTGTTGTAAATAATTTTGTCCACCCTAAGCGTGGAAGGGTATACTCAGACATGAGTCCCTTGCTCATTGCACCATCAAGATTCAAGCAAGCCGGGCCGAAGACGGCTGTAATGCCAGAAACCGGTCCCCGGAAGCTTGTTTCCTTCCCAGTGTAAGAATTGGCTTTTGTAGTTTGGTTTGCCCTGTTCCCATCATGCACTGGGACAGGAACAGACTAATTTGCATACAGCCAGGTTCTGAAACTGGGATGGTGCAATGAGCTAAAAAACGGTGTTGGATCTAGCCCTGATCTCTTGACTGGGTGAGAGTATTCTGCTTAATTCAGAGACTCTGTCCCTCACCACCCCTTGTTGTAAATAATTTTGTCCACCCTAAGCGTGGAAGGGTATACTCAGACATGAGTCCCTTGCTCATTGCACCATCAGGATTCAAGCAAGCCGGGCCGAAGACGGCTGTAATGCCAGAAACCGGTCCCCGGAAGCTTGTTTCCTTCCCAGTGTAAGAATTGGCTTTTGTAGTTTGGTTTGCCCTGTTCCCATCATGCACTGGGACAGGAACAGACTAATTTGCATACAGCCAGGTTCTGAAACTGGGATGGTGCAATGAGCTAAAAAACGGTGTTGGATCTAGCCCTGATCTCTTGACTGGGTGAGAGTATTCTGCTTAATTCAGAGACTCTGTCCCTCACCACCCCTTGTTGTAAATAATTTTGTCCACCCTAAGCGTGGAAGGGTATACTCAGACCTGAGTCCCTTGCTCATTGCACCATCAGGATTCAAGCAAGCCGGGCCGAAGACGGCTGTAATGCCAGAAACCGGTCCCCGGAAGCTTGTTTCCTTCCCAGTGTAAGAATTGGCTTTTGTAGTTTGGTTTGCCCTGTTCCCATCATGCACTGGGACAGGAACAGACTAATTTGCATACAGCCAGGTTCTGAAACTGGGATGGTGCAATGAGCTAAAAAACGGTGTTGGATCTAGCCCTGATCTCTTGACTGGGTGAGAGTATTCTGCTTAATTCAGAGACTCTGTCCCTCACCACCCCTTGTTGTAAATAATAGTGTCCACAGCAGCATGCGACTGGGGTGGGCTCCCAGATCGCTTCATCCCGCACACGCGACTGGGGTGGGCTCCCAGCTCACGTCGAAGCACTTCACGGCGCGGCGTCTCCGCCCACTTCACACCCGGGGCGGGCCTTCGGATTCCTGCACACCATGCCAGGACGAACGCGGCCGGGGTAGGCTCCCGGACCTCGATATGCAAATATGCTAACGCAGGTCGCTCCTCTCACGCCCACGGCGACTTCAGAGACGCTGGACACAGGGTGGATTCGCACCACTCCTTTACAGCGCGTGCGCGCTGGGACTGAATCGTGGCCACTCCTCGTCGCCAGTTGTAGTGTCCAGGGGCCACAAACCACGCAGACACAGTGGTAAGTTTCAGGAGCTCTTTATTACTTCTACTTCCCTTCATGCCCTGCCTACTATCTGCCTTCTTCCTGTCTAGGCTCCTCCTGTTTCGCCCCTCCATCCTACATTACAACTTGGACGGGCAGGTCCTAGTGCCCAGCACTGCTCACGATATTACAGTAGCCCTCCCCGAAATTTGGCTCTAGGTGCGCCTCTCTCCCTTCAGAAATGAACGTCTCACAAATGTAAAAAAAATGGGTAAGAGATTCTGCCCTGATTCAAGTGGGAAGTTGGTCCAATATCTTCTGAGCTACCCCAATGAAAGCAACAAAAATCAGAGCTTGGCTATTTTGTGTGCTAAAACATGTTGCAGGGGCGCTCCCAGGTAATTCAAAACTCTTCTGAAACCAGAGACAATTGCCAGCACAATGTTGTAATACAGAAGATATGGCAAAGTCAACCTATAATCAATTTTAATTTAAAAAGCAGCGCCGAAAGCATATTCGGCCGCGAGCACTGATTAAATGACGATTTTCAAGATGCGACTCTTTCATGCCAATCGCTGTATGTATGCCAAGTGGAAATAATGCTACTTCTTCCAACTCATTAATTGTGACTATCAATGTATGAAGCTTTGATATAGGTTTTCCACGTAAACTGACTGATAATTTCAACACTCAAAATACAGTGGGTCTATCTAAATAAATGATTGATAATGATGAAAAATCTTCTTTCATCTTTATTCGTTCCAAATTTAAAGAGTTCAACCTACTAGAATTCAGTGTAGATTTTATTAACCTCCAAAATACTGTGCACGTTTTTTTAATGGGCTAATTGAGAATTTAGGGGCATGTTACCAACAACTAGCGATAATTATCGCTATGTTGGCTTAGCGGCAATATTTTTATCGCCGTGCTGCGGCGATTTTTATCGCTTAGGAACTTTGCTATTATCAAGGTTTATCTCCTAAGCGATAAAAATCGGCCGAAATGCATGAATATCGCTGAAAAGTCAGCGATATTCATGCATTACCGAGCTAATGCTCTTAGCCATGTTATCCACCTACCATTGGATAACATGGCTAAGAAGGATCACTGAAAGAATATCGACTACCACAATATCGAGTACCCAAAATATCGAGGTGAAAATATCTACTACAAAAATATCGAGTTTGTATGTACAAACAGGTAAGTACAAAAATATCGACTACAAAATATCGTTTACAAAAATATCGTTGTAAAAAATATCGACTTTACTAAAAACAATGTTTAATTACATTAATATAAAAAATTAATTACTAAAATATAATTAACAATACTTAAAATAACTTTTAATAATTAAATATTTAATGAAAGTAAAAAAAAAATATATTTTTAATCATATTTCTTAAAACATATATATATAGTAACAACATTTAATTAAATAATAGGCAATATTGTATATGTACCCCAAAAACCCAAAACTGACCCTGAACCCTAAAAATACCCCTTTACCCAAAAACTAAAAACTGACCCTGAACCCTAAAAATAACCCTTTACCCAAAAACTGAAAACTGACCCTGAACCCTAAAAATACCCCTTTACCCAAAAACTGAAAACTGACCCTGAACCCTAAAAATACCCCTTGACCCAAAAACTGAAAACTGACCCTGAACCCTAAAAATACCCCTTTACCCAAAAACTGAAAACTGACCCTGAACCCTAAAAATACCCCTTTACCCAAAAACTGAAAACTGACCCTGAACCCTAAAAATACCCCTTTACCCAAAAACTAAAAACTGACCCTGAACCCTAAAAATACCCCTTTACCCAAAAACTGAAAACTGACCCTGAACCCTAAAAATACCCCTTTACCCAAAAACTGAAAACTGACCCTGAACCCTAAAAATACCCCTTTACCCAAAAACTAAAAACTGACCCTGAACCCTAAAAATACCCCTTTACCCAAAAAACTGAAAACTGACCCTGAACCCTAAAAATACCCCTTTACCCAAAAACTGAAAACTGACCCTGAACCCTAAAAATACCCCTTTACCCAAAAACTAAAAACTGACCCTGAACCCTAAAAATACCCCTTTCATTTAACATAATTAGCAATTAATCAATTAAATAAAATTAATTACCAATTACATTTTAATTAATTAACAAACATTTTTTAATTAACAATTAATTAAATATTACTACCAATTATTAAATTAACATATTTAATTAATTATAATTAAATTACTTCCCACCCTATTCCCCTATAAACCCACAACCCGCTAGAGAAAATACATTATTTTAATTGACATAATTAGCAATTAATCAATTAAATAAAATTAATTACCAATTAAATTTTAAATAATTAACATATATTATTTAATTACCAATTAATTAATTATTACTACCAATTAATAAATTTACATATTTAATTAATTATAATTAAATTACTTCCCACCCTATTCCCCTATAAACCCACAACCCGCTAGAGAAAATAAATTATTTTAATTGACATAATTAGCAATTAATCAATTAAATAAAATTAATTACCAATTAAATTTTAAATAATTAACATATATTATTTAATTACCAATTAATTAATTATTACTACCAATTAATAAATTTACATATTTAATTAATTATAATTAAATTACTTCCCACCCTATTCCCCTATAAACCCACAACCCGCTAGAGAAAATAAATTATTTTAATTGACATAATTAGCAATTAATCAATTAAATAAAATTAATTACCAATTAAATTTTAAATAATTAACATATATTATTTAATTACCAATTAATTAATTATTACTACCAATTAATAAATTTACATATTTAATTAATTATAATTAAATTACTTCCCACCCTATTCCCCTATAAACCCACAACCCGCTACAGAATTAAATTACACAATAATTAAAAAAATAATTAATAAAAAAAAAAAAAAAAATTGACACTTTTCACACATATTATAACATAAACACACTATAAATAATTAAATATTATTTAAAAAACTATATTTTTTACTATCTAGATTATATACTTGGATATTTTCACTGTCTATATTATTTACAGTCGATATTACTTCACTTACCTTAAAAACGATATTTTGGCTGTCGATATTCTGTCTAGTCGATATTTTCTCCAAACGATATTTAAAACTCGATATTCTGTCCAGACGATATTTTGGAGTCGATATTATGTCTGTGCACCGGCTAAGAACTGCTCAGGGGCAGGTGTTAGCTTTTGGAGATATTCGCGCTTAGCGCGAATATCTCCAAAAGTTGGTAATAGGAGATAGCGATGTTAGCGACTGTTTCCAGTCGCTAACATCGTGGCACGCCCACTTTGCATGTCACTAGTGATAAATTTCACTGCCATGCAAAGCGGGGCACAAGATGGTCGCTATCTCCTACTAGCTGTCGCTAACTGGTGTTAGCGACAGCTAGGTAATAGGGAGATAATTTTATCTCTGCTTTCTTGGCTTTTAAAGCCAAAAAAGCGGAGATAAACCCCCTTGATAATATGCCCCTTAGTTTTATTCCTAAATCGGCCACGTTTCAAATGCATTAGCTTGGCTTCAAGAGATTTTCACAGCTTTCAAAGTGCTGTAACAAAGCAGTTTTGAGTGTAACTGAGGTGCGTCCTGGGCTGTTCATTTTAAACAATGTCATGAAAAGTCTCCTAAAGATGAGACAAAATAGCTTCCATCTCCGGTTCCAGTGATTTTGCATCTTGGAGGCAATGATTTGACACAATTGGGGCAGAGAGATCTGTTTGAGGCTATCGCTGCAGAGGTCATGTGGCTTGTCAAACGTTTTCCAGATGCTTTCATCGTGTGATCTCTTATAGTTCCGAGGCAGTCCTGGCATGGGGGGCATTCTGTGCGAGCACTGAAGGAGTCTGCCAAGCTCCGGAACATGTGGCTTTCCTGGTCGCTGAGATCACTTATGTTGGATTGTATAACACCTTGGTTGCATCAAGAGGGCGAAACGTTTCCTCCTAGATGGGGGGCATCTGTCTCCAGAGGACAATCAATGTTCGTTGGTACCTGTTCGGTTTCGCTTGTTGGGGTGGGGAAGGGCCAGATGGTCGGTAAACCATGAGTAGGAAGATGCCACCTGTGGGCTTGTGAATCCCTGGTTGCTGTACCTGGCCCAGGATGAATAGATGCCAATACTGACCCTGACTTGGTATCAAGAACTCATGCGTACAAGCAACAGAATCAACTCACAAATTTGAGTTGTGTCTCAAGAATATATGCAGGACAGTTGCTTGTGAATCGCGACGCAGCGTATTTTGAATACTGTATTACTTGTCAGAAAATAACACAGGATCTTTGCACTGAGGAAGCCTATAACCGGGCGAAATACGTTGGCTGCGCACAACTGTATTTTTCTCAGAAGAATTTGAATAAAGATTCAAAGTATCAATGGAAGGACCTCTCTGTTTCTCATTTCCTGTCATACACTGACCTTACTCACGTTCTTTTGTAATGTTGCCTCTTGATTGTCTGTAAATATGGTCGGTAAACCATGCTGGCCTGGGTGGGGTGAGTTCATGGTTGGCACAGTCTACAGCTCACCATTGCAAGTCTCTACGTCATACATTCATAACAGCTTTCTCTCTATGACCTCAAAGGGGTGTGCTTGCAGCCTTCTGTATAGAAGCTGCCAGTGGTGGAGTTGAGATGGTCGCATAGCTCAGCACATATGCGGTGGTGCTCTTGAGACACAGGCCTTTTGGCGGTTGGATGGTGCAGGCTGTGCCATTGGGACCAAGGCATGGCCTGATTGCACGGGCTGGCTCTGCGATGGCTGCAGGAATGCCTGAGGCGCAGGTGTTCTGGGGCGAGTGATGGGGAAATACTGGCACCCTCTCAGGAGCAAATGAATGAAACTCACCAGACATAGCAGGTTTGCTCTGAAACAGAGTGAAATGTATTTATTGGTACCAAAAGCATGCATCATTGCTAATTAGCAAGTAAGAAGTCAGATATGCCACCTTAGGGGCTCTCAGACTGCTTTTTCCCAGAGTGGCTGGTTTCTGGGTGCTATATAGTTCAGTAATGCCATGTCAGCGGAACTAGAATATGGCACCAAGCCAAATATGGTTAACATGGTTGTGCAATGTCTGCACCATGCGAATTATAAACAGCCAGATATGGGCAGACCAGAAAGGCTGGCTCGGCACTGTGTAAGCAACTTGCGCAACCAGATAAGAAAACTCATGATGACGTCAGGACAAGGAGAGTGACCTTTAAGGCTGATTCAGAATAGCTGCTGGAAGCTTCTTCAGGCAAGGTCAGATAGGAAGCCCTTTGGAGGACTGGGCCTCATGTTAGTGTGAGTGCATGAATATGAATTTAAATGGATATACATTTATATTTTGCAACAGCGAGCAGGTCTTCCACATTTGATTTAAGATACACTAGCTCAGAGGAGCCTCTTTATGAGGATTTTACACATAGCAGGAAGACCCTTCACGGTGCAGGGGTGATCTGGGGACGGGGCAACCATGATCTCATGAAAACTAATTTTTGGGTGGTAGAGTGGTTGGCTGACTCGGTGTATAGTTGACTCTGTTAAGAATTACGTGACACAAGTTGTAAACTCATCTAAACTTTCTTTTGGATTGTACCGCGATTAGCGGTTTTTACCAAATGATGCATATTAATAAATACGGGCTGAGATGTCTTCAGTCTCTAACCAAATAAAGTACGGCACACACTGAGTTATTTTAAGAGGTGCTCATGGTGGGGGCATGCGGGCTGGGGCTCATGAGGTTGGCAGGAGGGACTCGACTTGTCTCCTCACATAGAGACATACCCCAGGAAGTTCCTGAGTTTTTTCCTATTATGAAACAGAGTTTCTGTTTTATAATCCCACTTCATTAATTGACATTACTACTACATCATTTCTTCTACAATTTCATGTACAGTGTCACCCTTTTAAATGTCTCTGGTTGGTTTGATTTGTAGCGAAATTCGGTTGTTCGCTGCTCTTTTGGGGACATGAAATTCAAGTTGAAATTAGAACACCTAACAGAGCACTTGACTGACGTCTTTGAGTATTTTTAGAAAAACTGGATGTTCTGTGATAGTCAAGGTGCGGGCCCTAGGCACATTTCTTTTTAAACAGCCAAAAAACACTCCATGGGGGGGGGGCAAAATAGTAAAATGCTTCCTAAATTCAGTGGCGGCAACCGCAAAATTAAAGTGGGGAGGGGGAGAGGCAGTGATGGGTAATAAGAATGATCTTTTAAAAAAAATACCTGTCATCAACGGACGCCTCTGTAGTTCTCTGCTCCCAGCGGTCACTGCGAAAAGCAAAGGCTCTACGCCCAATCAAGACGCTGCTCTCATGCTATACCTAGCATGAGAGCAGCACCAGGATTGGTCTGAGCGGCCTGGCCTGCAACTCAGACAGTGCATGGGAGTCTGTGTTGTTTCTCCAACCCGGCTGTGCAACACTACTGGATTGGAGAAATAGAAGGGCGCATGTCGGTTTGGCCGGTCTAAGATGGCCAGCCAAACTTACATGCGCACTTTACAGTGCCCATCACTTCTCCCCCTGCCAAGGCGCAGCCCCATCCACCCTACACTGGCATCAGCTCAGTCAGTCACAGAAAAATAAAATGATATTATTGTATTATCATTTTATTTTTCTGTGACTGACTTTGACCAGTCCTCCTCCATTAAGGAGAAGCCTCCCCTGCCTATGTTACGCAGCGGTGTGTGATATAAACTTAAGAGCAGAGAAAAAATTGTCTTTGTTGTTCCATTGTTTGGGACCGAGGAAGAAAACGAAAAAAAAGAGAAAAATGTAATCTCTTTTGACAAAATTAGAGAATCGTCACAGTTCCATGAGTAATTAAGAGAAACTCTAAAAGACCATATGTTTCTCTTAATGAACACCAATCTGAGTCGTCGTCTTCTATCAGAAATGAACGACTCACAAATGTACAATATATGTGTAAGAGATTTTGCCCTGAATTTTCTGTGAATTTGGTCCGGTGTCTCCAGAGCTCGCCCAATGGAAGAAACAAACAACGAAGCCTGATTATTTTGGGTGTCACAGCTTGTCATAGGGGCACTGGCAGATAATTCCAAACTTTACTGGAATCGAAGACAATTGTCACCTCAATGTGTTGTAGCACAGAGGATGAAACAAAGTAAACTTGTAATCAATCTTAATTGAAAAAGCAGAGCCTACATGACGTTTGGCCCTGGACACTGTTTGGCCCTGGGCACTGTTTGAGTGACAACTTGTAAATGTTTTGACACGCCTTCATGTTCTATCATTATATTTATGCCAAGTGAAGATAACACAGTTTATTCCAGATTATTAATTGTTGACATTCCTTCTATCGTGGGATCCATGCACAAGCTTTGATATGTGTTATCCACCTAACCTGGCTCACATTATTAGTACTTAAATACAGTGACTCTATCTGAATGATTGATAAAGATGCGGTATCGTCTTTGATCTTTAGACTTCACAATTTCAAAGAGTTCAGCCCACTGGAATTCAATGTAGATTTTCTTAGTCCCCAAAATACTGTGCATGTGTTTTTTAGGGTTGAGCCTGTGAGAACATGTGCTAGCTCATGCTTCTAGCTTGTAAGTCACAGTTGTTAAGAAAAAGGTCTTGGAGCCCGCCCATTGCTTACCACTTGCTGACTTGTGTGGCACTCTTCTTTACAGCCTTGTAATTTGTCAAAGCAGGCCTAACATAACAAGCACTGATTCATAAACTTAATCAGTGCCCATCCACTTCTTAAGACGTGACTGCGGTACTATTTTGTTCTGTTTAACTTTTAGTGTCATTGAAACAGAAGGCATGTGACTGGCAAAGACGTGCCCAGCAGGACAAACACGATTGCAAAGATTTATTTTTTATAATTTACTTTCTTTTATTTTGACAAGTCTTCTTCTTTTCTCACTTTGCACTCATGTTTTCTTCTGTTTTTGCTCCAGGTCGCTGCTCTCAAAAGATGAGGATTATCTTATTGCAAAGCCACATCGTTTCTTTCTTATGTGTAATTTCTGAAATTATGCTTTAACATATAATCGTGCAGTGCACCCACTCCACCCTAATCCTATCTGGCCCACTCGAATCCGCGCGAATCAAATCCATTCCACCCCACCTCACTTCACACTAATCCGCCCCACTCAATTCAATCCAACCCACTCCATTCCAAATAACTCACCCCAATTCAATCCACTCCAGTCCACCACACTGCAATCCTCCCAACCCACCCTACTCCAATCTGCCCCTATCCAATTTGCCCCACTCAAATCCAAAACAATCTGCCCCACTCCAATTCGAAACAATCTACCCCACTCCAATCTTCCACACTCAATCTGCCCCACTCAATCTAAAGCAATCTGCCCCACTCCAACACAATGTGCCTCACTCCAGTCTGGCCCACTACAATCCACTCCAATTCAAAACAATCTGCCTCACTCCAGTCTTCCCCAATCCAATACTCCCCACTTCAATCCAAAATGATCTGCCCCACTCTAAACCATCCCACTTCAATCCAAACAATCTGCCCCACTCCAATCTGCCCCAAACCAGTCCAAAACAATCTTTCCACTCCAGTCTAAAACAACCAGCTCCACATCAATCCATCCCAATCCAATCTGTCCCACTCTATTCCAAAACAATCTGCCCCACTCTAATCCAAAATATCTGCCCACTCCAATCTACCCCAGTCCAACCCACCCACTCCAATCTGCCCCACATCAATTCACCCAACTGCAATCCAATTGATCCACTCCATCCCAATTCACCCCACTCATCCCAGTTCACCCCACTCCAATCCGCAACAATCCGCCTCAATCCAATCCAATCCACCCCTCACCAATCCAATCTATCCCAATCCAAACCATTCAAACTCACCCCAATCCCATCCACCTCTTCCCAATCCAATCCATCCCACTCCCTCCCCAATCCACCCCACTCCAATCGAATCCACCCCACTCCAACCAAAAACAATCTTCCCCACTCCAATCCAAATCAACCTGCCCCACTCAATCCAAAACAATCTTCCCCACTCCAGTCCAAAGCAATCTGCCCCACTCCTATTCAAAACAACCCACCCCAATCCAGTATGCCCCAACCCAATCCAAAACAATCTACCCCACTACAATTCAAAACAATGTGCACACTCCAATCAACTCCACTCCAATCCACAACAATCTTCCCACTCCAATCTGCTTCACACCAGCCAGCCACACGCCAGACCTAACAGTCTGCCCCACTCCAATACAAAACAATCTACCCCACTCCAATCCACTCTAATACGGCCTCTCCAATCTGCCCCGCTCCAATCCACTCCATTCAATCCACTGCACCCCAATTCAGTCCACGTCACCCCAATCCATTCCATCTCATTTCAGGCAAATTCAATCTACTCCACTCCAATCCACCCCACCCAACTCCAATCCATCCCACCTCAATCCAATCCACCTCAATCCAATTCACACCACCCCAATCCAGTTCACCTCACCCAATCCAGTCTACCTCAACCCGATCCACCCCAATCCAAAGCACCCCACTCAATCCAAGGCACCTCACTCCAATCCACCCTACTGCAATCCAATCTACTCCACTCCAATCCACGATAATCCAATTCACTCCACTCCAATTCATCCCACTCCAGTCCACCCCAATCCATTCCACCTCCCTCTATTCCCCCACTCCAGTCCACCCCACTCCAATCCACCCCACTCCACCCCAGTCTACCCCACCCCAACCCAACCCAATCCAATCCAATCCACCCCACTCCAATATAACCCACACCATCCAGTCACTCCACTGCAGTCCAATCCACCCAATTCTACGCCAATCCACCCCACTCTACCCCAATCCAATCCACCCAGTTCAGTCTACCCCACTCAATTTAATCCATCCAGCCTACCCCACTCCATTCCAATCCACTCCACTCCAGTCCATTCCAAACCATCTCACTCCAATTGAATCCACCCACTCCAATCTAATCCACCTCACCCCATTTCAATCCACCCCACTCCAATTGAATCCATACCATCCAGTTCACCCACTCCAATCCACCCCACTGAATTCAATCCACTCTAACCCAATCAAAACCACCCGATCTACTCCAATCCACCCCACTACCTTAATCCACTCCAACCAACTCCACCCTATTCCACCCCACTTCACTCCTCTCTATGCCACTCCAGTCTATGCCACTGCACTCTACGCCACTCCACTGTACAACACTCTCTGCAACTGAACCACTGAACTCTACTCAACTCTACTCAACTCTACGACACTCTATTCCAACAAATCCAGTCTACGCCACTCTACCCCCCCGAATCCACTCTAGGACACTCCACACCACTAACTTTACCCATGTTAAACAGCATCCACACTAGTGCAAATCATGGCAAATACACATTGCTAAAGCCAATAGCTCTTGTACAGGGGAGACCAATTGTCTTTGACAATGCTTGTTTTTTATGGGCTCATTAGGAATTTAGTTTTATTTACAAAGTTTCCGTTTGTCCAATGTATTTGCTTGGCATTCATAGATTTGCACTGGTTCCTAAGTGATGGAGTAAACCAGTTTTGAGCATACCTGCGTGGCTTTTCACTGCCCTGTAACAATGACCCCTTTCATACATTACTCTGTGTTAAAGGGGCATTTCATGGGTGTTGCTGTGGGTGTTCCACTCAACATCCATGGAATATGACGCATTTCCAGATTTACAAGGTTTCATAAACCTGGGAATGCGTCAGAATCCTACGCCTCCCAGGAGAGGCATAAGGGAGGAGCAACGAGGAGAAATACTTTATTTCTCCAAGTTTTTCCTTTTTGTATGTATGCAGCATTCTGCAATACACTTAGAGGAAAACACCTCTTGTGATTGTTTTTGTGCAGGAATGTGTCCCTTCCTTCACAAAAACAATCACCCCTACATGTTGAAATTGGCAATGTATATACACATAAGCGGCGTTCATTTGTGTTCACTATACCTCTTGTCGTAAGCAGAACGGATATTGCAAAACACTGACTGTGTTATCCCGCCAGCATAGACCCATGCGCACATATATACGACAGCCATTTTAGGTACCATGGTCTCCCTGTTCGCGATCGATCATCAGCGCCCTTCCCTGACCCTGCAAGCATCCCCCATGCACCCCGACCGCCCCCACTCTCACATGCACAAGTCATGAACCCTTCCCCTTCCGCATGACCCTGGCTCTGAGAATCACACCCCGCGCCTGACCAACACCTCCTTCTCTTCCATGAATACCCCTCCTTTGATGACCCCTTCCTCTGAGCCTGATTGTCTGCACGGACCGCTGGTCATCCCTTAGCCTGAGGATACAGTTTATTGCCCACTACTGTATGCACTCGCCCCTCTTCAAAGGGAGCTACTATTGATCATGACCTCCCCACCCCCTGAGATTCGATCAGGCGCACACATTCCAAAGGAATCGACAGAACACTCAGCGGCATGATAGCCCCCCTCCTATTGTATGAGGGGTAAAGGCCACTACTGTAGCCATGTGTTGAAATGGGCCGGAACTGGGGGGGTGGGGGGGGGGGTACCGGGGATGTCATCTTCATACCTCACAATGTCTTGATTGTAATGAAGGGTGTTTGTGCACCATAAACCTGTGTATAAAAGACGAAGCCTCAGAGAAACTTGTTAGAGCACCTCCTGAAGACACTATGCGAGTGTCCGACATGACAGGCTCTCCTCATGAGAAATAAAACTCTGTTCTTGTTTTCCTGCTTCCAGCGCCCGTCTCTTTATTTGGTAATTGTTCAAGATGGGAACTGAGAGGCGTCTTGCGCCAGCAGCCTGGGCATCAGGAGCGTTATGGGCTGACTTTTCCACAATTGGCGTCCCAACGCGGGGTCCATCAGCGACATAAGGTCCGGTAAGAGAGGTCCAGACGATGGGGTGAACATCTAAACGATTGGAGTATACCTGCCTTGAGAGGGCCCTCGTCCGGCTGCCGATTGAATGAACGTCACCGATTCCGAACGGACCTCTCTCAAGTGACCTACTGTCCTGGCTGGAATCCCACAGGAATGCTGCGGTAAAAACATGGAGAAAGAGAACGATTGGGCGCTGGAAAAAGGAAGGCGAAGAATTGCCCACACGGTCCGGTCCGGGTAAGGTTAAATAGGACATCTTTATGTCCGATTGGTAGGATGGCTTTATCCATCTGATTGATTGATTGATTGTACTTGAAGTATTGGTTCTCTTTGAGACATTTTCTATTTGCAAACAGCGATGAATAGGAACGTTCCTCTCTCTTTGCAAATAGTAAAGGATAGGTAATGCAGACGTTTGTCCCCCATTGTAATCCGTCATGCCTATCTTTCTCCCCACTGATTGTTTATTATCGATTTTTATCGATTATTGCTCTTTGAGATATTCCCTGTCTACAAACAGGGAAGAATAGAAATATTCTGCCCCCTTTGCAGATAGTGAAGGATAGGTAATGCAGACTTTTGTCCCCGTTGTAATCCGTCATGCCTGTTTTTCTCCCCATTGATTGATTGATTGTCTGGACATTTATTGTTCAAGGAATAGTTCTTTTGAGGTATCCTCTGTTTGCAAATAACGTAGAAAAGAAATATTCTGTCTAATCTTTGCAAGTAGTGAAGGGTAGGTAAGGCGGACCTTTGTCCCCCGTTGTAATCTCTCGGGCCTATCTACTCCCCACTGATTGGTAAACTAGTTCCACCCGGACCATTTATTAGAGGTAGGTCATCTGGCTCGACCAGAGGGCACCCCTAATAAAAAGGACATATGCAATAATAATGAAGTAATTATCGTATCCTGTTAACAGAAACTTTAGCACGAAACACACTAGGAATAAAAAGGGAAGAAAGAAATAAGAAAACAAAATCAGTAGGCCACTGATGAGTTTTTGATTTTCGCTACAAATAAGAAAACGTTAGAAATAGCTCATGATAAAATACATGGTTTCGCTAGAAATAAGAAACATTAGAAATAAGCCCGTAATAAGAAACATGAAAATGGTGAGAGAAGCCAAGCTTGACATCACGGCAGCCACGAGGCAACCAGGTTTCGTCACCCCTCACTGCTCCAAACATGTCTGCCCCACCGCTTGCCACGCCCCAATAACGGTAACATGAGGCAGATACAAGTCAACAGATACCTACCCCCATTCTGGAAACTCCCAAAATGCAGCAGGTTCGCGGCTACGCCCATCCGGAAGACGAGATCTTCGGCACATGTAGGGCGGGTCCTGCTGCCAGCCGTCGGACGGAGGTCATCGAGTAAGGTGGGCCCGAAGAAGAGCCGAGGCCGACGGGGTCCGGCCGTCCCCACTTCTTTAATAATGGCTGCGACAACACTGGGGGGGGATGTCTTGCTCGTGCCACCGACCCCCCCCCTCGCATCTCCTGGTCCAGCCACGGCTTGGTAGAAGCTCCCCGGTCGGCCCTGAAGCGGCGCCTTATAGGCCACGGGGGGGGATGTCTTGCCTATGCCTCCGACCCCCCCCCCTCTCTCATCGCCTGGTCTGGCCATCATGTATATTAGCGCCGAGGAAAACGGCGTGGGGTGCGCTGGGAGGGAGAGGCGGCGCCAACGAGCCTCTCCCACCTCCCCAGGTGGAGGCCCCCGCCGGCACCCCCAACGCTCCACTCACCCGACATGGGTTCGCCCACTCGTAAAATGGCGGACGATCCTGCTGGAGCGGGCCCGAGGTGAAGAGATGGCCCGGCTGCTTGTTGATTAAGAAACGAGTCCCACCATCATAAAAGTTCTCCTCGACCTTGAAGATTCTATAGGAGCCGCGGGAGTCCCCGACCCCCGCAGACACCCCCGATGGGGAATGACTGCCACAATTGCCCGCGGAACGATGAAAATGTAGCCGCGGGACGTCGGCGCTCCCATGCTGACGCCAGCCTCAGTTTGAATGACTAAAATTCTGCAGACTGCAGTTCGGATCAGTTCCGGTGAAAACCCAGTATGACCCGGTAGAAAAAAAAATTGTTGCCTCCCTCCCCCCTTTTTGACTGATGGTCAATACTGCCGATCCTTTCTGTTGCCCTTTAACGGAACTTTTGGACTGCCGAAAGAGGCTCTGGGCCAACCACGAGTTGGTGGAGATTTTGACTATGCCTGGATCTGCCTGGCTGCACCCAAAATGGCGCCGGTACAAACAAAACTTTCAACTCCTTGTTGTACCCCGATTGCTCAGCCTTGGTGTCATGAGATATGTATGTAGTTTTTAAACACAGGGATTGATATAGGATGTGTACTGATTATATGTTCGGACAATGGATTGATATAGGATGTGTACTATCAGTTCGGACAATGAATTGATATGGGATGGGTACTGATTATGTGTTCGGACAATGAAGGACAATGAATTGACATGAGATGGGTACCGATTGAACATTCGGACAATGAATTGTTGTTAAGTTTTGGCGCATCATGATTATTGAAAGTTCGAATTTCAACGCTTATGATACTTGCTCACACTGAAGTTTCGATATGATTTTATTGTACTTGTCGCATTTTTTATGAAATTAACGACCGCCGACTCCATTAAGTTTCCCACTACTAAGTATCCCCACATGTACAGTTCCAGCCTGCTCCGTGGCCGGCCCACGAGGTTGTAGGCCCGTATGTGTGCACCGACATTCTTATTAAAGATTTTTGGAAAAAGCAAACGCAGTTGTCACGCGTAAATTGGTAAGTTTCGAATAAATGACTACTATTTCCGACGTAACTAAATTACAGGTGGAATGGCTCAGTTCCATTAGTTAAGGGCTGAAAAATATAGTACACAGGAATGTTGCAAAATTTGAACGGTCCAGGTTTTTGGTTGCATGTGGTTTGCATTTTTTGTACAGCCTAAAGCAACCGCTAAAAAGATCCTGGTATTTAACCTATACTTTATATGCTACCTGTATCTGGAAAATTGTTTTAAAAATACCCCTAAGTCACCCCGAAGGAGTGCCACTTGACCCCCCCCCCTGCACACGATCCGTAATACCACACTTGGGTGACCTATGCTATCCACAGACTTCCGATAATTATCTCTCCCACACTAAGCGGTCCACCTGGGCTTAAATGCCGAGTTGACAGAGACTGCCTTCCGTGGAGATAGGCCGAGTATGTAGTAAGTAAAAGCCTTTTTTTGGGTTTATGCGCGCTAATATGCTGTTTAAATACTGCCCCCGCCCCCCTTCTTTTTCCCTCTTTCTGCAGGTCACATCGGAACGCCGAGTAAAAAGTACGAAAAAATAGTGGTCTAGCGGACGAAGAGATGGAAAAAAGGATTTGATTATGGTGCCTACACAGGACATGCAAACAATGACTATTCCTCTCCCTGAACTTAGCGCCTGGGAGGGCAGCCTGAAGGGAAACTACAAAATATAACTTCGCTTGGCACCCCGAATAGTACAACTAAAATGACGTGCACTAATGAATAAGCATCCTACAATTAACTAAATAGGGAAAGTTTAAGGAATATTTTGAGGTGAGGTTTACATTTAAAATCTACTACATCCTTCTTCGCACCCTCATAGACATGAAACTCAAAGCTACCCCATTGTTCTCCCAACTGACACCCACTGTTGCCTCAGGCTGGAAACACCTTAGCCCGATCAGGTTAGTTCTTGACCAATTGCCAAAGGCGTAAGTGTGTACAATCAAAGCCACCAGTGAAGGCAGCCGATGAATAAAAGAGAAGAAAAAGGTAAAAAGAGCTTAGGATGCTAAGGATGCACAGCATACAGGAAAAGATAATTTTGGCCAATAACTGTTCTATGTTTTGTCTTGGATTTTTTGTATATAATACATGTACTGTCTCCCCCGTCTGAGTTTGTGTGTACGTAATGTATGGATCTACGTCATCCCTCTGCCTGTGTTTCCGTATTACTTAACCCCTGCTGTTCTGTGTTGTGTGCGAACTGAATGGACCATTATTGTACACGTTTCTCTCTCTCTCTCTCTCTCTCTCTCTCTCTCTCTCTCTCCCTCTCTCTCTCTCTCTCTCTCTCTCTCTCTCCACGCCATGCGTGTACCAACTGGTTCGTTTAGAGTGCGGGCGACTCTCTCTCTCTCTCTGAGGGTCCCCCTGTTCCCTCCTCCCTTGTGCAAGAACGTTGTGCCCCACCGGCACAAACCTAATTGGGTCTCTTCGAACACAAAGGTGCTCGGCAAAATTGACAGGAACTAAGACTAATGTCCCCTAATCTGGCCTTTTATAGGGGGACTATAACGTTAATGGTCTTCTGTTTTTCAGTTCGTTAGAAATACAATCCCCAATGCCCAGATTGCCCCACCCCTCTGCACTTAAGTGCGAATGTCCACAATGTCCCCGCTTCTCCCGATTGACCCCAGCTCCATATCAGCTATAATCGATGACCTTGGTTAACTATCGCTCCCCAAGTAAAGCATGTTTCACCTCTGTCCCCCCTCTCATGATGATAACCCCCTGCTTGCAAGAGTTAGCCGACCCCGAAGGGAAATGTAAGATTGTCAGTACCTAGTCCGATTTCTCCCCACGTACGTCACGACTGAGCGCCAAATAGGCTTACGAATTCAGTAGAAATGCCCTCCTACATACTCCATAAGTGATGACTTCTGACTGTGATCGATGAACATATCCCCCACCTACGTAGGATTGGGGACGGAATTGAGATGTATAAATGTCTTCTCCTGCCAGTTTTTCTAAAACTTGTTTTGTACTCATTCAAAGATACAATCACTGGAGGAGAGGAGCTGGACGTGACGCACAGCCTGGCCACAGATCATGAAGCACGTGTGACCTCGACCAAAGATGGAGTCGCAGAGCAACAAGACGCGGGACGAGGCACCACTCTCAAACTCGGCAGATGAAGGAATGAAGGGCTGCCTTGAAGCCCTCGATTCGCTGACCCACTCGTGCCTGAAGTCCCCGTCCTTTTCGAGCCCGACTGATGGGCCTGCCTGCTCGACGTCCTTTGCTCCTTTTGGTCCCTTGGTGTGTTCAAAGATCTGATCCCACTCCGCCCTCTCCTCCCTCGATTATTCAATAACATCGCCCTTTTCGCATAACTTTTGACTCAGAAAAGAGGAGCAGCATCTAGATAGAATAAGGTTTTGCCACGGAAAAAGAAAGACACGCTGGTGCCCAGCATGAGGCACCCCTACGAAGATCAGTTAGGAAACAGGACTGTGATCTAATAGCAGAGGACTGATTGCACCCTGCAACGCGTAAGGATGAATACGAGCTGGACCTATAGCTCCACCGCCGGTGCTCAACAGCGCCAACAAAAGAAGACGGACTCTGTTAAAAAGACATTGTGACAAAGACCCCCCCTTTTTTTGAACATTCTACCCACCCCTTGACTTATTGCTTGTATCAAACTGAATTCCTCCCTCAGCCAATTTTTTATTGCTTTCAAAAATGTTTCATCGGTCACTCATGTATTTAGTTTTCCAAAAGTCTCTTATAAGCGCTGACAAAACCCAAAGGTATCAGAGCACTTTTTCTGTATGTTGATGTCACCGGAGAGAAAGTCAGAACTTGATTCTATAATGCGTCAGAATATTTTTCTTGATTGACCCCGACTAAGTATTATGCCGATCTCTAGCCTTGTATGAATAATCCAACAAATGTAAATTCATATGTACTGCATTCCGCCAATCGTATCGACTGTATATGGTTACATGCGATCTGCTAGTATTGACAAACACTATTTTGGCCACACACGACTATATGTACACTCCATCAGTTGGGGTAAACACAAATGAACTAGCGTATGTTAAAAAGCAGCGACTGTTGAAATTGGCAATGTATATACACATAAGCGGCGTTAATTTGTGTTCACTATACCTCTTGTCGTAAGCAGAACGGATATTGCAAAACACTGACTGTGTTATCCCGCCAGCATAGACCCATGCGCACATATATACGACAGCCATTTTAGGTACCATGGTCTCCCTGTTCGCGATCGATCATCAGCGCCCTTCCCTGACCCTGCAAGCATCCCCCATGCACCCCGACCGCCCCCACTCTCACATGCACAAGTCATGAACCCTTCCCCTTCCGCATGACCCTGGCTCTGAGAATCACACCCCGCGCCTGACCAACACCTCCTTCTCTTCCATGAATACCCCTCCTTTGATGACCCCTTCCTCTGAGCCTGATTGTCTGCACGGACCGCTGGTCATCCCTTAGCCTGAGGATACAGTTTATTGCCCACTACTGTATGCACTCGCCCCTCTTCAAAGGGAGCTACTATTGATCATGACCTCCCCACCCCCTGAGATTCGATCAGGCGCACACATTCCAAAGGAATCGACAGAACACTCAGCGGCGTGATAGCCCCCCTCCTATTGTATGAGGGGTAAAGGCCACTACTGTAGCCATGTGTTGAAATGGGCCGGAACTGGGGGTGGGGGGGGGTACCGGGGATGTCATCTTCATACCTCACAATGTCTTGATTGTAATGAAGGGTGTTTGTGCACCATAAACCTGTGTATAAAAGACGAAGCCTCAGAGAAACTTGTTAGAGCACCTCCTGAAGACACTATGCGAGTGTCCGACATGACAGGCTCTCCTCGTGAGAAATAAAACTCTGTTCTTGTTTTCCTGCTTCCAGCGCCCGTCTCTTTATTTGGTAATTGTTCAAGATGGGAACTGAGAGGCGTCTTGCGCCAGCAGCCTGGGCATCAGGAGCGTTATGGGCTGACTTTTCCACATACAATGCAGACACCCTTGCACCATGGCACAAGGATGCTTGCGTTGATGCATGGCAGCCCATTGTGCGCCAGCGTAGGGGAAAAGTACAGGAATGAGCAGTTTCTCATGGGTACTGAGCATCCCTGTCCTTTTCTTTGATGCAGGGTAGCGAGCAAAGATTACTTGGGGCACTGCCCGGTGCCAAAACCTCTAGGCCTCATTTACAATATGTTCACACACAGCAGTGCAGCAAGCCTTCCTGCTGCACTGCCGTGCATCAAAAGATAAGAGCAGGAATGCGCTGTATCCCAGCCGCGGCCTGTGGAGGGAGTTCCGTGGGGCAGAAAGGCGGGGAGGGGCAGGGGCGGGGTGGTGGGTGCTAAACACTGGAATATGGATAATGTGAGATAAGTAAACAATTTAATAAATGAAACGAATTTCATAGCATGCCCTGCATAGCATTTTGAGATGCAGGTCGCGCTACGAAATTCACTTTATTTATTAAATTGTTTACTCACCTCACATTATCCATAATCCGGTGTTTAGCACCCCCCACCTTGCCCCTCCCCCGCCCCGCCTTTCTGCCCCAGGGAACTCCTGCCACGGGCCGCGGCTGCTGTATCTACACAGAGAAGGCTTGGTTCTTGTAACATTCTTATTTGAATGTGGGAGGCTTCAGAAGAAGTGATTATGCATTTCTAAAACCCTGTAAAGCACCAGGGTTTTTCAGTTTCCCAGTCTGTTAGGTTGGAGAAAGGTCCTGCAGGACTTTGCGCCTGGTGCACGCCATTTTAAATTGAGCTCTAGCTTTAATGGGGAGCTATTGAAGGGTTGGCAGTATGGGAGTGATGAGGTCAAATTTCTAGTGGCCTGTAACAAAACGACCCATGCATGTGGAACTGGTCTCAGAGACTATAACCATACAACACTGCACTGTCTTTAGTGACACTCCAGGGGGAAGAATGAAGCAGGAAGGGTGTGGTGACTCCTGCACTTCAAAGGGGCACCTGCCTCCCCCTCTTCTTTGACAGTGGCCTGATTTACTTTAGAGGGCCTCGGGAATCTTCTACGACTAACATCCCTCTCTGTGAAATTCTGTTCATCCTCCAGCTTGTGTACCATCCAAACGCAAGGGATCATAAATGGATTCCTACCACCACACAATAAAGCACGGCAGAGGCACTACAGATGCACTCCATGCTCACCATAACCTACTCACATGTCCCCTGCAACCTAACCTAAACATCCCTAGCATAACTGTCCAAAAATAGCCGGTCTTACAGAAAAAGGCAGCCACTGTATGTTGCTGCACAGAATTTGATATAAACTGGGCTTACAGTATGCAAGACTCCGTTAAGGAGGCTCACAAAAGGCAGAGGTCCAAATTCTGGCAGTCAGAAAGCAACAACCCAGAGTTTTCACTGGTTAGAACTCGTTGTTGTACCAGGGGCTAGCTGATTTGCTTTGTGTAGTCTTTAGGAGTCTGCATATGGCTCAGAACACAGTGTATCCACACATGGCTTACAAAAGTATAAGCAGCCAGCGCCTCATGGGGTCATGAAACAAGTTGACCACCTGACAAAATGGCTGACGAACAGCATTAGGACGGGCAAAGCAATATCACTACAACTCATCCGGGAACGCTGGGAAAGAGACATAGGTCGAGTACTCAGAGATAAGGATTGGGAGAAGATCCTGAAATTTCCTAAGAAGGTGTCACGTAACCCCAAATTCAAATTTATACAGCTGATGGTTGTGCACAGAGCTTACCTCACTCCTCAACGGCTACACACTATGTACCCAGACTCGGTCAACACATGTTCACGATGCGGGACCGAGGAAGCCGATTTATTGCATATGCTGTGGATGTGTCCCTAAATAGGGCACTACTGGGGAATGGTACATGAGACCCTAGCAAAGATTGCACCTAATAAGCCCTATACATCTGAGGCATATAGTATTTTGGGTCTAGGTCCAACTGAAAAGAAAAGAAGCACTACCACATGCTTTACAGATATGGCCCTTCTCCTAGCCAAACGAGCCCTTACTATGAGATGGGTATCGGCACGACCCCCGGATCCCGGGGAATGGCAGAGGGAAGTAGTGCGATGGGGAAAAGCGGAGGGTGTGGAGATACAAAGAGAGGAGCGCAGAGGGCTCCGCAAAACACATATATCATTGGAATGGAATACAATACTCTTGGCATTTGAGACGTCTGATCTGGAAGATGCGGGATAGGCATACACTACCCGGGGAGAGGGAGCAGTGGAATATGGTAACGGGCATAAGAGTATGTGCTCTATCGATGCCACTTTCTTAGGGGACCACACACACCCGTCAGCACAGCTACAACAGGACTGGGGAACACATGAAAGGTGCAGCCAAACATAAGGAACACAGAACAGAAAGTTACTGATGAGTCAGGCGGGACGTTAGAGGAAGGAGGAGATGCTAGTACAGGAAGGTAAACGAGACAAGGTGCGTTGCTAAAAGGGCGAGAAACCTGAGACGTGCAAGATAGGGAGAGGGAGGGGGCAGTTTAGGGTAGTTAGGTTGTTACATATAAAAGAGAAAACTGCAATGTAATGGATATGATGACAATGTTGTTACAAGATATATGTTGTAATATATATATGCAATTCAAACACTGTTGTAACTGGAATGACAATGATGCAGAAATAAAAATATTTAAAAAAAAAAAAAATGAAACAAGTTGACCTCCTTGCAACTTTTCCGTAGCACAGAAACAAGGCTACAAGTCAGATTTATCAAGGCTGTGCACTTATGCAGCGTAAAAAAATTGTGTGCAAGTTGGAGAAAAATTTTGAATCAGGATTTAATTTACAGCACAAATCTTGATTTGCATTGGGAAGTAGCCCTAAAGTAACGCAAAGTAGCTCAAGGTAGTACAAAGCACTAAGGGGCTGTACCATGTGTAGTACATGCAAGTTCTCATGGAACCACCCACCCATGAGTTACTATGCAAAGCCCTTTACACTGAAAAAATAGACAAGGCTTTGCACCAAAAATGTATGCCTCCTCAAGGCCGGAACAACATTTGAGGAAAGTTTTCTCAAACCTTTTTTAACTTTCCATGTTGTCTAATGTACAGCACACATACAACGTTAGGAATGTTTAAAACTATGTCTTTGCAAAGTATTTGTACTAGAAGGGTATCCTCTCTGTACAAAGCCTATGCTAGACATCATGCACACACCCTTGCACCAAGGTGCATGGCATAAGGCAGCCTTAAGTGAAACAGCACAGAGGTTAACAGCAGCATCACCATATCTTTGCAGATATGACATTGTTCTGCTCTCTCCCTTTCAACTTTGGTTGGTGCGCTGCGTTGCTTCACTTCTATGGAAATCTGGTCCCAACCAATCCTCATTGAGCAGTTAATACTGATCTTGAGTGCCTCTGGGTGAAAAGCAAAGTGGGTGTTTCCTGCACTATGAAGTCAAAGGAGAGGCAGAAAGTGAATGAAAAAATATGACTTCTGCCCAGGGTGTCAGCTACTTGAAAGAAATGTAAATGTGTGCAACTGGTTCATCAGCACATCTAAGGTGGCTTGGGAGGCACTATGCGGCTTTAATTGTTGAACTCATTAGAGGCTTCACAGTAACAAAGATGTATTATTTTTGTGCCGTATGGTTGTTATCAGCTCCGTTCTGGAGAGTGTCTTTCTAATTTAAACTTTTAAACTAGTATTGGCAAAGCCAATAGGTCTTGCCTTTGAGATCTATTGGTTTTGCCAAAGCTATTAATCCATGCTGTACAGCTTCACCAAGATGCTGTGAAGCATTGGAAAAAGGTAAAAAAAAATGTTTAAAAAAAAAAACTGCAATGACACAGCCGTGGTATCATTTTGCAGGGTAGCACACTTTCTTACGCTCCACACTTACAAAACGACACAGGTGATATTTATTTTTAGTTACCGATCTCAGATGGGTCAGTAAATAAAAAATTAAAAAAATGGAAGTAGAGCAAACATGCTTTTAAGGCGGAAGGGCAAGCAGCAATTTGCTCTCTTTCCTCAAATAAATACATTTTAAATAAGACTGCAGTTGGTAGTTGGGGCAGCAACGCGCAGTGGGAGGGTGAGAGAGGGTCAGCCACAGGGAAATGGGGGGTAGCAGTGGAGAACAGGCATGTAGGAGGGAAAGCAGCACTCAAAGAAGAGCAGCAAGTGTATGGTGGGGAAAGCAGCACTCGAGGGAGAAGCACACAAGCATTAAAGCAACCCAGGGGTGGGAGAAGCACATGAGCACAAGCGCAACATGGAGGAGGCCGAAAGACGGAACACATGTGAGAGAGAGCAACACGGAGTGCGGCAGAGGTGGGGGAGAAGAGAAGTCCACAACGAAGACAGCTGGAAAATACATACAATCTAATGGAGTGCTTAACCAAAAAGAAAAAAAGTTGTCTCTTAAAAGTAAGCAGTGGAAGGAGCCCTGGCTTCAGTGGAGGTACAAGCACAAGAAGAGTAAGGAAAGCTCATACAAGCCAACCAATAGAAAGCAAGCAAATGAGAGTGACAATAAGGCCAAGCAACGGTTAGTAGTGGGAAGGCTCTAAGCCCACTGTAATCCGACAATAGGCCTGTTTGTAAACAGACAGCTTATGCTGTCTGGTAGTGGACACCTAAAAAGGTTTTCACTAGGTACAGTCTGCATATTAATACAAATATTTTGAATGCCAATGTTTAATCTGATATATTGTAAATAAAGGGGTTAGACCCATGTGGTCAGTGGGACCTGGGTAGTTAATTGAGGTATATGGAGGGGTCCCAGACCAAGCACAAAAATAATTATTTACTTTCACCTAATTATTTAAATAGAATCAAAACAAATGATGGTGCTAAGTGTTTTTATTTTCACTGCACCAAAAGACATTCAATGATTGAGAAATCAATGGTATAGTACACAAAATTCAAGTGCGCCCACAGAAGGGAGGGAAGGAGTGCAAGGGAGGGGGGTGTGTTTCAATTAGTTATACATCACTAATCAAAAAATCATTAAGCAAGAATCCATAAGTAAAACCATAATTATCATTGATCCACATGTAGGAGGTCAAGAGGAAACACATGTTAAACAGAACATTTTGCATGAGAAAGAGACTCCGGTAATGATTATTATTATCAATCTGGGGTTTAGGAGTTCTTGATAGTAGATGATGGTCTACGTTTCGACCCAAAGGTGTAGGACAGTGGATCCTTACTCGCGGGTCTTCATCAGGACGTGAGGGGGGGTGAAGGGTAAGGTGGGGCTGATTCCTAGGCACAAAATTAGAAAGAAACGCTCATTACTTAAAGCGGTCTCAAAGAGTCCCGACATAGTTAATCTAGAAAAAACGGAGGCCCGTTTGGACAAAGTTTGGAAGTATGAAAAGTATTAAAAGTATTAAAAGGAGGGTCGTTATACTAGGGACAAGCTGGGAATAACACCCATGGGACTATTAAATTACCTGACGGAACAGGTAGAAAAACGGCCAGCCCGGTAAGGCGTGTTCCGTCTCCTGGCGGTGCCTTGTCCTGATTGGTATGGTGTCTGGAAAACGTAATGAAAAGACTAATATTATAACACCAACCCTAGTTGGGTAATCCGTTGAACAAAAAGGGAGGGCAGTGGCATAGAAGGCCTACCTTATTTAATAAACACTAAGGTGTAGATCGTCCGATCTTGCCGTCGTGCCTGGATGTGTTCATTATTCTCAAAAAATTCACAAGGCGCTCGTCTGAAAGACACCGATTAAAAGGGGATATATCAGTCATCGGGAAGAGAAATATTATTATCGGGATGACTGGCGGACAACGTCATTGATCTGACACTCACCCGAGGGGATTGCGAAATAGTTTCAAAAAGGGAACAGGCGGGCTGGCGTCTCAGCGCGTCTCCTAGTTAGGGTAGATTATTCGTCGTATCGGTGCGTTCAATAAATTAATCAGGAACACCCGACAGCCATCTGAAAGACACCAAATTATGAGAAGAGGCGTTAGGGGCAATCGGATGGCTCGATTCTAAACAGGAACCGCTGCTACTTCTCAAAAAACTCACCCGAGGGGATCAAAGCGGAGCCAGGCAGCCGGCGTCTCTCCGCGTATACCTGGAACCAGGAAGTGCTTCCTTGGTAACCAGGGTAGCTAACTAACCTCCTAGAGGAAAGACTCAGGCGCGTTGCTAGGTTGCATATTAGCATCCAGTGTAGGGTGTGGGAAGGAAAGACTCCCAAGTGGGTTTTTTTGCAAAAATTTAAGGACCTGTAGCAGATTGTGTCAGCATATCGAAAAAACAGGGATTGGAAAAATTACGACGTTTGAAGGAACAATTGTTCAAAACATGCGGGCTCCTCATGGGTTGCGTGGACCTGCTAACAATGCGGTCAAAAACGCTTGCCCGATTACCCACAAGTGAATCAGTTTGACTTTTGAATACAGGAAAGGTTACATTGTAAAGACCAATTTGAAGACATGCCGGCGCGAACCTGCCAAACATGGCGGTCAGGCACACATTATCCCAAAGGGAGACTCAATGAGGAATGTCACAATATGTCCAATGACGTACATTCCCTAATACCACTGTGAAGGCACTGTAAAGGCATGGTAATCATACACTCATTTTCCAAATTTATTATGAAGGCAATCATATATCAGAATAACTCATGGTAGTCATACACTCATTTTCCAAATTTATCATGAAGGCAATCATATATTGCAGAATAACTCATTATGTCCAGTAACATACATTTTGGTGGTATAGTACAGGCGCGGACCTGCCAAACATGGTAGTCAAACGCTCATAGGTCATCAGAGACACTCAAAAATACTTTGGGATTAATGAGAAGATATTCAGAGAGCAATGAGTGTGAAGGGTCCCAGATAGATATAGACACCCACCAATGTGTGGGACATGGACATAGTTCACAGGATGGCCATTTGCGCAAAACTACTCTCAGATTCATTCAAACCCATCGTTACTGAGTCAAAAAAACGAATCCATTTTATCTCCCTTACATTAAGGACGGGTTCTATGCTACCACCCCTTGGGCCTAATCTGACCTGTTCCAAAATTGTCCACTTCAGGCTTTCCGGGAGGTGATTGTTTGCATTACAGTGGTCAACCAAAGGGGCACCTACGACCTTACACCTAACGCGGCTGCAATGCTGCAGGAAGCGTACTTTAGCTCGTTGTTGTGTCTGGCCCACATATATCAGGTCACAGGGGCATAATATGCAGTATACCACATTGGTGGAATTACAGTTGGTGTGTGACTTGAGTGGAACTTGATGTTGTTTGTAGGTGAAGATCTTGGTCTGAATCGTCGCTGGACAGGCTTTACATGAACCACATCTGTAATGTACCACAATGGGAGGCAAATTCCACATGGTTGCAATAGATGGTTCATCCGGGGTCGTGAGGAAAGAGCGCACCACGTGGTCTCGAATGTTCCTTGCCTTTTTGAATGCGTGAAGAGGCGGGCACGCGGTATTGAGATCCTCAGATATCAGATTCCAATATTTGTTGATAGTTTTCTTTACCATATTACTTTTTGTGGAGAAAGTTGTTACACAAATAAGACGTTCCTCATTATTGTTCTGTTTCTCTCCCGATTGTAGTAAAGTTTCTCTGGGGTTGAACCATGCTCTTTTCATGGCTTTCTTAACCAATCGCCTTGGGTATCCGCGTTCAAGTAGTCTGCTCATTAGTATTGCTGATTGCTCCATGTAGTCCTCCTTCCTACTGCAATTACGGCGGATCCGCAGAAACTGGCCGAAGGGGAGGTTATCACGGAGACCCCTAGGGTGATGGCTGGAGTACAAAAGTAAGGAGTTCCTCTCCGTAGGTTTCCTGAAAAGGGTAGTTTGAAGGGTCTCATTATCCACAAAGATTGTTAAGTCCAGAAAATCGATGGACTTCTTATCAAATTTGATCGTGAATTTTATATCGGGAGATCTATCATTGAGCCAGTTGAAAAAGTTGGTGATTTCATCCTCGGTTCCTGACCAGATACAAATGATATCGTCTATATATCTCATCCACATGTGTATTTGAGATCTGAATGGGTTGGCATTGGTGAGAATGAAAGTGTCTTCATACATTGACATGAAGATTATGGCCAGATCCGGGGCAAAGGCCGCCCCCATCGCCACACCCTTGGTCTGAAGATAAAAGCAATTCCGGAAGATGAAAAAATTCCTCATCATTGCAATCTTGAGTAATAGGATAATGAATGATGTTGGTACCCGGACGGGTGCCTCCCGTTTGTCAAGTGCAATTGTCATTGCCACAAGGGCCTCCTCCTGGGGTATGCTAGTGTACAGTGACACAATGTCGCATGTTGCCAAGAGGTCTCGGGTAGAATCATATGAATGTCCATCGATCAGATTGATGGTATGAGTGGTGTCCCTTAGATATGTTGTTGTGGCCTCCGCCAACGGTTTTAGGAAGAAATCTATATACCTACACAGAGGTTCCAGCAGCGAGCCGCATCCAGAAACGATAGGCCGTCCCGGGGGCTGTTGGAGATCCTTGTGGACTTTGGGTAAAGTATAAATAGTGGGGAGTCGGGGGTGCTTCTGGTTCAAGTACTGGAATTTGTGTTCTGATAGAAACCCTTGTTGTAGACCATCCTGTGTAACCATTAGAATCTCGGCCATTAGGTTTTTTGATGGATCACCCCCCAGTTGTTTGTAACTGATCCCATCGTTCAACTGTCGCAGAATTTCCTTTGTATAGTTGTCCAGGTCCTGGACTACAATGGCACCGCCCTTGTCCGCGGGTTTGACAACTATTTCGGTGTTGTTCCTTAGGGATTTAAGTGCGAATTTCTCCGCTCTGCTGGTGTTATGTTTAACAAATTTGTTGTCTTCCAAGATTGTCTTCACATCGCGTAGTACCAAACTCTCATACGCCAAGATGCGTTGGGTCATGGCATACGTAGATGGTACAAAGGTAGACGGTGTCCTCAGGTTCGTTGTTGACGAAGGTTGTTGATAAGGCTTGTCCTTGAAAAAATATCTAAGTCTTATCTTCCTAAAGAACTTGTGGAGTTCGACCATAGTGTTGAAGGCATCCGGTGTGGAAGTGGGAACAAAAGATAAACCCCGGCTTAATACTTTCGTTTCATCCTCCTTAAGGGTGTACTTCGAGATGTTAATCACAGGGGAAGTCTTATCTACCACCTGTAGTTCTTCCTGCGGGTGGATCTTTCCCCGTGCTCCTCCTGGGGGAAACTCACCTGCTTCGTGCCTCTCCCTCTCCCGGAGTCCCACTCTTGGCCCGCATTGAATTGGCCTCCCGCAGTTCCCCTGTCCCAGTTGTTCCCTCTGCCCCGTGGGGGTCTCCATCCTCCCTGTCCTAAAAAAGGGGGTTGGTAAGATGGGCCGTAGGAGTCCTGGTATCCGTATGCACCACTCGGGCCGGCTCGTTCTGAGTCCTCACCCGAACTATACGAGGAATCCGAAAAAGTTGTGAAGTTCCGCCTGCCCCTGTAGGACCCACGGCCACGGTTTGTAAATCTCCCTTGGTTGTCTTGTCTGTAGTACTCGTCCTGCAGATAGGGATATGTTCTTTTTTTGTCATACGACTTCACATCGCGGGCTAATTTTTCAAGTTTCTTTTTTATTGTAGTTGTTTCAAAGTCCTGGAGGGTCGCCACCAGTTTAGTCAGGGCCTCTTTGGAGTTGGTAAGAGTGGAATCCCCACTTATCTCGGCTTTCAGATCCGCTATCTGCTTAGTTAGAATTGCAATTTGTTCACTAGCTGTTTCAATGCCGAGGACCATCCAATGTCGCGAACAATTGTTCGCGACAAAACTGAAACCTTCTCGGAACTTGGGAACGTCAATAAAAATTGCCGGTTCAACTTTAACCTGTAGGCCTACAGGGATGATATTGGATTGCAGACACTGTGCTAGGAAATGTCCATGAAGTTTGGTTCTGATGAGTTTTTTCTCTAGACGTTCCAACTGATTGACTTTGTCATTAAGAGAAAAATCAATCGCAGGTGTGGTTGAGGACAAAAAACTATTAGCAGAGTCAGATAGAAATTGCTTAATGTAGTCCTCAGTATAAGAAAGAACCTCCTTGTCAACCATATTGGTTGAATAGAAAAATAATTATATTAGAAAAGTTCAAAGAACAAGGTTTAAAGATAGAGGAGAATAGATTTGTGAAAGAAAGAACCTCGCAGACCAGCGTCTGCTCGAAGTATATTGTAAATAAAGGGGTTAGACCCATGTGGTCAGTGGGACCTGGGTAGTTAATTGAGGTATATGGAGGGGTCCCAGACCAAGCACAAAAATAATTATTTACTTTCACCTAATTATTTAAATAGAATCAAAACAAATGATGGTGCTAAGTGTTTTTATTTTCACTGCACCAAAAGACATTCAATGATTGAGAAATCAATGGTATAGTACACAAAATTCAAGTGCGCCCACAGAAGGGAGGGAAGGAGTGCAAGGGAGGGGGGTGTGTTTCAATTAGTTATACATCACTAATCAAAAAATCATTAAGCAAGAATCCCTTCACACTCATTGCTCTCTGAATATCTTCTCATTAATCCCAAAGTATTTTTGAGTGTCTCTGATGACCTATGAGCGTTTGACTACCATGTTTGGCAGGTCCGCGCCTGTACTATACCACCAAAATGTATGTTACTGGACATAATGAGTTATTCTGCAATATATGATTGCCTTCATGATAAATTTGGAAAATGAGTGTATGACTACCATGAGTTATTCTGATATATGATTGCCTTCATGATAAATTTGGAAAATGAGTGTATGATTACCATGCCTTTACAGTGCCTTCACAGTGGTATTAGGGAATGTACGTCATTGGACATATTGTGACATTCCTCATTGAGTCTCCCTTTGGGATAATGTGCCCTGACCGCCATGTTTGGCAGGTTCGCGCCGGCATGTCTTCAAATTGGTCTTTACAATGTAACCTTTCCTGTATTCAAAAGTCAAACTGATTCACTTGTGGGTAATCGGGCAAGCGTTTTTGACCGCATTGTTAGCAGGTCCACGCAACCCATGAGGAGCCCGCATGTTTTGAACAATTGTTCCTTCAAACGTCGTAATTTTTCCAATCCCTGTTTTTTCGATATGCTGACACAATCTGCTACAGGTCCGTAAATTTTTGCAAAAAAACCCACTTGGGAGTCTTTCCTTCCCACACCCTACACTGGATGCTAATATGCAACCTAGCAACGCGCCTGAGTCTTTCCTCTAGGAGGTTAGTTAGCTACCCTGGTTACCAAGGAAGCACTTCCTGGTTCCAGGTATACGCGGAGAGACGCCGGCTGCCTGGCTCCGCTTTGATCCCCTCGGGTGAGTTTTTTGAGAAGTAGCAGCGGTTCCTGTTTAGAATCGAGCCATCCGATTGCCCCTAACGCCTCTTCTCATAATTTGGTGTCTTTCAGATGGCTGTCGGGTGTTCCTGATTAATTTATTGAACGCACCGATACGACGAATAATCTACCCTAACTAGGAGACGCGCTGAGACGCCAGCCCGCCTGTTCCCTTTTTGAAACTATTTCGCAATCCCCTCGGGTGAGTGTCAGATCAATGACGTTGTCCGCCAGTCATCCCGATAATAATATTTCTCTTCCCGATGACTGATATATCCCCTTTTAATCGGTGTCTTTCAGACGAGCGCCTTGTGAATTTTTTGAGAATAATGAACACATCCAGGCACGACGGCAAGATCGGACGATCTACACCTTAGTGTTTATTAAATAAGGTAGGCCTTCTATGCCACTGCCCTCCCTTTTTGTTCAACGGATTACCCAACTAGGGTTGGTGTTATAATATTAGTCTTTTCATTACGTTTTCCAGACACCATACCAATCAGGACAAGGCACCGCCAGGAGACGGAACACGCCTTACCGGGCTGGCCGTTTTTCTACCTGTTCCGTCAGGTAATTTAATAGTCCCATGGGTGTTATTCCCAGCTTGTTCCTAGTATAACGACCCTCCTTTTAATACTTTTAATACTTTTCATACTTCCAAACTTTGTCCAAACGGGCCTCCGTTTTTTCTAGATTAACTATGTCGGGACTCTTTGAGACCGCTTTAAGTAATGAGCGTTTCTTTCTAATTTTGTGCCTAGGAATCAGCCCCACCTTACCCTTCACCCCCCCTCACGTCCTGATGAAGACCCGCGAGTAAGGATCCACTGTCCTACACCTTTGGGTCGAAACGTAGACCATCATCTACTATCAAGAACTCCTAAACCCCAGATTGATAATAATAATCATTACGGGAGTCTCTTTCTCATGCAAAATGTTCTGTTTAACATGTGTTTCCTCTTGACCTCCTACATGTGGATCAATGATAATTATGGTTTTACTTATGGATTCTTGCTTAATGATTTTTTGATTAGTGATGTATAACTAATTGAAACACACCCCCCTCCCTTGCACTCCTTCCCTCCCTTCTGTGGGCGCACTTGAATTTTGTGTACTATACCATTGATTTCTCAATCATTGAATGTCTTTTGGTGCAGTGAAAATAAAAACACTTAGCACCATCGTTTGTTTTGATTCTATTTAAATAATTAGGTGAAAGTAAATAATTATTTTTGTGCTTGGTCTGGGACCCCTCCATATACCTCAATTAACTACCCAGGTCCCACTGACCACATGGGTCTAACCCCTTTATTTACAATATACTTCGAGCAGACGCTGGTCTGCGAGGTTCTTTCTTTCACAAATCTATTCTCCTCTATCTTTAAACCTTGTTCTTTGAACTTTTCTAATATAATTATTTTTCTATTCAACCAATATGGTTGACAAGGAGGTTCTTTCTTATACTGAGGACTACATTAAGCAATTTCTATCTGACTCTGCTAATAGTTTTTTGTCCTCAACCACACCTGCGATTGATTTTTCTCTTAATGACAAAGTCAATCAGTTGGAACGTCTAGAGAAAAAACTCATCAGAACCAAACTTCATGGACATTTCCTAGCACAGTGTCTGCAATCCAATATCATCCCTGTAGGCCTACAGGTTAAAGTTGAACCGGCAATTTTTATTGACGTTCCCAAGTTCCGAGAAGGTTTCAGTTTTGTCGCGAACAATTGTTCGCGACATTGGATGGTCCTCGGCATTGAAACAGCTAGTGAACAAATTGCAATTCTAACTAAGCAGATAGCGGATCTGAAAGCCGAGATAAGTGGGGATTCCACTCTTACCAACTCCAAAGAGGCCCTGACTAAACTGGTGGCGACCCTCCAGGACTTTGAAACAACTACAATAAAAAAGAAACTTGAAAAATTAGCCCGCGATGTGAAGTCGTATGACAAAAAAAGAACATATCCCTATCTGCAGGACGAGTACTACAGACAAGACAACCAAGGGAGATTTACAAACCGTGGCCGTGGGTCCTACAGGGGCAGGCGGAACTTCACAACTTTTTCGGATTCCTCGTATAGTTCGGGTGAGGACTCAGAACGAGCCGGCCCTGGTGGTGCATACGGATACCAGGACTCCTACGGCCCATCTTACCAACCCCCTTTTTTAGGACAGGGAGGATGGAGACCCCCACGGGGCAGAGGGAACAACTGGGACAGGGGAACTGGCAGAGGCCAATTCAATGCGGGCCAAGAGTGGGACTCCGGGAGAGGGAGAGGCACGAAGCAGGTGAGTTTCCCCCAGGAGGAACACGGGGAAAGATCCACCCGCAGGAAGAACTACAGGTGGTAGATAAGACTTCCCCTGTGATTAACATCTCGAAGTACACCCTTAAGGAGGATGAAACGAAAGTATTAAGCCGGGGTTTATCTTTTGTTCCCACTTCCACACCGGATGCCTTCAACACTATGGTCGAACTCCACAAGTTCTTTAGGAAGATAAGACTTAGATATTTTTTCAAGGACAAGCCTTATCAACAACCTTCGTCAACAACGAACCTGAGGACACCGTCTACCTTTGTACCATTCACGTATGCCATGACCCAACGCATCTTGGCGTATGAGAGTTTGGTACTACGCGATGTGAAGACAATCTTGGAAGACAACAAATTTGTTAAACATAACACCAGCAGAGCGGAGAAATTCGCACTTAAATCCCTAAGGAACAACACCGAAATAGTTGTCAAACCCGCGGACAAGGGCGGTGCCTTTGTAGTCCAGGACCTGGACAACTATACGAAGGAAATTCTGCGACAGTTGAACGATGGGATCAGTTACAAACAACTGGGGGGTGATCCATCAAAAAACCTAATGGCCGAGATTCTAATGGTTACACAGGATGGTCTACAACAAGGGTTTCTATCAGAACACGAATTCCAGTACTTGAACCAGAAGCACCCCCGACTCCCCACTATTTATACTTTACCCAAAGTCCACAAGGATCTCCAACAGCCCCCGGGACGGCCTATCGTTTCTGGATGCGGCTCGCTGCTGGAACCTCTGTGTAGGTATATAGATTTCTTCCTAAAACCGTTGGCGGAGGCCACAACAACATATCTAAGGGACACCACTCATACCATCAATCTGATCGATGGACATTCATATGATTCTACCCGAGACCTCTTGGCAACATGCGACATTGTGTCACTGTACACTAGCATACCCCAGGAGGAGGCCCTTGTGGCAATGACAATTGCACTTGACAAACGGGAGGCACCCGTCCGGGTACCAACATCATTCATTATCCTATTACTCAAGATTGCAATGATGAGGAATTTTTTCATCTTCCGGAATTGCTTTTATCTTCAGACCAAGGGTGTGGCGATGGGGGCGGCCTTTGCCCCGGATCTGGCCATAATCTTCATGTCAATGTATGAAGACACTTTCATTCTCACCAATGCCAACCCATTCAGATCTCAAATACACATGTGGATGAGATATATAGACGATATCATTTGTATCTGGTCAGGAACCGAGGATGAAATCACCAACTTTTTCAACTGGCTCAATGATAGATCTCCCGATATAAAATTCACGATCAAATTTGATAAGAAGTCCATCGATTTTCTGGACTTAACAATCTTTGTGGATAATGAGACCCTTCAAACTACCCTTTTCAGGAAACCTACGGAGAGGAACTCCTTACTTTTGTACTCCAGCCATCACCCTAGGGGTCTCCGTGATAACCTCCCCTTCGGCCAGTTTCTGCGGATCCGCCGTAATTGCAGTAGGAAGGAGGACTACATGGAGCAATCAGCAATACTAATGAGCAGACTACTTGAACGCGGATACCCAAGGCGATTGGTTAAAAAAGCCATGAAAAGAGCATGGTTCAACCCCAGAGAAACTTTACTACAATCGGGAGAGAAACAGAACAATAATGAGGAACGTCTTATTTGTGTAACAACTTTCTCCACAAAAAGTAATATGGTAAAGAAAACTATCAACAAATATTGGAATCTGATATCTGAGGATCTCAATACCGCGTGCCCGCCTCTTCACGCATTCAAAAAGGCAAGGAACATTCGAGACCACGTGGTGCACTCTTTCCTCACGACCCCGGATGAACCATCTATTGCAACCATGTGGAATTTGCCTCCCATTGTGGGACATTACAGATGTGGTTCATGTAAAGCCTGTCCAGCGACGATTCAGACCAAGATCTTCACCTACAAACAACATCAAGTTCCACTCAAGTCACACACCAACTGTAATTCCACCAATGTGGTATACTGCATATTATGCCCCTGTGACCTGATATATGTGGGCCAGACACAACAACGAGCTAAAGTACGCTTCCTGCAGCATTGCAGCCGCGTTAGGTGTAAGGTCGTAGGTGCCCCTTTGGTTGACCACTGTCATGCAAACAATCACCTCCCGGAAAGCCTGAAGTGGACAATTTTGGAACAGGTCAGATTAGGCCCAAGGGGTGGTAGCATAGAACCCGTCCTTAATGTAAGGGAGATAAAATGGATTCGTTTTTTTGACTCAGTAACGATGGGTTTGAATGAATCTGAGAGTAGTTTTGCGCAAATGGCCATCCTGTGAACTATGTCCATGTCCCACACATTGGTGGGTGTCTATATCTATCTGGGACCCTTCACACTCATTGCTCTCTGAATATCTTCTCATTAATCCCAAAGTATTTTTGAGTGTCTCTGATGACCTATGAGCGTTTGACTACCATGTTTGGCAGGTCCGCGCCTGTACTATACCACCAAAATGTATGTTACTGGACATAATGAGTTATTCTGCAATATATGATTGCCTTCATGATAAATTTGGAAAATGAGTGTATGACTACCATGAGTTATTCTGATATATGATTGCCTTCATGATAAATTTGGAAAATGAGTGTATGATTACCATGCCTTTACAGTGCCTTCACAGTGGTATTAGGGAATGTACGTCATTGGACATATTGTGACATTCCTCATTGAGTCTCCCTTTGGGATAATGTGTGCCTGACCGCCATGTTTGGCAGGTTCGCGCCGGCATGTCTTCAAATTGGTCTTTACAATGTAACCTTTCCTGTATTCAAAAGTCAAACTGATTCACTTGTGGGTAATCGGGCAAGCGTTTTTGACCGCATTGTTAGCAGGTCCACGCAACCCATGAGGAGCCCGCATGTTTTGAACAATTGTTCCTTCAAACGTCGTAATTTTTCCAATCCCTGTTTTTTCGATATGCTGACACAATCTGCTAAAGGTCCGTAAATTTTTGCAAAAAAACCCACTTGGTGATGCTCTCGGTGCTGGATGAGCTGAGAGAGATGGCTGACAGTAAGAAACCGAGCGCCCTGATACTTTTAGACCTGTCAGCGGCGTTCGATACTGTCAGCCATACACTGCTTCTGGACAGGTTGTCCAGTTTTGGAATTCAGGGGCCAGCATTCTGCTGGCTGAAATCTTTCTTGACTGGGAGAATACAGAGGATTCAGTTGGGGGAGGAGATTTCAGAGGTTGGAAACCTAACATGTGGGGTGCCCCAGGGCTCTGCCTTATCCCCCCTCCTGTTTAATCTGTACCTTCAGCCTTTAATCAGCTCCTTGGCAAAGATGGGTTGCCGTGTATTTAATTATGCCGACGACACCCAACTGCTGCTGAGTATAGATAATACAACACAAGCTCAAACCCAGGCACAGAATATACTCAGATTTGTTGTCGGATGGATGTCCTCAAACCTTCTGAGAATAAACCCTGAGAAGACAGAAGTCTTAGTGGTTGCACCGACCTGCTCTCCATGGAGCGACTTGTACTGGCCCCAGGAGCTGGGCCCTACCCCCAAACCAGCAGACAAAGTGAAAAGCTTGGGCATTAAAATAGATCGTGAGCTATCAATGGCAAGCCAGATTGCCACCATAGCTGGTGCCTGCACAGGGCTGATTAGACAATTACGTAAGTTAGCCCCCCTTTTGTCCACGTCCATGCTACGTACGGTCGTATCTGCGACCATTATATCCAGGCTAGACTACGGCAATGCCCTGTATCTGGGCCTTCCAAAAATATTAATTAATAGACTGCAGGTGACTCTGAACGATGCGGCTCGGCTCATTTTTAGGCTACCAAGACGCTCACATGCCTCACCATTGTTACAGAGCCTCCACTGGCTGCCCATAAGGCAGCGGTCTGAATTCAAGAGTCTTTGTATCGCCCATAAAGCGATTTACGGACAAGCTCCGTCATATATAAAAAAACGTCTAGAGCTGTATAAACCAGAACGGTGCCTTAGGTCTTCCAATTCTCAATTGCTCGTCTGTCCTCGTTATAGACTTGCTACAAAAGGTGGAAGATCTTTCTCAGTCTTGACCCCCAAGATTTGGAACAAACTACCTGAGTCCCTTCGCACAGAAGGAAATATCCTTCGGTTTAGGAAGTCCCTGAAAACTATCTTATTCAGAGAGGCTTTGAGTTCAGTTTAAGCCCGCCCCTCTCTAGTCTCCCTGCTGAGTATGTTGTTGTGTTTTTTTTGGTCAAAAGCGCCTTGAGACCTGCCGGTGAGTTGGCGCTATAGAAACCGGAAATACAAATACAAATACAAATACAAACTTGGGAGTCTTTCCTTCCCACACCCTACACTGGATGCTAATATGCAACCTAGCAACGCGCCTGAGTCTTTCCTCTAGGAGGTTAGTTAGCTACCCTGGTTACCAAGGAAGCACTTCCTGGTTCCAGGTATACGCGGAGAGACGCCGGCTGCCTGGCTCCGCTTTGATCCCCTCGGGTGAGTTTTTTGAGAAGTAGCAGCGGTTCCTGTTTAGAATCGAGCCATCCGATTGCCCCTAACGCCTCTTCTCATAATTTGGTGTCTTTCAGATGGCTGTCGGGTGTTCCTGATTAATTTATTGAACGCACCGATACGACGAATAATCTACCCTAACTAGGAGACGCGCTGAGACGCCAGCCCGCCTGTTCCCTTTTTGAAACTATTTCGCAATCCCCTCGGGTGAGTGTCAGATCAATGACGTTGTCCGCCAGTCATCCCGATAATAATATTTCTCTTCCCGATGACTGATATATCCCCTTTTAATCGGTGTCTTTCAGACGAGCGCCTTGTGAATTTTTTGAGAATAATGAACACATCCAGGCACGACGGCAAGATCGGACGATCTACACCTTAGTGTTTATTAAATAAGGTAGGCCTTCTATGCCACTGCCCTCCCTTTTTGTTCAACGGATTACCCAACTAGGGTTGGTGTTATAATATTAGTCTTTTCATTACGTTTTCCAGACACCATACCAATCAGGACAAGGCACCGCCAGGAGACGGAACACGCCTTACCGGGCTGGCCGTTTTTCTACCTGTTCCGTCAGGTAATTTAATAGTCCCATGGGTGTTATTCCCAGCTTGTCCCTAGTATAACGACCCTCCTTTTAATACTTTTAATACTTTTCATACTTCCAAACTTTGTCCAAACGGGCCTCCGTTTTTTCTAGATTAACTATGTCGGGACTCTTTGAGACCGCTTTAAGTAATGAGCGTTTCTTTCTAATTTTGTGCCTAGGAATCAGCCCCACCTTACCCTTCACCCCCCCTCACGTCCTGATGAAGACCCGCGAGTAAGGATCCACTGTCCTACACCTTTGGGTCGAAACGTAGACCATCATCTACTATCAAGAACTCCTAAACCCCAGATTGATAATAATAATCATTACGGGAGTCTCTTTCTCATGCAAAATGTGCTGTTTAACATGTGTTTCCTCTTGACCTCCTACATGTGGATCAATGATAATTATGGTTTTACTTATGGATTCTTGCTTAATGATTTTTTGATTAGTGATGTATAACTAATTGAAACACACCCCCCCTCCCTTGCACTCCTTCCCTCCCTTCTGTGGGCGCACTTGAATTTTGTGTACTATACCATTGATTTCTCAATCATTGAATGTCTTTTGGTGCAGTGAAAATAAAAACACTTAGCACCATCATTTGTTTTGATTCTATTTAAATAATTAGGTGAAAGTAAATAATTATTTTTGTGCTTGGTCTGGGACCCCTCCATATACCTCAATGTTTAATCTGAAGCACTAAAATGTTTTCACATTTTCTGACAGCAATCCTTATACTGTATGTAATACAATTTTAAAATAATTACCTAAGTATTCAGACTACATTAACTCGCAAGCTGCGACCTCCTAGCACTATAAATCCACATGGCCCCGTTCCCCAGTGCACCAACCAGGATCCCAATCTGTGACTGCCTGGTTACACACACAGATATTTGCAGTTATCACATTAACCAAATGAGCTTTCATAATGCTAAACATATATTTCAAAGTGCCTGTAAACACTGCTCTACAAACTACGTTTTGGCTAACCTTGTAACAGAAATGCTAATGTACTTGCTTATAAAATACTTTGAAATCAAAAAACAAAACAGTGCACTCCCTACAGATTACTATAGCTTGTATTTAATTGTCACTTAAGGTGTGCCTGTGACATTTGACTTGTATTTACTGAAGGCGAAAGGTCAACAAAATAGTTGCAGAATATTTAGTTTTTAGCTACTTCTCTGCCTCCCTACTCCCCCTCCCTCCCCCCCCCCCCCCCCCTGCACTCAGGATCACAGTTTCCTTCCCGTACTTGTTTATGCACTTCAACAGATGACCCCGTGGCTCTCAAACTCCTCAACTATTTTTTTTACTTGAAAAGTTTTATAAAGCGCGAACATGCCCCGGCAGGGTATCAGGACGCTGTACAACGCAGCAGCCGGCTGGTTAAGCTAGAGCAGGAAAACAATAGATAACTACGCATTTACAGCAGAAGCACATTGGAGGCAAAAAATTACTTCAAGGAAAGGAACACTTGTGCCCAACGATCCCTGCTGTTTCCTTTTGCCAACACTGAGGTTCTTCTTGATGACCTTGCAAAGCACTGCAGATGAAGCTGACTACCATAGCTCCAAGTATGTAGGGTGACCAGAATTTAAAAGTCAAAAACCGGGACATTTCACAAAAATAGAAGAAGGACTACAATTTTACTTCAAGCGATGAGAGCTCTCCTCAGTAGAGAATTACAGAACAGGCAGTAAGAACATACATAAAATGTCATTTTTAAACCCAGTAGCTTGCCTGTTAGTTAAATTGCTTTCTTGAAACAACTGCTCACTTTCCCTCCTTTGTAAAACATAAAAAACATCTCCTACCGTTTTCAGTCGACCCTCTCTAAAAACCGGGACATGAGCTACATTTCTTGAAATTTGCTGGGACAGCTGGTTAAAAACAGGGACCATCCTTGTAAAACGGGGACGCCTTGTCACCCTACATGTATGCTATCACGAGATATGCCAGCTCGATGAATATTCTAATTTAGCAGCACTCATGCTGCACAGAATCAAAAAAGCTAGAGGCCACACTAGCACATTCGCCAAAGTGCCAAGACCTAGAGGTGGGCAAGCCACTGAAAGCTCGTGCCAGGCTTGAACCAGATGTTTGGCTCTGGCTCGACTCGAGATCCTCTTCCACCCTCCAGCCCAAAACGAGCCGAGCTTTAATTTGGCTTCTGCCTGCCACATACCTATAACCTCATGCGCCAAGGATGGAAGACAACGGATTCACATTTTTTTTCTTTACTCTTTTTATGAACATTGCTCATAGTACCATACATTTCCAGACAGTATTCATAAAATACAGCATGTGATGGAATAGCAGTATACAATACAGATTAAAACATTTGAGGGCACAAGTGGGAATTGAAACAGGAGGACGAGATAGCCATCTAGTGGACGAAATATGAAGCTAGGAAATATGTCCCAGGTTCCATACTTGAATGCGTGATCCTATGCAACTATTTAATCTCTCTGAGCCTCCTTTGTAATTACATAAGAGAGAACACCTTCAAATTCCAGAGTTCAGAGTGTGCACCAATGCCTCTCTAAGGGTGGGTGACTGAATGCTCGAGCCAGGCTCAAGCCCCCTGAAGCCTGGCTTTGGCTCAACTCGGTGCCCTGTTGGAACCTCAAGCCCATGGGTACTTGCAAACATGTTCCAAGGGGTCAGAAAGTATGGTCTGTGGTGTGACCGAGGGCCACATTAATGACAACAGGGTGAGGGTGAAGGGGAAGTGAAGCATGTACATAGTGTGCACAGTGAATCATGGAGTTATTTTAATGGTATCATTTATACTGCCCTCTAAATTAAGCCCCTAGTGTCTAGAAGAGTCATAGATTTGACAATACTGTATTATGCAGTATCTGAGCTGCTATCCCTCTACTGTGTGCTGGGGTAAGACTGCCCTGCTTGCTTTTGCTACCTTTGGTGAGTCAAGTGCGCAGAAGTAACTTGATTATTAAATAGAATCACATTCTCCATATAGCCTTTAGTCTCTTACCTGTAAGAATTAAGAGTGCTTATTAACAATCCCAGCTTCCACCCTAGATCAAATTGTGTGAAACTAGACAATTGTTTTATTTCATGTTGGCACGTCTTTCTTTATTATCACATACGAGAGCACCTTGAAATATACAAAGTCCGAGTGTGCGCTGTACTAAACCTCAAGTTTGATTTAATAATCTATAATGCTGTTCCATGTATAACAATAACCTAGGCCACATAGAGTTTGCATAGGATAACTGACTTGCAACTTGGTTCACTAATGGCATTTTTGTCAGAACGGGAAAGGCGTGAATGTTTACAAATTCAGGATTGAGAACTATCACTTTTACAACCCCCCTTTCAATGCAGTGATATAATCTGAATCTCTAAAGGTGAAACACTTCCACAAGTTAATGAAATACTCTTTTTTTTTTTTTTTGCTGAGTCTTTATCATATTTTTACATGCTTGTTAAACAATGATTTTAAAATGAAGGTGCTTCTAATGAGAAGTGGGGCAGGACACCTTTGCTTCTTTTCCTTTTATTTCAGTTAATGTGTAGATAAATAGTTGCTGGTTTAACAGCTTTCTGAAAGTCACTGCTTAGTCAAGTAAACAGCACCCCAGGGGGACGCATGAAAAGGTCTGGAGGCCACATTAGGCCCTTGTGTCCCTCCTACAGCCCATAATGAGCTAAACTTTCAGGAGCCTTCTGTCAGCCACCCTCCCTCTACCCAGGATGTGACGTTACGGCTAGAGCTTCATACATAGGTACTGGGCAACCACATTCGAGCCTCAGTATCGGCTCAATATCCTGTGATGCTGGACAAATTAATCTCCCCATGACTCTTAAAAGTGACTGTGCCCTTGTGTAATATAACTGGTGCCCACCTAGGGCGCTTCAGTACCTTCTGGTTGACTGGATGTATGACGGTACAACGCGTACCATTACAACATGTCCCTTTACGACGCAATTTTAACAATGCAAGTCGTTACCACGACTTGCGTTGGGGGGGCGCTGATAGTGAATAGTTTAATTTACTATTCCAACACCAGTCCCCGTGGATAGTAGGGAAGGTGTTGGATAGTAAATTAAACTATCCCCTATCCTAGAGCGCCCTCCAGCGAAAGTCGTTGTTAAAGCTGCGTCGTAACGGTACCGCGTTGTACCAGTTACGTTGTAAAGGATGTTTCCCGGTTGACTTTGGGGTAAACACTGCAGACATTTGCACAAAGAGGAGAAAACAAAGCATTAAAAAAAGGAAAGACAAATAGATACCCACTTAGTGGCTGATTTGTAGAGAGTAAAACCTGACAAAAAGTGGCAGAGCAGCAGTCACCTAGAGAGTAACAGAGACCAGGCAAGCTCTGCAGCCCCTCAGCAGTACACACAGGATCAGCCAGAGCATGTGTGGTACTCATCACGGGCAGGCACAAAGGAGTCTCAGTGCCGGACACCAAGAAACAGAGTGATTCCTGCTGACAGATTTGTCGGCCATTTTGGGACCGCTAATATGACAGGAGTGGACTCTGAACACAAACAGCCGCGCCGGTGCAGACAGTGTGTGAGGAAGAGGGGCAGCAGCTGCGCTGGCGGCAGGGTCGGTGTAATACAGCCCGGTCTGAGACCGCAGGGGGCAGGGCGAGGTGCCCAGACCAAGCAGCTAACGCACAGGCCGCCCTGGCATGGGTATCTGCTGATGCGCGCGCGGACACGCGAGAAGGGCGCGCGCCTCATCTGGGCCCGGCTGCCAGGGGTGTGAGGAGAGATGCCCAGCAGGGGATGGTGCCAGCCCGGCCTGTGAAGGGCACGTGATGGATGGCTCAGCGACGGAACAGGCCCGCTGTCACGAAGAGCTCTGTGGATGACGAAGAGCCCGGACACCCGAATAATGATGGATGAGGGCAGTGCTGAGAACCCCGTGTGGAGACGCAAAGAGCGGCTCCGGGGGATGTTACAGGCCAACGGGGTGCCGGCTCCTAGTCCCACAAATAGCAGATGCCGGAGCCGCACTGAATATAATATGCGCGGCCCCTTATGACTGGAATAGTGTAAGTGAGAGTGGAGCGATAGCTCTGCTGTCTGAGGCCTGCTTGAGCCGGGAGAAGTGCCGATTCACACTCGAATGGGTAAAATCCGTGACATCTGAGAGACACGTTTGAGGCTGTTGTTTCGTGATGACTGCAAAATGTAACTTCTTATTAATTTAAGTCACAGGTAGGTACTGCACTTATGGCAATACAGATCTTTTTTATTTTGTGCAAAGCAGCATTTTTGGTTCTCTGCGAATTTTGGAATGTTTAGAAACTTCTGTACTAAGGCCATTTTAGAAATGTCTTATAGATTTTGAGAAATGTTCTATAGAATCAAATGATTTGCTTCGTGAAATTCAAGTTAGAGCAAAAGCTTCAGAAATTAAGGAGGAAGGACCGTGTTCGAAGAGAGGAAAGTAGGCTAACAACACAGTTGGCACTCACCGAGGAACTAATTTATTGTAATACCAGCTCGAGTTGCGGATGGGCTGTGGCGTGTGCACTTGCATAGGGAGTTTTGAGGGAAGGATGCACGCCTATAACCTGACACCCATGAGGTTTCTTTTATATCCACTATTAGTGAAGAGCCGAGCACTTGGGGGCAGAAAAAACACAGATGGGGTGTGAGGCAATGTGTGGGAGGGTGCAAACTCTCTTGTGTCAAAACACATAGACTGATGAGAGATTTACATGAGGGGCAGATATATTGGCATGAGGGGATGAGAGGATATGTGTGTGGGTGGGACGGATTTCCTACACATTTCAACAATCAGGCTATCCATGCCTTCTGGAATGTCGAAGATAAATAAATGATGTAGTCTGTTTGGTTATTTTTGGCCACAAAGGGAGATTGTGTTTCTGCAGATCTGTGTATCCTTAGGGATAGGTCTCCTGTGTGAGGCTTAATTCTACTCAGTCTGTTTAGCTAAAGACCCTGAGTCTGTATAACAAGCAGGTTGCTTTCTATGGCATGAACCTGTAAGATTTGTGTACTCCCAGTGACAGTTCGACTGTCTGAGGGCTATGTATGACTTGTGTGATGTAATATAGTGCTTTTTCTGTTTTTCTGCAGGTAGGATCTGTGCCACATATAGGGTAGGGCAGCCCTCTAAGGCATAAGCATGCACTATCTGTGTATCCCGAAGGATAGCACTGCTATTTGAGGCATCAGCCTGTAAGACTTTTGTAGATCTACTGTCTAAGGCAACGCATTGGATGATCTCTGTGACTAGAGGTCTAATTCTTCATACCATGGCCCGATGCAGTTAAAATCTGTCTATTCTGAGGGATAGCTCAATTGTTAGAGATATTAGACCAAGATCTCTGTAAACCAAGGGATGGCACTAAAGTCAATATCTTAAATATGTAATATTTCTCAAGTATTTTTCTAATGTTCGATGCCCAAGTGAGTAAAGTCTCTAACCTGAAGGGTAGCTCCACTTTTGAAAGCCTGACCCAGAAAGATAAGAATAGGACACTTTACCCCGCACACCTTTACTCCGGGTGCCTATACCCCCCCAGTTTTTACACCGCAAAATCTTTTACAACGCAGGGCTTTACACCGCAAACTATTACAAGGCATTCCCCATTACAACGCAATTTACTATTCTAACTCCACTGTGGCGTTACTTTGGGGAATGCATTGTAATAGTTTGCAGTGTAAAGCCCTGCATTGTAAAATATTTTGGGGTGTAAAAACTGCAGGGTAATGGCACTGCAGGGTAACGCATGTGGGGTAAAAGATGTTTCCCACTGTGATATCGGATACTTTCCAGACTTCTGTGAAAATTACAAGTTTAATAGCAGATGTGTCCAGCTTTTGGGGAAAAGTCTGGCACACACACCCTGTGTGTAGCCTCACATGTGAATGACTCGACCCATATTATTTGCATTTCAAATGTAAGCCTAGGCTGTGACTATGTAGAAAGAACATTGTGAGAAGTTGGCCTGATGTGCAGTGCTCACTATTCTAGTGATCACTATATATCAGTCCAAACAACCCTTATTGATGATTGGTTGTAAGTCAACCTTATAGACCAGCTATCCTAGTAGCATGGATACGAGCAGTCTAAGGCTAAGACTCTAGAGGGCGTGTTAAGCCAGCTGTTTTACCATCACATTACCCCTTGAACACCCAGTGAAAGGACACCACACAAGTGTTATGAAAATAAACAGTGTATTTATTAGAATCACAACAACCCTGTACTCTTTATGAGGACAGGGTGCTAGGCACACAACAAAACTCTTACGAAAATACTTAAGTTAGCACGTTATACACAAATGCCCGAGGGGCACGAAAAACCATATACTTAAAAAGTGGAATGCGAAATTACTAGCAGGTAAGTACAGTACTAATAGGCTTTGGACTCGCTAGGACTTGACTATAGAATCGTTAGATTACTTCTAGGAGACCTAGGGGACTCGGGTGCAGAGTGTGCACTCTCACGCGGGATGCGGGACAAAGTCTATGGAAGCTAGTAAAGGCAAAGTTAGTGTTCACGGGCGAACCCGACCTGGTAGGAAGAAAACGACAGTGGATCCTGACCCTAGGATAGTGAGGCTATGCTGGGACACCGAAGTGCCGAAGTTACCTAGCCCAGGGGCTGCAGCTGCATAGGTCTGAAAAGACGTCGGGGATCTCGTTGCCGGACCAGGAGCCTGGAAGAAGGAAGTTGCTGGCAGGCGACCAGTGAAGGAAAGTTCGTTGGATCCAAGCCTGGATCAAGGAAGAAGAAAACCTGAAAGCAGAGGGGACCAAGTTCTGAATCACTAGCCAGTGATTAAGTGGGCACCAGGATGGCACCGGGCGAAGTCACCTCGACTAGGTGAGTGGGCGACGCTGGCTCTGCAGATCTCACGGACCAGGAGGCGTTGTCGGCGACCAGGATGGAGAGGCGAGCTGTCCCACGATGGATGAAGCTGTCGGCGTCGAAGTTACCCAGGATTGGGCAACAAGCCTTGGCTAATTCAAGCCCACGCGGTGGACTCAAAATGGCGTCTTGAGTGGACCAGGAGGGTCCGGGGTGCTCCTCTTTTGGAAGGGAGCAAGGGCCAGCCTGGAGCAACCAGACCAGCAGCAAAAATGTCGTCGGGCGTCGTTCAGAAGGCCACAAGCCAGCGGGCTAGTAGCCAAACAACACGGTGAGCAGCAAAAAGCAGAAGGGCCCCACGCAGATCGTGGAGATGCTGGGAGGCTGCACTTCGGTGCTGGAGCTGCTCAGGGTCGGGGCTTCTCGGACCCCAAAGCACTCACCAGGAAATTACTCGGCGGGCTTGCTGGAAAGAAGTCGTGCAGTCTTGAAGATGGCCGGTCCCTCGAGGTCTCGTCACACCCACGAATCTCAGCGTGACTGATGATGCAGGTAGAGGTCAGAGGTGCCAGGGAAGCCGGTTCTCGTCGAGCTGGGCAGTCTTGATCCGGAGGAGAGACTTGCAGCAGACCGCAGTGTTCTTAAGATGGTGCCTGCGGATGCAGGGTGACTACTCCTTAGTCACAAGGGAGAAATCTTAGGAAGAAGTCTTGAGTTCCTTTCGTGGAAAGTAGTTTCAGGATTCAAAGATGATCTGATTTGGAAGGGGGCCAGTTCCTACCTTTATCCTGTAAAAAGGGGCTGGCACGCGACTAAGTCCTGCCCTATGGGTGGGACTAGGAGGGGGGTGGTTACACCCACTTCCTTGGCGGGCTTTTCCCCAGCACAGGGTCTGGAGTGACCCTGGAACTGGTTCCAGCCAGCCTATGCACAGTGAGCACCGGGGTGCCACGTGCAGTCACCTTCCTCTAAAGCCCTGCCTACCTACAATACACAAAACCCTGTCTGGGACGGTGCTGGCACCGCCCCTGGCAGGAAACCCTTTGTCCTTATCTCCTGCTCTGGGAGGACTCCCAGCAGCAGGAGGGCAGACTTGTGTCTCGGTGGCAGCATCCATTTTGTGGAGCTGAGGCTCTGTTTGACTTTAACCGGGGTTAGGGGTTACATACATGTCGTGTCCCTCTAGAAGGGTGGAATGCTAACCCCGTCGCCAGAATTGGCGAGGGGTTAGTATTCCAATTCGTATGACACCTTACTCGACATGTTTTGATAAAGCGATACCAGAGTTGGCACATAACCGCGAGGATTATAATGCACTTAAGAGTATATGGTATGCGATATCATGGAAACGGCTAAGGGATGGATCCCGAAAGCCGCAGACAGGCTCAGCTCATGCCAGAGCACCATCTCACACGATTCCAAGCACTCTGCCTTCAGGATTGTTAAGGCCTGCCATAGGAGTGACTGATAGGAGATCTGTGTGTCCATTTTTAGGGTTAGATATAGGTATACTGTTGGACAGGCCACATGAAGGGCTCGCTCCCTCCCCGCAGGACAGGGCCCGGGCCACCGTCAGCACCATTGCCCGGCCCAGCCGCCATCTTGGACACGGCACCACGCGGCCGCGCGGCCTCAGCCCGACCCCAACCCTGGGCCTGGCCAGGCCCCGACATCCCGGCACCACCCTCCACCCAGGAGGTGAACGGCCCACTTGGCAGGTCAATGGGAGTACGAAGTGTCGATGGCTCTCCCCCGCCAGGTGCCGAGCACCCCCAGCCTCCTTGGGCGCTGGCTCCGCCCCCCTGCTGGGTGTCTGGACTCCCTCATCCCAGACCTCCCGACCTCCAAGAGCGAGGGTCCGGACATCAAAGGGCGCCACTCGTGAGGCTAATTCTGTTTGAACATTGTCCCTGGCTGCTGTAGCTCGCTACTGGAGTAGCTGGGAGCTGTCCTACCTCCTGGGGGTTATCTGCAGTTCCTTCTGGCCGCAGTGGAGGTGAGAGGCGCGGCGAGCGGGACTGCGAGGACCAGCTCACCTTGCAACACCGCCAGCTGGTTCCTCTTCCCGCCGCGCCGCGCCCCCTCCCAGTGCCACGCCCCCTTGCCTGGAGTCTTCATCACCTCTCGCGGCCCCCGCTTCGCGGGTGCCGCTCGTGAGGCTAATTCTGTTTGAACATTGTCCCTGGCTGCTGTAGCTCGCTACTGGAGTAGCTGGGAGCTGTCCTACCTCCTGGGGGTTATCTGCAGTTCCTTCTGGCCGCAGTGGAGGTGAGAGGCGCGGCGAGCGGGACTGCGAGGACCAGCTCACCTTGCAACACCGCCAGCTGGTTCCTCTTCCCGCCGCGCCGCGCCCCCTCCCAGTGCCACGCCCCCTTGCCTGGAGTCTTCATCACCTCTCGCGGCCCCCGCTTCGCGGGTGCCGCTCGTGAGGCTAATTCTGTTTGAACATTGTCCCTGGCTGCTGTAGCTCGCTACTGGAGTAGCTGGGAGCTGTCCTACCTCCTGGGGGTTATCTGCAGTTCCTTCTGGCCGCAGTGGAGGTGAGAGGCGCGGCGAGCGGGACTGCGAGGACCAGCTCACCTTGCAACACCGCCAGCTGGTTCCTCTTCCCGCCGCGCCGCGCCCCCTCCCAGTGCCACGCCCCCTTGCCTGGAGTCTTCATCACCTCTCGCGGCCCCCGCTTCGCGGGTGCCGCTCGTGAGGCTAATTCTGTTTGAACATTGTCCCTGGCTGCTGTAGCTCGCTACTGGAGTAGCTGGGAGCTGTCCTACCTCCTGGGGGTTATCTGCAGTTCCTTCTGGCCGCAGTGGAGGTGAGAGGCGCGGCGAGCGGGACTGCGAGGACCAGCTCACCTTGCAACACCGCCAGCTGGTTCCTCTTCCCGCCGCGCCGCGCCCCCTCCCAGTGCCACGCCCCCTTGCCTGGAGTCTTCATCACCTCTCGCGGCCCCCGCTTCGCGGGAGCCGCTCGTGAGGCTAATTCTGTTTGAACATTGTCCCTGGCTGCTGTAGCTCGCTACTGGAGTAGCTGGGAGCTGTCCTACCTCCTGGGGGTTATCTGCAGTTCCTTCTGGCCGCAGTGGAGGTGAGAGGCGCGGCGAGCGGGACTGCGAGGACCAGCTCACCTTGCAACACCGCCAGCTGGTTCCTCTTCCCGCCGCGCCGCGCCCCCTCCCAGTGCCACGCCCCCTTGCTATACCTAGGAGCACCTGGGCACGCGCACCGCGGGACGCGCGCGGGGCGATCCCCGGGGCGAAGACCGGGCAAAGAGCGGGCCGTTTTAGGCCGTTAGAGGCCGGAAGAGACCGGACCGGCCCACCCCTCTAACGCTCCCCGCTCTTGTCCCCCTGTAGCCTATCCTACAATGGCCTCCAGATCCTTACGGAGCAAGTCTGTCCAACAAGGCTCAAGTACTCTGGAGAAATTCTTTCCAAAAGCGAGTGCTCAAACTAGTACTTGTCATTTATCTACAGACTCCCCCCTCCTGATGGGCCCTGAAAGTGTGTTCGTGGACCATGGGGAAACCCTTTCTACAGAGGCCAGTACACCGAATCCCCCGGATGTTACTCACATGTCACTACTGGACAGTATAGACCAGACTATTGAGTCGGTCCTCCAGCAACTAAGAACCCCCTTAACACAGAGGGTTAGGAATTCCCCCCGCCCACCTGGGATTTCTGACCATTCCCCCATCACGGACAATATGGGAATAGATTCGCCTGAAGCGGGTCAGGGCGTACTGTCTCTAGAGCCCGCAGTTAGTGGGGGGGAACACCCTACAAAAAGGAAAAGGTCCAGGGAAGCAAAGGGGGCAAAAAGGGCAAGAGTGGATACTGTTGAATCATCTTATGAAGATACCACAGACATCTCGCTTTCACCTGATCTCATTGTTGCGGGGTCTGTGGTAGACTCCGGGGGCTCTCCAGTCCCGGTGTCATTACCCTTGCCGCCGGGCCCATTTACTTTTGGGGGGATAACTTCTAACAGTGTAGATTTAATTATTAATTCACTCACAGCTATCATCAAAAACTTGTTAACCCCCATTGTAGTTAGGTTGGATGCCATAGAGAATAAACTTCAAGCCCTGGGAACTAGCCATACTGGGAAAAATCCGGGGCCAGGTACAAACGTTCCAACAGCTATCGGGAATCCACATGGGAATAGATCACAGTCACCCGCAATGCCCAAGGCCCACATTGCAGCACCGGCGAGCACATCCGGCGCGTCGACGTCCCAGGCACGCCCCTTGTTACCTCTAGCGTCTGGGCCTCCTGTCCCGGCCCCTAGGAGATCCAAGCTGCCTCCTGCGCAGCGACCGGGGGGGGTAGCGAGTGCCACCAATGCCCCGACTGGTGGTATCGCTCCCCCGCCCGAGAGGCGCAGGGTGGTTAACTTGCCTCCGGAAGCGGTCCCCTATACGGCAATTATGGTAGGAGTTCCGGAGCTAACCGATGGCACAAGGGAGACCCAAGATTCCTTACGCAATAAGGTTATCAGTTGGCTTAGTATTAATAGGCCGCTGCCTCCGAACCTGAAAGGCGAGGTCCTGATGGTAAGGAGGATTCCATGGATCGGCCCTACCCCAAAGAATAGGATAGGGGATTGTATCATCCTAAGCTTCAAAAGCCCACATGTTGCTAACTACATCTGCAACTGGCTTGTAAGGCCTGACAGGTCCAACATTGAGTTAGTACCCCTCTCATACTTCTACCCTAGTGACAGCAATACGCTGACAGGGAGCAAGACGGGGTGGACTAGAGTAGGCTTTGCTGTGGATGGCTCGCGGTACAGACCTAGGCATTTTTTACCACCTGCCCAGACAAATTTCATTCACCCTAATAGATTTTCCTGCTTGGATCAGGTTGACTGACCACGAGCTAGGGAAATTTTTTCTGATTCAGGGAAGAGGATGGTTGAGGTGACGCAAGGCCCGGTGGGCTCGGGTGGAACCCTTGTGACTGCCCCCAAGCGGTATGATAACGCCACAGAGCGAATTCCTGATATGGCTGATATGGCTGATAGTTCTGGACAACTGGGACCCTCCACTATTACCAGCCCTGTCCACACTCTGCAACCTGGGGTGGCGGACGTGGTCGAGCGTTCAGCCAGCATGGTTTGTTGCAACTGCCCCCAAGCTACTAATTCATCCTTGGCCGCCGTACAACCACCGTCTGGAGGCCAAGGTAACCTGCCACCGGATCGGGGGTTGAGAATTCTCTCATGGAATGTGGCGGGAATTGCAAATAAGGAGGGTACACCGGAGTGGGACCAGCTAGTAGCTGGCAGTGATAGCCTCCTCCTCCAAGAAACATGGGCGAGGGATACCCAATCCAGGAGAGGGTTCGACGTATTTGAAATCCCCGCCAAATGGAGTGGGAGGGGGAGGCCATCGGGTGGCCTGGCAATCTGGATTGCGAGTCACACTGGGTGCCAGGCGGAGCAGATCCATACGTCTTCGCTGGACATTCAGTGTGTTCGGCTTACATGGCCCGACAAACCAGCGTGGGCCATCGTTAACGTCTACTCGCGTCCAGTAGCCTCGTCAAATGAATCATCAACTATAAACGAGCTGTCCTCCTTCCTGGGCCAACTCCCGGGAGGCCTCAAGGTGGTGCTTGGAGGAGACTTCAATTGCCACTTTGAACCTCTGGAGGGGTTATTGGATGGTGCCCTTACGGCCGAGGATGACTATTGGGGGGTGCCACCCTCGTCTTCTCCCCACCCCAAAGCCTGGTCTCCTCTAGCACTCCAACTCATGTCCCTTACCTTGAATTGCGCACTGAGGGCTTGTAATGGTCGTACTCCTTCCGATACCCCCTCGGTGTGCACTTTCAACAGAAGGGGACATGAGTCGAGGCTAGATTACATCATGGTGGATATTACACTCTGGCCAAAAGTACTTGACTTTGGGGTGTTAAATAGGGCAGATAGTGATCATAATGCCCTCTGTCTAAGCATCCAGAGCCCTCTGCCCTCGGCGGTTGCATCCCCAGTAGAGCAAGGGGAAGACCTGGGGGAATTGCGCCTCTCGACAAATAGGCGCCGGGTTAAGTGGGGGAAGCTGGTTAGCTCGGAAGAAGCTATCGCTAAGCTCTATGAGCTGGCACTCCCAAGGTTTGTGGAGGTGGATGTTCTTCTGGCTGAGCCAAGGATCCCAGAATTTAACGAGGAACTGGGTAATATACATCAGGACCTAGTGAGGGATCTGGCTGAGGTCTTCTACCCGGTGGTGCCAACTCGAAAGAAAAAGACCCATGCTCCAACCTGGTATACCTCCTCCTGCAGGGCAGCAAAATCCGAACTTATTGCCGCGATAAAAGAGGGGTCCAACAAGGCTAAGGTACGTGATCTCAGGAAACACTACAAATCAGTGATGGTGACTGCCAGGGCCGAGTGGGACTGGATCCACTGGCAGGATCTCTATGATGCTCTAAAAGCCAGGGATTCCAGGAAATTTTGGGCCCTTGTAAATAATGGGACTGGGGAGCTCACTAGAGCTACTGAACCTAATATTGCACCCGCAGTCTGGGAGGCCTACTTCGGGGTACTTTATCAGGACATTGATTCTTGCCCTGATGTAGCCCTCCAGGTGCCTCGGGGCTCCCAGGGTTCTGGCATGGAACTATCCTTGGGGGAAGTGGAATCTGCCCTGGAGCATCTACCATTGGGGAAGGCGCCAGGCCTAGACAAGCTACCCGGGGATCTTTTTAGGCATCACCCGGACATCTGGGGTCCATACCTTCTTATTCTTTTTAATGCCATCTTAGGAGGTATGCCAATCCCCGGGTCTTGGCTGGGGGCAGAGATTGTTCCAATCCATAAGAAGGGATCTACCCTGCTCCCCGCTAATTATAGGCCCATAAGCCTAATCGATGTCCCCCAAAAGCTTTTTGCGCGCCTCATTCTAAACCACCTCATAGACTGGGTCGAGGACAATGACATCATGAGCCCCCTTCAGGCTGGCTTCAGGAAGAACACGTCGACCATGGACCAAATTTTCCGCCTCCTTCTCCTATATTGGAAGACGGTCACGATAGAGGGCGGACGTTTGTACATGGTCTTCGTGGACCTGAGGTCAGCCTTTGACCTCGTCCCCAGAGGCAAGCTATGGGAGGTTTTGGAAAAGCTAGGAGTACCCCCCCACCTTCTCAGTATCATCATCAGGTTGCATGAGAACAACTTTGCACAAGTAAGGTGTGGGAGGGATGGTAAGCTCTCGGGCAAATTCCCGGTCCGTCGTGGCGTCAGACAGGGTTGTGTCCTGGCCCCTACCCTGTTTTGTCTGTACATCAACAGCGTCATTCAACACCTTGACGCTGTTAAAGACAATGACGCCCCGCTTCTGGCAGGCAGGAGGGTCCCAGCAATAATGTTTGCTGACGATACCCTCCTGCTTTCCAAATCCCCAATGGGGATCCAGAGGATTGTGGACGGTTTTGGCATTTTCTGTCGCCAGCATGGGCTGGAGGTGAACACTGGCAAAACCAAGTTCATGATCTTCAACCCCCCTACCAAAACCAGACCCAACCCAACAATGGGGGATACTACCTTGGAGAGGGTCTCGACCTTTATATATCTGGGGGTATCATTGCAAGAAAACTTGTTGTGGGACTCCCAGGTAGCGAGGTCTAGGCTTAAACTCTCCCAGCTATCGGGTGCACTCCTGAAGGTGGCCAACAAGTCCTCCTTTAAGCCTGTAAGTCCGGCCCTGGAAACTTACAGGTCCCAAGCGAAGGCGGCAGCCTCTTATGGTAGCGAGCTCTGGGGACATAAGGCTGGTAAGGTCATGGCAGGGGTAGAAAATTGTTTCCTTAGGCGTTTACTTGCTCTCCCGCAAGGTACGCCACTCTTCCCCCTAAGACTTGACCTGGGCCTTCCGTCTTTTGCCGAGGATCTCCTGTCAAAGCCTGTGAAGTTCTGGCATCGGATCTGGACCACCGAGGAGTTGTATCACTACAGACAGGACCTCATTCACGTTATGAGGCTGAATATTAACAGCAAAATTCCCTGGCTGGCACATATCAAGTCGGAACTGACTAGTTTGAATTTGCAAGACCTATGGGATGATCCAGCTCAGGGCTGCCAAAGGATCTCGCGAAAAACCCTTGCCCAGCTGTACAAGAACAAACATCTTGCTGCTATGGTTAATGTTCATGACAGTGGCACCCTGACGGGACGTTTTTTAGAATCCAAAAATTCTTATCAATTTGAACCTTTTATGGATTTTATTTTTCCTCTTTTAGCGAGGAAATTGTTCCTGCAATGGAGGTTTGGTACACTCCCTACCAAAGTTTTTACTTATAAATGGTCTACAGGGGGTGACAAACTCTGCCCGTGCTGTAAAGCCCACGACGAAGATGATCTGCACATAATGTTTGGGTGTTATGCTTACCGGAGCCCGAGGAGGCGCTGGATAGCACCCTTGTGCAGGAATTTGGGCTTTAGGAAGTACCCACAGGCCTACAGGGTTATGAAGACCAACACTCTGGGCCATATTGTGTTTGCGGTTTCAAAATTTTTAATGGCAGCATGGATAATAAGGAAGAAAATGTCCCCCTGATTTATATTACTTTGCTCGTGTACCTTATGCAGGCCTAGCAGGACCTCTTTTATTGTATACACTGTGTTTTAAATGTATGTATTGTTTTTATTGCATCTTTTATGGCCTATGTGGCCGAAATAAAGAATTTTTGGAATTGGAATTGGATATCATGGAAACGGCTAAGGGATGGATCCCGAAAGCCGCAGACAGGCTCAGCTCATGCCAGAGCACCATCTCACACGATTCCAAGCACTCTGCCTTCAGGATTGTTAAGGCCTGCCATAGGAGTGACTGATAGGAGATCTGTGTGTCCATTTTTAGGGTTAGATATAGGTATACTATATCTAAAGCAAAGGGTGAGTACACCACCTTGCCCCAGCTGTCGTGCAGCCAGTTGTGTCAGTTTAGTTAGTCAGCCCAGGGGTGGCATAATACATGCTTCAGCCCCTGGGAGACTTCTGGGTACACCTCAGCCCTGAGTACAGGGACTTGGGGAGGGCCCAGTGCCAATTCAGTACCTGAGTACAATTTGGATAGAGAGAACAGCTAGGCTGTGGGTCTGATTAGCAGGCCCACAGCCAGGGAAAGTCGTAAACCAGTGCAGCAAAAAGCAAAAATCTGGGTGATCATAGGATTGCAGACCCTACTCTCCTACATGACCCCCCCCCCAAACTTTGGGACAATAAACTAACCTTGACCAGGTGAGTCTTCTTGCTCTAAGTGGAAATACCTGGAGAGCCCATCAGCATTGCTGTGATCAGTACCAGGTCTATGCTCCACTGTAAAATCCATCCCCTGTAGGGAAATGGACCACCTAAGCAGTTTGGGGTTTTCACCCTTCATCTGATTTAGCCACAAGAGGGGCTTATGGTCTGTCTGAATGGTGAAGTGAGTGCCAAACAAGTAGGCCCTCAGCTTCTTCAGGGCCCAGACCACAGCAAAGGCCTCCCTCTCAATAGCTGACCAATTTTTCTCTCTGGGTGTCAACCTCCTACTAATGAAAGCAATAGGCTGATCATTACCATCAAAATTCAGTTGAGACAGAACAGCCCCCACACCCAACTCAGAAGCATCTGTTTGGACAATGAATGGCTTGGAGTAATCTGGACTCTTTAGGATAGGTGCTGTGCACATGGCCTGCTTTAGGTCATCGAATGCTTTCTGACAGCTTGCTGTCCACTGAACTTTCTTTGGCATCTTTTTGCTTGTCAGGTCATTAAGAGGGGTCACTATGGACCCATAATTTCTGACAAACTTCCTATAGTACCCAGTCAGGCCCAAGAAAGCTCGAACCTGAGTCTGGGTGATTGGAGGAGTCCAGTCCTTGATGGCCTGTATCTTACTCTCCAGTGGCTGAACCTGGCCTCCACCTACAAGGTGGCCCAGGTATACAACCTGTGTCTGCCCTATCTGGCACTTTGTGGCCTTGATAGTGAGGCCTGCCTTTTGCAGGGCCTCTAACACTTTCCTCAGGTGGACCAGGTGATCCTCCCAGGTGGAGCTAAAGACAGCAATATCGTCAAGATAAGCTGCACAGAAGTCATCCAGCCCAGTGAGGACTTGATTCACCAACCTTTGGAAGGTGGCAGGTGCATTTTTCAGTCCAAAGGGCATTACCACAAATTGATAATGCCCTCCAGGGGTAGAAAATGCTGTCTTGGGTTTGGCCTCCTCAGCTAACCTGATTTGCCAATACCCAGCTGTCAAATCAAATGTACTTAAGAAGTTGGCAGAAGCCAATTTATCTATAAGTTCATCTGCTCTTGGTATTGGGTGGGCATCAGTCTTAGTGACTGCATCGAGGCCTCTGTAGTCTACGCAAAACCTCATCTCTCTCTTACCACCCTGGGTGTGAGGCTTTGGCACTAGAACTACTGGGCTAGCCCAAGGGCTATCTGAGGGCTCAATGACTCCCAGCTCCAACATTTTCTGCACTTCAGTTTTGATGCAGTCTCTAACATGATCAGGCTGTCTGTAGATTTTACTCTTGACAGGCAGACTGTCTCCAGTGTCAACATCATGGGTACACCAATCAGTTTGGCTGGGTGTCAGAGAGAACATATGTCTGTAGGATTGCAGAACTTGCCTGCAATCCTGTTGCTGATGTTCAGTGAGGCTGCCACAAAAGACAACACCATCAACTGATCCATCATCAGGATTCTGAGTGAGCAGGTCTGGGAGAGGGTCACTCTCTTCCTCCTGTCCCTCATCTGTGGCCATGAGCAAGCTCATGTCCTTCCTGTCAACATATGCCTTGAGCCTGTTAACATGGAGCACTCTGAGAGGGCTCCTGGGAGTTCCAAGGTCCACCAAGTAGGTAACCTCTCCCTTTTGCTCAATGATGGTGTGGGGCCCAGACCATTTGTCTTTCAGAGCTGCTGGGGCCACTGGCTCCAGCACCCACACCTTCTGTCCTGGCTGGTACACAGTCAGAACAGCCTTTTGGTCATGCCAAGTTTTTTGAAGTTCTTGGCTGGCCTCAAGGTTTTTGGATGCCTTTTCCATATACTCAGCCATCCTGGAGCGGAGACCAAGTACATAGTCCACTATGTTGGTTGCAGGCTTTTTGAGAGGTCTCTCCCATCCTTCCTTCACCAAACACAGGGGTCCTCTTACAGGATGCCCATACAGAAGCTCAAAAGGGCTGTAGCCAACCCCCTTCTGTGGGACCTCTCTGTAAGCAAACAGGAGGCAGGGGATCAGGACATCCCATCTTCTCCTAAGAGTTTCAGGTAGTCCATGAATCATCCCTTTCAGGGTCCTGTTGAATCTCTCAACAAGCCCATTGCATTGTGGATGATAGGGTGTGGTGAACTTGTAGTTCACACCACACTCTTTCCACATAGCAGTCAGACATCCTGACATGAAGTTTGTACCTCTGTCAGAAACGACCTCCTTAGGGAAACCCACTCTGGAGAACACTCCAACTAGGGCTCTTGCCACTACAGGTGCTGTAGTGGTCCTAAGGGGAATAGCTTCAGGATACCTGGTGGCATGATCCACTACCACCAGTATAAACTTGTGCCCTGATGCTGTCTGGGGTTCCATTGGACCAACAATGTCAATCCCCACTCTTTCAAAGGGAACCCCCACCACAGGTAGTGGTATGAGGGGGGCCTTTGTTGTGCCACCTGACTTACCACTGGCTTGGCAAGTGACACAGGAGCTACAAAACTCCTTGGTATTCTCATTCATATGGGGCCAGTGAAAGTGTGAGACAAGCCTGTCCCAAGTCTTTGTCTGACCTAAGTGACCTGCAAGGGGAATTTCATGGGCCAAGGTGAGAAGGAAACCTCTCAGAGACAAGGGGATGACCAGCCTCCTGGTTGCACCAGGCTTGGGGTCTCTTGACTCAGAGTACAGGAGTCCATCTTCCCAGTATACCCTGTGGGCACCTGTGGCATTCCCTGCAGCCTCAGCAGCAGCCTGCTGTCTGAGGGGTTCAAGGGAAGGGCAGCTCAACTGTTCCTTCCCCAGGTCTGCTCTGGAGGGTCCCCCTGAGCCCAGAAACTCAACTTGATCAAGTTCAAGCTCTTTAGGCTCAGTTTCCCTCAGTTCTCTCAGATCAGCCTCCTCAGAGACTTGATCCTCAACCTGGGGCAAGGGGGAAGGCAAAGCCTTACCCTTACTGCTCTTCTTCTTGGAAGGTGTCTGGTCCATCATTTCAGGATCCAGCACCTGTTCAGTGGGGCATTTCCTGGCCTGTGACCTAGTCACAGCAAGCACATGTGCTGGCAAGCCTAACATTTCCATGTGAGTCCTCTGCTCCACTTCTGACCATTGTGATGACTCCAAATCATTGCCCAACAAACAATCAACTGGGAGGTCTGAACTGACTACAACTTTCTTTTGTCCCTTCACTCCACCCCAGGAGAAAGCCACAATTGCCACACTATGACTAGTAGTGACATTGCTGGCATTGGTCACCAGGAAATCAGTACCTGGCATGATCTGTCCAGGGTCCACAAAGTTAGGTGTCACCATGGTGACACTGGCACAAGTGTCCCTATAGGCCTGAGCCATTTTGCCATTTATCAAAGGTGTCTGCCTGTATTTGCCCAAAGTATTGGGACTTATTTCAGGGGACATATCCATATCCCCTGTACAGACAAGGACAGCCTGAGTGAGTGTGCCAACTAAGTTGTCAGACCCCTCAGTACCCAAGGTTAACCCAACTAATGCCTTGGGAGGTGCACTACCACTACTGACTGTACTAGGGGGTGCAGTTGCCTTAGGGGCTGTAGTGGCAGGAGTTTGTCCTCCTCTTTTGGTGCACTCACTAAACCAGTGAGATTTACTTTTACAGTACTGGCACCACCTTTTTGACTGGCCTTCTGGAGTCTTCTTCTTCTGGGAAGCCTGACCCCCACCCTCTTTGGTTTGTTGGGGACCTGGTGAAGACTTCTGGTCATTTTGCTCATTCTTAACATTACCCTTCTGGTCTGCTTTCTTCTGACCACCCTGGTTCTGGTTCTGGTTCTGCTTGATCCTTGTCCTGACCCATTTGTCTGCCTTCTTTCCCAATTCTTGGGGAGAGGTCAGATCTGAATCAACAAGGTGCTGGTGCAACAACTGGTTCTGACAATTGTTTAAAATTTGTTCTCTCATCATTAGATTATACAATCCTGTGTAATCTGTAACCTTGCTACCCAGCAACCAGCCCTCCAAAGCCTTAGTGGCACAATCCACAAAGTCAGACCAGTCCTGAGACTGAGTTTTCTGGGTGTCTCTGAACAGCAACCTGTACTGCTCAGTGGTTAAACCAAACCCATCAACCAGTGTATTCTTCAGGACCTGGTAATTGTTAGCATCCTCTACTCTTGTAGTGAGGAGCTTATCTCTACCTTTACCATCAAAGGAGAGCCACAGTATAGCTGCCCACTGACTCTGGGGAATGCACTGCACAGTGCAGGCCCTCTCCAGAGCAGCCATCCATTTCTGGATATCATCCCCTTGCTTAAAGGGGGGCACTATCTTAGTCAGGTGTTTAGTATCTAAACCCTTCTCTCTATCTCTTGGGAGATTGCTGCCACCAGTGGGTGCTAGCCCACTCATCTGCTGCTCTCTAGCAAAGGCAAGCTTCTCTTTGGCCAGGGCAAGTTCTTCCCTTTCAATCCTCAGTTCAGCCTGTCTCATTCTAGCTTCATGCTCTTTTCTCTGAGGGGAAGTAAATCTCCTCTGTGGAGGATTCCTTCTCCCCTGAGAAGAGGCATTAGAGTGCAGAGATCTATTGGAGTCCCTAGAAAGAGATCTATCTCTCCTAACTCCAAGGTTAGGCCCACTTCGGGTTAGTACTGGGGGTCCCCCAGATCCTAGCCCAAGTAAGTCTAAGTTGGCCCTGGTTAGCCTTCTGACTACCTCAAGACCTTTGTCTACCTCATCCCCAGAGAGTTCCTCTTGATCCTCCTCCTCAACTGCAGTAGCAATGTTGGGGAGATCTGGATCCCCAGAGGTTCCCTCTAAGGCTGGCATGTTCTCATGTAACTGAGAAAGCTTTCTGGCATCATATGTCTCTAAGAGACCTATCAGAAAGGGAATGGTGGGGTTAGACCCCTGCTTCAGTTTTCTGGAGACACAGATCTGTCTCATCTCCTGGAAACTGAGAGCTGCATATCTTGAAGTGACCTGTGGAGGGTCAACACTGACCAGGGGAGTCTCAGTAGAATCTCCCTGGGTAGACATGCTTTTCTAGTGAGGTGTAAGTGGTGCACTTACCTACACTATATGTTTGCCTACTGATCCCTTGCTAGAGTTGTAGTTTAGGGTGTGCTAGGCCCTAGGAGCTACAACAGCTGGTTCAGTAGAACTCAGAGTATTCTAAGCTAAGTTATATGTACCTTTAGTACTCATGTGATCTTTCACAAGATATTCTTAGGGCATGTGTGGTAAAACAACAGCAAGCTCAAATCCCACCCGCTGCCCACCAATGTGAGAAGTTGGCCTGATGTGCAGTGCTCACTATTCTAGTGATCACTATATATCAGTCCAAACAACCCTTATTGATGATTGGTTGTAAGTCAACCTTATAGACCAGCTATCCTAGTAGCATGGATACGAGCAGTCTAAGGCTAAGACTCTAGAGGGCGTGTTAAGCCAGCTGTTTTACCATCACATTACCCCTTGAACACCCAGTGAAAGGACACCACACAAGTGTTATGAAAATAAACAGTGTATTTATTAGAATCACAACAACCCTGTACTCTTTATGAGGACAGGGTGCTAGGCACACAACAAAACTCTTACGAAAATACTTAAGTTAGCACGTTATACACAAATGCCCGAGGGGCACGAAAAACCATATACTTAAAAAGTGGAATGCGAAATTACTAGCAGGTAAGTACAGTACTAATAGGCTTTGGACTCGCTAGGACTTGACTATAGAATCGTTAGATTACTTCTAGGAGACCTAGGGGACTCGGGTGCAGAGTGTGCACTCTCACGCGGGATGCGGGACAAAGTCTATGGAAGCTAGTAAAGGCAAAGTTAGTGTTCACGGGCGAACCCGACCTGGTAGGAAGAAAACGACAGTGGATCCTGACCCTAGGATAGTGAGGCTATGCTGGGACACCGAAGTGCCGAAGTTACCTAGCCCAGGGGCTGCAGCTGCATAGGTCTGAAAAGACGTTGGGGATCTCGTTGCCGGACCAGGAGCCTGGAAGAAGGAAGTTGCTGGCAGGCGACCAGTGAAGGAAAGTTCGTTGGATCCAAGCCTGGATCAAGGAAGAAGAAAACCTGAAAGCAGAGGGGACCAAGTTCTTGAATCACTAGCCAGTGATTAAGTGGGCACCAGGATGGCACCGGGCGAAGTCACCTCGACTAGGTGAGTGGGCGACGCTGGCTCTGCAGATCTCACGGACCAGGAGGCGTTGTCGGCGACCAGGATGGAGAGGCGAGCTGTCCCACGATGGATGAAGCTGTCGGCGTCGAAGTTACCCAGGATTGGGCAACAAGCCTTGGCTAATTCAAGCCCACGCGGTGGACTCAAAATGGCGTCTTGAGTGGACCAGGAGGGTCCGGGGTGCTCCTCTTTTGGAAGGGAGCAAGGGCCAGCCTGGAGCAACCAGACCAGCAGCAAAAATGTCGTCGGGCGTCGTTCAGAAGGCCACAAGCCAGCGGGCTAGTAGCCAAACAACGCGGTGAGCAGCAAAAAGCAGAAGGGCCCCACGCAGATCGTGGAGATGCTGGGAGGCTGCACTTCGGTGCTGGAGCTGCTCAGGGTCGGGGCTTCTCGGACCCCAAAGCACTCACCAGGAAATTACTCGGCGGGCTTGCTGGAAAGAAGTCGTGCAGTCTTGAAGATGGCCGGTCCCTCGAGGTCTCGTCACACCCACGAATCTCAGCGTGACTGATGATGCAGGTAGAGGTCAGAGGTGCAGGGAAAGCCGGTTCTCGTCGAGCTGGGCAGTCTTGATCCGGAGGAGAGACTTGCAGCAGACCGCAGTGTTCTTAAGATGGTGCCTGCGGATGCAGGGTGACTACTCCTTAGTCACAAGGGAGAAATCTTAGGAAGAAGTCTTGAGTTCCTTTCGTGGAAAGTAGTTTCAGGATTCAAAGATGATCTGATTTGGAAGGGGGCCAGTTCCTACCTTTATCCTGTAAAAAGGGGCTGGCACGCGACTAAGTCCTGCCCTATGGGTGGGACTAGGAGGGGGGTGGTTACACCCACTTCCTTGGCGGGCTTTTCCCCAGCACAGGGTCTGGAGTGACCCTGGAACTGGTTCCAGCCAGCCTATGCACAGTGAGCACCGGGGTGCCACGTGCAGTCACCTTCCTCTAAAGCCCTGCCTACCTACAATACACAAAACCCTGTCTGGGACGGTGCTGGCACCGCCCCTGGCAGGAAACCCTTTGTCCTTATCTCCTGCTCTGGGAGGACTCCCAGCAGCAGGAGGGCAGACTTGTGTCTCGGTGGCAGCATCCATTTTGTGGAGCTGAGGCTCTGTTTGACTTTAACCGGGGTTAGGGGTTACATACATGTCGTGTCCCTCTAGAAGGGTGGAATGCTAACCCCGTCGCCAGAATTGGCGAGGGGTTAGTATTCCAATTCGTATGACACCTTACTCGACATGTTTTGATAAAGCGATACCAGAGTTGGCACATAACCGCGAGGATTATAATGCACTTAAGAGTATATGGTATGCGATATCATGGAAACGGCTAAGGGATGGATCCCGAAAGCCGCAGACAGGCTCAGCTCATGCCAGAGCACCATCTCACACGATTCCAAGCACTCTGCCTTCAGGATTGTTAAGGCCTGCCATAGGAGTGACTGATAGGAGATCTGTGTGTCCATTTTTAGGGTTAGATATAGGTATACTGTTGGACAGGCCACATGAAGGGCTCGCTCCCTCCCCGCAGGACAGGGCCCGGGCCACCGTCAGCACCATTGCCCGGCCCAGCCGCCATCTTGGACACGGCACCACGCGGCCGCGCGGCCTCAGCCCGACCCCAACCCTGGGCCTGGCCAGGCCCCGACATCCCGGCACCACCCTCCACCCAGGAGGTGAACGGCCCACTTGGCAGGTCAATGGGAGTACGAAGTGTCGATGGCTCTCCCCCGCCAGGTGCCGAGCACCCCCAGCCTCCTTGGGCGCTGGCTCCGCCCCCCTGCTGGGTGTCTGGACTCCCTCATCCCAGACCTCCCGACCTCCAAGAGCGAGGGTCCGGACATCAAAGGGCGCCAGACCTATAACTGAGGCCGCCCCAGGACAGGAAGGCAGTTGTATCCTGGAGTCGAGAGACACCGAGAAGAACTCATCCTTGACGGACTGCTGGCGCTGCCACAGCCCTGCCTTGTGAACTATTGTCCTGCCTGCTGGCGCTGCCGCGGCCCTCTGCAACCTTCATCCTCGTGGGACCTGCTGGCGCTGCCGCGGCCCTCTGCAACCTTCATCCTCGTGGGACCTGCTGGCGCTGCCGCGGCCCTCTGCAACCTTCATCCTCGTGGGACCTGCTGGCGCTGCCGCGGCCCTCTGCAACCTTCATCCTCGTGGGACCTGCTGGCGCTGCCGCGGCCCGTAGTAACCTCCATCCTCGTGGGACCTGCTGGCGCTGCCGCGGCCCGTTGCAACCTGCATTCTCGTGGGACCTGCTGGCGCTGCCGCGGCCCGTTGTAACCTTCATCCTCGTTGGGACCTGCTGGCGCTGCCGCGGCCCGTTGCCACCTACGACCTCTTCGGGCCCTGCCGGCGCTGCCGCGGTCTGACCCATCCGAACACCGAGCTCGAGGATTGTGAGCTATCACCGTTACACCTCCGTACCCGTGGGTACCAAGACTGTCCCGCTACCCCCTTCCCTTACTAGAGACTAGAATTGAGAGGATCATCGTGTCCTGATCGCCTTGTATCGTACCACTCTACTACCAGAAGTGCCTATAAAAGGTGTTACCCTGATCTTTGTGTGGTGTCCATCTGTGGGGGGGAAGTTACCTGTCTGTGCGATCACTGTGCTCGGCCGACCCTTCAGGTCTCCGTCTAACATTGGTGGCTAGCGGCGCGATCCGAACCAACGCGTACCGTACAGACAGTAACTCACCCTACGACTAAAACCACAATGACGACCAAAGAGAGCGGATCGGCGGAGAAGTTCCAGATGGAAAAGCTGGAAGAATACAACCACCGAGAGCTCAAACAATTTTGCATGGACTTAGGCATTGCTACCACCGGGCTAAGCACAAAAGAAGACTTCAAAAACGCCCTAGAGGCCTGGACAGAGACAAATACCGCAACCCCCCGGGACCCCGCAGCCCCGGAAGTCAACACCACCCGGACGGAGGAACGGAGAACAGGCCCCTCCCATGAAGAGATCCAAGAGCGGGAAAAAAATAGATTACACGAGTTAGACTTGGCACGACTCAGATTAGACGGAGAATTGAAACTGGCGGAACAAAAAATAAACTTAGAACACTTACGGCTCAGAGAAGAGCGAGAGGAAAAACAGAGACAGAGAGACCTCGAAGAAAAAAGACTGGCATACGAGCACGAGTGCAAACTAGCGGAGATAGAAATACGCAAACTGAACAAAAACCTAGGGGTGCCCGAGCAACCGCACTCCCCGGGTCCTACCGAGCAGAAGGTCCACATCCCCAAGGATGTGGTCCGAGAATATCACCGGAACGACGACATACAGCAGTGGTTCAAGGCCTATGAGATTGCCATGACCGCCCACCGAGTCGCTCGAAGTGACTGGGGAGCCGGTCTATGGGGGAGATTCGTCAACGAGGGTCGTGATGCCCTGCTGCAACTTCCGGACCATCAAATGACGTCCTATGACCACATGAAGGCCGCCCTCCTCAGTCGATATGGACTTACACCCGAAATGTACCGCCAGAGGTTCCGCAACTGCACCCGGATCCCAGGTACGACGTGGTTGGAATACGTGAACTATTTCAGCCGAGCCTTCGAGGGGTGGATCAAGGGTAACAACGTAACCACTTACGAACAACTCTTCAATCTCATTGTGTGGGAGCACCTCTCCAACAACTGCTTTGTCGAGCTCAGGCAGCACCTCCTCGACAGTAAATTGACTGAACCCCGGCAGCTCGCCACCGAGGCTGACCGGTGGGAGAGCACCCGAGTGGCCCGGAGTGGGCCGAATGAGCAGAACAGAACCAACCAAGGTCACCATCGTCCCCGAGGAGGAGGAGGAGGCCCGGGCCGGGGCAGAGACGCCGCCCCGGCCGCACCCACTAACGCCACCCCGGCCCCAGCAGGCCGGGGAAACCCCCCGATGCGCCCGGGGTTCCGAGCTAACGTGACGTGTCATCGATGCCAGCGAGTCGGCCACTATGCCAGTGACCCGACCTGCCCGAAGAACCAGGCCCCCAGGCCCCGCCAAATGGCGGCCGCCGCCCTGGGAGAAGAACAAGTCTCCGAAGACACGGAGACCTATGAGTCGGAGCAGTTCGAGTGGGAACCCGCCGCCATGACCCTGGCATGCCTAGGAGGAAGAGACATGGTCCCGCGGACTCCCCTGCCCGCCAACACTAGGAAGTACAGCCAATGGGTGAGCATCAATGGGCGCAAGGCCGAGGCCCTGCGTGACACCGGGCCAGTGTGACGGCCGTCCGCTGTCACCTGGTAACCCCGGAACAAATCCTACCAAACGTACTTTGCCCCGTCCGATCGGCAGATAACTCAGAGAGCCTGTGTCGGATGGCCTGCGTCCCCTTCGAATGGGGAGGAGTGTCCGGCATGCTGAAAGTAACTGTCCGTGACGATGCCCCCGTAGACTGCCTCCTGGGGAACGATCTCGAGAGCTCCCCGTGGGCCGCTGTGGAAAGAAGAGAGCATCTGGGGATGTTGGGTCTCCCGGACTGGGCGTGCGTAACCACCCGGTCCATGGCCACCCGCACCATCCCTAGACCAGAAGAACCAGAATGGGCAGCACCTCCGCCCTCGATCACTCCAGAAGAAGACTTCCTCCAGACCGACCACCCGGACCCCACCCCAGAGGGGTCCACACAGCCCCCCGAGCTTCCCGACCTGGCTCAGTGGCGTCAAGAAGGGGGGCCCACCCAGGAACAATTCCGGCAGGAGCAAAAGACCTGCCCCTCCCTCGAGGGATTGCGACAGCAAGCGCTCGCCCAGAGCCAAGGAGACACCACCGGGGCCCACTGGGTTTATTGGGACAATGATCTCTTGTACAGCGAACAGAAAATCGCAGAACTGGGGGCCGGGCGAGTGCTGGTGGTGCCCTTCCACTTCAGAGACTTCCTGTTGAACCTAGCCCATGATGTCCCCCTGGCCGGGCACCTGGGCCAAGACAAGACCTACCACCGCCTGGTGACTCACTTTTTTTGGCCCAAAATGAGAAATGACGTATCCAACCATTGCCGGTCCTGCCCGACCTGCCAGGCCAGTGGGAAGAGCGGCCGCAAACTCAAGGCACCCCTACAACCATTCCCCGTGGTGACCACCCCGTTCGAAAGGGTGGGAATAGACATTGTGGGGCCCCTGGACCCCCGAACAGCACAGGGACATCGCTTCATCCTGGTCCTGGTGGATCACGCTACCCGCTATCCTGAGGCGGTCCCCCTTCGTACGATAACAGCCCCAGTAGTGGGTCGAGCCTTGATGGGGATCTTCTCTCGAGTGGGCTTCCCCCGGGAAGTCGTCAGCGACAGGGGTACGAACTTTATTTCAAAGTATATGAAATCCCTCTGGCAGCAGTGCGGAGTCACTTACCGATTCACCACCCCCTATCACCCCCAGGGGAACGGACTGGTCGAGCGGTTCAACCGCACCCTCAAGGGGATGATCATGGGGCTGGAAGAACCCCTACGCCGCCAGTGGGACGTGCTACTACCGTGCCTCCTCTTCGCCTACCGAGAAGTCCCCCAGAAGTCCCTCGGCTTCAGCCCCTTCGAACTCCTGTACGGACACCCCGTTCGCGGGCCTCTCAGCCTAGTGAAGGAGGAATGGGAAATGGCCCCCCTAAAGACCCCTCCGGACGTCTACAAATACCTCCTGACCCTCCGTAATCAGACCCGGAAATTCAGGGAGATCGCTAAAACCAATCTGGAGGCCAGTCAAGAGGACATGAAGAAGTGGTACGACCAACATGCCTCCTCCATCGAGTTTGAACCGGGTCAGCAGGTATGGGTGATGTCCCCCATCGAACCATGTGCCTTGCAGGACAAATGGACGGGGCCCTTCAAGGTGATCGAGCGCAGGAGCCCCGTCACCTATCTCATCGACCTGGAGTCCCCCCGGAACCCCCTCCGGGTCCTCCACGCCAACCGACTCAAACCCCACTTCGTGCGCTCAGAGCTCAGCCTGCTGATGGCTACCGACAGTGGCGCGGAAGGAGACTCCGAGCCCCTCCCTGACCTACTGAGGACCCGGGAAAGAGATGGTTCGGTGGACGGGGTCCGACTCTCTGAGGCCCTGACCCCAGAGCAGCGTCAAGATTGCCGGGCCCTCCTGCTGCCGTTCGCAAACCTGTTCTCTCTCGCACCCGGAGTCACCTCCTGGTGCCTGCACGACGTGGACACGGGGGACAGTCCTCCTGTTCGACACCGGGCGTACCGAGTACCGGATCGGGTACGTACATGCATCCAAGAAGAAGTCTCCAAGATGCTCGCCCTCGGAGTCATCGAACCTTCGGACAGTCCCTGGGCCAGCCCGGTCGTCCTGGTCCCCAAGGCCGCGGCCCCGGGCACCACCCCTGAACTCCGGTTCTGCATTGACTATCGGGGTCTGAACGCGGTCACCCGAACCGACGCTCACCCTATCCCCCGAGCAGATGAACTAGTCGACCGCATGGGGGCAGCCCGCTACCTAAGCATCTTCGACCTGACAGCGGGCTACTGGCAGATCGGCCTCACCCCCAGAGCCCAAGAACGTTCCGCTTTCTCCACCCCGGATGGGCACTACCATTTCAGAGTGATGCCCTTCGGCATGAAAAACGCTCCAGCCACTTTTCAAAGACTGGTGAACCAGGTATTGGCGGGCCTCGAAGAATTCAGCGCCGCCTACCTGGACGACATCGCGGTATACAGCCGCCACTGGGCGGATCACCTCCACCACCTCAGAGAGGTCCTGCAGGCCCTCCAACAGGCCGGCCTCACCATAAAGGCCAGCAAGTGCCAAATCGGCCAGGGGTCCGTGACCTACCTCGGACACCAAGTGGGGAGCGGTCTGGTGGCCCCCCTCCAACTCAAGGTAGCTGCCATTCAGTCCTGGCAACCCCCCGAGACACAAACCGAGGTCCGAGCCTTCCTGGGGCTCACCGGATACTACCGGCGGTTTGTAAGGGACTATGGCAGCATTGTGGGGCCCCTCACGGAGCTCACGTCTAAGAACCACCCAAAAAGAGTCAACTGGACTCCCGACTGTCAAGCAGCCTTCGAGACGCTGAAGGCCGCCATGTGCACCGCTCCTGTGCTCCAGGCCCCCGACTACAGCCGCGAGTTCATCGTGCAGACCGATGCCTCCGACCATGGTATTGGGGCCGTCCTCTCCCAACTGAACCCCGAAGGAGTGGACCAACCAGTGGCCTTCATCAGCAGACGCCTACTGCCCCGAGAACAGCGCTGGAGCACCATTGAGCGAGAGGCCTTCGCGGTGGTATGGGCCCTCAAGAAGCTCCGGCCATACCTCTTCGGAACCCATTTCCGGGTACAGACGGACCATCGGCCCCTGCAATGGCTCATGCAGATGCGGGGGGAGAACCCCAAACTATTGCGATGGTCCATGTTGGACAGGCCGCATGTTCGAGCTGTACCCCCTCCCCGCAATGGGACCAGGACCCTGGCTCTCCCTGCATCCCCAGCCAGAGTCCACCAACGACCACCCGAAGTACCCTGCAATCCCTCCACTACAAGACACCAGCTCCGGACCCCGCTGGCCCGGGTCACCATCTACCCCACGACATCGACCCGGCCGCCATCTTGGGGCGCTGCAGCACGAGGCCGCGTGGCCTCAACTCGACCCTCACCCTGGGCCCGGCCGGGCCCGACATCGAGGCACCAACCTCCCCCCAGGAGGCAGAGTGACCACTTGGCAAGTCAATGGGAGAAGGAATCGTCAACGGCTCTCCTCCGCCAGGTGTCGATCACCCCAGGCCGCCTGGGCGCTGGCTCCACCCCCCTGCTGGGTGTCTGGACTCCCTCATCCCGGACCTCCCGGCCCCCAGGCGCGAGGGTCCGGACATCAAAGGGGACCAGACCTATAACTGGGGCAGGACCAGACCAGGAAGGCAGTTGTATCCTGGAGTCGAGAGACCCGAGAAGAACTCATCCGTGACTTGGCCTGCTGGCGCTGCCGCGGCCCTCTGCCTCGTGAAACCATCGTCTTGGCCTGCTGGCGCTGCCGCGGCCCTCTGCCTCGTGAAACCATCGTCTTGGCCTGCTGGCGCTGCCGCGGCCCTCTGCCTCGTGAAACCATCGTCTTGGCCTGCTGGCGCTGCCGCGGCCCTCTGCCTCGTGAAACCATCTTGGCCTGCTGGCGCTGCCGCGGCCCTCTGCCTCGTGAAACCATCTTGGCCTGCTGGCGCTGCCGCGGCCCTCTGCCTCGTGAAACCATCGTCTTGGCCTGCTGGCGCTGCCGCGGCCCTCTGCTTTGAGAGACTATCATCTTGGCCTGCTGGCGCCGCCGCGGCCCGATCCACAGACACTCCAGCTCGAGGATTGTGAGCTCGCCTTTTACCACCACCTGTACCGATCCGGTACTAAGACTGTCCCGCTACCCCCTTTCCCTACAGAGACTAGAAGTGAGAGGACCCCCGGGTCCAAGTTATCCTGTACCGCTGATATCCTTGCCTTAAGAACCTTATATAAAGCATTGAACTCGACTTGGTGTGGTGCCTGTTTGTGGGGAGGGAGGGTACTTGTCTGTACGATCGCCGGAGATGGTCCCCCTCGGGGATCTCTCCCTCGGTATCCGGCCGACCCTCAGGGTCCCCGTCTAACATTGGTGGCCAGCGACGGGATCCGAACCTACGCATAATCGTACAGAAAGTCACTCGCCCCACCACACACAACAACCATGTCAATAGAGAGCGGAACAACGGAAAAATTTCAGATGGAAAAATTGGAAGACTACAACCACCGGGAACTGAAGCAATATTGCATAGAACTTGGACTTCCAACCACAGGTCTTAGCACAAAGGAAGACTTCAAACGAGCCCTAGAAGCTTGGGCAGAAACGGGTACGGCCGTACCCCGAACACAAACAACCGAAACGAGCCCCGCACCAACTAAAGAAAGAACGGATCTCTCCCTGGAAGAGATCCGAGAAAGAGAAAAAACCAGACTCCACGAATTAGAACTTGCCCGACTTCGCTTGGATGGGGAACTCAAGCTGGCAGAACAAAAAATAACCCTGGAACACTTACGACTCAGGGAGGAGCGGGAAGACAAGCAAAGACAGAGGGAGCTAGAGGAAAAGAGACTAGAATACGAACATGAGCGCAATCTCAAAGCACTGGAGATTCAGAAACAGAATAAAGACCTCGGGCTCCCCGAACGACCGACCCCGTCTGCCTCGACCGAACCCAAGGTTCACATCCCCAAAGATGTCATCCGGGAATACCACAAGAACGATGATATCCAGCAGTGGTTTAAAGCCTATGAGGTGGCAATGACCTCCCACCGGATTCCCCGAAGCGATTGGGGAGCCGGATTATGGGGGAGGTTTGTCAACGAAGGGCGGGACGCCCTGCTGCAACTCCCGGACCAGCTGATGACCTCCTACGACCACATGAAGGCCGCCCTCCTCACTCGATACGGGCTCACACCTGAGATGTACCGCCAACGGTTCCGCGACTGCAAACGGATTCCGGGTACAACTTGGGTGGAGTACGTGAACTTTTTTAGCCGAGCCTTCGAGGGGTGGATCAAGGGCAACAAAGTAACCACCTACGACCAACTCTTTGACCTTATCGTATGGGAACACCTGTCGAACAACTGCTTCGTGGAGCTCCGGCAACACCTCCTGGACAGCAAGCTAACCGACCCTCGACAACTCGCCGCCGAAGCCGACCGGTGGGAAAGCACCCGAGTTGGCCGGAGCGCACCCAGCGAAGTATCCAGATCGTATCGCCCCCGAGGGGGAGGAGGAAGTCAGGGTCGGGGGAGAGACCCCGGCCCCTCGTCACCCCCCAGAAACGCCTCGACCCCGGTTGGCCGGGGAAGCCCTGCCGTCCGGGCCGGTTTCCGGGCCAACATTACGTGCCACAGGTGCCAGCGACCCGGCCACTACGCCAGTGATCCCAACTGCCCAAAGAATCCGAACACTACTCCCCGCCAAGTTGCAGCGGCGGCCCTAGGGGAAGAAATAATCCCGGAAGACCAAGAGGAGTACGAGACCGATCCCTCTGAATGGGCACCCGCCGCCATGGCACTGGTCTGCTTAGGGGAGAGAGACATGATTCCGCGGGCCCCCCTTCCCGCCAACACACAGAAGTACGGTCAATGGGTCAACATCAATGGCCGCCGGGCGGAAGCCCTCCGCGACACCGGGGCCAGTGTAACGGCGGTCCGACGCCACCTCGTCACTCCAGACCAAATCTTGCCGAACATTCTTTGCCCTGTTCGATCAGCCGACAACTCCGAAAGCCTATGCCACATGGCCTGCGTCCCCTTCGAGTGGGGAGGAGTAACAGGGATGTTAAAAGTAACTGTCCGCGATGATGCCCCCGTGGACTGCCTCCTAGGAAACGACCTTGAAAGCTCTCCCTGGGCAGCTGTCGAACGGAGGGAGCACCTGGGGATGCTTGGCCTCCCCGAATGGGTCTGCGTCACGACCCGGTCCATGACCGCCCGCGCGGTCCCCAGCCCAGAAGAGCCCGAGTGGCCAGAACCTCCTCCCGCGCTCATCCCAGAGGAGGCCGCCCCAGAAGCCATTCCCTTGACCCAAACCGAAGAAGGACCCGACCAGCTTCGGGACGTCCCTGACCTGGCACAATGGCGGCAGGAGGGAGGCCCCACGCAGGAACAATTCCGGGCCGAGCAACAAACCTGTCCTTCTCTCGAAGGACTCCGGCAGCAAGCCCTGGCCCAGAGCACCGGGGATACCTCGGGGGCCCACTGGATCTACTGGGACCAAGACCTGCTCTACAGCGAGCAGAAAATTGCAGAACTAGGGGCCAGTCGGGTGCTGGTGGTGCCCCTTCGCTTCCGAGACTTCCTCCTGAACTTAGCCCACGATGTCCCCCTTGCCGGACACCTGGGGCAGGATAAAACCTACGACCGCCTGGTGACCCATTTTTTCTGGCCCCACATGCGGAAGGATGTCACCAACCACTGCAAGGCCTGCCCCACCTGCCAGGCCAGCGGAAAAAGTGGCCGAAAAATCAAAGCACCATTACAACCCTTTCCTGTCGTCACCACCCCGTTTGAACGAGTGGGAATAGACATTGTGGGGCCCCTCGACCCTCGAACAGCCCAAGGACACCGGTTCATCCTGGTCCTGGTAGACCACGCCACCCGCTATCCCGAGGCCATCCCTCTTCGGACTGTGACGGCCCCCGTGGTGGGCCGGGCCCTGATGGGGATCTTCTCCCGGGTGGGGTTCCCCCGGGAGGTCGTCAGTGACAGGGGCACGAACTTTATCTCCAGATATATGAAGTCCCTCTGGCAGCAATGCGGGGTCACCTACAAATTCACGACCCCCTATCACCCGCAAGGAAACGGACTGGTCGAGAGATTCAACCGCACCCTCAAGGGGATGATTATGGGTCTAGAAGAACCCCTTCGACGCCAGTGGGACGTACTGCTGCCATGCCTCCTGTTTGCCTATCGGGAGGTCCCGCAGAAGTCCCTCGGCTTCAGCCCCTTTGAACTACTGTACGGACACCCCGTCCGGGGCCCCCTCAGCCTAGTCAAGGAAGGTTGGGAGCAGCCTCCCCAGAAAACTCCCCCGGACATCTACCGGTATCTCCTGGCTCTCCGCAACCAGACCCGGCGGTTCCGAGACACCGCCAAAGCCAACCTCGAGGCCAGTCAGGAGGACATGAAGAGGTGGTACGATCAGCACACGTCCTCCATTGAGTTCGAACCTGGACAACAGGTCTGGGTGATGTCCCCGGTTGAGCCCTGTGCCCTCCAAGACAGATGGTCCGGGCCCTTCAAGGTAATCGAACGCAAGGGGCCCGTCACCTATTTAATCGACATGGAGACTGCCCGGAACCCCCTACGGGTCCTCCATGCCAACAGGCTCAAACCCCATTTTGTGCGATCCGAACTCAGCCTCCTAATGGCTACCGATACTGGGACAGAAGAAGACTCCGAACCCCTTCCGGACTTACTGAGGGCCTTCGAGCAGGATGGCTCAGTGGAAGGGGTCCAGCTCTCCGAGGCCCTGTCCCCGGAGCAACGCCAAGACTGCCAAACGCTCCTGAGGCAGTTCGCCTCCCTGTTCTCCCTCACCCCCGGAGTCACCCCCTGGTGCCTCCACGATGTGGACACCGGGGACAGCCCTCCTATTCGACACCGAGCATACCGCGTACCAGACCGGGTACGAGCCTGCATCCAGACCGAGGTGGCCAAGATGCTGACCCTAGGAGTGATCGAACCCTCAGACAGTCCCTGGGCGAGCCCAGTCGTCCTGGTTCCCAAGGCAGCTGCCCCGGGCGTTGCCCCTGAGCTCCGGTTCTGCGTGGACTATCGAGGGCTGAATGCAGTTACCCGGACCGACGCTCATCCCATCCCCCGGGCAGACGAGCTAATTGACCGGATGGGGGCCGCCCGCTACCTGAGCATCTTCGACTTAACAGCGGGCTACTGGCAGATCGGCCTCACCCCTAGGGCCCAAGAACGATCCGCCTTCTCTACCCCAGACGGGCACTACCACTTTAAAGTCATGCCCTTCGGCATGAAAAACGCCCCGGCAACGTTCCAACGGCTGGTAAACCAGGTACTGGCGGGCCTGGAAGACTTCAGCGCCGCCTACCTGGACGACATTGCTGTGTACAGCCACCAGTGGACCGACCACCTCCGCCACCTGCGGGAGGTTCTACTCGCCCTCCAGCAAGCCGGGCTCACCATCAAGGCCAGCAAGTGCCAAGTTGGCCAAGGGTCCGTGACCTACCTGGGACACCAAGTGGGAAGCGGGCTGGTGGCCCCTCTCCAACTCAAGATTGCTGCCATCCAGGCCTGGCAACCCCCTACGAGCCAAACGGAGGTCCGGGCCTTCCTGGGGCTCACCGGATACTACCGGCGGTTCGTGAAGGACTATGGTAGCATCGTGGGGCCCCTCACAGAGCTCACCTCCAAAAAGAGCCCCAAAACCGTCAACTGGACCCCGGGCTGCCAATCAGCCTTCGAGAAGCTAAAGACCGCCATGTGCACGGCCCCCGTGCTCCAGGCTCCCGACTACAGCCGGGAATTCCTTGTGCAGACGGACGCCTCCGATCATGGTGTGGGGGCCGTCCTCTCCCAACTCAACGCCGAAGGGGTCGACCATCCGGTGGTCTTCATCAGCAGACGCCTCTTGCCCCGAGAACAGCGCTGGAGCACCATTGAGAGGGAGGCCTTCGCCGTAGTCTGGGCACTCAAGAAGCTCCGGCCATACCTCTTCGGCACCCACTTCCGGGTGCAAACAGACCACCGACCCCTGCAATGGCTGATGCAAATGCGGGGGGAGAACCCGAAGCTGTTGCGCTGGTCCATCTCCCTGCAGGGGATGGACTTCACGGTGGAACATCGTCCAGGCCAGGACCACGCCAACGCCGACGGCCTGTCACGCTTTTTCCGCCTCAGCGAGGAGAGTCCCCAGGAAGATGGCTGACTCTCCCCGCCTTCAGCTGGGGGGGACGCATGTTGGACAGGCCGCATGTTCGAGCTGTACCCCCTCCCCGCAATGGGACCAGGACCCTGGCTCTCCCTGCATCCCCAGCCAGAGTCCACCAACGACCACCCGAAGTACCCTGCAATCCCTCCACTACAAGACACCAGCTCCGGACCCCGCTGGCCCGGGTCACCATCTACCCCACGACATCGACCCGGCCGCCATCTTGGGGCGCTGCAGCACGAGGCCGCGTGGCCTCAACTCGACCCTCACCCTGGGCCCGGCCGGGCCCGACATCGAGGCACCAACCTCCCCCCAGGAGGCAGAGTGACCACTTGGCAAGTCAATGGGAGAAGGAATCGTCAACGGCTCTCCTCCGCCAGGTGTCGATCACCCCAGGCCGCCTGGGCGCTGGCTCCACCCCCCTGCTGGGTGTCTGGACTCCCTCATCCCGGACCTCCCGGCCCCCAGGCGCGAGGGTCCGGACATCAAAGGGGACCAGACCTATAACTGGGGCAGGACCAGACCAGGAAGGCAGTTGTATCCTGGAGTCGAGAGACCCGAGAAGAACTCATCCGTGACTTGGCCTGCTGGCGCTGCCGCGGCCCTCTGCCTCGTGAAACCATCGTCTTGGCCTGCTGGCGCTGCCGCGGCCCTCTGCCTCGTGAAACCATCGTCTTGGCCTGCTGGCGCTGCCGCGGCCCTCTGCCTCGTGAAACCATCGTCTTGGCCTGCTGGCGCTGCCGCGGCCCTCTGCCTCGTGAAACCATCTTGGCCTGCTGGCGCTGCCGCGGCCCTCTGCCTCGTGAAACCATCTTGGCCTGCTGGCGCTGCCGCGGCCCTCTGCCTCGTGAAACCATCGTCTTGGCCTGCTGGCGCTGCCGCGGCCCTCTGCTTTGAGAGACTATCATCTTGGCCTGCTGGCGCCGCCGCGGCCCGATCCACAGACACTCCAGCTCGAGGATTGTGAGCTCGCCTTTTACCACCACCTGTACCGATCCGGTACTAAGACTGTCCCGCTACCCCCTTTCCCTACAGAGACTAGAAGTGAGAGGACCCCCGGGTCCAAGTTATCCTGTACCGCTGATATCCTTGCCTTAAGAACCTTATATAAAGCATTGAACTCGACTTGGTGTGGTGCCTGTTTGTGGGGAGGGAGGGTACTTGTCTGTACGATCGCCGGAGACGGTCCCCCTCGGGGATCTCTCCCTCGGTATCCGGCCGACCCTCAGGGTCCCCGTCTAACAGTCCATCTCCCTGCAGGGGATGGACTTCACTGTGGAACATCGCCCTGGCCAAGACCATGCCAACGCGGATGGCCTGTCCCGCTTTTTCCGCCTCGACGAGGAAAGTCCCCAAGAAGATGGGTGACTCTCCCCGCCTTCAGCTGGGGGGGACGCATGTTGGACAGGCCACATGAAGGGCTCGCTCCCTCCCCGCAGGACAGGGCCCGGGCCACCGTCAGCACCATTGCCCGGCCCAGCCGCCATCTTGGACACGGCACCACGCGGCCGCGCGGCCTCAGCCCGACCCCAACCCTGGGCCTGGCCAGGCCCCGACATCCCGGCACCACCCTCCACCCAGGAGGTGAACGGCCCACTTGGCAGGTCAATGGGAGTACGAAGTGTCGATGGCTCTCCCCCGCCAGGTGCCGAGCACCCCCAGCCTCCTTGGGCGCTGGCTCCGCCCCCCTGCTGGGTGTCTGGACTCCCTCATCCCAGACCTCCCGACCTCCAAGAGCGAGGGTCCGGACATCAAAGGGCGCCAGACCTATAACTGAGGCCGCCCCAGGACAGGAAGGCAGTTGTATCCTGGAGTCGAGAGACACCGAGAAGAACTCATCCTTGACGGACTGCTGGCGCTGCCACAGCCCTGCCTTGTGAACTATTGTCCTGCCTGCTGGCGCTGCCGCGGCCCTCTGCAACCTTCATCCTCGTGGGACCTGCTGGCGCTGCCGCGGCCCTCTGCAACCTTCATCCTCGTGGGACCTGCTGGCGCTGCCGCGGCCCTCTGCAACCTTCATCCTCGTGGGACCTGCTGGCGCTGCCGCGGCCCTCTGCAACCTTCATCCTCGTGGGACCTGCTGGCGCTGCCGCGGCCCGTAGTAACCTCCATCCTCGTGGGACCTGCTGGCGCTGCCGCGGCCCGTTGCAACCTGCATTCTCGTGGGACCTGCTGGCGCTGCCACGGCCCGTTGTAACCTTCATCCTCGTTGGGACCTGCTGGCGCTGCCGCGGCCCGTTGCCACCTACGACCTCTTCGGGCCCTGCCGGCGCTGCCGCGGTCTGACCCATCCGAACACCGAGCTCGAGGATTGTGAGCTATCACCGTTACACCTCCGTACCCGTGGGTACCAAGACTGTCCCGCTACCCCCTTCCCTTACTAGAGACTAGAATTGAGAGGATCATCGTGTCCTGATCGCCTTGTATCGTACCACTCTACTACCAGAAGTGCCTATAAAAGGTGTTACCCTGATCTTTGTGTGGTGTCCATCTGTGGGGGGGAAGTTACCTGTCTGTGCGATCACTGTGCTCGGCCGACCCTTCAGGTCTCCGTCTAACATATACTATATCTAAAGCAAAGGGTGAGTACACCACCTTGCCCCAGCTGTCGTGCAGCCAGTTGTGTCAGTTTAGTTAGTCAGCCCAGGGGTGGCATAATACATGCTTCAGCCCCTGGGAGACTTCTGGGTACACCTCAGCCCTGAGTACAGGGACTTGGGGAGGGCCCAGTGCCAATTCAGTACCTGAGTACAATTTGGATAGAGAGAACAGCTAGGCTGTGGGTCTGATTAGCAGGCCCACAGCCAGGGAAAGTCGTAAACCAGTGCAGCAAAAAGCAAAAATCTGGGTGATCATAGGATTGCAGACCCTACTCTCCTACAAACATGCATGCTTTCTGATACCTAGAACTATCTGCAGCCTTCTCCACAAGAAATCATGGCAGTCTTCACTGGAAGGAGAGCTATTATTTTCATATTACTACAGAACCAGTCTATCTCTTTCCCCTTAGCACAGTCTCTCAGGTTTGAGAGGTACTGTTGTTGTCATGAAACATCTAACACATGTGGCATCCCCTTTAAATTCTGCTTTACATGGTAATTTTGATATCTGAATGAGTTTTAATCAGTTAGCAGCCACAATTATTGTCTTCACATCTAACTATGCAAATAAAACAAAACTGGTGGTCAGGCATGGGACAGAAAGCTCACTGCTCAAGTGTCTAAACCCTGAGATTCATCAATATTGGTTATCAGAGGGCATGCATAAACATGCATAATTCCCATGGTCTTTCATATTTGATAGGGACTGGATCCATTTCATGATGCCTGTAATATAGGGCTGCTATTAAATAAGGATAAGGAACTGAAGTCCCGCCTTTTAAACTGATAACCAGCCTTTGTTTGAGTCAAATTAATGTTCTTAGTATTTAGGCACCTGATCTCGAAATTGAACAAGGCATCTCTAGGCAGAGCTATTATCTCGTATAGACTACACTATGCCAGCAAAGTCTATGCTTGCACTCCTCTCACGAAGACACACAAGCCCCGAAAAGTCTCAAATAAGGGAGTAAACAGGATTTTGAGCCTAAATACGAGGAATCATATACAACCAGCACCTAAGAGCTGCACAGCAACTCAATTTGTTTCAAATCACAGGTCAAGTTCTCCTGCCTGAAGTCTCAGAGTTTTGCGAGAAGTGGCTTTATTCACCAATGGGTGGTTCTTACAAAGTATGCTACAGCTCACAGTTTGGGGTACACTTTAGGAACTCTCACACCTGGTGCAAAAATACTATACAAGGAGAATTGAGGACTTCTGTCAGTTAGTGGGATAAAGGGTGGAATTCCCCTAATCTGTATTTATATAAACACAAGATTAGGGGAAATTTAGATCTCGTTTGAATCCCACTTGTTTCCAATAGCCTTCAGCTACAATCACCTTAGCACCATTTGCTTGTATAAGAGTGCCATTTATACTTTTCATTTCCTATCTGCCTCAATTACATGGCATGTTGGAACTAAAAGCTGACATAAATACCATAGTAGCATTTGAGGCCTATATCCTGTCCAGGTTTAGATACAAATATGCTTACGCCAGACGGACATCTACCTCATATGGATCTCTGTAAAGCTCAGGTGATTTGAAGGCATTGTAAGGTGAAGTGGATCTCGTTTCCAGTGAAGAGCTGTAGGGTGTTCAGATATGGAGACAATGCTGTTCCAGACAAAGAAAACACCTGCTCCATTGTGTTCATAGGGTGGTCAAGTATAGGGTAAAATGTATTCAAGGCAAATGAGGCGTCTGGTATGGGAAGGCCCGTGTACAGTATCAGAGGCACAACTAGAGCCACATTTCAGGGGGGGAGCCTAAGAAAAAATTTCGGGGGGGCTGAATCTTTACTCAATAGGCAGAGTGAAGCTGCAGGGGCTCTTAGAACGGGTGAAACAACAGCAAGACCTCATTGACATGCAAATGGTCTTTTAAAGACAGTTAAAGTTCTCGGGTGCGGCTGTGTGTGTGCCCGGGAAGCTGTCTCACCCGGGCTGCCACACACGATGGGGGGGGGGGCTGAAGCTCGTTGAGTCTTGTTGGTTTATGCACGCCTGTACAGTGTAGGCGGCTCAAATTAAAATAGGAACCTTTGCAGTTCGCATTGATATATGCTTCCCTAGTTTCAGACACTCCGCCTGGTTCTGGTAACACTTGTTTTGGGCTAGTGGGTATGGCCTGAACCGGCTGATTAATAGAGCCAGTTTTGGTCTTGTTAAAACTGAGACACTTGAGCCCCTGTGATGATATACGTATGCCCCTTTTTTGTTTCACAGAACGTGTTTGTACCCCCTTGACATGCCTGGTTCAGTTCTCATTAAAATAGTCTATTCTGCATTCGTTCTGGTTCATGCTTGTGTATTTATCATATACTGTGCCGGATTTTTAAGCAAATAGAGCATTGGGTATCATTGTCAATTCTTTTAAACAGTGTCTTTGATCTCGACTACTCATTCTGTCCAGGTACTAATACATTCTATTCAGGTGTCAGTAACTTAACCTATTAAGTCTCATTAATGAAGCCTATTTGTTGAGGTCTCACTTGTACAGACCTTTCATGTCTCATCCATACAGCCCGTCCAGTAATTGTTAGTAAAACCTGTTAATGTCTCAATAATATAGACCGTACAAGTCCCATCAATAAAGTCCATTTAGGTTTCATTAGTACAGATGTGTGAACTTTTTCGGGAGTCTCAGGGAAGTTAGTTGTTACCGGGCTCAAGTTGCAGCAATAAGTCTGTTACCTCTTGTCTCCTGGGGCTCACCCTAATGTTGGTCCCAACACTGAACACCAATTGAAACCCTTTAGCACTCAACCCTCAGACTCAGAATTTAATCAATCAAATATGAACAATTAATACATCATTGTTTAGTCATTAATTTTACGTGCAATAAAAATGTATTTTAAATACAACACACAGCTTAACACTACACAAGAAATGCATAGGGCAAAAATAATATGTACAGTTCTCTGGGGAAATAAAATGTTATGGGAGTTGCACCCAAGTACTTACATGTAGCAAAACAAGAACAGTGTGAAACACAATCAATTACCCCAGTGGCTTCAAGGGTATACCCTCACATTTCCTTGAGGGTGATAGATAAAATGGTACTAAGGTTGTGTGTACTGATTTTTTTGGGGAGATTTATATAGCGCTAACTAGACTGGTGCTCTACATGAGCACCAGTTGCGATACAGATGGACACATTTTTGATTTTTGTTAGGCACAGGGAGATTAAGTGATTTGCCCACAATCACAGGATGTTGAGCATCCCTATCTAGACTCAAGCCCGGTTCCCCAGCTTTGAAGTCGGCTGCCCTAGCCATTAGACCACATCCTCTTCCTCATGTGTCTATTAAATGCTCTTATGGTTGGGGCAAACTCAGTTGCAAATAGTACTTTGGAATGTTGGTGAGCAGGTGTCTCCCGCGTTGGGTTGGGGTGCTACACTTGCTTGTGTGTGAACTCACTCATACTCGCTGGTGAACGGCAGTGCCTACCTCTGCCCCAATTCAGTTACCTCCTCAAACAGGCTCTTTACTGAGTGTAGGTGTGGGCCTCCAAAGTAGAAGACAAGGAGCTTCTGGGCACTGGTGTACAGAAACTGCACTCATGCCGATGAGTCTGGAAAATGTCATTCTCTGTCATTGGATTTACTTCAGCAAGAAAACCCAAACCCAAGGACACTCCATATGGCATCTCTGAAATTGTTGAACAGCTGAAGTGTGGTTACAATTTCTTCTAGCACCTCACTCTCATAAGCACTTCTCCTGGTAGTCAAACCTCCAAAACAAGTCCTACATTTTCTTTGCAGCAAGCCATCATAGGGGCTTTATGATTAAATTTGTCTTTTTCTGTTGCGTTTTCTGTCTTTGGTCAACTTCCACAGTGTTCTACAGGTGGAGGAGGGTGACAGAAAAGTTTCCAATGCAAGCACGGATTCAGTTAGTCGCTTACCTCATTCCAAGGCACACTGCAGGGGGACTAGGTCTCAAGGCCTCACCACATGTCTGGCAGTGTGGACCCTTCTTGGGCCACAGAGGGTCAACTAAAGTTCTTTCTGTCCAGCTCCTTTGGCTCTCCTTTTATGGGCACCCTTTCCTTTGTGAAAAAACACCCATAGCACCCCTCCCCAATGGCCAGTGGGCTCCCTCCCTGAAGGTGGTTTGAATACAGCTATTCCTGGCAAGGTTATTTTTCCCACAAGAAACCACAAGCCTGAAGCGTAGATATCTTTCTTGCTTTCCTCCGGCGAGGGACGCTGGCACTGGCTGAATCGGAATCCTTTCACATCTCAGGATTTATGCCCCTTACTTATAATTAGGGCTCCCGTTTTTATGGTATTTTTTAAAAAACATTTCTGTCAATATCCATATTTAATTTTTGGACATTTTATCTGTATTTATCCATATTTATTTTGTGTTTTGCATATAAATGTAGTTGTAAAACTGTACATTTCCATATTTATTCAAATGATAGACGCACACTCATACTTTGATGTCTGTCGTGTTTTAGCTATTTAAGTTGCCAAATATTACATAACAGTCTCTCCACTGGCAAATATTAGCATTATACCACAAATGTATGTTGACAAATGCAGTTATTTAAAGAAATTTCATCCAGGTTTTTAATTTCCCATGCTGTGCATCCGCTCAGCTGTTGGGCTAAAAATAAATGCAGAAAACACGTTCTTTTCTGTCTGTATTTATCTGTAAAAATCCAATAAAATGGAAAACAGGGAGCCCAATTTATAATTCTTGTGCCTCCAGACTACTTAAGCCACAGTCTTTGTCCTCTATTGTCAGCAGGGGGAGCAGTGGGTCTGGACACAAAATTGGCAGAAGCTTCCCCATTTGGCCTCCTCACAACCTGTTCGGAGTAATATCTTAGGGTAAGAATGGAGTAGTAAGGGGGATTGTCCTTTTGTCTCCCATTCTCCACACCTTAGAGTCTGATCCATTTCAAAGGACCCCCAGGAATGCTCATGGGAGTCATACAATTCACATAGCTGTTTGGAAGGCTTCCTACAACGTGTAGCCCACATAAATAGATCCAACATGGATTTCTGGCTGTAGAAGAAATACTCAGTACATGCACTACACACTGAGTCTACTACATGTATGTTACATAAGCATACAGACAGCATCCATGTCCCACACGGATGAGTGAAGGATCCAGTTGCAAGGCCCTGTAAGACAAATTTATAAAGGATGCAATTCCCCCTTTGTAGAGAGGAAGTTAAAAATGCCAGTCCTGTGGTATAATCAGTTGCTGCCACCCCTGTCAGCCCTCCGCAGCCCAGTGCGCTGACGGTAGTCACACTAGGTAAAGGAAGGGTGCACACGCTGTGCCCCTCCAAGGCACTGAGTCCAGGCTTGGGTCACAATACATGTTCTTGCTGGCCCTGGGCATACAGGCATGACTGTGGAGTGCACTGTTACCAAAATGAAAACATATCCAGAGGGCTCACTCTGGAGACCTCGGTGCAAGGGTCATCTGCGGCGTCCCTCAAGGATCCTCGCTGAGCCCGACTCTCTTCAACGTCTACATGAGCCCCCTCGCGGCCATCGCGCGCCAACACAACCTCAACATAATCTCCTACGCCGACGACACCCAGCTGATCCTCTCCCTGACCAACGACCCCGCCGCCGCCAGAGCCAACCTGCACGAAGGGATGAAAGAGGTTGCCGAGTGGATGACGACGAGCCGCCTGAAACTGAACTCAGAGAAGACGGAGGTCCTCATCCTGGGCTCCTCGCCCTCCGCCTGGGACGACTCCTGGTGGCCCCCCGCCCTGGGCACCGCACCCAAACTGACGGACCACGCACGCAACCTGGGTTTCATCCTGGACTCCTCCCTCTCCATGACCAGGCAAGTCAACGCCGTCTCCTCGTCGTGCTTCAACACCCTGCGCATGCTTCGGAAGATCTTCTGGTGGATCCCCACAGAGACCAGGAAAACCGTCACCCAGGCCCTCGTCACCAGCCGACTGGACTACGGCAACGCACTCTACGCCGGAACCACCGCCAAGATCCAGAAGAGACTCCAGCGCATCCAGAACGCCTCAGCCAGACTCATCCTCGACATCCCACGACACAGCCACATCTCCGGACACCTTAGAGACCTGCACTGGCTCCCGGTCAACAAGAGAATCACCTTCCGCCTCCTTACCCACGCACACAAAGCTCTCCACGATCAAGGCCCGAGCTACCTCAACAACCGCATCAACTTCTACGCTCCCAAACGCCACCTCCGATCTGCCAGCCACGCCCTCGCCGCCGTCCCACGCATCCGCAGAGCCACCACAGGAGGAAGGTCCTTCTCCTACATGGCCGCCAAGACCTGGAACTCCCTCCCGGCCGACCTGCGCCTGACCCAAGACCACCTCTCCTTCAGGAAGAAGCTCAAGACCTGGCTGTTCGAGCAGTAGCGCCCCCCCCCCCCCCAAGCGCCTTGAGACCCTACGGGTAGGTAGTGCGCTCTATAAATGTCTTTGATTGATTGATTGATTGATTGATTGAAGGGTGCACACTCGGCTGAGCCATTCAATGGACCTTTTCCATCCAAGCACCGCTCGTCCAGTTCTCCTTAACACAGACTGTTGAGGTCTTTTCAATACCAATTACTTTGGTCTTGAGAATACAGCCTGTTGAAATCTCATTAATTGAAGCTGTTCAAGTTTAATTTTTACAACTTGTTCAGGCCTCATTAATACAATCTGTTCAGATCCCGCTAGTACAGCCTTTTCACGTCTCTTCAATACAATCAGTTCAGCTTCTTCAGGTCGCTTTAATACACCTTTTTCGGGTCCCAATTTTGCAGACTGCTCAGGCCTCTTCAACAGTACTCCTCACGTCTTGTAATACAGCCTGTGCATTTCTCCTTAATATAACCTTCCAAGTCATGTTAACGCAGCCTGTTGAGGTCTCATTAGTAGAGCCTGATCAGATTTTATAATGGAACTTTTCCAAGGCCCATTGATACAACTTGCGCAGGTCTCATTTACAGAGCCTGCTAAGGTCCTGTAAACACAGACTGTCCAGGACCCAGTAATACGCCAGCTTTAGTCTTATCTGCTCAGGCCGTTCAGGTCTTTTCAGTGCAACCTGTTCAGGTCTTGCTAACACAGCTTGTTGGAGCATCACTGATACAGCTTTTTCAAGTTTCATTAATAGAGCCTGTTCACCTCTGACGGATACAGGCTGCTCATATCTCCTTAGTACATCCTGCTCAATGCAGCCTGTTCAAGGTCCAGTCACACATTATGCTCGAGCCTCAGAGAAACAAAAGTTTAAGGGCCCGATGTAGGTAATCCCAGATTACCGATTCTTAAATACCGAATCATACCGATTCGGTATTTAAGAACAGGCAAATGGGATGTAGGTAATTTTACCGAAAAAATTACCGAATTGGTAAGTTTCGGTAATTACCGAATCGGTAAATACCCGATTCAGTAATTGCCATTCATTCCTATGGGCCTGGAGGCCCATAGGAATGAATGGCAATTACTGAATCGGTATTTACCGATTCGGTAAAAGGAGGAAACATTGAAGGGTGGCAGGGTGTCACTTTGACACCCTGTTGCACCCCTCATTGTGTATGGGTGCAAACGTTGCAGACATACATGCCCTAAGGGCATGTATGTCTGCAACATGGCACTGTTGGAATAGCAAAAAAAATGCTTTTTCCAAGGTTTTCATTATTTACCACCAACTTGTAGTTGGTGGTAAATAACGAATCCCAAAAGGGGAAAAGCACTCATTTGAGTGCTCCCTACATATCAAAATCGGTAATTTACAGATTCCTTAAAATACAGATTCGGTAAATTACCGAATCAGTGAAATGCCCACCTACATCTCATTTTCCAAATACCGGTCGGTAAATTACCGAATTTCGGCCGTTACCAACCGGTATTTGCCTACCTATATCTGGCCCTAAGTCTCGGAGTCTGTCATTTCTTGTTAATACAGCTGGATCCAGTCTCATTTATCCATTCATTGAAAGGATGTATTTGGGGGGAAACATCCTTTACAACACAACTTTTACCACGCAGTGCTTTTACATCGCAACTTTTACAACGCAAACCATTACAACGCATTGCGCTGGAGGGCGCTCTAGGATAGGGAATAGATTTAATTTACTATCCAACAACTTCCCTACTATCCACGGGGACTGGAGTTGGAATAGTAAACTAAACTATTCACTATCCAGCACCCCAAAGCGCTATGCGTTGTAAAAAATGCGATGTAAAAGCATGCGTTGTAATGTCATACATCCGTATTCGGGTCCATTTTAATGAAGCTTGGACAGTCAACATTAAAGTTGCCAGCTTGTGTCTTATTTGTCCAGCCTGTTCAAGCATTGTTTGCATGCAGGCACTTATCTTGAAAGGGGCAGCTTGCGTCCCTAAAGGCAGCACCGCTAGCCTGCTTCTGTTCACAGCTTTTGGGATCCCCACTGCAGCCAGGGAGCCCAAGGTTCATCATCCAGAATGTCCCATTACCAATGAAAGGTCATGATGCTTGGGGCCAATGCCCTCATCCAATCACTGCTTCTCTCTGCCATGGACATGGGTTAAAAGGAGACCGCAGCTTAAGTGGCATCTGGCGAGGAACAGCCTCTGTGTTCTGATCAACATTCAATAAGGACAGAACTTGTAAGTTGCCACAGGAGCCTATGGGACATTTTTAACATTTTCTGGGGCTCATGCTGAGGGGAGGCCCAAACCCAGGGTAAGACATTCCTGACTAGCTTCTGGGATGAGATGCACCAACACTGTTACCAGAATTATCTGTGAAACCCCTCCTATTAGCAGAGACCACCCTCAGGGGACACCAAACCCACTGAACAAAAGAGCTCTCCAGTCCTGGCAAGTATCTGCCACGGCTGGCTGCCACCCTGGGGGACAAGGAGCTCTGCAACCAGGGTCCATGTAAGAGGTATGCATGCACTGTGTGAATGTCAGATCTATTGTCATGTTTGCGTAACTCCATTGATAACTATTGATTTAAATACCACTTATCTATGTATGTATTACTACACAACCGTAGAATAACGAAAGTTTGAGAAAAAAATAGTAGGATTTTAAATGTATACCTTACATTTTGGCAAGTAGTTCCATGACTCAGCTCATAACTCATTAAGCTATGTGGCGCCGCGGCCAGGGCGACTGACGCTGGAATCTGGGGATCACGGTTCGATCCCCAGCGCCGGCGGCAGGTTAGCCCAGCACCATGTGACTCTGGGCAATAGCTTGCTTAATCTTCCCGACGGCCCCCAGCGCCTAGAGACCCTAACGGGTGATTGTGCGCTTTACAAATGTGGATTATTATTATTATTATAATATTGGGATTGTAATTTATGACCAGCAGGTAACACAACTATCTCTGCAATTAAGACATTAACCCACTGAGCTATTTTCATAGACTAGGCATCTGTGACTTGTTTGTTATGCACTGTGATCTGCTGCACATACATTAAACCTCTATGCTATTTTATCATAAGTCAACTTGTACCCAGTGCTTAATTTGAGCAGGTGGTTTCCTGTGCTCGGCACCGGCACTTAATTGTCAAACCAGCTATTGTTACAGTCCACCACATGGGGCGCCATTTATCCAATTTTGATATGACCACAGCAACAGTTGTTTAGTAATTCAATATACACTACAAATGACTAATACCTTCTTCCCAAGCACTCTTACAGCTTTGGGTGGCCTAGAATAGTCTGGATTGCACACTTGTAGGAGGAGTGTGATTAGTAGTTGTGCTTGTACTATCATTTGCAGCAGGAGCAATGAGTGATGCAAAATGCAGCAATCATCATATTGTTTTACAAATTAAGCACTGAATGTAACTGGAGTGCACACAGAGCTTTCTAAAAAGTGCATTAACCACACCTGCCATCTTCCCTCTATTATGCCTTGGAGCTTGCTGCATATACAAGGATCTCTGCAGAAGGTGTCTTAACCTTGTAAGAAAACATTTTAAAATGCAGTCTGTGAGCAATTGAGTTAGTCAATTTACAATCACATTTGTTCTTGTTGCCTATGTTTGGGGCTGATTTTTTAAAAATAATAACTGTATAAGTAGGCCACCAGACATTGACCCTGCACGTTGTGGCAATTTATTTTTGCTGCCACCCCTTGCCACCCATTTATGGAATCTTCTAGTAAATTAGTTCCATTTAGGGTTCCAGTTGACATATCCTCTTGACATACATAGTTTCTTAATGTGCATTTCTAGTCTGCCAGACTCGCGTTCATATTCTCTTTGGGGCAGATTTATGTTGGTAATGCGCCACGTTTGCGTCACGCAACTGCGGCGTAAACGTGGCGCATCCCTACGACCCATTTACAACGTGACGCATCTAGGCAGATGCGTCACGTTGTAAAGCCCTGCGCCACTTGTGGGCGTTCCGGCGCAGGGTGGGCGTTCCGGGGCAGGTGCGCCTCGCAAATGTGGCTGAGTGAAATCTATAAGATTTCACTCAGTCACTTTCAGGCCAATGCTGCGTCAAAACCCTGCGCCTGCTTGAAGCAGGCGTAGGTCTTGACGAAGCATTGGTCAGATAGGGCACCCCCGAGCCTTGCTGGAGCTGCATCGCGCTTGCGACGCAACTCCAACAATGCGTCGCCTTTACGGCACAGATGCGTCACGCATCTGTGCCGTTTTTGCCCCATGGTGCGCCGCATTGTAAATGCGGCGCACCATGGGTGGCGGAGCAGTGGCGCAATATAACTGCGCCAGTCATCATAAATCTGCCCCTTTGTATCTACCGGAGCACGCCGGCTGCTCACCGCCTCCTGGTGGCCGGTTGCACCGAGGATTCTGTTTTTCTCACTCGTCTCTGCCCGGAGGCTGTTCAGACATAAACACAATAATGAAAATTGATTCATAAGGAGGAAGTACTTATTTTAGACCAGCTTCCCAATATACTCCTGCCAGGGTTTCCTTTCATAACATATCAAGGACAAGGACAGGCACGCGTCCGGTACCCCGTCTATGACGCAGCTTTTTAATGGACGACTGCACTGTTCCTTGATACTTTGCTGCCACCTAATGGTAACAAGAGAGAACGACATTTGGCATCTGACGCTGATGCAGGTCTACTGCGCGGAAACTGGGAGAACCTGGGAATAAATTAATCTTCATAAAAATGTAGTTTCATCCTGCGCTTTGATTCGGACGATCGAATGCAGAGGCAGGGAGTCCTTCTCACGGACATTGTTTCAAGTCCTGGGCTGTCGATATTACCGTCATTACTTATGGGTGTTTTAGTCCTGGATTGGTTTAATTGACCTAATTAAGCCAGCACACCGGCTACTAATTATATACAAATGAAAAACGCAGGACTAGAAACGTCGTCTGAGCTAGGATGACCTGACCTTGCAAACCAATAACCGGGGTATTCCAAAAACACAAAATTAGGCCTACACTTTTGCATCAAATGTGGGGGCACAGAATGGCTTACCTGACAACACTAGCGCACCGAGGCACCAAAGGGCATTAAATGCATCGTTTAAACACTAAGGGGCAGATTTACAAGCCCCTTGCGCCACTTTTGCGTCACTTTTCCAATGTTAAAAATTATGCAAAAGTGGTGCAAGGGCCTTGTAAATCTGCCCCTAAACACAGTATCATCTGTCTTAACTAAGTGGCTTTCTGTTAGGGTCTGCTAACAGGCTTTAAGTGGGATGAAAAAACTGGGGGTTCTAAAAGGGGCGTGGCCAATGTAATTAAGGACGTGGCTTAAAAACACTTAAGCTAAAAATCTGTGCTTAGCATAGTGTGCCGCCCAACTGGTATTTTGCTGTTTCTGTCATTGCATCCAGATATATGATACAACACGTAACATCATACCTACAACAAGGCAGGACTATTGGCTTTGTCAATGGTTGTAAATTGCATAAGCTAAATAAGCAGCAACTATGGCTTGTATATAATAATATTGAAAACGTTTCCACTTAAAGCCCTGGTGACACCACAGCAATGCCGCTGCTCGTGAGTTTCAAAAAGAGAAGGGAAATCCAGAGAGAAAATGACTCTCTTTAAATGATTTCCCTTCCCCTACAATGCTCACCTGGCATGATCTCATGCTGTAACTTCTCCACTAGTGGGAAGTGAGCAGTGTGAGCATGCGCACATCGATGTGCCTGCTGTCACGGGCCGCCTGTGCCAGGGCACAAAACAGAGCCAGATAGAGACCCGTTTCAAAGCCCCCTTAAAAAAACTGCCAGTGCTCAACACCGGTGACACCCAGCCCACGTAAAGTCCTGGCTGCTAACTAATTCTGCACTGGAATGCATGAAAGCTTGCCGCCCTCTGTGTTCAGTGACGCTCTTTGAAAACCGGGTCACAAGTTAAAATTTCTGAAATCTCCCAGAACAGCTGAAGAAAAGCTGTGACTTTCCCAGAACATCCTACCCACCCTATTCTGTGATAAGATTAAGTGAGCTGCCACCCTTGCTCCTTTGAAATATATTCTGGGAGTTGTAGTGCTGTTTTATAATGGACTACACAACACTACAAGTCCCAGAATTCAAAGAAAAAAACCAGGACTGGAGCAGCACATCATGCATGGACCTGGGAAACTTGGCGGGGATGCACCCTAAGTTGAGGGCAAACTACGACCCCTTACAGCCAACTGTACGTCATGAATATTGCTTTTGAAGATACGCCCCCAAAAGTATTTTTGTTACATCAAAGTAGCCTCTTGCTTTTCCACGAATGACATCACCCATAAGGCTTTCATGTTTATGCGTGTGCACCTCCAATTTTTCACCCAACAGCTCTCTCACCATTTTTGTACCTGTGCATCTCTGACACCTCCTGGAAAATGTATAACTTTGGAACCTTTGCTTTATCAACATCACACTTAAGACACCATGAGACTAAACATATGAAAATATTGAGTGATGTTATCCCTGGAGCACTCACTGTCATAGATGCCAATTCTTCAATACCAAAAATCCGGGTGATGTCTGCTCAGTGCTGGGAATGATATCAGCAGGTCAAGGAGGCAGAGGGAGAGCTGAGGCAGAGGTCACCCGAAGGATTTTTATGAATTGTGAGAGATACAGCATTCTTCTGCTCTTAGACCAGTAACACTGGTCAAAACTGGTTGACCTTTATGGTTCAAATCTGGTTTAGTTATTTGTTTTAACCAGTAGCACAATCACTCACCTACAACCAGTGGCCAATGAAGTAAAACTGGGACGAAGAAACAGGGAAGGGAAAGGGGAAACCGGGAAGAATAGGGTAGGGGAAAACACAAGAAAGGGTGGAGGGGGTGATGTCCTTCTAGGTGCTACCAGTGTTCTCTCAGATGTGGCGTGCAGGGATGTGCTGCCACCACAAGGTCTATCAGTCCGCACTAGGGGGAACCCTCTGTCTCTCATCTTGGAGAAGTTGAACAATCAGAAGGTATTTCGGGCAGGTAAGTTCCCAGAATTCACATGCTAGGAAACACATGTGGCAAATTGTGGCAATCTGCCTTCCATGGACCCTGTGAATTTCTGAATCCCTACAATATCCCATAGTTTATGTAGCAAATCAAGGTGGTCTGGGACGGAGTCGCTGCCCCATTTAACAGCAATGACCTGTTTAGCCGAACAGAGGGTTGTCGAAATATTTCCCTGGTGGGCGTTTAATGGGTAGGTTAGTGTATTAGGGAGGTTTGGGACATTTGTATCAAAAATGTAATAGATCTCTTCCATCGCTATCTCCCAATATCTTTTAAGCTTGGGGCAATGCCAGAGGAGGTGGGTCAGAGTGCCCACTTGCCACCTTTTCGCCAGCATACTTCCATTTTGCTATCAACGCAGGGGTATAATGCCAATAGTGCATCACTTTGAGCATTGCTAAAAGCGATGGGGGTTCTGTGGAGAATGTCAGACCATTCTTTGGCAGTAAAGGTGCGTTCCAGCTCTCCTTCCCACCTTCTCGGATTTTGTAGTGTCTTCAGCTGTATTCAGAAACGAATATATGGCGGAGAGGAGGCCTTCATTGTCAGTTTTCGTGATCAGCCACTACTCAAGTTTGGTGAGGGTCCTACTAGCTATGGTGTGAGTAGGGGATGGGTAAACCAATGTTTGATGCCAATTTAGTTCTATTGTTCCATGTGTGGGAGGATGTGTCCTTCCTGCAGTCGAGAGAAGTCTGAATAGCCTGAGTGGTCGAAGAGGTCCCCACTCCTTTTGCCAACTATGAAATGCAGTGGGGCTCAGGGCTGGGGGAATGCAGGGTTGCCAATGATCGGGGTGAGAGGGGAGGTGTGGGTGGACTGACCCTTCGAGAGGTCGTTCTTGTCCAGGGCCGGACTGGCTAACAGGTGTTTTGGAATGCTGCCGAGCTGGGGGCTGATTTCGTTGATGGGGACCTGCATGTGCTGAAAAACATTTGTTTTGCTTTGTTTATTTCGAAGCACATGCAGGTCCCCATCAACGAAATCAGCCCCCACCGCAGAGAAATCAGCCCCCAGATCAGTGAAATCAGCTCCCAACACAGTGAAATCAGCCCCCAGCTCAGCAGCATGCCAAAACGCCCGGTAGCCAGTCCGGCCCAGTTCTTGTCACATACAACTCCATGGCCCTTGTGACTGGTGAAATATAAACTCCATGGGGGTCATGTCTTTTGGGGAGCTATGGAATCTTCCAGCTATGGAGGCCAGTGATGGTCTGTTCTATGAATCACCAATGCTTTTTGTGAGTGGTCTGTTCCATTCCACTATGTAGAACAGCTGAGCTGCAGCATAGTGGTGGGCGTGATGTAGGCCACCCAGGCCACCATTTCCCGTGGGTAAGTAGGCTCACTTCCTTGCTAATCATGGTTTCTTGCCCCCCAAATGAAATTCTCTATCATGTGCTGCAGTTTGCTAAGGAGGTGCTGTGTGGGGCTGGAGTGGAAGAGTCTGCATGACATAAAGACTCTTGGGAAGAAGGGTCACTTTCACAGCTGCTACTCTCCTCATCCATGAGAGACCTCTCGCCGGCCACGTCTGTAAGTCCTGGTGAGCAGTGTCAATAAGGTAAGAGTAGTTGCCGGTTTCTGTCTTCTATGGGGAGGGACAGATCTTTAGCCCCAGGTATGGGACCAAGTGACACGCCGGCGACAGGAGGGTAAAGTGCTGCTCCAAGATGAGCGGTCTTGATGTGATATCGTAAGGTTGAGGGACGGTGACTTTTTTATGGTTACGTTGATGCCCAAGACTGCCACACTCCGCTAGAGCATGCAGTAGGGTTGGCAGGGACACGAAGGGTTGTGTAATTGCAGCAACCATTATATCATCTGCGTAAAGGGCTATTTTATGGTCCTGGCAACCTATAGTGATGTTTATAATGTGTGTCCGAATCTTTTCCGCTACCGGCTCCATGTAATGAGCAAATAGGAGCGCGGAGGGAGGCCAGTCGTGATGTGTGCCCCTCTCTATAGGGAATGCATAAGGTATGCCCTTGTGCCAGAGGGCTGTCATAGCTTCACTTCACCCAGGTTCAGAAAGGGGCACCTAGGCCCACTTCAGCTATCACCTTCCACAGGTAGGGCCAGTGCACCTGATCAAAGGCATTTTCAGCATGGGTCGATATGCAGAGCGCTGGGTATGTGAATGGGTTACTTTATCAATGAAATACATAACACCTTTTAGTGTTATCGCTACAGCCTCTTTCCAGAATTAGTCCAGCTTGATCCGGGTCTATAAAGTCCTGCATATATTGGCTAAGGCGAGTGACCGTGATGCTTGTAAAAAGTGTAGTGTCTATGTTGGGCAGGGATATGGGGTGATAGAAAGAGCATTTAGTTGGGTCCTTCTCGTGTTTGGGAAGTGCAATGATCATTGCCTCTTACATAGTGTTTGCAAGTGTGTCCATATCCCTGAAGGAGTTGTGTAGGTGGGTGAAAATGGGAGCTAGCTGTATGCCGAAGAGTTTAATAAACAATTGCGTAAACCCATCCATCTCAAGTGCTTTCCCCAGTTGTGGTTGGGTGATGGATGAGAGGACTCGTCAGGCCTAATGTCTGCTTCTAAGAATGTCGCCTCTGGCTCAGGGGGACGTGTGGTGCTAGTATATGTGAGTTAAGTGCCAGTCTCTAACTGGTTCATCGCCTCTGCAGAGCATATATTGTTGAAGAAGTGCTCAAAAGCTTCTGCAATGTGTTGCTAGTTCTGTGCTCTTTGCCCTTATTGTGTGTTGATCTCTTGTATTCTATGTTTATATGTTAGAAATCGTTTATATGCGAGGAGTTGCCCCACTTTATTACAGCCGGCGTAGTACCTCTGTTTTGTGTGTAGGAGGGCAAATTTGGCCATATCCATGTCTATTGCTTTGAGCTGATTCCGGACCAGTGTCAATTGTCGGTCCACCCTATTCACACCTGTCTGTTTATGTGTATCCTCTAAGGCCTTCACTCAATCTGCTAGGGTGGTGCATTCATCCCTTTTCATTGTGTTGAGTCTAAATGATATAGCTGTTAATGTGCCCCTTACAGGGTTATATTGGGTATCATAAATAGGCCTGGGCACGCTTAAAAAAAAGTAGCCCACATTTGTGGATTGCCTTGCCGCAAAAAACTTCTTCGGCAACGTTTTATGAAAATCAGGGTTTGGGAGGGAGTCCTGACTGGTATGTCTTCTTAACTTTACTTAGATATAAAAGAATGCAGGGATTAGTTGATACTAGTGAAACATACCTGAATACAAGTGAGGCCACTACTGCTCAGGCCACCTGCCCGCTCAATCCGCATACATGAATGCCCAGGGAGAGAAAGGGAGTGACATGTCTGCCCCCTGTCCTGTTGGTAAAAGGAGGTAATGGAGGCCTATCTGCCTCCAGAAAGGTCACTCTGGCAGCCACTGGTGGCATCTGAACAGCACATACACCTCCCAAATCGCCCCACCAGGCTACCCAATAAAAGCAGCCCACTGCTGGAACTCGGATACTGGCCCCTCGGCCATTGCCCGAGTGCCCGCCTAACTAATCCGACCCTGGCCCCTTACCATTGCCTCCAGGGTGTCCCATAACAAAGAGATCTGTGTGTCGTTTGAAGTGAGGAAGTGGTATATTTCCTCTCTAATCCCCCCTTTATAGTAGATTTGTATGTTAGGAGTTTTTGATTAGGATGCCACGTCTTGTGGGGGGTTGTGCTTCCAGGTATATAGAAAGTGAGCATGACAGGAGCATGGGCTGAGAGTACAGAAATGCCTATGCCAGTTTGGGCGTTAGCAGGAGGAGGTAAGGAAGGTCATCTATACGGGCACATGTCTGGTGGGATGCAGAGAAAAAAGTTTAGTCTTTAACAGAAGGGTGTTGAGGCAGCTAAACGTCAGTCAACTCCACCTCCCCCAGTCACCGAAGTTCAAGTTCAAGTTAGAAATTTGTATAGCGCACTACTCACCCAGAGGTCTCAAGGCGCTTGAGGGAGAGGGGGGGGGTACGTTACTTATCGAATATCTAGGTTTTTAATTGTTTTCTGAAGGAGAGGTGGTTCTGTGTAAGGCGGAGGTGGGACGGGAGAGAATTCCAGGTTTTGGCCGCTAAGTAGGAGAAGGATCTTCCCCCCATGGGGGATCTTTGGATGCGTGGGATCGTGGCGAGGGCTTGATTGGACGATCGTAGTTGGCGGGTGGGGGTGTAAAAGGTCAGGCGCGTGTTGAGGTACTCTGGTCCTAGGTCGTAAAGGGCTTTGTGTGCGTGGGTGAGGAGACGAAACGTTATTCTCTTGTTGACGGGGAGCCAGTGGAGGTTTTTCAGGTGACCGGAAATGTGAGTTTGGCGGGGGATGTCTAGTATGAGTCTGGCTGAGGCGTTCTGGATACGTTGGAGTTTTTTCTGTAGTTTGGCTGTGGTTCCGGCGTACAGGGTGTTTCCATAGTCTAGCCGGCTTGTGACTAGTGCATGGGTGACCGTCTTTCTTGTTTCGGTAGGGATCCAACGAAAGATTTTTTTGAGCATACGTAGGATGTTGAAGCATGATGATGAGACGGCGTTGACTTGTCTGGTCATCGAGAGGGAGGAGTCCAGGATGAAGCCCAGGTTGCGTGCGTGGTCCGTTGGTTTGGGTGCGTTTCCCAGGGCCGGTGGCCACCAAGAGTCATCCCAGGCGGAGGGGGATGATCCTTAGATGAGGACTTCCGTTTTGTCCGAGTTCAGTTTTAAACGGCTGTTCTTCATCCACTCGGCTACTTCTTTCATCCCGTCGTGTAGGTTGGTTTTGGCAGAGTTTGGGTCTTTGGTGAGAGAGAGGATTAGCTGGGTGTCGTCTGCGTAGGAGATGATGTTGAGGTTGTGTTGGCGCGCGATGGATGCAAGGGGACTCATGTATACGTTGAAGAGGGTGGGACTGAGTGATGAACCTTGTGGAATGCCGCAGAGGACTTCAGTGGCTTCCGATTTGAAGGGGGGGAGGTGGACTCTCTCGGTTCTTCCGGCGAGGAACGAGATGATCCAGTCCAATGCTTTTCCTTGTATTCCGACGCTACTGAGGCGTTGTATAAGGGTGCTGTGACAGACTGTGTCGAAGGCTGCGGAGAGGTCGAGTAGGATGAGGGCAACTGTTTCTCCGTTGTCCAGAAGAGTTCGAATGTCGTTTGTTGCTGCGATGAGGGCGGTCTCAGTGCTGTGTTTGGCTCGGAAGCCAGACTGTGATGGATCGAGGGAGCCATTGGATTTGAGGAAGGTGACTGTTGACGGTTTTCTCAATGACTTTGGCAGGGAAAGGGAGGAGCGAAATGGGGTGGTAGTTCTTAAGTTTACTGGGGTCAGCTGTGATTTTCTTCAGGAGGGTGCTGAGTTCGGCATGTTTCCAGCTTTCCGGGAAGGTAGCGGAGTTGAGGGAGCAGTTGATGACATCTCGGAGATGGGGTGCGATAATGGAGTCTGCCTTATTGAAAATGTGGTGGGGACATGGGTCGGTTGGCGATCCTGAGTGGATGGAGTTCATCAAGCGGATGGTGTCTTCAGTGGTGATTGGGTTCCAGGCGCAAAGGTTGTTGGTGGGGGGGTTTTGTCCGGAGGTGGGTGGGGTGGATTGGTCGCCAAAGCTGTTATGTATGTCGGCGATCTTGTTGTGGAAGAACGAGGCTAGAGAGTCGCAGAGGTCTTGAGAGGGAGTGATATCGTTGGTGCCGGCAGTGGGGTTGGTAAACTCTTTGACGATGTTGAATAATTCCTTGCTGTTGTGGGCGTTGTTGTCGAGTCGATCCTTGAATGCTGATTTCTTGGTGGTTCTGATCAGTTGGTGGGGTTTGCGGGTGGCGTTCTTGCAGGTGGTCAAGTTGTCAGAGGTTGGGTTTTTTCGCCATGCTTTCTCGAGGGTGCGACAGATCTTTTTGGATTTCTTAAGGTCGTCATTAAACCAGGGGGCTTTTTTGCTACCTTGTAATATTTGATGGTTTTTCAAGGGTGCTAATTCGTCAGCGCTGTGGGTGATCCATTGTGTGAGGTTGATGGCTGCTTGGTTAGGGTCCAATGATTTGGTGTGAGGGTTTTGGTGGAGTGATGTGAGGAGCTGATCGGTGGTAATTTTATTCCAGTTTCTGCGGGGGATTGGTTGTGGGTGGTTGTGGGTCGTGGTCTTTTTGTAGTTGAAGTGAACGCAGCTGTGGTCCATCCAATGGAGTCCTGTGGCGTGGTCAAAGGAGATGTGCTTGCTAGAGGAGAAGATTGGGTCGAGCGTGTGTTCGGCATAGTGGGTGCGGGTGTCTACAAGTTGTTTGAGTCCGAGATTGGCGAGGTTGTCCAGAAGGGTGGTGGTGTTACTGTCGTTGTTCTTTTCCAGGTGGAAGTTGAGGTCTCCCAGTAGAATGTAGTCCTCGGAGGGGAGGGCGTGTGGGCTGATGAAGTCAGCGAGGAAGTTGAGGTCTCCCAGTAGAATGTAGTCCTCGGAGGGGAGGGCGTGTGGGCTGATGAAGTCAGCGATGTCTTCGCTGAATTGTGTGCGGGGGCCAGGTGGTCTGTAGATGAGAGTACCTCTGAGTGTGGTCTTGGGGTTGATGTGAATCTGGAAGTGAAGGTGTTCGGCAGTTGCGAGGGTGTCGTCAGAGCTGGTCGTGATGCGGATGGTGTTCTTATGGACGACGGCGATGCTTCCACCTGTTTGGTTGAGGCGATCCTTTCGTAAGATTTTGTAGTCGTCCGGGATGGCTATGGAGATGTCGGGCGCTGATGAGGCGTTCATCCAGGTTTCTGTAAGAAAGGCGACGTCCGGTGATGTGGTGTCTAGTAGGTTCCAAAGTTCAGTAGCGTGTTTGTGAACCGATCGGGTATTGAGCAGGATACATTTCAGGTGGTTAGTTACGGGGTTCTGTTTGTAGTTTGCAGATTTGGTGTGGATCCTGATGCTGTCGAACTTGCAGGAGTGGCAGGTGAAGGGTCCGTGGGTGTGTCCTGGGGCGGCTTGGTAGCAGTGTGGGAGACGGCCGGGGTTTAGAGCTGAGAGGGTGGCGGCGTCGTACGTTATGCGGGTGGGGTGGATTATGCGGGGGCCAGGGGGTTTGGCGCTGGGCGCGGTCCAGGCGCGGACGGGCGTAGACGGGCTTACCTTTGGCGCACCTTCGGCGCGCATGGGGCGCGCCCGCTGCGTGTAAACGCTGCGCGTATGTCGCTCTGACATAAGTGGATAGTGGGGGGGCGGGGCGAGGGAGGAGCAGCTGGGAGGCGGGAGCGGGGTGGAGAGCCGGGCTGGGAGGCACAACAACAAACAACAAAATGGCAGCAGAACCAAAAGCGAAACAGGACGAGATTGGGGCACAACCTTATTTATCGCTATTAAATGGGCAGTGGCAGCGGCACAATCGGGCACAAATAAATAAAGCAGGCAAGGCGAGCAATGCACAGATGAATAATAATTGAAGAGCAATCTAGCAGAAAGCGCTACGATATCGAAATGATCAGGCACAATTAATTGCAGTAAGCAGTGCGCAATTGAATTCAATGGCAGTGAGCAGTCTGGCAGTAAGCGCTACGATATCAATTAGGGAGCAGGGAGCAGCGTGAGGAGCAACCGCTTCTGAGCAAGTCAAGACGCTCACAGCGCTTGAAAGAGCAGGTAGAGTCCCTCCACTGAGGATGCCCCAGTCTGTCCTACCCTTTGGGATGACTTGTGAAGGTCTGTATTGGGAATGAGGCTAAAACCTACACCTATCACAATGTCCATATCTATCGACGAGGTGACAAGGCTCAAGGCATTGAGGATAAGCTGTTTGTTAGGAGCTCAAAGTGTGGTGAGAGGGAAAGTTGAGTGGACAAGCAGATCCTTAAAGATAAGAGCCTACCTGTCACCTTTGCCTGGGTCTGCACTACCCGCCCCTGAAATTTAGTGGTCAAGAGAATTGCTACCCCGGCTTTCTTACTGGGTCCCGATGAGGAATATTGTCTATCAAACCAACGATATTTCATCTGACCCCAATGTTTCTTCAGGAGATGCGTTTCTTGCAGGAGACATATGTCGCAGTTTGTGCCCCTGAGCATGGACAAGAGTGCAAGTCACTTGTTTGGAAGGGGGGGGTTGAGACCCTGGATGTTAAAGCTAATTGTTTTAACCATTTGTATACAGATGGGTGATTCGCTGTGTGCGATGGTGTGGAGAAGTCGGAGCCATGGGGCTCAACATAGTCTGTACAGTGGACGCCTAACAGTTATCGAGGAAGTTCACAGTGGGTGTGGGGTAAGGATGAACAAAGAACATAAACAAGAGGAATGCACTGAACTGCTTCCTCCATGGGAGCCAGGAACATCATTTTTAAGAGGTACGTGGCCATGGGTGCCAAGGTGGAGCCAGTTCAAAGGGGCTATGGGCTCTCCATTCCCCCATTGCTATGAAAAAGTGGGAGATGTCAGCAGTCCTGGTCTGCTGCTAATGAGGAAGGCTACCAGCTTCATATTGGATGATAGTAAGCCAGTTAAGAGTGGGTGGGCCAGAGTAGCTAATATCAAGCAGGCTGGTTGTCAGTCCAGGCTCTGCTCCCAACTGCTGTCATGGCGCTGAGATTGGCAGAGAAGAGCTAATCGCTCTTGGCTGCTTTCATTGGTTGATGGTTTGTGTGTTTTGTTGCAAAGAGCACATCGCTGCTGCCTCCTGGTTGGCTTTCATGTAGGAGAGTTGTGGGGTTGAGTGAGTTGGGCCGAGACCTTGGGGTCCTTGTTCAGTCCCAAAACTGAGTGGGCCTCATCCATAGAGTAGACAATATGTGTCACATAATCCCAAACACAGATCAGGTGAAAAGGTGGCCAAATCTACTGACCCCTTTCTCTTGGAGTAAAGTTGTGGCTGCCTTGAGGGTGCATCTGAGCTGAAGAGTAGTGTACGAGAGATCTGGAGATAGACATATCTTCATGCCCTCAAACACAATGGGGCCTTGGACCCTGACACAATGGCTTTTTTTCTGTGGAAAAGGAAGACACAAGTGAGGATGTCCTGTGTCTCGTTTGGTGGATTGCTTGGCCAGCCCACTATATGCGTCTGGTCTACCGCAATGTCTTTCTCAGCCTGGTCAGGAAGGATGTGGCGAAAGACGCAAATGACATAGCCTTCCAAGCCTCCCGAGTCCACTGCTAGTGCCCCCCACTAATTCTAATACTGGAGCAGCGGGATCTATTTTTGATGTCCTCCAAGTGGATTTGTAGGTTAGCTTTATGATGTGGGAGTTCCAGCAGTTCACGTCTGTAGGAGTCTAGTTTTTCCTCTCCAATATTGTTGTTGTTTTCCAAGGTGACCACCTGTAGGCGATCTCCACTAGGTCTTTTTTAACATTTCTGGGATCTGCAGTGACATTTTCTGTAAGAGCTGCAACGTCTTCCCTTAGCTTCCCAAACAGCAATTCCATACAGGAGTGAGTGATGGGTACGTCTGCATCTTGGCAATCTATAGACAGGAGCAGTGGATCAGGAGTTACCCATTCTGTGAGAGAAGAGTCTTGTAACTGGTCCACTTTTATGTGCAGGGGTTTGGTCAGCATATCTTTCAAAGTAGAGTATTTCTTGGTACTCTGTGTGGCCATTGTGGTGAGGACTTTAGACCCAAGGAGTCCCCCAAGGTCTCAATGAGTAATGGTGGGTTTCAAAGTTGGAGATGCGGATGATATTCTGGGCCTGACAATGTCGTTGAGCTTTCTAGAGATACTTAACACACCAAATGGGATTCCTAAAGACGGCGCAGCCTTTAGAGCTCTACCGTATGTAATAAGCTGCCATCTGTACATTTCAACATACTTTTTAAACTGACTGGTTTTATATTTTTAATACTATTTGTGTATTTGAATCTGAATTTGTGGTGCTGAAGTGTGGAGGGAACACTGTTTTATAAAGTGATATCATTTTAGCGAGCCGCAACATGTACGAACGGCTCGAAGGAATCATAGAGAGGATTTTGGCCTCACTAAACCATAGAGGGTTGGGAAGAGGCGGGCGGTTGCCGGTCTAGTAGCCAACTCCACTTCCTTCTTAAAATGACGACTGCAGGCAGGGTGCGCACGCAGCGGACGCGCACAGGGGGAGGGCCGCAGGAGCAACAAAGTCAAGCCCGTCTGCACCCATCCACGCCCGACCGGGTCCAGGGGCCATAAACCCTGGTCCCCGCAACCCAGCCCCTTATAAGTACACTAGGAATCAGATTTTATCACTTAGACACCCAGAACACTCAACATATGCCCCCTCACCAGGAGCTAATAGTCTACCCTTTCCTATAGGAGCATGTATCCATTGCGGAAACGAGCCACAAACAAACAAGAATATACATTTACCCACGACCGACTAACAAGCAGCTTCATGGAATTTGGGACTGATTAATGCCTGTTCAATCCCTAGGCATTTCTCAGATCTAAGAGCGATGCTTGAGGAAGACCCCATGGATATACTGTTTGTAACGGAAACATGGCTCAATGACAGTTCAGGCCCCGATATTCATCTCACTCTCCGCCCAAGCTACCAGATACAGTGGAGGAGTGTCGCTCAATGGTTAGAGCGGCAGACCCTGATGCAGAGTTCTGGCCAGGGACCAGGGTTCGATTCCCGCCTCGGCGGGGTCTCGGGCTCAATTTCCTTGGACCTGTTAATTCTCGCCTCGGTGCCTATTCTAATCACGGGCCCCACGCTGCAACTCTGGGCAATAGCTTGCTTAGCCTCCACACCGGCCCCAACAGCGCTAAGGATGCCTGGCTTCAACCTTGGGGGTGCCCAGGAGTGAACACTTCACAGGGAAAGCCAGGAGGGGTTCCATAGCGGTATGAGTATCAGCGCCAGGAAGCCGAATAGGCGACACCGCAAGGTGACCGTCTGGTGACAGTGCGCTCTAGAAGTACCATGACATTTACATTTACATAGATATAATCGGTAGACAAAATAGGGGGCGGAATTGCTATAATTTAAAAAAAATGGTTTAAATGTATTACCTCCCCTTTTACTCTACCAGAGTATCAAAGCCTACAGTTTCACATCAAACTCTCCCCCACTCGCACTTTCTCAGGGGTACTTATCTATCCGCTTCCGTGCATCGGACGGCTCCCGGCCATCTGACGTCATGGTGGGCATGTGTGGAGGACGGCCGGGGGCCGTCCGAACCACGCGGAATTCTCCAGCACAGCGGAGGAATTCCAGCCACAGTGAAGCTACTATAGGCCTCCATGTGCTAGCATCAGGTTCTCGGAAGCGTTACCAGATACATTGACAAGTCTTGTGGTAGAAAAACCCCACAGGACAATACTGGGGGACTTCAAACTGCACTTTGAGTATCAGGACATCCCCACCATTAGATGGCTGCTGGGTGACCTTGAGGCACTACAATTAATTCAACATGTGGCTACATCCACACATGTTAAAAAGGCACATATTAGACTCTATTTATTCCAAAGACCTTCGGATCACAGGTAACGCAAGCTAAATACTATAAAGAAAAAATTACCCAGGCTTCAAACTCTCTGAAGGAATTATTCAGAGTGATCAGAGTAGTCAAAAACTATCTCTCTAGCCACAAAAGATAGATGCAACGATATAGCATCTTTCTTCCAAAAAAAGGTGACAGATATATATGACCATTTCCAGAGTAACACTGAATTTGTCTCTGAGAAGGAAAATAAGGTCAGAGAGCTACCCTCATCTCCTATGCTAGCTCAATTCCCCAGGGTTGGGGTAGAGACTATTCTCAATCTAATCAAAGCGACTAAATCTTGATCCCCTCCTGACCCAACACCTCCGCATGTCCTTGCTAACTTCATCTTGCCATCAATAATGGGATTACTTAATCATTCAGTAGACATATTGCTGGTTCCAAAACTCTGGTAGCAATCAGTTATCAAACCTTTACTAAATAAAAGCTAACCTGAACCCAGCAATACTGACCAATTTGCGACCTATCTCATTACTGCCGTTTCTCAGCAAACTTTTGGAGAAGCACGCAAATCACACATTAACCAATTTTTTGTAAGCTAATGACATTCTTCACTCATCCTACATGGGGTTTTGGCCGTTCCATAGCACAGAAACTGCATTACTGGTGGTCACAGAAGAGCTCAAGGCGCTATTAGACAATGGAGGGTCCGCTGCCATACTTCTACTAGATCTAAGCGCGGCATTCAACACCGTCGATCATGTCATCTTATAGGACAGGATAAGGGAAGTAGGAATCCAGGAAAAAGCCATGGATTGGCTAACCTCTTTTTTTAGAGAACAGATCCTATCAAGTGATGGAACAGGATTGCTTCTCAGACCGCTTGTCAACTACCTGTGGATTCCCACAGGGCTTGTCACTCAGCCCTACCCTATTTAATATTTATGTACGACAGCTTGCCAACAGAGCGCAGGAGTTCGACATATTAGCTGTATCATACGAAGATGACACCCAATTGTTCGTGTGTTTCTGATTAATGGCCCAACTCAGGAAATCACCAGCTGATTCCCTGATTGGAGAGGGTGGCCAAATGGATGTCAAATAATCGTCTGAAACTAAATGGAGTAAAGACGAAGCTCATAATACTGGGAAACCCTACTATACAGAACCCTCTGATTAACTGGCCAAATAATATGAGCAACCCTCAAGATCCCAAACCTGTTATAAAAAATCTAGGCATCTGGCTGGAGGGTATGCTCACAATGGGCTATCAACCCCATAAACTGTACGGAACATGCTTTGCGTTACTCAGAATGATTAGAAAGATTATTAAACCAATCCCACATCGCTTAAGGAAAACTGTCATCCAATCTCACCTGGATTATGGTAACTCTCTTTACATAAATTCACCAAAATATGTAAAAAAAGAGACTCCAGGTGGTGCAAAACTCCCAAGACACATCTCGGTAAAAGAATTCCTCAAACAGCTCCCCTGGCTTCCGAACGAAGCCAGAATTAAGTTCAAATCACACTGTATTGCTCACAGGGCCATAAATAAAAAAAGGTCCAGTAAAGCGCAGACAATTGATCTCGATGTACACTCCCATTAGACACCCAAGATCCTCCCACCTGCAGCTCTTGAGTACAATCCGAGTCAAACAGGCAAGATGGGGAGGCAGATCACTTGCCCATATGGTACCGAGGCTGTGGAATGACCTCCCACTCAACCTCAGAACACTGCCAAACGGAACCTCTTTCAGGAAAAACCTAAAGACCAGGCTGTTTCACTGCTTCACAATTTATATATGGTCAAAGCTCTCAGCACAACACTCATCAGCGTGGGGAAGTGTACGGGCAGCCAGGCGCTTTATAAAACATAAACATATGAATGGGAAGTATGAGTCATCCGTCCCCGGCCTCTTGAGGTCCTCAGGTCACTTGCTGATGCACTCACTGCATTTGGTAGTAGGCCTGCCTCTGTTTGTGACTTATAGTGTACAGCATCCAGGCAGGGGCCAGAGATGTGGCTCAGCAGCATGGGGTAATCAAAACAAGTCAGAAGAGAGGATGAAGCATGTGAATGAAGTCAGAAAACGGGTTGTCCCACTTCTCGGCGGACCCACACTAGTTCCCCTGCCGCTCGCCTTCAGCCCACTTGACTGGTAGGGCTATAGTGTGCTCTTGGCCGCTCTAAATTGCCATGGAGAGCCCCCATCACCTGAGAGGTGCCGCCGTCATGGGCGAGGCACCTGCAGTGTGTGGATGATGCCGGCTGGCTAGTCACCTTACTCCTCGTCAGGCCCGCTGCCACTGGTGATGCTCAGTGCCAGTAATGTCATGCTCGGTGGGGCTGCCTGTCTCTATAGGCTGCTTGGGAGGTGTGGCGTTTTTCCATGTCGTCAGGCTGTCCAGGAAAACTGCACCTTGTGTGATGCAGCACTATGCAGCCTCTGCGGCCATTCCTGACATAGGCCGCACCTCTGGCTGCAAGTTTAGTAGGCCGTTTTCTGTGTTGTCAGTGGCCCTCAGCCCTGCTCATTGTGTCCGTTCTTTCTGAGTGTCTTCCCCTGCATATATCCCTGGATTTAGGCACTGCAGGTCGGCCAGGACCACAGATGGCACGAGCGGAAGATCTCCACAGTTTCAGTCCAACACAGCTGCCATCTTGGCCACACCGCTTACGTTTCACTTTACATGGAAATTTATTAAACATTTTTGTGGTTATTATGTATTTCAAAGCACATTTTCCCAGTAGCAATGGGTCATATGAACAAATCAATGTTGCTGTTGGAAATGGCCCAATTCACAGAATCAGGCCGTTTCCTACTTAACAAATGCTTTTTCATATGTTGCAAAATCGCAATTTGTGTTAAGCGATTTGGTATTTGTGAGGAGAATGCTTAGGGCATCCCTTCCAAAGACAAAATCAAAGAGGTATGTGTGAATATTTTATGACCCAATTGCAGTTGCAAAACATAAATCTTCTATTGACACATCAAAAGAGGTGATAAAGGAGGCGATAACCATTAACAAATGGGAAGAGACCCCTTGATTGTTGAAACAAATATTTTTTAAGAGTATATTCTTTAAAAAATGAAACTTAAACTTTTCATTTTCTTTTTTTAAATGCTTCCCGTTTTCCTTTAAGGAAAATGGGCTGTGTTTAAAACAAGCATTTACAATGCAATGGTCTCGGCAATATTATAGGTAGAGCTATTGGCATTGCTTATTATTATTATTTTTTTTCCCCTAAGTAAATGTTATTGTCATTTCTATTGTTAATAGCTTAAGTGTTTGCATATGTGTTACATATTGCATTAGACATATTGCATTAGCAGAGAGAGAGTGAGGTAGCGAGATAGAGAGGTAATGAAATAGAGAGTGAGTGATGTAGTGAGAGAGTGAGGTAGATAGAGAGTGAGGTAGTGATGGAGAGTGAAGTTGTGAGGTAGTGGGATTGTGAAAGATTGATGTATTGAAAGAGAGAGTGAAGTAGTGAGTGTTAGTGATGTTGTGAGGTAGAAAGATAGAAACAGAGTGATGTAGTGAGATAGTGAGGTAGTGAAAGAGAGTGTAAGTGACTTAGTGTATTTGAGACTGAGCTAATGAGATAGAGTGAATTAGTAATTTAGAAAGAGAGAGTGAAGTTGTGAGGTAGTGAGAGAGTGATGTAGTTATTTTTTGAGTGTGTGGTGATATAGTGAGGTAGTGAGAGTGAGATAGAAATAGATAGAGTGATGTAGTGATAGAGAGGTAGTGAAAGAGAGAGTGAATTTTGAATAGTGTGTTAGAGTGAGAGATAGTTACTGTTGTAGTGATATTGTGATGCTGTGAGAAAGAGAGAGTTGAGTAGTGAGTTAGAGAGTTAGTGAGAGAGTGTAGTATAGTGAGTGATAGTGAGGTAGTGAGAGATAGTGAGGTAGTAAGAGATAGAGATGTAGTGAGAGTGTTAGTGAGAGAGTTAGGGAGAGAGAGAGTGACGTAGTGAGAGGTGTGGGGGAAGAGAGTGGTGTGGGGGAAGAGAGTGGTGTGGGGGAAGAGAGTGGTGTGGGGGAAGAGAGTGGTGTGGGGGAAGAGAGTGGTGTGAGGGAAGAGAGTGGCTACTTTGTCCCCCATTAACTCGGTGGATAAAGGCAATTAAATGAGTCGTGCACAGGCCCTCGATAAGATAACGAGACACGAACGGGAAGCCTCCTGTGTGATTGAGTGGGGGTAGGCTGGTCGGTGCTCGGCGGGGCCAGCCTTCCTGCAGCCCCTGTGTCTGCAAACCCGGCAGATGGAAGTCAGACGGCGGGGGGACTATGCAGGGCAGGCCGAGCAATTCTAATGCATAGGGTGCAGGGCAGGCCCGAGGAATACTGTGCCAGAGGGTACCCGGCAGAAGAAGGAATACTGTGCCGTTTAGTGCAGGTGAGACCCAAGAAATACTGTGCTAGAGGGTACAGGGCAGAAAAGGAAATACTCTGCCAGAGGGTGCAGGCCAGGCCTCATGAATACTGTGCCAGAGGGTGCATTAATTTATCCTCTAGAATTTCTGGAGTAAAGTCCTGATACCAGGCGGCCAGGCGAGCCTCCTACGGGGCAGTAACCATCCCCAGGCTGACAGTAGAGCGCCAAGAGGCTGTGGAAACGATATCGGAAGCGCTACTTAAAAGATTGCACACTGGATCAGAGCTCTCCAAGGGCCAGGGACCAGGTGGAGATTCACCAGTGAAACATGCAATATCACACTTGATTCAGTGTGTCATGGGCCCCACTGCAAGGACAGAAAGAGACCCTAGGCCGCTGTTCGAAAATTTAAATATAGAAAGAATCAGAGAGCCCCTGGGGCCCTGGGCCCGGTGCCACTGCACCTGCGGCATCAACGGATGATTCGCCTCTGATTGGTTTATCTGTGGGGGGGTGGGGGGTCTGCCATCACATGTGCAGTCCTTACCTGTGATCTAGTCATGTGCATTGCCGAGGGGGGAGGGGCGCGCTGCCCTGGTGACCTCGGGTTGGCAGCGCACCAAGCCCGGCAGCGTTCCACGCCATGGAATGCATACACCCAAGCCACCAGGGCGTGGCTGCTCTGAGAACCCCGGTCATGTGGATGGGGGGCGGGGGTGCACGCGGAGGAGGGGGAGGGGGTGAGCGGGGGTCATCCTCAAGAGGGTGGGCGGTCATGCACGCGGGAGAGGGGGTTGATGGCCGTCCTTCATCCCCGAGTGGAACATAGCCACCCCACCCTTTATATGTATTTTTGAGACTGAAATACACTGTCCTCGGCTGAAATGGAAAAATGTCATTTTTGAAAGCGAGAGAAATTTAATACATATGTGATCGGTTCGTTTCAAACACAAATAATGAAGGAAGTCATTGATGTATGTACCGCGGGTGAACAAAGCACTCTACTCTCCACCTCGGGAGCATAAACAGAATATTCTAGAACATATAAATAAAATTAAAAAAACAGAAAGCGAAGAAAGGGTTTAGAAGAAATTACCGGCGAAAAGCTCAGTGAATAACACAGCACACCGGGAAAAGGGGGCCATACACGACGGGATGGTGACGCTGTCAAATCGGGCGGGACAAACAGCACACAGGACACATCGGACGGGACAAACAGCTCACAGGACACAGGGAAACATAGAAAGCAAACACAAAAAGAGAAAATGTAAGCAAAAAATACAAAATGGCCTACCTGCCGGTCCTTGCATCACGGAGAAAGCGGGACGGCCACTACTGCAAACGGAGCTCACGGGCACACCGGGAAAAGGGGGCCATACACGACGGGATGGTGACGCTAACAAATCGGATGGGACAAACAGGACACATCGGACGGGACAAACAGCTAACAGAACACAGGGAAACACAGAAAGCAAACACAAAAAAAGAGAGAATGTAAGCAAAAACAATATGGCTTACCTGCCGGTCCTTGCATCACGGAGAAAGCGAGACGATCCTCATGAGAAGACAAAACAAATAATGGCGGATACGACGCTCGAAATTTTTCGGATTGGGGGCGTGTTCGGTGTTCTCAGAATGGGCGTGGCCTAAAAGTAGAAAGAAGAACACCGAACACACCTCCAAATCCGAAAAGGACGGAGCCTATTCGGAGGGACAGCTCTCTCCTCCAATGGCTGGCCTCCGTTTAGGAAGCCAGCCAATGGGAGAGAGGCAAAAACAGAGGCGGGACAAATAGTCCACACTAAGAAACATTAAATCTCGGTTCTTCCGGTTCTGCCTTCGGCAGACCGGATATTACCTCGACCTAAAAACGATTGCTAGATTAAAAAAAGTCACAGACATGGTGGTCTGCGGACCCCAGATGGCCATCATGCCTGTGATGGCTGTAATTCCTAATGGATCGCAAACTGCAGCCTACCTCATTATTATTCATGAGGTAGGTCGATATGTGACCCACTAGGAACTGCTATGTGAGAAGTGTATGTCTTTATACATTTTTGCAATTTGGTAAGAATTGAAATAATGTACCGCAATACCTACTTTTTATTACATATGGCCCAATGGTTGTTAACTTTTAAAGTTTGAAGATTACTAGACAGAGGGGTGTTTATTTACAAGAAACGTACGCATCTGTATAGATGCGTCAGTTTCCCTGCGCCTGCTTGCAAAACCCTTGTGCCACAATGGATGCACCATATTTACAATATGGCGCACCATGGCGTAAGGACTGACAGATGCATCAGAAATTTTGACGCATCTGTTGCGCAAACTTCATGTATTGCTGGAGTTGCGCCGCAAGCAGGACGCATCTCCAGCAATGCATAGGGAAGTCTATTCCTAATACACTGCGTCACTCCTTACGCCTTCTCCAAGCAGGCATAGGGTTTTGACGCTGTGGCATCCTAGAAGTGGTGCAGCGAAATCTTGTAGATTCTACAAGGCTTTCCCATGTAGGAACGCCCACCCTGCATACATTATACCTAGGGCTCCCGGTTTTATGGTATTTATTTTTTTAACATATCCATCGGTATTTATCCATATTTATTTTTTAGCCATCTTATTGGTATTTATCCATATTTATTTTGTGTTTCTAGAAAAAATTTAGCTATAAAATGGTATATTTCTGCATTTATATAACTCTTCGATGTGCACACAAACATGGATGCCTATCACGTTTTAGCAAACTAGGCAGCCACGTATAACAAAAGACTACTCTCACAATTACATATTGGCATGATACTACAAATATAAGTTAACATATGCCTGTATTTAAGGAAATCTCACCCTGTATTTTAACCCTCCATGCTGTCTGCCTGCTTAGCTGTTGCCTAGAAGTCATGAAAGATAATATGGAGAGTTTCTCACCAGAAGCACCATTTTCAGTATTTTTCCACTTTTAAAAATAAATACAGACAGGAAACACATTGTTTTCTGTCTGTATTTATCTGTAAAAATCAGTAAAAACGGAAAACCGGGTGCCCTAATTATACCTGATGCAGGTTTAATGTGGCACAGGGCTTTACAAGGTGACACATCTCCCTAGATGTGTCACGTTGTAAATGGGCCACCAAGTGGCGCATTGTTTACGCCGCCACTGCGGCACAAAAAGTGACGCTTCGGTGGCGAAAAATGTTGCAATTGGCTTGTAAATCTGCCCCAGAATGCTTTAGGTCACCTTCCACGAGGAAGAATTTGTAAATGTTGTTGTACTGCTGCTTTTCAATGGCCCTTTCCTCTCTCTTGTTGAGGCCTTGAAGCCTTTTGTAGAACAGAAGTCAAAAGTTCTAAGTTGGATGTGCATGGATGAGAGAAGGGTGTTGGTTGGAGTCTGGTATTACTGTTAAGTATTAATGATGTCCAAAAAGTACGTTCCAACTTGATGCAGCTACAAGGGGGTGTGTGACATTTGCATTATTTGTTTTGTGCAATTATGCACATTTTTGGGAAAATGTAACTAGGTTATGAATAATTAATTACACGAAATGCAAATCTGTCCTATAGCACTATACCTGTAGCATGAAATGCACCCTTGAGCCAAGTTTTCGCCGCAAGGAGTCGTTTTGCGTTACAAAAGAGTGCGAAAACACGGTTGCCGAGAATAGCAGCCACTCACGTGTTGGTTTTCCAAGTTGTTCCAGCACTATGATTTTGCTATGAACTGCAGTGTAATCACGCAACGTGGCATAAAAGTGCAATTTCAGTAATATTATGTAAAAAGCGCAACATGGAATTGCAGAAATTACTCAAATTACAGCGATGCAATTTTCCCATCCTTAGTTATAGTCCACAGTGTCAAAAACATTGCTCAAAACTAAATATTATACAGAGACAACTTGATCTGCACGGCAAAGCGGGTAGTCTGAGGATCGTTTTGAAAACATGCATTGCAACACAGATTGGACTAGAAACAGGGGTCAGAACATAAGATTCAAACTTATCCATACACCCAGACGAAAAGATTTGGGATTTCTCAACTAAAGTAATATTTTTGGTAATTACATGGCAGATGGTGTGTTTTGGAGTGATAGTCATGTCTCCTCTTTCATTCATTCCCTTGTATGTCTTCACTCTCTCATGTCAGACAATTGGAGGGCTTCTGAACACTGTGGACATTGTGCCATATAAAAACATTGTAACGTAAAATGAGAGAGTATTTTCCCTCATAGAGTGAGAACTGGGGGACTCTCATAGGGTGACTTAGCTCTCAAAGTTGCTGATCGGGTGTGTGAGGGGTTTTAGATCTGCTCTTAGAAGACATTGAATTGTATGGGAATGTCTGAAGAAAGTCCAAAATCACAAAACCAGAGGAAGATGTGAATACTGGAATACTGTGCAGTGACCCTACTCCCCTTACCTGTGTCTAAGGCAGTAATCCCCACACATTTTATATCCATGACCTGCTTTTAGAAGGCCAGCTCTACGCGACCCACCTACCTTTAACAGGCATGGGGCAGGCATTGTTTTTATATAACTAAGCATCGTGTGGTAGGGCATTGTCATTTACAGACAGCACAATATAATTACAACTATCTTTGCTTGGACATACAGTTTTACTGATAAAACTGAAACACACTCAAATTATAATATTTCTGTGAATATTTATCAAATGTCTGGATAGGTTTTGATTTGATTAACATCTGTTTCCAGCAACCTTCAGAATTATAAAAAAAAGTGCTTCATTTTTGATTTCCTTTCTGCTGAATGCATACAGTTTATTTACAGGTATATTCATTCTGTTGTTTGCTGCAGAAAAAACGACATTCTAAAGTCCTTCCATGCACAGTCCCTGTACTCCTGCAAGATTGTCACTCCTCTCACTTTGCAGTTAGAGAAAGAAAAGAAAACATTAATCTGGTAAAAGAATAAGCAGCACTTTGTTAGAAGACATAGCAAGCCATTTATTTGACCTTGGAACACCAAATGTGACAATAAACACAGAATGTTAAGCCATCTTTATTTATTGTGTGGACTTTCCCAAACCACCAAAAATAGGCTTGTAATGCACCAGAGGGTTGCGACACATAGTTTGGGGAACGCTGGTCTAAGGTATTCACAGCCTGGGGTCCTGCTTAAATTCCCTACCAAGCAGAGGTTGGGAGAGTGTAAGGGCTTTCCTCTCTCATTTCAACCCAACTGCCCCGTTCCTCTCTCACAAACAAAATCTAAATACCATTGTGACCAACAACGATATGCACAGCCAAAGACTGATTATTGTACCTCTGGATGCTGTCATCAGTGAAATCATCAATGATGTTATTTGGGATTCGGGAAGTTATTAGTGATGTCATCAATTATGTCATTTAACATGTCATGAGTGATGTCATATGCAGTGCATGACAGGAGTGTAAGTCATGGTTAGTTTACTTAGCAGTAATTTGGACATTTCAGAGGCTTTTAAATTTTGTTTTGTATTTATAACTGTATGTTAATTGTCTTTTTTCATTGCATTTCTGAGGTTTTATGATTACATATCACATCCAAGTGTTCCTTGCCCCTAACCTCCTATTTGCAGCTAATCCCTCTGGTGCACAGAGGTGGTTAATGTCATGGCAAGTCTTTGGCCAAGCTCTGCACCCAACCAGCTGTGGGCATTCAGCTAGGCTGGTGACCAAGCAACACTGCACATGGACTTTGGCTGTGTGGTGTGATAGTTGGTTACAGTGCCTGGATTTCACACAGGCCTGATACCCAACAATCAATCATTCAATCAATCATGACATTTGTAAAGAGCACTACATACCTGTGAGGGTCTCAAGGCGCTGGGGGGGCGCTGGGGGGGTGTTATGTTATGTTATATTATACTCTTTTATATAGCGCTCGAATCACCGGGGGGCATCTCGGCGCTTAACTCAGAGTACTCCAGTAGGGTGAACAGCGCAGGGAGGGAAAAGGAAAACTAGAACAAGAATGCCTTTAACTGTTTCCTGAATTTCAAATATGAGGGTAATTCTCGTAGATGAGCTGGAAGGCTATTCCAGTACTTAGGGGCAAGAAAAAGCCATACCCCCAGATCTCTGGAGCATAATACGGGGCACCTGAAGCCTCTGGAGCGCGCTAGATCTGATAGAGCGCGCAGGTCACCCGACTATAATTTTACCATATACGCATTGGGCCCATGTATTTCAATTTACCATTTATTGATCAGGTAACCTTACACTCTACTACCAGTAACCCTGCTCCTTCCTATTTATTTCCAGTGTACCCGACTAACCAATCCACTGTTACGGGTACCTATGATCACCATGGATCAGGGAGCTAGCTGTAAAAGAAAGGCAGTCACAAAATACAAAATATCATATACTATAATTTTTACTCGTAATAACCACAGACTCGGGAAGTTTTAAAATCTTTATCTAAATTTCATCATTTTCAGAAAGCATAAAGTTCACAGTAAGTAGACTGTCAATAACTAGGATTATAAAGAGCACATACCCATATAGGAAGAAAATAAGACCAACCATTTATGAGTCTAAAGGGAAGGTAAGAACAGGGAGCATACTAATAAGAAATCTCAGAGCTTAGACTCAGTATGATGTCTAAAGGACGGGAAAAATAAGGAACATACTAGAATTTCACAGTTTGAACAGATCCCATGAAAGTGGAAAAGGGAAAAGAACTTTAATCTGTACTATGATAATTTTGAGACACAAAGTAGCTATAGGGAAGGTAAGACTGGAACATGCTGATATTCAGAGTTATGACTTTAAATTCAGTAAAGGGTCGGTAAAGAGAAGGAACATCTTATTCAGTCAGTCAAAATACACTTTATTCGATTTTTGTTAAAATCATAAAAGGCAAGAATAATACATACATTTAAAACGTTTTAAAAATACCCACAATACATTTATTTTACACAGCATCCTTAAAAAAGTCACTTAATTAAACACCATAATGTATGAAAAGAGAATTAAAATTAATATATTGGTTCGCTTTTAGTTTAAAATAATACAGTTCTAGGGATTGTTTTGTTTTTTCCTCTATAAGCGGCTGTTAGAAAACTTGCAACACAGAAAGTGACATGTGCATCTGGTAACCGTTGAAGAAAAAGCAAGGCTGGTCTCACTTGTATAAAGCCCATAGTTTTCAGGAGAGGTATTAGATATTTTCCCCTCTCCAGATTGTAAAACCCACAGAAAAACATAAAGTGGAGAGTATCCTGATTAGAGAACTGGTCACACTCACAGGGTGGTGCATGCTCTGGTTTTCCCCACACAGGGAAACAGCCTAGTGAGTAGTGAATCAGGTTCATTCTAAATCTGGTTAATAAAAATCTATGCAAGGGTTTAGTAACAAATTGCAGGTATGGTTCCATAGAGGGGGAAGAGGACAAGACCAAATGTGCTCTTACTAATGGTTTGTTGACTTCAAACTCCTCTCTCTCTAAACGTGTCCTCCCCTGGAATTCTTTCTTAATCCATGCAATGTCCGTTTTCCTAATGTTTGAAGGTGTTGTGTATAGGTCTGGTCTCCCGAGGGCAGTGAATGATGACTTTATGTATTTCAACCATAATATTTTCATTGCCCCCTCCCTTGCAATCACATCTTTAAGAATTATGTGGTTTAAAGACAACTCCGTGTTTAACCAGGTATTGGCCCAGAAAAGTAAAGGGGCCAATTTCAGTCCATCTATAATATAGGGTTGGCCAACTTCTTCATGTATGGAGTAGGTAGGTGTAGAATTTGGGACCGATAAGATTCTCCTAATAAGCTTATTTTCAACCCTCTGCATACTATCCAAGTTAGCATATCCCCACAGGGCTGCACCATATGAAGCAATGGAAACGCATTTACTTTTATAAACTTTTAACACAGCCTCCATTGGTTTATCCCCTAATCTTTTCGTGAAGGCCATCAGGGCTGCTGTGGACCGAGCTAAAGAAATGTTCTTGGCCTTAATCTGCGGAACCCAAGAGCCTTTCTCATCAAACAGGACCCCTAAATATGGGAAAACAGGGACCCTGGAGAGAACCTCACCCTTACAAGTAAAGGTTTTTGTGTGTGATTTATTTTTCTGTGGGCCCACAATAATTGTGTGTGATTTGATAACATTGATTTTTAAGTCTAGGTTAGCCATAAAGGAGCCAAAAAGCTCCAAAAGGGTCTGTAGACCAATGCCCGTACGGGCGATGAGAACGGCATCATCCGCATAGAGGAGAGCCGGAATCTGCTTCCCACCTACCCGCGGGACATCTGCATTGCCTGTTAACAAGGACTTCCCTAGGTCATTTATATAAATAGTAAATAGAAGAGGGGCCAAGATGCAGCCTTGGCGAACCCCTTTCTTTGATCTGAAGCTATCTGAGCATCGCCCTTCCCTGGTAACCCGGACCTTCGCAAAGAGCCCCTGGTGCAAACTTGCTATGAGGGCCACCAAGGAATCCTCAATGCCGAGCTCACGGAGTATAGCCCAGAGCTTGCTCCTATTAACCAAGTCGAAGGCCGAGGAGAGGTCCATAAAGGCTAAATATAGTGAACCCTCCCCGGCCACTGTATAATTGGATATTAGTAGATGTAGGTTTGAGCATTGCTCTAGGGTTCCCCGTTTCTCCCTGAAGCCGTATTGTATCTCTGCGAGGCCCCCAGAAAGCTCCAGGTTTGCTCTCAATTTAGTCAATAGTACTCTGCCCAGGATCTTAAAGGCAGAGTCTATTAAAGAAATTGGTCGGTAGCATCCCGGATCCTCCCTATCTCCTTTTTAGGTTTCGTAACCTGGCGAGGGGCGAAGCCACTCCCAGATCGAAATCTGTTGTTTCTAATAGTGAGGTTAGGACAGCCTCTGTTTCCAATTGGCTAGCTCCATAAATGGAGGCTAGCCATTGGGAGGCAGAGGCTGTCAATCGCGTTTTCTCTCGAAAACGCGATTCGGGGGCGTTTCTGGTGCTTTTTTTAAGCCCCGCCCCTTTGTCCCGGGCCGCGCTGCGATTGGCTGCCGGCCCGGGACACCCCCGTGACGTCATTCCCGGGCCGCGCTGTGATTGGCTGCCGGCCGGGAAACCCCCGTGACGTCAGCCAATCACAGCGCGGCCCGGGACCTGACTTGTTTAGCAATGTGGCTAAAGGTATTTGCTGCACCAGACCATTAGGGCAGTTTCACTCGCAAGTAAAGGTGTGGATTTTAAATGGGGTGCAGCTGAAAGCACCCCAGCCTGCACCACCTCAGATCCATTTCGTTTTGTCCCTCATATTTATACACAAGACTGTTCAGGCACGATCTGACTACCCTGAGGCTCTTTTCAACTCCGCCTTTTTATGTTTTCTGGTTCCCGCTCATCAGACCATCATCACGGAGCAACTCGACGCCCAAGACTCCCTCGTCCAGTTCCCAGAATCCACGTTGAAGCTCTGGGGGCCAGGAATGCTGGACACTCCAGTGACAAAGTTGCATTGCGCATGCGCATTCTCGGACGGCTGTGACGCGAAAGGAGCGTTCATTCTTCAGTACGTGCTGTCTCTGCCTGAGCTGTCCTTTGACCCGGACCTGGAAGTAGTTGTCATGTTGCGCAGTGACCGTGAGGAGTAAGGAGAAAAGTGAGGCATGTTTCTAACCGGCGTGAACTGTAAGTGATGGCAGAAGGAAACAATTAGGGTCCCCGGAAATGCACCCTCAATGACAGGCTCTCGGTGGGAAGCATCCTTCGTGTCAGGCGGTCTGGAGGGTTATATTCAAAGCGATAGCTCCAGTTAATATTTATCCCAGCTTTTGTGGGGCTCAGGTCCTCTAAGGGGCTTTTGGGAGCTCTGTGATTCCTGTTACATCTACAGAAGTGGTCTGAAACTAAATGTACTGGCTGCCCTCTCGGTGCACCGCCTGCGTCCTGTGTAGCAGCCGTTAGAGGCAGGGTGCACGCCACAGAGGTGCTGAAGGGGGCAACCTGCAAACCTCTAGATACACGACTTTGCCTCTTTTACAGTGGATGTTATCACAGGAGGGTGGGACTCGTTGGTGCGCACTTTATTCTAGTGCCCATACCCCCAAGCAGCATTCTCGTTGTGGTCCTTCATTTTTACGTCTGACATTAGCCATAACCTTTTTTTTTAAATAAACTTATATTTAATATATACTTATATGGACTTCCAGAAAGCCGTGTTCTCTCTTTGGTAGTTTGTTGTCCTATTAACATTTTCTTCTGCCCTCTACAGCATGGGGCAGGTGTTTGCCATTCCACTTCCAGCCATTGGCTAACGTCTCTGTGAGTGACCGCTTTCTGTTCTATAATAAGGACAACAACCGCACGCAAAGTAGTTACCTTCAGTGGCTGAGACGACAATGGCAATTTTAACTTTTTCAGACCTAAAGCATAAGGGGGCAGATTTATGAAGGCCTTGCGCCGCCGGTGCGTCACTTTTTCCCATGTTAAAAATGACGCATCGGCGGCGCAAGGCCTTCATAAATCTGCCCCAAGGAATTTAGAAGCTATCTGAACTTATTTAGTCAATATTTTCTATATGTCTTTGTTCCAGGGCCAACAAAGAAAACAACAAATGCCATATTAGCGTGGCGACCTCTGTTCCTTAACCACGATGCTTGCATGGCGCTCTCTCTTGTACAATCCGACGCAAAATCCGGCACACCAGCTAGTGTACTTAGGTGCCTTATTCTTATTTTTCCAAAGGGATTTAGCATGAATGAGTACTGAAAAAAGCATTTCTTAAGCCAAACGTAAATGGGTCATTTGGAAGCGAATAAAGGAATTACATGGCAAACAAGATTAATAAAAGGCCCAGCCAACAAAAATAACCTTAATGTTAACAGAGTTAATGGTTACCAAAAAGGAAGGTTTCAAATGAAAGAACAAATGGTAAACTAGAGCGGGACATTCCAGAAAGGAGACTGGGGCTGATATAGGGGTAACTGAGAGAGGAAGGTGTTCGAGAAGATACTAAAGTATCAACATGTTGCACATAAAATGGTTGTGTAGGTAAGTCCGGTTCAGATCCTGAAGATGCAGCAGTGGTTTCTGAAGGATGAAGAGAGATTTAAAAAAAAGCAGGCGGGTGTAATAGTCCAGCAATATTCTTACTGTGTACGTATTAACAATCGTAGACCTCTCTCAGGCTTTTTTTTTCTCCTAAAGAATGACTGCTCACATCCTCGTGGCCCCAGCCAGCCATTATGATCTCAAATTTCATGACTGCTGGAACTAATGGTTGCAATAGATGCACAAACCTATTCCTGTTGTTACTTGTGTATGCGGATATGTATTTGCAATATGCTGTTCATAAAAGATTGTGAAATAATCTCTTTTCTTTCTCTTCTATGCACCTCGAATAAAACAGTTGCCAAGGCCAAAGCAAAGTAAGTATGTTTTTAATATGTGTAGACTAAAAATGATGGATTGGTACATACATTTGGGTGACAGAGCAGATTGCATTGCATGTCGTTTGCAGTAATGTTTTTTCATCTTGCAGCAGTAGAACTGTGACCCACTGTGTTTCTGTATAGACTCTTGCGCCCTTTCCAGACAGCTGTGGGCAGTGAAGTCGGGGCTTAATGGGTTCAGGCTGTGACAATAAGAGATTTTTACCAGTATTGGCCTGGGGTTTATCCTTACGACTGAGCCAATACTGTGCACCAGTTTAGCACCTGACCCTCACAGGCGCAAAGTTGATCAGTCCAGGGCTTACGCACCGAGGTAGGAGATGGGGATTAGGAACTCCATAAACTACAATTATCAGTTAATAATTTAATATTCAGCTAACGATTTTTCTTTTAAAAATCTTTGACTTAATTCAAATAATTGTACATAATTCCAAAAACAATAAATATACAGATTAATACTCAAATCTTTCTGTAACTAATGGGGAGTCACCTTATGCCACTCCCTTGTACCTGCGGTACAGTGCACTGTTCAACGTGCTGTGCACCACATGTTTCACAAGAGCCCGAGGAGTGCGGATCCTACCCTAGCTCTGCTAACTAGTGCGCATGCAGTGTATTTGGCGATGGTGTGAGGTGTGCAGAGGTAGCCCTAGCATTAATTCAGGCTGCAATGGAGTTATTGTACTTGTGGCTTTCAGATCTTGCGCTTTTGGTTTTCCCTTGGGCCCAAACAAGCTAGGTACCTATGCTTTGTGGGCTTGATGAGTACTTAGTTGTGGATGCAATCTTCTTAGTCAATGTGGCTTTCTTCCGGTACTCCTAATTCTTTTTGTGAGGACTTTGGACAGCAATCTGCCTTCCTTAGCACTGCATGGCTTCTTAGTGCTTAGTTCTGCAACAAAACTCTGTAGGACAGACATTTCTTAGTGTCCTCCATCTACACAGATCTGCTCACATTGTGGGGTAACTTCGATATTTCTGTATCTCAACCTCACAGAACAGATCATTTGTTGATGCGATAGTGGGCGTCTTTGGGTTGTCGTGCCTTCGTTCCTTCACAGCCCTGTCTTTGTGAGCGATGTCTTCCTCATTTTGGATCACTTCCAGTTCTGCTCAGGAGCAGTCAGTCGGTTGTCTCCCTCAAAGCGTGAGGTGGGTATCCCTTCTTGGCAATCTTGTCGAAGTTTCCCAAGCTTTAGTCCCAAACTTGCAAGGGTATTTAGTGGTGGAATTCCTGGAGCAGAAGAGCGTTTCTTAGTCACCACCGGTGTGGAGGTCTCGATGTCTGGTGAAGAAATCTTGGCACACCGTCTATAAGTTTCAACCACATTTTTATACAGAGGCTGCAGATACTGATTATGTATTCCAACAGTTACTTCTGAGACAAATTCGGAGCAGTTGTCTCTTTTGCTTATTCTGCAAAGATTGGTCCAGCCAAGGTCTTTATCACTTTGAAGTGTGAGCAGTACAGTGGGGTGGATCTTAGAATCTCCTGTCAGGAAAGAGAGAAAACAAATGTATAAAAGAAAGGGAGGTTGCCCCACTTAATTACTTCTTAACATGTGGGGAATAACAATTCAAGTGAATAATGAGACAGGTAAGGCCAGAGGACACTCCCTTAGCTTCAAAGAGGTCTTCTGTCCCCTCTTTCCAACACCCACAAGCCTGGCCCTCTACAAAAGATCGCTTTAATGTCGTGGAGGAGCCCTGCAATTCACTTCACCTGTGTTGTTGGTAGAGGCCAGTAGCCAACTCTCCCTGGCTCCTGCCCCCATGATCAGCTCTCTCTAACCATGGGAGCTGACGATAGTTATGCCTGGTGTGCCCCTCCAGACCTCAGATCGTCATCTAGTGCTTCAGTCCTGGTAAAAAAAAACTACCATCAGCTCACATGCATGATCATCCTGCTGAGTCGTAGGTCAAAAAGCTACAACTTGATGTTATCTGAAAAGGTGGGCAAAGAGTTGGCCGAAATATACTGTTACTGTTATATGGCTGGGAGCTACAGATTTAAATATGAGGTGAGAGTTCATGCATGGGATGTACTGGAGTAAAGTGAAAGGCAAAGTAGAGACAAGACTGTCAGAGAATATGTGACTGGCAAAAGTGGGAACTGTCTATGGTGATGAAGAGAAAAGTTAATAACAAGCATTTACAATGCAACGGTTTCGCCTTTGGAAAAGTTTGAGCTATTGGCATTGTAAATGACAACATTTTTATTTATGTGTTGGTTTTGAAAACAGATAAATAAATGGCATTGTCATTTACATTGCCAATAGCTCTAACTTTTCCAAAGGCGAAACCGTTGCATTGTAAATGCTTGTTTAAAAATGGGCACTATGACAGATGTTGTCCAAGTTTCTGGGAAACATCCATCATTTGTCGCCCTAAACACATTGGTGAGGACTTTGGACCAGGTGGTTCGGGCATATCTAAAAAAGTCTACCGGGACTCCATCTGGGCCAGGAGCTTTATTTTTGGTGGAGTCCATTATTGCCTTGTACACCTCCTCCTCGTTAAAATCTACTACCGAAGGCCCCGTACCTAACCCCATGCCATTTTCATCCAGAGTGACATTACTGCCATATACATTTTTAAAGTGGTCAACCCATTTCTCATCACTGATAATGCAATCAGAGATTGTGTTGATCTCTCCCGAGAAGAATTGGTTATTTATAATGTCCCAGAATCTTCTACTATTGCGTAGAACATCCACATCAAGTAAATCATTCCAGGCATTATTTTTAATTGTGTTTTTCCTTGTTTTGATAACCAGCTTATACTCCCGTCTTAATTTGGCAATTAAAGTTTTATCCCTCGGCTTTGTTTTAAGTGCATTTTTCAGGTCTCTATGGGCTCTAGAACAGTTACTGTCAAACCATTTATGAGGCTTGGATGGCAATCGGGATTGGGGAGCTGTGAGTTCTTTAGCTGTTTGTGAGCAAATAAAATTAAAAGCTAAAATAATTTCACTATTGGTGGCATTTTGGTCTAGACAGATACACATGGGTTCCTCTATCTTTGGAAGCAGGGAAACCATAAAGGTTTCCTGGACCACCTTGCCCCACTTAAGTCGTCTGCCCTGGTCACTGGGCACCGTCGATGTGCAAGCCCTAGGAGAACCCAGGTGTTTGCTCCATAAGTCACTCCAGCGAATCTGAGCCAAACCTGGGTTGTGGTCACTATGTGGGGAGGCAATTACCTCGTATTTTGTCACCTTAGAGGTTAAACCCTGAGAAATAAAAATAAAATCTATCACGGACCCACTTTCTGAGCCTTTGTAAGTGGGCAATGGTTCACCACTACCTGTACTGTGGGGTTCGAACATGTTGAGGCTAGCAAGAAAGAATTCAAGCGCCTCCCCCACTTTGGTGTGAACAAAATGTAGGTTACCATTGTCAGTCTGACCCTCCAAATTGCCTAAGTTACATTTTAAAACACATTTGTGTGTGTTAAAATCGCCTAAAATTATAAGTTCGAAATCAGTGCGTGTTTTATGACTGTAGTCGTTAAGGACGTTCTCCAGGTGATCCACGTGGGCTGTGTCTGTTTGTCTGACCCATGAGTTATAAAAATTTGTAACCACTAGGACACGACCTGGTGAAATAGTCCACTCTATAATTAAAATATTTGGGGAATCAGAATCTATTTGCTTAAACGTCCCTGCCAGTTTAAGCGAAAAAAGCAGAACTAGCCCACCTTTAGCTCTTCCTGCACTACTCGGTATCGCTGGTATAGTAAAGCTTGAAAAGCCATCCATCCAGAAAGTTGGTGAGGTATCCCATGTTTCTTGGAGTGCAATTACATGATTACTGGTTAGAAAGTCTATCCATGTGGGATCTAGTCTTTTGGCTCTTGTGCCTGCCACATTCCAACTAAGGAACTGACATGGAATAAGTTCCCCCTCCCCTATTGGAGCTAAAGACGCTGGCTGAGTAGATGTTGGTTGTCAGTCATTATCTTCTAAGCCCACCAGGGGGGTAAAACTGTTTGCCAGTATCAGGTTGGGATGCGGGCTTTCAGTAACATGTCTTTCTTGTTGTCGTCTGTCTCCTGTGTTCATATTTCTTACAGAAATAGCCGATCCGCCCCCCCTGGATTTCTTTTTTACCCAATCATTCCCTTGTGGCGGGGTAGTATTTCTACCCTCTACACTGGCATTCATATTGTTAGGCTGCGCCCTGCCATATCCACTGACAGTTGTCGTATATGCAGGTGGGTAGAAAAAACCCAAGGGCATGGCGCGCACACCCTTACCAGCGGGATCCAAGGGGGAGGCATCCCAAAATAGGCGGCTAGTGACATTGCGTGATTTAAAGTTTACTATAACACAGTCCCCTGCGACACATTTCTTAGTTTTTCCCACCCAGTTTACCCTTCTACCCGTCAATATATTGGCTGCGATATCACCCTCACCCGTACAGTTTGCATTGCACCATTTTTTAATGTTATTAAGGAGGGTTTCATGCTGTTCCTCTTCCCCATCAGTAAGTTTAGGCACATTTACCAGAATTGCAACAAAAGGCGTTGCATCTGGAGGTAAATGTACCGGGGGCACTCCACGTACCCGTGTTCCCTGCAACCCTTGTTGCCCTTCCGAAGAAACTTGTTTAGTCACTGGTTGCAAAATGGGCATGTATTTACCATTTACAACTTTCCCTTTGTTATACACAGGATTTTCAGCCGGCAAAATAGTTACTATATTAGACGGGGGGTCATTTACAACAGGTACGGAAGCCTGAGGAGCTAGAGGGCAAATCGGTATAGATGGAGGCGGTAAAAGTACCTGATTATTTTGTAAAACATTAATGCGATCGCATTTTTTCAACAGGTCTTTAACACAATCCTTCAAAGTCTCCGTTATGTCCGTAGCAATCTGGACTAGGGCTGATTCAAGTCTCTCAGAAAAAAGTTTTTCCAGTAAGGACGACAGCCCCTCCTCAGTGATATAAGTAGCACGCTGTTCCCCAGGCTGAGGACTTGTCATGTTTTCTATAATGTCCAAACCCACAGATGCGGGGGGTATGACTGTAGCGGGCAGTTCAGGTGAGGAAAGAACTGTAGAAGACTGGGCCCTACTGGGTCTACATGATTCAATAATGACCCTCGGCTCCAGTGGTAAACAACTGATAGGAGTCGTGCTAGTGTTAACTGAACCCACAGGTGACATTTCCAGACCTAGCGCACGTTCAGAAACAGCAATCTGCGTAGATAGCTCATCCACTTTGGTAGTTAGATAAGTAATTATACTAGTGGTATATTTGGGAACCTTGGCCTTAACCTCGCCCAGTACCGGTGTAACAAGTTTGCGCTTACCCATATTGTTAGGGGGGTTGCCCGTCCCGTCCCTGGTCGTCCTTGGACGGCCTTAGACGGCCCGCCCTCTGCCCGGGCTCCGCCCGGCACGTCCCGCGCGCGTCCTCGCGGGACAGAAGGCGTACTCGTGTTTAATAGCGCCCCCGGGCGCTGCCTCTGTCGTCACCGGTGAACATCTTATTCATTCAGAGACAGTATTTATTCACCTATAAGGTAGGGGAAAAATGGAACAAGCTAATGAAAGCACTTTCACGATTTCAGTATTTTATAAAGAGGTAGGGTAAGGGAAAAAGACATGTGCAATTATGATTTAGCAAAAGTTCAGGCAAGGATAAGAGTAAAGAAAACAAGTGTGTTTCCCTAACAGCTCTATATTTACCTAGCACGGTGTGGAGACCAACCCTGGCCACGGGTCAGTTAAGGACAGTAGGAACCCCAAGGAAGATAGACGCCAGTAGGCCACCAGGTGCAGAATGGACACCCCAGGACAGGACAGGAAAACCAGATTAGGATCAGGACAGGATCACCAAGGCAAGACCAGCACCCGCAGTTCTGTAGCAACGCCTGCGCTACACCCTCTCTGCAGCTATCAGCCAGAACCCCGATTGGGTTATCGAATTCCCCAGCAAAGTGCTCCGCCAGCACTTAAGGTTTCAAAAAAACCCCGCTTGAGTCTCTGGAAATTACGGACAGAGTGCTCCGCAGCTCTCTGTATCAGTCACCTATTGAGTGCGTTGGGTCAGTGACAGGTCAGCTATTCGGACAAGTCGGACAAATTCTCTAGCTAAACCTAGGCTAGTTATACTGTTTTCGGGTCAGTGTACCACCCCCCAAATGTTGCAAGTGTAAGAATCCCCAATTTCGATTGTTCCAAAAGTAGGATAGGTCAACACACCAACCAGGATTAGATTTTTCAAGTCCTAATTTACATCTTTTCGGGACCTCCCATTGAATTTGGGGTTCCCATGACATATTCCACAAAATACAATGGAGAATACAAAGTTTATATACAATTGTGTCGAATGCAGGACAGTTCAGCTTCTTCTACTAGGCGAAGGTGCATCTTCCCAGGCGCATGTTGGCGGGGACCTCTGGGTTGGCGCACGTTCAATGTCACAGAGTTCATCCTCTGGCGGAAAACTGTCATGCGCAGTAAGGCTGTTCAATATGGAGTATTCCCATCCCTCATGCCCAAGGATTACGATACATGAAAAGTAAAGGAAAACAATTTAGGACACAGAAATAAATGAATACACTGTATACCAGGAATCCCTATATGACTCCCCTTACTTTATACTAACTATAGCATTAAGATTAGTGCCAAACGAACAGCAGTGCAAAAAGCTACAGTGCAAGCTTCGGCATGTGAGAACACAAAGTGGCCATCTTAAAGCTAGTGCGCAAGCGCAAAGATTTCCCACCAGAACTGCGAGTACATCACGTCACGTGAGTGTGACCAACGCATGCGCAGAAGAAATTCCCGCTAAGCAGCCGCCATTTTAGTGGCAAGCATATTATGGTTAGTAAACACATATGCAAGCTTCTCTGGGACAACCCAAATGTCAGAATAAATGGGAATTTAGTGAGACAAACATATTGATTAAGTTCATTATAGTTATTCGAGGTTCTTGAATACAAGCAAGCCGCTTTACGTGCGAATTCTTGCTCCATCAATCCCCTCTTTGATGATATTTTATATCATCACAAATGAAAAATAGAACCAGATGCCAACTTTTCACAATTTGCCCAATTCAATTTCTTCAAACATTCGATTCAGCTTTTCCTTTGTCTCTTTATTGGGGTGAGAATTTTTCACCCTTTTATAAATCTGATTATTCATTTCCTCTAATTCAAGTTCATCCACATTTCTCTTCACTCCTCTCTTGTTCACAGTGTATTTCTTCTGGTGCTTTCGACATTTACAACAAATGAATATGATGAATATTACTAAACCTATTCCCGAAATTGGCATCAATACTTTAATCAAAAAACTTTTACCTAAGTTAGCAAACCAATGACCTATGGCGGAGAGACCATCAGTAAGTCTCTTCCAGGCCCTGTCAACCTCCAGTGGTTTGAGCTCCTTTGCCAAATTAGTAATGTTCCTCACATACCCTTTGATTTCAACACTTTTATCAGGTATGTAAGTGCAACAATGTTGCGCTTTCAGCATACTGCAGACTCCGCCCTCTTTTGCCAATAGGGTATCAAGAGCAAGTCTGTTCTGTAAAACCATTGATCTGACCGCAACCATTTCGGTATTGACCATCAGGAAACCTCCAGCAGTGTCAGTAGATAACCGATCTACTACTGTTGACAATTTGCAAGTTCTGTGTGTATTCAGAACCACTCCCACTGTAGGTATCATTGCACTGAAAATATCTCCTACAATTTCAGCAGCGCTTTCTCTTTTATTAGGTACTAATTGGTTAGTCTGTTCAGTGCTTCCAGTGATTTTCCCCACATGGTATATCTTTGGGAAGACAATACCAAGATAACAACTCCCGTACCAATGGTCGGGCAATTTGAAATAAGCCTTGTTCCCACATATAAAATAAATTCCAGGAAACACAGGCTCTGTCCCATCTTTGAAACCCCAACCTCCAATTACCTTGTAATTATGTTTGCATTCACTGGAACCAATGAAAACATTGTTTTAATAACTAGTTTTCTCTCTTTTAAGACTCAGTTTCCCCTTCTTTTCGAAATCCAGAAGCATCGCAGCATTAGCTCCATCATTTGAGGTGCTCCCTATACTTTCTGCCCACTTAGGAACCTTCTGGTTCTTGTCTTTGGCTTTCTTTTGGAAACTCTCTCTTCTCTTTTCTACAATATCTAGAAATTCTTTCTCTTTTTCATGTAAAGAACAGGTTAGGTTATTTTTATGTGCATCATCTATATTAATTTTTCCCACAGTTAGAAAATATTCACTCATGTATTTAGCTACGTCTCTAGTTGTATGTACAGGGTTCAGGTTTCTTCGAACAGGAAGTTCAGAGAATGTCACATCAAGGTTTGAGTAATAATACTGTAAAGGTCCTCTTTTATAAAATAAACTGGTTAGTATACTACAGGAAATTCCATAAATTAAGGGCAAGTGGTGGTAAGTCACACCTTCAGCTACGGAAGTGGGTAGCTTCATGCAGACATAACAGTCGTTTATTTCCATAGTTTCTACATAATGTACTAACAGGTTTGCGAAAAAACATTTAAATGAGTCTTTTTCATTATTTTGTTAAAGTGTAATCCTTCCTCGTCTTGTGCTTCTAAATCTAATTGTCTCCGTTTCAGGCTAAGTGGTTTGTCCAATGTGTCTACTCTTCGTGGTGTAATTCTAGTGTGCGTTTCTACAGTATCATCAGGTAAGTTATTGTTCGGGTACAAACTCGGGTTTTTACTCATCATAGAAGGAATAGTTATTGTTAGTTCTATCCAAAGTATCAGTACTAATGCTACACTACATAAACATACTTGGCAGCATGTTTTACAACAACTCCGTCTCGGTCTCCCATTCTCAGAAGAATCAGACATTTTGGCTCAAAAGAAGCTTCAACCCCTCTTTGTAACTCTGCACAATTTGCTTACTCGAGTAACTTTTCAGGGTGGTTCTGCTTCTTCTTCAGTCTGTTCAGCAATCAATTCTTCGTCACTTTCAGTACTTTCATCACTTATTTCCAGATTCTCAAATTCTTCCAGTACATAGTAAGTACATTCAGGGCTCGAATATTTGTTATTCAGCTTTTTGATGCGAGCACTTCTTCTCCTGTGGTTTGTCACCACTGGGTCAGTTTGACTCGAGACCTCATTTATCTGTTCTGGCTCCTCGGTTATCGTCTTCAGACGCAATCTCAGCCTTTTCACAAATCTAGGTACTGAGTCACCTTTCCTTAGTCTTTTAACTGGCACTGTGTCTTGGCCTTTTTCAAACACTCTTTTGTTTTCATTAAGTTGTGGCCCAATGGGATCAAGTTCGTCTTCAGTATTGCTCCCTACCTGACTAGGTCCAGGTCTTTCATCTGTTTCTTCTGCCTGGTCCCTAAACTGGCCTTGTTCAGGTATATGCTGATTTTGACTTTGATCTGTTTTGATCTCTTCTTCCTGAACAGAATTGTCTAATCCTGTCTGTTCCTGTTCAAGCTCTTCGAACTTTTGATTTTCTTCCGCATGAACTTCCGCCCTAGTTCCTATCTGACCCTCTTCTGGTGCAGGTGTTCTGGGTGGAGTGTCAATTACCTGTTCTCTCCCTATCTGGTCCTCCTCAGAATCAGATTTAACGTGGATTTCGATGATCTGAGTAGCTTCTTCTTCACCTGTCTCGTCCTCACTATCCCAATGTCTATCTAACTGGGCTTGACTTCTAGTTCGTATAGGGTCGATTGTCAGATCGATCAATGGAATCCACTCTTCTTGACTGGAGCTCGGTTGTACTTCTTCAGCTACTTCAGGACCGATGTCTTGGGATCCTTCAGCTGCGCAACCTTCAGCCTCAGTTTCATCAGGTTCAGTCACTTTCTTCGTGTGGCTGGCATGGATCCAGCGTGGTACGCCTGCACACTTTACAGCTGTGGTGGTTACCAGAATCACCTGTCGTGGCTTTCCCCACCTGGGCTCAAGGCAACTTTTCCGAGTGTGCTTTTCTATTACGACCCAGTCACCTGGATTCAGGGCATGTGCTGGAGTCGTTGGCCTGGCGACGTCTTCTCCCCCAACCTGGTGAGAGATAGAACGTACTTGGTCAGCCAGCTCTTTACAGTATTCCAGTACCAAATCATCAGATATACTTATTATTTTGTATCCTGGCACCAATGCTTGCCGCATTGCTCTTCCCATCAGGATTTCATGGGGACTCAAGCCCGTGTTCCGATCAGGAATACTTCTGAGTCCCATCAACACAAGAGGCAGAGCATCTGGCCATTCCAGTTGAGTGTATTCACACATCTTTCCCAATCTTGATTTGATTGTGCCATTTATCTGTTCTACCACTCCAGAAGCCTCTGGAGGATATGCACAGTGCAGTTGTTGCGTGATTTGAATGCTTCACAGATTTGACGTATTATTTAATTCTGGAAATGACTTCCTCTGTCAGATTCAATTAAGACTGGGAAACCGTAACGAGGTATAAGTTCCCTAAGTAATAATTTTGCTACTGTAATACTGTCATTTCTTCGTGCAGGGAAAGCTTCTACCCATTTTGAAAACAGGCAGACAACGACAAGTAGGTATTTCATTCCTCAACAAGGGGGCAACTGAATGAAGTCAAGTTGTAGTCTAATAAAGGGGCCTTCTGCCTTTCCAATTTTTCCTGGCAAAACAATAGTTTTCTTTCCAGGGTTAAATTGTTGACAGGTCAAACACCTCTGGCAGAGTGCCTCTGCTACACTTCTGAATTTCGAATTGAACCATGTCTGGCGGAACATGCGAATCATCGCATCTCTGCCTACATGTGTATTTCCATGTATCAGCCTAGCCATAGGAGCGAGCATACAGTCTGGCAACACAGGCATATCATCAAGGTAAACAATGACACCATCTGCACCTCTCCTACGACAACCAAAGTTTCTCCATCTTTGTTTTTCCTGTGGCTCTGCTGCTTCCTGTAAGTCTCTCACTTCCTCCCATGTATTCACTCCCTCTAGCATCAAAAGTTGGCAGCTGTTTCCGTTTCCCCCAACCTTTATATTGATTGCCATTTTGTATTTTGCACAATGTTGGGCTAACTGGTCAGCATATCTATTACCTGCTGTCACATTGTCATTGCCAGATTTGTGAGCAGCACACTTGACCACAGCCAATTCTTTTGGTAACTGGATTGATTCCAGTAAATCCTGCACGTATTTTCCATTTCGGATAGGGGTGCCTGAAGAAGTCAGGAATTCCCTCTGTAGCCATAATTGGCCAAAGTCATACATAACCCCATAACCACACTGGCTATCAGTATATATGGTTATTCTCAAATTTCTCCCAAATTTACATGCTTTTGTCAATGCAATTAATTTGGCAATTTGTGCAGACTTGACTCCATACAAATAGGATGCTTCCACTGGACGCCCTAGAGTGCACACGGAGTAGGCAGCGCTTAGGCCACCATCCTCATGTCTCATGCATGAGCCGTCTACAAACAGCTCATAATCTTCACAGTACAGAGGGCTCTCTCTGATGTCTGGGCGTGGTTTGGTACTGAACTCAGTCAAATCAATGCGCAAACTCTTCCCTCACCTCCTCCGCAAATGAGCTAGGTAGTAAGGTAGCTGGATTCAAAATGTTACATCGTTCAAGGGTCACGTTTCCTGCACCTACAAGGATTCTCTCATACTTAGTCAGCCGACTAGGTGTGAGATACTGGGTTTTTGTTCTTGTCAGTAAAATTACAACAGAATGTGGAACATACACAGTTACAGGATGTCCCATAACAATGGACTCACTCTGTTCAAGAGTCATGCAAGTTGCAGCTACAGCTTTCAAACATCCAGGTAATCCAGCTGCTACTGGGTCCAATGTGGAAGAAAAGTATGCCACTGGACGTCTAGTCAAACCATGAATTTGGGTCAGGACTGAAAGTGCACAATTATCTTGTGTGTCACAGAACAGTGCAAAATCTTTTGAATAATCGGGCATTCCTAATGCAGGAGCAGTACACAGACATTCTCGTAATTTTGTAAAAGCTGTCATGCTTTCGTCATCCCACTCTACTGGGTCACTTGCTCCTTTCTTTGTCATTTTTATCAATGGTCTTGCTAGAACTGCAAATCCCACAATCCATTGTCTACAGTACCCCACAACTCCAAGGAACATTCTGATTTCCTTCTGGGTATTTGGCAATTCCATGTTTCGAATTATCCTGATTCTTTCGGAGGTGACTTTCCTGATACCTCTCTCTATCTGGTGCCCCAGATATTTTACTGATGTGGTACAGAATTGCAGTTTTTCTGGTGATACTTTATGCCCTCCCTCACCCAAATGGTCCAGCAAGGCAATGGTGTCAGTTACACAGTCTCTTCGACTTTTAGACGCCACCAATAGGTCGTCTATGTATTGCACCAAAACTGATTTTCCGGGCAAAATTAGGGTCTCAAGGCACTTTTTTAGAATCTGATTAAAGATTGAGGGGCTTTCTGTATACCCCTGAGGGACGCGATTTCAGACGTACACGTGACTGTCGAATTCAAATGAGAAAAGAAATTTGCTGTCTGGATGCAATGGAATGGAAAAGAATGCATGACATAAGTCAATGACGGTAAACCATCCAGCATTCCATGGAATTTGGTATAATATCACTGCAGGGTTTGGCACGACAGGACAACAAGGAACCACCATTTTGTTAACCTTGCGCAGGTCCTGTACTACCCTGTACTTACCACTAGGTTTCTTGATTCCAATTATGGGCGAATTACAAGGACTGCTCATCACTTCTTTTATGATATTTGCTTCTAGCAATCTTTTTATTTCAATGGCAACTCCTGCTTTTACTTCTGCACTCATTTTGTACTGTTTAATATTTGGGTATACTGCATTTTCCTTTATGGCTATTTTAATTGGGTCAACATTTTCCATCAATCCTACGTCTTTTCCAGTGAAATCCCATACTTCTGGTTTCACTGTTTCTTGGAGTTCTTCAGGTAAGTCTTGTATTGTCAGTCTTTTAATTTCTGAGTCAGGTCTTGCTAACATTAGTTTGTAAATTCCATCTTCGTCTGGGGTCTGAATTTCAACGCCATTTGGTGTGCAAAAGATAGTGCAGTTCATTTTACACAACAAATCTCGTCCTAGCAAGTTCACAGGACTGGAATCACAGACAACAAACCTATGCATTTCTTTAAAATTCCCAATTTTAATCTCCATAGGTTTTGTAACTGGGGTACTAATTAGCTGATTAGAAACACCAACTACCTGGATTGCTTCTCCCGAGAGGGGTAGGTTTGGAACGTCTGCTGTTCTCACAGTAGAACGGGTAGCACCAGTGTCCAACAGAAAGGTGACGTCATTTCCTTCAACCTTTCCTTCAATGTATGGCCCTGACTGGTCCACCGGCAAGGAGGCGCCAAGTACGCACTCCTCATCCTCCCCCCTCAGGCACCGTCAGTAGGTGTCATCACAGAGAAACGTGTCATTCAACAGAAATTGTGAAGTTGCTGCACTTCTATGCTCCCTTCCTTCCCACACCTCGGTATCTTCACCCTGTTGTGCTTTGCTCCTATAATTCTGTCTAGGTGCACGGGGCAACTGATTCTGCTTTACCTGTTGCTGGGTCTTTCGTGGTTTTTCATTCTGCGTCTGTGGATTTAAATCAGTTATTTGAACATTACCATTCTGTACATGTGGACACTCGTCTCTCCAGTGACCTATCTGTCGGCACCCGTGACAGGGGAATTTCTTTTTGGCCTCCTCTCGGCTCATTTTTACTCGGGGCTTTCCCCCACCCCCGGGGCCTTGATTCTGATTACTGGTCAATTTATTTAGCTGCTGTTCTTGGTGTTCTGCTGATTTTACCTGAGCCCACATGACTTTTTCTTTTAACTCTTTTCGTTTATCTGCCAATTCAACCCTGCAATATTTAGCATACTTCAGGACTTCATCAATTGGTTTAGACTGCCAGCAGATTTTATTGTCTTTGATCCACTGTGAAATCTCAGGTCTTAATCCTAGCACAAATCTATAAATGAAATGAGTCATGTCTTTGATCTCGATGTTGTCCAGACCACTGTACGTCTTGAACACTTGTAACAGTCGTTCATAATAAGAGTGCACAGTTTCATCTCTATTCTGGGTAGTTCTGTCTATTCGGGTCCAATCAGTTTCTTTTGCAGGCACTTTCCCTTTTAAATGTAATATTACCTGATTTGTACTTTTTTATTACTTCTGCTGAAGGAGCCCCTGTGTTTGGGTCTCTCGGTTATTCCTCACTAGGCCAATCAATAGCAATTTTACATTCTGTCCACAAATCTACGGGAACTACAATGTCAAAGAACCCATCTAAATATTTCCAGAGACACTTCTGGACCTTCACAAATCTCTCGACCTGTCGGTACCAATCTACAGGTTTTTCTCGTAATTTTGGCAAGTCATTTGTAAAGGACACAATATCTTGTCTGGACCATGGAACATGCACATATTTTCCACCTGGCACTTCTCGCATGGGGAACATTTTTTCTGCCTTGTCAGCTTCTTTTAACACGTACTCAGAGGTCATTTGCTTTGATCTAATTTCCTCTTTTTTCTTTGCCCACCTAGCTTTCCATTTTTCTAATTCTCTCCATTTCTGTAACAGGTTTAACAATTCTCTGATCCGTACCTTTTTCCCCTGACACATTCATGTTTTCTAAGTCTCTGTCTGAGAATTCTGCTCTGTAGGGTTTTTGCAACACTTTAGATTTACCAATATCTATTCCCATACTAGCTGCTGTGTCCATTAATTTCTCATGGAATACTGTGGTATTACGGGTGATACTTTTGCAAATAAATAGCAATTCGTCCTCAGTCAGGGTGTTCAGCCTGTCTAAACCCACATTTCCGGCCATTAGTTCTTCTAATTCTATTCTCAGTTTGTAAATATCTAATGGTTTTGGCTGAGGATTTTGTTTTTCTAATTCTCTGCTCCATCTTTCAATCTCTTCAGGAGTCACTACCGTGGCACTTCTAGTACCCGTACATGACTCAATCTGTACTTCTCTCGGAGAGAAAGGAGTGTTCCTTCTCTGTAAACCCCTTTCTGGTTCCCTTACTGGTAAATCCATTAAGGAAATTACAGATTCACATTCACTTGTCTGATCATCTACAATTAAGGGCTCTTTTCTTGGCTGTACTACAGATGGGGTAATGATTGGAGTATTTGGATTTCCCTGTTTGTCCCCGTACAAGGGAACAACTGGTCCAATAGTTACTGAGATTGTTAAAGCTTCAGGACTTGTATTTAGTTGGGAGATTTTCTGGATTAATTCTGCTCTCTGCTTAGCTATGGCCTCCCGCTCTCTCTCTTGCAGTACTTTTTCCAAGCTTGTTTCATGCACTATTTGCGGAGTTAGGGTTGGAGCAAAATACGGGACAGTCGGATGTGTCACTCTCGGTCCTTCACCACAATTTTGTTTTCGGAATGGAGTTCCTGTACCTAAGGGTCTGGATTCTTCCTCATAAGGAGGTCGTAGACCAGAGCCTCTCTCACTTAGGGGTCCCGATCCTTCACTATAAGGGGGTCTTAGACAGGTGTCTCTCGCACTTATGGGTCTTGAACCTTCATTATAAGGAGGTGGATTTTTCATTAATAATTCTTCCAAATAATCATCGTCTGAATCCCCACCGGTCATCAGATGCTTGGTTTTCTCTGTTCTCTTACCTCCCATGGGTTCTTCTAGTGCCATCATAGGGTACAGTCCTTCTACTATCATGTTCTGTCTCCATTGTTTCATTCTTTTCTCTTGGGTTTCTTTTTTTACCTTTGGATACCATTTGGTTAACCCCTTGTCCATTCTGGGTTTGTCTCGCTCAAAAGCCTCTATCTCCCATTCCTCTAAGGCCTCATATTGCGTTAACCTGGGTCTGGGATGTAAATCATTCATTCTGGTTCTCAAATTGAACAGAATCCTGCTGTTAAATGTTCCCTCTAACGGAAACGCTAAAACTCCGTCATTTTTAGTGTATTACACCCAATTTTCCAACCACACACAAGAATGGTAGCCTTTGTTAAACATCATGAATGATGCAGGAGTATTAGGTGGTGGAATGACAACTACTTCTCTAGTTTTAATAGGTTTGTCTTTCTTGAAATAATTCTTTACTTTGTTTACTAAGGTCATTTTCCTCTTATTTCCGTACATAACGTCTTTACGACCTTTCCACTGATCTTTTCCGAACCCTAGATATCTTGGATCGGGTCCAGTTTCTGGGCTACATGAATGCCACATATACTTTCCACAAGCGACTTTGTTTACAAAATCACTTCCAATTCAATTGCGTCTCTTATTTTCGTGCAACCAATCAAATGCGCGATTTCAAAATAATTCAACCAATGGGTGCGCGGCGTTTCTCGCAACCGAGTTCTCATGCTCCTGTGCTCACCCCTCCTTTACAATTCCGTCTCAAATACACGCCCGCTGTCTCGACCAATACCAGCGCGGCACTGAGTGACGTCAGTGCAGCTCCGCAACTGACTCCCTCCTTTCACAAGGTAAGAAACGCTTCGATTTCTACCCTTTAAAGTGCAAGTGCTCTGTTTAATTTACAACGTAAATACATTCGCCACTGTACTCGAGTGTCTAGAAAGAAAAGATTTGTTTCACTGCAAGTAAACTTCTTCTATTTACTTTTCATATACTGCGAGTAGATCCCTTCTGCCTACTCTTCACACAAGCATTAGTGAACCTGCTACTCCTTCGACTCATCCATTTTGGGATATATACTAAGCCAAACGTTTCACTAGTGAACTCCTTTGCTATCAATCAAGCTTAGATGAACCTGCTACTCCTTCCGTGTGACCCTTACTAGGTTATATCACAATAGAAGTTTTGCCAGTGAACCCTTTGCTACCATTTATTCAAACATTCATTCAGAAAAACCCTAATCAGTGCTTCCAGTTCTGCCTAACCTGCACCAATTTTCCTCAGGTAAGTGACCTCACTGCGACGTGGATTCTCCTCACCACCCGGTATTCTATTCCCCGGGGATTCCAGACAAACATGTAACAAATCACTAACGAGTGTATTAGTACATATATCAATATATCAACAAGAAAAACAATTTAAAACATTTCATAATTTTTCAAAGCAATAGAACGACAATTGTACATTCGATCGATTTAGCAGCAAATAACCTACCTAACTTTGACTAGTCCCTAACCATTTCCTCTGCTACCAGAAAATTACTGATAGAGCGCGCAGGTCACTCGACTATAATTTTACCATATACACATTGGGCCCATGTATTTCAATTTACCATTTATTGATCAGGTAACCTTACACTCTACTACCAGTAACCCTGCTCCTTCCTATTTATTTCCAGTGTACCCGACTTACCAATCCACTGTTACGGGTACCTATGATCACCATGGATCAGGGAGCTAGCTGTAAAAGAAAGGCAGACACAAAATACAAAATATCATATACTATAATTTTTACTCGTAATAACCACAGACTCGGGAAGTTTTAAAATCTTTATCTAAATTTCATCATTTACAGAAAGCATAAAGTTCACAGTAAGTAGACTGTCAATAACTAAGATTATAAAGAGCACATACCCATATAGGAAGAAAATAAGACCAACCATTTATGAGTCTAAAGGGAAGGTAAGAACAGGGAACATACTAATAAGAAATTTCAGAGCTTAGACTCAGTATGATGTCTAAAGGACAGGAACAATGAGGAACATACTAGAATTTCACAGTTTGAACAGATCCCATGAAAGTGGAAAAGGGAAAAGAACTTTAATCTGTACTATGATAATTTTGAGACACAAAGTAGCTATAGGGAAGGTAAGACTGGAACATGCTGATATTCAGAGTTATGACTTTAAATTCAGTAAAGGGTGGGTAAAGAGAAGGAACATCTTATTCATTCAGAGACAGTATTTATTCACCTATAAGGTAGGGGAAAAATGGAACAAGCTAATGAAAGCACTTTCACGATTTCAGTATTTTATAAAGAGGTAGGGTAAGGGAAAAAGACATGTGCAATTATGATTTAGCAAAAGTTCAGGCAAGGATAAGAGTAAAGAAAACAAGTGTGTTTCCCTAACAGCTCTATATTTACCTAGCACGGTGTGGAGACCATCCCTGGCCACGAGTCAGTTAAAGACAGTAGGAACCCCAAGGAAGATAGACGGCAGTAGGCCACCAGGTGCAGAATGGACACACCAGGACAGGACAGGAAAACCAGTTTAGGATCAGGACAGGATCACCAAGGCAAGACCAGCACCCGCAGTTCGGTAGCAACGCCTGCGCTACACCCTCTCTGCAGCTATCAGCCAGAACCCCGATTGGGTTATCGAATTCCCCAGCAAAGTGCTCCACCAGCACTTAAGGTTTCAAAAAAACCCCGCTTGAGTCTCTGGAAATTACGGACAGAGTGCTCCGCAGCTCTCTATATCAGTCACCTATTGAGTGCGTTGGGTCAGGGACAGGTCAGCTATTCGGACAAGTCGGACAAATTCTCTAGCTAAACCTAGGCTAGTTATACTGTTTTCGGGTCAGTGTACCACCCCCCAAATGTTGCAAGTGTAATAATCCCCAATTTTGATTGGTCCAAAAGTAGGATAGGTCAACACACCAACCAGGATTAGATTTTTCAAGTCCTAATTTACATCTTTTCGGGACCTCCCATTGAATTTGGGGTTCCCATGACATATTCCACAAAATACAATGGAGAATACAAAGTTTATATACAATTGTGTCGAATGCAGGACAGTTCAGCTTCTTCTACTAGGCGAAGGTGCATCTTCCCAGGCGCATGTTGGCGGGGACCTCTGGGTTGGCGCACGTTCAATGTCACAGAGTTCATCCTCTGGCGGAAAACTGTCATGCGCAGTAAGGCTGTTCAATATGGAGTATTCCCATCCCTCATGCCCAAGGATTACGATACATGAAAAGTAAAGGAAAACAATTTAGGACACAGAAATAAATGAATACACTGTATACCAGGAATCCCTATATGACTCCCCTTACTTTATACTAACTATAGCATTAAGATTAGTGCAAAACGAACAGCAGTGCAAAAAGCTGCAGTGCAAGCTTCGGCATGTGAGAACACAAAGCGGCCATCTTAAAGCTAGTGCGCAAGCGCAACGATTTCCCACCAGAACTGCGAGTACATCACGTCACGTGAGTGTGACCAACGCATGCGCAGAAGAAATTCCCGCTAAGCAGCGGCCATTTTAGTGGCAAGCATATTATGGTTAGTAAACACATATGCAAGCTTCTCTGGGACAACCCAAATGTCAGAATAAATGGGAATTTAGTGAGACAAACATATTGATTAAGTTCATTATAGTTATTCGAGGTTCTTGAATACAAGCAAGCCGCTTTACGTGCGAATTCTTGCTCCATCAATCCCCTCTTTGATGATATTTTATATCATCACAAATGAAAAATAGAACCAGATGCCAACTTTTCACAATTTGCCCAATTCAATTTCTTCAAACATTCGATTCAGCTTTTCCTTTGTCTCTTTATTGGGGTGAGAATTTTTCACCCTTTTATAAATCTGATTATTCATTTCCTCTAATTCAAGTTCATCCACATTTCTCTTCACTCCTCTCTTGTTCACAGTGTATTTCTTCTGGTGCTTTCGACATTTACAACAAATGAATATGATGAATATTACTAAACCTATTCCCGAAATTGGCATCAGTACTTTAATCAAAAAACTTTTACCTAAGTTAGCAAACCAATGACCTATGGCGGAGAGACCATCAGTAAGTCTCTTCCAGGCCCTGTCAACCTCCAGTGGTTTGAGCTCCTTTGCCAAATTAGTAATGTTCCTCACATACCCTTTGATTTCAACACTTTTATCAGGTATGTAAGTGCAACAATGTTACGCTTTCAGCATTCTGCAGACTCCGCCCTCTTTTGCCAATAGGGTATCAAGAGCAAGTCTGTTCTGTAAAACCATTGATCTGACCGCAACCATTTCGGTATTGACCATCAGGAAACCTCCAGCAGTGTCAGTAGATAACCGATCTACTACTGTTGACAATTTGCAAATTCTGTGTGTATTCAGAACCACTCCCACTGTAGGTATCATTGCACTAAAAATATCTCCTACAATTTCAGCAGCGCTTTCTCTTTTATTACGTACTAATTGGTTAGTCTGTTCAGTGCTTCCAGTGATTTTCCCCACATGGTATATCTTTGGGAAGACAATACCAAGATAACAACTCCCGTACCAATGGTCGGGCAATTTGAAATAAGCCTTGTTCCCACATATAAAATAAATTCCAGGAAACACAGGCTCTGTCCCATCTTTGAAACCCCAACCTCCAATTACCTTGTAATTATGTTTGCATTCACTGGAACCAATGAAAACATTGTTTTAATAACTAGTTTTCTCTCTTTTAAGACTCAGTTTCCCCTTCTTTTCGAAATCCAGAAGCATCGCAGCATTAGCTCCATCATTTGAGGTGCTCCCTATACTTTCTGCCCACTTAGGAACCTTCTGGTTCTTGTCTTTGGCTTTCTTTTGGAAACTCTCTCTTCTCTTTTCTACCATATCTAGAAATTCTTTCTCTTTTTCATGTAAAGAACAGGTTAGGTTATTTTTATGTGCATCATCTATATTAATTTTTCCCACAGTTAGAAAATAATCACTCATGTATTTAGCTACGTCTCTAGTTGTATGTACAGGGTTCAGGTTTCTTCGAACAGGAAGTTCAGAGAATGTCACATCAAGGTTTGAGTAATAATACTGTAAAGGTCCTCTTTTATAAAATAAACTGGTTAGTATACTACAGGAAATTCCATAAGTTAAGGGCAAGTGGGGGTGAGTCACACCTTCAGCTACGGAAGTGGGTAGCTTCATGCAGACATAACAGTCGTTTATTTCCATAGTTTCTACATAATGTACTAACAGGTTTGCGAAAACATTTAAATGAGTCTTTTTCTTTATTTTGTTAAAGTGTAATCCTTCCTCGTCTGGTGCTTCTAAATCTAATTGTCTCCGTTTCAGGCTAAGTGGTTTGTCCAATGTGTCTACTCTTCGTGGTGTAATTCTAGTGTGCGTTTCTACAGTGTCATCAGGTAAGTTATTGTTCGGGTACAAACTCGGGTTTTTACTCATCATAGAAGGAATAGTTATTGTTAGTTCTATCCAAAGTATCAGTACTAATGCTACACTACATAAACATACTTGGCAGCATGTTTTACAACAACTCCATCTCGGTCTCCCATTCTCAGAAGAATCAGACATTTTGGCTCAAAAGAAGCTTCAACCCCTCTTTGTAACTCTGCACAATTTGCTTACTCGAGTAACTTTTCAGGGTGGTTCTGCTTCTTCTTCAGTCTGTTCAGCAATCAATTCTTCGTCACTTTCAGTACTTTCATCACTTATTTCCAGATTCTCAAATTCTTCCAGTACATAGTAAGTCCATTCAGGGCTCGAATATTTGTTATTCAGCTTTTTGATGCGAGCACTTCTTCTCCTGTGGTTTGTCACCACTGGGTCAGTTTGACTCGAGACCTCATTTATCTGTTCAGGCTCCTCGGTTATCGTCTTCAGACGCAATCTCAGCCTTTTCACAAATCTAGGTACTGAGTCACCTTTCCTTAGTCTTTTAACTGGCACTGTGTCTTGGCCTTTTTCAAACACTCTTTTGTTTTCATTAAGTTGTGGCCCAATGGGATCAAGTTCGTCTTCAGTATTGCTCCCTACCTGACTAGGTCCAGGTCTTTCATCTGTTTCTTCTGCCTGGTCCCTAAACTGGCCTTGTTCAGGTATATGCTGATTTTGACTTTGATCTGTTTCGATCTCTTCTTCCTGAACACAATTGTCTAATCCTGTCTGTTCCTGTTCAAGCTCTTCGAACTTTTGATTTTCTTCCGCATGAACTTCCGCCCTAGTTCCTATCTGCCCCTCTTCTGGTGCAGGTGTTCTGGGTGGAGTGTCAATTACCTGCTCTCTCCCTATCTGGTCCTCCTCAGAATCAGATTTAACGTGGATTTCGATGATCTGAGTAGCTACTTCTTCACCTGTCTCGTCCTCACTATCCCAATGTCTATCTAACTGGGCTTGACTTCTAGTTCGTATAGGGTCGATTGTCAGATCGATTAATGGAATCCACTCTTCTTGACTGGAGCTCGGTTGTACTACTTCAGCTACTTCAGGACCGATGTCTTGGGATCCTTCAGCTGCGCAACCTTCAGCCTCAGTTTCATCAGGTTCAGTCACTTTCTTCATGTGGCTGGCATGGATCCAGCGTGGTATTCCTGCACACTTTACAGCTGTGGTGGTTACCAGAATCACCTGTCGTGGCTTTCCCCACCTGGGCTCAAGGCAACTTTTCCAAGTGTGCTTTTCTATTACGACCCAGTCACCTGGATTCAAGGCATGTGCTGGAGTCGTTGGCCTGGCGACGTCTTCTCCCCCAACCTGTCGAGAGATAGAACGTACTTGGTCAGCCAGCTCTTTACAGTATTCCAGTACCAAATCATCAGATATACTTATTATTTTGTATCCTGGCACCAACGCTTGCCGCATTGCTCTTCCCATCAGGATTTCATGGGGACTCAAGCCCGTGTTCCGATCAGGAATACTTCTGAGTCCCATGAACACAAGAGGCAAGGCATCTGGCCATTCCAGTTGAGTGTATTCACACATCTTTCCCAATCTTGATTTGATTGTGCCATTTATCTGTTCTACCACTCCAGAAGCCTCTGGAGGATATGCACAGTGCAGTTGTTGCGTGATTTTGAATGCTTCACAGATTTGACTTATTATTTCATTCTGGAAATGACTTCCTCTGTCAGATTCAATTAAGACTGGGAAACCGTAACGAGGTATAAGTTCCCTAAGTAATAATTTTGCTACTGTAATACTGTCATTTCTTCGTGCAGGGAAAGCTTCTTCCCATTTTGAAAACAGGCAGACAATGACAAGTAGGTATTTCATTCCTCGACAAGGGGGCAACTGAATGAAGTCAAGTTGTAGTCTAATAAAGGGGCCTTCTGCCTTTCCAATTTTTCCTGGCAAGACAATAGTTTTCTTTCCAGGGTTAAATTGTTGACAGGTCAAACACATATAACAACAGAGTGAGTATGGGCCTGAGGGGAAATAGTTTAAAGACCTGTTCGCACCTTGTCCCCCAACTATACTTTACAAAACACGGAAGATGCCACAGGTCTTGGTGCAATCCAGACACAACCAGGAACCTATGAAGTATTCACAAGAGGGACTGGAGTCAAAAAATATACGAAGAACAGAAAAAGGTACAGATGACAGGAAGATCTAAAGTGCAGTCCAGAATCAAGATTTGATCTAGACTAGAAAGTACCCATCAGCCCACTCAATAGTGGAACTTCGTCATCTGGGATTTTCAGTTTGAAAATAGGTGTCCCAAAAGCACTTCCTCATGAAGAGAATGAGGCTAGCTCCGGACCCAATGGCTGCACCTTCAGCCAGAAGAGATGACAGAGTCAGAGGCTGATAGGGCTTAGTTGCAGTGCTCAAAGAAAGACAATGTGAAAAAGAAATTCAGGTGATTTAAAAATGCCTATCTTGATGTCAAAAAGGAAACTTTATTGGGAGTGCCCATCAAGATGGTATGATTAAAAACAGAGTGATAATAGCAGAATAAATGCTTTGCTATTTATCATAGATGTAATTTGGTCAACATGTTTCAGCCTTAAGAGGCTTTCGTCAGGACCTATGAATCACTACTGCAACACTTACTTTGTGTTCTGTGAATAACAAACTACAGACAGTCTTACGGACGCTGTGTCTTCTCCTGTCAAAAGATATAAAAGAGAAAAAGAGAGAAAAGCAGAACAAAAAGACCACACAACAAAAAGTTATGGTCACTTTAACAGTCATTATGTACATATACATTGATTTGTACAATGTGTTCTTTGTTAACAACTTACCCCAATCTTAGGGATGAAGAGCCTCACCTCACCTGGCGACAGCTCAGGCTAAAGGAGGCCACGCACTAGAAAAAAGTTAATTGAAATAATATATTTCTCAGTCCATCAGAAGGTATTCCAGGGATGATACAGGCAGATAAACTCAGGTGGTCATAGGAAAAGATAACGTGTATTCAAACATGATTCAATCATCATGTCTTAATAGTTAGAATGGCAATTTAAAATGATAAATGAAAAATAAAAATTGTCCATCCATTGTACTCAAAGAACGTTTTAGTCCTCAGTTTATCAAATATAAGCCCAAAGATATTGAGTCTCTACATCTTTAAATGGATAAAAAGAACCTTAGGGAAGGATGAACCCATGCAATCAGAAAATAACATCCAAGAGAGTCATGTATTTCTAAAAATTTTTTTACAAGCTTAGTTTCAATGAGTACGGACACCAACAACAACTTTGCGCGCACCTACCTCTCCGTCGTTACCTCGGGCTTATTCTGAGCCGAGGGGGAGGTGGTGGCCTGGTGCGAGTCGTCGGTTTTTGAGAAGAACTGGCGGACCAGAGAGAGACTGCCCTCTGACAGTACTCTGATTGGTTGTGCGTGATGGACTTGCATCAACCAATCAGGTGTTGAGAAAAGGAGAACACGGTATGCTTATGTTCTCTTACGTGTCGGTTCCTGTGTAGCAAAGCAATGGACACAGAGCGGACCGCTCTGAGAACTTAGAGCTGCTCAAACCTGATTGGTCCTGAGGTTGTGACCGGAGGTTAGAGGGCTTGCCAATGCCATTCCGTCTTATGGTATTGCACGGAGAAACCGCTAATGCCTACCAATCTTTGTAATATTCAAACAATTATATTGTTCGTATGTGAAGGAAAAGATGTCGCAGAACCTCTTATAAGACATCTTAATTATCGTAGTACCCTCTACAAAAAATACAAAAATAATAATAACAACAGTCGTCTTGAGTGGTAACAGTCTGACGTATATACACCAGAACGGCCTGCATAAACTGTTGAAATGTCTAGATGACGCAAGTTTACTGTAATAAGACATAAAGCACAGTACAATCCTGTGTGCATCCCAGGTCGCTATTCGTGATACGACCTCGTACAAACAGTGGCAATCATCTTTTATATTTATCAGATGACTGTGATACATGGCGTGGCATATATACACAGTGTATAACCCGACCCATGGTGGCACGAGTCGCCCACAGTGGCCATAGATTTAAAAGGCAGCATAACGTTCCCTTCGGTTTGGTTAAGTGTTTATAAACCCATGAGAAACCAGTAAATGACTCAAAAAACAGAGAATGGAGAACCTCCACTGACTTGTAGTGATCTGTATTGATCACTCTCACATCAATGATTAAAGTTACAGCCGGGATTTCACAGCTGTAACCACGGAATATCGTCGTTCAATCCCTCTGAGTCACATTTCAATTTATAAACCCATCTCTGTTCTTTCCTTAGTAGGAAGTGGGAAACATCTGTGACATGTGGGGGTATATAAGGTTGTTCAAGCACCAACCATTGTAACTCATCTGCCTGGTGTTTGGCAGTGAGAAAATGGGATGTCAGACGGGTTGCCTGTTTATTGCGCCTGATTGTGCTCTTATGCTCTTGTATACGTAACTTGATTTTTCTTGTCGTCATTCCTATGTATCTCAGACTACATGGGCAGGTGATTAAGTAAATAACTCTCTCACTGTTACAGTTGGTATGGCGTTTTAATACCCATGGTCGAGTCGTACCAATGTCAATACTCTGAGTTCTTTTCGTCTGCGGACAAACAGAACAGTTCCCGCAGGGGTGATGCCCCTGAACCGGGGGAAGGTTCCACAAAGTGGGAACGGGTTCCTCAGTGGTTTGTCGTGATCTTGTGTGAACCAGTTCGTCTTTTATGTTGCTTCCTCTTTTGAACGAGAAAAGTGGAAGAGGGGTGTTATCTCCAGTACTGTTCAAAATCCGCCACCTTTGTCTTATTATTTTCTGAATCTTGGAGGACGAGGTGTTAAAGGTGGTCACACAAGCCAATCTCTCCAGGGGCGGTTTTTTAACCGGGGGTGCTAAAAGTGCCTCCCGATGGTTGTTCTCAGCACGTTTTCTGGACTTTTTGATCAACGTGTCCGGATATCTCCGAGTGAGTAATTTAGTGGATAGATCTTTCGCTTCGGAGTGAAAATCTGTTTTGTCAGTGCAGTTCCTGCGAACCCTCAGGAACTGGCCAAAGGGAAGATTCTCTCTGAGAGAGCCAGGGTGGTGGCTGTCAAATCTCAACAGCGAGTTTCGTGCCATAGGTTTACGGTACAGAGTACTGGCCAAATGTCCATCTTTCGGAAAAATTAACAGGTCCAAAAAAGGGAGTGCCTTCTTGCTATGGTCAAGGGTGAACCTTAAATACGGGTTCTGACCATTCAGCCAGTCCTGAAAGGCCAGTAGAGATTGTTCATCTCCACGCCATACTAGCAAAATATCATCAATGTACCTTCTCCACACCATCAATTGTTGATGGTGTGGATTGTTGGTATTAAGGACACATTGAGTTTCAAAATGGTGGACATATAAATTCGCCAAACTGGGCGCAAATTTGCTGCCCATTGAGGTACCCGATATCTGGAGGTACAGATCATTTTCAAAGGCAAAAAAGTTTTCGGTCATTGCTATCCTGGCCAGTTCCATTATGAAGTGGATCGGTGTTATGGTGTTCGGGGCAGAATCCTCCAAAAGTTCTCGTACTGTTTCTAGTGTCTCCATTTGGGGTATACAGGTATACAAAGATTCGACATCAAGGCTTGCCAGAATGTCCAAGTCTGTGTCGAACTGTACGTCAGGTAATAAACGGAGTACATCCTTCGTGTCTTGTAGGTACGATGGCATCCTTTTCACCAGTGGACTAAGAAACACGTCCACAAACGAAGACAGAGGCTCTAGGAGAGACCCTATGCCCGAGATAATGGGTCACACTATCCGATGCAGCCTCAATATTTTGACAGCCAGGCTTTTTTGGGACAGGGCCGGGGTTGGAACCGAGGCAGACGGAGAGGACAAGGTCAAGTCCAATGGGCAGACGAACCAGAGAATCCAATGTCCCGCAACAAATGAGGGCAGGAACAACAGGTCCGGAAGCAGAAGAAGATCTTGTGGTGAATCTCAGCACTCGAACACTGACCATGAATGAACAGAAGATACTCAATAGAGGGCTCGGTTTTGTGCCTACCAATAATGGAGACTCCTTTCAAATTCGAGGGGAGATTGAGAGATTCTTTAGAACTGTGAGGTTACATTACCTCTTTAAAGACAAAGAGAAAGAAACGGATGATCAGACCATCGACAGAAACACAGGTTTGAGGGTTAAGTCCACCTTCATGCCCTTACTCCAACAAGTACCATCCAGAGTAGGTGCTTTTGAGGCAGCAGTGCTTCATGATTTGAAGTCACTTGATTTCTCTAAAACAGGTATTTACCAGAACCTTTCCAAATTGGAGAGGAACGCACTTGAGACTTTGTCAAGAGACACTAATATTGTGATCAAACCAGCGGACAAGGGGGGTGCCATAGTTGTCCAAAATACCACTTCATATAGGACCGAGTGCCTCAGACAACTAGGAAATACCCTTTTTTATACTCCACTGGCAGAAAATCCCACAACGAGACTGACCAATGAGATTAAACATCTAGTTGAAGAAGCCAGTACAGAGGGCTGGATTACAATGCAGGAGGCTACTTTTTTAGTCACCAAATTTCCCATTACTCCGTCCTTTTACACTTTGCCCAAAATTCATAAACCAACGAGACCACCACTTGGGCGTCCCATTATCTCGGGCATAGGGTCTCTCCTAGAGCCTCTGTCTTCGTTTGTGGACGTGTTTCTTAGTCCACTGGTGAAAAGGATGCCATCGTACCTACAAGACACGAAGGATGTACTCCGTTTATTACCTGAGGTACAGTTCGACACAGACTTGGACATTCTGGCAAGCCTTGATGTCGAATCTTTGTATACCTGTATACCCCAAATGGAGACACTAGAAACAGTACGAGAACTTTTGGAGGATTCTGCCCCGAACACCATAACACCGATCCCCTTCATAATGGAACTGGCCAGGATAGCAATGACCGAAAACTTTTTTGCCTTTGAAAATGATCTGTACCTCCAGATATCGGGTACCTCAATGGGCAGCAAATTTGCGCCCAGTTTGGCGAATTTATATGTCCACCATTTTGAAACTCAATGTGTCCTTAATACCAACAATCCACACCATCAACAATTGATGGTGTGGAGAAGGTACATTGATGATATTTTGCTAGTATGGCGTGGAGATGAACAATCTCTACTGGCCTTTCAGGACTGGCTGAATGGTCAGAACCCGTATTTAAGGTTCACCCTTGACCATAGCAAGAAGGCACTCCCTTTTTTGGACCTGTTAATTTTTCCGAAAGATGGACATTTGGCCAGTACACTGTACCGTAAACCTATGGCACGAAACTCGCTGTTGAGATTTGACAGCCACCACCCTCGCTCTCTCAGAGAGAATCTTCCCTTTGGCCAGTTCCTGAGGGTTCGCAGGAACTGCACTGACAAAACAGATTTTCACTCCGAAGCGAAAGATCTATCCACTAAATTACTCACTCGGAGATATCCGGACACGTTGATCAAAAAGTCCAGAAAACGTGCTGAGAACAACCATCGGGAGGCACTTTTAGCACCCCCGGTTAAAAAACCGCCCCTGGAGAGATTGGCTTGTGTGACCACCTTTAACACCTCGTCCTCCAAGATTCAGAAAATAATAAGACAAAGGTGGCGGATTTTGAACAGTACTGGAGATAACACCCCTCTTCCACTTTTCTCGTTCAAAAGAGGAAGCAACATAAAAGACGAACTGGTTCACACAAGATCACGACAAACCACTGAGGAACCCGTTCCCACTTTGTGGAACCTTCCCCCGGTTCAGGGGCATCACCCCTGCGGGAACTGTTCTGTTTGTCCGCAGACGAAAAGAACTCAGAGTATTGTTATTGGTACGACTCGACCATGGGTATTAAAACGCCATACCAACTGTAACAGTGAGAGAGTTATTTACTTAATCACCTGCCCATGTAGTCTGAGATACATAGGAATGACGACAAGAAAAATCAAGTTACGTATACAAGAGCATAAGAGCACAATCAGGCGCAATAAACAGGCGACCCGTCTGACATCCCATTTTCTCACTGCCAAACACCAGGCAGATGAGTTACAATGGTTGGTGCTTGAACAACCTTATATACCCCCACATGTCACAGATGTTTCCCACTTCCTACTAAGGAAAGAACAGAGATGGGTTTATAAATTGAAATGTGACTCAGAGGGATTGAACGACGATATTCCGTGGTTACAGCTGTGAAATCCCGGCTGTAACTTTAATCATTAATGTGAGAGTGATCAATACAGATCACTACAAGTCAGTGGAGGTTCTCCATTCTCTGTTTTTTGAGTCATTTACTGGTTTCTCATGGGTTTATAAACACTTAACCAAACCGAAGGGAACGTTATGCTGCCTTTTAAATCTATGGCCACTGTGGGCGACTCGTGCCACCATGGGTCGGGTTATACACTGTGTATATATGCCACGCCATGTATCACAGTCATCTGATAAATATAAAAGATGATTGCCACTGTTTGTACGAGGTCGTATCACGAATAGCGACCTGGGATGCACACAGGATTGTACTGTGCTTTATGTCTTATAACAGTAAACTTGCGTCATCTAGACATTTCAACAGTTTATGCAGGCCGTTCTGGTGTATATACGTCAGACTGTTACCACTCAAGACGACTGTTGTTATTATTATTTTTGTATTTTTTGTAGAGGGTACTACGATAATTAAGATGTCTTATAAGAGGTTCTGCGACATCTTTTCCTTCACATACGAACGATATAATTGTTTGAATATTACAAAGATTGGTAGGCATTAGCGGTTTCTCCGTGCAATACCATAAGACGGAATGGCATTGGCAAGCCCTCTAACCTCCGGTCACAACCTCAGGACCAATCAGGTTTGAGCAGCTCTAAGTTCTCAGAGCGGTCCGCTCTGTGTCCATTGCTTTGCTACACAGGAACCGACACGTAAGAGAACATTAGCATACCGTGTTCTCCTTTTTCTCAACACCTGATTGGTTGATGCAAGTCCATCACGCACAACCAATCAGAGTACTGTCAGAGGGCAGTCTCTCTCTGGTCCGCCAGTTCTTCTCAAAAACCGACGACTCGCACCAGGCCACCACCTCCCCCTCGGCTCAGAATAAGCCCGAGGTAACGACGGAGAGGTAGGTGCGCGCAAAGTTGTTGTTGGTGTCCGTACTCATTGAAACTAAGCTTGTAAAAATTTTTTTAGAAATACATGACTCTCTTGGATGTTATTTTCTGATTGCGTGGGTTCATCCTTCCCTAAGGTTCTTTTTATCCATTTAAAGATGTAGAGACTCAATATCTTTGGGCTTATATTTGATAAACTGAGGACTAAAACTTTCTTTGAGTACAATGGATGGACAATTTTTATTTTTCATTTATCATTTTAAATTGCCATTCTAACTATTAAGACATGATGATTGAATCATGTTTGAATACACGTTATCTTTTCCTATGACCACCTGAGTTTATCTGCCTGTATCATCCCTGGAATACCTTCTGATGGACTGAGAAATATATTATTTCAATTAACTTTTTTCTAGTGCGTGGCCTCCTTTAGCCTGAGCTGTCGCCAGGTGAGGTGAGGCTCTTCATCCCTAAGATTGGGGTAAGTTGTTAACAAAGAACACATTGTACAAATCAATGTATATGTACATAATGACTGTTAAAGTGACCATAACTTTTTGTTGTGTGGTCTTTTTGTTCTGCTTTTCTCTCTTTTTCTCTTTTATATCTTTTGACAGGAGAAGACACAGCGTCCGTAAGACTGTCTGTAGTTTGTTATTCACAGAACACAAAGTAAGTGTTGCAGTAGTGATTCATAGGTCCTGACGAAAGCCTCTTAAGGCTGAAACATGTTGACCAAATTACATCTATGATAAATAGCAAAGCATTTATTGTGCTATTATCACTCTGTTTTTAATCATACCATCTTGATGGGCACTCCCAATAAAGTTTCCTTTTTGACATCAAGATAGGCATTTTTAAATCACCTGAATTTCTTTTTCACATTGTCTTTCTTTGAGCACTGCAACTAAGCCCTATCAGCCTCTGACTCTGTCATCTCTTCTGGCTGAAGGTACAGCCATTGGGTCCGGAGCTAGCCTCATTCTCTTCATGAGGAAGTGCTTTTGGGACACCTATTTTCAAACTGAAAATCCCAGATGACGAAGTTCCACTATTGAGTGGGCTGATGGGTACTTTCTAGTCTAGATCAAATCTTGATTCTGGACTGCACTTTAGATCTTCCTGTCATCTGTACCTTTTTCTGTTCTTTGTATATTTTTTGACTCCAGTCCCTCTTGTGAATACTTCATAGGTTCCTGGTTGTGTCTGGATTGCACCAAGACCTGTGGCATCTTCCATGACAGGTCAAACACCTCTGGCAGAGTGCCTCTGCTACACTTCTGAATTTCGAATTGAACCATGTCTGGCGGAACATGCGAATCATCGCATCTCTGCCTACATGTGTATTTCCATGTATCAGCCTAGCCATAGGAGCGAGCATACAGTCTGGCAACACAGGCATATCATCAAGGTAAACAATGACACCATCTGCACCTCTCCTACGACAACCAAAGTTTCTCCATCTTTGTTTTTCCTGTGGCCCTGCTGCTTCCTGTAAGTCTCTCACTTCCTCCCATGTATTCACTCCCTCTAGCATCAAAAGTTGGCAGCTGTTTCCGTTTCCCCCAACCTTTATATTGATTGCCATTTTGTATTTTGCACAATCTTGGGCTAACTGGTCAGCATATCTATTACCTGCTGTCACATTGTCATTGCCAGATTTGTGAGCAGCACACTTGACCACAGCCAATTCTTTTGGTAACTGGATTGATTCCAGTAAATCCTGCATGTATTTTCCATTTCGGATAGGGGTGCCTGAAGAAGTCAGGAATTCCCTCTGTAGCCATAATTGGCCAAAGTCATGCATAACCCCATAACCACACTGGCTATCAGTATATATGGTTATTCTCAAATTTCTCCCAAATTTACATGCTTTTGTCAATGCAATTAATTCGGCAATTTGTGCAGACTTGACTCCATACAAATAGGATGCTTCCACTGGACGCCCTAGAGTGCACACGGAGTAGGCAGCGCTTAGGCCACCATCCTCATGTCTCATGCATGAGCCGTCTACAAACATCTCATAATCTTCACAGTACAGAGGGCTCTCTCTGATGTCTGGGCGTGGTTTGGTACTGAACTCAGTCAAATCAATGCGCAAACTCTTCCCTCACCTCCTCCGCAAATGAGCTAGGTAGTAAGGTAGCTGGATTCAAAATGTTACATAGTTCAAGGGTCACGTTTCCTGCACCTACAAGGATTCTCTCATACTTAGTCAGCCGACTAGGTGTGAGATACTGGGTTTTTGTTCTTGTCAGTAAAATTACAACAGAATGTGGAACATACACAGTTACAGGATGTCCCATAACAATGGACTCACTCTGTTCAAGACTCATGCAAGTTGCAGCTACAGCTTTCAAACATCCAGGTAATCCAGCTGCTACTGGGTCCAATGTGGAAGAAAAGTATGCCACTGGACGTCTAGTCAAACCATGAATTTGGGTCAGGACTGAAAGTGCACAATTATCTTGTGTGTCACAGAACAGTGCAAAATCTTTTGAATAATCGGGCATTCCTAATGCAGGAGCAGTACACAGACATTCTCGTAATTTTGTAAAAGCTGTCATGCTTTCGTCATCCCACTCTACTGGGTCACTTGCTCCTTTCTTTGTCATTTTTATCAATGGTCTTGCTAGAACTGCAAATCCCACAATCCATTGTCTAAGTACCCCACAACTCCAAGGAACATTCTGATTTCCTTCTGGGTATTTGGCAATTCCATGTTTCGAATTATCCTGATTCTTTCGGAGGTGACTTTCCTGATACCTCTCTCTATCTGGTGCCCCAGATATTTTACTGATATGGTACAGAATTGCAGTTTTTCTGGTGATACTTTATGCCCTCCCTCACCCAAATGGTTCAGCAAGGCAATGGTGTCAGTTACACAGTCTCTTCGACTTTTAGACGCCACCAATAGGTCGTCTATGTATTGCACCAAAACTGATTTTCCGGGCAAAATTAGGGTCTCAAGGCACTTTTTTAGAATCTGATTAAAGATTGAGGGGCTTTCTGTATACCCCTGAGGGACGCGATTCCAGACGTACACGTGACTGTCGAATTCAAATGAGAAAATAAATTTGCTGTCTGGATGCAATGGAATGGAAAAGAATGCATGACATAAGTCAATGACGGTAAACCATCCAGCATTCCATGGAATTTGGTATAATATCACTGCAGGGATTGGCACGACAGGACAACAAGGAACCACCATTTTGTTAACCTTGCGCAGGTCCTGTACTACCCTGTACTTACCACTAGGTTTCTTGATTCCAATTATGGGCGAATTACAAGGACTGCTCATCACTTCTTTTATGATATTTGCTTCTAGCAATCTTTTTATTTCAATGGCAACTCCTGCTTTTACTTCTGCACTCATTTTGTACTGTTTAATATTTGGGTATACTGCATTTTCTTTTATGGCTATTTTAATTGGGTCAACATTTTCCATCAATCCTACGTCTTTTCCAGTGAAATCCCATACTTCTGGTTTCACTGTTTCTTGGAGTTCTTCAGGTAAGTCTTGTATTGTCAGTCTTTTAATTTCTGAGTCAGGTCTTGCTAACATTAGTTTGTAAATTCCATCTTCGTCTGGGGTCTGAATTTCAACGCCATTTGGTGTGCAAAAGATAGTGCAGTTCATTTTACACAACAAATCTCGTCCTAGCAAGTTCACAGGACTGGAATCACAGACAACAAACCTATGCATTTCTTTAAAATTCCCAATTTTAATCTCCATAGGTTTTGTAACTCGGGTACTAATTAGCTGATTAGAAACGCCAACTACCTGGATTGCTTCTCCCGAGAGGGGTAGGTTTGGAACGTCTGCTGTTCTCACAGTAGAACGGGTAGCACCAGTGTCCAACAGAAAGGTGACGTCATTTCCTTCAACCTTTCCTTCAATGTATGGACCTGACTGGTCCACCGGCAAGGAGGCGCCAAGTACGCACTCCTCATCCTCCCTCCTCAGGCACCGTCAGTAGGTGTGAATCACAGAGAAACGTGTCATTCAACAGAAATTGTGAAGTTGCTGCACTTCTATGCTCCCTTCCTTCCCACACCTCGGTATCTTCACCCTGTTGTACTTTGCTCCTATAATTCTGTCTAGGTGCACGGGGCAACTGATTCTGCTTTACCTGTTGCTGGGTCTTTCGTGGTTTTTCATTCTGCGTCTGTGGATTTAAATCAGTTATTTGAACATTACCATTCTGTACATGTGGACACTCGTCTCTCCAGTGACCTATCTGTCGGCACCCGTGACAGGGGAATTTCTTTTTGGCCTCCTCTCGGCTCATTTTTACTCTGGGCTTACCCCTACCCCCGGGGCCTTGATTCTGATTACTGGTCAATTTATTTAGCTGCTGTTCTTGGTGTTCTGCTAATTTTACCTGAGCCCACATGACTTTTTCTTTTAACTCTTTTCGTTTATCTGCCAATTCAACCCCGCAATATTTAGCATACTTCAGGACTTCATCAATAGGTTTAGACTGCCAGCAGATTTTATTGTCTTTGATCCACTGTGAAATCTCAGGTCTTAATCCTAGCACAAATCTATAAATGAAATGAGTCATGTCTTTGATCTTGATGTTGTCCAGACCACTGTACGTCTTGAACACTTGTAACAGTCGTTCATAATAAGAGTGCACAGTTTCATCTCTATTCTGGGTAGTTCTGTCTATTCGGGTCCAATCAGTTTCTTTTGCAGGCACTTTCCCTTTTAAATGTAATATTACCTCATTTGTACTTTTTCATTACTTCTGCTGAAGGAGCCCCTGTGTTTGGGTCTCTCTTTTATTCCTCACTAGGCCAATCAATAGCAATTTTACATTCTGTCCACAAATCTACGGGAACTACAATGTCAAAGAACCCATCTAAATATTTCCAGAGACACTTCTGGACCTTCACAAATCTCTCGACCTGTCGGTACCAATCTACAGGTTTTTCTCGTAATTTTGGCAAGTCATTTGTAAAGGACACAATATCTTGTCTGGACCATGGAACATGCACATATTTTCCACCTGGCACTTCTCGCATGGGGAACATTTTTTCTGCCTTGTCAGCTTCTTTTAACACGTACTCAGAGGTCATTTGCTTTGATCTAATTTCCTCTTTTTTCTTTGCCCACCTGGCTTTCCATTTTTCTAATTCTCTCCATTTCTGTAACAGGTTTAACAATTCTCTGATCTGTACCTTTTTCCCCTGACACATTCATGTTTTCTAAGTCTCTGTCTGAGAATTCTGCTCTGTAGGGTTTTTGCAACACTTTAGATTTACCAATATCTATTCCCATACTAGCTGCTGTGTCCATTAATTTCTCATGGAACACTCTGGTATTACGGGTGATACTTTTGCAAATAAATAGCAATTCGTCCTCAGTCAGGGTGTTCAGCCTGTCTAAACCCACATTTCCGGCCATCAGTTCTTCTAATTCTATTCTCAGTTTGTAAATATCTAATGGTTTCGGCTGAGGATTTTGTTTTTCTAATTCTCTGCTCCATCTTTCAATCTCTTCAGGAGTCACTACCGTGGCACTTCTAGTACCCGTACATGACTCAATCTGTACTTCTCTCGGAGAGAAAGGAGTGTTCCTTCTCTGTAAACCCCTTTCTGGTTCCCTTACTGGTAAATCCATTAAGGAAATTACAGATTCACATTCACTTGTCTGATCATCTACAATTAAGGGCTCTTTTCTTGGCTGTACTACAGATGGGGTAATCATTGGAGTATTTGGATTACCCTGTTTGTCCCCGTACAAGGGAACAACTGATCCAATAGTTACTGGGATTGTTAAAGCTTCAGGACTTGTATTTAGTTGGGAGATTTTCTGGATTAATTCTGCTCTCTGCTTAGCTATGGCCTCCCGCTCTCTCTCTTGCAGTACTTTTTCCAAGCTTGTTTCATGCACTATTTGCGGAGTTAGGGTTGGAGCAAAATACGGGGCAGTCGGATGTGTCACAATCGGTCCTTCACCATAATTTTGTTTTCGGAATGGATTTCCTGTACCTAAGGGTCTGGATTCTTCCTCATAAGGAGGTCGTAGACCAGAGCCTCTCTCACTTAGGGGTCCCGATCCTTCACTATAAGGGGGTCTTAGACAGGTGTCTCTCGCACTTATGGGTCTTGAACCTTCATTATAAGGAGGTGGATTTTTCATTAATAATTCTTCCAAATAATCATCGTCTGAATCCCCACCGGTCATCAGATGCTTGGTTTTCTCTGTTCTCTTACCTCCCATGGGTTCTTCTAGTGCCATCATAGGGTACAGTCCTTCTACTATCATGTTCTGTCTCCATTGTTTCATTCTTTTCTCTTGGGTTTCTTTTTTCACCTTTGGATATCATTTAGTTAACCCCTTGTCCATTCTGGGTTTGTCTCGCTAAAAAGCCTCTATCTCCCATTCCTCTAAGGCCTCATATTGCGTTAACCTGGGTCTGGGATGTAAATCATTCATTCTGGTTCTCAAATTGAACAGAATCCTGCTGTTAAATGTTCCCTCTAACGGAAACGCTAAAACTCCGTCATTTTTAGTGTATTCCACCCAATTTTCCAACCACACACAAGAATGGTAGCCTTTGTCAAACATCACGAATGATGCAGGAGTATTAGGTGGTGGAATGACAACTCCTTCTCTAGTTTTAATAGGTTTGTCTTTCTTGAAATAATTCTTTACTTTGTTTACTAAGGTCATTTTCCTCTTATTTCCGTACATAACGTCTTTACGACCTTTCCACTGATCTTTTCCGAACCCTAGGTATCTTGGATCGGGTCCAGTTTCTGGGCTATATGAATGCCACATATACTTTCCACAAGCGACTTTGTTTACAAAATCACTTCCAATTCAATTGCGTCTCTTATTTTCGTGCAACCAATCAAATGCGCGATTTCAAAATAATTCAACCAATGGGTGCGCGGCGTTTCTCGCAACCGAGTTCTCATGCTCCTGTGCTCACCCCTCCTTTACAATTCCGTCTCAACTACACGCCCGCTGTCTCGACCAATACCAGCGCGGCACTGAGTGACGTCAGCGCAGCTCCGCAACTGACTCCCTCCTTTCACAAGGTAGGAAACGCTTCGATTTCTACCCTTTAAAGTGCAAGTGCTCTGTTTAATTTACAACGTAAATACATTCGCCACTGTACTCCAGTGTCTAGAAAGAAAAGATTTGTTTCACTGCAAGTAAACTTCTTCTATTTACTTTTCATATACTGCGAGTAGATCCCTTCTGCCTACTCTTCACACAAGCATTAGTGAACCTGCTACTCCTTCGACTCATCCATTTTGGGATATATACTAAGCCAAAAGTTTCACTAGTGAACTCCTTTGCTATCAATCAAGCTTAGATGAACCTGCTACTCCTTCCGTGTGACCCTTACTAGGTTATATCACAATAGAAGTTTTGCCAGCGAACCCTTTACTACCATTTATTCAAACATTCATTCAGAAAAACCCTAATCAGTGCTTCCAGTTCTGCCTAACCTGCACCAATTTTCCTCAGGTAAGTGACCTCACTGCGACGTGGATTCTCCTCACCACCCGCTATTCTATTCCCCGGGGATTCCAGACAAACATGTAACAAATCACTAACGAGTGTATTAGTACATATATCAATATATCAACAAGAAAAACAATTTAAAACATTTCATAATTTTTCAAAGCAATAGAACGACAATTGTACATTCGATCGATTTAGCAGCAAATAACCTACCTAACTTTGACTAGTCCCTAACCATTTCCTCTGCTACCAGAAAATTACTGATAGAGCGCGCAGGTCACCCGACTATAATTTTACCATATACGCAATGGGCCCATGTATTTCAATTTACCATTTATTGATCAGGTAACCTTACACTCTACTACCAGTAACCCTGCTCCTTCCTATTTATTTCCAGTGTACCCGACTTACCAATCCACTGTTACGGGTACCTATGATCACCATGGATCAGGGAGCTAGCTGTAAAAGAAAGGCAGACACAAAATACAAAATATCATATACTATAATTTTTACTCGTAATAACCACAGACTTGGGAAGTTTTAAAATCTTTATCTAAATTTCATCATTTTCAGAAAGCATAAAGTTCACAGTAAGTAGACTGTCAATAACTAAGATTATAAAGAGCACATACCCATATAGGAAGAAAATAAGACCAACCATTTATGAGTCTAAAGGGAAGGTAAGAACAGGGAACATACTAATAAGAAATTTCAGAGCTTAGACTCAGTATGATGTCTAAAGGACGGGAACAATAAGGAACATACTAGAATTTCACAGTTTGAACAGATCCCATGAAAGTGGAAAAGGGAAAAGAACTTTAATCTGTACTATGATAATTTTGAGACACAAAGTAGCTATAGGGAAGGTAAGACTGAAACATGCTGATATTCAGAGTTATGACTTTAAATTCAGTAAAGGGTGGGTAAAGAGAAGGAACATCTTATTCATTGAGAGACAGTATTTATTCACCTATAAGGTAGGGGAAAAATGGAACAAGCTAATGAAAGCACTTTCACGATTTCAGTATTTTATAAAGAGGTAGGGTAAGGGAAAAAGACATGTGCAATTATGATTTAGCAAAAGTTCAGGCAAGGATAAGAGTAAAGAAAACAAGTGTGTTTCCCTAACAGCTCTATATTTACCTAGCACGGTGTGGAGACCAACCCTGGCCACGAGTCAGTTAAGGACAGTCGGAACCCCAAGGAAGATAGACGCCAGTAGGCCATCAGGTGCAGAATGGACACACCAGGACAGGAAAACCAGATTAGGATCAGGACAGGATCACCAAGGCAAGACCAGCACCCGCAGTTCGGTAGCAACGCCTGCGCTACACCCTCTCAGCAGCTATCAGCCAGAACCCGGATTGGGTTATCGAATTCCCCAGCAAAGTGCTCCGCCAGCACTTAAGGTTTCAAAAAAACCCCGCTTGAGTCTCTGGAAATTACGGACAGAGTGCTCCGCAGCTCTCTGTATCAGTCACCTATTGAGTGCATTGGGTCAGGGACAGGTCAGCTATTCGGACAAGTCGGACAAATTCTCTAGCTAAACCTAGGCTAGTTATACTGTTTTCGGGTCAGTGTACCACCCCCCAAATGTTGCAAGTGTAAGAATCCCCAATTTCGATTGGTCCAAAAGTAGGATAGGTCAACACACCAACCAGGATTAGATTTTTCAAGTCCTAATTTACATCTTCTCGGGACCTCCCATTGAATTTGGGGTTCCCATGACATATTACACAAAATACAATGGAGAATACAAAGTTTATATACAATTGTGTCGAATGCAGGACAGTTCAGCTTCTTCTACTGGGCGAAGGTGCACCTTCCCAGGCGCATCTTGGCGGGGACCTCTGGGTTGGCGCACGTTCAATGTCACAGAGTTCATCCTCTGGCGGAAAACTGTCATGCGCAGTAAGGCTGTTCAATATGGAGTATTCCCATCCCTCATGCCCAAGGATTACGATACATGAAAAGTAAAGGAAAACAATTTAGGACACAGAAATAAATGAATACACTGTATACCAGGAATCCCTATATGACTCCCCTTACTTTATACTAACTATAGCATTAAGATTAGTGCAAAGCGAACAGCAGTGCAAAAAGCTGCAGTGCAATCTTCGGCATGTGAGAACACAAAGCGGCCATCTTAAAGCTAGTGCGCAAGCACAAAGATTTCCCACCAGAACTGCGAGTACGTCACGTCACGTGAGTGTGACCAACGCATGCGCAGAGGAAATTCCCGCTAAGCAGCGGCCATTTTAGTGGCAAGCGTATTATGGTTAGTAAACACATATGCAAGCTTTTCTGGGACAACCCAAATGTCAGAATAAATGGGAATTTAGTGAGACAAACATATTGATTAAGTTCATTATAGTTATTCGAGGTTCTTGAATACAAGCAAGCCGCTTTACGTGCGAATTCTTGCTCCATCAGCGACTAGGGGTGTACTTTTTTAGTTTCCTTTGAAGATATTGGGGGCCCTGTCCCTGGAGAGCACAGAACGTCAGGCAGCAAATTTTAAAGAAAGCTCTCTCTTTTATCGGCAACCAGTGTAGTTTTCTCAGGATAGGGCGCGATGAGGAGCCAGCTGGCATATTCAAGACCAGCCTGGCCGCCGTATTCTGGACTACCTGTAATTTCTTCAAAGAGGTGCTTCCGACCTCTGCCAGTAAGGCGTTCCCGTAATCCATACGGCTAAGGACTATGGCTTGGGTCAGGGTTTTGCGATGCTCCGTAGGAACAAAAGGTAGAATTTTTCGTAGTAGCCTAAGCCTGTAATAACAGGACCCAGAGACTGACGCTACATGGTCTTGCATAGATAGGGTGTGGTTTAATTTAATGCCCAGGTTGTTAACACACTGTTTGGGCCTTGGTGGCGGGCCTAGATGGGATGGCCACCAGTCTTCCGACCAAACTGCTGTGGCTTTCCCTAGAAGCATGACTTCCGTTTTGCCCGGATTTAACTGGAGACGATTGTCATCCAGTTTGATATAGCGGTAATTCCTGAGACAAAACGGAGTGTATCTACTTCCAGGTTCTGGCCGATGTTAAATAGCAGCTGGGTGTCATCCGCGTACGAAATGACTTCGAACCCCAGAGCTTCCACTGCCTTAGCCAAAGATATTAAACAAAGTGGGGCTAAGGCAGGAGCCCTGGGGAATGCCTTTATCTAATGATGTTTTTTCGGCTTGATGAGGGCCCATGATGACCGTTTGTGAACGGTCAGTCAGAAAGTGTCTCAACCATTTAAGGGCTAGACCACTAATGCCAATGGAGCTTAGCCTCTCCGCAAGCCTTGTATGAGAAATGGTATCAAAGGCTCCGGAGAGGTCAAGCAAAATCAGAACGGCTGATCCGCCCGCATCCACCGTTGTTCTCAAAGAATCTGTCACTGCCAGAAGGGCAGTTTCCGTACTATACCCCCGCCGAAACCCGGACTGTGAGGGGTCCAGAATACCGTTTGCCTCCAGGTAGCAGTTTAGCTGCTTGTTGATCCACCCTTCAAGTATTTTTCCTAAAAGAGGAAGCAAGGATATAGGGTGGTAGTTGCTCAGTTCCGAGGGGTTTGCCGTAGGTTTTTTCAAGATGGGGCGGACAAAGGCTTCTTTCCAGGGCAGGGGGATAGCCCCTTCCAAAATGGAGCAGTTAAACATTTTTTGCACCATAGGGGCCAGACTCTGAGAGAGAAGTGCCATGATCTTAGGATGGCAAAGATCTGTCGGTGAGCCCGATTTAGCGGACTCTCAGGCCTTTTGGGTCTCTTCAACGGAGATGGGTCGGAAACTTTCCAACGAGCAGTTAATCCTTGCCGTAGCAAGGGGTAGGTTTGAAGTGCCGAGTGGAGCTGCCAGGTTCTCTTGAGGAAAATTAGCATAGATTTTCTCGATTTTCTCCTGAAAGAATCGTGCCAGCGAGTCGCAAAGGTCTTTGGATTCGATGGTGGGTTGCTTACACACCTCTGGTTCAACAAAGCCTTTGACAATGTCAAATAGTGCTTTGGCAGAGTTGTTTGAGCTCTTGATTTGACTTGCAATGAATAGGCATCGTGCAGCCTTTAAATTATGATGATAGGTTATCAAGGCTGCTTTAAAAAATTGTCTGGACTGAGCCGTCTTATGACGTCTCCACTGTCTTTCCAGTCTCTTACAGGAAGACTTTTCCTGGCTTAATTCGGAGGTAAACCACTTAGCTGAAGGCCGATTTCAATTGGAGCAGGCTTTAGATTTACATGGAATGATAGCATCCAGAGCCTTCCTTATCCCTTCATTGAGTTCTGCCAACATTTTTTCTACACCCTGTTCGTTTGACTGAGGGGCTGACTGAAAAGCTACCTCAAAGGCTTGGTGGGTAGGTTTATTCCATGGTCTCTGGACCGTTGTACGACTACCAATAGCCCGGTAGTTCAGCCCTTGCCAGGGCCGCGTAGATGTGAACTTAATCAAAGAGTGATCAGTCCATGTAAGGGGCCAGGGTGGGTCATACTCCAGTGCATTAATGTTAGTAAAAATTAAGTCTAGTGTGTGGCCCCCATTATGGGTGGGGCCTTGTAAAAGGGTGCAGCTAGTGATCGAAGAGCCAGGTCTTGAGGAGTCTTCTGAAGGCCGGTAGGTCTTGGGTCTGCCGTAGGTTGGTGGGGAGGGTGTTCCAGGTCTTGACGGCGAGGTGGGAGAAGGGTCTGCCGCCGGCGGTTGTTCTTAGAATGCGGGGGACAGTGGTGAGGGCGAGGCTGGTGGAGCGGAGCTGGCGGGTGGGGGAGTAGAAGTTGAGTCGTCTGTTGAGGTATGCTGGGCCGGTCTTGTGGAGGGCTTTGTGTGCGTGGATGAGGAGTTTGAAGGTTATCCTCTTGTTGACGGGGAGCCAGTGCAGCTCTCTCAGGTGGGGTGTGATGTGGCTGCAACGGGGGATGTCGAGGATCAGACGTGCCGAGGCGTTCTGGATGCGTTGCAATCGTCTCAGGAGCTTGGCCGACGTTCGTGCGTAGAGGACATTTCCGTAGTTCAGACTGCTGGTGACGAGGGCCTGGGTAACTGTTCTTCTCGTCTCGGTGGGGATTCACTTGAAGATCCTGCGGAGCATATGGAGGGTGTTAAAGCAGGATGAGGAGACGGCGTTTACCTGTTTAGTCATGGAGAGGGTGGAGTCGAGGATGACCCGCAGGTTGCGTGCGTGGTCGGTGGGTGTCAGGGCTGTTCCTAGGGTTGTCGGCCACCAGGAGTCGTCCCAGGCTGAAGGGGTGGAGCCGAGGATGAGGTCCTCCGTCTTGTCCGAGTTCATCTTCAGCCGGCTGTTCCTCATCCATTCGGCGACGGCCTTCATTCCTTCGTGGAGGTTGGTTTTGGCGATGTGAGGGTCTTTGGTGAGGGAGATGATTAGCTGGGTGTCGTCGGCGTAGGAGATGATGTTGAGGTCGTGCTGTCGGGCGACGTGGGTGAGGGGTGCCATGTAGATGTTGAACAGTGTCAGGCTGAGAGAGGAGCCCTGGAGTACCCCACAGATGATTTTGGTGGCAATGGAGCGGATGGGGGGACGCGGACACTCTGAGTTCTGCCGTAGAGGAAGGAAGTGGTCAAGTCCAGGGCCTTCTCTTGGATCCCGGCATCGTGTAGGCATGTTCGTAGTGTGCGATGGCAGACCGCGTCGAAGGCGGCTGACAGGTCCAGGAGGATGAGGGCTGCTGTTTCTCCGTTGTCAAGCAGGGTCCTGATGTCATCGGTGGCGGCGAGGAGGGCGGTTTTGGTGCTGTGGTTGCTGCCGAACACGGACTGGGACGGGTCCAGGATGCTGTTCTCCTCAAAGAAGCGGGTCAGCTGTTTGTTGATGATTTTCTCGGTGACCTTCGCCGGGAACGAGAGCAGGGAGATGGGTCAGATCTTGAGGTCCTTGGGGTCCGCCTTGGGTTTCTTGAGTAAGGCGTTGATCTCGGTGTGCTTCTAGCTTTCCGGGAAGGTTGCTGTTTTGAAGGAGATGTTGATTACTTTCTGGAGATGGAGTGCGATGGCTGTGCTGACTTTGTTGAAGATGTGGTGGGGGCATGGGTCTAGCGGTGTTCCGGAGTGGATGGTGTTCATGATCTCGCTGGTGTCCTCGTCATTGATGCTGGTCCATGAGAGCAGGCGGTTGGTGCAGGTGGTGGTCATGGGTGCGATGGTTGTTGGGGCGGTCGTGGCATTGAAGCTGTTGTGGATGTTGGTGATCTTTTGGTGGAAGAAGGTGGCTAGCGCGTCGCACATGTCTTGCGAAGGTGGCATGTCGTTGGTGTTGGAGCTGGGGTTGGAGAGTTCCTTCACGATGTTGGAGAGCTCTTTGCTGTTGTGTGCGTTGTTATCCAGGCGGTCTTTGAATGAAGCCCTCTTGGCGGCTCTGATGAGTTGATGGTGTCTGCGGGTGGCGTTCTTGTGGGCTGCGTAGCTGTCCGGTGTTCGTTTGCGGAGCCAGTTCTTCTCCAATTTTCAGCATGTTCGTTTGGAGGCCTGGAGGTCTTCGGTAAACCAGGTGGCTTTCTTGTTGTTGTGGCTGTTGGAGGGTGTCTTGAGCGGGGCGAGGGTGTTGGCGCAGTCGTTGATCCATTCTCTGAGGTTGTGGGTGGCGGTGTCGGGGCCGATGGAGTTGGTGGGTGGGCCCTGGGCAAGGGTGGTAGTTAGCTGGTCTTCTGTGACCTTGCTCCAGCAGCATCGTGGCATCTGTTGGGTGCGTTGGTGCGTGGTGGGCTTCCTAAAGGGTAAGTGGATTCAGTGGTGGTCGGGCCAGTGGGGTTTGGTGGTGTGGTTGAAGGAGACGTGGGGGCTTGCGGTGAAGATGGGGTCCAGCGTGTGGCCGGCGACGTGGGTTGGTGTTGTCACGAGTTGTCTGAGTCCGAGGTTGGCGAGGTTGTCAATCAGGGTGGTGGAGTTGGTGTCGTTGTTGTTCTCGTAGATGAGGGTTCCTCTGAGGGTGGTGTTGGGGTCGGTGTGAATCTGGAAGTGCATGTGTTCGGCGGTGCTGAGGTTGTCGTCGGTGTTGGTCGAGACTCTGATGGTGTTCCTGTGGACGATGGCCATTCTTACTCCTACGCCGTTGGTGCGGTCCCTGCGGGTGATTTTGTAGCCGTCCGGGATGGCTATGGCGATTTTGGGAGCTGAGGTGGGGTTCAGCCAGGTCTCCGTCAGGAAGGCGACATCTGGAGAGGTAGAGCCGAGAAGGTCCCATAGTTCGATGGCGTGTTTGCGGGTGGAGCGGGTGTTGAGGAGGATGCATCTGAGGTAGTTGGGTCCTTCTGTTGGTGGTTTTGCGGGCCGAGTGCTGGTGAAGCTGCACTTCAGACAGGAGAAGGGTCCTTGGGTGCGCTCTTGGGTGCGCTTCGGGATGGCCTGGTAGCAGGTGTGTTCTCGGCCTTGGTTGAGTGCGTGGAGGGTGCTGGCATCGTAGCGCTGTCGGGCGCTGTGGTGTTTGCGGGGGCCAGGGGTTCTGGCGCTGGGCGCGGTCCAGGCTCGGACGGGCGCAGATGGGCTTGCTTTAGGTGCGCCTTCAGTGCGCCAGCGGCGCGGCCGCACAGCGGCCTCCATATAAGGGTAGGTGGGAGGGAGGAGCAGCTGGGAGGCGGAAGCGGGGCGGCCTATGGGCGAGCGAGGGGGCGGGCCGCAGGGAAGCAGTGGCGGGAACGGGGCCAAAGCGGGGTGCTGGCAGCAAAAGTGGGTCAGAGCCAGTGGCAAGGCAGAAAAAACACAAAATACACAAAATACCAACAAAAGGGGGTACAGAAAGAAAAGTGGGCAACAATAGTAAAATTACACAACAGGCACTATGTGGAGCGGAGGAGCGGCGAACTTACGGCAGCAGAGGGGGAGAGGCGCAGACACAGCGGAGGTGCTGTGTGGCATGGGGAACGTCCTGACCTGCAAGCAGGGTCAAGGGTCGCTCTCACTGCCACGCAGCGGCTTCCATATAAGGGCAGATGGGAGGGAGGAGCAGCTGGGAGACGGGAGTGGGACGGCATATGGGCGAGTGAGGGGGTGGGGCGCAGGGATGCAGCGGTGGGAACGGAGGCTGAGCGGGGTGCTGGCAGAAAAAGGGGGTCAGAGCCAGTGGCAAGGCAGAAAAAACACCAACAAAAGGGGACACAGAAAGAAAAGTGGGCAACAATCATAAAATTACACAACAGGCACTATGTGGAGCGGAGGAGTGGTGAACTTACGGCAGCAGCGGGGGAGAGGCGCAGACACAGCGGAGGTGCTGTGCGGCGTGGGGAGAGGCCTGACCTGCAAGCACACTTTAGGCATCCAGCACCCATAGTTGTCCACACTTGCACGCACTGTTTTTCTTTTTACAATTTCTTTTGGAATTCATGGATCCTTTCATAAGATTTGAAAGCCTTCCCTGGATCATGGACCTACATTTGATGTTTTACAAGGTCAACAATTCTATATTCAGATTCACAGAACCCACATATAGACCAAACAGGAGTCCATCAAGCTTTCCAAGAGTTCAGGAACCCTTGACCATGAAGCTAGTGCCAAGTCTGTGGCCCCACACCAATGTTTACAGATCTCAGGAAGTCACACTGGGCCCATTAACTCAGCCCCAAGATCTTAAAAAAACACAGCAATTCTTGTTTATTTTTTATACACAGGGGCTCCCATTACAGACGAGTTCCCTGGGTCCCAAAATGGTGACTGGATAATTTTTCTCAAGCGCAGCCAGCTAATCAGAGAGCTTTGGTTCAGTGGATGAGACCTTTGAGGAACTGACATGGATACCGGGAGAAATAGCTCCATTGTGACCTATCCCGATATGCACAGCCAAAGACTGATTATTGTACCTCTGGATGCTGTCATCAGGGAAATCATCAATGATGTTATTTGTTAAGTGTGGCCCCCATCCCCAAGCCTTGTTAGGCCTGTCCCAGGGATTAATGTCTGGGGGGGGGGGCTGAGTGGTACTCCTCTCTTTTAATTCGTTTAGCGGCTCTGGGAGGCATGCCAAGCAGACCCACCCCATTTTGAGACATGTGTGTGTGTGTGTGTGTGTGTGTGTATATATATATATAGTTGCGGGTATAGAACAGAGTACTGGCAACACTGTTCAAACCAGTATCAAAATTCGTACCCCCAAATGCCACTAGATGCTATAGATGTGTTTGCTGAAGCAATAAACAAGGATTTGCTACTATTAAGATGCAAAAGCAACACTCCAGCTTGTACCCAAAAGGGGAAGAACAATATCACCAAGAAGCAATGGAAAGCACTGGATAATCTCAGAAAGGATAAGTCTGTTGGTTACAAACCCTCTGATAAGGGGGGGAACATTGTGCTTCAGACCAGTGAGGATTACAACAAGGAAGCATTATGCCAACTCTCTGATACCAAATATTATGAGAAGACAACTAAAAAGGAATATTATCAAAGCATCACAAACTATCATCAACTCATAAAGAAATGGCACGCGAGGAACATACTGGAAAAAGACGTGCATATGTATCTTCGTTGTCTTAATCACATAATTGCAACTTTCTGTCACTTACCCAAAATCCATAAGCACCGTCAACATCCGCTAGAAAGACCTATCATATCTTTACAAGGAAGTCTAACTGAGCACTTAGATAATTTTTTGCTTGAACTGGTAACGGGCTTTACATCATACATACGAGATACCAAAGACTTTTTGCAGCTTGAAGGATATAAAATGGGAATCAGATTTCCAATTAATTGTTTTAGACATCTCAAGTCTCTATACATGCATTACACAACATGATTGTTTCTGTGCCATACAATCATTTATTAAATTTCATCCCCTGATGTATACAGACACAATACCATGTTACTTGAGATGATAGAGTTCTGTCTGACCAATAATATCTTATACCAAGACCAGCATTATAGACAAATCTCTGGTACAGTGATGGGGACCTGCTTCGACCCCAACTGCGCACATTTATTCGTGGGCTGGTGGGAGAAGCAGGTCGCATGGGTAGGTAACAACAGTATATCAGCAGCTAATATAATAACATGGCATAGGTACATCAACTACCTTTTTCTGATCTGGAAAGACTCTGTAGAATCAGCACACACATATATTCAAGCCCTCAACATCAACCAAGTCAATCTTAGCTTCACAGGAGAACTCAGTTCCACCTCAGTGAATTTTCTAGACCGGGAGGTTTTTTCTCTAATTCCACTCTGTGTACTAAACTCTACAGAAAGCCCACAGTGGGAAATTCTATACTCCACTCTACCAGTAGTCATCCACGCAGTCTGGTCAGGAGTATTCCTTATGGAGAGCTCCTGAGGATTAAGAGAAATAACACTACAGACTGTGATTTTTCAGCGGGCAGCGCAAGACAGTATAAGGAGGTTTGGCTATTGTGGCTATGGTAGCAAGATATTGGACCAAACACACAGGAAGAATAGCCTGGTACCTAGGGTTGAGCTACATAAAGACAAACCTAAAAGCTTGGGGGGTCAGAGTGATCTCTAACACTGACGACACTCAGCTTGTATTCTCTTTTAGAGATCACTCTGACACCAATTTTACCAATTTTTGTCACTGTCTCAGTAACATTTCCTCTTGGATGACCTCTAATCATCTTAGGCTCAACACTGATAAGACGGAGGTCTTATTTTTTAATCAGAAAACTCCACTGCCAGCCATTCAGTGGTGGCCGACAGAGCTCAATCCCCCCCCCGGTTCCAGTCCAAGCCGTTCGAAACTTGGGTTTTCAATTTGATAACTCTTTATCCTGTAAAGCCCAAATTAACAAGGTAACGGCTGCTTGCTTCGGCAAGCTGCGCATGATTAGGAAAATCTTCCCTTACCTCCCGCTAGACTCTCGTAGAACTATTATACATGCCCTGATCACCTCACACTTAGACTACTCTAACAGTTTATATGTTGGTGCCCCTCTGTACCAAATAGAGCGCCTGCAGATTGTACAAAATGCGGCGGCCAGACTGATTGGCACTATCCCTTATCGCCACTCGGTGTCATCTTATCTGAGGAAGCTACATTGGTTACCAGTCACCCGGCGTATCCAATTTAAGGCATTGATTTTTGCTTTTAGGGCCCTTAATGGACTTGGCCCTGGTTACCTGAGAAAAAGGCTCAAATTGGTCCATTCTATCAGATCATTGAGGTCTAACAATCTTCGCCGCCTGGTTACCCCACGTTTCCGCCGGTCCAGAATGGGGGGGCAGAGCGTTTGGAGTGGTGACCGCTAAACTTTGGAACAGCCTCCCATTAGACCTTAGGTTCATCTCTTCGGAATCACAGTTCCGGAGTAGATTGAAAACCTGGCTGTTCATTAGCCCCTAGTAGCCACCACCCTACATTTTAGCCTGCCGTCTGCAGCGCCGGGACACCCCTGTCGGGGGTAGCCGTGCGCTTTACAAGCTTCAAAAATAAATAAATAAATAAATAAAAAAGCAGAAAACAAATAGGGAAATTCAATTTAATTACCAACTTCTCAGGCAATTCTGATCAATTGAGGAAAATCTTGAACAAGAACTGGCATACGTTGAGAAGGGATACTATCATAAGACAGGGTATACCTGTGAGACCTATGATAACCTTGAGGAAGGCACAATCTCTAAAGGACAGTCTGTTGAGCAGTCATTACATCAAGGAAAAGCCAGGCACATTTCGTAAAGATCTCAATGGCTTTTTCCCTTGTGGGAAGTGCAAAGCCTGCCACAATAGTAAGAAACCACTATCTACACTGTACCAGGACTAGATAAACCTAAAAGAATTTGTAAATTTCTAACATGCAGCACACAATATACAGTTTATTGTTTGCTATGCCCATGTGGGCTGAAGTATATTGTGAGTACCATTCATCTTACAAAGGTCTGCATATTGGAGCACATGAGGGCCATTACAAAGAAAATGCAGTCTACCCAGTTGCTAGGTATTTCAGCACACATCATGATAGTAACAGGGACCTTCTGACATATATTTGTCTAGTTTTTATAGTTGCACTTCCCCACTGGGAAGCCTCCCTTTGGTGCACTGCCGAGGATTACAATTAAGGGACTTTGGGTAAACTTTTCTGTCAATTCAATCTCAAGGTGCACCTTCTTTTACGGTTGAAATTCTTTATCGGTTTTCAAAACACATGATATCTTCTCATGTTAATAGTCAATAATTTCCTTCATATAAAGACATACACCATTCATGTCATTGGATAATCATCAAACGAAGATTAAGGATGTCCCCAATGCATTTCGGGCATATCATTGCCCTTCATCAGGGATTATATTCGTACAAAACAATGGATAAAGGTGAAAATGAAACAACAAATAACTCTCTACACCAAATTGGTGCTTAGATTTGGCTTTGTGTTGAACATTGTGACAAACATCAAAAAACATGTTGCATTACTGTATCAGTAAATAGACCAGTGATTGTTCAAAATAACCAGTGGCTTGTGATCAATGCAAGTCGATAACTACAAACGAGGTTAAATGTGACATGCCGATTTTTGAATTAGGTGTTGCCAGCTATGTTTCATCGTCATGTGTTCCATGGTGTCAGATTAATTTAACAGACAGCATGCTTGCTGTGTCTGAAGTCAAAAGTAAATACCATTGTGTGGTGCAAAAGATAACCAGTAGCGTAACGCATAAAGCCAATACCTTAACGCCATGACAGCATAACAGCAAAGAGTATACGTCATTCCAGAGAACTGGTGAAAGACCACAACTAGGAATATATGGGTTTGCGCGGTTGAATTGACTGGCCGCCACCTTTAAATTGGTATATGTTGAGGTTCTCAACAGGATATGTGTGGTAACATACATACAAATGTGGCTATATTAGATCGATATCAAAGGTATACTATTAAAAACCAAACACTAAATGCTGCTAGCACAAGTGGTGCCCGTTGTGTTAATCTAATAATGAGGTTTATGTGGCCTTAGAATGTCCGCCAATCTTGAATGGATAAGTGCGCTGTTTAACCCCATGCACAGGATTGCATTTATGATGACTATGATGTAGTAACACTAGATGGTGATGTTCATGAGGAACTGTGAAATGTCAAACATAAACGTTAAGGTACGTTTAAAAAACAGTTCTTAATTAAATATTGCCAAGACGTTCTCAATGATGTCAAATACAAGCCTTATGAAAGAATGAGATTTGTGATAAAAAAAGAGATTTGTGATAAAAAATGTGGTTTATAGTAAAAGAGAGAAGTGGGGTTATGGTCATTGACCGGTGTGAAGCTCAGAATAAAAAAAGTATGGCACATGCTCTTGGGTACCTCATATTTGGGATTAAACAATGAAGAAATATAACATATAAAAATTATGATTAGAGTCATGATCACCAATAGAAAAAGTGTGATGACTATAAAATTAAAATATAAAACAGTGCAGTGAGTAAAAATATCTCAGCGTGAATTAAACATAGAAAGGATGGGCAGGGTGAGAAGTAAAGCCACACCAGTGAACAAGGTTTGTTCAAACAGTTCCAAACTCTTATAAAAAGCAACTATATTCAATATGGTTATTAAGACCGTGCGGCATCATTGCGTTCAGAGGTTTTATCCAGGCTGCTTTCCATTGTATCAATTTGTGGTTGTCTCTCCCTTTCTTCAGATCTACTTTTTCCAAGACCAAGTAACGTAACTGGCTAATATTGTGGTTTTGCGCCAAAAAGTGTACTGCCAGGACAGCTTTGGGGTCCTTGTTTCTAATGTTACTTTTGTGCTCTGTCAGTCTTGTTTTAATTTTCCTCTTCATTTTCCCCACATAGGCGAGCCCACATGGGCACTTGAGTAGGTACACAACATTCTTTGAATGACATGTCACTGTGGTGGAGAGCTTGATTTTGAATCCCCTAGTTAGGTTTTTAATAGTATTCCCTTTGATAACATCATTGCAGTTGCTGCAATTGAATCATGGAACGGTGCCGTTGTATGTCTTGCTGTCTGCATCAGTTTTCTTTCGTCTTAATAGTTGATTGAGGTTCTTGCTCCTCTCATAAGCAAACAACAATATGTCTGAGAAAAGTCCCTTAAAATCTGGCTCTAGTTAAAGCATGGGCCAATATTTGAGGATGATTTTTTTAAGTCCTGTACTTTCAGTGGAGAACTTGGATACCATGACCATTCTGTTTGATTTGGTTTGGATTCTTTGGGTGGTCAATGTTTGGGTGCGAGATATTGCTGATACTCTGGCTATGGCTGAAGTGAGTATGTTGGCGAGATATCCTCTCTCTTTGAAATGGGTTGTCATGTTAGTCGTGTTGGATGCTAGTTGGTTTGGATCAGATACTATCCTCTTCACCCTCAAAAGTTGTGAGTATTGCAAATGGACTTTCAGTGCATTCTGGTGAAAGCTTTAAAAATGCAATAAGTTATTGTGGCCAGTGTCTTTTCTGTATAAGGTTGTTTCCAGTTGGTGGTCGTTGATATAAACAATCATGCCCAGAAAGTTGATCATCTGGTCATTGATATCATAAGTGAGGATGATATGGTCATTCAAGTGAGGATGATATGGTCATTCACCTGATTTAAAACTTCAGTAGCTGAAGTTAACTCCTCCTTGGGACCCTGACTGCCAAATGACAAAAATGACATCTATGGACCATAGGAATGTAACCAGGTGTCGGCAACTAATCTTCAACCATTCATGTTTATAATTTGTTTTAAACTCTTCGATGCTTATGACGAGCTGAGCTCGTCATAACGGCCGCGGAACGACCACGAGGGGCTAATTCCCCTCCTGTGCGGGGCGTTCCATTGAGTGGGCGGAGTCTCGTCATGAGCACAACTCCGCTGTGCAGCATGATGAGCTGAGCTCGTCACGAGCACCGCGGCGCCGCGCGCGGCCCCCTCCTCCCGCACCGCGGGGAATTAGCCCCGCGGCGAAGGGGTTAGCTGAAGGAAGATCATAAAGGAGTGCGCGATCCAATTTTTTTTAATGCTTCTTTGTCTGGCCAGGATACACGGCACCCAACGCAGACATGTCTTATGAAGAAATATCTCATTTGACAGATAAACAGGCGGATATTTACTTGTTTACCGAAAATGAAGCTCAACGAATCTATTCCTTCATTGGCATATTTGCAACAACCACTACCAGCTCAGGATCAGTCCAGAGTAACATTAAGCAACTGTTATATTTAACAAAAAGAGAGATTAGTCAGCGGCTGCGCGTCAGCACACATATCAGGTATCACCGTGTTCAACATATACCGTGGGGACTTCGGATCCCTTTGAAGCCATCCTTATGTAAGAATGATTCCAAATTCATAGACAGATGGTATGGGATCCTTAATAAATGTTCACTTGATCTGATTTTACTTATTGTAGAAGAACTTTCAAAAATTCTGGAAGAATTGGGCAGTGAAATCAATCATTTAAAAAGTGAGCTATCATCACAATTGAGTGCAGATGAATGGTCTAAAGTTTTATCAGACATAAACGAGCAATTGGCTAGACATACGCAAAAAATCAATGAACGGAAAGTTAGGAAGTTTCGAAGAGACACCATAGAATACAAGTTAAGGAAGGTTTATAATTTGGCAGAGGTCTATGCAAGAAGGAGGCAAAACAGACCTCAACGCAAGGCTTCTGATACTGAAACCTCATCTGCGGGTAGTGACTCTAGATGAACAGACGTGTAACTGAATGAGCGACCTCAAGTGTTCATCCAGGCCAGAGCAATCAACCTCTTATTAAAATATCATTAATACCTGTCACATTATGCGCTGCAGCTGTTCCTTTTTTAGGAGCAGGCCCCTTAGGAAATGACGAACCATGAAGGGCAAAGGGGGAGGCAAGCATAGACCCAACTACATCCAAGAGAGTCACAAGGAGTCAGAGGGCATGAATAAAAAGAACTTGGTCATCAACATCTCGTCATACAATTTAAGCCCATTGGAAACAGAGATCCTATGAAAAGGAACTTCTTTTGTATCTACTTATGAGTCTAATTTATTGGAAACGGAGGTCAGCATGTTCAGGTTCATACAATCCCTTAGACTAAGACATTTTTTGAGAACGTGGTTACGGAGCAACAATCCCGAATCGAAGATACATTGAAGGGCCTGAGACCCAAAATGTTCATATATGGCGCCTGTTACCCACAAGATACTAGACGCCTTTGAAACCTTCATGAAAAATGATTTACAACATCTTTACAAGACCAAGAAAATCAAAGATCACGCCTAACCACTAAAGAAAGGAGCGTCATACAACGTTTGGCAAACAATTCACAGATCAAATGTGTTAAAGCAGATAAAGGTGGAGCCATAGTCGTAATGGATGCATCCTATTACGATTATAGAATAAATGAACATGTGGAGGATCAGACTACATATATGGATTTAGGATATAATCCTACCGAAGAATTCAGAAGAGAACTCAAGGAACTAATAGAGAAAGGGGTAGCCTTCGGAACCATCACCGAAACGGATCAGAGATACTTAACACCAGAGTTACAGAGAAGCCCAGCGCTACACATGCTACCCTAAGTCCAAAAGGTTCTGAAGAAACCACCAATGAGGCCTATAGTACCCAAGCGGGGTTCAATACATGACCTATAGGCAAGTACCTTGACCAACATTTACAGGCGTTTGTTTAGAATATGACAACGTATATTTAGAACACCGCAGAATTTCTATTGAAAATCAAGAATGTGGACATTGATTGGATTAAACAAGTACTCTTGTGCACGATCGATGTAAGGGCCCTCTATACATCGGTCCCCCACAATGAAGGGATTGAAGCAGTTGAATTTTTTCTATTCAAATCAAGTATCAAACAAGACGTGAAGATTTTTCTCTTGGAATTACTCCAGTTCACAGTCACTCTTTATCACAGCTACTTTTCACACAATGAAAAGTTTTCCTACAACTCACAGGGACATCAATGGGGAATTGTGCAGCCCCCAACTATGCAAATTTGTTCATGCATAAGTTTGAACTGGACAACGTTTGGAACTTAGACACATGGAAGCAACACCTGGTTACATTCCTAAGGTACATAGATTACATTTTTGTCATTTGGCAGGGTCCTAATGAGGAGTTAACCTCAGCTATTGAAGTTTTAAATTAGGTGAACGACCGTATCAGCCTCACTTATGATATCAATGACCAGATCATCAACTTTCTGGACGTGATTGTTTATATCAACGAACACCAGCTGGAAACAACCTTATACAGAAAAGACACTGACCTCAGTAACTTATTGCATTTTAAAAGCTTTCACTCGCTGAGCTCGTCATAACGGCCGCGGAACGCCCACGAAGGGCTGATTCCCCTCCTGTGCGGGGTGTTCCATTGAGTGGGCGGAGTCGTGACGAGTTCAGCTCGTCATGAGCACAACTCCGCTGTGCAGCATGATGAGCTGAGCTCCTCACGAGCACCGCGGTGCCACGCGCGGCCCCCTCCTCCCGCACCGTGGGGAAATTAACCCCACGGAGAAGGGGTTAGCTGATGGAAGATCATAAAGGAGTGCACAATCCAATTTTTTTTAATGCTTCTTTGTCTGGCTAGGATACACGGCACCCAACGCAGACATGTCTTAAGAAGAAATATCTAATTTGACAGATAAACAGGCGGATATTTACTTGTTTACCAAAAATGAAACTCAACGAATCTATTCCCTCATTGGCATATTTGAAACAACCACTACCAGCTCAGGATCAGTCCAGAGTAACATTAAGCAACTGTTATATTTAACCAAAAGAGAGATTAGTCAGCGGCTGCGCGTCAGCACACTTATCAGGTATCACCGTGTTCAACATATCCCGTGGGGACTTCGGATCCCTTTGAAGCCATCCTTATGTAAGAATGATTCCAAATTCATAGACAGATGGTATGGGATCCTTAATAAATGTTTGATTGATCTGATTTTACTTATTGTAGAAGAACTTTCAAAAATTCTGGAAGAATTGGGCAGTGAAATCAGTCATTTAAAAAGTGAGCTATCATCACAATTGAGTGCAGATGAATGGTCTAAAGTTTTATCAGACATAAACGAGCAATTGGCTAGACATACGCAAAAAATCAATGAACGGAAAGTGAGGAAGTTTCGAAGAGACACCATAGAATACAAGTTAAGGAAGGTTTATAATTTGGCAGAGGTCTATGCAAGGAGGAGGCAAAACAGACCTCAACGCAAGGTTTCTGATACTGAAACCTCATCTGCGGGTAGTGACTCTAGATGAACAGACGTGAAACTGAATGAGCGACCTCAAGTGTTCATCCAGGCCAGAGCAATCAACCTCTTATTAAAATATCGTTAATACCGGTCACATTTTGCGCTGCAGCTGTTCCTTTTTTAGGAGCAGGCCCCTTAGGAAATGACGAACCATGAAGGGCAAAAGGAGAGGCAAGCATAGACCCAACTACATCCAAGAGAGTCACAAGGAGTCAGAGGGCATGAATAAAAAGAACTTGGTCATCAACATCTCGTCATACAATTTAAGCCCATTGGAAACAGAGATCCTACGAAAAGCAACTTCTTTTGTACCTACTTATAAGTCTAATTTATCGGAAATGGAGGTCAGCATGTTCAGGTTCATGCAATCCCTTAGACTAAGAGATTTTTTTGAGAACGTGGTTACGGAGCAACAATCCCGAATCGAAGATACATTGAAGGGACTGAGACCCAAAATGTTCATATATGGCGCCTGTTACCCACAAGATACTAGACGCCTTTGAAACCTTCGTGAAAAATGATTTACAACATTTTTACAAGACCAAGAAAATCAAACGATCACGCCTGACCACTAAAGAAAGGAGCGTCATACAACGTTTGGCAAACAATTCACAGATCAAATATGTTAAAACAGATAAAGGTAGAGCCATAGTCGTAATGGATGCATCCTATTACGATTATAGAATAAATGAACATATGGAGGATCAGACTACATATATGGAATTAGGATATAATCCTACCGAAGAATTCAGAAGAGAACTCAAGGAACTAATAGAGAAAGCGGTAGCCTTCGGAACCATCACCGAAACGGATCAGAGATACTTAACACCAGAGTTTCAGAGAAGCCCAGCGCTACACATGCTACCCTAAGTCCATAAGGTTCTGAAGAAACCACCAATGAGGCCTATAGTACCCAAGCGGGGTTCAATACATGACCTCTAGGCAAGTACCTTGACCAACATTTACAGGCGTTTGTTTAGAATATGACAACGTATATTTAGAACACCGCGGAATTTCTATTGAAAATCAAAAATGTGGACAGTGATTGGAGTAAACAAGTACTCTTGTGCACGATCGATGTAAGGGCCCTCTATACATCGGTCCCCCACAATGTAGGGATTAAAGCAGTTGAATTTTTTCTATTCAAATCAAGTATCAAACAAGAGTTGAAGATTTTTCTCTTGGAATTACTCCAGTTCACTGTCACTCTTTATCACAGCTACTTTTCACACAATGAAAAGTTTTCCTACAACTCACAGGGACATCAATGGGGAATTGTGCAGCCCCCAACTATGCAAATTTGTTCATGCACAAGTTTGAACTGGACAACGTTTTGAACTTAGACACATGGAAGCAACACCTGGTTACATTCTAAAGGTACATAGATTACATTTTTGTCATTTGGCACGGTCCTAATGAGGAGTTAACCTCAGCTATTGAAGTTTTAAATTAGGTGAACGACCGTATCAGCCTCACTTATGATATCAATGACCAGATCATCAACTTTCTGGATGTGATTGTTTATATCAACGAACACCAGCTGGAAACAACCTTATACAGAAAAGACACTGACCGCAATACCTTATTGCATTTTAAAAGCTTTCACTCGCTGAGCTCATCATAACGGCCGCGGAATGCCCACGAGGGGCTAATTCCCCTCCTGTGCGGGGCGTTCCATTGAGTGGGCGGAGTTGTGGCGAGCTCAGCTCGTCATAAGCACAACTCCGCTGTGCAGCATGATGAGCTGAGCTCATCAAGAGCACCGCGGCGCCGCGCGTGGCCCCCTCCTCCCGCACCACGGGGAAATTAGCCCCACGGCAAAGGGGTTAGCTGAAGGAAGATCATAAAGGAGTGCGCGATCCAATTTTTAGGTCGAGGACTGTCGCACTGCGTAGCAGTGGGCGGAGTCCGAAGATTTTATGTTTTTTAGTTAGGGGGGCTTCAACCCGCCCCTCTTCTCCATTGGCTGGCTTCCTAAACGGAGGCCAGCCATTGGAGGAAAGGGGCGTCACTCGGTTGAAGCCCCGTCTTTTTCGGATTAGGGGGCGTGTTTTTTGCTTTCTTTCGCCTTGTGACGTCATCCGTCACTCAGAACGCAAAAAACACGCCACCGATTCCGAAAATTTCGGACGTTTGTGGCCGCCATTTTTTTTTGGTTGTTGCCCGGAACAGCCTCGCTGCCAATTAGTACGGGTGCCCACCCCGTGTTTGTGTGCCTTAGCGAGTGCCCACCTCGCTTCTACATTTTTATTACCTACCGAGGGTGCCCCCCCTCATTATGCCTGAGTTTGTCCCGCCGCGGCCGCCCGGTGGTCAGGCAAGCCGGTCTGTGACGGGGGCGGGGCCGCGGCAGGACAGGAAGCGTGGAAGGCAGGAAGTGGTGCGAGAAAGGAGGGCGGGAGCCTACCCCGTCTCCTCGAGTGACGGCGCGGGGCTCCTGTGAGTTGATGGGAGCCCCAGGAGAAGCGTCTTCCCAAGCAGGGCTCCCGTGTGCCGATGGGAGCCCTGCGCATACCTGCGGTACCGGGCGCCACTTGGGAAAGCTGAGGAGTGCAGCCGGATGGTCGACGAAGCCTCGCCAGCGGAGTGGGGAGAAGCAGGGTGCCGGCCCTGCTCTGGAGCCCAGAGGAGCGTTCTGGAGCCCGGAGGAGCCCCCCCGCCAGAGAGAATCCCGGTAAGTGAGGGCTGGGAAGGGGGGATGGCAGTCTCAGTCCCCGAGCGGCCCCGTCCTGCAGCGGGCCGCTCCCACGAAGAGGAGCACTAGTTGTGCAGAAAGGCCCCTGTCAGGGCAGCCCCCTTGGTGCAGTGGGCCGCTCCAACATTCAAACAATGGTTTAGAGGGCCCGTGGGGTCCCGAGGTCCCCGAGTCTGGGGGCCCCATTTGATCGCATTATCGGCACATGGGCGGCCCCGCTGGCGAGAGGGCGGCCACAACGACAGGGGGCATGATTGTTGAAAGAGCCTGTGTTGCTCTAGCTCGGCCATATTTACTTAAAGCGCCAGCGCGCTCCCTATACTGGGCCCAAATTAGTTAAGGGGCCATGTGTTTAGTTCTAGTTCCAGAGGGCTCCAACCCGTGGCACATTTTTGCGCAGTCTTTGTCCCAGGGCCCATGTGGGGCTCCAATGCTTGGGGACAACTTTTATTTACAGAGCCCCGTGTGGCTCTAGCCTGCACGCATTTGTTTAGAGCCTGAGTGGCTCCCTGGGGACACCGTACTGTTAGAGCCAGAGGGCTCAGTTTTGCGCAGTCCTTGTGTTTGAGGAGTCAGAGGGCACATGTAGTGTTCTAGAGCCTAGAGGGCTCCAATCCTGTGGCGCAGTCTTCTTTCAGAGGGCCAGTGAGTGTGTATGGGGCTCGCTGTGTGTGTGTGTGTGTATGGGACTCGCTGTGTGTGCGTGTGGGGGGCTCGCTGTGTGTAGGGCTCTCTGTGTGAGTGGGGGGGGCTCTCTGTGTGTGTGTGGCTCTGTGTCCGTGAATACTCTCTACTACTCTCTAATGCTAACCTATTGCCATTGTAAATGACAATAGCATTTATTTATGTTTTTAAAAAAAATGAAAAGAAATTTCATGAGCAATGCCAATAGCTCTAACTTTAATAATGCCGAGACCATTGCATTGTAAATGCTTGTTTTTAATGCTTCTTTGTCTGGCCAGGATACACGGCACCCAACGCAGACATGTCTTATGAAGAAATATCTCATTTGACAGATAAACGGGCGGATATTTACTTGTTTACCGAAAATGAAGCTCAACAAATCTATTCCCTCATTGGCATAATTGAAACAACCACTACCGGCTCCGGATCAGTCCAGGGTAACATTAAGCAACTGTTATATTTAACCAAAAGAGAGATTAGTCAGCCGCTGCACTTATCAGGTATCACCGTGTTCAACATATCCCGTGGGGACTTCGGATCCCTTTGAAGACATCCTTATGCAAGAATGATTCCAAATTCATAGACACATGGTATGGGATCCTTAATAAATGTTCACTTGATCTGATTTTACTTATTGTAGAAGAACTTTCAAAAACTCTGGAAGAATTGGGCAGTGAAATCAATCATTTATAAAGTGAGCTATCATCACAATTGAGTGCAGATGAATGGTCTAAAGTTTTATCAGACATAAACGGGCAATTGGCTAGACATACGCAAAAAATCAATGAACGGAAAGTGAGGAAGTTTCGAAGACTCACCATAGAATACAAGTTAAGGAAGGTGTATAATTTGGCAGAGGTCTATGCAAGGAGGAGGCAAAACAGACCTCAACGCACGGCTTCTGATACTGAAACCTCATCTGCCGGTAGTGACTCTAGATGAACAGACGTGTAACTGAATGAGCGACCTCAAGTGTTCATCCAGGCCAGAGCAATCAACCTCTTATTAAAATATCGTTAATACCGGTCACATCATGCGCTGCAGCTGTTCCTTTTTTAGGAGCAGGCCCCTTAGGAAATGACGAACCATGAAGGGCAAAGGGGGAGGCAAGCATAGACCCAACTACATCCAAGAGAGTCACAAGGAGTCAGAGGGCATGAATAAAAAGAACTTGGTCATCAACATCTTGTCAGACAATTTAAGCCCATTGGAAACAGAGATCCTACGAAAAGGAACTTTATTTATACCTATTTATAAGTCTAATTTATTGGAAATGGAGGTCAGCATGTTCAGGTTCATGCAATCCCTTAGACTAAGAGATTTTTTTGAGAACGTGGTTACGGAGCAACAATCCCGAATCGAAGATACATTGAAGGGTCTGAGACCCAAAATGTTCATATATGGCGCCTGTTACCCACAAGATACTAGACGCCTTTGAAACCTTCGTGAAAAATGATTTACAACATCTTTACAAGACCAAGAAAATCAAACGATCACGCCTGACCACTAAAGAAAGGAGCGTCATACAACGTTTGGCAAACAATTCACAGATCAAATGTGTTAAAGCAGTTAAAGGTGGAGCCATAGTCGTAATGGATGCATCGTAATGGATGCATCCTTTTACGATTATAGAATAAATTAACATGTGGAGGATCAGACTACATATATGGAATTAGGATATAATCCTACTGAAGACTTCAGAAGAGAACTCAAGGAACTAATAGAGAAAGCGGTAGTCTTCGGAACCATCACAGAAACGGATCAGAGATACTTAACACCAGAGTTTCAGAGAAGCCCAGCGCTACACATGCTACCCTAAGTCCATAAGGATCAGAAGAAACCACCAATGAGGCCTATAGTACCCAAGCGGAGTTCAATACATGACCTATAGGCAAGTACCTTGACCAACATTTACAGTTGTTTGTTTAGAATATGACAAAGTATATTTAGAACACCGCAGAATTTCTATTGAAAATCAAGAATGTGGACATTGATTGGAGTAAACAAGTACTCTTGTGCCCGATCGATGTAAGGGCCCTCTATACATCGTTCTCCCACAATGTAGCGATTGAAGCAGTTGAATTTTTTCTATTCAAATCAAGTATCAAACAAGACTTGAAGATTTTTCTCTTTGAATTACTCCAGTTCACAGTCACTCTTTATCACAGCTACTTTTCACACAATGAAAAGTTTTCCTACAACTCACAGGGACATCAATGGGGAATTGTGCAGCCCCCAACTATGCAAATTTGTTCATGCATAAGTTTGAACTGGACAACGTTTGGAACTTAGACACATGGAAGCAACACCTGGTTACATTCCTAAGGTACATAGATTACATTTTTGTCATTTGGCACGGTCCTAATGAGGAGTTAACCTCAGCTATTGAAGTTTTAAATTAGGTGAACGACCGTATCAGCCTCACTTACGATTTCAATGACCAGATCATCAACTTTCTGGACGTGATTGTTTATATCAATGAACACCAACTGGAAACAACCTTATACAGAAAAGACACTGACCGCAATAAGTTATTGCATTTTAAAAGCTTTCACCAGAATGCACCGAAAGTCCACTTGCTGTATTCAACTCTTTTTTGTGCAATTCTTTTTATCAAACAGATTCGAGTCAACTTCACAGGTTACAATAAATTAAGCAGAACTTATAACAAATGTCATGGTTACAGGGTACATAGATCCGTTTGTGATAGTTAACAATGACTATGGGATAGTTGGATCTACTAGTACTGGGACGATGGGGGGAACATAAATATTGCCTCTGTATTTGTTCCATTTACTCCAACTGGAGGACCACTTTCTGGGACACCCATGTGAAACATATACAGTTTTTTCACGGAACATGCACCAATCCATGTCTTTCTTCAAAGATGCTACCTTGGGCGGTTTTTCCGCCCCCCATATTTGTGCAATATTCCGTTTGGCCACCATCTGACCTAGTGTGACCCAGATTTTGTTTTTGTTGCTGAGATCAGTGGGTTCCCATATGTTCAATAGGCTTCTTGTGGCTTCCGGTCTCAAGGCAGCCCCCAATACCCTGTTCATGCAATCATGTATTTTCAACCAATAGGATTGGATATACTCGCATTCCCATATTATATGCATTAAGGAGCTCAGCAGTCCACACCTTCGTCTACAGTTGCCGTCCTCTGCTTTCCCCATTTTGACTAGAGTTGGTCCGGTGATATGTATTCTATGGAGGATTTTCAACTGTACAAGACGGAACCTAGATGAGATAGCCACCTCTCTTGGGGATGCAACTGCCTCCTGCCATTCTTCGTCATCTATTTCTGGTCCGTCCCTCTCCCATTGTTGTCTGAGTGACGTCAGATGGTTCGGAGAATTATTGATCAGTTGTTTTATAGGTCAGGGATATCACTTTGTCTGGCATATACCTGTCTAACAACCTGTCTTCTAGTGGTGAAGAGTCTATTAGGGTGGTACCTTTGGGTATATTAGACAGTAGTGCGTGCCTGACTTGTAGGTAGCGAAAGTGCTCCATGCTAGCAAGCTCATGGCTCTGTTGCAGAGCTGCAAAAGTGACCACTTCTCTCTCTTCCCATAGATCCCCAATTTTTGAGATGCCAATGATGTCCCACTTGTTGAATCCCTTTGTGATACCTAATGTGCCCCGCTGTTCTGTATCCCATAGTGAGGTGGCTTGTGTAAGCTTTTTATCTCAGCCCAGGCTTTTGTTGGCTGCATGCCAGACCAACACTGAATGCTTGGTTGGACCCGTCAGTGGACATCTCTGTGGCCTCGAGTAGAGAGCCCTGGGATATTCCCTACCTGGGAGCAGCAATTTATCTAGTCTGTATGCTGGGCCCACGTCTTGGCGGTAGGTGCAGACGTAGGACCAGTTTCTTTGAGGCTATATGGGGTCTCCCCTCCCACAGTAAATCTCGCTGTATACTCTCTATCTCATCAAAGTATCTAGCTGGGACTATGTCTGGGGTGTTTTGCAGTGCATAGAGGAAACGCAGCAATGCCATAATTTTAAACAACGCTGCCCTTCCTATTAGCGAGAGCGGGAGCATTTTCCATTTGGCAACGTCTCTTTTGAGCCTCTCCAGAGGGGGGAGCAGGTTTCGCTCGTATCTGAGTTAGGGGTCTGCCATGATAAAGATACTTGGGTAGCGGAAACCCTCTTTCACCGTTTGTATGGGGCAGTCTCGGACAGGAACGGGGGATCCCCTCTCAGGACGTAAAACAAGGACTTGCTCCAGTTTATCCTATATCCAGAGTACTTCCCAAAGTTAGTAAAGATATTGAGGACCTCGTTAATGGAGGGCTTTGGGGAGGCCAGATACAGAAGGATGTCATCCGCATACAAGGAGATGCAGTCCTCCCAGTCCATTGCCCACCTGAGTCCCCTAATGGAGGGGCGCCAGCGGATTCAAGCTGCCAATGGCTCCAGGGAGAGGGCGAAAAGGAGGGGAGATAGTGGACTGCCCTGTCTGGTTCTCTGGCCCAATCCAAAGACCCCAGAGTTCTTGTTATTGACCAAGACCTGTGCCAAGGGCTCCCTGTATAGGAGTTTGATCCATCCTATAGAGATAGGCCCGAGTACCAGTTTGGTTAGTGCAGCGAATAAGTAGGACCACTCTATCATGTTGAATGCCATGGTGGCGTCCAGTGAGACCACCACAGCTCACTCGTGAATTGTGTCTAGTCTACCCTGTACCCCGTGGAGGCGGCGTAAATTTAAAGCCGTATTTCGGTGAGGCATGAAACCGGATTGATCAGGGTGTTCTAATTTGCTAATTACTTGGATGAGGTGATTTGCCAATACTTTGGCTAAGCTCTTGGGCTCTGAGTTGAGCAGAGAGATGGGTCTATAATATAAGAGGAGCATTTATTCTTGGGTTTACCCTCCTTATGGATTGTTACTAGGGTGGCCACTCTTTGGTCTTTCTGATGCAGTCCCCTTTCACGGCTTTCATGAAACATTGCCCGTAGGTGTGGGGCGATAGTGTCTGGTTTTAGTTTGTATAGCTCTATTGGTAGGCCATTGGGGTCCGCGGCCTTGCCGGGTTGAAGGTCTCTGATCGCCTGTGCCATTTCATAATTTGTGAGGGTGCTTTCCAGCATGTCCCTAGCTTCGGCTGACAGGGTCGCATCTGGATATCTTTGAGCAATTCCTTGGAATCTTCCACGGAGTAAATGGAATTGGAACAATCAACCGAGCCAAAATAGTTGGCAAATTAATTGGCTATAGCCTGTGGGTCGGTCACCTTTCGTCCTACATCAACTTCCATTTCCGGGACCAGCCTGCTCGCGAATTCCTTTTTGTCCAGCCAGGCGAGTAGTTTCCCGACTTTGTCCCCCAGGTCATATATTCTACCTGATTTGTTCCTGCCCATTGCCCTGGCCAGGTCGGTAGCGATGCTTTTGTATTCGTTTCTCTTGAGTCTCAGGGTGTGGAGGGTCTCCTCCGTGATCTCTTCACCGTCAGTCCCCTCAAGGCAGAGAATCTCACTCTCTACCTGTTGAAGAGTTTTACGTCTTTCCTTCCACGTGCCGGCTATCGGGGAGAGTGCCTATCCCCTAATCACTGTCTTAAATACCTCCCAAATAGTTTGGGGGGAGTGGACCAAGCCCACATTCTCAAGGAAGTAGGTATCTATCATTTGCAGAAGGGAGTCTCTTACCACCGGGTCACAAAGGTACAAGGAGTTGATGGGTGCAATTCTTCCCACTTGTTTTCCTCCCAGGACTGCCTGAGTCTAGACCAGTGAATGGACCGATATCCCCTTGCCAAATGTGTAGTGTCTTCATTCTCAGTTATTTGAGCCACGGGAACCAGCAGATAATCAATACGGGAGAGGTTGTTGTGGGGTCCCGAGTAGAAGGTGTGTTGGATGGTGTCTGGATGATATTCTCTCCACATGTCCACCAGGCCCATTGTGTCTAAAAAGCCTGGGAGCCACCTCGTACTCACAACTCTTGAGGGTGAAGAGGATAGTATCTGATCCAAACCAACTAGCATTCAACATGACTAACATGATTAACCGTTTCAAAGCGAGAGGATATCCTGCCAACATACTCACTTCAGCCACAGTCAGAGCATCAGCAACATCTTGCACCAACCATTGACCACCCAAAGAATCCAAACCAAATCGAACAGAATGGTCATGGTATCCAAGTTCGATTTTGGAAAAGGGGGTGGTGATGGACAGAGTTTCTGAATGATGCAGAATACTCTTACCAAGTCAAGAGATCAGGGTTAGAATCCATCACCTATTTTTTAGCTCATTGCACCATCCCAGCTCAGAACCTGGCTATATGCAAATTAGTCTGTTCCTGTCCCAGTGCATGATGGGAACAGGGCAAACCAAACTACCAAGCCAATTCTTATACTGGGAAGGAAACAAGCTTCCGGGGACCGGTTTCCAAGTTCTCCATGGAAAGTACAAGACTCAAAAAATTCATCCTCAAATACTGGTCCATGCTTCAACAAGAGCTGGATTTTAAGGGACTTTTCTCAGACATTCTGTTGTTTGCTTATGAGAGGAGCAAGAACCTCAATGAACTATTAAGACCAAAGAAAACAGATGCAGACAGCAAGACATACAACTGCACCGTTCCATGCTTCAATTGCAGCAACTGCAATAATGTAATCAAAGGAAATACAATCAACCACCCAACTAAGGGATTCAAAATCAAGCTTCACACCACAGCGACGTGTGATTCAAAAAAAGTTGTGTATCTACTCAAGTGCCCATGTGGGCTCTCCTACATGGGAAAAACAGAGAGAAAAATTAAAACAAGACTGACAGAGCACAAGAGTAACATTAGAAACAAGAACACCAAATCAGTCCTAGCAGTACACCTTTTGGCGCAAAACCACATTAGCCAGTTATGTTACTTCATCTTGGAAAAAGTGGATGTGAAAGAAGGGAGAGACACCCCCATATTCCTGTTACAAAGGGAAACAGCTTGGATAAAACGTCTGAACATGATGATGCCGCACGGTCCTAATGATCGCATTGAAAATAGTTACTTTTTATAAGAGTTTGGAACTGTTTGAACGAACCCTGTTCACAGGTGTGGCTTTACTTCTCATTCTGTCCATCCTTCCTATGTCAAATTCACGCTGGGATATTTTTACTCTCTGCACTGTTTTATATTTTAATTTTTATCGTCATCACACTTTCTCTATTGGTGATTATGACTCTATTCATAATTTCTTATATCTTATATTTCTTTATCGTTTAACCCCAGAGATGAGGTTCCCAGGCGCAAGTACCATACTTTTTTTATTCTGAGCTTCACACAGGTCAATGACCATAACCCCACTTACCTTTTTTGATATTCACTCTTTTACTACAAACCACATTTTTTATCACAAATCTTTTTTTTAATCACAAATCTCATTATTTGGTAAGGCTTGTATTTGACATTATTGAGAAAGTCTTTGTAACATTTAAATAAGAACAGTTTTTTTAAATGTACATTAACGCTTATGTTTGACATTTCACACATGGTTGTTTTTTTGATGCACCACCGTATTTGTATATACCGAACACCAGTTGCTTTATTGAAGTCTAGTTCCTCATGAACATCACCATCTAGTGTTATTACATCAGAGTCATCATGAATGCAATCGTGTGCATAGCTATAAACAGCGCACTTATCCATTCAAAGATGGCGGACATTCTAAGGCCACATAAACCTCATTATTTGATTAACACAGCGGGCACCACTTGTGCTAGCAGCATTTAGTATTTGTTTTTCAATAGTATACATTTGATAATTGTCTAATATAGCCACTTTTGTATGTATGTTACCACATGTATCCTGTCAAGAAACCCGACATATACCCATTTAAAGATGGCGGCTAGTCACGTCGACTGTGCAAACCTGTCTATTTCTAATTCTGGTCTTTCACTGGTTCTTTTTAGTGGCTTATATTCCAGGATAACATCCATACTGTTATGCTGTCACGGCGATATGGTATTGGTTTTACGCGTTACGCTACTGGTTATCTTTTGCACCACACAATGGTATTTACATTTGACCTTAGACACATCAAGCATGCTGACGGTTAAATTATTTTGATACCACTGGGGTACGCGATAAAGAAACATGGCTGGCAACACCTAATTCAAAAATCGGCATGTCACATTTAACCTTGTTTTGTAGCCGTCAAATTGCACTGATCACAATCCACCGGTTAGAGCAATCACTGGTCCATTCACTGATACAGTACTGCAACATGTTTTATGATGTTTGTCACAATGTTCAACACAAAGCCACATCTTAGCACCAATTTGGTGTAGAGGGTTATTTGTTTTTTCATTTTCGCCTTAATCCATTGTTTTGTAGGAATATAACCCCTGATGAAGTGCAACGATTTGCCTGAAATGCATTGGGGACATTCTTAATCTTTGTTTGATGATTTTCCATTGACGTGAATGGTTTAAGTCTTTATATGAATGAAATGGATGACTATTAACATGAGAAGATATCATGTGTTTTGAAAACCAATAAAGAATTTCAACTGTAAAAAAAGGTGCACCTTGAGAATGAATTGTAACGTTTTCCCAAAGTCCCTTAATTGTAATCCCCGGCCGTACACTAAAGGAATGCTTCCCAGTCTGGAAATGCAACTATAAAAACTTTTGCTACATGCCCAGGATCAGAGGACGATACCTTTTATGCAGCCCAACTAACCTTCAAACATTCGAGTTTATAACTTGTTTTAACTGAAGGAAGATCATAAAGGAGTGCGTGATCCATATTTTTCGAACATTTTTGTCTAGATCATGTAGTCATCAATCCCAGGGGAGTGGATCGAATTTTAAGGCTCAGAAGGTTGGAGTCGTGATATATCATTGGTGTACAGACCAAGGCGCCAAAAGGGATAAATAGCAACGAGGAGCTGTTGGTCCACTTAGGAGAAGGTAGCTAGAGCAATTGGCTCTTTTGAAACTTGTGGCAACGGGTCTGTTAAATTAGAGATTTAATAGCTGTCTAGTGGATTCTTAGCCAGTACCAAATATGGGCTGTTAGCGGTCAATACTTCATTTATTCTTGACAAATTGCTATTCACCAATTACTTAAGAATATAATATTTTTACTTTCACTCCCTTTTTAAATATATATATATCTTGCTGTATCAATTATACTGTAGACTGGACACACTTGAAGTAATGGAGACAGACGAGGTGCTACACTTGGGCTTTGGAGCTAGGCAGGCAGAGGTTTAGAAAAGTGACTGATTGGCCCATCCAGGGCAATATTGTGTTTGTTTATCAACAAATATAATGTTGATTTTGGTGTGGACAACATAAATACTGTGCTTCTATAACGTTACTAATTTTAGACTGAAGTCTTTTGTCTACCTCTATGCTTTTTATATGCCCATCCAGGGCACTCTCGTCACATCAATTTCTTACATTGATATTTACATTTATTCTATCTCCAATGTGCTAATTTGTATTTACAATGAAATGCCATTTATGATATGTATCATTAAGTGCAATTGGAAAATGCTTTCATTCTAGCATTGGGGCACTATTCACCACTCCAAGATGGTGCTGGACAAATGTGTCGGTATGAGCACCTTCTCTGCATCTCGAAAATATCAAAATCTTTAGGCGTAGGATTAGCACAGTACCATCCATGCTGAGATAGTAAGGGACAAAGTATTTTGCCACTTCAACAGCAGTAAGGGACAAAGTATTTTGCCATTTCAACAGCAAAGTCTTAAAACATAGGATTAGCACGGTGCTATCCATGCCGAGCTGTAAAATGGCCAAAGCCTTTTACCACTCTAGGCACAATATTACAGCTTTGAGAGCAAAACACGTGTCAGGGGTTGCTTTTATTCATTTCAGGTTGGCTTGGACGGTATTTTACCAATCCAAAGCTGTAATATTGTGCCTAGAGTGGTAAAAAGCTTGTCCATTTTACAGCTCGGTATGGCCCCCCCATCCCTGAGCAAATAATGGCCCCGGGGTCGGCTCACCCACTCCGGCGTGGGCAGGAAAACCTGAGTTTGCTCCCACTCGGCTTTAAGCATTTTTGAATCTCCCACCAAGCAGGAGCAAACACAAAGTCTACTCCCAACTGGCACTTGTTTTAATATTCCTCCTGCTGGCTGGGAGCAGACTTTTGATCTGTTTCTGCCCAGAGGGAGCAGCCTTAGTAGCTGGTCCTTCTGGGTGCAAGCAATGCAGTATCCCGCTACATGGGGGAGACAAGTGGGGTCGCAACTTCCCCTGCAGCCCCCAAGAAGTGCTTTAATAGTGCAGGCCAAGTGGGGTGGGGTCAGTGGGGCCAGAAAATGCTTATATGGACCTCCTCCCCTTTAATTTTAGTAGTGGTCCCTGGGGAATAGAATCCCCAGGGCCTGCAAAGGCTCAAGGAGGGGCCCCTTAAATTAAAATAAATGGCCATTGGGGATTGGACCTACAAGGTCTAACAGAGCTCGGGTAGGGGGACTACGCAGCCCCCTCCTCTTTATTTTAAGTAGTGGGCATGGTGGATGGGGTCCCCAAGTCCTAACACAGCTCAGTGGGGGGCTGCATGGCCCCTCCCCTTTATTTTAAGTTGTGGACCTGGAGAATGGGGTCCTCAGGGCCCAACAAGGCGCTGGGAGGTGAGCCACGTGGCCACCCTCCCCTTTCATTAAAAAAGTCACTGAGGGACGGGGTCCCCAGGGCCTAAGAAGGCTTATGGAAGGGGGGGTGCATGGCCGCTTCACTTAATTTTAAGTAGAGGCCCTGTGGGTTGTGGTCCCCAGGGCCTAAAAAGGCTTGTAGAGTGGTGCCATGTGGCCCCTACACTTGAAAATCACTTTGGCCTTAGAGAATGGGGTTCCCAGGTCCTAATAAGGCCCGGGGAGGGGGACAACGTGGCCCCACTCCCCTTTAAAAAACATAAAGCCCTGTGGCCAACACCCCACCACTCACGGCTGAAGGCCGGGGGTTGGCTTTTTAACGTCAAGTAATATTTTATTACCACGTGTAATGTCACTGAAAAAAAACAGAGGGTAAGGGAACCTTTATAGTTAGGTGTATATGTCAGTGACAACATTAATGTTCTGAAGTAAAGAAAAACAGAGAAATTCTCCAGTTAAATTTCGCAGCGCTATTTGACACCCTCAAGGAGACCATATATACAGCACCCATACTCAAGGCTCCTGACTTTTCTAAGGAATTCATTGTAGAAACAAATGCTTTAGAGCATAGAATAGGGGCAGTCTTACCACAGTTAAACGAGGAGGGCCTAGACCAGCCAGTAGCTTTCCTTACCAGGATGTTACTTCCACAGAAACAGAGGTGTAGTGTGGTTGAAAAGGTCACAATACAAATTGGCAGGGGATTGAGGCATAACAGATTGCACCTATCTTTTAGTGAGGTATTTTATATCAAGATATGCAAGGTGCTATGAACCGGAGACTCAATGCCCCTAAGCCCCCAGAGATATACAAGATCTCCTAATTTCAAAACAACATAATGGTTCAGCACACTTAATTCAGATTTTTTTAGTTTAGAAACAATAGTTTGACAAAAGTGTTCATTGTTATAGATTAAACATTCATTTCACATGATCAGATCTCATAATTTAACAAACGGGCAATTCAGCAGAGTTGTTCAGTGAATTCTTTATTGAAGAGTTCTTTTTTTCTCTCAGACAGGGTAAAAACCGTAGCTAACACGGCTTTGTCCTCGCGGACTTCTTCAGGGCTACAAACAACATACATATGTTCAAAGTTACTTTACATAAATTAATCCATCATCATTTTATACACATAAAAAATAAATTATTTCATTCTAAACAACATCTCATTAGGAATACATATTATGTAACATTTTCTGTAAACATAATTAATCATAAGAAAAATCATTTAAGGTATAGGTCTCATGACCAAACTGCATTTCAAAATTGTCTGCTAACTTTGCCACTTTTCATCTCCTTCTGGGAGATTCCACTGAGATCTATCATCTAAGCACATAAAATCTGCCCCATGCAGTAGCTGATGTTGAATCATGGCAGAGTAGAAGGAGAAGACGTGCCTAACAGAGGGACATTCATAGTCCCTATTAACTTTCTAGGCTCTGCTTCAGAAGACAATACTGTGGATTTTTGATGTGGTCATTCCACTTTATATTTGGGATGGGACACCTACATACTTATAGGATGGTACTTCTTCCACTTTTGTGTTGACTATAAATTCTGAAAAAGTGGGCATTTTGATCTGCACATGAAGACTTAGGTTTTATCTATACTGATTCTCAAATTTTTGTAACCACAGTATTTGTGGAATTCTGCTAATTTTCTCTGTAAACCAATTTGAGTCATATGTATGATTACTAAATAATCTGTGTAAAGAAGACACAAAACATGGGACTAACTTATCTTGGGAATTAAATATTTTTGCTTTTCTTAACACTGATGTAAAGGTCCTCTAGAAAGAAGGAAAACAAAATGGATACTATAAAGTATTCCTGCCTCAGTCCAGTTTTGATGAACATTTGCAGTGAGACAGAGCACTCCATGTCGTTCTGTAATCTTGCCCAATTTCCTCTGTGGAGCATCCTCAAAATTTCAAGTTGACTAGTTATTTTATTTAACATATCCCAAATATTTAAATACAATTTAACCAATTCAAAGGCATTATGGAAAGCAGCAAAGCAGCAAAAGATCTTGCTTCTTAGCTCTACTACATTCTGTGGTAGAGACCAAAGCAATCATCTAGAGTAGAATGAACTTCTTTAATTATGCCTTGTTCTGTACGAATTAATTCTTGAGCCTCAGTCCATTTCTTTGACACTTTGAGTATTATCTTGACACACAGTTTTGCCCCACAGCCAACAGATGTATCAATCTATGGGCTATATTATCAAGCCTGTGCGATAAAATTATCGCCGCTATATCGGCAGGAAACTGCCGCTAAAGTGGCGATAATGGGCTTGATGATAGGCTCTATGGAATTCCAATCGAAGCTCATGTTAGATGTCCTTCACATCTAACATGGGCTTCAATTGGAATTCCATAGAGCCTATTATCAAGCCCATTATCGCCTCTTTAGCGGCAGTTTCCTGCCGATAAAGCAGCGATAATTTTATCACCCAGGCTTAATAATATGGCCCTATATTTTTTGGTCACCGAAGGATCATCTTTTTTAAAACTTGGTTTAGTGATTGCCTCTTTCCAGCTTTCTGGTATTTGTCCTGTTGATAATATCTGCTGGTAAATTAGGGAAAACATCTTGCCCAGAAATCTGCATTGGATTTTAAAACTTCTGTAGGAAAGGAATCTGGGGGCATATATTAACAAGGAACAGGGAAAATGAACGATAAGGGCGCTTAGAGTTAATTTTTTAATGCCCGCTATCGCTGGATAATATCGCCTGGTTATCTCGTTATTAACAACGCTAACCGCCTAGGCGATAAAAAATCCAGCGATAGCGGCATTTTGGGAGGTTATCGCTGGTCAGGTAGCGATAAAACTTCAAGGATAGGGATATCCTTGTTGATCGCCCATGGTGGACTTAGCCATGTAATCCACCTCCCATTGGATTACATGGCTAAGTCTGAAAATTAGCAGACATAAAAAAGCAGCGTTAACCGTGGTTAGCGCTGCTTTTTTTGTCTCTAACAGGGGCAGCATGAAGCTTGATAATAGGAGAAATGTCACTTAGCGACATTTCTCCTATTATTTTGCTTTGGAACAATCACTTTGCATTTCATTGGAGAGGTAAACAACGATTACCCCAAAACTATCTCCCCGCATGGAATCACAACGCGGTCGTTACCACGACTGCGTTGTGATTCCGCATACCATTACTCCGCAAGTCGGTACAACGACTTGCGGGGGGGGGGGGAAGGTGTTGGATTTAAAATCCAACACCTTCCCTAGTGTCCGCACTGACTGGAGTTGGAATAGTAAATTATACTATTCCAACATCCAGCGCCCCACTTGCGGAGTAATGGTATGTGGAATCACAACCCGGTCGTGGTAACGACCGCGTTGTGATTCCCTGTGGGAAGAAAGACTTCGGGGTAAAGAGACATATTCCATTAGAGATGCAAAGGGAAGCGTAGTAAAAAGGGTTCTAACATGCAATTTTGCATGTTAGCACCCTGTTGTTTGATACGGCGATATTTCTATCTCCGCTTCTTTGGCTTTTAAAGCCAAAAAAGCGGAGATGAAGCCCTTGTTAATATGCCCCTAGACCTGCAGATCTTGTAAAATTTAAAGATGAAATTGCATTTTTTATTTCGGGAACTGAAAAATGGGATCAGATATCATCATCACATATAAAAGCTTCTGAGTAACGTTACGAATATAACTCCACCAGCTATTTTACCAAGGTTTCCTCCGACACCATAACAAAAATCATAATCTGGTTTCCTTCCCAGTCTCTGCAGTATTAATTGCATACATATCCTGGAGACTTTAGATGACGTCAACATATACTGTGATATGACCAACTTTTCTTTTTTAAAAGCACTTTATATTCCAACTTCAAAGAATTAAAAAAGTTACATTTCCTCCCCCATTTAAACGCTTAATTTTCCTTTTTTGTTTCCTAATCTGACATTTTAAAAGCCGTCGATCTGCATTAAACCAGGCCCTTTCCAAACTTTTGGTTATATAGTTTGCTGCCTTTTTCCTGGTTATTTGCAATATTTAATTTCATTCTAGGAATCCAAAGTATATCTTTGCACGGTGGGGGTCTCATGTAAAAAAACATTCTAACATAGTTTGAAAAAAATCTTTTTTAGGGTCAGACTCTGACATAATTCTTAAACCATAAGTATTACAGGAGAAAAATGAAAGGTCACCCTTAGATCTTGGATCCTAATCCACCTCACTCAATATGACATTTTTGCCTTTAGATTCACTATCTAAACTCAAACAGGTAAAGCAATCCGTATGAAGAAAATTACATTTCTGTGACACCCTATAATTAACCATTGTGGTTGTTAACCATAGCATACTCTTGTCAACACTAAACGCATTTCATGGTCACAGGTGAGATGTCTTTATTTTCACGGTAAAGAAATTTTGGTTCGCTCCTAGACCAGCATGATTATGTAGAAAAGGTTTGGGTGTAAGGATTGAAGGTACAAGTTCATCCTTGGATGTAAATTTAACACCTTAATGTAAAAGCTCATACACAAAACTTGAAATAATTTTTTTCTAGTTGGGAAAATACCAAGATCTTCATAACTTCCCTCCCGAATGTATCATGTACAACCCCCACCTGCTTTAAATCATTGGATTATGAAGACTTTTAAGGAGGGGCAGTTAGGAAAAATCTGCATTAGGCGCAAGTGATTTAATAGCCTCTGCTTGATAAGTATATGCCAGGTCTCACTTTATCTACCTATGATCATCAATTATTCATATTGGGTTTTCTTATTTAAAACATGGGAATATACTTTTTTGCCATCCCTAGATAGCCCTATTCGGAGGATTTCTGCTGGTGGTAATGATAATTCTCTTCTGCTCTTCTTAGCTTTTTACCTTAGACATTAGCCTTTCAGAAAAAGTTTTCTTTTTTCAGGTTGTCCTTTGTAGACACCCGCGCTTTGGTGATTAAGATAAACAGACCTTGATTCATGGGTATTAACTTTCTGAATTATATTTATAATAGCATCTACTTTTACTCAGGATTTAGACATTCTTTCACCTTACACTGTTTCTTTCCCTTGCGCCTACTTTATTCTTTTTACTGGCTTATAAAATCTCGTTAGTGAGAGATGACTATTTTCCCTCCTTTTTAATAAGCATGTCCCTTCTTGTAACAAAGGCTGATGAACTCTCATTTACTCAGATCGCAGGTTTACCTGCTTAATTCTGAGAACTACTTGCTGAGGTATGATTAGGGCTCCTAGTTGTATGGCATTAATTTTTTTACATTTCCATCTGTATTTATCCGTATTTAATTTTGCTAATTTCATCTGTATTTATCCATATTTATTTTGAGTTTTCTGACAAATGAAGCTGAGAATAGTATATTTCAACACTTAATTAACCTATTAATGTGCTCTCATGCCTAACAGGTTTTACTGATGTGAACACCCACAGATGATAAATCAATGCAATTTCATGAAAACGTCTAAATTTGAGTAGAAACCTTGTGCATATCTAGCCTTTTTACTAAAATTATTTTTAACCTTCTTACCTGCCAGTTCACACAGCTACTGACCTAGCAGTCACGAATAATAGCATTTAGAATTACTAACAAAATAACACAATTTACGTTTTTATTCAAGTTTTATAATAAATACAGACATGAAAATAAAAGGTTTTATGCCTGTATTTATCTGTAAAAATCAGTATAAACAGAAAACAAGGGGGCATATTATCAAGGGATTTATCTCCGCTTTTTTGGCTTTAAAAGCCAAGAAAGCGGAGATAAAATGATCTCCCTATCAGCAACAGGGTGCTAACACGCACATTCGCATGTTAGCACCCTTTTTCTCAACGCTTCCCCTTGCATCTCTAATGAGATGCAAAGGGGGCGTTCCAGAGAAAAATAATAGGAGAAATGTTGTTAAGCGACATTTCTCCTATTATCAAGGATTTCGCTAACCCTGTTAGCGTTAATGCTTTTTTTACACCTGGTATTTTCCTGACTTAGCCATGATATCCTATGGAAGTTGGATATCATGGCTAAGTTTGTGAGCCCCTATCATCAAGCTAACGCCAAACTTCGAGAGATTATCGTTGGCTTTCCAGCGATAATCTCTCATTTGGCAGTTAGCGCGAGGATTTGTATCACTTCTGAGATAAACCTTGCTAATAGCAAGTTATCTCTGCGATAATTTCCGGCGATGCTTAGCGATAAAAAATTTGTTGCTAAGCCTCGTTAGCGATACATATCGCTAATCGTTGGTAATATGCCCCAATGAACCTTAAGTATAATCAATTGCCCGTACAAGATTATTCTATTTTAGCTCTCTAGCTATTGAAATTAAGTGCCTGGTTTGAGATTTTAGCGCATCATTGTTTAATGATATAGCCTTACAATCACTTGTGGAGCTTTGCATTCACATAACGCCCAACAGCAATGATGAAGATGCTGAATTTCCAACCTGGACACCAAATGCTGATTTTCCATAACTTTATTTTTTCATAAACTTTGGATTAATTTTCTCTCTAGTTGCTCCCAGAAGTAAAACAGTTATGAAGAGAGTTCCAGGGCTGGACCAGCTAAAGTCCCCTTTTCCGGCAAGTTGCCACCGCGAATACGAGGACAGCAAACTGAGTAAATAATGGCAGTCAAGGTTCAAGAAAGCCTTTAACAGGCTCTGAAAGAGCCCGATGACAAGCGAGGCCAGCTGAACTGGAATGTCAGTCATCATGTTTTCCCTTTACAGTTGGGCTAAATGGATGGCCTTCGTTTCTCCGTGGTTTAAATGTTTCACCACAAAGTCTTTTATTGGTTTTATGAGTGGAGAAGGTTTTGTGGTGATTTCAATGTCCACACTTTTCATACTGTTCACAGGATCTCCGATATCTGTATTTGGGTTAGTAGGTGAAGTTGGTGGGCACTTCTCAGAATTCAATATCCCCTGGCACCGGGGACAGCCGGAACATTCTTTCTGTACATAATGCTGAGATTTTCAACTTACAGTGTGGCACTGTCAGCCTTGGGTGTCTGGATTTTCCACTGGGCATTACACAAATGAATTAAACCATGTGAATTAAACAGACACATTTCCTCTACCTATATACAGCGGGGCGATTGCTGAAAATAAGATTGCCTCTGTATGCCCAAAGCTGGTTGATTGATCACTTGACTTTCCATTCAAGTTAAGACAGATTACTCAAAAGCACTTAAAAGGATATGCACACTGCTCTGAAGAGTCTAAAATCTGAAGACTAATACAAAATAGCTCAGAAAGATTTCAAGAATTGCTGTGCTGGAATGAAAACATGTTCCCTCCCCCACACAGGCCTTCCAAGTTTACATTGTCCTTGTGAGTGAGTAACATTTCCGTGTTTTATCTGTGACATCTCAATGCCTCGTGTGTGATATTGTGAGTCACATTTTATCGCAAGTGCAACAAATCAGTTATTTCCATGCTTAGCTGGCAAGTTCCAAGTTGATTAAGTGTGTGACATTTCCATAGATGGAGTGCGCTTATGTGTGACATTTTAATGCCTAGTGTGTGACTCTTTGAATGCACTTTAGAGCACGTCGGGAAAAAAAGCTGCCCATGTAATAAGGTCAATTTAGGAATTACACTTTTGTGTGTAATTTAAAGCACCTAGAAAGGGTCATAAACATGTCCAATACACTTATTGTACCTAGGTAGGTTTCAACTGTCCCCCTTCACCTCATGTACCATCAGAACAACCATGGGGCAATATAAAAAACAACACTTCTAATTTGTTGACAATCCTTTAGTAATACTGTGTGTCCTGTCCAATATTAAGTGTAATTAAATGCATACTGACTGTTAGCTGTAACTTTCATCTGTCAGTTTTCACTCAGGAGGAGAGGAAACAACAAGAAAACCTCCCTCTGTCCGTGCTGTTGCACACTACTGGATACAGCATGTTTCAGTTCCCTCATTTCAAAATAGAAATCTTCCTAAATAACATAACTTTCATTCATCATAACTGAGCTGCATGAACATAGGTAGACTGTCTTTTGTGTGTTCATACACCAGCCATTCTGCAAAAAAACAACCTGCATGGCCTGTGTGCCATGGAGCCTGCTATGTTGTTACCTTCCTAGAGGTTTGGTGTCTGACTGTGCCATGGAACAAATTCAGAGCTTGCATGTTTTCCAGGTCCATATTTGGGTAGCTTATCCAATGTGGGTCCTGCAGTTGTACCACAAAGTGGATCCAGCAAAACATCTCATTACCAATCTGGAGTCTCACTGTGCTACTGACTGTGTCCACACTGCAGGAACCAGGAGTGTGATTAAATGAGTTATGTCTACTGCACTGATAAGGCTCTGATGTATAGTCCAATAAAGTTTCAGCATAAATGTTGGCCGGCTGTCGTCAAACAGGCAGTCCAAAGGGTGTACTGCTCAAAAACAGCGAACTTGGTGAGTCACATCCACTCCACTCACAACTTTCTTCATTGATAGTGAGACTAGCCGGACATTTTGAACGGCCTAGTGATTACCATAGTATAATGCATGAGCACAGATATCATGGTCTCAAGAACAATGTTTTGGTGATATAATACGCCTTCCATGTTTATATTTTAAGACACAGCTAGGTACATACAAACAGCAAATTATGGATACATTTTAAGTAGGGACATTAATGTACATTTAGCAGTTAGGATTTGATAGCGGGATAGATAAGGATGGTATTTGCACTGTGCAATCAGAACTCCACAATGTCATCTAGGATTAACCTTTTTCTTGAACTGAGGCTGAAATTCCAAATTCAATAACATTGAAATGACAGTGAAGCAGATTTTGCCCATCAGTAACGACCAATAAGATTTATCTGGGAACCATAAAGGTTAATTGATAGATTAGTAAAGCTATAATTATCAATCAAATCAATTTGTCATAAATCGAAATTTACATGAATACAGCGTACATGAAGGTGACCCAAGTAATTAAGTTTAGTAATGCGAACTTTGCAATATTATAGGCAACTTGTGCAAATCAAAGCAAAGTCTTGTTTCCAATGTTGGAAACTCCTTAATGTTCAACTGAGGTAATGGGAAGGTTGGGGGATTCAGAAGCAGCAGGTGTTAGCAAATATAGCATTAAAAGAAGAACCAGATGAAGGTTCCTATTAACATGAGAAGGAATGTGCTTGCTGTCGAGAGTAACTCTAAGAGCAAGAAAATAAGGAGCATTGGGCTCTAGAGAAGGAAAAGGATATCCACTGGCAAACATGGCCAGTGGCATGCGATCTCTTTAACTAGCAAGCTTTACAGAGTTAAAACATAAGTTCCAGCCGAAGGATACATCCTTCAGATTCCTACCAGGTAGGAACCAATAGAAAACAAGCATTAGAAATGCAATCGGGCTCGGATTTATTTGAGTTTGAGCTAATGGCATTGTAAATGCCAATGTATTGTTGCTATGTGTTATGGAGTGTGTTCATGTGGTGTGTACTGCCAGTAATCTCCTTGTGAGTGTGCGAATATTGCACCACTTGCCTGTGATGTCCTTCTTGTGAGTGTGAGAAGCTTGCACCTCTGCTGCCTGTGGTCTCCTTGTGAGTGTAAGAAGCTTACACTGCTGCTGCCTGTGATGTCGTTCTTGTGAGTGGGAGAAGATTGCACCTCAGCTGCCTGTGGTCTCCTTGTGAGTCTATGCACTGTCATCGCTAGCCTGTAGATATGCACTGTCATCGCTAGCCTGTAGATATGCATTGGCGTCACTAGCCTGTGGGTATGCACCGTCATCGCTAGCCTGTAGATATGCACTGTCATCGCTAGCCTGTAGATATGCGCTGTCATTGCTATCCTGTAGATATGCGCTGTCGTCGCTAGCCTGTAGATATGCATTATCATAGCTAGCCTGTAGATATGCACTGTCATCGCTAGCCTGTAGATATGCACTGTCATTGCTAGCCTGTAGATATGCATTGGCTTCACTAGCCTGTAGATATGCACCGTCATCGCTAGCCTGTAGATATGCACTGTCATTGCTAACCTGTAAATATGCATTTGCTTCACTAGCCTGTAGTTATGCACTGTCATCGCTAGCCTGTAGATATGCGCTGTCATCGCTAGCCTGTAGATATGCTCTGTCATCGCTAGCCTGTAGATATGCACTGTCATCGCTAGCCTAGCTAGATATGCATTGGCTTCACTAGCCTGTAGGTATGCACCATCATCGCTAGCCTGTAGATATGCACTGTCATCGCTAGCCTGTAGATATGCGCTGTCATTGCTATCCTGTAGATATGCGCTGTCGTCGCTAGCCTGTAGATATGCATTATCATCGCTAGCCTGTAGATATGCACTGTCATCGCTAGCCTGTAGATATGCTCGGTCATCGGTAGCATGTAGATATGCACTGTCATCGCTAGCCTGTAGATATGCATTGGCTTCACTAGCCTGTAGATATGCACCGTCATCGCTAGTCAGTAGATATGCCATGTCATCGCTAACCTGTAGATATGCATTGGCTTCACTAGCCTGCAGTTATGCACTGTCATCGCTAGCCTGTAGATATGCGCTGTCATCGCTAGCCTGTAGATATGCTCTGTCATCGCTAGCCTGTAGATATGCTCTGTCATCGCTAGCCTGTAGATATGCATTGGCTTCACTAGCATGTAGATATGCACTGTCATCGCTAGCCTGTAGATATGCACTGTCATCGCTAGCCTGTAGATATGCTCTGTCATCGCTAGCCTGTAGATATGCACTGTTATCGCTAGCCTTTAGATATGCATTGGCTTCGCTAGCCTGTAGATATGCATTGGCTTCGCTAGCCTGTAGATATGCACTGTCATCGCTAGCCTGTAGATATGCTCTGTCATCGCTAGCCTGTAGATATGCATTGGCTTCACTAGCCTGTAGTTATGCACTGTCATCGCTAGCCTGTAGATATGCTCTGTCATCGCTAGCCTGTAGATATGCACTGTCATCGCTAGCCTGTAGATATGCACTGTCATCGCTAGCCTGTAGATATGCACTGTCATCGCTAGCCTGTAGATATGCATTGGCTTCAAAAGCCTGTAGATATGCACTGTCATCGCTAGCCTGTAGATATGCTCTGTCATTGCTAGCCTGTACATATGCATTGTCATCGCTAGCCTGTAGATATGCACTGTCATCGCTAGCCTGTAGATATGCACTGTCATCGCTAGCCTGTAGATATGCTCTGTCATCGCTAGCCTGTAGATATGCACTGTCATCGCTAGCCTGTAGATATGCACTGTCATCGCTAGCCTGTAGATATGCACTGTCATCGCTAGCCTGTAGTTATGCACTGTCATCGCTAGCCTGTAGATATGCATTGGCTTCAAAAGCCTGTAGATATGCACTGTCATCGCTAGCCTGTAGATATGCTCTGTCATTGCTAGCCTGTACATATGCATTGTCATCGCTAGCCTGTAGATATGCACTGTCATCGCTAGCCTGTAGATATGCACTGTCATCGCTAGCCTGTAGCTATGCACTGTCATCGCTAGCCTGTAGCTATGCACTGTCATCGCTAGCCTGTAGCTATGCACTGTCATCGCTAGCCTGTAGATATGCACTGTCATCGCTAGCCTGTAGATATGCACTGACTTCGCTAGCCTGTAGATATGCACTGTCATCGCTAGCCTGTAGATATGCACTGTCATCGCTAGCCTGTAGAAATGCACTGTTATCGCTAGCCTGTAGATATGCATTGGCTTCGCTAGCCTGTAGATATGCATTGGCTTCGCTAGCCTGTAGATATGCACTGTCATCGCTAGCCTGTAGATATGCTCTGTCATCGCTAGCCTGTAGATATGCATTGGCTTCACTAGCCTGTAGTTATGCACTGTCATCGCTAGCCTGTAGATATGCTCTGTCATCGCTAGCCTGTAGATATGCACTGTCATCGCGAGCCTGTAGATATGCACTGTCATCGCTAGCCTGTAGATATGCATTGGCTTCAAAAGCCTGTAGATATGCACTGTCATTGCTAGCCTGTAGATATGCATTGGCTTCACTAGCCTGTAGATATGCTCTGTCATTGCTAGCCTGTAGATATGCATTAGCTTCACTAGCCTGTAGATATGCACTGTCATCGCTAGCCTGTAGATATGCATTGGCTTCACTCTGCACTACGCACCACGCCTCTGCACTACGCACTACGCCTCTGCACTACGCACTACGCCTCTGCACTACGCCTCTGCACTACGCACTATGCCTCTGCACTACGCACTACGCCTCTGCACTACGCACTACGCCTCTGCACTACGCACTACGCACTACGCCTCTGCACTACGCACTACGTCTCTGCACTACGCCTCTGCACTACGCCTCTGCACTACGCACTATGCCTCTGCACTACGCACTACGCACTATGCCTCTGCACTACGCCTCTGCACTACGCACTACGCCTCTGCACTACGCACTACGCCTCTGCACTCTGCACTACGCAGTACGCCTCTGCACTACGCACTACGCCTCTGCACTACGCACTACGCCTCTGCACTACGCACTCTGCACTACGCACTACGCCTCTGCACTACGCACTACGCCTCTGCACTACGCACTACGCCTCTGCACTACGCACTACACCTCTGCACTACGCACTACGCCTCTGCACTATGCACTACGCCTCTGCACTACACACTACGCCTCTGCACTACGCACTACGCCTCTGCACTACGCACCACGCCTCTGCACTACGCACTACGCCTCTGCACTACGCACTACGCCTCTGCACTACGCCTCTGCACTACACACTACGCCTCTGCACTACGCCTCTGCACTACGCACTACGCCTCTGCACTCTGCACTACGCACTACGCCTCTGCACTACGCACTACGCCTCTGCACTACGCCTCTGCACTACGCACTACGCCTCTGCACTCTGCAATACGCCTCTGCACTCTGCACTACGCCTCTGCACTATGCCTCTGCACTACGCCTCTGCACTCTGCACTACGCACTACGCCTCTGCACTACGCACTACGCCTCTGCACTACGCACTACGCCTCTGCACTACGCACTACGCCTCTGCACTCTGCACTACGCCTCTGCACTACGCACTACGCCTCTGCACTCTGCACTACGCCTCTGCACTCTGCACTACGCACTACACCTCTGCACTACGCACTACGCCTCTGCACTCTGCACTACACACTACGCCTCTGCACTACGCACTACGCCTCTGCACTACGCCTCTGCACTACGCACTATGCCTCTGCACTCTGCACTACGCCTCTGCACTCTGCACTACGCCTCTGCACTACGCACTACGCCTCTGCACTACGCACTACGCCTCTGCACTACGCACTACGCCTCTGCACTCTGCACTCTGCACTACGCCTCTGCACTACGCACTACGCCTCTGCACTACGCACTACACCTCCGCACTATGCACTACGCCTCTGCACTATGCACTACGCCTCTGCACTACGCCTCTGCACTACGCACTACGCCTCTGCACTACGCACTACGCCTCTGCACTACGCACTCTGCACTATGCCTCTGCACTACGCCTCTGCACTACGCCTTTGCACTATGCCTCTGCACTCTGCACTACGCCTCTGCACTACGCACTACGCCTCTGCACTCTGCACTACGCACTACGCCTCTGCACTACGCACTACGCCTCTGCACTACGCACTATGCCTCTGCACTACGCACTACGCCTCTGCACTACGCACTACGCCTCTGCACTCTGCACTACGCACTACGCCTCTGCACTACGCCTCTGCACTACGCACTACGCCTCTGCACTACGCACTACGCCTCTGCACTACGCACTACGCCTCTGCACTACGCACTACGCCTCTGCACTACGCCCCTGCACTCTGCACTACACCTCTGCACTCTGCACTACGCCTCTGCACTACGCACTACGCCTCTGCACTACGCACTACGCCTCTGCACTACGCACTATGCCTCTGCACTACGCCTCTGCACTACACACTACGCCTCTGCACTACACACTACGCCTCTGCACTACGCACTACGCCTCTGCACTACGCACCACGCCTCTGCACTACGCACTACACCTCTGCACTATGCACTACGCCTCTGCACTACGCCTCTGCACTACACACTATGCCTCTGCCCTATGCCTCTGCACTACGCACTACGCCTCTGCACTCTGCACTATGCACTACGCCTCTGCACTACGCACTACGCCTCTGCACTACGCCTCTGCACTACGCCTCTGCACTACGCACTACGCCTCTGCATTCTGCACTACGCCTCTGCACTCTGCACTACGCCTCTGCACTATGCCTCTGCACTACGCCTCTGCACTCTGCACTACGCACTACGCCTCTGCACTACGCACTACGCCTCTGCACTACGCACTACGCCTCTGCACTACGCACTATGGCTCTGCACTACGCCTCTGCACTACGCCTCTGCACTACGCCTCTGCACTCTGCACTACGCCTCTGCACTCTGCACTACGCACTACACCTCTGCACTCTGCACTACGCCTCTGCACTACGCACTACGCCTTTGCACTACGCACTACGCCTCTGCACTCTGCACTACACACTACGCCTCTGCACTACGCACTACGCCTCTGCACTACGCCTCTGCACTACGCCTCTGCACTACGCCTCTGCACTACGCACTACGCCTCTGCACTACGCACTACGCCTCTGCACTCTGCACTACGCCTCTGCACTACGCACTACGCCTCTGCACTACGCACTACACCTCTGCACTATGCACTACGCCTCTGCACTACGCACTACGCCTCTGCACTATGCACTACGCCTCTGCACTCTGCACTACGCCTCTGCACTACGCCTCTGCACTACGCACTACGCCTCTGCACTACGCACTACGCCTCTGCACTACACACTACGCCTCTGCACTACACACTACGCCTCTGCACTACGCACTACGCCTCTGCACTACGCACTACGCCTCTGCACTACGCACTACGCCTCTGCACTATGCACTACGCCTCTGCACTCTGCACTACGCCTCTGCACTACGCCTCTGCACTATGCACTACGCCTCTGCACTACGCACTACGCCTCTGCACTACGCACTCTGCACTACGCCTCTGCACTATGCCTCTGCACTACGCCTCTGCACTACGCCTCTGCACTATGCCTCTGCACTCTGCACTACGCCTCTGCACTACGCACTACGCCTCTGCACTCTGCACTACGCACTATGCACTACGCACTATGCCTCTGCACTACGCACTACGCCTCTGCACTACGCACTACGCCTCTGCACTACGCACTACGCCTCTGCACTCTGCACTCTGCACTACGCCTCTGCACAACGCCTCTGCACTACGCCTCTGCACTACGCACTACGCCTCTGCACTACGCCTCTGCACTACGCACTACGCCTCTGCACTACGCACTACGCCTCTGCACTACGCCTCTGCACTCTGCACTACACCTCTGCACTCTGCACTACGCCTCTGCACTACGCACTACGCCTCTGCACTACGCCTCTGCACTCTGCACTACGCCTCTGCACTCTGCACTATGCACTACGCCTCTGCACTACACCTCTGCACTCTGCACTACGCCTCTGCACTACGCACTACGCCTCTGCACTACGCACTACACACTACGCCTCTGCACTACGCACTACGCCTCTGCACTACGCACTACGCCTCTGCACTACGTACTACACCTCTGCACTACGCCTCTGCACTCTGCACTACGCCTCTGCACTACACCTCTGCACTCTGCACTACGCACTACGCCTCTGCACTACACCTCTGCACTCTGCACTACGCCTCTGCACTACGCACTATGCCTCTGCACTACGCACTACACACTACGCCTCTGCACTACGCCTCTGCACTACGCACTATGCCTCTGCACTACGCACTACACCTCTGCACTACGCACTACACCTCTGCACTATGCACTACGCCTCTGCACTCTGCACTACGCCTCTGCACTACGCCTCTGCACTACGCACTACGCCTCTGCACAATGCCTCTGCACTACGCCTCTGCACTACGCACTCTGCACTACGCCTCTGCACTACGCACTACGCCTCTGCACTACGCACTACGCCTCTGCACTCTGCACTACGCACTACGCCTCTGCACTACGCACTACGCCTCTGCACTCTGCACTACGCCTCTGCACTACGCCTCTGCACTACGCACTACGCCTCTGCACTACGCACTACGCCTCTGCACTACGCACTCTGCACTACGCCTCTGCACTACGCCTCTGCACTACGCCTCTGCACTACGCCTCTGCACTCTGCACTACGCCTCTGCACTATGCACGCCTCTGCACTCTGCACTACGCCTCTGCACTACGCACTACGCCTCTGCACTACGCACTACGCCTCTGCACTACGCACTACGCCTCTGCACTACGCACTACGCCTCTGCACTCTGCACTACGCACTACGCCTCTGCACTACGCCTCTGCACTACGCCTCTGCACTACGCACTACGCCTCTGCACTACACACTACGCCTCTGCACTACGCACTACGCCTCTGCACTACGCCTCTGCACTCTGCACTACACCTCTGCACTCTGCACTATGCCTCTGCACTACGCACTACGCCTCTGCACTACGCCTCTGCACTCTGCACTACGCCTCTGCACTCTGCACTACTCACTACGCCTCTGCACTACACCTCTGCACTCTGCACTACGTCTCTGCACTACGCACTACGCCTCTGCACTACGCACTACACACTACGCCTCTGCACTACGCACTACGCCTCTGCACTACGCACTACGCCTCTGCACTACGCACTACACCTCTGCACTACGCCTCTGCACTCTGCACTACGCCTCTGCACTACGCCTCTGCACTCTGCACTACGCACTACGCCTCTGCACTACACCTCTGCACTCTGCACTACGCCTCTGCACTACGCACTATGCCTCTGCACTACGCCTCTGCACTACGCACTACGCCTCTGCACTACGCACTACACCTCTGCACTACGCACTACACCTCTGCACTATGCACTACGCCTCTGCACTCTGCACTACGCCTCTGCACTACGCACTACGCCTCTGCACAACGCCTCTGCACTACGCACTACGCCTCTGCACTACGCACTCTGCACTACGCCTCTGCACTACGCCTCTGCACTATGCCTCTGCACTACGCCTCTGCACTACGCCTCTGCACTACGCCTCTGCACTCTGCACTACGCCTCTGCACTCTGCACTACGCCTCTGCACTACGCACTACGCCTCTGCACTAAGCACTACGCCTCTGCACTCTGCACTACGCCTCTGCACTACGCACTACGCCTCTGCACTACGCACTATGCCTCTGCACTACGCACTACGCCTCTGCACTACGCACTACGCCTCTGCACTACGCACTACGCCTCTGCACTACGCACTACCCCTCTGCACTATGCCTCTGCACTCTGCACTACGCACTACGCCTCTGCACTACGCACTACGCCTCTGCACTCTGCACTATGCCTCTGCACTCTGCACTACGCCTCTGCACTATGCCTCTGCACTCTGCCTCTGCACTACGCACTACGCCTCTGCACTACGCACTACGCCTCTGCACTACGCCTCTGCACTACGCACTACGCACTACGCCTCTGCACTACGCACTACGCCTCTGCACTACGCCTCTGCACTACGCACTACCCCTCTGCACAACGCACTACGCCTCTGCACTCTGCACTACGCACTACGCCTCTGCACTACGCACTACGCCTCTGCACTCTGCACTACGCCTCTGCACTCTGCACTACGCCTCTGCACTACGCCTCTGCACTCTGCCTCTGCACTACGCACTACGCCTCTGCACTACGCACTACGCCTCTGCACTACGCACTACGCCTCTGCACTACGCACTACGCCTCTGCACTACGCACTACGCCTCTGCACTCTGCACTCTGCACTACGCCTCTGCACTACGCCTCTGCACTACGCCTCTGCACTACGCACTACGCCTCTGCACTACGCACTACGCCTCTGCACTACGCACTACGCCTCTGCACTACGCCTCTGCACTACACACTACGCCTCTGCACTACGCACTACGCCTATGCACTACGCACTACGCCTCTGCACTATGCACTACGCCTCTGCACTACGCCTCTGCACTACGCACTACGCCTCTGCACTACGCACTACGCCTCTGCACTACGCCTCTGCACTACGCCTCTGCACTACGCACTACGCCTCTGCACTACGCCTCTGCACTACGCACTACGCCTCTGCACTACGCACTACGCCTCTGCACTACGCACTACGCCTCTGCACTACGCCTCTGCACTACGCACTACGCCTCTGCACTACGCACTCTGCACTACGCACTACGCCTCTGCACTACGCACTACGCCTCTGCACTACGCCTCTGCACTACGCACTATGCCTCTGCACTACGCCTCTGCACTATGCACTACGCCTCTGCACTACGCCTCTGCACTACGCACTACACCTCTGCACTACACACTACGCCTCTGCACTACGCACTACGCCTCTGCACTCTGCACTACGCCTATGCACTACGCCTCTGCTCTACGCACTACGCCTCTGCACTACGCACTACGCCTCTGCACTATGCACTACGCACTACACCTCTGCACTACGCACTACGCCTCTGCACTACGCCTCTGCACTACGCACCAGATCTGATGCATGTGATTCTCTACAAAAAACACAGCAGTGCACACGCTCCCACCACCATCTGCCTTCAATTACCGGCACCTCGGACAGCTGGTAATTGAGGATTTATGTATTCTTCTGCCGAACATTTTATGCAGCGCTCGCACCATCTGGATTGCATTACACGGCCACTCTGACAGCTCCTAATTAAGATTAATCACTCTGCCGTGCTCGTTCTCGCACAGAATATGCCACATCGGGCACGAGTAAATTACTTACAGCCTATCAGGTCAACACTACTAAATACACAGCACAGCGAAGACGAATCACTAGGCAGATTCCATAAAAAACTAAGGAATGTGCCAGCCTGGACCCCTTTCTGCATTGAACACATTAGGGCTCGCAAGCTCCGCCTCCACGAAGTGGAGGCTTAGGCCCGAGCCCTAAAAAGGTGCTCTTTCTGTACTCGGTGTCTGCCTCATTCTCATGCATGATACAAAGCCAACTTGTTCAATCATCATGGAGGTCACAATATCACACAAAGGAGAATTTACCTCCTATCCTCCCATCCAGCAGGTGCTGGAAATCTTTGCCTAAACTAGTTAAACGCTACTTTACAACCTTTAAAATGTAAGCTAACAATGAATAACATTTTTAAATGGGAAGATGGTGAGTCTAGTGGCTGAAACAGAAAAAGTGTTGTGCACAACAGGCAGTAATACCACATTTCATTTCATATTGATTTGATTTGATTTGATTTACAGTCTTATATAGCGCTTGAATCACCCTCTGGAGGATATCTCAGCGCTCGGGAGATGCAGCTGAAGTAATGGCTGTGGGCTATTCTGGGAACAGAGCTGTTTTCAGTGCTTTACTGAATTGTTGATGGTCCTGACATTGTCTTAAGGCAAGAGGGAGTTGATTCCATAAGAGTGGAGCTTGTTAGGAGAAAGACTTGCCTCCCGTTCGGGTCTTTTTTATTCTAGGCGTCTTAGGTAGAGATTTGGTGCTGGAACGCAGGGCCCAATGGGGGGTGTAGAGGCGGAGCATCTCCAGCAGGCAGGTAGGAGAGCCCATTTCCCCATATTGCTCTGTGAGTTAGGCAACATATCTTGAACTTCCCACGCTGGCGTATGGGTAGCCAATGCAATTGGAGAAGGAGTGGGAGAGAGGCTGACCTATGAGGGGCGTTTAGGACTAGACGAGCGGCAGTATTTTGTATCAACTGGAGGCGGTTTAGTGAGGACTCGTTGGCTGCAATCAGGAGGGCTTTGCAGTAATCTAGCTTACTCAGTACTAAGGTCTGAGTTAAGGTCTTCCTGATGGAATCGGGGAGGTAGGGGAAAGCTCTTCTCAGTAAGCCCAAAATGTGGAAGCATGAGCCCACAGTGTGTGTTTTACTTGCTTTTTCGTGTTGAGGGTCTGTTCGAGGTGAACTCTCAGGTTCCTGGCTGTATTAGTAGGGGTTGGAGCATTTCCTAGTTCCGGGGGACACCACTGAGGTATCCATAGAAGTTGAGTGTCCCCAAAGAGCAGAACCTCTGTTTTCCTGGCATTCAGCTGGAGTTAGTTATTTACCATCCATTGGGATATTGCTAGCATGCCGGAAGAGAAGGTGGATTGGGCTGTCTGGGAGGTTTTACTGAATGAGAAGTTTAGTTGGGTGTCATCCGTGTATGATATTGGGGCGAACCTATGGTCCCTTAATAAAGCTGCCAGGGGGGCTCTGTAGATGTTGAACATAGTTGGGCTTAAGCATGAGCCCTGGGGTACCCCCTTTGTTAGTCCAAGGTTAATGGTCTGGGAGTGGTTGGAGAGGAAACTGGTCATACATTTCAGGGCTACTCCTCCTATCCCTGCCTCCCTCATTCTCATGTGCAAAGTCTGGTGATCGACCGTATCGAATGCGGCGGAGAGGTCTAATAACACAAGGAGGGTGGGTTGGCTCTGATCTAGGGCAAGCCTGATGTTGTCAGTAACGGCTGCCAGGGCCGATTCTGTGCTATACTTGGGACGAAAGCCTGATTGTGCCGGGTCCAAGTAGCCAGCCACTTCGATATGGTCGGATAGATGTTTGTTGACGTGTTTTTCCAGACCGTTGCTCAGATACGGTAGTAGGGAGATGGGGTGGAGATTAGATAGATTCTCAGTATGCATTTTGGTATTTTTTCGGATAGGGATGACCTGGGCTGCCTTCCATGAGGGCGGTAAGTGTCCTTCCTCAAGAGATTGATTTAATATGGAGCAAATTGGGTTGGATATTATTTTTGCAAGGGATGCAGAGATCTTGGCCGGTAAGATGTCAAGTGGGGACCCGGATTCTACTTTGCACATTATAGTTTTGGTTTCCTCTTTTGTTAAAAGAAGAAAATCAGCATCGTTTTTTGTAATTAATGTGGGGCTAGGGGGGGTGAGCTGTAGGGATGTCTATGGAAGGGAGGGTCTGGTTGAGGCAATTTTGTTATATATGGTGTCAATTTTTTACTGTATGAAATGGTCACTAATATTATCTCATAGTAATTGAGAGAAGTTTTCTTCAGATTCGCAGGCTTTGGGGTTAGTGAAAGTCTTCAGGATTTGAAACATGACTTTAGGGGTGTTTTCAGCTTGGCTGAGTTGTAGGGCTATATGGGATTTACGGGCATATTTGATGTTTTATGATAGAGAGTGAGGGCGGCCTTATACTTTAATTTGTTGGTTATAAGGTTGGTGCGGCGCCATTTTCTTTCAAGGTTTTTGCACCCGTTTTTTTCCTTGTGAAGTTCTAAGGAGAACCAAGCTGCCTGAGTAAGTTTGGGTTTGGTAGAGCCTGCCTTTAGCTGGGCGATCAGATCAATGGTTTCTAAAGCAGACTTGTTGAAAGAGGCTAGACTTTCATCAGTGTTGCTGCACGAAAGGTCTTTTTTTTCTTTAAAGGCAGATCCAAAGGTGTCTGTCTGTCTGTACAGAGATTGTTTTCGAAGGGGAGGTCATTGTGGTTCTCTGCGTCCCTGTAGTTGAAAATCAATATTTGCATGGTCAGACCAGTTCACTGATTTCGGGGCTATGCATGTGAGGGGAGGGGAATTGGAGAAGATGATGTCTAGGGTATGGCCAGCTATGTGAGTTGTGCCGTTGTTGGTTTTATTAAGGTTCAGTGAGGCGAGGTCTGCTAGAAAGAAGGAGGTTTCTGCTTTGTTGGGGGTCTCACTATGGATGTTAAAGTCTCCTAATAGCAAGAATTTGCTAGAGGAGATCACATAAGGAGCTTTCAGCTCCATAAGTTGGAGAGAGAATTCTTCTATAGGTCCTGGCGGGCGATATACTAGGGACCCTTTCCAGTTGTGTTGGGGGGAGAGATCTAATCTAAATATCATGATTTTGATCCGTTCATTGGAGCGTTGTTCAAGTATAGAGAGTTTATCCCTCTCATTATATATGATGGCTATCCCTCCTCCCACTTTGGGCTGAATATCTAGTCTGAGGATCCTATATCCTTTAGGCAGGGCGATGGTGATTGTTGGGGTACTGGCTGGTTTCAGCCACGTCTCAGTAATAAAGCCAACATTGGGGCAGTTAGAATCGATTAGGTCCCATTTCTCAATTGTGTGCTTAGGCAGGGATCTCACGTTTCCCAGAAAGCATTTCCAGTTTGGTCCGGGTAGGTTTGGTGTAAGGGGTCCTGATTGGGGCTCTACTTTCCTCCCCCTTAGAGCCTGGGTTGGGGGGGAAAGGTTTGGGCTGGGCTAAAGCTGAGTTTGTGCTTTGATAACTACAGTATGGGCATGAGAAGAGCCCATGGTGTAGGGAGCACATATGTTTTTTACCAATTGATAGAAGCTCTGTTTTGGAGTAGGGATATTTGTGATATTTGTGGTGTTCGCCAAGGTCTGGGCATGATTGGGCAGGGTCCCTGGCAGCTGGCAGCGGTCTGGTGCGGACGGGCGCAGATGGGTTTGCCTTTGGCGCGCCCGCTGCGCGCTCCAATGACCATCTGTTTTAAGGCCTAAGTGAGGTGGAGGCTAGAACTCTGACCACCTACCTGCCGGAAGTACCTCCCTCCACTCAAATGGGATTTCCCGCGGTAGACCAGGGAGAACGGCTCGGGAGGGGCAGCGAGGTGTTGGTAAGTGAGCAAGTATTGGTTCTTGGGTGAAGCACACAGTCTAAAAATTGTCACAATGAGCACAATATTTTAAACGCAGAGATTCTGCAGTAAGCTTGTTTGTTACCCCGCTACCCCAGTAGTAGTCACTGTGATTCAGCAGGAGTTGTGATTACCCGGTCCCAGGAGTAAAGCAGCTAGCGCACTAAGCCAATTTCCTATCAGTGCGTAGGAGTGAAGTAGGGCAAGTAGGCCTGCTCACAACAATGTTAAGAAGTACATGTGCTAATTAAAGACATGTAGAATACTGTATTGAGTAATATGTGAAATAACTATAAACTTTTGAAAATCATGTAAGCAGAGGTTATGTGGGTTACAGATTAACATGTCCTTAAGCGCAAATAACTTATGGTGATAATGCGTCACCAAAGTTGATTGTAGAATGTTTTTACAACACATCTTCTCAGAGCATTTAGTTGAGCCTCTTTCTGCTCGTCACAGGATAGGCATGATTTATCAACACTGAATTCTCATCTTAGATACCTCCAATGGTTCAATGACATGTTATTGGGCTTAATGAGGTAAAGATAATGTGATTTTGGAAGATTATTACTTGTTATGTTTTAGTTTTGTTAACTGGTAAGGGTGGGGTTGATATTTGCACATATTTCTCTTTTTACAGTACAAAATACAGGAATAAATGACAAGTCAATACAAAGCATACCCTCTGATGATACACTTGTGTTCCAAAAGCCTTGGTGATAGTGTGGAACATGAGTTTGAGTTTGAGTTTTAAGTTTGAGTTTTAAAGTATTTATGAAGCGCGCGTTCACCGGAACGGTTTCATGGCGCTATGATAAACCAAGTCCTCGAAGACAAGAAAAATGGAAGGGGGATGGACGATAATTTATTGGGGGAAGGCTTTGGTGAATAAAAATGTCTTTAAGGCCTTTCTAAAGAGTGGATATTGGGTAGTGCATCTCAGGTGGGCCGGGAGGGAGTTCCAAAATATGGGGGCAAGAGAGGAAAATTTGGAACCTCCCCATTTCTTTCGGCGAAATCGGGGGATGGCCAGCAGATGCAGGGTAGAGGAGCGAAGCTCCCTGCTGGGGACATAAGGTTTGATTTCTGGAGAGATAAATGTAGGGGCAGAGCCTGACAGGGCCTGAAAGGCCAGACAGCCTACCTTGAATTGAGAGCGTTGAAGAATGGGGAGCCAGTGTAGGGATTTCAAAAGGGGGGTGACATGGTGGGATCTGGAGAGATTGTAGACCAGGCGGGCAGCTTGGTTCTGAACCAACTGCTGTCGGCGAACGTTATAGGCCGGCATGCCGTAGTAGAGGGAGTTGGCGTAGTCCCATCGGGAGACGACCATAGCCAGTGTGATAAGTTTTAGGGCCGTGAAGGAGAAAAACCGGGAGACCCTTCGGATGGTGCGGAGAGACAGAAAAGAGGAAGAAACCACCGAGCTCACCTGGGAGTGTAAAGTGAGTTGGTCATTAAGTTTAATGCCAAGGGTTTTAACAGCGGGGGAAGAAGAGGGAGGGGGCCCGAGGGAGGGGGGCCAGAAGAGGGGGGACCAGGGACTGGAGCAACCACCTGTCAAGACCAACTCGGTTTTATCGGGGTTTAATTTCAGGTGGTTGTGATTCATCCAGTCCCGGATGAAAAGCATGGTGGATTGAAAATTAGATTTAGAGTGAGGGGAGTGAGAAAGAGAAAAAATGAGCTGGAGGTCGTCCGCATAATTATATACGGATACCTCCTGTTGCTGAAGTGCAAAGACAAGGGGGGCTATGTACAGATTGAAAAGTAGGGGCGAGAGGGAGGAGCCCTGTGGGACACCGCATGGCACCTTCCGGGGTTCAGCCGAGAAGTCCCCCAGACGAACCGCTTGAATGCGGCCGTTTAGAAAGGAGGACAGCCAGACCAAAGCTGTGCCGCCGATCCCCGCCGCCCTGACACGGGAAAGTAAGATGGAGTGGTCCACCGTGTCAAAGGCGGTGGAGAGATTGAGTAGCACCAGGGCCTGGGGGATGTTCGTGTCTAATCCCTCTCTGAGAGTGTCAAGTACTGAGAGCACGACAGACTCGGCGGAGTGACCTGGGCGAAAGCCGGCCTGGCGGGGAGCTAAAATGTGGTTATCTTCCACGTAGGTGGTGAGTACTTTGGTCACGTGTCGCTCCAATACTTTCCCTAGAAAGGGAAGCAGGGAAATGGGGCGATAGTTAGCGGGGTCAGAAAGGTCGGCCCCAGGTTTCTTAAGAATGGGAGTGATAATCGCGGCTTTGAGAGCAGGGGTAACCACGCCTTGAGACAGGGAGCAGTTAAGAAAGGTGAGCGGGGGCAGAGGGCAGCGCGTGAAGATGTGGCGGAGAACATGGGCAGGGCAAGGGTCAAGTGGAGAGCCGGATTTAACCAGAGACAGGAGCGAGAGAAGGGACTCCTCTGTAAGTTGAGGGAATGAGTCCAGACAGGCCTCTGTAGGGATACAGGGCGGGATAAGGAAAGAGGGGGAGGGGGGGGGGGAATATTAGCTCTGATAGTTGCGATTTTATCCAGAAAGTAAGAGTTCAGGGAATCGCATAAAGATTGTGAGGGGGAAGGCTTGAGGGTGGTTCTATCCGAATAGGCCAGTTTGTTGATGATAGAAAAAATTTCTCTGGGTTTATTCTCCGCGACAATGATTTTGGCAGAAAAGTAATCTTTTTTAGTGGAAAAGATAAGTTTTTTATATTGCAACAACAGGGAGGTATACTTAGCTTTAAAGATGGGGCAGTACTGGCGTCTCCAGGCCCGTTCTGCTTGCCGGACTAAAAGTTTTAGTGATTTTAGTTCATCATTGAACCAGAGGTTTGAGTCGTTCGTCCGTCTAGAGGGGACCCGCCTAAGTGGGGCGATGGACTCGCCGACAGAGCAAAGCCATGAGTTGATGGTATTGGCTTGATCTGAGGAGGACAGGCCAGCTACGACTGGACTAGAAGCGGGAAGAGAGGAAGCTAGAGAGGCTGCATCCACCCGACCCCAGGATCTCACCCAGACATTTTTAGGGTGCGAGGGTTTGGTGGGCGGGCCGATTTGAGAGGAAAAAGAAATGAGTGAGTGGTCGGACCAGGGACAGGGAGAGACAGATAGGGACGTGATAGGACAGTTAAGGGACCAAATCTGGTCAAGGATGTGTCCTTGGGTGTGCGTAGGGGAGTGGACGAGCGAAATAAAATTAAGGGAACGTAGGGTTTCGGAAAATTCTTTAGAGGTGGAACATTCCGCTGGGTCGGAGGGCCAGAAATTAAAGTCACCCAGCACCAAAACAGACGAGTTATTGACTGCTAGGGTGGCTGTGAGTTCCTGAAACTCTTCGAGAAAGGTTTGGGGGAGTTGGGGGGGGCGGTACATAAGTAAACAAGTGAGGGGCACTTTAAGAGAAAGTGAGCGGACCACTAAGAAGTCTGAAGTGCCAATCGGTGGGAAACTGAGAGGTTGAAACGACAGTTCCTTTCGCGCAATCAGGGCCACACCCCCACCTGATTTGCCAGATGGTCGATCGGCTCGAAGGACGTAATAGGTGGCAGGGAGAGATGCTAATAAGATGGGGAGGGAGCTGTCGCGAAACCGGGTCTCTGTAAGAAACAGGAGGTCTGGTTTGTGAAGATCCAACAGAACAGAGAGTTCGTGCCAGTGTTTGACTGCAGAACGCGTGTTAAGATAATACATTGTGAGAGGCGACTGCCTAGGGCTGGCCTGGGGAGTAGACCTGGAGGGAAGGGGGGGAGGGAGCATAGGCAGGTCAATTGGATCAACAAGAGTTTGAGGAGTAGTTGAAATTAACAGTCCCAGGTTATTGAGATGGGAGGTCAGGGGGGCTTCGATAGGCCAGGGACCTTGGAGAGCAGTAAGTTGTGCTGATGAGTATTGTAAGGGACCAGGATAGCGGGGTGGCCTAGGCACTGGGCACGGTCGGTCGCGGACGGGCGCAGACGGGCTTGCCTTAGGCGCGCCTTCGGCGCGCAGACGTCGCGCCCGCTGCGCTCGTCCGCTGCGCGTCCGGTGAAGGCACATGATTTATGGGAGGTAGTGGAGAAGAAGGGGGCGTGGCCTCCGTGAGGGGGCGTGGCCTGGGCGCTCGCCGAAGTTGCGGGAAGGGGTGGAGGCGATCGAAATCCCTACCGCTACAGCGTTGACTCGGCTGTGCAGGGAGCAGGGAAAGTGCAAAGAAGGTATTTCAATTAAAATACACACATTTTAAAAGCACAACATAAATTGGTACAGTTTTTAAAAGCAGAGTGTCCACTCCCGGCTTTCCGCCTCAGGAGGACTCGAAAATCAATGAGGAGACGCTAGTATTCAGCGTCTAAATAGTGCGCTGCTAGGGGGCGTGGCCTCCGTGAGGGGGCGTGGCCTGGGCGCTCGCGGAAGTGGCGGGAAGGGGTGGAGGCGATCGAAATCCCTACCGCTACAGCGTTGACTCGGCTGTGCAGGGAGCAGGGAAAAGTGCAAAGAAGGTATTTCAATTAAAATACACAAATTTTAAAAGCACGACATAAATTGGTACAGTTTTTAAAAGCAGAGTGTCCACTCCCGGCTTTCCGTCTCAGAGGACTCGAAAATCAATGAGGAGACGCTAGTATTCAGCGTCTAAATAGTGCGCTGCTAGGGGGCGTGGCCTCCGTGAGGGGGCGTGGCCTGGGCGCTCGCCGAAGTGGCGGGAAGGGGTGGAGGCGATCGAAATCCCTACCGCTACAGCGTTGACTCGGCTGTGCAGGGAGCAGGGAAAAGTGCAAAGAAGGTATTTCAATTAAAATACACAAATTTTAAAAGCACGACATAAATTGGTACAGTTTTTAAAAGCAGAGTGTCCACTCCCGGCTTTCCGCCTCAGGAGGACTCGAAAATCAATCAAAATGAGGAATTACAGTATCATAATAAGAAAATTGTTTGGAGAATAGATTCAATCAATCAGTATTATAAAAAGAATTGTGATTTTGGCAATATGGGAAATGTATCTCAACTGTACTTTTCATTAAAGATTTGGGAAACAAAGACATTAGGGAGCATATTTACAAGGGAATGGGGAGGGTGGGGTAAGCCCAAAATGCTAACGCCACGCTCCGCCATTTCGAAAACGCAAGGCTGAGCCAGTGTTTATAAAGATACAGCACATTCCTGCATTTTCCCTAGTGCTGGCGCTAAAGTAAGCTGCCTACAACGGGCGCTAGATTAAGCTGCCTAGCGCCAACGCAGGCACACTTGCACCATAGTGCAATTGTGACGTTGTGGGAGGGAATGATTGTGTACATGCAGGAAGGTGTCCCTTCCTGTACATAAACAATCAAATGGCAATTTTAAACTTCTATGTGTGCTGCATTGTGCACCACACATAGAAGTTGCAAATCATAATTTTTTTAATGATTGTTTATGTACAGAAAGAGACACCTTCCTCCACATAAACAATCATTCATGGAGTTTTGCTCTTTCTATGTGTGCTGCACAATGCAGCACACAAAGAAACAGCAAAAATGAGGAGAAATAAAGCATTTCTCCTCGTGTTGTGATGATAAGACCAGGTTTTCCCTGTTCTTAATTTTGGAGCTGCCTCATATTTACGCCACCCTTGTAAATGGGGGGCAGTGTCAAAATCAATGGGTGTTGCAGCAGAACGCCCACCGCAACACCAATTGCCCACCCCTTTCACACTAAGTATTGCATGAAAGGGTGCCTTATTTACCAGGTGGCGATCACGCCTTGTTCGAGTGGTTTAATGCCGCCATGTAAAAAGGGCAAAGCCCCTATCGCCACAGGAACGTTGTTAAAAGGGACGTTCCTGTGGCGATAGGGGCTTGTAAATATGCCCCTAAGTGGAGTGGATGTCACTCAGCAGGTTTGTATTTCTGCAGTGCATCTGCTGTGCTCACTGTTTGACGACAGGCACCTTCATACGAGCATTCATGAATGGGGGAGCACCCAGATGGCAGGCAAAACAAATTCCAAAGGACAACACTATAAACAATAGAGGAAAGTGCACTTTAGGAACTTTATTTTATGACTGTGGTTGCATAAATATAAAGGGCCAGATGTACAACCCTTTTTTGCTGACACAAACGGGAGAACGGCCCGTTCGCAACTGCAGAAAAGGTTTCAGGCATGTACAAATGCTATTTTGCGAGTCACTGACTTGCAAAATAGACTTTGCGACTCTCGCTATTAGGAAGGGGCGTCCCTTCCTAATAGTGAGTCACCATGCCATGTACTGTTGTTTTGCAACCACATGTGCGGTCTCAAAACACTTGCAGTTTACCACCTACTTCACTTGCAAACGGGAAGGGGTCCCCGGGGGGAACCCTGCCCCATTTTTAAGCATGTGCGTAAATATTTTTTAAGAGCAGGCAGTGGTCCCATGGACCACAACCTGCCCTTTTTTTTAAATGCATCCCATTTTCCTTTAAGGAAAACGGGCTGCATTTAAAACATAATAACTGCTTTATTGAAAAAGCAGTCACAGACACCATCCGTGTGAGTGCTGGCCATTCCTAATTGGGTCTGAAATTGCGCTTGCCTCATGAATATTGATGTGGATGCAATACGCGACACCATTGGGAATCGCAAACAGTGTCTGAGACACTGTTGTACATTGCATTTAGCTAGTCACAAATTGCGAGTCGCAATTTGATGCAATTTGCGACTTGCAAAATGTAAGCGTCGTACATCTGGCCCAAAGTGCCCTATTTGTCCATGGCTATATATGGCTATACACACACACACACACACACACACACACACACACACACACACACACACACACACACACACACACACACATATATATATATATATATATGTATATATATATATATATATATATATATATATATATTTATATATATATATATATATGATTCAAGTTCCTGCTCCGTTCTTACACGAGGAAAAGCATTCCATCAACAAAGAAAGCCACAGGTACAGACCACTCCACAGCGCTAAAGTTGCAATTCAAAGGAAGTTTATTCTCTCATAGTTGTCAGCATGACGCGTTTCGGCTACGACACGATAGCCTTGATCACATGCCAGACAGAACCAATAACAGTGAATAAATAGGGTGCACAATTAACACAGAGGGGGCGTATACATTCATAGACACTGAAAACATATAAGGTTTACCAAATATCCTGTTAAAAAACAGACACCATGATGACCCTTGTAAAACACGTAAATTTGTCAGTAAATATTGAATTTGCATTTTATATACAACCTACTAAATTAAAATAAATTTGGAGGCTGAATATTTATGAAATCATGAAAACATTATTTACAACATAAATATCATGCTTATGTCAGTACCCATAATCAGGAATCAAGGGTCTATAGGATAAAATGAATATCAAGATGTTTTAGATACATACAAATTGTGTCTACTGCCCATCGGTGTTGCTAAAGTGCTAGTGCTAAAATTCATGATCGTTTTGTGCAAACACGCGTGCAAAGTGCAATGTGTAAAGTGCGAGGTCAGCCATGACAAGAGACAGATCCCTGCCTCAAATATACCTCATTGGTCATAAGCTGATAATACAAGAAGCAAGGGGGAGGACCAAAAACGATCAAAAACACGTTATGCCTATTAAGAGGTTTACATGTAATGATGTCAAAAATTAAATAAGTCAACTACCTATACCCCATTTCAAACAGTAGAAATTATTAGACTCACGAAATGATGGCTTAAAATCAGAAACCCTCTGTGGAAAACCGAGACTTATGGCATAGTGCCCTTTTCATCCCCACAATTGGATTCTGATACATTACATATTAATCGATGCTGCTCAAAACAACAAGATCATTGAACGAATGATTCATCCACATTATGGAAAATGGCAATTAAATCCCAAATCTACTTCAAAACGAGATGAATTGTAGCAGAACACTACACATTCCAAAGTAGTACACACATTCATTCTATGCAGAAAGAGTTCTATTTCAACCTTCTCATAAGAACTCCATCATATAAATGAAAAAGGAGGAAACACAGGGCTAAGGGGTGTTAGTTTTTTTTTTCAAACCTGCAAACAAAATCGAAGACTGCCACTCTTCATCTATATACCCCAATCTCCCGACAAAATTGACAGAAAGCAGTGAAGGTCCTCCCCTGTATTTAACCCATTGGGAATTCTAGTATCTAAAAGCAAAATGTACTTGCTTTCCAACTGCCTAAGTAATTTCTCTCTGTTTCCACCTCTAATGTTTTTAGGAATTCCGTCAATAATGAAGTATTTTAAATCATTCACATTTTTTTGATGGACTAAACCAAAATGGCGTGCCACCGGGTAATTCTCATCTGAATTGACGATGGCCCTGAGATGTTGGAGGATACGGTTAAAGGCCTGCAGTTTGGTGCTACCAACATACTTGAGGCCACAAGTACATTGGAGCACATAAACTACGAAGTCAGTCCGGCATGTAAAATGCCCCTTGATTAAAATGGGTGACGGATCAAATGCAGAACAATACTCCTTGGTGGTAACACCAAATTTGCATGCTTTGCATGAGATGCATTTGTAGAACCCTGATTTTTCTGATAACCAATTTTTTTTTATGTTTACCTCTGGACTAGATCTGACTAAGGCATCCCTCATGGAAGGAGCCCTTCTGAAGGTTACAATTGGTCCCTCTGGTAACAAAGATGCCACACTGATGTCAGTTATCAACAAAGGCCATTGTTTTTTTAAAATCCCCCTCACTTTCCTTTCCTCACTGTTGAAAGTCGTAATCAAACTGATTCTATCAGGGATTTCTGTTGTTAGCTCTTGTCTAATTCTGATGGCTCTAGTGGAATTAAGGTAATCCTCCCGGTTCACATTATTAGCTCTATTTAAAGCCTCCTTAAGAACAGTTTTTTGATAGCCTCTAGCACAGAATCTAAGGAACGCCTCACTTTGACATTTCTCCAAATCAGCCTTGGAACTACATATTCTACGTATGCGTAAAAATTCCCCATACGGAATACTTTTCACAAGATGACCTGGATGTGCACTATCGGCGTGCAAGATGGAATTGCCCGCCGTAGGCTTCCTGTGGAGTCGGGTATGTAATTTCTCATCTTGGACATAGATCTCAACATCCAAGAATTGAATCATACTTCTGCTGATTTGTGATGTAAACCTAAGATTAAGTTGGTTATCATTGATGACTCTAACAAATTCAGCTGCTGATTCTTCCGAACCCCTCCAAATCATGCAAATATCATCAATAAAACGCCAAAAATGGGCAATCTTGTTGGGAAATAATCTGGCAAGTGACCCCATGAGGACATGCTCCTCCCACCACCCTACATGCAAGCATGCATAGGTGGGGGAGAAACATGCCCCCATGGCCACTCCTCTCAATTGTTGATAAATTTCTCTATCAAACAAGAAATAATTGTTGTTAAGGCATAGATCCAACATCTTTAGAAGCATGTTACTGTGCTGACTGAAAGCAATATCTCGTTTTCCCAAGAAATACTTAACAGCATTCAGTCCATCCTGATGGGCAATACTTGTATATAGAGAATCTATATCAAGAGCTATCAACACTGATTCATTGTCCCACACAATGTCATTAATTTTAGACAAAAAATGTCCAGTATCCTTAATGAACGAGGGCAGTGCCTCCACATATTCATGAAGGAAATGGTCAACATATCGTGAGATAGATTCTAACAAGCTGCCCTGGGCCGAGATGATAGGCCGGCCAGGGACTGGAATAGTCTGCTTGTGAATCTTGGGTATCAAATAGAAGAAAGGGGTCACCGGGAAATCATTTTTCAGGAAAGCATGTTCTTGCTTGCTTAATAATCCTTCACGCCTCCATTGATTGAGATCCTTGTGAACCTTATCCTTGAGGCGCAGGATGTCAATGAAACTGCCTTTTTTATAACAAGTTTGATTACTCAAATGTTTTTCAGCTTCAGCCATGTACTGAGCGCGAGGCCAGATAACAGTGTTGCCTCCTTTGTCCGCTTTATTTATGATGAGATTAGAGTTACTTCTCAATTTCTTCATAAGTTTGTTATATTGTTTCTCTACGTATTTAATACGTTTACTTTTTCTAGACAAGGTGTGCTGTAGTTTTTTCAGATCCTCCACAACAATATCCCCAAAAGCATCTATATTGTCTTTAGGCATTATTGGGTAAAAAGTGGAGGGAGGTTTAAATTTTGTGGCACAAGGTAAATTAGTCATAATGCCTGCGTTCCTAAGATTTTGTTGGGTAGCCCCTGCCACAAAATCCTCTTCCAGGGCCAATTCCTGTGCAACTTTCAAAGCACCGGTGTCAGAAATGGAGAACACTCTAGAAGGATGGGACTTTTCCACAATGTCAGAAGCTTTCATTTGCGCATTTGATAACTTGAAATGCTTTTTTAGTTTGAGTTTCCGTATAAACTTGAATACGTCAACACGGGTTTGCACATAATTAAATGAATTTTTGGGACAGTACGACAGACCCAAAGATAGTAACTGTAGTTCGGCTTTATCCAACACTGTATCAGATAAATTGATCACCGTATTAACCTCAGAATTATCCGACGTTTGCCCCTCAGTGTTAATAGTTGAGCCTGCATCATCACTGTCAATTAATGTGGAATTAATATTCAAACCAGAGGTGGATGATAGTTCAACATCTGAGATTACCATTTCTTTCCTCTGCCTCTCTTTGATGCTCCTCTGCCTCCTGCATTTCCTCCTTGCGCTGCGTTTTTTGTTGGCTGCTGTTCGTTTAATCTCCGCTGCTGCCGAGTTTGAGGTCGCAATGTTTTGAATCTGTCCTCGACCATAAAACCCAATTCCTCTGAGGGAGTATATTTTGTGGGCACTGGACACTGATGGAAGCTGCCTGCTGCTGTGTCCTCTGAGTCACTTCCACTGGTAACGGAGCTCAATTCAGGTTCGGACAAATCCATGGTTTGATTGTTATTAGAGGTTTGTACATTCGCTTTGGGTGCCATAGCTTGCCGCTTTGCATTATCAAACTTACGCTCAAACGTAAAAATTCTACCTGTTTCGTAGTCATTTTTGTCGCGCGCAAATTTAAATTGTTTCCTCGTGCTGATAGTTTCCTGATGTTTAGCAAGTCTGATATCAATCTCATCCCTTGATTTTTTATGAACTCTTGATCTTTCTCAGCTTCTAGTTCTTTATTCAGCTTTTCGATGTCCTGTAAAATTTCATTCCGATCAATTTCTGCATATTTGATCAGTAAACTGACATTGTTCATTGATGCTTCCAAATTTCCCGTTGCCCATACTTTCAGCATAAGAGGATTAGGGTTCTCAAACGATGGAGCAAGGAGAATCCTCAATCCTCTAGGAACACGGCCCACTTCCCGGTACTTTTCTAATGACCGTTTTTCCCACCATTTGGTAGTCTCCGTTCTAAGCAGTTTCTCTAATTTTTTCATTTTGGTTTTTAAATCTGTAGCATCATTACCAGGTTTAATTGAGTCTTTCCTACTTACAGGTGTCGGTAGGTTTACGAACATTGCATCCGCTAATGCCTCCCGGTTCCGTAAGGCTTCAGCTGGCATCGACATTTTGAGAGAAAATAAACAATATACCTTGATACCCGGTTGACAATACTCTCCAAGCCGGGAAATCACTGGAAAAGCGCGTCTCCTTTCTCCCGTTACAAATGGCTACTTTGCCTTGATGTCGGCAAAACCCAATTCGTCAGCTTACCCCAGAATTCCTCCGGCGGTGCTTCCTTGGCGTCCTCCGACCCCACGGGAAACTCACAAACGGTGGCTCCAGGTACTCCGGCAAACTGGGCTGAAAAACGCCAGACGGGGGGCTGTTGGCTCAATGTACTCCTTCCGGGTCAAATGAGAAAGTGCTTCCGCTTGTAGACCGCATAGCCTAACAGCCCAAAATTGAAAGGAGGGTCCGTACAGAAGGCAACGGTCCAGTACCTTCTGTTTGAAATACGATTCAAGTTCCTGCTCCGTTCTTACACGAGGAAAAGCATTCCATCAACAAAGAAAGCCACAGGTACAGACCACTCCACAGCGCTAAAGTTGCAATTCAAAGGAAGTTTATTCTCTCATAGTTGCCAGCATGATGCGTTTCGGCTACGACACGGTAGCCTTGATCACATGCCAGACAGAACCAATAACAGTGAATAAATAGGGTGCACAATTAACACAGAGGGGGCGTATACATTCATAGACACTGAAAACATATAAGGTTTACCAAATATCCTGTTAAAAAACAGACACCATGATGACCCTTGTAAAACACGTAAATTTGTCAGTAAATATTGAATTTGCATTTTATATACAACCTACTAAATTAAAATAAATTTGGAGGCTGAATATTTATGAAATCATGAAAACATTATTTACAACATAAATATCATGCTTATGTCAGTACCCATAATCAGGAATCAAGGGTCTATAGGATAAAATGAATATCAAGATGTTTTAGATACATACAAATTGTGTCTACTGTCCATCGGTGTTGCTAAAGTGCTAGTGCTAAAATTCATGATCGTTTTGTGCAAACACGCGTGCAAAGTGCAATGTGTAAAGTGCGAGGTTAGCCATGACAAGAGACAGATCCCTGCCTCAAATATACCTCATTGGTCATAAGCTGATAATACAAGAAGCAAGGGGGAGGACCAAAAACGATCAAAAAACACGTTATGCCTATTAAGAGGTTTACATGTAATATTACCTACTGGCGGTCGCCAGTAGGTAGTTATAGTTAGGACCTAGTTTCCATAGGAAATCTGCAACATTCTATTGGGAATAACTTTGGCGCCGGTTGTTGAATCTTCGCAAATTTCTCAAAGAAGATGGCCGGCTCCGCTCCGCTCCTTCCCTGAAAGTCTTGGGAAGATTCGTCAAGCGGGGGCTGAGAAAACAGGGGGGACCCAAAACGTGTTTTCCCCATGTTTATTTCTATAGGACGATTAGACACGGCTACAGCCCGAACCGCTGAACGGAATTACACCAAATTTGGGAAAATGGTAGGGTCTGGTACGCAGATCACCCTTCTGGTTAAATGGTGTAAATCCCTCCAGTAGTTCCTGAGAAAATCAAAAGGAAAAATATATATATATCTGGGCGGAGCCTAACCACACATCTCATCGTGAGATCTGATTGGCTGTCAGCACTTCATCCAAGAAGTGTTGGCAGCCATCTTGGGACCAATATACATGATAGCACCTCATTAAAAAGCATTGCAGTTAATAGAAGGTTTTAGGACTTTAGTTACATTATAAGTCATTTGTTGATGGTACCATACTCAGTCATTTTAGGAATTGTGGTGTGTTCTAAGGTGATTTTACCATGTGAAAAAGCCTTCTGCTGGGATATCATGAATCATGTTTGAAAGAAAACTATTATCTCATGCTTTTCCCACAGTGGTTTGGAAGAGGATCTATAAGCTAAACTGAAAGCATATATCCTGTAAATTCACATTATCTTTCTCAGTCATGTGAGAATGAAGTCTGACATTCTCAGTAAAACAGAGACTGTCTGTTGATTCCTTTGTGTTCTACTGCAGCTTCCCAGAGTGTTCTAAAGAACAACTAGAGCGCTAACAGTCCTACTTATTACAAAGGTATGGCACACCTGAAGCCATCTTGATTGGAATAAAGTGGTAACTCTTAAAACATTTAATTTAAAAAGGAACAAAATGAGGGGGTATATTTTGTCATAGAAAGTATGATTAGTGCTGCAGAAAGAAAAATTAGGGCACATTTTGAGTGACTTCTCAAATCCTCTTCTATTTCATTAAACATTTCTGACATGCAGTCTCCCAAGATGGCCACCAGAGACGAAAGAGCCCAAATGTAGCCCAAATATCACCCAGATGAAGCCCAAGTATAGCCCAATGACAGAATGTCCCAGAGTGTTCTAAAGAACAACTAGAGCGCTAACAGTCTTATTTATGACAAAAGTATGGCACACCAGAAGCCATCTTGATTGGAATAAAGTGGTAAGTCTGAAAACATTTAATTTAAAAAGGAACAAAATGAGGGGGTTCATTTTGCTATAGAAAGTATGATTAGTGCTTCAGAAAGAAAAATTAGGGCACATTTTGAGTGACTTCTCAAATCCTCATCTATTTCATTAAAAAATTCTGACATGTAGACTGAAACATGCACTTTCAATACCAGCAGCAGACTTCCCTGGTGAGCAGTAGCTTTACTACAGTGATCTAATAAGCAACTAGCGTGCTAACATTCTGAATTTATGGCAAATGTGTGTCACATCTGAATGCCTTCTTGATGGAATCAAAGTAGAAAACTGAAAGTATTTCCTACTGAGGAGACTGTAGTAAATGAGGAAATTAGGAAACTTCATAACAAATAAGTCTCCCAAGATGGCCGCCAGAGACAAAAGAGCCCAAATGTAGCACAAATATCCCCCAGATGTATCCCAAGTATAGCCCAATGACAGAATGTCCCAGAGTGTTCTAAAGAACAACTAGAGCGCTAACAGTCTTACTTATGACAAAAGTATGGCACACCCGAAGTCATCTTGATTGGAATAAAGTGGTAACACTTGAAACATTTAATTTGCAAAGGAACAAAATGAGGGGGTTCATTTTGCCATAGAAATTATGATTAATGCTGAAAAAAGAAAAATTAGGGCACATTTTGACTTCTCAAATCCTCTTCTATTTCATTAAAACAATTCTGACATGCAGACTGAAACATGCACTTTGAATACCAGCAGCAGACTTCCCTGGTGAGCAGTAGCTTTACTACAGTGATCTAATGAGCAACTAGAGTGCTAACATTCAGAATTTATGGCAAATGTGTGACACATCTGAATGCCTTCTTGATGGAATCAAAGTAAACAAGCATTGAAAATGTAAGAGATCTTTGCCCTCGTATAAGTTAAAGCCATTCTGTTTGTAATGAGGTGGCTTTTTAGCTTTGCTTTTATTAGTGTTTTTCAAACTTTCATGTAAATAACATGCATATGTATGCATATATGTATATGTATGCATGCATTTATATATGTTTATATATGTATGTATATATATATATATATACACATACATAAATGCATATTTCATAACTTCTTTATTATCGAATATTTGCATTGTCATATCCCCTTTAGAGCCGTTTACAGGTTTGGCACTAGACCGATAGTATTCGCTTGCTTGGAGTATGATAAGAACCAGATAAGGGTCAACATACTTAAAATGATCCTGCATGTAAACGAATGTAAACGAAAGTTTGTTTGTGTAGTTCAACTTTGACCACTATGCTTTGAAAAACATGTGAAAACATTGGAATGTACACCACTCAAAGATGGCGTCTAAACACACAACTGTTTCAGATCTAGTAGTGAATGCTAAGAGCAACCGTCTTCTATGTTCATGAACATGTTTGAATGTGTATATTATGTTTTGCCCTGCAGGGGTTTATTCATGTGTGTGCAAGACAAACAATATTGTCGAAACGCGTAGCGTGTTAACTGGGCAATCTGCTGCAGTATTCCTGAGTGCGTCTTTTGCCTTTCAAGCAAACTGGTTGTTGAAAGATGTTTATATATGTATGTATATATATATACACATACATATATATAAATGCATATGCATATATATGCATATATATATATATGTGTATATGTGTGCGTGTGGAGAGAGGTAGAGAGGTAGAGGTGTAGAGGTAGAGGTAGAGAGGTAGAGAGGTAGAGGTAGAGAGGTAGAGGTAGAGAGGTAGAGACTAGTAAAGAGAGAAGTAGAGAGAAGTAGAGAGAGGTAGAGAGTAGAGAGTGAGTAATAGAGAGTAGAGAGTGAGTAGTGGAGAGCAGTAGAGAGAGTAGCAAAGAGTGAGTAGTAGAGAGTAGTAGAGTGAATAGTAGAGTGAGTAGTAGAGACTAGTGAGTAGTAGAGAGTGAGTAGTAGAGAGTAGTAGAGATTAAGTAGTAGAGTGAGTAGTAGAGAGCAGTAGAGAGTGCGTAGTGGAGAGTAGTAAAGAGTGAGTAGTAGAGAGTGAGCAGTAGAGAGTGAGTAGTAGAGAGAGAGTAGTAGAGAGTGAGTAGCAGAGAGAGAGAATAGTAGAGAGTAGTAGAGAGTGAGTAGTAGAGTGAGTAGTAGAGAATAGTAGAGAGAGAATAGTAGAGAGTGAGTAGTAGAGAGTAGTAGAGAGTGAGTAGTAGAGAGTGAGTAGTAGAGTGAGTAGTAGAGAGTGAGTAGTAGAGAGAGAGAGAGTAGTAGAGAGTGAGTAGTAGAGAGTGAGAAGTAGAGAGTGAGTAGTAGAGAGTGAGTTGTAAGGAGTGAGTAGTAGAGAGAGAGCAGTAGAGAGTGAGTAGTAGAGAGTAATAGGGAGTGAGTAGTAGAGAGTAGTAGATAGTGAGTAGTAGGGAGTGAGTAGTAGAGAGAGAGTAGTAGAGAGTAGTAGAGTAGTAGAGAATGAGTAGTAGAGAGTGAGTATTAGAGAGTAGTGGAGGAGTAGAGAGTAAGTAGTAGAGAGTAGTGGAGAATATTCCAAAGTTTGGCACAGCACCACTTGCACAACAAGTCCAATCAAATCATATCACTTAGAGTCCTTATTGAAGCGCTGAATCTTGGTGTATATTCAAATGCTTTTATTTTCCTTAAGTTTATGTACCACAGCCAGCCGACGCGTTTCGTTCTGTACAACAGAACTTCTTCAGGGCGTTCTTATTTCCTTCAAGTTATGTCGGTATCCTGTTGTCATATAACTAGATATTTCTTCCAAATGTTAGACGAATCGTAAGTACATTCTTATTCAAAGTGACTAGGTATCAATTTTACCCACACAATTCGGGCAGACTTGAGTAATTTATAGCATCCTCAAAGTCAGTCTTTCAAAAATTCCAAAGTATAGGACATGATAATCCAAATCCAAATGTTTCTTAAGAAAAGTCATTTTCAATGGTTCGGAATATCGGCGTTTGGGCAGATATGACCCACGGACACGGTTTATGACTTTTCTTGAGAAACATTTGGATTTGGATTATCATGACTGAAAACATCATCCAGTGAATCACTGATGACATCATCCAGTGAATGTGGTTTGCTTTGATATTTAAATATGTATTATAAATACACTACTTTGCATTGAAGAATGAGTGGATATATAAATATAAATGTGTGGATGGTGGATTTAGTAACAGTGTCATTGATTGTTTCCTTGACTAATTTGTAGAGTCTCACTATATATAATGTGTAGTTACTAAACTGTGTGTAAGTCTTTATTGCTTTGTCTCAATTGCTATGTTAAAGACTATATTTGTTATTGGTTTCTTAACTGAGTATTTGTATGGGTAAATGAATGTCTATGTGGTTTGGTGGGAGGTGTGTGATTGCCAAAAAATGTGTGAATATAACTAGATATTTCTTCCAAATGTTAGACGAATCGTAAGTACATTCTTATTCAAAGTGACTAGGTATCAATTTTACCCACACAATTCAGGCAGACTTGAGTAATTTATAGCATCCTCAAAGTCAGTCTTTCAAAAATTCCAAAGTATAGGACATGATAATCCAAATCCAAATGTTTCTTAAGAAAAGTCATTTTCAATGGTTCGGAATATCGGCGTTTGGGCAGATATGACCCACGGACACGGTTTATGACTTTTCTTGAGAAACATTTGGATTTGGATTATCATGACTGATAACATCATCCAGTGAATCACTGATGACATCATCCAGTGAATGTGGTTTGCTTTGATATTTAAATATGTATTATAAATACACTACTTTGCATTGAAGAATGAGTGGATATATAAATATAAATGTGTGGATGGTGGATTTAGTAACAGTGTCATTGATTGTTTCCTTGACTAATTTGTAGAGTCTCACTATATATAATGTGTAGTTACTAAACTGTGTGTAAGTCTGTATTGCTTTGTCTTAATTGCTATGTTAAAGACTATATTTGTTATTGGTTTCTTAACTGAGTATTTGTATGGGTAAATGAATGTCTATGTGGTTTGGTGGGAGGTGTGTGATTGCCAAAAAATGTGTGAATTGTTCATTCAGTAGGTATATGAGGTTAAGATTTTATAACACACTAAGTGTGAGTTACTATCTACATAAATAGATGAAGTGGTGTTTGTATAAGTGTGTAGGTGAGTAAATATAAGTATAATCAATTGTTTGCATAAGTCAGAAGGATGTCTTTATAAGTGAATACAACGTGTGCTGGTGTGTAATGTTGAAATAGGCGTATAAGTATATTTGATAGTGTTCTGTTGATTATTCACTACATATAACACTGAATCTATAGGTAAGTGATTAGATGTGTGTATAGTTCTATGAATAACTAGGTGGGTGTTTAGGAATTTCTATTGGTGTGTCAATGGTTTCAAATATGGCACTTTCTATTTTACAGTGAGTGGTGAAAGATTATACTAGTGTGTGATGAGGTGTATTTGATTGTCACATGGATGATGTCATCAGTGATGTCATCAGTGATGTCACTGACCATGTCATGAATGATGTATTATGTGACATCATCAGCAGTGGATTGCGGGCGCGCGAGTTATAGTGAGTACAACTAACTATAATGGGGGAATTTCAATGGTTTTGTATGAATAAAATGTCCAGCTAACTATAACTGGTGTGAAACCTATGGTTTTTTCAGTGAATATATATATATATATATATATATATATATATATATATATATATATATATATATATATATATATATTTTTTTTTTTTTTAACACAAAGAACCACAGTTTGAAGACGCACACACCAGCGGTATATTGATGGCACCCAGTGCCTCCTTTATTCAATGAAATTCATATCGCCTTACGCGTTTCAGAGCATGTCGGCTCCTTGATCACAGGCATTTTGGCATCGAGGAGAGGAACCTACAAAAGGAATGTACTAACACTTCAGGTACCAGCATGCAACACAAGCTACTGACATCTGCTGCCCAATGGAGGGCGTTACAAAAGAGCACGCTGGGCGACGCCCCCTTTGAACTTCCTCTCCTCAATGCCAAAATGCCTGTGATCAAGGAGCCGACATGCTCTGAAACGCGTAAGGCGATATGAATTTCATTGAATAAAGGAGGCGCTGGGTGCCATCAATATACCGCTGGTGTGTGCGTCTTCCAACTGTGGTTCTTTGTGTTAAAAAATTATGGCGGCAGACCTAGCCGCGAAGACTGCACCGCCCCGTTGAACACAAAGGGGACCAAGGAGACAAGGAACTTTGCACAGTCTCCTGTCGGCAAAAGCGGTAAAAGGCTTACAAAGCAATACGGCGACCCTTTAATCAGAAGCCCACTGGAGGGCTATAGACAATGTTTGGACAATACCACGAAGAGAGGAAACTTACTAAAAGTTTGCAACTATCACAAAGGAGGCAGGTAACCTACAAAAGGAATGTACTAACACTTCAGGTACCAGCATGCAACACAAGCTACTGACATCTGCTGCCCAATGGAGGGCGTTACAAAAGAGCACGCTGGGTGACGCCCCCTTTGAACTTCCTCTCCTCGATGCCAAAATGCCTGTGATCAAGGAGCCGACATGCTCTGAAACGCGTAAGGCGATATGAATTTCATTGAATAAAGGAGGCGCTGGGTGCCATCAATATACCGCTGGTGTGTGCGTCTTCAAACTGTGGTTCTTTGTGTTAAAAAATATATATATATATATGTATATAAATTACATGAAGATGAGCAGATGCCCGACCCTATGGTGGATGAAAATATTTGCATGAACAGATTCCTGAGCCAATGGTGGTGCTATGCGATGGCTAAGTGCTGTGTCCAGTTACAAAGGATCCACGTGCACTCATGATAGATGGTGCAAGAGTGTTTCCTATGTTTTGTATTTGGATACCGGAGTTTGTTATATATATATATATATATATATATATATATATATATATATATATATATATATATATATATATATATATATATATATATATATATAAATATATATATATACATATACATATCATATATATATATATATATACATATCATATATATATATTATATATATATATGTGTGTGTGTGTGTATATATGTATATATGTGTGTGTACATACATATATACATATATATGTGTGTGTATATATATATATATATATATATATATTCACTGAAAAAAGCATAGGTTTCAGGTCATATACAGTTAGGAATTAGCATTTAAAAAACCATTGAAATTGCTCCTATATAGTTAGTTGTACTAACTATATTTCGCGCACCCGCAATCCACTGCTGATGATGTCACATATTACATCATTCATGACATGGTCAGTGACATCACTGATGACATCACTGATGACATCTCAAATGACATCACTGATTACATCATCCAGTGAATGTGTGTTTCTGTAAAGTTTAAATATGTTTTACATATTGAAGAATGAGTGGATGTATAAGTGTCTGGATGAAAGATTTAGTAGGTACATGACTGAATGTATGAGTGAGTGATTAAATGTGTCTTACTGAATGCATGGGTTAGTGACTAAACTGTATGAATGTGTGCATCAGTGTGTCTGTTGTTGTGTAAGCAACTGCATGTGTTGATCAGTAGCTATATGAGTGGCTATATGTGTTATTGATTGTTTGCCCAAGTATTTGTATGGGAGACTGAGTGTGTGTGTGGGTAGCTGGCATATATAAATGACTATACATAAGAGCCACTGATTGTGCGAGTGGCTGTATGGATCATTGTGTACTTGTATCAGTAATTGTATAACAAAGTAAGTATGTGTTAGTATATGTTGAATAAGTAAGGTGTTGTGTGTATAACTGTATAGTTGAGGAAATAAAAGTGTGATTGATTATTTGCATGACTGACTAGATGTGTGAGTAACTCCATGGATGAGTGGCAGAGTGTGAGTGTCTGTATAGGTGTTTGAGTGCAGATGATAGTGTTGTATTGATGAGTGACTGTATGTATGATTGATTGTATAGGTAAATGATTGGATGTGTGTATGAACCTAGCAATCAGTGTGTGCGTATGTAGAAACTGGTATTGGTGTGTCAATGGTTTCAAGAATGGTAGTCTGTGTTTAACACTGGGTGTATCAATGGTTATATTAGCGTGTGAAGAAGTGCATCGTATTATCACATGAATGATATCATCAGTGATGTGATCAGTGATGTCAATTGAGATGTCATCAGTGATGTCATCAGTGATGTCATTTGAGATGTCATCAGTGATGTCATCAGTGATGTCACTGACCATGTCATGAATGATGTAATATGTGACATCATCAGCAGTGGATTGCTGGTGCGCGAAATATAGTTAGTACAACTAACTATATAGGAGCAATTTCAATGGTTTTTTAAATGCTAATTCCTAGCTATATATGGCCTGAAACCTATGGTTTTTTCAGTGAATTTGCACGTTTTTTAAAATGCTAATACCTAACTATATATGACCTGAAACCTATGGTTTTTTCAGTGAATTTGCAAGGTTTTTTAAATGCTAATTCCTAACTATATATGGCCTGAAACCTATGGTGTTTTAATTGCATTTGCAAGGTTTTTTAAATGCTAATACCTAACTATATATGACCTGAAACCTATGGTTTTTTCAGTGAATTTGCAAGGTTTTTCAATTGCTAATACCTAACTATGTAAGGCTTCAAACCTATGGTTTTTTCAGTGAATTTGCAAGGTTTTTTAATTGCTAATACCTAACTATGTAAGGCTTCAAACCTATAGTTTTTTCAGTGAATATATATATTTTTATTTTCAAGTTTTTTTTTATATGATTACAGGGTCCGCGCACCGTGAGCGCTCCGAGCTCTTACCACGACAATTTTTTTAAAATTTCTAAAACATAATATCTACGTTTTTAACATTGATTTTAAAGGTAGACAATATTTGCTTTAATGTAGAAAATGTTTTTTTCAAACTTTTAACAACAGTATATTACTTTTTAAAGTAGTAGCAAATCTCGCGAGGGTGCGTCGCACGTGCACGCAACGTAAAAGCTCCGTCCGCGCACCGTAAAAGCTCCGAGCTCTTACCCCCGAAAGTTTTATAAACTTTAAATCGTTAAATCTACGTATTCATTGCACAATGTAAAGGTACACATTATCTGGAATAATAAAGAACATGTTAATTTAAACTTTTAAAGACCATATATAACTTTATTTAAGCAATTATAAATCTCGCGAGGGTGCGTACTACGTAAACGCTCCGTAAGATGACGTAAGCGCCCCGTAAACACAACGTAAGCTTACGTAAGCGCCCCGTAAACGCAACGTAAGCGCTCCGTAAGCTTACGTCCAACCATGTGACCTTAAACCAAAAGATTTAATTGGTTTATAATACTTCCTACTCCAATTGTTGAAAAACCCCTCCCATGTTCATCATTCTTCTTTGGCTTTCAGAGAAGCAACACCTTTTTTCTACAGCTAGCTACAGAAAAATACTTCCAAATGGCTGAACATCCAGAGTCTGACCATTCTTCTAATGAAGAGTTTGTTGAAGAGGACCCTCACCCAAATAAGAAGAAGGAGTCCATAGTCTGGAAATTTTTCAGTTTTCCAGAACATCAAAAGAAAGTAAATGCACCACTGGTCACCTGCAAGATCTGTGACACAGTGTTATCAAGAGGAAATCCAAATAAGAAATATTCATTTGGAACCCACACCATGGAACGCCATGTAAAAAATATGCACCCCAATCATTGGAGCAGAGCTGTGGTGCAAAGATCTCAGGAGGAGCACTCTTCTCCTAGTACATCTGCAGCAAGAACCGGAGTACCACCAATGCCATCTTCAACGGTGGCGAACATTCAGCCAGAACTGAAAAATCTAATGATGCAATGCATAAATTGCAGTAAATTAGTAGCCTTCGGACAACAGTCCATTGAAGTAATTTTACAGAAAAACAGGAACCACAGATGCACGAAAGAATTTTTTTCTTTCAATTTCATAGTTTGTTCCTGTTGAACAATTATTTTGTATAAAAAGTTCATTTTTCTACGTTTTTCAAGCAAAACAAAACCAAAAAAAAAAGTTATTTTTAGAACTACCTCTACTGGTTAAAGAAAGAACTAAATTTCTATGTTTGTATGTAAAAGTTTGTCATACTGAATGTCAAAGTGCAAAACTATAAGGATGTGGTACAGCATAAACCTATAAGGTGTTTACTTATAGTATACTGTACTACTTCCAAAGCACTGAAATGTTACATATGTATATAAATATGTTACAACTCAATGGGCCAGATATACGCAATCTCGATTTACCTACTCATAAATACCAAATCATACCACTTCAATATTTAAGAGTAGGTAAATGGGATGTAGGTAATTTCTCTTTTGAAATTACCGAATCTGTATAATTCAGTCAATTTACCGAATTGGGCCCTCATTTATGAAAAGTGATGCATCGCTGGAGTGTGTCACAAAAGTGACACAACTCCAGCAATGCTTCCTTTCACATGGGGCAAGCCCCATGTGAAAGGGCCTGAGTCAGTCTTACACTTGCTGTGAGGCAGGCACAAGATTTTGACGCATTTGCGTCCTAGAAGTGACGCAGTGAAATCTCATAGATTTCACTGCATCATTTCTACGAGGCTTACTTGCGTCAAAACGCCCACCCTGCATACATTATACCTGGCGCAGGTATAATGTGGCGCAGGGGTTTACAAAGTGACGCATCTACCTAGATGCGTCACTTTGTAAATATGATGCACCATGCACATTTTTTTACCCTGCTGGTGCGTCACAAAAAGTGACGCACCAGCAGGGCAAAAGTGACGCAAAGGCTCATAAATAAGCCCCTTGGTAGTTACCGATTCGGTAATTGCCATTGATTCCTATGGGTCTAGAGGCCAATAGGAATCAATGACAATTACCGAATCAGTAAATACCAAATCGGTAAAATTACCGAATTGTCAAGGGGGACAGGTTGTCACTTTGACACCCTGTTGCACCCCTGATAGTGACTTGTGTGCCATGTCACACACATACATGGTCTTAGGGCATGTATGTGTGCCACATGGCACAAATGTTCATGCACAAATGTGCATGTACACAGGAATTCATTATTTACCACCGAATAGTATTCGGTAGTAACTAACAAATATTTAAAGGCCTGTGGCACTGTTTTCAAAACAAAGAAGTGTAAACAAAAGTGAACACAAAAGGGAAGAGGTGTGAGAAACAGAGTGAATGAAGTGCACTGGAGGAAATGGAGTGCCAATAAATGAAGGTTTACTAACAGGTAAGAAATGGATAACAAAGTGAAGAAAGGAGAATAAGATCAAACCTAAAAAAATAAAGAAAGAGGGAAACTGACTGAGGTAAAGAGGAGGAGTGGTAGAAACAGAGAGCAAAGAAGATTAACTGTGAGGATGTGGTACAGCATAAACCTTTTAGGTGTTTACTTATAGTATACTGTACTAATTCCAAAGCACTGAAATGTAACATATGTATATAAATATGTTACAAATCAATGGGCCAGATGTACATAATCTCAATTTACCTACTCAAAAATACCGAGGGCCCGATGTAGGTAATCCCACATTACCACTTCTTAATTACCGAATCATACCGATTTGGTATTTTAGAAGTGGCAATGAGGATGTAGGTATTTTTACCGAATTAATTACCAATTCGGTAAAATTCGGTAATTACTGATTCAGTAATTACCAAATCTATATTTGCCATTGATTCCTATGGGCCTTCAAGCCCATAGGAATCAATGGCAAATACCAATTCAGTAATTACTGAATCAGTAAATACCGAATCCTGCCAGGGGGAACAGAGTGTCACTTTGACACCCTGTAGCACCCCTGTTTTTTGGCTTGTGTGCCATGTGACACACATACATGCCCTTAGGCATGGGCATGTATGTGTGTCACATGGCACAGCTGAACAAGCACAGATGTGCATGTACACAGGAATTCCTTATTTACAACCCAATTGTATTGAGTGGAAAATAACGAATTCTTACAGGCCTCTAGCACTGTCAACAGTGCTACCTACATTACAATTTACAGATTTGGTATTTTAACCGAGTCTGTATTTACATGGTTTTAGGGCATGTATATGTGCCACATACCACAAATTTTTTAAGAAATATGTAACCCTCAAAAGTTGTCCATCATTATATACATGTATCCATTGTACAATATAAAAGTACACATTATTTTGGATAATAATGAACATGTTTATTTTAAACTTTTAAATAACATATGTAACTTTATTTAAACAACTTTTAAACAACATATATATATATTACAACATATATAACTTTAATAAAACACTTTGCTCTTGAAACCCATAGAACCCATAAAACTGACATACCCATAAAACACAGAGAGAATCCACAGAACATGTTCCACTCACTATTTACTTAAAACTTTTAAACATTATATATAACTTTAAATAAGCAACTTTAAAACAGCATTTTTAACTTTATTAAAACAAGTATAAAACAACACATATAACTTTACCCAGAAAGAGAAAAATACCCAGAGAGAGAGAAATACCCAGAGAGAGAGAAATACACAGAGAGAGAGAAATACCCGGAGAAAGAGAAATACCCAGAGAGAGAGAACGAGACATGTGCTCTGTTCCCAGCACTTCTTTTAAATCAACAGCAAAACAAAGACAAAAACACAGTTTTTTAGAACTACCTCTACTAGCTAAAAAAGAACTAATTTTCTATGTTTGTATAGAAACCTATGGTTTTTTAAAACCCAGAGAGAGAGAACCTGAGAAACCCCTAGAAAACAGAGAGAATCCATAGAACATCATTTTTTTAAATACCCAGAGAGAGAGAACCTGAGAAACCCATAGAACAAAGAGAGAATCCATAGAACAGAACTTTTTTAAATACCCAGAGAGAGAGCACCTGAGAAACCCATAGAACAAAGAGAGAATCCATAGAACAGAATTGTTTTAAATACCCAGAGAGAGAGAGAACCCGAGAAACCCATAGAACGAAGAGAGAATCCATAGAACAGAATTTTTTTAAATACCCAGAGAGAGAGAAAAAGAGAAATGTGCTCTGCTCCCAGCAACTCATACCATAAGATTACGTCAAACAATGTGACCTCATAACAAAACATTTTATTGGTTTATAATACTTCCTACTCCAATTATTGAAAGACCCCTCCCATCTTCTTCATCATTCTTCTTTGGCTTTCAAGGAAGCAACGCCTTTTTTCATTTGCACTTTGCTCTTGGAAAATCTTTTGAAATGTCGCAACAGCAAGAACCTGAACATTCAGAACATGAGGAAGCTGAGCATTCTCAAGATGAAGATTCTTTGCATAGATTCTTTTCATTGTTTGTACAGCAGGAACCTGAAGATTATTCTAGTTCATCATCAGATGGGTTTTGTTCAAGAAACCCCTAGATCAACAAAAGAATCCATAGATTGGTACTTTTTTGAATTCCCAGAAGGACAGAAAAAGTTCAATGCGCCTTTTGTAACATGCAAAATCTGTGGCACAGTACTTTCCAGAGGGAATGCAAAGAAAAAATACAGCTTTGGATCTTTTAGCATGGAACGCCATGTCCGAAATTTACATCCCAACAACTGGAATAAAACTGCAATAAAAAGAGCATCAGAGGATCAGGGCTCTGCACCCAGCACTTCTTCTAAAACAACAGCACCACTAATATAAGCATCAATGGTTAGAGGAACCTGACCATTCAAAACAGAGAGAGTCCAGAGAGAGTCCATAGTTGTCTTTTCTTTATATCCTCTAATTGAGGCTTCCTTTTTTTGAAATAATTTCACCAGTTCTTGGTATCCATAATCTAGTATGACTCTGTAGATATTTACAATCTGTTGAAAAGAGAAATATTGCATATTATAGACCACTACTAACATAGCACATAGCAATCATATTATGCATGCAGACTAGGTGATACAAACATGATGCAAGGGGCTTCAATGTTAAATACTAATGCTGGTATAGAGATCATGTAATGGTTTAATTAGCATATTTACAAGCCCTGCCTGGACTAGGGCTGAAATTGTTCCACACCCACATAGTACTCCCCAATTCCCCACCAAAAACCTGGACCCTGGGCCTTCTCCCCCAGCAACATGGCCAGGCCCTGCCTGGACCAGACCTCAAAATGGCCTCCATCCACATTGCCAGACTCCAACAACACCCCCAAAAATACTGTAAAAGTTTCATTCATGTCTTGTAAATATGCCAATGAAACAATTACACAATCTCTATACCAGCATTAATATGAAACATTAAAGCCCCTTGCATCGCCTTTAACAAAAATTGAAGCATATTAACAAACCCTGGCCTGGCCATATTGCTGGGGGTCAATGATCCATTTTGAATCCAGGCAATGTGCTCAGGCTTGCATCCAGTTTGCCTTGCTTACACCCATTATGCCCAGGGGTAGTGAGTGGTGCAGAAGAGGCTTGTAAATGTACCCTTTTTTCTATATTCTATCTCAATTGATACCAAGGGGCTTGTAAATATGCACCTCTTTAACATGCACCACTCACTACCCCTGGGCATAAAATATCTAATGAAACCATTACACAATCTCTATACCAGCATTAATGTTAAACATTAAAGCCCCTTGCATCACCTTTAACAAAAATTTGAGCATATTTACAAACCCTTTCTGTCACATTTAATAAAAAGACGATATACCAACATTTGAGCAAAGCATTAAAACAATCTAGAAAAAAAGAGATATATATCAGAAAAAAGAGGGGCATATTTACAAGCCCATGTTAAACATTGCGCAAAATGTGACCCTTTTAAAAAATATTATAACCACACATTTCTCCAAAAATCATACAGCATGGTAAATCAGTTTTTCAAACAGAACACAGCACCTTTCAATATGAACTACATTACTGGGTGCAGGCCTGAGCACACTGCCTGGATTCAAAATGTAACCTTGACCCCCAGCAACATAGCCAGGCCCCAACACCACACCAAAAATTCAGAAAACACACAAAAATCAGCACAATCCACTGACATCCCCGCCCTCAATAATGTTTTAATTCAATATTTTGAGGCCTGGTCCAGGCAGGGACTACCCATGTTGCTGGGGGTGAAGGCCCAGGGTCCATTTTAAATCCAAGCAATGTGCTGAGGCCTACAATCAGTTAACCTTGCTTTCGCCCATTATGCCCAGGAGTAGTGAGTGGTCAAGGATCCATTTTGAATCCAGGCAATGTGCTCAGGCTGCCATCCAGTTTGCCTTGCTTACACCCATTATGCCCAGGGGTAGTGAGTGGTACAGAAGAGGCTTGTAAATATACCCTTTTTTTCTATATTCTATCTCAATTAATACCAAGGGGCTTGTAAATATGCTCCTCTTTAATATGCACCAGAATTGGAGCATATTTACAATCCCTTTCTGTCACATTTAATAAAAACACGATATACCAACATTTGAGCAAAGCACAAGAAACAATCTAGAAAAAGAGAGATATATTTCAGAAAAAAAGAGGGGCATATTCACAAACCCATGTTAAACATTGCGCAAAATGTGACCCTTTTCAAAAATATTATAACCACACATTTCTCCAAAAATCATTAAACATGGTAAATCATTTTTCAAACAGAACACAGCCCATTTCAATATGCACTACATTACTGGGTGCAGGCCTGAGCACACTGCCTGGATTCAAAATGTAACCTTGACCCCCAGCAAGATGGCCAGGCCCCAACACCACACAAAAATTCGAAAACACACAAACATAATACAATGCAGAAACCTCACTTATTTTTTAAAACCAACACTAATAAAGCCCAATATGTTTTTTATGCTTCCCAATACTGCTACCAGTACTCACCTTGAAAATCGCTTTTGAAAAAAGAGAACAGTGTCAAAAAACACAGCAGCTTTTCTTAAAGAGAATCCCTGATCTGCACCTCAGAGACTGGAAGCAGAAATGGCAGTTTCCCACTGTTCTTCACAGATATCTCTGCTCTTAACCAATCAACTTACTTCATACACTATTTCAAAACTAAACTAACATTCCAATTGGTTCTATACTCCCACACTTTCAAACTCACATAAAAGTCACACATCCCCCTACTGCTCACCGAACCTGTTACCATGGAAACTCCCACCTAAGAACAGAGTTGAAAAGTTTATCAAACTAAGTTGCAAATAAACCCAGGAAGCTTGTTAGAGCTTTCAATATAACAGCTATTCATGTAAAATGTTCCTATCAATGATCTTTTCTGAACCATTAGAATTGGATCTTTTTTTTAAAAAAAAAAGCACCCTAATTTACTGTTTTAATCACAGGGTGCTCGCACGGTGCGCGCACGGTGCTCGTACGATACTCGTACTGTGCATGCACGGTGCGCGTACCCCCGCGATTTTTCGAAAAAAAAATAATGAAAAGTGGGGCCTGTGGGGTCCTTGTGGGACCCCCTGAGCAGGCCTAGGGGGTCAGGGTGCTTCTACCCTGCCCCCTTTTTGAGTTCTACATGTTTGTTTTTCTGCTTTCCTGTGCCTCAGTCTACCGAGGCACAAAATGGCTGCCAACAATTTCTGTTTTGGAATGTTGACAGACGTCCAACAGCCAATCAGAAATCCGCGCGCGCACGCTAAGGTCCGCGCACGTGCAAGGACGGTGCAAGGACGGTGCGCGCACGGGCGCGCACCGTGTCCCGCCTATAGATATATCATTTGAAAAAAGTCGATTTTCTCAATAATTACTGGAGGGATTTTTATCAAATATACAAAATAAATTATTGCATATCAGTCTTTACAATTTTACCAAGTTTGCAGTAATTCCATTCAGCCGTTCGGGCTGTAGCTGTGTCTAAAGGTCCAATGCAAAATTGCATAGGACTCAATTTCACATTCAATTTTCTCAAAAACTACTGAACAAATTTACACCAAACATACAAAAGGCACTGCTCCATACCAGGCTCTACCATTTTGTCAAGTTTTGTGTAATTCCGTTCAGCCGTTCGACCTGTAGCCTTGTCAGAATGTCCCTATGGAAATTAACATGGGGAAAACACGTTTTGGGACCCCCGTTTTATCTCGGCCCCCACTTGACGAATCCCCCCGAAACTTTCAGGGAAGGAGCGGAGCGCAGCGAGGCAAGTTTGAGGAAAATTACAGGCAGATCCCTCAATCGGCGACAAAGTTATTCCCAATAGAATGTTCGCCATTTCCTACGGTAACTAGGTCCTAACTATATATACCTACTGGCTATCGCCAGTAGGTAATATATATATATATTACCATCTGGTGGTCGCCAGTAGGTAGTTATAGTTAGGATTGATTTCCATAGGGAAATCGCAACACTCTATTGGGAATAACTTTGGCACCGGTTGAGGAATCTGCCTAAAATTTTCCTCAACTTTGCCTCGCTGCGCTCCGCTCCTTCTCTGAAAATTTGGGGGGGATCCGTCAAGCGGGGGCCGAGATAAAAGGGGGGTCCCAAAACGTGTTTTCCCCATGTTAATTTCCATAGGGCGGTCGGTCTCACTTTTAGCTCGAACGGCTGAATGGATTTTCACCAAACTTGGCAAAATTGTAGGGACTGGTAGCCCGATGTGCCTTTGCTATGTCTCAAGATATGTGCTCCAGAGGATTTTTAGTAATTTAGGTTCCAAAAAATTTATATATCTATAGCCGCGCCCCGGTACGCGCACCGGGGAGCGCTCCGGGCTCGCCACGCGACTTGCGCACGGAAAGCTGATTGGCTCTCGGGTGTCTGTAAACATTCCAAACAGTCCGGAGCGGCCGCCATCTTGTGTCTCGGTAGGATCGAGACAAAAGAGGTGGTAAAAACAAAGGGGGAAATAATCAACCCCTAGGTTTGATGTGGGGGCCATAAAAGGGTCCCGCGGGTAAAAAAAAAAAAAAAAACGATTTTCGCGGGGGAGCGCCCGGTACGCGCACCGGGGAGCGTAACAGGGAGCGTACGTTGGTGAAAAATAGTTAAAATAATAGTGTAAAATAATCATTTTGAGTGATTACAGGTAGGGTAGCTCTGAAAAGAGCTTTTGGGTTCTGTGGCTGTTTTAGGTACCTACAAGTATGTCCCACACACACCCACACGCACACAACCCCACACCCCCACACCCACACAGTCCCCACACACACCTCACACACGCACACCTCCACCCACACCCAAACACCCCACACCCCCACACCGACACCTTACACATCCACACCCACACGCCCACACTGACACACACACCTCACCCCCCCAACACACACACACGCACACACAGATACCTCACAGACACACCCCACACATCCCACAGACACACCTCCCCCCCCACACACACACACACCCACACCTCACAGACACACCCACACATACACACATATCCTACACACATACCCCCCACACCCACACACCTCCCACACACACCTCACACACCCACACCTCCACCTACACTCAAACACCCCACACACCCACACCCACACACACACCTTACACACCCACACCCCCACCCACACCCACATACCCCATACACCTACATACACCTATACACCTCACCCCCCAGACACATACACACACACACACCTCACAGACACACCCCACCATCCCCCACACACACCTCCCCCCCACACATGGGGAAAACTCAGTGAAACAGTAAAATGATAATTTAAAGTGCTTAGAGGTAGGGTAGCTCTGAATAGAGTTGTTGTGTTGTGTGGGTGATTTAAGTACCAACATGTAGGTACCAATGCAGAGTTTTAAATTCAATGTACACCTTTTTTCTGTAGATATCTTGCATGTAGCATTTTCCTTTCCTCACTCATTGTACTCCACTTTACTCAGTCCTTCCCTTAGTTTCTTTGTCTACTAACTTCCTCACTCCTTTTCCCTCAAACCTTCTATATTATCCTCTCTCCCTTCATCCCTTCACTCTATGACTCTCCTTCACTTACTCTGAGTTATCTTCCATTCCTCATTCTTCTAAATGCATCCTTAATTAGACTCATTACCCTCTCAGTCATTATCTTTTTACTTACTCCTGTTTCCTGATTTAGTTTTGCTAACTCACATTCTTTTAGTATCTTTATTACCTTCAGTTCATTTCTCTGTTCTTCTCTTCCTCTCTGTCAGTGAATCTATATTCCTTACTCTTAGTAATTTGCTCTCCTTCTATTTATTTTTCTCTCTTTTTGTCCTTCTACCTTACTTTATTTCCCTTTCTGTGTCCTTCAATCTTACTTTATTTCTAAATACACTGTTATGATTTTTAACCTCTTCATTTGTATCTTTTAATTTAAAATACATATTTTACTAATTATAACTTATTTTTTAATCTCTCTTTCACTGATACAAAGTGTAGTAAAAACATGTAATTAAGTTTACATTAATTATATGGTCAGTGTGACTAAAAAAATGTAGTTTGTCATCACCCTTTGCTTTAAGCTTACTAATATTTTCTCAACCAACCTCACTCCTGTGTCTTTATTCTGCTTCCCTCACTTATTCTTATTCTCCATGTTTACTCCAATTTCCCTATTTCCCCTCTCATATTCAACTTCTTTCAATTCCTATTCTTTACTTCACTTACCCTCTGTTCCCTTCCTTTGCTTCTTCACTCATTTTGTTTTTCCTAATTATTTACCTTACTCCTACACACACACCTCATCCCCCTCTCAACACATACACACACCTCTAACATACACCCCACACACACACCACACACACACCTCATACACACAAAAAATCCCCCCACACACACTCTTCACATACACACACACATTCCATACACACACATACATCGCACACATATACACCCCACACCCATACACTGCTCACGCATACTTCACACACCCTCACCTTCACGCACACCAAAACACCCCACACAGCCACACCCACAGACACACCTTACACACCCATACCCCGACCTACACCCACTGACTCCCTATAAGTCACACACACTGCATTACTTATCTTTCTTTGCTGTTTCACTCAAACCCATTCAGGTACTGTTTCCTTTACTCTCTTTGTCCTTTCTCTTTGTCACTCCCCATGTCTTATTCTAATTCAATTTTTCACCCTCTTTCACCCCTCTTTACTTATACTAACTGGTCTTTTCTTACCCTCCCTCACCATTCTTCATTTATCCCAGTTCCGCCACTACCCTTCATTCTCAATTTTTTTCTGCCCTTTTTTTTTTCTTTTAACACCCACTCACATTCTCCCACTATCTCTACTTTAGTCTTCTTCCTCTCTCTTCCCTTCTTTTGCTCCTTTAGTCATTTTACTTTTCTCACTTTCACCCTATTACACCTTCTCTGTTTTTTACTAAAAAATAAACATTCCCTCTGTGTTCATCCTGTAGCTCTTTTTATCTTAACATTACTCTCTTTGTGTTCTTCCCTCATGCTAACTCCTTCATTAATTTTTTTTTTCTATTTTTTTGGGGGCGCGCCCCGGTACGCGTACCCTAAGAAAAAAAATTTGACAGAGATTCATTAAAAATATAGGTTTATTTTTATAAATGAAAGGTAGTTCTAAAAAGAACTGTTTTTTTTCTTCTTTTTGTTGTTTTATATTTTTTTAATGTTTTTTGGAACATTTTGTACTTTTATTTGGCTGTTCAAAACAGTTTTATATATTTTTTGTATTTTTTATGGGGAGAAACAAAAAACAGAGAATTGTAAATGGCTCAACAGGAGCAAAAAACAAAAAACGGAAAAAATTACTGTTTTTTGGGGCATTTGTGATTGTCACCAGCAAGGACGACTAGCTTCATGCTCTTTTCACCATATGCGATGAGCTTGCCACAATGAATACATGTGATTCGGAAATCCTCAAATCTTTGTTGAATACAAGGCATCATCTCTGTTGTTTCTGGTCCCGATAGAGTGGGTTGCTTTCTTTTGGAGGTGGTCCTTGAATACTGGGGGAGGTTACTGGCCAGTTCCCTGACCTCTGCACGAGAATAGTTATTTGGATGCTTCCGGGTCATATGTCGAATCATGGTATTATTACCAAAGGAATATTTTTTGTTTGGATTGCCCCTTGAGAGTTCCATGCCACAGATTCGACAAGTTACCTTGGCCGCATTAACTTTTTTCTTGCCCTCTGGGAGTGAAAAAAACTCCCATACAATGTGTGACCTGGGCTTGTATGGGGTATTTTGTTCAGGCAGCCATGTTCTCCCCTGCTCCTCTTCCTCTTCCTCCTCCTCGTCTTCCTGACCACCAATGTACTGTTGTGGTGGTCCTCTTGGTGGTGGTGGTGGTGGTGGTGGTGGTGCAGATGCTCCAGCTGTTGCTGCTACAGTAGCCATTTCAAAGTACAAAATATAACACAAAGATATCCAAACAGGTCTTCCTCAGTCAAAGGACAAAGTCAGAATAAGGAAAAAAGGTGGGGTCTTTCATCATTTGGAAAAACAAAACTGTCCTGAACCAATGAGAAGTGTTATTTTCAGGTCACATGACCCGGGCTTTACTCATTTGGAAACCAAAACTGTTCTACACCAATAGAAAGTGTTATTTTCAGGTCACATGACCCGACGCGCTTGCGCCCGTAGTCGCGCTCCGGAGCGCGCCCGCGGGCGCGTAGCGTAAGCGCGTCAAGACTTTGCGCGATCGTATGCGCACGCTTGCTTCCGGGTGCGCTTACGCTGTGCGTCATATGACGCATCACGCGTCTACGCGATACGTCACGATGTTGTTTTCGTTCGCGAGAATAGCGCTAACGGGACGCACCCCGGTACGCGCCCAGGGCGCGCCGTAATATTGCGCTTACCCATGCGTTCACCGGTACGCGCCCCGGGAGCGCCCCGGGGTTAAAAATAAAAAATAAAAATAAAAAATTTGACATAATTATACAATATAAAATTCGTTTTAAAATGTATTCTTTTTTATACCTATAAAGATTTGCTATTAAAAACCATTGAAATTCACTGAAAAAACCATAGGTTTCACACTAGTTATAGTTAGGAATTAGCATTAAAAAAACCTATTAAATTCACTGAAAAAACCATAGGTTTTACACCAGTTATAGTTAGCTGGAAGTTTTACTCGCATAAAAACATCACTGATGACACCATCCTTGTGACAGAGTGAGAGACCTCCTTTCACTGTAATGTAACCCTTGAAACACATATTCAAAAATAGAAACTAACATTTTCAAAAAAATGGAGATACCCATACCACTTACAACAACCAATTCAATAATTCCACCATCTATATACACATCCACTCATTCACCAACAGTTCTATATAGTCACTCATACATATACTCACTCATCATATGTAGTGATACACCTATACATCCTGTTACACACCGACAGTCATTCAAAAGTTACTCACACACATACTCACACATGCAAATAAACTATTGAACATCCATTTATTTGCATATACAGCTATACACACACTACCAGTTTACTTCTAAGGAAACTTACACATACTTACTCTCTTGAACAATCACTTATAGAAACACATACTAATTTAAACAGGAACTCTTACAATCCCTCACTCTCACATATACTCACTTATATACATCAATATTCACATATACTAGATTAAAACATATGTAGTTACTGATAAAGACACTAGTGAGACAGTCATTCACTCACTATCACACACATATACACACTCATCCACCCATACAGTCCTGCACATATGCTGTCTTCAAAACAGATACAAAGAGAGTCAGTCATTCATGCATCTATGTGCTAAGTAATACCCCCACCAAACCATACAAACACTCATACTGATACTAAGAAAAACATCTAATAACCCATATACATACACATGTAGCTACTCACCAACCCATGCAGCCACTTATACACAAAGTGAAACACTAATACATATATTTAAATATTTAAACATTACTCACTAATATTTATTTTTCAGAAAGACACACATTCACTGGATGGTGTCATCAGTGATGTCATGAGTGATGTCACTGACCATGTCATGAGTGATGTAATATGTGACGTCATCAGCAGTGCACTGCACGCGCAAGTTATAGTGAGTCCAACTAACTATAACGTGGGAATTTCAATGGTTTTATGCGAGTAAAACTTTCAGGCCAGAGACTGTAGCGCTCGATCTCTGAGGTTCTGGAACTTTTTAGTTGTTTGGAGACGAGATAACTAAAGAGCCCGGGGTTTTTTTTTTTTCCCCGGGTCCGATGATTAAGCCTAAGTCTCCATGTCCAATGGGAGGCACCCCACGCCACAACGTTATTGGACTATCGGCCTCCAACGGGCTTGAATGGAGTTGGTTCGTGCGGGGCTCTTCCTCATTAAGACATCAGGTCCATTTTGTGGGAGGTCTTGAAGCCAATCCCTGGCTCCGCGATGGCACAGAAACAACTGTCTTCCTGCAGCTAGAGTTTTCCCTGTTACGACAATGTGGCCTATGAGGACAAAAAAAAAAAAAATGAGTGATGTCACTGACCATGTCATGAGTGATGTAATATGTGACGTCATCAGCAGTGCACTGCACGCGCAAGTTATAGTGAGTCCAACTAACTATAACGTGGGAATTTCAATGGTTTTATGCGAGTAAAACTTTCAGCTAACTATAACTGGTGTAAAACCTATGGGTTTTTCAGTGAATATATATATATATATATTACCTACTGGCAGCCGCCAGTAGGTAGTTATAGTTAGGACCTAGTTTCCATAGGAAATCCACAACATTCTATTTGGAATAACTTTGGCGCCGGTGGACGAATCTTAGTGAATTTCTCCAAGAAAATGGCCTGCTCGGTTCCGCTCCTTCCCTGAAAGTTTGGGGGTGATTCGTTGGGGGCCGAGAAAAAAGGGGGGTCCCAAAACGTGTTTTCCCCATGCAATTTTCCATTTGGACCTTTAGCCAGGGCTACAGCCCGAACGGCTGAACGGAATTACACGAAATTTGGCAGAGAGGTAGAGTTCTGTTCGCAGATTGCGCTTTTTGTTGAATGGTGTAAATCCGTTCTATAGTTTCTGAGAAAATTGCAAGTAAAATCATAGCGATATCTAGAGTCGGAGTTCAGTACGTGTACTGAAATCTGTTCAATTACGAGCGCGAGCTGCATGCTGATTGGCTGTGAACTGTCTGTCAACACTCGAAACCAGGAAGTGTTGGCGGCCATCTTGTGCCTTGCTAGGACTGAGTCACAAGAAAACAGTAAAACAAAGTTGAGAAATAAGGGAAGGGGGTAAGGTTGAGATATTCTGACCCTCTAGGCTTGGTCAGGGGGTTGTACATGGATGTTTAGGCTCTTTTTTAATTTTATTTTTTTTTAAGAAAAATCATGGCGTACGCGTATGTAAATACCTATAATTATGAGCAGGAGCTGCATGCTGATTGGCCGTCAATACTCCAAACCAGGAAGTGTTGGCAGCCATGTTGTTTGTCGGGAGAGCAGAGTCACAAGACAACAGTAAAACAAAGTTGAGAAATAAGGAAAGGGGGCAGGGTAGAAACATTCTGAGCCTATAGTCTTGGACAGAGGGTGGTACATGGATCTTTAGGCTCAATTTTTATTTTTTTTAAAATAAAAAATTGCGGGGTACTCGTGCAGTACTTGTACGCGGTGGAAAAGGTGAAAAAAGTAGCGGTGGAAAAGGTGAAAAAAAAAAGTAGAAGTCCGTTTTATTCATTAGGTCCGGGGGGGTAAATTATGGGGGCAATTTTTCTACATAATGGGGGCTTGTAAGGTGCCCCGGGCACTGGGGAACGGCACTCCTCTGGTTTTATTTTTAAGTATGCGAGGGGGGTTACGGTCCTACTCCCCGCAGTCTCGGTGAACGGCACCCCTCGGGTCTTTTTAAAAAAAAAATATGTTTTGAGCTCTCTCTCTCTCTCCCCGTACACGTCGCGGGGAACGCCACCTTTCTGGGGCAGTGATATGTAAAATGACCTTCCAGGTCCGGGTATCTGCATTGTCTGGAGTTTTTTATTAATGTTGGGAGGGTGGGCTTGCTAATACGTCCTTGTAAATTCCCATAGAAGCCTATGTTCTGGTGCTAACATGGGGTTCTATGGGAAATAACAAGGCCGTATTATCAAGCTCATTATCGCCGTTTTATCGGCAGTTTCTTGCCAATAAAACGGCGATAATTTTAACACCGGTCCTTGATAATATGCGCCTAAGTTTACTGGTCAAAAAAAAGAGCAATGGCCCATATTATCAACAAAAGGCGCTACATTATCGTCGTTTTTATTGCCAGGAAACTGCCGATAAAGCTGTGATAATGGGCTTGATAATATGCCCTTGTGAATAACCATAGCAGCCTAGGTTAACACCAGAACCTGGGCTGCTATGGGAAGTTACAAGGGCCTATTATCGAGCATATTATCGCCGCTTTATCGGCAGTTTCCTGCCGATAAAACCGACGATAATGTATCGCCTTTTGTATGTAAAGCTTTCCTTTTTTTGGTGTAGCAGTTTTACTCTCTTCGCATGCTCAGCGTCGTTTCGAAGTTCACGTTTTCTTTTTCTTCAAGTTCAACAAGCAAACCTTTCTTTATATCAGTTAGTAAATCTGTCGCTTTCTTTTCCCGGTTTGTGTGATTCATCCGGTGCTGTACTTTTGTACAGTATTAATAGTCATATTTTTTATATATTTATTTGAAAGGTAGCGCCGAGGCGCCAAACGTTGATTACGTACTCCGTCCACCGCCATTTTAGTAGTTTCTCACCGATGTTTTTATTTTATCAGTTAGGTAGAACTCAGTAGTTTTCAATCCTAGTCTTGAATATTTTACTATAGTATTTCAACATTATTTTTATTGTGGACCGTCATACCCCTCCCCCACAAAATAAAAGTATGTCGTTTTTTTTATTCACTGTTATTAAACAATAAATATAAACGAAACTCAATTATAACTATATTAGAACTGGCAAAATAACTTAAACAATGTTATAAAGAAATTGTGAAATGGATTCCAAAAGGTGTCCGATTGGTAATCTGCAAAAGAAAAAAGAAAATTAGAGTTTCGAATTATGTAGATGTGAGTAAATTAACTGAAGCATTAGAAGTTGTGGTAACTCTACAGTTTTACGTATATTCCTCTTCTGTTATAGTGCCGCGTTCAAGTGGTGTCTATATGGAAGTGCCTATTGCGTTACTGACGACCGTTATGGCGACTTCTTTCTAATGCATTCCTATGAAGGATTTGTAGATCTAGGCCTCTGTGCTTACCATTGTATAAACCTTGCGGCCAAACATTGCAGGCACTTGGATGCACAACTTCAGGTGGGCTGATCTTCTACACGTCCAAGTAGACAGCAGTGTCTAAGTTTAGGAGAGATAGAGAAATGATGTCACAGAGAGTGAGAGAGAGAGAAAATATTAAAACTGTGTCGCAGAGTCTGGAGTTGAGATTTTTTGTTGAACCAGGCGTAGATTTACTAGCTCCTTGCATCACTTTACCCATGTTAAAAGTGACTCAAAAGTGGCGTAATAAGGTTGATGATCTGTTTGTCAGACTGTTGTAACCTATCTGTTGTCACTGCTCGGAGGTAATTATAGATTTTACAGAGAAGCTGCTGTACACTATGCACTCTGGGCCATAATATCAAGCCTGGGTGACAAAATTATCAGTAGGAAAGTGTTGCTAAAGTGGCGAAAATGAGTTTGATAATATGCTCTATGGAATTTCAATCGAAGGTCATGTCAGATGTCCTTCACATGTAACATGAGTTTCGATTGGAATTCCATAGAGCATATTATCAAACCTATTATGGCCTCTTTAGCGGCAGTTTGCTGCCGATAAAGTGGCGATAATTTTGTCACCAAGGGTTGATAATATGGCCCTCTCTCGTTTCACAAATAAAGCTAACACTACAGTTTTACGAGTGCAGTGTACCTGGTACATTTTATTTGTTATAGTGTCGCATTTCAGTGGTGTCTATATGGAAGTGCCTACTGCGTTACTGACACCCGTTATTCCGAATTATTTCTAATGCATTCCTATGAAGGATTTGTAGATCGAGGCCTCTGTGCTAACAGTTGTGTAAACTTTGCGCCCAAACACATTAGGGAGTGGAGTTCACAACTTAAGTTGGGCTGATCTTCTACACGTCCAAGAGACAGCAGTGTCTAAGATTAAGAGAGAAAGAGAAATGATGTCACAGAGAGTGAGAGAGAGAGAAAACAACATTAAAACTGTGTTGCAGAGTCTGAAGTTGAGATTTTTTGTTGAACCAGACGTAGATTTACTAGCTCCTTGCATCACTTTACCCATGTTAAAGGTTTCTCAAAAGTGGTGTAATAAGGTTGATGATCTGTTTGTCAGACTGTTGTAACCTATCTGTTGTCACTGCTCGGAGGTAATTATAGATTTTACAGAGAAGCTGCTGTACACTACGCACTCTGGGCCATATTATCAAGCCTGGGTGACAAAATTATCGCCATTTTATCGGCAGGAAAGTGTCGCTAAAGTGGCGATAATGAGTTTGATAATATGCTCTATGGAATTTCAATCGAAGATAATGTCAGATGTCCTTCACATCTAACATGAGCTTCGATTGGAATTCCATAGAGCATATTATCAAACCTATTATGGCCTCTTTAGCGGTAGTTTGCTGCCGATAAAGTGGCGATAATTTTGTCGCCAAGGGATGATAATACGGCCCTCTCTCGTTTCACAAATAAAGCTAACACTACAGTTTTACGAGTGCAGTGTACCTGGTACATTTTATTTGTTATAGTGTCGCGTTCAAGTGGTGTCTATATGGAAGTGCCTACTGCGTTACTGACGCCCGTTATGCCGAATTATTTCTAATGCATTCCTATGAAGGATTTGTAGATCTAGGCCTCTGTGCTTACCGTTGTGTAAACTTTGCGCCCAAACACATTAGGGAGTGGAGTTCACAACTTAAGTTGGGCTGATCTTCTACACGTCTAAGCAGACAGCAATGTCTAAGTTTAAGAGAGAAAGAGAAATAATGTCACAGAGAGTGAGAGAGAGAGAAAACAACATTAAAACTGTGTCGCAGAGTCTGAAATTGAGATTTTTTATTGAACCAGACGTAGATTTACTAGCTCCTTGCATCCCTTTACCCATGTTAAAAGTGACTCAAAAGTTGCGTAATAAGGTTGTGGATCTGTTTGTCAGACTGTTGTAACCTATCTGTTGTCACTGCTCAGAGGTAATTATAGATTTTACAGAGAAGCTGCAGTACACTACGCATTCTGGGCGATAATATCAAGCCTGGGCGACAAAATTATAGCCACTTTATCGGCAGGAAAGTGTCGCTAAAGTGGCGATAATGGGTTTGATAATCTGCCATTCTTTCACAAGGATGATATCATCAGTGATGTCATCAGTGATGTCATTTGAGATGTCATCAGTGATGTCATGAGTGATGTCACTGACCATGTCATGAGTGATGTTATATGTGACGTCATCAGCAGTGCATTGCGGGCGCGCAAGTTATAGTTAGCTGAGTTAACTATAACGGAGGAATTTCAAAGGTTTTGTATGAGAGAAATGTTCAGCTAACTATAACGTGTGAAAACTAGGGGTTTTTCAATGAATTTGCATGGTTTTTTAAATGCTAATTCCTAACTATAACGTGTGTGAAACCTATGGTTTTTTCACTGAATATATATATATATATTCACCAAACTTCTCCAGATCAGGAGAGAAGATCGAGCCACACCGACCAGGTACTTTCATAAAGTTTTATTTTCGGGCAAAAAGACGCGTTTCGAGCGCACAGGCTCTTGGTCACATGACCATGGTCCCACATCTCGTACAGAAGTACTCTTGATTTTATAGAGGTAAAGAAAAGACTCTGTGTTTACAACATCACACAGGGCCCGTGTCACAGTATAAATCATAAATAAAATCATTGTTTAAGACACAATTATACATTGAACAATAGTATTTTGCGGACGACTTTCGGGCAAGATGGCGGCGGTGCACTAGACCGCTGTGAGACGACTCCCAAACCAGCGCTTGGAAACAGCAGAGAAACGGCAGAGGGACGGCAACAAGACGGAGATGCCTTATACACTAATGAATTAATAGAAGTAAAGGACTTACCCCTTGTCTGGTTGTTACTTTTTTCTCCCAAATGATGATGCCGGAGAGATGTTTGGGAATAAAGTAGAGAGCCGACTTTAGATGGCTACACCGGACCCGACGGCCTTACAACTCCGATTTTCATTTTGCACCTCACTGATCGGGGTGCTTGTGCTGAGATTGATTGCCCGTATCCAGACCGGAGAGCCGACGACACAAAAGAAGCAAACTAACCCCTCGGGGTTAGTCCAACCGACTTGGCTCTCTGACGCAGCTCCACCTTCACGGAGTAACTCTTGCGATATGGCGCCGAAAAACGCCGCTACGATAGCTGCCGCTGCGGCCAAGACCAGAGCAGCGAAGCAGGCTCTCCGTGATAGAGAGCTGATGACAAAACGAGGTGGCGCACGACTGGAAGGGAGCGGTGATTTTGCCGAATCCGATATATTAATTGGTAAATCGGCAAAGGGCTCCAGACAACAACCCAGCACGCCTGTAGCTGGTCCCTCAGTAATCGAATTGCTTCGGAAGACCCCGCTTCCGCCTCTGCGGCTGCTCCGGTCCCCGCTCCGGCCCCTTCAACTCAGGTATCGGCAGATCTACCAACAACTCTGAGTCCTATTCCAGGATCTACAGCGACATCAAGTGGGCAAATCCAGAATGGCAAACCCGGGAATATGGAAACAGAGGACATTAGTGCAAATACCTCAGCGAATGTAGAAAAAACCTCTACGATACACAAGGACTCTATGGCTGCAGTGGCAGGAATACTAGACTTCAATGTTGGAGCGGACCCTAACGCTGGAGTACAAGGTATGGAGAAACATTCTTCTTCATCTGATACTACTGCTTTTTCTACTGTCTCGACAGCCTTATCAACATCACCGACACAGACTATACCGGTAGCCCTACCAGCGCTAGTACCAGTAACATTATTTAAACCTATACCAACGGTTTCTAATACTCCTGTGATCATGGCTGAACAGGATGGTCAAATGTCGCAGTATGAGCTCAACCAGGCTATATGCAATGCTCCAAAGAGCGATTTGCGGACACTAGAGGCGAGAGACATCTCAAAAAATCTAGAGAACTCGCTGGAGGTCCCTGATGGCAGTGAGAAACCTGCAGAAGACGAGATAACCCCTGATCCTACTGATCCTACTGATACTGACAAAGATCCCTCTGACTTTTATTCAATATCAGAGGGGATAGAAGATGCAAGATGATCAGACGACTCTGAGCTCGATTTTGAAACTAACACTGGGTCCGAGACAGAAAGTGACCATGAGGTGAGAACTGCTGAATCCAAGGAAAATAAGAGAACTACCTTACGGAAGAAAAGGACCCCGGGATTAATATGGGACTACTCTCCCTCTACGGCACTGGGCTCTCAAGAGCATGCCACTGGCTCACGCCCGACGCAACGGGGCTCCCCACATCAACAAGATGCTACGCTCTCCACGGTGATGGATACAGTCCTCCAGGCTATTGCCTCCCATCGAGAGTAAACATCAAGGGATGGACGTAAGGCGCAATTAGCTTTACATAAGGTACAGGGCGTAGTACGTAAATTATCAAAATCAGTCAATACCTTCAACACTAGAATGACAGAGATGGAGGACCGTATAGTCGTCAATGAGGCAGAAGCTACAGCCACACAGGAACTGGTTGAATCACATGAAGCGGAGCTAAGTGATGTCAGATGGAAGCTCGAGGACATGGAAAATCGCCTCCGACGTAATAACTTACGCGTCCTTGGAATACCTGAAAATATCGAAGGTACTGATATCCGAGCTTTTATCATCCAACTCTTTAAAGACACACTTCCTGAGCTCTCTTCATGGAACTGGGAATTGGAGGTGCAACGGGTGCATAGAACCCCATTTACTTTAAAATCCACCATAAAACAGGAAAACTATCCACGAGCAGTCCTGGTATTTTTTGGAAACTTTCTTCTCCGACAAGCCATCTCAGATAGAGCCAGGCCAGAAGCTCGACGGACTAGGGATACTATCTCCTATTTTGTGAGACCGGACTTCTGCCACACTACGGTGGAAAGGAGGTGGCGCCTCCGACAGCTTATCAAACCTTTTATAGAGAAGAAAGCACAAGTCTACCTTAATAATCCAGCCAAATTGAAAGTTCTATACAACGGTCAGACCAAATTTTTCACCTCCGAAATAAAAGCCAAAGAGTTTCTACACAGTCTGACCTAATGGCTCAATAGTGATAAAATCACTAGCTGGGAAAATGGAGAAGATAAGAAGGCTGGAAACTCGGATACTGGACTGGAGAGTAGTAGGAGGGGAAAAGAGGGCGTATGAGACATTCTTTAGACTATATATTTGGATATGTTAGGTTAATTCGTCTCCTTCTCTCTCTCTATATATTTTTTCTTTTTTTTCTTTCCCAATTCGTCCCTCTTCTTGGCAGTTTTTTTTTTTCTTTTGTTTATTTTCAGCCTTGGTCTGGTTTGGGAGTGTCTCTCCATCACTAAAGACTCTCATAGAGTCTAATTGCCTCACTGTGCGGGTGGGGGAGGGTGGGGGTGGGTCGCAGGGGCTTGGAGGGAGGGGGAGGGGGTGGGTGAGATGGGGGAAATAATCGTAAAAATGAGCTTGATCTGTAGTATAAGAACTGTCAAAAGTCTATTGGTTTTCTCAAATTCTTTAAGTATTAGGAATCACATGTCACTTATCTTGATTAACCAGAACTGGGATTGGAATATCAACATTAATATTGAGTGTAAAAGTGGTCGGTGTTGGTGTAAACTATATTGTCTAGATGGTGCCGGTCTAATGGGGAACAGTCTTCAATGGGGAGAGTAAAATTGCGATGTTGGAATGTTGCTGGTCTCAATGACGGGAAAAAAAGGGCTCAACTTTTTCAATTATTGCATCAGGATCCTGTCGACATTCTTTGTATTCAGGAGACCCATATAGTTGAGAGTGATAAAAATTTACTAAAAATTCCTGGATATAACTTGATTGCTTCAACTTCTCAAACATCCAAAATACGTGGAGTCGCTATCTTGGCAAAACCTGGTTTGGGGGGCCCCAGACGTCGGCTTGTTGATAAACATGGTAGGTGGGTGGTGGTTCAATTAGAGTCGGATATTACCATCTGCTCACTTTACGGTTCTAATCTGGACGACCCACAACTCTTTATCGATCTCGAATTAGAACTGGCCTCTTGGCCTGGGCCACTCATTTTGCGTGGGGATTTTAATGTAAATATAGGAAAGTTAGTAAACAACAGACTCCCACAGAATTATAACGGCCGTAAACCGAAAGTTTACAGGGCAGTATCCCATCTGATGGACAGTCATGATCTATTGGATACTTGGGACTTGCTGAAGCAGAATGTTAACGGCTTCACGTACTATTCTTATCCCCACAATAAGTATATCCGACTTGATTACATCATGACATCATTACAGAAGACGGCCCTAATAGACATAATTAAATCCCCCAAAACCATCTCTAACCACAACGCGCTTACTTTAATCTTTGAATTGGAGAGTTTTAAAAGACCTAATATCCAATGGTCATTTGACCGCAAGCTCCTCGTTAACCAAGACTATATAAACCATATAACATCATGGGCCCAATCTTTCTTTGACTGTAATCGATATAGCGCACCTAGATTCACTGTTTGGGATTGCTTTAAGGCAGCGATGAGGGGGGAGACTATAGCGTTTGTAGCTAATCATAAGAAAACTCAAGAAAGCATCGATAAACAGCTTAACACAGAACTCATTAACCTGGAAATACTACACGCTAGTCAAATACAGCAAGGTATATTAACCTCTGATACACTGGAAAAATTACTGATTTTAAAAACAGAAATTAACAGTTCGTTAACTCAAAAAGCTGCGGAAATATATCAATCCAATAGGAATAGACTTTATGAAGCAGGAGAAAATGTAGGAAGACAATTAGCTCTTAAAACTAGACAAAAGCAAACATACAATAAAATAAAGAATATTGAATATGAGGGACAACAATACACCTCCACTCAAGATATCGTAGGTGTGTTTAAAAAATATTACCAAAAACTTTATCAAAATGAAAATGAACATCTACCTACCAGAGACACGAAAATCTTTCTTAATGAGTGGTTGCCTGAGCTAGAGTTATCTAGAAAAATAGATCGAGCAATTAAGGAAGATCTGGAAAAAGAAATTACAATTTCAGAGCTGGAGATTGCACTGTCGGACCTCGCTAACGGGAAGGCGGCTGGTCCCGACAAGATTCCTTTAGATCTATATAAGTTGTTGGGCAAACAGATACTACCCCACTTATTAGACTTGTTCCTGGGGGTTCAATACCACTCAATTTCACCAGAGTCTTGGAAACACACTAATATAGCGATATTCCCAAAAAAGGGAAAACCTCCCCAGCTTCCATCTTCATATAGGCCTATTTCCCTCATTAACTCTGACTCAAAGTTATACGCCAAGATACTTGCAAATCGGCTGAGGGGGGTCATCGAACATCTTGTATCCCCGTGGCAGCATGGCTTTATCCCTGGGCGAGGTACGACTGATCATACCCGCAGAGTCATCTCCCTATTTGACATCATGGGCGCCACGGGGGGAGAAATGTCGATGATCCTTCTCGATGCCGAAAAGGCATTCGACCGAGTATCTTGGCGGTTCCTATGGGACATTATGGAATTTAACAACTTTGGACCAGGCTTTATTAAAGCCATAAAAGCCCTGTATATCAATCCTAGGGCTAAATTATCCATCGTTGGCTTTGAGTCAGAGTTTGTTGAGGTACAAAGAGGCACTAGGCAGGGCTGTCCTTGCTCCCCGATATTATTTGCCCTAGTAATTAATCCTTTAATTTTAAAGCTTCTTACCTCCCCTCAAATCCAACCAGTTAAGGTGGGCCTATATTCTACTAAAATTCTGGCATACGCCGACGATATTGCCGTGCTTACAACCAATCCGGCTGATGCAGTAGAAGAAATAGAGCAAATAACCCAGGTTTTCGGATCTTACTCTGGCTACTCCCTTAATAGGGACAAAACTATGGTTCTTTGCACAAATAACATCATATATGATAGCCCCTACAAAGTTAAAAACGCAACCTATCTCGGTGTAAATATATCTCCAGAGGTGAAAGAGATTAATAGGCTTAATTATGATCCTTTGATCAAGCAAGTAAAAACTGAGCTTAAGAGGGTAGATAATCTACATCTTTCAATAATAGGGAGAGCGAATTATATTAAAATGAGTATATTTCCTAGAATACTTTATTTATTCCGGGCTATTCCATTGATGGCCGACGGTAGTACTATTAAAATCATCGATTCTACAATATCCAAATTTATATGGAATTATGGTAAAATCAGGAGAGCACTACCATTATTAACTCTCCCCCTACATAGAGGTGGCCTGGACATCCCGAACCTGACATTTTATCTTTGGGCGACACTACTCCAGAAAATGGGCCCGCTTTTTAAAGTTAAACCTTCCAATCCATCCAATATAGATTCCTATATCCCTTCTATTTTTGAACTTTGGTTAGGTGATAGATGTCAAGGGCTATTTTTGAAACAACTTGAAGCATCATATTATAAAAAGACCAAATTTAAGGTGATTGGTGACTCGTGGAAAATTTGGAAACTTGCCTCTAAACAACTAGGCATACCTAAAATAACTAGATACACCTCTCTATGGCATAGTAAGATCATACCATCATGTTTAAATGATAATATATCTAGGAAATGGGAGAATCTAGGTATTTATACACTAGGTGATTTTTTTGGACAGAATGCTATTCCATCTTTTGAAGGGTTACAGCAGAGATTTGATATTCCATCCACAGACTATTTAAAATATTTCCAAGTCTTTACCAGTATTCGCAACCCCAAACTCAATATTAATTTAGATAGTTTTCACTTCTTCTCTATTATTGAGAAACGAGCTACCAGGATAGGTACCTTATATGACATACTCTCTGAATCCTCTACTGATGATCTAGATCGTGTTGAGCGGTCTTGGGCGTTAAAACTCGGAAATCCAGATGTTGATATTGACTATTCCCTAACCCTTTACACAACATTATTTTTAGCACCTAACCTTAAAGCACAATATTATAAAACCATTTACAACCTTTATTTTACTCCGTCTAAACTTTTCACGTGGGGACTGCGGGTAGATGATTGCTGCCCAAGATGTAGACAGGGACAAGCAAATTTAATCCACATGTTTGCTGAGTGTCCGAAACTTGATATTCTACAGACAATGATTGGAGGATTTTGGGCTCAAGTTTTTGGGCGGAATCTTAGATCCTCCGCTACATTATATCTTTTAGGCCATGATGAATCCTTAGGCTATAGTATGAAGGAAAGGAGGATTGTTTTCCTGGGAACTGCCGTCTTTCGCATTATCCTAGCGGCCCGATGGAAAGATTCTAATGTACCCACTTTTCAGATGTGGCTTAGTCGATTTCTTGCCATATACAAACAGGAGATAGCTATATATAACACAAGAGGTAGGAAAGCTAAAGCCCGGGGCACCCAGAGTTGGGCCCCAATCTCCAACTGGTATTTCAATGTAAGATCTCCCCACTGATATGAGAGGGACTGATATCCCTTAGTCGTACATATGTATTGGATGCTAATGTTTATTTATTTATTTTTTTTTTTTTTTCTGGATGTATTATTGTTTCATTATGCTGTTATTCTTTTGTACAGAAAATGATGGATTGATTACTACAGATCATGCTCAATAAAAAAAAAATAAAAAAAAAGAACAATAGTATTTTGCCTGCTTGTCAATATATTTTCTAAAGTGGTTTAATGCATGTTATCATTAATAAATTCACAGCATTAATATCAACCTTCGGTGGGCCATATTATGGGTTTAGTACCCTCTGCTTTCCTGTAAGTGTAAATATACAGGGTGTCTTTTCCTAGAACAAGAATGAATGTAATGGTCACGGTTTATAGTCTAACTCTTTTTGAAATATTAGTGAGCTCTATATACAAGTGTAGGTTTGCTAGTACTAAAATACAATAAACGTAATCACATAATTATAACACATAATTTAGACTCAATCCTGAATTACCAATTAATATTTACATAAGAATTAAGTAGATTCACGGGTGCAGTACCCCTTCTAGTAGCGTTCATCCAACCGTTCATACTCCATGTATAAGTAAGTATTCCATTCACTACTCTCCTACTATAAGTACACAAAATCTAGTTAATAGCAATCTATAACATTCAAGAGTCATACATGTGGATACATATAAATAATATGTCAAAAAGGAGAGAGCGAGAGGAAGGGGAGTGCAATTGTATGTGGCTATGTCCCCCTACTCCGTGCTCATATCACTTATCGGTAGTGTTTTCATCAACTTCTTGTGCTCATAATTGTTATCTCTGTGTGTGACTCATTTACTCCATCATACTGGAATAATCTACAAGGAGAAGGAGAGAGAGAGACAGATAAGGTTAAATTAAATTAAGTACATGTTGAACAGGTTGTGGCACCCTATTGTAGCCTACTGTGCCATCCTACTAGTTCTAGAGCTAAATGCTTAACTGAGTTGGTTTATACAGTTAACATGATCCCAAAAATATAATTAATTCAGTTTATCAATTCAAATCTAAATGCACAGAAGTAGCACACTGTCAAGCATGTTATTGTTCTAAATCATTTTCTATTTGGTGATTAGGTTAAAAACAAGTCGGAACCGGGTTCCTGAAGGTATTGGGAGACATCTCATATAGTTATAATCACAGGTGTATATACATCTCCTCATCGATGTTCATCCCCATAGGTGCAATGCTACCTGCCTGGAGGATGAATCTAGACTCTGCCCTTCGTAATGCCATCAGTCTGTTCTCTCCTCTAGGGTTCTTGGGGATTGAATCCGGGGCAAAATATTTTGCCTGTGTCCAATCTCCATTGTGATGCGAGTGAAAATGTCTTGCTGTACTGTAGGAGAAGTCTTTATTAGTAATAGCATGCCAGTGCTCAAGTATTCGATTTTTCACGGGGAAGGTTGTGGACCCTATGTACCATTTGTCGCACGGACATGTCACTACTTATATCACATGGTCTGTGTTGCACTGGATGTTCTTATTTATTTTCCACCTTTTATTGATTCTATTCAATACCACCTCCCTTACATTCACACTATGGCTACAGGCCATGCATTTTCCACATTTGTGGAATCCTCCCCTTGCTGTCAGCCAAGAATGTTTCTTACTTTCTAGATGGCTATTTACAATCCGATCCCTGATAGACTTCCCCTTTCTGTAAGTTATGGCTGGGTGGGCCCTAGCCTGGTCTTGAGGACTTTGTCTTTTAGTAAAACATTCCATCTCTTTCTTACGATCTGGCTGAACTGGGGGGATTGTGTATTGTAGGTGGTTATTAATCTGATAGGTGTATCAACTTTCTTCAGAGTGGTCCTGGGTGCTTTATACAGTGCCTCCCTCCTTTCGATAAGTTCAACATTCTCCTCTCCTTTATTTGAGCATATTAAGGTGATATCCCCTTGCTCTAAACCTTTTCTGCATTTTCTTCTTGTGTTTCTCAAAGGTCTCATGAGTACTGCAATTCCTCTTGGCGCGTAAAAACTCGCCGAAAGGAATGGCCCATCTGAAACTGGGGGGATGGCAGCTTGAAGCGTGGAGCAGGAAGTTGCCAGCTGTTTCTTTCCTGAATATCTCTGTTTCTATTTTGTTGTCAATCACTCTGAGTTTGATATCCAAGAAATCTACACTCTCCTGACTATGCTGCATTGTAAATTTCAGATTGAGACTATTCTGGTTCAATGTCTCAATGAACCTCAGGAGGTCGCTCTCATTGCCCTCCCAGACAAAAAAGACATTGTCTATGTAACGGAGCCATATATTGACCCTGGTGGTCCAGTGCTCCACGACATTGCTTCTAAGCACCCGCTCCTCCCACCAGCCTACCAAAAGATTGGCGTAGCTGGGGGCAAAGCAGGTGCCCATCGACGTGCCCTGGATCTGTTTGTATAGTGCCCCGTTAAATAGGAAGACATTTTCCACCAAGCAGAGTTCGACCATTTGTAACAGCATCTTGGAGTGAGCTTCAAGGTGTATACTCCTGGACCTCAGGAAGTATTCACAGGCTCTCAGTCCATCAGTGTGTCGAATTCTAGTATATAAACTTTCGACATCTAGGCAGACTAGTCAAAAGTGTTTCTCCCAGTTAATGTTCTCTATTTTTTGCAGAAAGTCTTTTGTATCTTTAATGTGCGATGTTAGGTCCTTGACGTAATCTTTCAGGAAATGGTCTACATAATGGGATACATTTTCTAGTAGGCTGTTTATAGAGGACACTATTGACCTGCCTGGAGGCTGTATGGAGTCTTTATGAACCTTTGGTAAAAGGTAAAAGGTGGGTGTTGTCGGGTTCTCATTGATGAGAAATTTAGTTTCATCCCAATTCAAGAGTTTGTCATTGGCCCAGCTCCTGATATGTTGATGTACCCTACTTTGTAGGTTTGTGAGATACGAGTGATATACTCTTTTATAGCATTTAGTGTTCATTAGCTGCCTCATTGCTTCTTGTATGTACTTTTTCTTTTCCCAAAGGACTATATTACCACCCTTGTCTGAGGGTTTAATGACGATAGTGTCATCATTACGTAAATCTGTAAGTGCAGCTTTAATCTCAGGGGTAAGATTTTGTCTTCCTAATGGTTTATTTAAGACGAGGGAGGTTTGGGGATCCCAAATCTGCAAGCATATTATTGGGCAGTACAATTGTGTCCCCTAGTAGAATGGCCAAGGCCGGAATCAGAGAAGCATTGGCTGTTCATGGACAGATCACTAGCCAGATAGCCGTTATGGGGTGCCTCCTTTCTCACAAAGTCAGAGAGGCCACGCAAATTATACCTATCGATGGTTACAAACTCCACACTATTGGCTTAGGACAGGGTGGCCACAACTCACGGGCTCACAACATTCCCCTCCCCATCAAGCCAATTGTGTATAACCCTGCGTTCTCCACCGGACTCGACTTCAAAGCATTCGATCAGTGGACAAAAGAAGGCCTGCGATCCATAGGGCACTTCTTTGACACAGAAGGTCCGCTGACGTTCACAGACTTTCGCACACAACAGAACCTCCCAGAATCAGAATTGTTGGACTTGGCCCTTTTTGCAGGTTCACCCCTAAACTTTTGCATTTCTCCCTGCCTTTTTCTCTGTGTAGTGTTAGTGGTTTTAGGCCGCTGGGCACTTTAGCCCTGTGGTCCAGTGTAAAGTGTGTTACTCTGTTACATTTAGTGGGAGTGAGAGTGGCCTGTCATTCCATAGGAATGCATGGGGGATTCCCTGCTCAGTGTGTGTCAGTGGTAATTCCTGTTATGAGAGTAGCAGTATGGTCAAGTCTGAGTAGCCAAGGCTCTGTGAGACAACACAATACATCAGGGGCAGAATAGTGAGCAGAGGACTACCAGCGCAGGCAAAGAAGTCACGCAGCCCCTCCCACACGAAAGTTAAGAACGCGACGTAGTACCAGGTAATCCTTGGCGAACACCACATGAGCGAGCGGGCGGCACAAGTGGAGAGTTGTGAGCTGTTGGCAGACGCCGCCGATTAGCCAAGGTTCGGCGAAGCAACACAGTACTACGAGGGCAGGTTAGCATACTGATGATTTCCTGAGACCCTCCTGCGCATTTTAACTGATGTGCCCCTGCGTGTCCACCACCCCTGCTGGGAGATCCAATGCTGCAAACTCATCTAGGCTGAAACATCCCATGATGGCGACTATGACAGCCCTGGGGAGAAAAACTGAGACCTAGCTACTTTTGTATGATGCCTGGTGGAGCTACCTCGCTAGCTATGGGGGAGATTGACTTTGACTATTCACCTACCCAGCCGGACTTCGGGCTAACGCTCCTGCGTCTCTCCTGACCTTACCTTCCCCCTCTTCCTTCCCCCAACACTCCCCCCTCTCCGCTGCTACTCTTTCCAGCTTTTGTCCTCTGCCCTCACATGCCCTTGCCCTTTGTCCCCACCCTGTTTTTCTGTGAACCTCTTCCCTCGCCACCTGAGACTGAACTATTTTGTCTGATGCCCGATGGAGCTACTTGGTTTAGCTATAGGGGAGATGGGCCGTGGATTCCCTCCTTGATTGTCACCTACCCAGTCGTTCTTTAGACAGACTTCCTTTCGTCTCTACGGTTGTCTCTTCCCTTATCCTCACTTTCCCTCCTCCCCTACCCCCCCTACATTCTCGCTCCTCTCTCTCTTCCCCTAATGTATTGCTGATTGTTTGATATAATGTTTACTTGTTTGATCTTTTCCTGATATTTTGTTGAAACACATTGTTGCACTACCTTTCTTCTCTCTTGCCATCTCCTACCGCATCCACCCTCTATTTATGTCTCTCCTTCCCTCCTCTCTTAATGTATTGAGACTGAACTATTTTGTCTGATGCCCGATGGAGCTACTTGGTTTAGCTATAGGGGAGATGGGCCGTGGATTTCCTCCTTGGTCGTCACCTACCCAGTCGGTCTTTAGACAGACTTCTTTACGTCTCTCCTTATTGTCTCGTCCCGAGCTCCTATCCCCTCTCCCCGAATCTCTCCCCTTGCCTGCTACTCTGCCTACACCCTGTCCTTTATGTCCTTTGACTAAGCACTCCTTCTCCCCTTGTTGGGGAAAGATCCAATATTTATACTCTGGAGTCTCAGCAAACCCGCTGAGTGAGTCCACTGCGCCAAGGGAGCGACTCACACTTGAGGTTTGGTATGGCACCCCTTGCCAAATCACTTCCCCTCCCCTTTCGGGGGAAGGATCCAGTATGTAGACCTTGGAGTCTCAGAGACCCCTCTGAGAGAGTCCACTGCGCAAAGGGAGCCTCTCACAACAGAGATAGGGAAGCGATACCACTTCCCCTGGGATCACAGCTTACTGGACTTTGGACGTTTGCCTTGACTCGTCTACCGGTTTGTGTCCCCGTCACCCTTTCCCTCCTCTTCCCATGCTGTGTCTCTCACCCTACCCTCCTCTTTCCCGCATTCATTATCTGTCTACTTCCCTTGCTCCAACCCCCCCTCCCCTGAATCTCTCACCTTGCCTGTTTTCCCCCTTACGTATTTGTGCTTATTGTTTATCTCGATCTTACAAGTAACTATGTGGCCATGCTCTACGAACTATGTAACCTTTGTAACGATGTAACCTGTAACTATGATCTGATGCTCATGTAAAGCGCTCTGATACATCCGGGTCTAGCCAGCGCTATATAAAACTTTTGAAATAAATAAATAAATAAATTAATTAAATAAATAAATAAATAAATAAATCTATGTTGTCTCTAGGTAATTGGGGTATGTACTTGGATTTTACTCTAAAGTGTGTAGGTACAGTGTTCAGTTGAACTGAATTCTCATCTATGGTCTCTAATATGGCCCGTCTTGGAGTTATGACAGATTGTGTGGTGTTCTGTATATATATATATATATATATATGACTTCCCCCCAATTGAAAGAATTAAATGAATCAATATAAAAAAATGAAGATAATGCTTTCACTCTGATTGACCCACATGAGCGAAATAGGAAGGGATGTCAGGAAGTGAATAAGGATGCTCATGTAATGAAGCTTTTACAAGCTACAGAAATGAAAGTAGCTGGGTTCCAGTGATTCAGTTACTGACTTGCCTGTGTTAACCAGGGCTTGTAAGTTCCTGTTCTTGCTTCAAGGTAAAAGGAATCAGAGTTAGACCAAAGTTGGGCCTTGCTGGCCAACGGCAGAGTGCATAATGCCAATTATGTTGTCTGGAAAGTATGTGAAAATGGACAATTTGTGAGGGAATGATCAAGTGAGGGCAGGTGAGGACACAATTGGAAAGACAGGACCAGGGATTTACAGCAGACGAGTGTGTGTAAGGTTTAGCTGGCACCTAAGAAACCAAGGTTGTGTGGGCACTGGGAAGGCAGGACCTGGGAATTAGAGGGGAGGGCATAGATGCAACATCTGCTTAGGGGACCGAGCAATTGTTTGCAGGAGGAAGGTAGGACAGGGAGTGAGTTTACATGAAGCAGGATTGGGAAAGTATAGGCAAAGGGAGCACAGGACCAGAGACTTACAGCTGCGGGAACGCTGCAGGGCAATATGTGGTAATGAAGCAGTAGGCCTTAGGATGCAGAGAGGGAGTGAGTGCATGGGATGGGGGGCAAGGAGAACCTAGGCGGACCCCAAAAATGCATTGAAAGGCTTCATATGAGGCTCAACTGGAGTGTGTCCCAACATATTTTACCTCCCCCCACACCCCAGTGGAAACTCTAATTAAACAGTAGCGATATTGTAAGGGGTGAAATAAAGCAAGGAAGGATGGGCCATGTTGGATATTAGTTTTTGGGGCAGGATAGCCATCGTTTTTAATTGACCCCCCCCTCCACAAATGTTTATTGCAAAAGTTCAATTTAAGTAGTGGTATTCAAGTGGGTCTTATGAGGCATTGAAGGGTGTCCAAGAGGAAGAAACTGGAAGAACAGGTTTCTCACAGATTTTAATGCATGCCACAAGGGGGCACCATATGTGGCAACTCCCGTAATGGTGATGAAAGGGGAAACAAGGTGCAAATCAATGGCGTAACAAAATGGAAGGGGGCTCCCTGCAAGGTACATGGAGGGCCCCAGCTCTGGATTTAATAAGAAGCTTTCAGGCCACAGTACTGTGCTGAGGGGGCCCCGCGGGGGCTGCGGGTGCCTGTTTTACCCCACTAGTGAAAATGGGGGGAAAGTAAGGGAGAACGCTCCCCATATTTATACTACCCCCTGCAGGCATATTAAAAGGGCAGTTAGAATACTTTGAAAGCACACAAGGCAAGGCAATGAAAGTGGACACTGGGGTGAGTGCCCTTAATAGTTCTTTACCAAGAAAAACATGTTGACATGAGACATATGAGGTACGGAAGGACCTGCCACAAGAAGAGGTTACTTTAACCGATGAATATTTTTATTGACCCATCACAGGATCAATAAAATTATCAAAACGACAATGTGAATGGTGCTATTGAAAAGGGTCATAGGAGGCCTTCAAGTAAAGTGCTCATCGGATGACACATGCATGCAGGCACAGAGGGTCTGCTCACATAGAGACGACAAAGAGGATGAAGAGCATAAGGAGGGGGAGATGTGGCATACAGGTGCTCCAAGAAATGATAACTAATATGTTGGGGAGAGTACACATTTGAGGCAAGGAGCAGTTACCTTGATCAATTAGTGTGGTATAGAGATTAAGGATGGCATGAAAATAAGCAGCAGTGTTTGGAGAAGTACCATCAGAAGTGAGTTTGCAGTGTTGGCAAAGTGTTTTACGATCCTTAGATGGAGTATGCAGCACATTATAATTGAATATGATAGATTACTATCTCTGTACAATGTGCATTCTTGCTCTTATTTGCTCATCAGATAGGCTTATCCTGAGTGGTTGCCTTACTCTGCATCAGGGAGATGTTCCATGGGTGTTGCGGTGGGTGTTCCCAGGCACATCCATAGATTTTTACGCTGCCCCAGATTTATTTAATCACGTAAACCTGGGGTAGAGCCAAAACCTTGTGCCTCCCCAGTGCAGGAGTAACGAGGAGAAATATTTTTATTTCTCCTCATTTTTTTCCTCTTTACATTTATGCTGCATTCTGCAGCACATCTAGAGAGAGGTAAATGCCTCTTAGGATTGTTTTTGTTGAGAAAGGGGCCCCTTCCTGGGATGGTGGCCTGCTGGGGTCAGCAGACCACCATGTATGTGATTGCTTTTTAACTAAAGCATTTTTTAAATCCAGTCCTATTTCCTTAAAGGTAAACAGGATGCTTTCAAAAAATGAAAAATGAAAAGCTACCTTTTCATTTTTCAAGAGTAGCCGATGTACTGCCTGCTCCCAAAAAATTTTGGCACCCACATTCACAAAGGGAAGAGGGCTCCTTGGGGACCCCTTCCTGTTTGCTAATGGGTTATCGCCTCCTTTACAGAGTTTGTAAAATATGAATGTTTTGTGACCGCATTCCAGTCACACATGCCCCTGTGACTCGGCCCTTGCCACGCCCCTTCCTCATACTAACTCGCAAACCCTATTTTATGAGTCAGTAATAGGTTATCGACTCGCAAAATAGGGTTAGTACATGCTGGAAGCTGTTTTACCGACCGCAATTGTCCAGATTCCCTGTTTGCTAAAAATGGTTGTACATGAGCCTATAGGGGCTTTGTTCCTTCATTCGGTTCGATTTACTCCCAGCTTCTGCTTTAGGGTTGACCTTGCCAGTCCGACAAACAGTAGAATCTAGCTCTGTTTTCTGGATATCCACAATTAATATGTATGATGTCATTTTACAAGTAATGAGATTCACTTGAGATTATTTGCATGGTCATTCTGGAAACCCAACTCTGTAACTGTTGTGTGAGTTGTCGAGCCTGGCCCTACTCCGTTAGTTACTCTTATGCACAATGGTCCTGTTGAATTCTCCACTTACAAAAAAATTAGATTCTGGAACTCTTTTTAGACCTATGACCTATATATTGTTTCAGTCTGAAGCCCAGGCTTCCAGATGTAAATTGCATATCTGATTCACAGATTCACGATTGGTGTCATTACCCATTTGTAATTTCTGGAGTAGAATTATAAAACGGAAATCCTGCCTGGATCTTGGAAGTACACATAGGCAAGTGCCAGGTGCAAAGTAGAATTGGGATTGTAGGGAATTCTTGTTGAGGCACCCTCACGATGTACATCAAGGCTCACAGGATCACAATTTTGGCATTATTCATAAACCTATTAGAGATTGTTTCTTATCTTGGAAATGAATGTAAATTTGAAGATGCACGTGCCTTAAAAGAATAGGATTGGGATGCAGACCAAAGGCAATCTTCATGCGAAAATGTTTTCTCAAGGTATAAGCAGAGAAAAGATATATTTTGTGTGATAATAAGCTATTTATTGAATTGTAGCGTGTATTGTGCTTCATAGCCCTAACAAGACTATGAAGTGCACATTTGAATATTACATACACCTACTAAATTTTCTACCTAGAGGAAATTCCTCAAGCAAACATTTTATGCACTGATGTACTCCAGCATATCTACCCCTGCACTAGATTTCCTAAACTAGTTCTTGGATATTTTTGAATCCCCTAGAAGTTGCAGATCTGCTCCAAACGCAATCCAAAAGAGATTTCTGACCTATTAATCTTCTTATAATCATGGTCCTTCTGAATCCTTCCCATGAGTTTTGTTTTCATGGAATGATTAACAGGTCTTTATAATGCTGTAACTGAGTGAGGTCCTCACAGTTATTTGTTAATACCAGGGCCTGTGGACAGTTATGCAATGCCTTTCACATGAGGAAGTCAGAAAATAATTTGTTAGATATTTTTCCTGTAAATGGGTTTATTTAACAATTTTCGTTTCAGTTCTCCGAGCCCATCCCTTTGCAACTGCTTACATCAGTTTGTCCCATCCTGCCAGTTTGCTTAGCTGAATGTTTTCTAAGTTTGTTATGTCGATGATTCGTGTGAAAATAACGTGAAAGGAGAAATGAAATAAGGAAGAGAAACTTGGACACTTTCCCCTGTAGCTGGCAGCATCTTAAGACAACACTCACTCTTCCATCTTTAAAGATATTTCCTTCATAGCTATTTTGTTTCGAGCAAAATCCCTTGGTGAAGTCTGGACTGCACATCTGCACTTTCTATCCGTGACTGCAGCAGGTAAGTGATCACTTTAATTCGTTAGATACTCCATTAATACCTCCTAGAGAGTAATCGACCAGTTAATGGCCCCTCGATATATTGAACAGGTTGACATCTTCACTGCAGTCTCACCTGGTTTATAGATAGAAGCAGATGGGTGGTTAATTTGTAAAACAAAAAGTGCTGGGGTTCTCCTCACTAGGCAGCGCTAACAGGAGAAATAGGCTGGTGCAAGCTGCCTCCTGACGATTGCCCTGGCACTTATTTCGGGGAAAGGATGTCGCATAATAACTAGAGCTGCCGATTTCGGAGCTGGAGACTCGACCAAGTTCGAGTCTCGGTGTTGCTCAACATCCTGTGATTCTGGGCAAAACACTTAATCTCTCTGTGGCTACCAATGAGTGTGTCCTTAACTGCTGCTGTAAGCGTCAGTGTTGATGATTAAGTGCCGGTCCTGAGCACAGGAAACCACTGGCTCAAATTAAGCACACTTTAGGATAGTCAGTATCATGAAGAGGTGCACTGGCTCAGTGCAGACCAGAGCGCCTCTTTGTATGTACTTGGAGTGCTTAAAACTCCTATATATGACTCAGAATTTCTCTGGGTTAATGCATGAAATGCAGCACCACCAGTGCTTAATTTGTAAAAGAATAGGTACTGGGGGTCAAAGTTTTCCTTAGAATCCAGTGGTTGGCGCTGCTGAATGCCAGGGTGGCAAATATCAAATCTGTCTACTCTCGATTCCACATCATGCCTCTTTCATTCACCAGCATACACTCTCTGCCCATCTTCGCATGCCTGCAGTTTTTCATCCCTGCTCAGGGTCATATTTAGGCATCGCTGAACTGGGCATTTGCCAAGGGGCCCAGTCTTACAGGAGGCCCCAGTCTTCCAGGGGGCCCCCTGAGAAGGTGAACTTTCTATCTCTATGATCTATGTCTATTCCATTTCTCTTTCTAAACCTGTCTCGCTCTTGAGCTCTGTCTTTTCCATTTCACTATCTAAACCTCTCTCTCTCGCTGTCTCCCGTTACCTATGTGTATATCTATAGGTGAACTTTCCATTTGATCTCTGTCTATTCAATTTCTCTGTCTTGACCTCTCTCTCTCTCTCTCTCTCTCTCGTTGTCTACTGTTACCTATGTGTATATCTATAGGTGAACTTTCCATTTGATCTCTGTCTATTCAATTTCTCTGTCTTGACCTCTCTCTCTCTCTCTCTCTCTCTCTCTCTCTCGCTGTCTACTGTTACCTATGTGTATATCTATAGGTGAACTTTCTATTTGATCTCTGTCTATTCCATTTCTCTATCTTGACCTCTCTCTCTCTCGCTGTCTACTGTTACCTAAGTGTATATCTATAGGTGAACTTTCCATTTGATCTCTGTCTATTCAATTTCTCTGTCTTGACCTCTCTCTCTCTCTCTCTCTCTCGCTGTCTACTGTTACCTATGTGTATATCTATAGGTGAACTTTCCATTTGATCTCTGTCTGTTCCATTTCTCTATCTTGACCTTTCTCTCTCTCTCGCTGTCTACTATTACCTATGTGTATATCCATAGGTGAACTTTCCATTTGATCTCTCTCTTTCTCTCTCTTTTTTTCCAGTAGTTCTGTCTAAAGTTCATTCATTAAGTCTGAGAATCTCTGAGGTATGGCTATGCTCCCTGGTATAGCCATTGAAGTTCTCTTTCCCATTTCATAGGACCTCTAGACAATAAACAATTTGAGTGGACTTTTGTGAATTTTAGGTAAAACATCTTATCACCCTGAGCTCTACACTTACTCAGCTGTCAGCTACAATAGGAGCACTGGGATATCTACAGAGTGTTGACTTTTATGTTACAGATATCTTGTGTTTGTGTGTCCTAAAAATGGAGGCTTTTATTATCTTTGGCAATTTGTGTGGTATTTAATTATATTGGGTTTATTACTAGTAACTATGTATTGTAATAAGAGCCAAAATGTGTATTATTTCGTGCATTAACATGACACTATGTAGCATGCTGGTCGCAGAACAGCAAGTTCATGAGTTGCTCCCAAGTAGGACTGGATTTAATGAAGCTTCGAGCTTTGTATTACAGTCACGTCTTCCGGATATGCACAATGTATGAAAAGTATGTATATATCATTCATTTTATTGAATATAATTTGTCTTTCCATTGGTCATTCAGAAAACCCGATTGGACTTCAGTACATACTGAGTCTGTAAGCCAAGACATTTCCTGGGTTTTTGGATATAAAACAAAGGTGTACTGAACCGCCCCTCACCTATAATAATTATTAAGGAAAATAGCATCATAAACGTTGAGTTTTCAAGGAGTGATGTTCTCGGGATTTAAGCAATCTACACATATATAATTATAAATAGGTAACCATGAATAACCGAGTGTGCTTCACTGAGGGATTTTGAGATACATCAAATAGACGAAACGTAAGTGCGGGGATCAAGCTGGCTGCTTAATTCACAGTTACCTGAGCGACAATTTTATGTTATGCACCCCTCACACCCTTTTCTTATGGTTAAAAAAAGCAGCACAGAGTAGACGACTATCGGGGGAGTGATACACAAAATTAAAGCAATGACCGTACAAAATGACCTAGTGTCCTACTACTCATCCACACTACCCTATGCATTACCCACCCCACCAAAATATATTACACTTTCCCTGGTGTCCCGCCACCCACAACTCACCACACAAGCCTCTTTGAAATCCTTTCCCCACCCAAATATATCATGAAGACATACCTGGCCAATTGCCACTCACCTCATGACCCTCTGCATCTTCCCTCGCGCTCCCTGCCAAAGCAGTGGTTTCTTCTCTCCATGGAGCAGAGGGTTGATGCTATGCTGACAGGCTCCCTGACAGCCTTGTCACTGCAGCTTTAAAATCCCTGTCAGAATGGGTCAAACCAAACTGGAAATGTGCCGGAAGGCGCAGGAGCACCTCACTTACATTCTCTGACCTCCTCTAGGTACGTGGAGAACGGCGACAGGCAAGAGAAGGCAACCAATGCCACTAGTCGCCATTCCATCCCTTGGCTCGGGTCTCTGAAGACCAGGATGGAGAGGGTACTTCCACTTGTGAGGGAGAAACAGTGGGAAACAACTTTGATTCCATCTATTCCTCTGTCATGTCAGTGAATAGCTGAATAGTGTATCTGGTTGTTCATGATACATAACAAAATCTTTCCACCATTGTCTCCTTCAAGTCCAAGACATGCCATTGGCTCCCTGAGCTTCAATGAAGAAGCAGGAAGCTCACTTTGGTGCTTGAGTCACAGTAGGAACACTTACTACTCTCATAGGATGCGTGGTGGGTCAAGGCTTAGCACAACAGTAGCTCAGCTTCACCAAGCTAGATTTGGACACCTCACACCTCTGTACCGTTGGAGCTGCATGCTCCGCGAGGGAGCGGATGAACGCATTGGACCTCGTGCAAGTCCCTTCTTACGCGCATCCTGTTACAAATAAACAGATGATTACAATGCCATATTCAGTGGTGGGGAAATAAACCATCTGGTTATTACAGTGTTTTTAGGAATTGCTTTCCTCATATTTGTCCTGGATTTAATGCACCTCTAAATATGGGTGCATCGGATAAGCAAGGATTCAGGTAAATTAACATGTAATTCAAGGGGTCACCTATTCCCATAGTTGGTCATGCCACATGTCTCAGAAGTTTGTATGTTAAACATAACTCCCTTCCCTCCTTTGATTTTCAGTGTAAGTGAACAGGATCCTTCATGCTGGATTTCACCTCAATCCACCTCGATCACCAGTATCCTTGTAGTCCCTGCAGAGTATAACTTACTCCCCAATGGAAGGAAATGAGGAATGTCATCACACTCTTAAAGTTAGACATCAATCAGGGTAGAATTCACCGACGTTATTTGTTCATATTTCGCATTAGCCCACAAGGCATGGCCTTAGCCCATTTGCAGGCACTAATGCTAGGCATTCAGAGCTTAGGTGGACTGGCAGGGCACTTCTAGATACCCATCTGGAAGGTACTGTTGCATACTTCCATGCCACCACACAGTACTCTTTAGCATCTTCACTTCTAAGACTATAAAATGGCGATATGCAGAAGACACCATCCATGTTAGTAAATGATCTACTTCTGTTTCGTTTCTGGGATAGGTGAGCGGCATTTATCCTCTCCATCTTCTATTTTCTTCTCCTTCTTCTCGCGATCACTCAGCCCTTCTTCTCTTCCTCAAATGGTTAGAGCGGCAGACCCTGATGCAGAGGTCTAGCCAGGGTTCAATTCAGAGGTCGGGACCAGGGTTCAATTCCCCGCCTCGGCGGGTCTTGGGCTCAAAAATTCCACGGACCTGATAATTCTCGCCACGGTGCCTATTCCAATCATGGAGTCCCACTCTGCAACTCTGAGCAATAGCTTGCTTAATCTCCACAACGGCCCCCACAACGCTAAGGATGCCTGGCCTCCACCTTGGGGGTTCCCAGGAGTGGACACCTCACAGGGAAAGCCAGGATGGGTTCCACAGCGGTATTCGTACAAGCGCCTTGAGACCCTTGCGGGTGAGTAGTGCGTTATACAAGTATCAATTTACATTTACAAACTCCTCCTCATTCACAGCACCCATCTGTAACATGACATGATTTTTAACACTTCTTTGAAGGGTGCTCCTGCTCTCTACTGCATAAAATGGACAAACAAACATTAGTAACGAACACAAAAATGAAGTAAAAATACATTTACCAATAGTCAGCTCACAGCATTTTGAAGAGGTAATTGCTCAGAGGGAGGAACGTAGGTATATAATTACTATTATTAACTCAAAAAGGACGTACCTTGAAGAGGTATGTATGTACATGTATATAGGCAGGACCTGGAGTGATATAGTATGACAATCCAGTAAAACTCGCACTCCACAGTTTCTGATTATCAGATAGTTTATTTTGGCAACGCAATTTACTCGTGCTTCGTCAAGGCCAGTCGCCATATACATATATTTCATACCCAAAATTCATAAAGGAACAGACCCGGTACCAGGAAGACCGATAATCTCAGCCAAAAGTGTTCTATTTGAGAGTATGTCTAAATATGTTGACTTTTCCCTGCAGGAACATGTGTAACACCTGCCGTCCTTTATTAAAGACACTGGGGACTTTTTAATGAAATTGCAGGAAACATAATAGAATAATGAACATATCTTGATCACTTTGATATAGCATCACACTATATGATTATTGATCATTTAGTGGGATTGAATGCAGTACAATACTATCTCAACAAACGTCCTATTGAAATGTTGAAGCATAACAAATTGTTATTGAATTTAATCAGGTGGAGCCTTTATAATAACTTCTTTATGTTTGAGAAGGAAGTTTTTAGACAGGTGAGAGGAGTGGCGATGGGAGCCTGCTTCTCCCCAAGTTATACTTGTCTTCATGTGGGCTGGTGGGAGGAGCAGGTTCTCAGGAGGAAGCACTCCGATTTGTATGATCAGTATGTAATTATGTGGTTGAGATTCATCGATGATATTTTTGTTTTATGGCATGGCAAGAAAGTGCGGTGAGTTTTGTAGAGGATATTAATGAGAGCCATTATAACTTAAAATTCACCGCACATATCGATGAACACACAGTTGACTTTCTTGATGTTAAAGTGTATACAGCAGAACACAAGCTACAAACTACACTACACTGCAAAAAAAACAGTGGGTAACTCCACGTTACATGCTAATAGCTTCCACCCTAAGCACCTTATCAACAGCATTCACTACGGCGAGTTCTTGCGGCTAGGAAGAATATGTAGTTCAGAGACAGAACTAGAGAAATGCCAACAGAAAATGGTAGTAAGGTTCCTGAAGAGAGGCTACAATAACAGAATGCTCAAACAGGTGATTGCCAAAGCTAACGCTATTCCAAGAGGTACTCTGTAGGCCAATAACATAAGCAAGCCGATTGTAACACAACAGAGTACTAGGGATATAGTGAATGAATGCCCCAATGTTAGGCTAATAACAACATATAGCCGACAGGCAAACAAAATTAGGGCAATCATCAACAAAAATTGGCCTATAGTTCTAATCAGTGACTCAGAAAGTCACCAAAAAGCAAACCCTAAAATTTCGGTGTGCCTTATCTATGAGAGCCACACTGGTCAGAAATAGCCCGGGGATGAATACAGCTGTCACTTGGCTAACACCTAGAAAAGGCTTTTTCAGGTATAGTTCCTGTAGGGCATGTAAAATTACCCCTTTTAGCCTGGAACCAATATCTCTGAGAGAGAATTACAGCTGCCGCACAGAATATGCAGTTTATGAGTTGGAATATACCTGTGGGTTACCTTATGTGGGGAGTACAAAGCTCCAGGTATATGTTAGAATAATTCAGCACTTAAGGGCGATTGTTAATTCAGACCACGCACACCCAGTTGCCAGACATTTTAAATCAGAATGTAAGAATATGATCTAAAATGTCTCACCTGCTTTGTCATTGGAGCCATACCACCGCTTAGAAGGGGTGGGAAAAGGGAACAACTACTCAGGAGATTGGAGTCTAGGATGATACTGGAACTAGACTCAAAGTTCCCATCAGGTCTGAATAATGGCGAAGATTTGCACAACTTTTTATAGTTCTTAAATATATATGTATTTTTGTATACATTTTTTATCTTTTTAAATGTATATGTATTTTAATATGTATGTATTTATAAACACAAGAACTAATGTTAGCCGATATCGAGTCAAGCGTGGTTGCTATATATATATATAATATTTTATATTATATATACATATATTTTGTTTACAGTACATAGGGACCTAGGTATATGTACGGTATAGATGGGTTCCAAAATACCACGCACACTCCACTGTAGAATCTAAGAACTTCAATAGTAGGATACCAGATGTCCCTATTTATTTATTTATTTATTTATTTACGTAATTTTTATAGCGCAACAAATACCCGGAGGTGTCTCGGCGCTGTGGAGCAACTAGAGTCAGCCATCCTCTCACTGGTTAAACAGCCATGTTTTCAAGAGCCTGCGAAAACTCATCAGGTTCGGGGCGACTTTAATGGCAAGTGGCAGGAGATTCCAAAGTTTTGGAGTGGCCACAAGAAAGCGCCTGTCTCCCCAAGTGACCGTTCTTGTACGTGGCACAGGGAGGAGACTGGTATTGGCCGATCGTAATTGCCTTCTGGGGGTATACAGCTGAAAGGCTTCAGTCAGGAAACTGGGTCCTATGCCATGTACAGCCTTATATGCAATACAGAGGGCCTTGAATTTAACACGGCTCTCAACTCTCAGCCAGTGGAACTGACGAATGCCAAGAGTAGTGGATTTGCGGCGAGGGATGTTAAGAAGAATCCTGGCAGCCGCATTCTGAATGGATTGCAGCTTCGTTATGACACGCTTCTGGGTATGAAGAAAGAGAGCGTTCCCATAATCTATTTTAGAGAAGACTAAGGTAGAAACCAGAGTCTTCCCAGCTGAAGAAGGGAGATAAGGTAGCAGCTTCTTGATTTTTTTCAGGATAAAAAATGACGACGACACGACCTTGTTAGTATGGAGGTCAAACGCCAACTTGCTGTCAAAAATCACTCCCAAATTTCTGGCTTTTTCCACTGGGACAGGTGGATGGCCAAGCTTTTCCGGCCACCAACCAGGGGACCATTCAGGGGAGAGTCTTCCGAAGGTCATAACCTCGGTCTTGTCCGAGTTGAGCCTAAGACAGTTCGAGGCCATCCAGGTACTGACCTCAAGCATGGCTTTCTGGAAGTTGGCCGCTATAGTAAGCCCGTCCTTGTGGATACCCAGAACCAGCTGGGTATCATCTGCATACGATGTAAGCTGTACCCCATAGGCTTTTATTACCCTCGCTAAGTCCGCTACATAGATATTGAAAAGCATAGGACTTAGCGAGGAGCCTTGTGGGACTCCACAAGGGAGTGCAGAGATAGGAGAATAGAAATCTCCCAGCCTTACTGTCTGGGTACGGTTTGCCAGGAAAGATGAAATAAGATCCTTGGCCAGACCGTTTATCCCCAGAGCTGTGACACGGTCGACTAGATTGACATGGTCGACCGTGTCAAAGGCTGCTGACAAATCCAAAAGGATAAGGACAGCCGCCCCTCCCTGATCCATGATCGCCCTGATCTCATCAGAGGCCTTTATCAAGGCAGTCTCTGTTCCATGCCCTTTCCTAAAACCAAACTGCGTTTCGTCGAGAAGTTGGTGGGTCTCGACGAACTCCGAGAGCTGTCTGTTCATCAGGTATTCGCATACTTTGGCAGGAAAGGGCAGGCACGCAATCGGTCTGTAACTTGCGACGGCTGTAGGATCTAAGGAAGGTTTTTTTAAAAGGGGTTTTATAACAGCCTTCTTCCATATACTAGGAAATTGGCCGGTCAGAAATGCATTATTGCAGATTTCCATAAGGGGGCGGGAGATCACTTCTGTGAGTTTTAACATCACAGAAGGAGGGCAAGGGTCCAGGGGAGAGCCTGATTTAATGGTGGAAATGAGTTTGATCACATCGTCATGTAAGGCGGGTGAAAAGCATGGAAAAGACTCATGATTGTGGTGGGACAATACTTCTTTCACAGTACCACCTCTGTGTTCAGTTTTAATATCCTCTTCAAATGAAGCATATATATCTGCAACCTTTGTGGTAAAGAAAATGGCTAATTCATTACAGAAAATCTGTGAGGGCTCAACTCCAGGGCCAGAGGGGGGGTAGACAAAGTAGTGACAACAGAGAACAGTTCTCTGGCAGAGTTAGCAGCGGTCTTAATTTGTGCCGAGAAAAAAACCGTTTTTCGAGCCGAAATCGCCTTTTTATAAATCATAAGGGCATCTTTATAAATTTGTCTGGCTATGGGACAGTAGGCTTTCCTCCACCGCCTTTCTAAATTCCTGCAGTGTTGGCGCTGAAGTCGAAGGTCTTCATTATACCAGGGGGCCGACGGAGATGCTCTATTAGGTTTATCAGATGTATGAATTAAGAAAATAGTAATAGAGGGGTTCTCCTCTAATTTTACTTAAGCTCAACCTCTATCTTTTTTCCTGTGTTTGTAAAAATATTTATTTATACAATATGACTAGCACTTTATAAGTATAGGCATTTAGCACTTGTGGTAGCACTATGCACTTTAATGTTTGTTTATATATGGCTGTGCAGCACTTTACAATATAACCAGTAAATGAGCTTATGCCCCACTGAACATTAATGCATTTAAGCAGGAATGAGGTGTATTTAATAAGCCTGAGTACAATTTCGATATGGAATAGTACTATGCCACAGTAAGACCTTATCTTGCACTTACAGGATGAAATAGAGGCAAATTTGTAAGAAGAACATATGAGTTGGCACACTAAGGTTATCTTGAAGAATCAAATGTCAATATATGTGCACTATGCAGTAATATGATAGCTGAATGTAAATTTACTCATTATGTTTGCAATCAAATTGAGTTTACTTTTCCCTGTGTGCAAGTATGCCTGGGCAAAAATATGATGAATTGAATATCGTAAGATCTGTAGTTATATTTTGTAAAGTCTGTTTTCTATGCCGATGGAAGATTCTGTCAGGTAACACTATGACACTATTGGGTTAAAGGCAGTGATTTGCAGCACGTTTAACCATGTGATCAAGGTCACGAGAAGTGACCTAAACGCATAATGACTTGTTGGTGTGGGCAGTAAAGAAGATTTTCGCACATATATTACCGGAGTCCGTGCCCGTCTGTCTCAAGAAAAGTGGATTTATATGGGAACTATCGTGGCATATATATATATTGGGCATGATTTGAAGCAATTAGGAGCTCATGACAATGTAGTCTCAATTTGCAATATGATTTATACAGAGTTTGGTAGTTTTATTGGTTATATTATATTTTATTGTATATAACTATTTAAGTGGCTTTTAACTTTTATAATATTTTAAAAGTTGGTTGTAGCCGTTGCCATGTTAGCTCTATCAAATATATATTTAGTGGTTAAGGTTAGCACAGTTTGGTAAAATAATTAATCATGTTATATATCCAATATGCTGTGACTATTATTGATTTGTAAATATGTGTAATTCTGACATTTATGTCGAAATATGGATAATGTAACAACATGGAAACTTCAATAGTATGTTTTCTATTCCTATCACATGTGATGGCATTGCTTGCACTTTAAAAGGGTGATCAGCCCTCTTGACGCTTGTCATGTGATCAAGGCTATCTTTAGCCGAAACGCGTCATGGCGGACTGGTGCTGGGCTAAATTTCAATAAAAACATTTGCACCTTCTCTGGGTCTCGCTGTTCCTGTTTGCTGCCTGACAGTTTTGCTGTTTTGTTCATTGCGTAGCAGGAGCTTCACGTACCTCATATATATATATATATATATATATATATATATATATATATATATATATATATATATATATATATGGCAGGTAACTCTAACACAATTTTCATGCTTCGCGAAAGAATGAGCGCGGACCACCAGAGCTTCAATTTGCAATTAGTTTATTGCCGTGCGAGGTATAGTGGAAGCCATGACGCGTTTCGTCCCTCCTGGGGGACTTGATCACATGACGCACTCCATATATATATACACACATATATATATATAGTCCACAAGTTCCGGTATAGAAACTACGGGCTGTCACGGGCAGTCCAGAGATAGGATACCGGCAATCCTTAATCTTCACGCCAACAGATCCTTGATTCAAAGAAATACTCGGACACCCAGGCATCTTGCAATAATATTTATTTGGCAAGTGCAAAAGCGACGCGTTTCACCATTGCGGCTTGTTCACGCTCGTCAAACAATGCAAATCACCATCTTTAAATACACATACACCTCTTAATTCAAACACCCTCCATAGTGCAAAAATTGTGCAAATCTGGCGGCCATTTTGTAAGGACATAATATCTCAGATTTCATTCTTAATTACTGTTGTTATACACCATGAATGACGTTTTTGCAACATATGAAATACCAATTCTGCATGCATAACAATAGTAGCAGATTAAGAGTCCACAAAATATCTCCATGGCTCGTAGTAACAGATGTTTGCAGATCGGCAATCTGTAAAATTGCAACATTTCTAGTACAGGTTAATACTGATATTGCGTGTCATAACTTCCAAACACAATGAAATAGTATAGAAATGCCACTCGTATTATAATACGAGATGCGTTTTAATATCAACGTGTTCATTGGCTAAAATAGCCGCTAATGTTGCTACGAGCCTGCTGATAGGCTCAGCATCGTCACCCGTTGTTTTTACATGGTTGAAACACTGAAACAAATAACGTTTTCAATGGACATTGAATTCAATAGATCCCAAGTGGACATAAATACCCTCTGCTGCTGTGCGAATAGCTACAGCTACTGATCATTCTTATTTCTGTGCACACCTGCCCAAGTGGGCTACAAACATATATATACACATTGATGTACTCAGTCCATACAACCTACAGTGGTGCCCATCACATTGTTCTGTTTTCCACCAGTTGCATAAAGAAGTGCCATGATCTGTAAAAAACGGCTATTATAAAATGCTTAAAAACAACAAACTCAATTGCAGATTTCAGATATCAAAAAACAGTTATTTATGTAAGTGAATTGCCAATTCTTCGCTAATATTTAATCCATTCGGAACCAGACTTTCCAGATCAATAATGTAGCGGGACTCCAACTTTCTAAGTGATAGTTCTCGGTTGCCCCCTCTAACACCTAGATCTACACAATCGATCAGAACCATACGAACAAGAGTGTCATCCTGCATGTGGTTATCATAGAAGTGACGGGCAATCGGGTATTGTTTGTTATTATTCCGTACCGCACGTCGGTGCTCCAACACCCGTTTCTTTGCCTCATTTTTCGTACTTCCAATATACCACTTATTACAGGGACAAATCAGAACATAGACACTAAGATGTATTGCAGGTACGTTTTTTCTTGATGATAAACTCTCTCGAAGAATTAGGTACTAATGTTTTGCAGTCCTTACTATTTTTGCATGCTTTGCAGTTGCAGCAACACCTGAACCCAGGTGTGCCCGCGCCTGTACCCATTTCCTGTGATGTTACATGATTATGACTCAATTCATCTCTCAAAGATCTACCCTTCCTAAACGTAATCTGGGGATTGCTATTAAGAATTTTCGTGAGGTGATCGTCAGTCATAAGGACATGCCAATGTTTTTTAAAAATTCTCCGCACTTCATTTGCCTGCCCTGAAAATATGGTGATAAATCTGATACTTTCTGTGCCTTCACTCTACTGTCTAGGATGTAACAATTCATCCCTGGATTTTGTCTCAGCTCTGGCAATAGCTTCATTAATGTTTTTTTTGTTATAACCTCTACTCAAAAATCTTTGACACATAACCGCTTCCTCTTCTTTGTAGGCTATTTTAGTGCTGCAATTCCTTTTGGTGCGTAGCAACTCGCCATAGGGAATGCTATACACCAGGTTACGTGGATGACTGCTGGCGCTAAGGATGCTATTGCCGGCTGTGCTTTTATGGAACAATTTGGTAGTCAATTGATTGTTTTTGACTTCCAACAACACATCAAGGAATTCGATAACGTCCTGACTGATGGGTTCTGTGAACTGTAAATTCAATGTGTTCCTGTTAAGCTTGTCAATAAATATTCTCACTGAGGCCACATTCCCACACCATATGAAAAAGTTGTCATCAATGTATATATATATATATATATATATATATATATATATATATATATATATATATATATATAAATATATCACAAAGGTAGGTATAAGTGGAGTTAGGCTTAGAAAATCAATATGAACCCACATTGTGACCATTCAATATTCTGCATTGGATATTCCTGACCCACACCATGTCAGGGGCATTTTAGAAGCGCAAAGAGCAGCTACTAAAAGGCTCTCCTTCAATGTTTGATATGTACACAAACATTCATTTAGAGATAAGATTTGGAGCAATAAGACCATCTTACCTTGTGATTTCTTTGCAGACACAGCATGGAGCACACTTTGTGGAAGACGGCGTTAATCTTGACAATGATGCTAGGTGCGGTCATGCTTCAAGAGAACGCATGCCCAGCACCAGATGGCAAAGATGGCCAACCAGGAGTTCCCGGCAGGCCTGGAAGACCAGGACAGAAAGGGGACAGGGGAGAACCAGGTAAAATTTTTAATTCCAATTGACACTATTCCAGACATCTTCACAGCCATTATTTATACCCTTGTGAGTCTGGCTTCTCTCTGCTGCAGGCTGCTCACTAGAGAATAGTTGAACGCTGGCTAGTGTCTCTCCTGCTACTGCTGACAGAGTGATCCTCACTACAGCATACAACAATAGGGTTATGCGAAATTTGTTTTAGTTTTTTTATTATGTGAGATATCTGCAAATTTATGCAAATATAAATAAGGCATTTAGGGTCAGATGTATGTAGGTAAGTGTTTGTGATTACCAATTAGCGAATTATTGTGATTCGCTATTTGGTGATCGCAAACACCCATGTACAAATGGGTCTTTAAGTAGATCTACCTCACTAATATTCATGAGGTAGGTCTTGGTTTGTGACCGATTGGGAATCGCGAAAATCCCAGTAATGGTTGACTGCTGGGGTCAGCAGACCACCATGTATGTGATTGCTTTTCAACAAAGCATTTTTTTAAAATGCAGCCTGATTTCCTTAAAGAAAAACGGGATGTGTTTCTGAAAGAAAAATTAAAAGTTTTGTTTCATTTTTTAATAGTAGGCAGAGGTCCGTGGGAATACAGCCCGCTCTTAAAAACATTCTTTACAAACATTCTCGAAGGGGAAAGGGCCCCTGGGGGCCCCTTCTCATTTGTGAATAGGTTACCACCTACTTGAAGGAGGCGGTAAAATGGAAATGTTTTGACCGCGTTTCAGTCGCAAAACATTCACACATACCACTGCAATTCGGTATTACGAAGTGACACTCTAAACATGCCCATTCCTAATACTGAATCACAAACCCAATTTGCAATTCGGTAATAGGTTACCGAATCACAAATAGAGCTTTGTACATTTAAAAATGCTTGTTCTGTGGATGCAAACGGCCCAAATCTGCAAATCAAGCCATTTGCAACGTCAAAAAAGCTTTCTACATTTGGCCCTTAGTGCTGTATTTTAGCACAAAATGCATGCTTGCATCTATTTTGGTTGAGAGGACACATTTTGTGCTAACAAATTCGTGCAAAAACACGTTTGGTGTGGAAAAGCTGGTCACGTTCTATTCGTTCCCGCTGTTCCTGTGCTCCAGCGTTGGGATTTTTATTGTATCGGACCTGAAATTATGCAATATGATGTAATGGCATAATTTTGGTAATTTTATGCAATAATCATAAAACGAAATGCAAGAAATTATGCAAGATGATGCCTGTGTAACAAAAATTCCATCTCTGGCTGATTTTGATCTAATTTTAAACCCACTGATCCTACCCCACACACCATCAGTGAAACTTCACCCTGTCCACACATCAATGTAGCAACAATGTATGTGCATTTTTTTGACTCTGAATTAACAAAACTCCCCAGACTCACATGTAACAAACTTGGCTCTTGCATGCTAGTTTTCGTTTTCTGGGTAAGTTTTGTTTAGTTAGTGTGTATTATAGTTTTTAATCTATCACTATTTCTTCCCATAGGCTTTCCCAGCAAAAAGACGGGGGTCAAGGGCATAAAAGGGGATCAAGGAGACCCTGGAGAAACTGGGGAACCTGGCAAAGTTGGCTACAAAGGGCCAAGAGGCCCCGCAGGTCCTCCTGGAGAGCCTGGCGAACGGGGAGCGAAGGGTGCAGGGGCGGACATGAAAGCCCTAAAGCGCCCTGCCTTCTCTGCTGCCATAGACCTAGCCTCAGAGAAAAAGGTGAGTCCTGCCGGTGTGGTGCTCTTCAAGAGAATCATCACCAATCAGGAGCAAGCCTACAATGGCGACACCGGCAAGTTCACGTGCGCAGAGCCTGGGTTGTACTATTTCACCTTCCAAGTCATCTCCAGTGGGGACCTTTGCTTGAACATCATGAAGAGAGATAGTCAGGCAGCAGAAGCACAGGTGGGGTTCTGCGATAGAAATGACAAGAAGCAGATGCAGGTGAACTCTGGGGGTACGGTACTAGACCTGAACAAGAACGATGAGGTGTGGATCGCGACAACCGCCAAAGATAACAATCTCTACGAGGGATCGGAGGCCAACAGCGTCTTCAGCGGCTTCCTACTCTTCCCACGAATAGCATCACCGTAACTTACCCGAAGGAGGTAGAGAAAGGGAGTCAAGCGGTAGAGAGTAGGTGCAAACTCACATTCTCTTTCCACGTATAAAGGTTCAGCCATGATATACCACTATGACTATCAGGGCAACTGCTTTAGTTTTTTTTTTGTTTTATTGATCTATTTTGTATTATTTCAAATCAAGCTTTCAAGTTACTTGTTGAAGATCACTGTATAGGGAGCCTGGTAGCTGTCAGTCTCTTCCAGTCATGGCTTTGCAATAGCCAAATGATGATAAAAACTTCCTTGAAGGTTCAGATGCATAATGTGAAAGGCACTGAAAAGTCTTATGAACTTCTTCAAATGCCTTGAAGTTGTAAACAATGGCATTTAAAGCGGAGGTAATTTGACGGATGTGGGGCGTGTAGGTGCTAAAAGTACAATTGAAAACCAACCACAACAAAACCCAATCCTCTATTGATTAAATTATTATAGCTATCGATGTTGCAATGTGGCAAACTAAAGTCATCCTCCCGCTCTGACCTACAGCATTAAACAGGAAGCTAGAATGATGCTTACTCAGCACATATATCACTTGCCAATGGTTTCTGCTAGACTGCAATAGTTATTCTTATTCAAATCAATAATATAAAACATTTAGAATTTTTTAATTAAACTGCTATAAGTTTAAAATATATAACATAGGCTTTTACCATTGACACTGAGGGGTAGGTTTACTTTGTGCCTTTTTCACAAAAGGGAAACAAATTAGCGCAAAGTGTTGTTTTGAGATTGAATTTCAAGCACAAATCCTTGTTTCAGTTGGAAGGTACTCCTAAAGTAGTCATAAAATAATGCAAAGCGCTTCTTTACATTAAGGGGGTTTTCCATGGGTGGTTCAGAGGTATTCCCATGCCACCAACCTTGGATTTTGAGGCAAAGCCTTAGCTACTTAAAACACACTCATAGGACTTTGTGCCAAAAAATACTCCTTTTCTAGACAGGTTTGAGAATAGTTTTCGTTTGTCAACCTTTTTCCAACTTTGCTTGTGCGCTTTACTGTCCAGTACTCATACAAAATGAACAAGAGGTTACACTATCATCATAGTATTTTGTACTGGAAGGGTACCATGCCAGTACAAGACCTGTGCTTGACATCACACACACACCCTTGGACTACTGTTCAAGGGTGTGTGACGTGGCGTAGAGCAGTCAAAAATGTGCCAGTGCAGGGAGTGACAGATATAGCACTTTATTTTTGTAGATCTGGTACTGTTCTGCTCTCCTTTTTTCATGCAACGCGGCACAGATTTTATTGCTGGGCTGCACTGCGTGAAAAAGTAGTAAATCTGCCTCTGAATCCTTTATTCTGGTTTGCTCTAAAGGCTCCCCCCTCCCTCCCTTATTTTGCAGGTTGTCTTCTTTCTTTACATTAATCAGAATGTGTCACTGTAACAGATGCATCATTTGAACCAAATATATTAAAGATCTTACTTGTGTCCATGTTTTGACATGTATCATAAGAACTCCCTGTCTCACAGAGACCCTTGAATGCTACTGTAAGTTCATACAACCATTCCATTTAACTTGCTCTCTTATGCAGAGCAGCTGCATGCTGCAAAAGCACCGAGACTTATTAGGCCTGTGCAGTTCATGCTATTCAAAGAAAATGCACCTAAATATACTTGTAGCAAAGCCTTACTCTCAGATGAATTCAAAGAAAATGTACTATTGTGAACTATGTACTGACAAGATGGATGTGTGCTGTTTTATTTGCTCACCTTGTATGTATCAATTTATTACACCAATAATTAAACAGATCAGTCCATGAACTTGTTGTTATTTCTTTTTGACCTTTTCTTTCTGATAGTAATGTATTGGTTAAAAAAAACAAGGCTTTGTTGTATCGTAGCTTTTCCTTGAGCTTTTCTGTCTCTTGTCAAGGCCTCAAAGTGCTTTCCGGATGATCAAGTGAGTCGAGAGCTACATCACAAGTGATGGCTGGTAGGAGCATGCTGAAGGAAGTGACACTTATTAGTGCTATATTATGGTGTTATGTGTGAGGCCCAGAGAGTGGGACCCATATTTTGTGCTGCGGCACTTACGCACTTGTTACGCTTCTGTTGTGAGCTAAGAAAAGTCGGGGTAGGATCACAAACAACACACACAAATCAGTAACACATTGAGACCAGAGAGTCAGTTGGGTCCTGTACTTAGTGCTGCTTTTATTCCTTTTGTGAGTATGTTTGAGAGCATGCATGTCTGCATCGAGAAGGAGCTTCCAGGTAGGTGGCTTTTGCTTTTAAGGGCCCGATTACAATGCCATTCCTACGGCATCATAATTGGCTGTTCGAATTCCTTACGATGGGGTCGGTCAAATGGGAATCCGAACCAGATTTCCGGAAAGACTCCAGTAATTACTCGGGAGGCTCTGGCTCTTTCCACCCAAGGGATTACAATGGCAGATTCCCACAGCCTTTCTATGTCGGCCTTTCCGAGATAAATAGGCTGTGGGAATCTGACTTTGGTGGTCCCCAGCAGGGCCCAATTGGGTGCTAGGCCACCGGATGGCGGCCTAGGGGACCACAAAACTCCAAGTTACCTGGCACAGAAATTGGTACTCTCTTGTGGCAACAGATCCTCCAGGTGCTCCAATAACCTTCTACTGAAACCACAGCGATTTGCCAAGAAGAAAACTTATAACCGGGCCTTTTCGGATATGGCACCCAGGATTTAGAATGCACTGCCCACAGAAACCAGACTTAATCCGTCATTTGCATCTTTAAAAAAAGAAGTGAAATCTATTCTCTCATTTAAATTCACATGAACTCTGTCTGTGCTGTTCAGTGAAAGATCTAGGAGAAATCTGCCCTTTTGATATATTTACCTGGAAACTGACCATTTTATATTAAGTCTATAGTTTGCTTGGTCGTTCCTGTCAAGTCTCTGCTTCCTTAGTTTTGGTTTATTATAGGATGTTCTCAAGTCGCATGAGAATTCAGTCATTTCCAGTGTTGAGTAGAAGAGCTTTTTGGCTGGTATGGGAGCAGAGGACTCCTGGAGAACAGCTTTGAAGACATTTGAAGGGCCAAGTCCTTCTGAGGAACCTGCTGTCTATATGAACTTGATTAGGTCTTCAGTTTCTCTTTTGGTCACTGGGTTGAATGTGTGTAGCTTAGGCTGTGTGTTCAAGATAGCTCATTCAGTAGGGAAAGAGGTGCAAGACTGTTGTTGCCTTTGAATGGAAATACGATTCAAGGTTAGCAGCTTTATCAATTAATTGTTTCTCTATGACATCACAAAGTTCTGTGGAATTGTTTGACATTTATGGCGGTGAAGACTGGGTTATGGGATCCATTAAATATCTTGAAGAGCTCTTACATTGGGCATGTAGTGTCTCTAATGGATGTTCTGTAGATTTGGTACTGCCATTGGAGTTTTGGAGCATTGGAGCTGAGCTTCTCTTTTTTCCTCCATATTCCTTTGTAGGTTTAATTTCTATTCTTTAACGTCTTACTTTGGAATGTAACTACCCAGCCTCCCTTCTGAGAGATTGAAGTCATATTGCTTTGAGAGGGCTAACTGAGTGGAATGCCAGAGTTAACTATTGGTAGAATTGCTCTGCTGACATTTCTGGTTTCAAAAGGAAGGAAGCAGAACACTTTCCTTTTTCTTTATGTCAAAGGTTTGTCAGGATCTGATCCAATAGTTTTATTGGATTCTTGAGGAATTTTAAATACAAAACATGGGTTGCAAATATTGGATGATATGGTGGTTGCTCCATTCAGTAGTTGTATTTCGCATAACCAACATCAGGTATTTATGGGGTGAGTTGGTCTGAAGGGTATGGCCTGCCGAGTTGGTGAATCCATTTGTGAATTGCTAAAGGACAAATGCTTCAAAATTAGCAGGTAGGAGTGATGTCTGTTGTCATGATGGTTTATGGAACCAGATGTTAAGTCCCTAAGGATGCGGAGATTCTTGTGGTGCATTCAAAAGCCCACTATTTGTACATGAGCGCATCTGCTAAACTGGGATTGAGTGGGTGAGGATGACATATGAGGAGGAAGGAAGGTGAAAAGTTGTAAATGGGGAGAAGGTAATGAGCATTATTTGCATTCTGAGGGAGAGAAGACTGTTATGTGAGAAAAAGTAGTGTATTTTTATATCCCAAAATTAGTCCTCCACTGTATTCCCCTTTGGATCAATTTCTGAAGAAGGTTAGATATACTTTGGAGATGCTGCATGTAGCATTGGTGCCACTTTATCACCAAGACAGGTGTCTGCAAGGAAAAGGAACTCTGGTTTGTGATCCAATAGTCGGACTTCCTTTTGATATCTGCCTTTGCTTGTTGATCAGGCAATGATCAGGATACAAGATAAATGATTGTTGTTTTAACTAGGAAGGGGTGAGAACTCTTCTTGGTTGTGTCTGTTGATGATTGGCGTTGCTGCTGGGATTGAGGGTAGCTATAGGGATTTGCTGAGGTTGGACTGGAGTTTATGAATTCAGGTATGCTTTCTATTTTTTATATAAGTGGAGCCCGAGGACAGTCATTATCAATGTGCCTTTGACTTTTGTAATGGCAGTTAGATTTTAAGACAGACGTGAGAAATTGTTGAGATGAATGAGGGAGGAAGAAAAGATTAGATGGGAGTATGATATTAGAGACAGGTAAGGACAGTGCTATTTAAGAGTTGGTTAGGAGAGGGTATAGTGTCGGAAGATTGCCTTTAGGTGGACATGTCAATGTGGGGTAAAAAGTAATGTAATGTAAGGAGGTTTTAGAGGAGGACAGACAGAAGGAGGTCAGGCCTTATCAGGTCCAATAAAAGAGGCCATATTTTGAATACAGATTTGCTTAATGTGCTGGCAACAGACATATCGTGCCCGATTCACAGAACTAACTTAAGACAAAATCCTAAACTTACTACCATTTACTCATTTTGGTATTCACAGAAGGCACTTACTCATTTTGGTATTCACAGAAGGCACTTACTCATAAATCAGTAAGTGCCTTCTGTGAATACCAAAATGGTAGTAAGTTTAGGATTTTGTCTTAAGCCAGTTCTGTGAATCGAGGCAATAGCCAGTTTTCACCATAAAATGCAGGACTGGACATTCTCATGTATATAGGCAAGGAACAGTATAAAGGCACTGCATTCCATTGTATATACTTTATAATTAGTTGCTTGTTATGCAGTAATTCTGTTTTACATCATGCAAGTAATTGTGAGAGAAAGTGAGAGCAGTAGTTGAGAAAAATGATATTCAACGCCTCTGCATCTCCTTGATGGTTGCAGGACATAGCTGAGAGCACAGGATCAATAAGGTCAACTTTTAAGGCAAGCGCTAATTCATGGGTATTATCATCTTTACTAGCCTTATGAAAAATCTCTGATGTCAGATATTGTTTCTAAATGGATGAAGCAACACAACAAATTGAGTTTAACATGGAGTGCTTCTGATGGCGGAGACAGAAAGAAGAAAGGATGAAGAAGTGCAGGAAATCAAACATTCAGATCATTTTTGGCAATCAGTTTGCTTAGAATGAGGGAAAGGAGTCCTTAGTCTTCACTTGCAGCATTATGTGGGAGAAAACCTCAGATAAACACTTGCCTGCCCAGATCAAGGTCTTAGGAGCTTTAAAATAGTTACATCCACCTAACTGTATCCTTCATTTAAATATGAAGCAAGGAATTTGACATCTTACCTCTACAGTTGGCCTTTTCGTCTCCCACTTTATCTTCTCAAAGGCCTTGTTCCCCAAAGTTGCTTCTCCTATTTCTGCCTGCTAGTCTTTTCTTGCTTTTGATAGACTGGGGACAGCGATTAAAATGTATGCGATCTTAGGGCAAAGTTCTTCCATGTTTCATAGTATGTGCTCTACCTAAAATAAAGGTGTCTTTACAATATAGTGCAGATTTGCTACATGGTATTACAATATATATTGAATAATATAAAATACTTGTTTTTTCAAAGTCAGGCTAAATACTAGGCATATGCAGTTTATGAGCACCTTTTAGGAAAATGAGAATAAGTTCAAATTTAAAATATTTTCTGAACAATATATTCACAGAGGCTGGCTACAAAGTTACACTTCAAACAGACAGTTTTAATATAGATGTCCCTAGTTTCTTGGTCCTTTTCTTCAAACTTTTTCTACCTGTGCATGTTTGCTGTACACATACAAATTGAGAAAGTTTAAAAGTAAGTGTAAGCATAGTATTTTGTACTGGAAATGTAACCTTCTAGTATAAAACCTATGCCAGACTCACGCAGACATCTTTCACTATGGTGCAAACTTTTTTTTTTAATTTCTTTTTATTGAAAAATAATACAATGCAAATTGTGGTGACATTAAACAGTCTAGATTGTAATGTAAAGATACAGACATACAATGATAAATTCCCAACAGTTTGGGAATACTTTGACCCTCAATAGTTTGAACAACAGTGCACAGCTCAGTGACAAAAGCCAGACATACATTGTTACAAAAACATCATGATTAGTAACCACAATAGGCGTACATAGCTCTCCCTCATATGCATTCCACTTTTGCCACACTTTAGTCCATTTATTCGGACAACCTCTTCCTTCGTAAACTACCGTTTTGGTATGCATCCACCAATCCATATCCCTCTTCCAGTCTCTCAAGGTCGGGCTCAATTCGGACCTCCACAAATGTGTATTGTTCTGCTTGGCCACCATCAAAGTCACCCCTAGGGGATGGAAGAGCCTCAGGTCATTTTTCGTCCTTTTATCTCTCGATCCCACTATGGTGCAAACTTGTTTGTGTGGCACTGGCAACAGCACCACTTCTTTGTTGATATGGTGCTGTGGTGTCTTGTTCACTCTTTTTCACGCAATGCAGTGCAGCAAATTTGGCTACTGCATTGTGCTGCTTGAAAAGTAGAACATGTGCCCCTTTGTGTGGCTTGAAGTCCTGCTGTACGAATAAAGAACAAAGAGGGAACATGGGGGGGTTCAAGCCAGTGCAAACCTTCCAATCTCAGCCCATTGCAGCCTGACCACTAACATGACATGGGTTGAGAAGAAATAAGATACTTGTTGGCACACTGCCACCCTGCCAGATCAAGTTGGTGTTTGAGCGTATCAGACAATGGTGCATGGTTAGTGGTCTCCCACTGAGCGTGGTTGGTGAGAAAAGGAACAGATTTGGTGGCAGCTGAAAGCTAGCTGCACCGACAGCCAGTAAAAGGAAGTAAGGTGCCCTGTAGAGAGGACATTTTTTCACAATATTTAACACAAACCAAAGGTTTACTTAGCACTCTGTAAATGTTACTATATCAAGCACATTTAGCATACAGTAATATTTTTCCTGTTAGTTAAAAAAACAATTCTCCACTTCACTGCCACCTGTCTCCTCACCAGTCACCCTGCCCTCCTGCTGGTTACATTTATTTATTCGCTAGAACTCCCACCACACCATTTGCCACTTGGCCATAGACTCCTCACTCATTGGCTCTAGGCATTAACAACGGAAATAAATAGTTCACAAAGTCCACAAGGAGGAGCATTGCCTTGAAAGTGCAGCATCGTCTTTAGTTTTTCAAAAGATTCCCAGGGCTATCTCTTCAAAAGTAAGTCATGTTCCCACAAAGGGGCCTAAGAGGCTTATGAGGAGATGCCGGCAATGCTTGCAGTGCCTAGAAAGGCCAGCATGAATGACACACCGTTTGAACTCATCATATAAACATTGGAAGAACAAGGACAGGAAAGCAGAGAAAAATAATTGCATTATTGCTCAGTAAGACAAGTTCTCAGACAATAACATGGCATCCATTGAGGATGAATCACACAATTATGTATACCACAATGACACATTAATTTCTCACACGGACATTAGTATGATCCAAGAGAGAACATGGAGCCTAGAAACCTAAGACATGTTATGCTTAGTTGAAGGCATTTGTATAGCACACAGTTGGCCATTAGCATGGTCTCATGCCATTGTCGATTGTCTTCGGGTGCCTCTGTCTGTTATTCAGGGTTTCCATCTCAGACTGGTGTCTGAGCCATCATATGATGAATTTCTCTGTAGGTTGTGTTCTAGTCCATCTTTGGTTGAGTGGCTGTCTCATGGTCAATGAGATGTGAGTGTGGGTTAGGCATCTCAGATGTCAGCCAGAGGGCATTTATCAGTGGCATATGCATATGCATAACTTATGCTGGTGGCATGTCCTTTTTTGGTGTTTTGAAGTAGCCTAAGCCAGATGTTAGGTGCATGAGGATGTTTGTAAACTGTGTGTATTGGTGGTAAGTGGTGTTTGTATTTACACAATAGCCAACTATTGTAAACAGAGGCACTGTGTTAGATGTATATAGGATGTTGTGCCTAAAGTGTCCAGTTAGATGTCTGATCTATCACTATGGTGTTTGGATTTCTCCAATTGGCTTTACCTACATGCATAAAGATGGCTATAATGACAAAGTAGGGCTATGTTTGCCTGCATCAAAAAAGCATAATCTGGAAGGTCAGGCAAATTGATACACACGATAAACAGAAACCTGAGCAGCCTTTTCAATGATGGATTTTGCCTGCTGCTTAATATTTACTCCAGAAGAGTGGATCTGGAACAGCTATCAGAGGTGGAGGCATGAGTGGAACAAATGCTACCTCTTAAAGGTACACTTTTCACCTTCTCCTGCAATTCTGAACAGGCACGTCATGCCCAGACCCCAACTCAAGTCGTTGAAAGCTTTCAAAAGCAGACGATCTACAGCCATAGTAAGGTAATTTTTTTTAAAACGTTAAGCTCACGCGCTGCACATTCAAGAGTGAGACATAAAATGGTTGCAAAACAACTGCCCTGCCAGAACACAGACTGATCCATAAAGCCTCATATCCACCCTACTGCACTCCCCCCCCATGCAAATCCAAACCTTTATGTTAGATCCCAGAGGCCTTTGAGATTGTTCATATAAATGGGATGGGATAGTACTCCCCGTTAACCAAAGAATATACAGTGTTCTGCCAAATTATACTTATCTAGTGGCCATAGGTATGGTCTCAATACCACCACAGTATGGGTTTAGATTAGAACAAGTCTCTTTTCAGCTTCATCATAGGAGTCCTCTATAGGAATTCTCCTGTCTGCTATGGGAGAGTCCAACATCAAAATTGAAGATCATGACACAAATGCTCCGTGGGTATGGGTCTCCCCTCATGGAAGGAACAATTCTAAGATTGAGCTAACACAAGAGCAGGCAAGAGTTGAGCACAGCGAAACTGAGGCGCTCAACGCAGAGGTCAGCCAACATATGTGGAGCAGCCAGGGGCTTGATATCATGCCAGCCTAATTAAATACAACTGCCATATGTGGATAGAGTACTAGCAGTCAGGGGCGGTGGGTGACAATTGAAAGTGGTGGGGCGTAAAGTGATTTCCATCTAGCACCGTAGCGGGGTTTGGGGGGATTACCCCCCCCCAAGAAAATTTTGAAAAAAAACAAGAAAAATCGTGCCTGTTCAAGCAAATTTGACAAAGCAGGGAGGTTAATAAAGCAATTGTGAAAGTGCAGTTATTACATTAATAGATGGCATAACATAGGTAGCTGCTTATTCAGTATAACCACAGAGCTTCATACACTCACACTTGTAAAAGCCTCTAATGTGAGCCATGATGTCTTGCCTAAGGCACAAACTGGACTGATTAAGGTAATGCATTTTAAATATAAATTGGAAATGTGAAAGGAGTGTGTAGGAAGACTTCATGGACATTGTTGGTAATTTAAACACCATTATTCAGCGCATGGATATCTTCTAATAGTTATGCGCGGCAGCTTGCCTCTCTAAAGGCATAGAAAATCCTCTGAAACATCACACATGATGAATTCTAAAATGTTACAAGTCATGCACTCAATGCCTCTGTATTTCTGATGCAGGTCATAATATTGCTGTCATGCTCTTTCTGCACACTTGATACGGGTGGAATTTTTATTGCCATATTGTTGCAGTGCCCTTAACATGCTGATGGAACGACATTCAGCATGTACTTATATTCAACTTTTCTCTATTTGAACTATACTGTTACGCCAGCTTTAAACATTAGAAATTTAAGGCTTTCATCAGCTAGACCAACAAAGATGTACCAGGATTTTCAGAAAAGTATGGACATAAGCCTTTGAATTTATTTATAGGCGCCACCACCCACAGGCCAACCTTCCTAGCATGCATAAAGGTGCACATCAGATCTGCTCAGCCTACTAACACCGTTCATTCTCTAAATTCTATCAATTCTAGGACCAGCGCTTAATTGTAAAATAGTTAGTGCAGGGGGGCAATGGATTACTTGGGAGCCTACTGCTTTACTGTCAAACACCAGGGTTGCCAAATGAAAAGGCTGCTAGTCTTGATTCTTTCTACCTTGTTCCTCTTTCTTCCACATTCATTACTTTCTTTTAATCCCATGCTTGCAGGTTCTTTCTCATCTCTGCTTTCTACCTATGTCACTGAATTCTGTCTTTCTCTTATTCGTGCTTTCTCCATTCTTTGCTTTTCCCTCTCTTGCTCTGGGTCAACGTCTGATAATGAAAAATAAGTCCCAGTCGCCCAAAATTTGCACCGGTGCCCACCACCTGGAACCTAAGCTATTACTAGGATCATCTTCAGAGAAAACAAGCATAGTATTCAACAACCAAATTCACCCATGCGCCAACAGGAAACCCAAGAGCGACAGTCAACATCACGCTGTAAAAGGGCCCTGAAGAAACAGAAACTGCAAGTTGACATGGTAGTACCCCTACACAGTGAGGGTACCCAAACCACCAGTCACTGTGGGCCACACTAAAAGCCATGCCCCGCTAAACAAATCTCTGTTATAATAGCAAAGCATAAAATAACATAACATGACCTAACATAACAAAACAAATAAATTGATATATAAGCAATGGTACCAAGATGTCTCACTTAAAATTTTAAAGAGATATTAAAGGAAAAGGAGACTGAGACTCTAAACAAGCGAGTATGCCGTGCATGCATCTTTTAACATTATGAAAAATGCATGGATCATTTGACAAATTTGTATTGAACAACAATGTTTACACAACAGCAGAATGACAGGACAGTGCAGAACATAAGCGACATATGTTGTAGAACTGCACAATTGCCCTAGTTCTCGGCTAAAATAACAAACTCATTACATTCTCTGCAGAGATAGATAGAAGGCTTCTACAGTGATTGGTATCTTATTCTGAATTGGAAGTATCAATGAAGAAAAACATGTTCTACATTTCTGCCCTGCTAAGGAAATGCTCTGCCCTCCACTTGTGCGTGCCAGGCAATTCTTGGAAAGCAGCTTCCCGTGTGTAGCTGTAGATAACAAAGGAGGCCTGTGCATGGAGCAAAAACGCGCATGGGGCATACTTCAAGGGAGCTGGCTAACCTCTTCTGCCTGGGGAAGTTCAGACCGCTCTGACGCCGAACAAGCAGGATTTTCTAGGCAGTAGAGTGATGATGCAGATAAGAGTGAACTGAAGTAACACTAAATATCTTTACTCCCAACAGAGTGCATAACTTCAACACTCTGAAACACGTCGCTTCATAAACATGGGCAAGAAACTTGATGGAGCTGTGAGGTCCTGCAACAAAGGCAGCGTTACTCTTCCTATAAGCCAGGAAGCTTAGTGTTCCTGAATGACATGCATACATGTGTACCTAAAGTTGTGATGTACCCGTCAATAAAAGAAGGTGTATAGCGCATGCTTAGGTAAAACATACTTTCACCGATGGCTATCTTAACGCAGAAAAGCGGATGCTATTGTTATCCAACTCAACTGTATTTATTTTATCGACCTTAGAAAAATGAAAGGCTAAGTGGGCAAGCTAGGATTGGAACATGTGATCATGGAGTCCAACAGAGAGCTATGACATAAATGCTTTAGACCACAGACCATCGCTGTTTTGGAGATGTGTTGGTTGGAGGGGCAGAGAGGGCATGGCCACAGACTACTACTGGATAGTTTTGCATGTCTTAAATCTAAGTAATACTGCAACACCTAGAGACAAGGCCACTGGAATTATGCGGCAGGGAAGGACCAAAGTATGTGGCAGGGTTGGCTGGATTATGCATCAAGAAAAGTCAAATTGTGCAGTGTAATGTGCCACACTCTGTGATAGTATTACTTCATAACTTTAACAGTTTTACACATGGTAACGGTGTTAAGGCAAATATTTAACCTTACTAATCCCCGATTATGCGGAAAACGCTGCGGCAACAGAATCGCATAATTCTGGTGGTCTTGCCTATAGGTGTGAAACAAACTAGTGATGCAGAGACCTTGTCTGAAAGTTGCAAGTGACCTCTAACCTTCAGAGCTCGCAGTGTCACTTGAACTTTGCCAGAGACGTCCAGCGCATTAAGCCTCTGCCCAAATGCAGCCAGAAATGGACCATCAGACTCCCAGTAGGCCCCGCTCAATGCCATTTGAGCTGTACTGACTCCGAGCAAGACCAGTGCAAATGAGCATTGACTTACGGAAACCTATATTAAAACTATTGGCTACAGAAGAGAACATTAAAACACCATAAGATTAAACAGACCCTCAAGCAGGGAAGGAGCTGTGGTGAGCCTAAACCATCACCAAATGCACCGAAAGCTGCCTTACATGAAAAATAACCATAAGGGCCCCGAACCAGTCAAAGCCCAGGGTTCCATGGACAGATGTACACAAACAAAACAGGATGTGGATTGGAGGAGTCCGTCCTTTATGAGGTCTGGGAGGGGTGTGGTGTATTCCGGAACTGTGGCAAAACTTTGTTATCAATATCAAGACTTAGGGAGCTTGGAAAATAGTGCCTGGCCTGAGGGGATGGACTGTACTCATAGAGTAAGGAATGGAACGAGGAACGGGATGGAGAAGTAAGCAATTGTGAGTACATCTCATGCAGTGCGTCCTCTGCAAGAATTAAATGGAAGTGTTTGTCATTTGTCAAAAGTGTAATTTATGAGCACGCTTAAACTTAATTTAAAATGTATATAAATGACCCATGTTACCCCTTCATGTTTTTAATCTACCCCAGTGTCTTTGCCATCATGGTATAGTTATGTTCCTACAACATTCCATTTCTCTCTACAAGATTCCTTTTGTAGGACCCCACTTTCCATCGCTCAGCCTCAGTCGCCAGGCCTTCTCTTCCCTTTCTTCGCTCCCTCTCATTCTTTCTTCCATAAGGCCTCGCCTTTGCTCATCTATTGCCCTACTCACCGCATGCCCATTTCTTCTTTGCTTTCTCTACACAGCTTTCCACTACTGAACCTATTTTTTCTCTCCACGTCTACTTCTAGGGTGGACCTTTCTGCTCAGGATGTACTATTAAAGAGCACGGTTTGTGGCATCAACCTGCGGTGATTTGTTTCTGAAATCAGGCCCTGCTTGAACAGTTTCCCAAATCAAAGTCTTGATGCGAGGCCGAATACAGTCTTCTCACCACCGACACCCTAGGGAACAAAGCCCAATTTTTGCGACTCACTTCCTCATAAAATGTCGAAAGTAGCTGCACTGTAAACCACCATAGACCTACCACCTGCCCTGTGCATCTCATGTTCTCTCTCAATACTGCTTTACAGAGAAATGAAACTCAGACCTGAATGTTGCTCTCAGAACCATACAGATTCAGAGATTGGTTTAGAAGCAGCCGCTTAGTGGGCAGGCAGCCTAAGATTAGTAACTCATGTCGCTAGCCATGGCCCAAATCCAAACCCAGTTCGAAGTCATCCTGAATTTCATGATCCTGGACATTCATTTAACAATACAATCCATCCACGGAGTTGTGGTCCTGGTTCACTCTACTCAACCTGCTGGACAACAGTTCTAGATTGCAAAAGGAAACAGTGATCTGTAATATAATGCCTTTTTTTTTTTAAATCAAACAATTTATTAAATTGCAGAAAAACCCTAGCGGACACGGCCAGGCACACTCGAGGCATTTGCTCTGTCTGTCATTGGGTCAGCCTTAAACCAGCACGGGCTTGGTTTATTTTCTAGGTCACCCCAGGACACTGTCACTGGGTGTTTACGCCTTTTTTGCGCACGTTTATATTTTCCACTCGGTGGTACCTCTGCTGCGGCCGGGGCAATAGCGCCTGAAAACACCCAGCTGAGCGCTAAATAGCCGCAAATATATTTCCCTCCTCTTTCTGCACTAGCGCTTATATACATGAGACCCACACAAATGCTGTTCACCTTATGCAGCCTGGAAAGGAACGTAAAAATGGAAAAAGCTTTGTTAGAGTAGAACAATCACTGAGAGAATACTTTAAAATGGTCACAAACTAAAGTGGTGAAAATAATTGTTTTCAAAATAAATATTGATGCGAGAGGAGCTACGTAAGTGCACGCTACAAGGAATGCATTCTTGCACCCTGCAGAGTGTTGTTTTTGAAGTGGCTCAGGGCATCAGATGTTCAGAGCTGTTACGTACGTTTAACCACCACAACCTGTGCATTAATGTTTTCAAAAGTTGTGTTCCCTTTAAGAACCGAGCAGTTAAAAAAATAGCGAGCTATTTCAGTGACCTCCCAGAGATTTTGCAGTTAATCTCCCCTGATTTGGGTTTGTTTGCCTTCAGGGCATCCTCTGTACTGTTTCAAGGGCCTCGTAGTCTGTTTTTGCTGTAAGTTGGAGGCCTTTTCAGTTCAGGCTAGACCAACAACTACTTAATCATCTGTATTGTACTCAAGCTAAATTCTGTGCTCACCCTACTTACAAGAGAAGCAGGGACTGGACCTTCTAGGATCAGATTAGTTCAGTATGGTAAACAGGGGACAATAGCCATTTTCCATCACAACTCGAGGACAACCGCCACTGCTATTCCGTTCTGTGGGCAGCAGTCTGGCTGTGATTGAGAGGACAGGTCCGGAGGAGGGGGCAGCATGGCTGTGACTGACGAGTGCTCTGATTAAGCTTGACAAAGGCACTTACCTCCCTCTCCCATTCTCCCCCTAGTCCAGTGCTTAATTTGTAAAATATGAAGTGCAGGTGCTCAAATGTTTGTTGGAGGCCACACCTACTTTTCTTCAGCTCCACCCATTTCCTCCACTGGCACCAGTACTGTGTGTGTGTTGCATTATCATAGATATTCCATCCATGCTCAGTCGCATGCTTGCAAACCTTTTTTGCAATAAGTGCCTTTAGAACGAAGGTGCTGGACTGCCGGTGTGTGCATCATATGTGCAAAGGGTTTCAACTTTAAAGCCTGCCCAGCCTGAGCCACTGCCAGTAAGCCTGATGGATCAATCTGGAATATGCAGTGCTGGGAATATGGCCAGTCAGGAGGGCTGGTATAGGATGGCATGCCGCCAAGCCAGCCCTGAGCCCACCAAGCATTTGGGCGAGTGACTAAGTGAGGACATATTTTTAAACGTCCGAACAGGCGGCTTAGTGGTTTTACCGGCTTTGGCCTGTTTGAACTAGAAGCGTTTTTTATTTAAACCTGCAGTTTATGCAGTAAATTGTGAAATATGCAGCAACAATTGGCAATTCAAACGTGGAAAAAGCAGTGGAATCACGATTCCTGAAGAGTGTAGCAATTTTGCTTGACTGTGTATCTTGGACACAGGACACAAAGCGAAAGCAGAAGTTAAAACCACAAAACAAGGCGCTTTACCAAAATGGGGGGCTGTCATCACTAAGGTGCCTATATAATAAATGTATTTCTGCTTAACCAAGCGCTGGTTTGGCCGGTTTTACCGACCATATCTGTGTGCTGTGTAATCTCCACTCCAGTTGTGCAAATGTGGCCTTGTGCGTAGCTTTGTGGTAGAACTGAGCATGTTCAACAGTTGCCTGGTTTTTCTACGAATCTATAGGCACAGCCTGTGTACTGTCATCACGCAGACGCGGTGTCGATGTTACTCACTGAATACCTCGTCCAGTACTACTGATCTTGTCACGCCTGGCGCATCTTGAAACAGTGTCACCCTCGGCGAAAAGTAAGCCCCCCACCCTGGAGTACTCTCACCCCCTTGGAGTGCCGCCCCACACTCGAGAGCAGAGCTCCCTCTCTGGAGCACAGCATAGTCTGTCACACCCTATGGAATGCCTCGCAGCGCCCCTCTCTGGAGCAGCACATTATCAGTCCTTGGAGGGCAGAGAGCTGCCCCACAAACAAACTCCTCTTTAATAAAAAACACTGACTGAAAGTGAAAGGGCCAGCCGCTGTCATCATGATCAACAACATAATTATTAATTTGAATCTCCCCTGACTTGGGCTCGCAGCTCAGCCTGGGCAGGCTAAGTCACAGTGACTAAGAAGAGTCACAGCCGCAACAGTAACTCACTCGGTCGGGAGGGAGTACAGGGGAAATGATAAAATATACATCTATCATCATGCAATATGTGACCTGTGCAGCAGATGCATGTAGACCCGGCCCTAATAATTAAGTGCCGGTGCTAAGCACCGGCACAAATTAAGCACTGCCCTAGTCTCTCAATCTCAGGGGCTCCGAGTCACTGCGACACCTGGGAACGGGGGGAGGAAGGGAACAAGTGATTGTATCCACCAAAAACACCAAAAACATTCCAAATCCCAAGACTCACTCATTTTCACAGCTCGGGATTTCAGTGGCTCCGGTTTGCGCTGGCCTTCATGCTCTATGATGACCGATGGGACCTGGGCAGATCAGCCTGTTCAGGCTGCCAGTCCGAGGCGACCTCAGTCTTCCTTCGCACAGCAGCCTTGGTGTGTAGGGAGACTAGCACGTGATCTAATGTGCCTGGTTAATCACTGTGAAGGCAATATTCGCAAAAAGCCACTCACCTGCTGACTCGCTACTGAGAGACTCGGATATTCTCGGAGTCTCCTTGGCAGTTACAACGTGCGCTCTCCGGATCGCCTCGCCTGTCGCCTGTCTGGTGATGATGACACGCATACAGACTGTGCCCCCTAGCCAATCCTGGCGTTGCATGCAGCCCCAGGATTGGCTAGGGGGGCACAGTCTGTATTCGCCCTGAATCGCCCTGAATCCTCCCGGCCCTGGCGGCCTGAGCAGCACCCCTGGGACCCGCTGGTACAGTGCGCTGCGCATGCTCGAGCTGGTTACAGCCCTGTGTCACTCAATGGCTACACCAGCTCGAGACTTAGGATGCCGGCCCGCCCCCGCCCCACCCCCGCCCCACCCCCGCCCCACCCCCTGGCTTCAGCGGCATGATGCAATTGTATTTTGCTTGCTTAGCGGACGGCTAAGCAGGCAAATTGCTTTTATTTTGCCAATAGCGTGCGTGCGTCCATGTGGCTTGGTGGGGCTACGCCCCCACGCCCCAATGGACGCACCGCTGCTGCTAGCAGTGCAGCAATCCAATGATAGAATATTTTCTTCAACAGCTGGGAGGGGCAGTGAAAGACCACGGCTTTGTGGTCACTCCTTCGAATTGACAGAAGAACCCTAGCAGCTTGACCAAGGGAGTATTCATGAAAATAATATAGCCCCCACTAAAAGACTAAGCAAAATGAGCAGCCCTCACCCTTCCAATACAAGCCACTGAGAACTGTTCTACCTTGTGCAACTTCGTACAAAATGGTGCAAAAAACAAAATAAATGCATTTTATAGTATTATTTTAAAGGAATTTGGACAAAAACTACTTTACCTATTTTGGCTTCTGTAAGAGATTGGGATACTGGTTGAGGGGGGTGAAACCCTACTCAAGCCACAACCACATTCCTTGTCAGGGTGAAGTCACAAGCAAACCCCAAATTAACCTGTGCTCAACCCTCTGGTATATTTGCATAGAGCAGTCAGGCTTAACTTAGAGGCAATGTGTAAAGTATTTATGCAGAGCTGAAAACATTAATAAAGTGAAAACACAACACCAATTTAGGAAAATAGGATACATTTTAATAAATAAACAAGGACCAGAGCAACAAAAATCCAACCAAAAGAACCGAAGATATACAAATTTAAAAGATTTCAGTGAAATAGCACCCAAAAAGCCCAAAGCACCAACTATGGTTAAATGGTCACACTGGACTGGGACAAAGTCACAACTTCAGGCTGCCAGCAAAGGAGCACGGGCCTGCTGAACAAGAGTATGGCTCACCAATATTGATGCATTTAATAATAAAACACAAAAATATCAGAAATTGAACATCAATAACAAAAATATCGACTTTAATTAGTAAAACCACAAACATCAAGAACACAAATATTGCTGTTAAAAATAATGATTTTTACCTATTTCGCAAACAAAATATTGGAAACAGAAATAGCACTTCATACAACATCAACTATCATACACCCTAATAAATTATATAGTTAAAATATTAACAATACAACTCCAAAATAATTTGCAGTATCCTATACATTTAAACCTAAACAATATATATATATTAGGGATAGGTTTGGGTTTTGGGGTACAGGGTATATTTATAGGGCTAAGATGGGTTAGTGTTTAAGGGTGTTGGGGTATTTTGAGGAGTAAGAGTGGGTTATGAGTATGGGATGCAGGGGTATTTAAAGGGAGCAGGGTGGGATTAGCACACAATATGAGACATGGCATGAAGGGCGGAACGTACCACACGCCCCCAGCGTTTGTCACGCCCCCAGCACACGCCCACAGCACAACGCTGACACGCCCACAAGGGACTACTTTTCTGTCATGGTTCTTTTACCTTTTTAATGTATATGTTGGGCATCTGCATAGCCTATGTCCTTCGGCTGCAACTGCCCTTTCCAACGCTGTATTGGGTGTTGTGATTGGTGCTGTGGTTCCTGAGATTACCCGCCTCAAAGGTTTGGGCTCTCTCTAGTATGGATATATATATATTTATATATATATATATATATATATATATATATATATATATATATATATATATATATATATATATATATATTTTTTTTTTTTTTCAAAGACTGGAGAAGCTGCAAGAAAGAGAGGTTAGAAAATGGTGGGATGCCACCTCTCTTAAGCGTTACATAGAGTGCAATAGAATCCCCAGAGGACTCTGTATATTTACGATACCATCCTACGAAAATCCAGACCCAGCGCTTCTGAAAAGATTGGGCTGAATACACAGTGGAATCGTCAAAGGGGATGGTACGTATGCTAATAAAATACGCATGGAGTGATCGGGATAAATGCATTAAAGAAATAACGGACCTGGAGGACCTAATTGCAAAAGAAAAAGACACCAAGACAAGCGATGACCTAAGAGGTGTCATGGCAAAGAGAATAAAGGAATATGAACTGGGAATCAGAAAAAGAAAACAAATTAAGTTCCAACGGGATGAGCAGGATTAATTATCAGGCAGAATATTAACTTTTGCTCGTAAATTTGATGCAACAAGGAAACGACTTGCCCAAGGCACTGTGGGGGCTAACAACGCAGACACCGAAGAGTCGGAGGTGAAGGCGTCAGATGGAGAATAACCCATAGCTCCTGTAACAAAAGGGAAGGCAACAGCTAAACATTTTTTCGACGAATATCAGGTCATCAAGGAAACCCGCCAGCGACCACAACAAAGGAATCATTCCCCCCAACCAAGTCAAAGAGGAGGACAAGGCAGGGGAAGAGGGGCAAGAGGAGGTACAAGCCAACTACCTCACCGATGGTGACACGGAGTGCATCAAGCCGCAGGAGAAGATAAGCACGGCGGGGGACAACAACATCATTAACCTGTCTAAAAGAACATTAACAGGGGATGAAATCAAGATCCTAAAGAAGGGATTAAGTTTCTGTCCTGCGAGTGAATTTGACCTGGTTGACACGAAAATAGATCTATTCAGATACATTCGTAAATTAAAGTTCAAAAAAATCTTTCTTCTGCATCCAAAAAATACGGCTGTGGGAACGTATTTGGAAAACACCACGGAGGAACCTGCAGAAGAACATTCAAACACTCTTCTAAATTTGCTATTGACTCCAACACAAGAAATTCAGGAAAGGGGGTCGCAAATTGAAGAAAATGATACTGTATCTGTAACACAAGTACGAGATCCGAGCAATTTGAGAAATAAATCTAAAAAACTGCCTAACGCTTCTCACGATGCTATTGATGTTTTTAATGAAGCGGTACTTGCGGATTTGGAAAGAATGGCAAGAGATAAGATGGACATGAGAACTTCAAATATCACGAGAAGGGAATGGGATGCCATTAAGTCCCTTAAAAAATGATAAAACGATTGAAATAAAGCCCTCGGACAAGTGATTTTCATCAAGGAGAATTATGAACAGGAAGCACTAAGACAATTAAAAGACAAAGAGTGTTACACTATCATAAAGAGAGCCGAGTATGTCAAGAGTACAACAGAATACCAAACTATGTTGATAAAATGGAAGGAAAAAGGCATGCTACATATGGATGAATTTTTATTTCTTCAATGTGAATCACCAATATTGCCCACCTTTTACCACCTTCCCAAAATCCACAAAAATGTCAAGAGACCACCAGGGCGACCGATCGTGTCGTCGATTGGCAGTCTTTTGGAAAATACATCCCTCTTCATTGACTCATATCTTGCCCCTATTGTGAAAAACTTACCCTCATATGTGAGGGATACACAAGATTTCCTCCGTATGATGGACAATATCTCTTGGGAACCAGACATGCTTTTAATAACGTTAGATGTGGTTAATTTATATACCTGTATAGCCCATGAAAACGGTCTGGCAGCCACTAAATGGTTCCTAGACAGGAAACCGGACAGATATCAGTCACACAACAGCATGTTATTAAGCATGATGTGATTTTGTTTATATAATAATATCTTCCTTTTCTCAGGCCAATTGTATAAACAAACCAGGGGTACCTCGTTGGGCTCGTGCTTCTCCCCCAGCTACGCAAACTTGTTTGTAGGCTGGTGGGAGAAGCACGAGGCATGGGGAGGAACCAATGAGGTATGGAGTGACAAGATTTTAATGTGGACAAGGTATATTGACGATCTTTTTATTGTGTGCGCGGCGATCGAACCTCGGCTGAGGATTACATCGCCGTCCTGAACAATAATGACTGGAACCTGAGATTCACCAGCACAATAAGTGCGACCAGCATATGTTATTTGGATTTGGAGGTATTTGTATACAACAATACTCTCCAAACGAGACTCTATAGGAAACCCACAGCGGGAAATGCTGTGTTACACGCGGCAAGTTATCACCCGAAGAGTCTAATTAGGAATGTACCCTACGGAAAACTTCTACGCTTGAAGATGAATTGCTCAGCGGATATAGATTTCCAACATGCTAAAGCTGATGCTAGTAAGAGGTTCCAAAATAGGGGCTACTCCAGTAACATACTAAAACAGGCTGCTGAAAAAGCGTCAACAGTAAATAGGAGGGATCTCCTGGTGGTCAAGTACGCTCAGAAAGATGAGGATCAAGTAAGAATGATCGCCAATTTTAACACTAAATCAGGTGATCTGGTCCACAGCTTTAAGAAAAACTGGCACATCTTAAACACTGACAACGTCTTGAAAAAACATCTCCCAGATAGGCCTTTTCTCACTTATCGGCGTTGCCAGTCACTGTCGGACCACCTAGTCCACAGTCATTTCTCCTCAAAAACCAAGCCCCCCAATCTAACCAACATAAAGGGGTTCTTCCCATGTCTTCGCTGCAAAGCGTGCAAATACAGTAAAAAAGTCTCTGAATACCCAGGTAGAACGGGAGAGGGTAGACCAAACAGGAAAATAAAAAAACTCCTAAACTGCAATTCGGACTATACCATCTATTGCCTAGAGTGCCCTTGTGAAAAGTGGTATATAGGAAGCACTATTAACCCCGCTAAACTTAGGATCCTCGAGCACATGTGAGCAATCGCTAATAAGGATAAATCCTATCCGGTGCCTCGTCATTTTGCAAAATGTCACCAAAGCAATAGGGATCTCCTAAGTTTTTACTGTATAGATCAACTGAACCGTCTAGAGTGAGGGGGGGACAGAGAAAAGGCACTCCGGATTCTAGAGTCTAGATACATCATTGACCTTAAAACTATGACACCATGGGGTCTCAATAATGATGAGGAAATGTGGGTACACCTGTAGATCAACACATGGGACCATGTGGAATATCAGCCCGTCCAACCTGGTCACTAACTGAGAGAAAAACACATAATATCAGCTGTAATCTCCAAGCACCCGTGGGTCTGACATGAGACAACACAGCTCACTGAATTACTAAATGAGATCTCTGCCCATACAGGGCGACACGACTAATAAGAAGGATTGGATAGTGACCTAGTTCCATGATAGAAATTATAAATAGTAAACATGGGGGAAACACCCCTTTATAAGCACCTAAAATTGAATTATGCGATATCGTAATGATGTCATCTAGGATTCGGTCACGATTCCCTGTTAATTAAAATCATTAGTATGTACCTAAATGATTAATTGTTTGTTGTTGTAATGTTTATATTATTAAGCACTTGAGCACTTTATTATTCCCCAGGTTAAACAACTGTAATGTATGTGGATACATATACTAAAAGATGGCCACCGTTTTCATCATTCTTACCACCTTCTATGTCGATGAACAGAGCAATGATCGGTGGGGTTTAAATGGCGATTGATTTTTAACACAAACTGACACTGACGAAGCTGGTATAGTGAAACGCGTCTGTCTGGGGTGAGGGGGGTTTGCAATAAATATTTTATCAAATCGGATACCTGAGTGCTTGCCGTTCTTTCGTCTACATTAAGTTGGAACGTGTTGCAATATATATATATATATATATATATATATATATATATATATATATATATTACCTACAGGTGGTCGCCAGTAGGTAGTTATAGTTAGGACCTGGAGGCATATTATCAACAACTAGCGATATTTATCGCTAAATAAGCTTAGCAAAAAATGTTTTATCTTCGCGCATCGCCAGATTTTATCGCAGAGATACCGTGCTATAAGCAACGTTTATCTCCAAAGCGATAAAATATCCGGCGATAGCGGCGAAATGCGTTAATATCGCTGAAAATTCAGCGATATTCAGGCATTTTCGCAAATGGGGACTTAACCTGAAAATCCACCTCCCATTGGATATACAGGTTAAGAAGTGGTCTGACCAGGCGTTAGGATTTGGCGATAATATTTCAATCGCTACGCCTGCGTTGATAATAGGCGATAGCGATGTTAGCGACTGCTTTCAGTCGCTAACAGGTTGGGTACGCCCACTTTGCATGTCATTAGCGATAAATATCGCTGACATGCAAAGCGGGCCCCAAACCGCTCGCTATCACCTAAAAGCTGTCGCTAACTGATGTTAGCAATAGCTTGCTAATAGGGCGATGAAATTATCGCCGCTTTGCGGCTGAAAACGGCCACAAAAGCGGCGATAATTTCATTTCACCTGCCTTGGTAATATGCCCCCTAGTTTCCATAGGAAATCTGCAACATTCTATTTGGAATAACTTTGGCGGCGGTGGACGAATCCTCGCGAAATTTTCCAAGAAGACGGAGCCCTCCGCTCTGCTCCTATCCTGAAAGTTTTGGGGTGATTCGTCAAGCAGGGGGTGAGAAAAAAGGGGGTCCCAAAACGTGTTTTCCCCATGCAATTTTCCATAGGGACCTTTAGCCGCGGCTACAGCCCGAACTGCTGAACGGAATTACATCAAATTTGGCAAAAAGGTAGAGTTTGGTTCATAGATCACGCTTTTGGTTAAATGGTGTAAATCCGTGCAGTAGTTCTTGAGAAAATCAAAAGTAAAATCATAGATATATCTATGGACGAAGTAGGGTACTCGTCTCTTCCGAGGAGCATGCCCGTAGCTTTACGAGCACAAGCTGCATGCTAATTGGCTGTCAACTGTCTGTCAACACTCCAAACCAGGAAGTGTTGGCAGCCATCTTGTGTTTCGGTAGAACCGAGGCACAAGAAAAAAGAAAGGAGCAAAAAGCAAAAAGGGGGTAGGGTAGAAACACCCTGACGCCCTAGGCCTGCTCAAGGGGTCCTACAAGGACCCCCAAGGCCATTTTTTTTTTTTTTTAAGAAATCCCGGGTTGCGCATAGGATAGTCGTATCCCGTGAATAAAAAAAAACCTGAAGCCCACTTTAGTGCCGGGGGCAATGTGCTTTATTATAATGGGGGGCCCAGAGGGGTCCCCCTGCAGCCCCGGGGACCGCCACCCCCCGGGGCTTTGATTTAATATGTGCTGGGGGCTCACGGCCCCCCTGCAGCAAATGTAAATGTGTGGGTGGGCTGAAAGGCCCCCCAAGCCCAGGACCCACCACCACCCCAGGGCACTAGATATTTAAATTAAGGGCAGATTCTTTTTTTTTTTACGGTAAAATTAGGATGCGCCTACCCAGCACGGAACTCTGGTGTGCACGCATTGGGTCACCTATCCTACCACATATGCTGTACGATTTCGAAGGCGTCGGGTACACGTATCCAAAAGAGAAAAAAAATAAAAAATATATATTTTTCAGGAAAAAAAGAATAAAAAGAATTTAAGTATATTATAAACAATATAAAATAATGAAATATATATATTTGTATGTAAAAAATGTTTTTTTTAATTTGTAATGTTATTGAAAAAATAACATATCTAAAAAATATATATAGGAAGAAGATATATAAAAAAGAATAAATATATTTAAAAATTATCATTTAAAAAAACTTTGAAATTCACTAAAAATACCATAGGTTTGAGATATGTTATAGTTAGGAATTAGCATTTAAAGAACCTTTGAAATTCACTGAAAAAAAACATAGGTTTCAGGGGTGTTATAGTTAGGAATTAGCATTTAAAAAACCTTAGAAATTCACTGAAAAAAACATAGGTTTTAGGGGTGTTATAGTTAGCTAGACATTTCACTCGTACAAAACCATTGAAAATTCCCACGTTATAGTTAGTTGTACTAACTATAACTCGCGCGCCCGCAATCCACTGCTAATGATGTCACATATTACATAATTCATGACATGATCAGTGACATCACTGATGCCATCTCAAATGACATCACTGATGACATCATCCATGTGATAAAGTCATATAACTCATTATACAGTAGCATAACCTTTCAACACTCATTATAAAGTATGGAGTATCATGTTTGAAACCATTGGGACAGTAATACAACTTTCTATAAACTCGCTTAGAAATTCCTACATCTACACACACATCTAAACACATATAGATTCAGTTATACATGCTAACACAGATCAATAGAATATTATTAAATATACTTACACACCTACATCAACATTACACACCTGCACACATCCTATTCACATATGCAGACATCCTAATCACTTTTGCAATTAATTGATCATACTTGCATGTACTAAGATATACACTTACACAAACACCACTTTATTTATTCATAAAGTTAGAAAATCATACTTAGTGTGTTTTAAAATCAATATTAGAATTATACAGTTATCCATACAGTCAGTTATACAGTCACTGAGTCATAGGTATACTTATTTATATACAACAACTGTCACATACTCTGCCTTTTATATTTCTAGTTTGTTGGACATATATCATTGACAAATATATTTACTCATCATTACACCCATAAAGATATTCACTCACCCAAACAACTGTTTCCACATACAGTCTTAACCTCAAATACCAACTAAATCCACTATTTACACATATTTGGACAGTCACACACGTCCCACCCAACCACACACACTGTTATTCACTATCCCATACAAATAATCAGTTAAGTAATTAATAATTAATATAGACTTTCACATAGCTAGTAACCAACGTATGTAGTAGTTTACAGAACAAGAGATACAGTTATACAGGTATTCACACAGTTTAATCACTATCCCACATATTTATTGAGACACTTTAAATTACTCATTTAGACAATCAGTCACAGTGCTACTAAATCCTCCATCCAAACACTTATACATCCACTAATTCTTCAATGCAGATTGACATATATATAATACATATTTAAATAACAAACCAAACCGCATTCACTGGATGATGTCATCAGTGATGTCATTTGAGATGGCATCAGTGATGTCACTGACCATGTCATGAATGATGTAATAGGTGAAATCATCAGCAGTGGATTGCGGGTGTGCAAGTTATAGTTAGTACAACTAACTATAACGTGGGAATTTCAATGGTTTTGGACGAGTGAAATGTCTAGCTAACTTTAACACCCCTGAAACCTATGGTTTTCTCAGTGAATTTCTAAGGTTTTTTAAATGCTAATTCCTAACTATAACACCCCTGAAACCAAATATATATATTGAGGAACCCGTAATATGTATAGTGCACTTCAAAAATAAATCCAGGGTACTCCTCACAGGGTGAAATTCTTTAACACAACAATGTCAATGTCAATGCCTATTTTCTTTAGAAAATGTATACCACCGCCAATCACCATTTTTAAACAAAAAGCCATAGTGAACAGACTATGTTTAACATAATAAGCTCAATGATGACATCACATAAAATTAAATAAACATACAAATGAGAATCACGAAAACAATACAGTGCGTTGCTTGTGTTATTCACACATCCTGTTAAGCATAACTGTAACATAACATGTGGGGTCCATGGTTGAAACATATAAATGTGAGCTCGAATATGAGACAGCCTGGATATAAGTACCACAATGCATCTATGTGGTGAAGTGCGCCGTTCCCAGTTAGAGGAACTTAGGGGTCAATTATGATGGGGGACGGATCGCCACCGCCATGCAGGCTGTCGCGATCCGTCCGCCATCCTTGCCCTGTCCGCCACCTATTTCCCCCCCCCGCCATATTATATTGGCGGGGGGGACTGTGGCAGATGGGAAGACCGCCCGCCGCTTTTCCGGCGCGGTCGCAAGGTGACCGCTGCGGAAAAGGTCTAATATGGTGGCGGTGTCTATCAGACACCGCCAGCCACATTAGGATGGGCTGAGGGGAATGCCTTTACGTGGCGGCATTGCCGCCACGAAAAGGCATACGGTCCTTGCTTTGGGGGCCCGTTGCCTGCCCCCAGGGTGAAGTGGGGGTGTGGGGTGCACATAGGGGGTACCTATGGTACCCCCCTGCGTTTCAAAATACAACATGGCAGGCACTGTGGCGGGTGCATCCTAATTCGAGGCACGGGACATCCGCCCCTGTGGTGGATGGTCCCATCCTCCGACAGGATGGCGGACATACTAATTGACCCGTTAGTGTCTATATATTTGCCAGGTTGAAGACAGGAGGCACAGGCTCCGAGTCTTTCCGGAAGGGCAAATTCATGGCACTCAGGCCAATCCTGAAGGTGCTCTCATACATAAGAGCAGCTTCAGGATTGGCTGCAGGGTAGTCTGAGAGCCTGTGCCTGCAGTGGAGAGTAGCAGAAGAGCGCAATGTTGCAGGGTGGCAGGAAAGTTTTATTTTAATTTTTTTAAACAGATTTTATTAGATTATTCCAGTGAAGTCTGGGCATAAGGCCTACAGGTACCGGTAAAAAGGAATTAATGAGCAGGAATACCATCATTTCAAAAGTTTTATGGTTAGCAAATCCTGCCAACATGCAGGAAACTCAACAAAAACAATATGCAGACAGTTCAAGTTTCAAGTCAACAGTCCCAGGATATGGTCGTTGAAATACAGAGAAGCCCAATGTGGAAAGAAATAAGTCTAGGGGAAAGTACCTACGTAGTGACCTCAGTTAGGGGTCCCTTGATGGTAAACTGGGGAGGTCAATCCCATGGTACATTGCCCAGCGGGCACATATCTTGCGGTGTTTTTTGGGACAGCCATGTGCCATAAATACTGGAATTTCTGCACCCATACATCTATCTAGTTCGAACTTCCATTTGCCCAGGGTCAGGGGGGAGGTCCCCTTCCATAGCTGTGCAATGTCACGTCTGGCAATTGTGAGGGCTAAAAAGAGTAAATGCTGCATGTACTTATTGCCCCCTATCTCGTCAGTGCTGTGTAAGAGAAAGAGTCATGGATTGTATGGCAGTTCCCACGATAGTATATTCCTGAGGCATGAGGAGACCCCGCGCAGGAAGGGCTGCAATGCGGAACACCACCAAACCATATGGAAAAATGTCTCCTCCTCCCTCTTGCATCTCAAGCATGTACGGGATTGGATAGCGCCCATTGCCGAGAGTCTGGTTTGGGTATAATATGTGCGATGTAAATATTTGATTTGTGTGAGATGAAACTGTGTAGATACCGCCACATTCCGAGGGCTGGCGATAGCCTCCACCCAGTCGTCGCCCGTCAGTTCGGGAAAGTCCTCCTGCCATGTGCGTCTAGTCCTGTCGAGGGTGGTCCGGGTGTGACTTGTCAATGTTTGATATGCTTGTCTAATTTTGTGTAGGCCCAGGTCCCCACTAAAAGAGGCGCCACTCAGGGGGATGGAATTCTGGGAGGGATTCTAGGGTCTGAATCAGGGGGGTCAAAGAGGAAAGTTTGATTTTTATTTTTTTCCCGTCATCCTCCATCCACCCCTGACCCCCTCACCCCGCCTTTTTTCCCTGACCAGAGCTGCTCCTGGAAACAGATGAGGGACAGACAAAGAATGTATGTGTGTGTGTGCACGTGTGTATGAGAGAAACAGCGACTACAGAGCTGAGCGAGACAGAACAGAAGACTGTTGTGAGAGAGATATGTGTGACAGAGGTTAGAGAGATAATAGGGACACAGGGTCACGCCAGAAAGGGACAGGAGAAAGACAAAGGGGAAACATGTGGCGGGGTGAGACAGGTAAGAGGTGATGGAAAGTAATGCAGGTGGCCAGAGAAATGTCAGCGCAAATAATCTCACTGAATATACCAAAGTAAATTACAAACAGTTCACAAGGTACTCAAACAAGAGGGAAGCTGCAACACCTATACCCCTAAAGTTCACGTCAAACCTAAACTCAATTCAAAAAGTCCTCACAAGCACACTAAAGAACTCCAACTGCACTTATCAAAATTCTTCCAACAGGTTGTCTTTATTCCCCTCTCTTCATTGAAAGAAACTTCTAGCCAACATGTGGTTCCTCCGGCCTCGTCGTCTAGACTTCATCAGGGTTTAATAATGAGAGAAAGTCATCTGTATGTCAATAGCTCACAAGTGCATGCTGGATGTTTCCCTGGTGAAGGTATTTTTCAGATCTGAGGTGAGTGCAATTGAAGTAAATAACAGGTGTAGTCACTCTCAACGTAGAGATTCAGATAATAGCCTGTGCCATTCAGCACATGTCTTTACATTAAAGATGCTTCAAACTGCTACCAGGATAAGGCTATGATGTGAGCCACGGAATGTTACCAAGACTTAAAAGTGTCACTCAACGATTATCTCATCTAGACGATCTCATGATCATCTAGATGAGATAATCATTGGACGACATTTTGAATGCACCTTTGTCTTACAGAAGGGGCCAAGAATGCTCATGCAACCTATGATATGATATGATATGATAAAAGAATTTATTGATCGCACGTTCACCAGCGGTTTCTTGGCGCTATTGGATGGTCAAAAGGAAAAGATCTGCAGGAAAGAGACAATAATCAGTCGACAATCATTCAAAGGCTTGGGAGAACAACCAAGTCTTCAACGCCTATCTATAATACTGATAATACTGTTGTAAATGTAGTGCCATTACTAGTTTAAGAGGGAAAGCCCTCTTGGTGCGTGGCCCAAAGCAAATCCGGGGTAACATTTTGCCTCTGTGATGGTTAAGGGGGACCTACGCACACCATAAACATTCACCTGCAGGTGGGTGCAGTAAGTGACCTCTGTCCCATTTGAAAGTGCAGGAGGGTGCAGCGTCTACTGTAAAATCTAGACTAGCTACTTCAATCAACAAGTTCCCCATGGGAGCAGAGTTTTCTGCTTCCTCATGTACCTCATATATGAAGAATGGTTTAGGCAAATGGGTTCGCAATTTACGCACCAACTTTCACCAAATGCATTCTTATTTTGCAAATCGACCTATATATTAATAGGGTGGTTTACACAATACTGAATCGTATTGCATTACAATTTGACCTACCTCATAAATATTAATGAGGTAGGTCACAAATTGCGACCCATTATAATTGGCTAAAGTCACAGGCGTGGATGCCTGCTGTAGTCAGAAGACCACCATGGTTGTGATTATGTTTAAATAAAGCATTTTTTTTAAATAAATGCAATCAATAAATGAATCAATCGATCAGACCATTTATGTAGCGCAACAGCTACTCTGAAGAGTGTCCAAGCCCTAAGGAAGACTGAAAACACATCACTGCAACTGAAAAGAAATGCCATGTTCAAAAAGCCAGGTCATGTAGCCAGGTCTTCAAAGATTCCCTGAATAGACTTTCAGACCTAATCTTGCTACAATGTGACGGAAGGTAATTCCAAGCTTGGGCTACAAGATTTGGAGAATGACCCACCTACTCACTTCTTATGTCTGATCCTCGGAAGATGTTATAGACTAGCATCAGACGAATGAAGGGTTCTATTCAACTGGTAGTGCCTTAGTCTATCAGAAAGATAATGTGAACCTGTACCATAAAAAGGTCTGTGAGTGATGACTAGGGTATTAAATAGAATCCTCCCCTTGACCACTAGTCAAAAGAGCTCCTTCAAATGAGGAGAAATTGATAACTGGGGATCTGTATGAGTAGCCTAGCTGCTGCATTTTGTACAACCTGCAGTCTCTTGAGCAGGTTAGAGGGCAGACCAGTACAGTATTATATATATATATATATATATATATATATATATATATATATATATATATATATATATATATATATATATATATATATATATATATATATATAATACAGTATACAGTACAGAGTACTAGCTTAATAAATGCGAGAGGTGATCAGAGCATGGATAACTGTTTTATGCACCTGGAAAAGGAGCAAGCCTAAAAATATTCCTACTGATCTTAGTAAAACAAAGTGTGAGCCGACTACAGAGGATGGATGGATAGGTGGAAATCCATCTTAACACCTATGTTACGGGCTAAGGTAGTTGGGGGAAAATGGCCTACACTGGCCCCCAACCAGTAGGGAACTGTGTTGTGTTTAAAAACCAGAACAAACTTTTATTAAGGCAGTGAGCCAGTGGTCCCTGGGATCCATACCTACTCTTAAAAAAAAATCAGCTATTCACAAAACTCCTTCCAGTTTGCGATTGGGTTATCTTCTCCCATGGATGTCATTTAGGTGTTGCTAAGGGTCACAACTGCGATCCCTGGCTTGCCTCATGTGACCCCTAGCATTGTGCTTGCAACCCCGGGCCTTAGAGGGAAATAGAGCGTTTGCAAAACATTTATTGTTGCAAGTGGAGCTAAAAAGATGTCCATATTCCCTGAGCATGGAAGGAAAGAAAGAAATAATGTAGAGAGAAGGGGGAGGGAGAGGTGGTAGAGGGGGAAGAAAATAAGGGGTTATGAGAGGAAAATGACAAATAATGACTAGCAAGAGGACACAACAGAGAGAAGGGTGAGAGATAAAGACAGGTCTCTGTGTGTGTGCGTGTGTGTTTGTATGTGATAGAGACAGAGGACTTAAAGAGAATCAGATACAGGTGATAGGTGTGAGAAAGATACAGACAGCTGTAAAAGAGAGTGAGATAGGCGAGAGTGATAGGTAATAGCCACATAGACAAGTGACAAAGAGACAGCTTAGAGTCAGGGAGCTGGGAAGACTGGCAAGAAGAGATGACCATATGAGAGATGTGATATAGAGACAGATGAGATAGAGATAGCTAAGAGAGACAGGAAGAGACAGGTGTGAGAAAAGTGACAAAGAGACAACTGGTGACAGACAACTGAGAGGCAAAGGGATGTACTTTAGACTTGTGAGAAAGATACATCTCAGAGCAGAGAGACAGGTGAACATGTGAAGGACTACCGAGAAAGTCTATTCAAAGAGGATGGGATAGTTAAGAAAGGTTAGAAGACAATGATGAGAGAGACAGCTCGGATAGAAGGGGAGACAGGTATGAGAGCGAAAGGTGTGATAAAAAGACAGGTTAAAGAGGCAGCTGAGAAATTTGGGGAGTGGATATGTGTGAAAGTGACAGCTGAATAAAGGAAGTCTATTGAGAAACTGGTGACAAAGCTGAATGGGGACAGAGTGATTCTAAAGTGTAGAGAAACATACAGAAACAGGGTATTAATAAATGCTGAGGGTGAGGTGTGGAGGAGAAAAGGTGAGAGATTTAGAGGTGATATTGAGTCAGAAACAGGTGAGAAAGGACAGACAAGTAAGAAAGGTTGGGGGAAGGTGACCGTTGAAAGGTGAAAAAAGACAGAATCAGAGAGGAAGTCAGGTGGGAGTAGGGAAGATGTGACATTATAAGGACATCAGGGAGAACGACACAATTGGGATAGAATAGTCAGAAGGATTGAGAACGAAACACCAACACGTGAAAATGCAGGTTTGAGAGAGGTACCAAAAAAGACAGTTGAGAAACAGACAGCTGAGGGGAGTGCGACAGTAGGTCAAAGGTCATATGGCATCACTTTCTGTGATGTATCTTTACGGTACCCCAGGCATTTTGATGAATCAATGTCCATGCCTTCTCCATTGAGCTGGTAATACATTAATGTTTTGCAACCGGATTTCAGTCATAAAACATTAATACATACGTTAAGGATTCAGTATTTGGAAGGAACGCACCACTTCCAAGTAAGGTTTTCTTAATGTTTCCTAAACTCATTTAACATTTTGGAAAACCTTTTCAGATTTATTAAATGGGTTTAGTCCATTTTAAAAAGTGCTTTTGCGGCCACAACCCCTCTGATTTACCTAATCTGAGGGTCTCTGACCGTTAAAACAATTTGTACATGAGGGCCTTTGTTCTTATTTCTGCAAACGTCAATGAATTTGTATATGTTAGCGCCGGGAAACCTACGGGTAGCGGAGCGCTTTAGAAACTTAATTATAATAATAATAATAATAATATGCCCTGCTCTGTACAGTACACACATAAATTGAGAAAAGTTTTAAAGTTTGTATGAAAATAGTATTTTGTACTGAAAGTAGATCCTTCCAATAGAAAGCCTATGCTGGACATCACAAACATATCCTTGCACTATGGAGCACAGCCGTATGCCTAGTGTTGGCAGCCTGATTGTGCATCAGCACTAGGGAAGACAGCAAGATTGCAATATCTTTGAAGATACGGTGCTGTCCTGTAGTCACCCTGTCATGCAATGCAAAGCTGCAACTTTGGTTGCTGCACTGAGTTGCGTGACTACTTTCTAAATCAGGAAACATCCATCACAACGCAACTTTTACGACGCACTACCATTACAACGCAGGATTTACAACGCAAGTCATTACAACAACTTGCGCTGGAGAGCGCTGTAGGATAGGAAATAGTTTAATTTACTATCCAAAACCTTCCCTACTATCCACGGGGACTGGAGTTGGAATAGTAAATTAAACTATTCCACTATCCAGCACCCCCCAACGCAAGTCGTTGTAACGACTTGCGTTGTAAAACCTGCGTTGTAAAGGCATGCGTAGTAAAAGCATGCGTTGTGATGACATACATCCTTCTAAATCTGCCTTAAGATCTCTTATGGTTGAAATGTTCAGTTTCATTGAAGCTCTCTTAGCAATACAATCATTGGCAAGGGATCATTGAACAGATGGCAAATGTCTCTTTCCTCCAGAGCACATTTGTTACAGAACCAGCACCTGGTTTTCATAGGTTAGGAGTTTTTGGAATTTTATTATTGCTGCCAAACACCTAGAATTCAGTATATTATTCTGTATGACCAAATTCTTCTCCAGATATCACCCTCCATTCTATCCGAACACAGCACTGGCTGCCTCAGTACTAAGGGCAGACATCTTTCTCTCTTTCTTCTCCACTACTGGCTTTACAACACACCTTGATCGCTTTGTGAGGTTAACCTAACCATGAAGTAAGCAACCCCTTCGTGTCTGTTTTAACATTGTCTAAAAAATAAGTGTTGCTGTTTACTGTGTAAATGAAGAAGCAAGAAAGGCCAGGGGAGGAGAAGTGAAGTCTTTGTGCTGGGCTTTGTTATGTCTTACTCAGCAGCCCAGAAGGACATGATCTGGGGAAATCACTATGAAGAAGGATCTGAAACTTGGCTGGAGTCCCAGGAAGACAGAATCGCTGATGGCAGGGAGACTGCAGGGCGGGTGATGGTCCTGCATTTCCTCATCTGCTGGAGGTTCACAGCGCCTTTCAGCTACTCATGAATACCCCCAACTTCAGGCTGAAGCAAATAAGAGTAAGCCAGTTCTCTTTTCCTACATCCCCAAACAGCATCAGCTGAGGTGCAACCGTAACCGTAAGTTGCAAATCTGAACTGATCAAGACCTCATATACTGGTTGATTGTCCAGTTTAAAATATTCTGTGTCCCCAAACAGGCGTTGGCGGTACAGAGTGTTGAAGACAGAAACGGAGACATGAGCACCACAAGACTAGAGGTGAGTAGAAGACTCCTTTTTTCTGGATCACCACAGGGAACAGAATCTTGTGTGTGGACACGGTATTGGGTTTGGAAATAGCACTCCCTGGTAGCAATGGTTGTTGTCTGGAATATCCACTGTGGCAATATCATAATACCTTAATATCATAGGCAAAGTCTCGAGAATCAAAATATTGAAAGGTAAGTGCATATAGGAAAGCAAAGATTTTCTTTTCTTAACTCCACATCTAAGTACCTTGAACATATCGACATGGTATATATTTGTACTCTGTATCTACTTAATTGTTGCTATTTCTTCCCTTAATATTTTAGCTACAATATTAAGGCATAACCATAATCCTTTCTCAATATTTACGAACCACCCAAGTAGCAATGCACAGATGTGCAGTTCTCAAAGGGCATCTTCTGTTTCGCTCCAATCCTGCTTGAACAATTTGGGCAGGGAACCCTACTAATCTCTGCCCCAATATCCTACTTGTGAAATAGTGAGCTCTGAGAGTGCACCCCAGAAGCATCATGGTGAGAGTTAATCTCCAGAAGTAGTTTTCCTGTCACCTGCATGCATAGGAGATATGGCCGTGCATACTTTAGTCACAGAGATTCATTGTACTTGTAGTATGAGCATTGGTGTTTTTGGTAAGGAATAAGTTATTGCAGTTTTATACATAGTTTTTAGTGTGACATTAAGGAGGAAAATTAGGAGTGGCAGCAGAGTATACTTGTTCTTTCAAATGTTTATATAAAAGGCCGACTGTGCATGGAAACGTGAAAGCCCCCTCTGGCTCCCACATGTGTTCTCGTTGTTGTTTCCATGCACCTTTCACTCGCTCGGTTGGGTGGTGTTATTAACAAAATTGCCTTTGCTTCCACGACGCCCCCGGTTCCAAATCCATGTGCAACACTTTATGTCCATGCTGCAGAATTTATGTTCAAAATCTCACCTTGGGAGGATTTGCTTTGCACACGTATGCTGGGTTTATATCTTGGAAGGCGTAGGATAATTCAAAAATCCTCTTTTGGACAACAGGCTGCACAGCGAGGGTATGATTTTGCGGGAAAGAAATGAAAGGAGATGAGTGAACATTAAAAAAATGTCACCGTTGAATTTTTCGTGAGTGATCAAGAAGATGATGGGGGTGTTGACAAAACTGCATCTCTAGATGCGCTAAATCAGTCGAAGATATTTTCAGAAAATCCGATTTTATCGAAGTGTGTAAGCTTTGTTAAATTGATCAGAAATCAATCAGTCTAAAAGCTAATGTTTGATTGGGACTACTGAAACATCTCATTCGTCCTTTGTTAATATTTTTAACGTGTCGATTTTTTTTACGTTTTTACCCACTTTGCAGTTGTGTTTGCTTATGTTTGCATGGATACCCATGTGTGTATGCTGTAGGCACCACTGCCTACCGGTTACACCTGCACGTTTTTAAAAACATCGGGTAGACCCTTGACAAGTACCTCTACACTACCTGTGGGACAGTACTTAATTTGTACAAAAAATATGATCTGTAGTCCTCGTCAACAGGTCTCTGCAGCTTGCACCACCCATTGCCCCTGCCAGCAATGCCAATGACACCACACACATAACTACTGCCAGCACACACCTACCAGTGTGGCAAATGAGACTATTGCAGGCCCCCGAAACTATAAGAATGGTTTGGCTATGAGGTATTAGTTATTTTAAGGTATATTCAATTGATAAACAATTGTGGTTGTGCTAACCTCAATAGCATCAGAATGTGGCAGAATGTCATAAGGGCTGGTGTTGACAATTAAGTGCTAGTGCCAAAGACCAGAAACCACTGGCTCAAATTAAGCACTACTGTGGGAGCACCTTCTTTAGTCTTGCACCTGTAGGCCCTAAAGCAGCAGGACCCACCCCTAAGAGTGAGGTAGGGAAAGTGTGAGTGTGAGAGAGACAGAAAGACAATTTGCGTGTAAATGTGCCCAGATATTTGTGCATGTGTGTATGCAGGGATGGACGTTGCTACTATCACCCCATAATTGATTGTCATTGTGACATTTCAAGAAGTGCACATGATATGTACCTGGATTCAGTGTGAACTACATGAGAGCTCTCCATTAGCCTGCAGTATGTGGCATATGTCTTCAGTTATTCCATGGCTATTCGGTACCTGATGAGTGATTTGTTGTTGTGAACTGCTACAGTGCTGGGTGATGGACATGAATAATGTCATACCTTTTTGTGTGAGTGTAAGAGGTTCAAGCAGAATACCAGGATTATTATACAGCCGGTCTGAACTACAGTCGTATGCCCGACCACTGAGTGTTATGGTGTTAGTATAGGTGCAGGTCAGGAGGGTTATATATGAATTGACAGTACTATGGAACACCCAGGCTAGACATAAGTCAGTCCCTCATACCTTACCTGGACATAGAAAGCTGTGCTCTGGTTGCGCTGTTCCATATCAGTAGAGTGTAGAATGCACTTGAATATGCGATCACTGCGCTGCAATTATTATTTCTGGTTCTATCACAGGGTCGTGCGATGATTTCATTGTCTTGGTATTAGCCATGATTTCATTTATCTTCTGAAGTACATAGCCTCTTGATGGCTTCTAATATTGTTGGTAGTGTGTTTCAGAGTTTGACTGCTTGTCCTGAGGAGGTGGTGCCTCGAATGGATTTGTGATAGAAAGGTGGTATTATGATCCGTGGTGCAAGCCTGGAGTCCAATTTTGTTTGCATAACTTGAAGTTAATTTGGAGGTATTCTGGTACTCTTCATTGAGAGTCTTCGTGGACAATGCAGACTGCCTTAAAACATTGTTCTTTTAACGATAGGTTGCTGGTGGAGTGATTGCAAGACTGAAGTCATGTGTTCTCTTGGTGTAGGTGCAAAATGTGTCTTGCGAAAGCACTTTGGATTGATTACATTTTGTGTATGATAAAACTGGGGGCACCAAAGAATAGGCTGTTGGCATGGTCAAGCTTGGAGATTACACATGTGAAGATAGATTGCAGCTTTTCTGTGGATGGGAATTTGTAATTCCGTGTTTTTATTGTGCAGAAGGTGCTCATTGTGACATTATTAATATGTGGTCTCAAAGCTAGGTCTGGATCCGGGGTCCCTCTCGGCTTATTACTTCTCTGGGTGTTGTTGGAGGGGCCTATAGTTCCTTGAGCCATATGGCGGTAGGTGTGTATTTTTGCCAATGTCCATAGGTCATGATCTCTGCCTTTGCAGTGTTGAACTTTAGGTGGTTACTCAGCTTCCGTACATTTAATGGAACAATGGCTGTTGTCAAGTTTTAAATTGTAGAGGTCTTCCTGGCCCATCCTAAATTAGTGTGATCGGAATATCATCTGCATAGTTGTAATTGGGGAGGGTGAATGATCTAAACAGGTATGTAAGGAAGTTAAGTAGTTATTGAGTAATAAAGGATGAGGGATGCCACAGTGCGGAGTGTGAGGAGCTGATATGAAAGGTAATAGGTGTGGAAGGCAATGGCTGCTTCTGAGGTAAGAATCAGCCCTTTTTGAGCACTTTTACATACTTTGAGGTTTTAGTCTTTGTAGCAGCATGTGGTGGTGGACAGTGTCAAATGTTCAGAAGCAAAATGGCAGCCACTCTTTTTCTCATCCGTGTGTGTTTTAGGTCATCCCAAATGCATATAATGGCTTCTGTTGGGTCTGAAACCAAATTGTTGGTCTGACATCAAGTTATTTTCCTCCATGAAATTAGAACGTTGGATAACAACAGCTTAAACATGGAACATGCCTTTGATATTGGTGTGTTTTGCTGGATTAGATGGGTCGATAAAGGGAGGTGGGGTGGGATGAGATGCCCTAATTAAGAGAAAAGAGAAATCCCAAAAGACAAATACTGAAAGGTGCCTGCAGAAAGGGAAATACTTAAGGAGGAATGCAGGGAACGTGAAAGGGTATGGAGAGCATCTGGAAAAGAAAGGATATGAGACCGACAGAACATGAAAGAATAAAAAGAAACTGCCACAAAAATAGAAAATAGAAAAGAAACGAGTTTGAAGAGAAAAGGTACAAAACTGTGGCAAAAAGGGAACGGGAGTAATAAAGTTCCACAACAAGAAAGTTGAGGAAAGAGATGCGGAGAAAACAAATAATCTCCAAAATGTAAAGGGTAAAAGAGTGCAACAGAAAGAGAAAGGGTGAAAAATGTACAGAAAGTGAGAGGGTGCTGTGTAGAAAGACAAATGAGTGAAAATGCATCCATAAGGTGAGAAATGGCAAAAGAGATTGACAGAGACAGATAACAGAGAGGGACGCAAAGGGAAGTGACAAAAAAAGGTTAAAAAAACTCACAGAAAAAGAAAGGCAAAGACTTGCCCAGAGAAAGAATAGAGATAAACAGCCACATGCCTTTTCCATCCATGCACACTGGATCTGGAACACTATTCCCATATCCGTCAGCCATTCTGAAACCCTGCTCCGATTTAGGGAAAAGTCGAAAACACACCACTTTAAAGTACAATGCATCACACTTGCTAAACCATCCACCGATCAGGCACCTTTCCTATCACTTGTTGACTTTGTGCTTGTATTTGAGCCTGTGTAGCACTTCCCTGCCTTATGGCTTGGTTGGTGTTATAGAAATATAACATACATTGCTTTACATGCAGTAAAATAATGACAATATATTACTTTTCTACACAAATATTAAAAAATAGAGGTTCACATGCACGGGGCGCAAAATACCACCATGCGCACCTACAAAATATTACAATCAAATGGATTTCATTTAGCTATTAGATAAAATGTCCTTTACTTTGTAGATTTAACTTTGATCTCCCATATAAAGAAGTAGTGATAGGGATGTGTTAAATTCAATGATGCCTCCTTTCTCCATTGCAAAGTTATTTTACTTGCTGTGGGGTGCACAGAGCAATTGTCATAGCACAAACACAGCGGCTCTATTCTTGGTGCTTTGTTGAATGTTCACATTAGTCTTTCTTTGCTATTGGTATCTAGCACTCTTTATTTTGTCTCTATTCCTCCTCACGACAAATCTTATACCTTTACAGCCCTCTTACCAAAACACATTCCTGTGCTAGTCTCACCCTTATTTTTGTTGTGTTCGTCTACCTAGAGAAAGATGGTAACACATTTTCCGAAGCTCTTGGTCTTAAGCCTGGCACTGCTCAGCTTACTTCCAGTGGCCTTGATGGAAACAGATGTATGCCCATGCAGCTACGGTACTTCCGGTTTACCAGGAATTCCAGGCATCCCAGGCAAAGATGGCCGCGATGGACTGAAAGGTGCCAAGGGTGAACGAGGTGAGCATACTTCAAAACGAAACAAGAGTGTTCAGGACCCATAAAGGTGAACGTTTTGAAAAAGTTCCATATAATCAGATATTAAAACAGAGTCTATACATCTGACATATTTTTAAAGCTGGGTGCCTGAATAGTGAGAAACTGTTTTGCTTTACTCTGTGCTATAGTTCTTCAGGTTCTAACTAAATCCGTCTTTTCATGTTTTCTCTCATAATTATTGTATCCTGTTAACGCAAAATGCATATGCACCTTTTAAAACAAAATGGTATAAACATATTCAACTTAGCATGATTGGATCATTAGATAGATAGTGCACGAAAGTCTGGGCGAAGTTTAAATTACGCCACCAAAATTCAGGTAATTTCTGAAATCTTGAGTTGCACTAGCCACGTAAAATTCCTGAAATTATACTATCACGCCATGCCACGTAATTTCGCTGCCTTTCATGGCAAAATTATAGTGTGAAGCAAACACATGGAGATGATGTGCGAAGCGCTGAAACCTTTCAGACACTCACCCCCAGACACAGATCTGGGTTGAATGGATGTATATGATCTGTGGAGGGTGGCGTGGCACTCTGTATGGTGGTCTAAAGTATAATGTGTTCAACTCTTAGGTGCTGACCGGTCTGCTCCCTCTGCCCTTTGGGGAGTTCTAAATGTACAAAATAGATGCTGCCTGGTTTGACAGGTTGCCCAATCGCACTCTTCTGGGGGAATCACTTCCTTTAATTTCAGTTCAATTTTATCAAAAGATATTCACAAAGTATACCAAAGTGATCCATTTATTGCACTTGTTTAATTCGTCTGTTTATTCAATTTCTTTTCAAAGTGAAGCTGTTACATCACAGCCTTATGGGAAATCATCAATTTTCCATTTGATAGTGCAAATAACTACAAGTTCATCCAAATGCCCAATGCATTTCGTGCTGAACGCACTTCATCAGGGGAAATACATTTCTGTAGGGTAAAATTAGAACGAGGGGTAATTAATGATACGGAAGCAGGTCACAGTCTGTGTCAAGCGTAAAGTGTTATTCTCAGGGAGTGACTATAAAACGTCAAGGGGTGAGTTTAAACGTGGATAAGGAAAAAAGGACGAAAGAAGTGAAAAGGATAGGTAAAATGAAAGTGCAAGCAGAAGCCAAACAAGTCAAAAAATGTGGTCTAAGTAAAAATTATCGTGTGAATAAAGGGCTGATGCCCCGAGCGTTGATTTCATGAAGCAAAATAACATGCAGATATTAACTGGTATCGTACGTTTAATCCGGGTGCCGTGTGCATTATCCGTAAGACCGTGAACTACATCGTGTGAATACTTAGTGTGAACATCAGCGTACAATATGCTTACTGCTTAAGTGATAAGACGCCATGTGGCACTCACCGGTCACCGGATGGTGGGGACATGTAGTTAGTAAACGCCACTCTCGACCTCAGTCGGGTTAGTGTGTGTTCGCGCATGCGCATGCCGCGCGTAATATGAAATTACCTACGTGACCCGGGTAACTTCAATCGTGGATTTTACCTAATCTAAACACGTCTAGAGGATGTTAAACAGCGTGTTAAGATTAATATAAACGGCTTCATCAAAAGGGTACAGTCCGAACAAAAAACAATGCATGTCTTAATGGTATGGGAATACTCGGTGTGCAGTTACGCTCGCGGCCATGTTGGTGCAGTCAATAGAAAGTCGATAATTCATTAAACAATGCTAGCAACCAACATAAAACAGGTTTAAATGTAACATAATTGATACTACCAAAGGTAACAACCACGTATTCTGTGTGGTAACCAATTCTAAAATTAGGTCAAAAAGAATAAGGAAAATCTTAACATAAAATGCAATCAATAAAGTGATGGTGGAAACAAATACAGTGAATTTAGTAGTCACAGTGTCACATTTGTACAGCTTTGTTCGCCATAAGTTGGCAGGGTATGCTCAGACGTGAGTCCCTTGCTCACTTTGCCACTGGATTCAAGCAAGCTGGGCTTAAGACGGCTGAAATGCCAGAAACCGGTCCTCGGAAGCTTGTTTCCGGTCCTGGGAAGGCATGGCTTGGCAGTTCGGGCTGGACTGTTCCCATGAGGCAGAGGGTCAGACTGATTTGCATATGGCCATGTCTGAACTGGGGTGGCAGAGTGGGCTAAAGAACGGTGATGGATTCAACCCAGATCTGTTGACTAAGTGTGAGTGTTTGATTGGTTCAGATGCTCCGTCTATCACCACCCCCTTTTGTACACATTAAAATAGGACAGGATGAGTAAAATGGTAGGTGTTGATGCTTAGCTATGTAGGGAAGGAAGATTGCTTGGGGAAAAGAGAGTAGGAGAAGACCCTGAGGTGGGGGGGTCCCGTGTCAAGAAATGTGTAGACTCGTATTTACCGGCCAAGACAGGGTGATTCGGGGGAATGCCAAAGGAACCGGAGGTGTGATAGCAGGATGGGGATAGCGAAGAATAAAGGAGGTGAATTAGGTAAAAAAGTATTATGGGGTAAAAGGAGGGGAAAAGTATGTTGTGGAGGGTTAGGACTTGGGAGGGATCCATTGCCAGAATCCTCAAATACCGACCTCATCATCCCATGGGCCATATCAGGTGGTTATTCAATCTATGAGCTTCGGCCTAAGATACTGAATCCACATCTTTTGGCTATCTTCCCCTTGAATAGTATGACTCAATGAACTGGGGCTCTGCAAGCTTCCCCCAGCATCTTATTGCCAGGATCTACCTTGCTCATGCCTGTGTGATGCTCCCTGCTCAGGGGACTGCATGCTGGGGCATCTCCCAGGTCAGTGTTATGATGATGTTTCACAATGTCATTTCTGGGCTGCTTTACCTGTGAGAGTCTCCCATAGTTGTAGGTCTAGCTCATTCTTTGGATATTTCTATGTCTTGGAATGAGACACTCTACGCATCTTCCAAGCGGGTAAATGTAACAATCAATTAGGAGGCATTAACCTTTTTTTCTATGAAAGTTCCAGAATGCAGCTCTCCCCTTATCCCATTCTAGAGAGCAGTGTTGCCATGATTACAAAGTGGAACATCCCCAAAATGGATGTACTTGTGCCTTTCAGCACCCCATCCTTGTATGATCACACTCTTGTTCTCTGCATCGCAACCTCTATGGACTCCTGTGAGTCTGTGCATAAGCCATAGATCAGGAACCCTTTCCTAGACCCCATGCACTATTCTCTGGCCGATTTTATTGGATTCTGTTGTGCCTCAAAACTCCAGCTCATACACTCTTACATTATTCCTCACAGTGAGCCAGCTCCCAGCTGTGCTTGCAGTGCAATGCCAGGTGTGCACTGGTGATACAACAGTTTCACATCCCTGCTCCAGTTGACGGCATGGAGTGAACCTGCCCCCGTACCCGATTCTTTAGGGTCTCCAAGAAGCCATCTTGGAGTCTGTTTAGTTCAACTTGGCGATGCGGCGAGCGCAAGGTAAGTGGTTTTATTTAATTTGTTTCATATTTTTTCCCTATTTCGTGGTCCCACCAACTCCGCCCTACCGCTCTTGCCTGCACCAGCCGCGACTGAGATGATGCAAACAATGGAGAAGGGAACTGACGCTATTATTATGGATGTTGCACTTTTCTAAGCATGAAAACAAGAAAGCAAGCCGATAATTAACACCTGTAGAGGCAAGGAAAGGAGAAGAAAAATAGTTTCTGCCAGACAGTGTTATACGTTATAGTTTTCACCTTATAGTCCCATCCAGCATGTTCTTGTGTCTCCAATGCATCCACTACTCTTGCAAGATCCTCTCTTGCATGCCCCAGCATTTATCATGTATATCAAATGTTCAAATGTTCAAATTTGCTTTATTCGAGGTTAACTCATAAAAGCATTTACAAACAATGATAAAACCGTTAAAAAAGATTTATGTTTAAAAAAAAGGCTAAAAGTTAGTAAAAATACATCAATTGCATTATCGGGTAAAATTTACAGATAAAATACAATACAAACACTCTGACAATACCTCATCTGTGATCATCTGTCTAGAAACTTTTGTCTAATGGACCATGACCAGCCGAGGAACTTAGCAGTGGCTGTTACTATAGGCAGTGAAGAAATGGTACATATAATTCTTAAGGCCATCGCACTGCTAATTGTTCCTAGGTTTTTACACATCGGGATAAGCCAGATGCATCTGGGCTCTGCATACGTCTTACATGCAAATAAGAAGTGTCCAACTGTTTCATCATGCGCTCCACAGGATGGGCAGGAACTATTTGATGGGCCACCCCACCTTCCTGTCAGAGATCTGAGGGGAAGAGCTCCTGCTCTAATCTGGAAAAGCAACTTCCTATCCCTCTGGCTAGTGATGACATCCCAGTAAAGTTCGAGGGTGGGGAGGAACCTCACTTACAGGAATCTTCCAGCCATAGTCTCTGAGCTAGTTTCGTTCCAGGTTCGTTCGGCCACCTTTTCCCAATAGGTCTCCTTGAGAATAGACTTTGATGGAAATAAGGCTCCTTCTGTATTTTCCCATAACGTGTGGAGGCCGAGGAGACCCAGCATTTTTCTAAGTTCTTTCAGCCATCCTATTTTGTGGAACACATCTGCATTGATTATGTCCTTAACTCCCTCAGCATAATGTAAGAGTTCAGGTGTAGTCCAGAGTCTACGCTAGTACATGATTGGACGCAACCTCGCTAAATCAGTTACAGCCTTCCTGCCCAAATCAAACCTAAGCGGCAACAAAGGAGTGCCTTTAGGGAGGCTAGTAATGAGTCGGAAGAACTTGTTTTCCGAAATTTGCAGTGTCCGAAGGTTCTCGTAACCCCACAGCTCAGCCCCGTAAAGTGATGATCCGAGGGCTTTGGCCTCATACACCTGGAGTGCTGGTTTTACTGGTTTTGTTAGGGATTTTCTGTGCTCAGAGCCAAGGGCACCTGCTATTTGTTTATGTCTTATAGTTGTAATGTCTATATGTTTGGTACATCTTAAGTCATTTGATATATGGATTCCCAAATATGTAAAAGCATTAACAACCTCTAATGGGCGACCATTCATAACGATGCGAGATCTACGGCCACGACATGGATTAAAAACCATAAGCTTTGTTTTGGACACATTGATTTCTAGTCCATGATCCTCACAGAATTGATCAAAGATGGGTAAGGCGTGCTGTAGACCACTCGGGGTCTTGGATAAAATCAGAGTGTCATCTGCAAACATTAAAATCGGTGTCTTGGTGCCAGCCAATGATGGGGCGTCCACATTTTCAGACAACATACGAGCAACAACTCTATTAATATACAGCGTGAACAGCGTGGGGGCCATCGAGCAACCTATATTATCTAAGACCTTGATTTATCCTTCACTCTTTTTCTTCTCCTTTCTTTGCATCTACAGGTGTAAATTATTCATATTTTTCATCTATTATTGATTTATGTATTCAGGCAAAACTAACTAACTGCTGTACCGATGATGATCCTGTATTTTGAAGTGATTGAAAAGTCATTGACATCAATCACTCTAACCCGCTTGAATTTGTACATAGGGTTTATGGGGGCAGTAGTGTTCTGTTCTACAAATAAGTGACCCTAATTGTGTACATGACTGTTGGTCACTCTATGTTCCTTGCCTGTTTTCTCTGTGGTTTTAATACTTGTTTAGGATTACCCCGGTGGGGGTAGCCTCATTATTTCATTGTCATGCTATCATAAAATGCTACCTTTTGTTGCGACTGGATACATCCAGGGCATTATCTTTTTCTCCCAGAGTATTAATTCTTATCTAACAACTTAGGGACCCTTATTCCTTTAACTATATATTATCCTGGGCCCCTATTGATTCTTGGGTTTCCCGTGTGTTTGTTAATCTACAAAGCAATAGAGAGCATTCTTTCCCTTGCCAAAAGGGGTGTAAAGTGAGTGGTACTTACCATGCCATATATATGTCCAGCACCAGAAGGAAACATTCAATTAGACACCGGAGATTGTCAATGAAAAGGTGTACCCCACACCCCCAGCACGAGGGCTGGGTCCAGCAGACTTCCCATTCCTGGGGTGGGTACATATAGATTCGCAGGTTTATCTTATAGCTTGAACGATTTCCCCGGACTCCCAGAAAGGGGAAAGCAAAATATATCTCATGAAATGTAGCCTCCAAGCATAGAGCCCGACTAGGCGCCGGGCATGCCGAATGTTGCCTGGCTCCACCCAAGTTGCCTGCTACGGTCTTTCCTATTGACTGGGAGAACCTATTGGTGCATTGTCTGACCTTAGGGGTGAAGTAAACCACAGTAGACAGCAGGTTACCTGTTCGGGCACAGGCAGGAGAGGTACGTTGCAAATGGTAGACTTTTCATCCCGAGTGTTGGTCCTCTGGGAAGAATTCCTGGTCAGAGACCAAGGCAGGGCCACAATCTCTTGGCAGAAATCATTCTGCACCCTGAAATGCTCATTCCTAGCCCATCTTAACGTAATCTATCACAAAGAAACTGAAGTAAATGCATGTAATGGTTTAATTGAGCACAAAAGATGTATTCCGGTAACCAACACTACTAATAGTACTGGACTAACCACTAAACATGGGTTCTGGGACAGTGTGTTGCCTGGTGTAAAGTGTTTCAATGCATCTTCAGGGGTAAAAAGCACTATATAATTGTGTTGGACGTTGGCCCTTAGGGCAGGTTCACCCCTAGACTTTTTGCTTGAAATGGTGACCTGCAGATGGTGATTTTTGGATTCTGCGCACTTTCACTGTGTCCCAGTGGAAAGTGCGTGCGCACTCTGAGTGCATGTGCTGAGCTAGGCCTGCCCGCCCATAGGAATGCATGGGGAATGTATGTGTCCCTGGTAGTTCCTGATGCGTGGGGTGTACAGGCTTGAGTCTGGTATGTGTGAACTCGTGAGAGTGAATGCTGCGAGATGGTGTATGCAGCATGTATGTGTCTAGTAGCGAAGCGCCATTTCTAGACATGGCTGTACGTGTGCTGTGAGGGTGCTGGCGTGTGATTGGCTGGAGCTGGCTGGCATGCCAGGCTCCAGGAAGTCTGGATGGGTCTGCCCGGTGGTGAGTGGGAGATCTGCATGAGTAATGTGTGGGAGGAGTGTACCTGTGTCCTGGATGGGCTGGGTTTTCCCCCACACAATGCTGGCTCCGCCCCCCTGTGGTGTGTCTAATGACCCAAGCCCTGCCAGTGAATAGAGAGGGTGGTTGAGGTAAACAGAGTACTCAAGAACCAGCTGCGACTGGTTCCGCCCCCACTCTACACCCTTGAACAAAGGAATGCACTGTATAAAAATGGGGCTGTGTCCCCACAGATGTTGTTCTCTTCCAGGATCCTGAGGGGGCTGTTGCTGCTGTCGCTGGGCCAGAGGACCGCCACTTGGGGTGTCTCCCTGCCTGGAGACCCAGTGTGCTGGCTCTGGGCCCAGCCTTGCCCCCCTTGCCTGCCTGAAGGACTTTTGACTGGACTTGTGCTCTGTCCTTGCCCCTGGGAGCGCTTGATCCTGTTTGTAGCGCTAGGAGCGCGCTTTATGCCCTCTAGCGCTTGGAAGCGCTTTGTTTTCTGATTGTAGCGCCTGGAGCGCTGTGATTGCCCCTCTGGCGCTTGGGGGCGCTTGGCCTGCCAGATCGAGTGCCCACCTCGATTGGAGTATTTATTTGGGAAGGCCGGTGCCCACCCTACCGGCATCAAATTGGCCCGTGTGGCGATTGGGCAGCGCGGGTGCCACCCCGCTCATTTCCGCTTCATTGTGCCCGTTGTTGTGGATTCACGAGGGAGCCCACTCCTCGGATCCTGGGAAGCCGCCTGCCTGCCTAGGAAGCGGGCCGCCGCGCTGCCCGCGGCGACCCGGAAGTAGTAAAGCGGCCCGGCCAATCGCAGCGCGGCCCAGGAAAGGCCGACCGGAAGTCCCGCCTCCTCCGACGAGCCGGGGAGAGAGAAGCTGCCGGCCGGGTCCCCGAGGCTCCCGTGTGAAGAGGAGAGCCCCGGGACCAGCGGGAGAGCCCCGCCGTCGCTGGAGAGCCCAGTGCGAACCCGGTGAGTGCAGGTGCCTGCAGAGGAGGGGGGGAGCGTCGGGACACATTGCCGGTGTCCGCCCCGCCCCCTCTCTGGAGCGCGACCTCGCGCCTGTAGTCAGCAAGAGCCAGAGAGGCTCTGGGGGCATTTTCTATTGGCGAGCCTTGCGAGGCTCGATTGCCAGCCCCGCGTCCCGAGCCTAAGAGAGGCTCCAACGAGAGAGAGCACCTCAGCGCTCCTGTTGAGTCACGAGGGGCCCCGGGGGCACCAGTTGAGTTAGAGCCCAGCGAGGCTCTTGGCAAACTTCATCCCTTTGGGTCCCCAGAGAGGGGGACCCCGCAGCCCAGCGAGGCTGCACCTTTTTGTTGCTGGAGCCCTGAGAGGCTCAGCAGCCCCCCCCTTACTTGTGTAAGAGAGCCTGAGAGAGGCTCACCAGTGCCACAGTGGTGGTTCTTCGAGCCCAGAGAGGCTCCAACGTTGCCCTAACTTCCCCTGCTCCAGTTGCCCAGCACTTTGTGGGCAACTGCCACGTTTAGGCCCTGACATTGGGACACCGGGACAGTCGCAGGTGGTGACTTGTGAGTGGGGCGCAATGGTATTTTCTCTGCACCTCTGAATGTATTGATTATGCGTCATGTGCCTTTACACCTCTGAATGTATTGTGATGCATCATGTGTTTTCCTCTTTACACCTCTGAATGAATGTTATGCATTGCATCATGTGTTTTCCTCTTACACCCCTACAGGTATTGTGATACATAGGTGGTTGTTTTCTCCCTAGTACAGGTGGTGCTAGTGAGATCCTGGTTACCAGTGATTACTGGTTGTGTGCTATTTTGTGCTATATTCTATGTACTAAGTGCTATTTCTGAAAGTACTACTTCTGATTCCTGACAGTGGTCCAGGTGGCCCTGTCTTGTAAATATCCCCTTGTAAATTCTGCCCGTGCCTCTGGCACATTGTAAAGTGTGTGTTTTATCTAATGTGTTTTGGTGTAATACAAAGGCTATTTTTTATATAACCTTGTGTGGAGTTTCCTTTGTGGTGGGCCTTTGGTTGTTGTTGCTGGGGTGCGTGCGCAAATACTTAGCCTACATCGCCTCCAAGTTTAGCCTTGCTGCTCGCGCCACGTTACCTAGAGGGTGAGTAGGGGTTATCTTGGCGTGTAACTCCCTTGCCCTGACTTTGGTGTGGTGGTCTCTGACTGACTTTGGCGAAAGCCCTGGCCAGCCGGGGATCCCATTTCCAACATTGGCGGCAAGCGGTGGGATAGGGATTTGTGTTTGCCTTGTACCTTAGTAGCAGCTGGCTGCACCACAAAACTCTGCATTTTAGATGACCACATTTTAGGGGATTGTTTTTGAAATTCCATTGTTTCTTCTCCTGAAGAGTGTCATTTGATTGTGTTCAGTACATTTGTCCCCCGCCCTGCTTCCAGAGTTTGGTACCTGTGTCGCTTTTGGTCAGGTTGAGAAGTCAGGGGTGGTAGAAACTGCCTTACCGATCCGAGGGGAGGGTGTGTGTGGATGAATGGTGTGTTTTCCTGGACGCATGAGTATGAGTTCTCTTTGATAAGGAGATTGTTGAAGTTTTGGAATTGTGTCCTCTTACTTCAGATTGTTCAGTCCCCTGTGTTGCACGTGTCTGTGAGCATCTTGCCAAGATGGAGTCTGCTTTTAATGTCTGGGGTCTGTTTTTGCATGAACTGAGAGAGTTTTGCGAAGAGAGAGACATTGCAGTGAATGAGTCAGACACCCAGTCCCAACTTAGGGGTAACCTGATCCAATGGCAGAAGGATGACTGGGAGCGTGAGCACAGTGCGGAGAGGGCCCGGGTCTCACACCATGAGGGTGGTGGGTCAGAGGGGAGCCCTGAAGAGTCTGAGGAGGAGGAAGAAGATGACAGCACAGGGACGCCAGCAGAGAGTGAGGACCCCATAGATAGGGAGTCCCTTGCTGGGTCCAGTTTAGGAGGCAGCGCCTCATCCCTTTCCCTGTCCCCAGAGGAGCTGGAAGATAGGAGGAGAGAAAGGGAGCACCAGCTGGCTTTAGAGAGGCTCAGGTTGGAGCATGCCCAGGCTATGGCACAGCTGGGCATTAGAAAGCAACAGCTGGAGGTTAAGAAGCAACAGCTAGAGACCGAGAGGGTCTTAGCGCAGGAAAGGATAGAGGAGGCTGATAGGGCCTCCACCAGAGGCGAAGTAGCTCTGGAGGGTAGACTATCCCCTGCGCGCAGTGTTGAGTTTCTGGATCCCCCAGGGAGGGTTGGGTCCAGTGGTGGCAGCTATTTAAATCTCAGTCTAGAAAGTCCCAGTTCCCAGAGTATGGTTCCTGTTTCCCCAGAGGAGGAGAATAGGTTGAGGTTTAGGAACCTTAGGAAACCGTCTCATCAGTCTTGGGAAGACTTTGAGGATGACTGTTGTGAAGCCCTGTGTGATTGGGTACGGGAGCCCACGAAATGTGATTGGGACCTATTGTTCGATATGTTTCTCAGAGAGCAGTTGCTCAGTTGTTGTTCACCAGGGTTGCGCCAACACCTGTTAGGGTGTGGATTGTCTGAACCATGTGAGCTGGCAGAGGAAGCAGACCGCTGGGAAGGGACCAGAGGTTCTGTAGAGTCACTGGTGAGTGACTCCAAAAGTAGTGGGTCAGGGATCTTCCAGCCCAGCGTGGTGGAAGAGGCTCAGTGTAGCCCAGCTAGGTCCCTGGTTAGTGAGAAGGGTGTAGGGGCTGACTGCCTGGCTCAGTGGAGCAGGAGTCAGTGGGTGGCTGAGAGCCCCCAGAGGCCCGAAGCCCTGTCTCAGAACCTGGGTGGTTTCTTGAGGGAACACCAGGTTGGGGACCTAGGCTGTCCTGTTAGTCCACTTGAGGAAGATCTCCTAGTGAGTAGAGGACCTGGAGTGTCTGTAAACAGAGCTCCTGTGGTTCTAGAGTCTGGCAGTACCGCTCCGGTAGGGAGGGTACAGGAGTCCAGAGTGAGGAGTGATTGGGGGAGTTCCCCAGTGGCTGGACCAGTGGGTCAGGGACTACCCAGTTGGGCTAGGTTCCCGTGTAGTGACCATGGTGACACCACTTCTGTTCTGGGGGATCTTCGCGCACTGTCAGGTGGACAGGGAGCGGGAGATCTGCGCCAGACAGACAGTCACACGACACATGGGCCATGTGTTAGCCTCAGGGGGATTGCGTGTGAATCCCCAGAAGTCCTGGAGTGCCAGGCAATTGTTCCACCGAAGGTTCTAGACCAGAGGTTGGGAGGCCAGGTTCCGGATCAGCCTGACCTGAAGGGTAGGACGACTGTAACCAGTGTCCTGACCGGTTCTTCTTCCAGAGGAACTTCTCCAGGTGGGAGAGGGCAGACCTCTGGAAGGGGGTGCAGAGGGTGGGAGAGCCCACCTCTGACCCCGGTGCAACCTGAGTGGATAAGCCCTGGGTTGGAATGGCGTTCTAGGGGTACCCCTCGCAGAGGGAGGAGGAACCCTAGAAGAAGAGGTAAGGGGAGGAGAGCCTTCCCTGAGACTCCTGGTCCGCCTGAGGTTGTAGGCCTTAGGCTGGAGAACCAGTGGCAGTCTAGTCCTGTCTTGCAGACAGGAAGAGTGGAGAATGGCTCCTATGTGCCAGGGGTTACTACCCCCCGCTCTGCGAATTGGCATGGACCAGTGGCACCTGGGTGGCCCAGGGCCTGGTCCTGGCCGCGGACAACTTGGGAGTACCAGTGGGGTAGCCCAGTTGGTCCAGACAGTGTGTTTAGAGGGAATCCCATGGGTTCACCGTGGCGTAGAACAGGAGGGTGTCCCTGCAGTTGCGGGCCGGCGTCCGTGTTCTATCGCCCCAAGCAGGGAAGTCCATCACGGTGGTGATTGGTCTCCCCTGCGTTTTGGCTGGAAGGGGGTTATGTTGGACTTTGGCCCTTAGGGCAGGTTCACCCCTAGACTTTTTGCTTGAAATGGTGACCTGCAGATGGTGATTTTTGGATTCTGCGCACTTTCACTGTGTCCCAGTGGAAAGTGCGTGCGCACTCTGAGTGCATGTGCTGAGCTAGGCCTGCCCGCCCATAGGAATGCATGGGGAATGTATGTGTCCCTGGTAGTTCCTGATGCGTGGGGTGTACAGGCTTGAGTCTGGTATGTGTGAACTCGTGAGAGTGAATGCTGCGAGATGGTGTATGCAGCATGTATGTGTCTAGTAGCGAAGCGCCATTTCTAGACATGGCTGTACGTGTGCTGTGAGGGTGCTGGCGTGTGATTGGCTGGAGCTGGCTGGCATGCCAGGCTCCAGGAAGTCTGGATGGGTCTGCCCGGTGGTGAGTGGGAGATCTGCATGAGTAATGTGTGGGAGGAGTGTACCTGTGTCCTGGATGGGCTGGGTTTTCCCCCACACAATGCTGGCTCCGCCCCCCTGTGGTGTGTCTAATGACCCAAGCCCTGCCAGTGAATAGAGAGGGTGGTTGAGGTAAACAGAGTACTCAAGAACCAGCTGCGACTGGTTCCGCCCCCACTCTACACCCTTGAACAAAGGAATGCACTGTATAAAAATGGGGCTGTGTCCCCACAGATGTTGTTCTCTTCCAGGATCCTGAGGGGGCTGTTGCTGCTGTCGCTGGGCCAGAGGACCGCCACTTGGGGTGTCTCCCTGCCTGGAGACCCAGTGTGCTGGCTCTGGGCCCAGCCTTGCCCCCCCTTGCCTGCCTGAAGGACTTTTGACTGGACTTGTGCTCTGTCCTTGCCCCTGGGAGCGCTTGATCCTGTTTGTAGCGCCTGGAGCGCTGTGATTGCCCCTCTGGCGCTTGGGGGCGCTTGGCCTGCCAGATCGAGTGCCCACCTCGATTGGAGTATTTATTTGGGAAGGCCGGTGCCCACCCTACCGGCATCAAATTGGCCCGTGTGGCGATTGGGCAGCGCGGGTGCCACCCCGCTCATTTCCGCTTCATTGTGCCCGTTGTTGTGGATTCACGAGGGAGCCCACTCCTCGGATCCTGGGAAGCCGCCTGCCTGCCTAGGAAGCGGGCCGCCGCGCTGCCCGCGGCGACCCGGAAGTAGTAAAGCGGCCCGGCCAATCGCAGCGCGGCCCAGGAAAGGCCGACCGGAAGTCCCGCCTCCTCCGACGAGCCGGGGAGAGAGAAGCTGCCGGCCGGGTCCCCGAGGCTCCCGTGTGAAGAGGAGAGCCCCGGGACCAGCGGGAGAGCCCCGCCGTCGCTGGAGAGCCCAGTGCGAACCCGGTGAGTGCAGGTGCCTGCAGAGGAGGGGGGGAGCGTCGGGACACATTGCCGGTGTCCGCCCCGCCCCCTCTCTGGAGCGCGACCTCGCGCCTGTAGTCAGCAAGAGCCAGAGAGGCTCTGGGGGCATTTTCTATTGGCGAGCCTTGCGAGGCTCGATTGCCAGCCCCGCGTCCCGAGCCTAAGAGAGGCTCCAACGAGAGAGAGCACCTCAGCGCTCCTGTTGAGTCACGAGGGGCCCCGGGGGCACCAGTTGAGTTAGAGCCCAGCGAGGCTCTTGGCAAACTTCATCCCTTTGGGTCCCCAGAGAGGGGGACCCCGCAGCCCAGCGAGGCTGCACCTTTTTGTTGCTGGAGCCCTGAGAGGCTCAGCAGCCCCCCCCTTACTTGTGTAAGAGAGCCTGAGAGAGGCTCACCAGTGCCACAGTGGTGGTTCTTCGAGCCCAGAGAGGCTCCAACGTTGCCCTAACTTCCCCTGCTCCAGTTGCCCAGCACTTTGTGGGCAACTGCCACGTTTAGGCCCTGACATTGGGACACCGGGACAGTCGCAGGTGGTGACTTGTGAGTGGGGCGCAATGGTATTTTCTCTGCACCTCTGAATGTATTGATTATGCGTCATGTGCCTTTACACCTCTGAATGTATTGTGATGCATCATGTGTTTTCCTCTTTACACCTCTGAATGAATGTTATGCATTGCATCATGTGTTTTCCTCTTACACCCCTACAGGTATTGTGATACATAGGTGGTTGTTTTCTCCCTAGTACAGGTGGTGCTAGTGAGATCCTGGTTACCAGTGATTACTGGTTGTGTGCTATTTTGTGCTATATTCTATGTACTAAGTGCTATTTCTGAAAGTACTACTTCTGATTCCTGACAGTGGTCCAGGTGGCCCTGTCTTGTAAATATCCCCTTGTAAATTCTGCCCGTGCCTCTGGCACATTGTAAAGTGTGTGTTTTATCTAATGTGTTTTGGTGTAATACAAAGGCTATTTTTTATATAACCTTGTGTGGAGTTTCCTTTGTGGTGGGCCTTTGGTTGTTGTTGCTGGGGTGCGTGCGCAAATACTTAGCCTACATCGCCTCCAAGTTTAGCCTTGCTGCTCGCGCCACGTTACCTAGAGGGTGAGTAGGGGTTATCTTGGCGTGTAACTCCCTTGCCCTGACTTTGGTGTGGTGGTCTCTGACTGACTTTGGCGAAAGCCCTGGCCAGCCGGGGATCCCATTTCCAACAAATTGCAATTGAAATTACAATCTTCCACCCATTGAAGGAGAGATGGTGAAGGTGGGGAAACCTTCTCTCCTCTAGGCTATTGGCATTCCTCCCTGTATCTCTTGTCCTTCCTAACTAACTATCACTTTCAGTGATCCAAAAAGGCAGATTTGTGAATGGGTGGGGAAGACGGGGAATGGGAGGACTCACATGCTTCTCCTTGTCATCAGTTGCCCAAGAAAGAGGGAGGGGAGTACAAGACTATAACTAATCTGAGATGGACCCTCCCCCAAGTCCATTCACAATTCAGTCATGCCTCCTTCGTCATGGCACATTTGGCAATTTAGGGGTCACCGTTGAGTCCTTTCTGTCACTTACCTATTACTGTTTCCCTAATGCAATGAACATGCCAAAGCAATAACACTCCTTAACCACCAAATTTATGTAAACCCAGTCACAAATCCTTGTCCTCATGTATTCTGTGCCTGCAGTTTGAATGATCTACTTATTTTCAGAATTTGATGGTTAAAAAGATATTTTTAAATATCTCACATTTCTATGCTGTTAAAATCCTGATTTTGCTCCACTAGCTCTCTTGAGAGAGAGGGTCTTGAAAGGGAAACACAAAACCAGGATGGATCAAGGATGAGGCAGGGCTGTACTATGCCCCAGGAATTGGACTTTAGGCTGCAACTCCTTCCTCTTCCACTCAGACATGTTAACCGTACAGCCCTTTGTAAAAATAGATACATTTGGCCAACAAGTAATGAGATGCTGTAGGGTTAGACCTTACCGTAAATGAACAATAAAGAAAAGTAAAAGAAACACAATTATGTTGAAATATGTTGAATAGATCCGAATTGAGCTTTGCTGTCAAAGGAATCAAAGGTGACAAACCAATGCCTGAGGTTAGAGAGATTAGAGAGGAGAGTTTAGATACTAAGCAGAGGAAAAAAGAAATTGTTAGGAAGAGACTGAAAGGCTGAGAAATTAGAGAATGAGTGATGAGAGAATGAGAGATTGATAACATGAGCAAGTAGAGATGAGAGGTGAGAGATTGAAAGGTTGAGATATCAGAGACTATAGATGAGAAATTAGACAATAGATGTTGAGAGGATAAGACACCAAGAGGATGGGAGATTAGAGATGAAGGATTGAGAGATACGTGATGAAGGATGACAAATTGAGATGAAAAGATAATGAGACGTTAGAGAGGCTAGATCAGAAATTAAGAATTTGAGTTGATAGATTGAGAACATGAAAGATTTGAGATGAAGGGTGAAAGGCTGTGAGGTTGAGAGTTAGAGGGGATGAGAGATTAAAGGTGAGAGTATTACAGAATTACAGAATTAGAGAAATTGAGAGGATAAGAAACTTGGGATACGAGATGTGAGATTGATTGCATGGGAGAGTACCGATCACAGAGAAAATATGTGGGACAATAAGGTGATATATTTAGGGGCTATGCAATTACAGATGAGATGAGATATGGAGAGCCGGAGACAATTAAAGGATGGGAAATTAGAGTTGAAAGATTGAGGGAATTAGATATTGAAAGAATGAGAGACTGGCAGGATGAGCGGTTGATAGGATGAGAGATTGATAGGATTCAATTCAATTCATTAGTTTTTATTCGATAATTTACAGTCATAAAAAACACAGAACATACATAAAAGTGTCAATAAAAGATTGGCACCAAAAAAAGACAGACAATTCATACAAAATTCATACAAAATTTGATACCAAACATTATCGAATCCTAGCTAGAAATATAAAGATAAAATCATATATAAAATTCTATACTGAGTCCGTCCGCCACCATAGAGTAGGAGGGAACCTCCGGATGGCCTACGGAGTTCCCTCCTGTGCAATTAGGATGTGACCGCCACCCTGGCGGTCACATCCTCTATTTTTACCATTGCGGCGGGTGGGGCTTCAAGCTGTATCCGCCGCAATGGTAAAAATGCATACATTGCATTTGTATGCAGAAAGCGGCAGGCACCGTGCAGTGCCTGCCGATTACTGCATACAAATGCAGGGGGGTACCATAGGTACCCCCCATGTGCACCCCCCACCCTCCCTTCACCCAGGAGGCCCGCAACGGGCCCCCGCAGTGAAGTTACACATGCTTTTCCACGGCGGAAAGCCCGCCGCGGAAAAGCATTGTCCACAGCCCATCCTAATATGGCTGACGGTGTCTGAGAGACACCGTCACCATATTAGAGCTTTTCCGCCGCGGTTGTAAGCCAACCGCGGCGGAAAAGCTGCGGACGGAAATCAGGACCCACCAGCCATCCTAATGTGGCGGTGGGTCTTTGGTGGGTCCGCAGAGGATTTTCCGCATCCTCCGGGCCGGCGGTGGCTTCCGCCGGCCCGGAGGATGCGGAAAATCCTCCATCGTAATAGGCCCCTAAATCTGGCTCCTCAACAGCCATCAGTTTTTTCTTCCTCAATACCCATGCCCAGCTCAAAAATGTTGCAATAGCAATGACTATATCTGAACGGGTATTCGTTACCAGTATACGCAAAGCTGTCATACAGGATCTCGTACCAAGGTTTGCACACAGTGGCTTAGGACACCTACGACCAGGACCCTGGTTAACTGGACACACAAACAGCAGATGAGTTATTGTCTCTTCCATAGTGTAGCAAAATGGGCAATTAGTCATCAGAGCCTTATCCCATTTAGCTACAAACGATCTTAATGGGAGGGTACCAACACGGAATTGATGATATAGTCTCCTATCTCTAATTTTTGTGATCAAAATCCAACATGGTTCTGCTTTTGTTAGAAACTTGTGGTCATAGAAGATACCTGTAAGCGACGTACTGCTCACCTTTGACAGGGTCTTCTTGGTTATCATATCCCAGTAAAGCTCTTTATAGTCATTTTTACTAGGGAATGTATTCCCTGCTGGGTCAAACCACAGCTAGCTGAGGCCCATTTCAAAGAAGGTATACTTGATCTTCTGGAGCCATTTAATTTTGGAAGCCAAGTCTGCATTCCTAACATGCAACATAGCGTTAGCATAGTGTGCCAGTTCTGCGGTAGTCCACAATCTCCTCCAGTAGACTAAGGGTCTGAAACCTGCAACCTCATCAATGGAGGTACAACCTAAGTCTAGAAGCAAGGGCTTAATTGGAGTTGATTGAGGGAGGGCAGTCAGGGATCTTAAAAACTCGTTTTGCGCTTGGACTAAGGGTGATAGGTTTTCAAACCCCCAAAGTTCAGCCCCATAAATATTAGAAGATCTGATTTTCCCATTATAAATTGCTACAGCGGTCCCTATAGGTTTAGTATGAGACAACCTATGTTCCTTTAATAGGGCCCCCGCTAGCTGGTTGTGCCTAAGGACTAGAAGGTCAAGTTGGGGCATCCAATTCATCTTCCTACCCATAGTTACCCCTGAGTAGGTAAAAGTATCGGTTTACTCTAGGGGTACATTATCCATAGCTACCCTGCCTTTAACAGATTTATGTCTATGCAATACCATATACTTAGTTTTGTCGACATTCACTGCCAACTCGTGGTCATTGAAAAAACTGTGAATTTGGTCAAGGGCTTGTTGCAGACCAGGCTGGGGTTTTGATAAAATTAGCGTGTCTTCCTCAAACATTAACAGTGGAACCCTTGTTCCGGCAATGGATGGAGCGTCTGTTGGGTATTTTATTTATTTATTTATTTTAAAGGTTTTATATAGCGCTGGCTAGACCCGGAGGTATCAGAGCGCTTTACATGAGCATCAGATCATAGTTACAGGTTACATCGTTACAAAGGTTACACAGTAATTAGAGCATGGCAACATAGTTACTTGTAAGGTTCAGATAAACAATATGCACATATACGTAAGAGGAAAAGCAAGCAAGGGGAAAGATGCAGGGGAGGGGGAAGGAGCTGGGGAAGTAAACAGGTAATGAAGGCGGGAATGAGGAGGGGAGGGTGAAGGACACCGCATGGAAAGAGGAGAGGAAGGGCGATTGGGACACAAACCGGTAGACGAGTCAAAGCAACGTCCAAAGTCCAGTAAGCTGTGATCCAAGGGGAAGTGGTATCACTTCCCTATCTCAGTTGTGGGAGGCTTCCTTTACGCAATGGACTCTCTCAGAGGGGTCTCTGAGACTCCAAGGCCTACACTCTGGATCCTTCCCCAAAAAGGGGAGAGGGAGTGCTTTGGCAAGGGGTGCCCTAACATACCTCAGCTGTGAGTGGCTCCCTTGGCGCAGTGGACTCGCTCAGCGGGTTCGCTGAGACTCCAGAGTATAAATATTGGATCTTTCCCCAACAAGGGGAGAAGGAGTGCTTAGTCAAAGGGCACAAAAGACAAGGGGCTAGGTAGGCTAGCAAGAAAGGAGAGAGAATTCAGGGGAGAGGGGATAGGAGCTAGGAGGTAGACAAAGAGAGAAAGAGTACTAAAAGGGAACAAATTAGATTAATGAGATATTATATAGCGCTGGCTAGACCCGAAGGAATCAGAGAGCTTTATATGAGGAACAAGAATGTTGCAATTTACATCAGTTAAAAGTTACATAAGTATCAAGAAAGCATTTAAAGAACATAGGGGACAAGGTGAATGGAGCAATGAAGGGTAAGGGGATAGGGTAAAGGGGTAAGAGGGAGAGAGGACGTAGAGACGAGGGGAAAATCTGCCCAAGGTCCGGCTGGGTAGGTGACAGCAGGGGGGGGGGGGGAGTTCACAACCCGTCTCCTCTTTAGCTATATGGTAGCTCCACCGGGCATCAGCCAAATAGTTAGGTCTCCACAGTCTGGGGTAAGTTACGCAGGCTCCAAGTCCTGATGTGTAGGCAGGTTAGGGGATAGGTTCAAGGTCTGGTCAATGTCCAATTGTTGTCCCAGGGAAGTAAAAACATGTAGGGGACCACTAAGGAAGCCATCCTTGGGGTCAGGCAGGGGACTGTTCTTTACACTGGTACACTAGTCGCCATCCTAAGGTCAGGTATCTGGCAGTTAAAGAAAATAAAGAACACAACGTGGTAGGAGGGTCTGAAGGGGAAAATAGTTTAATGACCTAAGTGCCCCCTATCCCCTAATCTAATTCGCAAAAAACACAAAGGAGGTGCTACTGGTCTAGACAGGCTAGAGTGTCTGCTTTCACATGAAAGGTGTGTGTATAAACTAGTGAGTGTGAAGAAGAAAACCCATCAGCCCACCAAATACTACTATCGTTGGTAAATTAACTATTTACCAACGGATAGTAGTATTTGTTGAAAAACTATTTACACTCTGTTTTTAACCTTGGCATCATGGTGACCGTCTTAATAAAATTTATCCTTAGGCACCATGATAGTCAATTTTAAATATCACTCTTTATTAGCACATATTCTTTGAGCACTGCAACTTTTCATTACCCACAGCTCATAACACAACTACTGCTTGGCTTTCCATCACTGGTGGATCCGATACTAGAGTTCCCTCACGATACTTGCTAGTGAGGAACCTAGTGGATACCAGTCTGTATTCAAAAATCCCAGATGATGAAGTTCCGCCAATAGGTGGGCTGATGGGTTTTCTTCTTCACACTCACTAGTTTATACACACACCTTTCATGTGAAAGCAGTTAAAGTCAACATCCAGGACAGGGTCCGCCAGAGAATAACAAATCCAGCGTGCACACACCATCACAGACACATACATGCACAAGCACACACAAATGTGAGCAAACATTCTTATATGCGCACTGACGCACACACACAAGCCCATAGACAGAAAATATCCAAGAAATACAAAAACACCCAAATACATGCACACGCAAACAGCATCACATGCACAGACACGTACAAGCAACACAAATGCGCTCACACTCTCAAATACGCATATACCCACACACACACGCACATATACAGAAACAATCCAAAACACAAGCACACATACAATCACATGCTCCAGAACAAAAATACCCAAGGGCGTACACACAAATACATGCACACACACACACCATCACACACACAGACATGCACAAGCACACACAAATGTGCGCACACACTCTCATACGTGAACAGAGGGCGCATACAAGCAAGCATACAGAAACATCCGCACGCACAAGCACACAGACAATCCCATGCTCTAATACAAAAACACTCAAATACAGGCACACACCATCACACACACAGATTTAAGCACACAAACAGAAACATCTACACACACAAACACAAGCACACATAGAATCACATGCTCTAATACAAAAACACCCAAATACATGTCACACCATCAAACGCACAGACAAGCACACACAAATGAGAACATAGTCTTTCAAACACGCAGAGGCACACACACACACGTGCGTCTACACACACACCCTCATACACGCGCACACAAAAGCACTCCCATTACACATTTCTCCAGGACTGCTGGACCGCAACACCTCTCCACTTGGGCCGTTCCCAGCAGGGTATCACCGTCGCAGGCCTCTCAGTTCTTCCTGCTCTCACGGCCGCTGGGAAGCCCTGGAGCCCCCTCAGTCAACACTCCGAAAGAGCTCAGTTGCGCAAGGCATCCCTGTGGCCTACCTTCACCTCCACTGCTGTGCTGCCATCTTGTGAAGGGGGATAATCTTTCTTGCAACTTTGTTGTGGGTGTGAATGGGAGCAGTCAATACCATTGCAAGATGGCAGACTCTTTAGCTTAGTAAGCTTCTGCTTAGGTGCTGGAAGTCCTGTTTCCCTTTTTAGTTTCCTGCTTGAAACCTTCTTCTTCACTCAGGAGGGATTGGTCAGTCCTCTAAGTTTTTTTAGTTTGCAGGGAGGGCTTAACTATAGGTTGTGGGAGCACAAAGTGGTTTCAAAATGACCTCCTTGAATGTAGTCCGGATAAAAGATTTCCAGAGTGTGCTGGAAGTTCCAAGTGAAAAACCGAGTCCTCAAAATGATCATCAAATATTGGTGTGTGAGCAGTTGACCTGGCCCAGAGGAGCTAAACAATCGAAATCGTTAGTAGGGTCTCTACCATATTACGGTCAGGCAGGGATACGTGTTGACAAAGTGTCACCACCAGTGTCTGGATCCTCTCTCATCTTAAGGTCAGGTGCGGTAATCCGACTTATAAAATATTGATCCGTGTTGCTCTGGGATTCTCTCCCGTCTCCTAGCCTGCCGTGGGGGCTGCTGGAAACCCCAGCTGCCCTCTTACTCACCGCCTCTGGGCCCCTACGGTGCGTCACAAAGAACCGCCGGTGTTTCCCTCACCGCCAGAACCGTTTTCTAGAGGATATCCTGCTGCGTTTTCAGTTTCTGTTTGTTAAGGCTCTCCCCGGTCCCACTGAGGGCACATTGCGCCTCCAGTCACTGCTGATTCTTTCCGGGCCACACCAGAGGCAGGCCGCAGCTCTCTGTCACCACTGGGGCTGTCTGCTGTGACCTTCGCCGTGCATTGCCAATCACCTAATAACGGGTGGCCGCCATTTTGTTATCGGCAGCCTCGGTCCCGGTCTCCTGTTTCCGTCTCCCGCATCGCAAAAACCCCTCTGGTGCCGGATTTTGAGAGGATCGTTGGGCGCCGCTCACCCTCCGACACCTGCCTGCTGTGTCTGTTGTCTAAATCGGCGCTGGGAAGCGGACGACTTGCTGGCCCGATCGCGGAGCCTCAGCACCGCACGTCCAGAGGGTAGGAGCAAGGACACACCCTTGATGCACACCTTTATTAACTGGGAAAGCATCAGTCAATTCGCCCTGCTGCCCCCCTCTTACTTTAGCATAATTTGTCTCATGCAACTTAATAATAAAAGCAAGGATTTGTAAGGGCATCCCAGCCTCCTTTAGTGAATCCCACAGCTTAGAGCGAGGTACTAAGTCAAATGCTGATTTTAAATCAACAAATGCTGCATATAAAGTTCCCCCTGCTAGTATTACTGTGGACCAATGAATCATCGTAAATCGAAATACTTGATCAATTGTGTTTACATGGGGTCGAAAACCTGGTTGATTGGTAGATAAAACATTCTGCTCTATAATCCACTTATTAACTCTGCTAGTACAAGTCTCGCAGTTATTTTCTGTAAGGTATCAATTAGGCTTATCGGCCTATAATTACTGGGACAGGCGCGGTCTCCCTTTTTATATATGGGGACAATTTTGGCCCCTCGCCAGGTGTCTGGTATTATTACACCTTTAGCAATAGCATTTACGATGATAAAAATGTATTCAATCCAGATTTTCCTATCCTGTTTGTAAATATCAGCTGGGATGCAATCTGGACCTAGAGCCCTCCCAGCAGGCACCCTGTCTAAAACTCTATCTATCTCACTTTTAGTGAAGAGAAGAATTGCCTCTGCCTTAACCTCTGGATACTTAGTACCAATACTAAGTGGGGAATCAAATTGACCTTGAAAATGCTGGACCCAAAGTTCAGGTGAGACATTATTGTCTGGTGTTGTTCCGGTCATATGACTGCCCCATTTGACCAATTCCCAAAACATGGTCCAGTTCTTCCCATCAGTGGCATTAGTTAGGCTTGCCCATTTATCCTCGTCATATTCTTTCTTAGCCTTAATTTGTACCCTGTTATAGTTTACCTTTGCTTCTTTAACCTGTTGGGGAACTCTCCCAGCTTTATTGCCTTGGAGAGGTTTCGAAATGTGGTACCACAGGCTTCGATGTACCACTTGGACCCTTTTATAGGGCGAGGTGTAAACGGTTTCTTCGTTTTTGTAAACAGGGACTTCAGATTTAAGAAGTGGCCCTCATGAATCTTCAGAATATCTGAAAAAATATTACCATTAGCATCTAGGGAACTCATCAAAGCAAGGGTCTCTTCCGTAGAGGATCTGATCTGCTTTTGTAGGCCATCGTCCACCAAAACCACTTCCCATTTTAGCCGTCGACAGTCTTGAGACATGATCACCTCTCCTATCTTAGATACAGTGTTCACATTTGGACGGCCTATGCCAGTCCTTGTTAGGGTCAGTAGTAGGGTATCGTGATCACTTTCTGGTCTACGGTAAACCACCATATCCTCAAGTCTGGTCCAACGTTCAAGACTTATAAATATGTAGTCAATCCTGCTATTTCTGATCCCATTGGAAAATATGAAGCAGCCCTCTGAGTCTGAGAGAGTTCTCCCATTAGTAGCTCTAATCCCACGCCCTAGTGATAAACTTTTCAGTTGGAGCACCGTCTCAGTCCACTTATTAATTGGTTTCAATGAGAGTGGAGGCACCCCCCAATTCTGATCCTCATCCATAGTGAGACTACAATCGTCTATGCCGAATGGCTCAAAGGTGCAGTTGAAATCGCCTACAATAACAAAGACACATGAGCCGTCCAAGCCATCGATAAATGTGTCTAATTGGGCAGTGGCTGGTGAAGCTTTCCCACCCGGTAACCCATGTGCATAAACATTGATTAATATAAAATTGATAGGATTCATGATTGAGAGAGGTTAGAAATGAGAGATTTGAGATGTCAAAATAGACATGTGAGAGTGAAAGGATGAGAGGTAAGAAATGAGAGATGAAAGATTGTTAGGATGAGTGATTGAGAGAAAGGGAGTTTGAGAGGATGTGAGATTATAGCTAAAATTAGACACTTAGAGAGTGAGAGGATTGGGCATTGAGAGATTGATAGAATGACAGACTCAAAATGTTGCCTTTTTAATTCACTTAATTTCAGGAATTAAGTGCGGGCCTGATATCACCAGCTAAATGTTAAAATTACTCTTCCTTTTTGTATTGAGGAACCTATAAGCTATTATTGCAGTCCACCTTACCTTTGCACTGTGACAAATAGTGATATTTTCTCTTTCTGCTTTGAATCCAATAGGCATCCCAGCTGGTTCTGAAAGCCAAGGCGCAAAGGGTGAGAAAGGAGACAAGGGCACAAAAGGCCCATCTGGAAAAAATGGGCCCTTAGGACCACCTGGGCCAGGAGGAGACAAAGGGAGCCCAGGCCCGAAAGGAGAAGTAGGCACATCTGGAAGTCACAAGCATCTGCACCAGTCAGCGTTCACTGTTGCCAGATTCACAAACGAATACCCGTCCAAGAACTCTCGAGTGCTCTTCACAAAGGTGATCAGCAACACGATGAATGACTATGACACAACCACAGGGGCTTTTACTTGCAGGATCCCTGGACTGTATTATTTTACCTACCATGCATCACAGACCGATAATCTCTGTGTAAACATCTACCTGGACAAAGTGAAGAAGGCCAACTTCTGTGAACATACGCCAAGCAAGTCTACGAGTTCTCAGGTCACTTCAGGTGGCATTCTCCTGGCTCTGGAGAAAGGCCAGCAGGTGTGGTTGGAGGTTAATGACTACAATGGTATGCGGGGCGTTAAAATGGAGGATAGTGTTTTTTCAGGGTTTCTCATTTTTCCAGATTAAATATTCTCTAGACCAAAAGGAATATCATTCATTAGTTACAAAATGGTGAGAAGGATCCTGGTTTCACATGTGATACTGTTTTTGGACTCAATCTGGGTTCTTCTTGTTGGGTGAGATACCATGCCATCGCATTGACGTGCATCTGCTTGCTTTGCCACAGAGCTTCACTCCCATTCAGGCTTAAGCGTGTGTGGAGAGGTATCATATAAGAGTCCTGATTTCACATCAAATACTCCTGCATTACCAAATGAGGGTCTTCCGCATACAGACTCTAGGAATCTGGCCACCATCACATCTCTTAGACCAGTAATGATGAGGCCCTTAAGACTTTACTCACAGAGGTTACACCCAAGAGACTTAAAAATACGCTTTCCCCAGAAATTCTAGCACTACCATCAATATAATAAAATATAATTTGCTAGAATACACAGGCTTAAATTATGTGTATGATTTTATGCCACCTGCTTCCCATGCACTCTAGTTACTTGAGGTGCTCCATCTTTTGTTTGTAATTCAAAAGTTAAAGTTATGAGTGATACAGACTAAGTTACACAATGGCATTTTGGTAATTGATGATTGACTGTAGTTAACATGGTCTCTGATGAAGTCCTAGTATAGGATGAAACACATTGGCTGGACTGGTGTATCAATGAGTATTAAGAAGACACATGAATTATCAATATAGATAATTTTCTACATATACAGATGACACCACTTTTCTTTGAATGATCCCTGGAAATAATGAATTCCACATTATTGCTTCAATATTCCTGCTGAGAGGATAGAACATACCGGACTCCATGAGGTTGTTTATACCACAAAATAAATATTAGGACTGTACTTAAGTGCCTCTTACTTGTTTTTGATGATATAAGCATTTCAGGGGGGTTGGTAGCAGTTGTACACCTGTGGGTTGATCACCATTGGTATTGATACTGGGTGTAATAAGCTGTGATATGTATTTTGTACCTTAACTACCAATAGTGCAATTCCTGTGTCTGCATCGAAACCACTAAATATGAACTCAAACCTTCCTGTTTTTACAACAGCACAACTTTAGGAATTGATCACAAGATCTTTGAAACAAGAAAAATGTATATCTGAGTAACAAATGAAAAGGAGTTAAAATATAAGACAGAATTTAAGAAAAATAAGTTTCTATTTTAGAATATTCATATAATTATGTTGCTGTGTAGGCTTAATGTTTGATATGTGTCTTAGATTCTAGACATGATCGCTCTAGCAATAAAACTTACTGAATTTACATTTCCAATATGGCTGTCTTTTCAGGGTCCTTTTTGAGCCTTGGAGCTTCCACTCAGTATTTGTTTGGAAACTTAATAAAGATATAATCTGCTGGTAGATTGTTGTTCTTTTTTAATGAAAGGAAGTCCCATTTTTATGAACGTAGTGCTGTTTCTTCCCTCCTTTTTGGGCTCTTTCTGTGATGGGTCACAGAAGTCTTTCACTTGAGCGGCAAAGCTTTGACAATGGCTTCTTAAGGATTTTTTTGATCAACTAATTTTCAAGCGGTGTCAATCTTTTTAAAACAGCGGAGTATCCTCTTTACTTTTTTTCAAATGACAGATGCTTCACATGTGACGAGAAGAGTGCTTTATGAAGTGAAGTACGCTAGGTTGAACCCCCTGGCAAGACAAACTGCTTGGATCCCCACATTCTGGAGTACTCAGTGGTTTGATCAATATGTTACCTGACAACAGTCTCCAAGTGACATCAGTGAAAATCATGCTCATTACAACATATCTCACTTGTCAGGAAATAAAATTAATTAGTTATACAACATTTGATGAAAAGGAAACCTTTTTAACTTAAAACTAAATTGGTACTATAATCAGGAAACAATACATTCTTAATTTTGGTAAATGCATGAAATATCATAATATCTAATCTTTGGAGATGGAAACAAAGATTACAAAATATTGTCATATTTTGACTATCAAGTACATACATAATCTTCCAGATGCTACGGAGGCTTTATCAACCGTTGGTAAACATTATTACTTGGAACATTCCTACTCTCACTCTCCTTATCAACCTTCCCAATTTTGTATTGATCATTTCCATTCCACACATCGGGTTGGCACTTAACCAATTTCCTCATATTCCACCATTTTCCCTAAAGCAATACTTTGTTTCCCTTCTTATCATTGATTACTTTAGAGTGTGACCATTTGGAATAACCCTTCTTATGAACGTTCATGAACACCCTTTCCCATTCTTCCTTCTTGAAGTCACGTCTTTATTATCCTTTCATTATGTCTTTGTACATACATATCTTGATAATCATATACCTTTTTCAACAATAGCTGATCTATTTTGTCCCTAGATTTTCCTTCCATTCATCCAGGAACAGTCGTGGTACACGCTACTCTTCCAATTATTATGAAAAATTAAGTTTCCCCTGTGACTAAGTGTGGTGTGGTTCTGTAGTTCCACAACGTTTTTGATTTCACATTTCCACTCCCAACCCCCACACATGGCCAGCTAAACACACTCACTCAAAACACAGCTAAACCTTTCCACTAAACTGTTTTCCCATAGGATTATACGCAGCAGTGCTGTTATGCTTAATAGCCTAAATCATTAGGAGCATGTAGAATCCTGCTGATATAAATTGTGGGCCATTGTCTGAGACCAATGTCTCAGGACAACCCTCCCTCCTGAACATTTCCGCACAGAAGGAGGTTACATGGTTGGATTTGATTTCTCTCCTAAACACCATGTCTGGCCATTTGGAAAGGTAGTCTAATAACATGATAGCACACCTGCTTTCCTGCCGCAAACAATCAAATGGTCCAAAAATTTCAATAGTTACCTTTCCCCACACACATTTAGAAAAAGTAGTGGAAGCAATGGGAGTCTCAGTGACTGTGTGAGATTTGTCATTGCATGTTCATGGCAAACCATCCCTTACAAATGTATCAACACCCTGATCCATTCCCGGCCACAAAAAGTCAACCCAAGCTTTGCTTTTCATGGCAGATATTCCCCATGACCTTTGTGTAGAAGTTCTGATAATCTGTGTTGTGAACTCTCTGGAACAACAACCCTGTCTCTTCTCCTAACAACACCATCTAGCAGAGAGAGATCACTCCATACAGGGTAATCACCTATATTTTTCCTTTCGTCCTCACTTTCTCCAGAATTGCTCGGTAATTTCTGCAGTATAAGCATCATTCTTTGGCCTTCCCCCAACTTATGTTTCTCTCACTCTCATCAAATAGTAACCTTGACAGACAATCAGTACTTATGCTCTTGCTACCAGGTACGTAACTCATTGAAAATATGTATTCTTGCAACCTATACAGCCATTTGGCTATGCAAGGTGTGGCCCTGCCAGCACCTTTTGTGGAAAACAAATCTATTAAAGGTTTGTGGTTGATGCCTAGTTCAAACTGATTTTCCCAAACATATGTGCGGAAATGATATACACCCCACCAACATGCTAGGGCCTCCTTCTCAATTGTGAAGTAGGTGGACTTAGCCCCCTTTAATGTGCGGGATGCAAATGCTACAGCTCTTGACTCTCCTGCATTAACACCTCACCTAAAACGGGTCACTGATCGCAATAGTTTTGTTGCTGGGATTGAGAGGTTAAACATTAATGCTTCACTAATGGATTGTTTTACAACCTCAAAAGCTTCCTGGCATTCAGTGGTCCATTCATACTGCACCCCTTTTTTAATAATTATCATAGTGCATGTAGCTTTCCCGCAATGTTTTTAAGAAACTTGAAGTAATATTCTGATAATTCCAGGAAGGACCTGAAATTGTTGCTTGCCTTGCAGGGAAGGGGCCTTCTCTATTGCCTCAACCAATTTCACCTTAGGCGTTATACCTTCACATGGCAATGTGTGCCCTAAGTAGTCTACTTCATCAGCTTCAAATTTAACATTTTCCAGTGCAATAGTTAGCACTGCTTGTTCCAACCTTTTTAGCAGATCGTTTAATCTGGCATCATGCTGACTCTTGTCACTTCCCTGCACCAATATGTTGTCTTGAAAAAATAAGACATAGGACAACCCAATCAATACATTCTGCATGACCCTCTGGAATACAACAGATGCTGATGACAGTCCGAAAAGCATGAACACAAATTAATATGCCCCTTCAGGTGTAATGAAGGATGTCAGGTGCTTGGAATCAGAATGCAGACGTATCTGGTGGTATGTGCTTGATAAGTCTAGTGTGGTATAACATTTTGCCTCTCTCACACTCATCAACATTTCATTGATGGGAGGATGCAGATGGCAATCCACCCATATATAATCGTTTAGGTACCTCCAGTCAATGCACATCCTAATTTTGCCATTAAACTTCTTGCCAAGAACAATAGGACTAAGACACAATGAAACTTCAATGGGTTCAATGATCCCAGCACTATACAAATGGTATAACTCTGCTTTTAATTTTCAATGCAAGGCCAAAGAGACATTTCAGACTTTGTGAAGTCTAGGTACTGCATTTTGCTTTTCGATGGTTCAGTGTTCAAACTTTCTTAGACATCCTAGATTCTCTTGAAAAAGATTGGGGAACTGGGAACTCCACACTACTACTCCCCTTTGTGCATTCAATAGCACTTGGTCCGGGTGATTGGGGACTAATATCCCAAATTATTTTTATTCTCTCCACCCTAATAGGGTTTTTCCTCCTTCCACAACATTCACTCTGCAAAATGCACTCCTGCCTTGATACTTCACTCTGTAGTAAAATATCCCAACATTGGTAATTTGACCCCACAATATCTCTCTGATCCTACATTTGTGGAAATCAACTCAGAACCCATGATGCTTTTCTACGCAGCTTTGCCGCCTAAGGTGCATGGTGATCGCGAATCAGCCCACATGTATATTTTTACACCATTTGCTTCAATTTCACACTTTTGTGGATGATTTACCTTCAGGCTAGAATTACCACCTTCTTTTTCTACATCACATGCTATTAGCAGGTTCACTTCTACTTCATCCATGTCAGAATTTGAGTATTCATCTCTTGACCTTCACTCCCTCACTAAACACACACCAGTTTTCTTCGTCACCATTTCCCTATCTTTGCACACCCTTGAGAAATGCCCAACTCTTTTGCACTTGAAACATTTGGCTTTGATAGCCATGGAAGCATTCGATTCTGCCAAATGTCTGGAGCTACCACACCTGAAACATTGTTTCATATTGGACTCCATACGCCATTCAATTGTTTCTTCATTTTTAGTGTTTCTGTTATTTCTCTGTACTGCATAAAGGATTCACTGTTTTACTCGCAGACCCCTCTGATCCACTCTTATGCTGATCTTGATTCAATTCTTTAATATATAGATACGTTTTTTCAATTCTACAAGCTAATATTATATTTTTTTCTAAAGAAGAATCCTTTAACCCTAGTAATTGTTCTTGAATATTATTGCTGCTATTTTTATCATTTGGGGCCATATGTAGGTGGGGTAATACCGGTCGTTAACGGTGAAATTCGGTAAATTTCACCGTTACCGACCGGTATTTAAGGATTTGAGATGTAGGAGGCTGCAAATAAGGAATCGGTAATTTACCAATTCCACATTTTAAGGAATCAGTAAATTACCGATTCCTTAAAGCCTATGTGGGTAGCACTCAAGTGAGAGCATTTTAGCCTTAAGTATTCGTTATTTACCACCAACTATAAGTTGGTGGTAAATACCGAATACCTTTGAAAAAGCAATTTTTTGCTTTTTTCTCAGTGCCATGTGGCCTCCAGGCCCATAGGAATGAATGGGGATTACCGAATCGGTAAATACCGATTTGGTAATACCGAATATTACCGAATCTGTAACATTTTCTGAATTTTTAGCTACATACTATTTACCGAATCTCAAATACCAAATCGGTAAAATTCGGTATTGAAGAATCAGTAAATAGAGATTGCCTACATATGCCCCTTGATCTCTTACTAGTTCCTCATGTAAGTCTTTGAATTTACATAAAGCAGCTATTGTTCATAGGACTGACACATATTCTTCTCAGGCCCTCATCACTCTCGTGTACTCATCCTTATCTGGCTCTTCATTTGCCTAATTTTCCTCATCTTGCCTGTATCCTTGTACAGGCAACATTTGAAATCCTTCCTCCCCTCTAAACATAAATTGTGCTTGAGAATAGCTAATTTCCTTTTAGCTACAAAAACCTCACCCCTGTTTCGAAAGTCTCCTTTGAATCTTCCCATACCATCCCAGGCAATCCTGGATTTTGCAAAAATGGAGGAAGAGGTACATTGGTTTGAACAGCCATTACAATAATATGAATACAGCAGTTATTATAAAAAAAATTACAAAAGTAGTCACTGCATCTTGTTGCCCCTCTTTCTCTGCTTAATCCTCTGATTATGATAACTGTTTTTGTTCCATCAACTGGTTGACACAGGTAGGAAGATTGGAGTCCCCTTTCTATGGTGACTGGTTAACTCCAAACAGATGCAGACTATTACATCCAATACCCTAGCTCTGAACAAGTTTAGACCAATGGGAATGAGGTTTCAGGTGATGACACAGCAGCATCAGAACTCAGTTTGAACACTGTTACAATCAATCTCCTTGTACAGCAGAATTGAATTTCTTCCTCAAAATAGCGCATGTTTAGTTTACTTTACCAGGTAAGCATGTGTTTACTTCACTTTTTATGTTGTTCCTCTGACTAGTTCTCAATAGTGTTTATTTTTTTCCTTATGAAACAGCTGGAATTTGCTCATGTCTGGTCGGACATGCCGATATTTCACTTGGCAATAGATGCCCTGGCATATCCGCAATTATTGTTTATGAAATTTCTTTGGCCATAGATGCTAGACGTGCTAGTATTAGATGCGCAACAAATATCCTTTTTGTTTACAACATAACTAGTATTAAGGTTTCACATGCTCTTTTTTTTTTTTGTAAAAGTTTTATTTATGATATGCAAGTGCAAACGGAAAAGGGGAGGGTAATAATGGAAGAGGAACAAGAAAAGCAAAAAGGAGAGAGAGAGAACAGGCGACATTCCGCCACATAACCCACACATGGGGTGCCAAGAAAACACTTTCGCACATTGAGGGGCAAAAGGGAGTCCAGAGCATGCATCAAAAGGAGCAGCAACCAGTTATGGCAACAGAAGTGCAAACGATATGGACCCGTTCGTCACAGTGCCCGAAGCATGTCTTGAAGTCCCATCCGTCGGTGCGACGTCTCCAGCTAGGGAAGAACAACCCAAGCCCCGCCATAGCTACGTTGTCCTTTCTCGGGGACACAGTGAGTCGCAACAAGAGAAAACCAACTTCCCCAACAACCACCCCTCCACCCCCCTTCCCTCCCCACTGCCCACCCCCCACCCAGAGATGGCGACCAGCATTCATACAATCAGGAACAGTCACACTGGTAATCAAACTTGCAAGAGATGAAGCGCCCGTAGCGCTGAAGGGCAAACTGCCGAAGGCAGGCCTCGGGACAAGAACCTCACCAAGGGGCCCCAATTGAACATAACGTTTTTTAAATTCCCCAGGAAGATATCGGAGAGCCGCTCCATACTCAGAAGGCGCCATAGCCGTGCATGCCACAAAGAGATGGCAGGAGCAGACGGGCTCTTCCAAGCAGCTGCCAAAGTCAGCTTGGCCGCTCCCAAGCATAACCACATAATGCGCTTATCTGCCCTAGTCTGGTGCTCAAGCAGTGGGTCTCTAAGGCCCAGCAAAACAAAATCCATGGAGTTTGGGAGTGGGTAACCCAGCACATCTTTAATGTGGGAGAGAATCTCGGCCCAAAACGGCCGGATGGTGGGGCAGTCCCACCATATATGGCTGAAGTCTCCCAACATTCCGCAGCCCCGCCAGCACCTGTCTGAGGTAGTTGGGAATATCCTGTGTAATTTGGACGGATACAAGTACCAGTCAAACAGAAGCTTCATATGGGCCTCCCTGAGGTCGGTAGAGTGGTTATGTGCTGTCACATCCCGCCATAAGCTCCTCCACTCGCTATCGGAAATGTCCCTCCCCAGCGTATTCTCCCAGTGATCCATATACCGAGGCCGAGGGGACATCGTGGTGTCTAACAGCAGCTCATACAGAAAAGAAATCGCTCCCTTCATGGTGGATGTGCGAAGTATAAAAGTTTCAAATTTCGTCAGGGGTCTGGTAGCAGCATCCACCACTCCAGGCGACGTCGCCCAGTGCAGGAGCTGAAGGTGTCGAAAGCGCTCTGTCGGTAGAACGCCATAATCCCTCATACAATTATGGAAAGTGAGGGGTTCGGCACCATGGAACAGGTGGGTGAGGGCCCTACAGCCACCCTCCCTCCAGGTCTCAAAGGGACCCACTGTCAGCGCAGGAGGAAAGGCCGGATTAAAATGGATCGGGGTGAACGGGGACGGGAATGTGGTCCACCGTTCATCGCCACTAACTGTGTCCCAGACTTTTAACACTGTGCTGGTGGGAGTGCTAACGTACACGTTCCTGGGCCGGTCCCCCTTAGGCTTCCAAGCCAGGTCCCAGATGGAGTGGCCCGCAACGCTCCGATCCATATGGAGCCAGTGCTTCTCCGAAAGTTGTTGGGACCACTCCACCAGTACTCTCAACTGGGCAGCCTTGTAGTACAAATGCATGTCCGGAAAGCCCACTCCTCCCTCCAACCGCGGGCGTCGGAGAACCGTAAACGGAAGTCGCGCCCGACCGCCTTGCCAGACATACTTCAACATCAGGGTCTTAAGTCGACGGAAGTAATCCAGTCCTACCGGGATAGGCAAGGCTTGGAAGAGGTAAAGGAGTTTAGGCAGGAGAACCATTTTAAGTGCATGGATCCTACCTAGCCACGAGATAAATTTGGGCTTCCACCGTTCCAGTTCCGTACGAATCGACGTCAGCATCGGGGGGAAGTTAGCCAGGAACAAGGCGCCTACGGTAGAGGTCAGCCGCACTCCCAAGTAAAGCAACGAGGTAGTCGTCCACGAGAGCGGAGTAAGCAACCGGACCCGCTGTACCTCCCCCGGTGGTAGGGTCAAGTTCAAAATGTAGGACTTATCAAAGTTAACTTTGAACCCCGCCACCGTTTCATACTCAGAAAGCACCGAGTGGACATGGGGCAGCGACAGCGCTGGATCCCTAAGGGACAGCAGTACGTCATCGGCAAAGAGTGAAATCTTATGCTGCTCACCCGTAAAGGGGAGTCCCAGGATCCGCTCGTTCTCCCGGATCGCCAGCGCCAATGGTTCTATGCTAAGAGCAAAGAGAAGGGGCGAGAGTGGACAGCCCTGGCGCGTTCCTCGGGAATGACGAAAACTCCCGGATCTGTGGCCGTTAATCAGCACCCGGAAGGTGGGGTTATTGTAATTGGCCTCAAGCATTCTAATAAATTGGGGCGAGAACCCGAAGGCCCCCAGCGTCCGGTGCAGGAACCCCCAATCAACGCGATCAAAAGCCTTTTCCGCGTCCAGCCCCACCAATACTGCCGGTATGCGGAACCGCTCCGCTTTTTCGATCAGATGGATAACGCGCCGCAGGTTGTCATGAGTTTGTCTACCTTTAATGAACCCAGACTGATCAGGGTGGATCAGAGCAGGCATCAAATCTTGCAGTCTGCTCGCTAGGATGGAGGAGTACAATTTAGCGTCCAGGTTAAGGAGCGCTATCGGACGGTAAGAAGCACAGAAGGTAGGGTCTTTACCAGGCTTGGGTATAACCGTAATCATGGCTTCGGCCATGGTGTCCGAGGTCCTACCCTCAGTGGCCATCGCGTTGAAAAGGGATACTAGGTAGTCGCAGATGTCGGATGCAAATGTCTTATAAAACAGGGCCGTATAGCCGTCAGGCCCGGGGGCCTTATGCAATTTCAAGGCTGTGATGGAGTCTAATACCTCCTCCCTAGAGATGGGGGAAGACAACAAATCATTCCATTCCCTGGAAACTCTCGGTAAAGGCAGACCACCCAAAAACTCGGACTGAGCCTCTGGATCGAGAGCTTCGCCTGAATAGAGACCCTCGTAGAAGCGACCAAATATGGCCGCCTTGTCAACATCTTTATGCTGAACAGAGCCCGTATGATCTCGCACCCCCCCGATGTAATCCCTTTCGCGCTTGTCACGAAGTTGCCGAGCCAGGTGGCGCCCAACCTTATTGCCCTGGGAATAGGAGACACGTCGGAGGCGCAGAAGGGTGAACTCCGCCCTGTTGTTATAATGGGCCCTTAGCTTCCCTCGCACCGCCGTCAGGGGGCGTAGGGTCACCCTGGAGGGGTTCGCCTTGTGCGCCTGTTCCAAGGTGGCAAGCTCCGACTCCAGAGCCTCTCTCTCCTCCCGTCGGAGTTTATTAAGGTTCGCGTTAAGGGCAAGTCACGTGCCCCGCAAGGAGGCCTTACATGTATCCCACGTGTTATACACCGACGTGTCAGAAGGCGGATTGAGTACAAAAAATTCTCCAATAGCCTTCCTCAGAGCCTTACAAGACACCTCATCCCTCACCAGTGCAGCCGGGAAGTACCATTTCCGCCAGCCGTCCCCCCCGCGGTCCAATGCAACCCCAGCACCACCAAGCTATGGTCCGACAGCGAGAGCGGGAAGATATCAGCCAATCGAATATCCCCCCTGAGAGCTTGGCTAACTAAAATGTAGTCTATGCGGGAGTACGAGTGATGAACGTGAGAAAAGAAAGTATAGTCCTTGGTCTGTGCGTGGACAAAGCGCCAGCTATCTATCAGCCCCAGTTCACCCACTTGACGATGCGTCTCCTCAGAGAAGACACCAGTATCCGCCCTGCGAGCCCCAGAACTATCCAAGTCCCTGTCCCACACCATGTTGAAATCCCCCAACAGAATCAAGTGCCCATCCACAAAGTCCCCCATCTTATCCATCAAACATTGCAAAAAGCCGTTTTGACCCGCATTCGGAGCATACACCACAACAAAGGTACACAAGCGGCCATACAGCGTCCCCTTCACCATTAGCCAACGACCCTCCTTATCACCGCTCACCCCCAATGGTTGAAAGTGGAGGGAGGCCCGAAAGAGGAGGGCCACCCCTCTATGCTTCGTGGGCGCAGACACCCTGTAAATAAGAGGGAAGTGCCTATGGCGAAGTCTCAGTTCGTCCCTCCTAGCCAGGTGGGTTTCCTGAAGGGCAACCACATCCAGGTGATGGTCTGAAATGTACTTCCAGAGTTTCTGCCACTTCTGCGGGGAATTGAGGCCTTTCACGTTCCAGGTGCCTATACTAACAGCATAACGGGGACTTAAGACTCCACGCTATGTGCGCGCCAAGACATCCACATTCCAACCCCGGATCCCCGTCGCACACCGGATCCCAATCACAACGAGGACAACTACGTAGAGATAGCCAAGGAAGGGGGTCCAGCAGCTCCCGCACATGAGGGGCCACACACATTCTTCCCCAGCACCCCAGGAATGCCCCTCCCCCAGAAAGCACAAGAATCGAAGAAGTACCACCATAGAGCAAAGGGAATCTTGCAGAGACTAACAACATCAAGGCCAGCAGCAGCACACAAACATCATTCACGATCGCCACCTCACCACCCCACCCCGTCAACCCCAACCCCAACAACCCTACTACAGTACCCACATGCAACCCCAGAACTCCCCGGACCCAGAACCCCCCGGCTCTCCCCCCATGCAAGAAAAAGCAGCAACAGAAAACATAAGGCATAAAACCTGAGTCGAACATTCAGCAGTTCCAGTAGGTCACAGTTCAAAAGTCCCCCTCTGGACTGACATTGGGAAGGGGGCACCAATCCAGTGGCCCCCAGGGCCACAGTCCGGGGTGTCTTCTCCAAAGTACAATAGTACCCCCGGACCACAGGGTCAGAGCCCCTCCGACGCCATCTGCGAGTAAGGGGGTCAAGCAGCTCCAGAGCTCGCTTGAGAACCTGCTAAAGTGGCGGAGGCCACCGATGCAACCGCAGCATCCCTTTCCTGCACACTAGCCGTGCGATCCGGCCGTCTCCGCTCTGGGGAGGGACCGACTCTATGCCAGGAAGAAGAGCGACGCCGTCTCCTGGACGGTGAAGAGCGACTTTCCTGAGAAAGCGCCACAACCTCCAGGCCCAGAAGATCAGCCGCCACCTGCAAGGAGCTAATCTGCGCCAGCCGATTCTGGCAACGGAAGATGATCCGGAAGGGATGCCCCCATGAGTAAGAGATGTTATTCTCCCTCAGAAAGGCGGTCACAGGACGGAACTCCCTCCGTTTCCGAAGGGTCGATGCAGCCAGGTCCTGGTATAGTTGCGGACGGTGGTCTCTAAATTGCAGAGAGGAGATGGTTCTAGCCTGACGCAGGATACGTTCTTTCAGTTGAAAATCGTGCACACAGACAAGGATATCCGGAGGAGGCCCCCTCCCTCGCCTGGGCAGCCCCACTCTGTGCACCCTGTCCATCCTTATTTCCTGTACGCTCTCATCATCCAGGATATGCACGAATAGGGCTTGAACATATCCACGGAGGTCCCCCGCTTCTCCGTCCCATGGCACTGCTTTGATGCGAATGTTATTCCGCCGGGAGCGGTTCTCCAAATCCTCTGTGTGGGTTTGCAAGTCCAAATTTTGCTCCGTGAGACGGATAATGTCCTGTTGCAGCTGATGCACATCACTCGCCAAACTCAGATCGCGGTCCTCCAGCGTCGCCACACGTTCGCCGATCCCATTCACATCTCTCCTTACCTCCCGAAGGTCCGATGCCAACTGAGACCTAAGTTCAGATATGTCCTCTTTGATGGAGGCAAACAGCTCCGTCATAAAGGCCTTAGTAGCGGGCGCCTCATCGTCTGACTGCCTCGAAGAGCAACTAGCTCCCGGCGAGGCGGGTTGCTGAGAGTTCTTGGGGGCACCATCCTTCCCCGTCCTCCCCTTGCGCAGCGTGGTGGACATCCTGATGGTCCGGTCACAGCACGCGGCCTGGCGCGCCTTCCATTCCAGAAAATGCCGGCGGGAGCTGCAAACAGGGCCTGCAAACAGCGATGATCACCCTTCCACGCAGCCCGTACCCGGGTACAGCCACCTCCACTCCAGCCGCGGCGCTCCGCAAGAGAGTGCAGCAGGCGTCCAACGTGGCCCCCAAAGCCGGAGAGGCAAGCAACCACACCAGGATCCAACTCTGGACAACAGGCGAGTGTGATGGCAACACACCAGGCCCCCAGACACACAGCTCACTCAGGGCCGGCACAGCCAAAGAGGGCCCACTCAAAATGGCGCCGCGGCCTCCCCCGCCGAGCACTGCACTCCAGGAATACCCCCACAGGTGCTCGGCCGGCCCCTCCAAGGTCCGTCAGAGCGGCGCCAGGGCCGTGCAGCCGAAATCCCAGGGTCTAGCGACAGCAAAGCAAAAGGGCCCGAGTACAATGGGGGTCCGCCGCTGCGGCAGGCTCAGTCCCGGGGAACCCAAGCCGGCTTAGTCCTGGCCTGTCTCTGGGCCCGCGGGTACACAGGCAAGAGTCCGCGGCGGAGCCCCAGCAACCGCGGCGATCCCTGCAGTTGCTCCGTCCCACTCTCGGGCGTCCGGATTCAAAGCCTCACCAAACGCCCCCGTAGCAGGACGCCTCCTCTGGGCTCGGCGCACCGTCTCCCGGCTCCCTCCGTGGCTCCAGGCCTGTACTGTCGGCTCTCCTCCCAGCGCGACCCCGTAGCAGGATCTTCAGGCTGGGCTCAGCTCCCGCTGGACGGCGGGTCGCAAGGGCGGGGCTTGTTGACCCCCGAGAGGTGCTCTCCTGCCGTGCCGGCCGCCGCCGCAACTGGGTTCGGCCTCCTGGGCACGAGAGGCCGGTGCTTAGCAGGCCTCAACTTTTTACTGCTCCGGTCGCCGCCACAGGGCTCCCGCCAGGTCCCCGAGTGCACCGGACGGCGCCCCCATCTACTGGCGACCTCCGCTGCTCCTTTCGCGCCGGTAGGGACGCTTTGGACCCCGCTGTCCGGTGCTGTGCTGAGTCGGCGTCGGAGAGGCTCTCAGAAGCGTCCTACTCCGACGCCATCTTGGCCACGCCCCCCACATGCTCTTTTTTAATTTAACCAGTGCTCAGTTTGCCGTGACGTCTTCTTTTATTAGCGAGTGGTCTGACATGTGCAGCTTCACAATATACGCTGTCAGCCATGCACTGCTTTGGCTTGATGGAAATAGGCAGCCTTTTGCGTTCTGCCCTATGCTGTCTCAAGCACTTAAGCTGCCCGTTCACGATGTCTCTAGCCTGCAATGGATCAACCTTCCAATATGCGCTGCGGAGCACATGCATACACTAACGATGACGCTCATGTGACCGGTCCCCAAAATGCCCACAACAGGTTAAAATTAGGAAAATGAATGTCTCTTACTCCCGATAAAGTCTTTTCCTTCCGCCAAGGCTTTTGGCAATTCAAAGTTGCGATCTGCTTATCAATTATCACTAATATGAGCTTGACATGCATGGGTTGGCATCAGCCCTCCACGGGAACACTAAAAATACTTTTTTTTGCCTCTTCTTTGACTGAAGAACCATATCTTCCCATCTTCATCGCCAGTTATCAAAAGACAGACACTTCACATGTGATGAGAATAGGACTTCATCAAACGCAGTACACAAGCTGCAACCCTTGGCAGGACCATCTGCTCCAATCCCCACATTCCAGAATCCTCACGGTTTTATCAAGATACCACCTGGCAACTGTCTCCAAGTGACATCATTGAAAAGCATGCTCATTACAACTTTCCTCTTGGTCCCCATGTGAAAGTATGCAATATTCTTGCGCCACGAGACAAATGCGTTGTTTACCAAACATTATCAAATGTCTACTTTCAGAGATAAGTGATGAAGTTTAAGTTAAAATACCTGCGCTCCTATCCTCAGTGCTTGTCGACCACACTTAGGCTGATAACAAACAGTATGTTCGTCAAAAAGAATTTAACGATTAGATATATTACAGAGCTCAGAAACTATTAAGCAAGCAATACCTTAGAAACTAAAAAATTATGAAGCACACTTCTAACAGTGGAATATAGTAGAATGAACAACGAATATATATATATATTTTTTTATCACAAAAACGAAAGTGAAAAAGAGGGAATAAAGAGAAGAAAAGAAAGGAGAGAGAAAAGATAAAAATAAAACTATATGAGCTTGAAAAAGATGGGTGTGAAGACAGAAAAGTAGTGAAAGGTAACCAAAGTAAATCAGATTTACTTCTTTGAGATAACGAAGATGAAGAGACAGTAGATAGTCTATGCTCATTACAAATAAGATTTCACCATGTTAATATAAATATTTTAGGATTGTCTTACCAACAAGTAAATATAACCTTAAAGGCAAGTGCAATGAAAATATCAAATAATACAGACTTTGAAAAAACATTAAAATCAGCATTATGATACCTCTTGGTTTTGTAGAGTGGAGATGGAAACAGCCCAGACGATGTGCTTGCTGAAGATTAAGAGGTGACGTAGAATGAAGGTCAAGAAGATCAGGTAATAACTTCTTCAAGAAAGCCAAAAAAGCAGGGCCCTCAAGGTTCTCAGGTAGACCATAAAGGCGAAGATTATTCCTTTTGTTTTGGTTTTTAAGGTCCCCCGTATGTAGTTTAAGTTTTGAATTTTTTATTCTAGCATAGGAATTTTGGTAGCCATGTCTTGAATATCACCAACACGTTGTTCCATTTCAAGCCTTTTATCCTCCATAACGATCCAACGATCCTCAATTTGTTGCAATTTCTCATTAGATGCAGATATGAAAGGTTTAACAGGCATGCACCTCATCCAAAATAGTATATAAAACAGGGTTATGAGATGACAAAATTGGTGGTGATGGCTCATTTTGGCCTTGTACCTGAAGAAGTCAACTTAGAAAAAGTGTGCAAATCACTAGCCATCTTTTTTTTTTAAAGGTTCAAAGACCTTTATTGGTGGGTTACAAAGATACACAGGCTTGTGCCTACAACCAAACTCTGTCCGGCAGCATCATAGTATTTCAAATAAATATATACATCACAGAGTGCATAACGAAAAGAAACAAGTTAACACAGCAAGTCGCCTACAACCTTTACAGGCCGGCCGCGTCGTAATAATGGGTTCCGTGGCATTCACTGCCCTGGATCTTTAATTTATAACATTATATAACAATGGGAGATAGTCAAGTTTTCGGGAGGGGGCATAATCATCTCATTCTTCACTCACGGTCATCAGCCAATAACCACATATCAGTTGGGAAGTAATCTCGTAGTGTGTATACATTGCATTCCTAGTCCCAGGCGATGGCATGCAAGAAAAGTGTTCAATAGTGTATTCGTCAGTGTATTAGCCATCTCAGCCCTGAGCTGTCGACTGCAAGTAAGTTATTAGTGGCGACCATATGTCCCTGGGTCTGGACGAGATAGGTAAGAGTTCAGCATACAGGGCAGACTGTTCCTGGCAGTGTAGCAAGTCATTCAACCAATCTTTGAACTTAGGCGCCCTCCCCCTGCTCCATCTGCAGGCTACCCGCCTCTTTGTCATCAACAATGCAAGTGCCGTATATCGGCGAACTGCTAGCGGAATATGTTTAACATAGCTTAGTAAGGCGACTGGTGGCGTGGCCTCTATGTTTGTGCCTGTCATGTGCCGTATCGCAGTAAAGACCTGTTCCCAGTATTCATGTATTGTTGGGCAGTTCCAGGACAGATGTAGAAAATCAGCTTGCGGGGCATGGCATCTATCGCACCTACCATTATCTCGTAGATGATGTTTGTGCATACTAACCGGTGTATGATACAATCTGTGGAGATATTTATAGTGTATGATCTTCAACTTGCTGCTCGCCGAGATCCGTTCAGTCTGCGAGCAGCAGTATTCCCATTGCCTTTCTGTTATGGGATTGCCAAGTTCTGCCTCCCATTTGGAGCGGGACTGTGTAGCCTCTGGTTTATGTTGAGTGCGTATGTTGCGATAGAGCAAGGATACCAGCCGTCTCGGCGATGGCTGCTGTAGGAGTGTCTGTAAGGGTGCAAGTAGCGAAGGTTCATCCGGGAAGCCTGTATGTAGAGATCTAACCCCTTGTCTAAGACGGAGGTATAAGAAAACACCTAGTGACGTGCGGTGTGCATCTTGAAATATGCTATCAGAGGTGCGGAACGTCCCATTCTCATAAAGGTCTCCCCATCGTTTAATGGACGTGCGGTCTTGCAATTTCTGAAAAAGGGCTTCTTGCAGGAGGGGCATGCCTGGGTGGTACACCAGGGGTAGTAATGGTGAGTACGGTATGGGGGCCTTCAATTGACATGCAATTTGTTGCCACGCCGTGATTGTGGCATTCACTGTCGTCTGTGTGCGTTCTCGGGTAGGTAAATCCATGTATATAGCACCTTCTATCAGTATTGGATGAACAAGCCAGTGTTCCGCTGCCAGCTGTGGCATATACTTGGGCTGGTGTATCCAAAAATACAAGTAGTGCGCCTGGGCACAAGTATAATATAGTTCAAAGTCAGGTATGTCAAAGCCACCTGTCGCGTGTGGTCTGTCTAACACAGTTCACTTCAGTCTGGCCTGATTGCCTCCCCACACCAGCCGAATCATCGCTGACCTAAGGGCTGTGAAGAAGTGACGTCCCGGAAAATAAGGGATATTCAGGAATGAATATAGAAGCTGGGGCAAGAGCACCATTTTGATCAGTGACGCCCTGCCTGCCATAGACAGCGGCAACCGAATCCATTTATCTACCTTGTCTGTTATTCGGGTGAGTGCCACTCCGTAGTTGAGTCTAATAAACTCCTCCTTATTTCTGGTGATGCCTAACCCTAAATATCTGAGTTTGTCTGTACACCACTCCAATGGGCAATCTAATGGAAATCGTTTAACTGAGTCTGTCAAGGGGTAAATGCAGGATTTTCCTCAGTTGATTTGGATTCCAGATAGGTGTCCAAAGACAATAAATTCCTGCAAAAGCCTATTCAGGTTATTCTGCGGATCTTTTACGTATAGAGTGATGTCATCCGCATACATTGAGACGAGGATCTGTCGCATGTTACATTGTAAGGCCATTGCGTTATGGTGTTGACGCAAACGTGCCGCTAGGGGCTCCGTGGCCAGGGCAAAAAGGAGTGGTGACAACGGGCATCCCTGGCGTGTCCCCCTGGTTTTGGAGAATCGCGGTGACAGCCGGCCATTGATTAGCACTTTGGCCCCGGGTTGGTGGTACAACAGGCGGATCCATGACAGGAAGAGCGGCGGAAAACCCATGCGACTCATGGTCGCAAATATGTAATGCCATTCGACAGAATCGAAGGCTTTAGTTGCGTCCCAAAAAACTGCTGCTAGGGGCAGCGTTATTCATGATAGTGAACAGAGTTCGCAAGTTATGGGAAGTGGCTCTTCAGGGTACAAATCCGGACTGGTCCGGTAGAATGAGGTGCTCCAACAGTAAATTCAATCGCTTAGCAACCAATTTTGCCAGAATTTTCGCATCGCAATTGATCAAAGATAGCGGCCTATACGAACCGCAAAGGTGGGCAGGTTTGTCCGGTCTCAGTGGAGATATGATGAGGGCTTCCCTCATGGATTGGGGGAGAGCACCCACCTCTGGGGACTCTTCATAAACTTCTCGGAGGATAGGGGCCATGATGTCAATGTAAGTTTTGTAAAATTCCACGGGGATGGATGGCATCCACGTGGAATTTCCAGACTGTAATTCCATTATGGACTCGCGCACTTCGTCCAGTTCAAACGGTGTGCATAGGAACTTACGGTGCACATCGCTGAGCCAGCCTAGAGCCACATCTCCTATATAATCGTCTAGTTGCATATTCGGGGTTCCCGAGGTGGTATATAACCCTGCATAGTGACTGGTAAATTCGGTGAGTATGCTGGCCGTATCGCTGCAGCGCGAGCCGTCTGCCCTTTCCAGTTCCACGACATAGTTGGAATATCGTGGTGTGAGTACAATATCTGCTAGCGTCTTGCCTGGTCGCTCCCCCTCTCCATATTTGTGAGCCTGCCAGTGTTTGCCCCTAAACTGTACCTCCCTTTACGCCTCTGCTGTGTATTCTGTGAGTTTGGTTCTAAATTTCTCCTGCGTTTCCTGATCTGGGGTGTGTTGTAGTGTGTCTTCCAGGCTTTTCAGCTCGCGCTCTATCCTGCTTAGCGTGTTCAAAATGTCTCGGAGCACCACCGTCCCTTTGGAAATGCAATACCCCCTGATCGTAACCTTGAAAGCTTCCCAAATAGTCTCAACTGCCTGTACCGTGCCCTTGTTGCGCTCGAAGAAGCTCAGTATCTCTTCGCGCAGTTCCTCCTGAAAGATTACATCCAGCAACATTTTGGGGTATTAGTCGCTGTAGCGATTTCACGGTCGCAAGGGCTGCTTCCCTACTATGTACAAAAAACGGGAAACGTCCTTAGAACTACAGCTACCAGGATGCCTTGGGGTTTTCTGTACAGACATAAGTCCCTCCTCCACCGGGGTAAAGTGCTTCTCAATTAATCTGCTTCTGGAGAGGAATGGCGGCTGGTGTTCCCCGCCGGATTCCAGCGTGAAGATTTGAGTCTCTAGTTTCTTGCAGTAAACCTGGAAAAACCTTGCCCTCCGAGGTTATCGGAGAGTGTGTGAGACAATCGTCGTGCAGAGCTTGTCGAAGGAAAGCGGGTTTGCCTCCTTCATATCGACCTTGTTCCCTGTCAAAAGAGAAGCCGCGTTGCATTTAAACGCGCAGAGCCGCGTTATAAATGGCACGTGAGTAAAAGAAAAGCAATTGTGCTGTTTCTAGCGTCTGATTCAAAGACGCGTGCGGCTCACTTACTTTCAGTAGGAGGGAACTTTCCCTTAGTGTTTTGTGGGCACATTGTATTTCTTTAATCCCGTGGGAGCCTGTTCGGAAAGAGCTGGACTGTAGCTTTCAGTCCGTGAACGATTTGAATTTCCATTGAAACTGTGTCGTGACTGCAACAGCGATTTGTTCGGAAGTAAGTAATGAAACATTTTCTTGTGACTTATTATTATTTGGTGTTTGGCAGCATTCTGAGACTTTGAACCTGTAGGGGAAGTGATTGGATGCTGATATAAATCCTCAGATAGTGGATGGGAGTTCCTTCTGATTTTTGGATTCAAAGTAAATTGAGGAACTCGAATAACGGCTTGAGTTAATGGACTTTTGGTGAGTTGGAGGAGGGACAGAATAATACCTTGTATCCCTAGATATAAGAACAGTGAGTAATTTTCTGTTTTGTCGCCCTGTTATACAGAATTGGAGGTCCTTTCCGATACAGTGCAGTGTGCTTACCGCAACCCTAGAGAGGAATACAGAAAAAACAGCCTCTTTATTATTTTGTCCACTTCCCCTTTTTCCCCCCCGGGGCACGAGTTCATGCAGGGAGTGTATTCCTCTCTGCTGGGGGTCGTGTTGGGAGGAATTGGGGGGCTTAGCTTCGACCATCGTCTCCGCTTGGCACAAGAACAAGGTTAGTGGCACTTTTTATTCTTGCACTGCTGCCAATCCTGACAGATTGACAAGCCCAAGTATACAAGCCCGGCCTGGACGATGGATATTGAAGTTGTGTTGAAATCTGTGGTGGAAAGCCTTGAGGCTTTGCAGCAGGAGGTCAATACTTCCAGAAGTGAGAACCAGGCCCTATACAAGGAAGTGGGTAGTATACGGCGAGAGGTGTCAGGATTAACACGAAAGGGACAAGGAGGGGTTTCCTACATTAAACCAGCTACACTGCCACCTCCACTATCTGCACCACATACTCCAGAGAGGGGAGCCGAAGGGGGTGGGTTTTTTGTGACTACTCCTCCAATCTCTCCCCTATCAGATCTTGTCCCTACAGTACATGTCATACAAAATACTGGTATCCCTTTGGCACCCCCAGAAAGATTCTATGGGGACCCCAGGAAGTTCGAGACTTTTTTGAACCAGTGTAGGTTGCACTTTTTATGTAAACCTGGGGTATTTCAGGAGGAATCGGCGAAGACAGCTTTTATGATGTCGTATATGGGAGGCAATGCTGCAAGTTGGACAATTCCACTCTTAGAACGCAACGATCCTGTGTTGCATAATTTTGTGGATTTTTGTTTGGAACTGCGACAATTGTTTGATCGTAAATCACATATGCTCACATTGGACAGAGAATTATTGACCTTGCGACAAGGGTCCCAAGACTTGTTGACGTATATCACGTCCTTTAATCGCCTAGTGGTTGAAACTGAATGGCCTCCCGCAAAAAGGATTTCTATATTCTATCAAGGATTAAGAGGGGAGCTCAGAGACGTTTTGGCACAGGTAGTGCAACTGCCGAACACCTGTGAAGACCTTATTGATCTGACAGTCCAGCTAGATCATAGACTCTTAGAGCGGAGAGGGGATAAAAACAGAGGAGACAGTCGTTATTTCTATCCTCGTTTCAAAAGCTCTACCGAAGAACATCCTAAGGTGGCAGTCGGGGTAGAGCCCATGCAGGAGGTATACAGGGGCCCCCTTTCTATGGAAGAGAAAGAGAGAAGACGACGCTTGAAGCAATGCCTGTACTGTGGCAAAGGAGGGCATTTCATCAAAGATTGTAGGGCTAGGAATGCTCTCCCTGGACGATCTATGGTGCCGCGAAGCCAGGCCATTGTTCAATCCTCTAATCCGTCGGAAAACTAAAGAGCCCAAATCAGGAAGAGATCTCTGCCTTGGGTTGTCAACTACAAACGATCTCACCTACGCTTGCCAATACTCTACATCCAGCCGTAGCACATATGAATCTCAAAGTTACACTGTGGGTTAACGCCAAGATGCATTGGATATAGATGCGTTGCTCGATTCTGGTGCCACCGGGAATTATATTGATCAGGAATATGCAATGAAGATTGGAATAGTCTGTGAGAAGAAAGAAAGTCCTGAGCTGGTGAAAGCAGTGGATGGTACTGTCCTGTCATCTGGTCCCGTGTTGTACCACACCCGTTCATTATTAATGCAGACAAGTCAGAACCACCAGGAGCACATCCAATTCGATCTTATAGATGTGCCTCAATTCTGTCTTATCTTGGGTATGCCATGGTTGACACTTCATGATCCGTAAGTCAGTTGGGCGGCTCGTACCATTACTTTGTCCTCTGATTATTGCAAGGAGAATTGTAAACAGGACATGCCTTGCCCCAACGTCTCTCAAAAGACTCCATCGGTGTGTTTGGCGACTGAATGTTCCAGTGAACATTATTGTTGTGCCACTATCCTTCCTGATGAATACAAGGAATACTGTACCCTTTTTGATAAAAAGAAGGCTACCGACTTGCCACCACATAGGGCATATGATTGCCGTATCGATCTGCTGCCCGGAGCGGATATTCCATGTAGTCGGGTATACGCCTTAACCGAAAAAGAAAAGCAGTATTTGAAAAACGACATCGATGAGAACTTGGAAACTGGATTTATCAGGCATTCAACATCTCCAGCCTCATCCCCGATGTTCTTCATTCCGAAGAAGGATTGTGACGAATTAAGGCCTTGTATTGATTATAGGGCCATCAATAGAGTGACCATCAAGAATCGTTACCCTCTCCCCTTGATACCAGTACTCTTGGACCAGCTAAAGGGGGCCCGTTTTTTCAAGAAACTTGATCTACGTGGGGCTTATCATTTGGTTCGGGTCCAGAGAGGGGATGAATGGAAAACAGCGTTTCGAACGAAATTTGGGCTATTCGAATACAGAGTGATGCCATTCGGGCTCTGTAACGCCCCCGCTGCTTTCCAGTTTTTTATGGACGAGGTGTTGAGAGGATGTCTGGAGGTGTTTTGCGTCATGTACATAGACGACATTTTGATCTATTCGTCTACCCTTCCTGAGCATATAGAACACGTGAAAACCGTGCTCAATAAACTACAGCTTAATTCACTGTATGCAAAGCTCGAGAAATGCCTGTTTCATGTAAAAGAAGTATTATTCCTTGGGTATATCATCAATGCACAAGGTTTTCAGATGGACACCAGTAAGGTTGATGCTATCACGGGTTGGAGTACCCCCCAGAATGTTAAGTCTGTGCAGAGTTTTCTTGGCTTCGCTAATTACTACCGGCGATTTATCAAAGACTTCTCTAAAATAATCCATCCTATTTCCAGCCTGCTGAGGAAGAACACCCCGTTTGTATGGAGCGAGGAGGCAGCTAGTTCGTTTCAGTTTTTGAAGGATCAGTTCACTCGGGCTCCTATTCTTCGCCACCCTGATCCTCAGATACCTTTTGTGCTTGAAACTGATGCATCTCAATATGCAGTTGGAGGGATATTATCTCAACGCCATCCTGTATCAGGTCAACTACATCCTGTTGCATATTTCTCGAAAAAGCTCACTCCTTGTGAGATTAATTACACCATCTCGGATAAGGAACTCCTTGCGATCAAACGGGCGTGTGAGGAATGGCGCCATTACTTATTGGGAGCGGTTCATACTGTTGAAATCTATACAGATCACAGGAATTTGTTGTTTTTGAAAACTGCAAAGGCGCTTACGCCATGACAGATGCGATGGACATTGTTTTTCTTCGATTTTGATTTTGTAATTAAGTATAAGCCAGGACCACAAAATGGCAAGGCGGATGCCCTTTCACGCATTGGAGAAAATGAAGAACAACAAGAAATGAGTGATAACGCACCTCCATTGATTTTGACCGAAAAGGGTGATCCAACCTTATCAGTAGCCTTGTTGTCTTCGCGGGAATTCCTGGAAGAGGTGCGAGTTGCCCTTGCTGATATCAACTTACAGGAATGGGTACAGGAAGATCCTGAACATCGTACGGAAAAAGATAATCTGGCCTATCAAGATTCAGCTATTTATGTTCCAACAGAGACCTTGCAACAACAAGTGCTAAAATTGATTCACGATTCCCCTATGGGTGGGCATTTGGGGATCTACAAAACCATTGTTAATGTGGAACGTTCTTTTTGGTGGTCCCAAATCCGAGAAGATGTACGACACTACATAAAAAACTGTGCTGTTTGTATTCAAGGAAAGTCCATACATGTAAAACCTATCGGACTTCTTAGACCTCTATCAATTCCTCCGAAACCCTGGCATACGCTATCAATGGACTTTATAGTTGAAATGCCACCTTGTGATGGAAAGACTGTGATCTTGGTGGTTGTTGATCATCTGACGAAGATGGGGCATTTTATACCTTTGGCCGGCCTGCCCACCTCAGCGGAACTGGCAGTGGTGTTTCTTCAGCATATCGTTCGAGCTCATGGCATAACTTGTGTGCTTATAACTGACAGAGGAACCCAGTTCACTTGCCGATTCTGGAAGGCTCTCTGTAAGACCATAGACATCGATGCCCGACTTTCTTCCTCCTACCATCCCCAGACTGATGGTAAAACAGAACGTCTGAACCAGACCTTAGAGCAATACCTTCGTTGCTTTACCTTACAGAACAATATGGATTGGACTGAGTTGATTTGGATGGCGGAATTTGCCTATAATAACGCTATACATTGCTCCTTGGGCTGTTCCCCTTTTTTTTTTCTTTTTGGCCATCACCCTAATGCGCTTCCATTTGAAGTACCTGTACATTCCCCCTTACCTAGTATTCATGAACATCATGCCCATCTTAAAGCAGTGTTAATCGCTGCAAGACATAGCCTGGCTGACGCTCAAACATCACAAAAACGCTTTGCAGACAGGAGAAGAACACTTGAACCAGATTACAAGGTGGGGGATAGGGTATGGCTGTCTACTAGAAACCTTCATTTAAAAGGAGAGAATAAGTTGAAACCTAAATATGTGGGGCCGTATAGTATAGTCGAGGTTATCAACCCTGTGGCTATGAAACTGTCCCTCCCTGGCTCTTGAAAGATTCATCCTGTGTTTCATGTGTCCCTCCTCCAACCCTGTCATCCTGATGCGAGGCTTCCTGATAGACCCTTTCTGATTGAGGTAGACGGGCAGGAGGAATATGAGGTGCAATCTATTCTTGACTCTCGTATGGTTAGAGGGAGGATTCAGTATTTGGTGGAGTGGAAGGGTTATGGGCCCGAGGAAAGGACCTGGGAACCTGTGAGTAATCTGAACTGTTCTGTATTGGTTGATCGTTTTCATGAACTGCACCCTGGTAAGCCTGGACGACCGCCGGGTCGGCAGTCCTTGGGAGGGGGTTCTGTAGCGATTTCACAGTCGCAAGGGCTGCTTCCCTACTATGTACGAAAAACGGGAAACGTCCTTAGAACTACAGCTACCAGGATGCCTTGGGGTTTTCTGTACAGACATAAGTCCCTCCTCCACCGGGGTAAAGTGCTTGTCAATTAATTTGCTTCTGGAGAGGAATGGCGGATGGTGTTCCCCGCCGGATTCCAGCATGAAGATTTGAGTCTCTGGTTTCTTGCAGTAAACCTGGAAAAACCTTGTCCTCCGAGGTTATCGGAGAGTGTGTGAGACAATCGTCGTGCAGAGCTTGTCGAAGGAAAGCGGGCTCGCCTCCTTCATATCGACCTTGTTCCCTGTCAAAAGAGAAGCTGCGTTGCATTTAAACGCGCAGAGCCGCGTTATAAATGGCACGTGAGTAAAAGAAAAGCAATTGTGCTGTTTCTAGCGTCTGATTGAAAGACGCGTGCGGCTCATTTACTTTCAGTAGGAGGGAACTTTCCCTTAGTGTTTTGTGGGCACATTGTATTTCTTTAATCCCGTGGGAGCCTGTTCGGAAAGAGCTGGACTTTAGCTTTCAGTCCGTGAACGATTTGAATTTCCATGGAAACTGTGTTGTGACTGCAACAGCGCTTTGTTCGGAAGGAAGTAATGAAACATTTTCTTGTGACTTATTATTATTTGGTGTTTGGCAGCATTCTGAGACTTTGAACCTGTAGGGGAAGTGATTGGATGCTGATATAAATCCTCAGATAGTGGACGGGAGTTCCTTCTGATTTTTGGATTCAAAGTAAATTGAGGAACTCGAATAACGGCTTGAGGTAATGGACTTTTGGTGAGTTGGAGGAGGGACAGAATAATACCTTGTATCCCTAGATATAAGAACAGTGAGTAATTTTCTGTTTTGTCGCCCTGTTATACAGAATTGGAGGTCCTTTCCGATACAGTGCAGTGTGCTTACCGCGCCCTAGAGAGGAATACAGAAAACACAGCCTCTTTTTTATTTTGTCCACTTCCCCTTTTTCCCCCCCGGGGCACGAGTTCACGCAGGGAGTGTATTCCTCTCTGCTGGGGGTCGTGTTGGGAGGAATTGGGGGGCTTAGCTTCAACCATCGTCTCCGCTTGGCACAAGAACAAGGTTAGTGGCACTTTTTATTCTTGCGCTGCTGCCAATCCTGACAGTCGCCATGCACTGCGCGGCAGGCTGAAATCCGCTGAGGCAAGCGTTATCCTGACCGGTGCGTTGTCCGAGTAAGTTCAGGCCAAGTGTTGTGCTGTGCAGATGGCAGGCCCTAGCCCTCGAGAGACAAACCAGTTGTCTAGCCTCGCCCAGGTGGCTGAATGAGCCGTGAAGTGCGTGCCTTCCCGCTTCAAGGGGTGTATATGCCTCCATGCATCTAAAAGGCAATGTTCTGTGAGCATATCTTTGAGCAGTGCGCCCGCCTCGGTATGATGATGCGGAGCAGGGTGTGACCTATCGACAGACGGGGCATACATAACGTTAAAGCCCCCCCCCCCCCAGACAATGTGATTTGATCCAATAGCTTGCACCGCCTCCCATAAAGTGAATAGAAGTCTGGATCATCCACATTAGGTCCATAGCAGCACACCAGTGTCACTGATTCCATGCCTAAACACCCCCACATCATGCAATACCTGCCCATATCATCACTCTTGGAGCCTACTAGGGAGAAAGGTACGTGCTTCTTGATCAATATGGCAGTTCCCCTAGCGTAGCTGGAATAAGAGGAAAATATTCTGTGTACAGCCCATCTGGCAGCGAATATGTTAGACTGTTGGGGTAGGAAATGGGTCTCTTGCAGCATTGCTATACGTGTGTTGTGCCTGTCTAGGTATGCAAGTATCTGGCGCCTCTTCCGAGGGTCCCCCAAGCCCCTAACATTCCATGTAATAATATTCAGCTGTGTCCTATCATCCAGTGCCATTCGGTCACCATCGAAAGGAAGAAAGGAGAGAACAGCGTAAGTGCTGTAAATGTAATCTTTACAGTGTGTCTATCATTTAACATAAAGCCCCGTGCAGCTAACATTACTATGGTACTCTCTGATACTGTACACTTTCTTATCACGAGGCTGTTTGTGCCCACCAAGGTCAAAACATTCAATGATTGAACTACCCATCCCCTCCCTCCCCCCTCCCACTGAAACAGCCCCAACTTGCCAGTATTATATTCCCCTCCCGCTTCCCCGAAACAATACCCCGACCCGGGACTCAGTGTCATCACGTTCATAATGAATTGGCAAAAAGCCAAAGGGTGATTCCCGCTGGGGGCTATGTCTAGGTGGCAGCACAACAACCCCTCACACCCTGAGTCGAGTCCATCAAAGCGGTGGACCCTGTAGGTGTGTAAGAGGGGTGCCCAGCGTTCTAGTATCTGGCACCTCCGGGTAGAGCATGTCCAATCTCTTATATTCAGTAGGTCATGCCCTTCCCATTCATACAGATCAATACTCACAGGGATAGTCAATAGATGGACGGCGTCCATAGTGCTAGGAGTGTTCATTCGTCTTCTTCCTGTGCATTCCCAACCGGGGAATCCGGAGGTTCCTCCTCTCCCCCACCAGGCCTGCTCGCTTTCTTAACCTGTTTGAGGAAGTCCTCCACTTGTTGCGGCTTTGTGAAGAATTTCTGATGGCCTTGGTGTGTCACCCTCAGGCGTGCCAGATAAAGAAGGGCATAGTCGATTTGGAGGGCTCGCAATTTCGCCTTGACGCCCAGGAACTTTTGCCGTTCCTCTTGCACCATGGGCGTGAAGTCTGGGTATATGGTAAAGGAGTTCCCATCATATGATAGTGAATTCTTACTTCGTGCCGCTCGCAAGGCTACATCCCTGTCCCTGTAGTTCAGGAGCCTCATGATGATGGGTCTTGGGGCAGTCCCTAGCTTGGGGCGGGGCCCTAACGAACGATGCGCCCTTTCGACTATCAATTGGTGCGAAAAAGCCTTAGTTCCGATTGCCGCCAATAATAATTTCTCCACATACACCTCCATTTTTCGCGTATTAGTGGACTCCGGAATGCCTAAAATGCGTATGTTATTGCGTATGCTTCTCACCTCCAAATCCTCGTTTTTAGCCGCAATTATCCGCAATAAGTTATCCATTCTGGAGAGCTGCGAGGTGTGCCTAGGTGTGGTATCATCCGAGTCTGAGATGCGCTGTTCTGCTTCCTTTAAGCGTTCTTCATGGACATCCAGTTTATGGACCACGGCGTCCATACATGAGGACATCCTGTCAACCTTATCAGCGATCGTGGCAAATCCTTGGCGGACTTCACGGAGGATCTCCTGCAGGTCCGCAGGGGATTCGGATGTTGCACCAAGAGACCCCCCAGATCCCGCTTGGCTCTGTTGGTCTTGTGCCGCACGGGATGTTCTCTTGGCAGCATCGAATGTGAGGTATGGCTGCTTCGCGTCGGGTCTGCCCATGGTTGTCACAACTATGGTAGCGCAGTTGGTTCGCGCTAACCGTCAGGGCACCAATACTCTCAGTGAGGCTTAAGGGGAGGCTGGGAGTCAGACCGCTAACCCAAACAGGAGTCGATTATGCCAAACCCTTATAATGTGGCTTTGTCCTCAGTGTGCTAGGACTCTCAGGCAGGTGTCTTCCACGTAGGTCCTGGCGTGGTGTGCTGACTCCTTCGTCCAATCGTCCCCTGTCACCTCCACTAGGTAAGTAAGGGGGGGGTCGGTGCTATGGCAGTGACCCCTGGGGAAACATCACTTACAACGCAACTTTTACCACGTGATGCTTTTACATCGCAACTTTTACAACGCAAACCATTACAACGCATTGCGCTGGGGGGCGCTCTAGGATAGGGAATAGTTTTAATTTACTATCCAACACCTTCCCTACTATCCACGGGGACTCGAGTTGGAATAGTAAATTAAACTATTCACTATCCAGCACCCCAAAGCGATATGCGTTGTAAAGGCATGTGTTGTAAAACTTGCGATGTAAAAGCATGCGTGGTAAAAGCATGCGTTGTAATGTCATACATCCTGCCCCCTGCCGCAGTGCGAGGCAGATCCATAACTCCCATGGCGCCTCTCGCAGTTTGCACCTTCCTCTTAGTGTGTCGCTGCCAGCTGGGGTATGGCCAATCCTTGTTGATGCTGGGCTCCTCTTGCAGATGTTCAGGGGGGGCAGCCCAGCCCAGCCTCTGATTGTCTGGGCAGCACGGGAGTGTGCGCTCGGGGCTTATGGGCCTCAGTTGCCCTCTGCTGTAGTCATTTATGGTGCACACCGCGAGGCCCTCTGGGAGCTGGAGTTCGGGGCCTCGCGAGTCGCAGCACACCACTCACTCCTCGCGCCCCCCCCAGTAAGCAGGTAACAATGATGAGGCCCACAGCGTCCAAGAAGAGCACTGTTGAATCCGGGTAGGGCAGCATATATCCAGCAGCGTCAAATAATAAACCAAGGCCACTGGTGCGGAGAATGAAACAATATACGCCACACGGCTTGCAGAACAACAGAAGCGCCCCAGCGCGACCTAGATCTCCTCTACAATCCCAGCGGGAGGCCTTTTGTAATTACAAGTGCACCAGGCACTAAGTTACCAAAGACACTCGCGTTTCTCGGCGCGCAGAAAAGGCAATGCTCCCCAGATGCGGGAGGTTTCAGGAATGATTAGCGCTGTCTGGTGCTTGCAAAATGACAGGGCGCCCACGGCACGGGGGGAGTCCTGCGGAGAGTAGGTCCGTCTGGCGCCCAAGCGAACAAGAGCCCCAGGAAAAGAAGGCTCCTCAATGAACAGCGCTGTCCCGCGCTTGAAGAAGCAAAGGTGCTCCAGGCGCGGAGGAGAGCAGGCTCTCAGTCGGCTGCAATACTCGGTCCCCTCAGTAGATCCACAAGAAGGACGTAGTGATACCGCTTTAGCCCACCATGTTGTGCCTTTCAAATTAGCTGGGCTGCACATTCATCCTATTAGGTCTGGCCCCACCGGCAATTCCTCAGCCTGGGCCGGTGTCCGCCACCTCCAGCACCGGGCTTCCAGGTCTCTCATCCCCTTTACCCTACGGGGGTTCCCCGTGGCGCACCAGCAGGTCCTCGTGCCGTCGTGAGGTCAGGACGGTAGGTAGTGGCATAGTCGCGCATGCAGTGGGGGGGGCAGCAGAACGGCCGGGTCCCAGGACGAACAGGGGGGTCATCAACGCCGTCCTGCCTCAGGAATGGGCCAGGCACGAAGTCCCCCCGGCTCACCTCCATTCAGGATCATGGGCCAGATGTAGGTAATCCCAGATTACCGATTCTTAAATACCGAAACAAGAACAGGCAAATGGGATGTAGGTAATTTTTCCCAAAAAATTACCGAATCGGTATTTACCGATTCGGTAATTGCCATTCATTCCTATGGGCCTGGAGGCCCATAGGAATGAATGTCAATTACCGAATCGGTAAATACCGATTTGGTAATTGGGGGAAACATTGAAGGGTGGCAGGGTGTCACTTTGACACCCTGTTGCACCCCTCAATTGTGCATGGGTGCACATGTTGCAGACACACATGCCCTAAGGGCGTGTATGTCTGCAACATGGCACTGTTGGAAAAGGAAAAAAAATGCTTTTTCAATGGTTTTCATTATTTACCACCAACTTCTAGTTGGTGGTAAATAACGAATCCTTAACCGAGGAATGCACTAACTTGAGTGCTTCCTACATCCTGGATTCGGTAATTTACCGATTCGGTATGTTAAGAATTCGGTATTATACCGAATCCATAAATTACCGATTCGGTAAAAAGACGAATCCTTAAAAAATGCCACCTACATCTCAAAAACCTAATACTGGTCGGTAACGGCCGAAATTCGGTAATTTCGGCCGTTACCGACCGGTATTGGCCACCTACATCTGGCCCTCTGTCCTTTCTCTCCCGTGTCTTCTCAAGTTCGGAGGGGGGGGAGAGGATACAGTCCAGGGAGCCCCCGGTCCTGTCACGGCAGGACCCGCGAAGGCGCACAGGCGCTCGGGCTCGCGGGACAGGTTTCACCCTCGAGTGCGGCCCGCATCCTCGTGGAGATCCCCGGGCTCGAGTAGCCACTGTGCCCGGCTTCCAGGAAGGGGCATGTCCACAGGTCGTTCTCAGCGTGCCTTCACCTGCGCCTAACTTCCACAAGTCTCTCTCGATCCTGCCAAGATTCAAGCCGCTAATGTCAGAAGGTTAGGGCTATGCAAGGATATCGCCCAAAACCCCGAAATGTGCCTTAAAAGGATATTTTAACGGATATTTGATGCTGGGCGGCGAGAGCCTCACAGAAAGTCTACCATCCGCTAGTGCGCCACCTTGCGCCCCCCTCATCACTAGCCATCTTCAAGTAGTGGACTGAACGCTTCGTAAGCTTTTGAAAAGGCCAACTCCTGCCCAGGCACTAAAAAGATGGTGTGAATAATTTAGAAGGGCAAATATTCAGGTAATTACTTGAAAAACATGTATTGATATATTTTGAATAATAAAGAAGAATATATAAATATAACTCACTTTCCCAGTAGCTCCTGTGTATAAAGGTGCCTGGTGCAGCAAAAAACAAACGAATGGTGTCATTCACTAGGACCCCATTATTAGTCAAAATCCATTTGTGCATACTGAAGATAAATTGATGCAGGACTATAGAGAAATCATTCCTAGAAAGACATATTTGAAGAAGGTTCCAGTTACCAATTAAATCTGGGGAGAGCGGAGACCAGGGACACGAGCAGCACGCTTAGGAAATGGTAGCCACTCACGTGTGTGACAGGAAAATCACCGCCGCAGCCCCAAAAGATAAAGAACGTACCTCCAATAGTTCACCCTGGCTTGTGGAGGTGTAGGGAGATCAAGGAATTTAAATCCTAATACGGAGGCATGAAGCACGGCGAAGAAAGCCTAGTAAAACCGCATTTGCTCCATGATTGCGGCAGATCTCAGCAGTCCGCCGCCATCTTACTTTGGTGCGGAAACCACGCCCCTCACAAATCTTTTTTGAGAAGCACTATTTCATGTCCTTGGTAGTAACTGGTAAGGCAGTGCTTGCTCCTAACTCTTTTTCCTACACTATTATAAAAGCAGGTCTCTGGAGGTGGTAAGAGTTTCTCTGCATTTTTGTTGTGTGCATTTTCTTATGGTGATCGTGTGTTGTATTTTGTGTTTTTGTGCTGTTTACAGTGCTTAACTTGTAAAATAACAAGTGCAAGTGCCCAACATAATTATGAAAAGGCTTCCGCAGCGTCACCATCTAATCATCTTCCTAGATATGTGACAATATGGACTATTCAAGATCACACAAAGTTGTAAAAAGGGCCAGGTCACTCAGGTGTTATTATTTTATAAAGTATAATTAAACATTGTTAAAAACTCTGCTGTTGTGTTCTGTTGGATATAAGTCAAACAGTGCCACCATGTGGTACATTGTGATAATTATATGCCTCTCAAGGGAATTGGGCTGCAGATCAACACAATTTATGACTTTCATCATTGCTGCCAAGAAGTCCTATATAATTTGTAAAACTTATTAAAACGTTCAGAGGGTTTTAAACTACTTCTCTTCAATATCATAATATTACTTCTACCTAAATTTCTGGTAAAAGGCTATTAATGACCCCATCCGTTTTTCTTGTGCAGTGCAAAAAGTGATCAAAGATCCCTTTCTGTAGTATACCATCATGTAGAATAACATTTTATAGGCAGAAACATAAGGAAAAATATACTTCAAAAATACTTTGTAGTAATACAAATTGAACTATAATACCACAGCATTTTATCTTACTAACGACCGAAACATGACAGAATCAAACATGTTATGACAAAAGAGGTGCTGAAGGAATTTGGCCAAATATTATCAACAGATATTTTACACCATAAAAAAATAGGAGTACGAATTGCTTAAGTCCCTGATGAGAAGGATATGGGGAGGGGAGTAAGAGGCATTTTCTTGCTTAAGGACAGAAAAACATGTGATGAGAAAATATGACATTAGAAAGATAGATATAGCTAATAAAAGAACTTCCCTTGGCCATAAAAAGGAGGTGCAGGTCCATAAAGATAGTGATTGATGTAGAGAGAAGAAAGGAATCATATCAAAGATGAAAGCAGAGATCAGGATCCATGAAAGCCCCCAGATCCCCAGTTTTACATCTCACCTAAAATGTGCAAAAAACAAATTCAGGCTCGCCCAGATATAACCAAAAGTACTTTAAATGCACTTAATCATTGAACCGCTGCCTTGGTTTCTTCTATCATGAGATTGTCCATACAACTCCTGCTTCAGTGCCATGATACCTCCTGATTTAGTTGTGTACTATGCAAATATACATAACATAGCGTAATGTAGCAACTATTGCTTCGGTACAAGGATACTCTCCTGGGTGAGTTGTGCACTATACAAGTGCACATATTCTAACATAGCATAGCGTAGCATATCATAACATAGTATAACATAACATAGCATCTCATAACATCATATAACGTCATATAATGTAATTTAACAGATGTGTTCATTTATTTAAAAAAAAATTAAAAACAAAAAACATGAGCTATATGAAAGAGAAGACAAATAACTGGTAGGACCAAAGCTCACTTATAGTAATTCTGGACATAAATCCAACTTACAAAAACGTCCCAAGTGGGTACATTGTAAATGGGAAACAAAGCACTTGAATGTAACTAATGAACTAGATGTACATAGGTTGATTATTATGCATTGTAAAAAAAAAAGGCCTGAACATAAATTACTTTCCATACCGTAAGCAATTCTACTGGTAGGTACAAGGCACTGTGATGGGAGCTACTTTTGTACCTAGCTGAGCCAATATGTGTGAAATTTTGTTCAAGATTACAAATCTAACAGTCACAAAACTTCGGATTGTCATGCATTTAAGACTTGGAAATATAAATATAATATTCTTATCTGGAGTACAATCTTGGTCACAGTGATTCAGAAAAGGTTTAATCAATCATATTCTCAAACAGAAAACTATAGAAATTTCAAACAAAACATTAGTCAACTTCTACATCTTCTATTCTATATATATGAGGAAACAATACACATAGGAGTCTTCTAGGGACATCATTACTTTAGTTTCCACCCAAAGGTGTTCAGCGATAATTTACCATTCAGAAAGCTCATGTCTCTGTGCAAACACAACTGAATGTAGACTGGTAACTATAAAGCACAAGTAGAGAGGCGGCAAAAATGCATTGATAGAGAAGTGACCAAAAACTACTATTTCAATAGCAAGGTAACAGTTAAATACACCTGATAATATCAATAAAAAAATGCAAGAAAACAACAGAATTACACATGCTGATCTATGTGCATACTTCATCCAAGAACTACAAGGTATTGAATATTGGAGAGTAAACTTTTCCAAAACCAAATTTGGAACATAAATGGTTTCAAAATACAAGAATTGTGGGGTAAAATATTTATAGGAATATAAAGAGAAATGTGACATGCCAATGGCGCAGAGCTCTAGTGGTTGTCCACACATCATGTGCAGCACTCATTGTCCATTCACTATTGGTTTTGAATTCCAAACACTGTGTTCAATTGGACCAGAAAAATATATCAAATCCAGGAATTAAGAACACCTAAGATTATAGCCATGCAACAAAAACATATGTGTATGACTCAATGATAATTTCAAACCTACACTGCATTATGAATGAAGTTCAAAACAAACCTTTACCCCCTTAACGGGAAGCCAGACTCGGCAAGTAAAGCCATACGCTTTTGAGCAGCAACTATCTCTCCACAACTAAAACCTATTTACAGCCAAGTCTCTGGCATGAACCAGCAGCACTTCTCTCAAATGAACTACGTTCATCAGAAGTGGAAAATAACTTCTGGTTCATTTAAATTAACAGGAGGTGGCTCGGAACAACTATGGCTGCAGAAGCAGAGCATGGAGAAGAGTGAAGGGACCTCAGAGAGCAGAGAGTTGCTGCTTATTTAGTTTATGCAATTTACAACCATTAACAAAGCCAATAGTCCTGCCTTGTTGTAGGTAAGATGTTACGTGTTGTATCATATATCTGGATGCAATGACAGAAACAGCAAAATACCAGTTGGGCGGCACACTATGCTAAGCACGGATTTTTAGCTTAAGTGTTTTTAAGCCACGTCCTTAATTACATTGGCCACCCCCTTTTAGAAACCCCCCCGTTTTTTCATCCCACTTAAAGCCTGTTAGCAGCCCCTAACAGAAAGCCACTTAGTTAAGACAGATGATACTGTGTTTAGGGGCAGATTTACAAGGCCCTTGCGCCACTTTTGCATAACTTTTAACATTGGAAAAGTGATGCAAAAGTGGCACAAGGGGCTTGTAAATCTGCCCCTTAGTGTTTAAACGATGCATTTAATGCCCTTTGGTGCCTCGGTGCGCTAGTGTTGTCAGGTAAGCCATTCTGTGCCCCCACATTTGATGCAAAAGTCAGAGGAGACCACAAAGATCATTGGTGAATCGGCACAATAACGATACCAGAGTCATCGGTGACTGTGAGTTGGTTACTGGATAAGGGGAGGCAGATTTAGCTATCCCCGAACTAATACTGGCTTGCTTTGTTTATTTAAGTTTGGAGGGAAGATACAACCACTGCCTGAGACTTGGCAAACAGAAATTCCTTTTCAACAGAGGATTAGTGTATACTCCCCCGAACTTCTTTCGCCTTTGTGGCTATAAAGACTGAAAATGTGTGTTAATTCTACCACCTAAGCCCTGGCTTTTGACATGCCTATTCATCAGAGGAAATATCATAGAAAAGACAATCTTGGATTTTTAAACTAGACGGAATTAACAAGTAGAGTGTCAAAGACCGTTCAAAAAATTAACAGAGGCTGTCCATGTGTGAATTCAACTGATAAACATAAAGTGGTGGGTGTTTGGATCCACCCTTATAATACAGGGGCACATTTATATAACCAAGAAAAAAGCGCCCTTGATAAGATAACTCCCACTGATTTAAACCCATAGGATTAGCCAATGGGTGGTCCAGGGGGAGACATGCACAATGACAGATACAATGTCATGTTAAATACCCTGCACTGAGGGATGTCCTGATTGCACTGCCTGATCTGTGAGGGAAGTGCGCTCCGATGCAGCAATAGCAATAACATGTGAGGGATGGGGTATCTGAAGGTTTTGGGAACCGTGGACACCTTGACTGCCTAGTGGGCAAGTGACTGCAATCCATTCTCCATATATAGGAATCAATAATGGATGGCTTGGGAAAAGGGCATTGAATCAACCAACAGGATAGAACTTCATATCTGTCTTTATTAGAGTCAGTGGCCACTGCTGCCTTTATTGGGTTAAAATGAAAAGACTTACCTGGCGCTCCGCTCCCGGTGACGCTCCCGACTGCCTCATTGCTCCGGTATACAACGTTTACAACTAAACTTTTACAAGGCACTACCATTACAACGCAGGCATTACCACGCATACCATTACAACCCATTGCGCTGGGGGGGCGCTCTAGGATAGGTAATAAGTTTAATTTTCTATCCAACACCTTCCCTAGTGTCCACGGGGACTGGAGTTGGAATAGAAAATTATACTTACCACTATCCAGCACCTCTAAGCGCTATGCGTTGTAAAGGTTTGCGATGTAAAAACCGTGTTGTAAAGGTATGCGTGGTAAAAGTATGCGTTGTAACGTCATACATCCCATTGCTCCTCTTGTCTGGCCCGGATGTGGATGGACCTCAGGGCACAGGCTCCCCACCCAATCCAGAAGTGTATTGATTAACATGCAGAAGAATTTAACCTTACTACATCAGATTCAATCAGTACATTGAGAAGTAATCTTTTAAAAGTGATAGTTTTAAAAAAATGAACTAGAAACATTCATGCCTTTCTCGCACCCTGACAACAGTGCCAATGGAGACAAGTCAGTTGTCGTGAGGACCCCTCTGGGTAGCCTGAGTTTATTATTATATTGAACAAAATCCCAGTTTATTAAATCAAACACAAGAAAATGTTTTGTACAGGGCATACCCTGAACTCTCGTATTTCAATGTTCGCTTATGTGTGATAATGAAGAAAAGCAGGGGAAGTAAAATAAAACAATTGTCGAGGATTTCACAATTGAGTCAAGTAGGGAAGACTGGATTGATCCCAAGTTTTCTGGCTTGACATTGTACAATTTTGATTAATTCCAAATCAGTTATCACGTTTCTTCCTTTATACTCATGATTTCCCAACGGTAGCAATAGCAAGCAGGGAATACTCATACTGGGAATTTAGTTTTGGTTGCTTTAGGACTCTGCACTTTACCACTGCCAATGAGTGCTAAAATGTTTGTACTCTTTCTTCAAACATGGTAACATTAGACTGCACCTAATTGGCACGTTTAATTTACTTGTAAGTCCCTAATAAAGTGGTACTATCTGTATTCAAGACCTGTAAATTAATTAAATGCTACTAGTGGGCTTGGTAGGTAAAAATGCCAACAAGGGATTTGTTCAGAAAACAGAATTACGAATGAATGTGGAGATCATTCAAGATGTCCTAGCATGACATTACAACTTAATTGAAGGTTATACATTATTTTTCTATTGGAAAATTACATTTCAAAAGGCATGTGTGTATATATATATATCTATATATATCTATATATATATATATATATATATATATATATATATATATATATATATATATATATATATATATATATATATATATATATATATATGTCAGATTTGTGTTGAAAAAATAAAGATTCAAATTTGAAAATACAAGGGTTCTGAAAATACATCTCATAATACATTGACAGTGATCATTGCAGTACATTTCAAAATTAGTATGCCATTTGTCAATGTATTTATTTATTTATTTATTTATTTATTTATTTAACAGATTTCTAGAGCGCATGGCTGCCCGTGAGCGTCCCAGCCCACTTCCTAAATATACAGCTAGAGTCTGTTACAGAGCAGAATTACTAGTCTCTAACTAAATGTTTAACAATGACTAAAAAGAAAGCTGGGTTATGCATTGACGTTTAGGTGAGACAATCTTCAGGACTGTATATTTTCATGAAGAGAAAGGACCCCCCTGAAAATATTTAAAAAGGGATGTGACTAATATGATCAAATATTAAAAACATATACCATCAGTGGACGGAGCTATATATGCTCGAAGAACCGTTGGGGTAGAACACCTTCACCAGCTTAAAAAATTTGGTAACTTTGAAAATGCAAGTGTACCAAAGTTACTGTGAAGAATATACAGTGAAAATAAATAGTGATAAGAGACCTTCACCAAATAGGATCTGCTTGAGTTTATATTGAAAGTTTGCTTACTACAAGGTCAAGAAGTTTATGAATGACTGAGACTATTTATGCGTACTAGAGAAGTGTCACGCAGTGCCGAAGTCTAAAGAGACATCAAGGAAAATAAATGAATGTTAAGTACAAATGATCCGAGTAGTTTCATATTGAAAAAATTGGTGTAATACCAAGGAATTATTTTAATCCCACTATAGAGTTTGAAGGTAAAGAGCGCACAGCTACTCTTGCTGGTAAACTCAGCATATATATGAGTCCTGAGTGGAATAGGGGAAACAGAATATTTTCTCTCTAGAAGACATTCGCTTTGTTAAAAATAAGTCATACATATTCTTTTAAGTTTCAATGAATCGCGTTAAATACATGAACAATGTGAAAAGTTATCGGATTTCCTTCATCAAGGGACATTAAATAAGTATTACTCTAAGTGGGCATTGAGTTCTAGATATGAATGTTATGGCTACTAGACAGCACCTTAGGTTCTAAAATGTAGGTGAATTTAAATTTACTTCAATGCAATTGCCCGGCTGTTGTTTAAGATTAGGTCTTCGGAGCCTGGTCAAGGCATTCAAGCAAGGAGTTTATAATTCGGGAACAGGGCAGCTAAATTTGTATCGTCCTGTGGTTGCTGTATTTTTTAAAAACAGGAAAATAAGAAATTAATAGTCACTTTCTTCTCAACCGTCATCATTAAGTTGTAGACAAACTATGACTCAGTAATGCATACTCCAGAAGAGTCCTATTGGTATTTACCTAAGCTGGCTTCGAGCTCCATGTGGCATTCTAGTGCAGTCAACTGGCTAATACTTGAATGATGAGGCAAGTTCCCGAGCACCAGCTGCTCCGCACCCTGACCAGGTGCCGCGAGCGTGAGGGGTAGGTGTCCCGCCGTTGCAGCGCCTGTACCGAGGTTCATTCACCAGACAGCGCTGGCCTCACGGGAGCATGCTGCGAGGCCCGTGTTACTCTCCCTTAGGGTCGCCTAATTAGAGCAGGACCCCGTGGCCCTCTTTGCACCCGACCCAGAGAGGTTGTATTTGCTTTTTACTATGTGAATGAGCATTTAATCACCTGTTTTCCTGTGTAGTACCTTCCTTAGGTCCTGACGAATCGCCGGTTGGCGAGAAACATGTTGACCACACCAGGGGGTTGAGGTAGTTTGCTGTATAGTTTCACAGCTTCTAGCTCCCTTCTCACCCCTTTTAACCAGGGAATCAGCCACATCAATAAAACTCATTGTGGACTGATTACCCTTTTTAACATTCACTCACCTTGCACCGACTACACGCTCTTTCGTTCTCACTCACACTCATCATCGGCAAGGAACAAAAGAACTCCGCCAAAAGAGTGCCTTTGGGCACTCCGTCAGACATTGCAGTGCCGGTCTGACGAGGGGCAGTGAGCCGATGATGATACTGGACATCCTTCAGCCAGGGTGTGTTTCACACCTAACGCTCTGGGTGTGTGAGGCTCTCTAGTTCCGACAAGGGAACCCTCCTGGTTCCCTGACTCCATACATCCACCCTCTTCTCCACACTGTAGTACGCTCCCCGGGGAACTTTGTATTCTTCTGTGTGCTCAAGTTCCCGAGCATTGTCAGTCCTCACCGACAATAGATATGTGAACAGGGCAGATAAACTTATGTCGTCCCAATATATAAATGTATAAAGGGAAGTTAAAATTCACGTCTGTCAGCAACAGTCAGGCTCAGAGACGCATTGAAGGTATGCATGTGCCATGTACGCATAGGTACCCACCAGGGTTGTCCACTCTTCCCTTACTCTTCGCCTTTGGCGATCCACCTTCGCAATAGGAGTGAAAGCTGGGGCATCCCAATTGTTGACTCCACCCATGCGGTATCGCTGTACGCGGATGATGTGCTCATCTACATCCGTGTTATTATGCCAGACCTCTCCCCCATACTATGCACGCTGCAGGACTTCAAGGCAGTGGCTGGACTAAATGTAAACTGGTCCAAATCGACAGTATGCCCCCTTGTGCAGGATCTCCCCCCGTGTCCAATATGATTAGGCGGCATCAACCTCTCCTGGAGCCCCCAAGTGGTACGATACCTAGGGGTCCGGTGTTACCACATGCCGCAAGACCTCTCCGTAGGAAATTACGACAGGGCAATGGCTGGCATCAGGTCCTCCATACATTTTTGGAAGGATCTCCCTTTAGCTGTCACTGGCAAAATAGCAGTTGCTAAGATGATCTTCGCCTTGCGATTGCTATACTGTTTTGCTAACCTTCTGGTGGTCCCTCCGTCTTCCTTTTTCCAGGAGCTGGACACTCTCCTTGGGACACTTATATGGGGATCAGGACGTAAACACATCGCCCTTGCCAAACTGCAGTTGCCCCTAGACCAGGGAGTGCTTGGTTCCCCCCTCTTTTGAGGCATACTTTTAAGCCGCCTACCTCCAATGGGTATCACGCTGGATAGCAGGCCGGGCACTGGGGGAACTGACCACAATAGCCTGGCAGATCTAGACCCCAACCATATACTGCTACCGGGGGCAACACCGCTTCAGAATGAGCCTCTCCAGGTGACAGTGGCACACACCTGTCTGACATGCATACATAGGATAAACAGCACAGCACCTATGTACCCCCCATCCTCCCGTTGGTGGGATTCCCCAAGGGTCAGGCACACTACACGGAGCGAATGCTCCACACATGGACAGAGTACTCACTGATGGACGCAGGCACACTCTATCTCAATGGACAACTACAGACCTTTGCGGCATTGGCGGGTGAGATGGACCTCCCTAGGGGACAATTCCTTTTGCAACGGCAACTGCTCAAAGTCTGTAGCAAAGTGTGGCAAACGATAGACACAGAACCCCCTACACATCCGGTAATTCATGCCCTATTACAGATGGGACCGGGACGACACCTGATCACCTGGATATACAAAGCGATATGGGCCCTTAACCCCCCACTCTTGCACCCCTCAGGGAGAAATGGGAAACTGGATTCCACAGACCACTCCATGACAAAGAATGGGCTCGTGCCCTAGAATTCCCTAAAAAGGTGTCCCGCAACTACCTGTTCAAAAACATACAATTGCACATTCTGCACTGCGCATACCTCACCCCTGAAAAGCTTCAGCACTATTATCTAGATGGATCCTTCACTTGCCCAGGATGTCCAGAAGCTAACGCCTCTTTTAAACACATGTTTTGGGACTGTCCAGCGCTTCGCGTCTATTGGGCCACAATGCACGCCGCCCTCCTTGCAGTCACGGGGCTTCCGGACATACACACATGGGAGGCCTGCGCCCTGGGCATCGGCAAATGCAGCAAGAGTATGAAAGTTGAGACGTGTTTTGCGTCCCTGGTGCTCCTTCTGGCCAGGATGTGCATAGCGATGCATTGGAAGGCACCAGAGGGTCCTCCCCTAGTGGCATGGGTGGGAGCAGTCAAGAAGTGGTGCACAGCAGAGGAGGAGGTACTCCGGTCTGAAGAGGTCAAGGAAGGCTGCAAACATCCTGTATCTATGCTGTGGGCTATGTTACTCCATTCCTTTGTGCAGAAAACATCAGATGCACCAGAGTCCCAGGCTATCCTCTCCCCCGTGGTACGGGTGAGCCCGGCGGCAACTTAGAGTAGTCCTCAGGTAGAATAGATGCTAGGTGGGTCAAGGCTGACGGGCAACCATGGGCGATACGCGTGTTATTCTTCATGCGACACTCCAGAACCCTCCCCCCGCGCATGCATAGTCAGAGACCTAGCCATAATACAGTAAACAGGCGGCCCATATCAAGTGTTGCAATATATGACACAGTGCATTCCAGTTATGTATCCCTAGTTTGTTTCAGTCTACATCATTAGCTGGCATTTACCACTACTTTTAGCATATGGCTGACAATGGGAGCAAAGCCCAACTTCCAGTACAGATCGCAAACTACCTTACATGAACACAGAATTCGCCTCACCTATCGATCCACATCAACTTTACCAATTCCAGAAACGCTCAGGGGGGCGCTCAATATGATGTAATTTTACCTCATGACAAGAAGTTAAATGGATGACATACATTCTAAATGATACTGATGATAATGTACTGTACTTTTTCAAAAATGCCAATAAAAATGATTTTGTAAAAAAAAAAATGCATGTGCCATGTACAGCTGGGACATCAAGTAACAGGCAATATTGTGGGGGAGCACCATTGGAAGTCATATTTAACTGACTTCCAATTTTTTGTAGTATTTGTGACCCCAAGGAATATTGCAATGAAGATGGATTTTCATTTAGTTATAGCATGACCCTCCTGTGCTCTCTATATTTAGAGATGCTATGAAAAACAAATGGTCCTAGACCTAATTACGTAACAATGAAAAAAGTCAGGCAAACTTTTTTGTAGGTGCTGGCTAAATAATCAACTGCTGGTAATCACTACAGTAATGATCATGAATTATTGTGAGGTTAGCACCCTGAAAGAGAAAAAGAGAGAACTCACCCACATACTGTTTGGTCAGAGAATATTTACTTTTTCATTCCTCAATGCAAAACGATTTGGTAAAGATATTACCACATGTTATTTGGAGATTTGAGTAGGTTGCTCAAAGGGAAAGGTGTAAGGAGAGGAAAGGTGCTCGTGATTAAAATAGAAACAAGCATTTGCAATGCAATAGGTCTTGCATTATTAAAGTTTGAACTATTGGCATTGCTAATAATAATGCAACATCAATAGCTCAAACATTCAGTAATGCGAAACCTATTGCATTGCAAATGCTTGTTATTATATCTTTCACTTTAGCACGGAGAAGTATTGTTCACCTTTTAAAACCCATATGAAAAGGCTCCACAAGTAATGTTTAGCTCACAACATATAAACACCTGAATGGACGGGTGACAGCTGTCTGTTGCCATGGCAGCCTGATCTAATTACATGATTTATCATGGCGGGAGTAAGTGTGCTGGAAATCTACAACGCTGCCATGTATCGACAAGATAGAAAGGTGGGGGGGGGGAGGGGAGTGAGTGAGTGAGAGGGTTCGGGGGTCATATCAGCCTTGGAGTTACCCACACACCCACCCCCAATCGACTGCCGCCTCGAATGCCACAGATGGCCGTAAGACTCTCTCAGGTGGAGGAGGCTAGCGCCTAGGGGCATACACTTCAGAGTGGAGAGAGGTCTCAATTATTTCACTATTTACAATAGCAGCTTCTGTATACAGTGCATCGAAGACGAAATGCATGACAAGTTGGCACTAAGCAAATACCACATTATTATCATGATGAGTGCTACTGCGCCCTTTGTCTCTCGAGCCGTCGCCCTGAGACCTCTGTTTTCAGCGCCCGCCGAAAACTGAAATGCTTCTTGGAGTTAGGATTGGCACCTTCCTCAGGGAAGCATCTGCAGTGTAACATGAAATGATACCCACCTCTAACCCTCCCGAATGTGACGGGGTCACTGATTTTCCCATATATCACAAATATGCATTCGCCTTGAGCTTAAAGGGCTCCCTGCGAAGTACTAGGCCCCCCTGTGCCGCAGGGACTGCAGTGGCCACCGTTACCTCCCTGGGAAGCACACGCGCATTTTCCACATGTTTTGAAATCCTGGATAGACAGTGAACTTATACTTGAATATTGTACTGTGTAAAATCCTCTGTATTTTTAAACATTGAAATACTGCCTCTTAACTAGCTTTCCATCCATCATCTATTCTTTTTGCCTTCGTGAATCTTTTTGCTATTGTTAATCAGGCATAAATCATGTAAATCCCTATTCATATAATGCTAAAACGCTTAGCCCTGCCTACCTGCACTAATTGTATATGCATATTCCCATTCTATACCCATTTTAGATGTTATGGGGCTACTGTGCAAAGGCAATGCAAGAGCATGTGAAAGCGTGCAACTTTGTCTACTGCAAAATGTCTGTGAACAAGCCTCGTTTCCAGCCCCATCGTTTGGTTTCACAGTCGGATCCACTCTATGAGTTGTATTTTTGGTGCTTAAGCGTGGGTGTAAAATCCGTTTAGTTCGCGGAATTTGAGGATTTTTTGCACTATTCGCGGTCCGCGAATTGCACAAATTTGCCCAAAAATCCCCAGATTCGCAAGCTGCGGATTTTTTTGCTTGGTCGCGCTTGAAAAATACAATATCGCGTCGCGCGCACTGCGTTGACTTACCGTGATTCTGTGTTCGCCGAGTTGTTTTTCTCCCGGTTTGCGCGTGCTGCGCCATTTTGGATCTTGCTGCGTGATCGCGCGAGAGTTTTTCGACCGTGATTACGTCATCGCGGCCCGCCATCTTGCACAGCGAGAGTTTGACAATGCGAGTACGTCATAAGGGCCCGCGATCACGCATTGCGGGAGTAAACAATGCCGAACACGTAGATGCGGCGCGCAGCTGACTCCCGGCGGGAGATTTGTACAGCTCGCTTTCCCGAAATTGCAAAAATTGCAATTCTGCGCAGGAAATCCACCGCAGGCAGCATAAACCTTCTAAAAATGATGATTTTTATCAGAATAACTCCTCAGATTGACATTTGGCTGCACTTTTTGGTGCAAGGAGTCCATTTTTGGGGGGGGGGGTGGAAGGAAGGAAGTGCCCCAGAGTCTCCAACTTCCTGTTCCTGTCCACCAGGCTCCTCCCAGTGCTTTGTCCATGTCCTGGTTACTTTTGATTTGGATCTGGAGCTGGAAGGATTACTTTTTGTGGCTGCTGCTGGATATTTGTATTTGAGGACTTTTTGGACTTTGGAGTTTGGATCACTTTTGGACTTGAGATTTTACAAGTAAGTTGGTGTTGTTTGTTTGGGGCATTGCAGGTGCTGCAACTACAGTTTTAAAACTTTTTTCACAACTTTAAAAAAATATATATTGTGGGTAGCCACAGTATCCGGTAGGCCCAGGGTTAGCCATGGGTGCATGATACAACTGTTTCTGTGATTTTCTTTGAGCTTAATTCTCATTTATGTCATGGCATTTGAGCTCACTGTTATATGTTGATTTTTTTTTAAATTTTGGGGTGCCTGTAAAGCCTCACTAGCCAGTAGGCCCAGGGGTAGTGAGTGGTGCATGGACCAAGTCTTTCTGTGGGGTGTCTTTAATTTAGACGTCATTGAGGGCATGGATGGCATTGGATTGTGGTGATTTTTGTGTGTTTTTCGACTTTTTGGGGTGTTGTTGGGGCCTGGCCATGTGGGTGGGGGCCATTTTGAGGCCTGGTCCAGGCAGGGCCTGGCCATGTGGCCGGGGGGTCAAGGGGCCATTTTGAAGCCAGGCAGTGTGCTCAGGCCTGCACCCAGTTGGCCTTGCTTTCTTCCATTATGCCCAGGGGTACTCAGTGGTGCATGGACCAAGTCTTTCTGTGGGGTGTCTTGAATTTAAACATCATTGAGGGCATGGATGGCATTGGATTGTGGTGATTTTTGTGTGTTTTTTAACTTTTTGGGGTGGTGTTGGGGCCTGGCCATGTGGGTGGGGGCCATTTTGAGGCCTGGTCCAGGCAGGGCCTGGCCATGTGGCTGGGGGTCAATGGCCCATTTTGAAGCCAGGCAGTGTGCTCAGGCCTGCACCCAGTTTGCCTTACTTTTATCCATTATGCCCAGGGGTACTCAGTGGTGCATGGACCAAGTCTTTCTGTGGGGTGTCTTGAATTTAAACATCATTGAGGGCATGTATGGTATTGGATTGTGGTGATTTTTGTGTGTTGTTTGACTTTTTGGGGTGTTGTTGGGGCCTCGCCATGTGGGTGGGGGCCATTTTGAGGCCTGGTCCAGGCAGGGCATGGCCATGTAGCTGGGGGTCAAGGGCCCATTTTCAAGCCAGGCAGTGTGCTCAGGCCTGCACCCAGTTTGACTTGCTTTCTTCCATTAGGCCCAGGGGTACTCAGTGGTGCATGGACCAAGTCTTTCTCTGGGATGTCTTGAATTTAAACATCATTGAGGGCATGGATAGCATTGGATTGTGGTGATTTTTGTGTGTTTTTTTTTACTTTTTGGGGTTTTGTTGGGGCCTGGCCATGTGGGTGGGGGCCATTTTGAGGCCTGGTTCAGGCAGGGCTTGGCCATGTGGCTGTGGGTCAAGGCCCCTTTTGAAGCCAGGCAGTGTGCTCAGGCCTGCACCCAGTTTGCCTTGCTTTCTTCCATTAGGCCCAGGGGTAGTGAGTGGTGCATAGACCAAGTCTTTCTGTGGGGTGCCTTGAATTTAAACATCATTGAGGGCATGGATGGCATTGGATTGTGGTGATTTTGTGTGTTTTTCGACTTTTTGGGGTGTTTAACTGATTATACTCTGGCTTCCATTGCTTTTGGGTTTCACAAGAGAACCACAAGTGCCAGGAAGAAGTCCTAAAGGTGGTGTGTGCAGCACAACGTCACGTGATGTCACGTGTGGCCACAGACAAGACAACTCTGCAACTCGTGCAACTGCGGCCTGCTGTTCTGACATCTGAAGAAGATGGGCCCAAAGAAAGGTGGCCGTAGCGCCTCAGCGAAAAAAGTTGCCAGTGCCACTGCCAGTAAGAAGGAGCAGAAGAAGCAAGTGGCACCACCTACAAAGGAGACTGGTGGGCCCACCGACTCCTTTTTTGGGAGAAAAAAAACTACGCCTGCAGCAGCAGCGGTGTCCTCCGGGGACCAAGCTGGAAGCAGCACCTCCGCTTTATTTGGCTCAGTGCCACCATGCCAAGTTAGGTCCAAGAGCATGAGTGCTGCTGAGGCAGCCACTTTACTTTCTCAATCACCATCGACCAGTGATGTTGGCTCATCACAAGAAAGTACCATCCAATCAACGCCGGGTGTAACTCAGCTGACGAGTGTTCAACAACCACAGCCGCAACGACAACCACAGGTGCAACTAGTACAAGCGCAAGTACATGGGCAAGGAGAGGCGCAAGTACATGCGCAAGGAGAGGCGCAAGTACATGGGCAAGGAGAGGCGCAAGTACATGGGCAAGGAGATGCGCAAGGAGAGGCACAAGGAGAGGCGCAAGGAGAGGCGCAAGTAGAGGCGCAAGGAGAGGCGCAAGGAGAGGCGCATGGAGAGGTGCATGGAGAGGTGCAACTAGAGGTTCATGGAGCGGCACAACTGCCTACAACGCGTGTTCCTCCAGAAGTAGGGGCACATCGGGTAATTGTTATTCAAGCGGAGGTATCATCTGAGGAAGCCACTCCTCCTGATGATGATCCATTGTCTTCCAGATCCCCAGCAAGAAAAAGGTCAAGGAGGGCTGCTACTCCTACCACAACAAGTTCTTCTTCAAGCCCCCTTCATTCTGATGACCTTGATCCTGATTGGAACCCACCAATGCAGTCTGAGAGTGAGGCACGCCATGAGCCAACAAAGGTAGCTAAGCCTAAAAGGAAGGTTCCCACAAGGCTTCCACTTATGGGTGATGACGACGAACAAGAAGTGGTGTCTTCAGCTGCTGATGAACAGTCTGACGATGACCCAGTCATCACAGACGTCACTCCAGCCCCAGCGGGTATGCAGCAGACAGACATTTTCACCCTATCCCGAATGGCTGCTGAGCGGGATGTGGATGGCGTGGCACTGGTACCACCACGAACGCAGTTAACTACAACACCAACACGACCTACAGCTTCCATATTTTTTAGTCAGAAGGGCCGGCAGGGACCTCCATCCAGCTCGACCTCCATTACCTCAAGTAGTGGTGCTGTAAGTGAACAACAGAAACAAATTCAGCCACGCCCATCCTCCACTTCATCTGGCATTAAAACTCAAAGTAGCACCTCCACCACAAGCAGACATCTCCAGTCCCCAGCTTGGGACTTCTTTACTGTTAGCCAAAAGGCGGAAAACATGGTTGTTTGTTCGATTTGTAAAATATTAGTTAGTCGGGGTAAGCTTGGTACCAACTATGGTACCGGAGGCCAGAGAGGTCATCTAAAAAAACACCACACTATCCAGTGGGGGGCGCACCTAAGAAACATCCGGGAAGCCAAAAGTAGAACTGATCAAGATGTATCCATTCACATTACATCTGATGCTGACGAGGGGCTGATTGTGCAGGGGGGAAGTCAAGACCGACCGACATTTTTTCTGGTACACCCACTACCCCTGGCAGCAGCACTGCAGTAGTAGAGCCCACACCCTCTACCCCTGCAACATGTGTGAGGCACACTAAGAGTCTGGGAGAGACACCAATGCGAAAAAGTACATCAATGAGCCTAACTGGTTTGAAGAAGTCTTCATCATCATCATCATCACGTAAAACGGGCCAGCCCACCATTAGAAGCATGTTTTGGTCGGATGCGCCATTTGAACGCAACCACCCAATGGCACGTCTGTATAATGCAACGCTGGCTAAAATGCTAGCGCTGGACCTTTTCCCTTTTTCTTTCGTGGAAGGGGTGGATTTTCTAAAATTTGTGGCAACAGTCTGTCCTAAATGGAAGGTTTCTAGCCGGTCCTATTTTGCCAGAGTTGCGATTCCAGCACTACATCAAGATGTGCTGGAGGTGATTGGGGCAGCTTTGCAGAAGAGTGCTGTTCACACTATCCACCTGACAACAGACATGTGGACCAGTTGCCAAGCCCTTGATTACATGTGCATCACTGCACACTGGGTCTCTTTTGCAGGGGTTAACGACCAGTTAAAAGCAGGTGTTGACACGGACACAGTTTTTCAAGCTACTCGGAAACATGCAACAGTAGCCCTGTTTGCCATGGAGAAAACTCATACTGCACCTAACCTATTGGAGGAGTTTGATAGGAAGGTCTATGAATGGCTGCATCCAAGAAATCGCATAGTTGGTTATGTTTCCACGGATAATGGCAGTAATATAGTTAAGGCCATGCAGCAAAGTGGCTATTTCAGAGTGCCGTGTTTGGCGCACAGTATTAACATCGTGGTGCAAGACTTCTTGAAAAAAGAAAACACAGTCAGCAAGTTACTGACCACCTGCCGAAGAATCTGCACACATTTCAGCCATTCTTTTAAGGCCCGGAAGCAGCTGAGGAGCATTCAACATTAAGTAGACTGCCAGTCAAAGGACTCATCCAGGAGGTGGCAACACGTTGGAACTTAACATTTTACAAGCTTGAGCGTCTGTCTGAGCAGTGGGGGGTAATAAATGATTATGTCTATAAACTGGGTTCTACTATGAAAGACATGAGGCTAGAGTTGGAGGAATGGAAGCTAGTTGCAAGCCTGACAGATATGCTTCGTCCTTTTGAGGTCTTCACGCGTGAAGTCAGCAGGGAGGACTGTTCTTTGGGCAAAGCTATCCCATTGTTGGTCATGCTAGAGCACCAACTGAAGGCGGTGTCATCAACGTTCCGAGATGATGCTGAAAAGCAAGACGCATATCAGTTGGCGGAGAGGTTATTAAGCCGCCTAGTTGACAATGAAAGGCTTAAAAACACATACAGAACAACATTACATTTGTGCCACTAGTCTGGATCCACTGTACAAAAAGGCAGTGGCCAGCAAAGCATTCATTCCTTTTGATGAAGCAGATGTTTCAAAGTACAGACATTGGGTAGCTGTGTCAGCCACTCGGTTCGAAAAAGAGCGGCAGAAAATTCAAGGAGCCGGCAGAAGTACAACTGAATCAGCAGGCCATCCGGCGTCAAGTTCCACTTCTGAATCTGTGGCCGAAGGGAGTCACTTTCCCTCACAGCCGTTAACGACACCAGCAACCGTATCATCATCCTCACCTGCACCAGGCCCAGCAATAATATTGTCGGAAGCGGATTGGCTAACTCATCAAGGGTTTGCTCGTTCCAGTGCTGCAAAGGCCACAGATGCTACGCAAAGTGGAGCAACCCTGGAGAACCTTGAGTCGATGGTGCAGGCCTATCTGGATGACCCAAAAGAGGTCTTTGTTAATCAGAACCCATTGCTGTATTGGTATAGGAGAAGTCCTCTATGGCCACTGATCACCAACCTGGCTCTAAATTATTTGTCTTGCCCACTCACAAGCGTGTCTTCTGAACGTGTTTTCAGTGCTGCTGGTGCCATTGTAACTTCAAAAAGGACCCGCCTCTCGCCCAAAAATGGGTAGAGGTTAACACTGATCAAGATGAATCAGCACTTCATACCACCAGATTACAAAATACGTGAATGCACGCAGGAAGAAGAGGACACCGACTTGGGTGACAGAAGTTCTTCTCTGTTAGCTGACCTACTCCTGTCTCAATTCATAGAGTTTGAGGACGAGCTCTACTTCCCTGACACCGAGGCCTGAAAATGACTTCCTTTTTGTTCGTCCTTATTCACTTTTATTCCTGTGTGTCTTTCTTTGTTTTGCAACTTTTACCACAACAAAACTCTAATCACCTAATCACAACAAGTCCATCAGCAGCACTGTCTTCATCTTATTTTCCTTATTGATTTTTATTGAAGGTGCCGGAGTCTGCATTCCTGAGGTTCACAAGTTCACAACTCAATCATGCTCCTCTATCCTCCTCCTCCAGACTCCCCCTAACCATTTCCCTCAAGGCAGATGGATGGATTACGAAGAATAAAGAAACTTTGTCTTCGTAGACGAGTCCCCTCAAGTGGGACTGAAATTACTGACTGACTACATGCTTGCTGATTGCTGACAGAGTTACTTCTGAAATTGACAGGAGAGGCTGCCCTGTGGGCCCTCACTTTCCGAAGAAGATGCGGACAAAAAGTAGAACAGGTAATGAATAATGAGAAGATGACATGCAGTGGACAGCAATGGCTGTCTGTCTCTGATGAAACCAATTGCTGTTTGTTTTTGTGCATGAAATGAATCATATGTCTTGTCTTAGTTATTATTTAATCTTTTACAAAGTAATTGTAACTCATGTCCACTACTCTTTTTTTTTTACCTTGTTTAATTCAAATTGTACTTCAACTTCAGGGGCCACTATTTTGCATTTTCCAATATGCAAAATGTCCTTGGAGTGGACTCACTTGCCAATATACCATGATGATTGATTAAATAATATATATTTTTTCTTTACAGTCACTCACTGGGATGGATGAATCATCAGCGTCGGTTTACAGAAGAACTATGGCCAATTTGTGAGTGGCAAACAGGTAAATCAGTCTACAACAACTACTACAGCAGAACTACATGTCTGTCTATTCGTGGTATGTAGTGGTCGAGGGCGGGGCAGTGTACTGTTGTTGTTATGCCAGGCAGAGTCCACTCCACTCCAGACAGCAGCTCATGTAAAATTGGGGCTATGTGGCTTGCTGTATACAATTAGATATGCTTTGTCTGTCTAACAAAGAGCCTAGGTATGCTACATCAGTTTGCTTCACTCAGTGGTGCCCGCCTTGACCGTTTGGTTTGGAGAAAATCCATGGTGAAAAAGTTTTTCCTTTTTAGCTCACTTACGTGTTTTTAGGGGGCTGTTTGGGGGGTTCTAGGTTTTTGGGGGTGGGTCGAGGGGTCTGGGAGCACTGCTGGGAAGGTCTAATTTTGATTGCAAGTGGTTTGAAGAAAATACATGGTGGAAAAGGGGAGTTAGGGCCTAGCTGCAAGCTGCAGCGCGCGTTTTGGAGTGATTTTGACTAGGTAGGCCTCAAATTTTCGAAGTGTGACATTTTCCATTTTTGCTTTTGGCCTGCTTGGGTGTGTTCTACTTTTTTGCGGGTGGGTTGAGGGGTCCGAGGGCAATGCTGGGAGGGTCTAATATCGGATGCAAGTGGTTTGGAGAAAATCCATGGTGAAAAAGTTTTTCCTTTTCAGCTCACTTACGTGTTTTTGGGGGGCTGTTTGGGGGGTTCTAGGTTTTTGGGGGTGGGGACGAGGGGCCTGGGAGCACTGCTGGGAAGGTCTAATTTTGATTGCAAGTGGTTTGAAGAAAATACATGGTGGAAAAGGGGAGTTAGGGCCTAGCTGCAGAACGCGTTTGGAGTGATTTTGACTAGGTAGGCCTCAAATTTTCTACGTGTGACATTTTCCATTTTTGCTTTTGGCCTGTTTGGGGGTGTTCTACTTTTTTGCGGGTGGGTTGAGGGGTCTGGGGGCAATCCTGGGAAGGTCTAATATCGGATGCAAGTGGTTTGGAGAAAATCCATGGTGAAAAAGTTTTTCCTTTTTAGCTCACTTGCGTGTTTTTGGGGGGCTGGTTGGGGGTGTTCTAGGTTTTTGGGGGTGGGACGGGGGTCTGGGAGCACTGCTGGGTAGGTCTAATTTTGATTACAAGTGGTTTGAAGAAAATACATGGTGGAAAAGGGGAGTTAGGGCCTAGCTGCAGAGCGCGTTTGGAGTGATTTTGACTAGGTAGGATTCAAATTTTCTAAGTGTGACATTTTCCATTTTTGCTTTTGGCCTGTTTGGGGGTGTTCTACTTTTTTGCGGGTGGGTTGAGGGGTCTGGGGGCAATCCTGGGAGGGTCTAATATCGGATGCAAGTGGTTTGGAGAAAATCTATGGTGAAAAAGGTTTTCCTTTTTAGCTCACTTGCGTGTTTTGGGGGGCTGGTTGGGGGTGTTCTAGGTTTTTGGGGGTGGGACGGGGTCTGGGAGCACTGCTGGGTAGGTCTAATTTTGATTGCAAGTGGTTTGAAGAAAATCCATGGTGGAACGGGGAGTTAGAGCCTAGCTGCAAGCTGCAGAGCGCGTTTGGACTGATTTTGACTAGGTAGGCCTCAAATTTTCTAAGTGTGACATTTTCCATTTTTGCTTTTGGCCTGTTTGGGGGTGTTCTACTTTTTTGCGGGTGGGTTGAGGGGTCTGGGGGCAATGCTGGGAAGGTCTAATATCGGATGCAAGTGGTTTGGAGAAAATCCATGGTGAAAACGTTTTTCCTTTTTAGCTCACTTGCGTGTTTTTGGCGGGCTGTTTGGGGGGTGTTCCAGGCTTTTGGGGGGTGGGTTGAGGGGTCTGGGGGCACTGCTGGGAAGGTCTAATTTTGTTCTAAAATCGCAGTTTACACTTTACACCTAGCTTGAGGAGAAAGATCCGCAAATTTCGCCCACACTTATTTATCCTTGAAGAGGAGACTCAGAGTACGCACTTTCGAAATGATGCTTGTATGTATTGTAATACTGTCGACTCTGAAACTGAAAGTGTTATTTTTGCACTACACAGCGTACCTTATATTTTTTCTCAGTGGTGTTTTAATATCGCTTCCTGCTTTTCCATCAACAATTACAGGCCGGATTTTACCCTGTGCAATGGGGAAAAAAAGGAACTCAGGCTTACCGTTCGTGAGCCGCAATTCAGCATCTGCCAGGCAGGCAGTGGACAAGGTGTCTTATGGTCCCCAACATTGATCGATGGAGCGTCAGATGGAATGGTGGAGTACCGCGAAAAAGAGGAATGGCTGGATGCATGCAACTTCCCAAATTCAACAGGACAACTACAACAACATACAGTTACAGTATCCATCTTAATTTCTACTTATCTCTTAAGTAATGTTATTGCTGTGAACTTCTATGAGTGTGACTCTGTGCATTTGTCTGCTCTCTGCTTCAATTCATCCCTCCAGCCATTGTATACTTTTTTCTTTGCTATTTTTTGAACTAATTTATTGTACTAATTGGTTCTTCTCTCTGAGGGCAGATAGGCAAGTGAAATTGCGTAATTACTGCAGCCCTGTAGTGTCACATTGTTTCTTCATAGTTAGTACATTGTAGAAAGTACTACTTGGTTTTCAGTAACCTATCCATTTAGCAAACAACTTCATGCATGCAGTAGTGTATGCACTTCCTTTATGTCCCTTAAAAGATTTATGGATAGCTTTGTATCCAAAGATTTGTTTATCTTCATTTGTTGTTTGTCCATGCTGTGTTTTTTTTCCTCTCTCCACAAAACTTTCCCCACAAACCCCATTCCCATCCAAGTTTCAAACCCTAACTCTCTTTTGTGTGGTTTTCATTGAGGTGTGAGTAAATTCCAACAATAATTCCACACACTTGCTGGGGAGGATAAGGTGCAAGCAACCTCCTCAAATCAATTTTAAGGCAGCTAGATGAATCCTAGGATATTGTAATTCTGGTTAAAAAAACAACAATGAGTATTTTAAAATACATTCTGAATTTCAGGCCCACTATCGATTGGATCCATCGTCAACATCATCCTCCTACATGTCAGGAAGACTTGTTGTGTTACGCTGCTGTGTCACTGTTCTTCTTGTAGCCATAATCATCCATGCAATTCTTTTTTCCCCATACTTATCTTCAGCATTGCTTAGGCTACTGTTCCTTCTAATACTCCTCTCTGGCCACTCAATGTCTAATTTTTTTTACTTTGTTTTTCATATGCTGCTACTGCTAGTGTGGTACCACTCCTACTAACACCACAACAACGGAATTTTGGTCCGGGATGGCATAATCACCATATGCCATGCAGCCAGCGCTGTGCCTAGCTCTATTCTTAAACACGAATCACAGGTAATATAAGCATTTTGGAGAGGTAGAATAATGGGCTAGGACTCGGAGGAGAGACTGACAGTAGTGCTAGTAAAGTACTAGTATGCCAATTGAATTCACTAACTCTGTTAGTGGCACTTTTGAACATTTTTGGACATTTTAGATAATTCATGCTGGTAAGTTTGAGGAAATCAAACGGGCCGTAACCCCCACCCACCACCCCACAAAATAAAATCAACGCGTACACTATGTTGAAGTATGTAAAATGAATAATGATATATTTCCCCTAACAAAAATAAACTAGTCCCACCCCTCCCTAACCCGAACAATTGTCCATTTCAAATAGTCCACTAGTCTCAAATAATCCCCAACTCCCGATTCCCACCCCCCCAACAGTCTTTAAAAAAGGGGCAAGGGACACAGTCACTTCCGGCAGTGTCTGGACAGGCGGTCCCGCCACTCCTTGCGGAGGTCCCGGAGCTGTTTTTCAAGGTCCTCCACCTTCCGCTCCAGGAAGTCCACTCTTAGGCTTAGGCGGCGCATGCGTGCCTTCCAGGCTCTGGGGGGGCCAGCTGCTGGTGTTCTTGCAGCTGAGCGGCAGCGGGGGCTGTCCGAGCACGGCGCCGTGCTGGAGGCTGCTGGCTGGTGGACACGGGGGCAGTGCTGGAGGAGGTTGTTGACGCCCCCTCCTCCTGTTCCCGAGCCCACAGCCGGCAATATTCCACCCGAATGGCCTCTAGCTTCCGGGCCCTGGCCCGGACAGCCATCTCCCTTCTGGTGAGGGTTTTGTGTGTTGTGTTTGGGGTTGTGTGTGTGGTTGTGAGTTGTGTGTGTGGTTGTGTGTTGTGTTTGGGGTTGTGTGTTGTGGTTGTGGGATTGTGTGTGTGGTTGAGTGTGGTTGTGTGTGGTTGTATGTGGTTGTGTGTGGTTGAGTGTGGTTATGTGTGGTTGTGCGTGTGCTTGTGGTTGTGTGCTTGTGGTTGTGTGTGTGTGGTTGTATGTGTGTGGTTGTGTGTGTGTGGGGTTGTGTGTGTGTGGGGTTGTGTGTGTGGGGGGATGTGTGTGTGTGGGGTTGTGTGTGTGGGGGGTGTGTGAGTTGTGTGTGTGTGTGTGTGTGTGTGTGTGGGCATGTGTGTGGGGGGTTGTGTGTGTGGGGTTGTGTGTGTGTGTGGGGTTGTGAGTGTGTGGGGTTGTGTGTGTAGGGTTGTGTGTGTGGGGTTGTGTGTGTGTGGGGTTGTGTGTGTGTGGGGTTGTGTGTGTGTGGGTGTGCGTGTGTGTGGGGGTGGGGTGTGTGTGTGTGTGGGGTGGTTGTGTGTGGGGTTGTGTGTGTGTGGGGTTGTGTGTGTGTGTTGGGTTGTGTGTGTGTGGGGTTGTGTGTGTGGGGAGGGTGTGGGGGTGTGTGTGGGGGGGTGTGGGGGTGTGGGGTGTGTGTGGGGGGGTGCGGGGTTGTGTGTGTGGGGTTGTGTGTGGGGTTGTGTGTGTGTGTGGGGTTGTGTGTGTGTGGGGGGGTTGTGTGTGTGGAGGGTTGTGTGTGTGGGGTTGCGTGTGTGTGAAATGTTTTGATGTATGTAGTGAAACAAAGCACCACTTTAAAAGCACTGGTTATTGTTTTCTGCTTATCACACCATATGGAAAAAAAAGTCTGAAAAACAGGCGTGCTTAAATCCTGATCCTTATCTCAACAGGGCTGTCTCCTTCCTGGAGCACCCATAAAACATCTTGCACGTGGTGTGAACACTTTGAAATGAACTGTAGATAGGGGCAACAAAAGGCTGCAATTAAATAGCATCTAAACTACTTTTATTTTTTTTACTCAAAATATCATGTGCGCTTACTACACACCTCCTGTTCATTTGTAAATTGATTGCCTGTAATATTCTACTAGTACTATTTCTTTGTAGAAGTTGCTCAGTGAATAAGTTATTTACCAGAGAAATTCGGAATGTTTTTTTTTTTGTTTGAAAGAGCAAGCACATTACAAAAGGCAATGAATACGGTCACAGGGTGTTACTGCCCTGAAGAAAACTAACAAGAAAGAATAGTTCGTACAGGCTGCAAGACGGAAACAAAACCGGGTCGAGCAGTAACATGCTCCTAAATAAACAAAATAGAGGAGAAACTGTGCGAGGGGTGAGAGCACAGAATACCTCTCTATCGCAAAGAGCCAAACACTGAAAGAACGAGGAATCCAATGTGAAACAACAACATGGTGCGGGAGCAGGGAGCGGAGCCCCTGTGTGACTGTGGCCCTTACTGTTGAGAGTGCGGGCTCACTGATGTAGGGTTTGCAGAGCTAATCCTGTTGCTTGTGTCACTCCCAGGGCTTCTGAGAATGCTGCCATAGCTTCTCCTTCTGCCGCCAGGACACAGATGGCATAAACATCCGGTTCCTTCGTCCTTTGGAACGTGCGACCGCTGATGTGCTGCAGCTGCCTCCTTGCACACACAAAGAGGAAAGGATGGCAGAGGTGGGGCAGTGGGAGCCCGGTCTGACACAGGAGCTGGGCTGCTGCCGGAGAGCCAAGCAGGGAGGCACCACACGCGCTGGGGCTGCGGAGAAATGACATCTGATTTAGGGAAAGTAAAGAAATAGAAATGATTTTCCATTTCTTTACTTTTGAAGAATCACGGCAACCTTGCATCTCAAGGAAACAAAATAAAAACCTGGGGCCATTATTAGCAAGGAGGCTGCTGGGCTAATTAAATAATAAACTTCGTGGGAGAGCATGGCCTGCCTGCAAAAGCAGGGAGGAGAAAGCCCTTCAAGAACCACAACAAGCTCTCGGCATAGCTGTGGCGGGGGAGCGCATTCCTCTGAAGTCTGATGCGGGGGGCGGGGGAGCGGCTTCCTTTGAAGTATGATGCCGAGGCTCAGACAAATGGTGTGCGAGATGTGGCTGGTGATGTGCACGCGCCTGGCTCACATGAACTGTACGCGATCCGCAGTTGGGTAGACTTTTCGAAAGCCTTACTATAAGTATTGCCTAATATCCCTACGGGATGGAATAGGTGAGATCTAAAAACTAGTCCATGCCCCGGGGGATGGTGTCTCCGGGGCCAATACTGGCCTGCGGAGGGGGCCAGGTGGTCCCCCTTTTAAAAAAAAAAAAAAAGTTATATATTGGCAGGCCCCGGGGGGATGGGGTCCCCGGGGTGAATACCGAATAATAGAAGTTAGGCTTTTTTTTCTTTCGAATGTCAACTCCAACACGGCTCTCCGCACATTCCTTCTGCGTAACATCGTGTTGGATTCCCGAATTCACCTTACATAAATATTTAAGTAGTATATAATTTAGAAGGTTGTGTTGTGTTTGTGAAGTTGTTTTAAAGAGATACTGTGATTGAAGTTAATGACAAGATTACAATTAATAGAGTTGTTAAAAATATATATATAAAACAATAATAGTTAGACTTGAAAAGTGTGTTGTGTAGTACATTGAATTCATGCTTTTGCGGATTCATCTCGGGTGTGGGAATCCATTAAAAAATTTTAAAAAATGTATGTCTTAAAAAAAATATATATTCACTACTATGTTATGGGGTGGCTCTAAAAAGAACCCTTGTTTTAATTATGAGTTTGTTCGAGCTGCATGTAAGTGCAGCTGCACAGCTTTAGGTTGTTGAGAAAGACTCCGGGGCAGATTTACAAGCCCCCTGCACCACCAGTACATCACTTTTCGTGACGTACTGGTGGCGCAGGGGGCTCCTCCATATTCACAAGGACAGGAAAAGCCATCCTGCGTGACTTTTCCTCTCCTTGTAAATAGGGCCCCTTCACAAGCAGCACTTTGCGTTGAAGGGGCATTCCATGGGTGTTGCTGTGGGTTTTCCCACGCAACACCCATGGAACAAGACACATCTCCAGATTTACGAGAAATCGCAAATCTGGAGATGCGTCTGAATGCTATGCCACCCTAGAGGTGGTGTAACGAGGCACATAGCGTGCTGCATTCTACAGCACGCATTGAAAGAGGAGAAAGCCTTTAGTGATTGTTTTTGTGATTTCCCCATGGCGCAGGCATCCTTGCACCATGGTGCAAGGGTGCCTGCGGCAGCGCTTGGCAGCTGTTTGTGCACCAGCGCAGGGGAGAGCACAGGTATGCAACATATTCTTGTAAATATGTCACATTCCTGTGATCTGAAAGTGCCGGAGCGTGGCGCAGCCAAAAGGCTTGCGGTGCCATGCTGCCACGCTGCGGCACTTTCTTTTAGATCTGCCCCTCATCACTTCTGTAGATTTCATCCATGTCAAGACGTAGATTGTTGTTAGAGATGGAGGTCATTCTATAGTCTCTGAGGTAAGCAGAAACAGCTTTATTGACATTTTCTAGCTTTCTCAATCTGTGGACAAAATTGATTTGACCACTTCCATTTCTATCTTTGGCATATATTAGAGTATACAAAGGCAGTTTGAGGCAAAAGCAACATCAATTTTGCAAAGATGTCCTTCATAAGCATTTCGGTATCAAGGCGCCTAACAGGCAATTATGAATACACGAGACAGGAATAACAAAAATATAGATTTGCATTAAACAGAACCTTGTGTGCTGGATTTCAAAATATGGTGAACTTGCAACCTGTCAGTTCAGTTGAATGTTCCATGAACTGTTACTATGGAAACTGCCATTAAACAGAATGGGGGAAGGGATGAAACTTTACTGTGGACTTAAAATATGAAATTGTAATTTATATATATATGTGATATGTTATTAAAGTATATTTTCCTAAGTCAGTAATATCTTTAGAAGTGCTGTGTTGTTTAAAAATACTGGTATTTTTATTTGTAATATATTTTTGAACTCCGTATGGATTCGCGTTGGTGCACGGTGGAGTCGCGGCTTCAAAAAAATTCCAGAATCAGGTTTGGCACTTTTAGAAGGCAGTGGGTAAGGGTTCATAAGTTTAACCAATAGAAATGTGTTTTATAATTTGAAATAATGTAGGAAGCAATGTGATTTGTTACTTACATGTATTTGTGTGGAGGAAGAGAGGGAACGTTTGCCATTACAGGTTTTACCTTGCTAAGAGTGGTGCATTACATTGAGTGTGTGCATTATAAAATATTTTATTAGTTTGTGATATTTTGAATTCTAGAAATCGATTTAGAAGGTGAGTTATATATTTGTAAGGTGTATTATGTATTAGGTTTACTTTTAATCTTCAAAAATGATTGATAAACTGTGTTGTTTGTGATATATTATTAAATGTAGAGATGTGTATTGTAGTTTGTTTTATTCTAGTTAAATGATATGTGAAATAGATTTTGTATAGTAATATGTGTATGTTGGAAGATGGATTCGTGATTATGGTAGTTTGTTTTAGTGTGTGGATTTGTAAATTTAAGTGTGCCGCATCATTTTAGGTGTTGCTTTAAAAGTGGAGGTGGAGTGTGTCAAGTTTTAAGGTGAGCATGGACTTCTGTCTCAAGTGTGTCTCTACTTGTATATGTATTTTCATATGTCTTTGATGTAAAACAAAGAGGTGTTGTTGCTTTTTATGTGGTAGGCTCAAGATTGTGAGTAGTAGTGGAATGGTGGAGATGTAGGATAATAGTGTGCTTTAAAAGATGTTGATAGGAGGCATTAGTGGTTAGGCTTCTTTTTTTAAGTTTGTAGGGAGGTACAGTTGAAATATGCCACATAAATTTGAGTGCTTGCTTGAAATTGGAAGTTTGTTCTATGAATTTTTAAGGGTTCGATAGTGTTATGCTACGGACATATTCATGTATGCTTTTCTGAATATGGTGAGACATTTAGTAAAGACATGTGAAGGGTTCCTGCTTTGTATATGGTTAGGTGTAACATTATGGGTAGTTGTAGAATGGTTATTCAGCAGCCCAAAAGAGAGGTTTGAGATATGTCTGTAGAGATTTTATTTATTAGAGTAATTAGTATGATGTGTAGAAAGGTATATTACATATATACAGCATAATTTTCAGTGTATGTTTGAAAGTTGAAGTGTAGTCTCTGAAGTTTTGAGCTGTGAATGGGGTTGTGACTGGGATATGTTTCTACTAGCACATATATATTATGGTATGTGTTATGTGTCTGAAGATGATAGATATATAAAACACAGGTATACATTTATATGTAGATTACTTTTAAATATGATGCTGCTAGCAAAAGGTACGTACATGCTTTTAGAAATATATATATATATTTTTTATTTTCAAATTGCAAAGTGCGTACAAATACAAATTCAAATTCACATCAAAAGACGTTGAGCCCCCCACCCCCCACCCACGTAACAAGAATACATCGTGTAATTGGAAACAAGGGCACAAATGTGCACTAAAGAAGGAACGAGAAGAAAGAAAAAGAAAGAGAGAAGGAAAAAAAAAGAAATCAAGGAAGAGAAAAGTAGCTGGAGGAACCGAAGAGCGGAGAGAAACTCAAATATAGAACCACTAGATTGGAAAAAGAAAAAACACTAATCGATCAGACAGACACCCAATAATAGAAAGACTAGAATACAAAAGCTAATCAGACAGGGTCAGCCAATTAGTAAGATTTTCCCAGACCTCAAGGCCTTTCTTCCGGCCCCTGCGTCCCTTTTTTGTATATACAGCTATTTCCAGATGATATGTTGCCACAAATCTAGCAAGCCATTGAGAAAATGAAGGGGGCTCTGGATCTAGCCAAGCTGTAGCAACACAGATCCTTCATACCGCCATAGCTGTAAAAGTTAAGCGCTCACTTTTCAGGTGTGGTGTTTCTGATTGTGTTCCAAGCATAATGGTGGTGGGATTCAAGGTTATCGGCTGAGAGGTGACTTCTCTTAAAAGCCCTTGTATTCGGTTCAAAGTAGGTAAAAGCTTTATACATGAAGCAAATAGGTGAATAAAGTTGGCCCCAAATTCAGAGCAACTAGGACAGAGAGTGCCCTAGCCAGTCCCTCACTTTGTGATTTTGCTAGGGGTGATATATAAGAAAAAGATAGTTTTAAAGTGTTGAGCTTGTAATTTATCTGAAAGTAAAATATTCTGAGAAAGGGTGAGTGAGTTAAAGAAAACATTCCTAGGAGAATCAAGTTTGATATGCCGTTTGCCGGCAATAGTTTATAGGTTGTCCGGCGTCTGTCTATTTATGATACTGTATAGGATGCCAATTCGAGGGGTCAGAGGTTTGCGCAGAACATTACGAAGTTCAACCTCCATGACTCGGAGGCTCCCCCGCCCTTCCTAGAGAGAAAATCATAGATAGACAGATATTCAAAAGCATCCTCTTTCTTGAGGCTAAATTTGACTAATAGCTCAGAGAAGGGTATGACTCCCTCGTTGGTAATTAGGTCTCCTAATTTTCTGATACCAGCCCTAGACCAATCAGAGAAGTAAGCCCTTCCAAAAATAGCGGGGAGGTTACTATTGTTTATAATGGGGGAGTAGTGATTATATCTGCCTATCCCAAAACATCTACGGATGCTTCGGAAAACCTTAAACGAGTTAAGCAGAGTCTTTAATCTCACCCGTTTAAAGTATCCGAAGGTAGTTTCTTGTAGCAGGCACCCCCAATGCTGCTCCCCAACCAGCAGTTGGAAGGGAGAAGGCAGTTCTGTGGTGTAAATAGCAGGATGCTCTTTTACTAGTTCAGAGCTGTACTGCATAACGACGGCCCAATAGTACAGGGTGATGTTGGGAAAGGCCCAGCCTCCTCGGTCTTTAGGCAGACATAGTTGTCTGAGTGCCCTCCTGGGTTGTGAATATGCCCAAATAAATTGTGTAAATATCTGTTGAAATTTCAAAAGGTTAGCTTTACTAAATTCTAAAGGTATTGTACGGAAATAGTATAAAAGTTTGGGGAAATAGGTAATTTTTATGACATTACATCTGCCAACTAGGGTGAGGTGTAGATTATTTATTTGCTTTAATGCTTTCCTATTTTGTGTAGCTGCGGAAGCAGGTTGTTGGAAACAACTTCGACCAAATTAGAAGAAATAAAGACACCTAGATATCTGGCCTTAAGTACCACCCTATGGTCAACCCAAGAGATTTGATTATTTGTTATTATCTGGGTTTTGTTTTTATTTAAGGCGTAGCCAGAAAACTTTCCAAATTTATTTGCCTCCATCTCTACGCCTGCTATGGCTTTTGAAGGATCTGGTGAGGTAATGGCCAGGTCATCCGCGTATGCTAGAATTTTAGTACTACAACCTTGGCAACTAACCGGGGGGATGTTGTGGTTGCTTTCGATCTGTTCAATAAAAGGATCCAAATACAGGGCAAACAACAGAGGGGAGCAGGGGCAGCCCTGCCTGGTGCCTCTGGAGATCTCTAGTTGCCCGGTTAATTGACCATTTATAGGGACACAAGCCGAAGGTTTTAGATAGAGCGCTTGTACAGCCTGTATAAGCTTTGGCCCAAAGCCCATCCTGTTCATGACAGCCCACAGGTATCTCCAGGAGACCCGGTCAAAGGCTTTTTCGGCGTTCAAGAGTGTTAATGACATCGGGTCTCCTGCCGCCTGTGTGGTGTCGAATAGGGTAATGGCTCGTCTTACATGTTCTGTTGTGCCCTTTTTCGGGATAAACCCGTGCTGCCACTCTGATACGAGGGATTCCACCACTGAGGAGATCCGACTTGCGAATACTTTAGAAAACATCTTAGAGTCACAATTGATGAGTGTTATTGGCCTATATGAACTCATTTCCAGCGGGGATTTATCTTTTTTGGGGAATATTGCTATCCTGGCATTAGACCAGGAGGCTGGGGGCAAAGCCCCGTTAAAGATAGATGTAACTATCTCAGTTAATATTTTTTTGATTTGGGGTGCAAAGATAAGAGGGTTGTGATCCGACATAAAGCGTGGGGCTACCTCAATGGTGCTGTCGTGATGAGAGAGGACAATATAAAGAAGTAGTCTAGCCTGACAAGGGTGTGGTGAGGAGCAGAATAAAAAGTGTAGCTGGGCTGGGAAGGATTCAGGCTAGCCCAAGCGTCTTTTAAGCCATGTGTCTCAACCAGGTTAGTCAGGGCTTGAAAAACCAGGGGCTTTCTGCCCTTGTACTTCCAGCTGTTATCAATCGCCCAGTTACTGGGCAAATGTAGGTTGAGGTCACCACAAAGAATTATAGGAGTAGGACAGTGTGCTAGTTCCCCTGATACTAGGTTGATAACTCCAGGATCATCCGTATTACTACCATAAATTGAGCATAGTGTAAAGGGGGGACTATCAGGAAGAAGGCATTCGGTTATTGCCCATCTACCGAGAGAGTCCGCTTTGACCCGAGGAGTATTAAGAAGGAGTCTTTTTTCGGCCAGGATGCCCACCCCCCTGGTTTTAGAGCCTTGAGAGGTTGCCCCCAGAATTTTAAACCCTAAGGAGTCAAGCAGGTACTTCTGTGAGCCTTCAATGTGTGTTTCCTGCAGGCAGTAGATGTCACCCCTCAAAGTTCGGGGACCCTGTGACACACTTTGCCTTTTGGAATGATCATTAAGCCCACAAATGTTTACGCAAACGATTCTTAATGTGTCTATGTTAGCCATTTAAAAAGGGGTGTAGTAGCCGTCCGGTGCCATGAAATATAAATTCTACTTGTATATACACAAGGTGACTAAAAGGTGAATTACAACAAACGATTCTTAATGTGTCTATGTTAGCCATTTAAAAAGGAGTATAGTAGCCGTCCGGTGCCTTGAAATATAAATTCTACTTGTATATACACAAGGTGACTAAAAGGTGAATTACAACAAATTTCTGTGCCCAATTTTCCAATAAAAGTGCGTGTGCCCCTCCCCCTTCTTTGAGCAATCAGGTGAGACCTGAATGATGGCAATCTCCATGAGCCCCGGCCGTCAGTCACGCCGGAATGAGAGAAAAAGACCCATGCTAAATTCCTTCTCTAAATGGCCAGAAGCCCTAATATTGTTTCCTGTGTGTAGGCTGACAAGGAAAGAAGAAGAAAACAACAAAAGGATAATGACAAAGAGGCATCAGTGCGTGTAAGAGAAAAAGCAAGAAGTAGTCTATAGAAAGCACGCGGCTGGGGCGGGCAGTGTCAGCTCACTTTTGGCTCAACTGTTACTTCTTTTGGACTTCAGCTCGTCCAGGTATTCCCCTGCTTTTATTTCGGATAGGAAGATTTTGGTTGTTCCGTTGGAGATGACCTTAAGTCTGGCGGGATTCATGAGATAAACGTCCACCCCTTGTTGCTGAAAAGGTGAAATTAGTTGTCTTAGGCGCCATCTACACTCGACTGTCTGGTGATAGAAGTCTGGCTTAGCAAAGAAAGTTATTCAATTGGCACCTTTTTTAGAGTTGAAGCGAGCTTTGTCATAGATCATCTCTCTAAGAAGGAAGTTTCCGAAGTATACCAGAAACATTCTTGGATGACCTCCAGCTGGATTATGTTGTCGCTTTAAGTGGAAGGGAAAACAATGAGCCCTCTGCACCTCGCGGTCCCAATCCCAGCCTGTTTCGTCAGGAAAGAATTCTTGAAGCAGCTTGACGATAAACCGTCTTGGATCGTCCCCCTCCTTCCCTTCAGGAATGCCAAGCAAGCGTAAATTATTTCGGCGCTGGCGGTTTTCCTGATCCTCCAGCTTTGTCATCAGGTCGATCATGCAGGCTGTGTTGGAATCCCCAAGTTGCTTGGCGGCAAGGCTTTCTGTCTCCAGATGTTCAGTTCGTGCCTCAACCATGGTGACACGATCGCTGATGTCGGAGCAAGTTTTCTTCAAGCGCCTAAGCCCACCCTGTAGTTTTTTAGCAGCGTTTTTGGCTGCACGGTTATCTGCCAGGACCTCTTCGTGGAACTCCTTAATTGAAGCTAGTATGGAAGCTAAGGAGGGTTCAGAGGAGTCGGCCAGAAGGTTCTTTGAGCTCCCCCACTGGGTCGAATTGTGGTCATCCTCATCTGCTGGGTACGACATTTGGGAATCAGAGTAATCCCACTTCAGCTGACTGCGCCGCTTGCTCTTGCTACTAGGCTTTTTAGGGCGCTGAACAGTGCCGGTGTCCTTGTGTGAGACCTCACTCTCTCCTTCACTGGCACCCTCGGACACATCATCATTTGAGGATGAAAGGGTGCCGTCTGAAACGGAGTAAAAGTGTTCCAATCCTGCCTCGGGGGTCCAGGGGTTTTGTGCGCTGGAGGGCACCACCAAGTTTTGAATAACCTTATCAATCCCTTCCGATTGTGAGTCGCTAATCGCCCGTGGGTTAGGAGCGAGAGATGGAGTCTCAGGGCGTGGGTATATGCTGCCATTGTCCAATACATGAGGTAAAGAGTGGACGCTAGAGGGCTGATCTGGAAGGGAGATTTGAGAGAGAGTATCTGTATCCTTAGCGATTACTGTGGGCTGAGCAGGAGTGCTATGTGCAGTTTCTTCTGGATCGAGTGTAGGCCCTCCACTTGAGCCCTCTTTCATGGCGTTCCCCACTTGCTGTGAGGCTGCTTGGACTTTAAAGTTTAGAGTAGAATTATGGTGAGTCTTTTTAGTGCCCGAAAATATTTTTGTCGGAGGGGGGTGAGCTACATCCGAGTTTTTTGAGTCTTTAGACCCCCCCCCCTGTTTTAGCCATCGGTTTCCCCTGTTGTTTCGGCCCAGAACTAACCTCAGGTCTGTGACTGGCAGCTCCTCCCGAAACTCCTCCTGACGTAGCAGCACTGACAGCCGCAATAGCTGCGTCCTTGGAATCATTTGCGGCGACCGGTGTCTTTGTTTTGGAGCCTCTCCGCGCACCTCTGGCGCTCATGAAGCTCCTGCGCCGGCTGTTATGAGGGATAAGGCTGTGGCACACTCCGCCTGCAGCCGGGATATCAGCGGGTGTAAACACGGCTTGGAAAATGCTTGCTGCCGCGATGTAGAGCAGGATCACTCGCGCCTGTGGGCCGGCAAGAGTTACAGCGAGAAAAAGCAGCGCCTCCTGCAAACAGCTACCAATCTCCAGTCCGCAAGGTATTATTTGCGGGGGAGCCCCCACTCGGAAGGATGGCTTCGAGGTCCCAGTCAGTTTCTGACCTCGCCGAGCCAGAATCAGCCTCTGCATCTCTTTCGCTCTGGCATCTGTCTGGTCTGCGCAGGGCGACTGGCCGAGCGTAACGCTTCCGGCGTGAGCGGCCGAGTGGCGAGGACTCGACGCAGATTCCATCTTGCTCCCTGCCTGCACCCATGCTTTTAGAAATATGGGGAGTCTTTCATCAAAGTTAAATGAAGGGTTGCTTTGCTGTTAGCTATGTTCAATACCAGATTATTACCAGAATTCTAAAGCAGGAGTAGTAGAAAAGTGATGTTTAAGATATGTTGGGAGAGAAATTATTGATTATGGTGCTTTATAAGAGTCCGTGTAAAAGTTCACTTGAAATCTGCCACATAAATCTAGGTATGTTTGAAATGTTAAGCATAGTCTGTCAAGTTTTAAGGCCTTTATGGTCTTGTGAGCGTGGTTATGTTTCTACTTGCACATGTGTTCTAATATGTGTAATGCTTTTGGCAATAGGTACAGAAAGATGCATGCATGCTTTTAGGAATATGGTTAGAGTGGTGGTAGAAACGTGAGAGAGTTTGCTACTTTATGTTTGATTAGGTCTAATATTTGTAGAATGGTGAATCTGTAGAATAACACTGAGTATAAAGACATGTTGGCAGGAGGGATTACTGATTAGGCTGCTTTCTATAAGTTTGGGGAAAGGTACACTTGCAATACAGTGCAGAAATATAGATGTGTCTTTGAAATGTAAAGTACAGTCTATTTGTTTATTTCTTTTACATATGATGATGATTTTAAAAGGTAGACATATGCATGTATAGTTTTAGGAATATGGTGAGATTTATAACAGAGTCATACGTAGCTTTTATGCTTTATTTTGAGTATGTCCAGCATCCTGGGTAGTTTTAGAATTGTGAGGCTGCAGTACAAAAGTGTACGCCATGTCATAGACCAGACTTGTGAGCTGCAGTTTCAGTATTCTGTTACTACTTAAAATGTTGTTGTCCTCTAATCATTCAGGCACTACTGTAGTACTACTCCAATCACTCAGGCAGTACACATGCACTTATAAAATTACTCAGGCACTTCCTATGTACTCCTGTAATCTCCCAGATATTATCCCTGTAATCATGGAATCACTAGCCACTACCTATGTCCTCCTTTAATCCCACAGACATAACTTCTGCAATCATGCAGTCACCAATGTTTTAGTTAAACACTGGTTTGATTTTGCAGGCACTAGCCTTGCACTCCTCCAATCACCCTGTCAGGATCTATGCACTCCTCCAATCACTTTGTCAGTGTCCATGCACTTATAAAATCTCCTAGGCATTACCTTTACACTCTTTCGTTCACTGAGGCACTACCACAGTATTACTGCAAAAACCAAGGCAGTACTGATGCACTTATAAAATTACCCGGGCTCTTTCTATGTACTGCTGTAATCCCTCAGATATTACTTGTGAACTCATGCAATCACCAATACATTAGCTATACACTGGTTCAACCACCCAGGCAATACCCTTGCAGTCGTTCAATCACACATGCACTAATCTTGTACTTATGTAATCACTCAGTCAGTGCTCATGCTGTTATATAATCACCCAGGCACTATCTTTGCACTCCTTTATTCTCTCAGGCACTACCTCAGTAGTTCTGCAATCACCCAAGAAGTATCCAATGCACATATACAATCACCAAGTGACTTTCTATGTAGTCATGTAAATCTCCAGATATTACCCCTGTATTATTGCAATCACCCAGGTGTTACCTATGTACTCCTTTAATCCCCCAGATGTTATCTCTGCACTCATGCAATCACAAATGCATTAGCTACACAGTGCTTCAATCACCCTGGCACTCTCTTTGCACTCTTCCAATTATGGATACAGTACTTTTGGACCAGTTCTCATGCACTTATAAAATCACCCAGGCACTTCCTTTGCACTTCTGTAATCACTCAGGCACCACATTAGTACTGGTATAATCACCCAGGCAGTACTCATGGACGTATGAAATCGCCCACTCATTTTCTATGTACTCCTGTAATCCCCCAGATATGACCTCTGCAGTTGTGCAATCATCCAGGCACTAGTTATGTACTACCCCTGCAGTCATGTAATCATGTAGGCTGTACCGATGCACTCATTTAATAACCCAGTTACTACTCAATGAGTCATCTATATGTTTAGGTAAAATTCATACACTTATCCATGCACTCAATGTTCATGTGTGCATTCATGCAATTAGCCATTCACTATCTATGTTGTCCTGCAATTACGCAGTGACTACCGTTGGAATTATACAATCCCCCAAGCACTATGCATGCAGTTATGCATTAACTCAAGCAGATCTATTGCATGTCTCAGCTTCTAGATTTCACTATATTCCAGAAATACTTTATATATATATTTGTTTTAGATCTGATGATGATTTGACAAGGTAGAGACATTTGTATGCATGCTTTTTATAATATGGAGAGACCTATGGTTGAGTCATGTAATAGTCTGCTGCCTTATATTTGGCTACGTCCAACACTCATGCAGTTATAAAAACACCCACCCATGCTGTCTTCCAATGACCATGCATTACCCCTGCACTCATGTAAACATCCAGGCACTTTCTAATCCCCCAGATATTACTCCTGCTGTCATGCAAACATCCAGGCACTAGTTATGTACAACCTTTACAGTTATAGAATCATGCCGTTTCTACCCATGCACTCATGTAATAATCCAGGCACTACTGTTGCAGTTATATAAGCACCCAGTCTCTACTGTTGCACTCATATATTCACCTAGGCACTTTTTAGCGAATTATGTAAGCCTTCAGGTGCTATTTATACACTTATCCATGCACTAATCCTTTAGGTGGATTGGGTTAAATACTAAATATTTAAAAAATCATGTCAGACCAGGGCTGGGGATATGTAGGCGTTCATGAGTTTCTAGCACATTGAAGATGTTTAAAGTTTTGTGCATAGCAGGGGAGGGACACGAGGGTGAATCTATCAGTATTTCAAGTATTAATTTCTAATTTTTAAGTTTTAATTTGTGATATTTTTAGCACATGAATGAGTTTAGTGGAATTTATGTTCCTTTCACTATTCTAATGATGAAATATGTGACTAAGTTATTTATTGCATTGGTTTCAGCAACCCCTGACGAAGAGCTAAGGTGGCTCGAAATGCATAGGGTATTTATACAACCTATCGACTTCTAACTGTGATTGATTTGGACGTACCTTTGTTTAAAGCCTGGATTGGCGAGCATTGGGTATTGGAAGAATTAATAAAGTTTACAGAATTAATCACACTGCCTCTGCTGTGATGAAGATTAAGAGAGCATGGATATAATATTGGATGACAACAATGATATGGTAAAAAGTGTCTACACTGGAATACCTGGTTTAAGGACACATATTTGTGGGATTGATTCCCAAGCTCGCAGTGCAGCAGTGGGAGCGCGAGAGGATCTAAAAGTAGGGCATTATTAAAATGCCATTTCCAAGATAAATTGGCTTTTTGTAAAACATCGAGTTGAATAGTAACGGGGGCATGATCATATATTAGAATAGATCCAATATATGCTGTCACCAATGATTGAGATATGTTGTGGGATATAAAAAAATAGTCTAATCGTGATTGAGTATGATGTGTCGGTGAGTAGTGAGAGTATTCTCTCAATGTAGGGTTACAAAGCCTCCAAGCATCTATAAGCTTGTGTTGCTTAATTGTTTGTGTAAAAAGTTTGTGAGATTTATGAGGAACATAGGGGGTTAATGAGTTTCAATCCAAAAAGGGGTCAAGGACTTCATTACAATCTCCTGTAAGAATAAAATCATCATCGAAAAATTGTGTGATTTGTTGGGCTAGGGAGGTCCGGAAGGAGTCATCTCCAGCTGTGGGTGCGTAAATAATCAGCAAAGAGACTGGAGCATTGCCCACCATCAATTTAACAAATAGCCATCTACCATCTTTATCTGCACATTGCGATAACATTTTGATAGGGAGGGATTTGCGACCTAGAGTGAGAACTCCATTACGTTTGCCTTCGCCCGGGGAAAAAAATACCTCCCCCAACCAACCTCTCTTTAATTTTACAGATTCTTCAGCCGTCAAATGAGATTCTTGTAAACATGCTATATCTGCTCTGTGATTGAAAGAGTACAGTGTTAGTGCCTGAGTGATTATATAAGTGCATGAGTATTGGCTACATGTTTCAAAGACTGCAAGAGTAATATCTTGGTGATTGCATGAGTGCATAGCTAATGCCTGGGTGATTTTTTGGACGCTAGCCATGCCCCCTAGGCCTGACACTCATGCAGTTATAAAAACACCCAAGTACTACCCATTCAGTCGTCCAGTGATCCAAGCAGAACATATGTACTGATGGAATCACCCAGGCATTAACCCTGCACTCACGCAATCACCCAGGCATTAGCTATGCACTCATGCAATCACCAAGATATTACTCTTGCAGTCTTTGAAACATGTAGCCAATACTCATGCACTTATATAATCACTCAGGCACTAACACTGTACTCTTTCAATCACAGAGGCACTAGCCTTGTACTTATGTAATCACTTAGCCAGTACTCATGGTATTATTAAATCACCCACGCACTTCCTTTGTACTCATTTATTCACTTAGGTGTTACCTCAGAAGTACCTATGCTCTTATAAAATGACCCAGTCACTTTCTATGTAGCCATGTAAATCCCCAGATATTACTCCTGTGGTCATGCAGTCACCCAGGTGTTATGTATGTACTCGTTTAATCCTCTAGACGTTACCCCTGTACTCCTTCAATTACAAATGCATTAGCTATACAGTGGTCCAAGCACCATCCTTGCATTCTTTCAATCATGCAGGCTCTACTCTTGTACTTATGTAATCACTCAGCCAGTACTCATGCACTTATAAAACCACCCAGGCATTACCTTTGCCCTCTTGTATTCACTCAGGCAGTACTTTGGTACTTCTATAATCACCCAGGCAGTAGTTATAGGCTTATAAAATCTTCCACTCACTTCCTATGTACTCCAATAATCCCTGAAATAACATCACTCCAGTCATGGAATCACCCAGGCACTAGTTATGTACTACTCCTGCGGTCATGAAATCATTTAGGCTGTACCTATGCACTCATGTAATAAGCCAGGCTCTATTCTTGCAGTCGTAGAAGGACCTACTTTCTACTGTTGCACTCATCAAATTACCTACACACTACTCAAAGAGTCATCTATATATTTAGGTGCTATTGATACACTTATCCATACACTCAATGTTTATATGTGAAGACATGCAATTAGCCAGTCACTATCCATCTTCTCTTAGAATTATCCAGTGACTACCTTTCAACTCATCAATCACCCAAGCACTACCCATTGAGTTTTGGAATCACTAACGCAGATCTATTACATGTCTCAGTTTCTAGGTTTCACTATATTTTAAAAATATTGTATAGATGTTTCTTTTAGATATGATGATGATATGAAAAGGTAGAGACATATGTATGCAAACTTGAATAATATGGAGAGACTTATGGTTGAGTCATGTAATCATATGCTGCTTTGTATTTGGCTAGGGCCAACACTCATGCAGTTATAAAAATATTGAAGTACTACCCATTCAGTCTTCCAATGATCCAGGCAGTACATATGTACTGATGCAAACACCCAGATAATTATCCCTGCACTCATTAAATCATCCAGGGACTGTGTGTGTACTCATGCAATCAGGCAGTTATTACCCATGCACTCTTTCAGTCACCTAGCTGCTATCTAAAAACGTATATAAGCTCTTAGGTAATATCCTTGCACTCCTTCTATCATTTAGGTATTACCCTTGTACATATGTAGTCACTGAGTCAGTACTCATGCACTTGTAAAATCACCCAGGCACTACCTTTGCACTCCTTCAATCACTCAGGCATTCCCTCAGTACTCCTGCAATCACCCAAGCAGTAATTATGCAATTATAAAATCACCCACTGATTTGCTATGTACTCCATTAATCCTCCAGCTATTACTCCTTCAGTCATACAATCATTCAGGCACTAGCTATGTGCTACTCTTGCCGTTCTTGAATCATGTATTTTCTCATGTTGCATTTATCTATTCACCTACCCACTACTGAATGTATTTCTTTATTTATAGATGACAATATTTGTTTATAATTATTTTAATAATATTAAATATTTTTTGGAAGGATAATACACTTTTTTTAATGCTCCATATTTATTGAGAAATATTCAGTATGACAAGAAAAGTTGAAAAGAAAAGACAACAAAAAAACAACTATTTAAAGGCGAGAGGAAATCAGAAAATAGATGAAATACAACATGTGACGTTAAAGAAAAAGTGTTCTGGTAAGAGATTGAAAGAATTTGTGAAAAGTCTTTTTAAAAATCTAAAAGATTTTGAAAATGGTATAAAGAGAAAGAAAAGTACTACAAACAATCAGAAGGAAAAGAAAAAAGCAGAAATTAATGCAAAATAAGGTTATAGGAAAACAATACATGTTGAAAAAAGGATGAAAGAATATAAAGACATTAGGAAGAGAATTTATAAAAATAGAGTACTACAACAGGTATTGAAAGATTGCAAGAAATATAACAGATCTGCATTTTACAAGAAGAAAGAATAGATTGAACGTGTAGCGGAAAAGGCTTTTGAATTGAAAAGAAAATTGTTTATATTAGTATTGAAGAGAATGAAAACATTGAATAACACAATGCAGTTTATGAAGGAGAAAAGTAAAAGAAAAAAAAGACTGGTTAATAAAACTAACATTTGTAAAAAAAGATTGAGCTAAATGGAAGCACACTTCTAGTACTAAACCTGTTTTAATGAAGAAAGTTATTTTCAATAAATTACATTAGTTCATGCTCTTGATACCAAGGGTCGTGTTGTGAGGTTAAAAACGGATGTCTAATTGAAAAAGAAAAGATGTTTCCTAGAAATGTAGAACAAGTAATAGCTGAAGAAGTTCAAGGGAGACGTACACAAGCTCCAGTGTATAGGTGGGATTGTGGTAGTATTTGTAGTATATGACAGTACTCTATTGATATATTATAAAACTTCTTACGAGATTATGGTAAAAAAAAAGTGTTAAAACAAAAGATTAAGATGTTGCAAGGACTAGATCCTTTTAAAGTGAGAAAATATAGGGCCAGATGGAGGAGCCGAAATACCGGTCGGTAACGGCCGAATTCGGCCGTTACCGACCGGTATTTGGGTTTTCAGATCTAGGGGGCCAATTTTACCGATTCGGTAAATTTACCGAATCGGTATACACCGAATCGGTATTGTTACCGATTCAGTAACTTCCAGATGTAGGTGGGATTCTTCTGAGTCCCAAAGGCCTTTCAGATTCGGTGTTTTACCACCCAATCCAATAGGGTGGTAAAATACCGAATCCAGGTGTGCTTGCACATGTGTGCATGCACACCTATGCCATGTGACAGACAGACCTGCCCCAGGGCATGTCTTTGTGCCACATGGCACACGTGCCTGTATTTGGGGTGCTAGAGGGTGTCAAAGTTACACCCCCTGCACCCTTGCTGGAATCGGCATTTACCGAATCGGTAAATACCGATTCCGTAATGCCCATTGATTCCTATGGGCTTCAAAGGCCCATAGGAATCAATGGGCATTACCGAATCGGTATTTACCGATTCGGTAAATACCGATTTTTACAGATTCGGTAATTCAATTACCGATTTTACCTAAATCTCCCTCCTTCTATTTTACCGACTCATAAATACCGAATCGGTAAAATTCGGTATTTATGAGTCGGTAAAATCAAATTACCTACATCTGGCCCCTGGTAACTTGCAAGGTCATTCTCTGGCTTGTCTTTCTATAAAAGTGTGTAGAAACACTTTTCATCATTTAAGAATGTTAGCAGTATATCACTCAGAAATGTGGAAGTTAGGGAGAAAATCGTACTATGTAAAAAGCCCTGCATTATGTTTAAGTGAAATAAACACAGCTCTTTTGCATGGTTCGGTATTGGATGCAAAAAACTTTTCTGATGATATAGAGTTTTGTTTCTTTGGTCCTCAAGAGGAGTGTAGAGAAAGTGAGTGTTTGATAAGTGTAGGTGTTGATGAAGAGGTGGATGATAGTACTACTGAGAAGTTTGCAGATGAAATTACAAAGTTTGAGGTAGATTCTTGTGAGAAACCAAACTATGGGGCCGATTAGGATGGCGGACGGACTTGCGTCCGTCCGCCACCCCTGAGTAGGAGGGACTGTCCGCATGGGCAGTGGCGGTCCCTCCATGGCAATTAGGATGTGACCGCCAGGGTGGCGGTCACATCCTCTATTTTTAACATTGCGGCGGGTGCAGCTTCAAGCTGCACCCGCCGCAATGTTAAAAATGCATGTGTTGCATTTACATGCACAAAGCGGCAGGCACCGCATGGTGCCTGCTGCTCTGTGTACGCAAATGCAGGGGGGTACCATAGGTACCCCCCATGTGCACCCCCCATTCACCGAGGGGGCCCGCAACGGGCCCCCAAAGTGAATGTCCGTATGCTTTTCCATGGCGGAAAAGCCGCCGTGGAAAAGCATATTTACACAAACATCATAATATGGCGGACGGTGTCTCATAGACACCGCCTGCCATGTTATAGCTTTTCCGCCGCGGTCGGAAGCCGACCGCGGCGGAAAAGCGGCGGACGGAATTCCAGACCCACCAGCCATCCTAATTTGGCGGTGGGTCTTTGGAGTCTCCGCCGCGGTTTTTCCGCATCCTCCAGGCCGGCGGACACTTCCGCCGGCCCGGAGGATGCAGAAAAACCGCCATCCTAATGAGGCCCTATGTTTGTATTTTGTTGTTGACGTACTCAATATAGAAGTCAAACTAGGAATGTTGATGTGTATTTATAAAGTGAAAAGGAAAACAATGATAAGTGGGAGAAATTTGGTGCTTATTTGTTGGTGGAAGGTCATTTTGAGTTGGGTAGTGATCTACGTATTTGTAAATATTGTAACATCAAATTAGAAGAGAACAAAATGCCAGTTAGAGCTGTATATAATAACGTAGAGTTGGTAGCCATTCCTTCGGAACGGGTAAATTTAAATACATATGAGTCCATTCTTATTCCATCTGTGCACTTGTTTCAAGCTATAGTTCATATAGAGTAGGGGTGGGCAGAATTTCGTAGTTGCGCTACGCAACATTCCGCGAAACTGTAAGAAATCTCTGCGAGCATGCAGAAATTCCACGAACACGCGGAATTGCTTGTTCACAATGCTTTTTTCCTGTTCACGATCGCTGCTTGCGTGCTTGGGGGGAAATATTTTGCGAACACGCATTTTGAGAACGCGAACAAGCAAAAAATTCTGCGAAGCCGCGGAACGTAGAATTTTGGGCAATTTCGCGCTCTCCGCGGAATGCGAAATTACCCGAATTCCGGGAACGGAACGGAATTTACCGCCCAGGCCTAATATAGAGCCTAAAACAGATAAGCTGCCTCCCACTGATTTACAAAGAGGTTTAGAAGGATGCGTTGTGTATTTACCTTTATATTTTAAGAAAAATATTAAAAATCTTGATGTGAAGGGAGAGGAAAGTGAACCTATAGTTATTCTAGTTAATGGTGTACCAACAAAGAGTCGGAAAATATGGCAAGAGTTAGTAGATGTCACCAAACTTCAAAAGGCTATGTTATGTCTCATTGAAAACAATATTTATTCTAAAAATGTAAATCTGGAAGAACAAGAAATATTTTAAGAAGATGATAGAGAAATTTCAACTGGCCAAATCGAAAAAAGTGGACAACTCCAGGAGTGAAAAAATGTATGAACATTATAGTATACATCCTTTACGTTCAAAATAAGTTATTGGAAACACTATGGAATTATTCCAAATGAAGAAAGTGTAGGGAAGTCCCATGAGTGTTTGGGAGAAAAGTTCAGAAGCTCGCTGTTTTCCACAGCTCTTCCCCACTGGAAAAGGTGGACGATGTGATGAACGACCAGTATAGATTCCAGCTTCAACTCAGAGGATCCACGATTTCGACAGTGTGTTCCTTATTTATTTCATCTTCTGTGTATTCCATCTTCTTTTTGAAAGTGACTTGTTTGGACTTTCATATGCAGTGAACCACGTATTAAAAACAGGAGTTCATCTTACACATCTTTCTGCAAAGGAATTTTTGGACAAAGTTCAACACAGAGACGATCACTTAGAAGCTCAGTTAATTAATTTGATGGCATGTCAATGTGGTACTAATGAATATTGGTATCATCGTCAGGGAGAACTTAAATATATGTTAAGGAACTTTGGAACCCCTACGTGGTTTGTTAAACTGTGCTGAGTACGCATGGGACGATTTACTTGAAATTCTAAGAGATGCAAATTCAAATGTAAAAAACATTGAATGGAAAACAGCTGAAGAACTGTGTTCCTTGGATCCTGTAAATGTGTGCAGATATTTTAATCATAGGTTTCAAGCTATGATGTCTTTTATGTGCAATAAAAATAATCTACCTCTTGGAGAAGTTATTGATTTCTTTTGGAGAAAGGAGTACCAAGCCAGAGGTGCACCGCATATTCACATGCTGTTATGGATCAAGAATGCACAAAAAGTTTGAACTGATATTGATGAAAGTGTTTTGTCTTTCATTAAAAAATATGTTGCCTGTGCCATAGCAAAAGAAGGAGGAGAAAACAACATGAAACAGCAAGTTTTACAGTTTCAAAGTCATCAATGTGGGAAATATTGTCGACAGAAATACAAGTCAAAGGGAACATTTTATACAAGATGTCAGTTTGGATTCCCACGTCCAGTAATTTCAAAAGGAAGAGTCAACAGTTTCATGTCAGCCTTAAGGCATACTATAACTCGAAAATCTTCGAAGAATACTTACAACATAAAAAGAACTGAAGATTCAAAGTATACAAGCCAGTGATTTTGACGATGTGGAATGCAAATATGGATATCCAATATGTTGTAGATAATTCGATTGCTGTTGCTCGCTATGTTACATTGTATATAAACAAATCTGAAAAGACGGAGTTGAAAGAAATGTGGGAAGAAATTTCACAAGAGAAGACTCTTAGTATCAAATTGTACAGCTTTCGTTTGAAGATGCTTTCCCATAGAGAGATTGGATCCTACGAATGTTCAGATTGGTTGACTTCTGCAAGTTTATATTCAAAGTCAAGAGGAATTATTTGAGTAAGTCTAGGTCTTGCTGCAACATGAAATCGAGAATTAAAATCTGTACAAGAGATTGAATACTTGGCATTGAATGAACCGGAAAGTACAGATATTGTTAAAACAAATATGTTTGATATGTACTATCCTAAAAGAAGTCCACATCGGGAAAACATATGTCTCTATGAAGTACTGCAACATTACAGCTTTAAGAGAAATGTTATAGAAAATATAACCGAAGAAAAATATGCAGTAACTGGATGTGATGGATGTTTGGTAAAACATGCCAAAGGAAATCTTATTAATCACAGGAAACTCAGCTGTGATACCCAAAAGAAAGGGACATTTTTCTATTTAGCATTTCTGCAACTTTTCAAGCCTTGGCATAGTGAAATGGAAATACTTGAAGATTTTGACTGCTATGAAGATTCTTTTAATGCATGTCAAGATAGTATTGAATGCCCAATTTTTCCAAATTATTTACAAATGTTGAAGGAAGAGATTGAACAAGAAACTAGTATTGCAGCTGAAATAGCCTGAGAAAGTTCTCAAGACAGTCAACGTTCTGCTCCACTAAGTCAAGATCCATTAGGACAACCAATGCTTGAAAATGAAGCAGCAATAACCATGAATTAAGTAGAAACAGCAATGCAACAAGACCAACAGGATATAATTGAGTTGGGAAACTTAGAAGACCAACTAAATTGTGAACAAAAAGAAAAATATCAGCAAGTGACACAACAGATACAGCATGGTTTACTTCATGAAAAAAGTGCAATTTAAACCTATTCAAATGTATATCAGTGGTCAAGTTGGGACAGGGAAAAGTTTCTTAATTAAAGTTTTGACCTGTTATCTACATAAAACCACTGAATCACATGTATCTTTTGTTGTAACAGCTCCAACTGGGTTAGCAGCACAGAACATTAAATGGATTACATTACATCGTTTACTGATGCTATCAGTAAACATGGAAATAAGTTGGAATCTCATAAACTATCTGGAGAAGCTTGTTATGAAGTCTCAAGAGTACTTAAGAAAATGAAACTTCTAATCATTAATGAGGTGAGCATGGTCTCACACTTTAATGCTTGCCTTTGTACATTTAAGAATGCAACAGATTTTATAAACAGATTATGATGTTTTATTTGGAGGAAAACATGTTATTGTATTTTGCTGAAATAACGTACAAAAAAACTGGAGAAAAAAGTCTATAATTTGTCTAATACCAACATTGCAAGAGTGTTCTACATTCAATCATAAACTTTTGAAATTGGAAAAACAACCAATGCTGAAAATGGAAGCCATTGATAAAATGGCACACAAAGGAGTTATTATTCTTCTCCCAGAGAAATTACAGAGAAACATGGATTCTTTGGAAAAGTCAGTATCTAAGACTGCTGGTTTAGAAAAGACTTTGTATGTATGTAAAAATGGTTGGGTAATTATACGATGTAATTTGGATGTAGAAAAAGGTTTAGTAAATGAAGCAATGGGAAAAGTTATTGATTTTAATGATCATAACAGAGATAGAAATGAATTTTTGAACATTAATTTGATCAGATTGAAGAGGTAAAACAGATTGATGTTGTGCTGTTCGTTTTTTGCTTGTAAAAGACTTTTATGTTAGTAGGAAACAGTTTTCTCTTTCTTTAGCATATGCAGTAACCATTCGTAGACAGTGCTTTGGTAAATATTGGAAGTACAGTATTTAAAGAAGGCATGGCATACTTTGCATTGTCTTGAGTAAGAACATTATCTGGTTTGTACTTAATTGATTTTAATGAGAAAAAGGTTAGTGCTGATGTAAATTGTGTAAGAGTGTATAATCGGTTAAGAAGACTGTATGCTCCTAACTTAGCTGAATATCCCGCATATGAAAAGCGTGTAGTGTGTGCAAAACAAAAATGCCAAACATTCCAGTGAGGTTGATAAAAAGAAAACAATTGAAAAGAACGATGAAGCTACACAGAAAATGAAAATGAACACCGTTGATGATATTGTAGAAAATAGTTCAGGTATCAACTGCTATGCTAATGTAATTGTGAATGTTGTGTTTTATCTTGGAGATCTTCATCTTCAAATTATGGAAAATCAAGAACAAAGATTATGTTTTTACAACATAATGTTTTTCAAAAGTTGGTAACTGAAAGAAGTAAAATCCATACTGCTATGGCATTCGAAATCTTTTGGACATATGTACTGGTTCTTCACAATTTACACTCAATATACAACAAGATGCACAATAATTCCTTATGTTTATGCTTGGTGCATTGGAAGATGAAGGAATAGAAATCAAAAATTTATTTGGACTAAGTTACAGATGGGAGCATAAATGTGAAGAGTGTTCATTTTCTTCCACCACGGGAATAGATAGTGAACGATTCATATACTTGACAATACCAGATTGCAAATCAGTATCTTTTAACAAATTAGTAAAAACAGCTATTCAAAATATGAAATGCTCCCATTGTAATTCAGAAGTGTTGTCAACGTTATATATAGAACGATTTGGAAAATATGTCATCTTAATGCTTAAATGTTGTAGAGCAAATGGAACAAAATTGGAAACAAAAATTAAAAATGTTGTAGCAAGTCAAGTGTCAATTTCAGGAAGAACTTTTAAAGCAGTGGCTATTATATTCCATAATGGACCTACTGAACATCCGGACACTATTCTGTGTATTTAAAGTGTAATAAAGGATGGACACATTGCAGTGATGCCCATTTGCAATTTAAATGTAGGTTGCCTTTTGAATTACCAGATTCATATCTGATATTTTTGATGCCAAAGTTTTGAAAACAACAACGAAGAGAGAATTGCCAATACTGATGTATCCTTTTTTAGAACAATTAAATGCACCAAAGTACAGACGCCAGTTCAGTACTTGGGATGGCTATGGAATAGCTGTTTTATTTCAAAAATTATTCAAGGGTAGCACTAGTTTAAATTTTCTTGTGCTTTTACAGGTTTTATAAACACACATATAAAATTGGGACACCAAAGGACAATGTCAAATTCTTACACCATGTCAACACTATACAGGCATGTCACATTCATACCGCTTTCATTCAAACATTCAAAAGATACACCGGGAATGGAAGGGGGTAAACAGGGAGAAAAGGGAACATTAAATGTAAAGAACAAGGGTCAACTGTACAATTCAAATGCAGGGTTGAAAGATCAGAAGTACAATATATACACCATTAACATTTCATTTTTGGATTTTCTTATTATCACACTATTGAATCACAATTGATAGGTGTATGTGAACCTACAAGTGCATAGTACTTTAGGCACCAGAGTAACAACGGTTGACCCTACACGGTCTACGCGTTTCGAATCCTAACTAGTCCAAGGATTCTCGTCAGGACCATTGGGCGCTCTGTAGAGAAGACAAAAATGAAAGACAAAAAGAGCCATGTCTGAGTATCTAATTCAATTTCTTTGGATAACGAAAAAACAACAATGACCTCTCAAGTGCTGCAACACCATGGAATCCACATACAGCTTACCTAACAAAATGCGCCGCCGAAGGTGGTGGCTCCTACACGTAGTAAAGAGTAGAAGAGTGAAAGAGAAGGAGTATTAGTAATAGTACTACTTCTTTGGGGCCAGACTAGGTTCTAAACCTCTACTGTTCAATTCGAAAAGTACCTCAAAGGGGGAAGAAGCGATTTCCCGGAGGAGAAGTCAGGTGTTCAATGGAACGGAGGTCGACTGTGGTGACCCTGTGAAATGATAATGCATTTATTCAAAATAAAGGGCTTCAGTACTTTCGGCCATCTTAATATACATACGTCCTAACCGGTCGGTTGACTAACTCTTACCGGGCGGTGTTCTTGATTGTCACCAGGCAGGTGAGCCGGCGGGCTCGGCTCGACACGCAGGCGTCGGGGAGTTGATCGGTCCTTCAGCTATCTGAAAGGAAAAAGGGTCCGACCGTAAAATACCGTATCTTGATCTTCCCTGGGCTAGCGGTCGACACTGGCGTGGGTCCAGTGGAAGCAGCCGGTCTTACCGTCAGAGGACCGGCGCCATGAAGGATTACTACATCAGAAGCTGCAATCGACTGAGTGCGCATGCGTGTCCCTCAGCGTGCTGGGTAATGTAGTTTCCGGGACGCGGAATCAGACTCGTCAGTGTCTGAAGGTGTAAGTGGGGGTTCATCGATGGAGGCTGTCCCAAGATAAGTGAACCCTCGCGGGAATAGGCTGGGTGATGTCCGATAAAGTCAACACGGATTCATCAATATGAGTAGTTGCGGGGTTAATGAATTAAATCGGCTGAGTGCGCATGCGTGCCCCTCAACATGCTGGGTAATATAGTTTCCTGGACGCAGTATCAGACTGTTCAGTGTCTGAAAGTGTAAGCGGGGGTTCATCGATGTGGGCTGTCACAAAATAGATGAACCCTCGCTGGAGTGGGCTGATTGATGTCTGAAAATATCAGCGCACACTCTTTAATGTAGGTGCTGGCAGCGTTAATGAACCCTCATATTATACATAGAGGGAGTCTTCACCAATCTAGCACCCGGGCGGGGTGTGTAACTAAGGCACCAGTGCCGGTGCGCGGGCCATCACTAGAGCTTATACATTTCGGACAATTTGTTTAGGCCTGACACAGCCGTGTCGAATTTAACGATAAGGAGGGCTTCTCTCCTGGATAGTTTCAGGTTCCAGTCGCCTCCACGGAGGTCTTTTTCCACTTTGGATATGACTGTCCATCTCAGGTCATTGATTAGATGTTGGCATCTGTTCCAATGGTTCACCAATGGCGCTGTTTCCACTTTCTGTTTGATCCTGGATTTGTGTTGTGAAATCCTTTGACGGATTTCCTGATTAGTTTTGCCAATGTAGAGGAGTCCACAGGGGCATTTTATTCCGTAGACTACGTATTTCGATTTACAGTTGCTGAATGTTTCGTGCTTCCACGAAATGCCATTGTGTTGGAAGAGTGTGCCTTCCACAGTCAAATTACAGCAGAGGCAAGTTCCACATTTGTGATGTCCTGTTATGGGGGGCAGGCCCATAAGTTGTCTTAGAGTGGGTTGTGACTCTTTTGAGATGGCTGCTCGCACGACGTAGTTGGCAATACATTTTTCTTTTTTGAAAGCAAACATGGGGGAATCCTGTAAGCTCTCGTGTAAGTCCTTCACTAGATGCCAGTTCTGGCCAATAATTTTTTTGAGTTTGTTAGCATTCGGGCAAAGAGTGGTGACACATACTGGACGTTTTAATTCAGGTCCTCTGACGGTAAGACCGGCTGCTTCCACTGGACCCACGCCAGTGTCGACCGCTAGCCCAGGGAAGATCAAGATACGGTATTTTACGGTCGGACCCTTTTTCCTTTCAGATAGCTGAAGGACCGATCAACTCCCCGACGCCTGCGTGTCGAGCCGAGCCCGCCGGCTCACCTGCCTGGTGACAATCAAGAACACCGCCCAGTAAGAGTTAGTCAACCGACCGGTTAGGGCGTATGTATATTAAGATGGCCGAAAGTACTGAAGCCTTTATTTTTAATAAATGCATTATCATTTCACAGGGTCACCACAGTCGACCTCCGTTCCATTGAACACCTGACTTCTCCTCCGGGAAATCGCTTCTTCCCCCTTTGAGGTACTTTTTGAATTGAACAGTAGAGGTTTAGAACCTAGTCTGGCCCCAAAGAAGTAGTACTATTACTAATACTCCTTCTCTTTCACTCTTCTACTCTTTACTACGTGTAGGAGCCACCACCTTCGGCGGCGCATTTTGTTAGGTAAGCTGTATGTGGATTCCATGGTGGTGCAGCACTTAAGAGGTCTGTGTTGTTTTTTCGTTATCCAAAGAAATTGAATTAGATACTCAGACATGGCTCTTTTTGTCTTTCATTTTTGTCTTCTCTACAGAGCGCCCAATGGTCCTGACGAGAATCCTTGGACTAGTTAGGATTCGAAACGCGTAGACCGTGTAGGGTCAACCGTTGTTACTCTGGTGCCTAAAGTACTAGGCACTTGTAGGTTCACATACACCTATCAATTGTGATTCAATAGTGTGGTAATAGGAAAATCCAAAAATGAAATGTTAATGGTGTATATATTGTACTTCTGATCTTTCAACCCTGCATTTGAATTGTACAGTTGACCCTTGTTCTTTACATTTAATGTTCCCTTTTCTCCCTGTTTACCCCCTTCCATTCCCGGTGTATCTTTTGAATGTTTGAATGAAAGCGGTATGAATGTGACATGCCTGTATAGTGTTGACATGGTGTAATAATTTGACATTGTCCTTTGGTGTCCCAATTTTATATGTGTGTTTATAAAACCTGTAAAAGCACAAGAAAATTTAAACTAGTGCTACCCTTGAATAATTTTTGAAATAAAACAGCTATTCCATAGCCATCCCAAGTATTGAACTGGCGTCTGTACTTTGGTGCATTTAATTGTTCTAAAAAAGGATACATCAGTATTGGCAATTCTCTCTTCGTTGTTGTTTGCATTAGGCTCAGCCTTACTGATTAGAGCCAGCCCTACATTGTTATTAAAAGTTTTGAAAACATAATTTGGCTTATTGAGAAGATGCAAACACAAATAAATGAGTTTATTTTGGATATTTTCAATGGAAATTGATTTTGAAACATTTTTCAGCCTATTGGGAAGATATTTGATCTTTATATTATATGTGATGTACATGAAAATGCATATTTCAGAAATGCACTTCAGAGAAAAAAATTATTTATTGTACTGGAAAAACATGCAATATATGCAATAACAGTTTTTATTTTTTTTTACAGAACGTAATACTAAAGCTTGAAATGATTTTAAATTCCATTTAGAATACAACTACTATAAAATACTTTCAATGAGTTTGTTATCTACTTTAATAAAGCAGGTAAGATGAAATAATGTAATAACCATAATAATATGAAGTAATGTTTACAGTCACTTTTATTACAGTCATCCATTTTTTAAAACTCTACCCATGCACTGATCTAGACCATTAGACACTATGCCCACACTCCTGCCATCACCCATGCACTATCCATTTATTTCTTCAATCACCTAGCCTGTATTTATACAGTTATAAGATCACCCAGACACTACCTAAGTACTTTTTCAAATCACCCAGGTACTATCTGTACAGCAGCAGCGGTGCGTCCATTGGGGCGTGGGGGCGTAGCCCCACCAAGCCACATGGACGCACGCACGCTATTGGCAAAATAAAAGCAATTTGCCTGCTTAGCCGTCCGCTAAGCAAGCAAAATACAATTGCATCATGCCGCTGAAGCCAGGGGGTGGGGCGGGGGTGGGGCGGGGGTGGGGCGGGGGCGGGCCGGCATCCTAAGTCTCGAGCTGGTGTAGCCATTGAGTGACACAGGGCTGTAACCAGCTCGAGCATGCGCAGCGCACTGTACCAGCGGGTCCCAGGGGTGCTGCTCAGGCCGCCAGGGCCGGGAGGATTCAGGGCGATTCAGGGCGAATACAGACTGTGCCCCCCTAGCCAATCCTGGGGCTGCATGCAACGCCAGGATTGGCTAGGGGGCACAGTCTGTATGCGTGTCATCATCACCAGACAGGCGACAGGCGAGGCGATCCGGAGAGCGCACGTTGTAACTGCCAAGGAGACTCCGAGAATATCCGAGTCTCTCAGTAGCGAGTCAGCAGGTGAGTGGCTTTTTGCGAATATTGCCTTCACAGTGATTAACCAGGCACATTAGATCACGTGCTAGTCTCCCTACACACCAAGGCTGCTGTGCGAAGGAAGACTGAGGTCGCCTCGGACTGGCAGCCTGAACAGGCTGATCTGCCCAGGTCCCATCGGTCATCATAGAGCATGAAGGCCAGCGCAAACCGGAGCCACTGAAATCCCGAGCTGTGAAAATGAGTGAGTCTTGGGATTTGGAATGTTTTTGGTGTTTTTGGTGGATACAATCACTTGTTCCCTTCCTCCCCCCGTTCCCAGGTGTCGCAGTGACTCGGAGCCCCTGAGATTGAGAGACTAGGGCAGTGCTTAATTTGTGCCGGTGCTTAGCACCGGCACTTAATTATTAGGGCCGGGTCTACATGCATCTGCTGCACAGGTCACATATTGCATGATGATAGATGTATATTTTATCATTTCCCCTGTACTCCCTCCCGACCGAGTGAGTTACTGTTGCGGCTGTGACTCTTCTTAGTCACTGTGACTTAGCCTGCCCAGGCTGAGCTGCGAGCCCAAGTCAGGGGAGATTCAAATTAATAATTATGTTGTTGATCATGATGACAGCGGCTGGCCCTTTCACTTTCAGTCAGTGTTTTTTATTAAAGAGGAGTTTGTTTGTGGGGCAGCTCTCTGCCCTCCAAGGACTGATAATGTGCTGCTCCAGAGAGGGGCGCTGCGAGGCATTCCATAGGGTGTGACAGACTATGCTGTGCTCCAGAGAGGGAGCTCTGCTCTCGAGTGTGGGGCGGCACTCCAAGGGGGTGAGAGTACTCCAGGGTGGGGGGCTTACTTTTCGCCGAGGGTGACACTGTTTCAAGATGCGCCAGGCGTGACAAGATCAGTAGTACTGGACGAGGTATTCAGTGAGTAACATCGACACCGCGTCTGCGTGATGACAGTACACAGGCTGTGCCTATAGATTCGTAGAAAAACCAGGCAACTGTTGAACATGCTCAGTTCTACCACAAAGCTACGCACAAGGCCACATTTGCACAACTGGAGTGGAGATTACACAGCACACAGATATGGTCGGTAAAACCGGCCAAACCAGCGCTTGGTTAAGCAGAAATACATTTATTATATAGGCACCTTAGTGATGACAGCCCCCCATTTTGGTAAAGCGCCTTGTTTTGTGGTTTTAACTTCTGCTTTCGCTTTGTGTCCTGTGTCCAAGATACACAGTCAAGCAAAATTGCTACACTCTTCAGGAATCGTGATTCCACTGCTTTTTCCACGTTTGAATTGCCAATTGTTGCTGCATATTTCACAATTTACTGCATAAACTGCAGGTTTAAATAAAAAACGCTTCTAGTTCAAACAGGCCAAAGCCGGTAAAACCACTAAGCCGCCTGTTCGGACGTTTAAAAATATGTCCTCACTTAGTCACTCGCCCAAATGCTTGGTGGGCTCAGGGCTGGCTTGGCGGCATGCCATCCTATACCAGCCCTCCTGACTGGCCATATTCCCAGCACTGCATATTCCAGATTGATCCATCAGGCTTACTGGCAGTGGCTCAGGCTGGGCAGGCTTTAAAGTTGAAACCCTTTGCACATATGATGCACACACCGGCAGTCCAGCACCTTCGTTCTAAAGGCACTTATTGCAAAAAAGGTTTGCAAGCATGCGACTGAGCATGGATGGAATATCTATGATAATGCAACACACACACAGTACTGGTGCCAGTGGAGGAAATGGGTGGAGCTGAAGAAAAGTAGGTGTGGCCTCCAACAAACATTTGAGCACCTGCACTTCATATTTTACAAATTAAGCACTGGACTAGGGGGAGAATGGGAGAGGGAGGTAAGTGCCTTTGTCAAGCTTAATCAGAGCACTCGTCAGTCACAGCCATGCTGCCCCCTCCTCCGGACCTGTCCTCTCAATCACAGCCAGACTGCTGCCCACAGAACGGAATAGCAGTGGCGGTTGTCCTCGAGTTGTGATGGAAAATGGCTATTGTCCCCTGTTTACCATACTGAACTAATCTGATCCTAGAAGGTCCAGTCCCTGCTTCTCTTGTAAGTAGGGTGAGCACAGAATTTAGCTTGAGTACAATACAGATGATTAAGTAGTTGTTGGTCTAGCCTGAACTGAAAAGGCCTCCAACTTACAGCAAAAACAGACTACGAGGCCCTTGAAACAGTACAGAGGATGCCCTGAAGGCAAACAAACCCAAATCAGGGGAGATTAACTGCAAAATCTCTGGGAGGTCACTGAAATAGCTCGCTATTTTTTTAACTGCTCGGTTCTTAAAGGGAACACAACTTTTGAAAACATTAATGCACAGGTTGTGGTGGTTAAACGTACGTAACAGCTCTGAACATCTGATGCCCTGAGCCACTTCAAAAACAACACTCTGCAGGGTGCAAGAATGCATTCCTTGTAGCGTGCACTTACGTAGCTCCTCTCGCATCAATATTTATTTTGAAAACAATTATTTTCACCACTTTAGTTTGTGACCATTTTAAAGTATTCTCTCAGTGATTGTTCTACTCTAACAAAGCTTTTTCCATTTTTAGGTTCCTTTCCAGGCTGCATAAGGTGAACAGCATTTGTGTGGGTCTCATGTATATAAGCGCTAGTGCAGAAAGAGGAGGGAAATATATTTGCGGCTATTTAGCGCTCAGCTGGGTGTTTTCAGGCGCTATTGCCCCGGCCGCAGCAGAGGTACCACCGAGTGGAAAATATAAACGTGCGCAAAAAAGGCGTAAACACCCAGTGACAGTGTCCTGGGGTGACCTAGAAAATAAACCAAGCCCGTGCTGGTTTAAGGCTGACCCAATGACAGACAGAGCAAATGCCTCGAGTGTGCCTGGCCGTGTCCGCTAGGGTTTTTCTGCAATTTAATAAATTGTTTGATTTTAAAAAAAAAGGCATTATATTACAGATCACTGTTTCCTTTTGCAATCTAGAACTGTTGTCCAGCAGGTTGAGTAGAGTGAACCAGGACCACAACTCCGTGGATGGATTGTATTGTTAAATGAATGTCCAGGATCATGAAATTCAGGATGACTTCGAACTGGGTTTGGATTTGGGCCATGGCTAGCGACATGAGTTACTAATCTTAGGCTGCCTGCCCACTAAGCGGCTGCTTCTAAACCAATCTCTGAATCTGTATGGTTCTGAGAGCAACATTCAGGTCTGAGTTTCATTTCTCTGTAAAGCAGTATTGAGAGAGAACATGAGATGCACAGGGCAGGTGGTAGGTCTATGGTGGTTTACAGTGCAGCTACTTTCGACATTTTATGAGGAAGTGAGTCGCAAAAATTGGGCTTTGTTCCCTAGGGTGTCGGTGGTGAGAAGACTGTATTCGGCCTCGCATCAAGACTTTGATTTGGGAAACTGTTCAAGCAGGGCCTGATTTCAGAAACAAATCACCGCAGGTTGATGCCACAAACCGTGCTCTTTAATAGTACATCCTGAGCAGAAAGGTCCACCCTAGAAGTAGACGTGGAGAGAAAAAATAGGTTCAGTAGTGGAAAGCTGTGTAGAGAAAGCAAAGAAGAAATGGGCATGCGGTGAGTAGGGCAATAGATGAGCAAAGGCGAGGCCTTATGGAAGAAAGAATGAGAGGGAGCGAAGAAAGGGAAGAGAAGGCCTGGCGACTGAGGCTGAGCGATGGAAAGTGGGGTCCTACAAAAGGAATCTTGTAGAGAGAAATGGAATGTTGTAGGAACATAACTATACCATGATGGCAAAGACACTGGGGTAGATTAAAAACATGAAGGGGTAACATGGGTCATTTATATACATTTTAAATTAAGTTTAAGCGTGCTCATAAATTACACTTTTGACAAATGACAAACACTTCCATTTAATTCTTGCAGAGGACGCACTGCATGAGATGTACTCACAATTGCTTACTTCTCCATCCCGTTCCTCGTTCCATTCCTTACTCTATGAGTACAGTCCATCCCCTCAGGCCAGGCACTATTTTCCAAGCTCCCTAAGTCTTGATATTGATAACAAAGTTTTGCCACAGTTCCGGAATACACCACACCCCTCCCAGACCTCATAAAGGACGGACTCCTCCAATCCACATCCTGTTTTGTTTGTGTACATCTGTCCATGGAACCCTGGGCTTTGACTGGTTCGGGGCCCTTATGGTTATTTTTCATGTAAGGCAGCTTTCGGTGCATTTGGTGATGGTTTAGGCTCACCACAGCTCCTTCCCTGCTTGAGGGTCTGTTTAATCTTATGGTGTTTTAATGTTCTCTTCTGTAGCCAATAGTTTTAATATAGGTTTCCGTAAGTCAATGCTCATTTGCACTGGTCTTGCTCGGAGTCAGTACAGCTCAAATGGCATTGAGCGGGGCCTACTGGGAGTCTGATGGTCCATTTCTGGCTGCATTTGGGCAGAGGCTTAATGCGCTGGACGTCTCTGGCAAAGTTCAAGTGACACTGCGAGCTCTGAAGGTTAGAGGTCACTTGCAACTTTCAGACAAGGTCTCTGCATCACTAGTTTGTTTCACACCTATAGGCAAGACCACCAGAATTATGCGATTCTGTTGCCGCAGCGTTTTCCGCATAATCGGGGATTAGTAAGGTTAAATATTTGCCTTAACACCGTTACCATGTGTAAAACTGTTAAAGTTATGAAGTAATACTATCACAGAGTGTGGCACATTACACTGCACAATTTGACTTTTCTTGATGCATAATCCAGCCAACCCTGCCACATACTTTGGTCCTTCCCTGCCGCATAATTCCAGTGGCCTTGTCTCTAGGTGTTGCAGTATTACTTAGATTTAAGACATGCAAAACTATCCAGTAGTAGTCTGTGGCCATGCCCTCTCTGCCCCTCCAACCAACACATCTCCAAAACAGCGATGGTCTGTGGTCTAAAGCATTTATGTCATAGCTCTCTGTTGGACTCCATGATCACATGTTCCAATCCTAGCTTGCCCACTTAGCCTTTCATTTTTCTAAGGTCGATAAAATAAATACAGTTGAGTTGGATAACAATAGCATCCGCTTTTCTGCGTTAAGATAGCCATCGGTGAAAGTATGTTTTACCTAAGCATGCGCTATACACCTTCTTTTATTGACGGGTACATCACAACTTTAGGTACACATGTATGCATGTCATTCAGGAACACTAAGCTTCCTGGCTTATAGGAAGAGTAACGCTGCCTTTGTTGCAGGACCTCACAGCTCCATCAAGTTTCTTGCCCATGTTTATGAAGCGACGTGTTTCAGAGTGTTGAAGTTATGCACTCTGTTGGGAGTAAAGATATTTAGTGTTACTTCAGTTCACTCTTATCTGCATCATCACTCTACTGCCTAGAAAATCCTGCTTGTTCGGCGTCAGAGCGGTCTGAACTTCCCCAGGCAGAAGAGGTTAGCCAGCTCCCTTGAAGTATGCCCCATGCGCGTTTTTGCTCCATGCACAGGCCTCCTTTGTTATCTACAGCTACACACGGGAAGCTGCTTTCCAAGAATTGCCTGGCACGCACAAGTGGAGGGCAGAGCATTTCCTTAGCAGGGCAGAAATGTAGAACATGTTTTTCTTCATTGATACTTCCAATTCAGAATAAGATACCAATCACTGTAGAAGCCTTCTATCTATCTCTGCAGAGAATGTAATGAGTTTGTTATTTTAGCCGAGAACTAGGGCAATTGTGCAGTTCTACAACATATGTCGCTTATGTTCTGCACTGTCCTGTCATTCTGCTGTTGTGTAAACATTGTTGTTCAATACAAATTTGTCAAATGATCCATGCATTTTTCATAATGTTAAAAGATGCATGCACGGCATACTCGCTTGTTTAGAGTCTCAGTCTCCTTTTCCTTTAATATCTCTTTAAAATTTTAAGTGAGACATCTTGGTACCATTGCTTATATATCAATTTATTTGTTTTGTTATGTTAGGTCATGTTATGTTATTTTATGCTTTGCTATTATAACAGAGATTTGTTTAGCGGGGCATGGCTTTTAGTGTGGCCCACAGTGACTGGTGGTTTGGGTACCCTCACTGTGTAGGGGTACTACCATATCAACTTGCAGTTTCTGTTTCTTCAGGGCCCTTTTACAGCGTGATGTTGACTGTCGCTCTTGGGTTTCCTGTTGGCGCATGGGTGAATTTGGTTGTTGAATACTATGCTTGTTTTCTCTGAAGATGATCCTAGTAATAGCTTAGGTTCCAGGTGGTGGGCACCGGTGCAAATTTTGGGCGACTGGGACTTATTTTTCATTATCAGACGTTGACCCAGAGCAAGAGAGGGAAAAGCAAAGAATGGAGAAAGCACGAATAAGAGAAAGACAGAATTCAGTGACATAGGTAGAAAGCAGAGATGAGAAAGAACCTGCAAGCATGGGATTAAAAGAAAGTAATGAATGTGGAAGAAAGAGGAACAAGGTAGAAAGAATCAAGACTAGCAGCCTTTTCATTTGGCAACCCTGGTGTTTGACAGTAAAGCAGTAGGCTCCCAAGTAATCCATTGCCCCCCTGCACTAACTATTTTACAATTAAGCGCTGGTCCTAGAATTGATAGAATTTAGAGAATGAACGGTGTTAGTAGGCTGAGCAGATCTGATGTGCACCTTTATGCATGCTAGGAAGGTTGGCCTGTGGGTGGTGGCGCCTATAAATAAATTCAAAGGCTTATGTCCATACTTTTCTGAAAATCCTGGTACATCTTTGTTGGTCTAGCTGATGAAAGCCTTAAATTTCTAATGTTTAAAGCTGGCGTAACAGTATAGTTCAAATAGAGAAAAGTTGAATATAAGTACATGCTGAATGTCGTTCCATCAGCATGTTAAGGGCACTGCAACAATATGGCAATAAAAATTCCACCCGTATCAAGTGTGCAGAAAGAGCATGACAGCAATATTATGACCTGCATCAGAAATACAGAGGCATTGAGTGCATGACTTGTAACATTTTAGAATTCATCATGTGTGATGTTTCAGAGGATTTTCTATGCCTTTAGAGAGGCAAGCTGCCGCGCATAACTATTAGAAGATATCCATGAGCTGAATAATGGTGTTTAAATTACCAACAATGTCCATGAAGTCTTCCTACACACTCCTTTCACATTTCCAATTTATATTTAAAATGCATTACCTTAATCAGTCCAGTTTGTGCCTTAGGCAAGACATCATGGCTCACATTAGAGGCTTTTACAAGTGTGAGTGTATGAAGCTCTGTGGTTATACTGAATAAGCAGCTACCTATGTTATGCCATCTATTAATGTAATAACTGCACTTTCACAATTGCTTTATTAACCTCCCTGCTTTGTCAAATTTGCTTGAACAGGCACGATTTTTCTTGTTTTTTTTCAAAATTTTCTTGGGGGGGGGTAATCCCCCCAAACCCCTCTATTGGGGTTCGGGCTCGCTCGCTGCGCTCGCTCGCTACGGTGCTAGATGGAAATCACTTTACGCCCCACCACTTTCAATTGTCACCCACCGCCCCTGCTGTACAGTCATGCAAACAGCTACACATTATCAGGACACTCTTCCAATCACCCAGGTAGTAGCTATACACTACTCCAAACCCCTAAACATTATCCCTGCACTGATGCAATCACGTAGACACTTCCCTTGCACTCTTTCAATCATCCAGACAGTATCTATACAATGCTCTATTCATTTAGGCAGTACAGATACACTTTTAAAATCACCCAAGCTCTATTTATACAGTCCTGCAATCACCCAGGCACTACTAGTGTTCTCCTCCAATCACCTATCAAGAATGATTTACATTTTAAAATCACTCAGGCACTACCTATGTACTCCTTTCAATCAGCCAGGCCCTTCCTCTACACTCTTGCAATAAGCAAGACATTACCCCTAAATTCATGCAATTACCAAGGTTTTAACTATGCATTCCTCTTATCCACCAGACATTACACCTGCACTCATGCAATCACTTAAGTATAAACCATGCACTCCTGCAATGCCACAGACATTCCTTTGCACTCATGCAATCACTTAGACATTACACATGCATTCTTCCAATAACCCTGATATTACCCATGCACTCCTCCAATCATCCAGCCAGCACTCATGCACCTAAAAAATCACCCAGACACTACTTATACACTTTGCAATCACCCACATACTACGAGTTCAGTCATGCAACAACACAGACATTACTTTTGCATCTTGCAGTCATACATTTCTCATGCACTCCCTCAATTACCTACACATTACCCATGCACTCATACAATCACTTAGGCATTGCCTATCCACTCTTTCAATGACCCAGACATTACCCCTGCACTCATGCAATCACACAGACACTATCCATGCACTCTTCCAATCGGCCAGCCACTACCCATGCACTTATAGAAACACAGAAGCACTACCTATGCAGTTGTATAATCACTCAGACTCTACCCATGCACTCCTCCATTCACCCAGACATTACCCCTCCATTCATGCAATCACCCACGCATTACCCTTGCACTCCTTCAATCTCTGAAGCATTACCCATGCATTTACAATATCACCCATGCATTACCAATCCACACCTTTAATCAATCAGGCAGTACCCATGCACCCCTGCAAACACCCAGACATTACTCCTACACTCTTGCAATCACTCAGGTATTGCCCATGCACTCCTTTAATCATCCAGACATTAGCCCTACACTTATGGAATAACCCAGGTATTAGTCATACAGTTCTGCAGTCACACAGGCACTACCTATGCACTCATGCAATCACCCAGACGTTACCTATACAATCCTCCAATCTCCACACATTACCTCTGCACTCATACAGCCAGTCAGTCTGGCATTACCTACGCACTAACTAAATCACCATGCACTACTCCAATCACCCAGGTACTACCCTTGCAATCACACAGGCGTTAATCGTGCACTCCTCCAGTCACCCACACATTGCCTCTACACTCATGCAATCACTCAGGCATAACCCATGCACTTACAAAATCACCATGCACTACCCTTTCACTACTCCAATCACCCAGACACTACCTATGCACTCATGTAATCACTCAGGCATTACTCATGCAGTCCTCCAATCACCCACACATTACATCTGCAGTCATGCAATGACCCAGGCATAACCCATGCATTTACAAAATCACCACACACTACCCTTGCACTTCTCCAATCACTCAGGCACTGCCCTTGCACTCATGCAATCACTGAGGCATTACTCATGCATTACTCATGCATTCCACCAATCACCCACACATTACCTCTCCACTCATGTAATCACTCAAGCACTAGCTATGCACACCTGCAATCACCCAGACATTAGTCCTGCACTCTTGCAATCTCACAGGCACTACATATGCACTCATGCAATCAGTCAGACATTACTTATGCACTTCTTCAATCATTTAGGCAGTACACATGCACTCCTCCAGTCACCCAGACATTACCCTTGCCCTCATGCAATCACCCAGGCACTACCCATGGTCTCATGCAATCACTCAGGCATAACCCTTGTGTTTCTTCAATCACTCAGGCAGTACTCATACAATCTTCTAATCAGCCAGGCACTACCCATGCCTTCATGCAATCACCCAGGCATTACTCATACACTCCTCTAATCACCCACACATTACCTCTGCACTCACACAGTCAGTCTGGTGTTATCCATGCACTTATCAAATCACCACGCACTACCCTTGAACTACTGCAATCACACAGGCACTATCCTTGTAGTCATGCAATTACTCAGGCATTGCCAAGGCACTCCTCCAATCACCCACACATTAACTGTGCACTCATGCAATCCCCCAGGCATAACACATGCACCTACAAAATCACAATGCACTATGCTTTCAGTACTCCAATCACTCAGGCACTACCGTTGCACTCATGTAGTCACTCAGGCATAACTCATGCACTCCTCCAATCACCCACAAATTATGTCTGCAGTAATGCAATCATGCAATCATGCAGGCATAACCCATGCCTTTACAAATCACCAAACACTACCCTTGCACTCCTCCAATCACCCAGGCACTATCCTTACGATCATGCAATCACTCAGGCACTAGCCATGCACACCTGCAATCACCCAGACATTAGTCCTGCACTCTTGCAATCACCCAGACATTACCCATGCACTACTTCAATCATATATACACTACCTGTACACTTCTCCATATATTCCACTTACCACAATTCACACAACACTTAGACAACCAAATGGTCAGGTCTGACAAGAACCATTTTTTTCTTCTTTTTAGTTTTATATATTTTTTTTTTAACTATTTTTTACATTTTTGGGGGGTTAAAAAAAGAAACTAAAAAGAACCAACAGCAAAAATGGTCAAAATATTATGCAATTAGGCTGTCCTTGCATTAAAAAAAGAAAAAATTATAACAATAGTGGTTCCTAATAGCAACCAGGATGGCATCCACCGATTGCTCTCCAAAACATAGACTTTTGCAACATTTCACGCAACGCTGATCCACCCTAGCAAAATCAGGGATGATGTTTGGAGTGCTAGTTGTGGTAGAACCAGATGATATGCTTAGTCCAGCAGTGTTGTCCTCGGTTCTTCGCTTTTCTCCCTCACGTCGATGCTGTTCACTTGCGAGACGCTGAGGATGGATAGTTTGTAAATGTTTCAGCATGGATGATGTGCCGCAGGAATATTGTTTTCTGAACCACGTGACAAAACATTCCCACAAATAGTGCAGGTAACTTTTCGGGCATTGACTTTTTTTTCTCCTGGTGGTATTGAGAAAAAGGCTGACACACTACTTTTGTATCTTTTTTTCACTGGTTCCTCCAGCTCTTCTTCTTCTCCAGGTGGAATCTGCTGAGGATCATTTGCAGCTGCGATTTTTAAATTAGTAAAGAAAACACTAAAAAAAGGCAAAAAGAGGATCAGAAAACATCTCTCTTCTGAGATGCTCTGGAAGGAATGAAAAAAATGGGTGGGGTGCTTCAAGTTCTGGAATGAGAAGGTTCTTAACCAATTAAATTGTTTCTTTTAAAGTCACAAGGGATTCGCGCACCCGGCGCGCAACCAGTGCGCACCCGGCGCGGCTTCCGAAAAATATATTTAACAATAATTTATCGTTATTCCAGTTACAAACATATGACTTTTATAATTAGTTTAAATAATCTCTAGCTATAATATACATATTAAACTTAGTTACATATACTTTTAAAACTTAAAGATGTGCGGTGGTTTTGCACACCCAGCGTGACCCTGGAACTACGTACGTGAAGTTACGCGGGGTGGGAATTTGCGCACCCATCGCTTACGAAACACGACTTAACCAATATGGCGGCTTGGATTCGTGCACCCACAGAGATAGGTACATGATCGGAACGCGAATCCACTTTAAAAAAAAATTATGTATATTTATATCTTATAAAAGAGAAAACATTATGTAATTTTTATAACAATTAAAGAAATAAGTAAAAGTATTTTTTAGACATTATAGTAAGTAATTAGCATTTGAAAAACATTTGAAATTCACTGAAAAAAACAGAGGTTTCAAGGACTTTATAGTAAGAAATTAGCATTTAAAAAAACTTAGAAATTCACTGAAAAAAACATATGTTTCAGGGACATTATAGTTAGAAATTATCATTTAAAAAACCTTGGAAATTCACTGAAAAACCATAGGGTTCAAGGATGTTATAGTTAGAAAATAGCATTTAAAAAACCATAGAAATTAACCGAAAAACCATAGGTTTCAGGGATGTTATAGTTAGTTGGACATTTCACTCGTACACAACCAGAGAAACTCGGCCGTTATAGTTAGTTGAGGTAACTATTACTCACGCCCCCGCAATGCACTGCGGATGACGTCATACATTACATCACTCGTGACATGGTCAGTGTCATCACTGATGAAATCAATGATGACATCTCAAATATATATACCATCACTTAGCAATCATGTCTCAAAGCCTGTGAGACTTGGAAAGCTAAAAGACAGCCTTGCCGCCTCCTTGCTTCCACAAACCAAATAGATATGGCCACAGGAGGAGTCTGGTGCTGCTGGGACCAGCTCAGCACCTGAACCGCCTGGCCCTGACTGCAAAGAATGCCACCTGCTCCAGCCAAGCACACATGGGGAGCGCACTGGGAGCAGAGAAGGATGCGACTTACTGGCACTAAGATATGGTCAGAGCGTGGCACAAAACTCATAAGCAAAACAACACAAATACTGCATATGGTATAAAAGAACAAAAAAGAACGTAATGCTCTATGCGTTCCGACAGCCCTTCAGTACGACAGGAGAAAAAACAGACATGACAGTGGGTGGGAGTGATTTATACAGTAATACTAAAAGAAAGGTTAGCATTCTAGATGGCCTGTCGGAAGGCGGGATCGCCTCACCATTGTAAGGACTGGAATGAGGACGACATATGAGGGGGTAATGGTCTGTTACCTGAAGTTGATTGTAGACTTCCTCAATATATATAGATTCGTCCATAAGGACTATTCCTCCCCCTTATCAGCCAGTTTTATGACTACTTCTTGAAGAGACTGAAGATGCTTGAGGGCTGTGTATTGATCCTTAGACAGGTTATACTTGCTATAATATGGACTTCTGAATAAATTGTCAATTTTTGTAAGAATGACAGTCTCAAAGATTGTAATTTCTTTTGAGATTATGTGAATGGATGGATAAAATGTCAATGTATTATGTAGACCAGGTGCATCATGTACTGGTATAGATGCATGTCTAGAAAAAAAAAGTTCATAAGACAAATTAATCAAAAGAACCAGTGGAGTTCGATCTTGGTTTGAAATTGATCATTCTTGTGCTTGGGACAAAAGAGAGTCCAGATGATAATAATGAATCCTCAGTTTCATTAAGGACATAGGAGGACAGATTAAAAATAGGTAGAGTTAGGTCTTGGTTTACCACTCGTAATACTGATTCCTGGTCTGCCTCTGACCTAGGGTGTATTGGGTGCGGTACGATCCTATCCTCCCACCTCGATGTCTCCTGCGTGGACCTGGGCCCCTGTGTGTTTGTCCTAAAAAAATCTGATGGGATGTAGATGGTTGATTGTTATAATCATTCAAGTGTGAGCTACCAGAGGCTTGGTCACTATTCGTATCTGAACCTGTGTCAGAAGAAACTATCATTCTCAATGGTTGACCACTAGGGCCTGGGGTCTGATAGAAATACATCCTCAGATACGTATACATGTGCTCCTTATTGTATCTCTTAATATCTTTTTGACGTTTGTCAGTTTTATTATTGATATTAAACTGTTCAAAATCTTTCATGGCTATTTTTTCTAGGTGAGATTTGGAGTTAGCTATGTTTGTGTTGTTAGTAATTTTCTTCTCTAGATTATCAATTTCTTCGAGAAGAAGCTTGATGTGTCTTAGGGCTGTTTCGATGCTCAGGACCATCCAGGATCTTGAGCATTTATTAGCTTGGAAGCTAAAGCTTACATTTAAACTCCTCATCATCCATGAGAATGATTGGAATATTCTTCACTTGAAGGCCTATTGGGATAATATTTGCACTCATTCTGCCACCCACTACAATAGCACATTAAAACATATCTCAGACCTGCTACTACAGCCTGTGGTGCAGTTGTTAACTGCCATTTAGATTAGGCCTGGGCGGAGATCGCTGAGTTTCACTCTGTGGAATTCCACTCCGCAGAATTCCACAGAGTTACTGTAAAACTCTGCCACCCCTAATAGTACTGTACTGCCGAAAGACAAAGGCAGGATCCACGTTGTCCAAAAGCAGAACCCCCAAACGGCATCCTGGCGTTCCAGAGGTAGCTGAATTACCTGATTGGCTCAGACGTCTCTGACGTCAGCAACGTTGTTACATTCTTTATTTATTTATATTCTTTCTTCCATGTTCAGTATATGCACTGCTTGCTGGAACCTGGAATGTAGTGATGCTTGCCTGCATTTTACATACCAGGTTCCAGATTCCATGTAAGACAGTTTACTGTTTGCCTTTTTCCTTCTTGACGTGCCGTGCTTGTGCTATTCACCTGGAAATAAACCTACAGCTTATTTTTGTACTCTCCACCTCCTCGTTTAAATATTGGCGACGAGGGACTCCAACTACTCTTCTGCCACGCTGAATACAAGCACAGGAGCAGAAATTGAATCGGATCCACGAAAAAGTCTTCAAAAAAGAGTTTCCTTACCTCATATGGTTTGAGGCAGGTTTGCTTTCACTCCTCATCTGATTCCGGCAATTTTGGGCCGTGCAGATTAGAAATTAATCAATTTCATTTATTTTCTTCAGTTTTCCGGCAAGGTGGAGTTTCAGAGTTCCATTTGTCATCGTGTGCGTCATTGCGTGTTACACGTCTATATACGCTTGTACATCATTGTGTAAGACGTGTAGCCGCCATTTTGTTAGTTTCCGTAGTAACTGCTTATGCCACACTTACCGGAGATGGAAACTGATCACATGTTGGAATCGACAAAGTATTCAGGTACAATTTTACATGCGCTTTGATTTTCTTTTGTGCATTCCAGCATATTAAACATATTACAATAACATTTGGACTGTTTACATCTAGTTTGGAGATCGAAATAATATTTTACAGCATTAGACTTCAATACAGAGTTTATTCTTATGACTCCTAGTCACGACTTCGACATTATTTTAAAACATTGATGATATCTTTGCTGTATATTTGCTACTTTTCTGCCATCTAGAGGATATTTAAAAATATTGCACTTATTCTCTACTAAAGAACTTTACATCTATTGCTCTAAAGCAGTTTGGAAAATACTTTTCTTACTCCATTCAAAGGATATTTTTTGGGGGTATTCAAATTTACTTGGAAATATTTTATTGAATTATTAAGTCCAAGTTCTACTTTATTCAGTTCAATTTAGTTTCTCATATTTCAACGTAACCATGCAATTTGACCCTCCGTCAAAATTTTTACAAACTAAAGGAGATCCGCCTATTCTGTGGACGAGATGGAAGGAAGAATTTTTCACCTACCTGAAGGCAATGGATGGAGAACGGATGTCTGCGGAGAGGAAAAAGAACATATTTTTACATTGTCTTGGTTCTGAAGGACAATTGTTTTTTAGAACATTACCACCTGTTAGGTCTGAGGGTGATACTAATGTATATGATGAGGCTGTTTTAAGAATTGAAGGTAGATTCAAACATATTACTAGTGTCGCACTTAACAGATTCAAGTTCTATACTAAGGTTCAAGATGTTAATGAATGCTTTGATGACTTCCTTACTGCTCTATGTGCACTATCTTTACATTGCGATACAAAAGGGGATGATGGATGGAGCGTTTGAGCAAATCAAACACTCACCCCCAGTCAACTAATCTGGGTTTAATCCATCACCATTCTTTAGCCCACTCAGCCACCCCAGCTCAGACATGGCTATATGCAAATCAGTCTGACCCTGTGCCTCATGGGAACAGTCCAGCCCGAACTGCCAAGCCATGTCTTCCCTGGACCGGAAACAAGCATCCTGGGACCGGTTTCGGATTCTTAATCCTCATCAGCCAGGCTATCTTGAATCCAGTGGCCAAGTGAGCAAGGGACTCACGTCTGAGCATACCCTGCCACACTTAGGGCGAACAAAGCGATACAAAAGGGGATGATGGAGAGAGCGTTTGAGCAAATCAAACACTCACCCCCAGTCAACTGATCTGGGTTTAATCCATCACCATTCTTTAGCCCACTCAGCCACCCCAGTTCAGACATGGCTCTATGCAAATCAGTCTGACCCTGTGCCTCATGGGAACAGTCCAGCCCGAACTGCCAAGCCATGTCTTCCCTGGACCGGAAACAAGCATCCTGGGACCGGTTTCGGATTCCTAATCCTCATCAGCCAGGCTATCTAGAATCCAGTGGCCAAGTGAGCAAGGGAATCACGTTTGAGCATACCCTGCCACACTTAGGGCAAACAAAGCGATACAAAAGGGGATCATGGACGGAGCGTTTGAGCAAATCAAACACTCACCCCCAGTCAACTAATCTGGGTTTAATCCATAACCATTCTTTAGCCCACTCAGCCACCCCAGTTCAGACATGGCTATATGCAAATCAGTCTGACCCTGTGCCTCATGGGAACAGTCCAGCCCGAACTGCCAAGCCATGTCTTCCCTGGACCGGAAACAAGCATCCTGGGACCGGTTTTGGATTCCTAATCCTCATCAGCCAGGCTATCTTGAATCCATTGCAATTTTGGTCTTATGACTGACAAAATGATCAGAGACCAGATTATTGTGTATGTAAATAGCCAGAAAGTTCAGGAACAATTATGGATATTAGGTGACCCAAGTTTAGAAACGGCTATCAGTACTGCCAAAGCACTTGAACAATCTGACAAGTGGATTAAATCTTTAGATAAGGTTACTACTTCTTCTTCCACTTCTAGTACTTCTACTACTACTTCTTCTACTACTTATAGTTCTTCCACTTCTGTTAGTGAAGTAAGCACTGTAAAATCACATGAATCAAAGCATTATTACTCTATTAAAAATGAGGGCAAGAGCAAACAATATTATTGCTTCAGGTGTGGGAATCCTGATCACATTGCTTCTTTCCCACAATGTCCTGCCATTAGTAGACAATGCAATAAGTGTGGGCATTCGGGACATTTTTCTAAAATGTGCAAAAATGTAGTTAAATCCTTTCAGGATGCTAAAAGACCATCGTTTTCTTCCTCAAAACTGAATAATGGTAATGTTTCATGTGTTTCAGATGAGGGAAAGGGTGCTTTAGAAATCATTGAGTCAGGCTTTGTTGTATCTATCCAGGATTCTGACTCATTTGATGTGTCACAAGCTGACCAATTATCTTCTCCTAAGTGTTTTGCAAATATTTTAGGAACATTTTTAGAACTTATGGCAGATTCTGGTTCTCCGTTGACTATTATTACTCATGATTACTGTTTTGTATCATTTGGTGATTTAATAGATATTAATGCCTTATGTAAACCAGATATTATTGCTTACAATTTTGAAGGTTCTAAAATTGACTTCATTGCTTTTAAAGAAGTATTTATTACTGTCAAAGGTAATTCTGCGGTTATCAAATTATATGTGGCTCGCAAAGGTGTGAATGTATTGGGTTGGAGGGATCAAGCTAAATTAGGAATTACTTTAAATCCTAGACTGAAAGATCCTGTTTCAGTTTTAGCTATATCTATGTCCAATGAGAAGTCAAGTACTTTTTTCTGTTTCCACTGATTTTTCAAAAAGTTTTTCCAAAGTATTTTCTGACGAACTGGAAAAGTTAAAGGGTTTTAGCCATAGAATTAAGGTGAAACCCAATGCCACTCCTGTTAAACAAAAGCTGAGGGGAGTTCCCATTAGTATTAGAGATGAACTCAGAGTTATGTTAGATGCTATGGTTAAGGGTAACATCATTGAGGAGGTAGAGTCATCGGAGTGGGTGTCTCCCATTGTTTTGGCACTTAAACCGGATAAAAGCATCAGATTATGTGTGGATTTGAGAGCACTAAATGCTAACTTGGTTACTGATTGTCACCCACTCCCTAACATTAATTAAATGGTTTGCATGTTGGAGGGTGCATGTGTGTTTTCTACATTGGATCTCAGGTCTGCGTATCATCAAATCGAGCTTACCGAAGATTCTAAGCACTTTACTGCATTTATTACCCCTCATGGCCTTTTTCAGTTCAAGAGAATGCCTTTTGGTTTGGCTTCGGCCGCTTCGGTATTTCAAAGGGCTATGTAACATATTTTTAAAGATCTGGGGTCATATGTTAAATGCTTTCAGGATGATATCCTCATTTTTTCAAAAAATGACAGTGAACATCACATTCACCTTAAAGAGGTTTGTTCCAAGTTAGAGCAATTTGGTTTAACACTTAAAGCTAGTAAATGTAAGTTTTTTGTAAGTCTGTGGAGTATTTGGGGCATACTCTTTCTGGGGAGGGTGTTGTACCCAAGAAAAGTCTAGTTGATGCTATTGTGAAAGCTCCTGCTCCAGATAATAAGGAGACGTTGTTGTCATTTGCAGGTTTATGCGAATATTATAGTACGTTTATTCAAAATGTTTCCACTAAAATGGAACCTCTTAGAGAGTTGACCAGGAATGCTACTAAATTTGTTTGGACTGACAAACAAGATTTAGCTTTTAAACAGATCAAGAATGAGATCATCAACGCTCCCACTCTTAAATCTTTTTGCGTTGATAAAAAATGTGTTATTACTGTGGATGGCAGTCTGTATGGTGTAGGTGGTGTCCTCAGTCAGTGTTCTGGCAAAAAAGAATGGTGTGTTGCATTTGCATATAGAACTTTGTCTTCCACAGAAAGGAGATATTCTGTGATTGAAAAAGAGCTGTTAGCTTGTATTTGGGCAGTTGAACATTTTCGAAATTATGTTTGGGGTAATAGATTCACCCTTAGGACAGATCATAAGCCTCTGGTGGGAATTTTATCTCCTGGGGGTGGATGGAATTCCACTGCAAGAATAGCTCGTTTGACTTCCCGTCTTCAAGAATATGATTTTGAGATTATTTATGTTCCTGGGAAAAGTAATGTTACGGCAGATTTTCTTTCAAGATTACCCTGTAGTGAAGATAGTATTTCGGTGGTTGAACAAGAAGGTGATGTAGTTGCCTCTATAAGTGATTGTGTTTCTCAGGAGTTCATGAATTTAACTGAAGAGGAGTGGTTTGAGGAATTGAGCAAAGATGTGGTATGCAAGCAAATTTTCAATTATGTGAGGGAAGGTTGGCCAAAGGAAAGAAATATTTCTGCAGAATTAGCCCCTTTTAGTCATGTTTCTTCTGAAATTGAGGAGTTTGGTGGTCTTCTATTTAAAGCTGATAAAATCATTCCTCCTTGTTCATTACAGAGGAACATTTTGTCATTTTCTCATCAAGAACATATTGGTATGTCTTCTATGAAACGTCTTATTAGGGCAAATTTTTGGTGGCCTGGCATTGATAAGATGGTGGACAGAATGGTTAGGGAATGCCCACATTGTATAAGTAGTGATAAGAGGCTTCATGTGTCTTCTGCTCCTCTCAAACCAGTGAGTTGGCCAAGTTTTCCTTGGCAGAAAGTAGCGTTTGATATCTCTGGCCCTTTCAAACATCTTCCTCTTAATGCTCGTTATGCTTTGGTCATGGTTGACTATCATTCGAAGTGGCCTGAAGTGAAGTTTGCCGCAAATGCTTCGTCTCAAACGATTATTGTTTTTTTTAAAAGAGATCTTTGCTCGGGAAGGGGTTCCAGAAACGTTTGTCACGGATAATGGCACGCAACTTATTTCTTCTGATGTAGAAGAATTTCTTAAAAGTTGTAATATCAAACATCACACTACATCTTTGTATGAACCTAGGGTAAATGGCCAGGTTGAACGCTTCAATCGTGTTCTTAAAGATTGTATCAGTTGTTCTGTTTCATCAGGTGATGATTGGTTGGAGTTTGTAAGGAAAAGATTATGGACATATCGTATCACACCTCATTCGGTCACTGGTGTGAGTCCTTTCAGGCTTCTTAGAGGTAGGGAACCTTCCTCTGATGTTTGTCCCTGGTGGATTAAAAAGTTAAATAAAAACAATTCTGTTGTTGACCTTGAGAACATCGCCAAACAGGTTAAAGATAAACAACAGAAAATGAAATTGTCTTTTGATTCTAAAATGAATGTCAAAATTCCGGATTTTGTGGTGGGAGAGTGGGTGAGGGTAAAAAACCTGGTTTTCTTATCAAAGGGTTTTCTAAATTTTTTCCTCCCATCAGAGTTGTTAAAGTTTTTAAAAAATAGTGTTGTCACCCAAGATGGAAGAGTTTGGGATTTTCGTAGAGTAGCTAAGTGTGGTGATTTCAACATGTTGCATAATTCTTGTGTACCTCGTTCAGAAAACAACCATGGAAATTTGGTACATAACTTGAAGAGCTTTTCTCAAAATATGGTGCAAAAAGATTTGTCTATTGCTTCCAGAGTTAAGGGTAATGATAGACCTAATAGATTACCTAGCAGGTATTCTAATTAGTATGTTATTTGTTTAGGGATAAGATGTGTTACATTCTTTATTTATTTATATTCTTTCTTCCATGTTCAGTATATGCACTGCTTGCTGGAATCTGGAATGTAGTGATGCTTGCCTGCATTTTACATACCAGGTTCCTGATTCCATGTAAGACAGTTTACTGTGTGCCTTCTTCCTTCTTGACGTGCTGTGCTTGTGCTATTCACCTGGAAATAAATCTACAGCTTATTTTTGTACTCTCCGCCTCCTCGTTTTAATAAACGTCCATGACGAAAAGTTGGAATTTACATGCTGCAGGTTGCTGATGTATGATTGCAATGGCAAAAAGAGATCCCAGACTGTATTCATTGAACTCATGGGTCACATCCAAGCCGCTGCCTGAATATTTGATAAACAATATCATTACCAATAACATTTTTATAATGCTACACAAAGGAACAACCAGCCAGAAGATCACAGTGTCGCTCAATGAAACTGGACATGATGCTTCAGAGTTTCTTTGGAAAAATGGCAAAAAATAAGCTATTGCTCGACATTTCCGAGGAGCATAGTGCTCTTTGGGATAGGACACACATATTACCCTGGAGCTGCTTTTCACTTTTTTCCAGTCCCCTGGACGAGGATCTCACGTGCCCCCTCTTGAAGCATTGTCCCTCGTTTCAGCACCAGAGACTAGGAAAGGGTGTGTCAATTCAAAAGCACAGGCAAGCGGTTCAGCAATCAGCAGCACTATGTACAGGGAGCTAGTGCTTGTATATGTCTGCAGGAAAGGACGCGCCCCAACGGGAAGCACGATGGTTAGGCAGTCCCCATGTTTCTCAAAGCATTTGCCTCAGTTAGCGCACAACAGACAATGAGCCACAAGCGCAGATCTAGCAGACCTCTGTCCCTCTATCTACAATACACCACATAATGTTTATATACCAAAGCATTGCCTTAGTTTTGGCCCGCTGTCCCTCTACTCAATACAAAGGCCATCATACTCAGCTGCCGACATCCCTGTACTTTCTTTACACTGCTCTCCTTTGCAGACCGCCCATGTTTTTACCACTGAACAACTTTTCCATAGTCTCGCCTTCCTCAGCTTGCTGGTATGATCCCTTAGGTTGCAGCGTCGCCCGGTCAAGTGAATCCACCGCTAACACTGCCAGGCCTTCTCAAGGGAAGTGAATCAGGCCAAGTAAAGCGTGTGTGCACACTACAGACAAAGACTGTCATGATGTCCATCTTTAAATGGAATTAATTCCAGCGCAACCAACGTTTTTGTCACTACAAGTCCAATCCACGGACATAAAAAAAGAGACAAGGACGTTTGTGCCCAATTGATTGTTTGAATACAAACGTCATTGCCATCTTTGAGCAGGAGCTTTTCTGTATGTATCAGCCAAGGGACTGCAGTGCGTATTCACACTTGGGCGAACCGTCACCCTTCGCAGTTACCTGTACACCTCCTGCATGGCCAGTACGAAGTAGCTGCCACCAGACCCGATGCATCATTAAATTTTCGTTCTCGCATGCACCACACCCTGTCTCAGTCAGAACCTCTGCCTCTCAAGCAGTAGCCACTATAGGTGCTTCGGGCAGGTTTGCCTCACGACTAGAAGCTGCCCAAACCTGCAGGCATTTTGCTCCCCTTCGGCAGTAGCCCATAGAAGCGGAGTTGGAAGTCATTGCAAGATGAATTGGTTTGGTGGATGCAACTAAATCTAGCATGACAAATGTGCACCTTCTCACCTGGTGTTCTATGTAGGCATGAGCTACATCTAAAAAGCCCAATACCGGTCGGTAACGGCCAAATTTCGGTAATTTCGGCCGAAACCGACCGGTATTGGGCGACCTACATCTGGCCCTATGTCTTTTAAAGTATATTGAATGTATTTGGAAACCTTTTTAACTGGATGTTTTTATTGAATTATTGCAGGATTTTCATTAAATATTTTTATAAGTGCCTTAACATCCTAAGTGGAGTGCTACCTTGATGAGGAGTGGTTGACTGTATATGACTGATGCGGATATCTGTTTGTGGATGCATACTTTGAAGTATCTCTAAAGGGAGAATTGATTGTTGATGATTAACTACAGGAGCCATAATGCAATGCATGAATGGGAAATGATGTCATGTATCACAACAGAAAATAAATGATATAAATAAATGATAGAAAGGTCTTGTGGGAAAAATAACCCGTGATCAAGGTCTGTGAGCAGACCGAAACGCGTTTTGTGATTGTACTTACAACAGAAAATGAAAGACGTTTAAAAAACTTGACCGGGAATGCGTTCCCTTTTATCTGATGCTGAGATTTTGGAATATATATTCATATTCTCACTTGTGCAGGAAGTAGATTGCCTGCGGCAAGATCGGTGGGAGACCCTCCGACCAAGGAAACCAAGCCAAACCGCAAACAAGAACTCAACTTTAAGCGGCAACTTTAAGCGGCAACAACGAAGGAAGGCAGGCCAGGGCAGAGCAGCCAAAGAAAAAGTTTTATCCCAAAAAGAAATGGAAGCAAAGAAAATAAATCCATTGCAAAAAGAAAATCTGTTATTAGCTGGTGGTCCATCTGTCATCAACCTGACTTCCACAACTCTCAGCAAATCCGATGAGAATGTTTTGTCACTTGGGCTTTCATATAGCCCAGCGAGCAATTTCAACTATGCCAAAACCCGAGTTGATTTATTTAAATATACTTGCAAACTCAAACTAAAGAAACACTTTTTGAGTAACCACTATCAACCGAAGTCACAGAAAATGTCTCCGGGTCACACAATATCGGGACTGGTTGCCAGTGATGTAGGATTACTCCAGGATTTGACGGCATTACACAATGAAGTTGCACCCACATGTTCATCGGAGGAACAATTGGTTCTGAATGCATCTAGTCTAACTAACTTTAAACCTAAATCAACCTTTACACCACTCATGCTACATGACAACATAGACATTTTCCACAAACTTACAACAGCTGGTATAAAAAAGTTGCACATTTCAACATTAAAAGAGAAGCACAAATTTGGGGCTCACAATATCCAATAGAACAACTTGGTTAAAAAATTACAGGCGGATAATATGACCATTGTTCGCCAGGCCGACAAAGGGGGAAATGTCGTGCTCTGGCCATGCGCATTGTATCTGGAGGAGGCATACCTCCAACTGAATGATGCATCTTGTTACAAACGCTGTGACCTCACCACCATTAAACAGGCACAGAATGAACTCAACACTCTACTCGAGTTGGAAAAGTACTGGTCTATTGAGCCTTGACGAATTTACATTTCTTAAAAAAGACTTCCCTGTGATGCCAGTGTATTATTTGATCCCAAAGATACATAAAGACATTGCTAAACCCCCTGGAAGACCAATCATTTCAGCCAGGGATGGTCTGTTGGAAAATGTCACCAGATATATTGACTTCTTTCTCCAGGATTTTGTGAAAAAATTACCATCATATGTACAGGATTCTAGTGATTTTCTGAGAAAGTTGGATGTTGTACAGTGGGAACCCGAGTACTGGCTAATCTCGCTGGATGTTTCAGCGTTGTATACCAGTATTCGACATTTGGACGGTGTAAGGGCGATACAGTACTACTTGGGCAACAGACCAATGCAATATTTTGAACATAACAAAATGTTGACCACGATGATTTCCTTCTGCTTGTATAATACCTTCTTCCAGTTTAACAGCCAATATTTCCAGCAGATCAGGGGAGTGGCTAGGGGGCCTGCTTTTCTCCCAGTTATGCCTGCTTACACATGGGCTACTGGGAGAGGCAGGTCCTTCTTGGCACACACCATGCGGTGGTTGATGAACATGTGGTACACTGGTACCGCTATATCGACGATATTTTTTTGATATGGCGGGGTACCCAGCAGGAGGCGATTGATTTCATTGCTCAATTGAATGTTAATTCGTTCAACCTTGCCTTCACCCACAAAATGAGTCAGTAGAGTATCTGCTTCTTAGATGTGGAGGTGTCAATCAACCAGAACAGGTTACAAACTACACTATACCGAAAGCCCACGGCGGGAAACACGGTGCTTCATGCCAAAAGCCACCACCTGGCACATCTGATCCGCAGTATCCCCTATGGGGAGATGCTGCGTATCAGACGTATTTGTAGCACTGAAGCTCAATGTGGGCTAGCTCAGGAGGAAAGTAAAGCTTGTTTCCTTGCTAGAGGGTACACCAGAGCCGCCGTGGACACGGCTATCCGGAAGGTCAATGCCATCCCGAGAGAAGAGGCCCTGCTGCTAAGGAAATCACAAGCAGCAGAGGTTGAGAATGCCAATCAGCCAGACTGGTTCTGACGTACAATCGGCAGTATCAGGCGTTGCGTAAGATTGTCACCAAGAACTGGAATCTGATCTACAATGATCCAGTAATAGGCCATCTCATGCCACGAAGGCCAGAAATTTCGTGCAGGAAGGCGCGCTCTCTCAGTGATGCGCTGGTTAAATCCAGTCCGGAGGTTGTAACTAATACCCCTTGGTTTAAATCTATAAAGGGTTTTAGAAAATGTCCCACGTGCTAGCCATGTAAACATGGGGTGAACAAAACAGAATACTCAACCCCATTTTCTGAGGTCCCCCGGCCGATTCAGAAACAATGGACGGGCAAGACGGATGTACTGGAGTGTCCCTGTGGCCTGCGCTATGTGGGTAGCACTAAGCTGCAGGTATACAAGCAGATACTCCAGCACATAAGGGCCATCAACACCGGCAATGCCGCTTATCCCGTCGCATGCCACTTCAAAGATCATCATGGAAACCAGAGTCACTTGTTGAAATACTTTGTAATTGACTCAGTTCCACCCCTCCGAAGAGGCGGAAATCGTGAAGCGATCTTAAGAGCCCTTGAGACCAGATACATAATCGACTTAGATTGTAAGTCACCTCTAGGTCTCAACACAAGTGTAGATTTTCACACCTATCTATAGCTTCCCAATCAGTAGCACCGGAACCAGCAAAATGAGTATAGTTACACCGCACCACCACATGTAATTCCTCTGGGATATTAGGGGTTTTAGAACTAACCCATTGCTGAAATTAAGAATAAGGTGTTTGCTCTCCCAGTATCTCCTATGCACATTCCAGTAATCGCTGGTTAGAAGGTTCTTGTAGGTTGCTAAATAGCAATTTTAAACTATGGAACTGTTCCCCTTTTTTTTATGTATTAGTATCTCACACTGTTATTTTTTCTGCACCTTTCTCTTTTTTCATAAATGTTACATGTAATTCTAAATTTGTATAGCTAAACAGCTTTCTAAGACTCAGGGACTTCTTTTCTATACCATTCAGGTTGCATTGTTGTGAAAAATAGTCCTGTAGACTCGAATAGGTTTTCTGAAGTAATGAATACAAGAATTAGCATTGAGCACTTTATTAGTAGTTACGCAATGACACAAAAAAGAGGACTCGATAATCTTCTAATGGCACCAATTTACCCACTTGGGTTATATTTTTGTACGTAAGCCTCATTGTGGGTTTGTTTATACTAAGGAAAATGGTACATACTTTAACATAGGTATGAACTGCAGGACGACACATTTAATTCGCCCGGTTTTTCTTCCTCTGGGTTTGTTTAAATATTATTTTGTACAGACTGAATTTTAAATTGTGTCGTGACATTTGAATGATTTATATGAACACTTTTTTGCACTTATATCATGTAGATGCAATATGTGTTTTAAACAGTATGTCTTCTATGTCTAGTTGTACTGCCGGGAAAACCTACCAATCATGTAACCAAATCATTTGCACTTGCACTTTAAAATGAATTGCCCCTCCTATGGCGTCATGTGATCAAGGCCTCTGGGCAGGCCGAAACGTTATGCTGGTGGCGATAAAAAATTAAAATAATATCATTCACCTCAAGCTTGGGTCGGCTCTCGTTTCCATTACTGGTGAAATCCTGGTGGAGGAAGGATTGCTGGTGTTGTCGGTGCGAGTGGTTGCTGCATATATATATATATATATATATATATATATATATAGTACACAAGTTGCCCCACAAGAGCGAGGCGCACTCACACTCGGCGTCCATCGGGTCAGGGAAGAATGCAGACATGCCCTGCCTGCAGCGACCTGACATGTTTCGGGCTCTGCCCTTCCTCAGACGTTATATACTGCCGCTCAGAAATGCCAACATGTGACTCTCCAACATATTTCAAGCATCAAACTCAGGTGAGTATCTACGCAATGAATCCTGGTATTGGAAGTCCAAATAACACCAAAGTGGGCTGGCAGCATTTCTTGAGCAAATAAAGTTAATCAATCGCGGCACACTGCTAACACCCTTCCCCCATTCAGCCTCTCGCCTGTTTGTTCTGCCGCGCTATCCACCAGAACAGCTGCGGAGCTGCTTGCTGTGCGGCGGTGCGCCTCCTGGCCGGGCCGGACATATTTATACAATGTCCACAAGTTGCCCCACAAGAGCGACGCGCACTCACACTCGGCGTCCATCGGGTCAGGGAAGGTCGTAGACATGCCCTATGCCTGCAGCGACCTGACATGTTTCGGGCTCCGCCCTTCCTCAGAGGTTATATGCTGCCACTCAGAAATGCCAACACGTGACTCTCCAACATATTTCAAGCATCAAACTCAGGTGAGTATCTACGCAATGAATCCTGGTATTGGAAGTCCAAATAACACCCAAGTGGGCTGGCAGCATTTCTTGAGCAAATAAAGTTCATCCATCGTGTGCACACTGCTAACACCCTTCCCCCATTCAGCCTCTCGCCTGTTTGTTCCGCTGCGCTATCCACCAGAACAGCTGGTTAGCCGCTTGCTGTGCGGCGGTGCGCCTCCCGGCCGGGCCGGCCATATTTATACAATGTCCACAAGAGCGAGGCGCACTCACACTCGGCGTCCATCGGGTCAGGGAAGGTCGCAGACATGCTCTATGCCTGCAGCGACCTGACATGTTAAGGGCTCCGCCCTTCCTCAGAGGTTATATGCTGCCACTCAGAAATGCCAACACATGACTCTCCAACATATTTCAAGCATCAAACTCAGGTGAGTATCTACGCAATGAATTCTGGTATTGGAAGTCCAAATAACACCCAAGGGGGCTGGCAGCATTTCTTGAAAAAATAAAGTTCATCAATCGCGGGCACACTGCTAACACCCTTCCCCCATTCTCCTCTATATCATCACAACACAGTAACAAAATTAAGATTTCAAAAAACATGATCAGCATTTACAAGAAAATTTTTCACTTGGTAAACATTCCTTATATTATATTGTAAAGTCGTTAGTCACTGCAAGGTTCATCTCAGGTGGCTGTGCAATTCATAAAAAATAACATAAATAAATGGAACTACAAAAGGGGTAGCCTTGAACACCATTAATAACAGTGTTGAGGTCTGAGAAGGATATTAGAGTCCATCCCATAATACCTTGTTGATAAAATTCTCAATCCTATTTAGCTTTTCCCACATACACATTCAAGAGTGGTGCCCTGGACGATCCTGAATGTCTTTTATTTTAATAAATCTGTTTTATTGATTTTACAATATGAAATCTTAACTGTTACATGCACAACTTATAGTTACAGACGTGCACATATACATGCAATGTTTCATGTCTCCTTTTGAGTAAGAAGTACTTTCCACAGCTTTACATCAATGTGTAGTTATTCACCCATCATTTTATTTTTATTAGGAGTAAATACACCATGATAAGAGGGCATACAAAATCATCAATAAACCACATTGATCAAGGCAGCATAGAATCCTAATATTAACCATTGCATTAAATATTCCCTTATTTTGCCCAAGATGCTTTGAAATCTGATATTTGACTCTCAAAATTTAGCAATCTGGAGTTCGAGTTCATAGACCTTCAAAGTTACTTTCCACCATTCTTCATATATAGGCATGGATTTAGATTTCCATGTTTTTAGCAATCATAAGTTTAGCAATAGTTAGTACATAAAAAGCTAGTCTTCCACCCCAACACCTTGTGTTAGGAGTAAGTGAGACCCCAGTGTGTTGATTAGAGGCTATTTTTAGCATTATGAAGGCCAAAAACTGGGTTTAAGGCAGGTGATAAACATGTGAATATTATCAGCTGCTGCAGTGGAGCAACGTGGGATACACTGCGGTGTTTTGTACTACTTACATAGTATAGGAGAGCTGATATAGAAATCAAATGCGATCTGATGAAATTGGCCCCGCAGTCTAGTAGATGTAATAATTTTGCAAAATCAAGCAAGGCTGCTAGCCACTTCTTGTTCTGTAACGGACTCGTCAAGACTTATAGACCACTTGTATGGCCATAATCCTAAATCGTCTTTTATATATTACATTAGACATCTATATCTGTCAGAAATAGTAGATTGATGCGGCCCACAGGCTAAAATCGTTTGTGTGAAATCATAATGAACCGGTGGAATTGCTATTCCAGCAGCACCACTCAGCAAAAAAGTTCTAATTTGTAAATTTTTATGTAACGAAAATTCTTTCTGTAGATCTAAAAATGACTTAACCCTTTAATCACGCAGCAAATCAGCTAATTACCTGACCACAGCCTGATGCCAGGTGCCAAAGTACTGGAAGTAAAACAATCAGGTAGTTCAGGGTTATCCAATAATAAAGTGTGCGTGTGAGGTGCAATAATTTTAAAGAACTTTCTAATGTCCACCCAAATCTTAGCTAAAGTTCCGAATGTTCTTAGTCTGACTTTCTTTAAAAAAATGTCTTAGTTAAATTTGCCCCAAGTAATACAGGAATTATTATTAATGGAGATGACGTGTAGCCAGTTCGTAGAGCTATGTTCATAACGCAGTTTGATACAATTCTCAATGCTAGCCCAGTAGTCGCCACTGGGAAAGTAGCAAGCAGCCTCTAGTTATGGACATTTTTAGGTCTCGCACCTAACGTTGCAGTGCACAGCACTGCATGTGCAGCACGAGACCTTATGTAGGGGGTTTTGAACGCTGTCAAAAACAAACTGTAGGAGAAGGGTCCCAGGGCATATTTATAGACCTAGACACAGACACTGCCCCCAAACAAAGTCAAATACTAACAAAAGGTGTCTGTGGGTCTCAAGAGTCAACTATACCTCCTGTGTAATGGCATGAAAGGAACAAAACTACATGTGAAAAGAGGAAGAAAGAAAGCTACCCTGTTAGACTGAAGCACAACAAGATATCTCGAGGGTATAAAAAGTACCCATCAGTTATCGTCCGATACCGCCCTTGTCATCATCTGGGTCTCCTCACACCAAGGAGAATATACTTGTGGCCACAGGATGTTAGTGTGGATACTCCTGAACCAGTGATGTAACGTGTATTGGGGATATCTGGAAAGGATATTGTTGCAGGGTTTCTGTACTCACACAGAACTGTGCACAGAGGAGTGGAACCTTGGCAAATTAGGGTGTCCCAAAACTTACCTTAGCAACCAACTCACCCCTTACCGAGCTAGCTACAGTGTCTCATTGGACATATCAAACACCCAATGTTTAGACAAACCAGAACATGAACTTACAGTACCTCAGGGTACGTGGGACTCATGAACACTCTTTCGTTATATTATCATTACAAACCAGAACATGGAGTAAAGAAGACACATGTGCATTTGAAATGTTTATTTACTAATGCCGTCTTCTCAGGCGCAGTATCTTTGATAATACAAGTACACTTATTATCAGTAGCAAAATTATCAGCATAGTTACTACGACATAAAAAGCGAATGGTGACAGCATGTTAACATGCTGTAATGAATAAGGGTTAACAACACTTATATCTCACCCTCCCTAACACATATATTATATTATTATCTAAGAAGGTCTCTTTGGGTTGTTTTAGGGCGGGCCCATACCTTAGTGTCCTAGCATGAAGGAATCACATCAGCATACACCAGCTCTCTCTGCATGTGCACCGCATCAAGTGTGTTAACAATTCTCGTGCAAAGCATTATCAATCCCGCCTCAAGCCCAAGTTGGCAAAGGCTGCACTTGTGTTATGACTATGAAGGCGTGGAGATCAGACCTCATAACAATTCCATATCGTGTTGCTCCTGAAACTTCAGCACTCTCCGTGCAGACATGGTTTATTAAACAAGACTGATATCAGAGCAATAACATATTATTCTCACATACACCACGGCAAACCACTAGGTTGAAAGCTAAGTCAACAATTAAGGGTCGTGTGCAGAAGTTGCAAGAAAGGAAAAATGGCGTTTAAATCTGAAACGTACCTATGCTAACTTAACACGATATAAGGATATATAGGAGCTATACAACACCCCCCCATGATCCGAGAACGGACTAAATAAGGTAACAGAAGTGCCATCACATGAGAGCAGAATCCATTTATAAACGAGCATGAATAAAAATTCAATAATAAAAACTAATGCTAAAAAATAGCCCACAAATATAATGTGGCTCAAGTCAATAGGTAAGCAAAAATAAAATGTCTTGACCAAAAGTCAATAAAATGAAGGAAATGCTATCAATCAGCATGCCAATTTGAGGCAGTGTCTATGATAAGACTGTATATGAAAAGTAAGCTGCAACAGCCTCCAGGAGGAAGTCACTGTCCTCATCCGAAAACAGTTCAGCCATCCAATTTAAAAGATGAAAGGAACATACGTGATCTTCCAGCACCGGATCCTCTATAACCATCAGAGGACAGCTCGGTGGGTTTTCAAGAAAACTTCGTTCCAAGAAACTTTGCGCTGCCGACAACACATCCCAGGGACCCATTAGTCCATGTGCCACCGCCAAGGCCACAATCCTTTCGTCAGAACAAACCAACTCGTGAGCAATGATAGGACTCATCAGTTGATCAAAATCGACGTCAGCAGATATTGGTCCGCAGAGACACAAATCAATGGCCCAAAGGAAATCACAGGTCAGGCAGCGAAATACAGGCTGGACACAGGTGAAATAGGAGAACCGAAAGGATAATCCAAAAGCCGTGCTTAGAGTCGCCAACGGCAGTGTGCCATAATAATCAAGCATGCGGTTGCGAAACCGCGTCAGTAGTAGCTGTGCGTGGACTTGCACAGGAAGGGCATCCATATTTAAAAACGCAGAAAACCACCAATGCGCCAGCCGCTAAAGCAAGTAAAAACGGGAACCCTCCAAATAAGGATGAAAAAATAGAATGGAAGAAAGCAGGGATGACTCCAAAAATCTTCTCAAAGGAAGTCACGAGACCACCGCTAACAACTTTAAAAAAATGTGCTAGGCCCGTTGTGGAGGATGCGTTAAAGATAGAACGGACCATGGCTCCGAAATGCAAGGGCAAATCAGTGTTTAAAAGAGCCTGAACCTCCGTGCGGGTGTTAGCAATGTGAAGCACGAAAGTTTCACGGGCCGAGCTCAAGGCCACCTCTTTCTGGGACAATAGAGCTCTTATTCTAGCCATGCCGCTGAATTCTGCTCCCAAGGTCGGTATCTGTGGCCAAATGGAAGACTCCCTATGTTCACGTGTGGGAGGATAAAGAACATTTCTGCAGCAAATAACTCGCTCACTAACCGTTACTATAAAAGCTATACCTTTAATTAAACCACAACAGTTTTCATTATTGAGCATTAAATAACTACCATTCTCTAACAATTTAAACGTGGGGATGATAGCAGGAACTGGCGTGCCCTGTAAAACGCAAGCCATATTCGGGCGGTCCTTGTTACATGAACCGTGTAACTGTATGTGTCTGCACATTAAAGAATGATCTGGCGTCTCAGTACACTCATCCCCTGTTAGATAAACCTCTTGTTCATCCTTGAAACATCTGTATGTGTATGGGAGTGACCAGACCTCATGAAGAAAACCGCTACCTAAGGGTTCAAAACGACCTATTGGCACATATTTCATACAATTTGAAAACTTATATAAAGCAAAAGGCAGCGTTATTAAACCGTGGATAAGCCACGTAGCAGCAGTGGTCTCTGCCACAGAAAAAGGTAAAGATTCCAATCTTTCAATATGGAGCATAGAAAAGGAAGCATCACGCATGGAAAGCAAGCGTTGTTTGTCTGTCAAATTAAACGGTGCAAATAAAGAGGAAACGTTCATGTATCCCCAGGGAACTTTACCCATTTTTAGAGTCTGTAGGGTCCATGCAAACTGCATGATTGAACGTAATTGATTTTGACCATGGTATAATACAGACACTTCATCATGCACAATATCAACAACAGACGACACAATATTATCCAACGTGTAAATTCTAGAGGAAAGCACGTTAATGCTATTGTCAACAACTGCAAGAACTTTCTCAAGATTTGCCTGATCAATAGCCCTAAGGCGTGAAGCAGCTTCAATTTGTGAGAGTTTCCAAATTTCATTGTAAACACCATATAACCAGCGTTTCGACCTGCCACTAGCTGGGCCCTTAATGAAATCATTCAAATCTACGTCTGCATTCAGTTTGGAAAGGTGATACTTAACCGCAGGTAAAGTTGAATGTTTCAGCCAAGCTTGACACAACTTGCCCACAGAGTAAGAGGTGACAGTATGACTCAAATCAAAACGGGGATCAGATCTAACAGTCTTAAAACCGTCAGTTATATTTAAAAATCTTTTTTGGCAAGAATCAGCACTACGGTGCCAAAGCAGCCAACCCTTGGGATTCATACTGGAAATGTTAAAGGAGGAATTCAGAAGCAGAGCCTGTATTTCTCTAATGGACAATTTAGTAAAATTACTCCAATTCTCATATTCCTCCAACTCCGGGAAAGACGGGGTGTTTAACCTTTTAGATGTAGCCAATCCAAAGCACGTGGTCTGGGAAATGGTTTCATTTAAAAACCACATATGATTTGGGATGAGACATGCACGGTGCAAAGCCTCAGTGCCTTGTACCTGCCAGGCCCTAGAGCCCCAAACTGATTTAAGGTCTATGGTATCCTTCCATAACTCATACCCTCCAGTAACTAATTGATCCAGGAAGGCCTTTGAATATAACAATTTTGTATTTGTAAGTCGAACCTTGGACAGTGGCTGTTTGTGAAATTTAAAATAAAAGGACTCGGGATTGGACTGATTAAAGTCAGTGAAATAAGTATACTTTTTAAGAAACGTTTCTGAACTCCCCTGTGTTGGTGCTGGGCAATGTTCCCACTGAGTAAAATTAACCGCATCCCTCCGGGAAGATGTCTTGTGTAAGAAGTGATTGCCATAATGTTGGTAACAGAACAATTCACCATAATTAGCAGATTCTAAATATAAATCCTCAGCATCAAAAGCAGCATAATATTTCAAATCAGAAAACAAACTTTCCACAGCATTAACATCCCAGTCATCAGAACGAATGTTTTGTTTCACCACATCCCCCATATTAACTCTTAGTACATTAGGGACATTAACGACTTCCGTTGGACCATGAATCTGAAAACGAACTGCATCCCACGCGATTCCATCCAGAACAGGCCACGCTGTGATGTTAACCAAAGTCAAGTCTCTTTTTAATCTGTGTGTAGAATGTGAAGAGGAAAGTGGGGCCAAAGTTCCATTCAAATGAGTAATGCAAGTTCTCTCCTCGACATAGTGTCCATTCATAATCCGAAAAAAATAAAACACAAAACCAATTGACATAAAAAGGTAAACTGAAAAAAGGACCAGCCAAATGTATATCCAAGGAGGTATCAAAAAATGTTTTTTAAACAGGCTAGCATATAATGCAATTTTAGAGGGTTTTTTCGAGGCAAGGGAAGCAGAGTCAAATGAAAATCTGGATTCCGTGGCTAAACGAGCTTGCAGGTCAGGCATGGACAAATCAGTGGGGTATGTATAGTCTGTCTCATCAAGGTTAGTTCCTGGTAAATTATTCAATAATGGACTGGAAACAGCAGGTAATTCGATGGCCACCTCAGGTTCATTATTAGAAGCAGTGGGCATAATTGAATTTCTCACAATGGAAGGACAGGAAACAGCCGGTGTCATGCTAAGAAGAATCGGCCACTCTGTGTATCTTGACATTGTCAATAGAAATAAACCTGTTTTCCTTACGACCTGGAAGTGGTGGTAAAATGACTGTTCTTGTGCCCTTCACTCCAAGCACTGGGACCGGAGCTCGATAGGAGGGACCAAACTCTTTCTTGTTGTCGATCTTCTCTCGAACCAGTTCTCCAACTTGGGGTAGCCAGCCAACTACCGGGATCAGCAACGCATCATCCGATGTGGAGGGCAAATGTTCCTTTGCAAGAGTGTCTCTCGTCTTTTGTAGATTCTGTAAAACATTGCAATGTTCATCTGCGTCAAAGCAAGTGGCGCGAACCACCGAGTCTAGACCGTCAAGGTCAGGGACGAACATCTTGATGCCAAAGAGCATTTCGTATGGGGTCCGCCCACCCAGAGACCTTCTAGGGAGATTATTAAGAGCACGCTGCACGCCATAAAGGTGAGCCAGCCAATTTCTGCCAGTGCCTATAACTCGGGCTGTCAAAGATTGCTTTAAATCACGGTTCATTCGTTCAACTACACTATTACCCTCGGGTCTGTAGGGTGACGAAAACTTGACTTGGACCCCCATCGAAGTCATGGCATCCTTATACGCCTTAGAGGCGAAAGCCGGACCCTGATCCGAATGGAAGGTACCACAGGCAAAAATCCCTATAAAGATACGCAAATCTCTGATGACAGTCCGGGAATCAGCGCTGCGATGTGGCCATAACCACACAAAGCGTGTGCATGAGTCAACTGCTACTAAGATGTATTTATACGCAGTATCAGATGAAAATGGACCGCAGTGATCTAAATAAACACAGCCTAGTGGTTTATTAGAAATGTACAACTGAGTCTGAGGCGGACGCGTAGCAGTTGAAGGTTTAATCTGCTGGCATATGTCACAAAGAAGGACATAATCACGCGTCTGTTTGTACAGTCCCCGCCACCAGAAACGTTGTTGTAGTTGCGTTACAGTGGCTGAGACGCCCGCATGCGCAGACGCCACACCTTCATGAGCCGCTGTAATCAAGTCTGTTCTGCGATCCGAGTTGGGAATCAGCCGTTCCCCAACATCAGGAATTGTCACAAAAGGAACCTTTTCGGGACTTAAGTGGTATTTATACTTCGAAGGGAATCCCGAAGGATGTTTACTTCCCTTCTCAGAGGCAGCAATCGCTGCCAAGATGTCGCTATCAATCTTGGTTTTAGACCTAGTAACTGCTGCAACTAAGTATGTAGATACTGCTGATTTCGCTGTTTCATCAGCAAGCGAGTTGCCAACAGCGTGAACTCCCACGCGCTGATGACCGAGAGTATGAATCACATAAACGAGTGGCAACATAGCCTTAAGCTCAGCCACTCGAACCCAGATCATTTTATGTTTTATTGTGCTACCCTTGGAATCATGAAAATCATTTTGAATCCAAAAGAACAAGTTTTCATTGTAAGACTGGACACAGTAGTAAGAATCACTTACAATTAGAGTAGTAACACTTGGATCTGCGTACCCCAAAGCTAGTAAGAGAGCACGAAGCTCTGCCAATTGTGCGGTGCAATCGCCCAGGGGCAACGTGTGTACCTCCCTGGAAATGAACTCATCATTCAACATAGCACCGACCACAATGGCGCATGCGGAAACGTAGGCATGTTTAGAGCCATGCGCAACCTGCGCCGACCCATCAGTGTAAATGATGCAATGGAAGTCCTCCAAAGGTCGCATCGCCAGAGGAGCAGGGTGAACGAATTCATACTGCAAGAACTCCTGCGACCGTAAGGAAGCGTCAAAAATAAACATGACATCCGAGGATGACAATGACGCAGCCCACTGAATCCACCGAGGGTGCAAAGCTTTTGAATTTGGTACACTGGCCTTCGTGACCGCCTCCAAATGAGGACAGGGTGTTACCACTAGCATGCGTTTCCCCTGTGACAGAGCTCGTTCCTTCAGAATAGCCATCTGTACAGCAGTTAAAACCTTTTCTATGGTGGGAAACCGCATCTCAGCCGAGGTGTACAAGTGTGACTTGTAAGCAATAGGTACTGTGTCTCCTTCATTAAAAGTGAGGTACGTGAAACCTACCGTCCCAGGAATTATTCTTATGACTAGGTTGGTGTGGTTATCACGAGTCAGTAAATATTTAGAAGTGAGCAGATCAGCCTGCAAGGATTGCAAAATGGCTGAATGCTCAGGCAGCCAGCATGATTTTGAGAAAGTTGGTTGTATCAAAGCATACAAAGGCTTGATACGCTGGGCATATTCCGGAATGTAAGTTCTGCCGAAATTCAAAAAGCCCAGTAAGGATTGTAATTTTTTCAGAGTTGTTGGTGCGCGCAATTGTGCGCACTTCTCCAAGAAGTGAGGAGCCAAACCTCTACCTTCATTGTTGAGCTCATAGCCCAAAAACAACACTGTGTGTTCAGCAATGTGCGATTTTGCAAAGTTGAATTTGTAACCCATGTCTGCGAAGTTGCAAACAAGAGAATTTACACGACACAGATGCTCCCAAATATCGTCGTCTGTGAGATATATGTCATCCACATACGAAAAAGCATCAGGGTCGAGTGCCTCCAGAATAGAGACAATTCGAGCGGTAAATACACCAGGACTATTCTTGTAGCCCATTGGAAGACGCCGGAATTGCTTTTGGACTCCAGCGCTTGTAAAACTGGTCCATTGGGAGCTAAAGCTGTCCAATCTGTGGGCATAAAAACCATTGGATATGTCAAGCGTTGTCTTGAAACGCTTACGCACGAGACTATCCACTAGGGCAGAGCCGTGGGTATTCTGTACTGCACAGTTACGGCAATGCGAGTTCAAATGCCGGTAATCCAAAACCAAACGATATGATCCGTCAGGTTTATTCACAGTAAAAAGGGGATTATTCATCGGTGACACACACGTTTCAATAACTCCCTGATATTCCAATTGTTCAAGGATTTCCGCGACCGAAGATTTTGCTTCACGCCGAACGGGATATTGAGGTTGAGGCTGCGGCTGAGACCGTAACGGTATTTCGTGGCAAGGCGACAATTTATCCCAACCACATTGGTTACGGTACAGAGCCGGCGCGAGAGCCCTAGCCCACTCTTCTGCAAAATGCTGCGCATGCTCTTTCGAGACAGTGTTCGCGAAACTGGGTAGGATTACCTCCTCCCCTCGCGGCGCCGCGAGCACAAAAGGTGGGGGCCAGTCAGCCTCCGAAAGTAAAATATCATATGTAGAAGACATATTCTCCCAAAATACACCTTTAACGGTACGCTGTATGTCACCTTCAATTAACAGGACAATTTCATATAGTCTTTCAGGGGGAGCAAGTCTCGTATCCGCTGTTTCTATCACAACGTAGACATCAGTCGCTGTCACCCTCAGTAGTGGACGCAGCGCCTCTCTGACTATGGTTATCTCCGCCGCGCTGTCCAGCAAGGTCAGAGCCCACGTCAGATTCCGAAGCCGCGTTCTCACTATCTGTGGCATATCGATGCGCTGTTAAGGCTGCGACTTTCTTTTTCGCAAACTGTGGACGCCTAGGCGTAGAATCCTCCTGCTTCACTGCGCCGTCCGTCTGGCGGGACTGACCACGTCCTTGTTGGCCACCACGTCCACGTCCACCCCCTCCTCCTCCACCGGTCTTCGGGGCCGATGTGTCCTGAAAGGAACGAGGAGAGCGTTGATCAGAACCCTGAAAACGATCAGGTGATTTAATCATCGCGCGGTCGCGCAAATCATAAACTTTTTCGGATGGCGCAGGAGCTTGTATTGCAGGAAAAGTACCCTGAGTCTGCATTGTCTGCTTCCCCTGTGTCTGTTTTTTAGGCCAATTCGATTTCTTGGACTTGGGCTGGGCATCTGTCACTGCAGATTGTCCCTGAGGTTGTTTTTTATCCTTCACTGGAAAATATTTCAGACCTCTACTTGTGCGGCCAATAGTTTTATAAGCGGCCACTACAATCTTTGCTAACTGGCGGGGTTTGTCGGCATCGGGCAGAGCAGCCAAAGCATTCGACACCTGAAAGTTAACTGCATCTCCTTTAACATTGGAGAGAATGAGATCACTTACAATCTCAAAAGAACCACACAGGCGCATACCCAATTCCACAGCTGCCTCTGGACCGTGATCATTCTGAACACGTCTAATGATTTCAGGCAGGGCATTCATAGACGGGGTGCCGAAGCACCTCGTATAAACTGCCGCAAAAGTTTTTCCCCAGCTTTCACAGTCAGCTAGTTCAGGAGTAATATCCTTCGGTAGAGTAATCGTCAACATTCTATGTTTATCAGCAGGAGTAGAATTCGGAAAAACCGCCTCCAGTTGATCAAACTTCTCTGCTAGCCAGAATGGGAAGTCATCGTTGTCAACAGGACGCGCACCAAAAACCGAATTTACCATCACTGGATTGAGACGCATTCCGCCTCGTTCCATGGGAGCGGCCGCACCCCCCTGGGGACCACCAGGAAGATGTCGACCAATGTATTGCACTAAAGCACGAATCACGGAAATGGAAACTACATGTAGCCTGCGAATTTCTGCCAGGGTACAAGCCCCGTGATTCGGGTGCGGGGTAAAGCCACCCAATGCAGGCCAATTAGTACCTGGAATTGAGAGTGGACCTAACCTCGCACGGGACATAGAGTGGGGGAGGGCGCCATCAAACCAAACTCGATGCTGCCAATGATCAATAGGTATTTCCAATGCCCTGTACGGCGTATATTCAGCCGGGACATCCGAGGCGGTGTAGGAGTGGAACAAACCAGAATTAGCGTCCACAGCCGGAAACGTAACCCAAGAGTAAAACAACTCGTAAGGAAACGCCGGATCTGCACATACCACGAAAATCACAGCCATCCCATCTACTGGGACTTGGTACGTCTGAAGATGGTTGCGTACCGCTACGCGACTATGCTGCGCAATAGCCACCGATGCCGCCATTACAGAATTGGAAATGAGAAAACACAAAGAATACTTTGTAGCACAACTGGGTAGCAATTCAAAGAAACCGTTTAAGAAAGAATCAAGCTTGAATAAAGACCTATTTCAAAAAATAGGTAGGTTTCACCAACACCCCGTTTTCCGGAAACGGATGTGAAGGGGTTAAGGCATGAACGATAAACTACTTGAGTGTCATGATATAAGACCACCGAAACCGTTGGGCGCCATGTTGCAGGGTTTCTGTACTCACACAGAACTGTGCACAGAGGAGTGGAACCTTGGCAAATTAGGGTGTCCCAAAACTTACCTTAGCAACCAACTCACCCCTTACCGAGCTAGCTACAGTGTCTCATTGGACATATCAAACACCCAATGTTTAGACAAACCAGAACATGAACTTACAGTACCTCAGGGTACGTGGGACTCATGAACACTCTTTCGTTATATTATCATTACAAACCAGAACATGGAGTAAAGAAGACACATGTGCATTTGAAATGTTTATTTACTAATGCCGTCTTCTCAGGCGCAGTATCTTTGATAATACAAGTACACTTATTATCAGTAGCAAAATTATCAGCATAGTTACTACGACATAAAAAGCGAATGGTGACAGCATGTTAACATGCTGTAATGAATAAGGGTTAACAACACTTATATCTCACCCTCCCTAACACATATATTATATTATTATCTAAGAAGGTCTCTTTGGGTTGTTTTAGGGCGGGCCCATACCTTAGTGTCCTAGCATGAAGGAATCACATCAGCATACACCAGCTCTCTCTGCATGTGCACCGCATCAAGTGTGTTAACAATTCTCGTGCAAAGCATTATCAATCCCGCCTCAAGCCCAAGTTGGCAAAGGCTGCACTTGTGTTATGACTATGAAGGCGTGGAGATCAGACCTCATAACAATTCCATATCGTGTTGCTCCTGAAACTTCAGCACTCTCCGTGCAGACATGGTTTATTAAACAAGACTGATATCAGAGCAATAACATATTATTCTCACATACACCACGGCAAACCACTAGGTTGAAAGCTAAGTCAACAATTAAGGGTCGTGTGCAGAAGTTGCAAGAAAGGAAAAATGGCGTTTAAATCTGAAACGTACCTATGCTAACTTAACACGATATAAGGATATATAGGAGCTATACAACAATATGTTGAGATAACTGATTTGCAGTGCGTGAAATAGTGAAAATGAATAAGTGAAAGAGTATAAAATTAGAGAGATGAGAGGAAAAGAAGTTTAATAGTGCCTCTCAGTCTTCCAATGTTTAAAAAAACAGTGCAGAGCAATAGCAGGTTTAACAAATAACTGCTACATGAAAATAAAGGTCAACATGTTTCAGCAGTAAGTGGACTGAGATTGTCCGCTGCCTTCGCCAGGACCTGATACTCGCTACTGCAAAAACTCAAAATAATAACAGAAAAACTGACAACCTTGTCACCTGGAAATCCTAGGGACATGGGGTAGTTCCTCCTGAGTACTGGCTACTGTCCAGAGGTGGAAACAATCATGCCAAATACAGGAAGCAAGGAAAGAAAACAAGAAAAGAGAAAATTGGTGTCATAATCATGAAAGACATCCAAATACAACTATTGATGCTAATAGAACTATACTTTGCATACCCTCGAGATATCTTGTTGTGCTTCAGTCGCACAGGGTAGCTTGATTTCTTCCTCTTGTCACATGTAGTTGTGTTCCTTTCATGCCGTTACATAGGACGTATAGTTGACTCTTGAGACCCACAGACACCTTTTGTTAGTATTTGGTTTTGAACGCTGACCACACGTTCGTGCGTGTGGTTTTGCTTTTGCCGGCAGCAATTGGGTTTCGCGTTTTTTTTAAAAGGCACGCAATTGGGCAAAGGCGGGCGAATGTCCCGCTTTTGCTCCGCCCATTCCCGCCCGTGTCTAGCACGGGCAGCAGCGCGCATTCGCCTCGCTTCCGCTGTGGCGCTCCCTCGCCCCCGCTCCTCTGTGGTGTGCGCGCACCACTAGTTTAAAGTATCTTTGCTGTGCATTTATACTATGACAGGCTTCTTTACACCAGAAGACTATACGTAGTCGTTCTCCGAGTTGGAATTGTTCACAAATCACTTTATCACAAATGTTACGGAGTTCAATATATGTTGACAATCATGTGCCTGACCTGTAGACAATCAGTGTCCCAAAGTTCTAGACTGTGAAAGTCATGTGAATGCGTGCAGCAGCAGCGATAGATTCAGCTATGGCTGCATCCCTTTTGTGTTACGGTTTGGTTTTTGTGATCTATCCAGGCTCACCTTTAATAAACATCACATGAAACGTATTACCGCATACTGCATAATGGGCCAGTGCCAACAGTTGCCTGTTTTGGCAATATTTAGTAATACTGTGATGGAAACCAAACGGATAAAGACTGCCTGTAAACACATCTTAACGTTAGTCACAATGGTAATATTGCCTCGGGATGACCTAATATTGAATGGAACAGAAAACAGGTCACGGATGTCTGTGCAAGTGTGTGTGCACAACTGAAGACTAGATCGGAGGGCTGATCAAATGCATGTGATTCATACAAATGTTTTCATTAAAAGTAGAAATGAAAGCCAAAGTATGCAATACTGAGCGTGTTTAACCCTTACCTAAACTTTGTAAGTATATTTTGTAAATGACTTCTCTATAAAACCAGGACCGGGGCCCCCGAGTTAGAAGTCCTAGGTGACGTTTGCTGCCCTTATAGAAAATGTACATTTTGACCACATTGAGACTGAATGTGTAATGTTAGCTTGAACTTAATAAGCGACGTTCTCATTCAATGTTTTTCAAGTGCATATTCCTATCCCTGCTTTACTTTAAACGCAATTACTAAGGGGCATATTACCAACAGTTAGCGATATTTATCGCTAACTGAGCTTAGCGTTAGTTTTTTTAACGCCGCGCTTCGCCCAATATTATCGCTGAGATAACATCCTATTACCAACGTTTATCTCAAAAGCGATAATATTGCAGGCGTTAGCGTGAATATCGCTGGAAAACCAGCGGTGTTCACGCATTAGCGTGCAAATGCTGTTAGCCATGTTATCCACCTCCCATTGGATAACGTGGCTAAGAACTGGTATTAGCAGGCATTAGCGTTTGGAAATATTCGCGCTTAGCACGAATATTTCCATCGCTTCGCCTTTCTTGGTAATAGGCGATAGCGAGGTTAGCGACTGCTTTCAGTCGCTAACCAGTTAGGTACTCCCACTTTGCATGTCATTAGCGATAAATATCGCTGACATGCAAAGCGGGCCCCAAACCTAACTGGTGTTAGCGACAGCTTGGTAATAGGGCGATGGAATTATCGTCGCTTAGCGGCCGAAAAAGGCCGCTAAAGCGGCGATAATTCAATATCGCCACCCTTGGTAATATGCCCCATTGTAGTCTAGCGCTGCGTGATAAGAATACAGAATAGGGAAAGCGCCCAACTTTGTTTTTTTTTTTATTATGGAAAACACTTTATTCATTCCGCTTGTTCCAGATTCGTCTATGTTTCAGCCGCTCAAATAAGCGGTGTCTCACTTTGTATAGATTTAACCCCCCTCCCTCGCACTACATGAAATAAGGACGACGAGGACAAAGCTTTCAACCATGGGGCTGCCCTTATGTTTTCTATGTTTTCCATATAAAAAAAACTGTTCCAAAACTGCAGCAGCTGCCTCCACAAACCTACAATTACAAGCCCGAAGGCACTAAAGCAAGCCACATTTGCAAGCTGAAAAGGATGCTCATTCGTGCATGAAATAGGGTGAATTCACAGTGAACACGCATTTGCAATGCAATAGGTCTCGTATTAGGAAAGTTAGAGCTATTGGTATTGTAAATGACACATTTTTTATTTATGTTTTGTTTTTGAAAATTGCGAAATTAATAGCTTTGTCATTTACAATGCCAATAGTTATAACTCTCGCAAATGTGACACCTATAGCATTTGTAATGCAATATGTGTTGTATTTACGTGATTTACATGTATTGATATTACAAATAACAATGTTTTTTAATTTTTTTAAATAATTAATACTTAAATAAAAGTTATTGTAATTTATAATGGCAATAGCTTAAACTTTTGTAAATAACATTTGTGAAGATTATGTTCAGTGTATTTTATTGTGACGAAAATCCAAGAACATATGTCAAATATTAACATCTCATTAAAATAATCTAGCGATGTTTTTTACCCGTTTCAATTTCACATTTTACCTACTCTTGCATTCCCTATGAGCATCTGCTTTTTTTCAGGATGTCGTGTTTCTGGAGGGTTTTTTTCCCATGCAACATATCACTCTTGTATAGTGCGTACAATCTATCAAAAGAGTCCTCTCTGTGTATCTGTGTGTGTTCAGGCTGCGGGTGAGTGTTTTCCAGCGGGCCCTGACTGATATCGTTGGAGTTCAGGCTGAAGCAAAGAGTTTTTCAAACTGCTCGTCAATGAGTCACTAGTCTAGGGGTTTCAAAAATACATGCTCAGCCAATACGTGCCTCACCTGCGGAGTGCACAGGCCAATACAGGAGGTGCCAAATGTAATTCTGATTTTATGCGAATGTGTGCATAGGGGTATACGGTTGTTGACATACTGGTAGGGTGAAAGTAAAAGAAAATTAAATAATTGCTTACAGTAGAATGGGTGTGCTGTGTGTGGAGAGGAGGGGGTAGTGAAGTAAAGGAGATGCAAGGAAGTAGGTGCAGGAGAGAGTGAAAACAGGGCCCTTAAAAGGAAAGCGATGAGGTGTGAGGTCTGCAGATGGAAGGGTTCAGAAAGATCTTCAGAGAACAAGCATATGGTGATGGGGTTTGAGGCCAGCCGAGCGCACGCTGGGGGAGCCTTTGAAGTCTGCTGGCAGGGGGAGGAAGGGTGACGAGACGCAGGCCCTGCAGTGAATGAATAATTATGGGAGGAGAGATGCTGGCCTGAGGCAGAGCGCACCATATGGAGAGGGAGGGGGTTGGGCCGAGTGCAGGAGAAATGCTGCTGGCAGGGGGAAGGATCGGGCAAGGACTATGTGCCGGTGCTAGAAACAAAGATTGTTATTTGCAGAACAGCTAGGGATAGAACATCAGACGGAAGGCAACAAGTTACAACAAAAAACAATAGAAAACAAACAAAACAAGCAGCAATATCGAGAGGTGGTGGGGGCAGGGTGAAGGAGAGCGAGGGATAGAGAGGAGGCATCAGACGGAAGGCAACAAGTTACAACAAAAAACAATAGAAAACAAACAAAACAAGCGCAATATCGAGAGGTGGTGGGGGCAGGGTGAAGGAGAGCGAGGGATAGAGAGGAGGCGGGGCGGGGAGCAGAGCCGGGGAAGTAAATGCGAGGCATGGCCTGCGGCCGTGAATAAGTGACGGTGGGGGCGGGGCAGCGGAAGCCTTTGATGTGGTAAATTCTGCTGGCAGGGGGAAGCTCGTGCACGAGGAGCTTGTCACGTGACTCGCTTCTCATGAACTGTTCAGAATCCGGATCGTAAAAAGTCAGCTTTCTGGATTGACTGCAATATGTTCGAGTAAACTCGACCTAAAAAGCATTGGCAAAGCAAAAAGGTCTCGTTTATTTTTATTCATGGTATAGATGACCCGCTTTCCTGTTCTAGTGTCAGTGGAAGAAGGGGTTACCTTACTCCCCTTTAATTAGCAATGATAACTTCTTTATATAGCGACTCAGATCTGTTGTTTCTAGACGCTGTAAAAAACACGTGTCACTACTGTCCAATTTCATACCTGCCCACTTACAAATTAAGGCCACTGCGTGAGGAGAGGGCAGGCCTCGTGCCGAGACCTATATAGGAGGCACTCTGCTGTCATCAAGGCCCCCCTTCTCCCAGAAAAATAGAAACAAAGTGTAATTTAGGCTGTCACCAATGTCCTGTGGTGTTTTCACACCTTTTAATGGACATCGGCTGCTTGTAGCCTCAAACAAGCTTTTGCAATGCAATACGTCGCGCATTTACGCAAGTTTAAGGTATTGGCATTGTAAATGACAATGACTTTTATTTATGTTTTAAAAAAAACAGAAATAAAAAGCATTGTTATTTGCAATGTCAATTGCTCAAATGCGAGACCTATTGCATTGCAAATGCTTGTTAGGAATGTAATTGCTCTTCGTTTCTTCTTCCGTTTCAAAATATATTTGGCTATTGCAGAGTATTCGCCCATTATTCACAATCACAACTCATATTATATTTCTTCCAAAAGTTTGTAAAATTCCATGAAAGTTATGCGTTACTATGTTACATATTAAAATGTGATGTGTTTGTGTGTCGTGTCAATTTTGTTTCTTTTTTACCAGCGTGTGCACCTTTCGTAAAAATGTTTGTAAGATACAGGCAAGAGACTGGTTCCTGTAGAACATGTCTCTCAGCAGGACATTATCTGTGTGCAACAATCGCCCACTGGGGGCATTTTAATGTGAGATGTACATCATGGTTAAAAAAAATATTATGCAAAAATTACATAATGCTTACTTTTAAGAAATGTCATACATTTTGCGTAATGTGAATTCTGGCCATTTCTCAAAGTTTTCTGGTGTAATTAAAATTTTACAGGGCCTAATTGAAACCCATAAAAAATAACCCTTTATTAAAGATGTTTAGGGAACATGTACATAGCATTAGGACTGCATTCATAACGTGCATTATCGTCAACGCTTCCCCTTTTGGGGGTGCCTAATCGAAACCCATCAAGCTGCATACTGACAGGTATTTTACATTTGGTGGCACTCAGACACAGGCAAATCCTTTTCCACTTACGGACACAAGTAAAGGGAAGAGGGAGCTGAGCAGGCTGAATCAAATGGGCATCATTGACAAAGTAATTGCTAAAAACTAAAATGACCACCCCTCGCCTATGTCGTGCATGCTCCTAATATAAACACACATATATAAACAAAAAAATGCAAGCACTTTTTTCTTCGATTACTCTATGTGCGTTTCTTGCAGGCATAGAATATCCGCTCTGAGAACTTTGAGGTCTTCAGCGGTCTTTCGTCTTTTTACATTGTCATTCAAGCCACACAAATGTTAACACAGGCACTATGTAACATAGTTGCATAGGCCATATAAGTTGTCTAAGTTATTTAGCTGCGTCTGCAAAATGAGTTTACCCTCCATCAAAACCAACCCTACCTGCAACCTAAAAAAAAATACCAACTAAGATGACCTCTAAAAAAAATCCTCCCAGTTCTGACTATCCCCCCGACCCCTCTCTCCTCCACCCACCTGCCTCCACCCCCTCAACCTATACCGTGATGCAATCGGACCACCGCTGGCCTGAATGATGGCTCCCGTGCTCAAACTCCTCCCCAGCTCCCTAAACCTTGCAAACGTGTGTGGCAAAAAGAGAAAAAGAATATTGCTTATATCCCCACACACCACAGATAGGTAAATATATCTCTGTCCAAGAATTCTTAATTAGACCAAAAGAGAAGAAAACACATAGAGCACCAACATTTCATACATATAGTACTAAGCTAAACAGTGTTGAGAAAACACCACTGCCCGACGTTAGAATTCAGGACCCACCTGACAACTCACCCATATATTCTTTGGCCTTATTCTCTGAGGTAAACACCAGGGTTTGGTTATTAAAAGCAATCTAAAGGCAGGCAGGCAGGATCGATCAAATAGGCCTCCACATCCATTGCCTGACGCAGTTTGATGAGCTGTTGACATCCATCTCCTCTAGACAGTTTTGTGGCAAAAGTGTGGTCTTGCGAAAAACGAGTGCCCCTCAAAATTTCGTTCAGTGTCAGGTCGGGCTTTCTTGAAGACAACTGGCCGGAACAAAACATTCCCAAAGTATGCAATGATTGCTGTAGGCCTCAGGGCCTGCTTTAGCGCTGGTGGCGCCCTGTGCGACAGTTTTTGTTGGCGGCCCCCAGAGGTGACCCCACAAACTCCCTCAATACCACCCTTTAACAGTGCCCCCTCAAGTCTCCATAACCACTCTCTCTCAGATGTATTTAATTAGTTATATAGTGCCACCTATACCAGTGTAGGGTGTCAAAGCACTTTACATCACACCCACAGTGCACAGAGACAATCAATCATATCTATGTGTGTAAATTAGCGTATTAGCGTATAGCAATTGTTACATAAGCCAAGGTGAGTCACATGTCATCCAAACTGGTAGTCAGGAGAAGCACAACCTAACAATATTAAACATAACCCAATGGTTGGTGGTGACATTTAATAACAAGGATTTTGTTTTTACCTAAATATACCCTTTTGGAAACATTAGAATAATGAATGACAGTGGAAAACATCATAATGCTGCAATCTATACTTTACAGTTGCATGCAGCTCTTTGATGACAGTTATTAGTTCATTGTTCCATAATAGGATTCTAACATCTAAACTGCTAGTAAGAAAAGGATCTCTCTGACAAAAGCACTGACCTATTTAAACTAAATGCACTTTGTGATCTGCATGGTACACATTCTTTGCAGCAGGCACATTAACTCTCTATGCTACCATAAAAAGAGTTAAAATCTCCACTTGACAAAACTCCTCTCTCCAGGAAGAACATTAAACACCGTGTTATCTTGACATTTTTATTTCTGTATGAAAATTGCGAGGCCAGCAATGCAGCATCAGGTGCTTTTAAAGCCATAAAATACTTCCAAACGTGGCGCCCCCTGGAAGAGTCTGCACCCGGTGCGGTGGCACTGGTCGCACAGCCCTAGAGCCGGCCCAGGTAGGCCTACTAATACTCTTGGCTTGTAAGGAGCTCAACTTCTTCATCATTAGGGGGAATTGATATGCTCTCTGGATTTCATGTTCCCAGTTTCAGGAAGTTACCTCGGGAAAAGACCCCTTGAGCAGGTTTACCATGAAAGCCCTAACATTGTTGCCTTGAGCTCCTTCCTCTAGTCTGAGAAACCACAGGTTATTACGTCTCTGCCTGTTCTCAAAGTCCTTGAGTTTCCAATGCATATCTGAGATTTGAGACTCTTGAGCGTCTGATTGGACCTTCAGCAAAATCACATCGGTCTCTAGTATTGCAGCGTGGTTTTCTACAGAGGTTATCCACTCTCTAATCTCGACACAGTCTTTAGGGATTTTCCTTATCGCTCCCTGCAGCTTTTTCGTAGCCAACCTAGCCTTGCAACCATCAGAATGGATCTCACCGTGATGCTGTTCATTGGAGCCATATATTATCTTGAATGGTGGCTCCTCTGCTGAGTTCCTAGTTGGCAGAAGGTCTCCACCCCCTGTGTGAGCCTAGCGTTGTTGTCCCTGTGGCTCTGTATACACCTGCTGTGTTGCAGAGTAATCCGATTTTAATGTAGAGTATGGCAGGTTATTATTTGCCTCCTTTGTGGACTTTTGAGTATGGCTTTCGTCTTTAGACTTTCTATGTTGTCATGCTCTCCGAATTGTGGTGCCCGGCCTGTCTGGTGAGCTGCTCAAACTGATACCATACCAGAGGCTGACGAGCAACTTTCGTCTTCTGACTTACCTGGACTGGAGGAGTTGGAACCATCAGTGACTAGAAATAATTTATCTCCCACTTCTAGAGAGTTATCCATGGCTTTTTGCACTCCAACCCCCTCTACAAAAGCCTTTAAGTCCTTACTGTGTATTTTGGCTACTGCAAGGCCTTCCCTAGCCTCTTTTGCTTCATTCACCCCTGCAAGATTAAGCAACACGATTTTTGGGCTTCCCAGCTAAAGTCTAGGCCATTCCAATTGCTGTGCCCCATATAGTCATCTAAGGCTGTGCCTGTTGCATTGCAATTCAGGGGTCCAATGGATGGGGATAGAGTTAAGGAGCCGCCAGAGGGAATCACCCCCCTAGAGGCCATTCCCTTTATTTGGTTAGCAGATGGCTCCAAAGCTGCCCTGCACAATTATCCTTCTCCATGAGAAAGTCCTCCCGCATCAGAGCATGCCTGTACCCTTCATTGACGTGGGGGTTAAGCTTCACTGTGATGCTGCTGAATTGCCACAAGATCTCGCTTTCCTAAGTGCAGTGTACTCTTCCTCCTGGGTGACAGATCCTGCTTCATCAATCGAGACCAGTTCCGGTTCCATGGTAAGCCACCGACTGCAGATCATATTAGCGTTGTCAGCCACTCAATCATAGCCCGCCTGCCCAGATAAGTTCTCCGAGGGCTGGCCCACCGGAGACTGCACCACAGTTACCGCCTATGAAAATAATTTTGTTATGGGGGATTGTGGTCTGCGGGTCATTTGCCATTGTCTGTGCATTTCCTCTCCTCTGGGACCTGATTCTCGGTACTCTTAGGGGCAGATTTACAAGTCCCTTACGCCTCTTTTACGCCGACATTGCGTCACTTTTGTGACGCAGCAGCGCCGCAAAAACATCGCCATGCTGCGGGGTATTTACAACGTGACACATCTGGGAGATGCAGCACGTTGTAAAGCCCTGCGCCAGATGTAAGCGTTCCTGCGCAGAGAGGGGGGGAGGGGGGTTTTGGTGCAGGAACGCCTCCTAAAATTGGCTGAGTGAAATCTACAAGATTTCACTCAGTCACTTTTGAGCCCATGCTGCGTCAAAACCCTGCACCTGCTTGAAGCAGGCGTAAGGATTGACGCAGCATTTTAAAGATAGAGCACTCCAGAGCCTTGCTGGAGCAGCGTCATGCTTGCAACGCAACTCCAGCAATGCGCCGCCTTTACGGCACAGATGCGTCACGCGTCTGTCTGTATTTCCCCAATGGTGCGCCGCATTGTAAATGCGGCTCATCCATGGTTGCAGAGCCGTGACGCACAATAACTGGCGCATCCCTGCTGATTTGTAGGGATGCGCCAGTTATTGTAAATCTGCCCCTGCGTGTCTTTGGATTCCTGTTTCTTTCCCGCTCCGTTAACACCACCGCTCCGATTATGTTTGAAATCGGGCAGACCAGAAGAGCGTGATGCCAACAGCGAATTTTCCACCATTGGGTCCCGGGTCAGGCGTGCACTTTTTGGTGGCACGTCTCTCCCTCGGGATGCTCACACCGTGAGCCACCTGGATCTCAGCAGACTGGGGTGCACACTGGGCTCGCTGTACCACAGCGTTCTTGCGGCCGTCGAACTGCTCGAGCTATCACAGCCGTAATTGCTGCTCAAACCTCAAACGAGCGATGAGCCTGCCTCCTCTTTTGCAACCGTGTTCCTGGACAACAGCGCAGCACCTACACATATCACACTGTCACACAGCTCCTCTGTGCTCTGCTGCATGCCTCACGTGGTCAGTCTGGAGCTGGAGAGGAGCAGAGCCAAACGTGACTGCCTACACAGGCGCCACGAATATGTGTAGGTTTGAACGATGCTCATCGGACAAGTATGGCAAACGGTGGTAACTGAATGTCAATTTGCAGGGAGCACAATCACACTTTACTCATTTTTATGGCTCAAATTCAAATTGTGATGTATTCCTATAGGTTCTGAATCGATCCCCCTATTCCTGACCCTATTCTGGTTAACAAACCAACAAGTTAACTAGCAGTCAGCCCATGAGGCAGCAAACCCCCATGATGCAGATACCGTTATCTGACGAAGCCACACTACGGCACAGGAACGTGTTATCTGATTAGGTCATAACGCTTGCCATCTAATTAGACAAGCGATATTCCTCCTGCCCCTGATAAGGCATACGGAGTTCTCATAACAAATCAAACCTATGACAACCTGGTAAAAACCCTGCGGCCATTGTTTTGATTTCACCGAGAACTTCAGCAAAAGAATGTGCTAACGACCAAGTCGTATGACATCCTTATTGACGTATCTATGTCCATCCTTACGTCAATCTCGGCACCTTAAAGGTATAAATATTACCGATATTGCCCTATGCAAACACACGCGGTGGTGACGAGACGGAGCAGCCATACTTGCCGAAGCCCAGAGCAGAGCAGACCCCGCTGGCGCAGCCCCGCCTTCCTGAAGCGCTGAGAACGAGACGCGCTACTTTCTCCTGCCGAGAGATCCAGCACCGGCGCTTCCGGGTAGCCCTCGCAGGCAGCCTGGAATATCGAGACCAGAGAGAGAGATACCATCCCTCATTCATCCTAACTTCCAGGTACAGAACTGAATAACCCCTCGCAGAGAATTCTTTACTCAGTCACTTGGCAAAAACAAACTTAACTTAAACTGTAACTTTCTATTCCCGCCCACGTATTAGGCTTAGGTCAGGTACACGGGGTAGGCGTATTTAGAAACACCAGTTGAGTACGTTTAGTCAAATGTATATGTGTATGTAATATATTTTAATCATTTTAAACCTTCATATGGCTTAGAAACCATATCAATGTTTTTACAGTATTATTTTATACTTCTGCTTTTTATGTATGCACTTTACTTAACTATAAGTATTGCAATAATATCGATCCATTTCTCTTGTATGAGAAAAGAGACTGATCAATAAATAACATCTTTTATTGAACACGCCCGTCTCTTCCTTTTCTCTACAATCTGATGAGACTAAGAATGCACGTACTGACTGAGTAAAATAAATTGCCTTTTGTTCACACGACTCTCGAGATACACTCTTGATTAGGGGAGAGCAAAGTTGTCATGTTCTATGGTTGTCAGAAACTAAATCCCTTCTTGTCTAATCAGGGAAGTTAATTCTTTCCTGAACATTCGAGAAAGTTTCTAGTGAACTCTGAGCTAAGCTGGCAAACCCAAAACATTAAGTCTAATATTGACAGTAGTAGACCTAGTTAACGTCTGGTCTAGGCCTATACTATTGAAGGTATTATTCCAATGCGCAGAGCCTATTGGGATGATAGGAACTACACTACATGGCGCCCAACGCGTTTGGAAAGGGCGATAAAACTAACGTAAGACATTTAGAGTAACTCAGTCGTGCTTTCTCACTCAGACCCCTTTCTCCCATAATACTCCAAAGACGTCTGGAGTGGGTAAAAGGTAATATCCTCCAAAACCTCGCAGGAGAGAACTCCTATGTATGGTTCTTGGTATAGTCAACGTTGAAGGATACACCGTTCCAAAATATTGTGCATCTAATTTTTGTTTCCATAAGAAACCTGATCTGCAAACAAACAGAATAACCTTCCTGTCGGTAAAATGGACAGTGAAGATGAAAGAGAGGCAGTTAGAATAGCAACTGAACTCGCAGCAGCTGATGCTACTATGCAAGAAGCAGACCAGGATATAATACTCATCCCGGTCATCAAAAGGAAATCTATAACCTTAAAACTTATAGAAAATGGACTGACACCTAGAGGTGGCACAGTCATATTCGTAATTGAGGCACACGAATATCGGCAGACAGAGGTATACTATTCATGGATACATTTTCCAGCAGCAAATGCTGTAACAAAGTACTTCCACTATTACAAGATAGAGGAACCTCCTGATATTTACACTCCTTTCGAGGAGGTGGAAGTACCACTCAAATTTCAAGAGCATTTGCTCTTATTTGATGGCGCCCTAAAACATAATAATCACATTACCAGGCTCGGTCCTTTAGGTAGACCAGGAGCAAAGTGGCCGGTCCTAGCCGGATACACACCACATCCAGACATCGAAAGAATGCCTGCACCAGAGCTTTTAACACAGCTAAAACAATTAATAAAAGTACATAGACAATTAGTCCAGTATGTGATGCGGACTTCAACAATTCAACCAGCAATTAAAATTCCACAGCTGACCCCTCACCAGGGGAACACAAATAAAATTACACCACAGAACATACAGTCCTGCCTAGGTAAAGTACCGGCTAAACGGGAACAAATACCATTCTGGTTGGCACAGAAAATCACCCAAATAGAGGCGGTGTTTCCAGACACCACCCCATTAGAAAAACACAGGATTCTGACTATCTGCCTTCCAATGGGAATCGCACCACACATTGAGGACTGTGACACTTGGGGTACAGTCTTTGCTTCCATTTACACAAAAACGCACGGTGTTGCATCCATTTCGGTAATACCAGATGTGCTAAAACAAATTCAAGATGAATACGGTCCAGAACCCGCTTTAACTCTTGGTATGAAATTACTAAAAGACTTCAAGCAGGTCTCGGCTATATTATTAGCCAACATCAAGGGAGAAGCAGCAAACGTAGCGATCCGCCAGAGGTTAAAAGAAACAGATATAGCAGACCAACCAGCTGAAATTGCCAGAATCATAGAAAAATCCTATGAGGAACTAGGTAGGGATAGTTTAGGTGGAATACCAGTAAAACCACAACTGATTGAAAGTCCTGAAAAAATATTTTTTAATAATAATTCAACATCACAGAAAAAGAGCTGGGATGGAAACAAACAATCCAATCCTAAAGAAAAGAAATTCCAGTCCAGAGGAAGGTCTCCTAGGCGGAGAGAAAAATCTCCGAACCAAAGACACAGGTCACCCCAAAGTGACCCCTCTGGGAAAAGATATAACCTTAGAAATAGGGATAATATAAAAAAGCCTGATAGATATCAAGACATTGATACACGTCCCTCTCAATCTTTTCAGACTTCCTCGCAGAAATCGGAAAGAAGAGGACAATCAGAACAAAGAGAAGAGCACGCCAAGTCCAAAGACAAGGAACCTGCTCAGCTAAAAAAGAAATTACAATTTCCAAAAAAGAAGGTAGCCAGCATTAAAATAGTTAACAATGCCGAGAATTCTGAGAACACAACTGAAAAACGGAGAATGGGCTCAGACGATGCTAGACAGCGCAGCAGAAGTGAGCATAGCTCGCAAAGTCCTTATGAATCATCTGGAGACAGTGGACACGAATGAATATCTTCAAGTGGAAACTGCAGACACCAGAGTTAGCAAACCTCACAAAATATACGAAATAACATTGCGTATAGAAGGGGATAAGACTAGAAAAATAAGGGGACTATTTTGGGATAATCTCTCCAAGGGCTATGACATCCTTCTAGCTGAGAAAGACTGGCCACCAGAGTTTGTTAGGGAGTGCCCTCATGGCGAAGAAATAATTATGCCTGCCTTCTCAAATCATATCCCAATTCATAAAAAATACACACTTGCTAGAAAGTGGGCAGTGGCTCAAGCTCCTGCTTTATATAAAAATCACGTAGGATGGGATGAGGACTCTCCTCCTCACAAAATCCAGTTAAAATCACAACCTACTGCACAAAGGCAGTACCCAATTAAGCAAGAAGCTAAAAAACAGGTAAAAGAAATACTAGATCAGCTAGAATACCAGGGGGTGATTGAAACTTGCACCTCACAAATGAACAACCCTTTGTTTCCGGTCTCCAAACCAGACAATTCATACCGTCTAGTTTTGGATTACCGACACCTTAACTCATGTTGCAAAACTTTTGCAGTGCAAAATTCGCATAGTGCTGCACTAATGAATAACATAGTGCGCAAAAAATACAAAACAACATTAGACATCTCTAATGGATTCTTTTGTCAAAACATAGCACCAGAGAGCAGATATTTGTCTGCGTTCTCAATAAATGGCACTCAAAAACAATTCTGTCGGTTAGCCCAGGGGTACAAGAACAGCCCGGGAGTATTCTCAGCGAGAGTAACAGAATTACTACAAATATATGATGATGAAGCATTATCTTATGTCGACGACATATACTTAACAGATAATGACTTGGAGACTCACTTGAAGAGAGTGAACACCATAATACTTGGGTTCGCAGCAGAGGGTTACAAATTCAACTTTAAAAAATCCAGAATTGCCCATCTGACAGTCCTGTTCTTAGGATATGAATTATCAAGTGAAGGCAAAAGCCTGGCTGACAATTTTCTAGAAAAATGTGCCGTACTCCAAGCACCTAGAACACTAAAAAACCTACAGTCAATTCTAGGCTTCCTAAATTTCGGAAGAACATACATTGCAAATTACGCAGAAAGGGTCAAACCCCTTTATGATCTGATAAAACCAGATTTTAAAAGAACCAATTGGACTCAAATACACACAGAAATTCTGAGATCCTTACAAACAGACATGTTAATTAAAACAAAATTAGAAACACGTGATAACACACGCAATCTTGTGATTCGAGTCATCCCAGGAAGATGCGGATTCACATACCTGACCTCTAATGAGGGAGAAAAGGTACCAATTGCATTCAAATCACACTTGTACACTAAAGCTGAAATGAAATTCAGCCCAACGGAAAAAATACTAACTGCAACACAGACAGCTATAGCAAAAGAACGAGCCCTGGCACAAGGTAAACGAATAATAATCGTGACACCGATACCAGCCCTAGAGGCTGTAACAAAAGCGAGCATTCCAAATGCTAAAGCGCTCCATCCAAGATGGATACAATGGGCTAATTCTCTTGCTGCAACAGACGTGGCATACGAATTTGATCCTAACTTAAAAACACAAGAATTTCTCCAATATGAATTTGAATGTCCTCCGCCGACCGAAATTCTGCCTCTGGAACATTACGGCTGTATAATATATACAGACGGATCAGCACAACCCGCAGTAGGGGGTAAACAAGCTTACAGTGCTGCGTGCGCGATTGTTAAAGGTCGCTGGCACGAAGGGAAATTTAAACCAACACTCACTAAAACACAATCCTTAGGAGATTGTACAGCTCAGCGAGCTGAACTATTGGCGTTCAAGATGGCGCTTGAAAATACCGATCGAGAATTCCCCACACTCATAGTGTGCGATTCGTATTATTGCGTTCAGTCTTACAATGAATACTTGCAGATCTGGCTTCAGAATGGTTTTAAAGATGCAAAAGGAGGCACAATCAAGCATAAAATGCTCTGGGAACAAGTAGTTCTTTTACAAAAAGAACTACCAAAGACTCACGTGATACATACACTGAGTCATCAACGTGATGGCGTTCACGTTGCAGGGAATTCATTGGCTGATGAGGCCGCGAAGGCAGCTGTGCAAACGGCTTCCGTAGCTGCCATCACACGGTCAAAAACAAAAATAGACAGCGAAATATTACAGGCTGTCAGCGCTACAGGAAAGGATTCGATAGAAACACTCCCGAAAGGCTTTCCAGTAAAATACTCATACATAACTGATGCAAACAATGTTCCTTTTGCTCGAATCCCTGGAGTGGGGGATAGGGCAATTCCAAACATGGAACATAGGTTAGGACTCATTATAGCGGCACACGAAGGGCTTGCTTCTATACATGCTGGCGTCTCAGCCACAGTATCATTATTAAAACAGAGATACTGGTGGCCACAAATGAGAAGACAAACAAGGAACTATGTTCTAGAATGTGAGATATGTCAAAAAATGAAAGTATCAACGGTGAGACGTCCAGCGCAGACGCCCCTTCTAATCTCGGATAAACCATTAGCCTGTGTTTACCTAGACCACTGTGGTCCCTTACAAAGGGATGGTAACTATAAATATATCTTGGTTGCAGTGGACTCATGTACGAGATTCATATGGATGTGGCCCCAGCGAACGGCTGACGCCAGAACTGTTATAAAAGATTTGCGAGTCTTTATCGGCACATACGCAATTGGCATGCTGCATTCAGACCACGGTCCTGCTTTTAGCTCTCGGGCTTATAAGGAGGCCATGGTCAGCATGGGCGTGACATTGCGGTACTCTTGTCCATTTCACCCTGAGGGGAACGGAATTGTTGAAAGAAAAAACCGTGACATAAAGCAATCTATAACGGCAAAGGTATTAGGTTCGGGAGCTGGGTGGGTCAAACATCTAATAAGTGTCCAACGTAGTCTAAATAACTTGCCAAGAAATTCTCTGAAGGGATTCAGTCCGTACGAATTATTATTTGGAACTAGGATGTTGATCTCTGACCTTGATAGTCAGACTTCAGTGGTGAAAGAAAAAAGCTTTGATATCAAAGACCGTTTGGCTATTTTGCAGGACTTAAACAAAACAAGAAAAGACCTGTGCAACATAAAGTTGAAACAGCAGCCAACAACCACTGAAGAACCACCACCTGTCCCAGCAAGACCTGTCTGGATTCCAAAAATCGGGGATCTAGTCAGAGAAAAGATCGCGGTAAAGAAGGAATTTGGGCCTTCTTACAGAAAAGCAGTTCCTGTCTTGTCTGTCAACGGGACAAGATCAGTTGTACTACCGCCACTTGCTGGTAAAAAGGAGAACCGAGTTGTATCCATCGACCTGGTAAAACCACAATCATGTGGCCGATAACAAACAGTAGGCCAAGTGGACTCCCAATAAGTAGCAGAACACCAAGGTTTGCTACCAGTACAGAGGTCCTAACAAAGAGGCTAATCACATTCGAAACGCCTACAGAAGAACAACAAGGACTATGCAACAATGCAATGGAACTTAGACCTCTGAAAACCCAAATAAAAACATTTAGCAGAGACACACGAATCTATAATGAAGTACCAAGTACAAATGCAAGAAACAGTGATCATGAACCAATTGGAACAATTGACAGAACTGCATCCGGCTACTTCATAAACTTCGATGATTCCTCTGAAGGCTTCAGTGAATCAAAGACACAGCCATCATCAAAAACCTTTAAAGATAAAGCTAAAGAACTTTTGAAACAACTGAAAGAAACATATCTGATTTCTCCATGGATTGAATTTTGGGTGGGTTTTGGTGCATTTATCCTCATACTTTGGCTCATCATGATACTAACTTTGGGACGCTTCATTGAGGGAAAATATGCTAAAATGGACACAGCAAGTCAGAAAATCAACTTGATCCTCAAGCCACACACATCTTCACACGTCGAGAAAAGAGAACTTTCTTCAGTCAACTTCACAGCCAATCCTATACCGGGTGGGGTAGCATGGGACAACACTGACTACGAAATCTATGGTCCGGTTGAAATCCTGAAATATCCACACCAAATTAAGATCTCATTGAGTGACTTTGTAAAACCAAACTCATTTGCTGATGATTGGGACTTCGAAAGCATTAATAATATGATGTCTGACTTAGTGATGTCTGCTAAATTTACCAAACATGATTATTTGCAGGGTTCTACAAATTATGATAGTATGTATTGCTACAACCACTATGGTAACCATTTTATACATAGATCTGCACAACCTAGAAATGTTTTAAATTATAATCAATGGGAACATTGTGCAACACCTCCAAAAGGAAGCTCAAGAACCGTTTATGACAAATATTCATACTTTTCAGGTTTTAACACAAGTAATGCTGAAACATTTTATTTCAAATTGTCAAATAAGACAGGGACAAACACCATGATAACAAACACAAAATTGATATATTCAGACTCATTCTTCGAACAAATGAATACTTTTGGTTTTGATTATTGGGACAAAAATGTTGAATTGAAAAGTGTTTGGGGCACAAAAGAATGGCAAGTACAGGGTATATAATCTTTGTTTAGAGCCTGCATGATCCCAGAACAAATTATATTTTTAAATGACACTGTTCAACAAACCACCTGTCTTGGCTTAGCCAAAATCAAAGACTTAAATAAACCGTCTATTCCAAAACCAACAATGAACAGCAATAGCTCTACAGATGAAGAGATAGACGTAAACTATGTATTAAACCACAACAGAACACATCCAGATTGGAAACAGTGGTTGATCTGGCCCACAGATACTAATAACTGTCAAGACAGATTCCTGAACAAATCACAGGGGTTCAAAATGACCAGGCCAGACCCTAGATATCCTCAAAGACAACACCCAGGGATAATAACCACCTACAGTGTGGGCAAATTATGCCTTCAATGGCTACAAACTTCCACACTGGCAGAAATTAAGCAACACCTAACTTTACTTACTGATGGTGCTGACTTGCGTGATTTCACTATGGGACCACGCAAACAGCGTCAAAAGCGTTTCATAGCAGCCTCTGTATATGCAGCATACAACGAGGCCTGGAAGGTTACTCAAATTGAAACAGCAGAGAGAATACGGGAAATTGACCGTATTAATTTGGAAAAATCACTTTCTGTAGTGGACAATGGGTTAATGACTCTGTCCTCCAGAATTTTTTCTCTGGACAGCATTGTGTCTTCAGCAATCGATATATTATCGCAGGACTTACTGTTATTACAACACGGTCAGTCTCAATTGCGTTCTATTGTACAGCTTGGCTGGACGTTACAAAATCTGCGTTCAGGCTATGTGCCTTGGCGTTTAATCAACAAAACGTCACTATTCCATATCTTTAACCTTACTGATAGACAAATCAGTATGGCCCAGAAGGGTGCTGATTATACAATCCTGAGCATTGAGAAACTTGAGAGATTACCAGTGACAATGTCAGAACGACCTGTCAGTGAATGGATAATACATGGGATAATTAATATTCCAATATCAACCTTCAGGTTTCAATACTGCCAAAAATATATACAGGCTGGCATGTACGAAAAATTGGGGAAAGGGTACATTAAAACAACATGGAACTTGCCCTATTCACATGCATGTGTCAGTAATAAAGGACAGAAAGTGTTTCTTAGTGGCAATAATTGTGCGATGTCACTAAGCGGCACACTTCTGTGTAACGGAATTAGTTTGCATGGAGCCTGTGAAGGGAACTCAAATAACCTTTCATGTCACCAGCAAGGCGCACCTGCAACAGAGATAGAACCATTCTTTCAAAGACTCTACAATGGGAGCTACATTCTAATTGTAGATCGCAGATGTTGTAGTCTTATGCCCGGGACTCCTTATCTAGTAACTACGACTGCGAAGGTCAAGTGCTGTGGACACTCATTGTTCCCCAGCTCCTTTCCAGACAGGGAGGCAAGGGCATGGCCCAACTTGAAAATTACTTCTATTCGAATAGATACTTTAAGCAGAATGAAAACAGTGCTTCTTCAGACGCCTACCAGGCTCACGTCATCAAAGGAAACGTATGATCTACAAGTCGCAAGGACGACTGCAGAGATACATTCATTGCTATCAACTAATTCCCCCATACATTTCGCAGAAATCCTGAACGAAATCTTAAATATTTCTGATACCACTGGGGTCTCAAAGGTATTTAAGACAGTATTTTCGATGGCATTAACACCATTCAAAGCCATACTGGGTATTTTTCCAGACTTCGTCCACTCGATTTTTGGCGGACTTCCCCTCATTTTAGGACTAATTGCAGGAATCCTATTCCTAGTCCTTATTTTTCGTTATGGCAAACCATGTCACAGACAAAACACCTGCAACAAGGGAAGAAACAATCCTAGCCATTGGATACCGGGACCGGATAACAAAAATCCTGGGACTATCCCGGCTTAGAGACCTGAACATGACTTGGTTTCTATCATTTCGACCTATGTGGCAAAGATGTGTTTTACCTGTATTAAGGTGCCTGCTATGCGGAGAAGAATGCGTGTTAGACACCTGTCTGACGCTACAATCGGATGCGCCAATGGATGCAGAAACATTGTTGAGTCCAACAAAGGCTCACGCTTTGTGCTGCCCTCAAAGGCTACCAATCCTGATGACGGCATTCGTGGAAGCTTCACCACTACGATTAAGGGGTAGTGAAGTTCAAGATGAAAGCAGCATCGATCAGGTACGACCTTCTGTCAGCAATCCAAATCAGAACGTCAATGGAGACAATCATGCGCACGAATGCATGGTTACACCTTTTTCCGAGTTAGTGGAACTTTCCCAGGAAGCTGTTGACAGCTTTTTCGAAAGCCTAAATGATATGATGTTCTCACCAGAGCAGAAATAGAGACTTTTGAGCAAGCTCGCACACGGCGTTCCCGACACCCTGAATTTGGCCTTCAACTTTAATAATAGAGTCACATGAACAATTTTCCTTCCAGTTCACGGACAGCAATTTTTTTCAGCAGCCCCAAAATATTTTTGCATATTTTTCGGGACACTATCTTCTGCTTAAAGTAAGAACTATTCTTAAAGAACTAAGATTTCTATTTTTAGATAGCTTATAGATATTAGCTGCCCGCTGGTATGTTCATAACTATTTTATTCTGTGATGAAATGGTCTCGAACTTTTTTTCTGTATTAAGAGCCATTTCATGTGTAAATTCTTATATACCAAATAGCAATAATGTATACAAATGCGTGCTTACTTTAGCAATATTCTACAGCTTGAGTGCATACTATACATATGACTGCATTTTTCCGTATATTTGATAATTTCAAAATGCATTTATGTATTTTGGGGTGGTAAGGTATACACAATACCCTGTAGTATGTTGTACTATGTTTTACTATGCATAGATTAGTAAATATGTCCATAGTTAGCGTGGAGTGGGTGTGATGTATTCCTATAGGTTCTGAATCGATCCCCCTATTCCTGACCCTATTCTGGTTAACAAACCAACAAGTTAACTAGCAGTCAGCCCATGAGGCAGCAAACCCCCATGATGCAGATACCGTTATCTGACGAAGCCACACTACGGCACAGGAACGTGTTATCTGATTAGGTCATAACGCTTGCCATCTAATTAGACAAGCGATATTCCTCCAGCCCCTGATAAGGCATACGGAGTTCTCATAACAAATCAAACCTATGACAACCTGGGAAAAACCCTGCGGCCATTGTTTTGATTTCACCGAGAACTTCAGCAAAAGAATGTGCTAACGATCAAGTCGTATGACATCCTTATTGACGTATCTATGTCCATCCTTACGTCAATCTCGGCACCTTAAAGGTATAAATATTACCGATATTGCCCTATGCAAACACACGCGGTGGTCACGAGACGGAGCAGCCATGCTTGCCGAAGCCCAGAGCAGAGCAGACCCCGCTGGCGCAGCCCCGCCTTCCTGACGCGCTGAGAACGAGACGCGCTGCTTTCTCCTGCCGAGAGATCCAGCACCGGCGCTTCCGGGTAGCCCTCGCAGGCAGCCTGGAATATCGAGACCAGAGAGAGAGATACCATCCCTCATTCATCCTAACTTCCAGGTACAGAACTGAATAACCCCTCGCAGAGAATTCTTTACTCAGTCACTTGGCAAAAACAAACTTAACTTAAACTGTAACTTTCTATTCCCGCCCACGTATTAGGCTTAGGTCAGGTACACGGGGTAGGCGTATTTAGAAACACCAGTTGAGTACGTTTAGTCAAATGTATATGTGTATGTAATATATTTTAATCATTTTAAACCTTCATATGGCTTAGAAACCATATCAATGTTTTTACAGTATTATTTTATACTTCTGCTTTTTATGTATGCACTTTACTTAACTATAAGTATTGCAATAATATCGATCCATTTCTCTTGTATGAGAAAAGAGACTGATCAATAAATAACATCTTTTATTGAACACGCCCGTCTCTTCCTTTTCTCTACAATCTGATGAGACTAAGAATGCACGTACTGACTGAGTAAAATAAATTGCCTTTTGTTCACACGACTCTCGAGATACACTCTTGATTAGGGGAGAGCAAAGTTGTCGGTTCTATGGTTGTCCGAAACTAAATCCCTTCTTGTCTAATCAGGGAAGTTAATTCTTTCCTGAACATTCGAGAAAGTTTCTAGTGAACTCTGAGCTAAGCTGGCAAACCCAAAACTTTAAGTCTAATATTGACAGTAGTAGACCTAGTTAACGTCTGGTCTAGGCCTATACTATTGAAGGTATTATTCCAATGCGCAGAGCCTATTGGGATGATAGGAACTACACTACAAAATGATCCAGTACTATTTGATTTTTTGAATAGTGAATTGGCTTTATGGCCGACACCAATCATATTATGCAGGGATCTGAACATCAGCTTGTCCGGTGGGCTACTTGATTTGGCAGATAACTGCCAAACAGGCCGAAAGCCTAGAGTATTTTGGGTGTTATAGCATCTTAAGAGCCATCATGGGTGAGTGGATGTCTGGTATAAAACTAAGGCACTGGATCCCGGATACACTTTTTTTCGGGCCATTTGGACTATTTTTTGGTGTCCTTCTGTTTGGTCCAGGACACATTAATTGAGAAATACCCAAGAGTCCTGTCAGACCATAATCCCTTGTTCATTGAAATACCGAGTATTAGCGGTGTAGGGTCAGTGCAGGCCTGGTCATTCGAAAGTCTACTCCATGATGAGAAATATATTGCCCATATGAATAACTGGATTCATGAATTTTTAGATCGTCATAGAGGCAGTGCTTCACCTGGGATAGTCTGGGATACCTTTAAGGTAGCCATCAGAGGGAGACACTTAGTTTCAGGCTGAATTGTCAGAAGACACAAACTCAGATGTTGAAAAGACTGTATGGGGAATTATCTGATGCTGAAGCTCAACTTATCGTTCCTGTCTCAGGAGGAGACAACATAGTGGCAGTCCAGCAAAACCTCGCTCTAGCTAAATCGGGCATTAACAGCATCTGGGAAAATAAAGCTGCAGAAAAGTATTTGCCCCATAAAAAGGAGTGCTACGAATATAGGAAGCAGATGGGTCACTTTTTGGCAGTTCGAACCAGTTAAAAAGTAACATATGAGGAGATCATGAAATTAAGGATAGAGGGGGCACTCCATCACCAATCCCAGTGGAATCAGGGAGGGGTTCCGAAACTTCTACGAAGTATTGTATCTTACGAGGGCACAAAAGATGGTAATAAGACTGGAAATATCTTGAACTAATTTTTGGAACTAAAGTTAGTCATGAAGATCAGGATTTTTTAGATGCCCCTCTCATCAAGGATGAAGTTTATGCAGCTCACACGGATCTCCCTTCCAGCAAAGCTCATCAGAATTGTATAAAGTATTCTTCTCAACTTTAGGTGCCGGTTTGGTCGACTGATTCCTGAAGGCACAAAAAGGACTGCATGTACCTCAGTCTTGGGCTATGACCAACATAGTGGTGTTTCTTAAAACCAGGCTTGTGCGTGCCATATCCTAGATTTAATGTTTCGATGACGGGTGTGCATGATTCTTCATACCTGGGTGCCAGATGCCAAACTACAGGTTTCAGCACTGCTAATGCAGCAGGACTCCTGGTACATTAATACTGCACCCAGAGCCCTCAATACTGCCTGGTGTGTGGTTAACTGCACTATTCTGATAGTCCCCTGAGGAATGGAGACCTACCATAGAAATTTCTGTTTCTGCACCAATTTCCACGTGTATTTACCAGATTCTGCTCTGTTTACCAGGTTTACTGCGACAATATGTCCTCTAAAAACCCGAAGGACACCGTAATGCTGCATGCAGAACTACTGCACATTTAGGAATTCCCACTTAGCTGGTAACTGTTAGTGGCTGAATTAGGAATTCAAGGAACTCAGAATGAATAGGACAGTGTTTTGAATCTAGCAATGGCCACCACATCTCTCATAACTTATAAGGCGGCTAATACTTTCCAAACTCTTTCACATTTAACGTTTTCAAGTAAAGTAGCAGTGAGGCAGCCAGGCAACAACTGAATAGGTGTAAGGGCCTTCTCATCTGAACCCCTTCATGGGCCACCAAAATGATGGGCTATAAATATGGTTCTTGTAAGTACAAAACATGGCTGTCAATCGTATGATCCCACCCAGAAGCCTAATCTCCCCACCACGATTAGGAACTCTAACAGTGGTAAATTACAGCACATTGCTACTTACTGTCCCCACAGGAATGAGCAGGTCTAGCCTCCGGTGCCTTCTCTCCACCCACTGTGCCTCGTGCCTGCTTAGGGTGGGTTCTGGCAAGGGTGGTTCTGGCTATCTACCTAGCGATGTCATTGGCCTAGCATTGTACCATTCCATCCAGCACTTTGTTTCCAAGGACTAAGTCAGTAGTCCATAAGGGAGTCTGAGTACTGCTTCTGTATGGGATCCTCACAAAAAAAGACCTTCGCTCCTCTTGTTCCCTATTATTGTGCAGGGTCCCTTCTGGGCACTCCATACCCACATGTGGTATCGGCACACACACCATGGGTACACTTTTTCTTAATTTCAGCTACCTACTGTCTCACCTGGAGTGGTAATTGTTGGATTTCATCAAGTGATGTTTAAATTCTTTAAAACAAGGTATAAAAAATGTTCAGGGAACTTTTGTTATACCTCATATTAGCCTTGAGAACGTCTATAGAGTACTGACCAGAATGGTGTCGGAGGTTGTGCCCTGGTGGTATACTCAAGTTTAGAACAAGTTTGACTGAGGACATGAAACTATCACATATAGAAATAATGTTACTATATGCTGAACTTTAAGATAAACAGTTATTATTCGATAAGAAGTGAGCCAATCGATTAATTGAGAGTGTTTGAGTGCTTACTTCTTCTCCAGAATGACAACTGAACTTGTTGAATTGTCACACTGGAGGAAGAATACACGAGTGAACCAACTTTAAACTGAACTGGGCTTTCAATTTAGCCCTCTCTTGAGTGTTCAGTAGGCCACTCATAGGAAGGTTTGCAGTAAGCCACAGACCTTAAATATATCAATTTAAAAATTCTTAGGGCCTCGTTTACGAGGTTTTGGCACAGGGCTGCGCTGCAAGGAATCTTGTAGTGCTGTCATAGGTCAAAAGAAAAGGGCAGTAATGCGCTGTATCTATGAAATATGGTGCATTTCTGTTCTTTTCCCCTGCGCTGGCGCACAATGGGCTGACATGCGCCAACGCAGGCACACTTGCGCCATGGTGCAAGGTTGTTGGCGTTGTAGGGGTGATTGTTTTTGTGCAGGAAGGGACACCTTCCTGCGCAAAACAATCACAAGAGGTGTTTTCCTCTTTCTATGTGTGAGCACACATAAGAAAAATTAAAAACGAGGAGAAATAAAGGTATATCTCCTCGTTGCGCCTCCCTTATGCCTCCAGGAATCTGATGCATTCCCAGGTTTACAAAACCTTGTAAACCTGGGAATGCGGCAGAATCCATGGATGTTGAGTGGGAACACCCTCAGCATCACCCATAGATCGTCCCTTTCACGCAGAGTAATGCGTAAAAGGGGGCCATATTTACAAGGACATGAATAGCCACGCAGGGTGGCTCTATGTGTTCTTGAAAATATGGTCAGGCACACTGCGCCACTGGTGAATCAAAAAAATAGGTATGGCCTTGTAAATAAGCCCCTCAGTGATTTTGGCTGCTTGTATGGGACAAACTTCAACTGCACTGAAGGAGGTGTGGCTCAAAAACATTTGTAAGCGTTTGGTGTAACATTAAGTTAATAACTAAAACTTCATACAGGACAGATACACAGCATAAAGAGTTAAAACACTCTTATAGTTGCTTTCTAGGTTTGGCGTTAGGCTAGATCTTTTGATTTTGCCAAAATAATATATATACTTATAGGGGCTATATGTCGGCCCCCTTCATCCATTGGTCTGTTGTTGTGTCATTCATATTTTTTATTCCGCTCACTAAAGCATAAAGCATAAGCTGATGGGTTGGCCCACTTTAATCAATAGCTAACTTTACTCTGAGTGATGGCATTCTGCTCGTTCACGAGGAATACATATGCACACTAAGTAGTTTCCTTTGGTGCAAGGGACTCCAATGGCACTGTGTTAAAAAAATATGTTTTCATTCAACCAATGTTATTATTTTACATTGGCAAGTGCTCAGCAACAATGCCAGTAATAAAGTATCACAAAATATATGACAAATAAAAATAAACATTGGCAAAATCAAAAGACTGGCAGCCAACCACAGACCTATTGGCTTCGCCAATGCTTGATTTGATATGTGATTGTTTTCTCAGCATAGTGGGTGCAATTGAAACAATAATTCCAAAAACAAGTAAATATCACCCAACAGCAACAATTTACTTTCATTAATTTGTCTATATTTATTTACTTATTTGCGGAAGTTAACATATCTAACAGAAAAACTGCAACAGTTAGCAAAGGCAATAAATAGGACTTAAGTACAAGGCCGTTAAATAAATTAAGCTGCACTGGGTAGGGTTTTAGGGACAACAACTTAAAAAAACCTGCACAAAACCTAAATATTTGTAGCATCTACTTAATTGACGCAGGATGGAGGGTACGGCTTCGAATGGTGCTGAAAGCTGAAGTGGGCTTTCGCTGGTTGTTGACTGGCAAAAGAACCACTAATAACCTAAACAACAAAACACATCTCTAAAAACAAGATTAAGGGCCATATGTATAATTGAAATTCGCATTCGTAAAGGCCGAAATTTGCAGAATTTCGGCCTTTGCGAATGCAAATTCGCAAAATGATATGTATGAAGGAAAATCTGATGCAAAATAAGGAATCGCAAAATTTGCGATTCCTTATTTTGTGACTGCATTTAAGGAATCACAATTTTTGCGATTCCTTAAATGCAATGTAAGAAGGCAAAAATATTTGCTAAATGGCGTTAAGGAATCGCAAATTACCATGGTAAGTTGCAAATTCCTTGAAAAATGCAAATTTTTGCATTTTTCAAAGTGCCATGTGACGCACATACATGCCCTTAGGGCATGTATGTGCACCACATGTGCACCTATGCTTATTTCAGGGGTGCAACAGGGTGTCCTTTGGACACCCCTGCACCCTTGAAATTATTCTCAATTTGCGATTAGCAAATTGCGAATCGCAAATTGAGAAAAAATTCTCATTCCTTCCTATGGGCCTCCCGGCCCATAGAAATGAATGGGAAAGTATTCCTTAATTGCGAATTTGCAATTTGCGAATTCGCTATTAAGCAATATCAAGATAATATTGTGTTTTTCTTGATACATACCATTTTGCGATTCTGAAATAGCGATTTCTTAAAAATCGCTATTACAGAATCGCAAATTGGTTCCTTGATACATATGGCCCTAAAGAAGAAAAAAGACTTAAGTGAAGGGGCAAATTTCAAAGCGAAAATTCAACTAGACTGGTCGGTTGATTTTTTTCCTTTTGGTTCTCCAGGCTTCCAGTTTCAGTCGGAGCTGCGCTTCTTGGTGTAGTTCTGGATAGATGACTGGAAGTGCTCGGTAGTGTTCAGCTCGCGTCTAAAGAGAATGACATAACATTTGGGGACAAAGTAGCCGCTCAAGATGCCACACAGACTGCACAGGATGGCGAGGACGTTGACAGCCGTTATATACTTCCCCTTGTAGATTAAGTAGGTTGTGAAGAAGGAGATCCATGCAAGGAAGTACACCAGGAGGCTGAAGGTTATGCATTTCGCCTCGTTGTAGTTAGCCGGCAAGTCTTTCCCCATGTAGCAGAAGATGAAGCAGACCTTGCTGAGCAGGCCGATGTACACAATCTCCAACAGGGAGCCTATGGAGCTGCTCTCGGAACATTCAAGAAGAATCTGTTCTTCAAACTTATTGTACTCGGCCACCGGCTGAGGAGGGGTGAAGCAGATCCACATGATGGTGATCAAAACCTGTATAGCTGAGCTGACCACTATAAAAATGTTTGGTCCATTCTTTTTGACCCAAAAGTCATGCAACCTGGGAGCTTTGGAAGCCAACTTGAAAATGCAGACTATCTGGAAGGACCGGACGACGATGCACGACAAGCAGACAGTGAAACTGATGGCAAAGAGTGGCTGACGTAGAAGACAAGTCTTCAGGGTGGGTACTCCAAAGTAGAGGTACAGGGAACAGCAGGCGCATGCCAGGGAGGCAAGCATGAGCAAGCACCTGATGCCACCAGCGGATTTAACCACTGGTGTGTCCAAATTCTGCAAAAAGACCACAGCTATGGTGATGGTAATCAAGAGCTGGATGGTGATGGCTGCCAGGAGGATCATAGAGATAGGATCTGACCAGAAGAGATATTCCACCGTTCTGTTAAAGCAGGCATTACTCCTGGGCGGTGACCACTGATCGCGTTCACAGGGTTTGCAGGAATATAAATCTGGAAAGGAAAAAAGGCATACATAGTGTGAATTTCTATCCATAATGCAAGCACCTCACAGAGCAATGATACAAGTCAATGAAGCCATTTGTGAGGTCATCAGAGATGTCATAGAACATGTCATGAGAGGTGTCATATGTGATGTTATAAGCAGTGCATGGCAGGGCACAACTTATAGTTAGAGCTACTAATTGTAATTGGTGAATTTCTGTGCCTTTTTTAGTTCAAAACATTACATGTTGTCACTGAAAAATTCACCTAACTATAACGGTACTTTAACCTTTGTTTTTTTCAGTGAATTTCAAGGTTTTTTTAAAACACAAAAACAAATAATTTTATTGCCTTTAACTATAACATTGATTTTTTCAGAGAATTGCTAGTTTTTTTTTAAAGAAAACACATTATTTTTTGAGTGTATGTATGGTAAAATGACTGGAGAATATATCCTGTGTGCAGATGACTAGCCTCTCCTTTGAAACTTCTCTCTCTGATAAACGTATGTTTGTAGTAGGGTGTGTGGATGAGCTAGCCACTCCTTTGAGACCTCTCTCTCAGATGATGGAGGTGCGTAGCAAGGTGTGTAGATGGACTGACGTCTCCTTTCACATCACTCTGTCAGATGATGGGTGTGCGTAGTAGTGTGCATGGGGACAGACCGGAATCTCCTTTGAGACCCGTCTCTCAAATAACAGGTGTCCGCATTAGTCAGTGGGGAGGGACTGGCTTCTCCTTTCAGATCTCACTCTCAAATGACAAGTGTGTGTATGAACTGGTGTTTCCTTCAAGACAGCTCTCTCACATGACAGGTGTGCGTAGTAAATGGACTGGCTTCTCCTTTGAGACCTCTCTCTCAGATGACAGGTGTGCTTAGTAGGGTGTTTGGATGAGCCTGCCTCTCCTTTGGGACCTCTCTCTCAGAAGACGAGTGTGTTTAGTAGGGTGTGTAGATGGGCTGGCCTCTCCTTTCAATCCTCTCTCTCAGACAAACAAAGAAACAGAACAACTCATCAATAATCCAAGCTGTTTCAATCTTAAACAACTGGTGAATGTTGCTACACATTAAGCGGGCATGTCTTAGACTGCTTGTTTTTTCAAGACACCCAGATTTGCAGCCAGAAGCCGTACTACCATAAAGCTGTTGACTGCAGCCTAAAAATCGTGGCCTCAAACTCATTACCCAACAGAATATCACAGGCCATAAAAATATGGGTGTAAAAAAAATCAATATAATGGAACTTACAAATATTTTGACAGCTACTCAGCCCCACTCTGTCACATGATCTAAATGTAGATATGGCCAAGTATGCAGAGACATTTTACGCATGGGCAAAGTGCGCTCTGGCCCAGGAACCCAGCCACTTGATAGATTGTCTCTTTTCTAAACACAGTCCTGCCCTGATAACTATGAATGATTCTTAAACATGGATTGTTTTAAATACCATTTTGTTTTAATTCACTTTTAATACAATTGATGTGTGGGAGTCTATTACATATATTTTGCGACATGCGTTGTTTGTTTTTTAACACCATGCAACATTCATATAAAAGTTCCCTTTAGCTCTAAACAGGACCTCACATATGAGAAATAGCAGTAGGTCGCTGAGATTATTTGCAATAATATTAGTGAACTGCTGCTATGCTACAATACACATAACACATATTGCTATCTTTGAATGTTAGATGGAAAACACATTTTGAATTTTGACCAGTGTGCCTGTGCAGTGTCATTGACCTGGCCAAAAAGGGCATGAAAAATCGGAAATTAGATAATAAATTCAAAGCTGTTCTAAACAGGGGCCCCTGAAATAAGCTTGGCCCAGGGCCCCCAAACTCCTTAAGATGTCCCTGCAAATATGACATTTGGACCAATGCAACAGTCTCAGAGCGGGCTCCTCTCAAAATTAAAAAAGTCATAGAACCAAGCCAATGTCTCCCTGGTTCTCCCAGAATCTTAGGGCAGTCGTACAAAAATACTGTATACAGGAGAGGATTTGGAGAAGAAACTATAATCCAACTGAAAGAAGTAAACATAAATAATATATTCAGGATTATCACAAGGATATCACAGTATTTCACAGAAAAAAAATCTTTAGCATAAAACTCTGCAAGAGAATTTTTTAATACAATAAAAATGCTTTCCAGCCTTAACTCGAGCAGTGTAGTGACTCTTAGACAATCTTTATGTGACAATTTTGCCAGCTTTTTAAAGAATAAAGTTGAAGCAGTGTATGGAGAATTTGACTCGGGTTGCAATTCCAACTTTTGTGATTTAAGAGATGAATCTCTAGGCCTTGGCCCTAGTTTGGTGAGTTCCCCCTTCTTACCAACGAAGGGGTACTTGAGCTTACTGTACACACCAAATCAGGAGCTCCCTTGGACCCCTTCCCCCCAAGAACCCTACATGATATAGCTGAGATGGTAGCAGTCCTTCTCACTATCCTACTGAACAGCATCATCACTTCAGGACAGTTCCGTACTGAATGGAAAAATGCTTCCATACTTCCTCTGTTAAATAAACCATCTCTTAACCCCTTCAAGGAAAATTCGATTTTTGCCTGGCAATGTCGGTGAAAATTCTTGAAAAGCATCTCAACTAGAATCAAGACTTTTATTTACAATACACCACAGACACATACTATCAATACCTTCATCAACTGTAATTCAAAATTTGTGGCTTACTGTATCTATATTGGCAGCACGATACACCCTTTGAAAGAGACTGCAGGAACATTTCCGGGCAATTCGAAAGGCAGACAGAAATTACCCACTAGCAGTACATTTTAATGAGAACCATGGATCGGCAGAGTTACCACTGGAGAAGTTTCAGGCCTAGCCCACATACCCAATAACCCGAGGAGAGAAAATAGAACCGGACAATTCAGACGATTGGAGGCCAAATGGATCATTCAATTTAGAGTAGTAGAATGGGGGGTTAATTTAGATAGAGAGTTACATGTATTCTTGAAAGACTGACTATTATTAGTATTATCTCACAAATGGGAGGGGACAATGGAACACCACTATAACAATGAACCTTTGATCTAACAAGCAGATGTGATGCTCCATGTACCACATATAATCTCTCCAGTGTGTTGTCTGTGCAAAACTTGGTATCAATATATGCAATTCCTAACTTGTTCATATGGGCTTTGTTGACATGGAGTCGTTGCAACTATGGCTCCACCCCTTTCCCAATAGCTGTTCAGAATAATTATCCAAGTTCTGCTGTTAGATCCATTTTCCATGTGCTAAGTGTGAATTATACGTGCTAAGTGTGAATTATACATGCCATATACAAAAACCAAAAAATTGATGAATACAATTTTGTCTCTGTTTATCAGGACTAATATGCTGCATTGTGGACAAGCTATCTAATTGGAAATCAATGAATTTAGTATGTTGTCTCCTATACTTTGCCACTTCTACTAACTAATGTTCTCTAACATCGGAAAGATATTGTTGCTGGAATCTTTTGCTCTTTATTCTTCCTTTTCTTCTCTTCTCTTTGTTTTGTACTAACAAACAAAATATCATAGAGTGTACTTTTTTCTTTTTAAAAATACCCTTTAGGACTTCAACATATGGGTAGGTTTTAACCAACTTTCACTGTTTCAATATGGCACGACACTCGGAATTTCCTTTTCGTGGGTTTAGAGGGAGTCCGCCCTCTCTTTCTATTTTGTTTATTTAGGAGGTTTTATATAGCGCTTGCCTGACCGGAAGGTATCGGAACGCTTCACAACAAGTACAAAGCAGTGCAAAAGAAGGCAAACATAGAACAGTAAGCAATATACTCAGGGTACAAATCGTAAGAGAGGATAGTGACGAGTTCAAAATACAGAGTCTTGATAACCGCCTGGACGAGAGCAGCAGTGACGTTTAGAACTCCGAGCTACTCCTATCTGTTCGATAGGGAGGCTGCACACATGCTTGCTTTCAAATTAGACGCTTTCCAATCGGTCGTCTCTAGAAACGTACGTGTGTTGAGCTGGATGGTCTTTCTGGTGTTTTGGAATTCTCTCTGAACTAAGGTAGGAACATTTCTACAGATTCTTGCTTTGAAAATAGATGCGGCTGTCGTGCTGAACACAGCCCAGAGCTTGCCTTGATCAAAGCTATGGAGGAGGTTCGAAAGGCGGTAGACCAAGGTGGTTGGGCAATTCTGATTATGCTGGATTTGTCTGCAGCCTTTGACACAGCCTTTGACACAGTCCATCGTGAAATTCTGATGGACCGGTTATTGGCTGCAGGGATTCAGGGCAAAGCCTGGAACCTTTTGAAATCTTTCCTGGCTGATAGAATTCAAGCGGTGGACTTGGGTAGGCATAGGTCGAAGCCAATCTCCTTGCCTTGCGGGGTCCCGCAGTGCTCCCCCCTTAGTCCCACGCTTTTTAATATCTATGTGGCCTGCTGGCAGCACTTATAAGATCGTCTGGTCTCCAGATAACTTCTTATGCGGACGACACACAAATTGTGTTGTCCCTACAGCGAGGCAAGGAACTGGAAACTGGCCTAAAATGCTGTGAATGCATGAAAGCTATTGCTGGCTGGATGTCCTCAAACTGCCTGAAACTAAACACAGGCAAGACGGAGGTCATCATTTTTGGCAACAACCCTAACATCTGGACCCCTGACTGGAGGCCTGAAGAAATGGGAATACTCCAGGCCCATACTAAGAAAGCCAAGAACTTAGGGGTGATCATGGACAATAATGTAAATGTACTTTTGGGGAACAGGTTAGCGGAGTTGTTTCAACAAGCTTTTATCTACTCAGAGTCTTGAGGAAAATAACATTCTTTCTACCTGAGGATAGTTTGAGGATGGCAGTCACAGCGCTCATTTGTCTCGGCTGGACTATTGTAATAGTCTGTATCTCAATATTCACAAGCAACATCTAAACAGACTCCAGCTGGTACAAAATGCCGCAGCCAGGTTGCTAACAGGCACACCTAGGTTTATCTCTGTTAGGAAGGAACTTTGGCAGCTCCACTGGCTCCCAGTGAAACAGCGTGCACAATTCAAAGCACTTTGCACGTTTTTTAAGTCTCTGACAGCAGGGGCCTTGAATATCTGAGGAAACGCCTTCAATGGTATGTCCCCGGGAGAACACTGTGATCCGCGGAGGCAAAGCAAGTAGCCGCCCCCAAATAAAAAAAGCCAATTGGGGTGGCAGAAGTTTCAATACTTGTGCTGCTAAAGCCTGGAACAACCTACCACTACATCTCAGGAATGATATAGAGCTCCTCTCCTTTAGGAGAGGGCTGAAAAATTGGCGGTTTTCCGAATAGGCATTTTATTGTTTTGATAACCAGTTAGGCACGGCTCAGCGCCAGGACACCTTGGGTAGAAGTGCGCTTTAAAAGCTTATTAACATAACATAACATAACACTATGCTACCAGATGACGCTACACTCATGTCCTTGAATGTTAAATTTCTGGTTTGCTAATAGGTGTCCTCTTTACGCGTAAAAATATACATATGTTAACAGGTGACAGGTCAAATTCCCCGGCTTGTTACTTACAGCTTTCAATGAATTTGTATAGCATATACTTATTTGGCGGCAGTATTGGTGTCTTTACACGATGTCTCCTTTCCTTTCTCTTAAGTATCGATGTTTTGTTTAATTAATTTTAAACTTGTCGAATAATATGGAGTCAGGACTCTGGTTAAGGATACTGTGAATTCAGCGCTTTGGATATCTATGCGACATATAAAGTATACAATTCACTGTTATATAGTGTGGAGTTTTTTTACGTTAAGGAATATGCCTGGGTACAGTTTTCAACCATGGCATGCTAGATAATAAGGTGTCCCTCAATTTCCAATGATGAACTACACTTTTAACTAATGCAAACATATGGTGATTATTTCCTTGATTTTTACAGTTTATGATGCCTCTTTCCCTATATACCTTTATGGGTGTGTACATGATTCTGCCTGTTTATTTACACTAGTGTTTGACATTTTTGTATAGGGCTGGTGGCTTATCAAGGTCCAGGCCTGCATGCTTACACTGCTCAGTGATACGGGGAGTTTGTATCCTAAACGAAGGTAGGAATCTCCCCTCTCTTGCTTATTGTTTCAGAGCTTTTGGTATCTATGGGGTACTTTCTCTTGCAGCTTATATCTCAATTGCATTTCGCATGAATTAGTGTTCTTTGCCAATAATGTATTTATTAAATAATGACTTTATCCTGTAGGACATGTTTGTTTCATTATTTTCAGGTTGGATTTCCGTCTGGGGTCTTAGGAGAACCCCTCGAATACATTACCGGACTGACACACTGTTATCAATACATACTCTATAGAATGATCAACAACATTAGCCAGGACACATTTTTTTCTTGTATTTCTTTTTGTGACTCGAACTCTATTAGTGTATATTCTCTTGATACTTATAATTGTATTGTTTCTATGATTGTGGGGCAACCTTATCTCTTTTTTTTGCGGCCAGGTAGACTTACTAGAATTATGAATACACATGTTTGATTCCAGTCTAGGGTTGACACAAATGTGTCGCGCTGGATTGACTCTGACTATCTTGGACGAGAAATATACCAACATATGGTGCTACATATTCTATCGATTATAATATTGATTAGGTAGCCGATATATATATAATCAGGTTCTTTCTTGATTTTTGATTTGCTTCTATATATCCCACCTTTGTTTGTATATCAGTCACATAACAGCTATATCTGAGGGGTGTCACCCTGTGGTGAATTTTCTTTGATGGGTCTAAAGCTTTTTTGATAAGTATGTGGTACTTCTATCTCTTTACTGGCTTTGCATGTTTTTATAAACCTCCCCTCGTTAAAGGGCACATTTATGTTCCTTCTAAGATATCCAAATGTCTTTGATAATTACAAGCAGAAAAGTCCAAACATATGTGAGAATTGCTTGGCATGTCTCTAACAACTAAGTAGACATGTGTTTACTATTGTTAAATAATGTTTATTTTTCTGTTACATATTTGTGTTATTTGTGTTTTCTCTGTTTTCTCTTTTGTCTTTAAACTTGTCTTTTGGTTGTTGCTTATTGCCATTTTTATTTTGACTTCTACAGCCCTGAAAAAGTCGTCATTCGACGAAACACATGTTGGCTGTGTGCTCAAGCTGAACTGTAATCAGTTAAAGAATTTTAAAATTGCCTTTCTCTGTATACGTATTTTTGTATACTGCTGGACACAACTGATAAAGAATCATGAAGATTATGGACCTTGGAATTGGTGTATAGAGGTTGTGCTCTGGACAAACTCTGTGCAGACTTTTATATGTGGCTAGTTCACACATGCAACACTATTTTGGTGACAAAGTGTCCCCTGTTCCATTGAGCACACCTAACCAACATGTATATTTTGACTTCTTCCTGAATAAGTTTGTATGTGCTAACAGTCTAATTCCATTGTCATCTCCTTTCCTTTTTGATCCTGTCAGAATACTTAAACAAAAACGAGATCCTTGACGGTGGTGAACATGGTTTCAGAAAAAACCATAGTACAGAATCGGCCTTGGTAGTGGCCACTGAGGAGATAGGATCGATTATGGACAGCGGCAGGAAGGCAGCGGTGAGCTTTATATATAAAAAGATCTTTTTTGTAAAGGAAATTGATTACAGAGCTTACATATATATATATATATATATATATATATATATATATATATATATATATATATATATATATCTTCAACAAAGGGTGCTGCTCCAGGAGGCTTGTAAATTGCATTTATTTTATTTGCACTCGACCAGCAAGGCACACCACGACGCGTTTCAACAGTCTTGTCTTTTTCAAGTGGTGATTGCAGTTCCCAGCCTTAAGTACGTATGCACGGCATGGTGGGAATTGTAGTGTTGTTAGTTCAGTTGAATATTAAATGCCCAGTGCATATTTCTCTCTCGTAGTCTTTAATTCAATTGTCCAACTTCCACCAGCCTGGTCGAGTGCTAATAAAATAAATGCAATTTACAAGCCTCCGGGAGTGCAGCGCCCTTTGTTGAATATTGTAATTTTGGGAACTGTGGTTTTCCCCCAACGCGGCACCGGCAGCCAGTGCGCGACGCTTTTAAACCACCTTTGCTGAAAACCAAATATATATATATATATATATATATATATATATATATATATATATATATATATATATATATATTTAAACACACAAGGTTGCCCCACGGAAAGAAGCCACTGTACACCATCCGTTCGTTTTAAGTATTTAATTGCAGCTTGCAACAGGGAATCTTAAAGAGGCCCGCAGCAGTCTATACGCCAAACATGTTTCGGGAATGAAAAATCCCTTCGTCAGTGGCAGGCAAGAGGCACATAGGACGGATAAGTCAGCACTATGTACTACGGGATCCCGCCCCAGTGGGCGTGGCTTAGTTCAGCATTATGGGTCCTGTAGTGCCGACAATTACCGTTCATGTATGCCCCAAAATAAAACCATCAAAATCCAAGTGGAGCTGTGGGTTTTCCAAAAGTTCAACTGTCTCCGCTTTGTAGTTGCAATTAGACGAACTTTGTGTCTCCTCAGCCAACACCACACTGGCGCTGGCTTGGACCCGCGTTGACGCGGTGAGCTTCTCTCCTCGCAGCTGGGCGCAGCTGCTAATTCAATTAAACACACAAAGTTGCCCCACGGAAAGAAGCCACTGTACACCATCCGTTCGTTTTAAGTATTTAATTGCAGCTTGCAACAGGGAATCTTAAAGAGACCCGCAGCAGTCTATACGCCAAACATGTTTCGGGAATGAAAAATCCCTTCGTCGGTGGCTACACAGAACTGTGTATAAAGACTTAGGACCTCAGTGAATTATGGTGTACCAAAACCCACCTTACTACACAAACCCCCTACCAGACTAGCAATCAGTGACTCATTGGTTCTTCGTCCTAGAGCAAAAACACCAATGACTAGTCAACCCAGAACATGCGACTTAGATTACATCAAGTAAGGTGGATAACAAGAGCACTCTTTCATTATAGTCTTACACCAGTCCAAAACAAGGAGTAAATAAAGACACATGCAAGTTTGAAATGTTTATTTCTAATGCCATAATCTCATGCACAGTACCTTAGATAATACAAACAAACATATTATCAGAAACAAGGTTGTCAGCATTGTTACTATTCTATAAAATACAAAGGGAAAAAGCATCCTATAATGCTAAAGGTAAACAAATTTAAAATATACCTACATTTCACCCTCCCTAACTAGCACGTTAGTTTATAACTACAGAAAGTCTCATAGGATTACATGGGCAGACCCATACCTCTGGTACTCAGCAGTAGTGGATCACATTGAGTTCTGCACAAACTGTCAAAATACAAATGTTCTCCAACTGTGTGTAACTTTGCCTCCACAATGCATTATGAAACGCGCCAGTATCAGAGGTGGCCACAGCTGCATATGTGTTATGGCTCGAACGTGCGAGGATCATTCTGAATAACAGACACAGTATTCAAGATAACCTTGATGTTCCATGCTCTCACTATACACACTAAACTATCGAGGCAGTCTACAAATGTAGCATACCAAATTATTCTCATGTAAAGCAAAATACTCAGCCTTCTCTAAACAATATCACAAGTGCGTGTCGTGTGCAAAGCAGAGCAGGACAGCAAAAATGGTGTTTAAGCTTCTAATAAACCCATGCTAACTTAACACGGTGTGAGTGCAAGGCTCAGCTCACGACACCCTCCCTCGATCGAAGCACGTGATATAAACGTGGAAGAATTAGGAACGCAGAGTAAGCCTAAAAAGCAGTCAAGTTCAAATTTGCAAAAAAAATTATTTGCTGTTTGATAGAATACAGTAGCTAAATAATAAAGAATACGTAGAAATATCAAAGAGTCTTTATCTAACAGCGTATAAGCACAGTATGTAGCAACAGCCTCCAACAGGAAGTCATTGTTCTCATCTGAAAACATTTCAGCCATCCAATTCAATAGTGAGAATGAACATACATGTTCCTCAATGACCGGAGCCTTTATCACCATCGGAGGAAAACTCGGGTCATCTTCAATGTAACTGCGTGCCAAGAACTCAAGCGCAGCTGCAAAAACATTCCAACTTCCCATTATTCCATGTATCGCTGCTAAGGCCATATTCCCGCCGCCAGAACAGAGCAAGTCATGAACCACTAAGGGGCTCATCAGCTGGTCATAATCCGCATTGAGAGACACCGTACTGCAGAGACACAAATCCACGGCCCAGTCGAAATCGCAGCTCAGGCAATGGGAGACAGGTTGAACGCATGTGAAAAAGGAGAATCGAAACGATAATCCATAAGCTGCACTCAATGTAGCCAGAGGCAGCGCTCCGTAATAACTAAGCTTTCGGTTGTGGACCAGCAACAGCCGGGACATATTGTCGTCTGCTGCAGGATGTGCATCCATATTTAAGTAAACAAATTAATAAAAGCACACCGGCCACTAATGCGAGTATTAAGCGGAATCCACCAAAGATGCTGCAAAAAATCGAATGAAAAAATCCTGAAAAGACACCAAATATAGTTTGAAAAGAAGTCACAAGGCCACTGCTTCTAACTTCAAAAAAGTACGGTAAACCCGTAGTCAAGGACGCATTAAAGATACTCTAAATTAGCTCCCCAAAATTCAAGAGCACGTCTGTATTTAATAAAGCATGCACTTCTGTGCGGGTGTTTGATACATGAGGGACAAATGTTTCTCTAGCAGATGTAAGAGCGACCTCTCTTTGAGACAATAGAGCTCTTATACGACTCATTTGGTTGACTCTGATTTCAAGGTCGGAATCGACAGCCAGATGGAAACATCCAGCTTCCCATGCAGAGGAGTAAACACAACTTTTTTAAAGCAAACCGCACGCTCAGTTACCGTAATCATGTAAGCGATTCCTGCTAACATTGCACAACAATCTGCATTATTTCAAAGTAAATAACTCCCGTTTCCAGTTAACTGAACGTTGGTATGATAGCAGGTGTCGGAGTGCCTTTCAAAACTCAGGCCAAATTAGGCGCATCTTCATTACAAGAGCCATGCAATTGTATGTGTCTACAAATTAAGGAGTGATCTGGTGCTATTGTGCAATCCTCGCCATTCAGATAGACTTCTTTTCCCTCCCTCAGGCACCTATATGTAAATGGTAATAACCAAGCTTCATGGAGATAAGCGCTGGCTAAAGATCCATATCTGCTTATAGCATAGTATTTCATGCAAACCTCAAACTTAAACAGGTTAAAAAGTAACGTTATGATACCGTGGATAAGCCACACAGCTGAATCGGATCTCCAATGAGTGACCACTTCTAACTATTCTCATAGCGCGCTCTGTGCTCTGATTTGACAGTGAGAGAGTGATCGCACCATAGTTTGTACTGCTAATCATTCTCAGCATACGCTACGAATACGCTTTCACGTTACGTATCGCATCAAAGCTTCCGTGTGATGTCATTTACGGCACCCCGTACTCAAAAGACGCGAATGATTTTAATTGTTTAATAACATATATTCATGTATTTAATGAACATACTAACAGAAGACAATATCTAGGATAATTATGAAATCATTTTTTTTAAGTTTCAAAAATGCTATATTACTTCTATATTGTATGAGAGGGGCTGCGTGGCCCTCCGCCTGGTGCCCTGGAGTCCACCACGCCCAGACCTGATTCATAAGAACGCGTGATCGTCACCACGAAACCATTAGCACGCATATCACTTTACCACACATGCTTTTACAACTAGTATGCATTTACCACGCATGATAAACGCATAATCTTAATAATGGCTTTGTGTTGAAGAACACACGTTTTAATGGCTGTGGCTTACGTCCTTCAAATTACTTTCTAGGTATACAGGTGACCAAGTCTGATAAGATCGGAGGCCAAGGACAAACACCGTGGTGTCTGTGACACGAAATCTCATCGATCACAGACAAAATATGCGGAGGGTAAAATGAAAGTAACAGGTATAATAAAAATAACGGAGGAAAACTACTAAAATGGCGGTGGACGGAGTATGTAATCAACGTTTGGCGCCTCGACACTACATTTCAAATAAATATAAATACAATATGTTTATTAATATATTACAAAAGTATAGCAGCGGATGACACACACGACCCGGGAAAAGAAAGCGGCAAATTTAATACCTCAAATGAGGAGAGGTTTGCTTGGCAAACTTGAAGAAAAAAAAAAAACATGGGCTTGGAAACATGGCTGCGCATGCGTAGAGAGTACAACTGGTGCAGAAAAAACCCCCAGAAACTTTTACATACTATCATAGAAATGTAGCTCTAAAAATTACCCCCGGAATTTTCCCCCCCGAGACCTAATGAATAAAACGGACTCCCAGTTTATTTTCCCTTTTCCACCGCGTACGAGTACCATACGCGTACGCCGTGATTTTTTATTTAAAAAAAAAAAATTGAGCCTAAAAAATCCATGTAAGACCCCCTGACCAAGCCTAGAGGGTCAGGATGTTTCTACCCTGCCTCCTTTCCTTATATCTCAACTTTGTTTTACTGTTTTCTTGTGACTCGGTTCTAGCGACGAACAAGATGGCTGTCAACACTTCCTGGTTTGGAGTGTTGACAGACAGTTGACAACTAATCAGCATGCAGCTTGTGCTCGTAATTGTACGGATTTCCGTACGCGTGCCGTACTCCGTCTCTAGATATCGCTATGATTTTACTTGTAATTTTCTCAGAAACTACTGAACGAATTTACACCATTTAACAAAAAGCACAATCTGCGAACCGAACTCTACCTCTCTGCCAAATTTGGTGTAATTCCGTTCAGCCGTTCAGGCTGTAGCCCTGGCTAAAGGTCCCTATGGAAAATTGCATGGGGAAAACATGTTTAGGGAACCCCCTTTTTTCTCGGCCCCATTTAACGAATCACCCCCAAACTTTCAGGGAAGGAGCGGAACTGAGCAGGCCATTTTCTTGGAGAAATTCGCAAAGATTCGTCCATCGGCGCCAAAGTTATTCCAAATAGAATGTTGTGGATTTCCTATGGAAACTAGGTCCTAACTATAACTACCTACTGGCGACCACCAGTAGGTAATATATATATATATACATGTATATATATATATATTACCTACTGGCGGTCGCCAGTAGGTAGTTATAGTTAGGATTGGCTACCATAGGAAATCCGCAACATTCTATTAGGAATAACTCTGGTGCCGGTTGAGGAATTTGTGTGTAATTTTCCAAACTTCTGGCCAGCTCCGCTCCGCTTCTTCCCTGGAAGTTTCGGGGGGATTTGTGAAGTGGGGGCTGAGAAAAAAGGGAGGTCCCAAAACGTGTTTTCCCCATGTTAAATTCCATAGGACGGTCTGACAAGTCTACAGCCCGAACCGCTGAACGGAATTACGCTAAACTTGGCAAAATTGTAGGGACTGGTACGCAGATGTGCCTTTGCTATATTTGGTGAAAATTGCTCCAGTGGTTTTCTTGAAAATTAACTTCAAAAACACATATATATATCTATAGGCGCGCTCCGAGCGCTCACCGGTACGCGTACCGGGGAGCGCACCCGGTGCGCTACGGAAGTGCGCGAATAGAAAGCTGATTGGCTGTCGGGTGTCTGTCAACATTCTAAACAGTCCGGAGAGTCCGCCATCTTGTGTCTCGGTAGAATCGAGACACAAGAGGTGAAAAAGAAAGGGGAAATAATTAAAAGGGGGCAGGCTAGATACCCCGTGACCCCCTAGGTTTTCAGAGGGGGGCCTAGAAGGACTCTGAAGGGCAAAAAAAGTTTTTATTTTTTTTGTAATTTTCGCGGGGTAAGCGCTGGGTGCGTTCCCAGGTGCGCTCTCCGGTACGCGCACCCTGAGCGCACCACGGGAAAAATAGACTAAAAAAATAAAGTAGAGTGTTTAGAGGTAAGTTAGCTCTGAAAAGAGCTGTTGTGTTATGTTGGTGTTTTTTGTACCTACAAGTAGGTACCAATGCAGAGTCTTATATTCAAGAGGAAAACTCTATTCCCCTCATCTGTAAAATGCACACCATCTCTCCTATACATGCCTTGCATGTTGTAACGCAAGTTGTTGTGGTAAATGGAACCCATACCATAGTCTCTGAGGAAAGCAGAAACTGTTTTATTTACATGTTTCCTTGCTTTCTCAATCTGTGGACAAAATTGGTTGGACCAGTTCCATTTTTGCCTTTGACATATATTAGAAAATACCAAGGCAGTTTTTGGAAAAAGTGACATCAATTGCCCAAAGATGTCCTTTAAAAGCATTTCCAGACCTACCCCAGTCAAAGTGCCTAGGTCATTTCCACCACAGTGCACAATTATAAGGTCAGGGTGTGGTATATGCATAAAGGATTTTACCAATGGTATCAATTGGTGACTCCTCAATCCTCTCTGTCCAATCCATACAATGTCCACATTTGGTAAATCAAGGTTGTAAATACCTCTGTTAGTTGCGTAATTTTGACTCCAGTGGACATGATTTGGTGTGATCTTAGGCACATGTCCACGATATTACATGTAATCTACCATCTCTGTCTCTGCAAGCAGTATGTGTGTTTTGTAAGAAGTCATTTCAATGGTTGAGAGAAAATCATTTAAACAAACATTGCATTTCATTAGCTAGTAGATTGAGAGGTCAAACAGCCTTGATGTTTTTTTTGCAACATAGTATGATTACCTTCTCCTTTACTTTCCTTCCTGTCTCTTCCCTTCCTTTACTCCTTCACTCTTTTCCCTTCCCTTACTCTCCTTACTCCACTTCACTAACTCCTTCTCTTACTCACTCTGTCCTCTTACTTCTACACTCCTCTTACCTCATTCTCTCTCTGTTAGCCTCATTCTCTCTGACCCCTTAGTCTGTCACTCCTCTTCTATCACACTCACTCCCTATAGCACAGCCACACTGCCTCACTTATGTTTCTTTCCTCTCTCACTCAGGGCCTCATTTATGAGAAATGACGCATCGCTGCGTGAAAGCAGCGATGCATCACTTCTCAGTGCGCTCTCCTTGCGACATTCCTGATGCGTCATATTTAATGTATGACGCATTATGTCGCAAGGAGTTACAGATACGTCAGTATTTCTGACGTAGCTGTAAGCGCAAAAGTGATGCATTGCTGGAGTGTGTCACAAAAGTGACGCAACTCCAGCAATGCATCCTTTCACATGGGGCCAGCCACATATGAAAGGGCCTGCGTCAGTCTTACGCCTGCTGTGAGGCAGGCGCAAGATTTTGACGCAACGGCGTCCTAAAAGTGACGCAGTGAAATCTCATTGATTTCACTGTGTCACTTCTACGACCCTTCCTTGCGTCAATACGCCCCCTTTGCATACATTACACCTGGCGCAGGTATAATGTGGCGCAGGGGTTTACAAAGTGACGCATCTACCTAGATGCGTCACTTTGTAAATATGCCTCAACAAGGTGCATTTTTTACACCACTGGTGCGTCACAAAAACTGACGCACCTGCGGCGTAAAAGTGGCGCATGGCCTCATAAATGAGGCCTTCAGTCTTCTACTCTCACTTTTTATTTCACTTTCTCTGTCTCTTCACTCCCTTATTCACCTTGTCTCACACTCACTTGTCTTTATCCAGTCTGTATCTCCACTCTTTCCTAAACATCACTGCTCTTTTCTTACCCTTCCACACCCCCGTTTCTTTACTACATTTTCTTCACTTATCCTCATTCCCCATGTTCACTCTTCTCCTCACTCTCCTTCCCCACACTCACCTTCTTTCAGTCCCCCTACTTCACTTCCCTTCCCCTCTCGTCCCTTTCTTTGCTTTCTCACTCATTTTCCTCTCCTCTCTCACTGCACTCCACTTCAGTTACTCTTTTTCATTTTTTTAAGAATACAGCTCTTTTTTGAGAATTGGAGGTAGTTCTAAAAATAACTTTTTTTTTCTTCTTTTTTCGTTTTTTTCAACAAAAACAAAAACAGGGAATGGCAAACTGCTCAACAGGAGGAAAAAAAAACAATCAAAATTAGGGCTGGGGACGGCAGCGGTGGTTCTCTATTGCTCGAACAATGTTCAAAATACTTTGTTCACCATAACAAAGTAGTTGATCACAATGTTTGCATTTGATTGTGGGTTCATTAAAAACAGGCTGAATATTTGGGATTAGCTGTTCTGGTCGCCCCCTTACCGATACAGTTGCTCCTCCAGTTGAAGTAGAAGCACCATCCCTTGGAGCCTCTCGTGCCAGAGCCCTGACACTCTCCCGGGCATAGTTCTGGGGGTCCCTCCTCTGGACGTGTCGAATCATGGTTGAATTACCAAAACTGTACTTCCTTCTGGGGTCTCCTCGAGCAAGTACAGTTTGGCAGATTTTACATTCAACTTTTGGTGCATTTACTTTTTTAAGTCCCTCAGGTATAGAAAAAAAATTCCAAATAAAATGTTCTTTCACCTTCGGCTGAGGAGGCTCTTCATCAATGAAACCATCTGAATCCTCACTGCTGCTGGATGGTCTGGCAGCCATTCTATCCACAAATTGTTAGCACAGACAAAAAGAGGTCTTGCTCTCACCAAAGTGAAAGAAGAAGTAAAGGAAAGGGGTGGGGTTTTCATTAGTTGTAAAAAAAACTGTTAACAACCAATGAAAAGAGTTATTTTAAGGTCACATGACTTGACACGCTTACGCTGCGCGCACCGGAGCGCTTCTGGGGGCGCTTACGCGGCGCGCCTGAGTGACGTTTTGGTAGCTTTACGGAAATGCAAAATCATTTTCATTCGGAAAATCAAAAATACTACTTTTATAAGCATGGTACTGAATGTCTTGCATAATTATTTAGTTTTCATACATATTTTTTTTTACGAACGCAGAAATAGCGCTCTCGCTGCGCTCTCGGGAGAGCTTACCGGTGCGCGCACCCTGAGCGCTCCAAGTCAAAATGATACAGGTAAGTTTACCGGTGCGCGCACCCTGAGCGCACCAGGAAAAAATGATTAAAAAAAAAGAAAAATACAGTGAACAAATAATTTAAAAAAAAATTATTATAATTAATAGTTATAAAAACAGCTAATAAAAAAAATAGTAGGTAACAAAAAAATTAACTTTTAAAAAAATTATGAAATTTACTGAAAAAACCATAGGTTTCACAAACGTTATAGTTAGGAATTAGCATTTAAAAAACCTTTGAAATTCCCTGAAAAAAACCATAGGTTTCACAATCGTTATAGTTAAGAATTAGCATTTAAAAAACTTTTGAAATTCACTAAAAAAAACGTAGGTTTCACAGTCGTTATAGTTAGGAATTAGCATTTAAAAAACCTTTGAAATTCACTGAAAAAAACATAGGTTTCACACCAGTTATAGTTAGCTGAACATTTTACTCATACAAAACCATTGAAATTCCCATGTTATAGTTAGTTGGACTCACTATAACTCGCGCGCCCGCAATCCACTGCTGATGATGTCACATATTACATCATTCATGACATGGTCAGTGACATCACTGATGACATCACTGATGACATCTCAAATGACATCACTGATGACATCACTGATGACATCATCCATGTGATAATACGATGCACCTCCTCACACTCTAATCTAACCTTTTATACATCCAGTGTTCAATACAGACTACCATTCCTGAAACCATTGACACAGCAATACCACTTACTACATACACACTCACTGATTCATAAGTCTACACACACATCCACTCATTCACCCATACAATCACTCATACATACAGTCACTCATCAATACAATGCTATCATATGCACTCATACACCTATACAGACATTCACACAGTGCCACTCATCCATGGAGTTACTCTCTAATCTACTCAGTAATGAAAAGAATCAATCACACTCCCATTTCCTCATCTATACAGTTATACACACATAACCTTACTTATTCAAACATATACTAACACATACTTACTCTCTTTTACAATCACTGATACAAGTACACATTGATCCATACAGTCACTTACGCAATCACAGGCTCTCATGTATAGTCATTGATATATACCAACTGTCACATGCACTGTTTTTTACATATGTACTTACTTGGACATGTAGCACTGAGAAATCCATTCACTCACCAACACACCCATGCACACAGTCAACCGCACATACAGCTGTTTCCACATGTACTCTTGAACCCAAACACCAAGTGAATCAACTGCTCACACATCTATGCACAGAGTCACACACCTCCCAGCCACTACCACACACACTCACCCTCACATACAAATACTTGGGCAACCAATCAATAACCCATATAGCCAGTCATATAGCTACTAATCAACACATGCATCAGCTTACACAACAACAGACATAATGATGCACACATTCAGACAGTTTAGTCACTAACCTATGCATTCAGTAAGACACATTTAATCATTCACTCATACAGTCAGTTACGCACCTACTAAATCCTTCATGCAGACACTCATGCATACACTCATTCTTCAATATGTAAAACATATTTTAACATTACAGGAACACACATTCACTGGATGATGTCATCAGTGATGTCATCAGTGATGTCACTGACCATGTCATGAATGATGTAATATGTGACATCATCAGCAGTGGATTGCGGGCGCGTGAGTTATAGTGAGTCCAACTAACTGTAACGTGGGAATTTCAATGGCTTTGTATGAGTAAAATGTTCAGCTAACTATAACTGGTGTGAAACCTATGTTTTTTTCAGCGAATATATATATATATATATATATATATAACCTACTGATGCTAGCCAGCAGGTAGTTATAGTTAGGACCAACTTTTTCCATAGACAAAGTGTTTTTTTGTTTTCCTAATGACTTTCGCGCTGTTTAACGAATCCTCACGAAATTTTCCAAAAAAGGGGCCTACTTTGCCTACTTCTGCATGGAAAGTTTCTAGGTGATTCGTCAAGGTGGGGCTGAGTAAAAGGGGTGTCACAAAACAATTTTTCCCCATGCAATGTCCATGGAGATATTGTAATTTTTAGACACGGCTACAGGCCGAACTGCTGAACGGATTTACACCAAATTTGGCAGAAATCTAGCTCTTGGTCCAGAGATAAGCCTTTTTGTAATCTGGTGAGAATCGTTTTAGCAGTTTTGGAGTTAGTAAAGAAATAAAACTTTTTATATCTAGGGACGAGGATCCACTGTGGATCCGCGAGTACCCATCTGCTGTTATATTACTTTACATAAAAAAAAATACAAATTCGCTGAATATAACAAAGGTGTCAGGGACGTCATAGTTAGGTTTAGTTTCACCCATGCAAAAACATAGACATTCAGCAGTTATAGTTATACTTATAGCTATATGTATCTGAAGAAACTATAACTTGTGCCGTTAGGTATCTTTACGCCATGAGTTTTAGTTTTTTTGACATAAGTATAACTAGAACTGGAACTACTGAATTTCTATTGTTTTGTGTGGGTAAAAGGTGAACCTAACTGTAACATCCCTATAACCTTTGTTTTTTCAGTGACTATATATATTTATGTAAAGGTGGCCAAGACTCCTTGGAGTCGAAACGCGCTATCCTCATTTGTCAATAAACTAAAGCTAAATTGCAGTTATCGGAGTGGATGGCTCTTTCTTTTTTGTTTATTTGGGAGGTTGAAATTATGCATATATATGTATATATATATATATATATGTATATATATATACATATACACACATATATAAGCTCTACAAGGAAAAGTTAGTTAGCAATTAACAGTGTATGGGTACATAAAATAGTCACAGTGCAGAGAGGTGTGGCATGATTTTTTCATGAACATTAAAAAGTTTCTTTTGTGAGCAAGCTCTTATAAGGGACAAAATAAACTGAGGGTCATAACCACTATAATAAATGAGGGCTGAGATTCTGTCTCCTGTGTCTGCTGCTTGAACAGAAACATATATTCCCTCTTCTGAAAGGGTAAACTCCTTCTATTTAGCTAAAGGAAAAGGTTAAAAAAACTCTCTATCCTTTATAGCCTTGTTACTTGTCTCTAGCAACAGTTTTCAGTGGTGCAAATTATAGGTTTGACTCGATTGGATAAAACATCTCCTTATCCATCTTGAAAAATGACCAGCATTTCAAAGATTGGTGGAAAGCAGCAAGTCATTCTTTGAAGGATACAACTAGGAAAATAGCAAGTCTCTCAATGCAGCTCAGTTCAATATGGACAAGCTACATTTACATCTTGCTGGCCCCACCATTGATCAAAGGATGACTCCTCAGTTTTTCTCTCTAAAGGATACAAAGGCTTCACCCATCCTTCAATTTGGCAGATCATACAATGTCAAGAAAGAAATGGCAATGCTGTGAATTCCCGAACACAAAATGAACCCTTGGATCTATCTAATGTAAGCCTAGCCTGAGAAAACACACCTACCTTGAAAGCATCCTTTTAATGGACCGTTTCCATCACCCATCAGGGAGGGTGTGCATCATCATTGTGGAACCTCCTCGTATCATGATGGCTAGGATTAAAAACAGTAAGGCACAGCAACCCGCTAATGTGTCACAAAGACTCCTCCTCTCCTTGGCGTGGCGAGCGGAATGCCGGCAATCAGTTAAACGGAAAGAGACCCCTCTGCCCCTTGCCAAAGAAATTGAGGTGCGACACCCAATGTTTGCTCGTACCGCCAGGTTCTCTATCACCCCTTAACATTCAAAGGGATCACAGGTTTTGTATATTTGAGTAAATGTTTTTAAGCACTTTTTAGCAGTAGGTCCTGAAGAAAGCCGCAATACCTTGGGGGTCTTTGGCTAAAACGTAGACCTTTGTGACACATGAGTGGGCTTAATTTATTCTGCTGTGCCTTACTGTTTTATATCCTAGGCAAGGGTCACCCGAATAAAGGTATGCAGGGAATCCTACAGTTAGTTTTAATCACTATTTTCCACATTGCACTGCAGCTCCCAGCTCTTTCATTTGGGTATTTAGTATGTACCTCCATTTAGCACTAAAACATCCCTGAGCTCCTCCCTCTCAGTGAGGGGGGGATGTAGCCCGTACCACGAGTAGGCATCATGATATGAAGAGAATCCCCATTGATTAAGCATGCCACCTCTGGGGGGTGAGGGAAATCATACTTTAAAAGGATGCCTTCTAGGTAGGTGTGCTTTCTCCGACTAGGCTTACATTATATAGACACAAGGGTTCATTTTGTGTTAGGCTATATGAATCAGAGGAGCAAACCCTTGCTCTTCTTTAAACCTCCTCTAGCCCCCTTTTTGAGAATCATTAATACTGGGAATTCCACATACTCTTCAAAAAATCACTGTCAAACTCAACAGAGGGAACAGTTACAGGTTCAAGTGGAGGAGTATTTGCAGCTGACATTCCATTCCAATACAGGATGCTCTAAAGTATAGATGTATCTCAGCTCATCTTATTCCCACTCACTCACTCCCAAAGCTGAAATGGTTCGGATAATGAAAGTGGGTAGGTCTGCATCAGTTGAGTCGTATTCTAATCTAGCCTTAAGACATTAACATGCTGAATTCACATTAGCCAAGATGCATTTTGGTCTGAAACTTTTTCAGAAGTCTCAAAATTAAGATAGGCTAAGACAACTCTAAGAAAGATCAAAATAATGGCAACATAGGATTTTATAGGCTCGCATCATAATTAGAATCTACACAGTATTAAATTGGAATTTTATTTAAAATAATTATCAATATATGGTGTATGGTTTCTTGATAGCATAAACTCTGACATACAGTTACATGGTATGTCTACTGCCACAACTAGAAATGCCTTTAATCGTGACTATGGAAGTCCAAAGAGAAGTTGCTTTAATGAAGGCTTACAAGAAAAATAACCACAAGAAGAGTTCTTATTGGGATTGGTGCATCTCTCATCTTTCTCAGATGTTAATACTAAATTAACTGACGGCAAGGCTGTGCAGTATCTATACAGTTGACACAGCGCTTCAATGCAAATACTCTGGTTAAGACTAAAGATGGTGGAAGTCACCTTGAAAGTACACAGCTCCAGTAAATGCCCCGTATTATCTAAGTATGACTAAAAGGGGACATTACGAGACAGATTCGCTGCAGATACATTAGATAAGAAACTACACGGCATGCAATATTTAACATTTAAAACAGACCAGACTTATGCAAAAAATCGTGTTTTGGATTGAATAAATTAGACGGTGAGGCACCAAACAGATTTTAGCAAAATGTTGAAAAATAAAAGAGTTAAATTAGCAGGAGTTTGAAGAAGTGTGAAACCTCAAGACAGTTTGGTAAAGTTATTGGATCTCAATGTATGAAGATTTTCTTTTTAAATTTTCAAACTGGGTCTTCATCCTATCTTTGTATTTAAACTTGCCCTACCAGAAATAATGTCCCCATTTGATAAAGGAGGTTGTATAAGATTTTTTGTTTTAAATGTACGTTCTCAGCTGACTGTGCATAGAAGGCAAAGCCAATGAGTATTAAATATATTCGACGAGGCACTGTCCACGCACTAAGATTTTCCTTCCAAACAAGCCGGTTATCCTGATTCGGGTGTCTGTCGAAGGTTTCACTGGGATCAGGATTATAATTTAATCAGTTAATCAAACAAACCATTTTTCAAATTGTTAAACCTGGTGGAATTTGAGCAGGAAAATAAGGCACATTGCCAGGTTTGCACCTCGGAATAGGGAACATCTTGTGCTATTACAGCGCTAGCAGCTATTCCTGAATGTGGAACTTAGAATGAGGTGGTAATGGTACAACCAATAATATTATGCTATATGATATTAGTATTTATTAATTACTGATGACAGTATGACAGTATTATCAGACTAAATCACTTCAATTGAGGCCCCTAATATATTGTATGCAGCAAATGCCTATTATATATATGTATATATATATATATATATATATATATATATATATATATATATATATATATATATATATACATATATATATGTATATATATATATATATATATATATATATATATATATATATATATATATTTACTGAAAAAAACATTTTTGCCACAAATTTACATGAATTTATTCAGCTATTTATTTGTGTCAGGGAAGCTTAAGTCACGTTGTTATTATGTGTCTTTTTTTCCCCTCATCCCGAACTCATGCCATCATACACGGAATCTAAGTATGTTTTCAGTGTTTATAGGTGTCACATGGTATGCACAAGCAGTTTAAAAGTTCAGGTGTGAGGGGTTTACAATTGACTGTGATCAAGGGCATTCGCCCGAAACGCGTCAGTTTTCACTTTTTGTTAAGCACTGCTTAATAAATAATCCTTTGCCTGATATTGGAATCGTGGAATCTTCTGTTCTTCCTGGGGACCCGGGACGGCAGTGTGGCTTCTTCTTGTTTCTGAGATTTATTCCGCGGAAGGTGGTTGCTTCCGCCACGATTCCACTCCTTTAAAGTGGTCCGACGTCGTCAACCAGGACGGATACCTCTGTGTGAACAGGAATTTGACGACGGACCCTGCCTTGAGGAAGTAACGCGCCCTGCTGGGAAAGAAAAGCAGTAATCCGCCCACAAACGCCGAGCGCTGAAGGAAGCACGTCAAGTGTAGCATTTTGAACACTACGAGCGAGTAAGCTGCTGTCGGCGCATCGTGGGGGTTTTCCCGCAGGCGGTGAGTGAACATTCTTGGCGGTGAGGAGGAAAATAGGCATTTGCGGGAGGGCGGTGGAATCATATCGTCCTCGCTGCATTCAGAAATTAAGCACACGCGCTTTTCAAACAAAAGTTGAACTCGAGATGTCGGAAGACGCAGTAAAGGGGCGGGAGGCGGCCTCGTTAATACTTTTTAACAACTTGCCGAAAATCCCTCAAAGGGGAGCTACTAACATAGCTGGCACATCGGGGGCAATGCAACTACACCCCCCATCGGATGAAACACAAATCAAGGCACTCATGAAACGCTTGGAGAAGGTCATGAAAAATGAGGTCACCAAATGGTGGGAACACAAGTCATTGACCATGTATATAGCAGAGGAACGTGTTCCACGAGGGTTACGCATTTTACTGGCACCCAATTATGAGAAACCCCACCCAGATATGCTGAAAAAATGGGGGAAAAGCAATTTGGTAGCCTCACGAAATTTGATACTTATTCTAATAGAGTATGCTGAGATAGACCGTGACATTTTGTTAAAAGAGCTAGCAACGATTAATGAGGAACTGCTCAAATTTGAACCGAATGATCTCATTACATCATTGAGAAAGGAAATCCAGGAGAGAGTCAATGTACATGAAGAGAAAATAAAAATTCGCAAAGCGTGGAAATTTGCACGTGATAAAGATGATTACGAGCATGGCAAAATTTACACGTTTGCACGTAAGTTTGAGGATGCGAAGCGCCTGAAAATTAACCAAAACAAGGCATTGCCACCAACGAATGGGGGAACATCCTCGAGTCAGACTAATACAAGAGAGCAACCAAGAGAGCAATCACCTAGTACAAGTGACTCCAATTCCAATTTGAGCAGTATATACAGTGACAATTCAACAACAGGAGAAGAGGGGGATGAACCATCAATGGTACTTGATTTGGGCGAAGAAATTGATTTTTTAGTCAACGCCTGACTGCAAACTTTGCGCCCACGGAAGCAATTACAAAAACAGCAGACTCTCTGCTAATCACGCTAGACATTGAGGCTCTGTATACGAGCATAGAACATCAGAAAGGTTTGAAGGCCCTGGAATTTTTTCTAGGTACAAGGCCGGTTGAATGCTACAACCATAGCAAAATGCTCATTACATTAACAGCATGGAGTCTCAATCATAACTTCTTTATGTTCGGCAAAGATATTTATCTACAGCAGAGAGGGGTGGCAATGGGGGCCTGCTTTTCCCCGAGCTACGCGTGTCTTCACGTGGGGTTTTGGGAAAGGCAGGTCCTCATGGGAACACATCACAAGATCTTTATGGAAAATGTCCAGATGTGGGTAAGGTTTATAGATGATGTGTTTTTAATTTGGAGAGGGGATGCATCAAGTGCGCTTGCCTTTATTGATCAACTCAATGACAATGATTACAACTTAAAATTCACTCACCACATCAGTGAACAATCAGTTGATTTTTTAGATGTGAAGGTTTACCATAAATCAGGCAAAATTGCGACTACCCTTCACAGAAAAGCCACGCTGGCAATGCAACCTTGCACGCCAGTAGTGCTCACCCGCACCACACAATAGAAAACATCCCCTATGGAGAACTGCTCCGCCTTAAAAGAATTTGCAGCAGCGAGGATGAATTAGAGAGATGCACTACTGAAGCGTTGAGTAGGTTCAGAAGGAGAGGGTATCATGTTGACACTCTGAAAAGGGCAGTTCAAAAAGTTAATAAAAAGCCTAGAGACTGCCTTCTCCAGCAAAATAGCAGGAGTCCAACAACTGAAATAACCCCTGAAAAGTCTGAGTTAAGATTCATTACACCGTATAGTTGCCAGAGTAGGAAAATCAGATCAATCCTTACTAAGAGCTGGCCAATCTTACATACTGACAATGTCATCTCACCTGAACTCCCTGACAATCCTAGAATTACTTTCAGGAGAGGGCCGACTCTTCGCAATCATGTCACCAATGCATTTCCTGAAATCCTCAAACAGAAACCTTGGTTCCCGCAGCGTCAGGGCTTCTTTAAATGCTCCAGTTGCCGGGCCTGTAAGTTTGGTGCAAATACTAGCACCTATATGACTCCTTTCAGCCCCACACCTGTCCAGATTAAAGGCAAATACGATTGCAGAACGGAATTTGCTGTATATGTCCTGACGTGTACTTGCGGCCTGAGGTACGTTGGGAGTACTCGGCTTGCGGTGCACGTCAGGATTTTGCAGCATCTCCGAGCAATTGTGAATAACGACAATGCCTACCCGGTGGCGAGACATTTTAAAAATGTGCACAGTAACAACTTGGAATGTCTCAGCTACTATGTTCTTACCTCTGTACCCCGTCCCCGTAGAGGAGGAGACAGAGATAAGTTACTTCGCCAACTGGAATCTAGAATGATACTAGAGCTCGACACTAAGGTCCCGAATGGTCTGAATACCACTGAGGACCTATATCACTTTCTATAAGTCACTATATCATGTATATAGCAGCCTTGATCTGACATCTGTTCTGATTTGTACTAATATATGTCTATTGGTTTATAAATTCAGTCCGCCTCCCATCTTATGTCAACATACTGATTTATTTTAGTAAATTTAATTTAATCATTTCACACCCCCCTTTTCTGTTCATTAGTAATAATTTGTTCTTTTCCCTCATTTTGCCCCATGTATATATTTCACATTTTGAACTTTGAATTAAACCTACCATCATTCTTTTTAGATGAGCCAGGTTATATATATAAATATTACATTTAAAATGAAACATTATTTAACGAATTCGTTCGTCCATGTTTCATTTGTATAATTTACTCACTAGATGTTGGGCACACAATCCAATTTTTTGGGAAGATGTACTATTAGACGTAGGAAATTTGTTCGGGAAACTAGGGGTTGCCATCGCATCTCAGATGTCCCCTCATTGAGTGCACCCAGGTGGGGTTGCCATCAATATATAAAGATGTCCCCACCAATATGCAAACAGGGTAAAAATTGATTTTTTGTATTTTTGTATATTTGTATAGTATTTATTGAGCATGAAGTTGGTATCTACTGAATATAGTATCTCCAACATACATGTACATGGTATATGATCTCTAGAACATATGTTCATAGTAATAATAGACAGTAACATTATGTATATACATGAGTGATATTTATATTTATGTATATATAATGACTATATTCTGTATTTATGTATTATTTAGAGTATGCTTAAAGTTCAGTATGTGACGATAACATAGCCTGTATATCACTCAATTAACTTATTCATCAAATATATGTACAGATGAAGATTATCATCATCCTTGCCCTTTTAACATTTGTAAATATGTGTCACTAAGCATTTATGCGGACAGATTTTTGCCACAAATTTACATGAATTTATTCAGCTATTTATTTGTGTCAGGGAAGCTTAAGTCACGTTGTTATTATGTGTCTTTTTTTCCCTTCATCCCGAACTCATGCCATCATACACGTAATCTAAGTATGTTTTCAGTGTTTATAGGTGTCACATGGTATGCACAAGCAGTTTAAAAGTTCAGCTGTGAGGGGTTTATAATTGACTGTGATCAAGGGCATCCGCCCGAAACGCGTCAGTTTTCACTTTTTGTTATGCGCTGCTTAATAAATAATCCTTTGCCTGATATTGGAATCGTGGAGTCTTCTGTTCTTCCTGGGGACCCGGGACGGCAGTGTGGCTTCTTCTTGTTTCTGAGATATATATATATATATATATATATAAAATTTCTATGGCAAAATGAAACCCCTCATTTTGTTCCTTTTCAAATTAAATGTATTAAGTGTTACCACTTTTTTCCAATCAAGATGACTTCAGGTGTGCCATACTTTTGTCATAAGTAAGACTGTTAGCGTTCTAGTTGTTCTTTAGAACACTCTGGGACATTCTGTCATTGGGCTATAGTTGGGCTACATCTGGCTGATATTTGGGCTACATTTGGGCTCTTTTGTCTCTGGTGGCCATCTTGGGAGACTGCATATCAGAATTTTTTTAATGAAATATAAGAGGATTTGAGAAGTCACTCAAAATGTGCCCTAATTTTTCTTTCTTCAGCACTAATCATAATTTCTATGGCAAAATGAACCCCCTCATTTTGTTCCTTTGCAAATTAAATGTTTTAAGTGTTAACACTTTATTCCAATCAAGATGACTTCAGGTGTGCCATACTTATGTCATAAGTAAGACTGTTAGCGCTCTAGTTGTTCTTTAGAACACTCTGGGACATTCTGTCATTGGGCTATAGTTGGGCTACATCTGGCTGATATTTGGGCTACATTTGTTTTTTTTGTCTCTGGTGGCCATCTTTGGGCTACATTGGGCTACATTGGGCTACATTGGGCTACATTTGGGCTCTAACATATATATAGCCCAATGTAGCCCAATATATATTTTTTCAAAGTTAATTTTCGTAAAAACCACTGGAGCATATATCTTGAGACATAGCAAAGGCACATCGGGGTACCAGTCCCTACAATTTTGCCAAGTTTGATGGAAATCCATTCAGCCGTTCGGGCTAAAAGTGAGTCCAACCGCCCTATGGAAATTAACATGGGGAAAACACGTTTTGGGACCCCCCTTTTATCTCGGCCCCTGCTTGATGGATCCCCGCGAAACTTTTAGGGAAGGAGCGGAGCGCAGCGAGGCAAAGGTAAGGAAAATTACAGGCAGATCCCTCATTCGGCGCCAAAGTTATTCCCAATAGAATGTTGCGGATTTCCTATGGAAAACGATCCCAACTATAACTACCTACTGGCGATCGCCAGTAGGTAATATATATATATTCCCAACACTGACTGTCTGTGAGCAAGGGCGGATGCCCGAAACGCGTCAGATTGTTTGGTTCAGCTCGTAAATAAACTTGTGCCTACAACAAAGCTGTGTTGGAACCGCGTGATTTCCTGGGTCGCTACGGTTGGAGCCTGGGAGGTTGCACTTGTTTGGATATATATATAGATATATAGATATATAGATATAGATATATATAGATAGATATATATATATTCACTGAAAAAACCATAGGTTTAACACTCGTTATAGTTAGGAATTAGCATTTAAAAAACCTTTGAAATTCACTGACAAAACCATAGGTTTCACACCAGTTATAGTTAGCTGTACATTTTACTCATACAAAACCATTGAAATTCCCACGTAATAGTTAGTTGGACTCACTATAACTCACGCGCCCGCAATCCACTGCTGATGATGTCACATATTACATCATTCATGACATGGTCAGTGACATCACTGATGACATCACTGATGACATCTCAAATGACATCACTGATGACATCATCCAGTGACTGTGTGTTTCTGTAAAGTTTAAATATGTTTTACATATTGAAGAATGAGTGTATGTATGAGTGACTGGATGAAGGGTTTAGTAGGTGCGTGACTGACTGTATGAGTGAGTGATTAAATGTGTCTTACTGAAGGTATTGGTTAGTGACTAATCTATTTGAATGTGTGCATCAGTATGTCTGTTGTTGTGTAAGCTGCTGCATGTGTTGATCAGTAGCAATATGAGTGTCTATATGCGTTATTGATTGGTTGCCAAAGTATTTGTATGTGAGGGTGAGTGTGTTTGTGGGTGGCTGGGAGGTGTGTGACTCTGTGCATAGATGTGTGAGCAGTTGATTCACTTGGTATATGGGTTCAAGAGTGCATGTGCAAAGAGCTGTATGGGCGGTTGACTGTGTGCATGGGTGTGTTGGTGAGTGAATGGATATCTCAGTGCTACATGTCCATGTAAGTACATATATAAAACACAGTGCATGTGAGAGTTGGCATATATAAATGACTATACATGAGAGCCTGTGATTGCGTAAGTGACTGTATGGATCAATGTGTAGTTCTATCAGTGATTGTAAAAGAGAGTAAGTATGTGTTAATCGATGTTTGAATAAGTAAGGTTTTGTGTGTATAACTGTATAAATGAGGAAATGGGAGGGTGATTGATTCTTTCCATGACTAACTAGGTGTGTGAGTAACTCTATGAATGAGTGGCAGTGTGTGAGTGTCTGTATAGGTGTATGAGTGCATATAATAGTGTTGTATTGATGACTGACTGTATGTATGAGTGATTGTATGGGTGAATGAGTGGATATGTGTGTAGACTTAGGAATCAGTGAGTGCGTATGTAGTAACTGGTATTGGTGTGTCAATGGTTTCTGGAATGGTAGTCTGTATTTAACACTGGGTGTATCAAAGGTTAGATTAGCGTGTGAGGAGGTGCATCGTATTGTCACATGAATTATGTCATCAGTGATGTCATCGGTGATGTCATTTAAGATTTCATCAGTGATGTCATCAGTGATGTCTTTTTTGATGTCATCAGTGATGTCATCAGTGATGTCATTTGAGATGTCATCAGTGATGTCATCAGTGATGTCACTGACCATGTCATGAATGATGTAATATGTGACATCAACAGCAGTGGATTGCGGGCGCGCGAGTTATAGTAAGTCCAACTAACTATAACGTGGGAATTTCAATGGTTTTGTATGAGTAAAATGTTCAGCTAACTATAACTGGTGTGAAACCTATGATTTTTTCAGTGAATTTCAAAGGTTTTTTAAATGCTAATTCCTAACTATAACGAGTGTCAAACCTATGGTTTTTTCAGTGAATTTCAAAGGTTTTTTTAAATGCTAATTCCTAACTATATGCTTCTGAAACCTATGTTTTTTTAGTGAATTTCAAAGGTTTTTTAAAACATAATTCTTAACTATAATGTTTGTGAAACCTATGGTTTTTTGAGTGATTTTTATAGTTTTTTTTAAAGTAATTCCTTTGTATATTGACTTAGTAACCTACTATTTTTTTGTTATTAGCTGTTTTTTATAACTATTAATTATATTTTTTGAAAAAAAAATTTGTTCAATGTATATATATATATTTTTACATTTTTTACCGGTGCGCTCAGGGTGCGCGCACCGGTAAGCTCTCCCGAGAGCGCACCGAGAGCGCTATTTCAGCGTTCGTAAAAAACAATATGCATGAAAACAAAATAATAATGGAAGACATTTAGTATCATACTTATAAAAGCAGTATTTTTGATTTACGAAATGAAAATGATTTTGCATTTCCGTAAAGCTATCAAAACGTCACTCAGGCGCGCCGTGTAAGCGCCCCCGGAAGCGCCTACGTTCGCGCCGCGTGAGCGCCCCCGGAAGCGCCTACGTTCGCGTCACGTGAGCGCCCCCGGAGGCGCTCCGGTGCGCGCAGCGTAAGCGTGTCAAGTCATGTGACCTTAAAATAACTCTTTTCATTGGTTCCTAACAGTTTTTTTTACAAAGAATGAAATCCCCACCCATTTCCTTCACTTCTTCTTTCACTTTTGTGACTGCAAGACCTGCCTTTTTGCTGTCAGATCTTTGTGGGAATAAAATCTTGGATTATCATGGCTGCCAGACCATCCAGCAGTGAAGATGACTCCAATGAATTTCTTGATGAAGAGGCTCCTCAGCCGAAAGTAAAAGAACACTTTATTTGGAAGTTTTTTTCTATTCCTGATGACCAGAAGAAAGTAAATGCTCCAAAAGTGGAGTGCAGGATTTGTCACACTGTCCTGTCACGGGTTGACCCCACTAAGAAATATTCTTTTGGTAACTCCACAATGATTCGCCATGTGGAGAGGAGGCACCCCCAGAATTTTGCCCGGGAAAGTGTCAGGGCTCTGGCACAAGAGGCTCCCAGTGATGGGGCCTCTACTTCAACCGGAGGACAAACTGCATCAGGGAGGGAGCAATCACAAGAGCAGATTCCCAACATCCAGCCTGCTTTTAATAAAGGTGTTATTAAATGCAGATATTGTGATAAGTTACTTTGCTATGGGGAACAAAGTGTTCTGCTCATGGTTCGAGCATTGGATAACCATCGCTGCCGTTCCCAGCCCTAATTTTGTTTTGTTTTTTTGCTCCTGTTGAGCAGTTTCCCATGCCCTGTTTTTGTTTTTGTTCTAAAAAAAGAAAGAAAGAAGAAAAAAAAGTTCTTTTCAGAACTACCTCCAATTCTCATCAAAGAGCTGTGTTCTTAAATAAATGAAAAAGAGTAAGTGAAGTGGAGTGCATTGATAAACGAGAAGAAAATGAGTGAGAAAGCACAGAAAGGGACGAGAAGAGAAGGGAAGTGAAGTAGGGGGACTGAAAGAAGGAGAGTGTGGGGAAGGAGAGTGAGGAGAAGGAGAGTGAACATGGGGAATGTGGATATGCAAAGAAAATGTAGTAAAGAAACGGGGGTGTGGAAGGGTAAGAAAAGAGAAGTGATATTTTGGAAAGACTAGAGATACAGACTGGATAAAGACAAGTAAGTGTGAGACCAGGTAATTAAGGCAGTGAAGAAACAGAGAAAGTGAAAGAAAAAATAAGAGTAGAAGACTGAAGGCCTCATTTTTGCGCCTGCCTCACAGCAGGCGTAACACTGACGCAGGTCCTTTAACATGGGCCTGGCCCCATGTGAAAGGATGCATTGCTGGAGTTGTGTCACTTTTGTAACACACTCCAGCAATGCATCACTTTTGCACTTACAGATACGTCAGAAATACTGACGTATCTGTAACTTCTTTCGACATAATGTGTCATAAATTAAATATGACGCATGAGTAGACTGTAGGTCTCATTTATGAGACCATGCGTCACTTTTACGCCACCGGTGCGTCACTTTTTGTGACGCGCCAGTGCTGTAAAAAATGCAGATTGTTGAGTCATATTTACAAAGTGACACATCTAGGTAGATGCGTCACTTTGTAAACCCCTGCGCCACATTATACCTGCGCCAGCTGTAATGTATGCAAAGGGTGTGTATTGACATAAGGAAGGGTCGTAGAAGTGACACAGTGACATCTAAGAGATATCACTGCGTCACTTTTATGACGCTCTTGCGTCCAAATTTTGCGCCTGCTTAACAGCAGCCGTAAGACTGATGCAGGCCCTTTCACATAAGACTGGCCCTATGTGAAAGAATGCATTGCTGGAGTTGCATCATTTTTGTGACACATTACAGCAATGCATCACTTTCCTCTAAACACTCTACATTCTTTTTTTTACTCTATTTTTTTACACTGTTTTTCCCTGTGGTGCGCTCAGGGTGCGCGTACCGGAGAGCGCACCGGTGAGCGCAGCCAGCGCTTACCCCACGGAATTTAAAAAAATATATAGTTTTTTTGCCCTTCAGGGTCCTTCTAGGCCCCCCTCAGAAAACCTAGGTGGTCAGGGGGTGTCTACTCTGCCCCCTTTTAATTATTTCCCCCTTTCTTTTTCACCTCTTGTGTCTCGATTCTACCGAGACACTAGATGGTGGACTCTCCGGACTGTTTAGAATGTTGACAGACATCCGACAGCCAATCAGCTTTCCGCTCGCGCACTCCCGTGGCGCGCCGGGTGCGCTCCCCGGTACGCGCACCTGTGAGTGCTTGGAGCGCGCCTATAGATATATGTGTGTTTTTTAAGTTAATTTTCAAAAAAACCACTGGAGCAATTTACACCAAATATAGCAAAGGCACATCTGCGTACCAGTCCCTACAATTTTGCCAAGTTTGGCGTAATTCCGTTCAGCGGTTCGGGCTGTAGACTTGTCAGACCGTCCTATGGAAATTAACATGGGGAAAACACGTTTTGGGACCCCCCTTTTTTCTCAGCCCTCACTTCACGAATCCCCCCGAAACTTTCAGGGAAGGAGCGGAGCGCAGCAAGACCATTTTAAGGAAAATTACAGGCAGATCCCTCAATCGGCGCCAAAGTTATTCCCAATAGAATGTTGCGGATTTCCTATGGTAGCCAATCCTAACTATAACTACCTATTGCGACCGCCAGTAGGTAATATATATATATATATATATGTGTTATGTTATGTTATGTTAATTTTTTGTGCGCACAGCTACTCTAGCCAAGGAGCGTCCCGGCGCATAGACAAGGAGAAACATAACACAACAGGAAAAGATAAGACATAATGGGGGCAGCTAAAACAAAAAAGTTTTTATTGCTCTCCGGAAGGTCATAAGGTCCTCTAACAAACGGATTTCAACCGGGAGAGAATTCCAGGTTAATGCAGCTTTTACACTAAAGGAACGACCCCCCATGCGGCAGAGCCTGAATCTAGGGACTACAGCAAGAGCCTGGCCCTGAGAGCGGAGGGCGCGGGTAGGGACATAGAAATAAAGACAGCTGGACAAAATTTCAGGGCCTATACCTCTCAGGATCTTAAAGGTCAAACAAAGGACCTTAAAGAGAATGCGCTTCCTCACTGGAAGCCAATGTAGGGAGCGAAGGACACTCGCCACCGGGCAAAATCTGGGCAGGCCGACGATTGCTCTTGCCGCAGCATTTTGAACCCGTTGCAGGCGAGTTAACTCAGCCTGGTTGGCCCCAACCAGAAGGGAGCTAGCGTAATCCAGGCGAGAGATGATAGTTGCCTGGATCACCAGCTGTCTGGTTGGGGCATCAAAAAATTTAAGTACTGGTCTTAAGCCTCTCAGCAGACCAAAACAACAGGCTGCTGTTTTTTTAGTGTGTCCTACAAAGGTAAGGCCCGCATCCAGCCAAACCCCCAGATTTTTCACCTCCGACACCGGGGTCGGAGTGGGTCCCAGCTCTAGAGGCCACCATTGGTCACCCCACAGCTCCACTCCTCTTCCGACAATCATTACCTCCGTTTTGGTGGCATTAAGCTGGAGACAATTTCCTGTCAACCAGCTTGCCACCGCCTTCAGTCCAGCCTGAAACCTGGGGGCATCTTGTTCCGCGTCCCCGCTGAGAGTGACCGCCAGCTGTGTGTCGTCGGCATACGAGACCAAAGTAAGGCCCCACTGCCTGGCGACATCAGCCAGCGGTCTCACATAAAGATTAGATAGCGTGGGACTCAGCGAGGACCCCTGCGGAACCCCCATGGCCAGAGGCTGGAAGCTGGACTTGAAGGGAGGGATGGAAACACAGAAGGAACGATTGTCTAGGAAGGAGCGGAACCATTGCAACACCTGGCCACCAATCCCAGTCTCCTCGAGCCGATGCAGGAGGATGCTGTGGGATACCGTGTCAAAGGCGGCGCTGAGATCTAACAATATCAGCGCCGCCGTTTGACCAGCATCCAACCTTGCACGAAGATATTCCGCCATCACAAGAAGAGCGGTCTACGTGCTGTGTCCAGCACGGAAGCCATTTTGTGTGGGGTCGAGGGCATTGGTCCGGGCCAGATGTTCTGACAGGGCCAGATTGACATGGGCCTCTGTAATCTTTGCCGGCCAGGGTAGCAACGAGATGGGTCGGTAACTTTCGGGTTTAGACGGGTCCAAGGAAGGTTTTTTGATAATTGGGGACACCACCGCCTGCTTCCACTTAGTTGGAACTATACCCGACTCTAGGGAGAGGTTGACAAGGGCACGCACAGCAGGGCGCCCCATAAAGATCTGATCTCGAAAGAGAGCAGGTCTTACTGGATCAGATGGAGATCCAGATTTAACTTGCAGCGCAAGTTTGTCAAATCCTTCCAAAGTGAGAGGAGGAAATGAGAACAGGGTGGTTTGATGAGATGTCCCATCGGAACTTCCCAGACCGATCCCTATGCTAGGGAATGTCCGATAAATTGCTTGGACTTTTCCCAAGAAATAGGAAGCAAGGGATTCGCAGTGGGAGATGGAGCTCACGGTCATAGAGGTAGTCCGCTTCGCCATGAGATCTTTCACGGCCTTGAAAATGGCCTTCGACGGGTTAGTGCTATTTCGAAATTCTGCGGCATAAAATGCCGCTCGAGCTCGACAGATAGCCCGATGATAGAGCTTGACGGACATAGAGTATGCAGCTTTTAAATCAGCCCCATACGTCTTCCACAATGCCCTCTCCGCCCGCCTACAGGCTCCCTTCAAGGCACGTAAGGCACCATTGTACCAGGGACTCGACTCTCTAGTGTTGATTTTAGTCGATACAATAGGTATCAGAGTGTCCAGAGCCCTAGTAAGCCAAGAGCAGAAGAGGTCATATCCCTCTTCTACGCCATTCAATGGACCCAGCGGCTCCTCTAACAGAAGACGATGGAAGTCTTCTAGCCTGAGTTTGTTCCATAACCTCCTAGGTACTCGTCTCGCCGAAGAGGTAGAGGGAGTAACCGATATAGGACAAAGAATAGATACGAGGAAATGGTCAGTCCACTCTACCGGAGAAATAGATGTAATTTTAGTCTCCGGCAAGTTGGTAAAGAAGGGGTCAAGAATATGTCCCCCAATATGGGTGGACTGAGAAACCAGCTGGGAGAGTTGAAAGGCCTCTAAGTCTGAGGAAATGCTGCGTATGCTTTTCACCATAACTTCCACTTAAGGTGAAAAGAGAGAGACGTGCCTCAAGGGTCTGGCAGGAAGATATTTTATTTAGATCTCATCTCTGCGACGCGTTTCGAGCACAGAAGTGCTCTTGATCACATATATACTTTGTTTTAGCAGCAACTTTGTTTTTTCACCTAAAGCATGCTTTCCACGCTCTGCATACCTGTCACCTTCCAGCGCTCACTACGGGATTGAGCCGCGATGGGAAACTAGCTGAGCAAGCCAGGGAAGTGCTTGCTGGGAATTGTAGTATGCCGATGCAGACTGCAGTGGAATCTCATTAAATCAATGCGGCTCAGCTGGACTGTCGCTACCGACGCATGAGCCGTGAACATTTAAAAGCAGCTGGTGAGAGAACTTGTTGTTTGATGGCATTTGATAAAGGCATTACGCCGAAACGCGTCATGCCATTGCTTTTAATAAAGTTCTGTTTCCTGGTATCCCTGCTGTGTCCCTCCTGGTTACTTCAGCAGAAGGAAATCGGTTTTGGTGATATTTTGCGCGCTTGCCCCTGGTGCGCTAGGGGGACCCGCCCAATAAGCATCTGGAGCAACAAGGGCAACTTTTGTGGCGTTTCCAGGGTACTGGGTGTCTCCAGACCGCCGCAACCAAGGACATTTTTGCCCCGCTGTAGACACAGTCTGTGACTTCACAGAGAGGCCAAGAACACTGTTTCGACGTCTCAGGGCACAATGGACAATGACTTATGCAGCTGGGCGTTGGGGACCAAGGAAGAGACTTTGTTTTAGCAGCAACTTTGTTTTTTCACCTAAAGCATGCTTTCCACACTCTGCATACCTGTCACCTTCCAGCGCTCACTACGGGATTGAGCCGTGATAGGAAAGTAGCTGAGCAAGCCAGGGAAGTGCTTGCTGGGAACTGTAGTATGCCGATGCAGACTGCAGTGGAATCTCATTAAATCAATGCGGCTCAGCTGGACTGTCGCTACCGACACACGAGCCGTGAACATTTAAAAGCTGCTGGTGAGAGAACTTGTTGTATGATGGCATTTGATAAAGGCATTACGCCGAAACGCGTCATGCCATTGCTTTTAATAAAGTTCTGTTTCCTGGTATCCCCGCTGTGTCCCTCCTGGTTACTTCAGCAGAAGGAAATCGGTTTTGGTGATTGATATATATCCAGTTGAAGGCTAATCGTAGCCGAAACGCGTAGGCCGTGCTGTATTTGCACTTTTATTGCACATGGTGTTTAAATAAATAATTTATATAACTTGCCTGCTGCTGTGCCGTGACCTTTTGCTGGAGAAAAGTGGAAGCGAGAGGAATCGAAGGGATATATATATATATATATATATATATATATCTATATATATATATATATACATATATATATATATATTTGGATTTTTTTTACAACTAAACCAGACTCATCCAAGAAATATTTAGAGATGTTCTTTGATAGTTTTCACTCTGGTGTGACAAAAGAAGCCAAAATATTGCTGCCTAGTTCTTTGGCTAAAAGCCCAAAGGCGTTAAAAAAATGTGATAAAGCCAAGTATTCTGGACATGAGTGTTTGCACTTATACTTTACCGCTTGAGTTGAGGAAGGTCATTTTTGGGCAAGCCATGCAGTTAAAGCAGCAAAGGTGGACTCCAGTTGATACTCTTTTATGACCTGCATCACATTCTTTGGAGCACATAGACACAGGAATCTAGACAAAATGGGAAGAAAGAAATGTTAAATATGTGTCTTCTCTGCCAGCCTCAAAGTCCATCCTCAATTGAAAACCCCTCCCCCGTCCAATAAGGCTATATTCATCCAGATTTTGTACAACCTTTTTTTTTTTAGTAATAACCCTTTTCTATTAAAAATATCAGAAAGAAGTGAGTTGTAAGTTATAGCTGTTATAGTTATAGTTATACATATGTTAAGAAACTATGAAATTCTCCAGTATTACATCTTTCATAGATTCACATGCTTGTATCTTCCCCGTCGTCATGGTGGGAGTCTCACGGTAACAGAATGACCAAGCAGTATCATAGAGAAGAAAAACTGCATAGAAAATCCCCATAGGGGCTGTATTATTTGGTAACCAGACCACATCTTTGTTTGGACCAAAAGCCAGCCAATCAGCATTGCTGCCCTGCCCTCACACTCCCCAGCAGAAGCTTCCTGCCTCAGATTTCCAACCGCCTTCGTGTGATAAGGAGTCTCCCTGAGCTCTGCTCAGTTTTCTTTCTGTTCCTGAGTGAACTTTTGACCTTTTGGAATCTTGTTTCCTGTCTACTACATTAAGGTACTGTGTGTACTTATTTCTCTTATAATGGCTGACGGCTCTAAAAAGAGGCTGTTCAGGCCATGCAGGTCCTGTGGGAAGGCCAGACTGTTCTCTGAGGACCCACATGAGGACTGCCTTTACTGTCTCTACCCTAAACACCTGGTGAAAGACTGTAAGTTTTGTAGAAAATTTTCTGACAAAACTAAAAGAGACAGAGAGGCTAGACTACTGTTATGGCTTCAGAAGAAGAAGGCCACATCAGGCTCAGATTCTGAGGAGGGATCTTCTCATTCAACTCCCAAGAAAAGAAAGGCTTCTGTTTCTGTGGAGAGAGCGGAGTCTAAAAAGAGTAAAACTAAGGAGAAATCAACCTCATCTCTTCCTATTACTCCTGTGGTGAAACAGTCCAGTCTTAAGGAACCTGGGTCTGCACCCTCTACCAGCTCGCTGGCTTCTGCTCCAAGGTCTGTGGTGAAGACTTCGGCTCCGTCAACGACGACTTCGTCGACGACTGTGGCTTCGTCGACGATAAGGTCTAAAGCTACGTCGACGACTGCGACGTCTACGATTACAACATCGACGAGTAAAATCTCAATGTCGACGAACAGGCCGTCGACGACGACCACGACGACTCCGTCGACGACAGGTTCGACGTCGAAGATGTCTACGGGGGCCCCGTCGACGAAGGTCCCGTCGACGAAGGTCCCGTCGACGAAGGTTCCGTCGACGAAGATCCCGTCGACGATGGTTCCGTCGACGATGGTTCCGTCGACGAAGGTCCCGTCGACGAAGGTCTCGTCGACGATGGTTCCGACGACGATGGTTCCGTCGACGAAAGTCCCGCCGACGATGGTTCCGTCGACGAAAGGCCCGTCGACGACGGTTCCGTCGACGAAAATCGTGCTTTCATCCGCAAAAGCATTCAAATCACCGCAGTCGAAGACCATGATCTCGATCCGGTCTTTTCAGTCTACAAGGGGTTCATCTACCATCAGTGAAGCTGCAGAGTTCACCTCATGGACAAAGATTTCACCTTTGCCGCCGTCCTCATTGCTAGAGCAGGACTCAGATGGCGAGGAGTCCTCAGGTGCCGCCTACAGTCCTTCTCAGCTGCAGATAAAGAGCCAAGACACGGATGAAGAGGAGGTTTATTCCTTCAAGGACAGACCACAATCTTCCAGATATGAGTCATTTCAGGAATCTGGTGATTATGATGAAGAAGAGGAGGAGCAGCATGAGGACTCGAGGGAGGAAGATCATCAGGAGACGATGTCTATACCCCTCAACCTTGTCTCTGATCTTAGGTTGATGTTGAATGACTACTACCGTCGCTTCCCAGAGGCAAATTCCTCGCAACCAGCTAGGCAGACGCCTTCCTCTCAGACACCTGCAGCACCTGCTCACCAAGAACAGGGGGTGAGATCGCCGCAGGTTGTTACTATAAGGGACGACCTTACGGAATCCGACGAGGATGAGCAGCCTGAAGAAGGAGAACTCGTTCAGGATGCTTCAGGACAGGAATGGGACGAATACATTTTACCATCGACTGCATCGCCTGAACCACTCAAATCTACCTCCCCTCCTCAAGATATCGGAGGTTTTCATGATCTCATGGAAAGGGCGGCCAAAAGATTCAATCTGGATGTTGAGGTACAACAAACGGATTGTTTCTTGTATGACTTCAAAGATGAAAACAAGAGGTCGCTTCGCTCTATTCCAATTATCCCTCACATCTGGGAGGAGGGACTGAAGATCTTGAAAACACCTGCGTCTATAGCGGTTTCAGTTCCCCGCATTGACAAGAAATACAGAGCCCCAGAGTCCACAAAAGCCTGCCTCATTGGGCACCCCAGGCCTGAATCAGTTGTGACGCAGGCGGCACAAAGAAATTCTAAGAACCCGGTGGCTACTTCCCTAGTGCCACCTGACAAGGAGGGAAGGAGAATGGATGGAGCAGGTAAGAGGTTTGCAGTCATGGCTGCCTCTACCATTAAAGCGGCAAATGCTATGGCACTGCTTGGACGATACAACAGGCAAATGTGGTCTGATATTGCACCCATACTTTCTGCTCTCCCAGAGGACAAAAAGGAGGAAGCGGCAGCCATACTTAAGGAAGGCTCTAAATCTGCTGCCGAATCTATCGACATCGCCATGGATATTTCGTCCATGGCCTTCAGGCAGATGGCTGGAGCGGTTTCGCTTCGCAGACAGGGCTGGCTCAAGGCGACGTCTTTTCGTCCGGAGGTACAGGCGAAAATCGTTGATATGCCTTTTGACGGTGAAAACTTATTTGGAAAGCATATCGATGAGGCGTTGCAAGGCATAAAGTCGGACACGGATACAGCTCGAGCGCTGGGATCGCTTCAGCAAGGAAGGTTTCAGTCCTTTCGGAAGAGAGGTTCAAGAGGTCAATTTAATCAAAGATCCTCTTTTCAATCCAACCGATATCAGCCGTACAATCAGCAGGGATATCGACAGTATAACACTAACAACCAATTCAGGTCCTCCAACTCCTCTTACCAACAACAGTCCAGAGGCAAATCTAACGCCAGGGGGAAACCTCAGCAGTCTAATAGACGTCAAAGATTTCAGGCCGGCGCTCCCCACACAACGGATCCACGACAAAGACCACTATCTGTCTCAATTTTACAACAACTGGATGTCCATTACATCGGACAAATGGGTTTTAGATGTCATAAGCAGGGGCCACATTCTGGAATTTGTGGAGATACCTCCGGATCAACCCCCAGTACTCAGGCTCAACAAACATCGCCAGGAAATGCAGAAGGAAGTTCTCTCGCTTCTGCAAAAGGGAGCCATAGAGGAAGTGCCGCAACATCTCAGAGGGAGAGGCTTTTACTCGCATTTCTTCCTCATCAAAAAGAAACAAACCCGGAAATGGAGGCAGGTATTGGACTTAAGGGATCTAAATCGATACATAAAAAAGATACCCTTCAGAATGTTATCGTTACAAGAAATTCTTCTACTGATAAAAGAAAACGACTACATGGCCTCCTTAGATCTCATGGATGCGTACTTCCATATTTCAATTCTTCGGAAGCACAGGAAGTATCTCAGATTTGTTGTGGAGAGTCGCCACTTCCAGTTCAAGGTCCTGCCATTCGGACTCAAGTCAGCCCCGAGGGTATTCACCAAATGCATGGCCCCGGTGGCAGCCCATTTACGACTGCAAGGGCATTACATTTACCCATATCTGGACGACTGGCTGGTGACAGGTCCATCCTTCAGGGAGGCAGCAACATCTCTTCAGAGCTGCATCCGACTGTTTCAGCGATTGGGCCTGAAGACCAACTTAGAGAAATCCTCGCTGACTCCGGCCAAGGGCATCCAGTTCCTGGGGGCATGGATATGCACCAGTGCAGGGAAAGCCTACCCTTCCGAAGAACGAATGGGAAAGATCATGAGGCTAACGGCAGCTCTTCAAGCAAAAAGGTCCACTTCCGTGAGGATATACAAATCCATGTTGGGGATGATGTCATCCTGCATCCCTCTGGTGCCAAACTGTCGGCTTCGAATGAGGCCTTTGCAGGAACAACTGGACGAGCAGTGGGCCCAGGCCAAAGGTACCTTCGAGGATCGCATTACCATCACGAGCCATATGAAGGTGGCAATGTCATGGTGGAAGATTCGAAAGAACTTGGATCAAGGCTTGAGCTTCATTCCTCTAGATCACGACTTCGTGATGACAACGGACGCTTCGCTGAAAGGATGGGGTGCGCATCTTCAGGAGCTGGAAATTCAGGGCCTTTGGTCAGACTGGGAAGCTCAGCTTCACATAAACATGTTGGAGCTCAAAGCGGTGTTCCTAGGTCTTCAAGCATTTCTTCCCAGAATACGCCAATCGTCAGTACTGATCCAAACGGACAGCACCACTACCATGTTTTACCTGCTAAAGCAGGGCGGTACTAGATCCAAACAACTGTCGACATTGGCGCAAAGAATCTGGAAATGGCTCATAACCAATGGAATTTCAATTCAGGTTCAGCATATTCAGGGAGTCCTCAACACACGGGCGGACGCCCTGAGCCGTACTACCAAGGCGATGCACGAGTGGGAACTACACCACACTCAGGTTCGCCTCTTGTTTCAAAGGTGGGGCACTCCCACATTAGATTTGTTCGCAACGCAAAACAACTCAAAGTGCGTTCAATTCGCGTCCAGATACCATCAACAGGGCTCCAAGGGAAATGCATTCCTCATGGATTGGACAGGAAGGTTTGCATACGCGTTCCCTCCCTTCCCGTTGATACCGCGAATACTGCGCAAAATGAGATTGGAACCGTGCCGGATCATACTGATAGCACCAGCCTGGCCGAGACAGGCGTGGTTTCCAGACCTACTTCTTTTGTCGAGGGGCGAGAAAATCCAGCTCCCGACATTTCAAGACCTCATCTCCATGCAAGAAGGGCAAATTCTGCATCCGAATCTACAATCTCTAAAATTGTCAGCATGGAACCTCACGAGCGGGAGTTTCAAAATCTAGACATTTCACAAGAATGCAGACATGTTCTCTCACAGGCTAGAGCTGTATCAACAAACAAAACATATGCAGCGAAATGGACACGTTTCTGCCATTGGTGCAGCAGACAAAACTTGCATCCGTTTGAAGTACCACCTGAAGGTATCCTCCCTTACCTGCTGTCACTATCTAAGGCAGGTCTGTCGCATGCCTCGGTCAAGGTACACTTGGCAGCAATATCGCGCTTCAGGCGGAAGCCAAATGAACCATCTCTCTGGTCCTCCAGGATAATAAAGGAGTTTATCAAGGGACTTTTTAGGGTTTATCCACCCATCCAACGCCCTCCTGTGCCGTGGCACCTCAACACAGTACTATCACAGCTTATGAGGCCTCCTTTCGAGCCTATTCACAAGTCAGATTTGCAGTTCCTGTCATGGAAAACGGCCCTCCTTCTCGCCTTAACATCAGCAAGGAGGGTTAGTGAAATCCAGGCCTTTTCAGTGGAGGAACCCTTCTTACAATTTCGTCAAGACAGGGTTATCCTAAGGACAAATCCTACCTTTATTCCCAAGGTGGCAACATCTTTTCACCTCAATGAACCCATTATTTTGCCTACTTTTTTCAGCAATCCTTCATCGGAGGCAGAAAGAGCCTTACATTCTTTAGACATTTCCAGATGCCTAAAGTTCTACATTGAAAGGACAAAAACGTTCCGCAAGTCCAAGCAATTGTTCATTGCTTTTGAAGGGCAAAGGAAGGGTCTTCCTTTGTCAAGACTGAGTATTGCCAGATGGATCTCCGCAGCTATCCTGAAATGTCATGAAAAAGCGGGGAAGCCGCTAGATTCTAAGGTACATGCACATTCCACAAGGAAGATGGCAACTTTGATGGCCTTGTTTGCAGGAGTGGCGCTGCCTGACATCTGCAGAGCAGCAACGTGGAAGAGCGTGCACTCATTTACGAGACACTACTGTCTGGACACTGCGTGGAAAGAGGACACGGCAGTGGGACAAGCTGTTCTGAAACGTCTTTTTCAGTAAGGTATGACATAATGGCATGTTTTGTTGTCTATGCAATACTTTGATTTATGTGTCAACATGCATTTATCGTATTTCTTATATTATGATGTGTATTGTTATACCTTTGTCTTACGGCAGAGCTTCCTTTTTTAGTTCTGTCCTGGAAACGCTACTAATTTGGTGAGCACTGCTTACTACTCTGATACAAGCATGTGAATCTATGAAAGATGTAATACTGGAGAAGGAATTAGTTACTTACCTGTACACTATAGTTCTCCAGTATTATCTTTCATAGATTCACATGCGCCCGCCCGCCTCCCCGTTTCTCAGGCAGATCCTGTTTCTCGGTATTTATCCATGTCTCTCACTCGGGGACGGAAATCTGAGGCAGGAAGCTTCTGCTGGGGAGTGTGAGGGCAGGGCAGCAATGCTGATTGGCTGGCTTTTGGTCCAAACAAAGATGTGGTCTGGTTACCAAATAATACAGCCCCTATGGGGATTTTCTATGCAGTTTTTCTTCTCTATGATACTGCTTGGTCATTCTGTTACCGTGAGACTCCCACCATGACGACGGGGAAGATACAAGCATGTGAATCTATGAAAGATAATACTGGAGAACTATAGTGTACAGGTAAGTAACTAATTCCTTACCCTAAAGTTACTTAATTGCACAAGTTATTGTTTTTTAAGATAGCTATTACTGTAAGTATGACTATAACTGCTGAATTTATATGGTTTTGTGTGGGTAAAATGTCAACCCAACTATAAAGTCCTTCTGACCTTTGTTTTTTTCAGTGAATTTCTATCATTTATTAACATAAAGTAATATATGAATACTGTATGTTAATACACATGGCCTTCGGACGTGTGTAGTGAGGGTTGTGTTATGTTTCATATAGGTGCCCTAATATAGGCTTGGGTAACATCATACCCCTTCACTTATATTACCTCACCTACACTACACTGTAACAAGCCTTTTAGGATTGTACCTTTACCTAGTTCTAGTCTTGGGTGCAGAAGGAGGGTTTCTCCTAAACAATAAAGTCATATAACTCCATCGATAGACTCACGCAGTATGAATGAATATTCATAAGGGTTCTTAGAAACCAGGCTGGGGTTACACCACCTTCCTCCCCGTATCTACATACACGGTTCATCCCATACATCATCCTCAAATCCAACAATGGCTAATACAAGCAACAAGGGACAAAGGAGCCCTAGATACTTTCTATATAAATATAGCACCTCTTGATAGTGTTAGTCAGAGGGAACCGAGACTTCCAGGCCGACACACTGACTTGAGACGCTGAGGCTCCTGCATGCAGATGCACCAGCTGACAGCAGTCTGAACATCCCTTGCGGGTGTCCAACTCAAGACCAAGAAGGGCTGGTACATTCTCTCACTTTAGGTAATGGGGTTCAACTAAATCCTAGAGGGATTCTTGGCTTTGCACCTACTCACATGCTAGGTACACAGGTACATCTAGATAGGCATCGTAGGAGTATGCACACTTTTATCATGCATTTTATATTCATGTATTTATTCATGCTTATTGCAAGATGGTAGAAATTTACTATCCTTTTATATTCACTGTACTGCTAATCTTATATATCTGCTACTGTCTAATGGTTGTTGCAGCTCATATATTCTACACGAGAATAACAACTATTCAATAAATCCTTATTGAAAGGGCCAGACTGTTTATTCTGTGTATCTCTGAGATAAACTAAATGAGCACATGTGACTGAGCGAAAAGTAGTACATTGTTCCACGATCCTGAGGGATCAGGGTTGTCATGTTCTGAGGTTGCCCGAAACTATTCTCTCCCCAATAAGAGGAGACAATAGTGGCACTGTGAGCTAGCTAATGCAAACAGGCTCACATTTCTCGGTGGGGGTGCACGGAGCCAATCTGTCACCAATCCCACAGTATATGTAATGCAAACGCGCAGGTCCTGCATGGGTACTATAGGAACTACACGACAGTTGGCTGCAGGGCGGTCAACCACCCCCACATGCCTTTGGCCATGCACAGCGGGGATATGGTGTGTGAGTTTTTTTTTCCACCAATGGGATTCGGATCTACGGATATCCGAGTCCCAAGACCACTTCCTGCTTGAGGGGTGTGTGTGTGTGTGTGTGTGTGTGTGTCTGCGTGTCTGTGTGTGTGTGTGTGTGTGTGTGTGTGTCTGCGTGTCTGCGTGTGTGTGTGTGTGGTGTGTGTGTGTGTGTGTGTGTGCGTGTGTGTGTGTATATATATATATATATATATATATATATATATATATATATATATATATATATAAATATATATACGGATAAATATGCATAATGATTGGGTCCAAAGCATGCTGTTTGGGAAAGTGGAACAGAATTTTGGATTGGGAGATAGGGGCTCGCTACCCCGCCACGGAACGCCACATTCAAGATGACTGGGTAAGGTATATATATATATATATATATATATATACATATATATATATATATATATATATATATATATATATATATATATATATATATATATATATATATATATATATATATATATATGTATATATATATATATATATATATATATATATATGTATATATATATATATATATATATATATATATGTATATATATATATATTCCCAACACAACCTGGCCCAAGGAGAGCGCACTTTTCTACAGCGGGTGCCAGTGCAGAGGACGGGCTTGTCCTCCTAATCTTTTTTCACCAAAGGTTCCTTCTGACAAGGAAAACACCACACCCCAGCAGGGTATGTTGTTTCAAGGATTTATTTTGTGCAGATGAACACCATAGACCACCACCAAACTTTATTTAATTTCTTAATTATAATGATAGCCCAAGCAGTTTAATTAGTTGAAATTAAATGCACTTAATTAATTAACCCCTAAGTTTTACTTAATTTAAAATCAATTTCATTATGTACAGTTAAAATAAACATTTTCCTATAACTTCTAAATATTTTAAATGAAAGTAAATGTAATTACATACATAGCACTATTGAATTGCCTGTGCACCTTAGATAAACGTAAGCACCTTCTTATTGTATTAAAACCTATTGCCTTACTCGATATAGTGTAATTCTCTGTAGCGGTAACATTGCTCTAAGGGCATTGATCTTGTGATCATAGATGTAGTGTCATCGATGTAGAGGGGTGTACGACTCAGTGTTCTGTGTGGAAACGTAAGCAAAATATGGATCACTTCTTGTGGACTCCCAGATTAACGAATCCCTTCTTCTCATTCTTCGGCCACCCTGTGGACCGCGGCGGGCCTGTTTCTCCTCCGATGGGCTGGCCCTGGGGGAAGTGAGAGGGACAGGTGCTGCAGGTCCCACATCGTGCCGCAACAAATGCATCTAACGGCCAGACCTGTACCTGTTGTGTGGTTAGCCTCCAGGCTCTCTGGTCCCACTGATGCAAATCAGAACATCATGTTAGCGCGCCTGCCCTCGTTCTACACGAAGGTCAATTAACTCACCCCAGGTACCCAGCAGAATGGAAGCCACTCGGAGTTGCAGGCGGCGAAGTGAGCCCCTGCCTCCTAACCAGAGCCCTCTAGTGCTTCTCTCGCGAGTCGCTGGTCACTGTTCATGTAAAGTCCCGAGTTTCGGCCTCTCCAGGAAGTCCCAACCCTCCCTCGAGGTCACTGGCTCGGAGAGCCGATGGTTCCTTGCTGCAGTCCCATCCATCTGTCCCGGATCCTCTTCGCGCAATAAACAGACCACGCAGTGTGTAAGCGTAAAAGGCCATTTTATTAGACCAGGCTGCGTAATCTGTACAAACCATAAACATCAACAAGTAAATAACATCAAACCCCCCACTCATACTCCCCCCTCATTCGTTTTACCCGTTCCACCTCATCACAAAGCCCTACAAGCTCCATCATACCTTATTCCTGCCCATCAGTCACTTGTCATCCAGCCCGCTCCTTGCGTCCTTCCAGTCATGCCTCTATCCTCCCTTCGAACTCCCCCCCCAAGGGATGGGTGTGCCCGCTCTTGACCCCCCTGTCCCTTCCAAGTACCGCCTAAAGCAGCTCTGGCCTAAACTGGCAACGCCTAGGACCTACCCAAAACCACACCTCCAACTGCCGGGTGGGTGGGTGGCCTTCCTTTTCCCTCCCGATGGTGCCAGGCGCAGGAAGAGGAAGTTCCCTTCCTCCCCTGCGCCTATATACCCACCCCCTAACTCCTCCCCTTCCCCTGCCTGTCCTATCATGCGTGAAAGACCCCGGGGGAAGACTAGTCTGCGACTGTGCTTCCCCCGGGGCCCGGCATCGTGCAATAAACAGACCACGCAGTGTGTAAGCGTAAAAGGCCATTTTATTAGACCAGGCTGCGTAATCTGTACAAACCATAAACATCAACAAGTAAATAACATCAAACCCCCCACTCATACTCCCCCCTCATTCGTTTCACCCGTTCCACCTCATCACAAAGTCCTACAAGCTCCATCATACCTTATTCCTGCCCATCAGTCACTTGTCATCCAGCCCGCTCCTTGCGTCCTTCCAGTCATGCCTCTATCCGCCCTTCGAACTCCCCCCCCAAGGGATGGGTGTGCCTGCTCTTGACCTCCCTGTCCCTTGCAAGTACCGCCAACCAGGGAACCCCCTGTAGGGCCGTTCCCTGCCCCACCCCCCCGACCTAGGTTAGGCTGCCCGCACCCTCACACCCGCAATCATTCCCTGACACACCAGATATTCTCATTCCATAATTTGCTCACAACGTCACGCATCTCCATCATGTACCAAGCATTGCCCAGCTGCGACAAGTGTACTCCGTCGTCCCTAAAAGCCAAAGGTTCCTCCAGTCGAATCCCTCCATGAGCAATCACTTTAATATCCTTGTCAGCACAGTATAGTCTCATTGCCCTGTTGAGCTTCCGTCGTGCCTTTTCGATCGCCCCATGTTTCATCGCCCCTCTCCACACTTTCCTGGGGACTAACTCAGTCCAGGCAATGCAGGTCCCCGCAAGCCTAGATTTCAGTACCTCCAGATCCCTCTGCATGAGCTGTAAAAGCGCCAAACCAGACAGCTGCACCAGGTCATTTTCACCAAGATGTATTATCAGCAAATCAGGGCATCCCCTCTGCGGGACCATCTTCGCGAGCAACGGCAGTAGTGCCCCCCATCGCATGCTGCCCTTGCCCCACCATTGTACCTCGTGCAAGTGTCCTTTCAGTCCCAGGTTACGGCCGTAAACCTGTCGCTCAGCATATTTGGATGCCCAATGCACGAAGGAGTGCCCAACAATCCATGTCACCGTCTTTTTTCCCGGTCCACCCACGCAACCTACGAAGAAAAAGATGTTAGAACAAGAAACAACAACCATGAAACAACCAACACCCTACCTGGGACCATCTCATTTCCTCACATACCTCTCACAACAACGGGACTTCCAGCGCCCAATCCGCCGAATCCTGTCCCAAGACCACCCCAACCGGGCCGCAGCTGTCGCAGCCCCAATTCTAAAGGAGTGAGTCCCGAAACCAGACGCATCCAGCCCCAATCGCCGCAAAGCCTCGCGCAACACCGCCAACAATTGGCCCGCCGTCAACCTCGCGCCTGAAGCGTGACAAAAGATTTCCCCACGCGCCACACTCGCCGTCCCCAGGAAAGTCCGCCATTCAAACACAGGGCACACCGGCCCGCCCTCCGTCTCATTCAGCCATACCCATTTACCTCTGCCCAACTGATCAGTCTTCGAGCACCGCAACCAAATACCCAGGCGACCACCGTCCACCCGAATTTCTTCAAACAACCTGCCAGCCATGCTCCTCGTACCCAGCAGCTCAGACACCCTGAACGCCCCAAAAAATATCCACACCATGCACAAACGGAAAAGGCCAACCTCAACCAGGTCATAACAACATTCCGGCAACACCACAACCAGCCGGACCAACAACTCAAAAGTAACCGCCTCCCGCAGCCTACCCCCCCCACTCCTGCATTCCCTACCCCAACCCCGCAACATCCTGCTCACAATCACATCTTTGGTCGGATCAAAACCCAGAAACAAAGCACAGTAAAAGGATATCCCCGCCAATTTACCCGAAATCGTAGTCGCAGTCAAGCCCCTGTCAATACAGTCCAGCACAAAATGTCTCAGTCCCTGCTCCACCACTGACTCCACACAAACACCATCCTGCCCCCAACCCATGAAAGCACTGAATTCAGACCATGCCAAGCGATACGTCCTCCTTGTCGTTTCTGCAACAGACCCCTCCACCAGGCCAATCATCCTCACTCCCCCAAGGCCCAGATGCCGGCCGGCAGCTCGGTCTTGCACGCATCCGCTCCTGGCGCCAGGTGCCGGAACCGCTGCCACTGTGAACGAGACAAAGCATCCGCAATGTCATTATTCGCCCCAGGGACATGCTTCGCTCGAAACACCACATTCAACCGCAGACAAGCCAACATGAACCTCCGCAACAGACGCAGCACTCTCATGTCCCTCGCCCTCTGACGATTCACCAGGTCCACCACCGTCATGTTGTTCACATGGAAAAGCACTGATCTGTTCCTGAATTCCCCCCCCCCACACCTCCAAGGCCACCAGCAGAGGAAAAAATTCCAAGAAAGCAATGCTCCTTCCCTGTTTGAGCCAGTGAGCCGGCCAGCTCTCCACGCACCACCTCCCGTCCCAGAAAACACCAAACCCCGCTGACCCAGCCGCATCAGAGAAAATTTGGCATTGCCAGACCGCCCTCTCCTCGTCAAATTCCAGGGGCACACCATTGAACTCCGTCAGGAACGCAATCCAGGTCCGTAAATCAGCGCGCACTCCCATGGAAACCCTGACTCTGTGATGTGGGAGTACTGCCCCCGACATGGCCATGCCGAGCCGCCTACAGAACGTCCGCCCTGCTCTCACCACTCTACAAGCAAAGTTAAGGAAACCAAGGAGTTTCTGAACCGCCCTCAAAGGGATCCGCTTTTCTTCAACCGCCCATTCCAAACAAGCCAGGATTTCCGCCACCTTGGCCGCGGGAAGGCTCGCTAGCCACTGTACTGAGTCCAGCTCGATACCCAGGAATGTCAAGCAACAGCTGGGACCAGCCGTCTTTTCCGGAGCCAGAGGCACACCGAAATGAAGGGCCAGTTCTTGGAATCGCGACAGGGCCCTGCCGCAATCCCGGGAATCCGCCCTCCCCAGGAAGAGGAAATCATCCAAGTAGTGGGTGACTTCACGGCACCCACTGACTCTCACCATGGCCCACTGCAGGAAAGTGCTAAATAGCTCAAACAGCGCGCAGGAGATGGCGCACCCCATGGGCAAAACTTTGTCCACGTAGATGGCCCCTCCGAACTGCATTTCTAAGAGCGAGAAATCCGCCGGATGAATGGGCAGCAGACGGAAGGCTGACTTGATGTCACATTTCGCCAACTCAGCCCCAGAACCACACACCCTCACCAGACGGATCGCATCGTCCACCGACGCATAGAGCACCCTAGAATCTTCCTCTGCAATGAAATCGTTCACTGACTGCCCCTCCGGCCACAACAAATGGTGTATCATCCTAAACTCCCCTTCCTCCTTCTTCGGTACCACACCCAACGGAGAGATGATCAGATCGTCCAAAGGCCAGTCAGTAAACGGGCCAGCCACCCTTCCTTCCTCAACCTCCTTCCTCAGCTTAGCGCCCACCACATCAGGCAACTCCTTTGCAGATCGCAAGTTGTCGGCCCAACGTCGCTCCCTGGGGCCCTGATAGCCCACCCGGAAACCCTCCGTGAAACCCCAGAAAAGCCGCGCCGCCGCCTCCTGATCCGGGTAGCACGAGAGCCACGGGGCCATCGCCTCCGCCCTAACCGGTGTAGGCGCCCTTCTGACCAGGGTGGCCCCGCCCTCGTGCGTTCCTCCACTGTTCCGACGGCGTGGCAAGTGTGAGACACTGAGTGAGAGCATGTTTTCCGCCGCATTTCGAGCACTCATGCTTGAACTTACAGGGGTACCTGGAACAGTACCCCTTATTGTAGCTCCAACAGGCCCCTGTGGAATATCCTCCCGGCTTAGTCTGTTGACCCGAAACGATGGTGCTGGGCACTGCGCCACCTCCCGCCCCACCTTGGGCGGGACGCGGCGGAAAGGACCGATACACTACCGGCAAGCCGCTAGCTGTGTGTGTGGAAGCAGTGGAGTGCGTGGACGCCATCCACTGCACCCAAAGTTCCTGATCCACCTCCCCCCAGCTCTTCTCCGGATTCGCACTGACCCTGGCCCTAAACTCCTCGTCATAACTCAGCCAAGCAAATCCCCCAAACTGCATCTGAGCCTTGCGAATGATGTCCATGTACTTGAACAATGCAATCGCCCTGTCCAGATACTTTTCACAGTAGATACTAGCATAAATCAAGAACGCTGAAGTCCAGTTCTCCATTGTCACAGGTACCCTGGGGCGTCTAGTCAGCTCCCACTCTTCCTCCTTCGATCCCTCCTTAGCTTGCACCTCCCTATGGAGCAACTTAAACACATCCACGAATTCGTGCCTCCAAATCCGCGCCCTGAGTTTCTCAGAGAGATGTGAGCCTAATGGCATCGCCAACCCCATGTACGGCATTTTCTTCGGGACCTTCACCCCTTTTTCGTCCTTACCGTCCCCCTTATCCGTCTGTACCCCCGTAGTCACCGACTTACCGTCCACCTTCTCACCATCCTCAAGTGGACCGCCCGATGGCGTCGCCGGCTCCCGGACCGACCCGTCTCCCACTCCCACCGACCTACAGGTCCTCTTACGCCCCCCCCCCCCGGGAACCCTCCTCCCAGGCAGCCCACCAGGAACCCTCACCTGTGAGTGCTGAGGTCCGTTCCACCGGCCGTCCTCGGGGCGCCGCCACCTGGACCGCCGCCGTCCCAACTTTGGTCTTCGTCACCACCGGGGCCTGTAAAACACCAATGTCGCCGTTGTCCGCAGCGCCCCCAAAGCCCGCTGCGTCATCCCGCACCTCCCCATCTTCCAACTCATCACTCTCATCACCATAGTCCAGCTCAAGCACCGGTTCCGGATTCAAACGCACACTCTCAACCTCTTTCACCGCCCTCTTCACACCCTTCTGCACACCCCCCCAGCCACGCACTCCAGGCACACCACGCGCCGCAGGAGCCCGAGCCCTCGGTGGAGGGACAGCCGCCGCAGACTGCCCTGCTGCTTCAGTCCTGCGTTTTGGAGCCGTCTTGCGCCCCGCCAGGCACCCCCGGGCTCTGCCGACAGCCGCCGGCTTGGATCCCCACCCTCCCCTCAGGTCGCTCCAACCTGAGCGGGCCCCAGCACCATCGGGCCTCAAAGCCGTCCTGGCCGTCCCTACACCTGCCGGCACTCCTCGGGGGGTGGAAGAGGCCACCACCGCCGTCTTGGCCCTGACTCGCCTCTGCTCTTCCTCCCGTTCCACCTCCCTTTCCTCCTCAGAGGTCGGGGTAGGGGGCCCCTCAATCTCATGGCTCCACACCGCCCCCACCCCGGCCCCAGACTGCTCTGCCCATCTCGCCTCCCGGATCTGCTCCATAACCCGCTCCTGTCTGGCCCTGTCCTCCCATGACATAGAGCCCCAGACTATAGGGGGCGGGGGCGGGCAGTAGCCAAAGAACTCGGCCCCCTGGGGGGCAAAACCCATCTGGACAGGACCCAGGGACCAGCCCCTCCCATCGCCCAGGGGAACAGGCACCACCGACCCACCTGGGCCCTCAGGGGCCCCAGCCGACCCCCGCCCAACCAGGGCAGGAGTGGGCACCCTGGAACTGACGGACAGGTCGAGGGGGGCATCAGCCCCCCGCTCTCCAGCCGCCGACACAGTCCCCTCCCCGCAGGCCCTCCCGGCCGAGAGGTCCTCCGGCTGTCCCCCTTTCCCAGTGACCCCGGGCACCCCACCGTCATCCCCGGACAACCCAGGTGCCAAAACCTGCCTCTCACCCCGACCCACTCCCCCTCCTCCACCACACACTGTGTGAGCACATGGCCCGAGTGGACTGCACCCCCCACCGCAGCTCCCGAGGCCCACGGCACAAAATCGAGCGGTGGGAAGGCTCGCGGGGGCAGGCTCTTACGTTTCCCGCCCCTCGCCGAGCCTCCGGGCGCTCCACCCCCCCTCCGCTCCAGCTCGTGCTCCCGCGTGTCAGGCTCGTCGTCCTGACACGCTAGTACAGCTGCGCTGACCCCCGCCGAGGCCGCGCGTGTCCCCCTCGTGGCCCCCACCCAAGCCTGACCCAACACACCCGGCTGGAGCAAGTCCTCACGGCCGGCCCTGGCCAGCAACAACAAGGCCGCCCGGACCTCGTCGGCCGAGACGCCCGACATCGTGCCAAAGCTCACGCTTACGGCGTGACTGGAAACCGGCTGCCGTGAGACAGCCACCCGACGCTACAGCAACAGGCCCAGGACACTACTCTGCTGCACAAAACACCCTAACACTATCCCTACACTAACCTCTCCTTTCTTTTCCCTCCCGATGGTGCCAGGCGCAGGAAGAGGAAGTTCCCTTCCTCCCCTGCGCCTATATACCGACCCCCTAACTCCTCCCCTTCCCCTGCCTGTCCTATCATGCGCGAAAGACCCCGGGGGAAGACTAGTCTGCGACTGTGCTTCCCCCGGGGCCCGGCATTGTTTCCACCGAGGTACTCGTAATTAGGGTGATAAAAACTCGGTGACCCGAAACGTCAGAGGACGTGGTGAGTGCCCAGCCTTGAAACCTTGAAGGCCCTGACACCGACACAGCGCACATGCGTAGACTGCTTAATTATGTACGTGCGAAAATCACATTCTTTTCATGGGAAAGTTGTGATTTTCGAATTCTGCTCCAATGCAAGTTTAACGGGCAGTGAGGCAGGGGTGGACTATAGGGGGATCCAGCCCCGGAAGTTAATACTGAGCCAGGTTCGATGGCAGGGCCACAGCTAATCTTAGACTGAACTTACTGTGTCAGGAGTAGTGCGAAAACGCTGAGGCACATGCTGTGAGACCTATAGGGGGAGACTCTCCCTGCGCTACAGCTGGGCCTGGCACTCTGAAAGAGCAATCAGCAGCTCACTGACAGGGCAGGGGCATTTGCATGCAGCCACGGTCCGTGCAGGTAACTGCAGTGGCGCGGTGGGGCCGAGTGGTGGGGATTTCAAGGGACGATGCAAAGGGAAAATTAAATAAATAATGTAATTTCCCTCGACATCGTCCCTCAAATTCCCCGCCCCCGTGCAGCCTCAACACTCTTACCTGCATGGACCGCGGATGTCTACGTGTCAAAGGCTCACAAATAGAATCGGTAACACCTTGGTTGGAAGCACAGACAGCCGCCTAAAGGAAGGAATGTAGATCAGCTGTGTCTTTCTCCTACTGAAAAACACAGTGAAAAAGACAAAAAAATATTCACTTCAATTTAGCACCAAATCAGGTAATATATTTTAAACAATGCACACCTGTCAAATTACTAGCAATTTTCGGGTGTCATGGAAGATTTGGTTTAAACACTAGCAAAATGTGCATCTCACCAGCAGATGCACTGTCAGTGTAATATGATTAGAAACACTACTCTTGCGGCTGTAAGAGAACACTTTCTTGCACAGCACTTGGAGTTAGCGAAAGCTAACTGCCACTTCATTGTCTTTTTATTTGTAACAGCACCACTAATCGCCAAGCGACAGGCTGAAACAGTGCCCATACCACAGCGTCCCAGTACAGTGAGGAGATCTGTATAGCAGTGTTGCACTTGCAGGCTTATGTAAAACTAAAAGCCCTGATACATAGCTCATTTGACTAACTTCCAGGCACTACACGCTGCTTTGAAGCCCTGAGTTTCAAATTGGGGTTGACGTTCTAGTGTCTTTGCAGAGGTAGTTCAAAGGAAAGTATTCAATGAGTAAAATGTGTTTTCAGGAGCACCAAAAACACTGTAGTTTCTGCACGAATGTCATGCAAACGGAGCATGACTTTCAACGCATTACACGCAGGAACACTGCATAATTTAAAGCAAACAAACTTATTTCCCCTAGAGTGCATTGCTAACACTTATATATCTGACGTTATCTGGTATTTTTTTTATGTTTCCATTGCATATTTCAAGAGTAGCAACAGTTGTTGCTTGTTGTTGTGCAGCCGGACACTTTCTGTCTAATGGCTACCTGTGTTCTTGTTTAAGGAAGTATATATTTTCTGTTAGATCCTGCATTCATTTAACCGCTTAACTGCAGCGCAAATTCCGCCGCGGTGCGACGGTTTTAATGAGTGGGCGGGCCGTGTCGGCCAACAGACGTGCGCAGCACTACGGAGGTAGTGCTCGCGGCGGCCGTTGGTCGACGGAAGCATGGAAGGTGTTAAGTAGTTCATACACTGTCTCATGAAGTTTATGCTGCCATGGAGACCTGCAGCCAGGCTGCTGAGTGTGATGGGGCCTGTCTGTTGCTGCGGCTCCTGCTTGTCAGGCTCACAAAAACAGTAAGTGCCTGGGACTGAGTATAATCTCGTAGTTGCACTTGCTATCCTATACAATTTGCTATAAAACAATGGGAAAGTAGTCCGGCAAAATGAAAAGTGGTACTGAAAGTCTTTGACTAGCTTCAATCTAAATTTATGAAGAAAATACAGAGGGAAAGGGAGACTTTCTATAAGATCCACTGGAGAACTTCTTTCTCTACTCCACATGCAGAGAAAACAATATTGATATAGTTTTCTGCAATTACATTATATTTATAAATTGTCAGTCAGTCAGAAAGTTTTATTCAATACTTATCAGTAACATAAAAAAGGACATACATAAATATAGCAGCAAATCATACGACACATCATTAAAAAAATGTATCCTTATAGCTAAAAAAAACTTAAAAAGAGGATACGATTGAAAAGACACTTCAGAATAATACATACAAATATCATAGCACAATTTAGAATGTTTAAACTCTGCCATAAAAAAGAAACCCTTTCACTATATACTTGAGGGTTATGCAATTGTTGCAGAAACAATATGGCCAGGAAATGTAAATTTGATTGGGGGGAGACACCATTGCAGTGGCTGGGGATGGGGGGGCGAGGGGGGAGCCACCAGTGTATAACAACATTTCAGGGTAACCCGTCAATAATGGTAAGAAATTAAAACGGAATCTGATTAAAACAACCCAGTGTTGTTCATTCTGAACTAAAGACTGTATAAATTGTGGTCCCTCCTGAATTGTGACCAACTTATAAGCAGAAAACAGTTGATGAAAAGAGATCAAGGAGTCCGATTTCTTTTTTTTTTTTTTTTACTTTTTATTCATGACTGTGACAGTTATTACAAGTTACATGTATACAGGTTACATTGCATCAGTCTTTTCCTTTTTCTTTAACTTAACTTAGGCATATTATTTCCGTATCCGATTGTTCATCACGTCTTACATTTTTCCCAGATATTGTTTCATCACATCAATAAGCAGTAACAATCAAATTGCAGTATCGTCTGCCCATAAACTGTCCCTCAAACCCTTCCCTCCCCCCACCCCGTCTCCCGGCTATTCCTTTGTACACACTCCTTAATTGGGATATATTAGCTTTTAGTTTTTCTCAGAGAGTATTACAATCGTCAGGCCTGGTTAATTAATACATCTTGTCTATTTATCCGTATGTGCGGAAAGTCCATGGGTCTGGCACACAACAGACTGAATATCACTGTGACATCTCTAGGTCTACATCTTCCAACTCTATCAGTATTTGGTTCCATTCCTGCGCAACAGGAAATTTACGAAGGCCCTTCTCTTCCTCTCTACGCAGCGCTGCAGCTTCCGCTTTGCCCCATTTCAACACATCTGACCGCCACATTTCTACATTTGGGGATCTGGGTGACTTCCACCTCATAGTGAGAACTCTAAGTGCCAACAAGAGGGCTAAGTCCAGAAATTTCAGTTGTGCCTTACAGGTCTTAGTTCTCTTCCTATAGCCTATCAGGCAGGGTAGCGCCCCTTCGGGGATCTGCAGGGCTGTTACAGAGTATAGTATATTTCTGATCGTCCCCCAGTAGTTGCGTATTCTCGGGCATGTCCATAACATGTGGAGAATGTTTGCCTCGTCCTCCTGACATCTAGGGCAGTTGTGGGGGGTGGCAGGGAATATCCTGTGGAGCCTTTGGGGGGTGAGATATGCTCTATGTAGAACCATGGCTTGTATAAATTTGAATTTAACATTTCTGGACACCCTCCTATGATGACCCATGATAAACTTCCATTCCTCATCTGTTATGGCCTCCCCTGTATCCGTAGCCCAAATCTCCCTAAGGGTGGTAAGGGGCAGAGCTGCATGTTCTCTAATGCCCACATAGAGCCATCGTACTAGGTGTCCACCCGTTCCCATATAATGGAGGAGATGAACCAATTTGTGCTGGACTGGTTTAGTGCGTTGTGGGGCCCAGGTGCGTCTCACATAGGAGGTCACCGAGGCGTGTAGGAGGTACAGTTGTTGTGGGGCACCTGTGTATTGTGCGAAAGAGGCATGATCCAGTAAAGTGTCGTCCCCAAACAGGTTTCCTACCCTGTCCACGCCGGCCGCCGTCCAGGGTTGCAATCTGCGTCGTGACAGGTTCCCTTGTGGCGTTGGGAGTCCTAGAAGGGGAATGTTGTCTGCGTAGGGGGTGATCCCCGCCGTGTACAACAGTGCTTTTTGCCAACATCTCAGAGCTACGTGTAGGAGGGGGTGGCAGTCTCTGGGGATCTTGGCAGCAGGCAGTAAAAGGGAGTGAAGATCTCCGCGTGCCAGTCTGTCTGCTGTATAAGCAATCTCATGTAGGTTCCTACCCGCCACCCAGCGTGTCAACCATTGGAGTTGGCTTGCGTAGAAGTAGCTACGCAGGTCTGGTACTCCCAGACCCCCTTGTCTGGTATTCAGTTGTAATTTCTTGAGGCTGATATGCCGTCTTCCTGACCCCCATATGAGATTGATTAGTAGCGTGTTCAGCGTGGTAAAAATTTGTTGTGGGAGTAGCACCGGCAAGTTTACGAAGTAGTACAGTATCCGGGGGAGCAGGACCATCTTTGAGATCGCCACCCGGTCCATTACAGAGAGGGGTAGGGATGTCCAAAAGTTCATGCTACCTCGAAGGCCATTAATTGCTCTCCGCACATTACCCTCAATCTGGTCTTCGGGACTCCGATATACGTTGATACCAAGATATTTGAACTTGGTGGGCGCTACCTGGATCTCATAGGGTCCAAACTGTACATGGGTAGGCTGCTGTCCTTCCCGGAAAAAGAAGCCCAGGGATTTACTTGGGTTTATGGCCAGGCCAGAGATTTTCTCAAATCGTTCAAAGATGGTCGCTAGTTGGGAATGATCACCCTGCAAATTACGGAGGAACACCAGTATATCGTCGGCATATATGGAGATCAAGTTATGGGTATCCCCAACTGGTATGCCCGTCTCCGCTGCCCAACTTCGGAGTGCAATCGCTAGGGGCTCTAATGTAAGTACGAACAGCAATGGCGACAGCGGGCATCCCTGTCGGATGCCCCTGTGAACGTCATAACTGTCCGAGGTGTATCCGCCAGTTCGTGCTCTAGCCGTTGGGTTCGTGTATAACAGCCAAATCCATTTTATCAGGGCATCCGGGAAGCCGAATCGGCCTAGAACTTAAAACATAAAGTCCCATGTCAGGGAATCAAACGCCTGTCGGAGATCTAGGGCTATGCAGCCCGCGTGCGGCAGTTCTTGTGGGGTGGTCGTCATAAGGGCGTGTAGTCGTCGCGTATTTTGAGAGGTGCTTCTCTCTGGGAGGAAGCCACATTGGTCAGTGTGGATCAGGCCAGGGAGATGGGCTTGTATTCATAAGGCAATAGCTTTGCTGAGTATTTTATACTCCGAGGAGAGCATGGAGAGGGGTCTATAGTTGTTCACGTCAAGGGTGTCTGCGCCGGGTTGCGGAATGGATATCACCAAGGCCTGCATGGTTGTGACCGGTAGATGGCCAACCTCAAAAGCAGTTTTGTAAATTTGTTCTAAGATGGGTACCAGAGTCTCGGAGTAGGTTTGGTAGAACTCCCCCGGCAGCCCATCCATGCCCGGAGTCTTACCCCGATTAAGTGTGTGGATAGCTACTTTTATTTCCTGTTGCGATATGGGTCTGGCTAGGGCCGTCTGAATTTCGTGGGTCAGGGTCGGAAATGTCAAGTCTCCTAGGAAATCTAACATGTCATCTCTAGTATCTGCAGGGGAGGAGCATAGAGTACCTCCAGATGGGTCTTGAGCACAGTGTTGATTTCCAGTTGTGTGTGCACATGTCTGCCTGTTCCATCCCGGATGCTCGTGATTACCGGGACCTCAGGGACGTCTCGGATAAGACGAGCTAGCAGTGCACCGGATCTATCCGCCTCCGCCTGCTGTCGTCTCAGATAGTCCCCATAATCTATGACCCGTAAGGTTTCTAGGGCTTCTGCATGCTCTATATTACACAATTGTAAGTCGCCCCTGCGCTCTGGGTCAATCCCTACCTCAGTCTCAAGCTTTTTCAAGCAGTCCTCCACGTCACATAGTTTGCCATGAATTTCCTGTCTGGCTCCCACCAGTCTGCCTATCGCAGCGCCCCTGAGCACAGCCTTCATTGCGTCCCATGGTAGTAACCGAGCTCGAGGACGTAGAGTCCCAATTTTCCTTAAAGTAATTGGTTAATGTGTCGGCAAGGTGTGCGCGGAACGGGCAGTCTTCAAGTAGGGAGGGGTTGAGTCTCCAGGTGGGGACCGGTGAGGGTATCCTACCCCAGTGTAGGTCTAGTGTTTGCGGCCTATGGTCCGAAAAGGTTTTGGTGAGATAGTCTGAGGACGTACATTTTGCCAGTAAGGAGTTGGTGCAGAGGAATCTATCTAGTCGGGTATGTAGGTTATGCAACGGGGAGTAGTACGAATATTCTTTGTGTTCCGGGTGTAGCATACGCCATACATCCCTCACGCCCCATCCCTGAATCCATGTCCTAAATGTGTCAGACAGTTTATGTACCCCTGTCGCCTGGAGGTGGGGGGGTGTGATCTGTCCAGGTCCACATCTAGTATCATGTTCCAGTCACCCCCCAGGATCCAGGGGATATCTATCCAGTCTGCCAGGGCCCGGTCGACGGTTGTGAGAAATCTGTCCTGTTCAAAGTTCGGGGCGTAGATGCTACCCAAGACCACCATTGTACCATCTAGTGTGCCCTTTACTAGTATGTAGCGTCCCTGTTCATCCACCCTCCTCTCCAGTTCTACGAAAGGGGCACCGTATCTCACCCATATCGTGGCCCCCCTGGAGAAGGCAGAGTACGTAGTGGAAAAGATGGTTCCTCTCCATTTTTTCCGTAACGTGTGCGCCTCGGACTGCGTTAGGTGGGATTCCTGCAGGAATACTATGTGTGCACGCTGGCGAAGCAAGAAGGCATGTACTCTGTGTCGCTTCTGTACCGCTCCTAATTCTCGCACATTCCAAGTAACCAGCCTATATTTCCCTTTCTCCTCAGCCATATCCCGATACAGGTATCACAGTAAATATCATTTCACATTGCAATATGTACATTATCGGTGCTAGCCCGGAGACGGTTCCCTCCCCTCCCCAAACACAAACTCTGGAGGCGCAGCCTCGGAACTCTGCTGTGCCGAACATGAAACTGTAGAACATCAATCCAAACCAAACAATCAATGTTGCATACGCTTCTGGGGGGTTGGCTAGGCTTGGGCCGTGTCCAAAGGGCCATACTTGTCTGCGCTGTCGGCTCAACAGCGCCGCCGGGAGAGATAGCATACAATCGTCAATTATTGTTAGCCGCGTTTTGGGAGGGGGGGCATGTGTCCTAATTATACAGCGTAATATACCTGTGTGGCACATGAGCGTGGGGTGCGTAAGACCCGCGTGGCAGAGACAATGGTTAGAAAGCCCAGCTCGGTTACTACCAGGGTCAACATGTCACTATAGACTCACACTCATGTACCCCATCCGTGGATCCCCTCCTCCCACCAAGATGTCGCTGTGCATTTTGGTTATAATGAAGGAAAAGGATACCAATGTGACCTGAAGTTCCAGGTCCCTTCCGTGTTAGAAGTTACTCCTGGGCGTTGTCCAAAAGTTCATCTGCCGCTCTAGGTGTTACAGTCGGGAATAACACCATACTGTTCTCCGAGTCCGAGTGGACAGTGCTGTCTTCGGTGTCCGTATTTATAGTTCCACGGTCTTCCCTGAACAAGCCCACCAGAATGGCAGCATCTTCCTGTCCTTGTTTTTGTTGATGGAGAGTAGGTTTACGCCGTTTCGGTTCTGTGCCACACGCACCTGATCTGTCCTCTGCATGATCCGATCCGTCCCTGGATCCGCCGGCCGACGAACCCTGGGTTGGGTCCGGGCTCTCCCCAATATCCATCACCTCCAGCCACTCCTCCACGTCCGTGGGGCTTTCAAAGAAGTGTGTTTTATTGTCGTGGATCACCTTGAGGCGCGCAGGAAATAACAGGGCGTAGCGGAGTTTGGCTGTCTGTAATCTCTTTTTCACCTCGTAGTATGATGACCTCTGCTTCTGCTCCTGGTTGTTATAATCCGGGTATAGTGAGATACGCCTATTTTCGTACTCTATGATGGATTTCATCCGGGCCTGTCTAAGCAATGTGTCCCTATCTCGGTAGTTAAGGATCTTCACAATCAGTGGCCGTGGTGGCTGTCCCGGTCTCGGTTGACCAGTGGGGATCCTGTGTGCTCTCTCAACACAGAAGAACGGTGACAGTCCCTCTGCAGCTACGTGATCTCGGAACCATTGTTCCATGAATTCCGTCGCGTGGGGCCCCTCACTGCGTTCCGGAAGGCCAATGACGCGTAAGTTATTGCGGCGATTGCGGCCTTCTGCATCCTCCACACGTTCCATGAGAGTTTTCACCTGGCGCTGGATTTGTTGGATGGAATCGGAGTGTTCCGCCACCGTCGGGGCAAGGTCCGCCAGCGTCGCCCCTTGGTCTTTGACTTTGTCCGCCAGTTTACCATGGTCGGTTTTAAGCAATGAGAGATTAGTGGTAAGGGTGCCCATTTGCATCTCCATCGCGGCCCTAGAGTCCCTGATTTCCTTGAGTATTATGCAGCTTGTCCCCCTGTTGGTCTTCCGAGAGGGTAGAGTTCAGTGTTAGAGGTGCGGGACCCCCCACACCCGCGTCCGGGGTAGGCCCCACAGATGTCCCTTCCCTGCCATCCGTGGCCTTTGCACCTTTCCGCACCATGTTGGCCGTTCAGAGGCCCTCCCAGTGGCTGGGGCCACGTCGCAGGACAGGCACCTGTCACCACCCGTGCTTCCTCCACTCGGTCTCCCCGCTCAACCCTGCGGTCCCTCCAGGCCTCGATGGGCAACCGAGTTGTCAACAGTGTTCTAAGTAGGGCACCGGTGCTTGGAATGTCGCAGGCCGCTCCCGCCTCTGTTCACCCGAAAGGGGCATCAGGGGTCAGTCCGCAGGGCGGGCACCCGTTTCCGCCCTCTCCCCGGACCCGGGGTGGGCAGCCCCGCACTCTCCGTCCAGGGTAACAACAGCGATGTTCCCCGCTCCTCCACTCATCCCTCGGGCCTGTACCCACATCTTCACTGGGCTTGGGGCCGACCATCTGGATCCTCACCCCTCCAGCGTAGCGCAGTCCTAGGCCGATGGTTCCCCCTCGTATACCACCTCTCACCTCACATAGGGCACTGCCAGTGGTTCTCCCCGCTTCTCCGGCCCCGTTCCAGGCCGTCGGCACTCACAGTAACCCTCCTCCACGACTCTCCAGTATCAGCAATGGCGGCGGGGGGTGGGGGAGGGGAGGGATGTGGGGAAAAGCAGATGGGGCAATGCAGCGCCTTCCACGGCGTCTCCGTGTGTCCCTCACTCAGTGGTTGTCCTTCCGGACTTTTGTCCCGGACGTCGGCGCGGTGCAGCTCCAGACTCCCCGCAGGTAGGGCTTCCGTCCATGCGCCGGCCCCCTCCTCCGAGCGGTCGCCTCCAGACCCTCCAAGTCGCACACCAGGGGTATCGAGGGGGGAGGGGGTGGCCACAGCCCGCACCCCCGGGCTCCGCCAGCAATCGGGCAATGTGTCAGCCGATCGTTCCAGGGTAGCCCCCGATCTCCCCCGGCAGGCAGCGTTCCGCGTCCCGGGCACCGCCCGCACTCGAGGCCCCGGCTCGCAACGTGGGGCCAGGCCGCAGGTGCCTCGTCGCGGTTCGTCGGACAGCCGCAGGTCCTGGGGTCTCCAAACCTCCGTCGAGTCGAGCGGGGTACTTTAGTAGCAGGATCCCACCGTTGGTGGCGTAGAACGGCCCCCCCGTCACGGCATACAGGATGTGGTTTCCTCCCGGCTGCACCGTAGCTCTAACAGCCTCCGTCCGCCATGATGGCTTGCTAGCCACGCCCCCCAAGGAGTCCGATTTCTTCACAATCAGATTTAACATATGCTAACCATGGTATCTCTAGAGCATGGTCTAAGTTCATGCAGTCCTTTAATATCAATTTATTTAAAAGCGTTTCATGACGTAAGCAAATCAAATGCCAGAGTAAAAGGGGGGCAGCTTATCCCTAATATATGGCCCACCCAATTTGTCATGACAAATATAGTTAGAGCAGCTGGGTGGGACGGCTTACACATTTTTCAAAAATACTTTTTCCACCCACTGAGCACCTTCCTAATTCGCCATGCCCAAGATGTTAGCGCCATAAGTTGTCACTGCCACACATCTGCCGGCATGAACAATCAACAGTTCTTTCACAGGTTTGGCTCCAAGTTGTTTAGAAAATCTATGTAGGTTATCAATGGATTTCTCCAGCAGTGATATCCTATTTGATAACATTAATTTCCATGTCTAGTTGCTAACAAAAAGAACCCCCAGGTTGGAGAATGATGGGGCCTCACTTATTTTGAACTTATTAATAATAAAAGGCAGGCTTTTCCTCACTTGGGCCCCACTGGACGTAATATATGTTTTGACTCCTTGACTTTCAGGTGCCAGTCATGCATAAATGATATGTAATCATCAATAAGCTCTTGCAGCCCTCTCCCCCATACAGCAATCAACACTGCATTACCGGTGTAGAGTAGAACGGGTAGAGGGTGGGAACCAACATATGTAGTGTCCCTCCCATTTATCATTAAGGCTGTCCCCACTTGATTTGTATACAGGGAAAATAGAAAGGTAGCTAATATGCACCCCTGTCTAACGCCTCTTTTAATGTTGAAGCTATCGGTGCATTCGCCATTTCTACCAAATCGAAAGTAGTAGGCAATAGAATTGTTGTACAAGTGTCTAATGTCTATGCCCAACTCCTTCATAATACCACAGGAAGATTGAGCCATTTTTTGCCATAGTATATTTTCCTATCAGGAGCTCAGGTTCAGGCATTGATCAACAGTGCCCATCCCCTTTTTATAACCATAATGAGTATTTGAAAGGATATTATTTGTGTTCACCAAGTCCTTCAATCTATGTAGTATTATGCGCTTCATGATCAATTGTCATTTAGAATAAAGGTAATACTGCACCATAACCAGTAGACTCGTGCTACTTAGTTCATGATCCCTAGAGGATCATTAATCAATGTACTGTTGAAAACAGGAAAAAGCATTTCAAGGGTTTGTCAGTTTCCATTCTGTAAGGTGTGGATATGCACAGGATGATTTTACTGTTGTCAGTAGTCGCTGTTGAGCGGGAGGAAGGGGGTGGCGGGGGTGGGGGGTATGGGACAAAAACATTCAAAAGAAGGAAGGAAAAGAAAACGTACCTGACGCAGGCCCGCCGATCCTCTTCTCCGAGTCCTCGCTGCAGCACAGGCTCCCTGCAACCAATCCTGATACTGCTATCATGTTTGAAAGTAGCATCGGGATTGGCCTGAGTGCTGTGAATTTGCGCTCCCAGAAAGACTGGAAGCCTGTGCTTTGCTGTCTCTAACCCAGCAACGCTGCTGATTTGGGGACAGCTCACCGCCCATGTCAATTTAGCCAGCTTGAGATGGCCTGCCAAACCGACATGCGCACTGATAGCAGTGCCCACCCCTTCCTCTCCTGACTGCCCCATTATGGCCCTGCCCCCAGACTAGAACTTGAAAAATAAAATGACAATACACCCGTGTTTTTATCATTTTATTTTGCAAGATTTGAGGCTTTTGGTGGTGTGGGGGAGATGCTCCTACGCCATAGTGAAAGAGCCTCCACTGATTGTTGCACTATGAAGAAGGTAGGTAAAAAATAACAAAGCTTTTTAGTCTGGCAAAGCCTAATAGCACAATGATCAAACTGTAATTTTTAAATTCATCAGTAATAAAATTTTGTATAAGATGGATTAATTCATTGCACAGTTAAGGGGATAAATGGAAAAGTGGGAAAGAGTATCTCATGCCAAGAAAAAAAACAAAAAACATTTGAACCAAAGAGTATAATGTACTATGAATGCAGAAATTTTTAGGCTATTTTGCAAGAATCCCTCGTGCAAACTGATTTGCTATCTGATTTTGCCTCCAGCTTCTTCATAGCCTTCATAACTGCTACCATTTCATCAACAGTTTTGAAAAATATCTCACAGATAATATGAGTTTACCGTGTTGTCCTTTGTATGCCATTTCAGCTCATCTATGTTGATAGATAATTTTGATGTACGTTGACTATAGGATCCGATCACACGAACAGACACATTCTTCTCAATCAAGTTCCACATAACAATATCATAGCCGGTAAGTGGTTCTCCTTTCTCATCAAATGATATTGACTGGTTGTGCACTGTAAAGGAGACTTTTTTTATTTTTTCCAAAAGCTAAAAAAGAAAAAAATAAGTTAATATTTCAATTTCTATTGCAGATTTCAGTAACTCACACTGCCTCGTGGCTTTCTTCCCGCATCCAAGCTTGCTGAAATGAGTGGGTTGCTATCTGCAAGTAATCCTATTACCAGTGCTTTAAGGGTCTTGAATACACCATTTTCTTTAAGTCTGTGATTTTGGGTTGGGAAGGTGGGGGAAAATTATTTTCCACACACAGAATATTCTGATACTCAAGGAAGCTGTATTTACAGGACGAGGTAAATTATCTCTTGAAAATGAGGAATTACTTGCAGAACTCTACTGTATTCTCCCACCAGGTAATTTTGACCTGTTACAATTTACAAGGGGGAAACACTGAGGTGCAATATTGACTGCAAATGTCTGAATTCCTATCTTTACACACACCGATATGTCATCACATATGTGAAAAATCAAAGCCATAACGTATACTATAAATTGCTTAGAATTTTTGCATTCTTTAGAGAGTCTAAAAACCTTACTTATGTTTATTGTTAATTTTTTATTAAATATTTAATGAAAACATTAGTAAAACTTGAAAAGTGGATGACAACACAAGATATGCCTGGTACTAGGGTCTAAGGGCCAGATGTAGGTAGGCATTTACCGGTCGGTAACGGCCGAATTCGGCCGTTACCGACCGGTAAATGCAATTTGAGATGTAGGGCCCTGTATTTTACAGACTCGGTAAATTTACCGATTATGTAAAATACCGAGTCGGTATTTTTACGGAATAGGGACAATTGATATGTAGGTGGGACTCTTCTGAGTCCCACAAGCATTAAAAAGCCGGTATTTTACCATCAAATACTATTTGATGGTAAAATACCGATTCTGGTGTGCTTGCACATGTGTGCATGCACACCTATGCCATATGACAGGCAGACCTGCCCTTAGGGCAGGTATGCCTGCCACATGGCACCCGAGCCTCTTTTGGGGGTGCCAGAGGGTGTCAAAGTGACACCCCCTGCACCCTTGTGTCAATCGGTATTTACCGATGCGGTAAATACCGACCGGTAAATGCCCAATCATTCCTATGGGCTTCAAAGCCCATAGGAATGCATGGGCATTTACCGGTCGGTATTTACCGCATCGGTAAATACCGATTGTTTCCGAATCGGTAAATGCACATCTGCTTTTACCTACATCTCGGTACTTTTATTTTACCACTTCTTAAATACCGAGTCGGTATGATGCGGTATTTAAGAGGTGGTAAAATAAAATTTACCTACATCTGGCCCCTAAGTGAGCATTGCAAGAGCTGCACAGCCCAACTTTCCATACATGTATAACTAACACACATCCACCAGATACCAACACTTGCTCTCAGCAACATCAATCAATGGTTCTTCACTTGAAGCACTTATACTAAACATAAAAAGTGAGTTTCAATATATTTTGAGTAGGACAGTTTCTCCTAAGGTACACACCATGTTTCTGTTTTCAGCCTTGAGAAAGCCCTCATCTCACAATGGCGCAAAGGGTGAAATATGTGTAAGCTAAAACAATCTTAACTCATATCTTGTTCCAAAAATTATTCAATGACATATCCTGCTGTCATTTTCATGTGTGAGGAAGAACAACCAGAATTAAAATCAAATAATTTCAAACAAAAATAAATCTTCCTTGTAAATCTGTCTGCCTCAACATGAAATGGATATATCTTCTAATCATTGGCGATATGTAGCCCAAGTCTTTCAAGATTCTCTTCCATAATTCATGTTTACATATGGTAGCTTACATCTTGCACTTCTTCTTATGGTCTTTATTGATGCATCATTATAATCTACTGAATGTTCATCTTCTAACACTGATATTTTCAAATTTAGTCTTTGCCATTCCTAGTTTAATGTTGCATTAATATTTAGGTTCATGTTCTTTGTAAGAGAGCCTATATCGATTTGTAAGTTAGATGCAAAGCGCAATGATATCTCTTCAGTCTGCTGCGATATATAAAAATGCAAACAAATAATGATAAATAAATAGATTATAGCACTTTGTGTAAGATTTCATCCCCAGGAAGTGCAAGGGCCTTCTATTGTTAGTATATGGAGGTTGGTGCCTTAGATTAACTGCTATACCTAACCTATATGCAAATAAAGGCTTGTTTTGTTTTGTATACTTCTGACTGTACATTGATATTATTGTGTGATTATTGACTCAGATTCTCTATATGGGTTCCATACCTATAGCCATTTCCAAAAGTAAAGATTTGCTGTTCTATCAAAGTATCCCTTAAGCCTTGGCTACCCAACTGGGATTCAATAGTATGCTAGGCCCTGTGACACCAATGACAATACCTAAAATATCAAATTAAATTTAGAAAATGTAGAGAAGTGGAACTTAAGTCTACACTTGGGATATATACCAAGATGGTTACACTTAGGGCAAGCAGAAATATACTTCATCAGAATGTAGTTTTGTCGTTTAAAAAAAGATACCACTGTACATGATGTACATGACATGTACCACATACAACTTGAAACTGGAGTTAAAGTGATTTTAGGACATGTTTTAACATAACTCTGTATGAATGGTACTCAACTATCTATGGCGTGAAAATGTGCTCAAATTAAATTGGAGAATGATTTGGACCTCTGCCTGTGGGGTCTACAACAAATCTAACTTGAAACCTCACATCCGACAAAAAGAATGCATTAAAAAAACACAGTCAATTTAAAACACAAATGACATTAACCATGTCCTTCCTCATCAAAAAGCACACATTGACAGTCATAATGCAAGAAAATATTGCATATTTAGGTACTCTTGCATCTATGTACAGCTACTTTCTATTTACATAATTCAGAAAATAAATAACAGGCATTTCACTGCTATAAAGTGAAATAGTATTACTCATTTTGTAAATTCTATGCCACTATCAAATTTAATTGACTTATCCTGGTACAATAGTTAAATAGATAGTCTGGAGAATCTGCTCACCTGCCAGGGATAAACGGTGTCCTTACTGCAGTTTCCTGTGCTACAGTTCAGCAGGTTGTGGAGGCCATGGGCCACAGCATAGACTGCGGAGTAAACGTTGAAGGCAGCACGGAAATCGGACACACTGGGTGTGGGGATAGTCTCTGTAGTGAACCTCTGGCATTTCTCACAGACCTGGTTGCAGCCCCCACCAAGTGGTGCGTTTTGCGCTTTTGCAGAGTTTACATAGGAAGCCTCAAACTCCTTCAGTGGGAGATCCACACTCTCCTTCACAGACACCCCTATCACAGTGCCGATGCTTTGAATATTTGGGATGTCAGTGATTAGGCTTGATCCTGACCAGTCTTCTGTGGCTAGCCACACTTTATCTGTGATATTTTCCCCAGTGGCTATCAAAAAGAATCCTCTAGCGAGCCGCTTAGAAGAGTAGACCACTACAACCTGAACCCGGGTCTGATTAATTTGTCTAAGCATATGTTGCACAGCTGATCCATTGACGTTTACATTTTCAGGAATGACCCCTTGGTAAGCCACACAGACGCTATTATTGACGGCCTGGCTATACAAGCTCTGTAAACCCTGACGACCGTAATCATTGTCACTTGCAACAACTGCAATCCAGGTCCAGTTAAACTTGATGAGTAGGTGCAGCAGCACGCTCACTTGGAGATCATCGCTTGGGATGGTTCGAAGAAAAGAAGGATAGAAATTCTTGAGCGCTAATTTGACGCTTGTGGATTCATAACCAATCTGGAGAAGTCAACAACATACGGCAAGTTATAACATCTGCTAGAAAATTATTAAATACAAAGTTGTTATTTATCTTATGAACCATCAATAAGAGCATCACACCTTACCATTTTTTTTGCCATTCCTACATCTATTGAAGTATTATCTACCTCTGGAGACAGGTGGAGGATATGCTTGCAACCACCTTCAAAAAACGGTTTCCGATCAAGGGAGATTGAACTATAACCAAAGCACTCCAGCACAATTGAGTTTTTTCCAGTCTCTGTGGGAAAGGCACATAAATAGCTAGAAATGTTATTTCCTGATAAAAGGCACTTAGGCGTACTTGGTGTCCTACCATTGACGGCCTGCAGAACTTGGGCTAGGATCAACCCAGTTGCATTTACTGGTGCAGAATGGATCTTATGGCTGAACAGCTGAGCAATGAGACATAGTCTCATGCCTTGGTTTTATGATGATGCATCTGCGGATGAGCGGTCCCTTCTGATGATGGTGAAGCAGAACTTTGAATATGGTATTTCCTTTTCTTCTGTTACTACCTTGGTTGGAGTTCAGGCAAGAAGGTAAGCTCATTTTAGTGGGTATCTAACTGTAAACTATTTTTATTTGCTTTATAATTTACGCAAACCATGGCTGTCACACTAGGGACCCTACTATGCATAGAACACTTACAACATATGCTCCACACAATGAAAAAAGGAGTACTCAGACAAAGGTAAACACAGGATACGAAGGCTTCAATTTCTAGTGGCCCAGAAGTGGATGAGGTATTTACTGCATCCTGTAAGTATCATTACATCAGATTAGGTATTTACCAGGTTTAGCAAATAAATCCTATGTAGTTCTTCACTTGAAAAAGGGGCATAACATGTTGAATCAATAATTAAACCAATGATTGCTTAGAGCTATGCCTCTTTTCATGCCTCTACCCATGATAAACTACTACAAGTTTGACCTGTCGGGGAAGATATCGGAGTGAGAGAATTGTTCCACGATTCAGAATTTTGAACGCTGTGCAAACTCCTATTTGTACAGGGATGGGAATTTATCCATTAGATTGTACTATAGGTCATAGCCAAAATGCATCTCTTTTGTCACAAAAGGAAACAATGACAAACAGTGCTAAAACACATAGCATAGACTTCCGAAAAGAACTAGGCATACTACTCTAAATAAAAAACAACACTACACTATTCATGAAAGCTTCACTGGCTGATCTCATTCTTTATCCCTGGGAACTCTATGCTTAAATCCAATGTACTGAATTACTACTACTCTGTATAGTTTATTACAATGCAATCTGCCTGTACCAGACTTTTTCTTTTCTAATTTGAAAATGTTAATAAAAAGATTTTTTCTTAAAAATGTAAAGTATAACTTTCTGCACGCTAATGCAGAGTTCTCGCAAACTCTCTCACGGATGCTTAACCAATCTACATTCGCTTGCACACTTTAGTTCCTCCTCTCTCTTCCTTGTGCCAGTCCTTACTAATGAGGGTCTAGCTTCTGATGAAGCACCTGGCTTTACAAAGTAACCTCTTAGTCAAGTTGTCAAAGATTTTTCCCTATTGGCCACATGGACCTTTGTTAGCTGACGTGAAGCATTGAAAGGGAAAAAAACATCAATACATTTTAACTTGTGGAGCAGATGTGACTCCACGCTAAGGACCAGGAATCGTAGAATATAGTTAAAGGGTTTTATTTCAGATTACCAACGAATCCAGTGCATTTGCCTAAAAGTAAGTCCAATAAAGCAAGAGTACAATAGGTAAGCTGAAATATCTCAGGATATTGAGGCACAACAGAAAGACATATCAAATTGCGATAATCACAATTGTATAGACAGATTAAATCAAACAAGTGTTCCATAAAGAAACTTCCCTTCTCTCCTCTAAAGATAGATCAAATATAGGGTATTCCATTAAGGATCTCTAGATCAGTCGCATAGAAGGTATCAGCATAATCAGACCCCAGTAGAAGCCTTAGAAAAAGGAATAGGTGTTTAGCATAAAGCTTCATACCTGCAAGAATAGTAAAGCAGAAAGGTCTGTACCTCTCAAAGTCTAAAGGGAATTAGTGGTACCTCTGTGTGAACACCAATGTAAAGGTAACAGGAGATTCAGAAACATCCTTATCTCCTTCACACAACCAGGAGCCAATCAAGTCACTACTTTCGTGCTTCTGCAACATTACTTTTATTTACCGAAACATCCAACTGATATTGTGGTTCTCAACCTTGAACATCTTGCCATCCTGGTACATGATGAACAAAATGCCTCTTTCAACTGTTATTTCTCCACCTTCGCTGCCAAGTTTTTCCTTCTCTATCAGCAGTCTAATACATACAATACATTTTCTCTAGCTAACAAAAGCCTGAAAATAAACCTGCAAGGAAAAGAAAAAACATGCTGAGAAAGCAAATAAGTATTTCAATTGAAGCCTGTAGTCAAGCTAATTTTAGTTAAGCATTTTAATCTACATTTAGAATACATGGTTATACATATGCACATGCATCTTGAAAAATAAATGTAAAATGTGAGTAAAAGAGTGCATGTTTATACATGCAAATATAACTTGAAGTGTAAGTGTAAAATGTGAATAAAGAATACATGCTTTAATTTTTAAACTGAACAACAGTGCACATGCACACAAATCTCTAGTCTCTACAGTTAACACATTATTATTCTTATTATTAATAATAATAATAATAATAATAATAATAATAATAATAATACAATCTTTATTCGGCATATAGAAATACCATAAAAGATACGATATATCAAAAGGAAAAAGGTTACAGGTACAGACTTTAAAAACAGTTCATCAATCTGGAATCTACATAATACAACTTCAACCAGTAAGTAAGGAGTTTACACATCACATAAGACCTATCCCTCACCCCTCTAATACTTCTTCAAGCTTGGTTTAGGCCTGTAACACACAATGATTAAAAAGTTACAAATAAAAAGCAAAAACATGTTAAAAAACAGTATAGATGAATGGCCTAGCATGAAATCAATGGACTTCTGCTGCCCCTTGTGATCCTTAATTTATATGCAGCCCTTAAAAAGTTAATGATACAAAAAAGTGTAAAAACAACTGGGGCCAATTTTAAAAATAACAAGGCCACACGCGCTTGTCTAAATCTGGCTTTCTTTAAAATACCCTTCAGAAAAAGACTTCTGGGGTGTGAATAGAATGGGCATAATAGGACAAAATGAAGGGTGTCCTGTGGATACCTGTGGTCACAGCCAGAGGGCCCCTTCATTTCTATTGACAATGTAAACCCTGCCAGCTCTGCCAGTACATGATGAAAAAGGTTTAGCTTAAACCGGGTCATCATGAATCTATCATGGGCACCGCTTAAACAATACAGGTATGGTTCAATGTCCTCAGTAGACTTAACTACTAGATGTTCTCTCACTGACAGTTTGGCTAACTCTCTGTCATCCCAAAGCCTCAAAGCATATTTGAGGAACCAATCCTTGACCAAGGCCTTGTCCTGCGTGCTCATTTTAGAAGGATTAGTGAATAAATCTGCACATCCCATTTTCTCAAAGGACTCCTTCACATATTTGAGTCAGGGGATTTTTAGCCCATGGTCAAGGGAAAGACAGTTTTCTATAACCTGCCTGCTTAAAGCCGCCTCCTCATTAGCCCAAATCTTTACCCAACAAACTAGGGGTTTGACTGCCATCCTATCCGTGAATTATCCAACACCCTATTCTTCATGGATAATATGGGCTGGCGTGCTCTTAGGGACTCTTAACAGGCGCCTGGAATGCATGTTCTCTTCGATGTGCAGTTTGTTAGCCTCAGTAAATCCCTACATCTCACTTCCATATAGCACTTTAGCACAGCACATGGAGCTATATAATCTCAGAATCTACTTTGGGGACCAGCGTCCTAACCTATGCGCAAACTTCATTATTGATCCTGTACATCTGTTTATAGCTCGGCATTTCTCTTCTAATAAATATTTAAAATGTAATCATCCATCAAAGGAAATCCCCAGATATGAAAAGGACTGTAACTTTCCTAGACAATGAGATCCAATTGTGTAGTTATAGGATTTACCTTGCTTCTTCCCCACTTCCATAACATAGGATTTTGCAAGATTGGGGGGCAAGTCCAGATTCCCCATAAATGAAACAAAACCATCTATCAGGACCATCAGACTTTTGGGGGGGCAAGCCAGGAGTACCGCATTGTCTGCGTAAAGCAGAACGGGAATCCCACGGGTACCTATCCTGGGGGTGTCTGCCTGTAAGGTACTTAGTGCACGGTCAAGACCATTTGTATGTAGCGTGAACAAAAAGGGAGCAAATATACAACCCTGTCTGACCCCGCTGGAACACGTACAGGGTTCTGTTATTTTTCCATCCTGGCTATATCTGACCGCAGCCCTAGTATTCAGATATAGGGACTTTACGATGTTAATGAGCCCGCCCATAATTGCCCATAGTTTCCCACGATTTACTCTGTCAAAGGCCACAGTCAGATCCATAAATGCCAGATACATCGTCCCTGGAGTGACCACTGTGTATTTGGCTGAAATGAGATATAGGTTGAGGCATTGATCGGTGGTAGATTTCCCTGGCCTGAAGCAAAATTGGGCATCAGTTATGACTTGATGCTCCTCAGCCCAATCTGTCAACCGGCTTAAAACCACCCGCCCTAAAACCTTTGCGGACACATCAATAAGAGAGATCGGACGATAACATTGTGTACTGTCCTGGTTACCTTTTTTAAAGATGGGGACAATCATGGCTCTGGACCAAAATGCTGGCATTACTGTGTCCACGGCTGCATTTATGACAATAGTCACGATGGGCCCCCATAAATCCACATTGCTTATAAAAAGATCGGCTGGGATCCCATCTGGGCCTGGGACCTTGTTCCTGAAATTATAGGTGGGGGTATGTTATGCTCCACGTTCTGCTCCTGTGTCTGGTCCATACTTGGATGATAGTTATAATCCCCTTGAAAGTGATCATGCCATTGCGCCGGCAGAATGTTATTGCTTAGCCCGGGTTTGTTAGCATCATGAAAACAGGGCTTATTTATGACTCTCCAACAAGCAGTAGAGGCCTTTAATACCAATGCCCTTGTCAGGTCTTCCCATGTAGTTGTAATTGACCCTTGCGTCCCTTGACAGCTAACTTCATTTCATCAATATGTTTAAATGCTTCACTCATGTTAAGTAAGTTACGGCACACAGTAAATATAATGTCAGTTACGAGTACACAGTTGCATTTCTATGACATGTAAGGCTAAATTGTGCTGCTCCACTTCCAACATAGACCACCCCAAATTGTATTCCACAAATCCTACTAAAACATGAGGGTTGACACTCCACCTCCATTATCTGTAAACATAAAAGAGGGAGTAACCCTTCCCCAATATGTTTTCTCTTGTCTCTGGTGAGACCATCCAATAGGTAAGTTAATTTTTATGTATTGTTTTTACACTGTTAATACTGATGTTTTTCGTTCTGAAAGCAATTCTGCCTTTCACACAGGCAACAGCAGGAGGAGACGCGTTTGGGATAGTTACCGGTGCATCTTCAAGTAATTGATTTTATCGAGTGTAGCTGTGCCTTTACCAGTACATCCTCCTTTACTGTGTGTTTGGATAATTAGAGTATTTCTGTGCTTTTCCCAGCGTATAGTCTTTAATATTTATTTATGCACACTGGTTTTATGTAGCACATTCTCCTTGGTCCTGTGAGAGGCACAGCTGTGCTTTAGTCTGTGTATACTCTCTGTACTGGTTTATTGGGGAGAATGCAGTTGTTGGTGTGACATTTATTTTTATGAAAGGAGGACGATGCTGTGCTCTAGCCAACATATATTTTCTCTAGAGTTAGAATATACTCTTTTAATGGCAGAGGATGCGGCTGTGATTTAGCCAGCACATTCTAATTACTGTCAATATTGTTAAAAATTAGATCATACAAAACCAGTAGTTTGGAGCTTGATAGTTGAAGGGTGTCCTGAGGAGGTGGTCTCTATGATTCAACAGTCCAGAGGGCCTTCACTCTTAAAAATTACTCCAGGAGTTAGAACATTTTGAAGTATGGTGTTATGGTTTGCCACCTTTTCTACTGCACTTACCCTGGAACTTTTAAGGGATGGATTTTTGCCAGGTCTTGCTGTTTGCATCCTGCGAAGTCAATGGGCAGCTATTAGGGCTTTCAGGGATTCCGACGTTTTGGAGGTTGGAAGCTTAATTGTTAGACTGCTCATGAACTTTTCAAATAAGATGCCCGTGAGCCACTCACCCATTCCCGGCTAGGACTTTCAGTTAGTCCTTAAAGTTCTACAAGGTCCCCCATTTGAACCTCTGGAATCATTGACATTTTTAACAATCAAAATGGTTTCTCTAGTTGCCATTAGGTCTGGTTGACTGGGGGAGATTAGGGCATTGTTGGTGGAAGAACAATACCTTACATTCTTTCCAGACAAATTGGTACTGAGAACTCATCCAGCTTTTCTTCCAAAACTGTCTACTTCTTTTAATTCAAATGAAGAGTTGTTTTGCCTGTTTTTTTCCCTAGCCTTCTTCTAGTAAAGATGCTTCTCTTATTTACTAGACCTCCATAGAGCATTATCTATCTACAAGGTTCGTTCAGCAGAGCACAAAAATGTCCAGTTCCTATTTGTAACCTTTGGAATTTACAAAAGGAGGCTTCACCAAAATTCTTCGATAAAATAAAAAATAAAATGCCAGCATTTGTAAAACGCACCGCTACCTCCAACGGAAGTGTCCCGGCGCTGTCCGTATACCGCTTAGGAACCCTTCCTGGCTTTTTCCCTGTGAAATGTCCACTCCTGGGCACCCCCCAGGTGAAGCCAGGCATCCCAGCGCTGTTGGGGCCATTGTGGAGATTAAGCAAGTTGTTGCCCAGAGTTGCAGAGTGGGACCCATGATTAGAATAGGCACCTAGGCGAGAATTATCAGGTCCAAAGAAATTGAGCCCAAGACCAGCCGAGGCGGGTATTGAACCCTGGTCCAAGACCAGACCTCTGCATCAGGGTCTGCCGCTCTAACCATTTGAGCCACACTTCTCCACTGAATAGGTGGTTAAGCAAAGTGTTCTGACTGCCTATGATTTATGTGATTCCCCCCCTTTAGATTCAGTAAAGAGAAAGTCAACAGGAGCTAAGACTGCTTTATGGGCAGTGTCTAAGGGTGTGTCACTCAATGACATTTGCAATGCGACTTCTTGGGCTTCCCAAAATACATTTGTCTCGCATTATAGACTACATTTTTGCGACATGTGCAGGGCCCACAACCACAATCAACCTCCTTCAGCATAGGGACTTATACAGTTATGCACATAAAACAATGCAACAGCAAATATGCAACAAAATCTCCTACTCTAACATATGTAAAGACTCCCTCTCCAGCAGCCAACCCTGACACATGGGCTGTTCGCTTAGCTCATGCTTAAACACATGCACAATCACAAATATACACGGAATGCAGTCAGCATACACAACCAGCAAATTTACAACACAGGAGAACAGAATAAACACAAACACACACGTACATACTATCTGCAGCACTCAAACTCTACTCACCTGCCTGCATTACCTCGCACCTCAACCGGGAAGCAGCGTTTACATCGCATGCGGTACAACGCATGCGATTACAACGCGGTTGTTACAACAACCATGTTGTTACAATGCTAACCATTACAATGCAAGTTGTTTCTACAACTTGCTGTAGGGGGCGCTCTAAACTAAAGAATAGTATAATTTGCTATTCCAACACCTTCCCTACTGTTGTGCAGGCTGGGGTTGGAATAGTAAATTATACTATTCCTAAGTCCAGCGTGCCTCCTACAGCAAGTCGTAGAAATGACGAGTGATGTAATGATATGCGTTGTAACAACACAGTCGTTGTAACAACCGTGTTGTAATCGCATGCGTTGTACCTCATGCTATGTAACATCGCATATTCACCTCACACATAAGAATAAATGAAGAATAGAAGCTAAAGCCCTGTTTACAAATGGGGTGGTTAATTCCATCCTTTTAGTTAACCACTCTTTATGCATGGGATGGAATTATGAGTTTGGTTTTTATTTGTTGAATTTTGGCAGTTGAAACCTTCCGGAATTTAACAGGGTATATATGTATGGTAGTTACTGTACCAAGCGAATTTTGGTGTGTTATACACCAAAACCTTCATGTTATTTCCCAATAACTTCCAATTGGTGCTATTTCTCGTACCAGGTAAATAACAAACCCCAGGGTATCGTTATTTACCATGTGTGAGAAATTGCACCTTTACTTGTAATGAGGCCCTAAATCTTCACTCACCCAAGCAATATGCGCTAGCTGCCCAAAGCTGCAAATCTTGTGTCAGACTTGCATGCAAAATGATGTAACCTAAATTCTACAACTATTTCTGAACTATAAAAATGACCTTACACTACTTTATCACATAGCCTCTGTTTGTTTTAATACAACATCATTACTTAAACAACATTTGTCTGACATCAAACTCCTCACACAGTGAAGTGATGTGTATCATTGCCATATGTTTAGGTCTCGCGCCTCGCGTTGTGAGCGCAGCACTGCTGCACAACGCTAGACCTCTTGAAGGGGCTTTAGAAAGCTAACCACACGTTCGTGCGTGTGGTTTTGCTTTCTCAGGCTGAAATTGGTTTGCAGGCACGCGATTGGGCAAAGGAGGGACAATGTCCTGCCTTTGAAACGCCCATTCCTGATGGTGGCTAGCACGCGCAGCAGCGCGCGTTCACCTCGCAGCTGCGCTCCCTTCCCCCGCTCCTCTGTGGTGCGGTCGCACCACTAGTTCCTGTAGGGCAGTGCCTTGCGGACAGTGGTCTTGAAACATTGGCAGGTGGGTAGTGGCCTCGCGGTATTTCGAAGCTCTGCTCTGCTGGCATGGGCTGCGGCTGACAGGGGACCTTGGCCTTCATGTGTTTATCAGCAGCAACAGCGGTTCTGTGCTGTGGGCCTGCACGTGGGTTTGAGTCAACCTGCGCACGACAGCCGGGCTGTTTTGTGCCGAACGCTGCCTCTCGGTGTCTGGCTGCAGGCCGTTGTCGTGGTGTCAGTTTGGACCACCATTCAAGGGGGTCTGGGCATCTGTGTTTGCATGGCGGGCAGCGCCGTCTGGATAGCAGTGCAGTGCCCTAGGCAGGAGAGCAGGGGCCCCTCTATATTGGATGACTGATGTGCAGCCCTTGCGAGGGCTGTGCTAAGGCAGGGGCGTGCTCTGCCCGTGTTTAGCCTGTGTGTGTTCGGCAACCAGCCTGTGCAGTGTTGTCAAGGGCTGTGAGACTCATAGGGGGAACGCGCTGACCCTGGAAGGCTAGAGGGCAGACCCTGGTGAGGCGCGAGCCGATCAGGCTCGGACTGGACGTTGCGGGCACGGGGCAATCCCCCGGTGCGCCACAAGGGTGGGGGCTGGTTTTGGGCCCTGGGGGCAGTTTTTGTTACAGGGCCGTTTTTGCAGCATAGCTGCAAAATCGGCCCTGTAACAAAATCGGCCGAAAACCGGCCGGCAAAGAGCTCGGTCGCACCCCTAGGGGGCCGGCCAGGCACTTTGCCAGGGCCGGCTTTGGTTCTCAGTCCGGCCCTGGAGGCCATGACAGGCTGCCAGGCACACCGGGCCCCCACTGTTTGCCGGCAGACTACAGCTAGAGCCTAAGCAGATGGCGCAGCTCCGCTGCTGCCACTCTTTTGAGATCTGATGAAATGTCACTGAACATCTCACTTCAAAGGCGATACTGCGATAGAACATCTGCCTGGCCCATGCTCTAGGCTCCCCCTCCTCCCGCCATTAGACTAACCCTGGGCGTAGTGTGCGGAGTGGGGCTCCGCGGAGCTACGCGAAGTGGGCGCACAACTACGCCCACCCGCGCACTCCGCGTAGCCCCACTCCGCGCGGCCCGCCTCCCTCCCGCCCTCCCTAAATACATAAATAAATGTATAAAAAGCTTTTAAAAACACTTACCTTGTCTGCCGCGTCCCCGGGGCTCCCTCTCGCCGTCCCGCCGTTCACGCCGCCACCGAATCGGACCCTAATGCGCATGCGCGGGCGGCCGCGCATGCGCATTCCTCACGAGAAATGCGCATGCGCGGCCGCCCGCGCATGCGCATTAGGATCCGAAATGGCGGCGCGCATCGCGGGACGGCGAGAGGGAGCCCCGGGGACGCGGCAGACAAGGTAAGTGTTTTAAAAAGCTTTTTATACATTTATTTATGTATTTAGGGAGGGCGGGAGGGAGGCGGGTGGCGGCCGGCTACGCTCCGTCTGCGGAGCGCGCGTAGTGCCGCCTGGCTACGCCGGCTACGCAAAATGCGTAGGAGGCGGCACTCCGTGCACGGAGCGTAGCTGGCCGCCCAGGCTTACATTAGACCACTTCAGTGAGTCCACCTGATTTTCAGTCGGTTTTCTTGATGTCCCACCCCCTACTCACTTCAGTCCTGTTTAGTTTAGTTTTCACTCTTGCATTCATCCACTAGACAGGTATCTTACAATGCTTTAAATCGTACAGAGTAACATAGAACACACGGAATGCCAAGCATTTTCTCCAGATGCCGGGCCTGGTAGGGAGTCCGCCGGACTGTGAGTTGGTTCTGCCCTTTTCCATTTACTCTCCCAGATCCTGGAATACAAAAGCGAGACCTACTCTAAGCTTTGCTGACTCTCCAGTGGTAGCTGTTGGTCGAACGGCCAAGGTTTACTCCGTCTCATAGGTATGGAGGTCCCTAGTGTATACGAGTTTCGCTCTGCATCTGCTACTCACTCCACTCCATTTCCCTTGGAAGGGAGTAAAAAATCCAACCTCTACTCACTGTGAGCTGATATCCGCGATAAGTCAGGGGGGAAAGCAAAGACATTGGTGTCCGCACCAAGGACAAAACTTGCACCTAGGGAAGCCGGGTTCAGTCTACTGCTTTAGGTGGCCTCGAAAGGACCACAAGAGACACTACTCTGTCATGAGGATGCAAGCCAAGGTATCCTCAAAATAACTATGTAGTTTGGAAGGTGAGTGCTGTGCCCACCTTCACAGAGCGACTGTCCCTCAACCAAACCGCTCAGTTTGACTGGTCATCTTTAAGTTGTTTATTACTGTATTTGGGTGTTAAATTGTAAGTAATAAGGTGCACTCTATTCCCAAACACTATTACCAGGTGTAAAAATGTAAAAACAATAAATTAATACTATCATAAAATGTACAGCATTATAACGCATAATTTGCCTTTTCTTGCCGCATAATATGTTTAACCCTGCCGCGTAATTTAGTCCGCCGCCGCATAATTCCAGTGGACCTGGTTATTTGTCAAAACGTGACATGGTATTTTACCTCCTCCAATTTGCAGTGTACGTGGTATTGTATCGGCTTCCTCCAAAACATCCCGAAGGTAAACTCTTACAGTGTCGACTACAGAAAAAGAGGATGAAAGATTTTGAAAGGATGAAAACCATTTCAACATCTTTGACCAGCTGCTGAATGGAGCTAAAAGGCACCCTAATATGAAGGAGTCTTACTTCTCAGGATTATCGTAACAAATTGTGGTTTTGATTTCCTCCATTCTAAATAACAAGGATTTCAAACATGAATTGGGTTACTATGGTCGTCTGTCTTTTTCTTTTGTTGACACTTGGCTGTTTCTTTTTCTTAAACGAAACTATGCTATGCAATTTTTTTGTATTGTCTCCCATCTCCATCATTTTCTCAATTGCCTTCTACAGGCAGAGTTTTCCCGTTTTTTGTGTTCATTGGTTCATACTTTGAACAGCACAGTCTTCCTGTTTTTTAAAATCGCACTAAATACCCTATCTTTCAAATGGGTAGTTTTTTAAAAGCACTTTTAATTGTGAAGTTCTTTTCACACTTTTTGCCACCGTCTAGCAGATCCATGTCATGTAAAAACAAGTATTGTGTGGTAATATCATTCTTTCCTTGTTTGCCTTATCTGCCTTATCTGTGATGTCACTTCTAGAATTGCTATGTGTCATGAGAATGTTACTCATGTAATGGGGAATGTTGTTGTTACCTGTGTTCTAGATCAGAGAAGCGGTTGGAGCTGATCTGATCTAGACGCTTTGGTTTGTGCTCCAGTGGGTCCTTGGATTTTACTTAAATAAATCCTACTTTAAATTTATATTGCCTCCTCCGCTCTTTACATGTTGCTGTTACATATTTCATGGCACTTATTTTATTCGGTTTAGAAAAAAGGATGAGTGCTGGAACTGAGAATTCATCCCAATACTTTCAGGTTGCACACACAAGTGGTCCTTTTAGATTATGCAGAGATCGCGGAAGAGAGCAGTAAAGCTCTGGCACACAATCTATTTTGTGTTTACCAGTTTTACCTGTGACATGTGGCAAACATTAATAAAGACAAAGGCTCTCGCTCCTGTCTCCAAGTACCTGGAACAGGGTCAATAATCCCCTGCTCCTGGTGCCTGGGATAGACAACAGATATGTATGTCAAAGGCCAGAACCTCTGAGTTACCAGCCCTGGGGTAGTTGGCTCCTCATGTTAACAATCCATTCAACACCCCGGTCATCTCACCAATTCAATCTGCGGCCTACTGCTGTTTTAGTTGGAGAAATTGGTGATTTCTCTCCTCCCCAAACCTCACTGACTAAGCTACGCCGATCCTCAAATCCCCCACTCTCAATGTTGATTCCAATTTCCTCCCCACCCCATAGTTCATCCATTATATCGCCCAACAGGCTTTTAAAAATATTTCTTACTTGTCTCCTGTCACGCCCTCTTGCTTCTCTGAAAAATCGCACTTTTCTTTTCTTTTTTGGAGGGCACCACCGCTCCTATTTCTTAAGGTCACTCCGTTTTTAGGTTTTGCCTTAGCCATGCGTACGAAGTACGCATGCGCTAGCAAAGCCTCTTGATTTCTATCTGGGGTGATGACCCGCCTCTGCCTATCATTGGCTAGCTCCATAAATGGAGGCTAGCCATTGGGAGGCAGAGGCTGTCAATCGCGTTTTCTCTCGAAAACGCGATTCGGGGGCGTTTCTGGTGCTTTTTTTAAGCCCCGCCCCTTTGTCCCGGGCCGCGCTGCGATTGGCTGCCGGCCCGGGACACCCCCGTGACGTCATTCCCGGGACGCGCTCTGATTGGCTGGCCGGCCCGGGACCTGACTTGTTAGTTATCCTTGCCTGTCCTTCACATGGGTGGGCGTGCGGATCAGAAGGCACAGCGACCTGCAGATTTTGCATGACTTCAGTATGGATACCAAAGCGACCTGACACCGACCTTGCGCTGTCAACGATGTGAAGGCATATACCGTTGGAGGATCCTAGCTTCAGGCGGATGTAGATTGTGATGTCAAAGATCTCGCGAGCGGCTCGCGCTCCTTCCCTCCGCCCACACACTGTGAGAGGGACGAGATTTTGCTCTCGGCTGCCGGTCTTTCCTTATTACTTAGAGACGAATACTCGAGAAGGTTGGTGCACGCTGTTTGCGAGCACCTCTGCCTGTTCGCAAAGATAAACCCAGGTGCGGAGAATCTGGCATTTTAGGAGAAAGCGCCGCTTTTGAACGCATATTGTTGAACGTGCGGCCAAAACTCCTGAAAGGAACTTGTCACCACAACACTTTTCTCTCTGAGAAGTGTATGCGAAGGGGTGTAAGGGCGAGCTCTTGAATGTAACTCTCCGATAAAAGAAGAGCAGGGAAACCGACCCCGAGCTGTCACTCAATACGCCCCGGGCAGCAGCGCCTGGAGGGGGAAGCGCGAGCAGGTGGGCGCTGAACCCGGGCGTCCGGCCGCTCACAGGCACCTGGCTGCGGGTGGTGACAGGTGCGGAGCTCTGCTGTCACCCGCAGCTGGAGGTGGAACCAGGGAGAAGGAATCAGAAAAGAGCAGAAACAGACTCGATTCTGCTGCGTTTTACACCTCTTCTCCCCAAAAAAACAAACAACACACACGTGATGGAAATCTCATGTACCCGGCGGAGCCTGAGATAGCCTCCATTCTCTGTGAGGCAGCCCGGCTTCTGCGCTCAGCGCCACCCGCGAGTACAGACAGAGCCGCGCTTGAACTGCGTGCGCCATGTCCGTGGTGGGCATCGACGTGGGCTTCCAGAGCTGCTATCTTGCAGTGGCCCGAGCTGGCGGCATCGAGACTGTGGCTAACGAGCACAGCGATCGCTGCACGCTGTGAGTACCCGACCATGTCCTATTGACTCACACAGAACGAATTGGGGCCACGCTAGCTTAGGAGGCCTCAGTGTGAGAGAAAGGAGAGTGTTGCAGCCGTTTCGGTGTCTCTGCCCAGAGTCTCTCAAACTGTCTGCGCCACGGCATTTCAGGTTACAGTGCCAAAACAGGGGCGGCACATTGAGGCCTTCCATGCTTCCCACCGGTATTTATATTCTTACGACAGTATACCCAGTCATCCATCTGCCAGCACGTGCCATGAACGTGCATCAGCACATAGACCAGGGATCACGAGCAGGTTCACTGCCGATCACTGGTGCACAAACTGCTTTGCCAGATATCCGCAGCAGCGCACACTCCTATCACCAGCAGCGCACACACCTATCACCAGCAGCGCACACACCTATCACCAACAGCGCACACACCTATCACCAGCAGCGCACACACCTATCACCAGCAGCGCACACACCTATCACCAGCAGCGCACACACCTATCACCAGCAGCGCAGCGCACACACCTATCACCAGCAGCGCACACACCTATCACCAGCAGCGCACACACCTATCACCAGCAGCGCACACACCTATCACCAGCAGCGCAGCGCACACACCTATCACCAGCAGCGCACACACCTATCACCAGCAGCGCACACACCTATCGACATTAACATGCTTGCTCTTAACCATTAGCTCGTCAGCTAGAGGCAAGGACCCTTTTTGTGGTGGAAGTGCGCTATATAAATAAAGTCGTAATGGACATATTCAGCACACTGTTTACCAGCTCACTCTTCTCAGAACATAGGGTGCTTGCCCACAGACTGATAGACCATCTGTGCCATCTCGGTATTAGATCACCAGCAACAAACTGCCCCTAATCTACTCTTCTCACTGCTGCTGTTATTATATTGTTTTTCAACAAAGAGCCAAATGAGCTTCATGTTTTAACATGGCAGCCGACAACCAACGGTGCACAGATGGTTGGCTCTACGCTCACCACAATCTCGTTATATGGTAGATAAGATGTCTATTGAAAGCAACTAAAAGTTGGCTGTATGTGGCAAGTTGAATCACAGTCTGTGAAGAAAGCTTGCAGGGAAATAACGCAGCTAAAATTGCTTTTTTAACCTGCATTCTATTCCTTGAATAGCAGCAAAAGCAAACCTGTCAGCACCCGGGAAAAGCTTTGAGTACGCACGGTCTGAGACTTAAGGTGTTTGTAAAACAACTCGCACAGTTTAGAAACTAATTTTCCTGCGTGGGACAAGAAACCAAGTTTTTTACCTTTCAATTTAATGGTGATACGGGGAGCTCAAGTTAAGTGTTTTTAAAATTTAAATATTGCCTATCCCGTCGTCTGTTGAATTCCAACAACCCGACTTCACCCCACCCGTCTCACTGCCCTGATGCTCTTTACCTCTGCAGACTGCCACTTTGCCTGTGTGTGTGCGCGCCTGTGTGTATGAGTCTGTACGTACGCTTGTGTATGCCTGTGTTTGTGTATGTGCTTGTATGTGTATCCGTGTGTGCTTTTGTGTCCCTGTGTCTGCTTGTGTGTGTGCTCCTCTGTGTTTGTGTATGTGCTTGTATGTGTATCCGTGTGTTCTTGTGTGTCCCTGTGTCTGCTTGTGTGTGTGCTCCTCTGTGTTTGTGTATGTGCTTGTATGTGTATCCGTGTGTGCTTGTGTGTCCCTGTGTCTGCTTGTGTGTGTGCTCCTCTGTGTTTGTGTATGTGCTTGTATGTGTATCCGTGTGTGCTTGTGTGTCCCTGTGTCTGCTTGTGTGTGTGCTCCTCTGTGTTTGTGTATGTGCTTGTATGTGTATCTGTGTGTGCTTGTGTGTGTCCCTGTGTCTGCTTGTGTGTGTGCTCCTCTGTTTATGTGTGGGTGTGCTTGTGTTTGTGCCAGTGTGTCTGTTCCACATCATTGACTCCATCCTTGACAGGAGTTTGTATTGTTATAGGCGTGCATGTTTTGATTGCTGTATGTGTGTGCTTCGGTGAAGTATTCCTGTAATTGTGTTTTGGGCTCGCACGTCATTTTGAGTGTGCGTGTTTGCGTGAATGTTGGGTGTTCATGCTGGTGTTGTGCTGTTTGAGCGCCTTGCTTCTGTGGCCCTGTTTGTGTGTGCGTGTATGTGGCAGAGAAAGTGACGCGGGAGCAGGGATGAGGTGTGCCTCGGCCCAGGGGCAGCAGAACTGGCCTTGTTTCTGGCCCTGCAGTCCCCTCGACACCACCCCGGAGCTGACATTACCGCAGGCATTATCTGTGTAATTGGGTTTGCTCGGTCCATCTCAATGGGGTTAAGGAAACGCGATAACAAGGACACAATGGATTGCTTATGGAGTGGACCTGGGAACCTTAAGATTAGGGACAGGGGTAATAGGCATCACGATTTGATTTAATTCCTCTGCAGGCAATGACACTTTGGGAGCTCGGGGTTGACTCCCATGTGGTAATTTGCTTCACACCTCTTATTTTCGCAAAGGAAACAGACCCTACAGCTCTCATACAAGATTTGGTTTAGTTTATGTTTGCTTCAGTGAGTATGTTAATGGGAGGCCGAATATGCCAGACCACCTAGCTAGAGTGGTGTACGCATTATTCACACATTCAAACTCTAATTCACTTGTGCATTCTTCCACAAATGCGCACAGACACACACTTACACGAGTGCACATGCACGAACACACACGTACATTTTGGATTATGATTGCATAGATGAGCAGGAGAATGAGTTGCTGACATTTGTTGCATATTGACACCAGCCCTTCAAGGCCTTTTGCACACTATCTCTCTCTTTCACACACTTACCCTCACACATGCACGCACCACTTTCAACACATTGCCACAGATACAGACATATGCATTCTGACATTCACTTGCTTTCACTCACACATGCAGTAAACATTGTTTCTGGTCCATGATTGCCTCAGAGGGCATGATGAAAAATCCTTGCAGACCAACGAACTAGAGTGGCACATACATTTTCATGCATATGCACACACACTCACATGCGCTCATTCATACACACTCGTGAACGTTCATTCACACAATGATCATGCACACACACCCGTGCACATGTGCATACTCACGTGCACACACACCTACAAACACACACCTTCACTCAGGGAGCTCCTAATTGAATGTGAGCATTGCATGTCAGCAATACACATGTGCACACACACACACACACACACACACCTACAAAACACACACCATCACTCAGGGAGCTCCTAATTGTCAGCATGCTCTTTAATGACTGCAACTTAAGGCAGGGTTTTTGGTCCTTTGATAAGAAGGTTAGTTATTAATCATTTTTACTATTTGCGAGAGATTACGCTATTGGCATTGTAAAGGCAATGCCATTTATTTATCTGTTTTCAAAACCAACACATAAATAAAAAATTTGTCATTTACAATGCCAATAGCTCTAACTTTTACAAAGGCGAAACCGTTGCATTGTAAATGCTTGTTTTTTATTTGCTGTGTACATATGTTTTTTTCATTTTTTTATTCACCACTCCAAGATAGGCGTCTGCTATCTTGGAATTATATGCATTGTGACGCATATGCGCATATGTGTCATCACATTGCAACAGCTTGTTTCATAAGTTGTTCAATACTCTACTGATGGAGTCGCACACAGACTGTTCAAGTGCTGTTCACATGTTTTTTGGTAGGCACGGGGAGATGAAGTAATTTGCCCACAATCACTTGATGTATTTCTCTCTCTTCCCTCTATCACAGTTATCTCACTAGCTGTAAGAACCTACCACTAAGCGCTCTCTCTCTCTCTCTCTCTCTGTCTCTGTCTCTCTCTCTCTCTGTCTCTCTCTAACTTTGCCTTTTTCTAACTCCTTCACACACTACCTCATTCTCTCTTTTCACTCTACTCGCAAAAAACTCTATCACTTTATACATCTCTCTCTCGCTTTCTATCACTTTCACACTCAAGCGCTCTATCTCACATAAGTAAAAAACATTAGCATCACAACACCAATAGCTCTAACTCTAAAAAAATGTGAGGCCTATTGCATTGCAAATGCTTGTTTTTTAATGTAAGAACCAAAATCCTGGTAGACGTATTATCCAGAATCAATACAAATCGGCTAGTCCCTAGCTGGTCCCCACCATAGAAACTTGCTGTCTCCACAGTTAAAGCAACATGCAACCTGACCCAAGTAGTGACCCACTCCTGAACCTCCTTGAGAATGAGTTAAATCATTACCTCTGGGTTATTTGGCCTCATGTCAAGTACCACAGTAATTGAGAAGCCTGTGGAAATACCAGGTGTCACAGTCATGGAGCAGTCGTTAAGCAAACAGTCTTGCACTACCCATGGAAGGCTCAATTTGAAACTTCGTAGTGACAATATCTTTATGTTTGTTGGTGAGCCCATCTGTTTGAGTTATTTCTTTATATTGGTCGTGACTCGATGTGTCCTTTGGGGTGCAGATTAGTGCAGTGACTAGATGTTGTTTTCTTGTTGTCTATCTCTATGCCAGACCTAAAAATGCTGAGTCAACAAGACTAGGCCCTTCAGTAAGGTCTGTAGTGATAGATTTCACCTCTTCATAGTGTCCCCTAAGGGCTGGACTGTAACTGCTCCGCCTTGTCATGTGTCTTAGTGAGGCTTGGGAAGAAACGCCGCGATTATTACCATACACATGTTTCCTAAATTGCCTTCTCTTTCACACGATGACTTTCAACACACATTTGCATGTGTGACAATGCAGGATTAGTTTCTCTGAAACTACATTGCTTACAGATTCCACTTAGTACGAACATTATCATGGCACCTTTAACACCACATACAAGGCCTCGACACACATTGTGCAAATGTTATTTGTTTTCATCCATAAGGTGACAGAGCTTTCAGTAGATCATCTTCAGGTAATGGGGTTGAATAAGCTAATGGGAGATTCCAGGCAGAGAATATATATACTAGGCATCTAGGGAACGCATATTAGGAGTATGATAGACATATGTATACATCACAAGAAGGACACTTAACCTCTACTTGGGGCACAGGTGCTTTTTATTAACACCCAGGGGGCGGCAACACCTGTGGCATTTCGGTTCCCAGTGAGCCTTAATCATAGGTAGGCAAACTTTCCTGACATATATATATATATATATATATATATATATATATATATATATATATATATATATATATATATATATATATATATATATATAGGGCATGATCATAATGAATCATTCAAATGTCAGTTGTGAGATCTTTCTGTATATTCTGTGGAAATTAGGGTGTGCAGAATCTGATGCTGTAACATGTATATCAAGCTGCAGTCCATTAATTCTGCCCTTTAGTCCACATACTAACAGAGCTAGTATATTGCAAAGTAGACATTAGTCCCTTCTCATGAACCTTAATATTTGTGACAATATATGTGGAATATCTTCAATCTAAGTCATAGAAGGTCAGAATCTACCCAATACAACGTAGTTAATTATGGCTGATTGAGCAAAAACATTTTATTCTCAACCTTATTGCCCACAGGCTTTCCTAGGAACTCTAATTCTTCATTAAAGAGCTCAGTGCGGTGGTAAAAGACACCTCAGCAGAAACTCCTACTGTGAAAAAGATACATTCCTGTGACAAAGCATGATGGTTTGCATTGTCTTTTTGTTGTGTAATTAAACAGGTGTCTTGGGTAGTCTGAGGACCCATAAAACAAACTAAGATAAATACACATTTCAAATGTAATCAGAGCAGTAATTGAATCTGTGTTAAGGGTGCGAGACTTACTAGCAGTTGTATAGTATGGCTGGCTGGTGTATTCCCATTCACACAAACACTCACCTGTGGCATTAGAAAGTTGCTGAGGATGCTTGATGTGGTGGAAGTGAGGGTGCTGCTATCTGGACCAATCAGTGCCATGACCTTGGGTCGGTATTTGACGTAGCTGTTCTGTATTTTCACATAAGGCCTCGTGCATTCAGTAAGGATATTCAATGCTGCAAACACACTTGCTGACTCTGAACAGGTATCAAATATCTCATAGCCCAAGGTGACATCAGGGAGCAGGGCACTAGAGTTGTTCACTTCTTCAATGGCAAACCTCATTGCTTGAAATAGGTGATACCCATGGACATCAAAGGAACCCATTCTACAAAATTAGGACAAAAATAGGCTTGTACACAGAGTTCTTCCATTACTCTGTTGAATGCATGCAATACATAACTACAATGCTAACAATCATAATTCCTACAATAAACCCCTTAGCAGGTTTTTCAGCCACCAAATTGTCTATGAACACTGTCACCTTTTGCTGTCACTACCTGTCTGTGACATATTTTACCTACAGAAAAGAAAATCCTTCTACAAACAGGTGACATTTTTTTGTGTGTATTGAGGTTGCATCTTTTGAAAGTATCATTGGTAAATTCTATATTGATAAACAATAGTCTAAAAAACAAAAATCCGCAAAGACCTGGGATATTGTGGTGAGTGAGGCAGAGGGACTCATGCGTGCAAGTTATAAATACCCCTTGGCACCTGATTTTGTCACTTCTAAAACAAAGTCAAAACAATCTTCTGAAGAACTTATTGGGGCCTATTCACAAAGGTAATTTTATACTTGAATAAATCTACACGTGTATATTTACTCTTATACTTAATAAATGTTCTACTTTTAGCTATTCGCCATTTACGGGTATACATTTATTGCAGATCGTATACTTACATGTCTCCATACCCTGAAACCGGGGATGGAGCTAAATTTACAGGTGTAAAGTTAAAATGTTAACATTTCACACGTGGGCAGAGTTCTCCCACACCAGGTCAGAGATGTCCCTCTGGTAAAATATCGGGGAAATGTTTATTACACTTAAAAAAAATTGTAATAATATGTTTTGCTAAATATTAATGTAAATGTGTTTTTTTAATATAGAACAATATTAAAACAGGCTACGCCCCTATTAACTTAATTTTGAATTCAATATTTATTCATTTACATATCAAAGTAAATAAAAATATATATTTTGTTTTCTTTAAAAAATTGCACCAAAGTAAAATGTTCATATTCATTCATTATGCTGTAAAAATTACAAAACATTATATACAGAATAAAATAAAATAATTGTAACTAATTTAAAAAAAGTGAATGTTACATTTATTTGTAAATTAAATAAGTTAGTACAACATTGTATCATAAATATTTCTTATATATATATATATTCCGTCTAAGCGTGTATGCTGATGAATGACGGAGTGCTGCAATATATATATATATATATATATATATATATATATATCAATCACACATTTTTCTTGGCGTGCTCAAGCCGCTTTACCAGCGGGCTCACGGCGGGGTCGCCGTCCCCTCAAAATTTCTCACACTCCTGGTGCAGATAGTCAGTATTAAATTCGAAAGACCAGAACCGGAGCCCAAATATTGTTCAGTGCTATATTTATTGGCACACGGATAAACAAACCCTACGCGTTTCGAAGCGTTAAGCTTCTTGCTCACCCGTGAGCAAGAAGCTTAACGCTTCGAAACGCGTAGGGTTTGTTTATCCGTGTGCCAATAAATATAGCACTGAACGATATTTGGGCTCCGGTTCTGGTCTTTCGAATTTAATACTGACTATCTGCACCAGGAGTGTGAGAAATATATATATATATATATATATATATTCCAAAGTTCAAGTAATCCAGCGCGCTCTCAGGAAAAAGGTCAACAAAGATCCAAGGAACTGTCAAGGATGTTTAATCACAACGCGCTTCGCACACGGAGTGGCTTGAACTTTTGAATACTTAATAGCCGGTTATCTCCTCCGGCATGCGGCATGCGCGCCACTCTTCATGGGTCCTGAGAGGTCCAGTAGGAGTAACTTTGTGTTTGGATATATATACATATGCCACTGACATTTGATGAAGAAAGCGAGCTGTTTCCCCGAACCTACCGCCGGCCTCTGATTTCTTGTGAAAGGAATTGTATGTGATATAGATATATATATATATATATATATATATATATATATATATATATATATTTTTTTTTTTTTTTTTAAGTCAAAATAAAGTTATTTATTTTAACATTTTTCTAATGGAGTTCTATTATTTTCTATGGAGGGTGTTGCAGTACCAGTGGTTGGCTGTGTGTGGTGCCTGACTTACTCCCTGTCTGCACTTTATTGGGACATATTTCACTGTTATAACTTTAAAAGGGCTGTTTAAGAAGAGCAATAGGCTTATCATTTTGTGGGCGGGTGTCTGACCCTCCCTTAGCCCTCCTTAACTCACTCATTACTCCTCCCCAAACTCCCATTTAGTAGTATGTAGTCCCTATATTCCATCCACTTCCCCATGTCACTTCCACATTGACTACTTAGTTGTAAACTTATATGTGTGAGGATCTCCCAATAAAAAAGACTGAAGTAGAATTTTCCACTCGTAGGTTTGTGAACTGCATTTTATAGTAAGTAAGAAGTACTACTCTACTACTGTAGTATTACTTAACATACTAAAAATGCAGTTTGTGTATCTGGACTGGTGTGTTACATTGCTCCCACTCTTGAGTGCGCTTCTTTAAGTAAATCCTAATATAAATTCCAGACCTATTGAACTATAGTGGGCCACATCATTAAGTGTATGTAAACAAATGCGGATATTACCAACCGGTGTCCCTCAATCTTAATCATAATCAATATTCATCTGCTCTCATTTAATGTGTGTCAAACATTTTTTGTCCCACATAAGCCTGTGCCTCAAAACTTGTAACAGTACATGCAACTATGTTCTTGTCTCTGAGTTACAACCAACAGCCTTAAAAAACCACCATGCCAGGAATTGGACCAAAAATGTGCTGGCTGAAAAAAAAACTAAAATTCGAATCTTCTAAACAATATGTTCAATGCAATATAAATTAAAAACAATAACATATTCCAAAGGTTTAATCATGTTTTTCTTTCATACCGTCCTGGTAATTCTCCTCTTTAATTGTTTTGTGTATTTGTGACAATTACTGTCTTTGCTTTTTTGGCAGTTGCATCTCATTACCGAAAACTTTGAATCCAACTGGGAAAGAGTGCTCGACCAAGAACAGAGGTACATATATATCATATTCATAATTTTTGTTTCGCAAAAGACAACGCCTAATATTTGACTGAGTAAAGTAGGGTCCTGCTTTAAGCATGTAATGCCTCTAAAGGTGCTGAGTTTCATTCTGAGGTTCTGCAGGAACTTCACAGATGTTTCCTATTGGAATATTATAGAGACATCTAAATAAGTGTACCTGTTCAGAATGAAAATGCTTTAATTTTACCATTTATTGTTCCAGAAGTGGTGGGCAGGCCTATTCAGAAATTGGGACGTGTCCTAAGAAAAGGTATGATTGGGGCAGTCATTCAGGCTCCTTTTTCTAGGAAAGACCCCCATTTACCTGTAAATCTGTCAATATTGCTTTGCAGAAACTAAATAAAATGCTAAAATCAACAAATAATTGAAAATGTAAAACAGGAAAAGATACAGATTATTTGTTATGTAACACTCGTCTAATCTGTATATTAAAATAGTCACATCAACTTTAAATCCAACCCACTTACCTCTGGCACACGTCGACCTCCGGTTTGGATTTAGTGACTGCCACCCCACTGTGGATTGGGAAGGCCCCACCAATTATGTAATCGCCCGGAATCTGAAATTCACTGGCGGGACTCCCATTTTGGCAATCAGTCGCCAGATGTTCTGGGCAAAACAGAAGCACACTGACAATAAATATGCAAGCGGACATCCTGCGGGCAAGGAGAGAGCCGTACAAATATTTGTCCAACAGGCACACTTGACTCGGATTCTACTGCGGGTATTTGCATTAAAAAAAACACAGAGTGGTATGTTTTGCTTTGTTTTGCATGATGTATAATCGAAAGAAGGAAAACTGACGTGTAGTGATGTAAGCGTGACAAGGTGCAACCTATATGCAGGGTGTTTGGTTTGAGTGGAATGAAAAAGATAGGGAGTTTCTCAAAGGGGCGTGGCCATAGTAATTAAGGGCGTGACTTAAAACACACAAACTAAATATCTGAACTTAGCATATTGCGCCTCCAGACTGCTATATAGGTGTGTCTGCCATTTCATACAGACTTTTATTTATTTATTTATTTTTATTTAATGCGATTTTATATAGCGCGAACATTACCCAAAGGTGTCAGAGCGCTTTACATAAGAACCAGTTGCGATACATAAGGACTCAGGATTACCTTCGTTGCATAAAAGATACAAACAGAATTTTTTTTGCAAATGTACAATTTATAGTCACACAAGGAGAAGCATTCAAGGAAGGGATACGAATGGATATACTCTAAGAGTCACATAGGAATGGTAGAGAGTACAAAGGTCTACTGCATATACTAGTGATTAGAGTTATCTCTATATACATAGGGAAGGGATACGAATGGATATACTCTAAGAGTCACATAGGAATGGTAGATAGTACACAGGTCTACTGCATATACTAGTGATTAGAGTTATCTCTATATACATAGGGAAGGGATACGAATGGATATACTCTAAGAGTCATATAGTCATGGTAGAGAGTACAAAGGTCTACTGCATATACTAGTGATTAGAGTTATCTCTATATACAAAGATATACAAATAGTAGATTTTCTCAGGTCAAGACCCAAAAAACCAGGAGAGCAGAGTTCTATTAAGAGGGGTCGGAGGGGGGACGCAGTCACAACACCAAGGGAGGGTGGGAGGGATACAAGGGTATGGAGAAAAAGCAAATCAGAAAAAGGAAGAAACATTTAAGGATCGTAAAGGGGGAAACGAGGGAAAAGGGGAAAGGACGAGGGAATGGACAAGATGGTGGTAACATACAGCCAGTAACATTGCACCTACAGCAAGTCAGGGCTATAGCCTTTGCCAATTGTTGTTAGTTGTATAAGATAAATAAGCAACAACTATGACTCGGTGTATAGAATATAAAAAATGCTTCAGTTCTGAAATTATGAGTCTGTAAAAGAACTACAATGGATCTCTTTGAAGTTATATCGCAGGCAGTGATGGGTGGTACTGCTGCAGAGTCAAGATTGTTTTTTCACCCTAAGCATTAGGGCAAAAATGGAGAGCCCCATAGGACCCGTTTTAGCACCTCCTTTCTTGAACTGCCATTGCTGAGCACCAGCAGGACCCGGCCCACTTAAAGCCCTGCCTGTATGTGACTTAAGTATGGGATAAAATATCCACTGCCACACTTTACAACTGGTATCTGACCGGGACAGAAAACAGGCCTAAGCTCCAAAATTAAAGTGGCCTCCATTACCGTACACGGCAGCTAAAAAAGTGGACCAGGTTTGTAATTAGGAGCAGTTTTGAACTTTTAAAGGCAGTTGTGTAGCTATTCTGCAGGGTAAGGGAGACTGCATGCATTTGAGAGAAATGATCAGTAAAAACCGGCCCAGCAGACCATAACATACATGCTCACAATCAGCCCAAAAAGAACAACCCACACACCGACCTGTCAGACCAGCCCTTCTGACACTGCCAGACTGTCTTATGGGCCTATCTGACCCGGATGTATGTCATTACATCGCATAACAATACCACGCGTGCCATTACAATGCGGGTATTACTACACGATGTAATGACAACGACATGCCATTACATTGCATACTTTTACCACGACTATGCTTTTACCGCCCATGCCTTTACAACTCAAAGGCATGTGTGGTAAAGCTATAGTCATGGTAACAGTTTGCAAGGTAAGTGACTCTACTCTACCCTAGGTAAATAAGTAAAGCAACTCTCTTGGGTGAATTGTTAGTTGCACAAAAGTCCCTATTTAGTTATCTCATGCTTTCATACTCATCCACGCACAATCAAAGACCCCCAGATCCCACTAGTCAATCACCACATATATGATGAGAATGGCAAAGAAATACATAAAAAGGTTATTTTTATTATAAGTTCAATTTCTATATCAAATTTTTCAGATAAAAACACTTCAAGTACATGAAAAAAACAGTACATCATTATAAAAACTGTGAGAGACAGCAACAATTCAGTGTTGTCAAATAATCACATCAGTGGTAAAGTTGTTTCCTATGGAATTCATCTACTCATGTATGGTGGAGTCTACAGTCCTCTATATTCTATTAGACCCCCACACGTTCCCTGGATACAACCAGATACTGTAAACAAATGCGTCGACGCATTTCGTTGGTGTTATTCTTATTGCGACCACCTTCTTCAAGACAAAATATATTATACAGTTTCCCTTGTAAAGGTTCCTGAGTTGGGGGGCGGAGCTAGCCGGCAACCGAGATGGAACTTTCAATGCGATAATTTCATGCTCTAAAGGTAGCGTGACCATTGCGGCCCCGTTTGTGTCGGAGCGACTGGGCCCACTGTCCGGAGAACGGAGATCTGCAGTCCGGTGTGGTGGCGAGAGGCGGGCCCACGAGACCGCGGCCTCGATTAACATTACGGCCATCCCCAGAGCTGTGTTCACTGGCGCTGTGACCTACGCGACCCCGCGCTGGGAAGCAGGTCGCGTCTCATCTCCTCGGCGGTGAGCGGGGGTGTGCGCTTGACGGGGGGCTTCCCCTCTCCCCCTCTCCCTGATTCGGACTATCTGATGCGCCGGAGCCAAGACCGGCGTGTGAAGCGTCTGAGTCCTGTGAGGCCTGGGTGAGCTGTGAGGCGTCTGGCCTTGGTGGAGCTGCTCGAACTGACGCGGGGCTGATTGAGTTGCTGCCTGGAGGTCTCCGTGAGCGGTGGTGTCTGCTCTCGCCCCGACTTACTTCACGGGAGCCAGGCTGTATGCCGAGTACCGGAGGGTGTCATTCCCCACCCTAATTGACTCTTCACTGATTGCGGTAGGGGGGCTCCTTTACGAGGACTGCATCGAGGAGGCTGGTGTGACTCTTCCCTACACTTGCATTAACTGCCTTCAGCCCCATTTGGAGGTAACCTGGATTTACTCCCCAGTCCATGGCCCGGCGGACGGACTTTGCGGGTGGAGTTTGACGCTCTTGTGGATTGCACGCCTGCGCCTGGAGACTCGGGTGCTGTGACCAGCTGTTCCCCCCCCTTATACCAGTATCTATATAGCGGCTTGTTGGCCACGTGGAGTTTGCGGGCGCCTCTAACTCTCCTGCGCACCGATTCTCCCCCCCCCGAGCGCCATTACAACTCCTTTGGACTAGACGAGACAGGCGGAGTGTGCAGTGCCTGCGATTCTGCACCTGGGACCCGGGGAGGCTCCTCTCTGCGACATGTGCTGGCCCGCTTGGCTAAGCGGGGCAGAGAGCGCTCTTCCGTTCCGATAATGAGATCTGGAGACTCCGGGCTCCCGCTTTTGATCGATGAGATAACTGCGCGCTTTCGGGACTACTATGAGGCTTTGTATGCCTCGAGGGGACCCGCTCCGGAGGAAAGGATAGTAGACTACCTGTCACACATAGAGCTCCCGTGGCTCTCTGATATGGACCGTAAGTTTTTGGCTCGCCCCTTTTAGAGAGAGGAGGTGGTGTTGGCACTGTCCTCCATGAGGGGTGGAAGCGCTCCGGGCAGAGACGGCCTCACGGTGGCTTTCTATAAGGCTTTTTCCGATTTGCTGCTTCCCCATTTGCTTAGCCTGTTTGATGATATGGCCAACTCAGGCTCCATGCCACCCTCCATGCGTGAGGCTATAATTGTGGCAATCCTTAAACCGGGCAAAGAACCGAATGACTGTGCCTCGTATCGCCCACTCACCCTGATGAACGTTGACACAAAGATCTCTGCTAAATTGCTTTCTAACCGTTTGCATCCTCTGGTCACGACCCTGGTAGCCCCAGAGCAGTCTGGCTTTGTCCCTACGCGCAATCTTGTTTATAACATTAGAACGGTCTTTGCCGCTTTCCAGCATACTCGTCCGGAGGTACCGGCCGTTGACGTATTTTTAGATATGGAAAAGGCATTCGATTCGGTAGAATGGACTTTTCTGCATCATGTTCATCGCAGGATGGGTGTTGGCCTTCTCTTCCTGCCGTTATTACCGGTCCTGTATTCCAAGCCGAAGGCACAGATCCGTATTGGCCCCCTGACCTCTGAGTCCATTGAGGTTGGCAGGGGCACGAGACAGGGATGCCCGCTCTCCCCGATACTTTATGCTTTGGTGGCTGAGCCCCTTGCTTGCGCCCTTCGCGAGTACCATGACCATCGAGGTATCCGCTTCCCTACGTATAAGCTTATCGTCTCTACTTACGCGGACGATACGCTTCTCTATGTTCGAGACCCCGAGAATCATCGTTCCCCGGTATTGCGGGAGGTGGTCCGGTTTGGCGCTCTTTCTGGCATGCGTGTGAACTGGATGAAATCGATCATGTTTCCGCTTACAGCGGCTACGGTACAGTTTGAACCTGAGTTTCCACTACAGTGGAGGCGGTCAGATACCTTGGCATCCGGCTCCATACTGATTCGGAGATCGTTCTCCGGGAAAATTATGGCTGCGCTGTTTCAAAGTTGGAGGACGATGTAGAGAGATGGATCTCCCTCCCGCTGTCTCTGTTGGGACGCATCGCGTTAATGAGGATGGTGGTACTCCCGCGTTTTCTTTTCCTGTTCAACACTATCCCTATGGTACTTAGACTTCAATCGCTGCTGGTGTGACTCGCTTGGGCGGGTAAGCAGCCTATGGTCGCTTGGCATATTCTAATACGACCATATGCGGCGGGCGGGCTCAACGCCCCGGACTTGGAGCTCTACTACCGCGCGGCGCAGTCCGCTCATGCTTACTCGTGGATCAACGTTCCACAGGACGCCCCTTATGTCCGTATTGAACGGGTAGTCGCTGACCCGACCCCCCTGCCGGCCCTGTTAATGCAGTCTCGGAATCGCCGTACTGGCCTGGTCGACTCTCTGTTGTCGGTTACCCACGCCTGGCACTTCATGGCGAACGCCCAGGCATGTTCGCTATTATACTCCCCGAGCGCGAACCTTGAGTGGTGCTACTGGCTGAGTCCCTGTAGGGAAAAAGGAGTGATTCTGGCACTGAGACGGATTGGTATCCATACCATGGGTGACTTGTTCTCGGGTGGCACGACGCGGACGTGGGACGAGGTGACTAACACGGTGGAGGACCCCCCCTTGATGGCGCGCTTCCAGTTCCACAGGGTGCGTGGTGCTCTGCGTGACCTTCTAGGGCCTGATATGGCGGAACCAGTGACGGTAACAGCCTTTGATTATGTGGTTACAGCCAAATCTTCTCAGAAATTGGTTTCCAATCTTTATCGTATAGCCCAGACGGAGTTGTATGCGGATTATACTAAGTCACGCCTGGCCTGGCAACACGACTTAGGCACCGATATGACCGAGGACCTCTGGAGCTATTGCTGCGCCAGCGTCCGCAAAATCTCTCTTAATGGCCGCCATAGGCTCACGCATTTTAAATTTCTGAACAGGACGTACTATACGCCGGAGAGGCTCCACAGATACGGACTCCGCGAATCCCCGGAGTGTGAGAGGTGCAGGGCCCCCCTGGCAGATTTCCTTCATGTTGCATGGTCATGCCCCACGGTCTTTTCCTTTTGGCAATCGGTCTTCGTTGAAATTAATAAAACGCTGAACTTGACACTAACCCCGGAACCCTTATTGGCTCTCCTGGGCTATTCCAAACTCTTGCGCCCCTCCCAGCGACGAATTGTGGATATGGCGCTCATGATGGCCAAGCGTTGTATTGCCAGGGCCTGAAAAAGAGGCCCCCGCCTACGGTGTGAGCGTGGAAGAGGGAACTGGTTTATTGCTGTACTCAGACTGAGCTGTATAGTGACCTGATGCCTCCCAAGAATAGGCCTAAGAACTTCTGGGCGGCAATACTGGGGGGTACGGTTCATGCGGATGTGCCTGTTGAGACTGCTGTGGCTGCTGACGAGGAGCGGGATGGTTCAGCGGGGGAGGCTTCTGTTGCCGAGCCCGATGCACTTCTGGAAGCTGAATCATAAACGTAGGGAGCTCTTGGCTGCGGGAGGGATGTGTTGATGTGAGGCTGGCCCGCGCATGCTGACCCTTTCCCCTTTATTTATGTCCGTTCTGCTGCGATTGCTGTGTTGTACAGTCTTCACGAAGTGTTTTTGGTATCTGAGAAATCATATGCTGCTTGCCCTGATGCTTGACTGCCTACATGCCTGTGATGCTGTTTTTGTTTTTGTCTCTTTGGTTGAATGGAAAAACAAAGTTCAACTGAAAGTGCTATGTCATCTATGCCTGTCACGTACCGCGGCCACTCGGGGTGCCTTTTTCTGACTCGCCGCCGGTCCCCCGAGATGTCGGCTGATGGGCTGTGTTTTATTAGAGGTTGTTATTATTGATATACGCTGCCGGCCCCCGGGTTGTAGGCACGCGGTTGTGGTACATGTGCAATATTCAATAAAGCCTTTTGAACTTAAAAAAAAAAGTTCCTGAGTTTTTCCCTTGGATGGACCTGATGATTCAATGTCCTCCGCTTATCTACTTTGGCTCCAAGCTCCAGCTATATAGTTTCCTGGGTGGGGATCCATCGTTTAATTTTTCAGTTCTTATGATTTTCTCCACCTCTTTGATCCTATGTGGCAGTCCGTTATATTTGTGAGGATCTGCCCACTATTGTGATAACTCGCGCTGGTTCCGCACTTATATTATTTTCATGTGAGTATTATCCCCAGGTGCCTTCGTGAAAGATTAGGCCACATGCTTGAGTAAGCGTCAAATTGTATGGGTCCTGCCTCACCAACAGTCAAGGGCTCTACTCTACTCTACCCTACACACTAATATAGTACCTCTAAACAACCCTCCCCCGCCCCAGCCCTCTTCCTACAATAACACTACACTACCCTACACGACCCCCCGACACAACCCTAAAACACTACACTACACACACACACTACAACACTACCCTAATGCACTACACTACTCAAACACTACAACACTACCCTGAACCCTAAAACACTACACTACACAAACTCTACAACATTACCCTAACCCTGAACCACTACAACACTACCCTAAACACTAAAACACCGCACTACACAAACTCTACAACACTACCCTACACAAACACTACAACACTACCCTAAACCCTAAAACATTACACTACACAAACACTACTACACTACCCTAAACCCTAAAACACTACACTACACAAACACTACTACACTACCCTAAAACCAAAAACACTAAACTACACAAACTCTACCCTAAAACCTAAATCACTACAACAGTACCCTAAACCCTAATACACTACACTAAACAAACACTATAACACTACACTACACTACACTACAAAAACCCCACACTAAAACGTTAAACAAACACACAACACAAACATTACAACACTACTTTTACACTACCCTAAACCCTACAAAAGTAACCCCCACCCTAAGCGCAAACCCCTTACCTCTCTCCTCTCCAGCGTCGCTGTCTCTGCTCCTGTCGGGCGGTCCCTTTTATGAAGGGGTGGCGGTCGTACGAAAGTCCAACCGCCATCCTAATCAGCCCTTTAGTCCCAAATGCCTTCTGTTGTAAGATAACTGGTTGCGGTTATATAAAAATATACATGCAATATGTATTGTAAAATAAATTACACCAATATGTGTCTTCTAATCGGGGTTAAACATATTTTAAGAAGTTTAATGGAAGTCAATTTTAAAGCTGGCTTTGTGGTTTTGTATTACAGGCCAAATGTATGGATGAAACTTCTGCTTGTACCTACAGCTTTCCCAAAGGTATCTTATATGGCTGATTCTATATTTCCTTATTCACTTACCCTGCATGTTTACATCTTTGAGGCAGCTAGAAGACTGGCTTCAGGTTTCAGATCACTGCTCAGCAGAGTACTGGACTCTCCTCTTCAGGCCCTGAAAGATAGATGAGTGGAGAGAGATTTTACAGCAAGGGGGGTCCATCCAATGTTACCTTTCCCTGCAAAGGGGCATACCTGCCCCCCTCCCCTCTGCTGATATATGTGCAGTCCCCAATAGTTTGGGTCTCCAACTTCCTTCCATGCATTGCATTTTGTGGGATGCATGTTACATGTGTCACATGCAGGTTGTAAAACCCAAACTCTATTAAAAGCACCCAGTGACTGAGCCTCAAAATGGGCAGGATGTGCGAGAGGTGTGCTGAATTCCATGCAAATGTGACCCTGTGCAATTAGCTGTAGTGCGGCCATAACCTCAAAGACCCTTTGGTATTTTCGGTCAGTCTGGTTGAGGATGGACTAAAATCTTCCTCCAACCCTTATTTATCTATCACAGGTTTGGATATGTACGGCCAGTTTTCATCCCACCAGACATCTGTTGCCCTCCATGTTTCTGCTCTTTCGCGCTTCTGTTCCATAAGGACTGAAGTTTGGGCTGGGCTGGGCTGGAGTGTCTCTTTTGGGGTGGGGGTAAAGTGGATGTGTATGTGGTTAGTCACTGTTTGCAATCGCACAGTGAGCAAAGACATGATGGAATGCAGCATAGAGTAGTTATCAGTTTCTCAGATTAATAGAAAGTTCCATTCATTACTTTGTTTTCCTTCACTTTAAGAAGTGTTAAGTGAGGTGTGTTTGCAGAGATGAGACACCCTCAGCCTCACTGATGAGGTCTAGCCAGGCCAAAACATACCTCGGTTGCTAATTTGCAAGTACAGAGGGATTGTAGGCTAAAGGTTTAGGTTTGACTATTTTTGGGAGTGCTGATTTTTATGTCGTTGTGTTTCTCATAGCACCAGTTAAAACGTAAGTGCAAACATGTCCAGCAAAACATGATTGGGGGTTGATTTGGCATCTTATCTTATAAATTCTCCATTTTAAAAGCACTGATTCCAATGAAAGAGAAAAGCTTTCAGAGCCAGGAGAACGACGGAGGGCTAATTTATTATTTAAGGTTGTGATGAATTTTTTTATCATGTTTGGCATTTCTGAATTGTGTCATTCTTTTTACTCTGTTCACTGTTTTTATTATTGTTTTTAGTGGTTTTAATATTGATAATTTGTAAGGCCAATCATTTATATGAGTACTTTGTGCAATTATCTTTGTTTGCCGATATTTATTGACAAAATATATTTCTGCACCACTGATCTACGGTTATATCGATGTCTGCATTGTGGTCTTCTATTTTTTAATGATGTTGTTTTGGTCTGTTACGCAATGTTATATTTCTCTTTTATATTTTATGGCCTGTTTGGCAGAATAAATAATTATTGAATTGAATTGAATTGAAAGAGAAAAGATGGGGAGCAGCAGCAAAGAAGTACCTACTGATCCTTCTGGTAGAACATTTTCATTAGATATCTGTTGACATCTATACATGCCCAAGAATCTGACATTGCTGGTTTTGGATATCCCTACAGGCAATATTTCAGGGATAAAGTTAACTTCACATTATTTTCTACAGAGACAAAAGAACATGGCTGCCAGCTGTACTGAACAGACACTTCAGACGTAACACATCATGTGATATAAGATGTTCCAACACACTGGCTGATCTCATTCAAGGAGCTGAGGGCTTGTCATGGTCGAGCTGGCCATTCGACCAACATGGCATTTGCCGGGGGATTCGTTTAAGACTGGATGGGCTGAAATGATCAAGCCCTAAATTGCTCTGACAAACTATCTGAAAAATCTTGCTTAAATTTGCGCTATGTACAGCCGTATTGTAAGACAGGGATGAAAACTGGCCCATTCCACGGGCATCATCAATTGGTGCAATGTGGGTTCACTTTTAAAATTGTTGTTGGGGCTGGGTTTTTTTTCCAGGCCAACTCTGCTTATAAAGAATTTACATTTGTTTAAAAAAAATTAGAATAATTAGTAATAACGCTATTTTAGATGGGGTTCTGTGGTGCTTATTGTCGCTCTACTGGAGCCACTATCATGTATGTTACATTCTGTGTTCCTTTAAAGATTGTCAAGGGCCTATTCACAAAGGTAAAGCTACACTGTGGATTTACTCACATGCACACCATACAGTAGGAACTTAACACTTTTGTGCTAGTCACCATTTCCGAGTGAAAGTTTAAAACTAGGTGCAAACTTATATGTCTCCACCCCTCAAAATAGGGGAGTGAAGCTTGCTAGAACAGTATCTTTACAAGTGTGAGTTACAACTATTAACAAGATGCCCATATGTTAAAGTATTGGGAAATTTAAGCTTAATTATAAAAAAGTACTAAGAATATGTTAATGTAAAATTAACTTAAAATAATTATTCTTAACCATGAACTAAACAATAATATTTTACAGCATATCAACTCATCAAATTTAACATTTAGTAAAAAATCGAATAAATAAATAATACTTTAATTTTTATTATTTAAAATAACCAAACAATCCCACCCTTATTCTGATTTCTATATTTAACTATTAGGCAGTAATGAGTTTCCAGGCCTATTTAGTCAAATACTTTTAGTTAACTTAATTATAATTATAAGTTTAACAGTTTCATTCCAATTATTCTTAAATGTAAATAATAATATATTTCATAAAAAAAACTATTTTAAATTGAATATAACTGCTAATACTTAAAACGATCTGTATGTTTGTGTGTGTGTGTGTGTGTGTGTGTGCGTGTGGGTGTGTGTGTGTATGTGTGATCTAAAATTTCAATAATTGTATTTAACCATATTTCTTATGGGGTGATATATTAAGTATCTGATTGCATTATTTTCTAAGGAATTGTGTTACAGTATCTGCTAGTGGCCATGTGTGGTGCTTTCAGTGAATCCCCTTTCCCTCTCAAATTTACTATTAAAAATGTAGGCATATGCTTTTGCTCTCCCCAGTCAGGGCAGAGATCTCCGCATAGAAAAGATAGGAGATGTGGAGGCAGAGTTCTCCACATGTTGGCTTCTAAATAGCATCTTATTGAACATGATTTGTGCTATTGAAGTAGTACTAAACATACATATTATAAAGTGTAGTTTGTGAATAGGCCCCTTTGTGTGTGTACATTCTCTTGGCTGGGCAGTGACTACATATTAATAATTAGGCAAGAACATTATTTTGAGTAATGTGAGGTTATTATTTAGTAGATATTCTGTCTGATGGAAAATATTTTTACAGAAGGATGCATCTATGATTTAAGACAAGATCTTCCAGACAGAGAGTGGGGGGGAAAGGCTCTGAAGGACGCACCAAGGACACAGAGATAAAAATGTTTGGACGTTGTTACACTAAAGTGAACAAAAAATACTGTAGAGAATCAGATTCCAGATGTAGGTTAATCTTTTTGCATGATTCCAGCCCCAGTGAGGTCTTGCATTATTTTAACCAGCGTATCCACTAAGTCACTGAACTGTTTATTGCACAAGGCAGGAAGGACAATGACTGTTTAGATTAGGTAAATCTGATCATCAAGTAGTTTTAAGCCATGACGTATCCTTGTGAATGATCATAAAGCGCTGGGACGCCCGAGGGTAGCTACGCGCTCTATAAATCCTTAAATTAAATAAATAAAATAAAATAAAAATAAAGGGATTTATTTTACATAGCTATTGCTACATGTCCTTTCTATCGAAACACTGCTAACCGCTGCATCCGATAACACAACACCTCAGTGGTCATCACATACAACATGAAAACACGTCTCTCATAGGCTCAGTGGAGACACAACACTCTTCCAATCACACACCCTACACAGTGTAGCTTGCTATCCATGTGGGCAAGGGCCTCAGCACCTCACCTGGGGGTAGTTAGCACTATATAAATGCTACATTACAAAACAATTCATGGCTGGGAAGCTACATATGGTGGTAGCTGTATAATTATGAATAAACCTTTTGTTTGTCTGGACACATCACATGTTTGTAAAAAAATACACTGCATGGTACTGGCTGGCTTAATCTTGTTCTGCTGTGCTTTTGTGAACTTTCGGCCTATGTCAGTGTGCTTGTCTGCTTCCTTGTTATCCGTCTATAAAGGAGTTAACACACATATAAAGAAATTATTATCTGTGATTCTCCATTTGTTTTGAAGTATATTCTAACGGGTTTCATTTGATGTTATCATTTTATTTTTGGCCTATTTTGTTGTGGTACTTTTATAGCTAACAGTTGTTTTTATTTTGATATGTAGTGATAAGCGATTATTGATGGTATTGCGTCCTTGTATTATGAATGTTTATAATTGTTGGAAATGAACCTATTTTGTGTGGGGTTCCCTCAATGTTTTGCCTTGACTGCTTTTGCTGCTTTTAGAACTCTGAGCACTTTGCCTCTGCTAAACAGTGGTATAGTGCTTGTACTCCCCACTTAAACATAAAATTGGTATACACCTGATTGCCATCTTTAACATACATATACACCCTGATGGTACAATGTGTACCCAGGATCTGTGGGTTAAATGTCACAAGTGGGCTGCAGCACACATTGTGCCACCCACGGCATTGACACAGCAGCCTGACCCCGATCAACCACTGTAGCCTGGCAAAGCATTTAACTACCAAACTGACCTGTCAACAGCAACCCTTTTGATAGGCCTACATTTTTTAATACTAATAATTCACCCCTAAAATAGGCCTTAGTTCCCATAAAGGAAGAGTGCATGGAATTTAAAATTCCAGGCCCAAATTTATCAAGCCTTTGTGTTGTCCTTGCGTCGAGGAAGGCAATGAAAAGGCAATATAAAGGTTTCAGTAATATTTACATAGCCATGCAAGAGGCGATTTGCACCACCTTCTGTGGCTTTGTAAAGAAATGTAACACAATGCAGTTACATTTCAAGCTGAGAGTCGTTCAATGAGTGGAGGTTCCCATGCATCCACCCAAGGATTTTGGCACATTCCCAGATTTACTGAATCTAGCACACCTGGGAATGCATCAAAATGCAACGCCTTTCCCAGTGAGGCATAACAATGTGTGCTGTTGCATTTTTCTAGTTTGGTGCAAAGGCTCCTGCAGTGGTTTTAGGCAGCACACTTTGCGCTATAACAAGAAGGTCTTTGTAAATATTTTTACTCTCCCCCTTTCACGGCAATAAGCGCAGCAAGTTAGCTTGCAGCCCTGTGTTGCATGAAAGATTAGTAAATATACCCCTTAATGTTCCACATGTAATTACGGTTAAAAAAAATTAAAAGCTATTTTCACTGTGGCACGAAGGTTGCTTTCATCCAGAAACTCTGGATAGCATTGTAAAGCCTTATAATGTTAATTTCGGTTTGGTAACAAAACCTAATTTAACGGTAAAGTCGAAATTTATCTATCTACTAATGAAAAGGTATTGTAGAAAAATCACTTTTTCCCCTCAATAAAGCCTGTAAGTATTTTAACTGTCACCTGGAAGCTGTTGGCTCTACTCTGGTGAGGTGTGAACTGCTCACAAGTCGGGTACAAATTGCCTTGGGTATTGGGAGGTGTTGTCTTTCCCTTGACAGAAGGCCTAAGGGATGTGCCCAGGCACTTGGTGAACTTCAAAGGAGGCATACTCTTTCACAGATTGATGTAGCTCACACCTAGACCTGCCCCCTGTATTGTCCCTCTAGTCAGGCTGGCACCAATCTCTGCAGGAGTGGGAACTGCCCCAGAAATGGTTTAGAGTGACCACAGGGCAGAGATTGCCTGTTTCCACAGCCACATCTCTGAGTGGGCATAGGGAGCTCTGACTAGGCGAATACAGGTTCTGACATGTTGGATTTAGGGAGAGATGGGCCATGTTGGATTGTTTCAGTATATCACACAGGAAGTGCTGCATAAGTGGGTAGGGTTACCTCTGCAAACTCTTACCACATTGATTAGGGAGTGGCCAGAACTTGCCATACCTACAAGCTGGCGCCAGGCATATAAGTGGCATCCACAGTACCCGTCTCATGTCCCTTCTGGACCTGTGGAAGAACAGAGGAGTACCAGACCTGCTCTCTGAGACACAAGAAGAGCCCTGAAGACTTTACCTGCTCTCCATCTTGTAACTAGGACGGTGGAGTGGATTCCAAGGGTCATAAGGCTGACCTCCTGTTTGGACGACAGGGACACAACAAGCTTTAAGATGCCATTTCCTGCATTCTCAGCTGACTATTTGAAACTGGACCTGACCTGGACCCTGCTGCTGGACTCTGCTAGAGGGAGTCTTAACCCCCAAGATCCTAGGCCCTTGGCTGGTGTCAAAGTGCACTGTACCTAACAGCTCCTGAAATCTGGGACTTAGAAATGATTCGCCAACTTTTTGCCCTGAGAAATGACATGGGACTGGACCAACCTGCCAAGATGATTCACAAAGGGTGCATCTCCGCTGGCATTGAGCTCGTAGTAGCTGCTGCTAAGTTCTTCTGTGCAACAGAACGTCTGATTCAGTGGGTCTGCTGTCGGCCGGCATCCAACAATGCCAAGCTCTGTTCAAACACATCCTGCAGCCTTGCCCCTTTGAGGAAATTCAAGCTCCACAAAAGTTTAAGTCCGACCATAGGAAACTTCACCTAACTAAGCCAGCACCAATATCTGATTGACATTGAGAGCTGTTTGGATATAAAACATGAACTTTTCCCGCTTGGAGCTTTCCCACCTTCATCAACAAATTCACAGAAACCTCGGCTGTCTGCTCCGTCATCATCGAACCCCACTGCAGCCACAAGCTGCTGCTTTTCCCAGCTGAAGACTTTTTGCTCCAGAAAAGTTACTAAGTGCTAAGGTAACTTTTTGACTGGGACAAAACAGGCGTCTGTATCCAACCTGCGCACAGTTGTGGTCAGCCTTATAATTTACCTGTATCCTGGTCAAGTGTAACAAGATGATCATGGTTGACACTTAACACTTTTTGGTGCTATTTTTAAATAAAAACCTTAAGAATTCAAACCTCCATTTTTATTCACTGGATTTTTCCGTTTTGGTGTCATTTGATTCTATTTGTTGAAATGTATTCAATTTTTCTAAATTGTTTTAGGACTTTCAGCAAGGTATTGTGTTTTGCCCTTATTACTGTTTGAGTACTGTATAAATACTTCATATTTTGCCTGTATTCTCTCTGCCGTATCGGTCAGGGGGCTGAGCTCAGGTAAATTTATTGACTTTAATGGTTCATGATAACAAGGATTATGGTTATTATTTGAGGTGGGTAATAAGAATACTCAATTCCTTGCAATAATCTGTTTTCCCCGAATGCACTTCACAATTTATAAAACAAAAATGTATTGAAGGAAAATATATCTGAAACGCTTCTGAAGTTTATCATGTTTTCCTTTGGTTACTGAGAAAATGTTTGCATGAAATGTTTGCTTATTTGCTGTATGGTAGGCTATATGGTAAATGGAGAGACTGGGTTTGCATATGTCTTTCTCTGTTTCCAGTGGCAGAGATGTTTTAGCAGAGGATGATTTTGTGTTTGGTTTAGAGTGGGTAGGCTGGCGGACCTATGTTCATGTAGGCAGTGGTTCCCAATTTGTGATTGCCTGTTTCTCTTCGAGAATGTTAATGAAAGTAAAGGTTTGTTTAAGTGAGGTGTGTGACAGAGTGAAAGAAGCAAGATCCTGATCATGCAATGAGTTTATGGTCAGATGAGGGAACTGAATATGGGAAGAAGGCACACTACCACAGGTTGGTGACAGATTGAACCCAGCATTTACACATTGTGTGTAGAAGAAATATGGATGTGGTTGCAAGGTTGAAGTAGGAAAAGCTACCGCTCCGCCAGAGTCAAAAAAGGTTTACATAGTAATGCAAACAGATGCAGCATCTCAAGAGAACTCCCATGTTTACACTTAGCTTTGCATACATAAAATCCGCAGGGAAAAAATACCTTCTTATTTTCACTTTTATTTGCATACCTCAACTGGAGGCAGAGCACCAGGATAATTAGTTGTATTCTATAATACCTACAATATCACGCTAGTCTTTACCCAACAGTGGGCACTGTGTATTTTGACTGACAGTGTCTATATTAGAATCAAGGTAGGCTGAAGCTGTTTACTGCTTAAGCATATCTCAACATTCAAACCGAAGTTTGGCATCTAAAAGGCATCTGGATTTTACCCAAAGCTTTGTGGCGGAAGGAAGCTTTTACCTGAGCAGGCAGACTGCGGGCATATTTACAACAGAATGGCGAAGCGTGGCATTAAGCAAACATTGCTAACACCACGCTCCGCCATTCTGAAAGCACAGGTATGCGCCCGTCCACAAGAATGTGGCACACCCCTGCGTGTCCCCTGGCTCTGGCGCTAAACATGGCTGCCTAGCGCCAACGCAGACATCCTTTCACCATAGTGCAAGGGGGTCTGTGTTGGGAGGAATGATTGTTTATGTGCAGGGTGCAAAGGGGTCTGCGTTGGGGGAATGATTGTTTATGTGCACGGAACCTTCCTGCACATAAACAATCCTGAGGCCGATGATGTGTTCTGCATTGTACAGTACACAAAAAAGTTGCAAATTGCCATTTGTTTAATGATTGTTTATGTACAGGAAGGGACACAATCCTGCACATAAACGATCATTCATGGCGATTTGCTATTTCTGTGTCCTGCAAAATGCCTTCTTTCCATGGTGGCTTTAAGCAATGTTAAGGGGCTTAATGCTGCCTTCTAAATAAGGTGAAGGGTTTATAGTCGCAAGAACGTCATGAAAAGGGATGTTACTGTGGCAGTAGGGGCTTGTAAATTTGCCCCTAAGTGGGGTGTATTAGTGGGCTATAGCTCTACTTTTATGCGCGCATATGTTCCTTGTTTTTTTTGCTGTGCCTTTCTGCCAGTCTGGTGTGGATTGGGCAACTTTCTATTATGCCCTGCAGATACCCTTGATATCAGGGCTTTAAGTGGGATGCAAATGTGTGGTAGGGTCTCAAAAAGTGGCGTGGCCTGGGTAACTAAGGGAATGGCTTAAACATGAAAACAAAATTTCGGTCATTCCCATACTGTCTTGTGTGGCTTGGGACACTTTCCATTATCGCTTGCGGATACCCTTTATACCACAGATTTAAATGGGAGGCAATGGGAGGCAAATGTGCGGTGAGGGTCTCAAAAAGGGTGTAGCCTGGGTAACTAAGGGTGAGCCTTAAACGTGTAAACTAAATTTCTGTGATTCCCATAGTGTACTACCCATTCAATATTTTGGTTTCTTTCTGTACTTTATGTTATTGTATTCAGATATATAGCACAACTTCTGACATACAAAAAAAACCTGCCACGCCTATTGGCTCTGTCAAAGGTTGTCAGCTGTTTTAGAAAAAAGAGTAACAACAATGATTTAGCTGTAAATAATTAATTAATTAATATTGAAAATGTTTCAATTCTGAAAATTGCGAGACTGTGAAATAAACATTAATGAGTCTTTTGGAATGGCTAGTGTCTCCAGAGAGTCTCAGTCACTTATGTTATGTTCACTCTGCTCGACATGTACGCCCTTTTTCTCACCACATCTCCTCCATCTGAATATCTTACACTTCATCTCTTTCCTCCTCAGCACAGGCTTTTCACTGTCTCCTGAATACACTTCCTCACATCTCTTTCACTTCACCATCCCCCAACACAAAGTGCATCCACTCACCTGTAAATACTATATTTTCTTTTACTTTCACCTTGTCAATAGTATGACAACTTAGTACCTCCTTCACATACATTTCCACAGAATCACAAATGCAACTAGAATATGTGGCCATTGCCATGTGTGCTCTGTAGAGAGGCAATGGATTGGATGACAATGTATTCTGAGTACCTTTTTGTCCCACGGACAGCCACTTTGAGAAACTGTTACTGCCTTCAACCTCCGCCCCATGGCTCTCAATCATGGGATGTTATAAACAACTGGAGGTGGCTCAGATCAAAATGTGCACAAGAGTAATATGCTACATGATACAAAGTCTAAAAACACAACATCCTTGAAATGGTTAGTGGTCTTTGGAAATGCAAGATTAAATAAAACACATAAATTATAAAAAGGGTTACCTTAACTTTTTTAACCTTGATTGTTCAGAAATCAATCAGTTTTATTTACCATTAAAATTAAGGACATGAATATAGGAACCACAAGGGATCAGTTTCACTGTCTGTTTTAAATTACTACCAGGTCTGAGAACCAGAAGGGCTCAGACCTGGAATTGTTCTACATGGAGCCCTACAACAAGGTGGTCATATATATGACAATCGCTTTGAGTGATATGTATATTTCATCGTGGGGTCTCTTCCTGATAAAACCAGAGAGCAGTGGGCAGCCCCTCCTGTATGGAGACTAATTCCCCAAGCTTGCTAGTTCACTCCATGGGATATCATCATTTAATACATTCATGTGAGTGTTCAACTGTAATGCCCTTCTCTGTTCCTTCTGTAGTAGGATTGATCATGAATTGTCACTATGTGTCACAGATTCCCATTTAAACCACTCCATATCATCTGGAGTATGATTCATCTCCAAGAAGTGCACCCTCATTTTTGTGGTATTTTCTTGCACCTGATCCCACTTCTATGTTTATTAATGGGTGTCTTTACCGCTCTCATCATTATCCCTACTTATCTTAATCATCAGGGACATATTATCAAGTAAATTCAATTCGTTGTGTTACAGTTAGTATGTTTATTCAAGGACCACTTTCTTCCATGTTCCAAATCAATCTATCTTAATGGTCTTTTCAGCCTATATACATTACATTACCCACACAGGAAATGACCTGTTGTGTGAGGTAATGTCCACTCAAAATGCTACTTCTGAGACATTTGTCTGGGTCTGGTATGAACCAACATGTTTCTTAGGTTCTTGATGTATTTGAAAGCAAACCATGGGCGATCAAAATTCATTGTCCCATTATTTATAATACTCCATTGTCTGTTAATATTATTCTTGATTTTGTTAGAACTGTGAGTGTAGTTTGTGACACCTGTAAGTGCTTTTGATATTTCTGGAGGTCTTTGTTCCAGTAATGCTTCTGAGTTATTATTCCTGGCTCTCTTGTGTGCCATTTTGATGACATGCACTGTAATGTTATGTTATGTTAACAAGAGCTTGTAAAGTGCAAAGTCACCGAAGGTTTCATGGCGCTAATCATGTATCAAGTTGTTGCGTGAGGACCAGTTAATAGGCTTGCCCAAACAGCCATGTTTTCAGGGCCTTTCTAAATCCCAGAAGATTGTCGCAGCTCCTAGATGTCAATGGGAGAGAGTTCCAGAATTTGGAGGCAAGGTAAGAGAACCTGCAGCCTCCCTGTCGTTTAAGTTTGATGTTCAGGATGGTAAGTAGGTGAAGGTGGGCTGAACGTAAATTGTGTTGAGGATGTGCTTTACGATCATATTAGTGTTAAATGTTGGGCTATTACAATGCAGCGCCTTGAAGACTAGGCAGCCCATCTTAAAAGCAGCACGTTGCGCCATGGGCAACCAATGAAGTTTTAGCAGCAAGAGCCTAGTTGATTGCCATCTTGGCTGTTTGTAAATTTACCTTGCCGCCAGATTCTGAACTATTTGTAGACGTTTGAACAGAAACTGAGGTAGACCAATATAGAGAGAATTTGAGAAATCCAAGCGTGAAAGAACCAGCGCTATCACGACCTGAACGAGGGCTGAGTGGGACAACAAATGAGCAATCTTCCTGATTCTACGCAATTGGAAGAGACTAGTAGAAACCACTGCCCCCACTTGTCCTCTAAGTGAGAGATCAGTGTTAATGATAACCCCTAAGCTTTTCACGGAAGGGGAAGGGGTACTAGGAGGTCCTAATTCACACGGCCAGAAATGCGGTCCCCAGCAGACATCGCTCTTCCCGGGCAGCACCAATTCCGTCTTGCCTGGGTTGAGTTTCAAATGGTTAAGATCCATCCAACGCTGGATGTGGAGCATGGTAGATTGAAATTCCGCGACAGCGTTAGGGGAATCCAGAGGGAATACAAGCTGGAGGTCGTCGGCGTAGTTGAAGATGGTAATTTTCTTGTTTTTGAGTGAATGAATAAAAGGCCTAAGGTAAAGATTGAACAGCAGTGGGGAAAGGGACGAACCCTGCGGAACCCCACACGGAGTGGACAATTTAGGGGCAGTAAAGGCACCAAGACGTACTGCTTGAGTTCTGCCTGTAAGAAAGGACTGGATCCATTTATATACAGGACCTTGTATACCTGCTTGTTCGACACGGTTCAGCAAGATGTTATGATCGACCGTGTCGAACGCAGCCGACAAATCCAGGAGCACAAGATCCTGGGGGACCCCCATGTCAGCATTTGCTCTCAATGTGTCCAGTACCGCAAGAATTACTGACTCCGTTGAGTGAGCAGGCCAGAAGCCAGCTTGGTTTGGCTCTAAGTACTCCGATTCTTCAATAAAGCTTGAAAGGCACCTAGCCACATGAGCCTCCAAGATCTTAGCCAAGAAGGGGAGACGGCATATAGGACGATAGTTGGAGGAAATCAGGGGGTCTGCCCCTGGTTTTTTTAAAAAAGGAACTATTGTAGCGTTCTTAAAGGCCCTAGGTACCTCACCCTTACTGAGGGATTCGTTCAGAAAAGGGAGAATGCTATGAGGTAACGCAGAGAAAGTGTCCCTAAGTAAAAGGGGGTGGGCAGCAATCATTGGGAGAACCTGACTTGACATGGGTCATAAGATCTGATAGTGTGTTAGAACATATAGCTGAAAAGTGGTTCATGATAAGTGAATTTCCGGAGGTGTCATCCAGTGATTCCATGTTGACAGTGGGGGAATGCTGGCCCTGATGATGGCGATTTTTTCCAAGAAAAAATTATTCAGAGAATTGCACAGTTCTTGGGTTTGGGCCTGACTGGGTGATATTCTCTCATCACTACTTAAGTCGCTAACAATCTTAAAAATTTCCTTAGATTTATTATGGGCGTTGAGTATTCTCGCTGCGAAATGAGCAGCTTTAGTATTTAGTATGGCTTTTTTATAATCCTTGCGAGCTACTGCTGTCTATCTTCAATGGAATAGCATAGCCTCCATTTCCTCTCTGATTGACGGAGCTTACGTTTTTGGTCTTTTAATTCGGTGGTGAACCATTTATGGGCATCAGAGTGTCTAGCACGAGAAAATTTGGTGAGGGGAGCATGTATATCACTGGCCACCAATAGCCAGTTTACGATGCCTTTTTCCATGGAATTAATATTAGAGTTAAAAGTAGGTGGAGAGCTGGCTAGGGTGTTAATAAATCCCTGAGTATCAAGGATTCTCCATTTTCTCATCAATCCTCCCGCCACCTTGGGGGGTCTTGATCCTGCCGTTGAAAGTGGCTGTAAATGTAATCAAATGGTGGCCAGACCAGATGTAGGGAGAGATTAATGGTAGCGACAATGTGAGGTTATAATACCAGATTTGGTTGAAGGTGTGCCCTTTTAAATGAGTTGGGGCAGACAAGTGCTGGAACAAATTTAAGTTGGAGAGCAATTCAGAAAGTTCTACCGTCTGTGGCCCGCCACAAACATAATTGAACCAGTAGTTCAAGTCCCCAATAAGTAGGACCCTATCGTGGTTCATAATGAGGTTGGCCATTTGTTCACTTAAGGAGAGAGGAAAGGAGGGCATGGTCTGGGGTGGGCGATAGATGAGCACCAGTGCCAAAGACCCAGTATTGGTGTCAGGTGAAATGACAATGTTCTCTACTTCTGGCAATACAAGTGAGGTCATAATGACAAACGTATGGTCTTTATGTATAATAGCAGCAACACCCCCACCCATCTTCCCTGAGGGCCGATTGACAGTCAGAATATAATAATCTGAGGGGAGTGCCGCTAGAATATCTGGTGTGGAGTCCTGGGTAAGCCTGGCCTCCGTGATCAACAGTACATCCAGTTTTTCTGAAGTTAACAGCATGAATATATCTAACTGGTGCTTAACCAGGGAACGAGTGTTGAGGTAGAGAACACGGAGGGAAATCGGATGAACTAATAAGGGGCCAATAGTGGGGGAAGAATAAGGAACCGAGGAAGATAGAGTGGAGTGGCCTACTTGATCTTGTAGGATTCCATTGATTAAAATACGGTTGTAAACAGCGGGAGCTAACAGGACTTGCGGTTGCTCTAGCGATCTTAGTGCCAAAGAAGAATAGATGATGGTTTGGCCAGGGTTCAGGGCCCCTGGGTCCATTCGGGCACGGACAGGCGCAGACGGGCTTGCCTTTGGCGTGCCTTCGGGGCGCCGTCGGCGCGCCCACTGCGTGTGTCCGCTGCGCTTCCGCGTGGAGGTGTACATTTATGCCCGGCCCCGCCTTTGAGCTCCTCCTCCTACCGGCCGATTGGCTAAGGCTTATGGGTGGGGAGCTGGGTATACGTCAGGGGTGCGGCAGAGGACAACAGTGCAATTTCCAAAATAAAATAGATTCGCGATTCGAGTGAGTATTAAAAACAGATTCTAAAGCAGGTTTTCAATTTTTAAACAACAAGCGCTAGCAAGCAAGGTCCGCGCGGCAACAAAACATACAATTGTCTGCTTCCCGCGCTGCAGGGAGTTTAAATGCCCGTCCCTGCCTCCAAGCTCCTACCGGCCGATTGGCTAAGGCCTATGGGTGAGGAGCTGGATGTACGTCAGGGGTGCGGCAGAGGACAACAGTGCAATTTCCAAAATAAAATAGATTTGTGATTCGAGTGAGTATTAAAAACAGATTCTAAAGCAGGTTTTCAATTTTTTTAAACAACAAGCGCTAGTAAGCAAGGTCCGCGCGGCAACAAAACACACAATTGCCCGCTTCCCGTGCTGCAGCGAGTTTAAATGCCCGGCCCCGCCTCCAAGCTCCTCCTCCTACCGGCCGATTGGCTAAGGCTTATGGGTGGGGAGCTGGATGTACGTCAGGGGTGCGGCAGAGGACAACAGTGCAATTTACAAAATAAAATAGATTCGCGAATCGAGTGAGTATTTAAAACAGATTCTAAAGCAGGTTTTCAATTTTTAAACAAGCGCTAGCAGGCAAGGTCCGCGCAGCAACAAAACACACAATTGCCCGCTTCCCACGCTGCAGCGAGTTTAAATGCTCGGCCCCGCCTCCAAGCTCCTCCTCCTACCGGCCGATTGGCTAAGGTCTATGGGTGGGGAGCTGGATGTACGTCAAGGGTGCGGCAGAGGGGGGCGTGGCCAGCAACATGGCCGACTAGACGTGCCTGACCAGAGCTCCGGCCGAGCCCGCTAATTATCCGGCATTCACTATCCCCCAAGACCCAGAACCGCCACCAAAAGTGAGGACCTGACGCCCGGACACTTGCCAAGGGCTGCTGCAGTCCCGAAACGGAGCCGACCCCGCCTGGCCAGTGTATGTGACGGTGTCTCCTCCATGCCCCGGAGATCGTCCTGACGGCCTGGGAGACAGGAGAAAGAGGCGCGCGCCAAGAGCCGGCATTCCCGCAAATAGCTGTTGCGGGCTGATAGAGGCTTGATCGGGTGCTCGGCCACCGGGCGGACGATCACACACCGCCTCCGCCGGACAACGGGAGCGGGACAGAGGTGACCGACGACCACCCACTCAAGATGGCGACCGTCGTGGTGATGGGGAGATAGCGACGGCGAGATCCCCGCATTGATCCCGACGCTGTGCAGATTCTGTGCCCGGGAGCAGAGACGGAGTGTCGGTGAGCCTTCCACCGAGGTGAGGAGGGCCGCACCTGTCCAGTGCCTGGAACTGGGGTTGATCTCGGTGGCGGCGCCCGCCTTTACCAATATGGCGGCCGCGCACTGAAGACCCACGGAGAGACGGCCCTCGAGCCGCGAAAGACCACGGAGGCCTGCCTAGAGGGGGAGGGCTTGCTCCTACTGCCCTGGAACCCCTGTGGCCCGCTCCGGTTCGGGAGCGGCTGGATGTCACCGCCGGCACCACACCGCCTGTGCCCACGCCTGGTGATCCGGCACTGAGACAGTGAGAATCTCGGGGGGGACGCGCACGAGGCGCAGGCTGAGGAGCACCCCCTGGCCCCCGCGGCGCGGAGAGGGGCGACGACGGGGCCCCCTCCTGTATTGCAGCCGGGGTGAATCTGCGACCAGAGCCCGGCCCCAGAGGTGGACAGACGGTGGGCCCCACATCGCGAGGGCGAAGCCTGATACACGGACAAGTGAAGCGGTAGCACGGAGGAGCGGGGTTCCGGCGTAGTAGCTCCTGGCATCTGAACGACCCAGGCATGGGCAAGGGGGACACGATACCTAAGACGCGGAGCAAGGGCCCAATGGACAATTTCGCTGCTCCGCGACCTATGGTGGACACACAACCCGTACACTCTGGCACACGCAAGGATACGGATATGTTACTGGAGGCCATACAGGCGTCTAGGACGGACATCCAAGCTTCACGAGCGGCCCTGGAAACCAAAATTGGGGAGGTGGGGTCCGAAGTGACGCTGTTACGCCAGGACTTCCGAAACTTGACCGACAGAGTCACGGTAGCCGAGTCAAGGTTGACAGACACTGAGAAATCGGTTTCTGAACTTAAGAAGGACATGGCAGAACTCCAGGCCTCCCACCGCCAACTCCTGTGGAAGGTGGACGACGCCGAAAATAGGTCAAGGCGGAACAACCTACGCTTTGTGGGCTTTCGAGAAGGGATTGAAGAAAGAAGCATGACCGCCTTCCTCCTCGACTGGCTCAAAAGGACCTTCCCGACGGCGCGATTCTCCTCGTGCTTTATCATAGAGAGGGCGCACAGGGCGCTTCTGGCCAAGCCACCGGAGGGTGCGAGACCACGACCGGTCATAGCGCGATTTCTGAACTTTGCAGATCGAGATCTGATCCTACGGGAAGCCAGGGGCATGGGCGAGATCCGCTTTGAAAATACCACCATAATGATTTTCCCGGACTACAGTCAGGAGGTCTCCAAACAACGCCGCTCCTTCGACGCTGTAAAAGCGAAACTGAGATCCCTCAATATCCAGTATATGCTCCTCTTCCCGGCCAAGCTCAAGGTCATCTATCAGGGCAAAACCATCTTCTTTTCACACCCAGACGACGCTTGGCAGTGGCTCGAGGAGCGCCCTATCCTGAATAGTAGGGAGGCGGCGGGTCGGGCAGCGCTCGACCGGTCACTGCGAGACCAGCCGGCATGGGAGAGACCGAAGCCGCAGCGTCGTAGAATGAGGAGGACACAGAACAAGACGCCGGTGACTCCATACAGGACAAGGAACTTGCAGGACGGGAGACGGGGCAGATCGCTGTCACCGGGTGCCGACTCAGTGGCGGGCTCGAGAGTTGGTAACCTGAGGAATGGAATCCGCTCTGAGGAAGACGAGGTGGAGGAATCGGAAGGCCGCGCATCCGGAGGGGAGGAGGAAGATTCAAGGAGTGATTCGTTGCACCCTCTGGCAAAGGAAATCCGGCAACTGGAACAAGACTCTACAGGCCATGAGGGGCTAGTGGACACACAAGACTCACACTCGTGAACTAAGGTACACTGGGAGCGGGAAAAGATGGCGGCTCGGCGATGCGGAGCAAGCAAGTCGGCACGTCCCCACCACTGTTTTTGTGTTTTTAACGCTGGTTACTGTTTATTGAGGGTGGGATGTGTGGGAGGGCGACAGGCCTTCTCCCGCGGATAGTTGAGGCCCGGTTTGGGATGCAACTGGAAGGGGAGGGAGGTGGGGAGGGGGGTGTGGGATGGGGTTTGGTTACAGTGTTACCCCACGTTGGGGTTGTTGAGAGAGTTAGGGAGAGGGGGGGGGAAGTCCATCACACAGCAGCAGAGCTCTACCAACCCACACCGGGGGTCTTTCCCATGCCGAGCTCCTGCTCGGGAAAGACGTTGTCTTGAAACATGGCAAGTACACTAGATACTCCGCACAGACATGATACAGGGATCACCGTGCTCACTTGGAACGTTAATGGCCTGGGGTCCAAAGTTAAGAGGGGTCTGGTCAGCGCCTACCTCAAGAGACTGTCACCCGACATTATCCTCTTACAGGAAACTCACCTGAGAGGTAATAACTGCGCCTTCATAGCGAGGGGGAGGTACACTGTGCTGGCACATGCAGGATACACCTCGGACTCTAGGGGGGTCGCGATCATTATAAAAAAGGCGCTGCCTTTCACGGTTACTCGCACCTGGTTGGATACACAGGGCACATATGTGGGTGTTCAGGGGATGTGGAAAAGACGCAGCTACACAGTTCTGTCTGTATACGCCCCCCCCAAGCTACAATCACGCACACTTAAGGCGATCACCGCCATCCTGCTAGACACGGCGGACACAACACAAGTGGTGGGTGGGGATTTCAACGATGTGATGTCCATCGACCACGATAGATCTGGGTCGTCACACATGGGGGACCACGCAACAGCGCTGGCTCGGCTCATGAAGACCATGGGCCTCACTGACGTCTGGAGATGGCTTCATCCTACACAGGAGATGTATTCATTCTACTCAGGGGCCCATAAGGTCTTCTCTAGGCTCGACTATGTTTTTGTGGCCCGGCAAGAGATAACGGTGGGTGACCTAGCGGAATACAAGGCGAGAGGGATTTCGGATCACTCCCCACTATATGTACACCTGGGGCGGGGGAAGGTAGGGAGACGGGCGCAGTGGAGACTATCGGCATGGGACATCCAAAAGCCAGAAATACTTGGGGGCATACGGGCAGACATAAGGGTGTACCTGGCCGAAAATGAAGGATCAGTGGATTCCGGAGTCACTCTGTGGGAGGCGATGAAACCGGTCCTCTGGGACCGCATCCAGAGTAGGCTAGGAGAGGCCAGGCGGGCGCTGCAGGGCGCGATAGCGAACACTGAGGCGAATGTTCTCACCTTAGAAGCGAAGCACCTCCAACAGAAGGAGGAGGCGAGCCTTCGACGACTGCTTGACGCACAGAGACTGTATCGGGAACTGGCCACAGACGAGGCACGCACTCAGGCATTGGCGACACTGCATAGGCTGTATGATGTGGGCGACAAGTCCGGTAAACTTTTAGCTTGGCTGAGCAGGAAGGAGCGCGCCTCGAGATGGGTAGAACAGATCACGTGCGTGGGGGTCGGGAGGGCGACCACGGAGGATGACATAGCGGAGGCTTTCGCGACTTACTATGAGGACTTCTATAGGGCCAGGGACCTGGGCGACAGTGAGGATGCCCAACACTATTTGGGGGACATGGAGGTTCCTAACCTGTCCACCGAAGCTAAGGCAGCCCTAGAGGCGGACTTAACGATGGAGGAGCTCTCGGAAGCCATAGCGGCCCTGAAACCTGGGAAAACACCGGGTCCCAACGGCTTCCCGGCTGAGTTTTTTAAACGAACGGCCGATTTATTGCGACGTCGCATGAGAAACCTTTTTACAGGATCCCTCCAGGCGGGGAGCCTCCCTCCCGACCTGACACTGGCCGTTATTGTGCCTATCTACAAGGAGGGGAAGCCTAGAGATGACTGCGCCTCCTACCGCCCAATTTCCCTGTTGAATGTAGAGACAAAAATCCTGGCCACAGTTCTGGCTAGGCGCCTGAGACAGGTCATCACTGAGTTGGTCCACTTGGACCAGTCCGGCTTCCTCCCTGATAGGGCGACCAAGCTCAATCTCCGTCGCACCCACAACTGGCTGCAAGAGGTCTCTGAGAGGGCTGAACCCCATTGGTTCCTCTCCCTGGACGCGGAGAAGGCGTTCGACGCTGTGCACTGGCCCTTCCTGATGGAGACCCTCAAACGTTTTGGATTTGGACCCAAATACCTACAGTGGGTACAATTACTCTACTCGGGCCCGAGAGCGAGGGTGCGGGTTAATGGGAGGCTGTCCCGCGAATTCCACATTGGACGTGGCACGCGACAGGGCTGCCCGCTGTCCCCCCTCCTATTCACCCTCACCATCGAGATACTGGCGATCAGGATTAGACGAAATCAGGCAATCCGAGGCTTTACCTGGGGTGACTCGGCGGACACGCAGGAAAAAATATCACTTTATGCTGACGACGTGCTGCTGTTCGTGACTGACCCAGACACGACCATCCCAGCGCTGTTTGGGGAACTCGGCGACTTTGGGGCGCGAGCAGGACACACGATAAATTGGCACAAGTCGATCCTATATGATCCGCAGGGTAAGGAACGGGGAGACTGCCTACCAGAGCTATTGATACACACCACGGAAGGTTTCAAATATCTAGGAATCTTTATAACGTTAGACCGGACGCGTTCCTTCACTACTAACTTAACCCGCTTAATGCTGGAAGCAACAGCGGAGATGGATGGCTGGAGACAGCTCCCGCTCACAATGCTGGGTCGTGCGGCGCTCTATAAAATGGTCATCCTCCCTAAGTTTCTTTATGCGCTTCAGAATGAATACTATCCTTTACCAAATAACACCCTGAATAGAATCCACGCCGACCTGCGAGCCTTCTTGTGGCTGGGGAAGCAGCCTAGAGTGGCGCTTGCCACCCTGCAACGCCATCAGTATAGTGGGGGAATATCGCTCCCCAACCTCGAGGCGTACTACTGGGCGGAACACCTCGCCCCGATTAATGAATGGTTGCACGCTGCAGCTGATCACCCCACGTACGCCTTGGAAAGGTCTCAATGGTCAGGCAAAACCATTTTGCACTATCTCTACGGGGAGAAGGTGGGACGACACTTCCTCCCGGCCACCAGGATTACGATCACAGCTTGGAATAGAGCATCCAGGAGGACGGGGTGGGACAAACGGCCTACTAAACAGACGCCACTGTGGTGCTGTAGGTGGCTGGGGGAGCTCCATAAGCTGAAAGGCTTCAGGAGATGGGACGACATAGGAATCTCCACAGTGGGAGACGTGATTGCGAGAGGGGAACTAAAGACTTTCCAGGCTCTCCAAGACGATTTTGGCCTCCTCAACACCCAGTACTTCAAATACATCCAACTGCAACACGCATGGAGGGCACAACACATTTCGCTCTCAGATATCCCAGAATATGCTCCGCTTGAGGGTAGACTGTTGCAGGAACAGATAGGGAGGGGAGCAGTGTCCCTCACGTACAAAACCCTGACCAACAATATGCTGGGGGATTTACAGTGCTTGCGCGTTAAATGGGAGGCGGATGTGGGTTCCATGGAAGATCTAGACTGGGAGCTGGCCCTCATGCACCCACGGGAGGTGGCCATCAAGTCGAGGCTACGTCTTATTCAGTTTAAAGTGTTACACAGGTCATATTTCGACAGGGTGAGACTGTTTAGGATGGGCAGAATACCAGATACCACTTGCCTTAGATGCAGCCACCAGACTGCTGATTTTTTCCATATACTTTGGGGCTGTGCAGTCATTCAGGAATACTGGGGGGATGTGCTCCTGGAACTGGGGGAGGTACTGGGGGTGCACTTACCACGAGACCCTAGATTGACGCTACTGGGTGTGACCACAGAAATAGACCTACCCCGTCCCCTATGTATCTTTTTGGTGTTAGCACTGGTGGTGGCAAAGCGAGACATCGCGCGGCGCTGGGGGGCACCTGAAAAACCGGACTTGGAGGAGTGGAGAAGAGGGCTGGACTTGTACATGGCGGCGGAGAGGGTGACCTACAAAGCCCGGGGCTGTCCCAAAAAATTTCGGAGGGTGTGGGCTAAATGGAGGCACTACCACGGCCTAGAGTGAGAAGTCATGCCTCGGGGCCCATGGGACCTGATGTGAGATAGTCTGAATGTGGAGATGCCCTGATTGTAAATATTGTAAAGGTGTACTCTACTGCCCGGTTCCCACTCGGGGGACGGTGGGGCCACTGGGGAGGGGGTGGGGGAGACCAGGAGGTGGGTGTTGGAGGGGAAGGGGTGGAGGCCTGCTGCTTAATGGACCTATGGGGGGGGGGGCTTTTCAATGTTTTCCTTTTTCCATGTTGCTGGTTTGAATGCAAGAGTTCTATTGAGGGGCACTCTGTCTCATGACACCAAAAATGTTGCGTATTTGGCGGCCAGAGCGGAATGTTGACGCTCTACCGTATGCAGATTCTTTGCCTTGCAATCCTTCTACTGCAACAATAAAAAGATTTAAACCCATAAGGATGCGGCAGAGGATAATGGTGCAATTTCCAAAATAAAATAGATTTGCGATTCGAGTGAGTATTAAAAAAAGATTCTAAAGCAGGTTTTCAATTTTTAAACAACAAGCGCTAGCAGGTAAGGTCCGCGCAGCAACAAAACACACAATAATAATAATAGTAAACAATCTGAAGGGGAGCAGGCTGCTAATAAGAAACAGTGTTTTGGCTGTCTCTTATTAGCAGCCCGAAAAAAAGAAAAGCAGGATTGGTGAAATGTTTCATTAACATAAGCCACCGGCAATAATTATAGTCTGCTTGTCAGGCCATTATTTATTTTTTCTCACTCTGCCACTACATAGTGAAAGAGTGCATCCTAAAATGCTAGGGCTCAGCCCCTCTCCATGGGAACTCAAGAAACCTCAGACTGGTGTTAGCATTGTTGGGCTGTATCAATGAGGTGTTACTTGAGCCCTAAGTAAAGTGATCTGTGGGACACACGTCCCACTTTGGTCAGAACCAAAAACCGATGATTGAAATTCATGAATTATTCTCTCTCAAAGGAAATTTTTCTCGACTCCATTCCAGTTCATTGTTCATTAGCCCACTGTACAGTAGCACAGAGCCATAATCCATAATGCAAGCACAGAAAATGTACCACCTGGCACCTAAGGTCTGCATTACAAGACAGCCATGGCTCAAGTTGTGAGCCCCTCACACCTCTGAGCAATGGTGCTACAGAGCCTGATGCACTAACGATAGCTATGACCCTGCTTATGGTTTTCTAATTTCCTCATTCTATTTCATCCCTCTCTCATCTCCTTCCACCCTTTCACTTTTTTTCATCTCTTCACGTTTCCACTATCCTCACTGCCTTTCTTCATGCCTCTTTCTATCTGACCTCCAAAGTTCATCTCAATGTTTCTTTGTTTGCCCTCTCCATTCCTGCACCCTTAATCTTCTAAATTCAGATCTCTAATCTCCCTTGCTCTTTCTCTACATCTCCTTCCTCCCTCTCGCTTCCCATCAACGTACTTGCATAATTTCTCTACTTTGTATTTGTTTCTTTTCCTGTCCAGTCCCATCTCCTCTTAGGTCTCACCCACAGCAGCTTTTAGCTGTTTGTTGTCGAAAGACTTCTTGCGGACCATACCAAAAACTTACAATGGGCTTAAAGCCAGGGCATTACCTACCTTTGGCTGGCTTTCTTGGCATTCTCTTTTGATAGTGTCTTATTTGATAGTTTTCTTTCCTCTTTTTCCTTTTGTCCTACCCCTAAAGCATAGCTTCTTTAGCAACCTTTTGATCTGATGACTTGTATCCTTCTATTGTTATAAACACACAAAGGATCCAGTGGGAGAGGCCCTAATCCAAAATGCATACTTCTCCCTGTCTACATATGGATCACACTAGAAGTACGTCTGCAATCTGGTAGCAGTCTAAGTGACGAACAAAATGTTACGATTATTATGCAGGAGAGACCCTATTTCAGGACAAGAACCCTCGCATTCTTCCTCATTGGGTTCCCTCCTCACACCAAGGCTGCAAGGTCATTGGTGTGGGCTACGACTCCTCAAAGAGTAAGGAGGAGCTGAGGTGTTTTAAGAAACACAAGAGTGGAGTGAGTAAGGGGCAGAGTACAAAAAGGGAAGAAAGAGTGTAAAACTGTCTACAGAAGGCCAAATTACATGTATTCCATGGTCTTCTGGGACAAGATTAAAAAAAGAGAGTACTAATGATTATCAATACATATACCTCTACAGTAGGTCAACATGTTTCTGCCCTTCAGTGACCCCAACCGGGGTTCTGGGACATTCCTCAAGACCAAGTAAATAGTCACTCTGCACAAATCAAAAAGAATTAATATGTATATACTGGCCACCGATTCAGTAGCCTGTTCAGATCGAGCGATGGCCCGTGATGCTTTTGGTCCACCGTCTTTCTGAAATAAATGGACACATTACCCATTAGTAATATTAAAGTGATTTTGTCATGCTTCATATTCAAAAAGATCTTAATAAACATCTCTATAAAAAAAAACGAGAGAGTGGGGTATTGACTGTATATTAGTACCCACTAAAAGAATTCATGACGTCATCTTACCTACATGGTGAAGTAGAGAATCCACTCTCCAGCCAATGAGGTGACACCACTGTTGCAAAGCTGAGGTAAGATAAAACCAAAGACACAAAAGCACCACTCATCACAACATTGTCATGGAAAATGTTATCTATAAACCCATATGGAAATGGGAGGCTAAAGAACAAATTAAAAAGCGAAAGGGTGGGGCACATCACATTTACTATGGAAACCTGGCATAAAAGGTGCCAGTGTGGGATCTTAAAACAAAAAGGTACTAGCATTTTAATTTTTTTATTTTGATTGTGTGAGGAGCATTGTAAATGGTTACATCTCCAAATCGTGTCCTAAAATAATGGTCCTGTGGGGGAGTGTAAAGTGCCCATAGAGAAGGTGTAGTTCTTTTAAGGAAAAAGGGCTGCATTTAAAAAAAATGCTTTATTTAAAAGCAGTCACAGACATGGTGGTCTGCTGACCCTAGCAGACCACCATCCCTGTGAGCGATAGCCATTCCTAATGGGGTTGCAAATTGCTCCTGCCTCATTAATATTATTGAGGCATGCAATTTGCGACCCCATTAGGAATCACAAACAGTGTCTGAGTATGTGCAATCATGCCTTTAGTCTAAACCCTATAACCTGGAGGTGGGCGAGCCAAGCAATTAACAGGGAGAGCCGAGCCACAGCCAAGCCAAGGGTCTGACTCAGATCTTCAAGCCTGCTGCAGGGATTCTGCTCAGGAACAGAACTATGCTTGGGATCATCGATATTCGGCATGTATGGACTGAGTTATATTACCACCTATGAGCCAGAGTACGACTAGCCATAGTGTCTCACTTGCTCTCCTAACCTTACCAGAGAAACAAGTAGTTGTCACCCCAGAACACAACAATCTCAATACGTAGGACCCTAGCGTGGTTCATAATGAGGTTGGCCATTTGTTCACTTATGGAGAGAGGAAAGGAGGGCATGGTCTGGGGGGGGGCGATTGATGAGCACCAGTGCCAAAGACCCAGTATTGTTGTCAAGTGAAATGACAATGTTCTCTATTTATGGCAATACAAGTGAGGTCATAATGACAAACTTATGGTATTTATGTATAATAGCAGCAACACCCCCACCCATCTTCCCTGAGGGCTGATTGACAGTCAGAATATAATAATCTGAGGGGAGTGCCGCTAGAATATCTGGTGTGGAGTCCTGGATAAGCCAGGTCTCCGTGATCAACAGTACATCCGGTTTTTCTGAAGTTAACAGCATGAATATATCTAACTGTTGATTAACCAGGGAACAAGTGTTGAGGTAGAGAACACGGAGGGAGATCGGATTAACTAATAAGGGGCCAATAGTGGGGGAAGAATGAGGAACCGACGAAGATAGAGTGGAGTGGCCTACTTGATCTTGTAAGATTCCATTGGTTAAAATACGGTTGTAAACAGCGGGAGCTAACAGGACTTGCGGGTGCGCTAGCGATCTTAGTGCCAAAGAAGAATAGATGATGGTTTGGCCAGGGTTTGTGGCCCCTGGGCCCGTTCGGGCACGGACAGGCGCAGATGGGCTTGCCTTTGGCGTGCCGTTGGCACGCCTGCTACGTTCGTCCGCTGCGCTTCCGCGTGGAGGTGTACATTTATGCCCGGCCCGCCTCATTGCTCCTCCTCCTACCGGCCGATTGGCTAAGGCCTATGGGTGGGAAGCTGGATGTACATCAGGGGTGCGGCAGAGGACAATAGTGCAATTTCCAAAATAAAATAGATTTGCGATTCGAGTGAGTATTAAAAACAGATTCTAAAGCAGGTTTTGAATTTTTTTAAACAACAAGCGCTAGCAGGCAAGGTCCACGCAGCAACAAAACACACAATTGCCCGCTTCCCGCGCTGCACGAGTTTAAATGCCCGGCCCCGCCTCCAAGCTCCTCCTCCTACCGGCCGATTGGCTAAGGCCTATGGGTGGGGAACTGGATGTACGTCAGGGGTGCGGCAGAGGACAACAGTGCAATTCCCAAAATAAAATAGATTCCTGATTCGAGTGAGAATTAAAAACAGATTCTAAAGCAGATTTTCAATTTTTAAACAACAAGCGCTAGCAGGCAAGGTCCGCGCTGCAACAAAACACACAATTGCCTGCTTCCCGTGCTGCAGCGAGCTGAAATGCCCGGCCCCGCCTCCAAGCTCCTCCTCATACCGGCCGATCGGCTAAGGCCTATGGGTGGGGAGCTGGTTGTACGTCAGGGGTGCGGCAGAGGACAACAGTGCAATTTCCAAAATAAAATAGATTCGCGATTCGAGTGAGTATTAAAAACAGATTCTAAAGCAGGTTTTCAATTTTTAAACAACAAGCGCTAGCAGGTAAGGTCCGCGCGGCAACAAAACACATAATAATAGTAATAGTAAACAATCTAAAGGGGAGCAGGCTGCTAATAAGAAACAGTGTTTTGGCAGCCTCTTATTAGCAGCCCGAAAAAAAGAAAAGCAGGATTGGTGGAATGTTTCATTAACATAAGCCACCGGCAATAATTATGGTCTGCTTGTCAGGCCATTATTTATTTTTTCTCAATCTGCCACTACATAGTGAAAGAGTGCATCCTAAAATGCTAGGGCTCAGCCCCTCTCCATGGGAACTCAAGAAACCTCAGACTGGTGTTAGCATTGTTGGGCCGTATCAATGTGTTACTTGAGCCCAAGTAAAGTGAAGTCAGAACCAAAAAACGATAAATGAAATACATGAATTACTCTCTGTCAAAGGAAATTTTTCTCGACTCCATTCCAGTTCATTGTTCATTAGCCGGCTGTACAGTAGCACAGGAGCCATAATGCAAGCACAGAAAATGGACCACCTGGCACTTAAGGTCTGCATTACGAGACAGCCATGGCTCAGGTTGTGAGCCCCTCACACCTCTGAGCAATGGTGCTACAGAGCCTGGTGCACTAACAATAGCTATGACTCTGCTTATGGTTTTCTGATTTCCTCATTCTATTTCATCCCTCTCTCATCTCCTTCCACCCTTTCACTTTCTTTCATCTCTTCACGTTTCCACTATCCTTGCTGCCTTTCTTCATGCCTCTTTCTATCTGACCACCAAAGTTCATCTCAATTTTTCTTTCTTTGTTTGACCTCTCCATTTCTGCACCCTTAATCTTCTAAATTCAGATCTCTAATCTTCATTGCTCTTTCTCTACATCTCCTTCCTCCCTCTCGCTTCCCATCAACGTACTTGCATAATTTCTCTCCTTCGTATTTGTTTCTTTTCCTGTCCAGTCCCATCTCCTCTTAAGTGTCAACTACAGCAGCTTTTAGCTGTTTGCTGTCGAAAGACCTCTTGCGGACCATACCAAAAACTTACAATGGGCTTAAAGCCAGCGCATTACCTTCCTTTGGTTGGCTTTCTTGTCATTCTCTTTTGATAGTGCCTTATTTGGTAGTTTTCATTCCTCTTTTTCCTTTTGTCCTACCCCTAAAGCATAGCTTCTTTAGCAACCTTTTGATCTGATGACTTGTATCCTTCTATTGTTATAAACACACAAAGGATCCAGTGGGAGAGGCCCTAATCCAAAATGCATAGTTCTCCCTGTCTACATATGGATCACACTAGAAGTACGTCTGGTGAAGTTTGGAAAAGAGACAGACTGTCAGCAATCTGGTAGCAGTCTAAGTGACGAACAAAATGTTACGATTATTATGCAGGAGAGACCCTATTTCAGGACAAGAACCCTCGCATTCTTACTCATTGGGTTCCCTCCTCACACCAAGGCTGCAAGGTCATTGGTGTGGGCTACGACTCCTCAAAGAGTAAGGAGGAGCTGAGGTGTTTTAAGAAACACAAGAGTGGAGTGAGTAAGGGGCAGAGTGCAAAAAGGGAAGAAAGAGTGTAAAACTGTCTACAGATGGCCAAATGACATGTATTCGATGGTCTTCTGGGACAAGATTAAAAAAGAGAGTACTAATGGTTATCAACAAATATACCTCTACAGTAGGTCAACATGTTTCTGCCCTTCAGTGACCCCAACCGGGGTTCTGGGACATTCCTCAAAACCAAGTAAATAGTCACTCTGCACAAATCAAAAAGAATTAATATGTATATACTGGCCACCAATTCAGTAGCCTGTTCAGATCGAGCGATGGCCCGTGATGCTTTGGGTCCACTGTCTTTCTGAAATAAATGGACACATTACCCATTAGTAATATTAAAGTGATTTTGTCATGCTGCATATTCAAAAAGATCTTAATAAACATCTCTATAAAAAAAAATGAGAGAGTGGGGTATTGACTGTATATTAGTACCCACTAAAAGAATTCATGACGTCATCTTACCTACATGGTGAAGTAGAGAATCCACTCTCCAGCCAATGAGGTGACACCACTGTTGCACATCTGAGGTAAGATAAAACCAAAGACACAAAAGCACCACTCATCACAACATTGTCATGCAAAATGTTATCTATAAACCCATATGAAAATGGGAGGCTAAAGAACAAATTAAAAAGCCAGAGGGTGGGGCACATCACGTTTACTATGGAAACCTGGCATAAAAGGTGCCAGTGTGGGATCTTAAAACAAAAAGGTACTAGCATTTTAATTTTTTTATTTTGATTGTGTGAGGAGCATTGTAAATGGTTACATCTCCAAATCGTGTCCTAAAACAATGGTCCTGTGGGGGAGTGTAAAGTACCCCTGGAGAAGGTGTAGTTCTTTTAAGGAAAAAGGGCTGCATTTAAAAAAAACTGCTTTATTTAAAATCAGTCACAGACATGGTGGTCTGCTGACCCTAGCAGACCACCATCCCTGTGAGCGATAGCCATTCCTAATGGGGTCGCAAATTGCTCCTGCCTCATTAATATTATTGAGGCATGCAATTTGCGACCCCATTAGGAATCACAAACAGTGTCTGAGTATGTGCAATCATGCCTTTAGTCTAAACCCTATAACCTGGAGGTGGGCGAGCCAAGCAATTAACAGGGAGAGCCGAGCCACAGCCAAGCCAAGGGTCTGACTCAGATCTTCAAGCCTGCTGCAGGGATTCTGCTCAGGAACAGAACTATGCTTGGAATCATCGATATTCGGCATGTATGGACTGAGTTATATTACCACCTATGAGCCAGAGTACGACTAGCTATAGTGTCTCACTTGCTCTCCTAACCTTACCAGAGAAACAAGTAGTTGTCACCCCAGAACACAACAATCTCGATCCTCTCGGGGATTTCTGTAACAGGAGACACCCTTTCGCTTTCTCACCTGTGCTCGTCCACAATAATATAAACAAGAGCCACTGAGGAAGTTTAGACTATTTATTCAAACTATCATTGGAGGAAGGCAGGATCCTTCTGCATGGTTACACCCACTTTTTGCCTGGTGCTATTTTGGTTTTTGACTAGTCTGACTGGGATACAGCTAATCAGGACCCACGTCTATCTGCTTTCTCCCTAAATTGTTGTGCTGAGTACTTAGATACATTCCAAATTGGATACTGGGGTACGCTCCTCAGTCCCTAGTATATGGTACTAAGGTACCCTGGGCCGCCCATGGGAGATCCCAGAGGTCTCCCATGGGCTGAAGCACGCATTATGCCACCCATGAGAGACCATGCAAAATGGAACTACAGGCCTGCCATTGCAGCCTGTGCACGTTGGTGCTTGCACCACTTACTTAAGATATAGGTTTCCTATATCTAAGGGGCACTGCACTTAAGACCTAGAAGTCACCCCTATAGCAAGCCTTTGCAATTCTGAAGGCAGGGTGCTTGGTTCCAAGTGAGAGTGTTCCTCTGCATGAGCAGAACACCCCTGCAGCCTACAGAGTCAATTCTCCCGGGTTGTCTGTGAAGCAGCTATACACTATATCAAGGGGCACCACGTAATTATGTGATGACCATCCCGAAAACAGCTGCAACGAATCCTATCATGTTTTGGTATCAAACATGTTGGAATCATACCCCCACATATAATTCCAAGCACTCTAGATCCCTCCATTAGGCTCTCAGTGTTCCCAGTGCCAACCTTCTAGAGCCGGACAGCACAAAATGGTTAATGTCGACCAGAGACACATTTCTAAGGTGGAACAATAGGCGTCATTTTACAGGGAGGTGTGACCGCCTCCCAGACATGATTTAGGGTATTGGGACCGGGTGGTTGCACTTGCAAGTGCCAGAACGTCTGCATGAGGGGCACATTTGGTTTCCCTGTGCATAGTCCAGACCAGTTATGGGAGCTGTTGGCTCCCACTCTGGCACAGAACTGGACAAAAGACATGGGAGTAAACTCGCCCCTGTCCAGACCCTCCCCTGGGAGAGTCCCCTGAATCTTCCCAACCCTTTCCCTAGGGTACTTAAGGGTTTACCTGGGTGTAGAACTCTAGATCCGTTGCGGGATAAGATTCAGATCAGACACCACTTCTACTTCTACCATCTGGGCACCCTGGACTTCGTTTGAGCCTGACTTCGCCTCCCTTTCAGTCTGCTGCATCGTCTGTGCCTATGCATCATACAGGAACCTTCCAAGGTCTGTGGGCATCAAAGGCATCTGAAGGAATCTCCCTTGGAGTGAAGGAATCACTCCCCTGCATTTGCAGGCACCGCAACTAAGTTGACCGATCTGCTGATCTTGAGCTCCTCCAGACTCCAAAGGCTCTGCAACACAGGTGGTGGTTTTCCACAGCTCCAGAGGCCTGCCCTGCCCTTTTTCACAGCGTCAACTTGCAGTTACAAAGGCTTGTTGACTTCTTTCCAAAGAGATCTTTGGACTCCTAGTAGCCCCAACCTCAAGCACCTCCAGTGACCAGAATCTTCAGCCACACGGCATCGTGTCGTGTGCATCGTGGCCTGCATCTTTTGGTGAGCTGCTTGAGGCCCTCTTGTGACTCCAGTGCCTACAGCCTGTGGTCCAATTAAGGGACACACTTTTTTCTTTTGGGCTCCTCTGATTGCTCAGGGCCTGGCCTGACTCTCCTGCTTTTGATGAGTGCCCTGGACCTTGCTGGTCTCGACGTTGCTCCTGCTTTGATTCCTGCTTTGGTTGCATTTGCCAAGGCCTGTTGGTGCTCCCGCCAGACACCGAACCCACAGCACTGGACATCCTTTGTGGGACAGCTCGTGCATGGTTCCTGGTCCTCCTGCAGAGTCAAGGTCTTCGACGTCCATCCTACAGCACCCGACATCGGAGGGCATTCGTCTTCCAAGTCTCCTGGTCACTCTTGAGTGACAAAAACTCTGTTTCCCCTGCTTGCAGGTACCTATCATCTAGAATGCACCTTTTGATGCCACCGGATACTTTCTCCTACAGCAACAGCAGCACTTTCCTGAAGTCCTCCATTCGGTTTGACAGCGGTTTCTGACGCCACATCACATGTATGCACCCGGGTTCCCGGGTGTAGGTAACGTGGGTACTAGGGTGTCCACTGGTGAGGTGGCTCTCCAACCTTCTGTCTTCCACGGGGTTTCTTCAGGGTCCACTGGGAAGGGTCCTTAATCTTTCAAAATCTAACCGCAACTTGCACATAGAGTTGTACGGAGCACGCGGTCGTGTTTCCACACTACACACGCTCTCCGTGGGGTCCCTATCTACTCACCTTGGATGGGTCCTTGGGGTCACAGCATTTCTACTTCCTCTCGACCCTGTCTTGAACCAAGTTGTGGTTCTTAAACCACTTTTTTAGTATATTGTTTGGTTTCCCCCCCCCCCTCCCCCCAGGTCAACAGTGTATTTCTTGCTATTTACTGTATTTCTTTGCTAAAGTATTGTGTGCATTGTGTTTATATCCATGTTGGAGATATTGGAATGAACTAGAGCAGTGGTTCCCAAACCTTTGACTCCTGAGGACCCCCACTCAATCACTACTAGAAGCCGGGGCCCCCCAGGCAATTTGTACAGTTTTAATTAAAAAAATTAAAACAGTAATTCACAAAAAATACACAAACAAGTACACACCAAACAAATACTTCATTACTAAAGCTTTTATTATTTTATATTGAAAAATATGCAAAAAATCAAAACATTTTAATGGGAAAGATGGTGCTGCATCTCGGCGACTAACTTTTCAATGTTTTGTTTTATTTCGGAAAGTTGAATCCTTAGGTCAGATTCAACATTTTGCAAGCGATTTATGTACTTATTTTAAGGTACATAAGATCTGAGAAAGCCTTCTCACATAAATATGTTGGGCGGAATGGAAGTAAAACCTTGAGTGCCTTGTACGATAATTGAGGGTAATCTGTTCGTACATGTAGCAAAAAATTTGTCAGACTCAGAGACTTTTCCTTGAATTGAAGTTTAAGTGCACTTTCTGTAGAGATTTCAATCAAAGCGTTTTCTTCAGATGCGGTCAGCCCTACTAAATTGTCAATATCTACATTAAAAGGATCTTTAATCCAGTTTTTTATTTCATCCGGAAGCGGAAAGTACTGACAAAAACTGCACCGCATATCTTGGATATGCCAGATAAAAATGTCTAAGACTTTGTTCGATAATTGATCATTCGCCGATTCCAAGAATGTCTTCAAGTTCAGAAAAGAATCAACATTTCTTTGTGATAAGCGACAAGCTCATAAGTCAAACTTTTTTATCATTGCCTCAGTATTGTCTTTGACATAAAAAATTGTACTACCTACTCCTTGCATACTAAAATTGAGTGCATTTAAATTGGTGAAGATGTCAGCATAGCTAACCAAGTATAGTCATGTAAGCGCTCATGAAGTGCAAATGGAGATTCCAGTTCAGTGACGAAAACTCTGATTTAATCTCTTAATTCAAAAAGCTAGATAAATGGGGCCGTTGGGCAATAGGAACGGTAAAGATCGACCTCAGTACGTTTACTCTGTGTAATATTTATGGGCCAAATTTGGACGATGCGGAACTGTTTAATTTTATTAATGTGGAATTGGCCCAATGGCCGCAACCTGTGATACCATGTGGCGATCTGAATATCAATATCCCTGCAGACCTAAATATTAGATCGAATCATAGGTATACTGGAAGAAAGATACTAATCTACGGTGCCCTGCGGGGGCTAATGGTAGAACAAGGTCTTTATGATGCATGGAATATTTTATATCCTGAAAGCCCTGGATATACTTTTTTTTCTGCCCCTCACGCTAAGTTTGTTCGTCTGGATTATTTTCTTAATTCTGTTGGTTTGTTGACTAAGGTAAATTTAGTTATTCATCCGAAAGTGGTCTCCGATCACAACCCCGTGATTTTCGAATTAACTCTGGAGTCATTTCAGAGGGCTCCCCCAAGGACCTGGACTTTTGATAGCAAGTTATTGAGTGACGAAGACTACTGTCAACTAATGGTTAAACATATACATGAATTTTTTGATTTAAATAAAGGCTGGGCTTCCCAGGAGGTAGTCTGGGGTACATTTAAATCTGTTGTCCGTGGGGAGACGCTCAGCTTTTCTAAATTTAAACATAAAAAAAGGATGAGCAAACACTAACAGGATTTTGCTGAGGTCGTTTTGAAAGAACATAAATTAGCCTATGTAATATCTCAGGGTGGAGATTTAGAACTAATCCAAAAGGCACAACAAGACCTCACAGTTACGAGCACTATGGCCTATGCTAACATCGCACAACAAATAGCGGAGAAATACACACAACACAAGGAAGAGGCATATGAGTATAGTGAAAATACTGGGAGATTTCTGGCAAAGAGGCTGAGGGAGAAGGCCGTATACAATGATATAGTAAAAATTATAGATATGAATGGTAGGGTACAAGAGGTCAAACCAGGGATACTTCATGCATTTTATGAATTCTATCAATCATTATATAGTGAGTTGCTAGTCGGTAGGACAGGGGAGGAGGAGTCAGAATATCTTTCTCCTCTAGTAACTAATACTCTGTAAAAATAACACCGGGCAATTTTATCTACACCCCCGGACTGGGATGAAGTTGAAACTGCGCTTTTGGGATTAGCACAGGGGAAAGCTATGGTTCCGGACTCTATCCCTCTAGAATTTTATAGGACGTTCCGGAATGCAATTCAGAAGGAACTGTTGGAAGTCTGTCAACAGGCTTTTCTCGGTCGGGCACCTGATTCATGGTCTCAGGCCATAATAGTTATTTTTAAAAAGAAAGGGAAAAATGCAACAGAAATGGGCTACTATTGGCTCATTTCTTTATTGAACGCAGACAACAAGATTTACTCAAAAATTCTTGCCAACAGGCTCAACGATTTGATTTCCAGTCTAGTGTCACCCCGTCAACCCGGGTTTATCCAACGTAGAGACACTACGGATCATATTCGTAGAATAATATCTATTTTGGATTGGGCTCAGAGCAGTAATTCATCCGTCGGAGTGGCCCTGTTGGATGCCGAAAAGGCATTCGACAGGGTCACTTGGCGGTTCTTATGGGCAGTTCTGGCCTGGAAGGGGTTTCCTTCTGAATTTATAAATGCAATACAAACGCTGTATATTCATCCGACAGCGACAATCCGGGTAGGGGCGAGGTTTCTAAGCAGGTTGTTATAGCAAGGGGTACAAGACAAGGGTGTCCCTGCTCCCCGCTCTTGTTTGCGCTATATATCGACCCTTTTATTACCACAATGGAGGCAGATAGTATCATCAACCCGGTTCAGATTAGAACACTATGTCATAAAGTCTACACATACGCGGATGATATTGCCGTGGTTACTGCTAACATTACAGAGGCTCTCCCTGGAATCACTCAAGCGGCTGAAGCTTTTGGGTTCTGTTCCGGGTACAAATTAAACGTCGCAAAAACCCAGGTGATCCATTCACCGGCTGGTCAACCCGTGAATACTGTTTTTTGTTCAGAGGTCACGTACTTAGGCATAAAAATCACAGCAAACATTGAGGATATAGTTGCTAAAAATCTCGACCCGATTATCTCCTCTTCTAATAAAACATTGCAAAGAATTAACAGTCTCCATCTCTCCTTGTTTGGCCGTAGCAATGTTATTAAAATGCTTATTTTCCCGAAATTTTTATATGTTTTCCGAGCTATTCCTTTTTTAATACCTGCGGCCTTTTTTTCTCGTATAGAGAGAATGTGTTCCAGGTTTCTTTGGAGCTATCATCGTGCTCGGCGTGCCATGAATAGTTGCATTTTGTCTCGAGAAAGAGGAGGCTGGGGGATACCAGATTTCCAATTATATCATTGGATTTCGATTTTACAAAATATGGGGGTGTTATTGCTACCTATAGATCCAACTCCTGATTACGCCGCCCCCTCAATCTACGAGATGCTTCTGGGGCAAGAATCTAAGCAGTGTATAAATCACATTATTGAGCCTAGCTACTTTAAAAAAACTAGGTTTAAGCCGGTGATATCCGCATATGTAATTTGGAGGAAAACGAAAAAGAGGTTGGGTATTGGCCCGAATCTGAACATTTATACCCCACTTCAGGATTGTACTCTTCTACCTACAATTTTTACTCACTCTGTGATGAAAAGATGGTACAATTTAGGAATTTGCTCTCTAGGGGATTTATTTTCAGAATCACAATTTATTTATTTCGAAAATATAAGGTACCTCGAGGGGATTTTTTTTAATATTTGCAGTTGCGTAGCTATTGTGAGTGGAAAAAAATCAAACAGCGATTACCCTACAAAAAATAGAGATTGTTGAGTTACTCAAGTCTAGATGCAAAATGCGCCCCCTCTATTATTTATTCAGGAGCACGGTTAAAGATGATTTAGAATTTCAGGAGACAAAATGGGCCAATAAATTAGGCATTGAAGGGGTTAATTTGACCAGAAGCATTGAAATTTCAATTAATGTATTGTTTAACGGCCCTTTGAAGAGCCAGCACTATATGGCAATTTTCCAGCTTTATTATACTCCGGGGAAACTGGCAAAATGGAATACTGGAAGGGGTAATAGCTGTAATCGCTGTGGCCAGTATGCTGCAGACGCTATCCACATGTTTTTTAACTGCCCTAAACTTATCAATTTTGTAAGCGAAATTCAGATTTTTATTTCGGGTAGTCTGGGAATTCCAGTACAACTTACCCCTACATTGGTAATTTTTGGATGGCAAGGAAATGTGTTGACGGCTGTAGAGGAGGGTTTGATATTTATATGTATGGCTTTGTACCGTTTGTGCATTACATCACAATGGCTTGATACCAATCCTCCATCTTTCATTAACTGGCAAACTAGGCTGCTTTCAACATATCGTTTGGAGATGGCGCTCTATAGAACTAAGGGTATCCGGAAAAAGAGGCAAGGAAGCCAGTTATGGCAACCAATTGCTACCTGGCTGGGATCTTAGTAGTAGATAATGTTATTATTTGTATTCACATATGATAAGATCCACGACTGTATAATATTTGAATGATTCAGGATTCCATATTTTTTATTTCTATCTGTGTCGTCGGCTGCTTTGGTTTGCTTTGGTATGTTTACTCGCCCCTATATGTATTGCAGCTGATGTATCTAAACTGTATTTTGTGTGTTCTATGTGCTGACAAAAAATTTCAATAAAAAAAAAAAAAGTTAAGACAATACTCTACCATGAGACAGCCATCGGATGTCTGTATGCAGCAAAAGCTGATGATGATCACTATCCATGGACTGACAAAGCTGTTCAAAAAGCCTTGAATTTGGTGACACAGCTTTGATAAAAGATCTTTTTTAATTCCTCTGGTACCTTCTTAGTGGCTAATGATTCGCGGTGAATGGAACAATGATGCCTTACAACTGAAAGGTTATTTTCCCTTATTCGTGCTACAAGTCCAGTTAGTCTCCCAGACATGGCACGTGCCCCATCTGTGCTTATTCCTATGCATTTGGACCACTGAATTCCATTTGATGTCAGAAAGTCATTGAACCTACTGAAGACCTCTTCAGCAGTGGTATATATCAAATAGCGGCAGAACAGTAAATCTTCAATAATGTTCCCCTCAAAATCGTATCTAATGTAGCACAGGAGATGAGATTTATTTGCTATGTCTGTACTTTCATCTAATTGCAGGCTATACTACAGACTTTTCAAATTCTTTCGATCAACTGTTCCTTTATATTGTTTGAAATGTTGTCAATTCGCTTTGTTACAGTGTTGTTAGATAATGGCACCAAATGTAAATCGTTTGCTGCTTTTTCTCCAACCATTGCTGTCACCATGGCTTTAGCAGCAGGTACTATTATTTCTTCAGCAATTGCATGAGGTTTTCCAGCTTTTGCTATGAGCATGGAATTTTCATATGAAGCTTTCAGAGCATTTTCATTAACAGATCTTAATTATTTTTCGACTTTTTAGGAGTTTTTGCTCTTTATTCTTGAAGAATTCTATGGATTTAGTTGCATGTTCTTTATGCTTAGTTTCCAAGTGTCTTCGTAATTTAGAAGGTTTCATGGCCTCATTTGACACAATTTCATAACATAGCACGCATTGTGGTTGCAGTTCATGTTCTGAACCTGAACATGTGAAACCCATTACTAAATATTCACCATCGTATTTGCGACACTTCCTTTTCTTTTCACTTAAATCACTTTGTTTTGATCATGATGGCCCATCATTGATTTCTTCAGTGGCTTTCCGCTAAAGGTTAAGCCAGCGATGCATCTTCCATATGTTTAGGATACAAATGACAAGTCTATTTCACAACAGGTTATGGAATCAATTTCAAGCAAAGCTATTTGGTGAGGCACGTAGTAGACCTTCACTACTTTACCTACTACAGGTTGCCCTCATCAGATGTTTCCGGACTACATATGCTTTGACTTTTAGAGATGAAGCAGCACCTGTAAGAAGATTTTAACACTGTATCAGCACTTGCTGGAGGGGCTGGGGCACTGCTGTACTGATTTCACGAGGGGGATGGGGAGAGTCACTACAGCAATGGAGGTGCTGCTGACAAACCAGGCAGCCACCACAGGAGCAGAAGGTCTGGCGGAGACAGATATTTCCAGTAGCAGGAGCAGCACCCCTATCCCAGAAATACGGAGGAGCAGCAGATGCCAGACTACCGGCGCTGCTACAGCAGACTTGGAACTAAGCCAACCTCACGCATCACGCAGTGCTGGTCATGGCGCGCAAGCAGTGAGTCAGCCAAATTCAGTTGGACATGTGAGGGTGAGGTAACCCCCGTCCACCCTGTAGTGCTAGGCACACTAGTTTGTTACAATTGTGTCTTCAGACATTTAACGTAGTGCCAAATAAACTACGTCCATTGCAGTACAACACGTGCTTTGTCTCTGTACTTACTCAAAAGTAGTTGTGTGTGATCTCTGCCCGTCTCTGTCTTCCGTCTGTGGGTGTAGGTACTCCTACTGCGTTGGCTGCTGGTAGTGCCTGCTCATCGTCATGGTCTTCATAGTCCTCCAATTCCACCTCAGTGCCCTTCTTAGTTGCGAGGTTGTGCAACATTGCACAGGTTGCAATGATCTTACAGCATGTTACTGGTGAGTACTGCCGTGCCCCACCACTTTTGTGGAGGCAGCGGAACCGGCTCTTCAGGAGCCCAAAGGTACGCTCCACGATGTTCCGGGTGGATTTATGTGCCACATTGTATCGTCTCTGGCTTGGGGTTGTGGGGTTGAGGTAGGGTGTCAGGACAAAGGAACGGAGTGCATATGCACTATCACCTAATGTGAGAGAGAAAAATACATTACTCACAGGCACTCATTGATATACGTCTGCATCATCTATCAAGGGAGTGTCACACAGTAATTTACCTAGCAGGTATCCTTCCCCGAATTCACCCGCTGTCAGGCGGGTGTAGATCCCACTGTTTTGGAATATATATGAGTCGTGGGTGCTTCCTGGGTACCTGGCCACTATATCTGTGATCATGTACTTGGCATCACAGATTACTTGTACATTAATTGTGTGTGATGACTTCCTGTTCCTGTATATGTGCTCAGTGGCAGCTGGGGGGCATATTGGGATGTGGGTCCCATCAATGCAGCCAATCACGTGTGGGAAATTTGCCATGAGGTAAAAGTCAGTCTTGGTCCTGAGCAAGTCCTCATCAGTGTCTGGGAAGTGGAAGTAATGCTCCATTCTTTGCATCATGGCATCCAGGAACTTTCTGAAGATACGCGACAGGCAGCTCTGGGACACCCCACCTACCACAGCAACAACACTCTGGTAACTCCCAGATGCAAGCAGGTGTATGCTACAGAGCACCTGCACATGGGGTGGGATGGCGTGGGCCCTTGGTTTTGGGTGGTCCAGGAGTGGGTGCAGGTCCCTGATCAGGTCCATGATGGTTTGGGGGTGCAGTCTGTATCTTTGCGGTATCTCTGGCTCTGTCAATTGGAAGAGTGTAATACTCTGCCTGTAGACCTGCTCCTCCCTTCTCCATTCCCTCTCACCTACTGCCTGTAGCCTTAGCCGTCTTGCTATGACGTAGAAAGCCGCCATTCTGGTTCCAGTGTTGCATTTTGGGGCCCTTTTATATAGGCTGCACCTGATTACCACCTGCTTTCCATCCATGTTAATTACCGATTTATAAATACCGAATTTTGGTGAAATTCGGTAATTTATGGGTCACCTATATCTCAATGGTGTTGTTTTTTCCATTTCTTATTTTCCGATTCGGTAATTTTACCGATTCGGTACATTTACCGACTCGGTATAGTTTCCGATTCGGTAATTTACCGAATCGGAACATTTACCGACTCGGTATATTTTCCGAATCGGTAACTTTTCCGATTCGGTAATATTACCGAATCGGAAATATTTCCGAGCCGGTAATCTACCGATTCGGTATTTTTACCGAATCTGTAAATTTTGGGCGACCTACAGCTCAATGTCCACATACCGGTCGGTAACGGCCGAAATTACCGATTTTCGGCCGTTACCGACCGGTATTAGGCTACCTACATCTGGCCCTTGGTGTGGTTCTTTTCACTTAATCTATACTATAAGTTGCGTTCTGGTAAAACAAGCTGATTTACACTCCTTCTGGACTAAGCCTTAAGGCTGCTCTCCGCAGCTACCACACAGAGAGCTTTCTAAGGTTGTCTAAGACTACTAAAATCACCATAAGTGTTATCTAGACTGATGCAAGGTGCCCACTTACATTAGTGGACATCATATACTAGGTCAGCTTCTCACAAACATGTCCTAAAATGCAGTATTTGTGCCACAATTAGAAAACACAAGAATACTATAAATACTGTTAGCATTGTCAATAAACCATATATCATATAAAGCCCTGTCATTGTAAAAGACAGAATATCCTAAAACCCCTCACTTCTACTGAAGCTAAATGATTATATATCAAAGATCTCTAGGATTTGTGGCGGACCTCGTATCGTAGCATACACGGATAAACGGTCTACATCTCAGCTGACGTTACACTCTTGTTTCAGCAACCTCACTCAGTGTGTCTACTTAAACTCCTGTGCTCAATTATATGACAAGACATATAGGCTCATAAACAGCAGCGGCATCCTCATGTTATGTCTAGGTACAAGTGCCTAGTCAGAAAGAATAACAAGGGGCATTTCAGACTGAATCCCAGGAAAAGAACAGAACACGAAAACATATGCATGTTCCATGTGAAACGACAATGTGACACAAAAGCAGGCGTGCTTACATAGTAGTGTGTGCAAAAGAAAAGGAGGCTCATAGCGTGTACAATTAGGCTAACATAGGAAAAACTACAATCAGCCATGCAGGAAATACATGACAAGACCATGCATGAGCCGAGCCCTAAAAATGTTTGCGATGTAAATCATACAGCAAAAATCATGTAAACTATGATAAAGTCTCTTCAAAATTCATAAAGCATATATCGTTAACATGAAGAAGCTTTGAAGTTAATATGCCACATAATAACACTGCATTGAGTAGTGAAAGCTTTTAACCATGAACCATTAGTGAACTAAGATGAATGACAGTTGTCACATAAACCCTGAAAGTGGCCCAGATTATTATAGAGCAACATTGTAGAGCAGTAAATAAAACATAATAGGTTTTTGTACAAATGACATTCTGAATGCACATATTTGAAAGTGCCTTCATACGCGATAATGAAGGAAAAAGATTACACAATTTAAGAGGGGAAGCCACGATTTATCCACGTTTTCCGCTTTCGCTTTGCACCAAACATCCAGTAAACGGTGATCTATTTGCCTTCACTTGTGCTAAGGATTTGTCTTTTGCTCTGTGCCTTTTTCTGCAATTTCTATTTAGTGAGAACTTGACCCAAAAGTTTTGGAATGCTTTCCAATAGTACTACTTTCATTACACAAGGTCACCATTCATTTTTTTATAGGAGAGGTTAAGTGATTTGCCCAGAATCACAGTATGTTGAGCCGACACCAAGACTCCAAACTGGCTCAGCAGTTTCAAAGTCCACAGCTCTGGCCATAATGCAACATCCAGGTACTGTGAAGGAGGTAGGCACAAGAAACATGAATGCTCAGCTTGTCATGGGCTTGAGGTTCCAAGAGGATTTCAAGCTGACCTACAGCCAGGCTTCAGGCTCCAGCCTGGCTCGACTTCTCAGTGGCTCGCCCACCTCTATTCTCACCTGTGCACGAGTGACTCCGACTTCAGTGGAACACAGTGCAGATCATTCTGCGTTTCCTTATCATTTTCTTCCCCGCTTGGTATACACATGAGAATGGTAACTAATAATGATTTCAGGGTATAGGGATGATTGAGCTGGCAACTGACATTGGTGGGCAAGTACTTGCCATTTCCTGATAGATTGATAGGCCACGTTACATCCCAGAATGAACTAAACTATCAATCCATCTTAAAGCAGAAATATATATTAAAATCAAGATGACACTGAAGTTGCCTGGCAAGAAAAGGCCTTAATTTTATCCAGAAATATAATGCTGCCTCCATTACTGTTGGCGCTTGTACCCCCGGACAGAACTTGGAGGACATTATCAACAGCTCAAAGATTAGTGTTACCACTACAGAAGATTTTCCATTACAATGGCCCCTCCAGAAAAGCATGCGAGAGATCCCAATATACTGAAGATGTCCATAGCTCAATGTAAATTACAATTCCGTCACAGCCAGATCACTTCGAATGGAATAGTCAATATTAGCATTTATTTTATTGTATATGACTAAAGCTGCACTGTTCTAGGCTATGGTCATCTATAACAAGAATAATCTACTTTTGAATCTTTACCAGTAGTTTCTAAAACTACTCACCACAGTATTTGTCCCATGTCAAACATTATTGCAGATGCTCACTTTACGTTAAGTGATTTAATTACCTATACAAATCAGTTCAAGCGTCTTAAGATAGAGGGAAATTAGACAGTCAAGTCAGTAGTTGCTGCCTTTTTAACACACCGTCCGGGAAGAGCTAAAGAATGCTCTAGCATTGGTAGTAACAAACAACCATGAGAACGCCAGTAGTATTATTATCAAAAATCAATTCTCAACAAGGAGTGAGACACACGGGAAGAAAATGGCCTCCTAGGTGTGTGGATACACCATCAGGGACTGTCAGGGACTATGTCTGTAACACAGTCAGGGACTTGGGCAAGGACTGAGAACTGGGTAGAAACATAAGAAGAAAGAGGAGTACAGCACTGTGTAGGATCACACAAGATGTCAGAGGAGAATAGGGATCCAAAGGGGAAATCTGCACAAGTGAACAAGATGGCTTAGACTCAGAAAGGATTGGCACTCAAGAGGTGATTTAGCATTCAGAATAACTACACCCAGAATGGATGTGCAAGACATATATATGCAACATTAAAAATAAAGGGAATGTGGGGTAAAGCACTCATGAGCTCTACACAGTAAGACTGAAGCTCAGTAATTTCCTCACCCACAATTACTGTTACAGATACTGACTGCAAATACCCACATATACGATACACATGCAAAAGCAGAGTCTGTGGAGCTGATACCCATGGTGATGTTATAATTGTAACTCAAAGACAATAGTCACAGTAGACAAGAAACACCACCTAGGTTGTCAGATGTGCCCATGGATCCTGGCGATCAAACAGAACACGCAAGGCGGTAGCAGCAAGGGTGTAGAACTAAACACAAGAACAATAGACAAGGAGCTAGCAAGGAGAAGTGCTTAGCAGGAAAGAAGGGAAACAAGAACACACTTGGCAGGAAGCAAGTACCAAACATACAAGGAAACTAGAATCAAGAAAGTAGAACAGGAAGACAGCAACTAAGGACTGAAACAGAGGTAATGGGAAGAAAAGCAGGAACTGGGACAAAGGAAATACAGGCAAGCGGATGCAATGGTGCATTAAATAGTACTAGATCAGGAATCAAAGAAACAGGAATAGTTAAGGAACAGGAGTCAAGGTAGCACTGGAGACACTGCTAATTCAGGAACAAGGCAGTGTTAGTTCAGGAACAAGGATAGCTATAGCTCCGGAATCAAGAGATCACTGCAAGCAATGCTAATCAGAAACAAGGAAAAGCTGCAACTCAGTAACAAGGAATAACTATAGCTCAGGAATCAAAGAATATCAAACACTCTGGAAACAAGGATTTCAAAAAGCTCAGGCAACAAGGATCGTTCTCACCAGAACACAGCTACAATGACCAACCAGGGGCGGCTCGTCCACTAGGGCAGAGGAGCATCACCCCACTGCTTTTTCACACTGAGAGAAAGCCAAAACATAAAATGGTAATAACCTTTGGTTATAACCGTTTTATGTTTCTTTCCGCATTGTGGACAGGTGGGTGGGCGAAACTGCCTGGGCAGGGGTGGTTTGCCCACTCCTGGGTGCGCATGACTGGTTTGGTCGACCCTCTGGGGCTGCCCAAACCAGTCATGTGCACTCTGCACTTCTCCAAGCAGGCTGTTTAGCAGCCTACATGGAGAATTGCAGCCTATATGGTGAATATGCCATCCCCTACAGCCCTGGCTGGGCGGCGTCCCGACCAATCACAATGCTCCACTGGAGCGTTGTGATTGGCTTAGGGGAGGGGAGGGAGGTTGCCTGCTTCTTGTTCCTGCCGGAGGCAGTAGAGCAGGAGCAGTGAAGACGCGATACCCGGGCCAGCACGAAGGTAGGTTTTAATTTTTTTGAAATTAATATTATTGAGTCTCCCCTTTTCACGCGACAATCCTCGCCGCGCAACCCCACTCCCACTCTCCCACCTGCGGGCCATGCCGACCGCTACTGTGACCTGCGCTGGGCTGAAGGGAGCTGGGGCTTAAAAGAGCTCACAGTTATCATGTGCATCAGGTGTGAGCAGGCTAGCAGCAGCTGGCCACATGTGAGTTGGATTACTCCACCCATCCTTGACCTGCAGGTGTGGAGACTAAGCAGAATGCAGGGAATTCAAGGTAATATAGTTTCAGGAATGAGCAGGCTGGCTTCAAGCATGACCAGGCTGGCTTCCACAAAGCCTAGCATGGATTGGGAATGGATTGCTATTTCCAAGTAGAGTCCAAATGGCTGGAAGTCAGTATGTGCATGAAGGAGAGCGTCCAGAAGCTTATTATAACAGTGGAAAGTCCTGCAGTTTGGCCCCCTGGCGGTGGGCATGAGGGCACAGGGAGGAAATTGTGACACCACCAAGGTTTTCTGATACCAGTGCTAACCACATGACCATCATCACCCCAGAAGAAACTGTTGCCATCATGAAGTACATCCACTCAGGGGGCCCATTGGACTCCTGCCCCACCATGCTTAATCCAGAGGACTGCAAGTGATCAGTACCATACTCATGCCCACCTGAATGTCTCAACCTCTTTTGCAACCTTCAGAGATGCTTGGAAACACAACACTGTTCTCCCATTGTTGAGGAAACCCTCCTAGGATCTTTCAAAACTTGCCAACTACAGACTAATCACCCGGTTACATTTCCGGCCAAGGTCTTAGAGAAAAACATCAACAGATGCATCATCGAATACCTCAATGATCACCATCTCATAGACACCACCCAGTCTGGTTTTAGACCCAACCATAGCACAGACACTGCCCTCATTGCGGCCACAGATTACATCCACATGCCTCTGGATGGAGAAGACACTGCAGCCCTTATACTCCTGCACTTCTACAGCATTTGACATGGTCTGCGCCCCATCCTTATTCAACGCCTACAGGACATTGGCATTCAAAGAGACACACTCAGATGGATTTGATCCTTCCTGATTGGAAGGACCCAGTCAGTCAGCCTGGCACCATGCACCTCGTACGCCCGCAACCTTATCTGCGGCAGAGTTCTGCCCGACCCTCTTCAACCCATACACGATCCCTGAGCCAGCATTATCTACTCTCGTGACATCAATGTCCTCTCCGAGGCTGACAAAATGCAATTAATTCCCTTCCGCACAAACTAGACACCCAGTACCTGGATAAAGTTCAATGCTTGCTTGACTGAAATCACCCACTGGATAAAGACTAACTATCTGATGCTTAACCCTAAAAAGACCAAAATCATGATCTTTGGGAAGATCATTTCACTGTGGGACTCCACCGGGTTCAACAGAGGTAAGACTCCCACCCACCCCACCACCCCACCATCCATATCAAGGACCTCTGGAGCGTCATTGTCAGCAGACTTGACATGACCGTAAGCACTTCTGGCTTACTTACACTGAACCATGAGCTCTACCATCAGCAATGACGAACTGCCATGGGTATATAATTTTCACCAAACTATGCAAATGTTATATTAGGATGGTGGGAAAAGGAACATGCCTGGGGACCAGTCAACCAACAAGAACTCAAGAAAATAATTCTAAGGGTCAGGTACATTGATGATTTGTTTTTAATTTGGAATGGTGATAATGATTTCATGAAATCACCGTGGGCAGAAGGAAGAGGATGGACAGTAGTGATGAGGCGAGCGCAGAGTGAGGTGCAAATGGGAATGCAAACAAATCTATATCATTTGGTTATCTTTATGTGTTTGGACTGCGTTTAATTTTGCCTGTTCAATTAGATAAGTCATGGTAGTTCATATTGTTAGCCTTAACATCAGTGGTTTAAATATTTGACATGAGCATTCTGCAATTTCTGAATGATTAACAAAAACACAATCTTGCACTACTACTTTTTCAAGAAACTCATTTAGTCCAAGGAGAAAAAAGTGTATGTACTTTCCATGGTTAGAACATGCTGATTTTCTTCATCCTCAGCTGCTATTCGTGGATTTTCACTTTCATTAATACAATTACAAATTAGTTGTCTCATGAAAATGGCAGATAGATGCTTAAAGCAGATAGGCAATAGTTTAATTAAAAATGGCTTTCAAGCAGATGAACATTGTATCATACCATGAGTCCATATTTGACAATCTCTTGTCCTTGTCTGATCTAGGCTGGCAATTAGCTACACTACTTTGCTGGGTATGTGGGAAATATCAATTCTTGATTCTTCCATTCCAAACTGTGTACAAGTTAAGAACAAGACCAAGAAAGCCCTTTCCACCCTAATTGCAGCTCTTGGTCGTATTGATCTCTGGCGTATGGATCGCTCCCATGAGGGGAATGCTTCTGTTTCTCCAGTAGATTCAAATCTGCCTTGCATATTGATTTTTTTTGTCTCCTCAATATTGACCTAGACCAAAGTCTGGTATGATTTAGCACCATTTTGGATCGTTTGTTAGTACCATTGCAATGTGAAATGTCAAAATTTCAACTCTTCACCATGATCAGATGGAGACTACAGATTATTTTGATGCTGGAGCATTCATTAGTTCTTAAAGATGAAACATAAAATAGTGGAATACTTTTCAATAAATAATGCTATAGTTGATCAATCGATGGTATGGGAAGCATTTAGGCAACAACGTGTTCACTGTTCATTTCTAAAAAATAGTATCTTTATACAGTAGAGACCCACAGAAGTTCCATCATCCTCTACTTTAGTCCACACGGCAGGATCCGAAGGGGGCGAGTCGCACTGGCTGGGTTGACTGCCTCCTACTTTGATGCTCTAAGTGGCCTGCATGACCCGGTCCTACCGCCGGCCCACGGAACAGTGTTGAAGGGACCCCGTGGCTCCTGGCCTCGTGGGCTCTTAGGCGGGACGGGCACTGTTGAAGCTCCTGGCCTAGTTATTCCTACTGCCCCATGACTGATTATTAACTAGGACCGCTCAACCCTATCATGCGCTGGTGGGCGCCCCTGCATGTGTTGCGCTTTGGAATGGACCCTGAGTTGCCGGACCGTGACCCGTCTGGGCGCTATTAGCGTGGTGATTTAGTGGCCTGCTCCCAACCTATGGATTGTTGTTTCCCGTGAACGATACCATCTGGCCGGTCCGGCTTCAGGCAGCAATTTTGTAATACTGGGAGAGTGGGTCTCTTGGTGGGGTCTGACTTAAATTTCGGCCCACAAGTTGGTGAGGTGACGTAACAGCAAATCCCATCGGGGAACAAACACTATGGCGGCCAGGGGAGATACTGACAAGCCTATGCCCATCTGGCAAGAGGTCCTAAGCCGGTCCAGTCCAACAAGCTGGACCGATATACCATGCCTAGGGGATCACCGGTGGAGGCGAAAAGATCCCAAACGACGAGTGGAGACTCCTCGGACGCGCCGATGGACCTAGCATTGTCGGATGTGATGGCAGCTATCGAGGAGTCCAGGCGTCATTGGGGCAGAAAATGGAGTCTCTAGATAGCAAATTGGACACGGTGACAATAGAAGTCAACCTCATCCGGGCAGATCTCACTAAAGCAAATGAGAAGGTTAAAAGTTTGGATATTAAGACTGCTAGCCTGATGGAGGATGTGACGCAACTTCAGCAGGAGGTACGTGATCTTAAAGCCTCTCAGGCCCTGGCGGATAGGAAGCTGGACGATTTTGAAGGGAGGGTCAGACGAAACAATGTGCACATCCTTGGTGTCCCTGAGAAAGCGGAGAATTGGGCCCCTGATCTGTTTGTTGAAGATATTATTCTCAACCATCTTAAGCCCAAGGGACTGGGATCATTTTTCACGGTTGAGCGGGCACACAGGGTACCAGGGGGCAGGCTCAGGCCTGGTGCTCCCCCTGCCCGATGATAGCGAGGGTCCTGAATTTCAGGGACCGAGATGTGATACTGCAGGTGACCCGCACAGGGGTGGCCCTCTAGTATGAAAATGCCTCTCTCTCCTTCTTTCCAGACTTTACACAACTTGTGCAGAAACAACGCCAAAGCTTCCTGCTGGTAAAGTAGAAACTGAGAGACAAGGGCTTGCGATATGAAATGATGTTCCCGGCGAAATTGAGAGTGGAGGCGAGGGAAAAAACATGTTTTTGATAATCCCGAAGTGGGAGCGGATTGGATAGACTGCTTCCACTCGACTGAGTTGGAGAGACATGGTCAGGAGCGAGAGGGTGACCAGTAGGAAGCTGAGTGAAAGTGGAGAGTGGGATCGAGTCACTGAGACTATGGTCAATCGAGGGGCTGTCCCCGCTGTAGTGTTGAAATGCAGATGCGGGGCTGTGGGGAGTGGGAGGGTGCCTCCGAAACACCAAATTATTGTTTGCCATAGAGCTGGGGGAGGGGCGTAGTACATTGATTCTCCTCCCCGTTACTATATTTAGTTAGAAGTGTGAGTTTGAGTGAGGGGCGACAGGCACACTGCCAGTTGGGGATGGGCGTAAGCCTTAAGCAGGGGTGCAGGGAGGGTGGGGGGATCCAGGGTTGATTTCTTTTCTTTTGTTAAAGCATGCACAGTTCAGGGGTTTGTTATGTCTTTGTTTTTTGCATCAGGTGACAGCATTGCAATTAGATGCTAGCGGTGTGGGGTGAATGTCACGTACTAGTCAGGGATAGGGGATAGGATGTTGAGCTGGAATGTTAATGGTCTGGTTGACAAGATAAAGAGAAGTATGGTAAATCAGCTAATCAGAAGACATTCCCCAGAAGTTGCATTGTTACAGGAGACACATCTTGTCGGGAATCGGTGTATGGCCCTCCATAAAGGGGGATATAAACTGGTGGCACACGCTGGGTTTACATCGGGTTCTAGGGGAGTTGGTATCCTAACAAAGAATTCCTTTCCATTGGACATACAGGCTATTTGGTCAGACCAGAGAGGTAGATATGTGGGTGTCTCGGGACGGTTGGGAGGCAAGACAGTTACTTTCCTGTCAATATATGTACTGCCCGGCCTTCAGTCCGATACTTTCAGAGATTTGAGTGCCGTTTTTCTGACACTGCCCGTGGGGCTACTGGTGCTGGGTGGAGATTTCAATGCAGTACTCGATGGGGGACTGGATCGGCACCCGGCATGAATTTGCACCCCTTCGCAAAGGTGGCTCCCTGATTTCCTAGAAACACTGGGGTTGATTGATAGTTGGAGGGTCCGCAATCCGACTCAGAGGTGCTTTACTCATGTGTCCTCTGTGCACAAACGTATGTCCAGGTTGGACTACATATTGATACCGGCTGCTATGGCGGGCACAGTTAGAGACACACAGTACCTTGGCAGGGGCATTTTAGATCATTCTCTGATGTGTTTGCAGGTCGAACTCGGACAACCAGTGGTTGGCAGGGTAGCTCCGATTAATGCTAGGCTGCTGAAGGACCCGGCCACTCAGAAAGAGGTACTCTGGGTTTCGGACTGTTATTCCCGTAAGAATATAGGCACTGTTGACTCGGCGCAGTCACTGTGGGAGGCATATAAAGTGGGGCTGAGGGGTGAAGTCCTCTCCCTGGTTGCCGGCAGGAAGAAGAAACACCAGGAGGAGATGACAAGGGTGGAGGCGGAAGTGATAAGGTTAGAGGAACGGGTCGCTGAGTCTGCTGTCCCGGGCGACTTCCACTTACTGAAGTTAAAACAAGAGGAATATCAGAGCCTCTCCATAGAGAGGGCAATGTCTCATAACCAGGCCCTGCATCGTTGAATTTATGAGTAAGGGGACAAGGCCGGTAAGCTGATTGCTTGGTTGGAGCGTGGTGAAATGGCCTCTAGGTTGGTGCCGGAGATAGAGGTGCCGGGATCCAACAGAGTCACGGATCCACAGGCAGTGGCAGATGTATTTTCTGAATATTTCAAAGAAGTGTATACCTCGGTGGGCGGTTTTGCAGAGGCTGAAAATGCGGAAATGATCAAAGATATCTGCATGCCGAGTCTATCTGAAGACAATAGGGAATACCTAGACTCCTCTTTCACGGACGAGGAAGTCGCACAGGCAATTAGAGGCATAAAGTCTGGGAAGGCATCGGGTCCAAATGGGATACCAAAAGAATTATACAAACTGAATGCCCATAAGGTCGCTCCGCATATTCGGGCCATGTTTCTAGAGAGTAGGGAGCTGGGCCAGCTTCTATACGACCAGCGGGTGGCAAACATCGCTGTCATTCACAAGACAGGCAAGACTAGGACATCTCCTTCCTCATATAGACCCATCTCCCTTCTCAATGCTGAGCCCAAGATTTTGGCGAAATTACTTGCTACCAGATTGGTCAAGGTCATTACGACCCTGATACACCCCGATCAATCCGGCTTTATGCCACGTCGAAACACGGCCCTGTACCTGCGGAGACTGCATGGGATCCTGGGTGGTTCCCACAGGATACTGGAGCCGACAGTTTTGGTTTCCTTGGATGCCACTATGGCATTTGACAGGGTTGAATGGGCCTATCTATTTGCAGTTTTGGCCAAGCTGGGCTTTGGCCCGGTGTTTATCGGCTAGGTTTGATTGCTGTATGCCACTCCATTGGCCAGAGTGATTGTAAATAATTGTAAATCTGTGGATTTTTCCCTCGGAAGAGGCACGAGACAGGGGTGCCCGTTGTCCCCACTCCTCTTCGCGCTGGCGTCGGAGCCTCTGGCGGCATGGGTCAGGTGGGACCGGTCGATACGTGGCCTGCGATGGACACCTGAATGGGAAGACAAAATTTCGCTGTATGCTGATGATATTTTGCTATACCTCACTAACCCCAACGCATCATTGAGTAATTTTTTGGATGCCCTGGCTATTTTTGGCAGATATTCCGGGTTTGCCATTAACTGGTCAAAGTCGGTATTGTTCGTTTTGTCAGGAGTGCCGCCTGTGATCCCACAGTCATGCCCGATAAAGATTGAATTGATTTGATTTAAGTATCTTGGTATCTATATATCCTTAGACCCGAAGATGAGATATGCTAATAACCTGAGGCCCCCTTTGGATCGATTCACAAAGGATGTGGAGCACTGGAGGGCTCTTCCCCCTCTCGTTACTCAGGAGGGCGGTATTATTCAAGATGATGTCCTTGCCTCGGTTTCTGTACATACTCCAAAACGTAATGGATCCTGTGCCGCTCTCGTATTTTAAGGGGATTGAGACATTTCAACAGCAGCTCCTCTGGAAAGGCAGGCCCCGTATAGCTTTTGTCAAGTTAACCCTCCCGTGGTACGATGGAGGCATCGGTCTCCCGGACTTGAGGAAATATTATGGGGCCTCACACCTTGCGGCGGTGAATCACATGGTTTATGGGCCCCCTGGGGACCCAGGCTACGCTATGGATCCTGGGCAGGCACCGGGTGGAGATATTATGAAAGCCTTGTATGCCAGACCTGGGAGATTCACGCTGACAGGCCCGGCGGCACACTCTGTACAAGTTTGGCACGCTGTAACCAGAAGTTTGGGGTGGAAGGGAAGATTGACGTTGGCCACCCCACTGTTCTGTTCCAAAAGGTGGGGAGCTTATGGAGGTCTAAGGTATTTGATAAGTGGGACCTCATTGGGATCAGCCAGATTAAGGATGTGTGGGGGAAGGGCAGTGTGCAGGCATCTGAATCTTTAAAACAACAGTACAGGTTGAATGATAATAAACACTTTCGGTACCGACAGATTAGACACGCTCTTCTTACCCACATACCCGGAGATGCGGAACTTCCAGAGGCTTCTCCTCTCGAGGACCGAGTGTTGGACGGACACATCCCAGACAAGACTATCTCCTTAATCTATAGGAAGCTTGTTTATAATACGGAAGACCCGTTGGGGAGTATTCAAGCAGCGTGGGGAGCAGACGGACTGGAATTCGATGATGAAGACTGGGTAGAGGCAGTCTCCTCCCCCAAAGTGGTTGCAATTCAGATGAGGCTCCGACTGGTACAGCTTAAGATCTTGCATAGGTCATATATCACTGGGCCTAGGCTGATACACATGGGGCGTGCGATGAGCGGAGAATGTAGGAGGGGTTATGGTGAACTTGGCACTTTCATGCATATATTATGGCACTGTGAGGAGATACAAACCTTCTGGGCAGCAATACATGATGAGATTAAAGGAATACTGGTGGTGGAGATACGACCAGAGGCCCGGAGGTGTGTCTTGAATGTATGGGAACCCACGGATTTGAATGGATATTTAAAACAGTGGGTAACGTTGGCATGTATGGTGGCTAAGCGAAATATTGCTCAGCTGTGGGGAGCCAGCAGGCCACCCCGGATTACTAAGTGGGCCGAGGATCTAGATTGGTGCATGCTCAGAGAAAGGGCAGTGTATGTGGCCAGGGGTTGTCCAGAGAAGTGGGGGAAGATTTGGGGAGTTTGGAATAGTTATTGTGGCGAATTATGTACACCCCCGATGCGACAAAGGGAAGTAGAACCACAGGAATCCCCGTGATCCCAAATTGTATGTACATTGTGATTATTGCTTCTGTGCGAATGACAACCTAAACTTCACAATGATGTCAATTATTGTTCACCTGATGCTAATGTTTTCTTTTGTTTATTTCAATAAAAAGAATAATTTAAAAAAAAATCAGAGCCAGATGCACATTGGGCGCGGCAGATGTTAGGGATAGAAGGATAGGTCGATCCATATCCAATATCTTGGACCCCTCTGCTGTCACAACTCCCTATTACCACTGGCTTGGGCACCCCCCATGTCGTGTGTATGTTTGGTCTGTAAGGCACCCCTCGTCAACCACCAGGTTCCATCACAGTCAGCGCAGGGGTCGGCATATATCCGATACTCCTCCAGTCTGTATGGTTGGCGCTTCATCACGTCGCTGATGCTAAGACGCCCAGTGGCGGAGCAAGACACCGTCACTGTGATTTAAGGCACTGATCTGCCTGGCAGTGCAAGCTGGACTGTTCCCATTGGGTGCAGGGTCAGGACTGATATGCATATGGCTCGGTCGAGTAGAGTTTTTACTAACAAGGCGAGTGCACAGAGTAGCGGTTTTTACGCGCATCGACAGACTAACATACAGGTCGACAACATATAACCTCACAGGTGACCTCAACCATTGAAGATCAGATTAACAAATCCCAGATTAAAGAGGACACGCGTTGACTGATCACAAATACACGTGAAACAGATCAGCCCCTGATGAAGGTACCTTGTGGTACCGAAATGCATTGGGCAAGGCAGTGAAAATTGTGAAATGTAACAATTGGACAGAATCTAATATTGTTGGCATCAACAAATAATGTATTGTATACATGTAATTGAAAGTGAACAAAAGTATAAGCAATGAATATGTTTTTGGTGATTTGAAAAATCAGATTATGATAATAAATAATTGATAAACAATTGTAAACAAAATTGGTTTATGAGTAAAAATGTTTAAGGTGTAGGATAACACCAAGTGCACAGTGCGCAACTAGATGAGTTCTCCAACCCATCATAACTTGATATTTATAACAGGCTTGACAAACCTAAATAGTTGCAGCACCGATCGATTAGTTAATAAATAAAGACAAATCAGGTGTGCTCCTCACACCCCCACTACTCAGCCTTCCTAAACTATGCCATTCCCCACCCCCGAACTCTGTGCATCATATCGTCTCATCTCTTTGATAAACATAGATATTAAAATATTTGACAAAGCCCTAGCAAACATACTCCACCTGCCCTGGGCTCCTAAATACACCAGATCAATGTGGCTTCAAGGCTAATCACAGAACTCAGCACTGCATCAGACATGTCCTCAGGGCACTGGCCCATGTCCATAAAATACTTGACTCTACGGTGCTACTACTTGTAGATTTTGAAAAACTTTTGATTCGGTCGATTTGGCCTAATTTGACCTAGTTCTCCAGTGTATGAACTTTGGTTCTAATTTTTGGAAGCATGCCAAACTCCTCTATAACACACCCGTTGTGCAGGGCCTTATCAATGGGGTGCTATTGTGTGCCTTTCCGATTAGACGCAGCACCAGGCAGGGATGCCCCCTCTCTCCACTCTTCTTCGCTTTGGCCATTGAAACCTTAGACCAGAATCATGTGGCCTGATGCCCAGGTGAGGGGGTAGAGCTGGGGGGATGCTCAAAGACAGGATCACATTATATGGAGATGACGTTCTCTTCTTCCTCGCAGACTCTCACACATCTGGTTGCAGGGTCCTAGACATTCTTAGGGTGTTTAAAGAGGCCTTGGGCCTCTGTATGAACTGCAACAAGTCACTCCTAGTCCCCATAAGTGGCAACCACGATGTACTGTCTTGGTAATCGAGCATCCTGGTTCGCAGTCGCAGCTTTAAATATTTCGGCATCCACATTGCTACGTTACCAGAACTTACACGCAGCCTCAACCTTACCCCTCTGGTGTCCAGCACTAGGACCGGCCTACACAACAGGAAAAAGCTGCCCTTAAATCTGAGAGAACAAATTGCACTCATTAAAATGATGATACTCTCGAAATTATTATATATGCTAAAGAACTTCCCACTTCACATTCCTCACCAGGAGCAGCTCCTCCGTTTGAGCAGAGGAGCACCGCCCCGCAAAGAAAAGCCCGAGGCCAGAGCTAAAAACTAAAATAGTTTTAAAGTTTATTTATCACCACTTTATTTTTCAGCTACCAACAGATACCGAACTGAGTGAAAGGACGGTGTGGGGCTAGTGCTGCATAGTGGCAGCAGAGAGCTGTGCACTTTAAAATGTGCATGTCTCTTTGACCGGCCGTCTTGCGACGGCCAGCCAGACATATGGATTTTAAACTTCTCTAATCTAACTGTCTTACACAGTTGGGTTAGAGGAAGCGCAGGCTTCCAGTGCCCTTGAGAGCGCTCAGTGAGACAGCTCCCATCAATCCTGGAGCTGCTCTAATGCTGGTGAGAGCAGCTCCAGGATTGGTTAAGGAATTTGGCTGGGTCCTGCGTTGGAGCCTGCCTTCAGAAAAGATCAAAGGAGGAAGACGTTGTGTCACACAGGAAGGTAAGTGTATTTATTTAATTATTTGTGTGTCCCCCACCCTACCACCCTCGGTACATGCCAGCCGCCACTGTTCCTAACTCCTGGTTCACTCAGATCATGGTGCTGCTTTGCTGCTTTATCTGTAGATCCCCGCATTGCCTTTGCTAAATGCCATAGGCCAGTCTACGAAGGGGGGGTTAGGGGCGGTAGATATTAGACTATACTACTGGGCATCTCAACTCTCCGTTAGCAACGACTGGGGGCTGGAGCGACCCAGCATATCATTATGAGCTGGGCCTCGACAACATCATGCACATCCCGTATGGCCAACCCATCCCCTCCAGTACTGCAGGTCACTAAGATGGTCTTTCTTGTTTGGCGGGAGGCTAACAGATTCACAGTTTGGTATAAATGCTCATCCCAAAAGACTCCCCTCAGGAGAGGCGGCTGGCTCAGCCATGCGATGCAACTAGATGGTTTCAGAGTTTCTGACTTGATCAAAACCGCACTGGGGCACGTCTGGATGGGGACCCATATGTATACACTCGAAGACCTAAAGGCTATTTTCCAAATCTCACACACTCAATTCCACAAATACCTGAAACTAAGACATATGCTTGAGATGCACCATGCAGAGCTCAATTAAATTAAGAATTTTGTTCCGTGCCCTGCATCACAAAATGCGATGCAGGGCACGGAACAAAATTTGTTTTATTAATTTAATTGTTTACTTACCTGCAATCATCCATATTCTGGTGTTTATCACCCCCCACCCTGCCCATCCCCCGCCCCGTCTGTCTGCCTCACCGGAATTCCCTCCACGGGCGGCGGCTGTAAGTGTCCGCATTAACGCAAAAACATATTTTTTCACGCAAGTCCAAGCTTCAGCAGTCATTCAAATTACAGTGTCCATACAAATTATTTGTCAGTGGTGCACTGCCCATAAAAATTGACTCTGTCTTTATCAGTTCACTAATTAAGTCTACGCGCAATAACCACTCCACGCATCAGTTAGCGTAAAAGGCCATTTACTAGGACAGGCATGACATTCAGAAATAAACATAACATCATTAACTTAAACAATCCCCCCAACAACCTGCCATTCACCCCATCATCCACTCACGTGCTCCACCAGCCACTCCCAATTCACACCACGACCTCTTTGCATCTCATTCACTTCCCCCTTTCACTTTCCAACTCCTCCGTCATCTCCATCCATCGCACTCCCGTCTACCACTCCCCCCATCCTGCACCTGTAACCCCCTCCCTGAAAGGGTGATTCTGCCCGTCATGGACTCCCCACCCCTCCCAGTTCCCGCCACCCAGGGAACCCCCGGAGGGCGGTTACCTGCCTCACCAAGCGTGCACCTTTCGAACTCAGACCCTCTTACACCATTCCATAGACAACTAATCAGGTCCCGCAACTCCATCAGGTAAAACGCATTTCCCATGTCAGAAAGGTGCACGCTGTCATCTCGGAAAAGAAGTGGCTGCTCCAGCTGAAGCCCGACATGAGCCAGCACTTTGATACCCCTATCTGCGCAGAAGAGTCGCATGGCCCTGTTCAGTTTTCTGCGGGCCCTTTCCACAGCCGCAGGCTTGAGTGCACCCCTCCAAATCCGTCGTGGAACAAACTCAGTCCACACAATACAGGCGCCAGCCAGATTGCGTTTCATCGCCTCCAAGTCCCTCTGCATCAAATGCAATAGTGACACCCCTGATTGCTTCACCAAGTCGTTCTCCCCCAGGTGGATGATAAGCATGTCCGGGCAGCCCAGTTGCGACACTTTCTTTGTTAGCCATGGTAAAAGTTCTCCCCAACGCATTCCGCTCTTACCCCACCATTGTACTTCGTGATGGCTGTTCCTCAGGCCCAGGTTACGGCCATACACCTGCCTGGCAGCGTATTTCTCCCCCCAGTGCACAAAAGAGTGCCCAACGACCCAGGTGACCGTCTTGGTCCCCGGTCCACGAACACAACCAACAAAGAGAAAGAGATTAGTACCCCAGCATAACAAGAAAAACAACAACAACAATCTGTGCAGCCGGCCAAGCAGCACGCCCCACCCTGTCACTTACGCACGTAACGCTCACAGCACCGCGACAGCCACCGACCAATCCTCCGGATCTCCTCCCACGACCAACCCAAGCCCGCCGCCGCAGTGGCTGCCCCAATCCGAAACGAATGCGTGCCAAACCGCGCCGGATCCCTGCCCAGCCTCCGCAAAGCCATCCGCAAAACCGCCAGCAACTGGGATGACGTCAAGCGCTTCCGCGACACGTGCACAAAAATCTCCCCTTCCAACCTCCGCACTCGACCACAAAACCCCAGCCATTCTCGCACCGGGCACACACCCGCACACCCACTCTCCGACAGCCATACCCATTTGCCCCGACCCAATTGGTCTGTCTTGGAACGCCCCAACCATAAGCCCAAGCGAACCCCATCCACATGCACATCCTCGAACATCCGACCCGGCGCCGCTCGCGTCCCCAGCAACTCAGACACCCGAAATGCCCCAAAAAACATCCAAATCATGCACAGGCGAAAAAGCGCCACCTCTTCCCCGTCATAACAACAGAAATGTAACTCCCTCAGAACCTTCTCCAACAATTCAAACGTGACCGCCTCATGTGGCAATCCCCCCCACCCAATTCCGCCCTCACCCGCCCCCAACCCTTCAACATTCGACTCAGCAGATCCGTCCGAGCCGGATCAAAACCCAAATACACCATGCTGTAGAAAGAAACTCCCGCCAATTTGCCAGCAATCGTCGTCTGCGACAGCCCTTTATCCATGCAGTCCAACACAAATTGCACCACCCCTCGCTCACACACTTCTCTGGGCAACCTTTCCACTCCCATTTCCCCCCCCACAAAGGACCCGAACTCAGCCCATGCCAATCTGTACGCCTGCCTAGTGGACTCCGCTATCGACCTCTCAACCAACCCAACCACTCTCACTCCCCCAGGCCCAGATACCCTCCGGCACCTTGGTCTTGCAAGCTTCCGCTCCCGGCGCCAGCTCCCTGAAGCGCTGCCACTGCGAACGAGATAACGCATCCGCAATTTCGTTACTCACGCCAGGCACATGTTGCGCGCGAAACAGCACATTGAAACGCAGACACAGCAGCATGAAACTTCGCAGCAGGTGCAGCACTCGCAGGTCCCTCGCCTTTTGGTTGTTCACCAGGTCCACTACAGTCATATTGTCCACATGAAACAACACTGACCTGTTCCTGAACTCCGGGCCCCAGACCAACAACGCGACCAACAAGGGGAAAAACTCCAAAAACGCAATGCTCCTGCCCTGGCGCAGCCAATGAGCTGGCCACTGCTCACCATTGCACACCATTGAAATCCTCCAGGAAAACCAGCCACACTCGCAAGTCCGACCGGACCCCCAGCGTGATCCTGATCCTGTGGTGGGGAAGGGCCGCCACCGACATGGCCATGCCGAGCCGCCTGCAGAACGTTCTCCCAGCCCTCACAACCCTGCAAGCAAAGGTCAACAACCCCAACAAGCGCTGCACAGACCTCAACTCAAGCTTCCGGACCGCGATCGCACCTCTCAAAGCTTCCTGCATCTCTGCCACCTTCCGTACCGGTAAACGTGCATGCCAAGCCACCGAATCCAACTCGATCCCAAGGAAAGTCAGGCAACAATTAGGCCCCTCCGTCTTCTCCGGCGCCAACGGCACCCCAAAATCCTGCGCCAACAACTGAAACTGCTGCAAAGCCTCTCCACAAGCGCCAGAGCGACCCGCGGCCACAAACAGAAAGTCATCCAAATAGTGGGACACCAGCCGGTGTCCACTGCGGTCCACAAAGGCCCACTGCAAAAAGGAGCTTAAAGTATCGAAAAGCGTGCAGGAAATCGCACAACCCATCGGCAGAACCCTGTCCACGAAGATGGACCCGTCAAACTGCATGTCCAACAGGGGGAAATCCGCCGGATGAATGGGGAGAAGGCGAAAGGCCGACTTGATGTCACACTTGGCCAACTCAGCCCCCTTCCCACAGGACCTCACCAAACCTATGGCATTATCCACCAACGCATACAGCACTCTGGAGTCCTCCTCTGCAATAAAATCATTCACAGATCCTCCTTCCGGCCAGGACAAATGGTGAATCAAACGAAACTCCCCAGGCTCTTTTTTGGGCACCACCCCAAGAGGGGAAACAATGAGATCCGCCATCGGCCAATCTGCAAAGGGACCCGCGATCCTGCCCTCTGAAACCTCCTTCTCCAATTTGCGTGCCACCACCTCCGGCAACTCTTTGGCGGACCGCAAGTTCTTAGCCCAACGCCTCTCCCTCGGCCCATGATATCCAATCCGAAAACCTTCCATGAAACCCCAATACAAACGCAACGCCGCTTCCTTATCAGGGTACCGGGAGAGCCATGGACACATGGCCTCCACCTTAACCGGAGTATGGGCCCTTTGGCCCAGGCTGCCCCCTACCCTTGGCAAGTTTCCACTGCTCTGACGGCGAAGCCAACGTGAGGCACTGAGTGACTGCGTGCCGCCCTCCGCACTTTGAACACTCATGCTTGAACTTACAAGAGGGGCGGTTGCAGAAACCTTTATTGAACCCCCAACAGGCCCCTGAAGACACTGGTTTGTACTGTTGTCCCGCTGCCCCTGACCACACAGCCTGGTTCCCCAGACCACCTGAACCTCCTTGACTACCCGCCCCAGACTGGGCGGGTCGTGACGGAAAAGACCGATAAGTAACCGGGAGACCGCTAGCCGTATGAGTGGAAGCCGCCGCCTGCGTCGAAGACATCCATTGAATCCAGAGCTCCTGGACCACCTCACCCCACCGCTTGTCTGGATTAACGCTGACCCTGGCCCTAAACTCCTCATCGTAGCTCAGCCAAGCAAAACCCCCGAAATGCAGCTGCGCCTTCCTGATCACGTCCATATACTTGAACAGAGCAATCGCCCTATCCCCGTGCTTCTCGCAATATATACTTGCATAAATCAAAAAGGCCGACGTCCAATTCTCCATCGTTACCGGCACCCTCGGCCGCCTGTTCAACTCCCACTCCTCCTCCTTGGACCCCTCCTTCGCCTGAATCTCTCTATGCAGCAGCTTAAACACATCCACATATTCATGCCTCCAAATCCTCCCCCTCGTCTTTTCGGACAAATGCGAACCTAGGGGCATCGCCAACCCCATGTATAGCAATTTCTTCCGGAGCTTCTCAACTCCATCCTCCTTACCCCCCAAGTCCTCCACCTTGTCTGTCTGCGCACTGGCCGTCGTGACCTGCTTCCCCCCATCAGCCGCCACCGGCTCCACCCCAACAGGGGCGCCCGTCCTCACAGACCCATCCCCCACCGACCGGCAGGGCTTCTTCCTCCCCCCTTTCACCCCTTCCGTCCAGGCGTCCCACCAAGCGCCCTCACCTGACAAGGTTGCAGGAGCGTCCATCTCCCGTCGCCGTGCGTCCGCCGGCTTCACGATCCCTCTGCTGGCCCGACTGGCGCCATCCCGTGCCTCCTGAGAAGCACCAACCGTTGCAGGCGCCACCCTAGCCTTGCCCACACTCACAGACTCACGCAACTCACCCTCCTCCAAGTCATCCTCCTCATCCTCATAATCCAACCACTCATCCTGAACATCCAGCGGCACCACTTCTGTCACCACTCTCTTAGCACCCTTCCCTTTCACTCCAGGCATAAACTCGCACTCCAACATCGCCGGTGCCCGCTCCCTCGATGGAGGGCAGGCCGCCGCGGACCCCCCTGCTTCTTCGTCCCGGCGTTTGGAGGCCGTATTGCGCCCCGCCGGCCCACCCCGGCCTCTGCCAGCTGTCCCTGCTGGCTTGCCCCCACCCCCCGAGCCGTATGCGCTCGGGGAGGCCCCGGTGCCAACAGGTCTCTGATCCGTCAAGGCAGTCCCTGAACCTTCCACCCAAACCCACTGCCCGTGGGCCCCAGAGGCCACCCTGCCTCTACCTCCAGTTGACCCCCTGCCACGCGCAGGCACCCGGGCCCCTTCGTACTTGAGCACCCCACCCGCCTTCGCCTCCCTGGCGTCGCATAAGCGCTGCCACTCCCTCTCATATTTGGCAATGACGCGACGTTGATCGCGGGCCCTCTCTTCCTCGGTCATGTGCTCCCACCTATCGTACATGGAAGACCGCTCGGACTCCCCCAAGCCTCCCCTCCCGGGCGCGGGAGCCGCAGCACTCCCCGCCGCCTTCTGCGCCCCACTCCGCTGCTGCGCCTTCAGAGGGCCCTTGCCCTTGGAACCCTGCGGCTTAACCACCCCTTTCTGGCCCCCCGAAAGGTCGACCGGCTGCTCCAGGACGGTGAACCCTTCCTCCCCCCCAGACTCCCCCCCAGACAGCGTGAGGGCAAAATCCTCTCCAGCCGCCACCTCCCACTCACCCAGGTCCTCCCCCCCACTGCTCTCGCTGCTCTCATCATAGACCACCAGCTGTCCCAAGATCCCTGACCCCCTGGCAGGTAATGCCAGAGAAGTCTGGCCCTTGCGCCCTACCCCATCGGCCCCACCCTCCTCTCCGGGCACCGCCACCCCGACCTCAAGCTTGGCCAGGAGGCTCAACCGCCTCCCGCCTTTCTTGGGCGCCTCCTGCTGTTTTTTTACCCTTCCCCTTCTTGGGCCCACCTACCCGAGCCCCAGCGGGCTCATCCATGCACGCTGCGACAACCGATGCAACCCCCGCCGACGCTGACCTAGGCGTGCGGGTCTTCCCGACCCTCGCCTGGTCCAGGACACCGGGCTGGAGGAGGTCCGTCCTCCCAGCCCGGCCAAGCACAAGGAGTGCAGCCCTTACTGCCTCCGCATCAGGCGTTGCCATGCTGATACCTAAGCTCCTGGGCCGTCCCCGAGATGCGTGAGGTTTGGCACCCTCGATCCGTCCCGTCCGCGAGATGCGTGAGGTTTGGCACCCGCCCGTTCCGTCCACGAGATGCGTGAGGTTTAGCACCCGTGAACGCTGTAGGGGCGACACGCCGGCAATCAAAGCAAACAACACCCCGCCTGCCTAACCACTGATTTAAACTAATAAATCGTTGCACTGAGGCACCAGTGACAACGTCTAAAACCCTAGAATCACACTCCGCCTACCTAAGAAAGACACCGCTCCTAAAACTAAACTCCTTCCCTGAGGCACCGGGGACAGGAAGAGGAAGTCCTTCCCCTCCTGTCCCCCTAAATAGCCTCCTAAACCCCTCCCACCCCTGGCCTAAACCCCTACCTAACTTCCTGCCTGTCCCTCTCGCGCGAACACCCCGGGGAAAAGACTGGTCTGCCGACCTGCTTTCCCCCGGGGGCCGCAGTCTCCTGCAGCTCTCCGAAGGTGAACAATGGCAAGAAAAGGTCAGGGTTGTCCTGATTACGTCTAACTTCTGCCGCCATTCAGCTGGGTACACTGCTGAAAAATGCCAACAGCAGACAGCTTTGAAGAGTTAACTTCAGTCCGCAGAGGGTCACAACTGGAACTGGGAGAACCGGCACGTAGCCCCGGCACACGTCGCCTGTAAACAGGCAGCTTAAGACCAGCAGCCTGACACCATGATATGGCTGTGCTCCCTTGCCTCCAGTCAAGGCCTTGTCTGAGGAACTATCGATCTGTCACAGTGACTGCAATGCCATGCTTTCCTTTGACAAAGAGGGAGCCGTGTTGGCCCCATCAAGTTAAAGGGTGCTGCAGGCATCGACCTCAGGTGTGGGTATCACTTTCTTGGCAAACTCAATCCAGTGTCTATTGAGACGGTAACAAAAGTATGCGATGCAAAGCATCAACCACAGTGCGCAGCTGGTTTTCCAATACTTGCAGACAATGGATGCTTTTTAATTTAATTCCTATCCTGTTTTCTGTAAAATGCACCTTTCACGAAAGCAAGTTGGCTCACCAAGGTATTCAAAATGCTGACCCAAAAAAATGAGCAAAAAGATAGATACATATTATGCATGCAAATGTAGTGCTTCAAAAAGATTGTTGTGAAGAGTATTCTAGTATTCTTTATGAAGTATGCACCTTTGACCTGCCGTCTTTTATGATGAAGTATTTGGAATATTTTCTTGTTTTCAAAGGCTGGCAAACACCACTTGCAAACCTGGCCTTAAAAGGGAAAACCAGAAATACGTTCACCAGAATGCAAAGTAGTTTTGTCAAAAAATGTCATAACTAGCAGTTACTATACATAACATTGGGTCACTTGGAAGCAATTATTTGACTTGAGGCCAAACTAATAGGATAGATTTAGCATTAGTTTTTCGACGCTGCTAGACCACCTTTTATAGCGTATTCATTGGAGAGCATGATTGTTTCATAATTCACATCATCTTTTTCCTGTAGTTGGCCCCCCTTAATATATGGATCCCTATTTCATAGAGTGCTTTTTTTTACATTTGCAATAATATTCTGTTTTTACGATTTCATGACATAATATCCATTAATAAAAATGTTTCTTAATACATTGAGGCACGGCTGTCTTAACGCAGGGGAATGCATGGGAACGCCGGGCAGTTGTCCAGGGGCCCCACGAGCACAGGCGCCCCATGCAGACCAGAATTTAACACTACTTTTCCTTTAAACAATTTCATTCCTGTGAATGGTTGTGTAGGCTGGGCCTAGTAAACTGCTTTGCCTGGGGGCCTATAATGCTGTTAATACGGCCCTGCATTGAGGCATTGCTGTGAAGAGTTGTCCATAACTGCAAGGCTAAAAGTTTCAACCATGGCAGAGTCTTTTATCTGTCTGAGGTCGAGGAAAAGTTGCTTGTGGGTAGGCAATGACAGATGTTACTGAGAAATGGATGACTCAGTCATCCGGACTCGTTTAACAAAGTTCTGTGTTCTGTGATTGAAGTCTTGGGACACTTCATTTGCGCAAAAGTACCACATTAGTTTTGTTGCTAAATTTTAGTATGCATAAACAAGTGAAATTCACAAAAATAAAATGACCACATTGCAGAGCTACCAAACAACCCTGTGAATTGTGTGACCAATATGTTCAGCCACTCAAAGCTTCATAGTGAATGTCAGGTTGCATTCTGTACTTTTAGTAGACCATTACCTCCTCGTCCTGTCTTCCTCGCCACAGTAATTACTCATGAGCCTCCGGCTCTACACAGAACTCCAAGCATAAAAAACAGCGCTCCAGTCTCCCTCTCCCTCCTCCAAGATGGCCCCCAGTGGCTCCAGCCAATCCTATAAAGGGATACAGATACAGCCAATCGACCTGTTCTTTTTTTCTGCACTACTCCGAGTGCTGTGTTCCCTGCTGGTCAGGTGAGTGGGGCTGGGGTCCTGCTTGAGCGGTCCCCTTATGTCCTTGGGTATCGAGTTGGGGGAAGAAGTTTTTGATGTATATGTTGGTGCTTCGTGTTTTACATGGTTATTGTTTTGTGAGGTTTACAATGATTTTTTTTCCCCTTCTTCTGCCTCCATGCCTCTTGTCCTGCTTTAGCAGACTTTCGTGGCGTTTCTTTTCGGCTGGGGTCGTGTGTTGCCTCGTTATACGGGACGCCTGGAGTCCTGCTCTGCCGGTTGGACTGATGCTTACCGACCGCGCGTCCTGCTGTGCGGACGTAACGCGGCCGGGTGCGCTTGCTGTGGGGACCGGTGGCTCCCGCTCGCTTTCTTACCTGCTGCCGCTTCTGGGCATTCTTTTGCTGCGGTTGGCGCACCTTCGGATCTCCGTTACTCCTGCCACCCACGACGGTCTATGGCTGTCTTTGCGCGTGTGCGCGGCTCTCCACGTGGCATTTGTGTTATTTGGAGTCGGAAGTGGGTTGGTTTACATGGTTACCTGGCAACCTCGGGTCCTTTTTATACCGGGCATGTTGTCCTGTTCATTGCCTGTGTTTTTATGGTCATTCACTCGTGTATGGCTGTGTTGGAACGTGGTTCTCCGGTATTCCTGCTCCTGATGACTTGGAGGTGGCTTCTGGTTCAGGGGTGGCTATTTCTTGTTGGGAGTTATTACAGCAGTTAATTATTTCTGCTGTGGCTGCAGCTTTGCAGGGTCAGGTGACTGTTCCTCCTGTTATTGAGGCAAGGATTGGTGACACTGCTGATGCTGGTTCTGACAATGTAGAGGACGTTGATGTCCGGGGTCGCTTTGTGCCAGGTGCCGACCTGTAGGAGGTGCTGGGTCACATTCGCATTTACTTGATGTTTCCTTCTGTTGTAACTCTGGTGGACGATCTGTATTCACCTGTGCCTGATTCTTTGACTATCCATTCTTCTATTATTTGGAGTTTGGGTGTTGCATGATGTGATGTGTCCAGGGGCTCTTTTCTGCGTTTTTTGTATAAACGCTGTCCTCTGCTGGACTTTGCTGATGAAATTCCCGTCCTCGGTTGGGGTTGTTTCCTTGATGGCCAGTTTGTCCTCTCAGGGGGCTGTTGTTTCTGGGGCTTCCTCTCCTGCGGATCCTGTGGATCGTGAGATGGATGGTGCGATTACGCGCACTTTTGCGGCTGCTTATTTTTCTGTCAAGGCTGCTGCCTATTCCTCTTACGCATTCCATTCCTTGCTTAAGTATTTCGGTCTTTGGCTGGATTGTTGGCCCGAGGGGTGGATGTGTCTGATACTTTGTCGAGGATGGTGCAGCTGATTCGTCTGCTTTCTGATATCTCTTTTGATTCATTGGGGGCGGCGGCCTCTGCGGCTGGATCTTCAATTGCTGCGAGACGTCTATTGTGGCTCCGCTCCTGGAAGACTGATGCGGCACTGAAGGGTCTCCTGATGGTGATCCCGTTTTCTGGGGTCTAGTTGTTTGGGTCCCCTTTGGGGGACATGGTGATGACGGCGGAAGACCGTGAGCTCCTTGCTCCTGCACGTGCTGGTCGCTTCCGAGCCTTTGGTAACCAGAGGGCTTGTTTTGTCATTCTTGTGGGGGCCGTGCTGGTCAGCCCTTTCGTGGGAGGGAGCGTGGCCGGGGTGATCCTTCCTTTGTCTGATCCCGGTTCTCCGATGCTTCTGCCTCCTCCGCTCCCGCTTCTGACTCCTGACTGGTTTGCTCCTGGAGTGGGTCCGGTTGGGGGTCGCCTCGCTTGCTTCGTGAACTCTTTGCACGAGACTGTGTCGGATCAGTGGGTGCTACAGGTGGTGTCCGGTGATGTGCGTCTTGGTTTTACCCTGACTCCCCCTAACTGTTTCGGGTCCACTCCTTGTCCCAGGGTCGCTCTGTGGCGGGTGGCTCTTTTGGAGGGTGTCGAGTCCCTTGTTCGGTGGACTGTCTTGATTCCCGTACCCATGGTTCTGTTGGGGTTGGGGGTTTATTCCTTCCTCTTCCTGGTGACACGACACACTGAATATCTCGGTTCTCCAGGGGATTTCTGGCCTCCATGGGCTTGAATATGCCTTTCATCACTTCGCCGTGGATTTTGCTGGGTTTCTGGCCTCTTATTGAGCATTTACATGGGGAGGGCGTTAGTGTTTTTCCTTTTCTGGCCGTTATTTAAATTTCTGCTTCTTCTCTTCGGGGCAGAGTTGCATGTCCGGAGGGTGTGCCTTGTCCTGCCGCATCGCGGCTTCCTGGTGAATGTTCCGAAGTCCTCCCTGGTTCCTGCGATTCGGGACTTGACTTTCATTGGAGCTCTGTTCATGACTCCGTTGGGGTGGTATTCCTGCCCCCTGCTCGGATTCTGTCACTGTTGTCTGCTGTGCGGTCCATGTTTTCGGGGCCTTCTCATCCTGTGAGCTTGTAGTTACTGGTTCGGGGACTGCTGTCTACGTCCTTGTTGGCCTTACCATGAGCTCGCCTTCACATGTATCCGGGGGTGTCCCTCATTTTGTTGCATTGGAACCCTGTTCCCTGGTTTTGTGTATTTTGTTTCCTGTGTCCGCGGATGTTCGAGTGGTCCTGGATTGGTGGTTGGACGAGGGTCATCTGTCCAGGGGCCGCCCGTTTATGGTTGTTCCCACCCGGGTTCTCGCTACCGTTGCCGGCCTGCTGGGGTGGGGGCTACTCTGGGGGTTTCATCGACTCCGGGAGTTTGGCCTCGGTCTGTCTTGTCTTGTTCTTCCGACTACTAGGGGCTAATGGCCGTCCTTTTGGGTCTGTTGGCCTTATCGGTTCTTCTTCTGGTTCGCCATGTGCGAGTCCAGACGGACGATCTGGTGGTGTTGTCCTATGTCGACCATCTAAGGGGGTGCAGGGTTCGTTCCCGCAGTTGCCTCGGTCGCCGGTTTTGTTGTTGAGCAGAGTTGATCCTGGCATCCCTATCTACGTTTCCCTGCCGGGTCCGGAGACCACTGTGGCGGATTGTCTGGGCCGGGTGTTTCCTTCCATGGGGTCTTTGTCCCTCGCACGATTGCTGTTCGGGGGTTTCGGGGGATGTTTGGTTCTCCGATTGTGGACCTATTTGCTTCCCAGTACAATGCCAAGGTCCGCTGCTTTTGCACGATTATGCCTTGCGGGGATGCCTGGCGAGTGGACGTTCTGTCGTTCCTTTGGCCAGTGGGTCTGTTGTATGCCTTTCCCCCTGTTCCCCTGATTCCGTGGTCTTGCAGATGATCTGGAGGGGGTGGGTCGTTTGTCCTTCTGATTGCTCCAGGTTGGATGCATCGCCCTTGGTGTCCCCTATTGCTGGAGTTGACTGCATCTCCAGGCTTGACATTACCGTTTGTGCCTTTTCCTCTGTTGGGTCATCTTCTACCTCTGCCTGTGTTCCGGTCCCTGGGTCTGCGGGCCTTGCTCTTGGGAGGGGTTCACTGATGCGTGCAGGTTGTTATTTGCGGTTGCTGGCGTCATTCTGCAGTCTCGTCGACCTTATACTCTCCAGTCCTGCGCTTCGCATTGAGATTGCTTTGCCTCATGGTGTGTGTGTTCTGAGCTGTCATTGGATTCTTTGGTCCCTGCTCGTTTTTCTGGAAATTTTTACATGTTGGTTTCCTTTGGGCTTGGCCGTTTCCACTCTCAGGGCTCAATGGGCCGCCATTCGGGCATTTCATGTCCTGCCTTTGGTTCGGATTTCTCCTTGGTGGCTCGTCTTTTGGGTCTCTTTCTTTAGAACGTCCCCGTCCTATCTTATGTTCTCCTTGGGACCTTCCTCTGGTGCTGCGTTCCTTGCAGTCGGCTCCTTTCGAGCCTTTGGGGTCAGTGGGCCTGCGGTTCTTGACACTCAAAGTGGTGTTTCTTGTGGCTATTGCATCTGCCAGGCGTATTGGTGTGCTGGGTGCCTTCCTGCGGTCTGCTCCATTTTGGTCATTTGTCTGATCGTGTGGTTTTGCGCCCTCATCCTACGTTTATTCCTAAGGTGGATTCTTCTTTTCACCATTCTGCTGATGTGGTTCTTCCGATTCTTTGTCCTGCTCCTTTCTCGACTGAGGATTGCCTTCTCCACCTGTTGGATGTGCGTCGTGCTTTGTTGCTTTGTTTGTCTCGCACTTCTTCCTTTTGTGAGGTTGACGATTTGTTGTCAATTTTGGTTTGTCTCGTCTGGGCCTGAAGCCCTCCCTGTCCGCTGTCAGTCGTTGGATTGCGGGGGCCATGCTGTTGGCTTATGGTTCTGTTTCTGACCTTCCCCCTCTTCCTGTTCAGGGTCGGTCCACCTGATCTGTTTCTGTGTCGTGGGCCACTTTGAGGGGGTGTCCATGGTGGATGTTTTGCCGGGCTGCCACTTGGTCGTCCCCGCATACTTTCATGTCCCATTGTCCCCTTCGGATTGGGGTGGGGGTTCTGTTTCCTTTGCCTCTTCTGTGCCTTCGGCTGGGATTCCTTGAGGTGTATGTTTCTGTGGTAATTTTGTACCTCTTGTGCTTGGAATATGTTTCTCTGCATAGTTCTGTGGAGTGTTTTCCTTGCATGAAGCTTATTGCTTTGGTATCGGCTCATGAGTAATTACTGTGGCGAGGAAGACAGGACGAGGAGGTAATGCCCCGGTTACTTACCGGTAATCTTCATTACTCCGAGTCCATGTCTTCCTCGCCACAGTATAGTTTCCCTTCCCTCCCAGCCCTGGTGGTGGCTTCATGTCTGCGACTTGGTTTTTCAGGTCGATTGGCTGTATCTGTATCCCTTTATAGGATTGGCTGGAGCCACTGGGGGCCATCTTGGAGGAGGGAGAGGGAGACTGGAGCGCTGTTTTTTATGCTTGGAGTTCTGTGTGGAGCCGGAGGCTCATGAGTAATTACTGTGGCGAGGAAGACATGGACTCGGAGTAATGAAGATTACCGGTAAGTAACCGGGGCATTACTCAAGCAAAGAGGGCATTTTCTAATATTCTATCATTAAAGGGACAGAACAGCTTTATTTTACTCACAATAAAGTGCCACTCAGTGTCACACGTGGCATTGAAATATCACACATAGGCGCACCAAAACCTGTCACACACAGGAAAACTAGAAACTTGTCAAGTATGTAACATGGGGCTCATTAAGGACCGTTTCAATATCTCTATTTTTTGGATTGCCTGTGCAGAGCTCTGGCACCTCTTGCATTATGGCCTCAGATCCAATCCAGGCGGAGGCTCTTGATTTTTGAAGACACAAATTACCATTTTAGGTCTCGCTGGCGTTGCAGCGCAAAGCGCTGCCGCCAACGAGACTTATAGCTGCCGTGTTTGCCTCCAAGGGAGACAGACCTGTGCACGAGCCGATTCTAGTATGGGCACGAGCTCAGGTCTGTGAACGCGCTTCTAGCTTTGCAGGGCCGCCACTGGCAGGAGCCGCAGGGAACGCTAACGTGCACGCTCACGGCGTCACGCTCATGCCCTCCCGCGTCTCCTAGGCTGTTCTCCGCTCCAGGCCGACTTGTTATAACAGTGCCACTCCCGCACCCTTGACAGGCTCAGCAAACAGAGCGAGGTGAACTGAACTCACCCGCGCACAGGGCAGCACCATGGTGGCCGCGCACCTGGAGGAGATCGTCCATGAAGGCGCCACCTGCTCCATCTGCTTGGATTTCTTCACGGAGCCGGTGACCACGGGATGCGGCCACAACTTCTGCCATCCATGTATCCCAAAATACGTGGCGGACCCGTCTGCGAACTTCTCGTGCCCGCAGTGCAAGCGGACCTCCGACCAGGCGACGCTGAGGGCCAACGTGCAGCTGGGCACCATGGCGGACCGGCTGAAGCGCCTCAGCCTGCAGCGGGGCCCCAAGGGCGGCCACTTCCGGTGCCACAAGCACGACGAGCGGCTGAAGGTCTTCTGCAGGGACGACCAGCGGGCGATCTGCGTGGTGTGCAGCCTGTCCCTTGAGCACAGCTCCCACACGGCGGTGCCCGTGGAGGAAGCGGCGCAGGAGTTCAAGGTACACCGCAGCTTGCACGCAGCTTGTCCTGCTGTTGTTGACAAAAGGAATATGCTTGCCCTAGACACTTCGTTTACACATTTAGATTTAAAAAAAGTAGTCATTTATACTTTGGTTGAGATGTAGGGCAAAGCTGCCGTGTAACTTAACCTAGCATGTGTTAGGGTCTTGCATTCCTAAATTATATATATACATATTTCCAGCAATTCACGGGCTAACATGCAGCCTGCAGGCAGAGTGAAATGTCTCTTTCTCGGTCGCAGTGTTTGTGTAGTTCTGTTCTTATCATCATGTTTACCGGCGAACACACCTTCTGGTAAGTGTACTTTCACATGAGTCATCTGCTGCACTGCATTTCTGTAGCGAGTGACGCTTGAAGTAATTGCTTCCCACTGTACATTGTAACATCGCTGGTACCTGCCGCTTCCAGGCCAAGCTCCATGAGGCTTTGAGAGGCACGGTGGCGCAGGACCGCTGGCTTTATGAATGGGACACGTCCCAAGTAGTTGGTTGGGCTTGTGCTATCCGTAGCTACTTCTGTCTGAAAGCAAACACTAGCAAGAGCTAGGAAGCACTAGCAAACACTAGCAAGCGCTGGCAAGCACTGGCTTTAGGTCCATCATCTCAATGTAAAGCGACACTGACCAATAAACCTTTGTGGGACCATTGCCTAGGAAATGAGGACCTGAGCAAATGTTCCAGCCACAAATTGGGATTACACCAACTGAACCCATGTTTTACTTTTAAGCCATTTTGTTGCACAAAGTTGTTTAAACACTTCTGATTTCATTCCCTGAAGTCCAGCTATGGAATATTTTTGTGATGTGCACGGGTAAATCCAACTACTATACTCCAATTAGTGGATTTGAGGGTATATGTTTTGTGTCAGCTATGAGCCATGATCGGAGTTTCGATATTTATAAAACTAATAACACTTTATCACAACAGCCAAAAAGGAAACAAGGGACAGCACTAAACAAGTAGCCAGGTTTTCTGATGTTTTTTAAAATTCAGATGATTTGAGTCTAGATGCAGAGAAAGGGACAGAGCATTTCACCATTTGGGACCCACAGATCTTCCACATACAAATGCGTTTAATTCGCAGAACAATCTTCAAGGGGACCTCTGATAATCTTGAGGACTCTCCCAGGAATATGCCTGTCTAACATTGCTTCCATCAGTTGATGTTCCTACTTGTTTTAGTAGGCACGGGGAGATAAAGTGATTTGCCCAGAATCACAGGATGTTGAGCCCACACTGAGACTCGAGCACGCAGCCTTGATATTCACTGCATCAGTGCTTAATTGCACTGGTCGCAGGCTTCTGGGAAGAGCTTTTGGCACAAGGACTCATTCTTTCACAAGTTAAGCGCCGCTCTCAGGCGTTTCGCAGTTGAGGGAGTGTTCTGGGGGAATACTTGTCTGTGCAAGTGTGAGAGCACAACTCCACACTTTTCAAGGGAAATGATGCCATCTTTTTCTATTTTTGCAGTCGTGGTTGTGCTTGGCTGTAAAAGACGCCAGCTTTTGGGAATGTACAAAGAAAACATGCAGTATAGTACAATATATAGCGTTTTCATTCACAGGCACGTTATTATTCTGTCATCCATTCAATATTTCGTTCATCATTCAATCTTTCGCCATTTCATTCATCCACCCTTTCAAGCATTCATTACTTATGTATGCATCCATCCTTTCACTTGCCCATCCATCGCAAAACAAAAAACACAACTACGTATTTTGAGTCTGAAATTCAATTTAATGTAAACAATGTCATATTTGAAAAAATGTCTAGGTATTCACCTTGAGCACAAACAGCGGTAGAATGTCCATTCATTTAACGCAGTGGCTCGCCAAACTCTTTACATATCTTTTCTAGCCCGCGACATTTGAGTCCTAGCTGTCATTAAACAGAGCATACTTGTGTTGTGCTCCTCCATTGCAGGTGCGTGAACTATATACATCATGCGCAATGACTGCCTGCATCCAGTGCTTGCTTGCAGTTCAAAAGTGAGCTCAAAGTAGCATTTACCATGGCTGTATGTACTTTTCCCAGCTACTTTATGTTAACATTGCCATACCTTTTCTGTACAGTTGCTATACACGTTATATTTTGGTATAACATGCACTTTTTTTGTTTAAATAATCACTCCACTGAAAACAAAAAAACACAAATAAAAAACTTTTCCAATTAGAATGCCAATTACTCCAACTCCAGCAAATGCGAGACCTATTGCATTGCAAATGCTTGTTAACTGTCTTCCGCCTAACCGTGCATTTCTTTGATTCACCATATATCAATGAGGAAAACGCATTCCTCCTTTTTTTATTTTACCTAAATCTTCTCACATTTTTCAGTTTTAAAATGTTTACACGCATGCCAAAAGACCGTAATCAGTTGGGAGACTCCCGATTTATAAAGTAAAAACAAAGATTAATTACACGCATAACCTTGCCTGTTTCAATGTTAGTCAGTATAAAAAATACTTTGCCATTATTTTTTATACAATTTTTCCTATTTTGAAATGTTTGTAAGTACGATGCTGACAGGTGTACCCCCGCCCCTCTAAGAACTCGACTTTCAAATGTGTCCGATACTTGAAGTCTTTGATTCAATGTACTTTCTAAATCTAAAAAAGCCAGACCTCGCTTTTGCTAATGCTTGTCAAGTCTCCCTGCCACACTGGTGAGCCACGTCGCACTCCCTTTCACCATATGTAATAATGGTTAACTGCGTATTACATCAATACGCTGGACCACATAGAGTAATTTGTAAACAACGTCCCATAATTTCGGTTTGCCGGTGTACTATCGATAGAGCCACCCCATCTGGCTTTACACCCCCCGCGTTTCCACGCATGCGCATAATTATGCGCATGCGTGGAAACCCCATGTCTTGGCTGCCTGTATTTTTAAGCTCCTCACTTTTCAGGCCGTTTAGTGCGCATGCGTGTGATTGCACGCATGCGCTTTCAAGATCCAGCAGCGAACACTACTCCTGCTTGAGCAGCGTTAACCACAGCTGCCAAGGCTTCAAATTGCTGTGGCAGACATGCCAACCCTCCCGATTCAGGCGGGAGACTACCGATTTGAAGACTAGTCTCCCGCCTCCCGATTCATGCACCTAGAAACCCGATGCCGAGGTTTCTAGGTTACCAGCAGGGCTCTGTGTTTGAACATGCATACCGGAGTCAGAGTCTGATCTGAAGCTCCAAAATGATATCATACCCAAAATGTTATTACTGTTGCTCTTAAGAGCAGATTCTATAGGGTGCAGCCACATTATGCAGTCATGGAGAATCACTCGGGACAGAGAGAAGTGGGGGAGATGTTGCATTACTATAAAAGGCTGCAACAGTAAGTCTCCCCCCCAATTTGATTGGCAGAATATCAAATCAAGGTGCAAACATCACTATGATTGTTGAAAAATGTTAAGAGCCCAAATCATGTATACATGCAAACGTACATTAACCGAAAGTAAGCAGTGTTGTGATATCAAAGGTGGGAGCAGCCTCTATTTTAAATAAATCACATTTAGGTACAAAAAAAACCTTTATGCAAAGTCAGCTGGAGTATGGCACCACATGCAGATACAAAATTAATAGAAAGAGAAAAAAGCATAGTAAAATGGCATGTTTGGTGTAAATTATGTGTGATGACCTCATCTGGTTGACAGAAAATGTAAGTAAAAAATGATCCTTGTAGCAACATCATCAATAGTGGGGAAATCCTTAAGGAGAAGGAATCATATTATGTGCAAAATCAGCAAGTGCGTGGAAACAATTTTAGGAATACAGATCATATTCAGGAGATAAAATTCCTTGGAATGTAAAATCCCACTTGAAAAAATAGAGTTCAGATAAAGAAAAATGAGTTAGTAAGAGGTCACATTAGTTGTAATTGGTGTGCATCAATATGACATCACATCTGGTTGACAGCACATGTAGGTGCTAAAACGCCCCTGGTTCAACATAAGCATAAATGTGGAAAACATTTAGCAGCACAAAACAAATTTAGGTGCAAAATCACACTTGGTGCAAAGTAAACATGGTAATATTCCATTTAGAAATAAATTCCCTAAAAATATTCAAAACCAACCTTGTTCAACAGGAGTGTGGAATACTTCTATGTGCACAAAGACGCCTTGATTGCAGGACATGGGCATGTTGCTTCATTCTACATGCACTGGCCATTGGAAGCGCTCAAGGAAGGCAAACTACCACCTATTAGCCAACTGAAAACTGTAAGACCGAACTATTCCTCTACCATTATCTAAAATGTGAATGGCACTTTCTTCAAGCAATTACTGATGGCAGCTGACCAAATCCAACTAATGGCTGAAGGGGTTGACTCAAGTCCTCCAAGGTGATTACCTAGCGCTTGGTCATTACATATACTGTTTTCAGGCCCGACCTTCTTATCATAATTTAATGCCTTCTGGGTATTGAAGTTGTTTTACTTACATTGAATTAAGTAGACTAACATCTGAAAGGATTGGTTTGATGAGGAACAATTCCAGACTGGAGACAGACTCTGTAATGACCTGGAGCGAGGTTGTGCCACAAGTCTGTGTTAGGCGTTGATGGATAACACGTGTAGCCAGGCCAAAAAAAGGTGTTGGGCAGAGCTGCAGATTCATATAATCTAGAATTAAATGCTTTACTCCTTTCCAACATTTGACCTTTAAGTAACTCCAGAATGTTTCAGGAGTCCCCCTCGTTTTGGTCAGGTGAAGCAACTGACCAGCACACCCAAAAAAAACAGTTTCAACACCACAACGCCCACGACTGGCTTAACCTCGATTCACAAATATTTTCAGAAGTACACCTACCTATGTGTCCTTTATTAACGACATTAAAAGAGCAAGAGGATTTTGGTGGGTGGGGCTTTATGAATCCGACTCTCGTCTCCAGGTGCGGAATTCAGAGACAGCTGACAAACTGCTGTTCAAGCACATACGCCTACCAGTATAGATGACGCAATTCATTTTAAATATTGTCTATATTGAAAGATTGCATCTCCTGGTCTACATGTTTTATTATTAAATACCAAGAACAGGACCATTAAAAACCTGCAAGCAGTAGCGTCTGTCATTGAAAAGATGAGTGCTGCAGATGAGTGACCTGCCGTTTAAAGAACTGCAGTGGACGATACACTTGAAGACTTGGGGGGGGGGGGGGGCTCTGTTGTGAGTGGTTAGTCGCTAGGAACCACACTAGACTAAGAAATTAGGCGCTACGCGTTTGGCGCTGATTGCACGTCATGTAAAGGAGGTGCGTTGAAATACAACATGGATTCAGGCAGAAAAGATACAGCTGAACCAGACATGCCAACCCTCCCGATTCAGGCGTGAGGCAACCGATTTGAAGGCTAGTCTCCTGCCTCCCGCCTCCTGATTCATGCATCTAGAAACCTGATGCCAGCACTAATTAGGTTACCTGCTGCTCTAGGCTGCTTATAATAACACAGAAGCAGTGCGCTCAAAATGAGTCCGGCTTTAGTTTCTGCTCTTTTCTTCTGGACTTCCCCCCTACCTATCTCGGTAGTTTTTACTATTGCCTGAGCCCGCCCCAAAATCTATTGGTTTAAATGTGAGCTTGGGCGGGCCCAGGGTTGAGAACTCCGGAAACAAATAATTTCATGCCTCCTACACCCTGCGTAATTAGTATTACTTGGTGGGCTTCAGCAGAGCAGGCATCTTCTGTGAGAGTGACAGACTGGAAGTACTGTACTGCCGGTAACGTGCTCCTGCAGGCCAGTGCACAATATATTACCAAGCTCCCAATCACTGCTATAGCCAGCTCCTGACACAGGTTAAGAAGTCAAGGTAAGACAGAATAACATTCAGTAAAACCGAGAAATACTCTTTTTTTGTTTGAACACTTTGTAAAACTGCCAACAATTAAATGTTGATGCCACTCTTCATTCACGCCCGCTTTAATCTCCCTCTACAAGAATTACCTCAGACATCTAAGCTTAATTATTTGTCCTTCATTCTTGGAAGGGGAGACAGGAGCATGTGATGAGAATCAACATTTTAATTGTTACCAGTTTTACATATTAGTGCACATAAAAACTCAATTTTTGTTAGCGCCAAAAGAAAATGCTGATTTTCCCCATACTCATGATATGGTGTTATTACCAGAGGTGCAGACTCATAAATAGGGAACCAGGTTCAAGTCCTGGAGTTGGCTCATCATCCTGTGATTCTGGATAAATAATTCAATCTCCCCATCCCTATAAGCAATGAGTGGTGACATTACGTAATGTAATTGGAGCTCATGTAAAGTACTCCTTTACCTACAGGTCATGTCTGCGATATAAAAAATGAACAACAAGTTGAAAACAAAGCATTAATATAAGTAAAGATAAACGGATACCTATTTAGTGGCTGATTTGTAAATTGTCAATCAATTAATCATTTGTAAAGTGCACTACATACCCGCGAGGGTCTCAAGGCGCTGGGGGGGGGGTGCTACTGATCGAACAGCCAGGTCTTGAGTAGGTCGGCGGAGTGTAGCTGGAGGTTGGGGATCTACAAGGAGAGCCGTCTGTTGAGGTAGGCTGGGCCGGTCTTGTGGAGTGCCTTGTGTGCGTGGGTGAGGAGCTTGAAGGATATCCTCTTGTTGACGTGGAGCCAGTGCAGGTTTCTCAGGTGGATGGTGATGTGGCTGTGGCGTGGTACGTCGAGGATCAGCCGCGCCTAGGTGTTTTGGATGCGTTGTTGTCGTTTGATGAGCTTGGTCGGGGCTCCCGCGTAGAGGGCATTTCCGTAGTCGAGTATGCTGCTGAGGAGGGCCTGGGTGACTGTCTTTCTTGTATCTGTCGGGATCCATCTGTAGATCTTGCGGAGCATGCGGAGGGTGTTGACGCAGGAGGAGGAGACGGCATTGACTTGCTTGGTCATTGAGAGCGTTGAGTCGAGGATGATTCCCAGGTTGCATGCATGGTCGGTGGGTGTCAGGGCTGCCCCCAGTGCCGTCGGCCACCAGGAGTCGTCCCAGGCTGAAGGGTTGATGCCGAGGATGAGGACCTTTGTCTTGTCCGAGTTCAGCTTCAGACGGCTGGTCTTCATCCAGTCGGCGACGGCCTTCATTCCTTCATGGAGGTTGGCTTTGGCGGTGATGGGGTCCTTGGTGAGGGAGAGGATCAGCTGAGTGTCGTCGGCGTAGGAGATTATGTTGAGGTCATGCTGTCGGGCTACGTGTGCGAGCGGGGCCATGTAAATGTTGAACAGCGTCGGGGTGAGGGAGGATCCCTGTGGTACGCCACAGATGATCTAGGAGGCTTTGGAACGGAATGGGGGGAGGCAGATGCTCTGGGTTCTGCCCGAGAGGAAGGAGGTGGTCCAATCCAGAGCCTTGTCTCGGATCCCTGCGGCGTGGAGGTGTGCACATAGTGTGCGGTGGCAGACGGTGTCGAAGGTGGCAGAGAGGCCTAGGAGTATGAGTGCTGCGGTCTCGCCGTTGTCCAGCAGGGTCTTGATGTTGTGGGTGGCGGTGATGAGGGCTGTCTCGGTGCTGTGGTTGCTGCGGAACCCTGACTGGGAAGGGTCCAGGATTCTGTTTTCTTCGAGGTATCGGGTTAGCTGTCTGTTTGACAGTTTTCTCGATGACCTTGGCCGGGAAGGGGAGCAGAGAGATGGGTCGGAAGTGCTTGAGGTTTCTTGGGTCTGCCTTAGGTTTTTTGAGTAGGGCGTTGATCTCGGCGTGTTTCCAGATCTCTGAGAAGGTCGCGGTCTCGAGGGAGCGATTGATGATGTTGCGCAGGTGGGGTGCGATGGAGCTACTTGCTCTGTTGAAGACGTGGTGCAGGAATGGGTCTGACGGAGAGCCGGAGTGGATTGTGTGCATGGTCTTGATGGTGTCATCGATGCTCACGCCGGCCCAGGCTAGCAGGGGGTCGTGGTCGATGGTGTGGGGAGGGTCTGTTTTGTTGCTGTCTGTTGGGGCTGTCTGGATGTTGAAGCTATCGTGGATGTCTGCTATCTTGTGGTGGAAGAAAGTGGCGAGGGAGTCGCACAGTACTTGCGATGGCGGGATGTCGTTGGTGTTGGTGCTGGGGTTGGAGAGTTCCTTCATGATGTTGAAGAGCTCCTTGCTATTGTGTGCGTTGTTGTTGAGGCAGTCTTTGAAGGAGGTCCCCTTGGCCGCCCTGATGAGGTGGTGATGGTTGCGGTTGTCGTCCTTGTGTGCTGAGTGGATCTCCTGAGTTTGTTCACTGTGCCATTTCTTCTCTAGTTTCGGCAGGCTTGCTTGGAGGCTAGAAGTTCTGGGGTGAACCAGCTGGCCCTCTAGCTGGTGTCTCTGTGGAAGGGTTTCTTCAGCGGGTTAGGGTGTTGGCGCAGTCCTCGATCCAGCGTCTGAGGCTGTGGGCAGCGTCGTCGGTGTTGGAGGGTTCGGTGGGTGAACTGAGAGTGAGGTTTGCGTGTAGTTCGTCTTCGGTGATTTTGCTCCAGCAGTGGCGGTGGATCTGTTGGGTGCGGTGGTGTGTGGTGTGTTTCTGTAAGGTGAAGTGGATGCAGCATTGGTCAGTCCAGAGGAGTTCGTGGTGTGACTGATGGAGACGTGCAGGCTTGAGAAGAAGACTGGGTCAAGCCTGTGGCCGGAAGAGTGGGTGGGCGTTGTGACGAGTTGCTTCAGTCAAAGGTTGGCGAGGTTATCGATCAGGGTTGTGGAGCTGTTGTCATTGTTGTTCTCAAGGTGAAAGTTCAGGTCTCAGAGATGGATGTAGTTGGTGGAGGTCAGGGCGTGCGTGCTGATCAAGTCGGCGATGGAGTCGCTGAACTGGGGGCGGGGTCCGTGGGTCGGTAGATGAGGGTGCCTCTGAGGGTGGAGTTAGGGTCTGTGTGGATCTGGAAATGCATGTGTTCGGCAGAGCTGAGCGCGTCGTCGGTGTTACTCGAGACCCTGATGCTGTTCTTGTGGACGATGGCGATTCCTCCTCCGACTCCGTTGGTGCGGTCTCTGCGGGTGATCTTGTAGCCGTCTGGGATGGCTATGGCGATGTCAGGTGCAGAGGAGTCCATAAACCAGGTCTCTGTCAGGAAGGCAACGTCCGGGATGTTGTGTCGAGCATGTCCCAAAGCTCGATGGCATGCTTGAGTGCGGAGTGAGGGTTCAGTAGTATGCATCCGGAGGTGGTTGGGGTCTTTCGTGGCGGGTGGTTCGTCGGCTCTGAGGCTGGTGTAGCTGCAGTTCCGGCAGGTGAAGGGGGTGTGTGCGCTTTTTGGGCGGCCTTGAAGCAGGTGTGACTCTGTCCGGAGTTGAGAGCGTGCAGAGTGCTGCCGTCGTAGTGGCGGTGGTCATCGTGGCGGGTGCGGGGGCCAGGGGTTCTGGCATTGGGCGCTGTCCAGGCACGGACAGGCGCAGACGGGCTTGCCTTAGGCACGCCTCTGGCGCGCCCGCTGCGCACAGCCGCACAGTGGCCAGCATATATGGGGAGGTGTGAGGGAGGAGCAGCTGGGAGGCGGGGGCAACGAATGGGAAGTGAGCAGTCAGGGGGGCGGGGACGCAGCAGCGAGGGCGGTGAGGGACAACAAAGGTAACAGAAGGGAAAAGGGGCAAAGAAACAAGGGAAAAACGAGTGGCACTGAGGGCAGAAGGGCACAAAAACAAGTGTAACAGCGGGCAGAAGGGCGCAAAAAACGAGGGGAAAACGAGTGGCACAGAGGGCAGAAGGGCACAAAAAAATTAGTGGCACAGAAGGCAGAAGAGCACAAATAAGCGAGTGGAACAGAGGGCAGCATGGCACAAATACGAGTGGAACAGAAGGCAAAAGGGGCACAAAAACAAGGGAAAAACGAGTGGCACAGAGGGCAGAAGGGCACAAAAATTAGTGGAACTGAAGGCAAAAGAGGCACAAAAACGAGGGAAAAACAAGTGGCACAGAAGGCAGACGAGCACAAAAAATGAGTACAACACAAGGCAAAAGGGGCACAAAAACTAGGGAAAAACGAGTGGCACAGAAGGCAAAAAGAAAACAGAAATACCGGGAAAACGAGTGGCACAGAGGCAAAATACAGAATACAGAAATACTGGGGCAGCCGAGAACAGAAGGCAGAACGGGCAGAGAGGCACGGGGGCAGCGAGGGGAACAGAAGGGAAAACCAGGCAGGGACACCGGGCAGCGAGGGGTACAGAAGGAAAGACCGGGCAGAGAGAGCACGGGGAAGCGAAGGTAACAGAGAGAAGAAAAAGGGGCACGTACCACGTACAGGCAGCGGGGTAAGATAAGACAGACAACAGCAGTCACAGACACAACAATGAAAATAAAGGCAATAGAATAAAAGCAATAAAGCGGAGGATGAACAAACCTAACTACGGCCTACCACTGGCCACCAGGGATGAGGAGCAGGTGGTAGCCTGCGGTTGGTGGAGGGCCTCGAACGTCTTCAGCAGCGGCAGCTGGGGCAGGGAGACACAGGCAGTGCTGTGCGGAGGGGGAGCGGCCTACCTTGTAGAGTCAAGGGTTGCTCTCCTCACCGCGCAGCGGACGGCATATATGGGGAGGTGGAAGGGAGGAGCAGCTGGGAGGTGGGAGGCGGAGGCAGCGAATGGGCAGTGGGCAGTCAGGGGGCAGGGCCGCAGGGAACGCAGCGGCAAGGAAAGTAAGGGACAACGAAGGTAACAGAGGAAAAAGGGGCACAGGAACGAGGGAAAAACGAGTGGCACAGAGGGCAGAAGGGCATAAAAAACTAGTGGAACAGAAGGCAAAAGGGGCAGAAAAACAAGTGAAAAACGAGTGGCACAGAGGGCAGAAGGGCACAAAAAACGAGTGGATCAGAAGGCCGAAGGGCTCAGAAAATGAGGGAAAAACAAGTGGCACACTGGGCAGAAGGGCACAAAAAACGAGTGGAACAGAAGGCAGGAGGTCACAAAAAATGAGGGGGAAATGAGTGGCACAGAGGGCAGAAGGGCACAAAAAACAAGTGGAACAGAAGGCAGAAGGGCACAAAAAACAAGGGAAAAACAAGTGGCAGAGAGGGCATAAGGGCATAAAAAAACAAGTGAAACAGAAGGCAAAAGGCACAAAAATGAGGGAAAAACAAGTGGCACAGAGGGCTGAAGGGCACAAAAAACGTGTGGAACAGAGGGCAGAAGGGCACAAAAAACGAGTGGAACAGAAGGCAAAAGAGGCACGAAAACGAGGGAAAAACGAGTGGCACAGAAGGCAGACAACCACAAAAAACGAGTGGAACAGAAGGCAAAAGGGGCACAAAAACGAGCGAAAAAAGAGTGGCACAGAAGGCAAAAAGGGCACAGAAATACTGGAGAAACGAGTGGCACAGAGGCAAAATACAGAATACAGCTGGGAACAGGAGGCAGAATGGGCAGAGAGGCACGGGGACAGTGAGGGGAACAGAAGAGAAAACCGGGCAGGGACACGGGGGCAGCGAGGGGTACAGAAGGAAAGACCAGGCAGAGAGAGCACGGGGACTGGACAGACATCATCTGAAGAGACTGCCTTTCAGGCGGTAAGCAGGGAAGATATCTCCTCTTCCTTAATCCTTGGGAGGACTAGGATATGAGTGATGAAGGCTTGTAATGATTATGCATGGGACAGGATAAAGGAGGCCAAAGTTTCACAAGCACCTTAGGAGGGGGAATAGTCACTTTGATACAAGGCAAACTGGTGAGATTCTAGACTGCCCTTGAGGAGTTGTAGGGTTTAAATTGAAATTAAAATGGTAGCAATAAGATGCAATATCCAATGCCTGGGTTGTTGACATTTATTTTGCACTTTCATAGGCAGGCGTATGTATTTTTAAGTGTCTACTGTACTTGCAAATGCATGGCAAGAAGACTCCATCAAAACACATACAGACACACAGCCGAAGGTGAGAACCTGTAGGTTGTAGTTTACTTATTTACAGTTCTTAGACCACTGCTAAAGCAAGCCCAGAGCTTAAAATTGACAGTCAGTTGATTTATTGTATTTTTAACAAGGCACCTTACTTTTGCTCACTCTTGGGGCAGAAGCCCATTCTCCTTCATCCCGCACAGCCGACTTGAACGCTGTCGCGGACAAACAAACTTTAGCGGCCGCCATCGCCGGCGTGCACACAGGCCACGCCCCCTCGAGGCCACGCCCCCCTTCCACGATAAATATGTGCATTTACAGGAAGCGCAGTGGACTAGCGCAGCGGGAGCGCCGTTTGCGCGCCAAAGGCGCGCCTAAGGCAAGCCCGTCTGCGCCCGTCCACGTCCGACCGGGGCCAGGGGCCTGTTACCTCGCCTATTGCACACAATACTCATCTGCACAGCTGCTCAACCTCCAAGGCCCGTGACCTCTGGATGATGGCGTTACAGCACGCATTAACAGACTGGGGCTGTCCCCTCTATCCGCCCCTCTTTCCCCCCCCCAGCTGTCATCTATACCCACCGACTCGCCCCGTCCTGTGCCTTTAGTTCGCCCTCCCATCACCACTGTATCTGCCTTCTACCTTAACACCAGGTCAGCCGTCAAGCATTATCACGAACTCTTCACCTTACTGGACCTGCACAAACCCAACCTACTGTTTCTTACGGAGACTTGGTTTTGCGACAGTTCCCTTCCCTCCCTACTGGCCACCCTTCCGGCATCTTATTATGCACTTCGCGTCGACCGTCCCCCCGGCAAATCAGGCGGCGGAGTTGCCCTGATCGCCCGCAAAGAAATCGTCTTCCAATCTCTAACTCTTTCCCCTATTGGATCTTCAGATTATTTAGTGGCCCGTACACTCTCCTTCGGCACTCCGCTCACTTGTGTGCTGCTGTACCATCCTCCCTCTTCTCCGCAACTCTTCCTGCCGCGCTTTCTAGACCTGGTGGCAACCCTAGTCGTAAACAATTCAGCCATCTTGATATTAGGAGACTTCAACTTCTGGCCTTCAGACCCGGCCGAATGTTCAACATCGAAAGAGTTTTCGGAGTCTCTTCGCTCTCTTGACTTTTCTCCAGCTGTACACCACCCAACCCACTGTCAGGGCCACATCTTAGATCAGATCTGGTCCCTCAACTGCCCGGTGTTGTCCTTGGCCATTTCCCCCTGCACCTGGTCCAATCATTTTCTTATTTCTTTTTCACTACCCATCTGCTCAGCCCGTAAGTCCCCCCTCCCTAAAAACACCTGGGCGCGCTCCTGGAACCGCGTGGATGTGACCTCCCTGTCTACCACTCTCTCCGCCTCCTGCCCAGATCTCCACGGGCTGTCTTCCCTCGAACAAGCTGACGCCATCACCTCTTGGCTCTGTTCAGGGTGCGACTCAGTCGCTCCCCTCAGGCGCGTATCATCCAAACGCACCAACGACGCCAATCGCTGGTTCAACCAGGATCTCAAAGATCTAAAACTAAATGTTCGGCGAGCAGAACGCTCCTGGAGGCGCGGCTACTGTCCAATACGAAGAAAACAGTATACTACACTCTTGGCCCAGTATAAAAACTCCATCCTAGCGACCAAGAACACCTACTTTTCTTCCAAAATTTTAGCCGCCGAGAATCAGTCCAAAGAAATTTTCACCATTGTGCACGATCTCACCTACTCCGATAGGGCCTCCCTTAACCTTTCCCCCTCCCAGCATCTTTGCGACTCCCTCAATACTTTTTTCCTCGATAAAATTTCTATCATCAAAGCAAATATCCCTGCTTCCTCCCCTTCCTTTGTAAATCCCCAGTGTCCCCCCAACTCAGCTCGTCTCGACTCTATTCCCCTCCTTACAGAAGAATCCTTTCTCTCTCTTCTACCGATGATCAAGTCTGGCTCCCCTCTAGATCCTTGCCCTGCACCCATTCTGAAACAGATTTATTCTGCCTGCACCTTGCTCCCTCTCACTCTTCTCAATAGCTCGCTATCACAGGGCATTGTCATCCCACCTCTAAAAACGGCTGTCATTTTACCCATTCTAAAAAAAAACGGAGCGGACCCCTCTGTACTTGTCAATTATCGCCCCATCTCTCTCCTACCCTTTCTGGCGAAAGCCCTGGAGCGCCACGTTACTAGGACGCTCAGCACTTTTGTGGAGGAGAATATGATATTAGCCCCACGGCAGGCTGGGTTCCGCCCCTCACACTCAACGGAGTCCGTGGTACTTTCGGTTCTTGACAACCTCAGAGAGGGCATGGACACTAGCCACCCCCAAGCCCTGGTCCTCCTCGATCTCTCCGCCGCCTTTGACACGGTTGATCACTCCATCTTATTGTCCCGTGTCAAGGCGGCGGGAATCGGAGGCGTTGCCCTGGTCTGGCTGTCCTCCTTTCTGAGTGGCCGCACCCAAGCTGTGCGCTTGGGAGATTTTGCAGCGGACTTCCAGCCGGTCAAATGCGGGGTCCCCCAGGGTTCATCCCTGTCCCCGTTACTATTCAACCTGTACATTGCTCCTCTTATCTTTGCCCTCCAACAGCTGGAGGTCTCTGTCTATAATTATGCGGATGACCTCCAGCTTATTTTCTCCTTATCTTCTTCCCCTGAGTCCATTTCTAATTTTCAATCTATCATGATCTTTATCCAGGACTGGATGAACCACAACCACCTGAAGCTCAACCCCGACAAAACGGAGCTGGTGCTGACAGGTGGCTGCTCCAGTCCCTGGTCCTCTTTTTTCTGGCCCCCCTCATTGGGTTCTCCCCCAACCCCTTCCTCTTCTGTAAAAACCCTCGGGTTCAAACTGGATCACCAACTCTCACTTCACTCCCAAGTCAGCTCTGTGGTGTCCTCATCCTTTCACTCCCTTCATACCATCCGCAAAGTCTCTCGGTTTTTCTCCGGCTCTTAAACTCATAGTCCTTGCAATGGAGATCTCCCGCCTGGACTACAGCAATGCCCTTTATTGTGGCATGCCCGCGTACAGCTTGCAACGCCTCCAATTAGTCCAGAACCAGGCGGCCCGCCTGATCTTTAATCTATCCAAGTATCATCATGTTACTCCCCTCCTCAAGACTCTTCACTGGCTCCCCATCCGTGAACGAGCCCAGTTTAAACTAGGATGCATCATCTTTAACGCTCGCTCCGGTTCAGCCCCTGTCTTTATCACTTCTGAAATTCACTCCTATGTCCCCGCCAGGGAGCTGCGTTCCTCCACCCAACATCTGCTCCTAGTTCCTCGATTCAAACGTAAAAAGTGGGGCTGTTCCAAATTTTCCACACTCGCCCCCTCTTTTTGGAACTCCCTCCCGGCTCACCTGAGATCTTGCCCCCAGTACACACTCTTTCGCAAGGCATTGAAAACTTTCCTTTTCACACAAGCTTTTTCCTCCTAACCCCCCTCTTTCCTTCCTCCCATCTCTAAGCTTCAGGGGTTCAGCTCAATTAGCGCCATGAAACCGCTAGGTGTACGCACGCTCAAGAAATATTTTAAACTCAAACTCAAACACACACCCAGAGATTGTCCCATCCTTCTGGTGCAGATCAGAGATTTAGTCTCAAGCACATCACAGCCTAAGATAAATGAAAATACTGGCCATTTACAGCACTGCACTTTATTTTAGCTAAGACATTTTCCTTCTTGCCCTCATTACTACACTAGGGCTTTCAAGTAGGTCTTTATTTCTGGCATTCGAAATACATTTTACTGCTTTTGTTGTTTTACACCGTGTGTGTTGTGCATGCTTGCAATATATTGTGGTACAAAAGGGGGTGGTGATGGACAGAGCATCTGAACCAATCAAACTCTCACACCCAGTCAAAAGATCTGGGTTTAATCCATCACCGTTCTTTAGCCCACTCTGCCACCCCAGTTCAGACATGGCCGTATGCAAATCAGTCTGACCCTGTTCCTCATGGGAACAGTCCAGCCCGAACTGCCTAGCCATTCCTTCCCTGGACCCGAAACAAGCTTCCGAGGACCGGTTTCTGGCATTTCAGCCGTCTTCAGCCCGGCTTGCTTGAATCCAGTGGCAAAGTGAGCAAGGGACTCACGTCTGAGCATACCCTGCCACACTTATGGCGGCCAAAGCGGCACAAAAGGGGATGGTGATGGACAGAGCATCTGAGCCAATCAAACACTCACACCCAGTCAAAAGATCTGGGCTTGATCCATCACCGTTCTTTAGCCCACTCCGCCACCCCAGTTCAGACATGGCTATATGCAAATCAGTCTGACCCTGTGCCTCATGGGAACAGTCCAGCCCGAACTGCCAAGCCATGTCTTCCCTGGACCGGAAACAAGCTTCCGAGGACCGGTTTCTGGCATTCCAGCCGTCTTCAGCCCGGCTTGCTTGAATCCAGTGGCAAAGTGAGCAAGGGACTCACGTCTGAGCATACCCTGCCACACTTATGGCGGCCAAAGCGGCACAAAAGGGTGTGGTGATGGACGGAGCATCTGAGCCAATCAAACACTCACACCCAGTCAAAAGATCTGGGCTTGACCCATCACCGTTCTTTAGCCCACTCCGCCACCCCAGTTCAGACATGGCTATATGCAAATCAGTCTGACCCTGTGCCTCATGGGAACAGTCCAGCCCGAACTGCCAAGCCATGTCTTCCCTGGACCGGAAACAAGCTTCCGAGGACCGGTTTCTGGCATTCCAGCCGTCTTCAGCCCGGCTTGCTTGAATCCAGTGGCAAAGTGAGCAAGGGACTCACGTCTGAGCATACCCTGCCACACTTATGGCGGCCAAAGCGGCACAAAAGGGGGTGGTGATGGACGGAGCATCTGAGCCAATCAAACACTCACACCCAGTCAAAAGATCTGGGCTTGATCCATCACCGTTCTTTAGCCCACTCCGCCACCCCAGTTCAGACATGGCTATATGCAAATCAGTCTGACCCTGTGCCTCATGGGAACAGTCCAGCCCGAACTGCCAAGCCATGTCTTCCCTGGACCGGAAACAAGCTTCCGAGGACCGGTTTCTGGCATTCCAGCCGTCATCAGCCCGGCTTGCTTGAATCCAGTGGCAAAGTGAGCAAGGGACTTACGTCTGAGCATACCCTGCCACACTTATGGTGGCCAAAGTGGCACAAAAGGGGGTGGTGAGGAATATTAATAGGGCACTATCATGTTCCAGAATGCTGCCAGCCTCCCGCCTTCCACCTCGAGTACAGAGCCCTATTGCTAATATACGTGACTTTTATCATATACATGCCCTAGGATGCTACGCGTTCTCCGTGGTAATATACTGTAGACAGTTCTCCTAATTATGGGCGTTATCCGTGATAATGCACACTACCCAGTGTGAATATACACCCCCAATAATGGATATTGTTATAAATAAACACAGTCTCTATTGCGATATACGTTCTAAGTGCTGATAGGCGGTCCCAAAAGCCATATACGTACATGTCCCTGTTGGGAATATACATACTCCTTTTTTTCCTGTAGGGTACTGTTGTATCTTGAGTCTTCCTGCTGCTCAGCTAGTATACATGAGATGTGGAATGTTGATGAATGGAATGTGAATGTGTTGTGAATGTCAGTTGGGTGAGGGCTGAGCAGCAGGACAGCTGCTCCTGATGGGGTTTTATCATTTATAACTTAACAACTTATCATAATAAAGTAACCTAAATAATCTATTTGGAGTATCCATCTTCTTTTGATTACATCAGGTAACTTTTGATTGAAACCAGCTGAAAGCTCCTCTAGCAAAATGCAGGGCATCTCTGAAAGCGAGAGCATGTGCAGGGATCTCAGCCTACCGTTTTGAAAAGTGCTTGCCACCCAAAGTATCTGTGTTGTTTTTGTCTACCTGTGAGTATTTCTTTTCATGAAGCCCTAGTGTATAACCTCAAATCCAAGTTTACCTTTTGAGAGTTCTATACTTGACATTTCTATCAATGAACATATTGAGTGTAAAACAAAAAGCTGTATCTTCCAGGGCTGCAGCCCTCCTTCCCTCTCTCCCCCTTCGACCCCTCTGCTTCTCTTGCCTCAGTCCTACCCCTCCCTAACCGCCTGTCCAAACCCAGCCCCCGCACCGGTCACCAGCACCCTTCTCCCTCTATCTCTCTTCAGCACCTTCTCTGCAACCCGTTCCCTCACCACTGATTTCGCTTATCCTCCCTCCCCCCGCCTTCTGTGCGATCTACACTGGTCCTTTCCTCTCACCAGTTCCACGTCCCTGTCTCCCGCCTGCCCTACTCTTCACCACAAGCCGTATCTTATTCCACTTTTTCTTCCCCTATCTTCTCCAGGATAGAAGAGACCATCTTCCCCAGTGGTTCCCAAACTTTTTTGACCCGTGGCTCCCTTGACCTAATTGGCAGTTCACCGTGGCTCCCCACCATGTTTTTACCCGCGCACCGGGCTGCCGCAGCGCACCCTTTGGGAACCACTGGTCTACATGAAGAATCAAGCCTAGACATGATGAAAGATTCAGAGGTTACCATCACTGTCATAAAGTTTTCTTTGAAATCACAAAGATCTTATAAAGTACATCTCAATGCATACATAGAGTAGTATAAAGCACTCCCACTAAAAGTAACTAGGCTAGAGAAAGGCTCAAGGAGCTCCTCTCTACAACCCTGGACTCACCTCCTCTCTACACACCTGGACTCACCTCCCCCCTTCTTGCTGGACTCACCTCCCATCTACACCCCTGGACTCACCTCCCCTCTACACCCCTGGACTCACCTCCCCTCTACACCCCTGGACCTCCCCTCTACACCCCTGGACTCACCTCCCCTCTACACCCCTGGACCTCCCCTCTACACCCCTGGACTCACCTCCCCTCTACACCCCTGGACTCACCTCCCCTCTACACCCCTGGACTCACCTCCCCTCTACACCCTGGACTCACCTCCCCTCTCCCACCTGGACTCACCTCCTCTCTACAACCCTGGACTCACCTCCTCTCTACACACCTGGACTCACCTCCCCCCTTCTTGCTGGACTCACCTCCCCTCTACACCCCTGGACTCACCTCCCCTCTACACCCCTGGACTCACCTCCCCTCTACACCCCTGGACTCACCTCCTCTCTAGCCTGTCCTCCAGATGTGTCATCTTCACGGCCAGTGCTTCCTGCAGCAACCGGACAGCCCTGCGGGCATCTGCGAGAAATGCATTCTTCCCTCATAATCGCCATCCGCTTAACTCTTTAACTGTGTGGTATTTATATTTATTTTTAACACTTTTACAGCTGCGCAGCAAATAGTGCCAGCTGCACCGTTTAGGCGTTTTACAGCTGCGCAGCAAGTAGTGCCAGCTGCACCGTTTAGGCCTCCTACAGCTGCGCAGCAAGTAGTGCCAGCTGCACCGTTTAGGCCTTTTTTACAGCTGCGCAGCAAGTAGTTCCAGCTGCACCGTTTAGGCATTTTGCAGCTGCGCAGCAAGTAGTGCCAGCTGCATCGTTTTGGCCTTTTTACAGCTGCGCAGCAAGTAGTGCCAGCTGCACCGCTTAGGCCCTTTTTACAGCTGCGCAGCAAGTAGTGCCAGCTGCATCGTCTTGGCCTTTTACAGCTACGCAGCAATAAGTGCCAGCTGCCCCGTTTAGGCCACCAATCTGATGTACAGCAAGTAATGCCAGCTGCATTGTTTAGACCTTTTCACAGGTGCACATCTAGTAGTGCCTGCTGCACCTATTAAGCAACTTTCTCCGTGGGGACAGTTCAAATTGAGTCATGACTCCTGCTGCATCAGAGGTGGTCTGAAGATGACGAGGTTACTGTGCATTTTCTAGACATTGCTAATCATTTTGTGATCCACCCTATGCTCTTTGCCCTAACGTTAGTGTCTCACAGGAGCTTAGGGTCATATAGTAGTCTGTTGAGAACTTGGGCATTCATGGCGGCTGGTACCGAATATGGTTCTATTAGCAGGCTGGTACTAAGTTCAGTGTTCTCCAATGGTCACTGGGTGGTCATTTTTATTCTGTTCTACTTTGTCTGTATTTGCTCTGTGATGGGTCCCTACTATTTGCAAATATTTCCCTTGTAACTTTTATCTAGTGCTAGGTGGCACCTCATACTCCTAGATGAAGGGCCCAACAAATTCCCACCTCACTTCCCTGACGGCACATTAACTGAGTATTCTCACCAAAAACGTTTGGATTATGCGCCCCCTTTTTGCCCTTTTATTTCTCCTCACCACCGCTTTCCCAATAACACCCCTCTCATCCCTCCCCCACCCTTCTTCGCCTCATCTTCCCAACATGGCCACCTCTCGAGTTAAGTCTGGAGCCAATTGCTACAAAATCATTTATCCTCCCGCCAGACTAAAGCTACAATAAAACGACTGAAGCATAACACTATTGAACGTTTCCCGGACTCCCTTTTTGTTGATCAATTTTACAATGGTTGTCTTGGGAGGCTCAAAAACGATTTCATTTTCTTCACTCGCGACACCCCCTCTCGGTCCAACAGTTTTTACAATTCCCTTAACGTCACCTCCTCCTCCTCTATCCCTTATGGGAAACAACTAAAAATGTCCCCCTCTGAGTGCTTCAATGGCTACCTCACTATCTCGCTCTATAACAACGGTACTGTCATGATCCAAGGCAAAGACGCCTGCCTCTCGCTCTTTGACCACCTCTTCCCCACCTTACTCCCCTCCTCTGCAACCGGGTTTCCCCCTGTCTCTCCTTCCAGCTCCACCCATTACTCCCTTTCTCCTCCCGACCCCACCCCACTCCAATTGGCTGCACTCTCGAGAAGCACAGGTCGGCCCTCTTCCCTCCCCACCCCAACTTACCTCATCTCCTATTCCTCCCCCCTCACAGTATGTCCCCTCCCACATTACTTCAGCCTTACCACTAGCTAATACGCTCCTCGTCCCATCTGCACTATCACGATACTCCAATCTCTTCTCCTCCCCATACTTCTTCCTATCACCCCCCTTTTTAGTCCACCTCTCCTCCAACCCTATCCCCCAATTAACCTTCCCTATGCTCCCCTTATCCCTCCTCTCCACCCCTTCATCCCCTCGTCATTCATCCCGTTTTCGCCACATTCCCACTGCAACTCTCTCCTCCCTCCTACTCCCCCAGTACTGCTGCACTACCCCCTTTCACCTCCTAGTAACCCCTTCCATCTCCCTCCCTCGGGCCCAGCAGGACCACTTCCTTTCCTCAACTTCCCTTTCTCTCAACCCCCCTCACTCTGCCAGATGACCGTTCCCTCACTGCCACCTCTCCTAACTGACAGGACCTCCACAACCACTGCACCTCTTTTCCTCCCAAACCTCCTACATTCCCATGACGCCACTCAGGCCTCCCTCCTCCTACTTCCCTACCGCCGTGTTCCGCACCTTTCTCCCTCTAAATTTGTCCTTAATTCCTCTTCCTCTTGCAACACCAACAATGACAACTCTCCCTTAAAGCCCAATTCACTTACTCCACCTGTGAACCCCACACCCCAACTTACCTCCTGTCCCCCCACCTCTCCCCAACTTACCTCCTGTCCCCCCACCTCTCCCTGCCTTCCACCACCAATTCCACCCCCCCCTTGTCTCAATCGAGCCACCCAACCTTCCGTGCTCTGCCTCATTCTCACTGGAAAATACGCTAGGCTCTCTGATCACCTCCATCTCCCAGCTTACAGCTGCCATTTCACTTTTATGCTCTAAGATCTCCACCCATCCATGCAACTCTACTCCCTCCCAACTTCCCATGAGATGCACCTCGCCCCCTCACCCCAATACAGCCAAGCTCAACCTCTCGTCTGCAAACGTCGTTAACTCACACAAGCCCTTGAACGCCACCCTTCTTCAACAGACATACCCTAGCAACCCCACTATCTACACTATTCCGACCATCGCCTCTGTCAGAACAAAGCATCCACCTAAACCTTCCCGAGCACCCCCACATAAGTACAATATCCCAATCACCCTTCAGAGCCCAAGTGCCCCCGTCACCAAAACAGTCTTGACAGAGCTGCGCTGTATGCTTCACAACTGCAGATCTGCAGTAAAACACAAACTTGAAATCTCCGATACCATCACCCTTCACAAACTTGACATGCTCTTCCTCACAGAGACCTGGTTCAAAGATACCTCTCACTCGATGTTTGATCTCCTATTACCCACAGGCTATTCCATTTTTAGGAATGACAGAACTGACAACACGGGGGGAGGTGTTGCAGTCATCTTTAGAAACGCCCTCCAACTTAAGGCTTCTCCAATCAGTTCCTCCCTCACCTTTGAATGCCTTTCTCTTGAGCTTCAATTGAAACACCGTCCACCGCTCAGATTCCATATCATTTACCGCCCGCCTCGTAGTGGCCCTTCGTTTATAGAAGATCTCACTGACTTCATCAGCGACCAATACACACAAAGTGACAATCAGACCTTCGTGGATGACTTCAATCTCCACTAGGGCGTACCACAAGACTCCTCTGCGAACTCTCTGGCCACCTTCCTCTCTACAAACGATCTTATCCAACACTGCATTGAACCAACCCACTCTAAGGGCGCAATCCTGGACCTTGTTATTTCTAAAGCAGGCATGCTTTCTACCACTACCCCAATTCATGTAGATTGGTCTGACCACCACCTCATCCCATTCTCTCTTCAACTTTCACACTCTATAACTCTTGGCCAACCCAAGAGGGCCATCTCCTGGTTCCGTGATGCCAAAAATATTGATGTCGGTCCCCTCTGTGAGTCAGCTTTGCTATCACTTCCAAGGCTAGACCCGAACATAGCTGTTGACGACCTCACCTGCCAATGCCTCACAGTTCTCGCAGCTGAAATTAATAACGTCGCTCCACTCAAAAGCAAAAGGATAAGGCCCACTCCCTCAGCACCTTGGTTCAACAAATCCCTTTATCAGGGCCGGACTGGGAACCAAAATTGGCCCTGGCAAAGAGATGGCCGGCCCCCCTGGGAGCGTCCAAGCTGTTTACCAGGGCTGTTTTGGCCGATTTTGTTACAGTGGACGATTTTGCAGCAATGCTGCAAAAATGGCCCTGTAACAAAAACGGCCCCTAGGGGCCCACAATCGGCCCCCACCCTAGCGGCCCACCGGGGAAACGCCCGGTGCCCACAACGGCCAGTCCGGCCTTGCCCTTTATGAGGAAAGGAAGCAGCTAAGATTCCTGGAGAAGCAATGGAGGCAAGTGCCCTCCACAGACAATTTAGCCATGCTTCGCACAGCAAGATCCAAGTACCACAAGCATATCTTCCTTGAGAAAGCGGCACACTTCAAAACCCTCCTTGACTCCGCCAAAAATAGACCCAAAAAACTATTCGATCTCATCAAGATTCCGAGCTGCTCGCCCCCATCCTTCGAGGTGGAGGATTCTACTAAGAGAGCAGCGGATTTCGCTATTTTCTTCAATGAAAAAGTGAAATCACTTGTGGATCAGGTCATCTCTATGCAGACGACACTCAACTCTACCTCAAGGTTGCCTCCACTCATGATCTCTCCATCCTAAGATCTACTCTTGACTCCATTCAAAACTGGATGTCAACTCATCAATTGATTCTGAATCCCTCCAAAACTGAATTCCTCCTCTTCTCCTCCTCACTCTCTCCTCCCCCGGTTCAATCATGGATGGATCAGATGAATCTACTAAACAATAAACCCATCATTGTCGACAGTGCAAAATCCCTTGGTGTCATTCTAGACAAAAAACTCAATCTAACTCCCCACATCAATTCTATTGCAAAATCTGCTCGCTACCAACTGCGCCTTCTTTGGGGAATCCGTCGCTTCCTCCCGGAGCAGGACCTTATAACCCTGGTGCAATCGCTGGTCCTCTCTAGACTAGACTACTGCAATTCTCTTCTTACTGGCCTCCCCAAATCTCACCTGTCCCCACTTAAGTCTGTCTTCCATTCAGCAGCTCGTTTCATTTATGGGGCCAAAAGAAGCAAACACATCACACCGATGTTATCCACCCTCCACTGGCTTCCCTTCGAGGCTAGAGCTACCTACAAGACTGCCTGCATTACCCACAAAGCCTTGCACTCCTCATCTCCCCGCTACCTGGCAAATAAACTGAAACTCTCTGGAGGCTCTAGACTTTCACGCAATGCGGAGAATCTACTGCTTGAACCTCCCACTTTCAAGAAGGAAAGAACAATGGCCCAATCCTTTTCCGGCAACGCAGTGAGAATCTGGAACTCCTTTCCACCTCAGCTCCGGACCACCGCCTCCTCCCAGGCCTTCAAAAGGGACCTCAAAGTTCTCCTCCAGAGACACCTCCAAAAGTAATTCACGTCCTCTTGCTATTTGTGAGGAAGACTTCCCACTACTGATAATTTCTACTTTCCATGACCATGGAAGTGCCTTCCCAGTGTATGCCTGTGGTTGGAGGGTCTGCCTTTTTGCAGTATTTTCCATGTACTGGTGTTAGGTGCCCTTTTGTAACATGCACACACCACTCTGCCCTTGTAACACACGGTTGCTACCTCTCACATGTTTTTACCTTTGATACTTGCACAAGTGCCACCTTGCCCACGTAACGCTTGTTCTTGTGCCTGAGTGTCTAGCACTTATTGCAGTACTATACCTCAAATTATACTCTGTTTTCTCTTATAACTGCACACTTATAACTGCACACAAGTAGTGCCAGCTGCAACGTTTAGGCCTTTGTACAGCTGCGCAGCAAGTAGTGCCAGCTGCACCGTTTAGGCCTTTTTACAGCTGGGCAGCAAGTAGTGCCAGCTGCACCGTTTAGGTCTTTTTCAGCTGCGCAACAAGTAGTGCCAGCTGCACCGTTTAGACCTTTTACAGCTGCGCAGCAAACACTGCCAGCTGCACCGTTCGGGCCCGTCACAGCTGTGCTGCAAGTAGCGCCAGCTGCACTGTTTATGACACCTTTTTACTTAGGGTCATTTCTGATTGAGGCAGAACTCTCGCTGGATTGGCAGCTACCTTGACATTATGGTTTATGATTAGAGTCCATTAGTGGTCCGCTGAGACTATGGGCGTACAATGCGGTTGGAGCCGAATGTGCTTGTGTTTCAGACTGATGCTTTGTACTGTGATTACCAATAGTCACTGGGCGTTCGTTTTTGATCTGCTTTACCTCGACTAATTGTGCATTGTGATGGTTTTTACAGTGACCCAGTTGGTTTTATCATATGTATTCATGTCCCTTGTAAATATTATCTTGTGCCAGTGGTTTTCATATACACCTAGATGAAGGGCCCATCAAACACCCACCTCTCTTCCCGAACTACACATTAGTCCAGTTTTCCACTCCCAACGCCTGGATTATGTGTCCCCTGTTAGTCCCTATACTTCTCTTCTGCACCGCTCTCCTAGGTACACCCGTCTCATACCCTCCTAGCACTCTCTCTCACGTCCCCAACATGGCCACCTCTCGAGTTAAGGATGGAATTAACTGCTACAAAATCATCTATCCTCCTGGCCAAACCAAAGCTTCAGCTAAACGATTGAAGCATGAGACTATTGAACGTTTCCCTGATTCCCTTTTTGTTGACCTTTTTTACAATTGTAATTCTGGGAGGCGCAAAAATGATTTCATTTTCTTCACTCACGACACCCCTTCTTGGTCCAACAGCTTATCTAATTCCCTTAACGTCACCTCCTCCTCCTCTATCCCTCATGGGAAACAACTAAAGATTTCCCCTTCTGCGCATTTCAACGGCTTCCTCACCATCTCCATTTTTATAACAATGGTACTGTCTTGATCCAAGGCAAAGACACCTCTCTCTCTCTCTTTGACCACCTCTTCCCCTCCCTACTCCCCTCCCCTGCGACCAGGTTTTCCCCCGACTCTCCATCCAACTCCACCCTTTACTCCCTTTCTCCTCCCCTGACCCCCCTACACTCCAATAGGCTGCACCCTCGGGAGGCTCAGGTCGGCCCTCTTCCCTCCCCCTCCTTTGTGCCCTCCTCTCCCTTTCCTCCCACTCCACAGTATGCCCTACCCTTCATCACATCAGCCTTACCCCTAGGCAAAACGCTCCTCGTCCAGTCGGCACCGTCTCGGTACCCCAATCTCTTCTCGTCCCCCCTATTCCTTTCTGCTACTCCCTTTTTTAGTCCACCCCTCCGCCAACCTCCCCACCCAGCTAACTTTCCTTATGTTCCCCTCATCCCTCCCTCTCCCCCTCTTCTCTACCCCCTCCTCTCCTAACCTCTTTCCCCGACTTCTTCACAATCCCATGGCTTCTCTTTCTTTCCCCCCACTCCTCTAGCAATGCTGTGCTGCCCCCCCCTTTACCCCCCTGGTACCCCTTTCCACCCCCCCCCTTCAGGCACAGCAGAACCATTTCCTGTCGTCAACTTCCCCTTCTCCCAACCCCCCCCATTCTACCAGATACCGGCTCCCTCACAGCCACCGCTCCTAGCCAACAGGACCTCTCCAACCACCTCCCCTTTTTTCCGCCCAAACCTCCTATACTCCTATGACTCCTCACAGTCCTCCCCTCTCCCTCCTCCCCACAGTCTTGTTCCGCACCCACCCCCCCCCTAAACAGGTCCCTAATTCCCTCCCTTCGTGCAGCGCCATCAAATACAACTCCCCCTTCTCCTCTGATACCCCAACCCCCGCTCTCAACCTACCCCTTTCCCCACCTAGGAACCCTATACCTCAACTCTCCTCCTGTCCTCCCACCTCTCCCTGCCTACCACCACCTATACCACCCCATCCCTCTGCCATCGAGAGACCCAACCATCCGTGTTCTGCCCTACTCTCTCTCGAAAATAAGATATGCTCTCTCATCACCTCCATCTCCCAGCTTGTAGCTTCCATTTCACTTTTAAGCTCTAAGATTTCAACTTTCCCATTCTCATCAACTCCTCTGGAAAACTCTCACCTTCCCACGAGATGCACCTTGACCCCTCACACCATTATAGCCAAGCATAACCTGTCGTCTGCAAACATCGCTCACCCACACAAGCCTTTGAACGCCACCCTTCCTCAACCAGAACCTCCGAGTAACCCAATTACCTACTCTATTCCAACCATCTCCTCTGTCAGAACCAAGCATCCACCTAGACACTCCCGTGCACCCCCATATAGGTATAATATCCCTATCACCCTTCTTTGCCCAAGTGCCCCCGTCACCAAAACAGTCTCGACAGAACTGCGATGCATGCTTCACAACTGCAGATCTGCAATAAAACACAAACTCGAAATCTCTGATACGATCACCCTTCACAATATTGACCTGTTCTTCTTAACAGAGACCTGGTTCAACGATACCTCTCATTCCATGTTTGATCTCCTCCTACCCACTGGCTACTCTATTCTCAGGAATGACAGACCTATCAAAGTTGGGGGAGGTGTTGCAGTTATCTTTAGAAACTCCCTTCAACTCAAGGCTTTTCCCATCAGCGCATTCCGCACTTTTGAATGTCTATCTCTTGAGCTTCAACTACACCACCGCTCACCCCTTAGATTCCATGTCATATACCGCCCACCTGGCAGTGGCCCTTCATTTATGGAGGAACTCACTGACTTCATCAGCGACCAATACGCACAAAGTGACAATCAGACCTTCGTGGGTGACTTCAATCTCCACTGGGGCTCCCTGCAAGACTCTTCCGCGAACGGGCTGGCCTCCTTCCTCTCTACAAACGATCTTACCCAACACTGCACAGAATCAACACACTCTAAGGGCTCTATCCTGGACCTTGTTATATCTAAAGCAGGCATGCTTTCTATCGCTACCCCTATTCACGTAGACTGGTCTGACCACCTCCTCATCCCATTCTCTCTTCTCCTAGCACACTCTATCACTCTTGGCCAACCTAAGAGGGCTACCTCCTGGTTCCGTGACGCCAAGAATATTGACACTGTTTCCCTCTGTGAATCAGCTTTGCTGTCACTTCCAAGGCTAGACCCGAACCTAGATGTTGATGATCTCACCTCACAATGCCTCTCAGTCCTTGCAGTCGAAATCAATAGCGTTGCTCCTCTCCAAAGCAAAAAGAAAAGGCCCATTCCCTCAGCACCCTGGTTCAGCAAATCCCTATATGAAGAAAGGAAGCACCTAAGACGCCTAGAGAAACATTGGAGGCAAGCACCCTCCACCGATAACTTGGCCACGCTTCGTTCAGCAAGATCCAAGTACCACAAGCACATCTTCCTTGGGAAAGCATCACACTTCAGAACCCTCCTTGACTCAGCCAAAAACAGACCCAAAAAACTATTTGATCTCATCAAGACCTCTAACTACTCTCCCCCAACCTCCAAATTGGAGGATTCTACTAAGAAAGCTGCTGATTTCGCTGTATTCTTTGACGAAAAAGTGAAATCACTTGTGGCTCAGGTCGCTCATCCTACCCCTCCAGAGGAGCGCAAATCACTAGCCATCTGGCAGAACTTCGACCCCATCTCTGAAGATGTCCTCCTCAAGTGCATCCTCGAAACAAAGCCCTCCAACCACTCGCTCGACCCCATCCCCAGTGCCATTGCCATTGACTTCTATACCCTTTCTCTTCCCTATTGGACCACTCTGGTCAACCTCTCCCTCTGTCAAGGCTCCCTCCCTGTTCCCTTCAAATCTGGGCAGGTCATCCCTCTGCTTAAAAAACCCACTGCGGATGCGGATGACCTCAACAACTTCCGCCCCATCACTAACCTACCCTTTCTTGCGAAGATCACAGAAAGATGTGTTGCGAAACAACTCTCACATCATATCAAGGACAACGATCTTCTTGACAATTTTCAGTCCGGCTTCATCCAAAACTGCAGCACTGAAACTGCCCTGCTGCAAGTGATTGATGACGCGCTGAGAATACTAGACTCGGGGGGGGGGGTCTTGTCTTCTAATTCTCCTTTACCTTTCGGCAGCCTTTGACACTGTCAACCACAACACCCTCCTCAACACCCTTCAACAGAGAATGGGCATGGAGGGCACCGTGCTTAAATGGTTTGCTTCTTTCCTTTCTGATAGATCCCAAATGATCAAAATAGCGGACAGTCTTTCACCTCCTTCGGCGGTGGGTCAAGGTGTTCCCCAAGGCTCTATTCTTGCACCCACATTGTTCAATCTCTATTTGGAACCTCTGGGAAATCTCCTAAGTAAATCTGGGGTCAACTATCACCTCTACGCTGACGACACTCAAATCTACCTAAAGGTTGCCTCCACTCAAGATCTCTCTGTCCTAAGCTCTACCCTCGACTCCATTCATAACTGGATGTCAACACGTCAACTGATCCTGAACCCCTCCAAAACTGAGTTCCTCCTCCTCTCCTCCTCACTTTCTCCTCCCCCGGTGCAATCATGGATGGACCAGATGAATCTGATGAACACTAATCCCATCATTGTCGACAGCGCAAAATCCCCTGGTGTCATACTCGACACAAAACTCAACCTACTCTCCCACATTAATTCAATTGCAAAGTCTGCCCGATACCAACTGCGCCTTCTTTGGGGGATTCGTCGCTTCTTCCCGGTGCATGACCTCAAAACCCTGGTCCAATCGCTGGTCCTCTCCAGACTTGACTACTGCAATTCTCTTCCGACTGGCCTCCCCAAATCCCACCTATCCCCCCTTAAGTCTGTTCTACATTCAGCAGCTCGTTTCATTTATGGGGCCAAAAGAAGCGACCACATCACTCCCATGTTATCCTCCCTCCGCTGGCTCCCCATCGAGGCTAGAGCTATCTACAAGACTGCCTGCATCACCCATAAAGCCTTGCACTCCTCCTCTCCGTGCTACCTGGCGAATAAATTGAAACTCTCTGGAGGCTCTAGACCATCACGAAACGCGGAAAATCTACTACTTGAACCTCCCACTTTCAAGAAGGAGAGATCGATGGCCCAATCCTTTTCATGCAGCGCAGTGAGAATCTGGAACTCACTTCCGCCTCAGTTCCGGACCACCTCCTCCTCCCAAGCCTTCAAATCTGACCTCAAAGCTCTCCTTCTTCAAAGACATTTCCAAATGTAATTCATGCCCTCTCTGCTATCTGAAGGAAGCCCTTCAACTACTGAAAAATCTATTTTACTTGACTAAGGAAGTGTCTTCCCAGTGTGTTCTTGTGGTTTGAGAGTCTGCCTCTTATGGCAGTATTGTCCTTCTTCCTGTGGCGGGGACTCATGGGTGACTTGCATCCGTCACCTTCTCCTGTAACACACTGTTTACACTCCTACATTTGTTTGTGTCGACACCTGCACAAGTGCCACCAGTGCCTTCGTAATGTTTGTTCTTGTGCTGGAGTGTCCTCCATATATTGCAGTATTATACCTCTATATTTATTTTGTACGCTTTTTGTAACCTGCACACGTCACTTTTTTCCTCCTGCAATGCACCGTTTGCTACCTCTTGTATTTTGTTGATTCACGATTGTCACTTTTGTAATGCACCGTTTGCTACCTCTTATATTTTGTTGGCGCACAATTGTCATTTTGCTTCATTTAATGTAACGTTTGCTTTTGTATTTTCTTCACTTGTAATGTTCTCATGTATCAGTTCTGTTCCTATTGTGAAGCGCTCTGACACCTTCGGGTAAAGTCCGCGCTATATAAAAATGCATAAATAAATAAATAAATAAATAAATAAAACTTGTCACTTTCCTTTTGTGCACTTTTGACTACCTCATGTATTTTTGGTTGCTCACAATTTTTACTCAAGTATTTTGTTTGCTCACAATTGTCACTATTACCTTTACTACCTCATGTATTTTTGGTTGCTCACAGTTTTTACTACCTCATGTATTTTGTTTGCTCACAATTGTCACTATTACCTTATGTAAGTAACGTATGTTTTTGCAATCTGTTATTTTGTGATGTTTCTCATTATGTTTCATTTCTGTTCCTAATGTGAAGCGCTCTGACGCCTTCGGGTAAAGTCCGCGCTATATAAAAATGCATAAAGTTCAAGTATTAGTATCCATGCCTTTCCCCGCTCCCCCTCGTGTGTGCGCATGCCCGAGTGACTTACGTAGGGTGTGCACAGCCAGACGGGGGAGCGCCAATACACAGGCACAACCTGCATGAATCAGCACCCCTCCGACGTAGGGGGTGTACAAAACTACGAGGGTGGAAATCTATTTAGAACACCGGTCTCATAGCTATTGACTGCGCATGTCCTTGGCGGTCATGGTGTAGTCAGGCAAAAGGTCGGTTGCTTGATAAAAGACGTTCAACACTTTTCTGTTTTCCTGTCCTTACCATGGCTGCCGCTGGTTTGAGACCCCGCCCCCTAGGCACATAAGTGATTGGAACCATACAATACTCTTTCGGTAATCTCGCGAGACCCGCAGGCAGCTTTGAATGATAGGCGCTATGCTGTACCGTAGGTTCGGTTCTCGGACACCCGCAGGCAGCTTTGAATGATAGGCGCTATGCTGTACCGTAGGTTCGGTTCTCGGACCGCGCGGCGCGGTCGGCCTGTAAAGTCTCGGAACCATAAGCGGGCAGCGACTGTGAACCGCCAATCACAGCCCACAACAATGCCACCCACACCGGACCAGGAGGAGGAACAGTGGCGGTCCTACGCAGAAGAGGAAGATGGCATGGCACAGGGAATAGAAGAGTCTACTGTGCTGGATGAACATAATGACGAAGCTAGAGCCAGGGAGCCTGATCTTCCAGGACTGGTTGCGGTACAAGCCGCCCCAGGAGCCTGCGTGGTTCTCATACCTTCGGCACAGGTGAGTGAGAGCTGTTGAGGGCACTAATGTATAACTAGAGTGGTCAAGGCTTAGACCACGAGTAAATGACTGTCATGAACAGAGAGGAAGGACTACACTCAAACATGCAAAAACTGTTTTGATCTAGGTGGACAGTGGATTGAATCGTACTGGGGCCATTTTTATAACTGAAACTTGTAGTAAATAGTACCCAACTACGCCCTGCATAATTCATGGGTCTAATAAGTACGTTTTATTTTGGATTATTCAAGCGAATAAAAGTGAATAGCAGTTTTGACATTGATAGTATTCTTGCTTTCGTGTCTGCATGAGCACTGTGTCGAATTTTGGTATGTGATTGCACAAGGTGTTTGATCGGCCAGCAAGAGACTGGTTCTAGAGGCTGGTTTTATTCAGAGTAAGTTTATGTGCGCTATGTATCTTTTAATTTCAAGCGTGAAGTTTCCAGGGTATGTACTTCCGTCCCTTTCCAGTGTATGTGCAGGGAACTTGTACACAGCTGAGCAATCAGTTGATGCTTGGCATTGATTTGTTACACTTTGGCTTTCTCACGTGCTCCCTACATTTCCTATTGTCACCACTTAATATGCTCATTGCCTTTCACATTCCCTCTCTGTGACTGGTTCAGTAAAGTATAACTGTCTTGATAGTTTGGAGTCAAATGTATTTATTTATAAGTTTTATATATCGCTTGCTAGACCCGAAGGTGTCAGAGCGCTTTACATGATCGTGAACGAGTCCAGTAAATCAAATATTGCTAGGTCTTAAATCCCAGTAAGCAAAGTGATGTTGGTGAAGAAGTCGTTATGGCTCATGCTACTGAGCCCATTGGAAATCATGGATCATACGGTCGTGTAATTTTACAAATCAATATAGGATCTGCATGTTTAGACAACATAAACTAAGGGATTGGTGTCCAGACTGATTCCTGATATCCCCATAGGTAATGCTAGTATGTAGACCAGCTAACACACAGTGCCACTAAGACCCACAACCGTTTCCAAGGATCGAATAGTTTCTGGCTACTATCGAACATGACAACTGCGCATGGATCGTGCCCTCTCAGGTATCGTGGAAACAGTGTACTACTTTTCGCTCAGTCACTTGCGCTCATATATAGAATAAATGGAGGGGACAGTTTCAAAAAACATTTATTGAACCATGGTCATTCTCGTATAAAATGTGTGCTGCAACAACCATTAGACAGAAAGATATATATATATATATATACAAATACAAGCACCAATAGAGTAAATCAAAGGTAGAATTCTACCATGGTGTTAAAATGGGGAATATATGAAGGCGTTTAGATACGTGGCAGTAATCATGAGTACTCCCAAGAAGCAAACCCTTACTAAATGTAACTAGCATGTATGTTGATGTATAGCCAGGAATCCCCCAAGGAAAGAGCCTACCCCATTACCTGATGGGAGAGAATGAAGGGCCCCATCTTGGTCTCAAGTTGGACACCCTGGAAGGGATGTCAGACCACTGCGTGCTGGAGTGTCTTAGTGCAGGGACTTCAGCGTCTCGTGTCAGAATGGAAGCTTCTCATCTGGTTTGCCCAGCAAAGATGTGGTACTTGTAAACCCGAAAGGTACCATCAGGTTTTACCTAGATGTGTCATGGTACTGTGGCCTGTCGTCCAAGGATGACAATATTGGTCAATTTTGTTCAGGGTTAATATGCAGAAGATGGTAATCCTGTTATGATACTAAGAATCCTCATGAATAATAAATGAGGCTAGTTTTCGAAGAAAACTACACAACATTTATTCGGTACCTAACTAGGTAAAAGTGCTTGTCCAAGAATACTTCCCACAAGTAGGGCAAGGGGCAGGAGGGATTAGTTGTTGTGCCCAAGTAAAGCTCTGACCTGATGTTCAGGCGAATATAATATCCTCTCACAAAGGTATTCCAAGCAATTTAGTGGAAAAGAAAGAAATGCCTTTACATTCAATCTATTCAAGCCCCTACCGCAATAATGCTCCAATTGCTTTCCAGGAATATTCCCTGCTGTTCACCGTACTTGTCCTCATCAGTCATAACTTTTGAGGTGAATCCCACCTTTGAGACAGGAAATAAAACTCTAGTGCCGTAATGAAAGCTCCACTCACCCAGCTGGTTTAATAAAATGGCCGTCACTCCCAACATGTTTCCATTTTATTATGTTATTCATGTTATTTCCATGCCTAGTACTAGAAATAGGAATGTTTTTGGTACGTAATGACTGACCACAACAAGTTGAACTAAGAGTACAGAAGAGCACTGTTAAGTAATTGGGGCTTTACACCAGCCTCCCTTGTTTCAGTCATTACTTTTGTGGTATACCAAAGTGGAAAAGTAGTGTACACACTGATGCCGATAAACACATAACTATACAACCCCCCCATCTTTAATGCATATTAGTGACCCATAAACCCTTGGAGTGCATTACTCTATCAGTTTGTAAATTAATTCAGATAATAAGTCTTAAGAACATCAAAATTCAATTCAGACTACACAATCTTTTGCAGACTATGTGTAAACCTATGGCCAGATGACCAAGTTCCTGCTCAGCAGATTTCTTGAACAGAAACTCCTTTAAATGCTACCACCAAAAAGCAGAAACCTCTTTCAGAAAGTCCTTGAATAGTACCTGGAAGTTTCAAAATCTGCTCTCAGTAAATTTGCAGGAGAGTTAATGTTGTTTTTTAAACAATTCTCTTTATTCGTTTATAATCCGGCCTGGGTGTAGTTCGTGGAGTTTTGCTACGTGGAACTCCGTGAAGTGACAAAAAAACTCTGCGGAGTTCTGCAAGTGGTGGAGTGCAGGGGGAACTCTCTTTCGCGCTGGTCTTCCTGCCGCTCGGGTAAAATTTTTACCTGAGCGGCAGCTTGCGCTCGTGAACTTACAGTTCGCAAGCAGGGGAAAAACTCTGCTGTACTACACGGAGCAGAGTTTTCTGCACTCCGTGAACTTTGCAGAGTGCTGAAAACTCTGCAAACTCAGTGAACGGAGCGGAGTTCGCTGCACAGGCCTATTTATAATCCTACAACAATGCTGCCCAGTGCAGTACACAGGTGGGCAGTAATTTTTGTTATTAAATATACTTCCATTAATCTGACAAAAGATACAGTAACGTGAGTCATGCCCTCCTTTGGCAGAATGTTTTCTCATAATTGCACCACAGAATGCTCCCACTCCTCTTAAAAGCCTTTAGACAAGCAGTTAGATACCCTATGAAATGCCAAACAAAACCAACAAAAAATTCCTTCCAAAAACACCATTGCTTACCCTCCAGGGTGCGATGGAATGTAAGCGCTTGTTTCCTCAACAAAATGACTTCTGCCTAAATCATAAGTGTGTGCATTTGCGGAACGTTCTTCCACTTCAGATTGGAGGAAGTCTTGTGCTCATTTACAACCCTCTGTGAGATCTGGATAAAGATAAAAACGTGAGTAAAACTAAAGGAACTAAATCCGTTAGGTTAGGAATTGCCACCAAAAACAGTCCATCACCTGATGCTACTGCTTTGGAGTTTGGATGCCCTCAAATCCAATAGGTGTGGAGTGTGAGACTTACCAAGATCCGAGCTTAGCAAGGTCTGCACTCCTACGTTCCTTGCCCCAGTAAACTGGTAACAACAAGCATTTACAATGCAATAGGTCTTGCAATTGCTTGATTTTGAACTATTGGCATTGTAAATGGCAATGCTGTTTATAATATTAAAAGACATTGCATTTACAGTACCAATAGTTTAAACTTTTCCAAAAGGGATACCAGTTGCAGAGCACCGTGTCCCTGATGCGGGTGCTGTGCTCAGTATGAAAGTAAAAAAAGAGCATTTGCAATGCAATAGGTCTCGCATTAGGAAAGTTTGAGCTATTGGTATTGTAAATGACACATTTTATATTTATGTGTTGGTTTTGAAAGTCACAAAATTAATAACTTTGTCATTTACAATGTCAATACTTTTAACTTTCGCAAATGTGACACCTTTAGCATTTGTAATGCAATATGTGTTGTATTTACGTGACTGAATGTATTTTCTACTATTTGGATATCCCTAACTTCTCTGTATCCCCAGAGGTCAGAGCCATAGCTTGCTATAGTAATACATTTGGCCCTGTATATATTTAGCATTGCTTTCATTGGCCTCTTACAAAAACAGGCCAAAAATAAACAAAAGACTGGATAGCTCTTATGTGGTGCAGAAAAGCTTTTTTAATTTGACTATTTACCTTCATTGTTTTTTTTTAATGGTAGTGATGGTTGGGAAATCTTTGTTTAACATCCCCTGAATCTAACTGACTAAGCTACTTACCTGATTGTGACTTGGGTTATTCTGACGATGTATGGTGATTCCTTTGGTAACTTGTGTGAAATCATCCTGTGATCCAAGCTGAGGAACTGGTGCTCTGTCTGACAGACTTAACATTTCTTGTCATTTGGTGGATACCTGGCTGGCAGTTTCAAAGGCCAGGGCAAATAGTGAATGAGCTTTACCTGCATCCTCACCATGCTGGTAGTACGTGAAAACATGGACTGAAAAAACAAAGACTGCCAAATGTTGAAAAAAATCAGCTGTCAAGATCTAGACCGTACATAAATCTGTCAACATGCGTCTAAACCTAAACCCGCTTTCAAAGACTTGCACTCAGATATCTTCATACAGAACTTAAAATACTAAATCCACTTCTGCTATGTGTGGGAGGAAAGTGTGACTGTATTATTGTTGGGAGCTATGTATGTAACATGCTATTAATGCATTCAGCTTTCTGCTGAAGTACCATCATGCACAGCAAAAATGCCCCTTTTCAGACTTTTTGGAAGGGTTGGATTATGATTGAAAACAAGTGGGCGAGCCCATCCAAACCGAATCATGGAAGGGAGAAAAAAAGGTTAAATTTTCAATAATCGTATCAGTTCAAGCATTTGTTGCATGTTTTTAACTGCACCCAAAAAAATTGTTGAAACAGTAATGGAACCGCAGGGCAAATAAAAGCAATAACATGATTAAAACAGGTGGCTGGCCCATGAAAGAACAGGACTTTGGTGAGTGATTCAGCAAACATGACATAATAAAGAGGTAGGAATCTTGAGGTGAGTAAGTAGATAATGTTACATAACTCCTGAGCAAGAGTCGATAAAGGTTTAAAATGCATCGAGGGGACAATTGTATTTATACACAACCTCAAGTCTAAACTGGAAGAAAAGTATTTGATAAAAAGCATGGGCAAAGCTTATTGGTCTCGCCTAAGAGAGCTATGGCTTTGGCCATGATTTGTAACCATGCTGTACCGCAGACGGCTGAAGACTAAAAAAATAATTAAACAGCAAAAAAAATGTGCGCCTAGCACTATTGCACGATTAAACAAACCAACCGGGGAGTGTGTTGTGGGTTGGCAGAGGAGCCAACAATGAGGGGGTTGGGGAAAGCAAGATGGCAATGGAGGTTGGGAGGGAGAGGATGGGGAAGCAAGTTGACAATGAGGGTAATCGGGAGGTCTGGGGCTGCAAGTTGATAACAGAAGGTGAGCTGGAGGGGATCGGACAGCAAGTCGGCAATGGAGGATGAGTGAGAGACACTGAGGGTGGGTGGAAAGGGGTGGGTAGCACACCATAAACAAGCAAACAAATCCCCCCGCCCTCACTTACCACATGCCGTCTTCCTCCGGACACAGAAACGCTGGAGCATTTGCACACCGCAAGTTGGCCTGGAGCGCGCCTCGGAAGAGACGCCGGAGGGCAGGAGCGTGACGCCGTGAGCGTACACGTTGGCGTTCACAGACCTGAGTCGGCTCGTGCCCAGGTCTGGATCGGCTCGTGCACAGCTCGGTCTCCCTTGGGAGAGATCAAGGCGACTATAAGTCTCGTTGGCGGAAGCGCTTCGCGCTGCAACGCCAGCGAGACCTAAAAAAATGAAACCGAGCGCTGTCCCTGAAGCGGATGCCATGCTCAATATGAAAGTTGAAAACCATATTAGCCAAGCCCCTCAATACTGGGCATATATTCTCTCTGCGACAGTTGGCAACTATACTCATCACTGCAACAATGTTAACCATGCTAGTCTAATTTACGATGCTTGACATGTTTGCTCCAAATTTGCAACCCAAACTAAACATTTTAAACTTTGGGGTTTGAAACAGAGAATAAGAACACTTTGCTTTCTCTTCAGATCACTACACAACTTGACATGCTCATTCTCGAACAAGCACTATCCATGAAAGGCATTTTGCTTCACCACTCATGCAGCATGGCAGGTTCAAAAACCGGAGTCCGGACCTGAAAGCTCACAAACCCAAACTGATGCCCGTAAAGGGTTGGCATTCCCAGCATCGGTCGTGTAGTGATCTGAAGAGAAAGCAAAGTGTTCTTATTCTCGGTTTCAAACCTCAAAAACTCATACATACCTAGGTTCTTTAGGCAAATGACTGGACTACTAAGTTATACATCTCCCCCCGAGTCTATCAATACAGACGGGTACAACCAATAGTTCAAATTTTCTACCTGCTTACATGATCATTATTGTAATAGTTTTATATGAATGGTAACACAACATGACTAAATAACAGGCATTTTCATATTTATTTTAGAAGTTGACCTTTACAGGAAAGTGTCACATGACATGTTTGTATGGCAGCGTGCAAGTGTTTGGATTCGCAGTTCACGATGGCCAACCATCCTACAGCCTTTACTCTTCTGATACCCACAACGGCCTTACAATTGAAGCACGGCCACACTCAAAGTCTGGAAAATCCAGGAAAGAGACCAGAAAGGAAGCAAGAGCAATGCTGCGGGAGTATCTTCCACTTGGCAAGTAAAGCTATATATTGTTTTGTATTTCTGTAGTGCATTCCTACATCTAAGCAAGCTTGCAGTGTTTTCTTGTGGGTAGGTAAATAATTACTCCATATGTTTTGCATGCTTGGTACCGGTGTTCATATGAGCAGTGTGTTTGTGTCATGAGTGAGGACCCAAGAGTGAGCTTCAGACCTCGCACGAATGGCGTATAGCGGCTGCTTATTCCTGAAATGGAAAACAAAGGAGTGTAATGGGTAACTTAGCAGATAGCCTATGCAAGCCAGGTTATACTTTACGTTGGCAGCCAGCAGTGTTACAATGCCACTTTTAAATCCAGATAGCAGCCTAAGACCCCTATTGTTGGAGCATACTCCAAATCATACATATATGGACAAGAAAAGCTTCCAACGATGTAGGCCTTTGTTAAAGTGAACAAAACCAACAGAAGCCTAACCTATGGTGGATTGTTAATCCACCAGTAAACACTATATGCAGTCCATGCTAGAGTCACAGGAGCCCAAACTCTGGCACCACTGATAAGCTGCTAGTAAATACTTTGTGGAATCTACCTATGTGCGGTGAGTCCAACCCATGGAGGCGCTATTACACTAATAGTGTGTGCTATATTTAGCCATATAGGAATGCCAGAAAGCCAAATTTTGGAGGCACTGATGAGCAACCATGCACCACAGGTGTGCACCTCAGCATTTTAGCTGTATTGGAAACTAGTGCTGGAATATACATATAGTAGATTTACGTCAAGGACCGCTCACTTATTCAGAATGAACCTGGCTGATCTTTTCCCTTCTGTGTTCTGTCGTGCATGCCTTACTTTTGGTTTATTTTTTGAAGTTTCATAAAGCACAAAGTTGATCCTGTGGTGTTAGAGCACTTTGCAAGAGCACCAGATTACATTACAAGTTTTTTGGTACTGGGAAATTAAGAGATTTGCCTAGAATCACAGAATGTTGAGCCAGGGCTCGAACCTTGTTTAACAGTTTCAAGATCGGCCGCTCTGGCCTTTCGGCCCCATCGCTTCCCTCCATTAAAAAAAGTCAGCTTTTGTAATATTTTATCATTATGTATTTCTAAAGAAGTGGATGTATGGAAATATTACAAGACTTGCAGGTCTAGTGAGTTAAGTAATCTACTTTAACTGTAATGTGTTTAACCCAGAAATTGGTCTCGTTGTGAGATCCTAGGCACATTTTTATTTCTTAGTTCTTTTTTTATCTTCATTATAACATTCAGAAACACCCTCAAATGCGAGTTCAGCATGTCTATACCCTTTTTCTTCATTTAATAGACTAAACATGTATAATAACAATCTAGCCCATGTATTGGGTACAGATGACCCTGACTTGCCTGTTAGTTCACGAATAGCATTGTCATCAGGGTAGGAATGTTTCTCAGTTCATGTTTAAAAAATCTCACTTTTAATACATATATTGCTAAATTATGATGTGGTAGCACACTGCCATTTACAGATAGCAAATTTTCCATTGAAATGGCCACAAACGTTCCCACTGGGGTGCAGTTTTGCTGATTAAACTATATAGGGCATGAATTAGGCCCCATGCATGCTTGTATATCGTCATGATGGGTTGCTGTAGCATCATAATGCAAACGTGCTCATGTTTGACTGCGCTTTGCTTGCTGAAGTTGCACAGTGTCTGCCATTTATTCCTCTGTTTGCCAATGCTGCTCAGCTTTGGCAAAAAGCAAAGCTAAACCCAATAAGTATGCATTGATAGTCAAACGGTGAGACCTATTTACTTTGCCAATGTTTGTCTAAATTAGAACAGCATTTAACGTCTACTTCTAAGGGGTGGTTTAAAGTGGTCTTATTTGTCCTACTTCATTCTTTATGGTGGTACTGGCAGCTGTCATTAGACCATAACATTTAGCAAATTCCAGCAAGTCTGAGCGAAATATTTCAACCATGGCTTCTTGTTGGTTTCCAGGGACAGTATTTTGTAAATTAAAATGTTAAACATTTCTGTAGTTGGAGGATCTGCTGAACACAACAGCCGTTCCTCCCCAGATAAAACATGAAACGGTTGAACTGGCAGTCCCTCAGTAACAAATTTTATGCCAGGATAAAGTGCTTTTTAGGTTGGGCCTGGGCAGCGCATGCGCTGCTCTGCGAGCTGTGCTGTATTGGAGTATGGAATAGAAGCCCAGCGCACACTCTGCCCATATTTTTCATTGGCTTGTGTCAGTCCTACGTAAATGCCGGCTTCTGATTGGATAATAGGCTTGTTGGTCCCGCCTTGTCTTCATTCGAAACCTCCCATGAAAACTGGCTATTTTACTTCGGTTGTTACACGTTGAGTCTTTTTAGGTTTCGTAACCTGGCGAGGGGCGAAGCCACTCCCAGATCGAAATCTGTTGTTTCTAATAGTGAGGTTAGGACAGCCTCTGTTTCCAATTGGCTAGCTCCATAAATGGAGGCTAGCCATTGGGAGGCAGAGGCTGTCAATCGCGCTTTCTCACGAAAACGCGATTCGGGGGCGTTTCTGGTGCTTTTTTTAAGCCCCGCCCCTTTGTCCCGGGCCGCGCTGCGATTGGCTGCCGGCCCGGGACACCCCCGTGACGTCATTCCCGGGCCGCGCTGTGATTGGCTGCCGGCCGGGAAACCCCCGTGACGTCAGCCAATCACAGCGCGGCCCGGGACCTGACTTGTTTCTTTGTGTTTTGACTGAGTCTCGGCACGTCCTAGGTGAGGCACTTGTTCCAGCGTGTTGCGTAGTCCGAAGACATCGCACGTGCGTCGGTCCGAGTCTCTGTTAGGCTGACTGAAGATGCGGTGTCTGGTTAGCGAGGCTCTGAGGGAGCGAGTTGCAGAAGAGTGGACGGTCGTCCTCGGAAGAAGTAACGCGAGGCGCTTTCAGCACCGCGAGACACCGAGCGGCGCTCAGCTGGCACCTCGACGGTGGAGCGAGAGCGAAGGACCGAGGCTGTGGATCAGTGTTTTCTGACTTAACGTTTTGGACTCGATTCATTCAGGTGGGATGCTCGTCTCCTGGCAGGGCTGACGCAGCCTTTCTTCCTTCCAGGATCAGACCGCGATCGCAATTGAGAGTGAAACTCGAGTATGTTTATCAGGCGCATGTGGACTAACTGGTTGGTGTGCTGGTTACGGAATTGGTAATTCTGAGAATCGATCCTTTTGTTGAACTTAATGTGTATGCATTTCTTCGTGCTTCCAACTTGCTCCCTCTGTCGGAAGACCCAACGACCATGAGCATGCGAACGGGCTTTACTACGCCAAAATTGTACAGTTTATAGGATGTCGGCGAGTAGAATTTAGAAGCCCAGTCGGGTCCATAATAAGTCCTTCACCAACCATATCATTTCACACAGAGTGGCGCGAGTAAAGAAGCCGGGAGAGATATGTGTTATTGGACAGAAACACTGGATCACTAAAACAATGTTCGGGTTTTTATCTGAAGCGCGGGTCGCGGAGTTTGTTTTACGGCTCTGCTCTGGAAAATGTGCCATGGTAGAGATAGCTTGGTGAACTGCGCTTATCCCTGCGTTCGTCTTCCAACTACAAGTTCTCAGCCTAAATGTCCTCCTCATGTTTCTTCTCACTAGTATGGGTGCGCGGTGACTCCCTCCGGCTGGAGGTGTTCCTAGTTGCTGGGGAGAAGGAATGACCCCCTGGTGACCACTTTGCTGTTGCTTTTCGCTCCTGCATCTCCTTGGGAGATATGAAGTCACAACCTATGCAGGGGACACAAAACCCTCCCCCCGCACAACACTTCTTCCCACCCACAAAGACCGCACACGTCGAGAAGAGGTGGTCCGCAGACCCCATCACTGCTTGTGAATTGGAGAAAACTGGAGTTTGAAGCTGAATTTTTTTTTTTTTAAACACTGTGATCCTGTGCAAATCACTTATTTCCCTGCGCCGCTGCTCGTGTGTTCACCAACATAATCTTTTAAACACAGCCTGTACACCAGGATTAGGCGCTATGCAACACACACCCAGACCCTTTCCAATTACCTCCAGTCAGCAGACATTTCGTAAAAACGCTTTCCTTTTTACCCCCTCCCACAACTGAAACGTTGCGATGTCCGGTATTTCAACAAATATTCGCTCCACATTTCATTAAAAACAAACATAGTTTATATTTAACTACAAGGTGTGTGCTCCATATCGCCCAGACATTTAATATCAAGTGCCTTCAACGCTGACAACATGCTGCAGTCGGAATCTATGCACTTTAACACCAGTTACCCCTTCCCGAATTCTAACATCATAGATGCAAATAACCCCCCCCCCCCTCGGCTGGAGGGTCCCCCGTTCACCCCACGTGTCCAGTACAAATATACACCTTTACATACGGGACTCGACACCTACATCAATTATAACAATTTCAAGAGAAAATGAAGTTTAGACCCGACGTCTAATGGGAAGTGAACTTGATCACAGCGGTGAAAAGTTGAAATACGAGCACTTTGGAGGTATGAGCACTTTGTTGCTGTACCCACAGATTAGTTCTCACCTGCAGCCCTCCCCCCACCCCCTTGCACACGTGCTTGTACACAGGGTATGCTTGGCACTGCACGTAGCGCAAGAGGCAGCAATAACTTCAAGCTGTCACAAGATCACACAGCGCGCAGAGGGGACGCGGGGACTGGCGGCGCCGTCTCTTACCTGCAGCAGGCACATGGACGGAGGCAACAGAGCGCTTTACAGGAGTACAGGTACCAAACTATGATAGCAGGCGCATGGCCCGGAGGCATCAGGGTGCTTTACAGGAGTACAGGTACCAAACAATTATAACAGGCACATGGACGGAAGCATCAGAGCGCTTTACAGGAGTACAGGCACCAAACTATGATAACAGGCACATGGACGGAGGCAACAGATCGCTTTACGGGAGTACAGGTGCCAAACTATGATAGCAGGCGCATGGACGGAGGCAACAGAGCGCTTTACAGGAGTACAGGAACCAAACTATGATAGCAGGCGCATGGACGGAGGCAACAGAGCGCTTTACAGGAGTACAGGTACCAAACTATGATAGCAGGCGCATGGACGGAGGCAACAGAGCGCTTTACAGGAGTACAGGTACCAAACTATGATAGCAGGCGCATGGACGGAGGCATCAGGACGCTTTACAGGAGTACAGGTACCAAACTATGCTTGGCAAGTGCAGTGACAAGAAGTTGAGGACCCCGTGGGTGGCACGGCACCTGCAGAAGTGGTGTCCAATTGTATTTGTGTAGCGCTTGCAAGCAGCCAGGATCTTTCACTCATTGGTGCAGGCGCTTGTCTGTGTTCAGCGTCACCTTCAGGACTGGTGCTTAGGTCCTGCCTTGGGGATCTAAGCGCTCTTCCCATGGTTTCAGATATCAGCATTTTCATGGTATGGCTTCTTGGGTGCGCCTGTGGTGTTTTATGGTACATGCTTTCCGATCCCAACCGGGTCGTTTGTTCTGGTTCGCTGGTGTTCGGCTTCCGGCTTCACTTATGTTTCTGTAATGTCATGTGTCTTCCTTTCTGAGTGCCTGTGGGCAGTGGCAGAAAGGTCCATTATCCATGACTGATGTTCGGTTTGTTATGGCATTGTTAGGGCCTGATGTAGCTGGTCTTATCCTCTCATTCTGTGGTTTGCGGGGTTGACCCCAATGTATGCTCTACTAGCACTGGTAGCCTCTTCTGACCCTACTTCTTGTTTCTAGGCTCGAATTGCGCCCTCATTTTCTATTGTTGTCTGTTGCGACATGTGTGCTGTGTTTTTGGCCTTCTAATGTTCCGGTTGCATTCTGGCACTTTTGGCCGGTATTTGTGATCATACTCCATCGCTTTAGGTGGCGTCTATGCCTTTCAGGAGGCTGTCTTTTCTGCTGTCCTTTCCACTGGTGTCACTCAGAGACTTCTTGGCACTATTCGCTCTTCGTCGATTCGCTCGGTCTGACTTTGTTTCTTCTGGGTTGCTGCAATATAGGTGCTGTGGGCCCTTTGCCCGCAGTGTCAAAGCTGCCCTGTGCACAGTCCTCCGCCACCCATTGGGAGCTGTCCATGTTTAGAAAACTGCAATTTAATGAATGAATTGGTATCACAGACTATGAGGTAGTCTGCACGCTCACAAGGACACCATTTCCAAAAAACAAAAGATTATCACCATCTTTTTGACAAAAAGCACAATATACTTAATTCCACTTTATTTGCCCAACCCTATTAATTACTGAATCAATAACCTAAGATTCGGGCATATTGCTTAAATTTGCATTTTATTTTATAAACAATCACTGCTATACTATTCGTCTGAGGTTGTATCAGTCCTCTGTGGCATTTTAAGCATTCTTTCATTCAAAGGCACTATCCGGTGTCTTTAGACCTCCCTGCAGCCAAGTCTCAATGAGGATATCTCTTCATTCTCCTGTTTTTTCCATCCTAGATAATCCCTGTTTCCACACTGAAGCTTTTCAGGATTAGTAACACAAAGGGGATTATCTTCAACATGATATCACTTTACCACGGCGGCTACATGCAACGTGGAGCCCGAGTAAAAGGAACGTACTGGGTGACCAGTTGAAGCCCATGTCTGTCTGTTTCACTTCCTGTCGAGCAGTCTAGAATACCCTGTGATGAGCCATCAGGCCCAGTACCGTATAGTGGGGCACCTCCTTTAATCCTATATCCAAGGAAGTGATGTGGTAGAACTGATTTTCCCACATGCGAAGATGTCTGTCTCCCGAGGTGGTACAGAAGGTGAGTGACTGCAGAGTGCTAGGGAGTGCAGAGTGACTGCAGAGTGCTAGGGAGTGCAGAGTGACTGCAGAGTGACTAGGGAGTGCAGAGTGACTGCAAAGTGACTGCAGAGTGACTAGGGAGTGCAGAGTGACTAGGGAGTGCAGAGTTACTAGGGAGTGCAGAGTTACTAGGGAGTGCAGAGTTACTAGGGAGTGCAGAGTTACTAGGGAGTGCAGAGTTACTAGGGAGTGCAGAGTTACTAGGGAGTGCAGAGTTACTAGGGAGTGCAGAGTGCTAGGGAGTGCAGAGTGCTAGGGAGTGCAGAGTGCTAGGGAGTGCAGAGTGCTAGGGAGTGCAGAGTGCTAGGGAGTGCAGAGTGCTAGGGAGTGCAGAGTGCTAGGGAGTGCAGAGTGCTAGGGAGTGCAGAGTGCTAGGGAGTGCAGAGTGCTAGGGAGTGCAGAGTGCTAGGGAGTGCAGAGTGCTAGGGAGTGCAGAGTGCTAGGGAGTGCAGAGTGCTAGGGAGTGCAGAGTGCTAGGGAGTGCAGAGTGCTAGGGAGTGCAGAGTGCTAGGGAGTGCAGAGTGCTAGGGAGTGCAGAGTGCTAGGGAGTGCAGAGTGCTAGGGAGTGCAGAGTGCTAGGGAGTGCAGAGTGCTAGGGAGTGCAGAGTGCTAGGGAGTGCAGAGTGCTAGGGAGTGCAGAGTGCTAGGGAGTGCAGAGTGCTAGGGAGTGCAGAGTGACTAGGGAGTGCTAGGGAGTGCAGAGTGACTAGGGAGTGCTAGGGAGTGCAGAGTGACTAGGGAGTGCTAGGGAGTGCAGAGTGCTAGGGAGTGCTAGGGAGTGCAGAGTGCTAGGGAGTGCAGAGTGCTAGGGAGTGCAGAGTGCTAGGGAGTGCAGAGTGCTAGGGAGTGCTAGGGAGTGCAGAGTGACTAGGGAGTGCTAGGGAGTGCAGAGTGACTAGGGAGTGCTAGGGAGTGCAGAGTGACTAGGGAGTGCTAGGGAGTGCAGAGTGACTAGGGAGTGCTAGGGAGTGCAGAGTGACTAGGGAGTGCTAGGGAGTGCAGAGTGACTAGGGAGTGCTAGGGAGTGCAGAGTGACTAGGGAGTGCTAGGGAGTGCAGAGTGACTAGGGAGTGCTAGGGAGTGCAGAGTGACTAGGGAGTGCTAGGGAGTGCAGAGTGACTGCAGAGTGACTAGGGAGTGCAGAGTGACTGCAGAGTGACTAGGGAGTGCAGAGTTACTAGGGAGTGCAGAGTTACTAGGGAGTGCAGAGTTACTAGGGAGTGCAGAGTGACTAGGGAGTGCAGAGTTACTAGGGAGTGCAGAGTGACTAGGGAGTGCAGAGTGACTAGGGAGTGCTAGGGAGTGCAGAGTGACTAGGGAGTGCAGAGTGACTAGGGAGTGCTAGGGAGTGCAGAGTGACTAGGGAGTGTTAGGGAGTGCAGAGTGACTAGGGAGTGCTAGGGAGTGCAGAGTGCTAGGGAGTGCTAGGGAGTGCAGAGTGACTAGGGAGTGCTAGGGAGTGCAGAGTGCTAGGGAGTGCAGAGTGCTAGGGAGTGCAGAGTGCTAGGGAGTGCAGAGTGCTAGGGAGTGCTAGGGAGTGCAGAGTGACTAGGGAGTGCTAGGGAGTGCAGAGTGACTAGGGAGTGCTAGGGAGTGCAGAGTGACTAGGGAGTGCTAGGGAGTGCAGAGTGACTAGGGAGTGCTAGGGAGTGCAGAGTGACTAGGGAGTGCTAGGGAGTGCAGAGTGACTAGGGAGTGCTAGGGAGTGCAGAGTGACTAGGGAGTGCTAGGGAGTGCAGAGTTACTAGGGAGTGCAGAGTTACTAGGGAGTGCAGAGTTACTAGGGAGTGCAGAGTGACTAGGGAGTGCAGAGTGACTAGGGAGTGTTAGGGAGTGCAGAGTGACTAGGGAGTGCAGAGTGACTAGGGAGTGCAGAGTGCTAGGGAGTGCAGAGTGCTAGGGAGTGCAGAGTGCTAGGGAGTGCTAGGGAGTGCAGAGTGACTAGGGAGTGCAGAGTGACTAGGGAGTGCTAGGGAGTGCAGAGTGCTAGGGAGTGACTAGGGAGTGCAGAGTGACTAGGGAGTGCAGAGTGACTAGGGAGTGCTAGGGAGTGCAGAGTGACTAGGGAGTACAGAGTGCTAGGGAGTGCTAGGGAGTGCAGAGTGCTAGGGAGTGCAGAGTGACTAGGGAGTGCTAGGGAGTGCAGAGTGCTAGGGAGTGCAGAGTACTAGGGAGTGCTAGGGAGTGCAGAGTGACTAGGGAGTGCAGAGTGACTAGGGAGTGCAGAGTGACTAGGGAGTGCAGAGTGCTAGGGAGTGCAGAGTGCTAGGGAGTGCTAGGGAGTGCAGAGTGACTAGGGAGTGCAGAGTGACTAGGGAGTGCTAGGGAGTGCAGAGTGCTAGGGAGTGCTAGGGAGTGCAGAGTGACTAGGGAGTGCAGAGTGACTAGGGAGTGCAGAGTGACTAGGGAGTGCAGAGTGACTAGGGAGTGCAGAGTGACTAGGGAGTGCAGAGTGACTAGGGAGTGCTAGGGAGTGCAGAGTGACTAGGGAGTGCAGAGTGACTAGGGAGTGCAGAGTGACTAGGGAGTGCAGAGTGACTAGGGAGTGCAGAGTGACTAGGGAGTGCAGAGTGACTAGGGAGTGCAGAGTGACTAGGGAGTGCAGAGTGACTAGGGAGTGCAGAGTGACTAGGGAGTGCAGAGTGACTAGGGAGTGCAGAGTGACTAGGGAGTGCAGAGTGACTAGGGAGTGCAGAGTACTAGGGAGTGCTAGGGGGTGCAGAGTGACTAGGGAGTGCTAGGGAGTGCTAGGGAGTGCAGAGTGACTAGGGAGTGCAGAGTGACTAGGGAGTGCTAGGGAGTGCAGAGTGACTAGGGAGTGCAGAGTGACTAGGGAGTGCAGAGTGACTAGGGAGTGCAGAGTGACTAGGGAGTGCAGAGTGACTAGGGAGTGCAGAGTGACTAGGGAGTGCAGAGTGACTAGGGAGTGCAGAGTGACTAGGGAGTGCAGAGTGACTAGGGAGTGCAGAGTGACTAGGGAGTGCAGAGTGACTAGGGAGGGCTAGGGAGTGCAGAGTGACTAGGGAGTGCTATGGAGGGCTAGGGACTACAGAGTGACTGCAGAGATTAAGCTAATGGCAATGTAAATGACAATGCCATTTATTGATCTGTTTTCAAAACCAACACATAAATACAAATTTTGTAATTTACAATGCCAATAGGTCTAACTTTTCCAAAGGCGAAACCATTGCATTGTAAATGCTTGTTTTAGTCTGTAAGCACTTTCTTTAAACGGGTTCTCCTACTGCAGGCACCGAAACATTCAGCGCACCACGCGCGCTTTCACTTTGTAAGCAGTCTTTGCATATGTCTCGCATTTACAAGATTTTGAGCTATTGGCATTGTACATGACAATGCCTTTTATTTATGTTATTTATCAAAACATAAATAAGTCATTGTAATTTGCAATGCCAAAAGCTTAAACTCTTGCAAATGTGAGACCTATTGCATTGCAAATGCTTGTTCAGTGTGGCTGCAGGCAACTTTAAATTAGTACGGGTGATTTTTAGTGAAGTGAAGCTTCCGAGCACTGTAGTGGAGACAAATTTGTGCTCTTAAAAATGTTTTTAACACCTTCTGATGTTACTCCAACAGTGCTTTTGCATCTAAATCTATTTATTTGCTTCCGAATGTAATGTAGATGCAGAATTTCCGTTTTTGTTCACATGGCTGTGACTAAATGATGACTAAATTGATCTATCTGCAATTTAGGATTAAAGCTTTCGAAATAAGTTGATACCCTTGAACTGTCTTCCCTGTACCATGCAGAGCTGTAAGCAGCAATTCACCCAAACTGTGCTAATCTGCAAAGAGGGTGAAAGGTTCTGACATGTGTTGTTTATACTGGCACTATGCTACCACACCATGCATACTTCACTTTACCCCACTCCTCTCTGCACCAGTCAACACCACTGCAGTCTACTCTGCGTCACTCCTCACTACACAACTCAACACTATCCCTGCACTCTACCTTGTATAACTTCACACCACTTTACTCTACGCATCTCTACTCTATGCCAGTGTTTTGTACCCCACACTAGCCTATTATGCACCTCTGCACTGTAGACCACTCCACTCTAATCTATGCCACTCTACTCTGCAACACTGCACTCTATGCCACTCTAATTTACGCAGCTGTACTTTATGTTGCACCACTCTACTCTGCAACAATCTACTCTACACCACTGCACTCTACACCACTACTCTAAGACCGTGCACTGTACGCCATTGTAATAAATCTACATCACTGCGCTCAAGACCACTCTGTTCTACTTTGCACCACTACTCTCTACCACTCTATGCCACTGCACGATTTGCCAATGCCCTATATGTCACTCTAGTATGTACCACTGCACTCTATTGCTGTCCACTCTGCAAGACTGCACTCTGCATCTCTACTCTATGCCACAATATTCTACCTGTGGTGGCTGGCATGTATTTACAGTGGTGGTGCGGGCAAAATACGGGTGCTCAATAATAAATTGAAAAAAATGGCACTTCCCCTCCTGGCTTGTCGCATAGTGTCCTTGTCTCTCTTCGAAGATCCAACGCGAGACCCAGGCAATTGCACTAACCAATCCTGGCGCTGCTCTTATGCTGTTAAACAGCATGAGAGAAATGTCTAGATTGGAAAGAGCAGCCTCTCCGCATTCTTAAGAGCACTGGAGGACTGTGCTTTCTCTAACCAGCTGTGTTAGACAGCTGGGTTAGAGAGGTTTAAAACAGGCATGTCTTGCTGGGCTTTGCAAAACCGATGTCTAAAGGACATGCTCACTTTAAACAGAAGTGCACAGCTTCCATCTGCCACTCAGCTGCAATTGCCCCGCCGAAACATGGCGCACGGTTCAGGACAGTTTGCTGAAAAATAAAATGGTAATAAATAAACTTTATTAACATTTTATTTTTCAGTCTGCGGGCATTTTTATACCGGGGTAACGCTCCTTCGCTCTCAAGACTGGCCCTTTTCTCCTCCTTTTACAGGATAGGAAACTGAGTTTGAGGTGGGACGGCTTAGAATCGGACAGTTTCAATCTGCCCTGTGGTGTTCCGCAGGGGTCCGCTCTGTCCCCAGCGTTGTTTAACGGCTATGTGAAACCACTAGCAACACTGGTTAGGAAACATGGTTTCACATTTGTTTCGTATGCCGATGACTCTCAATTGGTGATATCCCTGTCAGATAGGCCTGAGATCAGAGCTGCTAGTTTTCACTCCTGCTTAAAGGATATCATGAAGGGGATGAGTCTGAGCTTTTTGGAGATAAATACAGCAAAGACTGAAGTAATCGAGTTCGGAAACAGGACAACATCCTCATGGAACAAGTCCTGGTGGCCGCTAGAGGCTGGGGAATGCCCACTTCCTGTCTTGAAGGTCAGAAATCTCTGAATTATTTTCGACAATAAACTTAATATGTCAGCACAGGTCAACAGTTTAACGTCTGCTAGTTTTTTCATGCTAATGACCCATAGCAAAATCTTCCCTTTCACCCCCCCCCCAAACTACAGACGACGGTAATGGTGGCCCTTTTTTTGTCCAAATTGGACTCTTGCAATGCGATGTTTCTGGGTATCGATAAACGCCAGATTAGCAAGTTGCAATCGTTGCAGAAAGCTCCCTAAGAGTCACCCTACGTCACATGGAATAAGAGCTCTGCATTGGCTCCCTGTGTGGCAGAGAATTGAATTCAAGGCACTCTGCCTGGTGCACAAAGCACAATACGAGGGGGCTCAGATGATTGTCAGGAAATGTTCAGGCCCTATATTTCTTCTCGAAATCTACGATCGACCAGTCTTGGCCTGATCTGCACTCGCAAGTTCCGAAGAGCCAGATGGGGTGGCCGATCCCTGTCTTGCTGTGCGGCAAAACTGTGGAATAAGCTGCCAGTGGCACTGAGACTACAACCTAACCGTTTAGTTTTTAGGAAGGTCTTGAAAACCCGGCTGTTTACTCCTGAGTAGATCTAGCGCAGCCCCTGCTCTTGCCTACACCCATCAGCGCCAAGACGCCTCGGCATTCGAGCGCTTAATAAGCCCCATATCATCAAGGAGGAGTCCCTCCTTCACTATGCTCTGCCCCATCCTACTCTGCACCATACTACTTTGCATCACTCCGTGCCAATGCACTCTACACCACTGTATTCAAATCCAATGAACTGTACACCATTGTACTCTACTCTGAAACAATGTACTATACGCTTCTGCATGCTACACCACTTTACACCATTGCACTCTGGGTCACTGCACTCTATTCTATACTGAACTCTGCTCTGCCCCACCGTACTCTCTGCACCACTGCATTCTACTCTGCACCACTCAACTACGCTGACGCACTCTGCAGCACTACACTGCAACACTCCACGCCACTCTAATCTACGCTCCCCCACTTGGCTCTACTCTGAAACAATCTACTGTACACCACTACAATCTACTCTATGCTATTGAACTCTACTCTACTCTTAAGTCGCTGCACTCTGCGCCAGTGCACGCTACACCACTTCACACCACTTCACTCTTGGCTGCTCCACAATACTCTACGACACTTCAATCCTATGCTCTGCTTTACTAAACTCTACTACACTCTATGCTAATCCACACGGTGCAACTCTACAACACTACTCTACAATGCTCTATACAGCTCCCTCCAAGCTGCTCCATGCCTCCTTTACTCCACTCTATTCTATGACCCACTGCTCCAATATACACCACATTGACACTCTGCCACTCCAGTCTATGCCTTTCCACTCTATAACAATCTACTCCACTCTACGACACTCTACTATACTCTACTTCACTGTATGAAACACCCTCTACGCCACTGCGCTCTGCTCTACACCACCCCACTCCACCCTTCGACTTTACGACACTCTACTGTCTCCATGACGGTCCACAACACTAAACTACTCCAAGACACTACACTTCGCTCTACTCCACTCTGCTACCCCATAACACTCCGTTGTACTCCACTTTACGACATTTCATGCCACTCTTCTTTACCCCACTAACGTTTAGCCATGCTGAACATCAGACCTGCTTGTGTACAACATGGCTAAAACATAATGGCAAAGCCAGTGCTTTTGCATAGATGAAACCTATTGGCTTTGCGAGGATTCATCGGTGAGTACTGAAATGAAATATTGCCTTGGATCTCGTTCTTTCTTTTTGAATTGCATTATATCTACTTGATCAAGAAGCTGTAGGGTTTTCCTGTAGAAAGTTTTGTCTTTGTGTGAACAGTTTTCATTGCATTTCTTGTGTTTTTTGTTGTAATAACTGTAGCCAGATGCACTAACGGTAACTCGCCTCACAGTGGAGTTGATCTCCATTGACACAATTTTCGGCAAGGGTGCACTGGAGAATTGCAAAGTATAAAACATTGCTTCAAGAAAACAGAATGGAAGCTGCCACATCCATTTGAAATGTCAAACCTAAACTTCTTCCAAAGAACAATGACAGTCTTTTTTTGGACATGTGGTCATTTTGTCATTAGTAGTACAGTTGTTGATAGTCACTTCTTGCTATGAAGTAATACGTGTATTCATTACCTTGCAGCTGGCAGACGGACCCTAATGGCACACTTCACCCCCCTATGTTCCATTGTCCTTCTAGAGGGTCTGGAAGACACCATCACAAGCTTCATCCTCGGTCATCAAGAGTACACAAAGATTTTTACTCCGAAACTGGTATGTCTTTTTCGTATGTGATTATGATGTATAATATGTGAGCGGCTGTTCCTGGCCCTCTCCCCTATTCGGGGCTCATTTAGGGTTAATAGTCAATTACAATATCTCCGCTCAGTTAAGTAAATTGGAGAAAGCGTGAGATCTCAGAAAACGCAGATAGGCAGCATTAATGAAGGTAGAGGAACAGGATGGAGTATGGGAAATTAAGTTTTGGAAATGTTTTTTTTTATAAAGATGTCTGACCTTTTGTGCTGACCCCCAGGGCCTGAGTGTGAAATTTGCAGGACTTTGTGTGTGTGTGTGTGTGTGTGTGTGTGTGTGTGTCTGTCCAGTTTCATGCTACTTATAATTTTGGCATTTCTAGACAAATTGATTTTTTTCATGAAAAGTATATGCTTGATTATGACTAGGTCAATTGAGCTTATTTATCCCAAATGAAACCCTTCTTTTTCATGCAAAAGTATGTGTGAATTTTCAGAAACTGACACTGATGTTAGGAATAAAACTATTGAATTTCTGAATTAGATTTGTCTGACATGAGTGATAACTCGGGTTGTGGTGGGCAGATTTCTTATTGATCTTGGTTCCTTGCTACTAAAGGGCCCCTAGTGCTATGGTTATTTTATTTCTTAACTTGTACGATTTCATCTATCTCCATAAAGCTTTTAATGGTGTTCTAAAGCTGTCTAGTACGAAGCATTGAAGATTGTCTGCTGTTTATATATGTAAGAGTTTGAGTGGTAGCACTAGTGTATGAGCCTGCATAATATTTGTAGTTCTGCTGCCTGTGATTTTCAGACTCGTATTGCTTTGTATTCTTTTAGCTACAACTCTTTTAAAAAAAAAAAAAAAAAAATGTTAATCCTAAATTTCACAGAAAGAGAAAATGTCTTGCATTTCACCTGAGGAGGCTGCTCTGGCTAGCGCGGGTATTGGCAAACTTAATGCTGAATGTGCCCATGTGATGTCCAAGAGCTGCATAGCAGCAACTGAAAAATTGATCCAAGCATGCATCGGTGAGTACTGAAATGAAAAATTGCTATTGATCTGGTTCTTTCTTTTTGAATTGCATTAGATCTACTTGATCAAGAAGCTGTAGAATTTTCCTGTAGAAAGGTTTGCCTTTGTGTGTACAGTTTTCAAAGTGTTTCCCAACCTAGGTGCATGTGTCAAATGTGTACTGAGTCACAATGCCCAGCATGATTGCATTTCTTGTTTTTTTTTGTAATCCCTGTAGCCAGATGGACAAATGGTAACTCGGGTGCAGTGTGCTGTACACCGAATGGCATTGGTATAGGACTACGTAAAAAAAACAAGCTGTAATATAGCATCAATATCTATATAGTTTATATATAATTCTCATATTTATGTATTTTGAAATTCAGTATGGGTTTTAAAGTGTCAGTCAAACAATATAATCTGTAGTGAAAATGTATTACTTGGTCTTTAATATTTTTGCACACGTTTTTAATAAAGGCAGCATGTTTACTAAAAAACATTTTGCAGAAATAAATGTTAGTTGCAGAATAATATAGGCTACGTAAAATGCTATATGCCTTAATTTGAGCATTTATACTAACCTAATTTATCATGTGAGAATATATAATATATGTATTACACGAAATTGGCAAAGAGCTTAACAGTGATCATGTTAATTTTCACTTGTGGTGCTAAAAATGGCAGGATGGCAATGATATTTGGAGCCCATTTCCATGACCGCATAGGTGATTAGAAGTGAAAGGAATCTTGAGGCCTACAGAAAGGGCCTGTTAAATTATCCGAGCCTTCAATTCATTTTAAAAGCTAGTAAAAGAGAGCATCTGTCTTGGTTCCAGGGACTGGATCCAGTCCGAGGGCGATGCAGGTAGACTGAGGGTGCCGAGCGTCGAGGGCGGTGTGCCGAATACGCTCCCACCCCCCTCCTGAGATCCATGGTGATTTAATTTAACGCCAGAAAAGTGCAGTAATCGCTAAATTGAAGCCTCCTAAACCAGGAGTTATTAGGAAGCCATTATTTCTTCCTAATTTTTGCACTTTTCACTTTTTGTTTAATTTTCACTTTCACGCCCCTAGGTAAGGGTGGGCCTTAGCGCATCCATACCACCAGGGTATAGAACACTTTTTAGTCCTGAAGAATTGCCGGGTAAAATTACACCGTTTCAATGGCAAGAAACATGTCGACTGATGCATAGGAATCCTCCACTCAACTTATTGTGGACTGCTTCCATACACATTATTTTAATCATTGTCTTTAGTGATCATAGAATAAAATTTTCATTGTGATACACTACTGACCTATTTTAATACCCTCATCACTCACTAATTTAGTTTTCACTCAACACGTCCTTTACTCACTATCCCGCTCCGCAGTAATTCTGGCGTTGCAGCACACCCAAGAGACATTCGGTCTTTTGGGTGAAGCCCGATGATGAAGCATGTCATCACTAGGTGGTGAGTGAGGGCTTTCTTTAAACTTCCCAGTGAGGTCGTCTCATAAACTTGAGTTCGTTGCTCCCCGCTGTGGCAAAACCTACTTTCCCTAGACACTCTTTTTTTGTTTATTAATGATTGACCGGGGACCAAGAGTGTCACACGACTCTCCCTATCTCTCTTCTTGTTGAACTATTGTTCTCCTTTAGCCAGGTCTGGTGCATTTCGTCATCTAATTGGAAAATTTTGCAGTTTCAACTTAAGGTTAAGCCTATCTTATTTTGTTGATTGCTAAAAATAATATATGAAGGATAGATGTTGTTGCTCTCCGAAGGTATTTTCTTAAAATGTGCACTCAATGGTAAAATCATGTTTCCACAGTTCTTGGCTGACCTGAATATTCTCCAGATATTGTTGCAAGTTCTTTCCACAAACTCCGGAGCACTAAGGTGTTGACTATCTAGTTAATCTCTATTGTATTGTGGAACAAGTGGCCTCTTCTCAACTCTTTCTAGTTTATGAACATGGGGCGCTACATTGTCATCTTAGGGAAGCTGTTCTCACTCCTTAGAGTTTCAAGACATGATATTACCACATTAAAAATACTTTCCCTTTTTAGGTCTCGTGGCGTTAACCGCGATCTCGCCAGAGACCTATTGTCAGCGACTCCGCTTCCCAGGAGACAGGAGCTGGCTGCGTGCATCTTGCAAAAGGCGATCGGAGCGGGCCGTGCGCGCGAGAACGCGCTCGCCGTGGCCATCTCCTGTCTCCTGGGAAGCGCAAACATACACAGGCACACCTCCCCCTGCACGCATGCGCACACACAGACACGCGCGTGCACACATACACACACGAGCGCACCGCCCCCCCCCCCCCCCCCCCCCCCCCCCTGCCGCCCCCCAACTAAGTCCCACTTACCGCCAATCCAGTGTTGTGTAGCCTCCGCGGGGCTCTCCCTCGGGCATGGGAGCCCCGCGTCACCGTGAATTATGTCTGCCCTCCAGCGCGCGGAACATCCGAGGCCGGGGCCAATGGACTCCGAGAACGAGGCTGACGTCACAGCAGCCCTCCCTCGCCCCCTCCTCCGACGCCGGACGACGCAGACTGTGGCTGCACGCTGAGGGGAGCCGCCATTAGAGCAGCTCTATTGATTTCTGATTCACACTGCAGCCGGAGATTTAGAGCTGGTGGAAAAAATGTGTAAAAAAATCCCTGCAAGAGAGGCTGAGTGGGAGTGCGTGCATCAGAGGATGTGTGTGGAAGTAAAAGCGATCCCCCAGGCCTGCTAGCCTATCGTGCTGCATTTGTCATCCCTGCCAGGGTGACATCCCCCCACCCCAAGCTTCTGCAAACTGAAGAGAGTGGAGAAGCTTCTCCCTGCAGTCTGCTGGAAGCCCCTTGGTTTTATATTCACAAGTGGTGGGTGTTTTTCCTTTTTTCCTCCATCATCCGGGAATGTGAGTTATCTTTTCAATAGACGGTGAGGCAGCCGAGCCCCAGTTCCTGGCTGTCTGTGGCTCGCGTGTTACTTGTGTTCTGTAAAAGTTGCCGCGAGGAGCTGCGCTGAGGCAGTGCATGCAGAGCAGCTGTGAACTTGAACTTGGCAGTGATTAACTTTTCCTTCGCCTTGACGCCGGTGGATGCAGCGTTTCCGCGCTCCTAGGTAGGTGTCTGGCTTTTGTGCGGTTTGAAGAGCTTCTCTGCAGCAGTTTTCTTTCGTTTCCTGTGTTTCTGTTGGCTCCTGTGAATTTAGAATATCATTGGAGTTGGGTGCTTTTGACTTTCTTATCGGCTGGGCGGTGTTTTAATTCGGGAAAGGAATTGCGTGTTTATTTTAATTAGTTTTTATTTGTATAGCCCCATAGTCTTTTCATGTTTGGTACGGTTTAAACATGCTCTCGTCGCAGGCAGCTGTTACTTCTTGTTGGTCTCAAACATAAACTTTCGCACAGAAGAAATGTCTGTAAAGTGAAATAGTTTCTCTAATTGATGTAGCCGTTTGGATGGCATCGCGGTGCTAGGCGCAGGTGAATTCAAATCAAACCATGGAATTGACCCACTCGAAAAACATTTAGGGTACTTTGTATTTAAATGATTTATTGATGTGATTTTTTTCAGAGAACTGTAAGGTGCAACACAGCATTTTAAAGATGTTTACATAATCATAAACGCATGTATTACGAACAGCAAATGCTGTGTGTTGAAATTAAAGTTCAGCTAACAAAGGTGTGCTATATGCTTTAACAAAAACCATGCTACAGGAAAAGCAAACACAGTATGTGAAAAGAACTTTACTTTCCAGGAGCACGTGAAGAAGAGTGAGGAAACTAGAACAGAGCGATGCATGTCTTGCATACATGCCTGTACGCATGTACAGGCCGAGACAGCAGTTTGAATGCGTGTTTCTACATCTAAATGAAACCCTTAATTGTTCAACACTTTCTATGTTAAGTCATTGAGGTACCTTTAGTGATAATATAGATATCCAAGGGCCAGATACATGCCAAGTTTTGAGGACAACAGACTTTGTAATATTTTCTATTGATATTCAACGCATGCAAATATAATTTATGTGCATATCCTGAAATACACCAGGCCCTCCTAGACCTACTTTGGATTCCCTTATGTTATGGGATTAGTGCTGGATGGAACTGCAGGAAAAGGGTTCACATTAGGTAACGTTCGTCATTCGTAGCATTGTGCCTATAGTGTATTTATGTATTTATTTAAGTGATGCTTTTTGTAAAGCTCCTATAGCTCCTGAGCCTTTTTCAGACCACTTAACTGACTTGGGAAATGAATATGCTCAGTCGGTGTCTCCAATGTAGTGCCTTTCCAGAGAGTCTTCAAAATGAAGTTAGTGTGCATGCTGTACCTTAATTATACTGGGTGTCATGTCCTCCGCCGCCTCCTGTTTTTTTTTTTTGTACCTGTCGCCTGCCCAAGATCAGGAAGCAGGCACACCGAACCGGCACCTCCTCACCACTTTTTGTCAGCCAATAGCAACCCCCATGCCCAGCATACACCGAGAACTACACTGCTATGGCACAGCACTACCAACTGCCTGCCTTCCTGCCCCTACACTGTTACCCCGCGGTGCAGCCACAGCACAGTGGCTACATTGCCTGTGTCTGCCCCGCAACACGTTGTTCCTGCCATGGAGGTTTCCCCCAGCTGGGTGCAGTTAAAAAGTACAGGGACCCAAAGATATGTGGCATCGCAGAATAAGAACGGACGTGGTACAGGTAGGCTTTTTAAAATGTATTTATTAGTTTTCACTTTTATATAGCGCCAACTTTACCCGCAGGTATCATTGCGCTTTAAATCAGCATGCTTATAACAAGCAAGACTAGCACTCTATATTACTGCCAACTTTGCTTAGCATAAGCAACAGCTAACCATTCGCAAACAATGTTTATATACCAATTGCAAATTAAAAAAATAAAAATTAATGCAAAGCATTGTCATTTACAATGCCAGTAACTCAAACTTTAATGCTGCGAGACCTATTGCATTGTAAATGCTTGTTTTATTTGTATGCTTACTTCCATAACAAATGGAACATATGTAATAAATTCTATTTCATATGGGTAAGGTCATTTATTTGGTCTCTATTTTTATAGTGAACCTGACTGTGAGGCATGTATATCTTGGAATGTTACGGGGTGCGCCTGAAGCATTGCCCAACTCCCTCAAGAAAAGGCCACTCTTTACACACATTGGCATTTCTAAACTAATAGCATAAGCCTACGTTAATGGCACTCAATTGGTTAGATCTGCTAAGAAGGAAATATAGAGTTTGACTTGCCAGTATTCGAAATTGTGACTTGTCAGTCATTGTCAGTACTGAGTGTTTCTCATTGAACCTCCTTGCTTATCAGGGAGGAACTGTGTTTAAGCACCTGAAGAGTTTGGTGTTTTATCATTAAGATAGCACTGATCATGCAAGTGCGTGGATTTGTAGGTCAAAAAATCGGACTGTGGGAATATTTCAATAGGCTTAGACTTTGGCATGTCCTTGGAAATGTTTGAAGATGGGGGTGATGATGTAACATTTTCTTTGAACTGTGATAAAGTGGGAAGCAGTGTGCAACCCGGATGGATGCTACACCAGGATTGTGTGGAGTAGACGTCTGACCAGAGTGTGTGCACTGCTTTTGTTGAGAAGATCAAGGTTCTTTATGGTGAGCAAAGGTTGCTGGATACTTAAATAGGGATCACTGTGACTGGAAAGTATTTGGTTAAAGGGGTGACTTAAGGGAGTTGGGCAAATAGATCTCTTTCTAGTTCATAGAACATGCTGCAGAGAAAACTAAGACGCATTTTCTCTCTGGAAGGAAGTGAAACTCTACGTCCCCGAAATGGAAGTTCAGTACAATGATCCAAGCCTTCCCACTGTTAAACCTAGATAGCAACAATGTCCTCCCTTGCTGTCTGCTTGATACCAGGGCGACTCACCTGAAAGACATCCTGTGTGTGGTAGCAGGTCTCCTTAAAGTGTCTTAAAAGTTCATGGCTAATAGGACTAAACTGGCTTCCCCTTGAAACATCATTCACATCGGGAAAAGCTGCATCGTGTACCAAGCTCTATGACTCTGCATCTCTCCATGCTTAGCAGAGAAATTATTTCAGGTTGACCACGCCACACCAGAAGCCAGGACATCACCAGTCTCAAAAATACAAAAATTGCAAAAACAGAACACACGCCTTCTCCATCTTTGCTTCCTGGTTCCAGATCTGTATCCCCATCCACAGAACTACCACACCTTTTGCAATTCTGAAGTATACTAAAGACCCACCTCTAGAGAACATCACATTGCCACACAATAACCTAACAATAACGATAAACTTTGTGATTCGTTGTCACCCTTCCTGAATAGTGGAGTGGAGTGGAGTGGAGTGGAGTGGAGTGGAGTGGAGTGGAGTGGAGTGGAGTGGAGTGGAGTGGAGTGGAGTGACTCTTGCCCTTTGCGTTCCATTCATCTCTAAATAGGTTTGTGCTCAATAAAGCCGTATTCATCCATACATGTTGCTTTTGATGCTTAACTTAGAGGTATTTGAAGATTTATTGGCCTGTTGTTCCATTACATATAATGGTAGTTACAAAATAAGTTTTTGGTAAAAACCAATGTGGAATGTTTTAAAATTGTAATATATGTTTGCTTTATTTATTTTTTATTTTTTTATTTATTTTATGTAGTTTGTAGAGCGCACAGCTACCCCCGAAGGGGTGTCCCGGCGCTAGAACCTGAACCACCAGAGGAGAGGAGAGGAGCAAGAAGGGGAAGTAGCGTAGTAAATCAGAGTCCAGAGAAGAGCCAAGTTTTGAGTCTGGCCCGGAAAATGGGTTCGGAGGGACAGAATCTAAGATCGACTGGCAGCGCGTTCCATAGTTTTGCCGCAATGACGCTGAACCCTCTGCCACCCATTCTGGATAGTCTGAAACGGGGAGAGATCAGAAGGCATAGGTCATTGGATCTCAGAGATCTGATGGAACGGGATATTGAAACACGTTTTTTCAAGTAGTTTGGACCGCGATCGTTGATGGCTCGGTGAGTCAGAGTGAGAATCTTAAACTGGATACGGCTGGCCACAGGTAGCCAGTGCAGTTCCTTACGATATGCGGCAACTGATTGACGATAGGGAATATTGCCAATCAGTCTGGCCGCCGCATTCTGCACAATCTGCAGCCGGTCAATCAGGTATTGGGGAGCACCAGCATAGAGGCTATTAGCATAATCCAGGTGGGACGTGATGAGGGCATGGGTAACTGTACGGCGGGAGTCCAGAGGAAGATAGGGGAGTATTTTTCTAATCATGCGCAACTTCAGGAAGCAGGCAGAGGTCACTTTATTAATCTGAGTCTTGCATGAAAGGGAGTCGTCAAACTGGAAGCCCAGGTTGCGGGCCGAGTGGACGGGAGAGGGGGCGGGATCAAGTGCCGCAGGCCACCACCAGGGTCATGAAGCGTATTTCCAGGTTTGTATTTCTACTCCTAGTGACAAGTCAGAAATGTATTAATCCAATATAGGGCATTGCATTCCTGTGTTTGACTTCCCTTTCTAAACATTCCATCGAGGCAATTTGAAATCCTTTCCCCCCTGTGAGAATGCTGCTGTAGAGTGGAGGGGCTATTTGGGAGGATGGTATGATCTAGACACTTAACAGGTCAGTTTAGGCCAGTGGTCCACAAACTGCATCACACTGGCCCAATGAGGTTCAGCGCCTTATCAGTGGATGGGTGAGGGAGAGTGTGAAACACCGGACGAAACATTGGTTGAGCACGTAGGCGGCGTCTTCGTTAAGGGCTTTGCTCAAGCTATTAAACATATTAGACATTAGTCCGAACAAAAGCCCCCTGATCCCACACCCGGTCCCCTTGCTAACCGTGGCCCATAATTTTCAAAGTTAGTGACCGAATCCCTTTCACACCTGGTAGCCAGAGCCATGATAAAGTGAAGTATTCTGCACTATTAGGGATCCTGATATAATAATGTACAGAGAGTAATGATAGGAGAGAGCAACTAGGTTGCATCCTGGCTATGTTTCTTCTGTATTATGTAGTGCATGATACAAAATAGATTGGGCATCAGCTACTCTGTATCCCCTTTTTTCATTTGTTTTCTTTTGAAAGGGAAAAATAAAAAGTTGGTCCAGCAGTGTAACTCCATGTATTATATACCCCTTTTTTATTTTTTTGTCAGTTTTTAATTTGATTTTTTAACACAAATTCATGTATTTAAGATGCAACGTAAGTGTATAGCTCCTTTTCACATCCAGATCATCAACGTTCTAAAACCAAATCAGATAATCTCTGGAACACCCTAATAAGCGATGAATGAGTGCCTCCATATATTCTAACACTGCACTTGCTTCACCAATGTTTCAGCGAGTCGAGTTTGTATAGCCTTTAGAACGAAAGTGGGACTTACTTGCAGGCATTATTAGTTGACCTATTAATGGAATGACCGTGGGGCTGTGATTGTGGGGCTGTGGTTCATCTTGGGTCAACATTTTGACTTAAGTTTGAAACTTCATCTTCACACAAAGATATGTTTTTAAATCAATAAATGTCCAAGTAACCAAAGGGTTTTGAAATTGCTACTTTTTCGGATTTTTCTAGCTAGTGGGCCATGCAAGATATTGTAGGCGATTGAAGTCTTATTTACTTGTTTTATGAAGTTATAAACTGGGGTTTGTCTCTTAGACACATAACTGTATATCCCCATCACTGCTCTTTATGAAGGTTTGAGATTTTGTCTAGCAGGTTATTACTGATATGGAAGAGAAAGCAGGTTTGCTTTGTATAATATATTTGTTTGTGAATTTTTATTCCCAATTGCAAATAGTGTATGTTGATCGTATTTGTTTACCTTTCAGAAGATGATATTTGCCCAATAATCCTAGTCAGTGGACCAAGGAATGTTGGGAAGTCAACATTTAACCGGCATCTAATCAACCAGCTACTTAACCAGTAAGTAGCTGTCGCCTTGATACTTCATAATAATTTCAGTGTGTGCTGACGTAGTATTATTTTGAATAATTTGGGTATCAATAGTTGTGATCCGATGGTTTTCTTTAGCATCTCAAGATCTCTCTAATTTAAGCTGGTAAAAAAATAAACATCTCTTAAGACATTGTTGACTTCAAATAGTTGAACAGTTAAAGCGAGAAGTGAATATTTATTGAAGCGACATTTTCAAAATATCCACATTTTGTTGATTAACCACTAACAAATTGACAAATCACATTACTAAAAGTAAAATGAAAAAAACGTAAACCATCTAACAGGTTCATGTTGCTAACGACAGTGTTACAGAGTACATTCCCTAAGTTAGAAAACTAGAGCATCAGTGCTTGGCACTATCTTCTGAAGTATAAGAACAAATCACTTCTTGCATTTGTTGACCTGTAGTAGGCAGTAGGAGGCTGATCCTCATTGGAACAAGTATTTGGCAGGGCGCAGACCAGAACATATTTTTGAGAAGATTTATTTTATTCATATCGGCTAGCGTTCTTGATTGTATAGATTGTGCAGTGCCCAGGTTGTTATTCATTTTATATGAAAGGGAAGCTACCACAGAGAGGTATTTCTTATTCTAGGAGAATCCTTTGTATTTCAAAAATGGCACAGGTACAACAGCAAATGGTCAGTGGCACAGCTGACCCACAAGGCCTCCCCTAGTATGGGAGTAGAAGGATTTACATTATATACCCCACAAAGGCGTATCGATGGAGTCTTCATCTTCTGCTTGATCACACTCTCTGGGCTTTTAACAATTCATATAAAATTGGTATGGGCAAAGATTAACAGGCTTAAGAGATTTCATATTATTGTGAATTTTCTAATCCAATCTCAATTTGCCTTTTGTTTATTTTAACATTGTCAAAACAAAATGATGAAAAATATATTTGGAAAATGAAAATTTTTAGGGGAGTGTTTGTTTGGTGTTCTACTGGAAAACGTGTAAACCGAAAATACTTAATTTATTTCCAAATTAAGTGGGGCATCTGTAGCATCAAAATGCATGTACAGGTTTAAAAACTGGAATGCTGTCTACTGACATGCACAGTACAATCGCCCAATTTCCCTAACTATGCAGGTCTGGGTGGTTGAAGTAAACGGGATTGGGCAAGGAGTCTGTCGCAAATGAGGGAGAATCTCTTGAGTAGTAACGTGTTGAGATCGCAGCGAATATCCAGCCTGACACACATAAGTTGCCCAGTGACACTACCATAGCTCATGAAAAGCAATTCGCCTTTGCTAGCTGGCAATATAATTTCTTTTTAGACTTCTTGTGCTTTTATTTGCTTCTTGTATGAATTTGGTAATCCAAATTAGGGTCCCTGAACAAATAAACTGGAATGTAGCAAAACAGTGTTGGTTTTTATGGCAAAATAGTCGTCTTTTTACAAAAAACACTATAAAAATTGAAATTTCAGAGTTTTGTAAAATAAAATTTCCTTTGAGGTACAGAGAACTTTATATCTGTATATCAAAGGTCTCTGTACCTCAAATCCTGGGGCATCCCCAATATAGTGAAAACAATAGATCTTCTGAACAATACAAGAACAATTACATATTTGAAACTTAAATTAACTTGTTTTATAACCTTCTTACCATAATAAGGGATCCGGAACACAGAATACCATTGGATGTACATCTCCATCTATTCAAAAATTATAATATAATTTGAGCCTGTGACAATTTCCCCTAATTACCCAGGAGGAGGTAAGGCTGTACTGTCTGAACCAGGGGTCTTCAACAGGTCAATTGCAAGTAGCCTTGAGGTTGCTTCCGAGTAGCTCGCACATAATTGCCTGAAGTCTCGCTAATTGACAGCTGCCTGCCTGTGAAGTCAGCACTTTAAACGTGTGTGTTGAGTTCTGGGAGATACGAAGCAGACAGTGCAAGACCCTGCAACCTACCCTCCTTTCAAATATTCATTTTATTCTTTTTTTTCTCAATTGCTTCCTTTCTTCTATTTTATTTCTCAGACTTGCTCTATTGTTTTGTTTTTATTCCTGTCCTTCTTTTCTCACACTTTTTTCTCCGTTTATCACCCCTTTTAGTGGCTTATCAGTTTTTTTCCTTTCCTTCCTATCTCTTTTATTTTATTTTGTCTTCTGTTTTTCTTTCTTTTTCATTGGCACTGTCCATTTTAGGTGTCGCTTGCGTTGTGCTTCTGAAATATATTGTATCTAATATAAATATAATATTAAAAGGGACTTCCAACCCGCCCACTTGCTTTCCCTGCTTTTAATAGGTTCCTGTGCTTGGCGCTTTGTTTTCCTCCATGTCTATTGGCTGTAGCATACTGTTTCCTGCATTTACCAATGCTTGTTCCTGTGTTCCTTGCCGGCTTCTCTTATCAGTTTAACCGCTGTCAAAGTACTGTTTCCATCCGCCTTTGTGGAACAATTTTTTAAAGGTTTTGCATGCACAGCACTTTTTCTGTGTTTGCTTTTATTTTTAAAGTTTGCACACATAGTATGAACGCGGGCAGGAAAAGAAATACAATCATATACACTCGATGTATTTCACTTCAAAACACCATCCACACGTTTTTTCTCACTGGTTTAACTTCAACACACTATTCACGCATATTTGATTATATTTTCACTAATTTTCGTATACACAGAGGATTTTCAGTTACTTTATCACGTACCATACCATTACAACATGTCGCTCGCATTCAGTCTGCTGTTTGCCACATAATATTCTCAAAAGCATACCGAGATGGCGATAGCACTGACCGCCAGCAGAGACGCTCAGTAGGCGATTTTTGGTAAGCTGTACTTAAACACCCATTTATTGCTTTCACAACTCCTTTGTTCTCTACTGTCTTAGATGTTTGGCTCTCAGTCTCCACCACTCCACTGTTGAGGGACACCGACTGCCACTGTCACAAATTTCTGTTTAGCAGTACAACACATTTATTACTTTCAGGAATCCTTGTTCTAATACCGATTGCTGAAGTATGTGTGTCTCCAATGTCACAATTGTATATCTGGCAGTAGAGCTAATTCAAGTTTGAGTCTGACTAGTGCTGTAGAAGATTCAGGATGTGAGGGAACTGCAGGTAGATGGAATATCCACCAGAAAGATTGTTACAAAAGGTAAATAAGTTGTTTATTTTCCTCGTATAAGTTGTTTATTTTCCTCGTAGAAGTTGTTTATTTTTCTCAAAGAACTGTCTCAACTGTGCTTCCTCACTAGTCCTGGGTAGACATTCTCTTCACTTAAAAAAAAAAAAGCCTTAATTCGTTCATTCCCACCATTGTAAATCCGTAAACTGTGCAGTCATTTGTGAAGTCCAAGTAAATTTATTTGATCCTGGTTGCCCCATTTTGCCAGTGTCTAAGTTTGAATAACTGCCTCACGCTTTAAAGTACTTTAATTGTGCTTACATCACTTTTGGCTTTGCTTCCTTCAACACCCGTACAAACATCTCCATAAGGACGTATCAGTACTCAAATCTTGCGTGTCAGAAAAAAATGACCTGGACTGAGACTGTTGGTGCCCCTTGCTGTTAGTGAAGAGTGGCAATTGTGTGAAGCTTTTTTCACAGACTTCTTTTTGTTTTTACATATTAAACTTGGCCCTCTTTGCAGGGTCACCCCCAAACGTTTTGCCTTCGCCTCGGATCTATTTTTTGTTGGCTTTTAAGACTGTGCACTTTACTACTGTTAAACATTGCTAAAGTGCTTGTGCTCTCTCCTTAAAAATTTTTAAAATTGACCTACACCTGTATGGCATATTTAGTTTACTTATAAGGCCCTAATAAAGTGATACCACATATACCCAGGGCCTGTAAATTAAATACCACTAGTATGCCTGCAGCACTTATTGTGCCGCCTACTTAAGTAGCCCTTTAAAACATGTCTAAAGCCTGCCATTACAGCATGTGCAGTTTTAAACTGCCACTTGGACCTGGCATAATAAACCTTTTCAGAATATGTGGTGCTCAAGCGGCAACTATGTCGCACAGCCTTTTGAAGAAGAATCTTCTTTACAGTAATCCTCCAATACTCCATGTTTATTCTCTAAGACTATATAATTCCACACTTTTTCAAATGCCACAGACGTGTCCATCCAGTCCTTATCTGTGGAACGTAGGAATTCAAAGTTCATTCTGGACTGCCTCAAACTCTTTCACCCAGTGCATTTTGGGCTCTACAGCCCTTCATCAGGGGTAACTGAAATGTTAACAAGCATTTGCAATGCAATAGGTCTCGCATTAGGAAAGTTTGAGCTATTGGTATTGTAAATGACACATTTTTTATTTTTGTGTTGGATTTGAAAATAGCGAAATTAATAGCTTTGTCATTTATCATGCCAATAGTTTTAACTTTCGCAAATGTGACACCTACAGCATTTGTAATGCAATATGTGTTGTCAAGTCAAGTCAAAAGATCTTTATTCGGAATAAAAACATCCATAAAAGTGCAAGTAAGTACAGTTTCAAAACAATACAGTACAATAATAATATGACAGCTGGGAAATAGACATAAACCAATCGATCAATTTCACAGTAACACACAGAATGTCCCTCCTTTTTAAAAACCGCATTATATACAATTAATGTTTTCTAAAAAACCGAGTTAAAAAGGATGAATAATAGCAGCAACGTTAATGGGTCCTCGTCAGTAATGTGCAAAGAAGCAAAAAGTGCCAAATGTGCAAAAAAGAGTTTATAAAGTGCATAAAAAGTACAGTGTGTGGATGTTATACATCAATATATAAAGTGGCTCGTGATCGAACGGCAGCTTTAAGAAAGCAGCTCACTCTGAATATTACTTCATCTGATCCCAGTAATAAAAAGGTCCTCAGTGCTTTTCTAAAGCAAGTCAGCTTATAATTTCTACAGTAGGGCATTAAATAGTGAGCGGAGAAAGTTTTATAAAAACCGCAGAAAAACAAAAAGTGCATAAGGCTCTGTTTCGTATTTGGGTTGCAAGGGCAATACAGAGTTTCTAAATGTTTGTTGTAACCCAAAGGGAAGTTTAGTAAATTTACTATGCTCCCATCACGAAAGCGAAACAGTAAGCTCCTATTCCATCTGCCAAGGTGTAAACGTAAATACCTGTGTGGGGGGCCTGGATGTTTAATTTGAGGTTCAGAATAGCCCATGTATTTTATAACGGTACATTTTAACAGGTTTTTCCTTTCCCGCTCTTCTCTATACAGATGATACAATGCCCTATGAATAATAGTCTTGTGGGAACGATTTATTAAACTGGGTGAAGTAAACAAATGACCATGTCCTACGCTGTCAAGGCATTCTTTTACAGCTTTTAACCATGGTATACAGTGTGCCCTGTCACATTTTAAGCAGTCCAAGATTATATCACGAGTCAAAGTGGCAGCCGGGTTAATCCATGTTTTTAGCCAGAAGAGTGCTGGTCTTGATCTTACAAAATCTTCTATATATGAGATGTTTAATTCATTATGGCATATATAGTGAGGGGAACAGATAACCCCACCCAGCACCTTCCGACAGAACCTATTTTCTTCGGTTTGGATATGGATACAGTTTTATAACCCCAAACCTCGGCGCCATAAGTACCAGTTGGGATGCATTGGGTTTGATAAATCTTTACTAGTGGTGTAATCACATCAGCGTGGTTGGGTTGTCTCAAAGAGGTGACACAGTTTATAGCTTTACCCAACTTATTCCTAGCATAAGAAACATGTGGTTGCCACGAACCAGTATTTGAGAATAGCAACCCCAGATAGGGAAAAGTGCAAGTACTTTTCAAAACATTAGACCCTGATTTAATCTCAGCAATTTTATATTTTTTGGGTCCACAGCTCATAATTAGAGATTTTTTAAAATTAGCGGTCAGGCCTAGGTCTGCCATAAAATGGACAAAGCCTGAGATTAAAATACGGAGTGCCTTTGGTGTGCGGCCCATTAGGACCGCATCATCAGCGTAAAGGAGGGTGGGTATAGGAACTCCATTCACATAGGGTACATCTTTTGATAAAGTACTCAGCGAGGAGCTCAAATTGTTAATATAGAGAATAAAGAGGAGGGGGGCCAGCACGCACCCCTGTCTGACCCCCCCTGCCAATGCTAATGTCGTCAGAGACTTCGCCAGATTGATTAATGCGCACACGAGCTCTTAGGTCACTATGTAGTAAAGCTAAAAAGTGGACCAAATAATCATCCAAACCATAATTAAGAAGGGTGGACCATAGACGGGAACGATTAACAAAATCAAATGCTGAACTTAGTCCATAAAACCAAAATATAGAGGGGATTTTTTAGCAATGTTGTATTTTGCCATAATCAAACTCAAGTTTAAACATTGTTCCACCGTGCCAACATTGCTACGAAAACCAAGCTGGCTAGGATGTAAAATCTTACTCTCGTCCGCCCAGGTTTTGATCCTTTTAAAAATAACCCTCCCCAAAACTTTCAAAGTATTATCGATTAACGATATGGGGCGGTAGCACCCGGGATCCAGCCTGTCGCCTTTTTTAAAAATGGGCACGATAGTGCTACATGTCCATGTTTCTGGAATTTGTTCATTCGTTAAATTATTAAAAACATTACATAGCAATGGGGCTCAAAAGTTAAGTTCACACTTTAACTGATCAATTGAGAGCCCATCGGGGCCAGGCGCTTTGTTTCCTGCGCTTTCAGCTATAGCATCCTCGACCTCAGACACAGAGATGTTAAGGGGGCTTAAGGGGAGGGAGGTTAAAGCGGGGTTGTCCGGTGTGGCATAAATTTTAGCAAAATGTTCAACCCATGTAGATCCGGTGATGTTACAATTAATTGCCGTTAAGTTCGAGCCTATGGATCTTAGGTTCTTTACCTCCCTCCAAAACCCAGTAGTGTCTTTCAATTCGGCCGAGCGTGCCAAGGAATCCCAGTGGGTCTTAACCAGTTCATTAGTTCTATTACTTAGGGTAGATTTATACTCTGCTCTGAGTAACCTTATTTGGGGAATATCCCTGGGTTCAGTTTTTAGAGCAGCCCTTAACTTCCTATTTGCCTTAGAGCAAGAGGCATCAAACCATCTAGGTGTTTCCTCAGATTTCCTTGAAACAGGTCTGGAGATCTCACTTTTTATTACAGAGCAGAGTTCACTAAATGATGTGATTATATTACCCCCGTGGTCATCGATGGTGAGGCAGGTGTCAATCAAGGCTGGATGTTTTTTAATAACTTTTGCCAGGATTCCCCGGTTGTTCACACCCCTCCAAATTACCCTCAATTTGTCAGTTGAAACTTCCAAGTTTCTTGCACCTATTTCATTTTGTGGGCACTTACCCCTCGGAAGTAGTAGGTGAATTACAATAGGGAAGTGGTCACTATATGCTTTACACACAACCTCCGCCTTCGTTAAAACATTAGCGACAGGGGGTGAAACAAATACATAATCAATCGTAGTACCACTACCATGACCAATAAAGGTGGGAAACGGGGCAGTGCTGGTTTCCGTACCAGCATGCTCCATGCAATTTACAAGTTCTCTGGTTGCAAGGAGATTTAAAAGTTCTATACCTCTTCTACAGGGGGGGTTTCTAAAGTGTAAGTGTGCATTGAAATCCCCTCCTATACAAATACCGTCGAATTTCCCATATTTCTGTCCATCCATAATTTCATCAATAAACTCAAATAAAAGAATAAAATTACGATTAGGTTGGGACAAAAAGTCGTTATTGTAGAAGTTGATCAAACATAGCCTTGTCCTTTTAATGTATGCCAATGCCATGAAACTTGGGCAATTGGTTTGGAGTGTATCGATTTTAACTTCTGCCAATATTTTAACCCAAATAGAGAGGCCCCCGCTAGGACGACCTAAAGGGAGGGCCAAGACAGTCCTGTTATGGCAGCTGTACCCCTCAAGTAGCAGATCATCGGTACACCAGGTTTCTTGGAACATTAGTACGTCATGACAAATGACCCAGTCCTTCCAAGATGTGATTTCCGACTTAGCCTTCAGGCCAGCAATGTTCCAACTGAGGATTGACAGATTTTTATCGGGCCTCAAGCAAGGGTCCTGGTCAGTTCCTAGGGAGAGTACTGTTGTAGTTTGCCCCTGTGGTTCGCATGATGTTTCAAGCAGAAAAGTTTCGGGTGTTAGCGGGGGTACCTCAGATAATGTTACCACTGTATGATCAAGAGCCGGACACACAGAGACAGGTTCTTCAGTAGTGGGAGGCAGTCAATCCAATGTACCCAAATCATGGAGTATTGAGAACCTGTTATGTAATGGAAGTACAGGTGGAGGCTGCATCATTCTGTGTGGAGGGCGATAAAAATAATTTAGCGGTAAGGGGGTCACCACAGTGGATGGGCCATGATGACCAAAGTTCTTGTTTAACAGATATTTCGCAGTACCATGGTTCCTGAAATTGACTATGATACAGTCCTCGTTAATGTTTTTGAAAAGAGGACCAACCCAAGTTACTCGGCGTGTGGATATGATTTCTTTGGAAACGTCGTAGCCGACCCCCTTGTGCTTGGTTAGCCAATCAATACATTTATTGTGCAATTGAACCCACGACTCTCCTTGCCCTTCCCTGAGGGGTGGAATGCCAGCCAGAACTAAGACATAAGGACACGCCTCAGGTGGAAGATGTAAGGCAGGGCCTTGATGTTTAAAAGGCCTAGTGTCTTCATGTGGGGTCTTATTGTGGCGCTGGCTGGAATTTGAAGAAACCATCTGCGTTGTTGTGCCTATAACGGAGTTACATTTATAATTAATCTTAGGTGCACTAGTAACAGTGGAGGGCAAGGAAGGTTTACTTAAAGAGTCAGGGGGATTACTTTCCCTTGTGTTTGTGATCGTCACAGATGGTACAGTCGTTAGCGGACCATTTGCAACTTGTAATTCCTTAACCCTATTTACTGTAGGCGGATTGCCATTTTTTGTGTGATCGCCGCTAGTGAGCGCACGGGTAGTAGATTCCAGGTCTTTTAGCAGACGTTCACCTCTTAATTTATCCAGGCACACTGTGCCTTTTCTTTTGGCATCATCATTTTTGATTAAAGTTTCCAGTCTGTCAAGTCTCTTAAAAATATTATTAAATTGTTTGATCATTTGACCTTCGAGTTGCTTAAAAATTGTATCCGCAATGGTCTCGATGAGATTCCCCTCTGATTTAGAGTGGCGACTATTTGCATTGGGAAAATCAGTCTGGGTGGAAATAGTCATTGAATTTAGACCATCATTATTTATAATAACGACATCATCCAGAGGTGGTTGGGCCTGCACGGATACTGTATTTTGTTTGTTTCTTCCCCCTGCTCCACATACTTTGTGGTGTTGGTTGATTAACACTCCTAGGGGGCTGCTTCCTTTTGTTATATGGTAGTTTTACTATTCCCCTTTTCCGCTTAGCTCCTGTATTCCCAGTGACCTCAGTGGTTGATGATGGAGGGGTAGGGTCCGGAGCTACGGCAGGGACTGTATGCGTAATAGTGTTTTCGTCCTCAAGGACAATTGGCAGATTAACAGCAGATTGTTGTTTTTCCACGATAACTTCAGGAAATATATGCATGTTACCACTTAAACTGCCTGTTGCAGTTAGTTGGATAGAGGTAAGTGAACCCATGGAGAGCCTCCTCTCAGTTTCGGCAATCTCATTGAATGCAGTGTCTAATAATGTCTCAAAGGACGTAATGAGGGATGCAGAGGTTTCAGCGACCTGGGTGACTGGGTCTATAGTTTTGCAAGAACCGTTACGTTTGGCCATTTTAACAGCCAACTAGCCAACTAAAACTGCTCACCTTTGAAGGGGGGGGCGTTAGATGGGTGGCCCGCCCGACCACTGTTGACCTCTGAGGGCCTTAGAGGGCCCGCCCTTTGCCCGGGCTTCGCACGGGTGCTCCCGCGCGCAACTCGCGGGTGCGAGGGGCGTTCCGTGCTTTATCGCGCCTCCGGGCGCTCCTGTGGCGTCACTCCCGCGCCTGCACCCGCCGGGGCACCTGGGAAGTGGAGTCCCGGCCCGTGCGGCGTCCTCGCTGTGGCGGTGGCGATGATGGCCGTTTCCCTCACGGCGGTACAGGAGTGGTTGCAGGGGCGCTGGCGCTGGCGCAGGCGCAAGGTTCGCTGGCCGTTTTCCTCACGGCTTCAAGTAAGTTCCCAATATGTGTTGTATTTACGTGACTTAGATGTATTGATATTACAAATAACAATGGCTTTTAATTTTTTTAAATAATTAATACTTGCATAAAAGTTATTGTAATTTATAATGGCAATAGCTTAAACTTGTGTAAATAACTCTTGTGAAGATTATGTTCAGTGTATTTTATTGTGACGAAAGTCCAAGAACAGAAGTGAAATATTAACATCTTTTTGTGACATTTGTAATAAAGCTTGAAACATTGAGAGAACATATTTGAACCAGTTGTTGTTGAATGGCTGCACAGATTGATGCTGTGGTAGCACTGCATGATGTTGTGGTGGCGATGAGTGATGCTGTGACGTTCAGTGATGCTGTGGTAGCGCAGAGTGATGCTGTGGTGCCCCTGAGTGATGCTGTGGTGCCCCTGAGTGATGCTGTGGTGCCCCTGAGTGATGCTGTGGTGCCCCTGAGTGATGCTGTGGTGCCCCTGAGTGATGCTGTGGTGCCCCTGAGTGATGCTGTGGTGCCCCTGAGTGATGCTGTGGTGCCCCTGAGTGATGCTGTGGTGCCCCTGAGTGATGCTGTGGTGCCCCTGAGTGATGCTGTGGTGCCCCTGAGTGATGCTGTGGTGCCTCCTGAGTGATGCTGTGGTGATGCGATAGAGTGAGTGCATAGATAGATAGATAGAGGGAGGGCGATAGATAGATAGATAGAGGGAGGGCGATAGATAGATAGATAGAGGGAGGGCGATAGATAGATAGATAGAGGGAGGGCGATAGATAGATAGAGGGAGGGAGGGCGATAGATGGATAGAGGGAGGGAGGGCGATAGATGGATAGAGGGAGGGCGATAGATGGATAGAGGGAGGGCGATAGATGGACAGAGGGAGGGCGATAGATAGATGGACAGAGGGAGGGCGATAGATAGATGGACAGAGGGAGGGCGATAGTTCTGTTGTGGTGGCGATGAGTGATGCTGTGACGTTCAGTGATGCTGTGGTAGCGCAGAGTGATGCTGTGGTGCCCCTGAGTGATGCTGTGGTGCCCCTGAGTGATGCTGTGGTGCCCCTGAGTGATGCTGTGGTGCCCCTGAGTGATGCTGTGGTGCCCCTGAGTGATGCTGTGGTGCCCCTGAGTGATGCTGTGGTGCCCCTGAGTGATGCTGTGGTGATGCGATAGAGTGAGTGCGATAGATAGATAGATGGAGGGAGGGCGATAGATGGACAGAGGGAGGGCGATAGATAGATGGACAGAGGGAGGGCGATAGATAGATGGACAGAGGGAGGGCGATAGTTCTGCAGAGAAGCGCCTAGAAACGAGTTGATAACCCTATGTTTCTACCCCCCACTTTATGCTTTTTAGGTCGAGCCTATCCCATTCCACAGGAATGGAAAGGGGAGAATTTTAGTGGGCGAAATAAGTTCTCAAACCATCGGGCGGATTTCAAACCGTTCACGTGAACACAAGCACGCGCATTTCCCCACATCAAAGCCATCAGCCTCCCTCCCACAGGCTTCCCCAGCGTGCGCAGTGCGCGCTGGCCTCACTTCTCCTCCCCCCTAATTGATTGCACTTTCACGGCCGCCAGGCCGTGAGCTACATCAAAGGGTTCTGCTGCCCCGCCCGCTGCTTCACGGCCGCTCACATTTATTTTTTTCCTTGTTTTTCACGTTAGTCTCCGATTAGCTTCCCGCCTCCCCCTCCTTCCTTCTCCGTTGCTTTTCACGTTAGTCTCCATCCGATTAGCTTCCCCCCCTCCCGCCTCCCTCTCCTTCCTACTCCGTTGCTTTGTCAGGTTAGTCTCCATCCGATTAGCTTCCCCCTTCTCGCCTCCCACTCCTTCCTTCTTTGTTGCTTTTCCCGTTAGTCTCCATCCGATTAGCTTCCCGCCTCCCCCTCCTACCTACTCCGTTGCTTTTCATGTTAGTCTCCATCCGATTAGCTCCCCCCCCCCTTTATCATTGCTGCTAATCTTGGATGAGAGCCTACGTCCCATTGTCACTGGCTTTGTTACTTAAATCTGTGGAGATTGAGTGCTATCGGGACACGCTTCCAGATCTATTTACAGACTGCAATATTTGTATTGGCATTTGGGGGGGTGAAAGGTGCTTTATAGAAAAACAGCAACAAACAAATTTCGCCCCAAAGTTTTACCTGGTTATGCAGTGAACATTACTGAATGCAACAAGGCTTGAGTGCAACCGATCGTGGTCAAGTCAGGCCTCGGTCACGCCCTCACTATGTCTCACTAACTCGCCAGTACTCTCTACCGCGTCACTGCAACGCCCTACCACTCCACCACTCACTAACTCCCTCACTGCAGCACACTCTCACTCCACTTTCTTGTTTTTCACGTTAGTCTCCATCCAATTAGCTTCCCGCCTCCCCCTCCTTCCTTCTCCGTTGCTTTTCCCGTTAGTCTCCATCCGATTAGCTTCCCCCCTCCTGCCTCCCCCTCCTTCCTACTCCGTTGCTTTTAACGTTAGTCTCCATCCTATTAGCTTCACCGTTCTCGCCTCCCCCTCCTTCCTTCTCTGTTGCTTTGTCAGGTTAGTCTCCATCCTATTAGCTTGTTCCCTTATAGCCCCCCCTCCTTCCTTCTCGTTGCTTTTCACGTTAGTCTCCATCCTATTAGCTTCCCCCTTCTCGCCTCCCCTCCTTCCTTCTCCGTTGCTTTTCACGTTAGTCTCCATCCTATTAGCTTCCCCCCCTCCTGCCTCCCCCTCCTTCCTACTCCATTGCTTTTCACGTTAGTCTCCATCCTATTAGCTTCCCCCCCGCCTCCCCCTCCTTCCTACTCCGTTGCTTTTCACGTTAGTCTCCATCCTATTAGCTTCCCCCCCGCCTCCCCCTCCTTCCTACTCCGTTGCTTTTCACGTTAGTCTCCATCCTATTAGCTTCCCACCCTTCTCGCCCCCCTCCTTCCTTCTCCGTTGCTTTTCACGTTAGTCTCCATCCTATTAGCTTCCCCCTTCTCGCCTTCCCCTCCTTCCTTCTCCGTTGCTTTTCACGTTAGTCTCCATCCGATTAGCTCCCCCCCCCCCCTTTATCATTGCAGCTATGCTTGGACGAGAGCCTACGTCCCATTGTCACTGGCTTTGTTACTTAAATCTGTGGAGATTGAGTGCTATCGGGACACACCTCCAGATCTATTTACAGACTGCAATATTTGTATTGCCATTTTGGGGGGTGAAAGGTGCTTTATAGAAAAACAGCAACAAACAATTTCGCACCAAAGTTTTACCTGGTTATGTAGTGAACATTACTGAATGCAACAAGGCTCGAGTGCAACCGTTCGTGGTCAAGTCAGGCCACAATCACGCCCTCACTATGACTCACTAACTCGCCAGTACTCTCTACCGCCTCACTGCGACGCCCTACCACTCCACCACTCACTAACTCCCTCACTGCAGCACACTCCCTCTCAAGTCCTCACCACAGCCCTCACTGCAACATCCTCCCACTCCAGCATTCTCTAGAGCCCTCGCTGCAACGCCCTACCACTCACTAACTCCCTCACTGCAGCACACTTTCACTCAAGTCCTCACTACAACCCTCACTGCAACATCCTCCCACTCCAGCATACACTAGAACCCAGCATACACTAGAACCCTCACTAAAACGCAATTTCACTCATTACAACCCTCACTGCACCAGACTCCCACACCTGTGCTCACTAAAACAATCACTGCAACACCCTGCCGCTCCAGCACTCTCTAACCCCTCGCTGCAACACTCAGCCTCCTGCACTCACTAAACCACTCACTGCATGACACTCCCACTCCGCAACTCACTACAACCCTTCCTGCAACACGCTCCCACTCCACCACTCATAAAACCCTCACTGTGACACCTACCACTACCAGCGGTCACTACAGTGCTCACTGCAACAACGCTCACTCTCCAGCACTCAGTAAGCCTCTCGCTGCAACACACTCCCCTCAGAACTCCCTGAATCCTTCACTGCGACCTCTAGACAGATCTCTGCACTGGCACGCCTCAGCTCTAACTGCACCCGCTTTAGTCCTTTCTGTCCCTGTCCAACCCTCATTGCACCCTCCTAGCCCTCGCTCTGCCTGCTTCGATCGCCATACTCCAGCTCACTGCATACCCCTTCCTTCTTAAGCACCACCACAGCATCACTCAGCACCACCACAGCATCACTCAGCACCACCACAGCATCACTCAGCACCACCACAGCATCACTCAGCACCACCACAGCATCACTCAGCACCACCACAGCACCACCACAGCACCACCACAGCGCCACCACAGCGCCACCACAGCATCACTCAGCGCCACCCCAGCACCACTCAGCGCCACCCCAGCACCACTCAGCGCCACCCCAGCACCACTCATCGCCACCCCAGCACCACTCATCGCCACCCCAGCACCACTCATCGCCACCCCAGCACCACTCATCGCCACCCCAGCACCACTCATCGCCACCCCAGCACCACTCATCGCCACCCCAGCACCACTCATCGCCACCCCAGCACCACTCATCGCCACCACATTGAAGAAATGTAGTCTTCATTCTCAGGGAATACTTACTAATAGAAAAAAGAACTTGGCACAGACCCTGAAAATATGAAAAGACCTCTTTATTAAATTTAATAAGTGAGGCCACGTCACACAGAAGCCGTAGCAACTGAATGAGGTAGTCTGAGGAATACAGAAAACAGAGGCCTTTTATATGCTTAGGGTTACAAACTTCAGCATACAAGTAAGGGGCAGTCCTAGCTTTTGCAAGCATGCAAAAAATGCCTAACATGGACATGCAAGGTCTGCCAAACGACAAACCCATTTTACAGTTGTCCGGACCATAATCAATCATTGAACAAACCCAACATTCTTCTTTAGACAAGCCGGACACACCCATAATAAAAGGACCACAACCCATATCATAATCAGACCATAAAAGACGGAACAGAAAACAGACAAGAAGCAGGATAAGGGGTGTGTGTGTGTGTGCATACCAAACTCTACAATGTCCTGTGCTTTGATCCTCAATCTTGATCAGCTAAAGGGCAGGAACTGGTTTAACAAGGTCAGCTTCAGGCAACAGGGTCAGTTCACGCAGGTCAAACAGGAGTCAGCATGAACTCGAGCTAAGGTGTACATGTCCTCAAAAGACTAGTTTCAGCCACAATCATGGCCTATGTGAGGGCAACCACAAAATGGCTGCCATACACAAAATGGAACCCATGGTTCAGAATTCACAGAACCTCAACATCATCACTCGGCACCACCACCACATCATCACTCGGCACCACCACCACATCATCACTCGGCACCACCACCACATCATCACTAGGCGCCACCACCACATCATCACTAGGCGCCACCACCACATCATCACTAGGCGCCACCACCACATCATCACTCGGCGCCACCACCACATCATCACTCGGCGCCACCACATCATCATCATCACTCTGGCGCCACCACATCATCATCACTCTGGCGCCACCACATCATCATCACTCTGGCGCCACCACATCATCATCACTCTGGCGCCACCACATCATCATCACTCTGGCGCCACCACATCATCATCACTCTGGCGCCACCACATCATCATCATCACTCTGGCGCCACCACATCATCATCACTCTGGCGCCACCACATCATCATCACTCTGGCGCCACCACATCATCATCACTCTGGCGCCACCACATCATCATCACTCTGGCGCCACCACATCATCATCACTCTGGCGCCACCACATCATCATCACTCTGGCGCCACCACATCATCATCATCATCATCACTCTGGCGCCACCACATCATCATCATCACTCTGGCGCCACCACATCATCATCATCATCACTCTGGCGCCACCGCATCATCATCATCATCACTCTGGCGCCACCACATCATCATCATCATCATCACTCTGGCGCCACCACATCATCATCATCATCACTCTGGCGCCACCACATCATCATCATCATCACTCTGGCGCCACCACATCATCATCATCATCACTCTGGCGCCACCACATCATCATCATCATCACTCTGGCGCCACCACATCATCATCATCATCACTCTGGCGCCACCACATCATCATCATCATCACTCTGGCGCCACCACATCATCATCATCACTCTGGCGCCACCACATCATCATCATCACTCTGGCGCCACCACATCATCATCACTCTGGCGCCACCACATCATCATCACTCTGGCGCCACCACATCATCATCACTCTGGCGCCACCACATCATCATCACTCTGGCGCCACCACATCATCATCACTCTGGCGCCACCACATCATCATCACTCTGGCGCCACCACATCATCATCACTCTGGCGCCACCACATCATCATCACTCTGGCGCCACCACATCATCATCACTCTGGCGCCACCACATCATCATCACTCTGGCGCCACCACATCAGCATCACTCTGGCGCCACCACAGCATCACTCTGGCGCCACCACAGCATCACTCTGGAACACCACAGCATCACTTTGGGCCTCCACAGCATCACTCACTAATGGGCACCACGACATCACTATGCGCTACCACAGCATCACTGAACGCCACTGCATCACTCGTCGCCACCACAACATCACTTCGCGCCATCACAGCATCACTTCGCGCCATCACAGCATCAATCTGTGCTACCATTCAACAACAACTGGTTCAAATATGTTCTCTCAATGTTTCAAGCTTTATTACAAATGTCACAAAAAGATGTTAATATTTCACTTCTGTTCTTGGATTTTCGTCACAATAAAATACACTGAACATAATCTTCACAAAAGTTATTTACAAAAGTTTAAGCTATTGCCATTATAAATTACAATCACTTTTATTTAAGTATTAATTATTTAAAAAAATTAAAAGCCATTGTTATTTGTAATATCAATACATCTAAGTCACGTAAATACAAAACATGTTGCATTACAAATGCTATAGGTGTCACATTTGCAAAAGTTATAACTATTGGCATTGTAAATGACATTAATTTAGCTATTTTTAAAACCAACACATAATTGTCATTTACAAGACCAATAGATCAAACTTTCCTAATGCGAGACCTATTGCATTGCAAATGCTTGTTGTAATGATGTTTGTAACGTTGTATCTCTTGTAATGAAATGTGTTCTATTCTAAAACCTGTAACACCTTTGGGTAATGTCCGCAGTGTATAAAAATGCAAAATAAATCCAACTTAGTGATCTGTGGAGATATGGGGTGCTGTGGACGTATGCAAGGACTGAATGCACACATGAGCGCTCTGAAGCTACAGTTGCACTCTTCCAATATACAGAGTAAAATGACTCCTATCAGTGTCATAACAAAACCCGAGTGAGCAAACATTGTTTGAAGCTACTGTTTCCTCTAATGGTCACGTAGCTCTGCTGTCTGAGGTTTCTAATTCCAGCATGACAGCTCAGTCTTGTGTCCTCCTAAAGGGACCACAAGGGAGCCAATTTTTATTGCGTGCCCAGTGCCCACAGAGATGCTCATTAGTTATCCTTTGATGAAATTCGGAAGTGTTGAGGAGACCTTGTCAAGCTGCTCAGCTACCACAGGACTGTTTACATGACGAAATGCCATCCCTTCTCCGAAGATGTGAGGAGAGGAGAGTTGTACTCTGTATTAAATGGCTGCACTGACATTGGAAAGGAAGATACCCGCATGACTCTTTGAAATGACAAAATGCTGCGTCTTCTCTGATTTCCGCAGAGGGGATATGACCGTGTCTGCTAGAAAGGCTGTTTAGCTGGAGACCCTCAAGAAAGCTCAATGATATGCCAGCCTTTTCTTGGGTGATATGCGGAGAAAAGAGATCGCGGCTCTGTTAGAGCAAGCTTATATTCTTGTGTCACTGTTTGAAACCATGAAAGGACAGCCTTTTCTCTGGTGAGATGCACGGAGGAGAGCTCAACGTTTCAAGTTACACGGCTGTTCTGCTAGAGGTATCTCCGTTTCTTTCATGATGGTGTGAAATGATGACATGCTACCCCCTTTCAAATGATTTGCGAGACAAACACATGGGCATGGATATTCATTTGTGTGAAGCAAAGGACTGCAGAATACCTTTGGTGTAGGTTACATGGTCAGGTCACAGTTGCACCATCAAGCCAGGCCTAAAAATCCATGTAGGTCAATGGCCCACAGACAGAGTGCTGCTTAGGGACTGGTGCTGAAGATGTGTCCTGGTGTTACTGGTTTCTACCGGCCCGTAAAATAACTGCGGTGGGGGCAGGAGCGCGCCACCAGGTACGAGACTCCTGGCCCTTTATTACAGCTTTGGGTGAACTCGTGGCCCGCGAGAGAAGGGCGGCGAGGAGCGGAGACATCTTGCTCGGTGTGTGGCCAGGGAGCGGGCAGTGGCGTGGGGCGAGATTGAGAGGCATGAAGTGAGGCTGCGGTCGGGAGTCGGATTAAAGCACAAGACCGGCAACAGCGTAGGGCAAGCTCGCTGTCTACTGAAGTGGTGAGTAGCCAGCGGAATCAACCCACAAACCCACCCAGCACCTACTGGATTACCCGCTGAGGGCTCCGCCAAAAATGAAACACAACGAAGCGTGCGTTTGCAGCGCGCGTTCGCATCGTATTAAAAAAATGAAAGTGAAACTTTAGAAGCAAGCGCGAATAATGATACTTGAGGAGCAAGGGCGTCTTGAAAAGCGCGTCCACAGACCCTAATAGGCGCGTGCCCCGGTCTGTACCACTTGGCAGGCAAGTCAATCACAATAGATCTCGCTGGCGACAGCGCTTTCGCGCTGCATCACCAGCGAGACCTAAAAAGGAAACCTGCATATTCTACTTGGTTTCCCTAAAACTAAACTAAATTGGATTATTGTAAAGTAAATTCTTGTACAAAAGGCTATCCGACTTCTGGTTGGCGTATGAGGATGTGCCACATATTCTGTATATTATACATCCGTGCCATTTGGGGCAGAGCCCGAAACTAGTCTGCATGCCATAATTGCCTTGAGGAGTCAGTAAAATTAGAGTACAACAAGGTGTGCATTCTACCACTTGTTTTGAAAATAAACCTTTTGCCAGCCCCAAAGCTTACTTTTTAAAACGTATAGACCACCCATATGGTAGGCGCTAAACAGCCCATAAGGCAGGGTGCTTGCATTTAAAAAGTTGGACATGCCATGTACTTTTAAGTTTTACATGTCTTGATAGTGGAAGACTCCTACATTCATTTTTCACTTCTGTAATGCCTACCTCTCCCATAGAATAGCATTGGGTTACATTATTACATTTAATAAGTGATCGATGTTGCTAATGAGCTGGTGGGAATGTCATATTTGCACTCCAATGAATTGTAATTGAAAAAAAACCCTTTAACTGTAAAGTCAGAATTTAAGTCCCAATTCTGAAAATTACACTTCTATAAAGTTGGCATTTTCTTATTGTATTCCTCCCAAACAGTGTCACAAAGGGCGACTGGGCATTGGCAGAATGGGCGGTGGAGGGCTGTCACCTACCACACTTGCATTTCAATAGGGCTGCCTCCTGCACTCCCAAAGGATTTCACCCTAGATTTGTCACTTCAGACATCGTGGGCCCTGGGCATGGGAAGGAAGTAAGTTTAAGAACCAGGTGTGGAAGGGGGTGGGGGGGAATCTAGAGGTTTCTCCAATAACATAAATAAAATATTGGACCCTGAGACCCACGGTGAACCTGGTGACACAACAGAAGGGCTTCCTTGCTGCTTGACGCCTGCCCTGCTCTGAGAAGGAAGACTGGACCTGCTTCCTTCATCCCAGGCTACCTGAGTCACTGCAAAGGTCAGCTGGCCGACCTCCTGTTCTGAGCTACAGGGACATAACAAGCTCCAGAGGTCTCCCTTGCAACTACCCCGCTGACCTGCTGCACTTGACATACAAATGACCTGCATTAGCCCTGCTGGCTTCTGCTGGAGTGAGTTCCTCATTCTTCAGAGGTGCTTCCCAAGGTCCTGGGCCCTTGACTGGCATCAGACAGAACTCTTCTTGGCCTAACTGAAGGTGCCACCAAAACCAGTGCGAAGTCCTGTAAAACCTCAGCACACAACTGCAGGATTTATTTGAACAGACACGGAGCGCCGAGTGACACAAAGCCTTGCTGCACTGCTAACCGCTTCATCAGAACCGACTCCGAGTGGCGCAAAGCCTCACTGCACCCCTTTATCGGAACGGACTCCAAACAACGTAAGGTCTCGCTACACCACGCAGACCACACAGTAAAGACATAAGATACAAACCTAAGCGGGGAAAACTGTTCCGGTGTGCTGCCTTTGCCCCATCACAGTCTGCTTGAACTTGTGACTTTGTTCCTGTCCGTGCAACCAGATACCCTCAGTTAATAGTTGACGGGGAGTGATATGTAGGCTGGTCTGATTAATCCAGGCGTATTTGGGTGCTATGTGCTCTGATCTGTGAATGGCTCGGATTTGAAAGCTGTACTGGACCGGACATTGGCACTATAATTGAGATATGTGCTGATCATTTTTTTGTCCGGACTTCTGATTCTGTTTCTATGAGGTCCTTTTGTATTTTTTCTGAGTGCGTTTAACTCAGTTTACACAAATTACTTCAATTGGTTGCTCTTTAAAAAAAAAATCCCCTATCCTGATGATGACCTTGTAAACATTATAGGTCGAAACGCTGTTGACGCCTGTCTTTGGCATATATATTCATGAGGAAGCCTTGATTGCTTTTTTGTTCTTGTTATTTGTTGGACTTATTTTTTCTAAGTTTTGTCTCCCTCTGCCATTGTTTTCTTGGTTACACTGCAAACCATGTTTTTAGTGATGGTTCATTGTGTAACTGTGTGAGCACCTTTTATGTATTCTTTAATTGTTTTTATAAATCTGCTGTTTTTAGTGAAAATGTTTTTGTATCCATTCTCGTTTTCTGTATTGGGTACCCCTTTAAGATTTCCTGTTTAGCGGTTTAGTTTTTTTTTTGTATTTTTTTGTTTCCGTGCATATACATTTTTAATAGCTTATTGTTCATTTTCCCGAACCATTGTAGCTGTAATATCTCAGTTAGTAGTTGGCACTCTTTTTTTCAAAAGACTTTGAAAGTGCATATCTTTGGTTCTACTGATTGGATTTTTGTTGTTTTGGGGGATTTTTCTTTTGTTTTTTCACTTTATTAATGTTGGTGTACTGCATAAATACTTTACACTTATCCTCAAATGAAGCCTGACAGTTTTTTTTGCCAAGTTTCCAGAGGATTTAGCACAAGTTAATTTAGTAACTTTTGCGGTTCACCCTGACACGGAATGTGGTTGTTGTTTGAAAAGAGTTTCTCCCCCCCACCAACCAATAACTAATTTCTCGCATGCACGTACTGAAAGCACAATGTAGGTACTATTTCCCTACCTAAACATTATTAAAGTAGAAGTAAAAGTGACTTGACTCAGCAGTGTTAGTTCACCTAAAGGTTTTGGCTTCAGCAGAGACCACCGTTCCTTCATTACTGTCCGTTTCAGGGGATCATTTCCACGCAGTTGTGGTATATTCTGCCTGTTCCTATATAAGGGAAGCAGTTGCAAGCATAATTCTGGCCACTTATTGGTATTTAGGTTGACTGTGTAAGGCACTGGAGGGTGGAGTGGGATTAAAAGTAGAAATGTATATTTAGTCTCAATCTAGTATAGTCTAGTATGCACGTAGAATAAAGTGAATTGTAATGTGTTCAGAACACTTCAGCAAGATGTAGTGTTACTGTTGAACATTTGAGTTTCAGGTCTTTAAACCTGACCAAAGGTGGAATTCAAGATGCCAACTTTCATCATATTTTGTTTTTTTAAAAACTTTTTTTAAGGATTCCATGTGTTGAATATTTGGAGTGCGATGTTGGTCAAACAGAGTTCACACCTCCCGGGTGCGTATCACTTCTCGACATAACAGAGCCCCTCCTTGGTACGTATACCTAGTACACCCTCTTAAAATGAATGCACTGAGTACGCAGATTATATTGCTTCAAGCTTGCATGCAAATTATTTTCTTCTTTGCGCTCCAATAGTGTATTGTCAATGCCTGCAGGATTCACCTTTTTAACCAAAAAATACTTTTTATGCGGAGAATAATTGAGTGTTGAAAGGGATGCTTCACAATTCTCTTAAGCATTAGCCTTCAGCTCATCATAATCAAACTGACGGGAACTCTGTTTAACACATTAAACAGCTCTTTACATGTGGGATGGGCTCTGTCAGAGACTGAAGATTTTACTTGTGGTTTTTTTTTTTTGCATTCTATAATTTAGTTGGTTACTTACATGTTAAAGATCAGATAGCTCAATCATCCAATGGTGTTTCATAGGTTTTCGGGGAAAATTTACCAAAATCTAGATAGGCTCCCATCATAAAGTTCCTTGATATTTGATGCTTTGAGTGATTGTTATAGCAGTCTATTTACTTTAGATTAACTTCATGCCAGCTCCGTGGTGTACCAAGTACAAATGTAAGTTATAGGAATTTCTTTTTGAAGTCTCACTACAGTACAGCATATTATCCTAACAGTTGCTTTGGTATTGTTTGTTCACTGTTTAGAAGTTCTCCTTTTGCTTTATGTTAGTTTTCACCACATTAAAGTTCAAATCCCAGCGTTATTGGGGTCTCTACAAGTGTAATTGCAAAACAATCATAACTGTCCCTGCAGGTGAATTTAGATTTTTTTTAAAAAATGTTTATTATTCTATATATTCTAAAAATACATCCATTTTAACTGTTGTAATTCAACTTTAGGTTCACACTTCGTTTAAGATATATGCAATTTTATTTCATTTTAAATTTTGATGATAGCTTCACCTTAAAGTTTCTGTTGGCTCCTCTACAGATAAATGCCAATGCACCTTTAAGGTCCCTATCACACTCTAATGAAAGAACCTAGTCATAAAAACACATCACCATAAAGACTACCATCAAAAATGTTAAGATACCAACTTACACTCCTGACTCCAGTGGCAATATATCAATAAATGGCAATCTCTACATGCTTGCATGGGTTGGTGGTAAGTGACCTGGTCAGGCTCACACACCCTCATTACCTATAGAGGCTTTGAGCTGGTAACCCACACCCTTAAAATGCCAGAGAAAGAGGATAGTTAGCACATCAAGCATGTGAGCAAATACCACACTACACCTACAAAGTCTCAAATAGTAGAAGCAAGAAATGTACTTCCGACTAATAGGAGCAGTCACTCTCTGGGTCCCACATCACAGTTTAAGGTAGGGATCTGAACACTAAAATATGGGTCGAGGTGGAGAGTCACAAGACCTAATCTCCACTAGTAGTTTTTGGCCAACTCCCCACCAGACCCTTAAACTCAAAACCGCACTAAAGATCCAATGGGAACAATGGGCATTGTACTGCATAAAACTACTGTAACGTAATGCACCCCATTAAAGAAGGATGTATCTGTCTCTGCAGATCGTTACTTCCCTGTATCTTTCCTCTCTTCAGTGACAGTGAAGTGGAAGGCTGTAGAGACGGATACACAGTTCACTCCTTCCCTGTAATTGAGAGAGATTGGAACACAATTGCAGATGCCGCTGCTCATTTTTCTAGGACAGTGGGGACTTAATGGTCCCCGCATCCCCGCAATACTCAGGAAAGTATGTGAGAGCAAGCTACTGTTACTATGCTTGAACAGGATTTGAAGGAGCTGGGACTACATTGGTTTGAAGACTGCCCCTCCCTTGAGTTGCATAAACAACAATTGATGGACGGAATGTTGCACAATGGCAAAACATTTACCCCCAGTCACAGATCTGGGTTTAATCCATCGTTATTTTGCTCACCCCCCCAGTTCAGACATGGCCATATGCAAATCAGTCTTGACCCTCTGCCTCATGGGAACAGACCAACCCGAACTGCCAAGCCATGTCTTCCCTGGACCGGAAGCAAGCATCCTAGGACCGGTTTCCGGCTATCAGCCAGGAAAGCGCAATTCCAGTGGCATGGAGAGCACGGGACTCGCATCTGAGCATACCCGTCTCACTCGGGGTGACAAATGCAAAAACAATTGATGGACGGAATGTTGCACAATGGCAAAACATTCACCCCCAGTCACAGATCTGGGTTTAATCCATCGTTATTTGGCTCACCACACCAACCCAGTTCAGACATGGCCATATGCAAATCAGTCTTGACCCTGTGCCTTATGGGAACAGTCCAGACCTAACTGCCAAGCCATGTCTTCCCTGGACCGGAATCGAGCATCCTAGGACCGGTTTCTGGCTATCAAAATCTCCTTAAAACAGATTTTTAGAGGCTTAAAGGGAGAAGTGAGTGAAGTCACATAATTCTTCAGCAAAGAGGGACTCACCCGGAAGGTGGTAGATGTTACGTAGTCCAATCGGGGGAGAGCTTTCAACTGCGAGTTCAACGCCACATGAACAGAGTTCTTCAGAAGGGAGAGTTGCAACTCCCATTTTAAGGATTAAAGTAAGTCCACCCCCTTTTCTGTTGGGTCTGTCTTGTCAAATGATGTAGTAGCCGGGGGGGGGGGGGAGGGGGAGTGAGTAGATCTAGAATAGCTGTTGAGTGGTCATTGAGCCAAGTTTCAGTAAGGAAGGCAATGTCAATAGCCTCACTAAGGATGGTTTCTGAAATCTCAGGAGCATGAAGTTAACAAGCATGCAAGAGAAGGGATTAGGATTATCCTTTGCAGGTTTAAGGGAGTTTATGATTGTGATTTGTGCAGGAGGTGTAGGTGAGGAGGGAGTAGTAGGGATTCGGTTGATGCCCACAATGATTGGGATAGAGGAGTAAGGGAGGTGATTTGTCGGCAGAGGCTTAGGGAGATCAGAATTGCACAGGTAGTTTAGAGCAGACATGGAGCACACAGTACGGCGAGGCCTGAGTGCTGGTGTGCAAAGGGGTATGGTCAGCCATTGCACATGTTGGGGGAGGTTACGAGAGGAAGACAGACGTGTTTCAGATAATTTGGGGCAAATCCTGGTGTTAAGGATGGACAGATCTCCTCTGATCTGAGTTAGTTCAGTAGCCATAGCATTGAGTTTACTTTCCATACGGTTGAGTGTCTGTGCAATAAAGTTGGGGAGGGGGTGGGCGGTGGGGTAAGAGAGAGAGGAGAAAACCCACAGAAAAGGGGTTACTGTTGACAGTGGAAGGCAGTCTGTTAAGTTGGGGTTGAGCGGGTCTGGAGAGGGAGTAAAAGTGATCGAACAGCCATTACGTAGATTCTGCGAGGAGTGAATTGGTACAGTCAAACCATCAGGGGATAGAGATACATTATAGATGTATAGATCGATCTTGCTTGTGGAGAATGTCAATAGGAGTCAGGGGCTTAGACATAACGGAGAGAGAGGAAGGCAGCAAGGAATGAAGGAGGGAGGGAGGGAGGGAGAGAGAGAGAGAGAGAAGAGTTGGAGGGAGAATCTCACTTCCAGCCAGTAGGTAACTGTTCTGTAGTACTTAATCACGTAGGCTGGATTCACAAGTGTAGACGTGATTAATGTTGATCGCATGCAGTAGTTAAATGCTAACTGAGTTTTAACAAATAAGATAAGCCCAACATACTTTAAATTAACTTGTTTGCTGTCACAGCAAAATAGCAACTAGAGATTTAGCCTCCCCCAGAACATAAACGGTAAACTCGCTATCTATATTCAGACCTAAGAAACTAAAAAATAACCCAATGCTTGAGTAGGTGATTCTGATGAGATGTAACGCCTGGCTAATTACAGATTCAATTCTGTAACCAAGTACTTAAACTGTCATCTACTTTGTAAGGTAAAAAAAGAAAGCCAAGCAAATGTGTGCTTCTTTGAAAGTGATCATTTGCAGTATTTTCTTGGATGCAAGTCTGGTTTGAGATTACAAGGCTTCGATGCTGCAGCCTCATCTAACCTCTAGGTATGCTCAGAAAAATAGTTTATGGTATATTAGACCTTTATCTCCACTGGTATGTTAGTCAACGTGTTAGTGCTGCGTGTCCATGTAGGATCCGACTCAACTGGTTATGGTGACAATCTCATTAACGCAATGCTTAACATGACCCTCGACTACTTGGATTTCTTAATCATTTGCTTCCACCACCTTATTGAGAGGCTTGTCATTTTACTTTTTCTTTCTGTTTAGTTTTTTACTTTCAAAAAATATATTATTTCTTTAGGTCCTCCGTTTACGCACCAGAGGGAGCCACGAAGAATGGTCTATTATGGGGAGGCTTCATGTGAAAATGATTTAGAAAGATATATTGATGCAGTGAAATATGTCAGCGGTTCCTATAAGAGAGAGGCACCTCTTATCATCAATACTTTGGGTTGGGTGAAAGGTAAGTGTTGAAGTTTTGTTGTTCATAATGTCTTCAAAGATAGTATTCGTTCTTAAGTTAATTCTTTTGTATAACCGATATTGCCAACTTTACCTGTACCTGTCAGTTTGCCACTATGCACTGTATTACATTGGCATTTTAATATATTCTCAGCTGTGTATAATCATTACTTGTACAAATGTTTAGTTCTTTGTATTCACTCGTACCTATATTAGGTTCCTGCTATGCAACCATTCCTACTTAATTATCTATCAGTTTTTTGCTATGCACTGACAGTACTTCCAACTATGAACACCTTCATGCTTCGGTTATTGTCAGTTGCCTGCTATGCTCCTGTTGGTCTGCTATATCCGTACATCCTTCAGTTTCCAGCTTAGCTTATGGTCCTACTAGTATTGCCCCCCCCCTCCCACTTCTATGCCCTTATTCTTGAGTTAGTATCAGTTTGTTGATCTGTAAGCCCGCGTAGTTCTGTAGCAAAAGTGGCTTTGTGTCCGATTTCTGCTGTGATTGGGTAAATACTTCTCAGCTGCTTTCTTAATGTTTGCGGTCCTGTTCCATTCCTGCTATGTAGCTAGAGCTCCTGCAGGTAACCGCCCATATTTGGCTTTGTTCCCTCCTGTTTAATATAGATGATTTGGCTCATGAAGGGTTTGCGGTGTGTTCTTATGTTGATAACTGTCCATTTTCTACTATGCATGCTGTACTACTTTTGGTTACAATCTGTTTTTTGCTGTGCTCAATCTTGCATGTTATTGTATTTACCCTTCTGTGTACACTCTTGTACTGAATCCCTGACCTCTTTCTGCTCTTTCTTTGTCTGTCTTGTTCAGCGTGTACAATGTTACATTTAGACTACTGTTTGCTTATTTTACCACAGGATTTGGTCTAATGCTTTTGATTGATCTAATAAGACTGGTGTCTCCGAGTCACATTGTCCAAATCTCTGTGAAGGACTGTGATGACATGCCACAGCTTACACCACAGTATATTCACGAAGCCTGTGGGCTACATACAAAAGGAAAACCACAAGTAAAACATAAAAATGTAGGGATCAGTCCCGAGGATGAAGAGCCGATGGAAGAAAGTGGTGGCAATTGTCATTTCCAGATATCGACAGAACATGAACTGCTAAGTGTTTCTTCAGAGTTTTCTGGTGCAGGGGACTCCAATAACATGTAAGCCATTACAGATCATTGTCAATTTGTCATTAATGAAAATATTGATTCTAATCCGACGTCCTGGAATGAAATCACCCTGTTAAATCAATCAGTATATTTGTAAAATTACAGCTCCATGGTGGCTTAACATACTTTTTTGTGTTTTTACCAAAGGCTATTGTGCCATTACTGTGTTTATTTCAGCTAGCTGGGAAGGGCAAGATTAGCTTCGATTTAACTGAAATAAGCACGTATGAAAATGGAAAATAATGAAAACAAAAGACCTTATCTGCACAGTGTTTGCTTAAAATCTGGTTGGTTCAAAGATCTCATAAAATTGTGTAAGTACTTAAAGTTCAAACTTCATATTGCAGTAAAACAGAATGAAAGAGCTGATGTAAATGTGCAGGTCAGGATAAAAACATTTTTTAAATTTGTAACTCGTTCTTAATTATGGAAGAAAACGGTCTACCTTTATTTCTGATGCTACCAGGCACCATTTCTTTACAGATTATTTCTACCTGACGTTCGTTACGCTTCAGCCTCTTCTTTTTTTTCTTATTGACTCACCAGCTAACTGGTTAAGTTAGACTACCCAAAATGTACTTTTGCATTTGTTGAAATGGGTGTCTTCATTACTCACGCCACAGGCTTTTCTCCTCACTTTTAATCCCTCCTTACCATCCTTCTTAGAATCTTTGTTCCCCTCCCTAGTCTCCCGAGCACCTTGACGTTATTTTAGGGCGGTACTTAATTTGCAGAAAAATCTATGCCAGTGCCCAGAGCTCTGCTCAGAAGCTTGAAGGCAGTGCTATTAAAATATGGCGCACTGAGTGCCAAGCCTATGTAGTCTTGAATCCACCTCATGTCTTTTTAGCCCACTACCTCACACTCCCTTTATCTCATTCTTGCAGGCTTCCTCCCTCTGTGATGTTTTTTCTGCTTTTCACTTCCTCCTCCTTTCCCCTTTGTGCATTTTTAAGTCTCTTGCTCTCTGGAAATGTCCGAACTGGAAAAATAAGTGCCCCCCCCTCTCAAATGAAATGTGCCTCTCTACCGAGGCCGATTGTTACTTTTTCATTCATTAGCGATTTTTTCATATGCTGTTCGTTAACTAGGCCCCATGCTATCAGGGCTTTCTTTCCAGTGTGTCCCCCTGGTGCTCCTGGGAGCACCCAGTCAATGAATGAATGAAACGCACTTCTACCTGGAGGCATCCCAGTGCTGAGACAGTGAACTGAGACAAAAACAACACCTAGGTGGATGGCATTTCACTTTTTTGCTCAGATGGTCCCTCAAGGCCCACATCCGTAGTTTCATTTTAAAAGGTGCACATGCCGGCATTGCCAATCGAAGTATGTCTTTAATTGAGGTGTTATTTCAAGATCAACTTCTAATTAAATTCTTTCTTACTCTACTATTGAAACATAGCATTGTTTCTCGGGACATTTGGTGATATCCACATATGTATCATCAAAATCTTTACAAGCGAATGCACCTATATTTTTCTGCAGACTTTTGTTCCAGATAAGTGTGACAGTACTTTTCTCAAGGTGTACCAGTACCGGCATAATTAAAACAAGCGGTAATTGTATTGTAACTTTTATGTAGCTTTTGCTACCCCTGTGTGGGGCACTGAAGCACTTTGCTACTTGGGTGGCATGTGCTACACATTGTATGGTGCTTGGTGTCTTTATTTTGACCCTGTGCAGCAAGTGTTTCCATGTCCTGTATGATGGCTAGCAAGGTGTGGTTATTGTGTTTTGGGATGCAGCATTTAGCAGTATGTTGGATGAAGTATAAGAGACAGGCGCACAGTTAATGGTTTTCAATTAGCTGGCAGCTTTGAGAGTTTATGCATGTTTCTTTAGGGTATTTATGTTCTAAGAAGCACACCTTTTTTGGTTACTGCACTGGGCTGTCCATTTCAAGATCTGTTGTTTAAAGGTTATGGTTCTGAGCAGGCATAGGTTAATGGGAGAAATGATGGAGACAGCTGCTGGGACGGACTTAGTTAATATCATCCGTATCTGATTGTCACTGTGAGATGTCAAGTAACAGTCATAGTATGTTGAACCTGCAGTGGTGGATTCACTTCAAATCCTCTCTTGGCCAGTAGGATGTGGCAGATCTCTTCCGTTGTTCCATGTCTGATCAGTTGGTGATGAGTGGTTTGTTTGCTGGATGGTGCAGTCGTGGGTGGTGGACGTGACACTTAGAGGGCGGAATCAAAGGGGCATGATGTGCCCATATTTTGATTTATGAGAAACTGTTCCCCCTTTTTATGAAAATACAACCGTCCCGGAATGGTTAATTCTGATGGGTTTAGTGCTTCCGCTGAAGTGTCATTCAGTGAGTCTCCTGTCCTGTGAAACTGAAGTGGGCAAGGCAGCTAAGCAAACTGTTGCCAGGGAGCCTGCTTTCAAATGTGGGGTAATATGCAAATGAATAGGGTGCTTGGAAGCCTGTAATGGCTTTAATTGATTGAATCACTCAAAGCTTTGTGATGCCAAAGATGTATTATTTTTTGAGTGGTAGTGCAAAGAGTATACAACTGAGCTATGAAGTGAGCGCTTTTAATTGTATAGTGCTTCCTACCCCAGACTAGGTGTTGAAAAGGCAGTTATGTAAAAAACATTGCATTACATACGGTCTGGATATTACTAAAATCTATATCTTTACTTGCACCATTTTATCTTAAAACGTTTCTTGCATTTTGTCGCGGTCTATCTTATACTGTGTGTAATACAAGTTTAAAGTAATGACTTGCATATTCACATTGCTTTCTGCCCAGGCTGTCATCGCGTAGCACTAACAATACACAAGTTACTAATCTCCACTGCACCAACCATCATTTAATTCTGTAGCTCTCTGGTTACACACAGACCCCTGCAGTGCATCAACTAGTAGAGGTTTCAGAATGTACTATAGTGCATTCCCAATGAGTAACAACTTTTCCAATTTAGTTTTCATTTAAGCTGCCAGTTATTGTACATGTAGCTACCTGATGGTGCACTTAGTAGTTTGTCTTATGTGAGTGTAATAGTGTCAAGCAGTAAAAGCGCTTCCATGCAGCCTGTATGATCTGTAATATACTGCCCAACCACTGAGTATTATGGTATGATATTAACTTGGGTTATATACTGTACTATATTTGTATTAATATAACACTGACTAATCCCGAAGACCCAGCTGGCTTTTTGTTGCCCATGCTGCATAACTGTGGTAGAGTTTTCAGGTCACTTTCTTCCTCCGAACCTTCCTGTTTAGAGTGCCGGACCTTTGCGATGCAGACTGATTCAGGTGACTAGAGTCCAACTACTTTGTGTTTGCCATTTTTAGGCTGGTCTCTTTGGCCTGAATTGTATCCAGACTTGGGTCCCTGCAAGATTTTCTATTATTGCCCATTGAAGGCCAAGCACTACTGGATTGTGGTAACTGGGCTTTGACACAGGCTGGCATGGCAGGAGATAAAAAAAAATAGTAGGCTAGTTCACTTGAAAGTAACCGTGGGGTGGGAGGTCAGGCTGATGATTCAGGGTTCACTTGATAGATTTCATTCTGTACATAAACGTACCTCCATTTGCACCAAACTAAAAAAAAAAAAAAGTCCTGTTTTTTAAAAACTCAACTGAGCAGATAATGTTGCCTAAACCTATCCAGTGACACTTCTGCCTAAGAAGCCATCTGTCGACCAACCCGTCCTAGCCAATTCTAGACCAGTCTTCAAGTTCCTAAGCATAAGTTCTAAGGAGAGGTCACTTACCAACTGCAAGTGTGTATGGAAAGTAACCTTTTTCACAATTGACAGTTGGGTTTGCAACCCAGAAAAGAAACCGAGCCTGCCTTAACAATCCTTCATTGGGAGCTTCCCTGGGCCTTAGATGAAAATAATTTTGTGGGATTGATCTGTCTGCTACTTATGACGTGATGGCTCAGCAGTTCATTCTAAACTGGTTTAAGAAATGGATAGGAGTTTTATACAACTTTGGACACAATTTGTTCTTTTCTCTTGTTGGGATTCCAGTATATCATGATTGCATCATATTAACCCAGCTGCGCAGCTTTTTTTGTGGGAAGGATCCATGGTTTATCATTATAATTTTTCCAGTTCAACATACACGTGCCCTCTTGTCGATCATAGATTTCTAGCACCTCCTAGTCCAGATGTGTGCTGGCAACGCACAAACATCTATTACTGGGGAGGAAGTATGGCACTATAAGCAACGGTTTCTCTAAATGCATAGAAGACATATTCTCTTGGGCATAGGACATTTTCCTCTGTATAAATGATAAAGAAAAAGGTTCTCATCCTTGTGAATTATCCTACCATCAATTGAGTACTGCACTCTTCTTGGCCTGTTCTGGTTCAACCCCTAGCCCCATCGCAAAAGGTTTCAATTAAAATAGGAATAAAACCTTTTTACGTAATGTTGAGATGTCCTTTGTTACACAGGTGAATCCAGTGGTGAGAGATCTAACCAACAACCATGATGAGCCAACTCCTACTGACAAACCATTTAGTTATTTACTAGGGTGATAATCTTCTCAAGGCTGGACTACAGCAAAGCGAGGTATTCACGCCTCTAAACAAAAGAATACAGAATCAAGCATCCAGATTGTGCCTAAAGCTAAAAAAAAAATAATCAAACATCTTACCCCTGTTCGATATTTCTCTGACTTACACTTAAGAAATGGTTCATAATTAGCGTACTGTGCACCAGGCACCAAACCTTTCATGTTAAAGACCCCCTCTGTATCTGTAAAACCTGGGCACACATGATCGACCTCCGAGAACTTGAGATCCAGTAAGTTCCCCTAGTTCTGCTTAAGCAATTCTAGATGAACGGAACATGAAGGAAAATCTTTCAAAGCCCTGGCCTCCTGAAGTGGATTGAACTAGTCCTTTCCTTAACAGATGAACACAACTAATTAATGTTGGGAAAGGCATAAAACCAATCTGTTATAAAATTGCCTTTTTCTCATCCGGGACTGAATGGGAGCAACCCTCCTAGAGAGCTCAATAACCCAGCTATCTGATACTGCTCCCATGAAGACCTTCAGCTCTATCCATACTTCTGTAGACCTTGGTTTGAACCGAGTCTTAGTTTGGAGTTCGCACAGAATGCGGCCTGTGGCTGCAAATGGACAAATCCTTTAAACACATAAATGGTTTTCAGTTCCTAATCATTGAGGCACATATACATACGAATGCCTAGGCGAAAGAAGCTTTAAGCAGTAGAAATGAGATCACGAAAAAGTCACCTCATCCACAACTTATCGTGCATGCTGGGCGACCTATCGTCACCAGAGTAGGTAATGACTTTTGTTGACTGAACCTATGAAGGGAGTTATTAGAAAAAAAATTCTGGAAAGAAAATCATTTTCTGGAATTAAGCCAGGGGCCCAAGCAAAAATATCTCGAGGCTTCACGCAATGTAGTTTCCTTTTATTCGTTGGGAATCTTAGATATTATTAAAAAAATGCATTTAAAGGATGAACTGCAATGGTTTGATTAACCATATGGATTAGTCAACTGCCTTCTTCAGGGCTCCTACATTCGCTGCCTATTTACTTAAACATGCAATGTGCATAAATGAGGCCCAGCGCTTTCAAACCTGTAGTATTTTTCCCATTTGGGAACACCCTAGGGGGGCACTTCTCACAACTGGTAGGCAGTGAAGCACTAGGTCTGGGGGTGGCATTTATCCCCACACAAATGTGTGATTACAAGGGAATGGCCCTAAATTGAAGACCGCCAGAAAAGACCTAAAAAATTAGTCTAGCTGTCCAGATCAGATCATGGAGACACTTTTGTTAATGATTAGTAAGTGGGCTTGGACACCCTACTGGACGTTCCTGACTAGCCGAGGTGCATGAATAAAGAATATGACATGAATGAGGATTACAAACTAACTGGCAAGGCTTCCCTGACTGATTCTCCAACCGGCAAGGCTTCCCTGACTGATTCTCCAACCGGCAAGGCTTCCCTGACTGATTCTCCAATTAAGGATTTTGTTTTATATTCAGTTACTCAGTCACAATCTTATTAATCTAGGGCTTAAAGTAATCTGATCAAAGAGAGATTCCCTTCTGTAAGAAGTGCAGATGCACATGCTTCCTGGTTGAGACTCTCGCTCCTCTGCATAGGAGAAACCAGCACCTGCTCATAATACTACAGTGGTTAAGTGTAGCTTTGCCACACCAGATGTTAAATCATTGCTCCTTAGTATAGAAAACTCACTCGTATGCACTCCAGTTCCTCCATCTATCGAAGCACAAGCTTAACCATGCAGAGTAATTTTCCTAAAGAAGTGTCTTTCCCTTTTTAGAATACCTTTTATTCACACATTTTTTGAAGGACTGAAACTGAACATTTCCACACAAAGACCTTCACCAGCTGTTTGGGATTCAATTTAGTGTTCACTAGATTGATTTTAGCACAATTTGAATCAATACCGAATTATACATTAGAACATTTATTGCTTCAGATGGTGGTTTAAGTGTAATTACATTATGTTGATTGAGTGAACTAAATGCTTTGGCAATTAAAAATCAGTTTATACAGGTACATAAAGGCAGAGTTGTGTGGATGACATTCTAAATCCATGTAAATCAAATTGCAGTGTTACCAATCGATACTACTCCACTATTGGTAGCAAAAATAACTCAATACATCCAAGCTCTAATGTCGTGCATGGGTAGAACTATAATTTTAGGAAAATTGATCAGTTCCCTGCATCAATTTCTCCTCTGACGTCAGTTCCTTATTTTCCATGCCCATCACATATCCGGAGTCGCTCTCTGGAACGTTTTTCCATCAAAATAAAATATTGCAATGCTAGGCCATATGTGTCACCACCTAAGAAGTTTGATTTTAAGCCCTATCCTTCCTGCATGAAACGGGTCTGATTGTGTAGCTTGAGGACTCGGCAGAATTCTAATTTGTGCGATCAATATGGCTTTGTCCACTCCATAGCCATAAAGGAGTAGTAGGCAAAGCTCTTAATGCTGTGGGTGCATAACGCTGGGCTTGGTGTTTGTGCTCGTGATCTAGGTCCAAGTCCAAGGTCCCGGTCTTTTCCTTTGTTAGTGGAAGCATAATAAGCGGCACAGACCCGCCCCTGGACCATTTTATCCCAAGTGGTACGTCTCCAGGCCTCTTCCCCCCCCCACAAGCAACTATGTCTTTCTTCATGCTGGAGTTTGATGGGGTAGCCTCCGAACCCACGTTTCCTCCAGTACAGGAGAAGGTTTCCTCAGAGGTCTTGGTGTTTACACAGGCCATGAAGGCAGTTGTGAGGTGCCTCGTATCCTTCCGGTGTGCCTTTTAGCCACATAAAACCTGCAAGATGGTCAATTAGGAAACGGCAGGTGAGTTATCTTTCGTTGCCGGGCGTCCCCAGTAGTTGTCCTCTGGGCACTCCTGTAGTTGGAGTTACGCCGGCTCCCAAAGTTCAGTAGGTGTCTACCTTGGCTTGGGAGTTCATGCCAAAGACTACACCGATTTTGATGCATTTCAGGAGGCAAGTACAGACTCTGATGAAGGAGGTCCAATGCAGGGAACAGCCCCTGTCAAGACCCTTCCCCAGGGATGAATACTGGCAACCCATGGGCAACATTTTCAGCACAGACTTGGAATGTGTCGAGATGCCGCACATTGTTGTTCATGACAATAGTGAGGCCGCCAGCTTGTTGCAAACTTCTCTATATTGCTTTCCTGAATGCAACATGTCTACACACCTCACAGGAGGCAAAATTTGAATGCCATCTGGGCGCTTTCTGTGGTAGTGGCATATTTTACAGCAGTGCTGAAAAAAGCAGCAGAAGTACTAGAACTACCACTGATGATAGCGGAGAATAAAGCTAACCTCCTGATGGAGATCCTTCAACCAGCTACTGCTGCTTCGTAGTCCAGCTCCCAAATAACAAAGCTCTGATGGTTATTAATAAGGTTGCATCGGCCACATTTTCTTCCACACTGATGGAGCTCACGGGTCATCATTATCTAACCCCAGGAGATCCAGCCTTTCTGACAGCTTGCACATATGTGGATAGCCGACATTTTAACAATCCAATGTAAAAACAAAAATTTAAAAATTCAGAAGAGCCTCTAAGTCTTTCCCCACACGTTTTGACATTAAAGAGACCAACGACCGGGGCGAGGATGTAGCCTTACGGTTAGAGCGGTCATCCTCGAAGCTAGGGAACTGGGTTCGAGTCTCTGCAATAACGCTCCACATCCTGTGATTCTGGGCAAATCACTTGACCTCCCTGTGCCTAACAAAATGAATGTGTCCTTCTGTAACGAAACTGGTGCTCATGTTAAGCGCTCCAATACCGGATATCATTGGGCCTAGTTTGCGCTATATATAACAAAACAAAAACAATTTTTAAAAAAATCTCTCCTCTTGTCAAGGTAGGAGCAAATCCGTATAATCCTCATAATTGCCTCATTTTAAGTCCACTGCCAGAGATCAACAACAATGACCCCCACCCCATGCCTAAAAATTCTCAAACTGCATATGCCATCACATTAACTGGGAAGTTTCAGGAGACTTTTTTGTTTTGTAGAAATGTGTGCTCTATAGTACTTGTTTTATGGAAATCCTGTGGGGTGGTCAGAAAAATTCTAAAAGGCATATTGAATATTTGGACAATGGGTGCCTGTTTTTTTATACTGTGTTGAACTAACTATGCAAACATTTAATATGCACTTAGATGCCTGATTAACATTTTATCTGTACATTATCCTCTCAGGCGATGCCATAGCAATATCCTACGAGATTTGGCAATATTGGGTTACCTTAGCAAACTACAGCCTCCAGAAATTGAACAGCCACTTTCTTTGAACAGCTTGATACCCTATCAGGTAAGCATTATCAAAGAAATAAGGTTGTAGACCAACTGACAGAAGTACAAACAAATATTTGTGTATTTTATTTTGATAAATTATAAGGTTTTGAGGTACGGGTGTGTTTTTGTATGGTGCATATCTTGCATTGAAATTTGTGAAGTGCTAGTAAGACCATGATCTGTAAGTAGTGGTACTTGTGTTTCATCCCGCCACTAGCTAAGGTGTTGCATGAGGTATTGGGGGTGTGACTGCTGTTTTTTGGGGACTTATCTGAATTTGCATGTATGTTTGGGTAAGTCAAGTTTCATTTGGTACAAAACGTCATGACGTGTGGCTTATTTAAAACAATTTTGCATAAATATGTATATATATTTATAACAATCGCAGCAGATGTACAGTTTCAATTGGAGCAGACCGGTGGAATTTACACCAGCGTACAATGATATGAGCAGCACATATCCGCTTATGGCAGAACAAATTACCATACATTGAAGAGCCTTCCTTTGCATTTAGGGTGTATCACTCCGACACTCCATCTCCCCCCCCCCTAACCCCCTCCCCTCAGTCTTGCCCTCACTCATCTCTGGCTCATGCAGATCGCTTGCATTTGATTCCGAGTTAAAGAACGCGTCGCACAGCTCGCTGCACTTCCTGAGGTCTTCATCCAGGTTTTAATCCCTTCAAACGGCTTTGATATGGGCTTCTTTTGCTAGAGTCCTCTCACGCCTGCCTCTGTACCACACATCCACGTAATGGCAACCCTACGCTTTGCCAAAACTAAAAGTAGTTGCAAGAGTTTGTAAGCTATCTTCCGCTTTTTGGGGTTTCTTGATGTGTTCCAGTGAGCAGTGCAGTGGTGACCACTCCAGCCAGAAGCCTGTGCCCCTCTGCACAATCTCCACCACCTGAGTCCTGAGTCTATTCGCCCCGGAGCACCCCCATGTTAAATGCAGGAAATCCGCCAGTATCTCCATACCGGGGGCTAGCATCCGGGCGGTCCGAGGCAATGTGGTGCAAATTTACTGGTGTCGTGTATGTGCAGTGAAGGTAGTTGTAATGTATCAAGTTGAAGCGTGCGCTGCAGGACACCGTGTGTGTGAGTGCACTCATTACTTTTGTCAAAAATGTTTTTGTTCAGCATTGTAATCAAGTACCACAAATTACACGGAGGAGTGCGTAGGACTTTGGACATATACAAGCCGCTTGCATGAGTCCAGTTTCACATCTAGAGAAGTCCCGTCGCTCCCCCCCCCCCCATGCTCCATAGAATGCCTGTTTTATTACATCAAACAATAAGGGTGACCTCCTAAACTATGACATTAAACAAAGCCCCCCTAGCCCTCCCTCCCTCCCCTTCCCTGGTGGTCCTCGGATGTGTCTTAAAGGTAAGGCAGTGAGCTAATCAACTGTTCCTCATTGGGACATTACTGAACCAGCTGGAGCTACATAGACTCCCTCCCACCCTAATTGGAACTGAAAGAAGTGCATGAATCGCATTGAAGGTGGACACACTGCAGAGGGCAGGCCACGGGACAGAAAGGTTACCATTGGGCCCCATTTATACTCTAAATTCACGTATTCTCCCCTGAAAATATTGGCCAGCCTCTCCATGGTGAGAATTCTCCATAGTCTGGAGTGCTACAGCGATGTCGCTGGCATGTCTTTTCTGTCAGGCTGATGCTATTGTGGGTTTTGCCGCCCCCAAGCATGCCCACATTATTGCCTTGTCTGCTTTTGATTGGTGTTTAAGATCAGGGTCCCTAATGCCCAGCAGAGCTCCCTCTATAGTTGTCGGAATGGGGTACCCCAGCATGTCTTTGATGTGTTAAAGTATTTCCTCCCAAAATGCGCGGATACCGGGGCAGTTCCACCATATGTGACGAAAGTCCCCCTGTAGGCCACAGCCTTGCTAGCAGAGATCTGAGGTGTCCGGAAAGAATTAGTGGGATAGAGATACCAGTCAAGGAGTGCCTTATAGTGTGCCTCCTTCAAAGCCACTGAGTGGTTGTGCCGAGTAAGATCTCCCCATATGTGTGTACACTCCTCAGTAATATCTCCTGCTATCACTTGTTCCCAGAAAGGCATGTATCGCGCCCGTGGGGCATGTATTGTTGTTAATAGCATGGCGTATGATGGGGAGATTGCTCCTTTCATGGTGCCTGCCCTCTGTACCAGCTTCTCTATCAGTGTATGTTCTCTAGTGGTGGCATCTCTTATTTGTGGTAGGGATATCCAGTGTGTGAGTTGGAAATAATGGTAGTGCTCACTTTGTGGGACTTGGAATCCACTTACACAGTTCTCAAATGTAAGCACCTCAAAATTGTGAAACATCTCTCATATCATTAGGCAGCCCCCTTCTCTCCATCAGTCAAAGGGCCCTTCTAGCAGCGCTGGAGGGAAATCTGGGTTGAAGTGAATCTGGGTATATGGGGAAGGGATAGAGGTCCAGCCCTCCTTTTTCGTGATCTCGTCCCAGACTTTGAGTGTGGTTCGTGTTGGGGTGATGAGATATTCATTTGCTGGTCTTTTTTCTGTTTCCACAGGACATCCCAGATTGTTCTGCCCACTATCGTCCTGTCCATGTGGAGCCAATGTTTGTCAGACTCCCTCATGGACCATTCTACAACCACTCGTAACTGAACCGCTTGATAATAGAGTGCGAAGTCTGGTAGAGCTACCCCACTTTCTTTCTTTGAGCATCGTAGCACATAAACTGAAAGGCGTGCCCTCCCACCCAGATAAATTTAGTAATGAGCGTAGTCTAGGCAAGAGATCACGGTCTAGGTCAACTGGGAGCACCTGGAATAGGTAGAGGAGTTTTGGTAATACTGTAATTTTGACAGCGTTTATCCGTCCAAGCCAGAGTCAACAATGAGGGGTAGTTGGCCGTTTACAGTTCTTCGAGTCTGGTGGCGAGTTGGAAGCCCAAATATAAAAGGGAACGATTAGCCCATTGTAGAGAGGTCTAACCTCTTAGTCTTGTTGCCTTGCCCTTGGGGAGAGTGAGATTTAGTATGGAGGATTTAGCTAAGTTAACTTTAAAACCCACCACTGCTTCAAATTTCCGGATTTCCCCAATTCCACCTGCACAGCCTGAAGTGAGGAGCATGGCTCCGTGAGCGTTAGCAGAATATCATCCACAAAGAGTGATGCCTTGTGTTCTGTACCCCAAAGCGTGTTCCCTTAATCGCCTTGTTGGCTCGGAATTGAACAGCCAGAGGTTCGATACTAAGAGCAAATAAGAGGGGAGAGCAGGCATCCCTGTTGCGTTCCTCTGCTAAAGGCAAAGCGGAATGATGGGTATCCGTTGACCTGTACCCAGGAGTGAGGGAGTCTATAGTTGGCCCTGACCATGTTAAAAAACTATCCCCAAAGCCGAACTTCTGCATGGTAAGCAGGTGTATGGTTCTTCTAATGTTATTGTGTGCTTGCCTTCCCTTAATAAGATCCGATTGATCAGGGTGGATTAGTGTGGGCATCAGGTCTTCTATACTAGCGGCCAAAATTGCAGAATTAATTTTTGCATCTAGGTTTAGTAAGGCAATGGGCCTATAAAAGGCACAGCTCTGAGGATTTCTCGCTGGTTCAGGGATAACCGCAACAGCCATCGAGGTCGATACTTTGGATTCATCAGCTATCGCATTGAACAGCACAGTGAGGTGGGGGATGAGCTCGGCCGCATGACTTATAAAACTGTGCAATGAGGCCCTGGAACTTTGTGAAGTTTAAGTTTTGCATAGCCTGCCCCACTTCCTCTGCAGTGATTGGTCCATTTAATCGTTCATTTTCTGCTGGAGGTATGTGGGGAAGCTCTAACGAGTCTAAATAATGTTGCAGGGCTGGATCTGGAGGTGTGCCTAGGTAAAGGTCCCCATAAAATCTACTAAAGATACAGGCTTTTGTTTCATCTGAATGAGTGATGTGTCCATCCCCATCCTGGATACCCCCCCATGTATTCATGTTCCCGTTTCACCTGCAGCTGCCTTGCAAAATGGGACCCCACTTTATTGCCATGGGCATATGATATATGCAGTAGTTTAAATAACATGTATTCGGATCTATTATTGTAAATAGATCAAAGTTTACCCTTTAGCGTGGTAAGCTGTCGCTACAGTATGCGGGTTGGCGCTGCCTTATGAGCTTTCTCCACTTTCTCTAGTCCCCCCTCGAGCGATACTCTTTCCTTCGTCCTCTGATTGTTCAGGGCTGCGTTAAGTTGGATGCATTTACCCCTTAAGACTGCTTTAAATGTGTCCCAATTATTTTTTTGGGGGGGGAGGGGGAAGTCGCCTGTGGGTGATTTAGTTCAAAGTATTCAGAGATGGAGGCCCTCAGTTTGTCTCGAAGGATTTTGTCCTGAGTGACCGGGAAGTACCATCTAGCTGTGCCTGGCTTTGTACTACCCCATACTGGGTTAATAGTCACTAGGCTACGATCTGACACCGAAATTGGGAGTATCTGAGGCGCCCGCAAAGGACCTAGCAACGCCTGACTTATGAAGATAAAATCTATCCTGGAATAAGACTGGTGGACGCGTGAGAAGTAGGTGTAGTCTTTGGAAGTAGGATGTAGAGTTCGCCATGCATCGCGTTGGTGGTTTTGCAAATCCCTCGAGGCCTAACTTGTCCTCTCAGCAAGCTTGAGGCAAGTATCCCTTGTCGAAACCGCTGGTACTGAACCCCTGTGCACCATGTAGACTTGAAGTTTCCAAGGTTTGTTGGCTGTGCACTCCAGAGATCTTCGGGCTACAAGAAGCTCCAGCTTCCAGTATCTCTTCCTGCTAGACGCGAGTTAAGGAGCCCGGAACCATTAAATAAACTGGGCTGCTATGGATGTAAGAGCGGATAATGGGGGATTCAGTCCGCCATGAGACGGAGCTCTATCCCTTTGCTGCCATCTTGGGTGTTGACTGGCCACGCCCCCCGATAATTACAATCTTAAGTATCTCCAGGAGCTGGGAGTAGGCGGTAAATCCAGACTTCATTGCAGAAGGCTGTGTCTTTGTTGCCTATGTTCCCCTTGTTACACTTTTGATAAAATTACGGTTTGAAGACTTCTACATCATCCCTATTACTAATTGGTTTCTCTTCTCCGAGGCTTTGAATTGATTTTGGTGGGTCAATAATAACAGGTTGAGAGAGACCAGTTTTTAGGCAAACATTGATTATAACCATCTCGTAAGCCAGCCACCAACTTAACTGCACGTATGAAGCTTTAGCAATAACCACCATTCTTAATAGCGAAATTGTTACTAAACACAGCCAATACTGAAGTGGATGGACAGGACATCATTTAACTACAAAGGTTTAAGAAATTTACCAGGTTTACTGAGCATACCAATAGACTCAAAGGAGTGAACTAGTGTCTCACATTTCCAAAAAGTGTATACACCGTTTCAGGTTTGTGGTTGTGTGAGAAGCTGGCCTGGTATATGATGTTCACTAATGTAAGTGGGCACCTTGCACCAGTCCAGACAAACCTTATGGTGATTTAAGAGGTCTTAAACAACCTTAGAAGCTCTCTAAGTGGTAGCTGTGGAGAACGGCCTTCAGGCTTAGTCCAGAAGGAGTGTAAATCAGCTTGTTTTACCAGAATACAATCTTATAGATTAAGTTAAAAAGAACCACACAAGGTATTTATAAAAAATATGCATTTATTATACAATATTCTCAAACACGTTTAGATATCTCCTACACAGAGATGAGCACAATGCACACAATAATTTGCATAGAAATACAGTAAATAGCACAAAATACAAAGTGGACTCCAGGGGGGACCAAACCATATACTAAAAGTGGTATAAGAACCCCGACTCGGGTCAAGACAGTGTTGAGAGGATTTATAAGTGCTGGGGACTCAAGGACCCACCCAAGGTGAGGAGATAGGGACCCCACAGAGAGCGTGTGCGGTGTGGGAACACAACTGCGTGCTTTGTACAACTCTACGGGTAAGCCGCAGTTGGATTTTTAAAGATTAAGGACCCTTCCCAGTGGACCCTGAAGAAACCCCGTGGAAGACAGAAGGTTTGAGAGCCACCCCAACCGTGGATACCCTAGTACCCACGTTGCCTACACCAGGGAAGCCGGGTGCATACATGTGAAGTGGTGTTGGAAACCGCCATCAATCCCAATGGAGGACTTCAGAAAAGCACTGCTACTGAAGAAGGAGAAAATGTCTGGTGGAATCCGAAGGTGGATTCTAGGTGCGAGGTACCTGCAAGCAGAGGTGACCAAGTCTGTCACTCAGGAGTGAATCGTATACTTGAATGACGAATGCCCCGATGTCTGGTGTTGCAGGAAGGGTGACGATTACCTTGACTACAGCTGTGAGGACCAGGCGACGCTGAGGAAGATCAGGAGCCGTGACGAGCTGTCCCATGAAGGATATCGAGTGCTGAGAGGTCTGTGTCCAACGGGAGCACCAACAGGCCTTAACAAATACAACCACCGCACGAATTGAAAGAACAACGTCTGGACCAGCAGGGTCCAGGGTACTCGCCTAAAGCAGGGGAGTCTGGGTAGGCCCGAGCAATCAGGGGAGTCCAAAAGAAACAATGGTGACCCACAGGCTAGAGGCACTGGAGTGGTGAGAGGACCTCCAGCAGCTCACCAAAAGGTGCAGGCCCAGGCACATGATGCGGTGTGGGTGAACATTCTGGTCACTGGAGGTTCTCGAGTTTGGGGCTACTTGGAGCCCGAAGATCTTCTTGAAAGGAAGACAAAAAACCTTTGCAACTGCAAGTTGATGTGGTGCACAGGGGTTCGGTGGTTGCAACCCGCATGAGGGATACTGGCCTCAAACTTGGTGAGAGTGCAGGGCAGGCCTCTGGAGCTGTAGAAAAGCACACCTGTGTTGCAGCAGTTTACGGAGTCCGTAGGAACTCCGGATCAGCAGACCGGTTGACTTCGTTACGGTGCCTGCGAATGCAAGGGAGTGACTCTTTCACTCCAAGGGAGATTCCTTCAGGTGTCTTTGATGCCCACAGGCCTTGGAAGGTTCCTGTATGGTGCACAGGCACAGACTATGCAGCACCCACCATTGCAAACAGGAACTCAGACGGAAAAGACGCCGGTTACCCTCGACTCACAATTATTCATCAAAAAAACCTGCTCTATATCTGATAGGGTGTCTTGAACATCACCTGCCTTCCTTCCTGGTGAGGATACTAGTACACGCGATACTTCGGCAGTACAAACAGGGTGTTCCTATCTCTTTCCTAAAATACACAATCCTGTCTGTGTCTCCAACACCAGTTCCTACCACCCTTTCAACTAGAAAGGTGTGCAAAAAAAGTGTGTGAAAAGTGGGAAGGAACCTCACGGAAACAACCACCAGGGAACTACTGACAGGTACTCATCAGTGTGTTCCACTTCTCCTCATTGGTGCCTTCCCACTAAAAAATAAATGTGCAGATAATGTGTACAACTAAATGGTGAAACAATCTGAAACTACCTGACCCCTGAGCTAGAACTCCCTACATGCATTGTATGATTCTAGCCCTCTAAAAACGAGCTAGGCACCCCTTTGCACTTTGTTTTTAATGTGAGCAGACACCCAGCAATGAATAAAATTGATCAAAGAGCTACTGTCGTACTTCGTTTCAACATATATGAAGCCAACATGTTTCATTGTAACACTCTTTTATCTGCAACTTCTTCAGGGCAAGGGGTCAGTCCACGCCACACTGTGAATTCACAGCTTAATACTTGTAGAACACAGACACAGACAAAACATCTGCCTCTGGAAGAGGTTTATTGATGATGGGCAATGCATCTGGTCCGGCACAGAAACCAACCTCCAGAAATTTCTTACTTGGCTGAATGGCTTGGATGAGTGCCTAAAATTCACCTGGAAGATCAGTAGGGACACGACGACATACTTGGATTTGGATATCTATGCAGTAGAGAATCGGTTGTGTACTAATGTACATCAAAAACCGACTGATAAGAACTCTCTACTGCACTATAGGTCTTTCCATCCCCATGCCCTACAGGATAATCTGCCGGTGGGCCAATTCCCCGAGCACCGGCGAAATTGTAGCACAACAGAGAAGTTTGTGGAGCAAGATGCTGAATTGGCAAACAAGCTCGAGAACCGTGCATACCCCAAGTAATTGTAAACAGGGATCGCAAAACGGCACTAAACACACCTAGAACAGCGTTGCTGGAGAGGAACATGAAAGAGAATGGAGAGTACCTCCGGTGGTCACTACGTTTGATCCACTCTCTAAAGGGATACGCCAAATCATCAGGAAACATTGACACCTCTTGAGCACCAATTGTTTCAAAATGCCGTCCCACAGATTTGCCTTTAAAAGGTCCAAAAACTTGCGGGACCAATTGATACACTCCCGCCCTAGGCAAGAAGTGAGAACCTCGGATCTCCCTGCAGGGCACCACCCGTGTTGTGGGTGCTCTGTCTGTGATTTGACAGAGAGGGTGAGCAGTGTACAACTGGTAGATGGGAAAACGTGGTACATGAATACCTTTACCAACTGATACACTATCAACGTTATTTACCGGCTGACATGCCCATGTGGGCTCCACTACATTGGTCTTACCACCCGTAAGATAAAAATTGCATCCAGGAACATCGGAGGATGATTAAAGCCAGCAAATTGACCACCCGCTTGGTTGTGCATTATCGAGAACAGAAACATCACCATGGAGACATCAAATGGGTTGTTCTCGAGAAAGTATGGAGTGAACCTTTAAACATCAAAAACAGATTAATCACTAAGGAGGCCCGGTGGATTTACCAGGAGAGGGCTGACCGACCGGGCTTGAACAATGTGATTGAGTGGCACAAGGTAGTTGCACACACAGTCATATAAACTGACTTCTGAGAAGAGCATATTTGGCGTGCCCAAGGCGAGGTGTTGTCGATCATGTATATCTTCAGTACCCATACTAGGTGGTGGTGTGAAAATTTTTACTCACTATAATACAGCATGGAGGGTGAGATGGCGTAATTACAGAAGGAGATTTGTTCCCCGGGGGTCGTGGATGTATTAACCCTATGGCAAGAAAGGGTACATAGTTTAAAAGAATTGCCTCTCAGACCTGAAATGATGTCTCAATCTGGTATGAAATGTGGCCCTCAGCTATGGATTGCCATCTGTAGAATGCCGTGAAGGAGGCTAGGTGGTGTGTTTGAGAATGTATACATGACCAAGCACTGTCCTTTTTTTAAAAAGTGAAGAGTGAAAATTAAAAGCAGAACGTGTGGAGGTTTGTTGTTCATAATGCAGCCCCCATTTGCAGAGGCTTATATATAATGTATCTAATATAGCGGCGCATTCGCTACTACATCTTATTGAAAGGTTATAATATCAGTTGGAGTGGTGTTAGGAATATGAAACCACTCTAAGATGGCCGCCGAATTTGCTCACCTCATGATCGGAGATTTCGCGCATTGGAGGGGCGTTCCCAGCCTCCCACCGGCAGAGTTTCAAAAACACCGCGGTGGAGGAGGCAAGGAAGTGGGGAGCAAACGCGAAGGTATAGGTCCGGTAAGCGGTAAAATGGGTGAGAGCGGCTGTGAGCACACATGGGAGGCAATCCTTTTAAACGCCAGTGTGTTGCAGTTGAGTGGTATTTTGAAAAGACGTTTGCGGGTGACAGAGCATAAAATGCCTGTAGCAGAGGGAAGTAATGTGCCAGACTAGGCGCAGTTGTTTGTTTATACATTCATTGTGGCATGTGGTAAACTTATTAACCAGGAGAATAACACGAGGCCAGTGGAGTGTGCATGCATGGACTGTGGCAGGTGCTCGTTAAATTAATTATGAGAGACAGGATTTGGTTTTAATGGATGTATAAAGGTGTACTCTGCTTACAGGTTGACAGAGTGCAACTGAGATCGGGAGACGTGGATGTGCACCTGTTTTCTGAACTGGTGGCTGTAGGTACGCCAGAAGGTGGCAACCACCAGGTAATCTATAATGTCCAATGAGCAGTTAGAATAGGAGTGAACAGCTGTTCACAGAGCAACTACTGATGAGTCTCACTCTGGGTTTGTCTTTGTGAAGAAGTTGCCGATAAAGAGTGTTAGGCAATGAAATATGTTGGCTTAATAGAAGTTGAAACTAAGTACGACAGTGTTTTTAATGTGGGCAGACACCAAGCAATGAATAAAATTGATCAAAGTGCGAAGGGGTGCCTAGCTCGTTTTTAGAGGTCTAGAACCATACAATGCATGTAGGGAGTTCTAGCTCAGGGTTCCGGTTTTGTCAGGTAGTTTCAGATTGTTTCACCATTTAGTTGAACACATCTGCACATTTATTTTTAAGTGGGAAGGCACCGATGATAAGTGGTACACACTGATGCGTACCTGTCAGTTTCCTGGTATTTTTTTCTGTGAGGTTCCTTCCCACTTTTCACACACTTTTTTTGCACACCTTTCTAGTTGAAAGGATGGTAGGAACTGGTGTTGGAGACGCAGACAGGATTGTGTATTTTAGGAAAGAGATGGGAACACCCTGTTAGTACCGCAGAAGTATTGCGTGTACTAGAAGTATCCTCACCAGGAAGGAGGCAGGTGATGTTCAAGACACCCTATCAGATACAGAGCAGGTTTTTTTGATGAACAGACGATTCAGCAGACTGGAAGGGGGACTAAGTCGAGCAAGTGGTGTCTGATCTAAATCTTGTCCCACAACGAATCTAGGGATCCGCCCACAGGTAAGCCCTTAAGTACCCTTAGGAAAGGGTGGAGATGATTCAGGGGAGGGTCTGGACTGGTGTGTGATTACTCCCATGTCCTTCGTCCAGTTTCGCACCAATGGCTCCTTGGACTGATTTGAACTGGACTATGCACAGGGACACCAAATATACCCCTAATGCAGACTTAGTGGCACTGGCAAGCGCACCCACCCAGTCCCAATACAGTAAATCCTGTCTAGGAGGTGATCACACCTCCCTGTGACAAAATGCCTATTCTTCTGTCTTCCCCTGCTCGAGCTTGGCTCAGCAGCTGGAGGGCAGAAATGTCTCTGGTCGACAGCAACCATTTTGTGCTGTCCGGGTCTAGAAGGTTGGCACCAGGAACACAAAGCCTAATGGAGGGCTCTTCCAGTGCTTGGAATCATACCTCCCACTTTATGGTGTGGGGGTATGATTCCAACATGTTTGATACTAAACATGATAGGATTCGTTGCAGTCATTTTCGAGATGGTCATCGCGTAATAATGCGGTACTCCTCTATATGGTATATGGCTGCTTCACTGACAACCCGGGAGAATGGGCGCTGTAGGGGTGTCCTGCTTATGCAGGGGCACCCTCTCACTTAAATACAAGCACCCTGCCTTCAGGATTACAAAGGCCTGCTATAGGTGTGACTTATAGGTTTTAAGTGCAGTGACCCTAGATATAGAAAACGTAATTTTTAGGAAGTTGTGCTAGCACCAGCTTACACAGGCTCCAGTGGAAGGCCTGTAGTTCCATTTTGAATGGTCTCCCTTGTGAGGCATAATGCATGCTTCAGCTCATGGGGGACCTCTTGGTACCTTACTACCATATACTAGGGACTTAAACGGGTACCCCAGTATCCAATCTTGGATGTACCTAAGGACTAACCACACAATGTATGGGAGAAAGCCGATAGACAGGGGCCTGATTAGCAGGATCCCAGTCCGACTAGTCCAAAACAGCTTAGCACCAGGCAAGAAGTGTGGGTACCCATAAAAGCAGATCCTACTTTCCTACAGGTTGTAATAGATTTTTTTCAGGCATTTTTTGTAGTTTGTAATTTATTCATAAGCTCAATACCATGAGTTTGAATCCTAGCAAGTCTAATCAGCATTGCGCTTTCCAAAGTAAATCAAGTGTGCACCAATGAGTTGGGTAATACACGTTACCTGTACCTACAGATGATCATGTTTTCAAAATGAGTGATAGAAATGTGCATATTATTGTGTAGCTTATCAGCTGGCCCCAATTCTGTTGACGTTAAAATCGGCAAAAAACAGGTAAAATGTGTGGTCGCTTTTCAAACAAAAAAAAGTGCATTAAGTGCAGAATCATAATTTTCAAAATGTTATTTTTTGTTTTAAGCTGTTTGCTTCTCTATAGTGTAATGGCCTACCTCCGAATAGTACTCCTTTGACGGTTGTGGTTTCGTTTTCCAGGTGCCTTTTAATGCTGTTGCAGTGAGGATCATTCACACTGATGTTGCTCTCAGTCATGCTCTGTATTCTGTGAATGCCAGCTGGGTTGGTCTGTGCAGCTTACTCGAAGATGTTGGCTGTGAGAGTGATGGGCCCATTTTTCTTGCACAGACTCCAGTCTGTGATTGTATTGGGTTTGGTGAGTATCTGCTTTTTTTTTTTGGAGGGCAGAATTTTAATCACAATCTAAATTCTGTTTGTAACTGATTTTAGCTCAAATTTACAGGATATGCAAAGCTTGTTTCTGTGCTGTTCAAGTTTGCAAACTCAATTTGTGTTTCATGCCGTACACTTTCTGTATATATTGCAGAATGTTTCCCTTGCCAGCTAAGGATGACCAGTTTACCAAATAGCAGTTGTTGCTGACCGCTCGCTCTCAGTACTAGGCTAAATAAGAATGAAAACGATCTACATTGTCAGAGCTGTTATGGCCCACGTATATATGCGTGTAAAGTCAGGGATGAAATAAACCTAATTCTGCATTGGGTATTCACAAATTGAGTCCTAGATTGTTTGATTAGCACACACCACAAACTGAATTATCTTTTGTTGCTAATGGTCTGGTGTTATGTTCTTTAATGTGCTTCAAGTCTGTTGTGCACAACCTAATGCCAAACGTGGCAAGGGAAATACAGAAATGGCCATGACGTGGGGGGTGGGGGCGGGCGGCCATATAGAACGTGTTTAAAAATCTCTGAAGTCTTATAATTGCATTATTGTACAGAACAGAAAATGTCAACCCCCTCCTACGCATGTATGTTTTGATTCTAAGAGCCGATCCGAAATAACCCGAGCTGCATGCTAGTTCTTGGAAAAAGGATAAAACTCTAGTCTGTCATTCCGCCTCTCCCTCCCACCACGACCCCTTCCCCCTGTAGCTAATGGGTGGAATAGGTAAATTACATTTTGACTGCATATGGATGACACAAGTGGACCTGAACATTGAAAACATGGCATTGAAGCATAGAAGCACTTATAATACCAATAGGATTATGCCTGTTAGGGTGCCAGAAGGTAAATTCACCATTATTTTGTGTTTGGTTTCTTAAAAGTTGTTTAATGCTTCTGGAATTAGGGGGAAAGTACTATTGGGTAGCAGAATTATTATAGTATCTTGTAGAGGGCTCAGCTACCCAAAAAGGGTGTCCTGGGGCTAGTCATATGTAGGGCAAACCAAACCATTAGGTTCAAACATCCAGGTCTTCAAGTTTTTGCGGAACACAGACGGTGAGGTGCAGCTTCTCAAAAACTCAGAACTTTGGCCCAAGTATGCAAAGGAATGACCCTTCCTCCCCTCCGTCCCCCACCTATACGAGCCAATCAGATTATGGGCGACTGTGCAGAGGCCCTGATTAAGTGATCACAATGCAAGTGGGCTGATATGGCACCATCAAGCCTTGATTAGATTGTGGACCTATGACAGATCTAGCCTTGTGCATGTAGAAAACTGTATTTCCTCTTCCACTGCGAGTCAGTGAAGCTCTCAGAGGAAGTTCGATACAGAGGCATGTTTCAGGAGGTGATATAAGATTCTGGCTGGGGAGTTCTGTACTACTTGTTGGCGTCTGATGGCTGCTTTATCTACTCCTCTATACAGAATGTTACCATAGTCTATTCGAGAGAGTATTATAACCTAGGTAACTGTCCTTGGGGCTGACTGTGGAATCAACTAGTGTAGTGTTTATCTGAAAGAGACTACTAGCCTTGGATTACTTCATGTAGAATTATCCCCAGGCGTGAGACTGGATCCGGAAACTTTTAGGCATAGCAACCCTGTGCGCCGGGGCGACATCACGCGACTCCGCCCAGGTGTCGTCTGCGCACGTGACGTCAGCGAGGTCACATAAGCCCCACCTCGCCTACGTCTGTTTTTTCCTTTTCCGCGTGCAACGCGGATCCGGTCTTGCTACGGGCCTGTTTGGGGCCCCTTTTTTCTTCACCAATTGTCTTTTGTCTGGTGGAACAGTGTGCGAATGCCTTCGGGCTTCAAAACTTGCACGTCGCGTGGGTGTCTTATGTTTGCGACGAACCCTCATCTTATTTGCATGTGGTGTTTAGGGAGGATCATGGCATCACTGATTGTAAGGCGTGTGAGAAAGTGGCTCTATATATACTGGACCAGAATGAGATACAGTGTGTATAGAGTCCACCAACCCCAGAGGTATAACAGAGGTTAAAATCAGGACTGACCTTACTCTCAAAAGTGGTAGCTTGGTCGAGCAGTAAGGCAGGACCAGAGGACAGTGTAAAGCATTTGTTGTACACACTGTCAGCAAAGGATTTCACACACTCAAAAGACTGAACTCCAGGCCAATTGTTGTTATATCAAAAGATATAGTGGTTTTATTTTTAGAACCAACAGGCATAAAAATATACTTTTCTCAATAAGAGTACTCTCATGTAATTACTTTGGCAGGAAGCAATAACGTTTGTGAACACAATTCTAGACACTTTAGCATTGAGCTCAATGGGTTTTCAACATAGAAGTACAGTTGATTACTATACAGATTACTTTAGTAGTTCCAGGACTAGATCATAGATTCAGTCCTGGGATCTAAACTGAAACAAATTTAGTAAAAACGTTTTAGTTACTGTAGTGAATTTTCATGAATTAAAAGCTGTTTTAAAAGTTCTCAGAAACTTTTTAATGTAAATCTGACAATGTTATCCAATGGGGGAAAATTCAGGTTGCAGGTAAAGTACGATCTTGTTACTTTTGTAATCCAGTACTGGGCTCCCAAGTCCAGCACTGGGGTCTCAACTTAAAACAGGTAGGTAATTACGTTTCAGTATTTCGTAGGATTTTTAAAGAAAATTTCAAGTTTTCTAAAGTAGACACTTCGAAGAAATTTCATACAAAAGCAGACAATGGATTCCTATGGAAAAATACAGATTACTAGTAAACCCAGTAAGGATTACTTTGGCGGTTCAGTACTGGGCTACAAGGTACAGTACTGGCTATTCCCCTGATCACAGGTGAGTACTTCGGAATTCGGGTGATTTTATATGAATATTTTTAGTGTCCAAAACATCACACTTAGAAGATTTTTCGAGTCAAACCAGTCAATTTTATCCAATGGCAGGTAAGTGAGTTATCGGTTTCCAGGTGAGTACTTGGCTGGTGAAGTTAGAGTTCTAGGCATAGTCTCAGGGGTCCCCCAGGGTCAGGTAAGTACAGTTGGTTCACCTCCCAGCGGCACAGGGGCGGCTGGGTACAGAGGTAGTTGGGCCGAATGTTATCCAATGAGGGAAATGGGGCCTCCGGTTGGTGGCTGCTGGCTAGTAGGCCACGTGGCTGTGGGAGCTGGGCTCCTGGTCACTTGCTCAGGGCAAATGGGGAAGTAGGATAGATTACCGGTTGCACTGCCAGGGGCACTCGGGTGGCTGGGTGCAGGGTGCTTTTGAGCCATCGGGCGCTCAATGTTATTCAATGAGGAACTTGAAAAGGGAACAAAGGCTGCAGGCTTGGGGACGAAGGATCTTCTGGAGCGGCCAACACTTCGAGGGGTAAGTTGGGATCTTGGACGATAGGTAGGCACCCAGGAGTTGGGCACAAGGGGCCGTGGGGGCCGGGTGCAGGGGTGTCTTTTGAGGTCGGGAAATCTTACCCCCTGCTGGTCGCGGTCGGAGGGGTCCTCTGTCTTGAGGCTGCAGGCGTCCTCTGGGTCGTCGAGGAGTGTCTTTGGGCACTGGACTTCTGGTCCCAGTCGCCTGGGAAATGTCCTCGTGGTCCTGGATCACTTGGGCACGGGCCGGGCTCGGTGGGTGCAGAGTGGGTTGGTCCGGAGCTTCCTGGCTGGCACCAGGGATGTTGTTGCAGCAGAGCCTCTGCTGATGGGAGTCCCAGGCTATAAGAGGGTCAAGGCAGGCAGGTCCTTTGGGTGTCCCAAGGTTGCTGTCCGCAGGAGTCGCCCGGATTAGGCAGGAGGAGGTTCCAGGATCGACAGGCCGGTAGGGCTGGGGCCAAGTCAGTTGTTGTCGTACTGTTAGCAGCTGCACGGTGGGTCTTCTTCTTGATCTTCTTTCTTCTTTTCTTATCCGAATCTAAGGGAGGAAGGTTCAGGGAGCCCCTAAATACTGAATTTAGGGGCGTTACAGGTAGGGCAAGGACCGGGACCAATAGGTCCCTGTCCTGGGGTGGTTACACCCCCCTAGCCTGCTTCTCTCCTGTGGAAGTGGGGCAGAAGCCTAGCTGTGATTGGGCAGGGCTCCCAATCTACAAGATGGCCAGAGCCCAGGGTTGTACTTCACCTAGTCTCCACCACCTGGGGTCGGCACAGGCTGGCACACCCCCCTTCCTGACGTAGTTTTTCCCGCCAGCCTTCCCGTTAGAATGGGGGTCAGGACTGGTGGGGGCCAGTTGCTGGGTACAGCAAATGACCTGGAGAAGCTCACAGAGGCTGCATGCCTTTGAAGCTTCCCCCTGCCCATCCTGGGAGAGGAGACCTACCACCTCGCCCAGGATGTGCATTGTTGCAGGCCCAGGAGAGCGGAGGGCTCTCCACCCAGGGGTCCAGCAACATGTTTGCTGTGTGGCAGCCTCTGCAGCCACTCAGCCCAGACGTGGATTGAAGGTTAGGGTTTCAGGGGGCATCTCTAAGATGCCCTCTGGTGCATTTTACATTACATCCCACACAGGCAACAGTGCGGGTTTAATGTGCTGAGAAGTTTGGTACCAAACTTGTCAGTCTTCAGTGTAGCCATTATGGTGTTGTGGAGTTCGTAATGACAACCTCCCAGCACCATATACTCTTAATGGCATCACTGCACTTACATTGCCCAGGAATGGTCCTGGGTACTGTAGTGGCACAGGGCTCCTGCACCTGTGCCCACACCTCTGGCATAGGGCACCCACCTAGAGGGGTGACTGAAGTATGCCAGTGGGTTCTGTGGGCATGGCACACAGGAATATGTGCCATGTCGACTCTTTGTTTAGTTCTGTGCTTAGGCACTCAGCCTGCAAAGGCAGTGTGTGGGTGCCAGGGTACAGGGCCCCCCTGAGATTGGCACAATAGGTGCTGCAGCCCTCAGGGGTCTTATCTAGTCACCATGCCCTGGGTACCTAGGGTACCATTTACTAGGGGCTGACAGGTGGCCAGAGATGCCAATTGGGTTTTTAGTTTCAACATAGTTTTAGGGAAGGAACACATGCCATGGGTACCTGGTTGGCAGGAACCCAGGGCACACTCAAAGTACATCAGGAGTTAAGAAAAAAGTTGGGGCATACCAATGCAAGAAAGGTGGCACTTTCTCACCCCCCCTAACCTGTATTACCCAGTCAAGCCAAGGAATCTCCTGACTTGGTCTGGTGGTTGGAGCTGCCCAGTTCATGATGCTCTGGATCTTGGCCTGTAAGGGTTGGACCTGGCCTCCACCAACAAGGTATCCCAAGTACACCACAGTGCCCCGCCCTGTCTGGCATTTGGATGCTTTGATAGTCAGTCCTGCAGATTGCAGGGCTTGTACAACCTTCCCAAGGTGGATCAGGGGATCCTGCCAGGTGGAGCTGAAGACAGCAATATCATCAAGATAAGCTGCACTAAAGGGCTCCAATCCAGTCAGGACTTGGTTCACCAACCTCTGGAAGGTGGCTGGGGCATTCTATAACCCAAAAGGCATTACAGTGAACTGATAGTGCCCATCAGTGGTGGAGAATGGGGGCGTGGCTAGGCACGCAATGGCGGCAGTCGCACTCTGGTGGAGCTCCGAGCCGAGCTCCCCTTCCCTGGGCCTATTCTCCGTCAACTTTCCCTGAAACTGGCTGAAAAAGCGAGCGAAACACAATGATGGCACCTGCCTGCCGACCGACTTTGGGGCCGAGGAATTGATCTTGCCCGCACCGGCCCTCTTCGGAGACCTCCTGCGGGTCCCCTTGCCGCCTGGCGAGGCCGCGGCTCTGGCTTGACCACTAGGCCTGCACATGTGGCCTACAAACTGATGCGCTCGGCCCTCCTGCCTACCTGCGACAGGACCTGGAGCCCTTTTTGCCTTTCCGCGCTGAGAACTGCGGATGAGCCTGGGCACTCCTTGGGACTCACTGGAGTTCCGGACCTGAGCAGGACGACGGCTTCTCCCTCTTGAACTGCCCGATGCTCCGGTGGGGGCCCGGGACGAGAATGCGGCCGCCAGGCTGCTGAATGCCGCGGCCGGAGACGCCGCGACCCCCTGGGTAAACACGCTCATCGCCTCCGGAATTGGGGCGCCAGGTGGGGGGGGTCTGCCTCCAGGAGCTGCCGGGTCGTTACCGGTGCGAGGCGGGGCCCTGCACCGCACACCTTGCCTTGCATTGGGGGCTATGCATCTAGCGCTGTCCTCTGACCGGCCCGCCCAACCGGATGCGCTGAGGGCCCATCGGACTGCTCTATGCCCGGCGCATCCCCTCCTCACTCGCAGGTGAAGCTTGAGGGACCGGAGATCCTTGCTGGGTGACTGGTCTGGGTGCCGCGGCCTGCACGGAGAGGCGCCGGAAGACTGCTGGAGCCATCCCCTGCAAGTACGACAGACGCTCGCAAACCCTGGCAAGCTGAAGCGCTCCCTGGCCTCGGCCACAGTGGGACTCCCCTGAACCCCCTACGACCTGCTTACCTGGGGAAGATTGGAAGAAAGTGCCCCACTGAACTTCAGCAGAGGATTGGGGCTGCCGGGGACGTAACAACCAGCGAGACGCGGCCCTCGTGTTGGTGGGGGTGACGGGGCCATGCGTGGATTGAGGGGACCTGCGACGCCATTATTAATATCGATGACCGCCTGTACCCCTGCGATCAGCCGCGGAGCCACGATGCTGTGATCGCGGGCCCTCAGGCCTTCCTGGGACCCCCCCACGGACCCTCTGACTGCGGCGGCTACTTTGCAAATTATAGGACTGTGAGCCTCCTGCTGACCACTGCTGTTGTACATACTATGATGAGGACGAGAACTGGCACCTGCTAGCCACGCTGACACGCCTGCCTGGTCCGATAGCCTGTGGCGCCCATTGCCGCCTGCACACGCGGCAACACCCTACTGGCTGCGCTGGGGACGCTGGCTACCCTGTCACCCCTCTAACCTTGGGAATCACTGGACTACCTAAGACCACGAACCAGGGTGCGCCTCGTTGCTACGGCCCCCCGTGAACACTGCTTGGCACATAGACTCGTCGCTCTGCCCATGTCCGGAGGGGTAAGAACACGCACTGGCACTGGGGGTGCCCTACAGAAAGGGAAGACTGACAAGGTGTCAAGGAAAATGGACGCCGACCAGGTGACCACGAGGTTGGACAGCGTGCTCGCTGCTATGGAACGCCTGGAAGAATCACTCCAGTTGACCCGAACCTCATTGGAAACTAAAAAAGACAGTGTCGCGATCGTCCTCGCCCATCTGTGGGAAGATCATAAAAAACTGGCAGATCGCACCAAAGTCCTCGAGGGAACAGTGACGGACCTTGAGCCCCGAGTCAGTCAGACGGACAAACATGTGCGAGACCTCCTGAACAGGGTTGAATTTTTAGAAGACCGTGCCGAGGATGCGGAAGGGCAGGCACGGAGAAACAACATCAGACTCGTGGGAATACCGGAAAAGTGGGAAGGCAACCATCCCGCCCACCACGTGGAGGACTGGCTGAGAACACTACTACCGGATGGCACACTATCGCCATACTTTGTGGTGGAAAGGGCGCACCGAGTGCCGACGAGGCCACTTCACACAGGCTCCAACCCTAGACCGCTGCTCCTCCGGATATTAAATTACCGTGACTATGACTCTGTCCTGCGGGAAGCTAGAAGACTTGGAGAAATTCGCATAGATAATGCCACAGTGATGTTCTTCCCAGATTACACAGTCCAGGTGCAACGCCAAAGACATTCCTTCCTTGAGGTGAAACGACGGCTTTGCACTGCGGGTCTGAAATATTCCCTCTTTTTCCCTGCAAAGCTGAGGGTGGTGGCACGGGATAAAACTTATTTCTTTACCAGCCCTGAAGAAGTAGACGCCTGGCTTGATGGCGGCACTGACACTGTGCCCAGACAACCGCAGGACTCTGCGATGAGATCGCGAACACGCGGACCTCGACGACACGCTGTAGGAACAGAGCGCCTCAGACTCAACGCCCGGAGGACAAGACGCGCCACTCCCCACCCGCGGCACAGGTTATCCAGGAGCAGCAAGATGCACTCCGCAGGGTCACCGAAATTAGCGGCTGCCCGGCATCAGGCGCCGCGCTGGACGCCAGCCCACGGACGTTTCCGAGTGATGATGAAGCCGTCTATGGGATACCGGATTCTCAACTTTCTGCGGATCTACCGGATGTCACACCAGACGGCAGACCTGCTCAACTGAGATCACATGCGGAGCCCCGACGGAGCTCACCGGAATGACGTTGCCCTGGCTGCGGCCTGGACAGACACTGTTTTTGCCTCTGGAACTTGGCGATGCCTGGGGCGACATCCTTGCCTCTGGGAGAAACAGCGGAGACGGGACACAGTGAGTAACACCCTGGTCACCCGGACACTGACACAGTGCCGTGGCGGGAGGGACACCCTGCACCTCCTCTGTCCATTGCCCTTGCCTATGGGTGGCTAGTCATGCACATGGCTTGAGATATGCGGCCTGCTTTACTTTGTTCCTGAATGGTTGGATGGGTCGGGACTTCTGTATAACAGGTCAAGCCAATTTCGCCCAATAAACTTTGGCTACGAGACGCCTAAACAGTAAGGCCCAGGGAGGCATGGTGACCTCCCTCTTTGTCCAAGCTGCTGTACTGCTGAGACTGTGCCTAGCACGTAACACCCCCTAGACTTGAAAGGTTGTTCCTCTCGATCGAGAGTCTGCCCTTTTGGCATTTTCCATTGGTTCACCCCCTTCTGGTTAATTTTGTTATTTAATCCCTGTCCTTTTTGTAATTTCCCAGGATATGATGTTCGTGTCAATGGACATGACTTTGGTTATGGGCGGTGGGGATGTGTGGCGGGTCTGGGGTCGGCTGGTATAATGGGGGGGGGACTGCCTAAATTGTTACTATGACTGCGATAAAAATCTGTACCTGGAACATTAGAGGCATGCACACGCCATCACGCCGCTATCAAATATTCTCCTACCTCAAGCGCCACCGGGTTCACATTGCGCTTTTGCAGGAGACCAACTTAAACAAGGCCGAAGTGGTAGCACTACGCCGCCGATGGCGGAGGCAACTATACGCTACTGAATACTCCTCGTATGCCCGAGGGGCGCTGCTATGGGTGAGACCGGGCACTCCCTTTGCATTGACACATTCTTACACCTACCCGGAGGGTAGGTTTGTGCTTGTACATGGCCGGCTAGACGGGCAACCTGTGGTCCTGGCATCCCTGTACTCTTCCCAACACAGATCAGGGTTTTTTTTTTGCACACCTATCGGAGAAACTGGCGCCCTGGCATTCAGTCCCCTGGATACTCGGGGGCGATTACAATTGCATACTAGATGCAACACTGGACCGTTCTGCTCCACCCCGACCTGGCGCACCGACTTGCGGCGCCATGAAGGCGCTCATTCAATGGGCAGCACAGTGGGACCTACAAGACGCCTGGCGCACTCGCAACCCCACTACTAGGGTGTACTCCTATTACTCAGGGGCGCACGCTCTACATGTGCGCTTGGACAGATACATGGTGTCATCGGAACTGTTGCCCCTCATCACAGACACACAGTACATGGGCCGAACGCATTCGGACCATAACCCGCATACACTAGACATAACATGGGAGCGCCCACACCCACCCATTCCTACTTGGCGATTACAGCCCGCCCTATTGCTAGACGCCCCTTTCCGAGACTCCCTGCAAGCTAGTGTGGCGCAATACTTCGCGGACAACTCTGGCACAGCGTCCTCCCCACAGATCGAATGGGACGCCTTTAAGGTCGTGATTAGGGGGCACTGTCTGGGCACACAGGGGCACATGCAGAAAAAATTGGAGGAAGATTTGCAACGCATGGAAACTGACCTGCTCCGACAAGAGCAGGAGGCGATGACAGGGGCTGACGGGCCGATACTTACGGCTCGCGAGGAGCATACACGGCTGTTGGAACGGCTCTGTCACCTTAACTATGCAGCTCACTCGGCATGCACGCACCATCTTAGTGATAAACCCGGGAAACTACTGGCCTGGCTTGTGCGACAGGAAGATCGCACTACGCCAGTGTCTGCCATTCGTACGGCTGAGGAAGGAGTAGTATACACACAGAGTAAAATACACCGAGCCTTCGTACAACACTACCGGACTTTATACCGTCTCAGCTGAGAGCTTCCACTGAGGCTATAGTAGAGTATCTCTCGGATTTACAAATGCCACTCCTCACAGCTGCGCAGCAGGGAGACCTAGAAACGCCACTCACGTCGGAGGACATGCGTGAGGCCATTTTTGCTCTTTCTAATGGCAAATCGCCTGACCCGGATGGACTGCCTGCCGAATTTTATAAAGCGTGCTCAGAAACCCTAATTCCTGAGCTGCTTAAAGTATATGCTGCTGCAATCGACGACTCTGCGCTTCCCACCACACTCAATCAAGCCACTCTCGTCTCGCTCCTAAAGCCCGGCAGGGACGACACAAACATGGGCTCTTACAGACCCCTCGCTCTGTTAAACACCGATTATAAAATCTTCACTTCTATATTAGCTCGGCGACTGGCCACCGTAGTCTCCACCCTTGTCCATCAAGACCAGAATGGCTTCGTGCCCGCACGAAGCACCTCTTACAATATCCGCCGCCTCTTCAGAGTACAGGAAAATGCCACGCTACACTGGCAAAGATCGGGGTGCCTAGTACTGGACTTTGAGAAAGCCTTTGATTTCTGTGGAGTGGCCCTACCTCAAGGCAGTGCTGGAGAAATTCAACCTGGGAGACGCATACGTCGACATGGTTGGACTGCTGTACCAGAGGCCAAATGTACGAGTGCGAATAGGCAGACTGCTTTCGGATAAAGTGGACGTACGAAGAGGAACTAGACCGGGCTGCCCCCTGTCGCCACTCCTTTTTAGGTCTCGTAGCGAGACCTAATGCCACCAATCAACAAAGCTAACTTTTTACGATCCGGATTTTGACGAGTGCATGTGCTCTCGTGCACGAGCTTGCCCGAGCCTTCTGCCTGCCTCCTGCCTTGAAGGCAATCTGCTTCTCCGCCCCCCTGGCAGCCAAACGCTCTTCAAAGGGTTTGCTCCACGCCCCCCGCCTGCACCACTCTCCATACTTCTCCACCCACTTCCCACGGCCGTCCTTTCTGCCCGCCTCGCACACCACATCAAAGCGTCCAGATCACAGCCTGTGCCGTCTCTCCCTACCCTTAACCTTTCACCCTGCCCCCACCACCTCTCGATATTGCTGCTTGTTTCTTTAACTTCTTGAAGCTTAAGTCCCATCGTGCAGAAACAAATCCTGGAGTGGAACTTACACTCACTCCTTGACCGGGGAAATTCGATATCTTTTTACAGTTCAGCATTTTCTTTCATTTTTATGTATTTATTTTACTTTATTTATTTTGTATTTTATTTAATGCGATTTTCTATAGCGCGAAAATTACCCGAAGGGTTTCACTACGTACGTTTCTTAGTACATTCCCTTACCCGCAAGCTCACATAAAAGCTCACATAAAAAAGTAACCTCCAGTACATCTCGCAAAAGTGTCCTGATTCACAATCATTCACCATAGTGACTCACATTTCTAATCCCCCCTGCATCAGCCTCCCACAGGCTTCCCTCCCCATGACTTCAAAGGCTCCCCCAGCGTGCGCTCTGCCGGCCTCACACCCCATCACCATATGCTTGTTCACTCCCACTCGCTCGCTCCCCCGCCACCCCACCAGGCTCTTGAAGCGCGGCACTCCGCAGGTAAACCTGTACCATCACTACCAACTCTCCAACATGTCATGTGGTAACTACTCTTTCTCCACGTCAGTAATTCAAAAGAATACCATCGTAGAATGTTTTTCCGTACCAATTTCAGTTGAAGCGCATCATGTCGGCTGCCGGGCGCTCCCCCCTCCCCCTTCGCATTAACGTCTGCTCAGCATTACCAGGTACATAAGCCGCAGTCCCGGCGCCCCCACTGACTCTGTGAATAGCGGCAACTTTCACGGAATTAATTCTGTGCAATGACAAACCGGTGATCTCAGAGGCCACCGGTTTATTTGAGACCATCAAGGACATACTTTCAATCGTGAACACAAAAACACGTGTGAAAGCTGAAGCGGACAAAACACTATCTTTTCCATCGGGACTTTTTTTGTGTGGCAGATCAAAAGTGCAAACACGCGAAACACAGCCAGGCCAACTGGCAAACAAATGCGCATCGATTTCCGGATAACAGAACCCAGTCACAGCGGATAGAAGCGGATGTGCCCAAAGAGATGTAATGGTCACCCTGGGATTCCATATCGATCCCAGTGGCTTCATTTCCTCTTAGAATATTGTTTTTCCTTCCGTAGTGTGACCACATGCAGGTTTCCCCTCACCCTCACACCCCCTCACCCCCTCACACACCCACACCCCCTTACACACCCACACCCCCTTACACATCCACACCCCTTACACCCCCCTCACCCTCACACCCCCTCACCCTCACACCCTCACACACCCTCACACCCCCTCACCCACCCTCACCCCCTCACCCCCTCACCCTCACACCCCCTCACCCTCACACCCCCTCACCCTCACACCCCCTCACCCTCACACCCCCTCACCCTCACACCCCCTCACCCTCACACCCCCTCACCCTCACACCCCCTCACCCTCACACCCCCTCACCCTCACACCCCCTCACCCTCACACCCCCTCACCCTCACACCCCCTCACCCTCACACCCCCTCACACCCCTCACCCTCACACCCCCTCACCCTCACACCCCCTCACACCCCCTCACCCTCACACCCCCTCACCCTCACACCCCCTCACCCTCACACCCCCTCACCCTCACACCCCCTCACCCTCACACCCCCTCACCCTCACACCCCCTCACCCTCACACCCCCTCACCCTCACACCCCCTCACCCTCACACCCCCTCACCCTCACAACCCCCTCACCCTCCCAACCCCCTCACCCTCCCAACCCCCTCACCCTCCCAACCCCCTCACCCTCCCAACCCCCTCACCCTCCCAACCCCCTCACCCTCCCAACCCCCTCACCCTCCCAACCCCCTCACCCTCCCAACCCCCTCACCCTCCCAACCCCCTCACCCTCCCAACCCCCTCACCCTCCCAACCCTCTCACCCTCCCAACCCTCTCACCCTCCCAACCCTCTCACCCTCCCAACCCTCTCACCCTCCCAACCCTCTCACCCTCCCAACCCTCTCACCCTCCCAACCCTCTCACCCTCCCAACCCTCTCACCCTCCCAACCCTCTCACCCTCCCAACCCTCTCACCCTCCCAACCCTCTCACCCTCCCAACCCTCTCACCCTCCCAACCCTCTCACCCTCCCAACCCTCTCACCCTCCCAACCCTCTCACCCTCCCAACCCTCTCACCCTCCCAACCCTCTCACCCTCCCAACCCTCTCACCCTCCCAACCCTCTCACCCTCCCAACCCTCTCACCCTCCCAACCCTCTCACCCTCCCAACCCTCTCACCCTCCCAACCCTCTCACCCTCCCAACCCTCTCACCCTCCCAACCCTCTCACCCTCCCAACCCTCTCACCCTCCCAACCCTCTCACCCTCCCAACCCTCTCACCCTCCCAACCCTCTCACCCTCCCAACCCTCTCACCCTCCCAACCCTCTCACCCTCCCAACCCTCTCACCCTCCCAACCCTCTCACCCTCCCAACCCTCTCACCCTCCCAACCCTCTCACCCTCCCAACCCTCTCACCCTCCCAACCCTCTCACCCTCCCACTCACTCACTCACTCACTCACTCACCCTCATCAGCATAGCATAACAAAACATAGCATGGCATAACAAAAAAAGCATAGGATACACAACCTCTCACCCTCACCTTCGCTCTAACTCACCCACCCACCCTCTTTTTTATTTATTTATTTTTTTATTTTTATAATTTTACTTTTATTGCAAACAAGTCAGATAACAGCATGAGATAAAAGCAAACAACCGTTTGGGACCAGTTTGACATTATGGGAAACAAAATTGCTGTGAATGAGTAATGTCTTATTTTTGTCCATTGATTCCTTCTTGTGTCCATTGATGTATTGGAGCCCAGATTTTTCTTCCCATTTGTTTCTTTTTCCATCCTTTTGTTTCATAAATTGCAGATTCTAGATTAAATTTGGCTAACAGCCGAGATCTCCACATGAAAAAGGAAGGAGAATCTGCGCTGATCCATTCTTGTGTGATACATGCTTGGTATACATCATAATAAAAATCAAGGTTTGATGCTTCTTTCCTACAGTATCAGTTGATAGTCCAAATAACACCAACTCCGGGGTTAAATTTAGTATATATCCAAATATAATCTGCATAAATGTCTGCATTTCTAAAAATAATATTGTAAGTTTGGGGCAGGAAAAAAACATATGAATAGTATCTGCTCCTATCAAGGAACATCGGTTACAAGAAATACCAGTTGTGGCGCCCCATTTCATTACCTTGGCTGGCGTGTAATACAAATCAAACAATATCATGTAATGTTGAGTACGTGACCTACCGGTAATTAGCACAGAATTAGCTAGCTCAATTGATTCTTCAAACAGAACATTTTTTCCTATTTTCGCTTCCCATTTTTGTTGTATCAAAAGTAAGTCATCCAAAAGAAAAGTAAAAAAAATATCATAAAAATAACCAATTTTCCTTTTCTTAAAGAGAGTCTCAATCAGTGGAATCTTTTGTAAAGCTTGTTGTTCTCGAGATTGTGTAGATTGTAGAAAACTATGTATCTGTAAGTATTTAAAGTAGTCAAATCTCGTAAGATTAAATTTAGTTTGAAGTTCATCAAATGAAGATATACGGTTCTTCGTCCAAAGATCACCTAAATGTACGATACCATTGTCACACCATTTATGCATAATAGCATCTCTAAATATAGGAGGAAAGCAATGTGCTGAATTTAGTGGAGTATGTCTTGATATTTTTGGAAGGCCTATATGTTTTCTAAGAATTTTCCATGCTTTATATGCTGCACTTACAATCTTAAATTTTATTTTCTTGTAGTAACTGGGTTCAATTAATCTTAAAAAAAGCCCTCTTGCTTTAATGCCTAAGGAGAATTCATAAATCGAAGGGGTATGTGCTGATGAGATTGGGGCTTTGTTACCGATAATTAAAGGAGCTATATATTGTAATACCGCCGCCAGATAATAAAACAAAAGATGTGGTGTAGCCCATCCTCCTCTTTCCTTTGGTAGGATCATTTTTTTATAGGCCCTTCGAATGCCCTTATAACCCCATAAGAATTTCCCTATCATTTTTTCAGTTTGTTTAAAGAATTCTAATGGAAATTCTAGTGGTATTGTTCTAAATAAGTATATGAATTTTGGTAAGATCAGCATTTTTAATATATTGTTCCTTCCATATAATGATAAATGTAAATGATCAATACGTTGTAACGTCGAATTGGCCTTTTTTAATACTGGATTGAAATTTATTTTAGGTATGTTAATAATTGGAGTAGTTAACTTGACACCTAAGTATATCGCTTCGGTAACTATGTTCATTCGAGGTGGAGGATTTTGACTTACACAGAGTATTTGTGTTTTAGAGAGATTTAACTTATATCCTGAAAAGGAGCCAAATTCTACTGCCATTTCCTCTACCCTGTTAAAAGCCTTAACTATGTCCTTAGTTGCGACTACCACATCGTCTGCGTATGCCAGTGCTCTATACTTCACTCCCGCTACCTCTACTGGGTTTATCTCATCATCCTGATTTAATTTATTCAAGAACATATCTCTATAGATAGCAAAAAGAAGTGGGGAGGTTGGACAACCCTGACGTGTTCCACGTTGGATAAAGGAGGGAGATTTATTCAAGCCCAGTCTGACTCTAGATGTTGGATTTTGATATAGAGACTTCAAAGCCACAATTATACCTGGTCCAAATCCCTTCATATCAAGTAGGTCCCAAAGATAGGGCCAGGCTACCCTATCGAATGCTTTTTCAGCATCCAATAGGGCAATTCCCATTGGTGTATTGGTACCTTCTGCCCAATCCATCAGTGCAATAATTCTCCGAATATGGTCAGAAGTATCTCTATTCGGGATAAAGCCATGTTGCCAACGTGATACTATTGTAGATATTTTTTGTGCAATTCTATAAGCTAAGATTTTTTTTAATATATTTTACTGTCGGCATTTATTAAAGAAATTGGCCTGTACGATGCCGGGTTCTGGGGATCTTTATCCTTTTTGGGAAATGTCATAATTATAGATTCACTCCACGAGGATGGTGGATTCCCTCTCTGTGCCTCAAAAGTGCTCAGTATATCTTGTTTTATAACATTCCTGAATGTTTTATAAAATTCCAGCGGAATACCATCAGGACCCATTGCTTTCCCTAACGCCAATGATTGTAATGCATTTTCTATTTCATCCCATGCAATATCAGTTTCTAGAGCCGATTTTTGGGCATCAGATAAACGAGTAACCTGGAGTGTTCTACTAAAGGTCATGAAAAGATCTGGTGAATAAGTTGAAGCATCATATTGGTATAGTTTAGCATAAAATTGACAAAAAATTTCCAATACTGCCTCAGATTTGTTTTGTATCTGACCTGTGTCATCGCGTAGAGAATCTATAGTATTGTAAACCTCTCGTTGCCTAATTTTTTTAGCCAATACTCTACCTGAGTTCTCACCTAGTTCATATATCTGAGAACGAAAAATTGCCATCTGTTCCGCTAATTTAGTTGCAAATGTATCATATACTCATGATTTGTGAATAGCTAACTTATTCTCGATCTCCGTTGTGTCCTGTGACAGAGCAATTGCTGCTATAAGTTTCTTTTCCCAATCCAAAACTTTCTTATAGTTTAATTTGGTTTGTTGTCGAATGATCTTTTGTTTCTTAATAACATAAGACAATGATTCACTGCGAATCCCTGCCTTAAAAGCATCCCAGACATTCTTAACTTGTGCTGTTCCTCTATTAATTTCAAAAAATTCCTTTATCCATTTTGACATATATTCTACATAATCAGAGTCTACTAGTAATTTCCTGTCGAAATGTCCAGGGTCTAAGCTGGGAAGACGATAAACTATCTATTTTAATTTCAATCATTATTGGATATGGTCCGATATAATACGTGGATATAGTTCAAATGAGACATCTTTAATAAATGCAGGTTTAATAAAAAAAGAATCCAAACGTACACATTTTTTATGAGGGAACGAAAAAAATGTGAACCTTGGATGTATAGGATTTTTTTCATAGGCTACATCGGATAATCCATGATCCAATAGCAAAGAGCGAATTGCTCTAAATGTTTTTTTTTTTTTTTGCCCCCTTGATACGGAGATGTACCACATATATTTACATTATCCTCAATATGAAGATTTAAATCTCCACAGACAATTAACGCCGGTGACCAGGAGGCAAGTTCTAGATTTAAGAAATGTAACACCTCTGGATCATCTATATTCGGAGCATACATTGAGCAAATTGTCCATAATCTATTGTTAATGCTAAGTTCCACTATTGCCCACCTACCATATTCATCAGCCTTACAACGTTTAGAACATCCAAGACCTCTTCTTATCAGGATTGCTACTCCTTTTGTAGTTGTTCCCTGCCGTGTACAAGTTAATACATCCATTCCTAGCTCATTCTACATTTGTCTGTCCCTCCACATAATATGTGATTCTTGAATACAAAGAATATCGATTTTCATGGTTTGAATAATGTGCGCAGCAATCACACTTTTTTTTTATTTTTATTGTTTAGGCCACATATATTCCAAGAACATATTCGTAATTTCTCCATCTTGTTTAAGAATTACATCAAATGTCTTCATATTCTTCACATCTCTAAAATGAAATCCTTTACCTAAATTTCCTCCACTGACTAACATCATTTTCTTATTGAGTTTTCTTAAATTTAACAACTTCAGTTCGTGCAACCACACATTAAATTTAACGAGTAAACAAAAGCAACCAATAGAAAAGTTTCCCGCTCAAACAGATTATTAGATTTTCTGACTTTGTTTGCCCCTTCCCTTACCTCCCCTGACTCTGGCCTAGCCGTCCCTCCCCCACCCTTTCCCCCTCCCAAATGAGGCTTAGGGACACATTAGTCCCTAGAAGTGATGACACGAGTTGCGCTGTTTGACTCTAGTCTCTCGGCTCACCTCTAATATGCTCTTATATATCAGTATACAACAGCCTATAACCATCACAAAGAACAACAGTTATAATTATAATTCTAGAATCAGTCAATCCAGACATCAAAAACCTGAAAACAGCAAAAAGTTATGAATACAGAATAGACAAAAATAGCCTCTTTTAGTCTATCACACTATGTAATAAAAAAAAACAGAATTAGTTCCATCTCCTTAAGTTCCTTCAATAGCTTTTTCCACAATCAAGAACTCATAATGAGGCCAAAAATTCTTTTGCCGCCTTTTCAGACGTGAAAAAATAAGAACGTTCCTTGTATACTATCTTAATTTTAGCCGGGTTCAGTAAGAAAACTTGTGCGCCTTTAGATTGAAAAGTTGGTATGAGCTGACGAAGTTGCCATCGCAATTGAACAGTAGTATGGCAGTAATCAGGCCGCACAAAAAACTCCAGGCCCTTCCCCTTACGCTTGTTGTTAGGTCTAGCCAGGTCGTAAAGGGCTTCTCTTGCCAAAAAATTATTTAAAGAGATTAGTATTGCTCTTGGAATGTGCTTTGCATCTTGTCGAGCGTTCCTTTGAAATGGAAATCTATGGGCTCTCTGTATCTCCGTCTCCCATTTCCAATGATTCAACTCCGGAAAGGCATCCTTGAATAACTCCACCACAAATAGACGAACATTTGACCCCTCGCTCCCCTCTGGAATGTTCAAAATTCGGAGGTTGTTTCGACGCGACCTGTTTTCTAAGTCCACGAGCTTCCAGTTTATCTCCTCCTTTAAACCTTCCATTGCCATTATCTGAGTTTTTTGTTCGGCCACAGAATCTTCAACTACTGATATCCTGTTTTCCGTTTCTGTTACCCTAGCAATGGTTTCGTTGGATGCTTTAATTACTTTCCTTAATTATTTTGCACTTTTTTCACTGCACCTTGCAGTCGTAAATTCTCAGTTCTAGTTTCTTCCCTGTGCTGAAGGATCACTTGGTATAAAACCTCTAAAGTAATTTCTGGAGCTTCTGACCCTCCTGGGGTTTGATTTAATCTCCCCGTAATCGCCGAAGTTGATAAGGAAGGATGACCATTAGTAGCTTGCATAGTGAGTATTGAGTTCTCGTCGGCCCCCCACTCAGGTCTATCCAGGGAGCCATTTTCAGATTCATCCTCACTCACAATATTGTTTCTTACACCTTGCCCGAGTTCAGGTAGTGACTTCTCTGAATCGCTCAGTTCTCCCCCTCTCTCTTCAGTATCAGATTTTAATGCTTGAGACAAGTCTGTCATAGAATAAAAATTCCCTGCAGAGTCAATAGAGTCTGTATCTTCGATGGGAGGTGGCTCTATTAGAGCTTCATTAATGTTGTTGGAGCCTATAGCTGTGTCAGCTACTAATGCTGTGTCTGCTACTAATGTTGTTAATGGTGCAGTTATTCCATTACCCGAATTATTATCCACATTAATAGATTTCAAAGGGTGTTTATCTTGCTTGTACCTTTGAGCACTTATATTTTTCGGTTGTTCTAACAATACTTTCTCAACAGCAGGTATTTTTTTTTGTAAACATCCCTGGAATCTTGGGGATTGCACCAAGCCTACAACTCCCAGAATTCATTTCGGTTAAATCCTCTAACACCTGAATATCCGGAGAACCAGAAGGAGCAACACCCACTCACCCACCCTCACCCACCCACCCTCACCCACCCACCCTCACCCACCCACCCTCACCCACCCTCACCCACCCTCACCCACCCTCACCCACCCTCACCCACCCTCACCCACCCTCACCCACCCTCACTCACCCTCACTCACCCTCACTCACCCTCACTCACCCTCCCTCACTTACTCACCCACCCTCCCTCACTCACTCACCCTCCCTCCCTCCCTCCCTCACCCTCCCTCCCTCCCTCACCCTCCCTCCCTCCCTCACCCTCCCTCACTCACCCACCCTCCCTCACTCACCCACCCTCCCTCACTCACCCTCCATCCCTCCCTCCCTCCCTCCCTCCCTCACTCACCCTCCCTCACCCTCCCTCTTTCACCCTCCCTCACCCTCCCTCACTCACCCTCCCTCACTCACCCTCACTCACCCTCACCAGCATAGCATAACAAAACATAGCATATCAAAACAAAGCAAAACAAAGCATAGCATAGTATAACAAAGCATAGCATAACAAAATATAACATAACATAACAAAACACAACACAGCATAACAAAACAAAGCTTAGCATAGCAAAACAAAACATAGCAAAACATAGCAAAGCAAAACATAGCAAAACGAAACATAGCATAACAAAACATAGCATAACAAAACATAGCATAACAAAACATAGCATAACAAAACATAGCATAACAAAACATAGCATAACAAAACATAGCATAACAAAACATAGCATAGCATAATAAAACACAACAAAACATAGCATAGCATAACAAAGCATAGCAGAGCAAAACAGCATAGCATAAAAAACATAGCATAGCAAAACAAAGCATAACAAAGCATAACAAAACAAAGCATAGCATAACAAAACAAAGCATAACAAAGCTTAGCATAACAAAGCATAGCATAACAAAGCATAGCATAACAAAGCATAGCATAACAAAACATAGCATAACAAAACATAGCATAACAAAACAAAACCTAGCATAACAAAACACAACAACACATAGCATAACAAAACACAACAAAACAGCATAGCTTAACAAACCGCAACAAAACTTAGCATGACTTAACAAAACATATAATAGCATAGCAAAACACAGCATAGCATACCAAACACAGCAAAACATAGCATAACAAAACATAGCATAACAAAACAAAGCATAGCATAATAAAACATAGCAAAACAAAGCATAGCATAATAAAACACAACAAAGCATAGCATAACAAAACATAGCATAACAAAGCTTAGCAGAGCATAGCATAGCATAACAAAGCATAGCATAACAAAACACAACAAAACATAGCATAACAAAACGCAACAAAGCATAGCATAACAAAACAAAGCATAGCATAACAAAACAAAGGATAGCAAAAAAAACATAGCATAACAAAACATAGCATAACATAACAAAACCTAGCATAACAAAACACAACAAAACCGCATAGCTAAACAAAACATAGCATGGCTGAACAAAACATAACAAAACATAATAGCATAGCAAAACACAGCATAGCATACCAACACAACAAAACATAGCATAGCATAACAAAGCATAGCATAGCAAAACAAAGCATAGCAAAACAAAGCATAGCATAATAAAACACAACAAAGCATAGCATAACAAAACATAGCATAGCATAACAACATAGCCTAGCAAAACACAACAAAACATAGCATAGCATAACAAAACACAACAAAACATAGCATAGCATAACAAAACACAACAAAGCATAGCATAGCATAACAAAACATAGCATAGCATAACAACATAGCCTAGCAAAACACAACAAAACATAGCATAGCATAACAAAACACAACAAAGCATAGCATAGCATAACAAAACAAAGCATAGCATAACAAAACAAAGGATAGCAAAACAAAACATAGCATAGCATAACAAAACATAACATAACAAAACCTAGCACAACAAAACACAACAAAACCGCATAGCTAAACAAAACATAGCATGGCTGAACAAAACATAACAAAACATAATAGCATAGCAAAACACAGCATAGCATACCAACACAACAAAACATAGCATAGCATAACAAAGCATAGCATAGCAAAACAAAGCATAGCATAATAAAACGCAACAAAACATAGCATAGCAGAGCAAAACATCGCATAGCATAGCATAACAAAACATAGCATAACAAAACATAGCATAACAAAACTGCATAGCATAGCATATCATAACAAAACAAAACATAGGATATCAAAACAAAACATAGCATAGCATACAGCATCACTCAGTACCACCACAGCATCACTCAGTGGCACCACAACATCACTGAGCTCCACCACAGCCTCAATCTGTGCAACCATTCAACAACTGGTTCAAATATGTTATCTCAATGTTTCAAGCTTTATTCCAAATGTAACAAAAAGATGTTAATATTTGACATATGTTCTTGGATTTTCGTCACAATAAAATACACTGAACATGATCTTCACAAATGTTATTTACAAAAGTTTAAGCTATTGCCATTATAAATTACAATAACTTTTATTTAAGTATTAATTATTAAAAAAAAATAAAAACCATTGTTATTTGTAATATCAATAAATGTAAGTCACGTAAATACAACACATATTACAAATGCTACATGTGTCACATTTGCGAAAGTTATAACTATTGGCATGGTAAATGACAAAGCTATTAATTTCGCTATTTTCAAAAACAAAACCTAAATAAAAAATGTGTCATTTACAAGACCAATAGCTCAAACTTTCCTAATACGAGACCTATTGCATTGCAAATGCTTGTTTCCTTGGCCATAGAACCCCTTGCGGCGATATTGCGGATGCGGGGAGTGGACTGGGGGATCCCAATGGCGAACGGCTTGCATGTGGACTCGCTTTATGCGGACGACCTGTTACTATACGTGCGTGACCTCACCTGCGTGACGAGCTTACTATCAGATATATTCGAGAACGTGTCGGGTCTAAGGGTCAATTAGGCCAAGTCCGGCGTATACTCGTTCAGTCCTGACACACAGGAATGCGACGTCCGCATTGGTGGCGAGAGGCTCGCCTGGTATCCCACTACGTTCAAATATCTCGGGATGCACATTTACAGAGACCCGTCAGACATAATGGAGGGAAACCTGATGCGAGCAATCTCTTCGTTGCGCGCACAGATAGCCTTCTGGAAGACATTACCCCTAAATGTGCCTAGCCGGATAGCGCTATCCAAAATGATAGTATTGCCAAGGCTGTTATACCACTTTGCCAATATTCCGCTATACGTCCCAGCCAGAGTGTTCCGCGACTTAGATACTATGACCCGGAGCCTAATCTGGAACGCTGGACGACCTCGCGTCGCACTGACAAAAATCTACTTGCCCACTGAGGCCGGAGGGTTGGCAGTCCCCAATTTAGAACTGTACTATCAGGCAGCACAGCTGCAATGGGTGTCGTACTGGCTGAGTGGTAGAAATCTAGATGACACCACCACCGACGTCACTGTATGGACCCACGCACAAATATGCACACTGTTTCACCCCCTGACCAAGGGGTCCCGCCTGTTACCATTACATGTAGCGGTGGCTCGCAAATGCTTCCTACGTAGCCTGAAGCTGACTCGAGAGGTCAAGCCTTATGCTCCTGCGCTCCCCTTGCTGGGCACCCCCAGGCAGGATGGAATGGTGACACTGGCCATGTTGGAGAACTGGACAGCGGCTGGTGTGGAAACCATAGGAGACCTTTATACAGATGGCACCATGCTCCCATTTGGAGACCTGGGGGGAAGCACAGGCTTACCAGCCGGACAATTCCTCCTCCACGCATCGATATTGCATACATATACTGAATCCTGGGGAGATATACATGAGGAATTACCAATGCATCATCTTGTACAGTACCCGCACGTCATGGGCAACGGCTCCCACATTATACACTGGCTAGCACAGGCCCTTCTCATACACACACAGCGATCCACACAGCCATTGCGAGATAAGTGGGCGGCTACCTGAGGGAGGGGATGGACAGACAAGGAGTGGACAATAGTATTAGCCAACCCCGTGAACATCCCACGTAATTCCCGTTTCCAGATAATACAGTTTTATATATTGCATCAGGCATATCTGTCACCAGACAAGATTAACAGGTACTTCACGACCGCCACCGCTGGATGCCCCCGATGCACTCTGGTTGGCGCGGACATCTTACATATGCTTTGGAATTGCCCCACTCTTGCTACATATTGGAATTAGGTGACAACCCTTTTGACGCAAAGTGCCGGCGCAGGCCTACCCCACACATGGGAAGCATGCATCCTGGGATTGTATAAACGGACCAAATTGAATAAAGTGCCGGCCAGATTCTGGGACCTAGGGCTCATTACTGCTAAACGCATGCTTACCAAACATTGGAAGAAGGGAGAACCCCCACTCGCTAAATATTGGTACACTTCCTTCACTAACTGGACGAGAGCTGAAAGCACCACACTACACCGAGAGGAAACGGCGGGTTTGAGGAAGTTTCCAATCGCACAACTCTGGGACGACACCCTAAGCTCCTTCCAACAGGCAAGCTTGGCTAGGGGGCTCACTTCGGCGATGGCGCACTAGAAGGGACACACACTTATGAGATGCGGTGATGCTGAATGGATGGGCTGTACTGTTCCCATGGTACATACGAGCCTCGGGGGCCGACACCACGGCACCTCCTGGCTGATGGTAACTCAACCTCCCCTGTTCCATTGAGCGATGACTACAACGCACCCCTGCCACACTGACCGCGGATCCGAGCACTTGCCCATACGGCTGTACACTGACATACCTACGACACTACTCCCAGCGACACGTCCTATCACTCCCCATTTCTCTTTATTTTTTCCCTCTCTTTTCTTTCCCGCCCCACTTAGTGGCACCTGAGTCCTTCTCTTTTTTCACAGTTTTTACCCTGTTTTGCCCTTTGTCCCCGATTGGGACTAGTTTGGAAGTTACTATGGCAGGTTCAACTGCCATATTTGTTGAGCTATTGAATATGTTGACTTGGAGGACTGAACACATCCGATATTCGCCACTCCTGATCACACAACACATCTGGCGCTACCACACGCTGCCGATCAGAAATGAGGTGACCACGTAAAAGAGTAACGAGTATATGCCACCTCCTACTGAATTTCACCCCACAACACCCCGGGGATGCAATGCCCTGCATATAGAGCGTTATTACGTACTTTGCAGCTACATCACCTATCAATGTTGCCTTGGCCTCTCTGTTACACGAACTGGTACACATAGAAATTATCCTGATGAGGGATGCCATTGTCATACCTTACTGTACCGCATTTTCTATTGCGCAAATGTATGTGAAATATCACCTATCGTTTTATATTGGCATGGTGTATCTATGTATCAACTAACTGCTTACATAAACCAATAAAATATATTCAAACAAAAATCAGTGGTGGAGAATGCTGTATTTTCTTTGGCTCCTGGGGCCATACCAATCTGCCAGTACCCTGCAGTAAAATCAAAGGTACTGAGGAATTTGGCTGCCCCTAGCTTGTCTATCAACTCCTCTGCTCTTGGAGTGGGGTGAGCATCTGTCTTGGTGACAGAGTTGAGCCCTTTATAGTCCTAACAGAACCTCATCTCTCTTTCCACCCTGTTGATGAGGTTTGGGGACCAGAACCACTGGGCTAGCCCAGGGGCTCTCAGAGGGTTCAATCACCAATAGTTCCATAGTTCCAGCATCTTGCTGACTTCAGCTCTGACGCTTTCCATGACTTGGTCTGATTGTCGGTAGATTTTGTTTTTGACAGGGTTACTGTCACCAGTGTCCACATCATGGGTACACCAGCTGGTCAGATCAGGAGTCAAGGAAAAGATGGTAGCAAACTGTTGCAAGACTTGCTTGCAGTCAGCCTGCTGTTGTGGAGAGAGGGTGTCTGCAAAAACTACTCCATCCACTGACCCATCTTTTGGGCTGGAAGAGAGGAGATCAGGGAGAGGTTCACTCTCTGCTTCCTGTTCCACATCCGTCACCATCAGCATGGTGAGGTCAGCCCTGTCATTGTAGAGTTTAAGGCGGTTCACATGGATAACCCTTTTGGGTGTCCTGCTGGTGCACAGGTCCAGTAAGTGACCTCCCTCTTTTTCTCCAGGATAGGGTAAAGGCCACTCCATCGGTCTTGGAGAGCCCTTGGTGCCACTGGCTCCAAATCCCACACCTGTTGTCCAGGTTGAAATTCAACCATGGCAGCTTTTTGATCATACCAGTGCTTCTGCAGCTCCTGGCTGGCCTCAAGATTCTTGGATGCCTTGTCCATGTACTCAGCCATTCTGGACCTTAGGCCAAGCACATAGTCCACAATGTCTTGTTTGGGTTCTTGGAGAGGCCTCTCCCAACCCTCTTTTACAAGACAGTGTTCCCCTTACAGGGTGGCCAAACAGAAGCTCAAAGGTTGAAAACCCCACTCCTTTCTGAGGCACTTCCCTATAAGCGAAAAGCAGGCATGGCAATAGGACATCCCATCTCCTTTTGAGTTTTTCAGGGAGTCCCATGATCATACCTTTCAATGTCTTGTTGAACCTTTCAACAAGACTGTTCGAAACTGGGTAGCCAATTCTACGGGGGGTAGCATGGTGCAGAGCGGGCAAGCCAAAATCCTGAGGACATGTGTGAAGCATCCACGCAGTACACACAGACGACACCCAAGGCACACCACAAAAAGGGACACAACACCAGTGTTGGTGAAAAAGAATAACTTTTGTATTGTCTCAAATATGCAATTGTAAACACAGTAGTCACAATACTGCGCCAACTGGCGCCAGGGCAATATATAAAAGGGGGATTATTTACAGGGTAGACGAAGGAAAAGGTAAGTCAATCCGCTCCAAGGAGGTAGGAGAAAAAAAACATAAAGCATAACATTAGGCATCAGAGCACATTATGCATGGCATCCGCCTCCCCTGCAAGGGGAACATTAGACGTTCAGCATTAACATCAAACATCACCCTTTGGCATAAAACATCAGGCAGAAGCACCTGCCCTAAAGCCACTTAGCAGGACATACCCCCTAGGCATAAAAGCATTCTCATCCAACATGGACCTGTGGGCATCACCATTAGCCTGAGCACAGTTAACATGGGGCATGAAACCTCTGCCTCCTTAGGCCTAACCTAAAACCGCCTAATATGCTTTGCTCTAGCAGAAGCAGCCTTAACAGTTGGCATCACCCTTAGGGGAAGACATCAGGCACAATAGTATAGGCAGATCACAGGGCCTAAAAACCTTCCCTGACATGAACACATTCCACCGGGGCATATACCGCTAGCCTGACATGAGTAATCAGTATCTGCATCCCGCACAACAAATCATTAGCATGGGAAGCATTAGCATAAACACCCAGACATGACGGTATAGCCACATAAACATGCCCTAGGTCGTTGCAGCTGCCCACTGTCCTGCGGGGCAGCTGGGTAGAAGAACTCAGGCCAGCATGAAAAGCAGGGGAGTCCCTCTTCTGGGGCTCTTATTTATTTATTTATTTATTTATTTATTTATTTATTTATTTATAGAGTTTTATATAGCGCTGGCTAGACCCCAAGGTATCAGAGCGCTTTACATGAGAATCAACAATGTAACAGAAAAAGATCAACAATTACACAATACAACAAAAAATAGGGAAAACATTAGGAGAGGAGAGAAAGGAGAGAGAAAAGTAGTGGAGGGGGCAGGGGAGGTGAGAAAGGGAGGATAAGGGAAGAGACAACAAGGAGAGACAGGAGGAAGTCTGTCTAAAAACCGACTAGGTAGGTGACGCCAAGGAGGGAATCCCCGACCTGTCTCCCCTATAGCTAAACCAGGTAGCTCCATCGGGCATCAGACAAAATAGCTAGATCTCAATTGAAGAGGGAAAGTTCACAGATATACAGGGTGGGGATTAAGGGCCAGGACAGGTGAGGGCACAAGTCAGTAGCAGGAAAGTAGAGTCGAGTCGTTGCAGCCGTCATTTTAGGCAGGTACAGGCAGTATATATGAAAATACATTTAAGGAGTATGGAGGAAGGATAAATAGGAAGGTTAGGGGGAAGAAGGGAGATAACGGCAGGAGAGACGAAGGAAGGTCTGCCCAATGTCCGGCTGGGTAGGTGACGGCTGAGGAGGGAAACTCGCAGCCCATCTCCCCTATAGCTATCGGGGTAGCTCCACCGTGCATCGGTCAGGTAGCAAGGTCTCAGCAGTCGAGGGACGGATTACAGGGTAAATGTCATGAAGGGTGTGCAGGATCCAGGTTGGATGATGGCTAAGATCAAGGTCTGGTCGATGACCAAATGTTTGATAGTCCAGGAGTAGAAGTACATTGTGGTGAGGTCCACAGTGGCGGCCATCTTGTGGTCAGGCAAAGTTCTTCTTGCTTAATCCTCAGGCTGATCGGGTTCATCCCAGTAGGTCTGGAACCCATGATTACTGTTACAGTCTATTATTGCAGCCTTTAACCCGAGGAAACAGACACAGGGCATCCCTTGTGGTGCAACTTAGCTCCTTGGTGACGATCGGTGGCAGGTGCCATTTTGAAGTCAGGCACGTTTCAGTTAGGACACTGTAGGAATAAAAATTGCTGGCTATGACCTAGTTACCAACGCCCCACTCAGGGAAGTTCCACTATCCGGTGGCCAGTTGAGCAAAGGGACAGATAGCAAGGGCCCCAGCAATGCCTCCCAATGGGCCCCCTCCTGTGCTCACTTCAAGTATGCCCAAAACAACTCTCTCCCCTCGTGGAAGTATGTAGGCGCAGGGGGCGGGCACCGGCACTGTGCCCCGATGCACCCACACCACGGTAGGCCTTGGCCCCCACGTTGCTATTAGAGCCCCACTCACCAGGCTCCTCTTCCACAGCTCCGGACGTCCTCACGGTAGGTGGGGGCAGCTAGGCTGGAGCATTCACCGCTCTTGCTCCTGGGGTGGCTCTCGACGTCCTTGTGGCAATGCTCTTGCTCCGGGCTTCCTGTCGCAGCTTCAGGCAGCCGCGGGGCTCTCCTGGCACACGGGAGCCCTGCCGCCACCAGCTCTCCTCCGGGCTTCACCCGGGTTCCCTCCGGGTCTTATGGTGCCTTCCTGGTTCCTTCTCGGGCTTGACACACGGGAGCCCCGCCGCCACCAGCGCTCCTCCGGGCTTCCCTCCGGGTCTTCTGGTGCCTTCCCGGTTCCTTCTCAGGCCTCGGGCCAATCAGGGCCCGGCCCTCTGGAGGCACGCCTGCACCAGCCAATCCCCTCGCGGCTTGCAGGGTGCGCGGCCGATGACGTGCCCGGCACCCCCGTCACGTGACGTTGGCCGCGTTGGCCTCTTCAGGCCCAGTGCGGCCCTCAGCACCACCGCAGCCGCCCTCCTCAGACTCCAGGGCCCGCGGTGGAGATTTTCCTCGGGGCCTCTTCCTCCCTCCGCGCGACAAAGTTCGCGCCGCTTCCTTCGCGTCTCCCCGACGCGCAACGCTCCTGGCTCCCAGCGCTCTCTCTCTCCTCAGCGCCCGGGGTGCAGCGGTGATGGCGGTAAGGTTTCTCCTTCTTCAGTGCCCCGGGCCGCACGGTGATTTCCAGGGACAATGAGGGGTAGGCTCCCTCTCGATAAAAGCGCACATGCGGGGTAGGCTCCTGCCGACTTCAATTTAGGCACAAAGCGCGGCAATACGTGGGGTTGGCACCCGCTCCTTAGGTATGCATGCCAAGCGCCGCCACTACTCTGGGTGGGCACCCTCGGCGCTTTAAAACACAGTTCTTCCAGGCCAAGCAGCGCCTCTGTAGCACAGTGTTGTGGGACCCAAGGGCAGCCTCCTGCAGCTGCGATGATGGCAGTAGCGCTCTTAGCAGCACAGCATTTCAGGGCCACACAGGGCTGTGGGGTCCACGCTTCTTCTTGGGCAGAATCACTGTGGCGCGCTGCAGAAATCAACTCCTCACCTCTTTCTGGCTGCAGTCAAAGGTGCGCCTTGGCAGTCAGGTAAGCGCTCTTCTTCTCCAGACGCTTTTAGGTGTAGCGCTCGCGTGGCTTGAGGCACCGCCAGCCTCAGGGACCTAGGATGGCGCTCCTTCTTCAGGGGCCAGGTAGCAGAGCAGCAGGCACTACTGGGCAAGGTCAGCAGTCAGTGGGTACTCAAGACAGGGCGGTAGGCTTCAACCATCCTTCACTGTAGAGTGGCACTCCTTCTGTACAGCAGCCTGTACTCCGGCAGTGGGGCTTCCACTAGCCCTGGGGGGACAGCAGAGGGGTTCTAGTTAGGTGCAGGGTCCAGCACTCCGGCCCAAGTGGCGGTATCCCCTGGCAGCAGGTCCCCTCATGTTCTTGTCCCTGCTCTGACGGAGCACCTGGTGACACAGCCCCCGTACTTATATGCCCCTCACCCCACCTACCAGGCAGTGCCAGAAGCTTCTGAAAGCCTCTGGGGAACTGGTTCTAAATGGCTCAGGAGGAGGAGTAGAGCACCCTCGGTGCCAGGCTTTCCCTCCAAATGCTGGGATGGCTGGGTACCAAACAACTAGACCGCTAACCTACTGCAGTTAGGTGGCATCACACACCGCCATGGCATCCATTTTAAAAGCGTCATTTCAGTAAGGTGCATGTTTACAATAGGGGTATTACAGGTGCGCACACCATTGCGTCACATTACACTTGACATCTCACTCCACACATGGCCTACCCATTTCTTCACCATGGGGGAGACGTCCTAAAACAGGGGGGTGAAAAGCAAAACATTTTGGGAAAATGGGCCAAGTCCAACAAAGACCATTGGTTTGTGGGTGGTATGGGGTAGTAAACTTTTACTGCACACCACACTCCTTCCACATGTTTCAGGTAAGCCTCTGTCTGAAACCACCTCCTTAGGAAACCCTACCCTGGTGAAGACACGCAGGAGGGCCTTGGCAACTGCAGGAGCTGTTGTCACCCTAAGGGGAATTGCTTCAGGGTACCTAGTAGCATGATAAACTACTACTAGAATGAATTTGTTCTCTGAGGCTGTGGGAGGTTCAAGTGGACCCACAATGTCCACACCTACCCTTTTAAAGGGTACCCCCACCATTGGCAGTGGTATCAGGGGGCCCTTTGGTTTGCCATCTGTCTTCCCACTGGCCTGACCGGTAACACAGGAGCTCACAAACTCCTTCACCTTTTGGTTCATCTGGGGCCAGTAGAAGTGGCTAACTAGCCTTTCCCAAGTTTTGGTCTGCCCCAGATGTCCAGCTAGGGGGATGTCATGAGCTAAAGTTAGGAGGAACTCCCTGTACTTCTATGGCACTACCGCCCTCATGGTAGCTCCAGGATGTGGGTTTCTTGCTTCAGCATACAGTAATCCCTCTTCCCAATAAGCTCTGTGTGTACCACGGACATCTCCCTGGGCTTCTGAAACAGCTTGCTGCCTCAGGCTTTCAAGAGTAGGGCAGTCTCGCTGCACTTGGCACAGCTCTTCCCTAGTGGGTCCCCCTGGGCCCAGGAGTCCAACCTGGTAAGGCTGAAGCTCCATGGGCTCAGTTCCCCCTAGGGTTTCCAAGTCCTCTCCCTGATGAGAGGGGTCCTGAGAGGCTTTCTGGGTAGATCCTGGTCCCCCAGTCTTATTGCTTTTTCTCTGGGTTGGTTGGGCCATACTTTCAGGCTCCAACCCTACTTACTCACCCTGCTTTTTGCTCTGTGCTCTCTAGCACCTCTTCTTCCTCTGACTGGTCATCACCCTGTTCAGAGGGGTTGCCTTTAGCATACTCAGGCAAGAGCTCCTGGAGCCCTACTTTGGTTGGATGCAGGCCCACTGGTATATTTTTCAATGTGCATAAGGACCTTACTTCTCTGAAATATAAGTGCAAGTGAGGTCGAGCTCCTCCACCAGGTCCTGGGCAATATTATCCTTACTAATAGTTGGGGGTGGTTGAGACAGTCTAACCTGATAGTTCTAACCCTCTACCCTGACTATAGTGACTTTTATTTTTCTAAAATCCTAATGGGACTTAAACAAGGCCCTACCAGTCTTTTAGTATTTTGAAAAAACCTATTTCAGGATTCTAAAGGTAATTTATGAGTTCTGTCGTGTGATCAGATGGTAACCAAGTAGTCCAACAAATGCAATTGTGTATCCCACCGCTGCCACCAATGTGAGAAAGTGTCTCTATATATACTGGACCAGAATGAGGTACAGTGTGTATAGAGTCCACAAACCCCAGAGGTATAACAGAGGTTAAAGTCAGGACTGACCTTACTCACAAAAGTGGTAGCTTGGTCGAGCAGTAAGGCCGTACCAGAGGACAGTGTAAAGCATTTGTTGTACACACTGTCAGCAAAGGATTTTACACACTCAAAAGACTGAACTCCAGGCCAATTGTTGTTATATCAAAAGATATAGTGGTTTTATTTTTAGAACCAACAGGCATAAAAATATACTTTTCTCAATACGAGTACTCTCATGTAATTACTTTGCCAGGAAGCAATAAAGTTTGTGAACACAATAGATACAGGGGTTGCAGAAGGCAACACAATTCTAGATACACGTTAGCATTGAGCTCAATGGGTTTTCAACATATAAGTACAGTTGATTACTATACGGATTACTTTAGTAGTTCCAGGACTTGATCCTATATTCAGTCCTGGGGTCTAAACTGAAACCAATTTAGTAAAAACTTTTTAGTTACTGTAGTGAATTTTCATGGATTAAAAGCTGTTATAAAGTTCACACTTAGAAACTTTTTAATGTAAATCGGACAATGTTATTCAATGGGAGAAAGTTCAGGTTGCAGGTAAAGTACGATCTGGTTACTTTTGTAATCCAGTACTGGGCTCCCAAGTCCAGCACTGGGGCCTCAACTTAAAACAGGTAAGTAATTGCGTTTCAGTATGTCGTATGATTTTTAAAGAATATTTTAAGTTTTCAAAAGTAGACAGAAGAAATTTCATAGAAAAGCAGACCATGGATTCCTATGGAGAAAATACAGATTACTAGTAAACCCGGTAAGGATTACTTTGGCGGTTCAGTACTGGGCTACAAGGTACAGTACTGGCTTCTCCCCTGATCACAGGTGAGTACTTCGGAATTCGTGATATTTTATATGAATATTTTTAGTTTCCAAAACTTCACACTTCGAAGATTTTTCGAGTCAAACCAGTCCATATTATCCAATGGCAGGTAAGTGAGTTATCGGTTTCCAGGTGAGTACTTGGCCGGTGCAGTTAGGGTTCTGGGCATAGACTCAGGGGTCCCCCAGGTTCAGGTAAGTACAGTTGGTTCACCCCCAACGGCACAGGGGTGGCCGGGTGCAGTGATAGTTAGGCCCAATGTTATCCAGTGAGGGAAAGGGGGCCTCCGGTTGGTGGCTGCTGGCTAGTAGGCCACGCGGCTGTGGGAGCTGGGCTCCTGGTCACTTGCTCAGGGCAAATGGGGAAGTAGGATAGGGTACAGGTTGCACTGCCAGGGGCACTCGGGTGGCTGGGTGCAGGGTGCTTTTGAGCCGTCGGGTGCTCAATGTTATTCAATGAGGAACTTGAAAAGGGAACAAAGGCTGCAGGCTTCTGGACGAAGGATCTTCTGGAGCGACCAACACTTCGAGGGGTAAGTTGGGATCTTGGAGGATAGGTAGGAACCCAAGAGTTGGGCACAGGGGGCTGTGGGGCGCTGGGTGCAGGGGTGTCTTTTGAGGTCGGGAAATCTTACCCCCTGCTGGTCGCGGGCTGGAGGGGTCCTCTGTCCTGAGGCTGCAGGCATCATCTGGGTCGTCGAGGAGGGTCTTTGGGCACTGGACTTCGGGTCCCAGTTGCCGGGGGGACGTGCTCGTGGTCCTGGATCACTCGGGCGGGGCTCGGCGGGTGCAGAGTGGGTTGGTCCGGAGCTTCCTGGCTGGCACCAGGGGTGTTGTTGCAGCAGAGCCTCTGCTGATGGGGAGTTCCAGGCTTTAAGAGGGTCAAGGCAGGCAGGTCCTCTGAGTGTCCCATGGTTGCTGTCCGCAGAAGTCGCCGGGAGCAGGTTCCAGGGTCGACAGGCCGGTAGGGCTGGGGCCAAGTCTGACTATGACTAAGTCAGTTGTTGTCGTCCTGTTGTTAGTAGCTGCACGGCGGGTCTTCTTCTTGATCTTCTTTCTTCTAGTCTTATCGGGATCTAAGGAAGGAAGGTTCAGGGAGCCACTAAATACTGAATTTAGGGGCGTTACAGGTAGGGCATTGTCCTGGGGTGGGTACTCCCCCCCCCCCCCCCCCCCCCCCTAGCCTGATTCTCTTCTGTTGGGGGGGGGGGGGGGGGGGGGGGGGGAGGAGCCTAAATGTGATTGGGCAGGGCTCCCCATCTACAAGATGGCAGGAGCCCAGGGTTGTGCTTCACCTAGTCTCCCCCACCTGAGGGGTGGGGTTGGCACAGGCTGGCACACCCCCCTTCCTGACGTAGTTTTTCCCGCCAGTCTTCCCGCCAGAGTCTGGGTCAGGACTGGTGGGGGCCAGTTGCTGGGTATAGCAAATGGTCCGGATAAGCTCACAGAAGCCTTTGAAGCTTACCCCTGCCCATCCTGGGGGAGGAGACCTAGCACCTCCCCCCAGGATGTGCATTGTTGCAGGCCCAGGAGAGCGGGGGGCTCTCCACCCAGGGGTCCAGCAACATGTCTGCTGTGTGGCAGCCTCTGCAGCCACTCAGCCCAGACGTGGATTGTAGGTTAGGGTTTCAGGGGGCATCTCTAAGATGCCCTCTGGTGCATTTTACATCAAATCCCACACTGGCATCAGTGCGGGTTTAATGTGCTGAGAAGTTTGGTACCAAACTTGTCAGTCTTCAGTGTAGCCATTATGATGCTGTGGAGTTCGTAATGACCACCTCCCAGCACCATATACTCTTAATGGCATCACTGCACTTACAGTACCCAGGAATGGTCCTGGGTACTGTAGGGGCACAGGGCTCCTGCACCTGTGCCCACACCTCTGGCATAGGGCACCCAGCTAGAGGGGTGACTTAAGTATGCCAGGTCAGTGGGTCCTGTGGGCATGGCCCACAGGGATGTGTGCCATGTCGACTTTGCAGGCTGAGTGCCTAAGTACAGAACTAAACAAAGGCAGTATGTGGGTGCCAGGGTACAGGTCCCCTGAGGGTGGCACAATAGGTGCTGCAGCCCTTAGGGGTCTTCTCTGGTCAACATGCCCTGGGTACCTAGGGTACCATTTACTAGGGGCTGACAGGTGGCCAGAGATGCCAATTGGGTTTTTAGTTTCAACACAGTTTTAGGGAAGGAACACAGGCCCTGGGTAGCGGGTTGACAGGAACCCAGGGCACACTCAAAGTACATCAGCAGTTCAGAAAAAAAGTGGGGGCATTCCAATGCAAGAAAGATGGCACTTTCTCACAAGGCATTTCAACAGTTGAAGCAGAAGTCGCGGCGGGAGTGCCGAATGAAACAGCGTCTCTCCAGGTCGACCTCGATCAGCTGCGGCAGACAGCTTCAGATACGGCCGTGGTCGTCTTAGTCTTTCCCCGATGTCGTCGCTCCCCGGTGGGTAAGTGTTGCAGTTTGTCCCTGGGGGCTGGTGTTCGTCCTTTTGGGGGTGTTGAGACTCTGCGGGTGATGCGGCCCCAGGTGTCCGCCTCCTATCCACAGTTTTCCGGTGAGGGGGCGTCGAGAGTCCAGATAGACATGCGCGGCGGCTTTGCGGGCCTCTTTGGCGTCTCCTCCTTCCCCTCCTGGGGCGTTGACGGATCCCTTGCCTCGCGTGGGGCCCTCCGCACGGGCTGGTTCGGATCCAGGCTTGGAGGATGTGGTTCTGTTGGGGTGCGGTCCCTCCTTCAGGCCACGACGTCTCCGCCTCGCCACAAACTTCCGTGGTAGTCCCTGTGGTGTCGCGGGAGGTCGCCGGGGCTCGGGTCGCATCCCCGAGCCCCGCTCTGCCTTCTGGGCAGGCAAAGGCCTCCTCCAAGGCTGAGCTGATGGCGCCGGTGTCTGCTTTGGGCAGCGCCACAGGGGTCGTGATCTCTCCTCATCCTGTTATTGGTCGAGGTGAGGTGGGGGACTCCTCGTCCCCCTCCGGGCCCTTCTTGTTCCTCCCCGGGGGCCGCTGCCTCATCGGAGGGCGAGTGGGAGGTTGATTCGTCCCGGGCGACACCACATGGGTCGCTGGACCGCCTCTGCAACATTCTGGGTGGAGGACTACGGGTCACTCCCCTGGTCCCTCTCGTCCCTCCACGCAGGCGGCTGCCTCGGCGGAGGTAGAGTCGGCGCCGTCCCTGCACCTCCCCTTGGCCACTTCGGCTCCGGCCTCACTCCGGTCCCCGGTGCGGTGTGGCTCGGAGGAGCCTATCTGGTCTCTCCTTCGGCGCCGGATGGTGCTGGCATCCTACCTCAGGGTGTGGACTCCACGGCTTCACACAGAGGTCGTGCCACGGATTAGTCTTCGGACGCTCCCTCTTCTCTGGAGGCTGACTGCATATTGGTTTCCTCTTCCCCGGAGACTTGCCGCCGTGTGGTGTCATTTTTGCCGGCGTCGTCGAAGGGTGGCTCCCTGCCTTTTCTGAGGCCGAGGTGCTCATCGGAGGAGAGGCAGGTCCCCCATTCTTCAGTGCCTTCGGGCTTCCAGGTCTGGCCTTTGCCCTTCCCGCTTGGCTTCGGGGACGGACGACCGCCTTAGTCTAAGCTGTCACCCACGGAGGAGCTGCTTTCTTCTCCGCGAGGTCCTACGGAGGTGGGTGCGGCCTTCGCTCACGCGGTGTCCACAGATGTGGGCATTCTGCGCATGGGGGACCCGATTGGTCATTTTCCGGCGGACCATCTCTTGGAGGTTCTCCACCAGGGCTCTGGTGGGAGGGAGATCTTACTCCCCTTTGAGGGTTCGCTCCTTTCTTGCCTGACTGGGGCTTGGAGGTGTCCTGCCTCAGGGGATCCGGTGCCTCAACACCTTCCGCACTGACACCTTCCGGCGCCACGTCACCCGGCTTGCCTCTCCCTCCACCCCTCTGCTGCCAGTCCACTTTTGCGGACCGCTTTCCCCTCCCTGCCACCACTGTTGACTCTGTCGTCCCGGGTGGCCCATGGGCTGGACTCTTGGGGGCGCAACATGTTCGCCTCAACCAGTGCTGCTCTGCGGGCCCTTAACACCTTGTGCATTGGGGAGGGCCTCCTCTTGTTTGTGGGGCTCGGCGGAGTCTCCGGGATCTGCGGCTTCCCAGGAGACTGTTCAGGTGGGCTTGCAGCATCATGCGTTGGATGGCCAGGAGCTGGTGGCGTTTATTCTCTGCTCCGGACATCTCGGAGGTGTTGGGCCGGGCCATGGCTTACTCATTCGCCCTCCGTCGCCATGCATGGCTTCGGGATGGCGTGTTCCCTGCGAATATTCGGGAGTGGCTCATTGATCTTCCGTTTGATGGCAGCTTGTTGTTCCGTGCCCCGGCTGATTCGGCCATCCAGATGTTCCTGGCTGGGCTCCGTCTGCCTCCTACTCTTCCTCCTCTGCCTTATTCTCCTCCTCAGCCTTATTCTCCTCCTCATTCCCCTCCTCAGTGACTGCTGAGTTGAGCTGGGTTTGGGCTTTTTGGATGCCCTAGCTGTAGATGGTATTTGTTGGCCATTGAGTCCTCCTTGCTTGGACTTTGGCATTGTTGGCTGCTGGACGCCCCTTTTTGCCTGTGTTTTTTGCTGGAATAGTTGACTTGGCCCTGAGAATTAGACCTTCTGTTTTTCTTTGGGCTGATGTCAAGCCTTCTGCTGGGCTGTTTTTTCTTGTGACTCTTTGCTTTCTCCTCTGCTGCGGAAGTTCTTCCAAAGAGGGTTCCCGTGTTTTGGGACTTACTTTACCCTGTGTGGGGTAGTGGTAGCTGTTGTATAGCTATGCTCTGCTGGGGAGTGCTGGTTGCCTTCGGGTGCCTGTTCTCCATGGCGTTTCTGTATGTTGCTATTGCTTCTTGAGGTTGTGTGCGCGGCCCTTGTGTAGTAGGTCCGGCTATTTCCTCACCCTCCTGCTCTTGTGCTGAGAGCTGAGATGCTTCAGTGTCCCTTATGCTTCTGGCAGCTTATGGTTGTAGCTACCGCTCTGGCTGGCCTGTTGCCTTCCATCTGGGTGGGCTCGCCTCTTTCCTTGGTTTCCTTGCACTCTCTGGGCTTCTTCTTCTTCTTATTCCTCTGCCTGTCCTGGCGTTGGGTGAAGGCTCTGTTGCCCTGGGGGTGGAGTGGGATGCTTCGGCCCCTCCGGCCTTGCCCTAGGTTCCTCTGTTGTGAATGTGTGTGTCTCCACTCTTCCTTCTCCCTCCTACATCCCTTCTGGTGCAGCTGGCGTTGGCTTGTGGGGGGGTCCTTTTGCCTGGTAGGGACGAGGTTGCCTCCCTGGTCTACAGGTCTGGTCCCCTGTGACTTTCTGTTCTGTCCAGACTGGTGGGGTCCTTTCGCAGACCCTCCTTCCCCATGGGTATTGCTAGGGTATCTATTCTACGTGTCTAGTAATCACGATCAGATGTAAGAGTTACTTACATTTCCAAGAAAACTGACGTAGGCATGCCACAGTGGGGCCTATGTGACCTCGCTGACATCACATGCGCGTTTGACCCCTGGGCGGAGTCGCGTGCTGTCGCCCCGACCCGGCGCTTTACTACAAGACATTTGGGCTATAGCCACAGCCACCTCTTTTGCAGAGAAAGTTATACTATAAGCAGCAATAGGGCAGGTAGGGCCTGTATTCGCCTGATCAAGTTGGTCCCCATAGATATATTTAAAATGGGAGAACCAAAGCTCTTCAGGCATGTTACACTCCACTATGTTTGTCCCCAAGTCAGAAAAGAAGGGTCTGTTAACGACCTCCCAAAATTTCGCACTATTCTTGAACTTATCAACAAACAATAGATCGTCCCAAGCCTCTTGTTTAATTTCAGATTTGCGATTACGTAGTGCCCGCTTTTACTCCGTCCTTAGCATAGCTATTCTATTTTTGCCCTGGGGTATATGCTTCAGGGCGAGTAATAAGTTCCGGTGAGCAGCCGAGCAGTTACAATCAAACCACCTCTCTGCCTATTGAACGCCTTCTTTTATAGGTAGGGGGAGGGCACTATCTACCTGTTTACAAATCTTCTCAAAAGCTCAACAGTTGCCACTCCTCCTTGGGTGCTATCTAGACAGAGAGCTATCCCTGTGCCTACAAGATTTAACATGTTGGTCAAAAAGAGGTTGGGTACCACCATGACCCATTTCAATCTCCGCCCTTGATCCCTGGTTCTCAATATGGGATCAAGGGCCCTAATCTCTTCCCTCCCCTCCCCACTTCCCCCTGTGGTGTTTACACAACCCCTTGGACTAATATGAATAGGGTTGTGATCACTAAAATGCGACCATTGTACCACATATTCCTTTACGTAGAGAGCTAAAATTGTGCTAACAAATATATAATCAATAGTGGAGAACAGACCCCTACCCTTGCAAGTAGGAATACCCCCCCCCCCTTCTTCTCTCCTGTTTGGGAGTACCAACCCAAAATCTGCAAGAGTATCCTCTAAGCATCGTCCTTGTGTAGAGTTTTTGAAGTGGGTCTCTGCATTATCACCTGGACCAAGTTCATCAAACACCTGGCACTTTTTTTGACACAGATGAATGTTCAAATCACCCAGTAAAATAATCGGGAACTGAGCTGTTTATCTCTATAGGCCTGTAAGAAGTGACTAAGCGTATATAAATGTTCATTGATCAGTAACATATCAAACTAATTATAAAAATTAATAATAAGAAGCCTCCGCGCATGTGCTGGATTAATCTCAACCGCTAGACAGTTCGCTGATTCTGTATCTAATTTACAATAACTTCCTTTTATTTTTAGGCAGATCAGTGAGAGCAAGCCACCCTTCGCCTGACCTGCAGCCAATGTTTGCGCAACCTCTGTAAAAGAGGTGTAACCATCCAGCCAAAATGTGTTTTCTAAATCCCATGTTTCCTGGAGCCCCAATATATCATATTCCTTCACTAAACCAGGCCACGAGGGATCATCACACTCATTTTTTTAGGCCAGCTATATTCCAACTTAAAATTTTCAGGGTATCTGTCCCTCTTTCTGCCTCTCGTGTTGGTACACTCATGCTGGATTCAGACTGACTCCAATAGGTCTGACCTCGTGTAGGAGTATGATTTGCTAGTCAATCATTGGAGTCTTACTGGCTCAAAGGAGCAAATCTATTGGTTATTTCTAATGTGTTTCCAGTAAACCTAGAGCCTGTGGCCACCCCAGATGTAGACAATCTGACAGTTTGTGTTTTCGTGTTCTCACTATTAAAATTGGGTTCTCTATGTGACCCCCCGGGGGACCCACCCGGTCTGTGGTCTTTCTACAGTGTAATTGAACCGGGATGTAGAATTTACATATACGTTTCTCCTAGGTGGGTGATAAAAAAAAGCCTAAAGGGAGTGCTCTAATTTCTCCTGGGCTACCATTACCATGTTCTTTAAAAAGTAAAGGGGCTACATTAGGCTGATTAAAATTCACCACAATACAATCTCCATTGACTGTCTTCAAACCCTGGCCAACCCACCCCACACGTCTCGCCATATTAATATGTGAAGCTGCTTTGGTCCCACCCTCTGATAGTTTTGTACACCAATGTAAAACTGCGATTATCAGTTGTTCTGAAGATTCGTTAATATTATCTTTATGATACGGGGCCCCAACTAGGACAGCTGTAAGAGGGGTGGCCTCCGGGGGCAGGTGAAACTTACATTTTATTTCCCTGCCCTCGTGAGGACTGCCTATGCCTCGCTCTTTCCGCAGAAACTGTTAAGTGTTCAGACTGTGTTTGGGATCCTCCAGGAATCAAAGAAACACCAGATTCAAGATTATTAGAGAGACTATTATCTAAACCACCCATAGGGTTCACCTGATAAGAAACCATAGGTCGCGCTCCCTCAGGTGCTTCAGCCTGGTTATGACTTATACCTTGGCTTGAGTCGGCTCCCTCATGCTCTTTAGGTGTAATCTATGGAAGTCATTTTAGTTAAAGGCTCCAAAGCAATTTTAATACAACTAAACAGGTCCTCTTTAAAAGTCCCCCAAAAGGTCTCAATATGCGATTGTATGGTAGTCTCAGCTGCTGGGGCAAAAAGTACTTTGGACCCATCTTCTATGCCCTCCACGCCACTGCACCCGGCTCCCGATTGATGATCGGTTGTATTAGTCCCCATCTTTATGCCCTTTCTCCGTTTTCTTTTATTTTTAACCCCCATCACCTGAAGTCAGATCACACAGCTCTGACCTACCACCGGCCAATCGAATCTGTAATGTGCGAACTTTCAGGAATTAGGTCATCCAAGCTAAGGCTGTTCCATTAAAGACCTAGCGTCCCCATTATTTCTACAAGAATGGAATGGGACACCGTGTTGAAGGCCAAACTGTTCCACCCTAATCCAGGAGTGGTCTTGGATGTTCCATGATACCTAGGAGGGCAAATTCAGTGCTATGCCCAGCCGTAAAACCCGATTGAGAGGTGTAGGAAGTTTTGGGCTTCCACAAAAGTGGTTAGCAGCAAATTCACATGTTTCTCCAAATTTTCGGAGAAGACAGGCAGCATAAAAATTGGTCTAAAGTTCGACCTGTTGGTGGGGGTCAAGTTAAGGCTTTTTTTTAAGCGGTAAGCTCATGGCCTGCTTCCATGTCTATGAAACATAACCCACATGTGGAGAGTAATTGAGAAAATTAACCACAAGTTGTAGTAGATGAGGGCCCATGAGGTGGAGCTAAGTCGATGGGAGGGGATCTTGCTGAGATCCTGATTTAATCTGTAGCATAGTCAAACAAAAAATGAGGGGTGTCCAGAAGAGACAACAACTTCATTTTAGGAGACTCGTTAAGGGTATTAATTTTTTCCTATTGGAACGTGCTCCCGTGCATTGGTGTTGGGAGTAAATAGAGTAGCCTGCTCTTCTTCCCTTTGATCCTTTGTCATATGGTGTTCAACGTCAGCCACCTTTTTGACAAAGAAGTGGGCCAGTTCTTCGCATCTTGAGGGTGATAGCGAGGAACCTGGAGATGTTTTGTTAGGGTCAGAGTTCCTTGACCACGTTGAAGAGTCTTGGGGCAGTTTTGGGCATTGGAGATTTTGAATGGGGAAAAAAGACGCCCGAGCTGCCCTGCAGAGCCCGTGAAGATTTGTTATAGCTGTTTTGTATTTAGATTTTGACTCCTTGTCAGAAGACTTTCTCCAAATCCTTTTGAAGCCCTTGCGCCGTTGCAAGAATATATAGAAAAATATTTCCTGGATACAGTTGTTATTTTGGGTTAATTACCTCCCCCTTTATTGCTGAGGGAATGCAGTGGTGTATGGTAACGGTTATTGTAGGAAAGTGCCAATTTCTGACGTGGTCGCACCCACTTTTCGCTTGGTATTCAATACAATTTTGACTAGAAGAACACTGGGTTCCTGCTAACCAGGTCCCCAGTGCCAGTTTTCTTTCCCTGAACTTTATAATTGTTCCCCCAATTGGCAATTCATGTGGCACCCCTGCAAGTCCCTAGTAAATACAGTATGGGTACCTAAGAGTGTCCCGTGGCTACAGCATGTATTGTGATAAGCCTAAGAGACCACTCACCTAACTCATGCTTGACTGCCATTGCAGTCTGCGTGTCTTGGTGCAGACAAAAGTAAAAACACAACCTGGCACACCACTGTGTGCCATGCCTACAGATACTGCATACAGTATATGTGTTTTACCCCTACAGCAGCAGGCCTTATAACTCCGTGTCCGTATGCACTGTACTGCATGTGTCCGCGTATCTGCATGATCCGATTTGACCCTGTGCTGGCCAGTTCCATTACTGCCAGTACAAGTAACTAGGGAAGCCATTTTAAGTACATGGGCAGGACACTGGTAAAAACGAGTTCTCCCCAGTTACATGATGGCTTAACTGAAACCAAAGATGTTTGGTAACCATCATCTTGTATTAATAAGCCCATAATGATTCCTTTGATGGATTTATTAATACATGCACCCAGAGGACACCTTAGATGTGCCCCCTGAAAACATAACAACTGCTAGTATGCTGGCTGGCTGACTGGTCCTGGCCTGCCTGCCACAATAGACTGGTTTCTAACCCACAGGGGTGAGGGCCAATGCTCTCACAAGGTCAGAAACAAAGTTTGCTCCGGCAAATGGTGTCCAGACCCACTTCCAGCAGGATGACCTGTAAATTTGCATTCCAAGATGGGGGGCTTCAAAGAGGCTGCTGCATTTGGTATGCAATCTGACTGCCCTCCTCCCTGACCAGGGCCCATTTAATTTGGCACCAGGAGAATTAGTAGTCAGAGAGATGTGTTCACCCTAAGGCTAGGTCCACCCCTAAGGTGAGCTACCTGATGTGGACACAACATTTTCGAGTCTGCCATCTCTGTGATTGCAGACATGGGCACTCTGGGACAGGGTTATGCCCATTTCCCACAGGAAGTGGTCATTTAGGAGGTGTAGTGACTCCAGTGGAATGTAGCCCATTGACTACTATCCTACACTTCCCTAACACCCCTATATTTAGTATGGAGTGCCTGGCGCCAGCAAATCGGATCATTCCGACCTGAAAGAAGAACATAGATGCGGAACAGTTGTAAAAGCAAAAACAGAAGACCAGCAACTGACTTGGCGCCAACCCTGCCAGCCTGTCTGCTGTCCTCCACAATTGCACCAAAGGTGACATACACCCAGCAGCATTCTGTGCCTTCAAAAACCTGGGAGGACTTCTAGCCTTCAACCAAGACTCAGGAACTCCAGTGGAGTAGCAGAGCTACTCTCCTGCAGGCATCCCAGAAGAACTTTGAGGACACCGTACTGCCAAAAACCTGACACCGGAAGGCACTACTGAATCAGTGCCCCCTAGCCCGAGTTGAAGTGGGCCAACTGTGCCAGTGTAGGTTTCCCAGCTGTGGACAAAAACCCGACTCCTCAGGACAGCACAACTCCTAAGAAGAAAAGGTTGTTCCTTTCTATTTAGGTGGATATGGTCACGGTTGTTGCTAAAAATCCATCACTCATTACTTGATCGAGGAAGTAGTAGATGCCCCTTTACTTCTAAAAATAGAAAAAGGCAGGCTAGATTAAATATGTATGATCCCTGCCATAGCAGAGCTTCACTTCTACTTATACGCTTGTACATAAATCAACACCAAGGCTGGCTGCCAAATGGTGACTCGAGCACATTTAAACCAGTCAAATCTGTAATGTCCCAATGTCACAAATTACTTCAAGAACAGAAAGGTACCATACGAGAGTTCAACCAGAGCCAAACCCATAATAAAGAGCTTGCACAATCTCATTTGTTTTTCCTTTAAATCACATTTTGAAATGTGCTTAAGTAATTGGACTAGTTTGAAGAATTCATTGATTAACTAAACATACTTATAGCAGCCTGGTGTTTCTGTTCCATAAGTATTTAACTAGTAATCTAATATTGTACGCTTCTTAGTTGATTAAAAATGCATTTTTTTATTTGAGTTTTATATAGCGCTGTCTACACCCGGAGGTATCCGAGCGCTTTACATAAGGTTCCACAAAGTTACAAAATTACATCTGTTACTAGAAAAAGATTTCAAGAGCGTAGAAGACTAGATAAATGAGCTTAGAAGGGAAAGGGGGTAGGGTAAAGGGGTAGGAGGGAGAATGCGACGGAGAGACGAAGGAAAGTCTGCCCAAAGTCCGGCTGGGTAGGTGACGGCCAAGGGGGGGGAAGTCCACAGCCCCTCTCCTCTTTAGCTATCAGATAGCTCCACCAGGCATCGGCCAAAAAGCTAGCTCTCCACAGTCAGAGGTAAGTTAATAGATTCAGTATCCTGATGGGTAGGCCGGTTGGGTTCTGGTCGATGTCTGTTTTTTTTCTTCCCCCCAGAGTAGTAGCACAACTCGGTAGGGGCCACTGTGGCAGCCATCTTGGGGATTCTGGCCTTGGTGTAAAACTGACCTCCCCGGCGCCATGAGGCTGCCATCCAGTACAGCGCAGTTCTTCCTCAGATGTAACTCCCAATGTCCCCGCAGCTCTGGCACACAGTGAAGGGTGGTTAGAGAATACGTTCTCTCCACCGGGGCTTTTGAGTCCTCTTAACTGGAGTGGGTGCTGTCTCTTACATCACCTCCTCACTGTACCATGTTGCCGCTCTATCTTAAGGGTGAGGGGATCTCATGGAAGTAGGTCGTGTGATTGTGTGCTCATTGTTCGTTCCGCCCGTGATCCGATTTACATGCCCGGGATCAATAATGCCGAGAGGGTACAGCAAGCACTGCTTTGCGTTGCGTCGATATCCAGTGCCACAGTAATGGCTCGTGGTCCTACGTGGCGATCTGTGAGATATTGACACGGGACTGCAAGGCGAGCGCAAAGTGGATGTAGTGTGCGTACTATGCCCCTGATGGATGCACCAGCTATGTTGAAGTCATGCGGTCATTTAAAAGTATCACTTTCGGCTGCCGTATGGTTGGTGAGGCAACTTATGCATATCCACTTTATTCCGACCTAAGTATATTAAAAAGTGAATGATGTCTAACTCCCTGGGTAATTGACTACATATTTTTATGCAACTTTCCAAGTGACACCATTTCTGGGGTAAACTAGTGCAAATTGACATGAGCTAGTGTAATGCTGCCCTGTTTATTTGTCGGCTATTTCGGGAAAAAGTTAAGGATCCCATTGATCATAAAAAGAATTAAAATGTTTTTAACACTGTATAGCTCTGAGCTAAAAGACAAATGCCTTCCTCACCTTTATTTGACTTCACGAAAGCCATGTAACCAAATTAAAAGACAAAACTGTTTAATCTTGTTTTTAAGGAATTGTACGAGGGATTGACATGGAGAAGAAAGTATACAATATACTGACCCCAGTGGCATCTCATCGGTTGAGGCTAGTAAACTGCCTGCTCGTTGGCAGCATCACTGTTCCACACAGTATCTTTAAGAACCAGGTAAGGCAATCAATTTTAGGGTGCAGTTTTTTGGTACTTTGGTATACAAAACTGCCAAGAAATTACTGTAGAATTTTATAGTGTTGTGTTGCATTTGTGTGGTTGTTGCTAATAAGCACTAGTATTACTTTATTTCTGTCATTATTATGACATCACAACCATTTTAAATTGTAGTCTTATTTGTTTTATTATTGTTAATGAGAACTTATGTTGTGCTCATTCTACCATTATTATGGCAGCCTTTTCCATTGCTGTCTTTTCTTTTGGGAGCTAACCAAGACAGTGTGATGACTTTGCCAAGGGGTGGTATCCTGGTCGAATAAAACACGAATTAATTAAATAGGCAGTGTGGACAGTTTCACATACTTGTGCTTTTGTTAACAATAAATAATTATCCAGAAGGTCTTGATTTATGTCAAAATATGCTGCATACAATTCATTATCACCTGAATTGGTGTGGTGGATGGTGGAAGTTGTGGAATTGCTTTGTTTCATAGTGGGAATTTAATGAAGATGCACCAAAATAATATGCTCAACAGTCCAGATGACATCCACTAGTACTATTACATGCATTTGTTAATTTTTTTATACTTAACCGCTTATGAATGTGACTCTACAGAAGATATTCTTTTCAAAGAGCAAAAATGTCAGGTGTGAGCAGAAAGGATAGAAATTAGCTTGGTAGTAATAAGTGATCAACAATAGAGGAAATAGTGTGCTTTGAAGGTGAGCTGAGGCGAGCTGAAATGGCGAGAAAAGACCACAGATGGATTTTAAAGGAGCCACCACAGACCTGACTCAACACAGCATCTGACAGCAAAGTCAGCTCCACCTTTCTTCGGAATAGAAAGAAATCATAGACTAAAAGATTCTGAAAATGAATATCTAGACGTTCACTCATTAACAAACCACATCCACTTATCAATGATAGACTGCGGGGATAGACTTCCTGCAGAGTTGTTTGAGAAATCAGTTTTGAGGCTTATGGACACCTATATCTAATTCCCAGACTGCCGCTGGGCCTCTCTACGAGACCTATCAAAGCAGGTCTATAAAGTTACAGAAACTGAGACACCATCCTAAGACTAACACATGAAAGCATGATTTGTCATACCTAAGTTCCTCCATCTTCCCTGATTTGCAGTACAAAAGGCCAGTTGGGTGTTCCTAACTGTCCAGAAAAAAACTCGAGCAAGCTAACATACTGTTCGAGGCATGTGGGCTGCTAAATTCATATCTTAGCATTAGATCGCCGCCTAGTGTTGGGTCCGGATGATTGCACATTGTTGTCCTGGAAGAGTCTTCGAAGTATCCTGAGATAGGTGGCTCCTCCCCTGGACTACAGTGCGCATGGGCATCGGCTCCATCCCCAGATTGTTTTTTTCCGCCATTGGGTTCGGATGCGGTCTCGACGTCTCTCTGTCGGAACCGAGAAAAACTAACTTTAAACGGCCAAAAGGCCTTGTATTCTTTGCGTCGGTATTGTTTGCGTGCGGTCTCGAGTTCTTCCGTCTCTTGGAGTCTGAATCTGCGGAGTGCTTACACTCTTCGGACATCGGGGCCTTCTCATCGCGACACGACTGCAACTTTACAGCATGGAGCGGAGTCCGTTTCAGCTCTGTCCGCTCTGTGGGTCCAAATACCCACATATAGACCTGCACCCGGTCTGTAACAAATGCCTTTCGCCAGACCATGACGACGGCAACTGCAGGGCCTGCGCAAGGTTCAGGTCCAAGAAAACACTCAAGATTCGGCGCGCGGTGCTCCTTGAAGCCAGACAAGCGGCCCCAGATCCAGAAAACATCTTCGGCGACCAAGAAGACGAGGACCAGAGCCATCATCTTCAAATCTCCCCGCCCGAGACGGAGGTCGAGGCAGATCCGGAACACGACGACGGAGTCGGGGGTCAAGGCCTTGAATACGTCGAAGAGGTAGGGGACGTCGAAGAGGTTTATGGGGCCGCGGAAGATAGCTCAGGGGACGAGCTATGCCCCGAAGGTTACGAAGATCGGGATCGGGTCACGGGATCGCCTGTCGGCCTTACCCTAGACCCCGTACCGCAAGCCACGGCCCCGCCTTCCGGCCCGGCCACGGACAAACTTGCTGGGCAGGCCTTATCGAAACCTACGGTATCGACTACACCTAAAATGGCCGACCCAAAATCGAAACCGAAACTTATGGATTCGAGCACACCTAAAATGGCGGCCGTACCAACGGAAACGACCAAACCCGCTGCTTCATCGACTCCGTCGACCTCCGGTCCACAGAAGTCGAAGAAATCTGTCGATTCCACAGTGTCAAAATCGGCGACAGAGGAGGGATCCTCTAAGAAGGGTGGTCGGCACGGGTCCACCGCTGCGGCGCCGTCAAAGCCCGCAACAGCCAGCGAAACGGCTCCGGTTCCGACTGGGACTCCGTTAGTCGGACGCGTAGTGGAGACGGAGCCGACAAAGTCACACGGATCGAAGGCTGGTACATCTGCGCATCGGTCCAAGGACTCTGGGTCGGCGGCTGCGGCATCATCGTCAAAGACTCAGAAGGGGCAACAGGACGTCGGATCCGAGGGCAAGGTCAAGACCTCCTCGTCGACGCCAAAGGCCACTGTATGTGACGCGTCCCTCATCGCCTCTTCACTACAGAGAATCAGGGAGAAGGCCTCTGCTGCGTCGGCTCCGATGCCATCGCCACAGAAGCCGACGGACACTCCGGTGAAGCCTGCGGGTAAACTTCTCTTCCTTCTGCCGCCAAAGGAGGCGCCGAAGGCCTTTTCAACAAAATCGACGCCAAAGAAGTCGGATTCTTCGACGGCGGGGGCATTTTCAAGTCGGGTACTCGACTCAGAAGAGGATTCAGAGCGTTTTATCGACGCAGACACGGGCAAATTGACCCTTTACAAGAGGAGAATCACTTCACAGCCAGTGGACTCCTATGTCATCCCCCTAAAAAAGAAAAGGCTTCCTCAGGACGCTTCAGGCCTCATGGAACCTATCCAGCCTCCTCCAAGACGGAGCCCAACTCCTTCACCAGAACACTCTGAGGGTGAGGGATATGGTGAAGATGACCAATACACTTTCCCCATCAATGAACCAGATGCACAGCCGGATTCATATGATGACATTGGTGACCAAGGCACCCAGGATGTGGGGCAAGACCCACAGCCTGACCCACAGCCTTTCAGTGCACGTGCATCCCCAACAGAAGATTCTGCAGGTTTTCATGCACTCATTGAGAGGGCAGCTGCTAATCATGATGTGGACATGCATGCTGACCCAGTAGAAGAAGACTTTCTATTTGACACTTTTTCCGTCTCTGAAAGGACAGTAAAGACACTGCCTATGCTCAAAGGGGTCCTCAAACATGCGGCGGACATCTTTAAAGAACCTACCAGGGCGAGAGTGGTCAATCCACGTATCGAAAAAAAGTACAGACCAGCACCTGCAGACCCTGCATACATTCGGGGACAGTTGCCGCTTGACTCCCTGGTGGTCGCAAATGCCCGCAAAAGGGCCAAATCCCAAACAACGGGTGAAGCTCCTCCCCCGGATAAGGAGTCCAAAGTGCTAGAGGCAAGAGGCAAAAGAGTAGCTGCACAGGCTGCCAATTTTTGGCGTATTGCAAATACACAGGCACTCTTAGCACGTTACGATAGGGTGCATTACGACACCCTGGAGCAAGTTTTACAACACCTGCCTCCGCAGTTTCAAGAGGGCACCAAACTGCTTATAGAGGAGGGAAAACTGATCTCCAACGCAGCCATAAAGTGTGCACTTGATACCGCGGACACAGCCGCTAGGGCCATTAACACTAGCGTCATGTTGAGACGACAGGCGTGGCTCCGCATATCGGGGTTTAAACCGGACATTCAAACAACCATACTTAATCAGCCAGTCAATCCTGATAGACTGTTTGGTCCAGATGTTGACACCACCCTAGAAAAAATAAAGAAAGACACCGAAACTGCTAAGTCTATGGGGGCCCTACAATCACAACAGTTTCGTGGCAACAATTTTCGTCGCTCAGGTGCACATGGAGTCACCAGAGGACAGATGGGTCAACAATCACAATTCTCTAGAGGTGGAGCACAATCCTCGTACCCCAAACAGAACAAGGGGGGTTACCGAGGAAACAGCACCAGAGGACGTGGCAGAGGAAACAACAACTCCCGCTCCTCTACCCCAAGCAAACAGTGACTCTCTGTCACTGCCCCCCGACCACTTAACACCTGTCGGGGGGAGACTACAGCAGTTCCTGCCCGTCTGGAGAAACATCACCACAGACAGGTGGGTGCGACAACTTGTCCAGCACGGTTATTGTCTAGAGTTAAAATCCACTCCACCCAACATTCCACCAAGGCAAAGGCCTATGTCTGCAGAGCACTTGCACTTATTGCAGCAGGAAGTGGTGGTAATGCTGCAAAAAGGAGCAATCGAGCTCGTGCCAGTGGGGGAGGAAGGCACGGGGGTATATTCCCTGTACTTCCTTATTCCAAAGAAGGACGGATCTCTCAGACCCATTCTGGATCTGCGTCCCCTCAACCTGTATATACTGTCAGAACATTTCCATATGCTTACACTACAACAGATTCTTCCCTTGTTAAACCAAGGGGACTTCTTAGCAACCTTAGACCTCAAGGATGCTTATTTCCACATTCCACTACACCCGTCCCACAGGAAATACCTCAGGTTCACTATCCAAGGCAGGCATTATCAGTTCAAGGTCCTACCCTTCGGAGTCACCACAGCCCCAAGAGTGTTTACCAAGTGTCTGGCGACAGTAGCGGCGCACCTCAGGAGGCAGAACATCCATGTCTACCCCTACCTGGACGACTGGCTCGTTCAAGCCAAGTCGGAACAACAGTGCGCCGCGAACGTGTCAACTACCATTCACCTCCTTCACGATCTAGGTTTCTCGTTGAACTACCCAAAGTCGCATCTTCAGCCGGCACATGTCCGGCAGTTTCTGGGTGCGACGATCAATACCCTGACGGCCATGGCTCACCCAAACCAAGTCAGGATAGACAGCATGCAGTCTCTAATCCAGAAGTTCAGACCACAACACTCACTTCCAGCGAGAGTGTTCATGCAGTTGATAGGCATGATGGCCTCCTGCATCTTCATAGTCCCTCACGCACGGTTATATATGCGCCCGCTCCAGGAGTGCTTAGCAAATCAGTGGACACAGGCTCAAGGACAATTAACAGACCTAGTGTTGGTTACCAGTCGGGCATACGACTCTCTGCATTGGTGGACTCCACACAACCTTTGCAAGGGCCGACTGTTCCAGGAGCCAGTGCCACAGATTATCCTGACAACGGACGCATCTCTCCAGGGATGGGGAGCTCATCTGCTCACTTACACCGTGCAGGGACTATGGACGACGCAGCAACAGAAGATGCACATCAACTATCTGGAACTGATGGCAATCTTCATGGCGCTCAAGTCCTTCATTGTACATCTGTGCAACAAGGTAGTGTTAGTCCGGACGGACAACATGACCGCGATGTACTACATTCAAAAACAGAGGGGCACCCACTCGCCACAGCTGTCTCATCTGGCTCAGGGCATGTGGCGGTGGGCCATTCAGAGGAACATCTTCCTCATGGCAGAACACCTCCCGGGCAAGGACAATCAGATGGCGGATCTGCTCAGCAGATACAGCCATCAAATGCACGAGTGGGAGTTACATCCGTCAGTACTCCTCCCGTACTTCCAGCAGTGGGGTCATCCGGAGATAGACCTGTTTGCAACAAAAGAAAACGCGAAATGCCAACACTTTGCCGCCAGGTTCCCTCACCCACAGTCGCAGGGGAATGCGATATGGATGAACTGGTCAGGCAAATTTGCGTACGCTTTTCCGCCAGCCCCTCTGATACCGCTGGTGGCAAGAAAGCTAAGGCAGCACGCGATGACTCTCATCCTGGTTGCTCCAAGGTGGGCGCGCCAAGCATGGTACACCACGTTCCTCGAACTCTCAGTGGTGCCGCATCAAAGACTGCGCCTCACGCCCAGACTCTTGACGCAGAACCATGGAGAAATTCAGCATCCAGATCCGCAACAGCTCAACCTGGCGATCTGGCTCCTGAAGTCCTAGAGTTTGGATACCTTAACCTACCTCCAGAATGCATGAACATCATCAAGGAGGCAAGGAAGCCAACTACCAGAGCATGCTATGCTGCAAAATGGAAGCGTTTTGTCATTTACTGTACAGCCAATGACATCAACCCGCTAGATGCATCTATCCCTAACATCATTTGCTATCTGCTACATCTTTACAAGTGCAATCTAGCGTTCACTTCTATTCGGATACATCTATCCGCCATCGCAGCTTATCTTCAGAATAGGCAGCATCTCTCTGTTTTCAGGGTGCCTGCTATTAAAGCTTTCCTTGAAGGCCTGAAACGAGTCATTCCCCCAAGAACACCGCCAGCTCCGGTGTGGAACCTCAATGTGGTCCTCACCAGACTGATGGGACCACCATTTGAGCCACTGCACTCGTGTGAACTCCAGTTCCTAACGTGGAAAGTAGCTTTCCTAATTGCTATTACGTCACTGAGGCGTGTTAGTGAGCTACAAGCGCTCACAATCCAAGAGCCATTCATTCAGATTCATCCAAATAGGGTAGTGCTACGTACTAACCCCAAATTCCTTCCGAAGGTGGTGTCACAGTTTCATCTCAACCAAACTATTGACTTGCCGGCATTCTTCCAAAACCCACAAACGGTAGCGGAAAGAATGCTCCATACGTTAGACGTACGGAGGGCGTTAATGTACTACATAGACAGAACACAACACTTTCGGAAAACAAAACAACTTTTTGTTGCCTTCTCACCACAACACAAAGGCAACCCTATTTCCAAAGCAGGAATAGCCAGGTGGATTGTTAAGTGCATCCAAATCTGTTATCAAAAGGCCAAGCGCACGTTAACGATACCCCCAAGGGCGCACTCCACACGCAAATTGGGGGCATCCATGGCTTTCCTAGGGAACATTCCTTTAGAGGACATTTGCAGAGCAGCCACGTGGGTTACACCACATACCTTTACAAAACACTACTGTGTTGATGTGCATTCCAAGCAGCAGGCTGCTGTAGGACAGGCTGTTCTCAAGACACTTTTTCAGGTTTCTGCAGCTGGCACGGGCAACCGCCGCTAATGGAGGGACTGCTATGTATTCTATGCTAAGATATGAATTTAGCAGCCCACATGCCTCGAACTGAATATGCTACTTACCAGTATGCATCTGTTCTTGGCATGTTGGGCTGCTAACATTCATATCGCCCACCCTCCTCCCCGGTGCCTGTCGCAGCTGCAGATATACTATTGTATTCAATCATTAGCATGGACATCCTTTACACTTTTCACTCCATCTTCTGCCACAATGGCGAAAAACAATCTGGGGATGGAGCCGATGCCCATGCGCACTGTAGTCCAGGGGAGGAGCCACCTATCTCAGGATACTTCGAAGACTCTTCCAGGACAACAATGTGCGATCATCCGGACCCAACACTAGGCGGCGATCTAATGCTAAGATATGAATGTTAGCAGCCGTACATGCCAAGAACAGATGCATACTGGTAAGTAGCATATTCATTACGCCATGTTTTACCTAGCCCAGCTAAAGATAACATTGCAATAAAATTACTTTTTTACTGACCCACGGCAAACTGGTACGTAACGTAAGATCCGCGAGGCAAAAGACAATGGCAAAACATAGGTACACAACACTAGTGTTGCTCCGAGCACAGATACTATTCGGTATTAGTTGAGAGAGGCCCTAGATTACAAGCCTGGCTAAGGATGTTATGTCATATTAACAACACTTCATAAGTTCATGATGACCAAAGATTATTGCCCTATGTAATGATATGGTTGAAACACATGCTTACCTTCTCCCACAGTTGAACATCTCAAACCCACTAAGATCATACTTCATAAATGATGCTACAAGAGCATACAGTAGCCCAAGAAATGCGATTGAACAGGTTGCCAGTGCTCTGTTGCTGGGCTTGTACTTCGAGGTTAGTACTAGTAACCAATGACATGATGCAGGGGCACCTTTAAGATGTATAGTAATTTAGTTAATGTCCCGAATGGATATGTATATATTTTTTTAATTAGTACTATCCTCAAGATCTGCCCATTGCACTGTTGAAAACGACCTCCATAATCAAGAGGTTATGATCAGACTGAAGACAAGAATATATCCTGAGCATCCTTGGAGTTAAGCTGCCCTGTCACAAATCTCTAGTCTCCTCAGAGCTAGGAGAGGATGAGCTTTCCCACATGGGGCCAGCTGAGGCAGCAGGTTGTGGAGAGTCCTGGAGTGTGAAAGCAGCTCCAACAGGCTTTACTGGAGCATCAACATGGCGTCCCCCATTAATTAATTATGAATGAGAGACGCAAGGCCTTCTCTACACACCGAAGATAGGAGGTATGGCCAGTAAAGAGAATTGCTGTTTGACCATGGTAGTGCGGCAATAGCCTCTAAGATAAAGAAGGGCCAGTGTGCCGCAGCTCAATATGCGACTGTTCGAAGGCAAGACTGAGTGCTGGAAAAAGTCCCGAACACTCTGTGCAGGCTACGAAGAAGGAAGAATCTAACTGCCTAACACAAAGGGATAAGTGCTTGTGGGCAGGCAGTGTATGAAGTGTTTCTCTCATGCGTGTTGTACAGCTGGGCCTCAAAGGTGCACGGATTGTGTGGCACACCCTAGTCCCCCTGTTCTCCCCCACACCCCGCCTCACAGAGGTCTCAAGCATCAGAGACCAGCAGTTCAAAACCTGTGGTTCAGAGACCCGCAGGGGTCCGCAACGCATTTTCACAGATGCTCACAAATTTAACTTAACATATTTCTAAAGTGTACATAAATAAAGAAACAAAATGTAAAACTGACGTTTTTAAAACTATCTGTAAATGTGACTGAATTTGAAATTGAATGCTAAAAATCTAAGTTGGTATCCTAAGGGGAGCAGTGCAATTGCATCAAACAGAATATAGTATGGAAGATGGGTGGCCTGAATTGAATTGAACAAATCTATTTATTTGTTATATATTTCTGAATCAAATAAAATATTTAGTCATTTGTGTATTTGTTTTCATGAATGCTTATTTCCATATTATTCCGTATTTATTTTTTTAGTTGAAATTTCAAAATTGATTATGCCAGTGTCCCCGGATTCCAATAATGACTCTATGGGGTTCCAGGCTTTCAAAAATGATTCGGTTGGGCTTTCTGGATTCCACTAATGTAGGGAGCTGGCTATGTATATACTATACCAAAAAGAGGTATAGTGTGCACAGAGTCCAGTGAGTCACCAAAGGTAGGCAGAGGTTAAAGTAAATATTACCTTGCTCTCAATATAGGGGTAGCTGTACTGGTCAATTAGGCTTATCAGGTGGTAGTGTGAATGCATTTGGTGTACATACTCCTTCCTACAAGGCAGGAACACATACACTCAATGAGTGACTCCAGGCCAATGTTTGTAGAAAAATATTACTTTAGGTGCTTTTATTTCTAGGAACCAAGTTGACCTCCATTACAGGTAAGTAGACTTCTATGCAATAGTTAGAAATGGGGTAGCGTGGTGCAGAGCGGGCAGGCCAAACTCCAGAGGACATGTGCAAAGCATCCACGCAGTACACACAGGCGACCCACAAGGCGCACCACAAAAAGAGACCACACCAGATTAGGTGAAAAGAATAACTTTTGTATTGTGCCAAACATACAATAGTAATCACACTAATCGCTATACTGCTCCAACTGGCGCCAAGGCAATATTTACAGGGGATTATTTACATGGCAGGGCCAATTGGGCCACTGCCAGAACCATTGCTAAGGGACAAAGGATAAATGAAAAAGGTAAGTCAATCAGTCTTGATCCTGCAATGAAGACCTAAAGCATTATCATTTGGCCTAAGGTAGGAACCTTAAGCGTAAATCAGTGACATACCACATTAGGCAGGAACATCTGCAATAAAACCTTATAGCATGACTTTCACCATAGGCATGGAATCGGGCATAGATCACATTAGCATGCACGTCAGCACATTAGCATTGGTCTAAATCACCAGCCTTGATGCAACACGAGGCAGAAACACAGTGTGCATAAAACTGGGCATAGAAACTTCAGCACTGCCCACCTCGTAATATAGGCATCTCTCCCATGATCAACACATAAGCACCAATGTAGGGTACCGGACGGAGAATGAGGCTTTGCATTAGCAGAAGGCACATTGGCCTAACCATACGAGGTGCTCGCATTAGGCCCCCCCCATACGCACGTGGTATCAGAACAGGCAGGAGACATGTAATCATCAGGCCTAAGCACATAACCAGTGTGCACCTCTAACCTGCAGATAAACACTCTGAAATCACTAGGCAGAACACCAACAGCATAGGTCCAGGAGGCCTAAGTACATTATGCACAACCTTCGCCACCTTGCCATAAGAATAACAGCATTATACCGTGGCATGTGGGCATGGAGGCATTATCATGGGGCAGAGGCACAACTTGGCTTCAAAACAACAAAGCTCCCCAGGTGGCAGATCGGTCTTTTACCGCAACCGTTGCCACTGCCCACTGTCCAGCGGGGCAGTGGTGTAAAATCCAGTCAGCGCAGTCACGTGGGAGCCCCCAAAACAACCCTGGGACGTTGTAGTCCCTCTTCTGGGCCCGAGGCTCAAAACTGCCTCAATCGCTGCAGCGACCCGCCACTGTGGCGTCGCTGTGTAGCCCCCGGGGCCCTGTAGCCCTGTCCATAGGGGGAGCCCCGCGGGGCTTCAAGACAATTATGGCTGCGCGTTGCAGCTGCTCACTTCCAGTCTGGGCAGCTGAAGAAATAAGGCCGGCACTGACACTCTCCGTGTCCCCTGAGATGGACCAACGGGGGCGGGCACCGACACTGTGTCCCGTTACCCCCCACACCACCAGCAGTCCCCCACTGAGGCCCTCACTCATCGGGGACTCATCGCCGGCGGACTCCTTCGAGCAGGGGACAGGCACCGGTATGTGCCTCGAGCGTCCCCTGCTCTCCCAGAACCTCTCCTGTCGGCTCTGGTTCCAGCGGGAGGCACGGGCTTCCCTCTGCACCACGGGAGCCCCTCCTCGGTCAGCAGCTCGCCGCACTACACCCGGGCCCCCCCCTCCTGGGACCCAGGGCTTCAGGGACGATCCAGCTCCTTCTCGGGGCTCTCCTACGCTCACGGAGAGCCCCGCCCACTTCCGGATCACTCCTTTTCCCTTCCGGGCCGCCGTAGGCAGTGCGGCGGCCCTAGTCAAGACCTTGGGTCGCAGCGGTGAGTTCTGCCAAAGTGCTTCCGAAGCGCTTGCACTTGGGCCGCAGCGGTGATTTACGGCGGCAATGAGGGGTAGGCTCCCTCTTACTCTGAAGTGGACGGCGGGGTGGGCACCCACTGGAGTTTGAAATTGGACAATTCTACCGGGCTGCGGCGGTGATTAATTCCAGGCAGAAATACGCGGGGTGGGCACCCGCTGGGTTTTTAAGTACCCCGCGCAGCACAAACGCACGGTGACGGCTGGCATGCGGGGTGGGCACCCGCGTGGCGGAATTTGCATAAAGCGGGGTAGGCACCCGCTGGAGAGTAAAGTACGCAGGTGGCACTCACGCGGGGTAGGCTCCCGCTGTGAAAACAAGCACACAGGTCTCCCTGGCCACACACCCCTCTCTTCTCCTGGGCAATACCCCTAAAGCGCCATCCTTGTGCAGGGGTGTAGGCAGGAGACAGTCAACTGGAGCATAGCGCCCACCAGATATAGCGCTCACCAGATATAGCGCTCATGGTCCTCACCTCCTTCTTCTTGGGGGAGTAAGATACAGCCCTCACCATGCCCTGGAAGGCACAGTCCATGGGAATATAGCGCTTTCCCAACCCAGCGCTGCAGAGGACAGGCACTCCTCTTCTCCTGGCAATTTAGGTGTAGCGCTCGCGAGGCGCAAGGACCCACCAGCAGCCTCAGGGAACCAAAGGTAGCGCTCCCCGCCTCCTGTGTGTACAGTCCAACCCAATCTAGCGCTCTTCTTCAGGAGTCAGGTAGCAGAGCAGCAGGCACTACTGGGCAAGGTCAGTAGTCAGTCGGCACTCATCAGGACAGGGCAGTAGGTCCTAGAAACCATCCTCCTCTGTAACGTGGCACTCCTCCTGATACAGCAGCCTTGACTCCGGTAGTGGGGCTCTCACTAGCCCTGTGGACAGCAGGGGGAGTTACAGTTGGGCTCTGGGGCCAGCACACAGGCCCATGGGGCGGCACCCCCTGGCAGCAGGTCCCCTCTCTCTCTCTCTCTCTCTCTCTCTCTCTCTCTCTCTCTCTCTCTCAAGTCCACGCTCTGACTAAGCACATGGTGGCACAGCCCCCCTACTTATACGCCCCTCACCCCACCTACCAGACAGTGCCAGAAGCTTCTAGAAGTGTCTGGGGAACTGGTTCTAACTGGCTCAGGGGGAGGAGTAGAGCACCCTGGGTGCCAGGCTTTCCCTCCAAAAGCTGGGATGGCTGGGAACCGAACAACTAGACTGCTAACCCACCACAGTCAGGTGGCACAACACACAGCTATGGCATCCATTTTAAACTCAACATGTTACCAGGGTAAATTCTTATGATGGGGGAATTATAGGTTCGTACACCATTGCATCACATTTAACATGACATCTCACACCACACATGGCCTATACATTTCTCTACCATGGGGGAGACATCCTCAACTAGGGGGGGTGAAAAGCGAAAAATTTCGGGAAAAGGGCCAAAAGATACTTTGAATGCAGAAGCACACTTCGTGTAATACAGTGAGAGACCAATGCAATTCTGTGGGGAAAAGATAGGTGAGTAACTTACAGGTAAGTAAGCGGTTGTGAGTTTGTCTCCAGAGGTTTTGGTCAACACTAGGCAAGGGTCGGACCAAGGTAGGTATTGCACCACCAGCGGCACTGGGGCGGCTGAGTGCAAAGTTCACTGGGCCCAATGTTATCCTATGAAGGCTGGGGGGCACCTCGAAGGGGCACCAGTTACAGGTAAGTACCTGCGGTTCAGTGTCACAGGCCCTGAGGGTTAAGGTCAGCATTGGAGGGGCCATCAAAGAGCACTGAAGCTGTACCACTAGCGCCACAAGGGTGACCGAGTGCAATGGAGACATCAGCGGCCCATTAAAATCAATGAAGATCCTCGGTTGGGGAGAACAACTGCAGGCTCTGTTCCAAGGCGGGCTGTAGGAATCCCACGTCTGGAAAGGTAAGTTTGATAGTGGGGGAATGCTGAGGCAACGTCGGTTGGGCAAACCAAGGCCGGGGGATTGTAGGTGCAGGGGTGTCTTGACGTGTGTTTTCACCAGATCTGGTTGCAGTCGGAGGGACCCTTCTGGTTGAGGCTGCAGGCGTCTAGCTGAAGGTCAGGAGAGATCGTCCAAAGCTGGATCCCAGGGCAAGATCGCCGGGGAGACTTCACTGGGTTAGTGGGCCTATGTATTGGGTGAAGAGTGTTGCAAGTGTCACAGATCCGCCAATGGCTACTGTTCCCTTCGGTGACTACACCTTTTGGGTGCCCCTTATCTTTGGGGAGCTGGGCACTTCGGTGTCTCTATTGGTCCTAATTCTCCAAGATGGAGGATTTCTAAGAGCAGGGATCACTTCAGCTCCTGGTGAATGTAAGGGTGTGCCAGGCTCAGGTGGAAACTCCTACTCTGCTTACTAATTTTCCCGCCTGTACTGCCGCCAAAAGTGGGGTCTGGGCAGGGGGGAGGTGAGGGGGGAGCATCTTCCTTGGTTGGAGCTGCCCAAATCAGCACATTACAAGGAGAGCTCCTTTGAGGCTCACTGCCAAGTGTTCCTGTTCCTGCCAGGGGGAGATGTGAAGCACCTCCAACAAGAGCAGGCTTTGTTTCCGACCACCCCACGAGGTCAGAAACCTGTCCGGTGTTGGCTGACTGGCAGGGACCAGTCAGCCAATACACTAGAAGTTGGTCGTTTTTCAGGAGGCATCTCTAAGGTGCACTCTGAGTTCATTTTATAATGAATCCAACACTGGCATCAGTGTGGTTTTATTATGCCGGGATGTTCGGTACCAAACATCTCCGTTTTCAGTAAATCCATCATGTAGCCTTGGAGTTAATGTTGACTAACTCCCAGCCTATGTACTCAAATGGATTCTTTACATTTACAATGTCTGTGAGTGGCACAGACACTGTAGGGGCATGTTGCTCATGCAGCTTTGCCCTCTCCTGTGGTATGGTGCACCTTGCCTTTGGGCTATAAGGCCTACTAGAGGGGGACTTATCCATGCCACAGGCGGGTTGGTGGGCGAGGCACACAGGAATGTGTACCATGTCGACTCTTCAGTGTAGTCTGCACCAGAACACGCAGCCTGCAATGGCAGTGTTTGTGTTAAGGTGAAGGGTCTCTGAGGGTGTCACAATACATGCTGCAGTCCTAGGAGGCCCTCTCTGGTCACAAGGCCCTTTGTACCAGGGGTCTTGCATGTGGCCAATAGGTGTGCCAACTAGGGGAACAAATGTACAGTTTTGGGAAAGAACACAGGTGCTGTGGCCTGGTTAGCAGGGTCCCAGCACACACTCGGTCAAGTTGGAATCCAGTATTTGGCAAAAGATTTGGGCGTAACCATGCAAAAATGGGCACTTTCCTACAGGTAATGATTAGGTGGGGGGCCCACATGAGTCAAAACGTTAAGAACCACTGTTCTAGACCCTTTAGCTGCAGAATGGTCTAGTGCTAGAAAAAGAGTAAGCTTATGGTAGAGGTAATGGAATGAGAAAGGAGTCCGTACTTCTGTCGCTTTGTGAAACAGGCTCTGACCCTTCGACGCAAGAAGTCTGAATTGGATGAGTTTTTCACTTGTGAGCTGGTGTGTTGCTCTGCAATGATGGGCCTAAGACACAGCAGAAAGAACTTGGGGTTGGGCGAGAAAATAAACTACCTGTCCGGTAACAGTTTCATTATGTGGTCAGAGGAAATGGTCCATTCTGTTGCTTCTGAATCCCGACGACTTGAGGGGCTGAAGATGATGATGAGTTTGCGGTTACTTTGTTTTCTACTGTTGGGTATTCAAGGAAGAGGGAGGGATGCTCTATATGAGTAGAGAGGGAGGTAGGGTGACAACATTAGTTGTCACTGGTGGCACTAGTGGAAATGACTTAAATTACTTCGATACTCTTGTGGTACTAATGCCAACTTTTGCAACTTGCCTGATATGTCTGCACAGTTACAAAATAGAATTCAGGGGAACTGCTCGAGTTTGGGAGCTTAAATGTTAGAGGTATGTATGTAAACTGCTCTGCGGTTGTAAAACCACACACCTATTTGAATCAAAAGAATTTTTTCTTAATTTGTACAGTTATTCAAAACTGAGGGAGTACCCTGCTGGAGGTTGTGCCCACAACCATTTCTGTGTACTTCTCTGTCGAGGCCTGGAGACATCCAGGTCTGCAGGGAACTCTACCTATTGTCCCTAGGGTTTATGTGGGTACTCTACAGTACTCAATACGAGATGGGCAATGCAACTTAGTGTATTTAAAATAAACACAAACAATCCATCTAGTTTCTATTCATATTTCTGAATTTCATTACTTCACTCTTTCTTGTACATGATTCTTTTATACATGTCTACTTATGATCAAACTCAAATGAAATGCTTTAGCCTATTTACAAAATCATATGAAATGACACCCAATGCATTTTGGGTTCCTCTGAACCCTTCTTCAGGATTATAACGTTTAGGTATAAGAATGTAATGTTACAAAAATGTAATGTTACAAAAAATACAGGTAGAATTGGCACACATGCTATTTCAGGGATCGTGTGAGGCAAAGAAACAGGATTGTGAACGTGTGAGTAACATAGACCCAAAACTAGTGATGAAATGAAGAATTCCGAACGCATCCCAGTGTCTATTATTCATTGGACTGTGTCACCATGTCTGTATTGTGCTCCGTATCCATTCAATTTAATTATCCCGGTGTTTTAGGAAACTGTGAGGAACATGTAAAATGAAGTGAAGTACTCACTAGACTTAAGGCATTATGATTCTGCAACGCAGTGAAAAAGCCGATGTGGTCTGATGGTAGCAAAAGGCTAAGAAAACCAAAAATAATAATATAAGGGAAGTGTCTACTGACTCGAGTTTTCGGTAACGTGCCTTAACCCACAATGTATCTTTCCCGATTAATGCCTTAAGTCTACGTGCAAGACTTATGCCAAGCTAAATAATTTTCCTAGTTCTTCCAGTGTACAGGAAAAGATGAAAGAAGTGGAGATGGACAACAGTATATTGTCTGACCACGCACCTAGTCAGGTAATAATTGATGTCCTTAAGATTGTGATTCAAGGACACCTGATCGAGGAGCATCATGATAGGAACAGAAGGAAAATAACAGGTAACATGAAGCTCAGATTCTGAAAACTAGAAGAGGTACTGTCATGTTTCCATGCCCAAAAAAATGCCACACTCACTGGTAAGTGTTCCAGGATTTAGCTGTGCAAGTCACCAGCCAATCCAGAGCAGCTCCAATCATTTACTGCCTTCACCCAAACATTCCCACCACAGCATTCCTATCACCCAACAGCTTAAGTAGGGTGATGGATGATTCAAACCTTCTGTTGCACTAACCACAACACCCCCCAGCAAAGAACACATAAAGCAAATTAACAACTACTAAAAGACTAAAATACAGTGGTTTAGGGAAAAATGGTGAAGACAATATTAAAAACTAACAGGGCATCTCTATTATATCAACCAAAGTATTACAAGACCTTTGATAATCATTATTAAAGACAAACTAGAAATACTGCAATAGAAAGTCCTAAAAACATTTGAAAACATTACATAATCATTACAGCAGATTGGTTCATTAACCCTCTCGTCTGCAGCTATCACACAGTAAGTTAATTTGCCCATGGGCTTTCAGTTTGGGGGAAGGTATGGGAGCAGGAACCCCAACAGTACTAGAGTCAATACCATACCACTTCACCAGTCTAGGCGTACACCAGACACTGCTATTATCGAGCCTGGCACAATTTTTCATAACTGTCTCAATCACAGAAGGTCTCCTAAATTGAGGCCTTTTTCTGTTTTTGAAAACCTTTTTTCTAATGAGTACTTCATCTCCAACTTTCCATGGTAGCTGCCTTTGATACAATGTCGTACCATTGTTTATATTTCCTATAATACTTCATCGGCTCCGTATCCTTCCCCCGAAAAGTTCTTTATCATTCAAATGTAACTCCTCCTTCACATTCCAGAACCCTCTCAAGGTTTGTGGGAGGTCTCCATACGCAAACCACCTTTCCACAATAAGATCTTTGAGGTCCCTTACCGCCAAGTCTTTCTCTGTCGATGATTTCCATTCGTCTTCAGCAACAGTACTCTCACAATTCCAAGTGACTGAGGATGATTCAGATGCCTCAACTTCCCCCTTAGTGGGCAAGCAAGAGCAGCAATCCACAACTTTGTTTTACACACATGGTAGGTGCTGCACCTGAAAACTAAACACACTTTAACCTTCTATCCATTTCTTTATTCCGGAAGTGGCTCCATCATCCTTCCTAGTAGATAATAGCTGAACTAGAGCCCTATGGTGAGTCCTGTCAATGAAAGGCTTTCCCCACTATCAAAACTTGAAATGTTTAACAGCCTACCCTGATGCCAGTGCCTCTCTCTCTCAATGACTGAGTAACACTCCTCAACCACTTTGAGGGAGCACATGACAAAGACCACCATAGTTTCTCTACCATCTAGTATCTGTGATAAAACCATGTTAAGTCCTTTAAGATTTGCACCAGTAGATCATGATCTTCCTAAAAACTTTGAGATGGCCCATTGTTGGCATATTGCTGCTGATGGTCTTAATAGTTGCGACCGCTGCTTTACCTTCATTTGGTCAATCAAACTTGGTTCCCTTCTTATGATTGCCCTCATGGTCTGAGCTATTGTTGCATAACTGGGGCTATAGTTAGAGTATAATCCTGCTAATCCAACAAAGGACCTTACTTATTCTTTATCCTGTGGACATGGTGCTTTCAAAATGAATTAAAAGAACTCCTATTTGGGCTCTGTGCCTTCCTCAGATATAGTGTGATCCTGGTAAAAATACTGCAGAGACACAGAATTTACCTTTTTAAGTCTCGCATAGGCAGCGCGTGCGCTCTCTTAAGACCTGCTGTATCTAGTGTATGGGCATTCAGCACGCCTATCGCTTTTGATTGGTTCCTTCATGTGCTTTTTAAAAATCCTTTCTTTTAATTGGTTAATAGCTTACATATGTCCTTCCTTTCGCTTTTTTCATCATGCCCTGGAGACTGCCCCTGTTGCCTGCATTGGTTCACGATTGGCCATACAAGTTACTTTTGCGCACTACTTTTTCTTTTGCCTTGGCTTCTTTTGCTAATTCCCGGGTCATGTTCCCTGCTCCTTCTTTTAGATCCAAGTGCCGCCCCCATGTCCCACTATTCCAACAGTGCATGAACAAACCATACTCTTTTGTGCCAAACACTACCCAGAAAAAATCGGAAAAACAGTAAAATAAGCAAGTTTATCGTAGTGCTTGCATGATGCGAGCTTTCGTGTTCGGTTGGTTATTTTGGGAACAAATGCATTAAAGTAAAATTTCGGGGAATTTTACACCATAGATCAATTAAAGGAGGTGTGGTAATTTAATCACACTGTGCTGCTGGTGCTCCAGAACTAGCAGTGTGTGTGCATCACAACGCACACTCCATGATGCTTTACAGTGAGGCACATCCATGCCTCAGGCAAGCAGAACAATAGAGGTAGCATTGTGGCGCACACTCCCTGCCTCTGCAACAAATACTATGGTTTTATAGCAGCAGATTTTGGACTGCGAGATTCACAGATATAATGTTCCTGTTTCATATGTTGCGCTAGTCAATTGGAAAAAGAAAACAGACTATTCTACGGCTTGCCTCCTCCCGTTGTTCAACCACCAGGATAAAAGCTTCACACGTTCCAGCTCCTAATGCGGCAGAAACACTGTCCCTTAGTAGAGCTGCTTGTTTGTTATGTTGCCTTGTTGCTGGGTGGGACTCAGGGCACATGTCTTACTGCGTTTTTATTCATAAAACCACATTTCTTTCAGCATTAAAACTTCTCACCATTGCTCATAACTTCTGCCTGTTTTGTACCTGTCCCTGCATGTATTATATTACTTTGTTTAAGCAGTTTTATACACCACGCATTCGCACACAAAATATTGCAGCGCTTCAGGTATTCAGCAGTTACATTACACAATCACACACTGATTTACGATTAGCACAGGACTTTGTGACTTGCACAAAAACACAGCTAGGAAATTTACCATTCCCATTTACCATCTACAGCTTTCCAAACTTCAGAAATCAGCAGCTCTCATCGTTACGCGGTATACATGTTAATTATTTTGTTCCAGCCTTATGAATGCCTGCCTTGTCCTCAGCCCTTCGGAGCGGACATGGATTCCATTTTTTTTAATTGGGATTCAAATATAGTTCGAATAGTTTCATCCCAAACTCTTTTAGGAGCTGCAGATTATTATATGTAACAGCTTTGAAAATGTCTGTTTTCTACCTAGCTCCACCATCCAGCTAAAGGCACAGTTTTTGTTAACCACTCTCGTATGCTTCGATTCTTGCATATCTGGCTAATGCATCAGCATGTGCCAGTTTCTATTGATGTTGCCTTGTTGGCAGCAGTGCGCATGCTGTGCTACGTTTCTTATTCTTAAGCCCACATTGCTTACAGTATTACAAACGCATCCTGGCAACTATAGTGTTGTGTTTACAAGGGCTTTATATAATGTATGTGCTTGTTTGTTGGTTTGCTGCACACTGTTTCGCTTTCTCTGCACTTCAGAAGAAACATTCCACTGACAACTCCCAGCCCTACTGTCCGTTGAGTAGTAGCTATTCTTATATATGACTGACAGAGGCACTATTTGTCTTACAATTCACTCATTTTGACTCGCTTCACCTGCCCTTGCTAAGCACAGCATGATTTACTTCCCCTATCCTAGTAGCTGTTTAAAACAAGACACTTTGTTTTATTTCCCAAGCTCTAATGGCTGTTCAAAAAGTTTTTTTTTTTTACATACCGCTGCTTTTTAAATGCTTGCGTCATCCTCGGGCCTACTGCTCCGGTGGCGCTAGAGAGCAGTAAGGAGGAGGTCTGAGGAGCAGCGGCGGTGGCGGTGTCAGCCCGGAAAAAAGCCGCGAAGAAAGCAAAAAAGACTCAAGAAAGTTGTAAGAAGCTGTTGGAGCCGCAGGAGCCGCGGAAGTCGCGGGCGAGAGAAACCCGCTGCAGGAGAGGAATCCGGGCAAACTCCGACAAATTCGGGGGACAGCGGTACATACCACCGCTGAGCCGAGCACAGCCCGGTGGTGCTAGTGAGCCGCCCGAAGCGCCTGAATCACCTGAATCCCCCAGACAGTGGAGCGCCGAGCTGTGGCGGGCTGAGGAGGGCCGGGGGAGATTCACGGCTGTGGCAGTAACAGACCCTCCCTGTAAAGGAGTGAGGAAGAGTGGAAGCGGAGCAGCAAGGACGAGATTTGATCCGCCACCCGTGAGTACCAGCCCTATAGAAATTCCCCTCCCCCTGGAGCAGACCATAAAGGAAAAAGAAGAAAGGGAATAAAAGGCAATTGAAGGATTTGGAACACCCATAGGGTAGACTTGGAACACCCAAGCGGCTTAGGGTGGAGGTGAAGAGCCGAGCCGGGGAAGGTCGAGAGGCTCGGTAGGATGTTAAGGACTGAGGAAACCTGCTGAGGTGCCGCGGGAGCGGCAGGCGGGAGCCGGCGGACCCTGGGATCAGGCGCTCAGCAGCACCGGGGGTGGGCCGTGGCCCCCGTCCGTTAAGCTGGTAAAAAACCGGCCATTTGAGGAAAAAGGGGGCAGTAATACCAGCAGTTCTCCTGACCCCCCCCCCCCCCAAAAACCCACAAGGTTTAATTACATGGAATAGCAAGGAAACGTCCGGAATTTTGAGAGGCCAGTGGAGCAGCCAAAGCGTAAACCGTAATCCGGGGCTGCGAGCTGGTTTGTGAGCTGCAAAGGGGCTGAAGGAGTTACGAAGAATCACGAGCCATAAGGAGCAGCAACTCGGAGAAACTTGAGAGCTGTGATAAGCCAGAGCCAGCACAAGAGGTAGAGGCAAGTTCCAGAGGGCAAGCTACGGACTCCAGCTGAAAACAAGTAAGGAGTAAGCAAGGAACAGGGTCCAAGGGGACACCAGAAAAAGAGGGTAAGCAGAAACTTCCGATACTAGTCCAGTGGGGCAGGTTGAAAGAGTCGACTAAGTTCTGGAGCCGGAGCAAAGGGGGTGGAGAGTGGCAACTATGAGAACGGACATTTTTTGACGGACTGATAGATAAGCCATAAAGGGGGTCGAGTTAGTGGAACCATCTGAGGATAATTACCATCAGCAAAAGATCACTAATATTTAAATTGAGTTCACCTTGCAGAAAATACAGAACCATTTTTTCCATCAAGCCATCAAGCCATCCACCCAACACCTGATCACATTTCCACGTGTACTCCCCCGACGGCAGCTGTCGCAAAGCGTCAGACGGGCTTGGGGAGTTTTGGGAAAGACAAAGCAATAAACGAGCTGGAAGGGAGAACTTCCAGGAGAAATTTGCATTTTGAAAGATGCGGTCAGGAAAAATCCGACAGACACGAATACAGAAAGTAAAAAGAAGGCTGTCTGTAAAAGGAAAAAAGGAACAAGGGAACAAAAGCAAGTTAGAAGAGTCAACTAATGACAAACTATCTGACCAGGTACATATTCCCATGGCCGAATCTTTTAAGTTTGGGGGTGAAAAATTGAAGTTCAATTTTCAGTTCCTAAAAGAGCAAGGGGCTGTAACGTATACCACAAGCAACGGAGAAAAAACCCAAAAAAGTCAAACAAAATCAACCCGCTTGACTTCATCACGTAAAAAACGTAAGACGAGAAACGAATCAGAAATAAGTATGAGCCCCAATCTTAAAGAAAAATCGACAATAAAAAATTGGCTGATTAAAAACCTCGGCACAAATTCATGCACCCTTCAATCAAACAAAGTTAACACCAAATAAAACTTCAGATGAGGTTAACGAAAATAGCCCAGTATTCATAAATCAAAGCAATTTTGGTTCCCAAACAAATCTGCAGAAAAGCGCACAAAAGATTGAGTGGTCTAAATCATTTTCGATCTTCGAAGAAACAGAACTTCGGAGAATGCTGGAAGAAAACACACATAAGGAAGCTGAACCAATGCAACTGAGCCTCAAATTTGAGAAAATTGGAACATTCCGAAAGCATCGGAAATGGAAACGCAAATGGACACAAAAGGAAGCCAACATCTTCTCCAATAATCCTTACATCAAGCCCAATTAGACAATCTTCTAGTAAGCGTCCGGTTTCCAACATAGCAAAAGATACGACAAAAGAAGAACATCCTAGAACTATCTCTTCCTCAGAGAGTTTAAACAGGACAACAGGGGTACAGTTGCAACAAACCGAAGCAAAATCTGCACTCTGGGGGGATGTTCTACTAAAAAGCTTACAACAAGCAATCAATGCGCTGAACTTTCAATCAAACAAACTTGACGCGCAGGTAGTTTTGATGAACCTAATTGCATCTCATATAGCGGGAATAAATTCGAAATTGGACAAAATTTCGCTATATCTCGTTAAAGAAAAGGAGGAAGAAAAACAATGGAAAGAGAAATGAACAGAACAAAATTGCGTCTGCAAGGATATAATAGATAAATTAGCATCTCTACCAGACATCTTGAAAGAAATACTAGCAGTAACATACTCAAAAACTGATAAAGGTGATAATCCCATAGATGAGGCCAAAAAAATTGGAAAACAAAATAGAACAACCCACACCGTCGAAGAAGAAAAAACTCAAAACGACACAGAAGAAAATGAGCCAACAAAGAGAGGCCCAGAAGAAAATAAAACAATGGGTTCATCGGGCACGGCAGAACCCTTAACCAAAAGACAGCGGAAACGGGCAAGGAAGGCAAGAAAAAATGCTACTAAAAGTAAGCAGGTAAAACAACTCTTTGCCATTTTTGACCAAAAGAAGAAAGAGGCCCCAATAGATCAGATCTCAGACACCTCTACCAAAGAAGACGGAAATAAAGAAAAAAATACAGAAAAAGCCGAAGAACAAACAAAATTTCCAGAGCAGAATAAAACAATATCAAGTATACAAGGAAAATCAAAAGACGAGGAAAAATCAAATACAAACAAAGTTAATGATGAAATAGAGATATTAAAAACAAATCACAGTGAGGCCACAGAACAACAAAAAACACAGGAAAACGCACTAATACTAAAAAGGGAATATGAAACATCGGCTCATAAAGGGTCAAATTGGCACATAAGAGGAAAATCACCATATAACCCGAAAAAAATGGAAAAAGAGCAATTTCAAAAAATACAGGCAGATCAAGCGAGGGAACCTAATATAGGTCTGATCATCACGGTAGGAAATAAAGGACGAACTTGCAGATACAATAACGAAATTGAGCCAAATGATAAACCAGGGCAAAACACAAGCAATATACAAACCGGCCGAGAAGTAACAAACCCCCTAAAAGAAGCATCTTCGGTAGATCATATCCGACCAGAATCAGCCACACTCTGCGTGAACGATGAAATAACGTACATTCGATTTGACCCAATAGAGGGAAAAAGGAGAGTTTATCAAACCCAATATCTCGAAACAACAAGCACGGAAACAGAATGTAAATTACTGTTCAAGCCGGAATATCAAACAAAAGGCAATTCGGATACGCTGAACAGGGGAAATATTCTGAGATTAATCAAAGAGATACCGAAACTAAGGGGAATAACAACAAGCGACCTGAAATCAGTAGAATTCATTCAAGGAAAAAAAAGATAAGGATATGGAAATAAACAGCACCATCTGGGCTTCTAAAGAAATAGCAGAGCTTATCTTTACGACTAGGACACATTTCACGGGGTAGGGGAATAACTTTAGAGCGTCAAACTCCAATAAAATATCCATTCCCCCTATTAAACAACAAGATTTCACAACCTAAAAACGTAAATGAAAAAATTCATACAATCTTGAAGGGAGCAAGAAATAAATCAATTACCGAACAAGATCTGAGCAGCACAAAAACAAAGCAGCAGTACCAAGATCTGAAGGAACATAAAGATTGGTCTTGGTTAGCACAGTCACTAAACACTCATCGATCCTGATGTAGGTAAATAAGTACAAAAAAAACAAAGACAAAACACCAATTTAACCCCAAAACCAGAGAGAAAAATAAATATTTGCTCGTGGAACGTACACGGTTTTAAAGAAATGTCCCAAGATCAAGAGACAATAGACTACCTGAGTAAATTTGAAATAATACTACTCCAGGAAACATGGAACGTAACCCCGAGGCAAATCATGGGATATGAGGAATATCATATAATGGCAGAAAAATTTGCAAAGTATGGACACCCAAGGGGAGGTCTGTCCATTTTTATTACGAATGACCTAAACTGGAAAACCGAACTGCTCGATTCAGGGGAGAACTGGATACAAGTGATTAAAGTAGAAACTAAAGTAAGTAAAAAGTGTCCAGGATGGAAACTACTAATTATAAATTTATATATTCATCCAGACAAGGCCACAAAAATTTAAAAAGCTCTAACACTAATAAATTTGATAAAAACCTTACACAAAACTAATCAGTCCCACGAGATATTTATCTCCGGAGATTTCAACTGCAATTTAATAAAAGTCAACCAGAACAAGTATAAAATCCATAAGATATGGAGCGAACTGGAATCCCTAGGTTTAACAATCCTAAACGGAAATATGGAGGGAGACCAACCCGCCAAAACCACCTTCTCTAGTGGAAAAAAAGAACTCCACACTTGACTTTACCCTAACAAGTAACAAACTAAAAAAGAATGTAGCCCATTTTGAAATACGAACACGACCGGAAAGTGATCATTTCCCACAAGAGACCATAATGAGGAAAAACATCGAAGAGAAAACACAAATAGAATTTCTCACCGCAATTCCGGAAATACACAAATTGAAGAAAATCAAATGTAAGGGTCCTGTAAAAAAGGAGATAATGGACTCAGTACTTGAACATGAAATTTATATGGAGTCCATTGAAAATCAATCACCCATAACAAAATGGGAGAACTTACATAAATTTGTGTTAGGAAAATTCTCTGTAAACACACCAGCAAACTATGGATATAAAGCTAACAAAGAGCAGTGGTACAACACTAAACTAAGACAAAAAAAGGGAAATTGCGAAAAAATTAAGAATAAAGTCTGCAGAAAAAAGGTTAGGAAAAGAAGTAGATAACAATGATATACAAAAAATGAGAAAAAAATATAGAGGATTGCAGAAAAGCGAAAAAATCGCACACAGTGGAAATCTGGGAAGATCTATTAAGAACAAGCAAGCTGCCAAACAGTGGAGAATTTTGGAACATAATCAATAAATTATCAAAAGGAGCGGGCGGTCAATTAAGTTTTAAAATATTTATCAAGCGCAACGTACACCTGGGCGGTTTCTTGGCGCTAAAGTAGCAGGCAGCCAACTGGGCAAGAACAGTTACTAAGAAGTCGACTGGAAAGGCAGGCCGGGCTTACGAGAGAAGAGACTGGGAAAATAAAAAGGTCTTCAGAGCTTTGCGGAAACTGGAATACTGGGTAAGGGACCTAAGGTGGAAGGGGAGAGAATTCCAGAACATGGGGGCGAGAGTGGAAAATTTAGAGCCACCCTGTTTTTTTTTCCGGTAGCGGGGTACTGCTAAAAGAAGTTGTGCCGAGGAGCGGAGGTCTCTGCCCGGGACATAGGCCTTGATGGCAGAGGAAATGAAAAGGGGGGCCAGGCCAGTCCTGGCCTGGAACGCCATGCAGCCTAATTTGAACAAGGCGCGTTCCCGCACAGGGAGCCAGTGGAGGGTTTTCAGGAGGGGGGAGGTATGGTGGAATTTGGGAAGACCGAAGGCCAGGCGGGCAGCCTGGTTCTGCACTAGTTGCAGTTTACGCAGGCTGTACTGAGGGATGCCATTGAACAAAATGTTCCCGTAGTCCAGGCGGGACAGGACCAGTACGGACATAATTAGTTTGAGTGCAGAGAAGGAAAAGAAGCGAGAGATGGAGCGGATAGTACGGAGAGTAAGAAAGCAGGAAGAAACCACCGAACCAATCTGGGAGTGCAAAGTGAGTTTATCATTTAGCTTGATGCCAAGAGTCTTAACAGAGGAAGCAGGGGTGGGAGGAGAACCAAAGGAGGGGGGCCAAAAGAGAGAATTCCAGGGACTGGAGCAACCACCCGTCACTACAAGTTCCGTTTTATCGGGATTGAGTTTCAGGTGGTTGAAATTCATCCAGTCCCTGATGAAAGATAGGATAGATTGGAAATTAGAGACAGAATCAGGGGTAGAAGACAGATTAAAGATGAGCTGGAGGTCATCGGCATAGTTATATACCGTGACCTCCAGCTGCTGTAGGGCAAAGATAAGAGGAGCGATATACAGATTAAACAGTAAAGGAGAGAGAGAAGAACCCTGAGGAACACCGCACTGGACCTGGCAGGGGGTAGCTGAAAACTCCCCGAGGTGGACCGCCTGGGTCCGGCCCCTCAAAAAGGATGAAAGCCAGATAAGAGCTGAGCCTCCTATGCCCGCCGCCTTGACACGGGAAAGCAAGATGGAATGATCCACCGTGTCAAAAGCGGCGGACAAGTCAAGGAGGACCAGCGCCTGAGATCTGCCCATGTCCATGCCCTCTCTGAGGGTGTCTAATACTGACACCACCACTGACTCTGTCGAGTGCTTGGGCCGAAACCCAGCCTGACACGGAGCCAGCCTCCCGTTCTCCTCGGCAAAGGAGCTGAGCACAGATGTAACATGTCGCTCAAGCACCTTTGCCAGAAAGGGGAGGAGGGAGATGGGGCGATAATTGGCCATCACAGAGGGGTCGGCTCCTGGCTTTTTCAAAATGGGGACGATGGAAGCGGCTTTTAGCGATGGAGTGACAACCCCTCGAGCCAGTGAGTCGTTAAGGAAGCCCAGAGGAGGCAGGGAACAGACAGTATAAACCTGCCGTAGAATGTGTGCCGGGCATATGTCGGAAGGGGAACCGGATTTAATTTTGGGAAGGAGGGACAGGAAGAGTTCTTCAGAAAGAGGAGGAAAGGAATTGAGCAAGGCTTGGGCGGGGGGAGGCGGGGGGTCAACAAAAAAAGAGGATGGAGGGGGAATGTTGGCTTTGATTGTCGAAATTTTTTCGACAAAGTAAAGATTCAGTGAATCACAGAGTTTCTGGGAGGGGGGGGGGGGGGGGGGGTTTTAAGTGAGGTCCTATCGGAGAAGGCCAGATCGTGGGTAATGGCAAAGATCTCCTTTGGTTGGTTCTCGGCCGCCAAAATTTTGGCCGAGAAATAGGCGTTCTTGGCCTCAGTGATGGTTTGCTTGTCGGTCCCTAGGAGATGGACGTAACGGGTCCTGGAGTCGGGGGAGTAGTCCCGTCTCCATTTGCGTTCTGCCCTACGACATAGGAATAAGCGAAACAACATGGGCCGCTTATATTGACAGTCTATATAACATCCATAGCTACTCAAATAATAAAGAAATAAATAATAAAAACTTTAAAATAAGTCAAGACCAAAAAGAAACAGATTTTGGACAAAGAAAAAATGATCAGCAAGAATGCACTGACCAAGTGGAACAGGCACCACTGACAACTATTAAACAAACAACCGCCCTAATAAGAAAAATGAAAGCGGAAGGAGCAGCAGGCCCAAATGGAATGCCAAACACCTTATTCAAATATGACCCCGATTTCTGGGCAAAATACTTGACACCGCTATTCAATTACGTTCATAAAGGAAAAAAGATTCCACAGTCCTGGCAAGGCAACATCTTCCATCCAATACACAAAAATGGATGCAGAATGGAACCCGGAAATTATAGATTAATAGCTTTAATCGACGTGGAGGCAAAGCTCTTTTCATCTTGCATATTGAATCTCCTACGACAATGGATAAATGACAATAAAATAGTACCCAAATTCCAAACCGGTTTTAGGGAAGGTATGGGCTGTTTAGCCAATCTGTCAGCATTGTCATTATTAATCGAAGGAGCAGGTAAAAGGAAGACGGGATTAATAGCCTGCTATATAGACCTGAAATCCGCATTCGACCGAGTTCCAAGAAAACACCTATGGGAAAAACTTGATCTTTGGGGTCTGCCGCCGGCTTTAATTGAAACAATAATGGCACTATACAGCGGAACATGGGCAAAAGTAAAGCTTGGAGACGGGAGAAGATTATCTGCAGAATTAAAAACAAAAAACAGCCTCAAACAGGGCTGCGTGCTCTCTCCAAGCCTTTTTAATATATATCTGGCAGACTTGAAAGACCAACTTCAGAACGTGAATGGACACCCGCCAAAATTGGCCAATGAAAGCATCCAGTTCCTCCAATATGCGGACGATATTGTAGTCTTAAGCCAAACACCGATAGGCCTCCAAAGAACAATATCCGAATTGACAGACTATTTCGATAGAGAAGGCCTGGAACTAAACATCAAAAAAACAAAAGTGGTGAGATTGGCGGGCACTAGCAGACGATCTTTCAAGTGGTACACAAAAGGCAAACATATTGAGGAAACAACTGCTTACAAATATCTGGGGGTCCCAATAAGTAAAAATATGTCCCTTCTAGATCAAAAAAGAAACATCGCGGCAAAAGCACAATCATTGAGCTTTGCGTACAGAGTTCTCCAAAAGAAATTGCAATGCCCATCATACGATCACCTGCTAAAAGTAATGGCAGCCCAAGTTTTACCATCTCTCGCATATGGACTGGAAATATGGCATGGGAAAGAAGTACCCATCCTAAATACCCTCCAGACAAAAATATACAAATCCGTGTTCCACCTTTACAAAGGATCATCTCCGCCACAAATAAGGCTGGAATTCGGCTTGCTAAATCAAATTTATCAAAGAAAAGCAGTCCTAGTGAAATGGTGCTGGAAATTGAGATCAGCGGAAATAGGATCTTTAAATAACTTATGTTGGCAAGAAATTAAAAAACAATATGACCAACAGGAACCTAACTCGTGGGGCGATGATTTGCGAGCGTCACTAGAAACCCTCAAAATAGAGGAGATCTGGAATAGTCAATCAGAAGAATCATCCTTTAAGAAGATTTGCAAGCTAAATACAAAAGCTCTATCTTTGACAGAAGATAAAAAGACCTTGGCCAAACGGCGACATGCATGGACCATTTTAAACTCGTACAAACGATTAAAACCACAACCCTACCTCATGGCGCATTTCCGGCTATCCTTAAAAAACAAAATGTTTGGCCTTCAGAATGGGTAACCATTTCTCAAAAGACTTGATCCCGTCATGGAAGGACACACACCAGGGACCAAGATGTAGACTATGTGGTTACCACACGGAAACCTTGTGCCACCTCCCAAAGAAAAGAGAAGAACTTTACTGAAACTAATTTTTAATATGTTACAGATTCGTACCTGCAGGCAAGCGGTTACCAGCTGGATGGGAGCAGGTTCAAACATCCTAATATGCCGCGGGGTAAAATTCATGAACTTTGTAGAGACTCAGTTTCTAAAAGCAGAAACAGATTTAAAGACAGGGTCCGGAACATAGTGACTAACTAAGGAATGAGAAAAACATGTTTTAAGCAAATGAATTTTTATATATTACTATTTTAATTGAAATTTGTACATGTATGCTTTATGGTTGTGACTAACCAAATAAAGTAAATTTTTGACTGACTGACTGACTACTGAGAGGTTGGATTCAATGTAATTTTTGTACAAATTTTATTACCTAACAAATGGCTGCATTCCCATCCCTACTAGCCTTTTAGAGGCAGCCATATATTATATATCACTGTTTTGTAAGTGCCTGTTTCTTTCCTAGCCCTGCATGATATATTTTTCTATGGAAGCATTTTTATATACCACGCTCTTGTGCACAAAATATTGCTGCGCTTTGCAGAGTCAGCTATTTGAATATACAAAGACACGTTTAGTTATGGTTAGTACGGGGAGATTACGTTATTTGCCCACAAACACATCATTTTAAGACAAACTATCCCTCTCTAACTTCCTTTCTGTCTATTCTGTGCAGCTCTCACCCCTAGCTATTAACCATGCCACTTAATTCTACTACACAAATACACTCCACACCACACAATTCCACACCTAACCATTCCAATACAACCCACATAATTCCCCTCCGCATCACATACATTCACTCCACTCCAAACCAAAGCACATGGGTAAAAGACAATGTCATTTACAATGCTGATAGTTGAAACACACGCAAATGCGAGATGATTCCATTGCAAATGCTTGTTTTGTCTTGACAATATGAGCTGCCTTAGTTAATTTTCCCAATACAGACTCTCTTGTGTGAACGTGTTTCTCCATATCCTTCTTGTGTACTAAAATTTCATCTTGGATCTAAAGGGCATGAGAAATACCTTACAATACATTTTTCATTATCCTTTGGAAACAGGCTAACGCTAACCTGAATGAGCTCCTGATTAAAGTGTAGGCCCTCAATAGGGTAACAAAAAATGTAACGTGCCTGGATTGCTCATGCAGTTTAACCTGATAAGCGAAACCGAGATATCCATGACACTAAACCTACTCGCACCACCAAGTACAGCCTGAGCGTCAGATATTTGATAGTAGTTGACTGTCTACCCGTATGTCTTTTTAGATCTCCAAGATCAAGACACATTCTTATTTGCTTGGCAATCCTTCAGTGGCAAAATGGGTGCAAGCCACTCTGCTTCAGTTATGCCTTCTTTCAGTAGCTTTTGAATTTTCCCCCTTCAATTGCTCTGTCATAAGATTGGGAACCCTTCTGACTCTGTTCATGATTGGCCTGGGTTCGGTACAGCCATATTTTATAAATCCATCATCCATCTGTGGGTTCTTATCCTGGTACGTTTGTTAAATTATTTTTGGTAGACCAGCCACTAACGGAATCCATGCTGAAAGCCCCAGTTATGGTTTTGCCTAAGCTGGAAAAGGAACTGACAAAATTATTCTCCTTTTGAATGATATCACTCCTAAATACTGATGCTAAACTTTTATGGAAAGCCCTCGACCTGGATCAAGCAGGGTTTATTTTCGGGAGGTTTACTTCTGATAATATCAAAACGGTCAAGAAGCATTACATTTTATCTGCCTTACTTTGTATCTACCTTAATAAGAAAGCATTTGCCAGAGTACATTGACCATTCCTCAAGAAAGCATTGTGGTGTATGCATTAACCCCAAGGTTCTGAGCTTGGTTGTCTAGTGGCTAGTGCTCACCAGAGGCTAGAGAGTTGGTTAATTCTGAGGTTTTGTCTTTCTCAATGGAAAGGGGCACGAGGCAGGAGTGCCTGTTGTCGCCCTTGTTGTTTGTACTATATATGGAGCCTTTGGAGAATAGAGGTTGAGCATTAAAAAAATATAACTAGACTCCAAATGGGAGGGGATGACTATAGAATGTATAGAATGTATCTGTATGCAAATAATGTTTGCTGACTGAACCATCTGCCTCTTTGCCGCCATTATTAGCCGAAGTAGAGCGGTTTCCCTCACACTGGTCGGGAGTAATCCTGCCTTTGCCTTTGCCATGGCCATGGAATGGGAACAATACATGCCTACGCAAAAGGCAGGTTGTAGGAGAACGGGGACTTTTATGTTATTAAAGGCCTAAAACATTTGAGAAAATTTAAAACTGAATTTGGGATGCAGAATCAGAAAGACTGCATGACTGTCATACTAGACCCCTCGTCTTCCAGGAAGGGGTTAAAGGGATGGCGGGAGACACCTCACTATGTATGAGAAGTTGCTTCATGCCAAGATTGATGATTGCCGCATCCTGTCCGAAATATGTTTCTTATGGCCTGTCTCTCTCCCAGCAAAACAGCAGGCAAGAAGTGATAGGAAAAATAATTGGGAAGAAGATTGGCGAATAAGGAGTGGAATTAAATTGTTATCAGGTTGGGATCGAGCACCGCTAGTTCTGCTACAAGAATAAACTAAAAACCTGAATTCTAAATGAGGTGTTATACTGCGCTTAGTATTCAGGCTTGGCATAAGTCAAAGAGAAATGAGTATTGCCAGGGATGTAGAGGAACAGGTTCTCTGGTGCATCTGCTATGGCAAAATTTGAGTTATTGGTTGGAGATCTTAAAAAAAGAGTCTTGATGTGTAATGTTTAGCTTATTAGACTGTCAGGCTGCATCATTCTTGAGGTAGTAAACACTGTTGTACCGTTGCATTCAGCAAAGGGAAGTTCAATTACAATTGCTTCTTTGTACAGCCAAGCAGGTGTTGCTGGGGCTGTGGAGATACCCCGGCATATAGCATGCTTTTATAAAATATGAGCACAGGAATAGAGAAGAGATCGATGGCAGTTAAAGGGAAAGGTAAGCAGTTCACGAGACTGTGGAAACCATGCCCTTCTTTAATGCTAGCAACCAGATTCAAGGAAGTTACCTGTGCTAAATTCTTTATGGTGCATCTAATCATGGACACTGAGGGACCTCTAGGAGCACAAACAAAGGGTTAATAAATCCATTGTATTACTGGAGGTTTGGGCTTTTGAGACGTTGATGTATCGATTCATTTTCCAATTGGGAATCAGTGTCTTAATACTAATCTAGGGGAAGGGGTGTCAAATGGGGGTACGATATTGGCAGGCCACTAGATGACAAGGACTGGGACAATGTTTTAGAACAAACTGCAAAAGTATCTCTGAATGTCCGGTTTAGCCTGATCAGCTTCTATATACACCACCACGCGTATTTAACCCCAGAACGTATCAACCTCTATTTTGACGGCGCGAACGCTAGATGCCCAAAGTGCCAAGAACAGGGGGAAACTTTTATACATATGGTGTAGAGCTGTGCCTACTTAACACATTACTGGCAGGAAGTGACTGACACAAGTGACAGGGAGGGCGGTTCCCTGCACACCTGCCCACGTACTGCTCCACTTATTTCCACATACTGCTGAAACCAAAACCAAAGCTAGGTTCAAGGACCTGGCATTAATTCTAGCGAAACGAGAAATAACCAATAGCTGGAAGAAACCGGGGGGGGGGGGGGGGGCCCCAACGTCCTCAGATGGAAACGTGAGCTGGTGAAATGGGCAGGTTGTGAAGGCAGGGTCTTACTTCGGAATGCACAGCGGGGAGTGGGCAAGCCGGAACGAGCCCAGGCATCGGAGGGGCTAATGGCGGACTTAACAAGGATTGGCAGGGACTCGGAGGCTTCCACCCCAGAGAGGCTTCCACATGTAGAGAGCCCCCAGGGACCAGATGAGGGTGGAACAAATCAGTAGACAGGAGAATGGGAGCGTCCCTCGGTATCAACACACATGGGAGAGGAAGGGGGTCGCAATGGAAAGTCCTGGCACAGCACCATTATTCGCAGCTCGCAGGCCAGAGAGCCTACTAAGTGAGCTGAACAGTAATCAAGGGGAGGCAGCAGTGCGGGGGGTGGGTTTTGGTACATGGCCTTATTGTTGGGGGAAGGGTAGGGGGGTATATCGTACACATATGGGGTACTGCTAGTAGATAGCAATGTAATCATTATAGTTAACGTACATGAATGGGGCCAAGCGAGGGTAACGACAAATACAGTGAATCAGATATGTTTCCTTTCTCTCCAGTTTATTATACATTGACTCCTTAAAGGGGAATGTTACATGACGTGTAAAAGGCAATAAAAATTTGTTTAAAAAAAAAAAGTGGGGGAAATATGGGATTTGGTTATCTGCGTTATAATGTTGGCGAGCATATCAAGGATGGGGAGCAGGAGTGATGTTATAACCTGGACCAGTACGTGTCTTTGGTCTCAAGATTGTGCTGCTGGCATTTGGCTATACTGAAATATATAAAAAGTAATAGATGCTATGCTTGATTTGAGCCATCCACTGGTAATTAATATGGGCCTCATCGCAATCCAGTCACAGCAAAACCGGTCTTTGGTTGCTTATGTTCTCGTTCGGGGGGGCCTGGCCAGGCATTTCGAGTTGGACTTTTAGTATTGGAGCATGGTCTAGACTGATTTGCATATGGTTTGTTCCAAACAGGTGGCATTGTGTGCAAAATAACAATGGACTAGGATAGTCCAGTAAATACTTGTGGACGAGATTAATTCAAGCATTCCATCCACCGCGTTTTTCTTTTTGTATACTTCAGGCATTTGGATGTAGGCGGGAAAATATGTGCAAGATTACAATTTTTAAAAATGGAACAATAAAAATTACGATAGAATTTCTTACCTAGTTGCATCGAATCTGATCCTACAAACATTAAAATGTATTATATATGGTTCAAATACAAAACAAAGGATTATTTAAAAGGATTTCGAAGACTACATTCCATTGTTTCTACTGTTCGCTGGAAATATTAACAGCATAACAAATGTTTCTTTACCTTTGAGAAAACATGTAATCTTAATAGCTTTGCATAATATTACTAAGATGAGTATCACATTCTCAAAATATTCCAAACCTGTCGTTTTATGTGCTATTCTGTTTGTTGTATGACCTTCTTTAACGGTACTGAAATGCTAAGTTTGTCTCACTCCTTTTACAATCATTTTCATTTTTTCCTGTCTTTTTCAGCCTGGGGTTAAAGGTGATGTGCCATACGTAACAACTGAATACAATTTCGAAATTATGGGTGCTGGAAAGATTAAAATTAATAAACAACTCAAGAGACGAGAACATAACAGGTTTTCCGGCCCATAAAAGCACTTCTAATGTAGACTTTGCAGTTTGTTCTTGTAATCTGGCAAATTTTGGAACTTCTAAACCTCTGCTCTCCGCACTTAAAACTGTCTACATTGATCATGCAAAGGAATCCGAAGCGGTTGTCTGTACAAATAGACATTTTTTGTTAACAAGTTACATTTTCATAATGTTGGTTTACATTTGTGAAAATAAAAGTTTTGTAAATATCTCAACTTTTGTGTTTAAGTATTAATGACAACTTTCTCTTATCAAATATCTTGTTGTTTTATAAAGGGTCCACGTAAGTACACCTCTGCTGTAGGCCAGGTGGTTATGCTTTGATTGATTGTTTTTTATTTTTATTGGAGAGGTACGTATACAGTGAAATATAATGGACTGTGGTCCAAATGAAAGAAAAGATGTATTTAATTTTGCACAGTACATAATATGTTAATCCAAACATCCTGGAAGCAACAGTTCACAAAGTTACTTGTATATTTTATCATCAAACGTAATCCAGAACCAAATTCATTAGTTACCTTGTTACTCTTATAGAAAACCTTCTCTATCTCTTATTTTGCCACTTGTGCAAGTAGTGTGACCCTTTCCAATCTTCGAAGAATAGTAATCAAGGAACAAATAAAGAATAGTAATCCAGGAACAAATAATTTGTGAGAGAACACTGTTGAGATCCTGGCGTTTAGGTTTAAAAAAAGATGTTTCTTGTTTGTTTCTTCTAATCTGGTGTGTAGATTATGTCTAGAGTTATTCTCTGAAATTATATGTTCATACCATATGTTTAGTAGCCGTCGACTTCTGACTGTAGGGCCTTTAGCCTTCTTCAGGTCATATCTGTCTAGTCTTCGATGACTTGTCTGCAAAGAATGCTCTCTAGGTGATGAAGCAGATGCCACTTCAATACTGTCCCCAGTGCCAGCCAAATGTCAGTGGTCTGATCACCATGAGGTATACAATCTCTACCTCTTCCCCCTGCAACCACGAAGACCTACAGGCCAGGTTTGCCCCTCCTTGTGCTAAAAAAAAGACCTTTGGTGTCAACAGGAGGGATGGACTCACTAGATGATGCAGTGGCAAACTTCCAGCGAGACCCCTGACTTCTTCGGAAAAGAGTCCTGGCTCGTTGAAGAAGACAGGATTTTGTAAAATGTTCGTGAAGATTCATCAAGTGGCGCCATAATTCTTGGCAAAACAAAAAAAACACTTTTCTTATGGAAACTTTGGTTCTAACTATAACTACCTACTGGCTACCGGGTGCCAGATCACTGGTGGTGCTCGATGGTGTGTCTGAGCACCATGCTCAGACGTGAGTCACGTGCTCTCCACGCCACTGAAGTCAAGCTATACTGGATGAAGACGGCTGATAGCCAGAAACCGGTCCTAGGATGCTTGATTCCAGTCCAGGGAAGACCTGGCTTGGCAGTTCGGGCTGGACTGTTCCCATGAGGCACAGGGTCAAGGCTGATTTGCATATGGCCATGTTTGAACTTGGGTGGTGTGGTGAGCAAAAAACCGATGGATTTAGGCCCAGATCTCTGTACTGGGGTGAATGTAGGACATTGTTCTGCATTCTGTCCATCAACTGTTGTTTTTGCATATGTCACCCCGAGTGGGACTGGTATGCCCAGACGTGAGTCCAGTGCTCTCCACGCCACTGGAGTCAAGCTATCCTGGCTGAAGACGGCTGATAGCCAGAAACCGGTCCTAGGATGCTTGATTCTGGTCCAGGGAAGACATGGCTTGGCAGTTCGGGCTGGACTGTTCCCATGAGGCACAGGGTCAAGGCTGGTTTGCATATGGCCATGTTTGAACTGGGGTGGTGTGGTGAGCAAAAAAACAATGGATTTAGGCCCAGATCTCTGTACTGAGGTGAATGTATGACATTGTTCTGCATTCTGTTCATCAACTGTTTTTGTATTTAAAAGAATGACACATTCCTGTCCTTCCCCTGCGCAGGATTGTTTTTGTTCAGAAAGGGGCACCTTCCTGCACAAAATCAATCCTGAGAGGCCTTGTCCTCTTTTTAGATTTCCTGCAGAATGCAATACACATAGAAAGAGGAACAAACTACAAGAAATAAAGATATTTGCCCTTGTTATGCCTCTCCTGGGGGCGGGGGGGCATATCTTTTATGGTCCATTTCCAGGTTTACCTGTTCTTGTAAATCTGGGAATTCATTAAAATCCATGGATATTGTATGGAACACCCATGAAAATGTCTCCCTGGCACAGAGTAATGCAATGTAGTGATTTCTGCTGCGTTACATGACTTGAGATTTATGATGCCACACAAGGTGACTGTGTGGCTTCATAAATCTTTTCTTGTGTTGCATTGCTCTTGCACCACGTTGCGTGGTGCAAGAGCGAAGCAACACGGCTTGTAAGTATGCCCATAAGTCTTATGTTGGTTTGTTTATCTCGCTCAAAGTAGAACATCTAACTCATGACCCAACAGAGTTGTAGATGTTGTCAGTAACGTCGAGCATGACTCAGATTCCCAAAGAAATCGTGGAACCAGATCTAACCCTTTTGTTTGTCACTTTTGCATGCCCAAAGTGTCACAATGAAAAGATACAATATTGCATTCCAAGTTTATTGAAAAGCCCTACCCTTTGTAAATAAAACATGAACTGCGATTTATGAGAAAGATGAGGACACATTGTTATTAGCATTATTAGAGTGGTGAAAAACGCAAAAAATTCAACCATGGTAATTCTTCATAATATTATTAAAGTTATTCCTATTGATTGCTAATTTCTCTATGCTAAAGAGAGCATGTGGGAAGTACCGATCTGCCAGGCCTGTTGGGATGACCCAACCCCATACCTTGGTACTAAATGTCAGGAAGCCGGTTCGAATGCATTAATGAATGCACCTATGTCTGAATGTACAGCTATCTTTCTTCTCAGGATGGAAGTCTGGTACAGGGGAACTGCATCTCAGTCACAGCAGCGTTTCATGATGACTCAGACTGTAAGTCAGTCTCTCACCGACTTCCATATGGACGCTGTTTGAATAATAAAATGGCCAGCTTATAACACTGCCAAAGGTGCAGAACAGCTTCTTACTTTGTCTAGGAAGAAATAGCTGTCTCCAGCAAACAAAAAGTGTACGAAAATAAAACGAGGTATCGTGCTCTCCGTTGTGTGAGCCTAGGACTAAATTTGCAGACTACAGGGCGACAATGCATGCATGGGCCATCCTTGTAATAGGTAAACATGAAAACCACCATTAGAAAACAAAGCTAAGTTGGAACGAGAAGCTAAAATGGAGACTAAATGTAAGCTACATAACAGAGTAGCTTGGGGTACAGAGGAGTGGGGTAGGGTGTGATGGAGTGGGGTAGGGTGCGGTAGATTGGGGTGCGATAGATTGGGATAGAGGAGAGGGATAGAAGGCTAGATTGGAATGGGGTAGAGAGTGGAGTGGGGTAGAATGGAGTGAAAAATGTTGGGGGCACAGTGAAGTAGGGTGAGGGAGATTGGGGTTGGGTAAATTGGAATGGGAAGAGGGGGGTCGGGAAACTGGGTAGATTGTGGTAGAGTAGGGTAGATTGGGGGTAAAATGGAGGGGTAGATTGGGGTAAAGTGGGGTACATTGGGATAGGGTACATTGGCAAACAGTACAGTGGGGGTAGAGTGGTGCGGAGTCGGGTAGATTGGAATAATGTAGATTGAGTGGGGTAGATTCTAGAGGGGTAGATTGGGATGGAGTTGAGTGAGGTCGATTGGAGTGGGATAGACCACGGGTAGAGTCGGGTAGAATGGAGTGGGGCAGTGAGTAGAGTGGGGTAGAGGGCAGTAGGATAGATTGGGTAGGGTGCAGCAAACTAAAGTGAGAGCTGGGTATGAAGTAGATTGGAGTGGGGTAGATTGGGATAAATTGGTTTGGGGAAGAGGGGTAGACTTGGGATAGAGTGGGGTAGACGGAGGTAAGTTGGAGCAGTGTATATTGGGGTAAATGGGGTAGATTGGGATGCAGACATTGGGGAAGAATGAAGTGGGGTAGAGTGTAGTGGGTTAGATTGGAGTGCGGTAGATTGGGGTAAATTAGAGGGGTCGATTGGAACAGGGCAGCTTGGAATAGTGTAGACCGGGTGGATGGGGACAGATTGGAGAGGGGTAGAGTGGGGTAGATTTTACTGAAGTGGAGTGAGGAAGATTAGAGAGGAGTGGGGGTAGGGTGGTAGAGTAGGATATGTTGGGAAGAATTGGGGTGTGGTACACTGGGTAGAGTCGATTGGGGTGGCATAGACTGAGATGGGTTAGATTGGGAAAGATTGAATCTGGTATATTTGGGTGGAAAGGGGTCGATTGAAGTGGGGCAGAGTGAAATTGGGTAGATTGGGGTGGAATGGTGTGAGGTAGATTGGGGTACAATGAGTGTAAAGTGGGGTAGGTTGAGGTGGAGTGGAGTGATGTAGATTGGAGTGAAATGTATATTGGGGTAGACGAGTGTGGTAGAATGTGGTAGATTGAGGTAGACAATGGTGGGGTGGATTGTGGTATATTGGGCTAGAGTGGAGTAGATTGGGGTAGAGAAAAGTGGTGCATATTAGGGTGGGATAGAATGGGATATAGTGGGGTAGATTGGGTAGGGTGGAGTATTGTAGAAAGGGGATATTGGAGTAGATTGGTTTGGTTTAGATTGGAGTGGAATAGAATAGCGTGGGGTTGATAGGATTGGGTTATATTGGGGTGGAGTGGGGTATATTGGCGCTAGAGTGTGTAGTGGAGTAAAGTAGATTGGATTACAAAGTAGCAGCGGTCATCGTGGAACACACAAATCGACTGCATTCTTGAAACTAGTTTTAACTGCATGAAATGACCAGGTCACACACGAAGCTGGGTATGGTCTTTTACTCTGTTGGGCTTTCTGTGTTTAAAGTGAGTTTGTTTTCTTGAAATCTAATGGAATACATCAATAGTAAAGCTAGAAGCAAGATTCTGAGCGAACCTCTTGGTTTTCCAAAGAATGTTTGGTCACCATAAAAGAGATGATGCAAATAACAATGGCACTGCCTGTGTGCATTCCATCTTGGTGCTGTGGGCCTCTTTTGGCTTCCTGTGCTGCGGTTGAAGGCTGTCTCCATAGCCGGCCTTTGCTATGATAGCACCCTGGGCAGAAAGAAACGTGCCACCCTAGCTGCTGCTGGTGAATACAATGAGGCAGCGGGGAGTCCCTTTTGTTCTTACAGGTCAACTCCTGACAACATCACAGCAGTGACTGGCCTCTAGTCTGAACATAAACATATCTGCACCTCCCCAACTCACCTGAATCACTCATAGCTCAGATCTTTCACACAGGTGCTGAGCTGTTTTTTGGGGGGTAGTATTGGTGTGTGTGACAGCAGGGGGTGAGAAGAAACGTAAAGGAGAAGGGCTGTTGGGGTGTTGAAAAACAACCTATGCACATTAATAAATGATTAAACGATTTCCAAACCGAATCATTGGAGCTAATTGAGATGGAAGCGGATATTTGCATGGCCGCTCTGAATATTGGCGCCCTGGGCCTGAGCACAGCCCGCCCATGCCAAAAGCCAGCCTTGTGATTGTCCTTCCCCTGCAACATGACCCAAGAACTTGTGTGCTTCCACTGCTACCACTTTCGAAGCTACTTTTTTAAATTCAAGTTGAAGCACTTTATATGAGTGCATGTGTTTGAAGGCGGTCTCCCTCACCACCACCCTCATTGCTCCTCTACCTCCTTGAAACGTGCTTTTGTCTCCCCTCTGCACTGTCGCTTGCCACCTGCAACCCTCTGTTGTTGCTTTACACCCACCCGCCCTGTATTTTGCTTTGTTGCGGGTGTTGTGCTCCGGTTTGTTGCTTGCCTCTTCCCATCCCGTGCTGTTCATTGCTTGCCCCCCAACTTTGTTACTTGACCTTCCTGCTACTCATTGTTTGTTGCTTGCCCCCCCATTTATCTGTTGCTTGCCCCCCTCCCAAGTTTTTTTGCTTGCCTTCTCATCCTATATTGGCTTCTTTACTTACTTTTAATCTTCATTACCTTAGGCGTCCTCGTCCCAGTCATTACATAGGGTGGCCCCACCGTCGACCGGCACATACCATGCTAATACTATTTTACGTCCATTGAGTGGGCAATAACTCCGCCCTCCTCTCACTCCTCCTGTAAATTCACAAACCAGAAGAAAATGCAAACCCGAAGTGAGGGTCGATGACTGGGATGAAGAGGACCAAATCGGGGTAACGAAGATTACCAGTAACTGAAAAAGTAATTACCCCCTCATATGGTCCTCCTCGTCCCACTCATAACCTAGTGAGGAAATAACAAGGCAAAGCCAAAAAGATTTGCACTGATATAAATGTATGCATAACAGAAAACAAATAATTTGCCTTGCAGTGTCCAAAACCAAATGACCAAAATGACTTGTTATGGCATCATCCACATTCAATCGATAGTGTTTAATCAAAAGAGGACCAAGTAGCAGCCCTTCAGATTTCCTGGATAGACACACCACCCACCTCCGCGCAGGATGCTGAGATTGGTCTAGTGGATCTGCCCTGGACGGAAGAAGGATGTACCAGATCAAGAGAAGCGTAAGCCTGACGTATAACTTGCCGTACCCAGCGACTCAAGGTAGAAGTAGTTACTTTTTGCCTTTAAGAACGTTCCCAAAGGAGACGTTTAAAGTCTGAGAAACGTGAAAATCCTTAGTACGCTGTAAATAACACAATAAACAGTGCTCAACGTCAAGTTAAGATGGAACCCCTCTGGAACCAGCCTCCTTAAAAAACAGGAAGAATCAACTTTTGCTGCAAATGAAATTTGGAGCTGACTTTAGGAAGAAACTCTGGGTCAGGAAGAAGAACCCTATCTGGAAAAATCCTGAGATAAGGAAAAATGATGACCTCCCCAATGATGTCCTATCAAAGAATCAGAAGAGTGTGCTAAGAGCACAACTGCCAGTGTATCCTGGTTGCAAGCAATTAAGGGGCAGATTTAGCCTCTTTTTCACGTAGCGCAGTGCAGCAGCCTCAAATGCTGTGATGCTCTGTGTGAAAAGGAGAGTGCCAAATGTACTGAATTAAGGTGCATTGTGCTACAGAGACCCCTTTCTGCCATGGTGCTAAGGTGTCTCCATAGGTTTTGTACTGTAAGGGTACCCTTCCAGTACTAAACAGTATGCATAGACTGATTTAAACCATTTTCCCCCTTTGTACGTGTGCTCCTCTGTACAGTACATACAAAGTCTTAAAAAGAAGGAGAAATTAAAGCATTTCCCCGTCCTTGTGCCTACTTCAAGAGGGTGCAGTTTTCTGACACTATACTTTATTTAGTAATTTGGGTTTAGCATCAGAAACCTTGCTTGGGTGGTTGTATAGGAACACCCATGCTCCACCAATGGTACGCCCTCTTGGCGCTAAGTAATGCAGAGCAGCGCTATGCACTGCTTTGGGTTACTTTCACGTTTACGTTATTTCCGTCACTAAACCAGTTTAGTGCTGGAAAGTAAATCAGAAAAAAAAGATTTGCGTCACTTTTGTGAGACAAACATGGCGTAAAATCTCAGTAACTCTCCCCCCTAAGTCACTAAAGAACGAGACTTGGGTGCATAACAACCAGCAGTGCAGCCTTACATTTCCGGTTGTGAGCACAAGCGCATCGTGAAATGCCCCAGAACACTGCTAGAACTCTCGGGGACCGGATGGCCTGCTTGCAGCATTGAAGCAGCTCCCCACCCCAGCCCAGCACGTGGACGGGGAGCACCCCGGGAACGGGGCACAATAATCGTCAAAATGAGTTAAAAAAAAAAAACATCAGCATGCCACCCTGCAATGTGCATTCACAAGCTCCCGAGTCTCATAAGTAGATTCCTTACAGCTGTGCAGCACACATAGTAATCTGAACAAAAACCAAGAACCAAACTGAGTATCTTACCTCTTGAAGCGACAGGAAAGAAAACCGGAGGATGGAGAGGATGACGTCGTTTTTGTCCATTTAAAGGATATCATTTTTTAGGTCGAGCAGATGTACTCTCAATGCGTGAGCATTGAGGTGTCTGCTTCAGACCTAATGCTGCCCGTATTTGGGAATGTGGACACGGCTCAGACGCGCGCTTTTGCAGTCTCAGTTTTGACCACGGGAGCGCGCGTCTGAGCCGCGCTTGCGCAGACGAACTCCCAGCCCCTCGCTCGCATCAACGGCGCACAGACACAGCCAGCCCCCACCCCTCTGCATGCACGCACACACACACACAGGCGCACGCACACACACACACGCTGCCGCGCCCCCCCCACGGTGATTGGGTGTCACGGGCCCCCCCACCCCACTCACCGCATCGGCGCCCTCGTTTTTGTTTTTTTACTTTACTATAAAATAGGAACTAATGCACGGTCAACTTTCTGCAACAAAGTACCCCACAAAGATCGGTAAAGTTGCACCAACTCACCAGGCCAGCTGGATGCAGTGCGGCCCTGCTCAGAGCCTCCCTCCGGACCAGACAGCCGCCGCCTGTAGCCAACAAGCCCCCCCTCGGGCTTCTTCCAGCGCACCCCAAGCTGAGCTCCTCCAGCCCCGCGAAGCGGCGCCACACATGTTAGGGAGACCGCTGCGAGCAGGCAGCGCCTGGATGAGAGCGAGGGCTCCGGCCGGAGAGGAGCGAGGAGGCGAACCAGCTACCCAAGTTCCTAAACATGTCCGGGCGGCGAGCGAGGCTCTGGTGGCGTGCGTGGCTCTCGCCTCGTGCTCTCCCTCCTTCCTTCCCTCTCTCCTCTCGGCTTTCCTCAGGATCGGGGGGAGGGGGATCCTCGGCGTGCGTCAGGCCCCGCCGCCCGCCTCCTCGGGCTCAGGTTCTTCAGCTGCAGAAGCTCCCCCGAAGCCTGCGCTCTCCACGCCCACAGCCCCCGGGATCCGTAAACATAGGTTGGGGTGCGCACCTTTCACTCCCAGATCCACTTCCACCGGAGTTCTCTGAATGGGAGGCGCCGGTAGGAATGTGGGAGGCACCCAGAAACCTGGTGGAAATGAGCGGGGAGGAGGTCTGCACGCCCTGTGATGCGCCGCTGCCCCGTGTTCAAAAGTGAGATCTGTGCAATGTCACGGAATACGTTTCTCTTCGGGCTAGCCAAGCATGATGTACTGGCCAGGGAACCTCTAGAGGAGAAATCGCTTTCTCCGAGTCTCCTCCCTGCTAATCACGCGCACTGAAGTATGTCGACGCTACGATATTGGGTACTCCCTATTTATAGGGCTTGGGGGAGAGAGGGTGTTTGTTTCCTCTGTCTGTACTTCTTTCTCCTACTTTTCTTTTCCATTGTCTATCTTTACGTTATCATTCTGTCTTTTTCATCCATGTACTAGTCTATGTATGTGTCTGCACCTATAAAAAAAATTGTGTGCCGCTGCCTCTGGCTGTTTTTTTTCACAGATCAGCGGCACCTATCTCTGTTTTTTTATTATAATCTGCAATCTTTGGTATCAGACACCCTCCTGTTTCGAGTTGCAGTGCTGCTGGACACCCTGCTGGGTCACAAACGGTGTGTTGGCAGAGTCTCTACACTAACTGATCAAGGAGAAAGCGGCACATATTTGGCCTGCTGCAAAAAGACATACATTTTTTCGTTTAGCACTGAAAAAGTAGTACTTTTGTGCTGCCAGATGTGCCATCTCTAGCTGCAAACTCCTGGGTGTTCCGTTCGTAAAATAATACATCTTGAACTCAGATTTGCATAAATAAAACGGTGACAATGAAGAGTAGCCCTTTTACATATGTCCAAGCAAAGAAGGATTTCTGTATCTAATTCTTCTGCACTCCGAATAACCACTAGAGCAGAAATAACTTCAGACCTGGCGTGCGGTATGATTTTTAATGCTGTACCCACTTTTGAATTAGATTTTCATGGATACATTCAAAATCAAGAGCATTGTTACTACATTAATGAGACGACCAAAACTAAAGATGAGAAAAAATAGATTAAAAGACAAAGAACATGAGGGGAACATAGACTTTTTAATGTATTTCATTTAGTTCTTAGAAGTGTCATGGAGTGTAAACAAGACAAGTCCACAACGTCAGTAACTGCTGTACCAAAAAACACTTAACATACCAATCAAAAATATAACCCACTGTGATAATCCTAGCCCACCCACAGATTCGCTGAGCTTGCAAAAATCCACAGAATCAATCTGCTGTTGTTCAGGATAAGCCCTTTCCAGGTAGGAATGCAGTGACTTGTTTTTAATACAGTACAAAATCAGCTCCACGCCATTGGAGTAATTTGCATAAGTATCGGATTACATTACGCATGACCACTTACATTTATCTATGTATTTCAGAGCACTGCCGAAGACCATTTTGGTAAACTAAGTCCTTCTCCTATCTGTATATAAAGTGGATTTGAGTGCCCTCAGAAATAAACCCATATAGGTTGCAGGACAAGGGGAAGCAGGAAAAAAATGCAGCTTTGTACTTAGCTGAAACGTGACGGACACAAATAATAATTAAACCGACCTTTTTTGTTTAATTTTTCCAATTTCATTTGGCAAACGCTCCTTTCATGAAAAGCAAGGCCAGCTATAAAATATTTTTAGGAAACTTCAGGCAATTACATTACAAGATTTAAAAAACGAGTCACTAGACAAACGTGAAAATGTACACCAAGCCAAACAAAAGACATGCACCAAACTTCTCATTTTATGGCCAGCTGTGCTGGCAAGAGTTTTTGCTGGAACAAATTTAGGTGGAGAATCATTTTTTGGGGAAATATATTAACCGATTTAAGAAATTGAAAATCGTAATACTGCTCTACCATCCGGGACATTTTACATTGGCACATCATTTCACCTAAACTTTTGAGGGCAGGGACTAAAACTTTGCACACCATATTTGACACAACTATATGGTATATGTTTGCAAAGAGCACTAGTCCACGGACACCTCTCATATAAACTGTACACATGTATCAACTGATAGGTATGGATGCAATTAACCATCTTCCTTAGAGTTACTCTGCTTCCTCTTCTGCTTTCACCACTGTGCCGCTCTCTTCTGCTGCTGTGTCTCTCTTCTGCCGCTGTGCCTCTCTCTTCTGTTGCTGTACCTCTCTTCTGCCGCTGTACCTCTCTCTTCTGCTGCTGTGCCACCCTCTTCTGCCGCTGTGCCACCCTCTTCTGCCACAGTGCCACCCCCTTCTGCTGCTGTGCCACCCTCTTCAGCCACTGTCTTTCTTGTGCAGCTGTAGCTCTTTCTTGTGCTGCTGTACCTCTCTTCTGCCGCTGTGCCTCTCTTCTGCCGCTGTACCTCTCTTCTGCCGCTGTACCTCTCTTCTGCTGCTGTGCCACCCTCTTCTGCTGCTGTGCCACCCTCTTCTGCTGCTGTGCCACCCTCTTCAGCCACTGTGTCTTTCTTGTGCTGCTGTACCTCTCTTCTGCCGCTGTGCCTCTCTCTTCCGCCGCTGTACCTCTTTCTTCTGCCACTGTGCCTCCCTCTTCTGCCACTGTACCTCCCTCTTCTGCCGCTGTGCCACGCTTTTCGATCGTTGTGCCTCTTTCTTGTACTGCTGTGCCTCTCTTTTAACGCTGTGCCTCCCTCTTCTGCCGCTGTGCCTCCCTCTTCTGCCGCTGTGCCTCCCTATTCTGCCGCTGGGCCTCCCACCTCCTGTGCCTCCCTCTTCTGCCCCTGTGCCACCCTTTTCGGCCGCTGTGCCTCTTTCTTGTGCTGCTGTGGCTCTCTTATGATGCTGTGCCTCTCTTCTGCCGCTGTGCCTCTCTCTTCCTCCACTGTGCCTCTCTCTTCCTCCACTGTGCCTCTCTTCTGCCGCTGTGCCTCTCTTCTGCCGCTGTGCCTCTCTTCTGCCGCTGTGCCTCTTCTGCGCTATGCTTCCCTCTTCTGCCGCTGTGCCTCCCTCTTCTGCCTCTGTGCCTCCCTTTTTTGCGCTGTACCTCCTTCTTGCGCCACTGGGCTGCCCTCTTGCGCCACTTTGTCTCCCTCTTGCGCTGCCATTGGTTACAGACCCCACAGCTGTTGGTGCCTGTGTGAAGGGGAAAGGGGACAGAGTACATACACTTCTATATGTCCAGCTTAAGGACTGGGAACAAAAATAGTTTTCGTCTTTAGAATGAAATGCATTTTATTATGTTATGTTACTGGTCCTTTTTGTTTTTTGGGTTTTTGAGCTCTGTGCGGTATGGCTCTGAACTATCTGCAATGTGTTTTGCAGCACTACTCTGTGCTGCCTGTACTGAGGGTTGCTGCATAGTTCTGGTATATACACATCAAGTAGGTGAGGATTAGTGTGCAAGGGCGTAGGTTGTACAGTTGTATTGGTTTTATGTGTGTGTGATCTTCAACACTTGTTCGTCTTCACACCTCTTAGACCCTTTATTCTCTTCTGTCATAGCTCCCTTCTCTTTCAACCTCCTTCTTTTCATTTCTCTACACCCCTTTCTCACTTTTTTGCACCCTCACACACACTGCACACACTGCACCCTCACATACACTGCACACACTGCACCCTCACACACGCACTGCACCCTCACACACACTGCACCCTTGCACACACTGCACCCTCACACACACTACACCCACACACACTGCACCCTCACACACACTTCACCCTCACACACACTGCCCACACTGCACCCTCACACACTGCACCCTCACACACTGCACCCTCACACACACTGCACACACCACACCCTCACACTCTGCAGCCTCACACACACTGCACACACTGCACCCTCCCACACTGCACACATTGCAGAATCACACACACTGCACCATCACACACACTGCACACACTGCACCCTCACACACACTGCACCCACTGCACCCTCACACACACTGCACCCTCACGCACACTTCACCCTCACACACTGCACCCTCACACACACTGCGCACCCTCACACACACTGCGCACCCTCACACCCTGCGCACCCTGCACACCCTCACACCCTCACACACTCTGCAATGGAAGATACACTCCAAATACCACTCAGTGCCACATAACACTCTATATATCTATCGCCCTCACTCTATATATCTGTCGCCCTCCCTCTATCTATCGCCCTCACTCTATCTATCGCCCTCACTCTATCTATCGCATCACCATAGCATCACTCAGCACCACCACAGCATCACTCAGGGGCACCACAACATCACTATGCGCCACCACAGCATCACTGCACGCCACAGCATCACTCGTCGCCACCACATCAGTCAGCACCACCACAGCATCAATATGTGCAACCATTCAACAACAACTGGTTCAAAAATGTTCTCTCAATGTTTCAAGCTTTATTACAAATGTCACAAAAATATGCTAATATTTCACTTCTGTTCCTGGATTTTCGTCACAATAAAATACAATGAACATAATCTTCACAAAAGTTATTTACAAAAGCATTTGCCATTATAAATTACAATAATTTTTATTTAAGTATAAATTATAAAAAAATAAGCCATTTTTATTTGTAATATCAATACATCTAAGTCACGTAAATACAACACATGTTGCATTACAAATGCTATAGGTGTCACATTTGCGAATGTTAAAACTATTAGCATTGTAAATGACGAAGCTATTAATTTTGCTATTTTCAAAACCAACACATAAATAAAAAAAATTGTCATTTACAATACCAATAGCTCAAACTTTCCTAATGCGAGACCTATTGCATTGTAAATGCTTGTTTTAAGTGGTAAATTCTGTCTAGCCCGGGGCCGCCTTCCGTATGTAAGGCCTCAGAAACAAAAAACAGTGAATCGGCCATTGCTGGCTGAATCGTAGTGCTTTTAAGGTCTCGCCTACAGCATTGCTTTAGCACTGCTTGTTTGGCGAGATTATAGTAAGGCTTTCAAAAGTCTAGCCAAACTGCGGATTAGATACAGTTCATGTGTGCCAGGCGTGTGCACATCGCCAGCCACATCGCACACCATTTGTCTGAGCCTCGGCATCAGACATCAAAGGAAGCCGCTCCCCCTCCCTCCCCCGCCACGCAATGCCGCTCCTCCGTCCCACCACACAATGCCGAGAGCTTGTTCTCTTTCATGCTCCTTCACTCCCTCTTTCTTTATTTCTCATTTCCTGTGCCTCCTATCTGACTCCTGCTTGTAGCTCCCTTTAGTGCAGTTTCAGTGCATTCTTATTTGAACAGGCAGCAGCATACATGAGCATTCTCGATGACTGCATTGCATTCCTAAGCCTGCTGGGTTCCCATGTGATCCTTAATATGCTTTTTTATTGTAAAACAAAAGTTGTGTGAACGCGCTGGCACACAACCCATCTCCTGAATGGCAGCGTGTTTCATATTCCTTCCTGCGTATGTAATATTTTTGGGATTACATACCCAAGCAGTCTTGATAGCACTCGTGCTTTCCTTCAAGCGCATGCGATGCCAAGCTCGTGCACATCGCCATTCGCCAGCCACATCGCACACCATTTGTCTGAGCCTCGGCATCAGACTTCAAAGGAAGCCGCTCCCCCGCCCCCTCACACCTCCCCCGCCACGCAATGCTGCTCCCCCGCCCCCACCACGCAATGCCAAGAGCTTGTTCTCTTTCGGGCTCCTTCACTCCCTCTTTCTTTCTTTCTCATTTCCTGTGCCTCCTATCTTGACTCCTGCTTGTAGCTCCCTTTAGTGCAGTTTCAGTGCATTCTTATTTGAACAGGCAGCAGCATACATGAGCATTCTCGATGACTGCATTGCATTCCTAAGCCTGCTGGGTTCCCATGTGATCCTTAATATGCTTTTTTATTGTAAAACAAAAGTTGTGTGAACGCGCTGGCACACAACCCATCTCCTGAATGGCAGCATGTTTCATATTCCTTCCTGCGTATAATATTTTTAGGATTACATACCCGAGCAGTCTTGATAGCCATCGTGCATTCCTTCAAACGGTGGGTCCCTGTGCCATCCTTATTATATTATTTTTATTCTGCCCACCTTGAACTTAAAAGACAAACCTTTAAATAGCAGCTTAGTCCATTAATGAGTGGCAATGTTTCCATCAGTCTGAGTCGAATGTTTGTCTGCTCTAACAGGGCGGACAAATACACAAAACACAGTGTCCATCTTCTGTCTTTACCATTGCATTCTCCTCTGTTGGTGTGCATCATCAATGAGCTGGGTGAAGAGTCCTCCGCCTCCCACCGCAAGATGCAGTTGCTTATGTGAGGACTTACTGGGTAAGTGTTGACATTCTTATTTTATACTTGCCTCGTTTCTTCGTTGTCCCTTTGTAGCCTTTTTCGTTTTTAATTTTTTACTGCAGTCTGGCTCTCTTCTAGAAGGCCAGTAACTTCACCGAAGGGTAACGTAAAGTTCACTTAAAACATAACTCAAACATGTACACAAATTTCTTCACTGTAAATGCATTTTCCAAGGGGCATGTTACGGTTTTTAAAGTTCTGCTAATAATTTTGTCCTCTTCGTGCAGCTGGTCAGTCTCAAGCACCTCCGTTGCTCCCTCACCCTGCCGACTAACCATTGTTCCCCCCCACTGTCTTCTTTGTTGCTCTCCAACACCTAGTGGTACTGCTTTTCCCCTTTCCTCCACATGCTACTGCTCCCCTTCCTCCTCGCACTGCTGCTAGCCCTACTCCTCGCACTGCCCCCAATTCTCTTCTCCCTCGTCAACACACTACTGACTCTCTTTTGTTTATTCACATTTCATTTCTTTTGAAAAACTTCTCCAACCTCCCATAACTGCCCTTCATCAGCTTTCCTCCTTTTTTCTACCTGATTGTTCTTTTTTCTGCACCGTCGTAAGCCCCCCCCACTCCCTGACATTCAGCGCCCCTCCTATGATTTTGACTTCTCGACTCGCTTTCTACTCCAGGAGACATTACTGTGATGTTCCGTTCCACCACCATTTATTGTACTGTTTGTGTTGGACCTCACAGCACTCACTATTCAAACTTGTGATCCAATAACTACTTTGGCACTTTATTAAAAAGTTTAAAAAATAAGTACTAGCAGCCTGAAGGCCCCGCAGCTCCATCTGAGGGTGCTAAATGAACATAGCATAACAATATATTCACTCATCACATAGGAATATTACCCACCAACCTCACACACCTCTCTTTAGCTTATAACACACAACCCACCCACCCACCCACCCACACACACACACACACACACAACCCCACACACACACACACAACCTCACACACACAACCCCACACACACACAACCCCACACACACACAACCCCACCCACACCCACCCACACACACACAACCACACACACACACACACAACCCCCCACACACAACCCCCCCCACACACACACAACCCCAACCCCCACACACAACCCCACACCACCCCCGACACACACAACCCCCGACACACACACAACCCCTGACACACACACAACCCCACACACAACCCCCCACACACAACCACACACAACCCCCCACACACAACCCCCCACACACACACCCACACCCACACACCCACACCCCACACACACACCCACACCCCCACACACACAACCCCCCACACCACACACCCCCACACACAAAATCACCACCCCCACACACACAACCCACACCCACACACACAACCCCCCACACACACAACCCCCCACACACACAACCCCCCCCACACACACAACCCCCCACACACTACCACACACACGTAAAACCCCACACCCATACCCACACACAACCCCACACACACATAACCCCACACACACATAACCCCACACACACAACCCCCCCACACACAACCCCCCCCACACACAACCCCCTTCAGGCAGAATCCCACACACAAACCCCCCCCACCCACACACAACCCCACACACCCACACACAACCCCACACACCCACACACAACCCCACACACCCACACACAACCCCACACACGCACACAACCACACACACAACTACACACACACAACCACACACCAAGATAGCAAAACATAGCATAGCATAACAAAGCATAGCATAGCATAACAAAACATAGCATAGCATAACACAACAAAGCATAACAAAGCATAGCAAAACAAAGCATAGCATAACAAAACAAAGCATAGCATAACAAAACAAAGCATAGCATAGCATAACAAAACAGCATAGCATCACAAATCATTGCATAACAAAACAAAGCAAAGCATAACAAAGCATAGCATAACAAAGCATAACAAAACATAGCATAACATAACAAAACAAAACCTAGCATAACAAAGCATAGCTTAACACAACACAACAGCATAGCATAAAAAAACACAACAAAACAGCACAACAAAACACAGCACAACAAAACATAGCACAACAAAACATAGCCTAGCAAAACAAAGCCTAGCAAAGCATAGCATAACAAAACATAGCATAACAAAACACAGCAAAACATAGCATAACAAAACAAAGCACAGCATGGCATAACATAACAAAACATAGCATAACAAAACAACAAAAAATAGCATAACAAAACATCGCATAGCATAACAAAACAAAGCACAGCATGGCATATCATAACAAAACATAGCATAGCATAACAAAACACAACAAAAAATAGCATAACAAAACATAGCACAGCATAACAACAAAACATAGCACAGCAAAACAGCATAGCATAGCATAACAAAACATAGCATAGCACAACAAAGCATAGCACAACAAAACATAGCACAACAAAACATAGCGCAACAAAACATAGCAAAGCATAACAAGGAATAGCATAACAAAGCACAGCATAATAAAACAAAAGATAGCATAAACTAAAACATAGCAAAACAAAACACAACATAGCATAACGAAACATAGCATAGCATAACGAAACAGCATAGCATAACAAAACATAGCATAGCATACCAAAAAATAGCATAACAAAACAAGCATTTACAATGCAATGGTTTCGCCTTTCGCCAAGTTTGAGCAATTGTCCTTGTAAAACACCTAATTTGTCTTTATGTATTGTTTTTGAAAATATATAAATAAATGGCATTGTCATTTAACATTGCTATTAGTGTAATTTCTTGCAAATGTGAGACTTATTGTACCCTATGGATGATCTTAGCAGACAGTAATTACTAGTACACACACACCTAGAGCCACACAGACCTAATGTGGCAACACATACACACACACCCACAGAGACACACACACACACACATACACACCCAGAGCCACATATACACACACACACACACACACCCACACCCCCAGAGCCACTTAAAGACACACATCTAGTCTCACACTCACCCAGAGTCACACACACATATACTTAGAGCTATCCATACACATAGACCCAGAGCTAGGCCCATCCACACACCCAAAAAGTAAGAGTTAAACACACATACACACACCCAGAGACACACACACTCAGAACCAGCTGCACACATACACCTAGCCCCCCCACACACACATAAACTAAGAGGCCCACACATATATACACACACTCAGAGAGACATCTAGCCAGAGATACACACACACACACACACACACACACACACCTAGACCCCTACACACCTAGAGCCACATACACATCCTCGAACCTAAAAATATCAGTCGATTTAAAGGAGATAGAATTTGTAACCCCCCCCACATACAAAAATAAACAAAACGGTACCCGCAAATACTGCATTATATGCGCAGTGGCTTTTCCAAACCCCGTAATGACGCTTGCACCGATTACGATCGGGCACTGGGTGTGGCGCAGCGACCAGAGCTGCCGCCTCGGGAGCCGGGTCCCGGTTCGAATCTCGCAACGGCCTGAGAGTCCTGTACCGCGCCTGGATGCCCTCACTGGGGTTAAGCGGCGCTGTATAAATCTTCAAATTAAACCAGCTCATGTCCTTAAACCCAGCTTCGATGGTGTCTGACACGCTGCGGAGGAATGCCAGCTAATCACAGGGTGTTAATTGGGGCCAGCCAGACACTTGGCTTCCCATTAAACCCCGCCAGCAGTTTCTGCAGGAAGCAGGCTGCGGGGTTTTAAAGACAGATAAATAACAGTTCAGGCGGGTCTTCGGAAGATGCGAAGGATGGACACACCTTGTCAGAAACTGACAAAGAAATACACATTTCACGCTTTTTGCCAGGAAACAGCATGGCTAACGAGGGGTCATGTTGTATGATTAGATTTTGACAACTATGCCACAAAAAGACCAAACATAACCAGTATTTTCACCGATTGCTCCACATTGTTTTGATTAAGCTTGTTCGTGAAAAAATATAGCGCCTAAAAATAAAGCATGACTTTTAAGAGCTATGGGTGGCGGGCAGGCACACGGACAGCGGGAGGGGGGGCGGGAACGGACACCAACAGCGGGAGATGGGGCCTTTATGAATGATGTACGTTCCTCTCAGTGCAGAGATGTGGCCTTGCAAACTGTGCAGCCAGTGGAATTCGGTGCAGGCGGCCAGGGCCAGTAGAATACACGGTAATGTGCGCTCTTCAGGTTCCGTCTGTATTGATCCTCTTGGTCGCAGGGAAAACATGAAGCACACGGACAGGGGGGGGGGCAGGAACGGACAGCGGGAGGGGGGTCGGGAAGGCTTCCTCCGTTGCCGGTCGGCCGCGGAATGGCCAAAACAAACCTGGACAACAACAAAAAATAAACCCTGCCCACGGCCGCGATGACGGACAGCGGGAGGGGGCGGGAACGGGCACACACGGACAGCGGGAGGGGGACATGCATAATAACGGAGGCAAAGAGGGTTGAGAAACAAACAAGGACGCACTCACCTGGACATCTTCCGGCGGCAAATGATAATAAAAACATGGTGTCCAAAAAAAAAATAGGAACCGCCCCCCCGCCGCAATGACGATGTTAAAGGGGCGGGATGAGTAAAAATCGCGGGAACGCCCACGAATCTGCTCCGGCAATGACGGGCAGATCTGTCTTCCAATGGCTAGCCTCCATTTATGGAGCTAGCCAATGGAAGACAGAGGCGGGATTAAGCTCCATACTGTTTACAATAGTTTTCGCCTGCGCGATACTGCTTGCGCAGTAAACGCCAGGCGAAACCTAAAAAGCAAAGCATAACACAACAAAGCATAGCATAACAAAACATAGCATAACAAACCAGCATAACACAACAAAGCATAACATAGCATAGCATTACAAAACACAGCATAGCATAACAAAACACAACGAAACCTAGCATACCAAAACATAGAATAGCAAAACAAAACATAGCATAGCATAACAAAGCACAGCATAACAAAACAAAACATAGCATGGCATAATAAAACACAACAAAACATAGCATAACAAAACACAACAAAACATAGCATAACAAAACATAGCATGGCATACCAAAACAAAGCGTAGCATGGCATATCATAAAACGCAACAAAACATAGCATAACCACTATCGCGCTCACTCTATCACTCCTATCTCTCTATCTCTATCTATCTACCGCCCTCCCTCCCTCTATCTATATATCGCCCTCACTCTATCTATGGCCCTCCCTCTATCTATGGCCCTCCCTCTATCTATCTATCGCCCTCCCTCTATCTATCGCCCTCACTCTATCTATCTATCTATCTATCTATCTATCTATCGCATCACCACAGCATCACTCAGGGGCACCACAACATTACTATGCGCTACTACAGCATCACTGAACGCCACAGCATCACTCGTCGCCACCCCGACATCACTCAGCGCCACCACAGCATCAATCTGTGCAACCATTCAACAACTGGTTCAAATATGTTCTCTCAATGTTTCAAGCTTTACTACAAATGTCACAAAAATATGTTAATATTTCACTTCTGTTCTTGGATTTTCGTCACAATAAAAAACACTGAACATAATCTTCACAAAAGGTATTTACAAAAGTGTAAGCTATTGCCATTATGAATTACAATAACTTTTATTTAAGTATTCATTATTAAAAAAAATTAAAAGCCATTGTTATTTGTAATATCACTACATCTAAGTCACGTAAATACAACACATATTGCATTACAAATGCTATAGGTGTCACATTTACGGAAGTTATAACTATTGGCATTGTAAATGACAAAGCTATTAATTTAGCTATTTTCAAAACCAACACATAAATAAAAAATGTGTAATTTACAATACCAATAGCTCAAACTTTCCTAATGCGAGACCTATTGCATAGCAATTGCTTGTTTGTTTAACTTTCAGTCATGCTATACAGCAGATGTGCTGCTATACATTAATTGGGAAAGCCAAAATCTCTGGTAGGCAGTGTTTTAAATGGGTCGGTACTGTCCGGTACGGAGTACCAGCACTTTTTTATTTTGAGAGGGAGAGTACGGGCACTTCTCTAGAGAAATATCATTCTTTTAATTGGAGAGTACCGGCTTTTCTCAGAAACAAGCAGGTACTCTGGCACAGAATACCTGCACTTCTATTTTTCCATTTCAAGCACTGCTGGTAGAGGGGACCAATTGACTTTGCCAATACTCGTTTCCATTTGTTATTAATTTCAGACCTTGACAAATTATCAGAAAAGACACAAGATGGCGATGTTGCCTCATTTTCGGAATTGTTACACTCAAGAGATTTCTCTTACCACCACCTCCTTGATTCCCCAGGGCGTCATACACACTTTTTTAAGTCAGAAGGCAATGTAAATTCACAGCCAGAAGAAATTCTTTATTGATTACGTTACATAGCATGCGTTTGCCATGTGTTCTTGTAGCGCTTTCGCCATCTGGGCTTCCGTTAGGTCCAGCAGTTTTTGGTGTTGGAAGCCAAGGTGGTCAGCAGGCATTGGTTGGGTGTTTGCTATTGTTGGGTAATGAAACATATTGCCCGGCAACGGTAGGACTGACAAATGTATTATTTTTCACAATTGGATAGTGGCTGGCCTAATTGTGTTGTTAGTGGTGTGGGTGTATGGGATGTGTGCTATGCTGTTTGTTGCATTTTGTGAAGAATCAGGGTCGTTGTCCATGGTTTGGCTTAGGCTGGCTGTTAAGTGAGAAAGGGGAAACAGCATTTACCATACCACACACCTGCACCACGTGAATTCTTTTACCACGCAAGGTAAGTATCCTTAAGTGTATGCGTCTATGTATATGTTCACTGAAAAAAAACAATGGCTAAAGGAGCGATATGATTAGGTGAATATGTCAGTGAGAACTTTAACGGTTTGAACCAAAAAAAACACAGAAATTCACCAGTTATAGTTAGCAGAGCTAACTATAACTTGTGGCCCGTGATGCACTGCTTATGACCGCTCATGAATATAATCATTGCCACTATATATTGCTTTTTGAATTTTTTATGAATGTATTGTATTGAAATTGTTTAATCTCTGTGTTATTGATTGTTTTATTTTTATGTTTCAGCAGTATGTACAAGGGCTGCTTTTTAATATGATTTTTTATTAAATGAATGAGATTTCCTTCTAATTTTGTCGTTCCTTCATGAATTCACCTTCCCTTATATTCTGTCAATATTGTGTCGCGATAATCACACAGTATGACCGCACACGTTGCATCACTCATGACATGTTCTATGACATAATTTATGACATCACTGACCACTTCAACTGTAGTCTCCTCGCCAGTACTCATCTTTTTCGGTCCATGAGGAAGTGGCTCTTGGTTGCATCACTGACCTCATTGCTCTGGCACCCATTTTGCAGTGGTTTAGAAGTTGACCTAGCCTAGCTCTTAAATTAAATCAGCTTGTGATTGAGCACTGTTGATCACTTGCTGGCTCTTTTGACATACCATGGCTCAGGTATGTCAAGCTGATGTTGATGAGTGTGGGTTGTGCAGATCTGTTTACTAACCCTAGACAGCTGGGGCCAGGAAAGATGCAGGATTTAAAAGAATATGTTCCTAACCAGGTTGCAAAGCGAGAGAGAGGTTAGGGAGTTACTCAAACCAACAGTGAGACACTTTATTCTAAATTTTTGGATCAAGAAATTTTACAGTTTATGCTTTTTTTGTGATGGCAGTGAATTGGCCCAATGAAAATAAAGCTCCCTGAGCCAATCCGAAATCTGTTTTTGAACTGGCGCTTCCGTGAGAGTCTCTTAAGCCTCTCGCTGATCCGACCGCCCAGATATACAAATATTTCTGACCCTTGATGTCTAAAAAAACTAGTGAACGGATTTAAACCAAATCAAAAAAAGTACAATATGTGAATGATGATGATTGGTGTATTTTCTTTCAGCAGTTTTTGCTGTAGCCATGCCTTAAGAAGTCTTTGGAAAACAGGGACTTTGGAATCAATCTTGGTGGCCGGCAGAAGCAGGTCACTGGCCTAACCATTCAGTAAAGGTTAGGAACCTAGAATTTCTGTTTGATGTCCAACTAAACTTTGCCGGACAGATCAATCAGGTGACATCGTCCTGCTTCTTTCTGTTGAAAATCCTGTGTAAAGTCCTGCATTTTAACCCTTTATTTCTCAGAAAATTGGTGATAGTTGCTCTAGTCCTCTCCTGTATAGACTATTGTAATGCACTCTTTCTGCCTGTGGACAAATGCCAACTGCTAAAAATTACAATTTCTGTAAAATGTAGCAGCTCGAGTGCTACTCAATATTCCAAATTACCATCATATCTCAAGTACCATTAGGGAGCGTCAATCAAGCAGCGCGTTGAGTTTAAGGCTCTATGCCTGGTGCATAAAGCTCTGCATGGTGGAGAGTCTGGGCCTACAGAAACTTTTTCAGTGGTATTCACCAAATCGGAATCTTAGATCTGCCAATAAAGGATTACTTCAGGTCCCCAAAATCCATAAGGCATTTTAGCTTGCTTTATGAGCCGGTCAGCCCCGCTCATAAAATAATTAATAAACTTGTAGAGCGCACAAATGCCGAGGTGTCTTTGCACTGTGTGTAGCAGGGGAGCAAATAACGGTAAGGTGGAAACCGCTTCATTCCCGAACGAGAACAGACAGTTCTTAAGCATTTTCCTGAACCGAGGACTGGAAGTCTGAAATGGAATACTGGCTGGTAGTTCATTCCAGAGCTTCAATGCTCGGCATGAGAGGCTTCTACCTCCCCAAGGAAAAAAGCTACCTTGGCCAATCCGATCCATCTAATATTTGAAGTTATATGACCACAGGATTTTTGCTAGTCTCCCGCGAACACAACCATCCAGATATAAGAAGTTTTTGAACCATAATTTCTCAAATACTACTGATTTGCTCTAAATCACAAAAAGCATGCTTTCTGGACAACAATCTAGCCTTCTGCCAAATCTGGTATAATTTCGTACAGCAGTTTTTGGGGTATTGCTGTTCAATTTTCCTAAGGGAAATTGCATTGTGAAATTGTGTTTTAGGCCCCTTCTTTTTTCTCGGCTGCTGCTTGATGGATTACTCTGAAACTATCCAGGAAAGGAGCCGAGGTGGAAGAACTTTCTTTTAAAAAGTTTTGTGAAGATTTGTCGAGTAGTGCCAAAGATATTAGCATACCAAAACGCTTTGTGTGGTACCCAGGCCCCTACTATAAATACACAGTGGCAACCACCCATTTGTAATGTGTGTGTATTTCTGTATATAAATTGTAATTGTATTTATATATTGCTTAGGATCCCTAATTAAACGTTGAAGGCGAGCTACACGCTACTCTGGAACTCAAAATGGATTAGTGGTGGATTAGTATAGGGAAATATAAATTGTTAATTTGAGCACTGGACATGTGAGTCTGTTAAATTGATTTAATAGGATAGAGGAGGGAAGAGTCTAGAAAATGCTATTAGGGAAGTCGTAGTAGTAAAAAGTAGGTTTGAGTCAAAGTCAATGCTACCTCTAATTCTGTTCCTCTGTTTGCAGCAAAGAAGGGTGTCTATTCACCACAGCCAAGGTTGTGTGCACACACATGCAACAAATCCCTAGGCAAGCAATTACTATGTATAAGCGTCCAAGTGATTAATGTGTGCTTTGATTTGATTCCAATTGTCCTCTCAGTCACCACAGGGCAGCAAACATATTTAAATTAATTTGCAAGCTGGATTTTCAACTCTAGAGGTCTCTGGACTTGAACAATGGGATATTTAAGATCCACCAGTGTGGAATTCATTGAAGAAATGATGTAACTCTATTACTTGTGCAATTTCAGAAACTCTCAAGCTCTGGTACACCCTCCTGGAACAAATAATGAAACAGTCCAATAAGTCCAGGAGACAAGATGTAACCAGTGGTATTAGCAACCTGAGATGCTATTTCGCACTCACATTCACTTTCTTGCATGTATTATCCTACAGACTAACTGCAACTCAGTTGGAGCACACCGTCAACCCCACTTATGACACCAAACATACTACATTCAGGTCAATACAAACAAACACTATACAGCACTACAAAAACGCTTCAAACTTACAGAAAACCCCTTGGGGCTTCATGGGGGATACCAATCACTGCACAAATGCTACAGTACATTAATATTTAATAAAATACGTATGTCATCTTCAATTCCATCAATTTAACGAGACCACTTGAAAATTAAGGTGCATTTCTATGGAAAAAATTGGGGAAAAATACAAAGGCATCCATGAGTGTCTAGAATAAATAAGAAGACACAGATTTAGGCTCTAAATATGGGTGCACACCTTAACTGTGAGACAGTGTATGGCTCTACATGTCGAGACATTGTCCAGCTTCATCAAGTCCTTGACTGATATTCTACCCTACATGAAGACATAGCTGTGCAAAACAATAACTGATATTCCATTGGAAGTAGTGTCTTAGGTCCTCAGAGATTAACAGTAAACAACCGTATCAACCAAAAATACAGAGAGTAACCACGGACAGGTTTGGTGTCCAAATCTCAATGTCTGTCTTTATACCTTTGTCTAAAACAGAAAGCGCTCCTTGACATTGGCTCAATTTGGGTATCACCTGCTATAAAAAAAACTTCACAGGAGCCCTGCACAGTGACGTGGGCATACAACACCACACAATATAGGCCTCCCTTTTGATAAATAATATGCTCTTGGGTAATCACTATTTTTTTTATTTTTCCAAAACCTTTATTGCACTTTGCATAGTACACAGCGGAACGCCTACAACCCAACGGGCCGGCCGCTATTTCGTGGTCGCTATTCACAGTGCAGCACAGTAACATGGCCCATAAAGCAATAGATACAATAATTGTACGATGTAGCGTGCTGAAAAGTAAAAGTGCAGTTCGAGAAAGCAGTGTCAGCGATAAATGCGGTTTTGATGGCATTTTTATAATTTTCTGAAAAACAATAAACTCTCAACTTAAACTGATAGGAATGACAGTACGGTCTGGCATGAATCAATGCAGTTCGAAGTGTAGATGCCCCTCTGAAGAGGCCGTTTGCAACCCCAAATCTCAGCAAGGCCACGTCCCCACCCACCCCGCGATTCCCATCGTCTCCTGTCCCACCTTTGCAACCCAAGGGGAGGAACGCGTGTAGTGGTTATGGCCATCCCCACACCCATCCACCCCACCTAATCACGACCCACTTCATCTTCTTCATCTGAGTCTTCCTGATCGTCCTCCGACAACGGATCACAAATGTCCCCTCTATACTCATTCCATTTCAACCAAATCTTGTTCCATTTTCCTGGGCAGGCTCGATTGGAGTATACTGCCCTCTCGGTCAACATCACCCTATCCATATTCAGACACCATTGGGACTTAGTCGGCAGGTCTGCTGCACCCCAACGCTGTGCTATGTCACGCTTTGCCACCATTAACCCCGCCGTGACCCAGAGCTGTTCATATCTGGAAAGGTCATTAGGCTCCCATATATTTAGTAGGCACCTCCTTGGGTCAGGGAGCAGGGACCTGTCTAATGTTTGTGAAAGTGTGCGGAGTATTTGCTTCCAGTACTCCTGGATCTGGGGACAGTCCCATATGGTGTGGAAGAATGTGCCCTCCTCCCCACACCCACGAAGACAGTATGGATGAGACACCCTATGTATGCGATGTAACATGGTCCTCGTATAATAGACCCTGTGCCGGATCTTGAATTGCACTAATCGCATGCGCTGAGATGCCCACTTCCCTGGGGGACCCAAGTGCTTCATTCCATTCGTGTTCATCCATTTCGTGCACGTCCCCCTCCCATTTCCCCTTAATGTGGAGTGTAGGATCCGGGGCATTATTGAGTAATTTTCGGTAAGTGAGCGATGTTGCCTTTTCCAACATGTAGTCAGTGAGGAGGCGATCTTCCAGTGGCGAGGACTCAGGTATAGGTGTATCGGGGGGTAGGGCCGCGAGCAATGCATGCCGAATTTGAATGTACCTGTAAAGTTCCCTGTCTCCAAGTTCATGTATTTCTTTTAGCCGGGCAAAGGGCATCACTGCGTTTCTCTCCCACATATCCCCCACCGTGGTAATTCCTATCGAGTCCCAGTGCGTAAATCCCTTAGTATTCCTCAGATTGCCCAGCACCTGAGAGTCCCACAGCGGAGTCATCTTGGTGACCTTTCCCTTCCAGCCCAGCGCCGCCGTTGCTGTGTGCCACAACTGAACCGTCAATTTAGTGGGGCCCAGTAATATCCGCACCTTGCGGCGATCATACAACGGGCCCAACAGACTGTTTGTGCCCAACTGTGCCCAGTTGGACTGGAACGCCGGCTCCGCGCGCGATGCGTGGATCCATTGATTAATTAGTTTAAGGTGTGCTGCCCAATAATACAGTTTTAGATTGGGTAGCGCAATACCCCCGTCATACCAGTCTCTATGCATCTTGGATTGCGCCACTCGTGCCGGGAGGTTCCCCCATAAGAGGTTGGAAACTAAAGCCGCCACTTTCTGGAAAACCCTAGGGGGCACCGGATAGGGAGTGTTCTCAAGGACGTACAAAAAACGTGGCAATGCCATCATTTTGTAGAGAGCCGCCCTACCTAGGAGCGTTAGCGGAAGGCCTGACCAGAACGTGACATCCCGTTTAAGCCGGTCTAGGTGAGGTTTCAAATTTTTATCTATAAATTCCGCCGGGTCCTTAGTGACATGGATACCTAGATATTTAAACGACGAACCCGCCACCTTCAGTGGGCACGTGCTGTCGAGGGTCGGGGCCGGACCTTGCAAGACATACAGTTCCGATTTGGCCCAGTTCAATGTATAGCCGGAAACCCTGCCATAAGCGTCGCAAATGTGCAGTAAAGCCGGTATCCCTTCTTCGGGGTCAGTTAGATAAAGCAGCATATCGTCCGCGTACAGGGACAGACGATCCTCCCAACCCCCGGTCCATGTTATACCCCTGAGGAGGGGCGAGGCCCGTATGAGGGTCGCAAGAGGTTCCAGAGAGATAGCAAACAGCAGGGGTGACAGAGGGCATCCCTGCCGCGTGCCCCTTCCCAACGGGAACGTGCGTGAAATATGGCCGTTGGCCACCACGTGTGCCATCGGGTCAGTGTACAATAGTTTGACCCATGCGAAGAAGCGCGGACCAAACCCCATGTGTTTCAGCGTCTCAAAAAGGTACTCCCAGTCCACCAAGTCAAATGCCATTTTGGCGTCAAGTGCTAAAATTACTGCTGGTGCTCTAGCCAGTACACCGTGCAGTCATCTCAGGTTCAGCGCTGTATTTCTGTGTGGCATAAATCCGGATTGGTCCGGATGTATAATGGACGACAGATGGGGCAAGATTCTTTGCGCCAGGAGTTTAGCCAGGATTTTCACTTCAGGGTTTAGCAAGGAAATGGGTCGGTAAGAGGAACAGTCCTCCGGCGGTTTGCCTGGCTTGGGGATAGTTACGATGGTCGCCGCGCGCTGGTCCAGCGGAAGTGAGCCCCTCTCTAGACAGTCCCTGAACATCCCTAAGAGATGAACACTGAGGGTCTCTGGCATTGCCTGATACCATTCAATGGGTATTCCATTCGGTCCCATTGCCTTACCCGGGTGCAGGGCTTTAATTGCCAATTGGATTTCATCGGCAGTGATGTCTACTTCCAATTCACCTGACGCCTCCGGAGACAGTGTCCGGACTACGATCGGAGCCAAGAGTGCCCTGGCTCTCTCGGTTGTGATCACACATTCCGGGGTGTATACCCGTTCAAAATGATCCGCAAGGAGCTCTGTAATACGCCTTGGGTCAGTATGTGTCACCCCACTCACATCATTCAGACGGTGGATCCCCCTAGAGTTGCCCTCACGCTTGTCAAGCCACGCCAGCATTTTCCCCGCTTTGTCCCCCACCTCGTAAATTCTATTTTGGGTATCGGCTATGTATCCCTTTGTCAGCTGGCGCAAGTGGTCATTATATAGCTGTTGCTGGAGGGAGAGGGAGTGAAGGGTGGAGGGAGAGGGGTGTTGCTCATGAGCCGTGGTTCGTTCCTGTAGTGCCACCTCCAGATTAGCCAGCTCCTGGGACTGTTGCCTCTTGTGCCCCGTTATGGTGTTGATGGCCTGCCCCCGCAGGACTGTTTTATAGGCCTCCCAAAGTGTTTCAGGGGAACGCACTGAGTGTACGTTTTCATGAAAGTAGTGTGTCGTTGTACGTTTGAGAGCTTTGCCAACTTGTGGAACTTTAAAGTAAGTTGCATGAATGGGGTAAACGCGCTTACGCACACTAGTCTGTATGGAGAGTGTCAGTGTGAGTGGTGAGTGGTCCGAAATCCCCCGAGGGTGAATGGCCAGCGCATCCACATACCGGAGGCCTTCTCCCAACGACAGGAAGTAGTCAATACGGGAGAGGCTGCCATGTACCGCAGAGTGAAAAGTGTAGTGTTTCAAGCCGGGGTCTAAGTGCCTCCAGATGTCTGTCAGTCCCATGGCCGCTGTGAAACGCTGGAAGTAAGTACTTCCCCCCCGTCGGGGCCGGTGTGGGGTGTTTATCCAATTGCGTGTCCATTACCGCGTTGAAGTCCCCCCCCAGAATGATCTCACCCTCAGGAAGAGTCAGAAGGAATTCCCCCAGTTTTGGGAGGTGGACCGAATGTAGTGCTGGTGGAATGTATACTGACACTAAGTTAAAGAGTGTCCCTTCCCACTGCCCCTGCACGGCCGCGAAGCAGCCTTGATCGTCAGTCTTAAAGGATAGGGGCAGGAATCGCGAGTTTTTCTGTATGAGAACGCCAGACCCCCTGGAGCCGGATGTGAACTCAGAATGGACCCACATTTTGTAACCCCGCCTATCCAAGGCCTTTGCAGCCCCCCCAACCAGGTGCGTCTCTTGCAGCAGGACAACGGTGGGACGTTGCCGCTTGATGGCAGTTAGTACCAACCCCCGCTTAATTTTATCCCCCAAGCCTCTCACAGGGTAATCACTATTTTAATGTTTTCCTCTGTTCCCATTTTGTTAAGTTTGATAGTACTTCGAATCAGCCTAAAGATTGATAGGAAGTTTATAATAAAAAACTACTATTTACCGCCACAGTTCTACTTTACCGAACTCAGTCTGCTAATCTGCAAATATGTGAGATCTTTGAACTAAGCTTAATGGAATACATGAGCATGATGACATATTGCCATGACATATCACAGCACATTTTTAGGTCTCGCCTGTCGATGCGCATGCGCATCGAGCTTGCGAGACTATTGCGGCTTAACCACTCTTTAACTAACAAGCAAGGAATCGTGGCGATTCCTTGCAGTGCCCGTGACTTTTAAGCTCAATGCGCATGTGCATTGAGCTTAAAAGCGCGTGCACATCAGTTCCCTCAGCCGCAATCGCCGTCTGTTCCCTCAGCCGCATTCCTCCGACACCTTTTGAAGTGAAGCTTAGCTTCACTTCAAAGGCCCCGGCTTCTTCACACCCACATGCCGCTCTCCCCGCTCCGCCCCCTCCCCTGCCCGCCATGTGCATTTCTCCTCCACCCCCTCCCCACAGCAATGCCCTCCGTCTTGTTTTTTTTTTTTGCATTACCAGCTTTTCAGTCTTTTTCCTTTGGGGGGCCTGCAGTGTTGTGTTTAAAGGCCTATATGATTAAGGCACACTGGCTTGTCTTCAGTCTGTATGACAGGGCACCCCCTCCCTCCCTTACGTTTGTAGTAATAGACAGCATGTGGTGAAGGTCACACGGAGGTCAGCTAATGGGACGCCTGCCCACTTCTTGCTCTGTGCATGCTCCGGGTGTGTGATAGTAAGCTCGACTCCCCCACCCCTCCCGGCCCCGTGGTTCTCTCTGAATACAGTGGGTGGGATTCTGAAACTGTTTACGGTGTTCCCCACTTACCATAACACACCCCTAACCACAGTCTCTCCTAATGTCAGTTTTCCATGACTGTCTTCTGCCCCTAAAAAAATCACTTTCTTTTCGTTAATCAGTACGGCTTTTAAATCAATTACAGCTTAATCTCTGCGCCACCAAATCACATGTAAGTCATCACAGTAGAATTGAAGCAGTCATTTTCGGTGCTTTGGAGGTGTTGAAGCTGCGCAGCCGCAGTGCAACCTCTGCCAGCAGGGCCCGCGCCTTCCAGGTCTCTCGGCACCATTATATTGCATTAAACGGAGAGTGTGTGTTGGATTGTTGGGACCTGGAGTTCGAGGTCGCCTTTTTCTTACCGCCCCCCCTCCCCCACTACAACTTCGCAATTTAAGAATGCAAACGGTATTTCCTGCCTCTCGGAAGCTGGGCGAGGACCCACAGGCGGCCGTTGTACATTTGTACCCTAAAAACCATCGTGTGAGGGGCAGGGATCCACTTGTGTTTGCACTTCGGTTGCCTTTGAAAAGAAACGCTGTCACCCTCACTCACCCTCAACCCCTCACCCTCAACCCCTCACCCTCACTCACCCTCACCCACCCTCACCCTCACTCACCCTCAACCCCTCACCCTCACCCACCCTCACCCACCCCACCCACCCTCACCCTCACTCACCCTCAACCCCTCACCCTCACCCTCACCCTCACTCACCCTCAACCCCTCACCCACCCTCACCCACCCCCACCCACCCTCACCCTCACTCACCCTCAACCCCTCACCCTCACCCTCACTCACCCTCAACCCCTCACCCTCACTCACCCTCAACCCCTCACCCTCACTCACCCTCACTCACCCTCAACCCCTCACCCTCACTCACCCTCACTCACCCTCACTCACCCTCACTCACCCTCACCCTCACTCACCCTCACCCACCCTCACCCACCCACACTCACCCTCACCCTCACTCACCCTCACCCTCAACCCTCACCCTCACTCACCCTCACTCACCCTCAACACCTCAACCCCTCACCCTCACTCACCCTCAACCCCTCACCCTCACCCACCCTCAACCCTTCACCCTCAACCCCTCACTCACCCTCACTCTCACTCACCCTCACTCACCCTCAACCCCTCAGCCTCACCCTCACCCTCACTCACCCTCACCCCTCACCCTCACTCACCCTCACCCTCACTCACCCTCACCCCTCACACTCACTCACCCTCACTCACCCTCAACCCCTCACCCTCACTCACCCTCAACCCCTCACCCTCACTCACCCTCACTCACCCTCACTCACCCTCAACCCCTCACCCACCCTCACTCACCCTCACTCACCCTCACTCACCCTCACCCTCACTCACCCTCACCCTCACTCCCCCTCACCCACACTCACCCTCACCCTCACTCACCCTCAACGCCTCACCCTCACTCACCCTCAACCCCTCAACCCCCACCCACCCTCAACCCTTCACCCCTCAACCCCTCACTCACCCTCACTCTCACTCACCCTCACTCACCCTCAACCCCTCAGCCTAACCCTCACCCTCACCCTCACTCACCCTCAACCCCTCACCCTCACTCACCCTCACCCTCACTCACCCTCAACCCCTCACACTCACTCACCCTCACCCTCACTCACCCTCAACCCCTCACCCTCACTCACCCTCAACAACCTCACCCTCACTCACCCTCACCCTCACTCACCCTCACCCACACTCACCCTCAACCCCTCACCCTCACTCACCCTCAACCCTCACTCACCCTCACTCTCACTCACCCTCACTCACCCTCAACCCCTCAGCCTCACCCCACCCTCACTCACCCTCAACCCCTCACACTCACTCACCTCACTCACCCTCAACCCCTCACCCTCACTCACCCTCAACCCCTCACCCTCACTCACCCTCACTCACCCTCACTCACCCTCAACCCCTCACCCACCCTCACTCACCCTCACTCACCCTCACTCACCCTCACTCACCCACTCACCCTCACCTCACCCTCACTCACCCTCACCCTCACTCCCCCTCACCCACACTCACCCTCACCCTCACTCACCCTCAACCCTCACCCTCACTCACCCTCAACCCCTCAACCCCACTCACCCTCAACCCCTCACCTCACCCACCTCAACCCTTCACCCTCATCCCCTCACGTCACCCTCACTCTCACCCTCACTCACCCTCAACCCCTCACCCTCACTCACCCTCACCCTCACTCACCCTCAACCCACACACTCACTCACCCTCACCCTCTCCACCCTCAACCCCTCACCCTCACTCACCTCAACCCTCACCCTCACTCACCTCACCCTCACTCACCCTCACCCACACTCACCCTCAACCCCTCACCCTCACTCACCCTCAACCCCTCACCCTCACCCACCCTCAACCCTTCACCCTCAACCCCTCACTCACCCTCACTCTCACTCACCTCCTCACCCTCAACCCCTCAGCTTCACCCTCACCCTCACTCACCTCATCCCCTCACCCTCACCCTCACCCTCACCCTCACTCACCCTCAACCCCTCACCCTCACTCACCCTCAACCCCTCACCCTCACTCACCCTCACTCACCCTCACTCACCCTCACTCACCCTCACTCACCCTCAACCACCTCACCCTCACTCTCACTCACCCTCTCTCTCACTCACCCTCACTCTCACTCACCCTCACTCACCCTCAACCCCTCAGCCTAACCCTCACCCTCACTCACCCTCAACCCCTCACCCTCACTCACCCTCACCCTCACTCACCCTCAACCCCTCACACTCACTCACCCTCACCCTCACTCACCCTCAACACCTCACCCTCACTCACCCTCAACACCTCACCCTCACTCACCCTCACCCTCACTCACCCTCACCCACACTCACCCTCAACCCCTCACCCTCACTCACCCTCAACCCCTCACCCTCACTCACCCTCACTCACCCTCAACCCCTCACCCTCACTCTCACTCACCTACCCTCACTCACCCTCACTCACCCTCACTCACCCTCACTCACCCTCACCCTCCCACCCTCACCCCTCACCCACCCACACTCACCCTCACCCTCACCTCACCCTCAACGCCTCACCCTCATTCACCCTCACTCACCCTCAACCCCTCAACCCCTCACCCTCACTCACCCTCAACCCCTCACCCTCACCCACCCTCAACCTTCACCCTCAACCCCTCACTCACCCTCACTCTCACTCACCCTCATCCCCTCAGCCTCACCCTCACCCTCACTCACCCTCAACCCCTCACCCTCACTCACCCTCACCCTCACTCACCCTTAACCCCTCACACTCACTCACCCTCACCCTCACTCACCCTCAACCCCTCACCCTCACTCACCCTCACTCACCCTCACTCACCCTCACTCACCCTCACTCACCCTCACTCACCCTCACTCACCCTCACTCACCCTCACTCACCCTCACTCACCCTCACTCACCCTCACCCACACTCACCCTCACCCTCACTCACCCTCAAACGCCTCACCCTCACTCACCCTCAACCCCTCAACCCCCTCACCCTCACCCTCAACCCCTCACCCTCACCCACCCTCAACCCTTCACCCTCAACCCTCACTCACCCTCACTCTCACTCACCCTCACTCACCCTCAACCCCTCACCCTCACTCTCACTCACCCTCACTCACCCTCAACCCCTCACCCTCACTCTCACTCACTCACCCTCACTCACCCTCAACCCCTCACCCTCACTCACCCTCACTCACCCTCACCCTCACTCACCCTCACTCACCCTCACTCACCCTCACTCACCCTCACCCTCACCCTCACTCACCCTCACCCACCCTCAACGCCTCACCCTCACTCACCCTCAACCCCTCAACCCCTCACCCTCACTCACCCTCAACCCCCCCACCCTCACCCACCCTCAACCCTTCACCCTCAACCCCTCACTCACCCTCACTCTCACTCACCCTCACTCACCCTCAACCCCTCACCCTCACCCACCCTCAACCCTTCACCCTCAACCCCTCACTCACCCTCACTCTCACTCACCCTCACTCACCCTCAACCCCTCAGCCTCACCCTCACCCTCACTCACCCTCAACCCCTCACCCACCCTCAACCCCTCACCCTCACTCACCCTCACAACACATATTGTGTTACAATAGGTGTCACATTTGCGAAAGATAAAACTATCTAGAGATGTAGCATAACGACCAGAGCTGCCATATAAGTCACGTAAATACAAAACATGTTGCATTCCAAATGCTATAGGTGTCACTCATCCATTTGCAAAACGAAAAATGTCAAACTCTTCTATTGCGAGACCTATTGCATTTTCAATGCTTGTTAATTCATGCATCTTTATGATTTTATCACATTTTCATGGCCAAATAGGTGTAGTTAAGACAGTAACCACCTTGTCACTGTAGCTGATCAAACACTACTTGGCCTCAAGTTTTACCTTTGATCTAACATGGTTACAATAAAGATTGGTGAAAAAATAAACCTTCCAACAACTCCCAATTGCTTACAAAGATTCCTGAAATCACAAAATTGTGTTTTTGTTTAAACATATATATAGTCTAATACTTTACATGGTTTACTATGGGTGGGTGAAGTGTTCTTATTGTTGTTTCTAGAAACTCACACTTTTTCATACAGGACCTTCCAAAAATTCCATGAGTAGCAGAAGTAACATAAAGCACCATTTCACTGTAATTACATCATACAAAGTGTGGAAATGTAACCCCTAGGGGGGTACACTGATGCTGGGTCTCCCTCTCGTCCATGGGTCCGAAGACGTAAAACAGAGAGATTAGCACTGGAGTGAAGTAAAACAACCCAAGATTATTAAACACTCTTGTGTGGTACCACGTCCGAACAACACCCTAGAGTGTTGTAGGAGGAGGCAACCATAATACAAAAACCATCACCTTTATATACTGTTTGTTACCATGTAATCGCATTAGCAGAGAAACTGGAAGAAACAAGTTTAACCGCGGCAACAGTTGCAGGCAAGTAGGAGCAGATTAATGACCAGGTGGTCAGGAAATAAGGTGGGGAAGTAAGGAATGCTTATGATGGCAATAAGCATTCATTCAATAACATCTGGGATAGGCACACCAGCAATTGCAGCTCCCAGCACGTACATCAGATAGGCCAGGTCAGATGGGTCAGTTCGATAGCTGCAAGGACAGGGTGAAAAGGTGAACAGCAGAGAACAAAATGGAAACGACAGAAACAAAATGGATGCAACGGACCAAATGGCTGCTGCTTATGCTAACATAGAAAATACACTTTTCCACAAAAGCGATATTACTTAAGTTATAAATTAACAAATAAATCTAAGGTCAATGAAACCGCTATGGTTGCAGTAAAAGTGATGCAGGAGTTATAGTTCTAACATTACATTACATGCTGAAGCTTGATACTGTCATTTTAGCTTGAAAAAGTCTATAAACTAATGCCTTGTTGAGATGAAAAATGAACACTTTCCAGACACACTGATGTGAAGCACTGTGTTTGGTTTTCAAGCACATGCGCTAAAGACTGGACACACCGATGGAACATCGGGTGCCTTCCAACTCATTCATAGTGTAATATTGATTGGTAAATAGGCACACAGCAAGAGCCCCTCTCAGATCAGGTTTAATGTGCAAACCAATGACCCTTAAGTTGATATTTCTGTCTCTCTATAATGCACAATCAATGTTAAAAGCAGGCATGCAGCTGGTGCACATTCCCAACTCGCTTGTACATCCTTTCATTTTGCAATAACATGGACATAAAACTACCTGCATTTATAAGAGGAACTAGGGTTAGACTGCCCTATAGGGCAACCAGGAAGTGTTCTATGGGCTGGCCTGACAGGTCAGTGTCTGAGCACGTTTTTGGGCTGTTTTTTGGCCTATCTAATAGTGTGGTGGGCTAGTTTTTACTATTGATTTCCCAGATATTAAAAAAACATTGCCTACAGCAAGTTCAAGTGCCCTTAAAAGTTAAAAACGGCCTCAATGGATAAACATGGGCTACAGTTTTAGCTTTCCAACTCAATATTGGTGGCAACTTTAATTCTGGTGCCTGGGTCTATTTATGTCCCAGTCCGACCCAGAGAGGAACCCCCCCTTGATAATGGAAACAAAAATGCCTTTACTTTGAACCTCAAACCAATGCTGCTTGAAAGACAAACACAATTTATCTGTTACTATAACAGCCACAAAATCCCAGAAAACTGAAACCCTTTGCTCCTGTGCTTTCTAATGTTTTGGTAATAAAATACATACAGTTATCTCATATGTAGTCCTTTATTCAGGAAACAAAATTATATATTTTAAATAAATTACTGTTTGCATTTCCCAAAGCTAACAAAATAAACACGGAGGGCCTGATTCACAGAACTAACTTAAGACAAAATCCTAAACTTACTACCATTTTCGTATTCACAGAAGGCACTTACTCATTTTCGTATTCACAGAAGACACTTACTCATTTTGGTATTCACAGAAGTTAGGAGTCCTAACTTTAGGACTCCTAAATGCCTTCTGTGAATACCGAAAGTCTTAAAGTTAGGATTGTTCTCAATTTAGTAGTAGTAAAGTTAGGATTCCTAACTTTAGGACTCCTAAATGCCTTCTGAGAATACCAAAAGTCTTAAAATTAGGATTTTTCTCAGTTTAGGAGTCCTAAAGTTAGGAGTCCTAACTTTACTACTCCTAAACTGAGAAGAATCCTAATTTAGCCACTTTAGGTATTCTCAGAAGGCATTTAGGAGTCCTAAAGTTAGGAGTCCTAACTTTACTACTATTAAATTGAGAAAAATCCTAATTTTAAGACTTTTGGTACTCACAGAAGGCATTTAGGAGTCCTAAAGTTAGGAGTCCTAACTTTACTACTACTAAATTGAGATACATCCTAAATTTAAGACTTTCGGTATTCACAGAAGCCATTTAGGAGTCCTAAAGTTAGGACTCCTAAGTTCTGTGAATACCGAAATGAGTAAGTGCCTTCTGTGAATACCAAAATGAGTAAGTGCCTTCTGTGAATACCAACATGGTAGTAAGTTTAGGATTTTGTCTTAAGTTAGTTCTGTGAATCGGGACCACCCAGTTAAAAAAGAGGCAATATAATTTTAATGGCTACATACAGAGGAATGGTTGGGATGAGTGGCAGTGAGTAACATAGAACAGAGGAGTGTTGTCCGTGAATAATTTAGGTTGTCACCTGTTACAAGTTAGCATTTCACCAGCTGATAAAAGGTCTCCCTGCTTTGCCTACTCTCTGTACTGGGTGCTGGTCACCAGGCACGGACTGGCCATAGCGGGCACCGGGCAATCCCCAGGTGTGTCGCACGGGTGGCATAGCTGCAAAATCGTCCCTGTTCCAAAATCGTCCGAAAACCGGCCCCAGCAAAGAGCTCGGCGGCACCTCCAATTCCCCCCCCCCAAGTGGGGAAGGGGGGCCGGCCGAGCACTTTGCCAGGGCCGGTTGTGGTTCCCAGTCCGGCCCTGCTAGTCACTGAGGTCTCAGTAAAGGGCGGGGCCATTGAAATTATGTGATTGCAGGGGTGGCTCCTGCACTAGGGTGGAGAAGCGTTTCCCCACTGCTTTCTCGCAGAGCCAGAGGCAGAAACATAAAATTGTAAAACTACCATTTCATGTTTCTGCACCTTGCACTGTGAGAAAGTAGAAGTGTTTGGGGCTGGGGGGCGGGGTTGCTCTAGGGCAGGGGAGGTGTGGCTTGCCCACTACTGAGGGCGCTGACTGTTTGGTCGTCCCTCTGGGGCCAACCAAACCAATCATGCGCGCTCTGCCTTTTCAGCCTACATGGAGAAAATAGCCTCCGCAGAGGCACCTGGATGGTCGGCGTCCCGAGCAATCACAACGCTGCCTTTGCAGCGTTGTGATTGGCTTAGGGGAAGGGAGGGAGGCTGCCTGCTTCCTGAGAGAAGGAGAGGAGCAGAGACTTCGCAGGACCGGGCCAGCGAAGGCAAGGGAACTTTTTAAATTTGTAATGTTAAATTAACCCCCCGCCCCGAGACCCCCCCTGCCGTAAGTCATGCCGTCCTCCACTGTGTGATTGTGCAGCGGCGGCTGTGTTTTTTGAATAGTTATGACTTTACCGCATTTGTCACATGATCATCATCTGCTGCATAATCTGCAGATTTTAACATAAACAATTAGTTTCTAGCTCAAACAGTTCAAAAGTTACTAAAAACGCAGCAACATGTGTTGCTGCGCAGTGGAGGTCCCTTTGCAAAGGTTGACCGGCCACCTTTCTCTTGCTTATTGCTAAATGTGAATGCTAAACCACTACTAATGAGGTGAAACCTATGCCCAGACAGTGTTAACGAGTGTAAAAGTGACAAAATAATGAGGTAATGCTATCACAAAATGTTCAGCAGTCAGCAGCATAATCTGCCAGGAGCTGCATTAACACTTTGATCAGTCCTTCCCATTCAGTGAACCTCTTTGTATTCCTCAGCAGCGTCTAAGTGCTTCAGTGCCTCGTTGGGTTTGCGTATGCTTCATAAATACTGTACCATATCATTTCCAGGAGATGTACATTCTTTGTGCAAGATGCATGATGTACTGCAGCAAGGGTAGCCACATGGCTGTTTTTTTTACCGGCACCACTGGTATTTTTAAGTCCCGGCTAGTACAAAAATAGGTAAAATCACTTAAAGATATTGGGCCTCATTTTCTCTATTTTGCTGCACAGAAAAATAAAAGGGCAGGAATGAACCGTATCTACAAGATACGGTGCATTCCCGTCCTTTTCCCCTGCACCAATGCAGACACCCTTGCACCATGGTGCAAGGGGGCCTGCGTTGCAGGAATGATTGCTGTTGTGCAGGGACACCTTCCTGCACAAAAACAATAATTAATGGCGTTTTGCTCCTTTTATGTGTGCTGCAGAATGCAGCACACATCATAAAAAAAGCAAAGAGAAATAAGTGTTGGGGTGCTAGAGGGCGCACTTGCTGAATGGCCGCACCTACGTGAGGCTCCAGCTGCCTGGCGTGATTATCCTGCATTTCTCCTTTTCCCCTGCACGCACCTGCCCGAAAATCCCCACGGAGGGGCGGCGGGCCACTCTCCACAATCGGTGCAAGTTTGGTTCCGTTATTCCATTGTGTCCCGGAGTTACGAGCTGCGGAGCCCCCGGCTGCGCGAGCCTTGCTGAGACGGAGCCTGCAGCCGGCGTCTGGACGTGCGCGAGCCCGGGGATCCCCACGAGGCAGGTAGGCCTCTGGCACTGAGTGGGCAACGCGACCGGCTGTGGCGCTGGGACTGCCGGCGAGCGAAAAGCGGTGGGCTGCCTGTGAAGCACACTGAGTACTGCGCGGGAGGGGTGACGGTGTAAGCCTCCCGCGAGTATCACGCTCTTAGGCGCTCCACTATTGACTTTCTGGGCGCATTGTTTTGGCGCCATTGTGGACCGGCTACACGCGCCAGCGGGGGGTCGGCACGGCCGACGGACTGCTTTCCCGCCTCATTCACTGCCTTGGGGACTGCCTGTGCTTGTTCCCTGGTGAGCGGCCGACTCTATTGCGGTGCCTGCCTCCTCCCCTCTAGGCGCTACGCCTCTGGATATGCTTCCCGCGCTGGAGCGCTGGTGAACTCTCTCATCCTGACCTGCACTTCTGGGCGCTCTGAACGGCCCCGCTGGGACTTACTGTGCCGCCCTGCATTGACTGGCGCCCTGGCTGCGGGTGACAAACTGCTGTGCCACATAGGGTACGAGAGCTGTCTCTCTTTCCGCCTCACCTCCGACGGCGGTGCACACAGCGCATAGTCGCACTGCTAACACACTTTGCTGGCAACATGGGCAAGCCTGACAGTCGCCAACCCAAGCTGCAGTTTGACAGCGCGGCGCAGAAGAAGACGACGCGGCACACAGGGGACACGGCGCCACCTAGAAGCCCGATTGCGGTGGCCTCGACGTCGGCCCCACTGACCCCGGATATGGCCACCATACTACAAGAGATGCGCCAGGGCTTCGCGACGGTGGTCGACAAGGTAGACCGGCTGACATCTAGGATGGATGGCATAGCCCAAAAGATGGACGTGCATGAAGAACGTATAAATGAGGCGGAGCGCAGGATCTCGGCTGCTGATGACGCGACTGCGGCGCATGACACTCGCCTGGCTAGGATGGACAATGTACTGAGGGTGATTGCCGCCAAGAACGAGGAGTTGGAGGCGAGGAGCCGGCGGAACAACGTCCGCGTCACGGGCATTCCCGAATCGACCAACACCGGGAAAATGGAGCTCTACATCGAGAAACTGCTAACAGCGACAGTGGGGGAGGACGCGCTCTCGAGTCAATTTATTGTGGAACGTGCACATCGTTCTCTTGGTCCTCAACCCAAGCCCGGAGCCCCACCGCGGCCCATCATAGCACGCCTACTCAACTACCGGGATCGAGATGCGGCACTCAGAGCCGCCAGAGCGAACCAGAACCTAACATATGATGGCGTGCCCTTCTCCATTTATCCAGACTTTACCCCGGTAGTCCAGGAACAGCGACGGAAGTTTCTTGCCGTCAAACGGAAACTGCGGGACTTGAACATTGACTATGCTCTCCTGTACCCAGCCAAGCTGCGTGTTACACACCAGGGTACGCAACACTTCTTTCTCAACCCGCAACAGGTTGAGGACTACCTTAAGACTCTGCCCAAACGGGAGAGGAAGGGCGCCAAAATTTAAGGACTGGATGAGTGACATGGTGTACTGCCAGGAGCAGTTAAGTACATATTCTGAGCTACTGCCGCCCACTTCTAGGCCTACTGACATCTGGGCCCCGTTACAATGCTATTTGGTAACTGACCCGCTGGAGGGTGATAGCACTTGAGGTTGAGTTATTGAGATATTGAGCGGTTGTTGTTTCTTGATCTCACATTGACACTCCTGGTCTGATGTATCTGGCATGATATGTGCGCTGCTTGTTGCTCCTGCCCCCCCCCTTCTTTGTGCTCCCTGGTCACCCCGTTTCAATCAGAACGTCCTCCCCCAAGTCTCGCGCGGCCTACTACCTCTGATACTGTGGCCCGCCTCGCACTTGGCTTGTAGTTGTGTAGCTATGCTGCCCACGTGCCCCTCAGGATTTGTTGTGCCCGATGTGCCTGTTTCCCCCCCCCCCCTTCCCCCCCCCCCCCCCTCATGCTTGGGTTCGGATAGACATTGCACATGTTACTGTTCATGTTTAGTTTAAGGTATAACTTGTAAAAATGCAAGACTCATAGATTTCGCTGTACTGACGCTGCATTTGCCACTCTGATTATGCTGGGGCCTGGAATGTTGTCACATTCATGCATATCTGCTACGATTTATATTTCTGTATGCATTGATGGCGGCCGGCCTCCGGGTTGTTGGTAAGACGCTGTGTACTCCTGGAAATGCTAAATAAATGTTTTGCACTTTAAAAAAAAAAAAAAAAAGAGAAATAAGTGTTTCCCCTTGTTGCGTCATTCCTACACCTTTCGTGGGGAGGCGTAGGATTCTGATGCATTCCCAGGTCTACGTGTGCCAGGGTCCCACAGCAACACCCATGGAACGCCCCTTTCACACAGAGTAATCCATGAAAGGGGCCCAACAAAGCAATGAAAAGTCATGCACGGTGACTTTACGTGGCCTTGTAATTTTGGGCAGGCACACTGCACCACCCGTGCGTCTAAAACAGTGACGCACCGGTGGCGCAATGGGCTTGTAAATGAGGCCTGTTATTATCATCCCTGATCTGTATAACTTCAAACAGCAAATTTGAATAAAAAACACTGTTAATGGTGTTCTAGAATGGAGTTAACCTTCCCTTACATATAATTAAGGTAAACAAAGGCAGGCAAGTCATGTTACTAAAGAGTACATTCGATTATTTATTTTTACAGTACTATTTAGTATCATGTCCGGGCCTTTGCAGACTCCTAAACAACAATAAATGAGTAGTATTTTTCTCCTTGAAAGGTGGTAACCCTTATTGCTGCTACTCCTTGTCAACAGCCCTATGAATAAACACTGCCACATCACAGCTCTGTCCTTTTTAATGTCTTCTAAAAACAGGACAATTTGTCCTCCATTGCACGTAGATGTGGCAGGAGGCAGACCTTTCAAAAGGCCCCCTGTGCAGCTCCCACCCCAGGCTAATAGTGAAACAGGCGGTGCAAGTTAAAGCCTCCTGCTCGTTGCTTCATTAGCCCCCCTGTGTGCTCTGCAGGCCCAGGCTATTGCGCAGCTTTCTCCCACCACAGGTTCTGACACCTCTGATCCCCTTCCCAGCTAGGTTGCTTTATCTTCCTCGCAAAGTGTCAAGAGAGACACTATCTTTCATACTGATTGTCATTTTAAAATACAAGCTACTAGCAATAGGCAGGTTCTCTACTAATGCCTCGAACAATCTGCGCACTTTGAGATAAACCTGGGGCACTTTGTGAAGATTGTGTGTGCACGTGCACAGGCGTGCACCCTGGAGGGAACATAGGTTAAAGCAGGTATAGAGGAGTGAAGAGTCTAGAAAGTTTTATGCGGGAGATCATAGTAGTAAAAGGAGGTTTGGGATGAGGCAAAAATCGGATAGAGGACGGAAGAGTCTAGAAAGAGTCATTAGGAGTTAATATTTGTACAACGACATTTGGGATGAGTCAGAGGGAAGGAAGAGGATATACTGAGAGATGTGTAGGATGAGACATAGAGTAGTGCACCGGAGAGTAGTAGTTTTTTTTTCTACAGTAGGAGTAATGTAATAAATATAAATACACATAACTGCATAGAAATGTATACATATATATGGAAAATAATAAAGAGATATAAAGTTGTATTATATAAACTCCCATAAGTGGACACATAGTTAGAAACCTAGGGGCATATTACCAAGGGTGGCGATATTGAATTATCGCCGTTTTAGCGGCCGTTTTCGGCCGCTAAGCGACGATAATTCGATCGCCCTATTACCAAGCTGTTGCTAACACCAGTTAGCAACAGCTTGTAGGCGATAGCGAGCGGTTTGGAGCCCGCTTTGCATGTCAGCGATATTTATCGCTAATGACATGCAAAGTGGGCATACCCAACCGGTTAGCGACTGAAAGCAGTCGCTAACCTCGCTATCGCCTATTACCAAGAAGCGATGGAAATATTCGCGCTAAACGCGAATATCGCCAAAAGCTAACGCCTGCAAATACCAGTTCTTAGCCATGTTATCCAATGGGAGGTGGATAACATGGCTAACCGCATTTGCACGCTAATGTGTGAACACCGCTGGTTTTCCAGCGATATTCACGCTAACGCCTGCAATATTATCGCTTTTGAGATAAACGTTGGTAATAGGACGTTATCTCAGCGATAATATTGGGCGAAGTGCGGCGTTAAAAAAACTAACGCTAAGCTCAGTTAGCGATAAATATCGCTAACTGTCGGTAATATGCCCCGTAGACTTTCAAGAGTTGCTCTATATATAGCTAATTTTTGTGTGCATTTGCATTAATCGGTTACTTGTTTGTGGAAATTCTAAGCATTTTATTTTATTTATATTTGTGTATTTTTATTTTATATTTTCCCAAATAGTTCAATAGTGAAGAACTTATAGATACAGTTGTTATGGCCATATTTACATATTGTGATAGATAAAATAAAACAGACACCCATAAGCAGTGAATCAAATTCCTTGTATAACTTCTCGCACATTATGATAGATTAAAATAAATAAAGCAGAGACCCATAGGCATATAATCAAATAACTTGTATGTAAATAATGCAATGATGTATACAGGTTAAGCATAAATTATATATATATATATATATTATATATATATATATATATATATATATATATATATATTTCTAGCCATAAGTGATAAACACATTTGTTAAGCAGACCTAAAAGAATATATATATATATTTGCACAAAGAAATGGAGATATTTAGATACAAAGATATAATCAAATTATACATATTTAACATACTCAGGCAAACACTGTACATTTGTGTTTTGAGTATGATGGTCATGTGGGAAAGAGACAACTCTTGAGTAGTCTTCTGAAGATAAGATAGTTATCTGTGGATTTGCAGTTTGGGGGTCATGAATTATAGAGTACAGAGAAAGATGTACCACCCATGTTTTGTTTCCTTGCATGCTAAGATTTTGAGGTGAGTTGCCAATCTGGAGTGGAGTTTCCTTTGTTTTATGTATTTGATGATTTTATTCCTGATAGCAATAGTCCAGTTCCATGTATTGCTTTGTGGGTGAAACAAAGCAGCTAGAAGGTGGATCTATTGGCAACCGGTAGCCAACGGAGGGTCGTCAAAACAGGGGAGATTTGGGCTTGAGGCTTTACACGTAGGAGTAGTCTGGCGGCATAGTTCTAAATTTGATCAAGTTTAGACAGTACAAGAGAGATAGTGGCTTAGGCCTTGTGTGGAAATCCTAGGTGGGAGAAGATACATCGCAGAGTTTTTATAGTAGTGAAGCTTGATCTTGCCAACTTATCCACTTGGGCATTCATGATAGCTTGTAGTCCATGTTGATTCCAAGGTTTCTTACTTCCTTGGATACTTTAGGAGGTGGTCCCAGATCATCAGGCAAGGCACAGACTGGGCTTTAGTCTTTCCAATCACCTCATATGAGTATATCAGTTTTGTAATCATTCAGTCTGAGATGGCTCCATAAATGGCTCTAAGACAACTGAAGATTTTTTAGTTTCCAATGTCTTTTGGGCTTTCCAGTTTAAGAAGTATGTGTGTATCATCTGTGTAGCTATGGCATGTGAGATGAAATCCATTGATCATTTCTGGTAATGACTTCATGTAGATATTGAAAAGTATAGGTGAGATGATAGAGCCTTGAGGGACACTGAGGGCAGATTCTGGGCTTCTTCGTGGACTGAATCCTTTTTGGAAAGTATAGAGTTGTCCTCAATAAACTGTGACATTTGGGTGAATGCTGCCCTATCAGTTTGCACAGAAAAGGTCTATTTGCAATCAGTCTGTAGTTGTTTGGCTCATGTGAGTCCAGGTTTGTTTTCTTTCATAATGTGAGTTTGCTAAGTCTTCTGGAAAGACTGATGTAGTTAAAGAATTGTTGATGATTGTTTTGACTGGTGTGGCAGCAGAGGTAGTTAAAAGAATGTTCTTGAAGATTTGTGGTGGACAAGGGTCAGAGGGGCAGCCAGCTTGCCTGCTTGCTTTGCCAAGATCAGGCCTGGGTGGTGAACTTCACTCCGTTCGCAAAGTTTGCAGAGTTTTCTGCACTCTGTGGAGCTCGTGGAGTGCATAAAACTCCGCTCCGTAATGTGCAGAGGAAATTTTTCCCCGTTCGTTCGCGAACGGGTAAGTGCGCCAGCTGCCGCTTGGGTAGAATTTCTACCCGAGCAGCAGGAATACCAGCACAAACTGCAGTTCACACTGAACTCCGCCACTCGCGGAACTTCGCAGAGTTTATTTGTAACTTTGCAGAGTTCTGCGTAGCAAAACTCAGCGAACTATGCCCACGCCTGGCCAAGATACATAAATAAAGTTTCTGACAGATTTTAGAAGAAAACCAAAGGCTGTTAGCCTAACCTGGGAGGGGATCGTTATGGTTTTCCTTTGTTTAGAATAGGACTCCAACATGTCTGCTTTGGTTATGTAATGAGATACCAGTTTGTCAGTCAACTCTTGAGAAATGGGATGAATTCTTTCTGTGCATTTAGGCTTATGAAATTCATTGAGAATTTTCTAAAATTCTCTATTTGCAGTTTTAACATTTCGAATTCTGCATGAATTGTACCTTTTTTTCAACCCCCCTGGGTAAGTCGGTGCCTCCTCCGCCCAGCCCGCCCGACCTGTTGCTGTTTCGGGCTCGACAATGCATTCATTAGTTATACCGATTGGGAGAGGCTGGGAGAGCCTCAACATCGTGCCGCCGTTGGTGCAGGAGACCCGGGTTCGAGCCTCGAGGTCGCGTTCAGACATCGGCAAATGTCTTAATCTCCCTGGCTTAAATTGTAATGTATTTACGGTGCTGAATTAAAGCGCTCCGATTGGGAGAGGCTGGGAGAGCCTCAAGATCGTGCCCACATCCTGGGATTTTCTCTGACACCCGCATGCGCAAAGCCACACTGCGCGTGTAACTGCAGGAGTTAACCTCTTCAGTGCTGCGCGAATTTCGCTGCAGTCTTGAAGGGTTTAAAAGCGTATTGGCTCATGACGGAAATGTTCTGTCATCAGCACCGGAGCACCGACGCTGATGACGGAACCGTTCCGTCATGAGCATGGAAGGGGTTAAGGCGGTATAGGCGAAACATGGTCCGGCAGCCTAAATTGCCGCCGCTGGTGCAGGAGACCCGGGTTCGAGCCTCGAGGTCGCGTTCAGACATCGGCAAATGTCTTAATCTCCCTGGCTTAAATTTTAATGTATTTACGGTGCTGAATTAAAGCGCTCCGATTGGGAGAGGCTGGGAGAGCCTCAAGATCGTGCCCACATCCTGGGATTATGCTAGGCAAACGGCTTCACGTCCGCTTCAGTTCATGTTATACCGATGACCCCGGACTCCGCTGCCAGTTACTTTGTTTAACTACAGTTGCTTAGGCACTGGCAGGCGCTAGTAATCGCTCACAATACTTAACAGTACGATTTCAGTTCAGAACTCTCATTACACTTTGTTTAAATGGCATTGGTCTGTATAATTTTCTCCGACACCCACATGAATGGACAATTGTATTTCACAAAGGGCGCACTGTTAGGTATCTGCAGAGACGGCTGCTGCTCGACAATTTATTCAGGAGCTATCCCGATGACCCAGGGATTCCGCTGCCAGTTACTTTGTTGGGGTCGTGGCGTGGAGAAGGCCTCCTTGACCTCTGCCGTTAAGGGAGAGCTTCAGGGTCGCAGCCTTGTCCCTCCCCGTTATTTACACGGCGGTGCGCTCGAGCTCCCGATGATGTCCGCCCCCCTCGCAACGCGGTAGTCACCTCTAACGGGGGGCTTGCCTTGATTTTAGAACCAAGAACCCCCACCTTTGTCAGCAGTGGCATGCCTCCGCCCCCCGCCCCCCCCCATTTAGCAACGAGGGGCAGGGGGTGCGGGGGAAGAGGTGCGCAGCACACAAAGCCACTCTGCGCGTGTAACTGTGGGAGTTAAGGAGGTATAGGCGAAACATGGTCCGGCAGCCTAAATTGCCGCCGCTGGTGCAGGAGACCCGGGTTCGAGCCTCGAGGTCGCGTTCAGACATCGGCAAATGTCTTAATCTCCCTGGCATAAATTTTAATGTATTTACGGTGCTGAATTAAAGCGCTCCGATTGGGAGAGGCTGGGAGAGCCTCAAGATCGTGCCCACATCCTGGGATTATGCTAGGCAAACGGCTTTGAGTCCACTGCAGTGGGGTATCAGGGCAGGGGTGCATTCCATGGGCCAGTGGGGGACGATGGATTTTCTGGGCTGGCGCTACATTCTTGACTGTCAGGCAATGCGGTCATTTTACGCAGCTCAAGTGGGTTAATGCAACCAGCTGCGTTTAACATGCGGCTCATGGGGGCAGATCCTGGTGGGATCTGCTCAGGTGTCGTCTTTCCAAGAGGAAACCGCGTTGAATTGACGAATAAGACATGTTTACAGTGGAGAACATGCAACAGAGCGACGTGGAAATAAAACCACGATTTGCTAGGTTGTTTAAGTGGATGTGGTCCGTCGGCATATACGCCCGACGCGGGCGCAGGAAACCAGCGTTCTAGCCTCACGGACGCGACCTCATCATGTGATTCTGAGCACTGCACTTAATCCCCCCTTGCCTGAATGTCTATGTAAATACGGTGCTCTGGTGAAGCGCTCCAACACCTTCGGTTCGAGTTCGCGCTATAAGAATATCAAAAACAGTTTTTGACACTGCGCGCACACACACAAAGGGGGATAGCAAAACCACACAAGTGCAGCTGGGGGGCAGAGGGTTCGACAGGTGCCAACACCAGCTTGCCTCACCTCCTCCCTGCCAGCACCCCGGGCCCAGTGTACGGGGAGGCTGCTTATTAACCCCCACCATCATTCGGACTTTACCGGGCGGCCACCTCCCCGACATGCCTTGGGTGAGGGGGGGGGACGCAAGAGGGCTTAAGCGCTCCTATGCTTTCGGGTAGAAGTCACGCTATATAATGCTAAAACACTGAACGAAATGATATGCCAACACAAATTGCAGTGCCTCTTTGTCGTAAACCCAGGGCAGTGCTACCACTCATGCTGTTAAAGATTCTGCATGTCTGGGCTGGCTACTTTCTAGCTCTGATCGTTTTACGTGTGACTGGTGGCAAAGCAGCTAAATTGTGCATACAAAATCCACAGCAGGTGACTCACACTGCTCCTCATCACAGACCAAAAATAAAATATCCATATTGATTAACATGCATCTATTTACATTTTGTAGCAAATGTTTTAAATGCTAAAATAGCATACTGGAAACCTTCTCTGTATACCTGGGCCCACATCCGTGTTTGCCTGCTTAGAAACCACACTACTGTGTTGAGTTAATTAGCACGGTGCGCCGGGAAACAAGATAACCGGGTGTCACACTTCAGCTGCTGCCTCTTTTGAATAGACTGTTTGCATGATTTATGTCAACATTTATTGCAGTTAGCTTTTGCTCTAGCTGGGTGTGTGTGGCTCTGGGTGGGTGTGTGTGGCTCTGGGTGGGTGTGTGTGGCTCTGGGTGGGTGTGTGTGGCTCTGGGTGGGTGTGCGTGGCTCTGGGTGGGTGTGCGTGGCTCTGGGTGGGTGTGTGTGGCTGGCTCTGGGTGTGTGGCTCTGGGTGTGTGGCTCTGGGTGTGTGTGGCTGGCTCTGGGTGTGTGTGTGTGTGGTAGTAATTGCTGTCTGCTGAGCTCGTCCGTAGGGTACAATAGGTCTCACATTTGCGAGAGATTAAGCTAATGGCAATGTAAATGACAATGCCATTTATTTATCTGTTTTCAAAACCAACACATAAATACAAATGTTGTCATTTACAATGCCAATAGCTCTAACTTTTCCAAAGGCGAAACCATTGCATTGTAAATCCTTGTTTAACTTCGTTTCACAAAGGGAAGCCATAAATGTCTAAGCAGGTCAGAGCAATCTCGCTTAGGTGCAAATTTACAACTTCCTGCAAGTCACAGAAGGAACTTTACTGAGTTAGCCAATTTCACACTTTTTGCATTGTGAATTCCTGGCTCTGGCTGAGCACTGACATTCCCGCTGGTGTAATTGTGTGTAATAATTTATCCCCGTGCCGTTGTGTTACCAGCACCTTAGTGCAAGAGCACTATTCTTTTTAGAATCAGAAATAAACCTCTGCCTATTTTCATGGAGGGAAGAGGTTGAAGGGGAGATTGTGAGAACTCCAAAACTCACTTTTGGGTGTTCCCAAAGCTTGACAGCAACAAACTGCTCTTGCTTCAGAGTGACTGCACGCTCCTCACAAGCCTTTGAAAGACATCATTTATTTTATTTATTTTTTATTTTTTTTATTGAAATTAACAATAAACAACATCACACAGTTCACAAGGCAAAGATACAGTAAGGTGACCATGAGTCCATGCGGGCGCCGCTCCGAACAGTACAGTACGTGCAGTATAGGTAAAATCGGTAGCGAGGAGGGGGGTAGCGAGGAGACAATGCAATATCTACAATTGGTGCAAAGTATTTGGAATGTCATTTAGGGGGACAAGGGAACATCAAGGGTAAGATCCTCTGGGGGAATACATACATTTCCACGATAAGCATTCCACTGTGACCAAATTCTGTTCCATTTTTTGGGTCTGCCCTGTGACAGGTACACGGTGTTTTCCCTAAACATGCACCAGTCCATGTTCTCCTTCTATGCCAATACAGTGGGTGCTCTATGGGAGCCCCATAGCTGTGCAATATCCCTCTTTGCAATCATGTTGCCAAGGGTAGCCCTGCTGGTCTGTGCAGTATTATAATCATTTGGTTCCCACACATTCAAGAGACAGCGCCGGGCCTCGGGTAGAAGCGAAATCCCCGTGACCCTCTCCATAATTGCATGCACTCGGGACCAAAACTTAGCCACCTCGGGACATTCCCATAGAATGTGAAGGAAGGTGCCAGTCATGCCGCAGCCGCGCTTACATAGCCCATCCAAAGAATAACCCATTCGAACCAGACTCGGACCAGTGACATACACACGATGAAGGATCTTAAGTTGGACGAACCGAAGGCGGGCAGGTATGGCAACCTCTTTAGGCGAGGACAGTGCAGATTGCCAGTCCTCGTCATCCAATTCCAATCCATCGGCAGTCCATAAAGCCCTGAGGCGCACAAGCAGATCAGCTATATTATTGATCAGCTTTTTGTAGATCAATGAAATTGTACTATCAGGTACGTAGCCATCCAGAATACGGTCCTCGAGAGGCGAGGATTCAGGAATATCAGTCCCCACAGCAAAGACTGACAGCAGGGCATGACGTACCTGAGCATATCTAAAGAATTCCCTGTCTCCAAGCTCGTATTCCATCTTAAGTACCTCAAAGGTCTTAACATTTCCTTTAGACCAGAGGTCGCCCACCTTGCTTAGGCCAATCATATCCCATTTGTCAAAGCCTTTCGTCCTCCACAAATTGCCCAAACCTTCAGAATCATACAATGGTGTTGCGCGGGTCGGTCTATCACACCATCCCAGGGCCGCATTTGCATCATGCCACACTCTTACAGCGATTTTAGTGGGCCCGGCCAACGTTCTATAAAGCCCCTTAGAATATAGCGCCCTATTGAAATTCCCACCTGGCAAGAGATGTTTGTCCATTTCAAAGGCTGGGGTAGGACCGGAAGCATAAGTTGCGTGGTTGATCGCACTCAATTGAGAAGCCCAATAATAGCGCCTGATATCTGGGAGGGCAATGCCTCCATCATACCACGGAAGCGTAAGTTTAGACAGAGCAATGCGCGCACGCCCATCCCAAATCAGCCGCCTCTGCAGGCTCTCCACTTCACGAAAGTAACCCGAAGGAATGGGGTCAAAAGAGTTCTGGAGTGCATATAAAAATCTGGGCAGCGACATCATTTTAAAAAGAGCCGCACGACCCAGTGGCGACAGAGGCAACTGGCGCCATCGTGCAACGTCAAGCTTGAGCCGTTGAAGAGGGGGCAGCAAATTGCGTTCATAGCGAACTGTAGGATCCAAGGTAACATAAATCCCCAGGTATTTGAAGCCAGTCTCAGTTACTTGAATTGGGAATCTACGAGGCAGAGGAGGAAGATCTCCTGCCAAAACGCAGACACATGATTTAGCCCAATTAATAATGTCAAGTCAAGTCAAGTCAAAACATTTATATAGCGCACTACATACCCAGAGGGTTTCAAGGCGCTTAGGAAGGGGAGGTGGATTATTTGTCAAAAATCCATGTTTTAAGCTGCTTTCTGAAGGCTAGGTGGTTCTGGGTGAGGCGAAGGTAAGCGGGGAGTGAGTTCCATGTTTTGGCAGCCAGGTATGAGAAGGATCTGCCTCCCATGGTGGTCTTGTTGATGCGAGGAACAGTGGCGAAGGCTTGGTTGGAAGAGCGAAGTTGGCGGGAGGGGGTGTAGAAGGACAGTCGAGAGTTGAGGCAATCTGGTCCGATGTCGTAGAGTGATTTGTGTGCGTGGGTAAGCAGTCGGAAAGTGATCCTCTTATTGACGGGTAGCCAGTGGAGGTCTTTAAGGTGACCAGAGATGTGTTCGTTGCGTGGGATGTCTAATATGAGCCTGGCTGAGGCGTTTTGGATTCGTTGTAGTTTCTTCTGGATTTTGGCGGTGGTACCTGCGTAGAGGGTGTTTCCGTAGTCCAGTCGGCTCGTGACTAGAGCATGGATGACTGTTTTCCTTGTTTCGGAGGGGATCCAGCGAAATGTTTTTCTGAGCATGCGAAGAATGTTAAAGCAGGAAGAGGATACGGCGCTGACTTGTCTGTTCATTGAGAGTGAAGAATCCAGGATGACGCCAAGGTTTCGTGCGTGGTCTGTCGGGATGGGTGCATTTCCGAGGGCTTCCGGCCACCAGGAGTCGTCCCATGCAGAGGGGGAGTTACCTAAGATGAGGACTTCTGTTTTGTCTGAGTTCAGTTTCAGACGGCTTTGTTTCATCCATTCGGCGACTTCTTTCATTCCTTCGTGTAGGTTAGTTTTAGCGGTGCTGGGGTCCTTGGTGAGAGAAAGGATCAGTTGAGTGTCATCCGCGTACGAGATGATGTTGAGGTTGTGTTGGCGGGCGATGGCTGCGAGGGGGCTCATGTATACGTTGAAGAGGGTGGGACTGAGTGAGGATCCTTGTGGTACGCCGCAGATGATTTCAGAGGCCTCGGACTTGAATGGTGGGAGGCGGACTCTCTGGGTTCTTCCGGTGAGGAACGAGGTGATCCATTCCAGTGCCTTTCCTTGGATTCCGATGTTTCTGAGGCGTTGTAAAAGGGTGCTGTGGCAGACTGTGTCGAAGGCTGCAGAGAGGTCGAGGAGGATGAGGGCGACTGTGTCTCCATTGTCCAGTAGAGTTCGAATGTCGTCTGTTGCTGCGATGAGGGCGGTCTCAGTGCTGTGTTTGGCTCGGAAGCCAGATTGTGAGGGGTCGAGTGATTTGTTGGCTTCGAGGAAGGCGGCGAGCTGGTTGTTGACAGCTTTCTCTATGACTTTGGCCGGGAATGGAAGAAGCGAGATGGGGCGGTAGTTTTTGAGTTCGGTGGGGTCTGCTGTTGGTTTTTTCAGAAGGGCGGTGAGTTCAGCGTGTTTCCAATCTTCTGGGAAGGTAGCGGAGTTGAAGGAGCAGTTGATGACGTCTCGGAGGTGAGGTGCTATGACGGAGTCTGCTTTGTTGAAGATGTGGTGAGGGCATGGGTCCGTGGGGGATCCAGAGTGGATGGAATTCATCAGGCGGATGGTGTCCTCAGTGGAGATTGGGTTCCAGGCGTTCAGGGTGTTCACGGGGGGAAGATGGTCAGCAGCTGGTAGGGTGGGTTGGTTTTCGGGTTGGTTGTCAAAGCTGTTGTGGATGTCTGCAATCTTGTTGTGGAAAAAAGAGGCTAGGGAGTCGCAGAGGGTTTGAGAGGGGGTGATGTCGTTGGAGTTGGCCGAGGGGTTGGAAAATTCCTTGACGATGTTGAAAAGTTCCTTGCTGTTGTGGGCGTTGTTGTCAAGTCGATCCTTGAATGCTGTTTTCTTGGCTTTTCGGATCAGTTGGTGGTGAGTGCGGGTGGCGCTTTTGAAGGCGTCCTTGGTGTTGGTGGTTGGGTCTTTTTTCCAGGCCTTTTCAAGGGAGCGGCAGAGTTTCTTGGATTTCTTAAGATCATCGTTGAACCATGAGGCCTTCTTGCTGCCTGGTTTGCTTTGCCGTTTTTTCAGTGGTGCTAAGGTGTTGGCGGTGTTGGATAACCATAGGGTGAGGTTGGCGGCGGCTTCGTTGGCGTTAGAAGAGAGGGCTGGGGAGGTTTGAAGGAGCGATGTGGAGATCTGGTCGGTGGTGATTTTGTTCCAGTTTCTTTGTAGAGTTGGTTGGAGGTGGATGATGGGTTTCGGCTTGTTGTAGGTGAAGTGAACGCAGCTGTGGTCAGTCCAGAGGAGATCTGAAGTGTGGCTGAAGGAGACATGGTTGCTGGAGGTGAAGATGGGGTCGAGAGTGTGACCTGCGATGTGGGTGGGGGAAGTGACCAGTTGTTTAAGTCCGAGGTTGGCGAGGTTGTCTAAGAGGGTGGCGGTGTTGCGGTCGTTGATCTTTTCAAGGTGGAAGTTGAGGTCTCCCAGAAGGATGTAGTCTTTGGAGGGGAGCGCGTGTGGGGTGATGAAGTCCGTGATGTCTTCACTGAATTTTGCGCGGGGTCCTGGTGGTCTGTAGAGGAGGGTGCCTCTGAGTGTGGTCTTGGGGTCGATGTGGATCTGGAAGTGAAGGTGTTCGGAGTTGGCGAGGTTGGCATCAGAGCTGGTTGAGATGCGGATTGTTTTCTTATGGACGATAGCGATTCCACCTCCTGTATGGTCGGTGCGGTCCTTGCGTGTGATCTTATAATCATCAGGGATAGCGATGGCGATGTCAGGGGCGGAGGAAGCGTTCATCCATGTTTCCGTTAGGAAGGCGACGTCAGGAGAGATGGTGTCTAGTAGGTTCCAAAGGTCAATGGCGTGCCTGTGGACTGAGCGGGTGTTGAGAAGGATGCATTGTAGGTGGTTGGGGTCGGGAATCTGTGGTGTGGTCGTAGCGGAGATGTTGTCGGTGCCGCTGAATTTGCAGGAGTAGCAGGAGAACGGTCCATGGGTGCGTCCAGGAGCGGCTTGGACGCAGTTGGGGGCGCGACCGGGGTTAAGGGCTAGGAGGGTGGCGGCATCGTAGGTGACGCGGGGGGGCTGGGCAGCGCGAGGGGCAGGGGGTCTGGCGCTGGGCGCGGTCCAGGCGCGGACGGGCGTAGATGGGCTTACCTTTGGCGCACCTTCGGCGTGTCCGAAGCGCGTGGACGCTGCGCGTGGGGACATTGGCCATTAATGGATGGTGGAGGGGGTGGAGCGTGGGAGGGGCGGCTGGGAGGCGGGATCTGGGAGGAGCCACGGGCTGCCGAGGGTAAACACAGCTACAAAGTAGGTAAACAGTGAAAATGCACTCTACAATCGTCTCTTATCTTACAAATCAGCAGTAGTGCGCAGAAGGACCTCTATATAGTGTTCAGCAGGCAAGTACTAGCGAGCGCCGAGTACAATCCAGAGAAAGACAATGAAATAAATAAATGAAATCTGCACAAAGACGATACCGAGCGCTGAGTGCGCTTAAGCAGCAGGCAGGCAGGCAGGCAGGTAGGCAGGAGCGAATGCAGCCAGCAGTGAATTCAGCGTCTGGGGGAGGCAGAGGGCGAAGGGAGCAACCGGACAGGACAGTGTATAATGAGACCCGAGTTCCAACCAAAAGAGGTCAAAACGTCAAAGAGCACATTGAGGGATTTCTGAGGGGATGTAAGGTATAGGAGGATGTCATCCGCATATAGCGAGATTCGATCCTCAAAGTCGGGAGTCCACGAATGCCTTTCGTCGAAGTCTCCCAACGGAGCCACTCCACCAATGGTTCTAAGGCAAGGGCAAAAAGCAACGGGACAGCGGGCAACCCTGCCGAGTGCCTCGCCCAAGTGTAAAAACACTGGAGACCCTCCCGTTAACAACCACCTGGGCCAGGGGCCGCTCATAGAGAAGCCTCACCCAGGCGATGAATGTCGGACCAAACCCAAATTTGGAAAGAGCCGCCCAAAGGTAAGGCCATTCTATAGTGTCAAAAGCCATAGTGGCGTCCAAGGAGGTCAAAATGGCCGGCTCAGTAAGAGTCCTAGCTCTCGTGAGAACTCCGTGGCGTCTCCGAAGATTAAGGGCGGTATTCCGGTGTGGGATGAAACCAGATTGATCCGGATGGATCAAGTCGCTAATCACCTTAATCAATCAATTAGCTAGCAATTTGGCCAGTATTTTTGGTTCGGCATTAAGTAATGAAATGGGCCTATATGAGGCACAACGATCGCGCGGCTTACACTCCTTGTGGATTACAACGATGGTAGCTAAGTGCTGATCAACAGGAAGGGAACCAGAGTCGAAAGCCTCAAGAAACATACCCCTTAAGTAAGGCGCCATTTTGTCGGGACGCAGCTTGTACAATTCGATGGGCAAACCATTAGGGCCCATTGCCTTACCAGAATGAAGGGAACGTATGGCGACAGCAACTTCGTCTACCGTAAGAGGCGCATCCATTAGATCTCTATCATCATCAGAAAGGCAAGGCAGTGCAATGTCCCGCAACAACAATTGGGAATCCGCCTCATCCCTATCGCTGACCGAGGCATACACAGTTCGGAAATGGTCAACAAAGCATTCAACTATACCAGCCGGGTCAGTGACACACTCACCTTCCAGCCTTTCAATCACAGGGACGACACGATGCACTCTTTCTTTCTTGTCCAGCCACGCAATCAGTTTAACTGCCTTGTCGCCCACATCATATATCCTGCCTTGTTGCTCTCTGTTCATCACTTTCGCCGCATCGGTCACAAGGGCTCTATAATCAGCTTGTTTCAGACTGAGGGAATGCAATTTAGAACGAGTAACACCATCTGCAAGATCACTCTCAAGCACAGTTATGTCGGTTTCGAGGCGTACAAGTTCCTCATATTTAGCCTTCTTGGCGGCAGCAATCAACGACAGAGAATGTCCACGGATGACCGTCTTGAAAGCCTCCCACAAGGAAATAGAGGAAGAAACAGACCCCACATTTTCATTGAAATAATGGTCAATAGATTTTACCAGTTCAAAGCGGGTTTTAGGATTGCGGAGATACCAGGGGGCAGATTTATGAAGGCCTTGCGCCGCCGGTGCGTCATTTTTAACATGGGAAAAAGTGACGCACTGGCGGCGCAAGGCCTTCATAAATCTGCCCCCAGGGGTTTATAGGAGCCACTCTACCCTCACTACCCACTCCAGCCTCAACACAAAGCCACAGAAGGGAGTGATCAGAAATGCCCCTGGGAAGATGACGAATCTCTCTGATGGAGGATGATTGGGCTGCTGGCATTAAGAAATAATCTAACCTGGAGAGACTACCATGCGCCCCCGAGTGAAAAGTATTGCAGTGCGTAGGGTGCATCAACCTCCAACTATCTATGAGCCCAAAGGTTTCCAGCAAATCACTCAACCACATTTGAGACCTAGTTAAATCCCTAGAAGGGTAGCGATCCGAAATGCCAGAGACCACGGAGTTAAAGTCTCCGCCCAGAATCAAAAGACCCTCAGGAAGCCCCAGTATGAGCCGCCCAAGGTCAGCAAAGGTGGACACCTGCAGGCCCGGAGGGACATACGTTGTACGTATAGAAAGTGTCTTACCCTCCCATCTACCAGTGAGCGCAGCGTAGCGCCCCCTGTCATCGAGTATTACCTCATCAATTTCAAGGGGGAGAGAGGACCGGACTAGAATGCCCACCCCTCTGGAGCCGGAGGTGAATCCAGAGTGAGCAACCAGTCGGTATCCACGTCTATTCATAGCCTGGCATGCGCTACCAATTAAATGCGTCTCCTGCAAAAGAACAATATCGGGGGAATGACGTCTAAGGAACTGCAGCACAACCCCACGTTTTATCCTGTCTCCCAACCCATTAACATTCCAAGACAGCAGCCTTAACTCACTACCCCCCATCCCCGAGAAGGAAACAGAGCACACCCCCCACGAGACCCAATGATGGATGCAGATGAGAAAACAATACAATGCCTTGTGAAAAGAAACAAACACACAAACACCCCCCACAGCCCCCCAACTTGAACCCGGTACAACGCCCCCCACCCTGCACCCCTGCCAAAAGCCACCCCAACTTGCAGTGTGCCTGTCGCCCCATCATAAAACTAATCTACAAAAAGAACCTAGGAGGAGGAAGAGTCCCCTTACACCCCCGCCACCCTCGGGCCAACCTAAAATAGAATGAAAGAACAATTATCCGAACTCAGCTGACAAACAGGTGAAAAGTTCAGATGTCGGGAACCACAATGTCACTCTTGCTCCGGCGAGCCACCGTCGGCGCCACCGGGGTGCTCAGTTCGATTATCTCTTTTCGGCAAGGAATCAAGCCAGTCACTGACATTGTCCGGACGATCGAAGAAAAACGTTCGTTCCTCATATTCGATCCGAAGTCTGGCTGGAAACAACATAGCATACTTAAGGTCCAAATCACTCAGCCGTCGCTTCACTCCCTGAAACCCCATTCTCTGCCGCTGAACCAGTGGAGTAAAGTCGGGATAGAAGTTCACAGTGGTGTTTTCAAATTTCACAGGGCCGCTCTCCCGAGAAGCTCGAAGGATAGCGTCCCTATCCCGAAAATGGAAGAGTTTGGCAATAATGGGTCTCGGGGGGGGGGGTATCCGGTTTCAGCTTCCCGCCAGGAGATCGATGGGCCCGTTCAACCGTAAAGAATTTACTGAGTCCGGCGGGGGCGAGGTGATTCAGTACCAGGTCTTCCACCATGAGGTCGTGGTAGTGTCCTCGGGATTTTCCGGAACACCCACGATGCGTATATTATTGCGCCGGGCCCTATTTTCAGAATCCTCGAGCCGACGGGCCATCAAGTCACGTGAAGAACGCAAGTTGCCGATCTCAGTCTGCATGTCCGTGACATCAGCAGTCAGGCTGGAGGTCTTCAAATCCAACGCCTTGATCCTCTCATTGGTCTTCGCCAGGTCCGCTCTAATCAGCGTGACATCGACCGCCACCATATCAATCTTGGAGGCGAGGGCCTCATACTGTTGTCCCATGGAGGCCTTCATACTGGTGATGGCGCTCATAACGTCCTGAAGCGAAACCTCCGTAAGCGCAGCAGAATCCATCATGGGGTCTTCAGGAGTACGGCCAGTGCCGCAGGGGGATCCCTTAGGATGGGTGTAGCGATCCATCACATTGGTTTGAGTTTGTCCCCCTCGGAGAGGCGTTTTCGTCTTGCGCTTCTCGGTGTCCGGTCTGGTGGCCATATTGGAAATAGTGCCCCGGAGGGGCCCTCGAGACCTGGTGAAAATGGCCGATCTAAATGAAGCCAAAAGTATACGAAAGTGGGCCAAATTAACGAAAATGCCAACAGGGCAGGAGACCAGACGTTCACGGAAGAGGGCACTAAACAGTAGAGCGAAGTCAAGCCGGATCCGGGGTAGATCTGAGAGAATGCCAGTCAAGCAGAACCCGGAGTAGGCACTAAACAGTAGAGCGAAGTCAAGCCGGATCCGGGGTAGATCTGAGAGAATGCCAGTCAAGCAGAACCCGGAGTAGGAAAGTGAAACAAAGTTGAAATGAGGCCGCCCTCGGGAGGACCCTCAGGCCGTTGTTGTTCAACTACTCCTCGGCCTGAAGATCAGCAGAGCCCCCAGCCCCGTCCCGGGGCAGGCCGTAAAAGTTCGAGTCGATGTTAAAGCAGCTCCCGACGTCCGATTTCAATTTGGAAAAGAATATTGACGTCAGCCAAAGGTCGCCTTCAAAAGCCCATCTTCAGAATCAGGCTATAGCCAGGATATTTGAGAAGGGCGGCACAGGTCTCGGGAGCTCTGTGCTCACGCGACCATCTTAGATGCCCGCGAAGCTCCTCAATAAAAAAAGACATCATTTTTTAGGTAATATATTGCGTCTGGGTAAAAAGGTATCTGACTGCAGGGTCATCTTCTGTGAAATGCTGGCAGTCACAAGTGAAAACGTGTAAGGACAAATAGCTTTATGAATCAGTTCTAAAGTGTTTTCAATGAAAGTGCCTTACACATGATTGCAGACTACAGAACTAGCATTTCCTGCACGGGACAGTTTTACCTCTATGACAATTATCACGGAGGGAACCATATTAGAAGATCGGAAATCTGACATTACACATTAGGTGTCCTTTTGAACATTGAAAAATGGTGTACAAATATCAGGTGGCATTTAAAATTAGTATCAAAAAACCTTTTATCCCCTATTTAAAGCACAAGGTCAAGCTCAAGAGGACAGGTCCTAAAAGTTTGAAAACTCTAATCTGAGAAACGTAGGGAAGTATATTGAAGTTTCTTGAATATATGCAAGTGTATTGTTCAATCTTTTCTTCATCAAACCCCATTTGTTTCTTTCTCCCAAGAAAGACTGTCCTTTGATAAATGGTACACAGACATAATATCGACTCCAAAATATCGTTTGGACATAATATCGACTCCAAAATATCGTTTGGAGAAAATATCGACAGGACCATGGGCATCCGCAGACATTTTTCCAGGGGGGGGCAAAATGTTAACGTCATCACCATCCTCCGACATGATGTGTGCCAGGTGGGGCACAAGAAACACTGGGACGCAGAACTAGGATAGACTCAATTAAATGCCAGGAATCCAGGATATGTGACTGACCCTGCCACAGGCCAACAAACACCACCTGTAGGGAAGATGCTAAACTTTCTGACAAGGTGCTTTATCTCTGTCTGCTAGGTGTACAGACGTCTGGGTCCTTGATCCAACACCAATAAAGGCTGTCTTCAGCGCGATTCGAATTTTATCAGAATACTTTAAAACAGCCTATGAATAAAGCACCAGATTAAATATACTGTATGCACAGTGTATGTTAGGGATTATTTGTAGCACACATATTTACCAATATTGGCTTCTTGGTGCTAGAATTCATAACTTTTGTCAAAGAAATTTTTATTAGAATTCATAACTTTTATCCAAAGTTAAAGCACAATGTCAAAGTTAGTAATAAATAATGCAGCAATCATACACGCTAGTGATTCGCCAATGGGTGCTCCCTTTACTAGAATTCCCTGGGCATTGCTAAATTTTACACACATTCAATTAATTTACACACAATAAAATGTATAGGTCCAAATGTTAGCTATATTTTTTAAAAGAAACTTAGAGTCCCTCTACGTGTAGGCAATGTCAAACTGACAACGTGCTCACGTTTAGGAATACAATAATGGCCAGCTCCCTTAAGCGGAAGCCCGGCACCGTAAATGTGTGGCACATGCGGCGCCCGCAGCGGCGGCACATCACAGGTCCAGGGATGCTGAGTCTTACACAGTGGTCGAAGTGGGGGAAAAAAAGTAGAGGAACAGTGGGCGGAGAATCAGAGGGCGGGGGATAACCCAAGGATTGGATCTGTGGGTGGAGCCAGAAGTGTGGCCAGAATGCGCAGACATCCCAATTTTTAGTATTTCTCTAAAATTATGGCTCTGCCATATTTGCCTCATAAGGCAGGATCTGCTGCATGATCTGCCCATTTAAACTAATAAATTGTTTGTAGCTCAAACATATCAAAAGTTAATATAAAATGTGATTTGTGTTGCTGCGGAGTGGATGGCCTATTGTAAAAGTTGACTGGTCACCTTTCTTACTGCTGCGTTTGTATGTTACACTGGTACTAATAAGGCAACATGTTTCCAGAGACTGTTAGCATGTGTACACACGTCAAAATACTAAAATACCTGAAAATATACTGCATTACGCTGCAGCCTTTTTTGAATGCATAATTTAGTCAACACTACGGCATAATGTTGTCATCCTTTGCTGCATAATTAATTCCAGTGGCCCCACAGCAGGCAGCACATGTTAAAACTGCATGTGAATGAAGCAGGGAGACTGTGAAGTTTGCGAACTTAGGGGCATATTATCAAGGGGCTTTATCTCCGCATTTTTGGCTTTAAAAGCCAAGAAAGCGGAGATAAAATTATCTCCCTATTACCAAGCTGTCGCTAACACCAGTTAGCGACAGCTAATAGGAGATAGTGACCATCTTGGGCCCCGCTTTGCATGTCAGTGATATTTATCACTAATGACATGCAAAGTGGGCGTGCCAAGATGTTAGCGACTGGAAACAGTCGCTAACATCGCTATCTCCTATTACCAACTTTTGGAGATATTCGCGCTAAGCGCGAATATCTCCAAAAGCTAACACCTGCCCAGGAGCAGTTCTTAGCCATGTTATCCAATGGGAGGTGGATAACATGGCTAAGAGCATTTGCTCGATAATGCATGAATATCGCTGACTTTTCAGCGATATTCATGCATTGCGGCCGTTTTTTATCGCATTTGCGATAAACCTTGCTAATAGCAAGGTTTATCTGCGATAAAAATCGCCGATGTGCGGCGATAATTTTTGTCTCTAAACAAGTTAGAGACAAAAATTCTCTCTATTGGTTGGTAATATGCCCCTTAGTTTGGTGTGCGTGCAAACCCTGCATTTCCAATCCCTGGTGAGTTGCAGCTACTACTGCTGAAACAAGGCCAATGGAGGTACCTGGGTGAGGCAGACTGGCCTTAAGGGCAGGGCCAGCCATAGCACTGGTGGCGTCCTGTGCATTAATGTTTGCTAGTGCCCCCCAATGAACACCTCTGCCATGGATTCCCTCACTACCACCCTTTAACTGTGCCCCCCAAGTCTCCATAACCACTCTCTCTCAGATGCATTTAATTTGAATTACAGCGCCACTCATACTATTGTAAAGTGTCAGAGCACTTTACATCACACACATTACACAGAGACAATCAATATGTGTGTAAATCACTGTATAGAAAATGTTACATAAGACTAAGGACTACAAGGTGTAGGAGTCACATGACAACCATACTAGTCGCCGGTATAGTTTTATGGTGATTGGTCTGGAGAAACACAATACCCGGAATTTAAAACGTAATACCATAGTTGGGGGTTCTCCTTAATAATCAGAATTGATTTCTGTCCAAAAGAACACTTTTTGGGACATTAGAATAATCAAAGACTGGGTGGGGGGGATAGGGGGGGGGGAGAACATAACGCTCTAGTTTATACCTTGCAGTTTGTATGCAGTTCTTAGATGACAGTTAATAGCATAGCTCACTGTTCTAAGTCAGGATTTTAACTTATAAACTGCAAGTAACAAAAGGATCTCTCTGACAAAAGCAGTAGCCCACTGACCTATTTACATTATGTGCACTTTGTGATCTGCATGGCCCATGTTCTTTGCAGCCGGTACATTAACCCTCTGAGCTACCTTTCCATGAGTCAAAACTTCCACTAGACAAAATTCTGATCTCTCTCTAGGAAGAACATTAATCACCAGAGCCATTGTGACATTTTTATTGTTGTCGAAAAGTACTGGAGACCAGGAAGGAGGCAGCAAGCATTTTTAAAACCTTAATATACTTGCAAACATGATGCCTCCACCTAATGTCAGCACCCGGTGCGGTCACACTGGTTGCACTGCCCTCGAGCTGGCCCTTCTCAAGGGTCCTGTGACCTCAGTGACTGTTGTTCTAGGGTGCGCTGCTTCATAGACCTGCCCGCAAGACTGCAGGTGAACTCCAGTATGGATAGTGGTGGACAAGCCTTGAAGGTTAACCTACCCTTGTCATGCTAGGGTCCACCTGCTGGTGCGAAGACACCAGGACTTCTAAGGTGTTGCGAAGCCTTCTAAGGTCTAGCATGTGATTGTGCTCTCGCAGGAGAGTGGTCTGGTGGGCTGGTTATTAAGGCTGAACCTGGTTCCCAGTTCCAAATTCAGCTGATCTGACCATAGTGCCACATCCTCTCCCCCACTGAACACCGTACTGCCCCAATGAGAAAAACTCCCACTGTCTTCAACTACAACCCAATTGTTACCCACTATAAACACCTGGATGCGGCTCAATTTAAATTACGCACTAGACAAGAGCAATATGCTGGAAAAAGCAAGCACTTATAGGGAATGCAAAATTTAGCAACCCATGGGAAATGTAAGCAGGAACAACATGGTTACCTTAATGCTTTTACACTCACTGTTCAGAAATCAGTGAGTGCTTTTGCCTGGAAAAGTTAAGGAGACGACTACAGGGCCCTGAATGGACCCATTTCAATGGCCATTGCTTATATCCTTACAAAACGTAAGCAGTATGGTAAAAAAGACCACATCCCTGGACGCAGAGCCGCAGCACACATTTAGTTTTCCAATCCACACATTGCAGTACCTCCAGGATTGGTGCACTAGTTCCAAGTCAAGGGAAAACAAAGACAAGAAAACAAAAATAGCGCTTTACTGGCAAACTCTGTAAAAGTGGCGCTAATGTGTTTCAGTGTGAATAATATCAGTTTTACCAGTTTGCTACCACTCTGTCTTACTTTATTTAGTTATTTATCTATTTTTCATATTTTTAGCTTTTTATTCCCAATGCTGCACTTTGGAATTAAAATGTCAGAAAAATAGACATTTCCTGCAAAAGTGTCTTTCTTTTTTGGATCCATTTCACAGGGAAGCAAATAAAAGAAAGGAGAGGAAAGAGAGTGAGAACCCCGTCTTGAAGTCACAGTTTTCATGGGTGTCCACAGGGGGGGCTAGGAGGGTCGCTCCAGGGGGGGGCAAGCGCCCCACCTTGCCCCCCCCTGTGGGCGCCCATGGACAGGACAGAATATCGACAGCCAAAATATCGTTTTTAAGGTAAGTGAAGTAATATCGTTTTTAAGGTAAGTGAAGTAATATCGTTTTTAAGGTAAGTGAAGTAATATCGTTTTTATTTTTAGGGTTCAGGGTCAGTTTTGGGTTTTTGGGTAAAGGGGTATTTTTAGGGTTCAGGGTCAGTTTTGGGTTTTTCGGTAAAGGGGTATTTTTAGGGTTCAGGGTCAGTTTTGGGTTTTTGGGTAAAGGGGTATTTTTAGGGTTCAGGGTCAGTTTTCAGTTTTTGGGTAAAGGGGTATTTTTAGGGTTCAGGGTCAGTTTTCAGTTTTTGGGTAAAGGGGTAGTTTTAGGGTTCAGGGTCAGTTTTCAGTTTTTGGGTAAAGGGGTATTTTTAGGGTTCAGGGTCAGTTTTCAGTTTTTGGGTAAAGGGGTATTTTTAGGGTTCAGGGTCAGTTTTCAGTTTTTGGGTATTATTTTATTATATTTTATTACTATATATATATGTTTAATAAATATGAAATAAAAAAATATTTATTTAACTTTCATTAATTATTTAATTATTATAAGTTAATTTAAGTAATTTTAAGTATATTTTAGTAATTAATTATTAATTTAATTTAACACTGTTTTTAGTAAATACGATATTTTTTACAACTATATTTTTGTAAACGATATTTTGTACTCGATATTTTTGTACTTACCTGTTTGTACATAAAAACTCGATATTTTTGCTGTAGATATTTTTTCCTCGATATTTTGGGTAGTCGATATTTTGGTAGTCGATATTCTTTCAGTGATCCTTGATAAATACCATGGCTATGAAAGAACAAACTGATCTCTATTTTTGGCACAAATTATGCGACTTATGGGCTGATTACGTTTTTCATTTATGCAAGCCTATTTTATTCAGCTATTTATTATTCTGGTGACAGAGGTGCATTGTGATTATTACCCCCTACCCATCCTATTATCTGCAATACAAACATGTTGTGAGGGAGATACCAACTCCAAAATTCTTGCCTGTTGTACACTTCGTTAAAGAGGGTCAGGCCTGACTAACAAGCCAGGCCTTATTATTTGAGCTTTTTATCCCATTCCTGTTTAATAAGATTTGCACAGAAAATGGAAACCAATCTCCCGAATAACCCCCCCCCGAACAAAGCTGAGCCTTACCACTCACAAACCTCACCAGCCGCCACTGCTTGATTGTTATGAGCCAGGTGTGCTGCAGTTTTGCATTATGTTGTTTTATCTGTGTTAGCTCTGCATTCATCCAAGATGATTGTTTTCTTTTGTCATGTTTTGCTGTTTTTATGATATCAAAAGCTTCTTGGGGCCACTTAAAATGTTTTTGAATTGCAATTATTGTATCTAGATCTGTGTTGAATGCTAGTTCTGTTTCTAATTATTCAAAATTAAGTTTGTTCCATGGTCAGTATGTGTTTGCATGTAAGGTGGCCTTCGGTGTGGTGATTTGTGTTGGAAAGCTACCATATGGTAGTTCGACCATATAACTAGAGTAATTTTTTGAAAGATGACTAGTTCTGAATTTGCAAAAATGACATCTAGGGTGTGTCCAGCGACGTGTGTGAGTTTGTGAATGATCTAATGTAGGTTCAGTGTGTCTAGGCCAGTGATGACAGTTCTTGGATGGAACATATTGGGTTTGTCAAGCTACGGGCCTGATTCACAAAGGTAAACGTAGACCTGAAGTCTAAGTTTAGACCTGAAGTCTAACTTTAAACTACAAGTCTAAGTTTAGAACCATTTTCCTCTTTCTATGTGGGCTCCAGAATGCATCACACATAGAAAAAAGACAAAACGATAAGAAATATAGATATTTTTCCTCGCTTCGCCTCCCCTGGGGAGGCTTACCATTTTGACACAATCTCAGGTCTATCACTAATGGTAAATCTGGGAATGCGCCAAAATCCATGGGAGGATGCGTGGGAATACCCATGGAATGCCTCCCTGGGGCAGAGTAATACAAGGCAGAGATTTGTGCTGCCTTGTGTTATTCGAAATCTATCAAGCCATGCAGGGACATACAAGGTGGGCTTGCATGGCTTAATAAATCAGACTTTAGTGTTGCGTTGCCCTTGCACCCCCTTGAGTGGTGTAAGGGCAACACAACTCTATGATAAACATGGGCCCAAATGTCTTTATCATTTGATCTTTAAAAACTCTTCTTGTCCAATGGAAGAAGCTTTTTGTACATACTGTAAATATCGTAAATGTCATATATTTTTGGCTCACATATTTGCACAACTCTCACATCCCCTCACGGGCTCTCACAGCCACTTTCATACCCAATCTCACACCCACAAAATCCCTCACATGTCCACTCACAGGCCCACACGGCCACTCACAAAACCACTCCCACACCCACTCACAGACCCACACAGCCAGTCACATAACCACCCACACAGCCACTCACACACCCACTTACACACCCATATAACCACTCACGCCCAGGTTACAGGGACAATAAAGTTAGGAAATAGCATTAAAAAACATAGCAATTCACTGAAAAAAGGTCTCAGGGACATTATAGTTGGGTTCAGATTTTACACACACTTAAGCAAAGAAATTCACCAGTTATAGTTATCTCAAGTAACTATAACTGGTGCCCTAAGGTAACTATAACTTGTGCCCTTGTCATGCACTACTAATTACCCCACATATTACATTACTCATGACACTTCTATTACAGCATTGATAATATCACTGCAACATTTGCAGTGAAATTATTGTTGAGAAAACTGTGCATGGCAGAGGCATGAGTGCAGAATGTAGCACACCTAGAAAGAGGAAGTAACAAGAAGAAATAAAGATATTTCTGCTCTTTGCCCTCACCTGGGGAGGCGTAGCATTTTGATGCATTCTCAGGTTTACCAGCGTTTGCTAAATCTGGGAATGCTCCAAAATCCATGGGTGGATGCATGGGAACACCCACGCTTCACCCATGGAATGCCTTCCCGGGGTGGAGTAACACAATACAATGATTTTGTGCTGCATTGGGTTACTGAAAAATTACCAAGCCATGCAGGGCCATGCCAGGTGGGCTTGTGTGGCTTGATAAATCTGACTTAGACTCTGTGTACCCCTTGTACTTCCTTGCATGGCACAAGAGTATACAAAATCTTCATAATTAGGCCCTCAGTTCTTTGAGAGGAAGTAGCGTCAACCTCTACTAAACACTTACGTCAGAAGCACAATGTTTTAGTCTGGGCGGTGAACTCCGCTCAGCTTGCGGAGTTTTCTGCACTCCGCGTTACGCAGAGCTAGCGGAGTTCTTTGCCTCGCTCACGTTCATCAACGCCAAGTTGGCGAGCACAATCCACCTCCCGGTGAGATTTTTCCTCCTTTGCGATCGTTGACATCAAGTTGGCGAGCTCGAGCATGAAAAATCAACCTCCCGGCAGTGGCGTAGGAAGGGGGGTGCCGTGGGTGCAAGCTGCCCCTGGTGTCATCACTGAAGGAGGTGACAAAATGGCAAAAATATGTATTGTTCTTTTTGCATTTGTCACCCCGAGTGGGACGGGTATGCCCAGACGTGGGTCCCGCGCTCTCCATGCCACTGGAGTCAAGCTATCCTTACTTGTGAGGGCTGAAAGCCCGAAACCAGTCCTAGGATGCTTGTTTCCTGTCCAGGGAGGACCTGGCCTGGCAGTCCGGGCTGGACTGTTCCCATTCGGCACAGGGTCAAGACTGATTTGCATATGGCTAGGTCCAAACTGGAATGGTGTGGTGAGCAAAAAAACGATGGATTTCGGCCCAGATCTCTGTACTGGGGTGAATGTATGACATTGTTCTTGTAGAGTAGTTCCTATAGTCCCAATAGGCTCTGCGCATTGGAATAATATCTTCAGTAGTGTAGACGTAGGACTGAGGTTAACTAGGTCTCTACTGACTATATTAGACTTAAGTTTTTTGCCAGCTAGCTCAGAGTTCACTAGAAACTTTCTCGAATAAGCGAGGAGGAGTTTAACCTCCCTGGATAGACAAGAAGGGATTTAGTTTCTGACAACCATAAAACATGACAACTTTGCTCTCCCTGATTAAGAGTATATCTCTAGAGTCGTGTGAAAACAAAAGACAGCTATTTCACTCAGTCAAAGGTGCGTACTTAGTTTCACCAGATTGCAGAGAAAAAGAGAGACGGGCGTTTTCAATAAAAGGTGTTATTTATTGAGCAGTCTCTTTCCTCATACAAGAGAAATGAATTGCTACAATTGCAATACTTATAGTTAAGTAAAGTGCATACAGTAAAAGCAGGATTATGAAATAATACTGTGAAAGCATTGATATGGTTTCTTAGCCATATGATACTTTAAAATGGATAAAATAGATACATACATATATACATTGACTAATCGTACTCAACTTGTGCTTCTAACTACGCCTACCCCGGTGTACCTGACCTAAGCCTAATACGTGGGAAGGAGTAATTAAGTAGCAGTTTAAGTTAAGTTTGTTTTGCCAAGAATCTGACTCAAGAATTCTCTGTAAGGGTTTAGTCAGTTCAGTACCTGGGTATTAGAAGACAGGAGGGCTGGTATCTCTCTCTCAGGACTCGGTATCCCAGTCACCCGCAAGGGTAGGCTGGAAACGCCGGAGGCTGGATTTCTCGGCAGGAGAAAAGACAGCGTCTATCTCAGCGCGTCAAAAGGGAGGGGCAGCGTCCGTGGGCTCTCGCATCAGCTGGGCTCTTCGGAAGTAGATAGCTGCTCTGCTCCAGGATTACCACCGTGTGTTTGCTTAAGGCAACGTTGGTATATTTATACCTGAATCATGTAAAGGGTTTCTATGCCGTTGTAGGGATATTATTGATTTATAACCGGACAAGGGCAAAGAATAGGAATTTCGATTCAGGTACCTAGATAAACACACTACACCCACTCCACGAATTCATGTCCATAATTACTAAACTAAGCAATAGTAAATATATCTAACGGTGCATGTGTATACCGATCCACCCCAAAATACATTATTTTGCATCTGAAATGGCATATGCGAAATACACGAAAAATGAGTATAGATACAGTATTTCAAGCAGAGAAATCATTCATAAAATAGGATGCACATATATCAGCGGAATGATTTTGCGAAAATTTACACATGAAATGGCTCTTAATACAGAAAAGAAAAGTGCGAGACCATTTCATCACATATAAATACAGTTTTTTGTAAATATGCTAGAGGCTGAGGTAATATATTGTCTCTAGAGTTCCTAAAAATAGAAGCTCTGTTCTCTAAGAATAGTTCTACTTTAAGCAGAGGATGAGTGCCAAAAAAAAGTAAATATTTTGGAATCTGGAAAAAAAATAATTTCGCTTTCAGGGGAGAGAGAAAAAAAATATTGTTCCAAATATGTTCAGAAGCTTTTGTTTTTCAAAGCTGAAGGCCAAATTCAGAGTTCAGGGAACGCTGAGTGCTCGTTTGCTTAAAAGTTTATTCTTTTTGTTCAGGGGAAAACATCATTTCAGACAGACTTTCAAAAAAGCAGTTTACCGCTTCAGGTGAAAGTTCGACCAAGTTGGAAAATGCCGCAACTGTGCAGTCGTGAGAATGATTGCTATCATCGATGACAGGATCAGCAGTGCTCACAGAAGGTCGTACCTGGTTGATGCTGCTCTCATCTTGCACTTCACTACCCTTTAATCGCAGTGGTGAAGTCTCAACGAATGCCGTCATCAGGATGGGTAACCGCTGGGGACAACACGATGCATGAGCCGTTACAGGACTTAGCAAAGTATCTGTATCCAATGGTACTTCTGATTGTAGTGTAAGACAGACGTCTAACACGCATTCTTCTCCGCACAGCATACATCTTAACACAGGTAAGATACAATTCTGCCAGATGGGTCTGAATGAAAGAAACCAGGTCATATTCAGATCTCTTAGCCGGGCTAATCCAAGGACTTTAGTTATGCGGTCCCGATAGCGTATAGCTAGGATCGTTTCTTCCATTGTTGCTGGAATCTTGTCTGTGACATGGCTTGCCATAACGAAGCAGGAGTATCAAAAATAAAATGCCTGCTACGAGTCCCAACAGGAGTGGAAGGCCGCCAAAGATCGAATGGACAAAATTAGGAAAGATGCCCAGGACTGCTTTGAAAGGAGTAAACAGTCCCGAAAAAATTGTCTTAAATACACTCGCGATACCATTCGTATCTGAAATGTTTAAGATTTGGTTTAGCATTTCTGCGAAATGTAAGGGGCAATTTGTTGATAATAGTGCATGTATCTCAGTTGTCGTCCTTGCAACCTGGAGATCATACATTTCTTTTGATGACGTCAAGGGCACAGGCGTCTGTAGAAGAACAGACGTCATTCTGCTTAAAGTATCAATTCGAATAGAAGAGATTTTCAAACTGGGCCAAATTTTTCCCTCCCTGTCTGGAGTGTCGTTCGGATACAATACTTGCATACAGCAAGTGACCATGGAAGAAACGCTTACTAGATACGCTTTTCCTGGCACCAAGCCACAACATCTGTGTTCCACTATTAGAATGTAGCTTCCGTTCGAAAGCCGTCTAAAGAATGGTTCTATACGAGTTGCAGATGTGCCAAGCTGGTGACATGAAAGGTTATTTGAAGTCCCCTCACAGGCCCCATGTAGATTTATACCCTGACACAGAAGTATACCACTTAGTGATTTTTCACAATTATTACCACTAAGAAATACATTCTGTCCTTTTTCACTATAACATGTGTGTGTGTAAGGTAATTTCCATGATGACTTAATGTATCCTTTACCCAACCTTTCATACTGGCCTGCCTGTATATACTTTTGGCAGTATCGAAATTGGAAAGTTGTTATCGGAATAGGTATTATTCCGTGTATTATCCATTCAATGACAGGTCGTTCTGACATTGTCAATGGTAATCTCTCAAGTTTTTCAATGCTCAGAATTGTATATTCTGCTCCTTTTTGTGCCAAGCTGATTGTATATCAGTAAGGTTAAAGATAGAGAATAGTGACGTTGTGCTGATTAAACGCCAAGGCACGTAGCCTGAACGCAGATTTTGTAACGTCCAGCCAAGCTGTACAATATAACGCAATTGGGACTGACCATTTTGTAACATTAGTAAGTCCTGCTCTATTATATCGATTGCAGATGATACAATACTGTCCAGTGAATATATTCTGGAAGACAGAGTCATTAACCCATTGTCCACAACAGAAAGTGATTTTTCCAAATTAATACGGTCAATTTCCCGTATTTTCTCTGCTGTTTCAATTTGAGTTTCTTTCCAAGCTTCGTTATAAGCTGCATATATAGAGGCCGCTATGAAACGTTTTTGACGCTGTTTGCGTTGTCTCATAATGAAATCACGCAAGTCAGCACCTTCTTTAAGTAAAGTTAAGTGTTGCTTAATTTCTGCCAGTGTGGATGTCTGTAGCCATTCAAGGCAGAGTTTTCCTACACTGTATGTTGTTACTATACCTGGATGTTGTCTCTGGGAGTATCTAGGGTCTGGCCTGGTCAATTTGAACCCCTGTATTTTGTTCAGGAATCTATCGACAGTTATTTGTGTCTGTGGGCCAGATCAACCATTTTTTCCAATCAGGATGTGTTCTGTTTTGGTTTAAAATATGGGATACGTCTATCTCAACCTCTGTAGTGCTATTACTGTCAGGTGTTGGCTTTGGAATAAACGGTTTGTATAAGTCTTTAATTTTGGCTAGGCCAAGACAGGTTGTTTGTTGAATTCTGTCATTCAAAAATATAATTTGTTCTGGGATCATGCAGGCTCTGAATAATGATTCTATACCTTGGACTTGCCAATCTTTGGTACCCCAGATCGTTTTTGTTTCAATGTTATTTTTCCAAAAATCAAAACCAAATGTATTCATTTTTTCAAAAAAAAATTCTGAATAGATTAATTTTGTATTTGTCAGCATGGTTTTCATTCCTGTCTTATTTAACAGTTTGAAATAAAACGTTTCTGCTTCACTTGTGTTATACCCTGAGAAGTATGGGAATTTCTCATAAAATGTTTTTGAACTACCTTTTGGTGGAGTTGCACAATGTTCCCATTGATTATAATTTAAAACATTTCTAGGTTGAGCAGATTTATGCAAATAATGGTTAGCATAGTGGTTGTAGCAGTACATCTGATCATACTTCGATGAACCTTGTAAATAATCATGTTCTGTAACTTTTGCGGACATAACTAAGTCTGACATCATATCATTAATACTTTCAAAATCCCATTCATCAGAGAATGTACTCGGTTTTACAAAGTCACTTAATGAAACCTTAAATTGATGAGGATACTTCAAGAGCTCGACCGGGCCATATATTTCGTAATCTGTTTTGTCCCATGCTACCTCACCGGGTATCGGTTTGGCTGTGAAGTTTACTGAAGAAAGTTCTCTTTTCTCGATGTGTGAAGACTTGTGTGGCTTTAGGACCAGGTTGATATTCTGGCTTGCTGTGTCCATTGTAACATATTTTCCCTCAATGAAGTGTCCCAAGCATAGCACCATGATGAGCCAAAGCAGGAGGAAAAGTACACCTAGCACCACCCAAAATTCAATCCATGGGGAAATCAGATAGGTTTCTTGTAGTTGATGAAAGAGTTCTTTAGTTTTGTCTTTAAAAGTTTTTGTTGTTGTTGGCTGTTCCTCAGGTTCGCTCGGATCCTCAGAAAAGTCATCGAAATTGATGAAGTAGCCTGATGCAGTTCGGTCAATTATTGGAATTGCTTCTGGATTTTTCTTTGTTTCATTAGCATAGTCTGTGGCTACATCGTTATAGACAGGTGTTTCTTGACAAATTGTTGCAATTTGGGTTCCAAGAGGCATAAGTTCCATGGCTTTGTTGCATAGTCCTTGTTGATTCACTGCAGGTTTATCAAATGTGATTAGTCTCTCAGTTTGAACCTCTTGTTTTGTAGCAAACTTTGGTGTTCTGCTATTTCTTGGGAGTCCACTTGGCCTACTACTTATTATTGGCCACATGATTGTGGTTTAACCAGGTCGATGGATACAACTCGGTTCTCCTTTTTACCAGCAAGGGGCGGTAGTACAACTGATCTTGTTCCGTTGACAGCTAAGACAGGTACTGCTTTTCTGTAAGAAGGCCCAAATAGTTCCTCGCTTCAAGAGATCCAGGACTGGCGGTCGATCTTTCCGTGTCCTTGCCGCCAAGCTATGGAATTCCTTGCCTGTCCACATTCGTGCTATTGATGAGCTCCTTGCTTTTAGGAAGGCTGTTAAAACCTTTCTCTTCCCCTTGAATCTTTAGTTCTGTTGTTGTGTTGTGTCTGCCACCTCTTGTCCGTTTTTCTGTTCTACACTAGCGCCAGGACGCCCCTTTGCTGGGGCATCTGTGCGCTCTATAAATCCGGATAACATAACATAACATAACAAATTCCTTCTTCACTGCGATTTTCTCTCTGACCAGATCCCCAATCTTTGGAATCCAGACAGGCCTTGCTGGGACAGGTGGTTTCTCTTCAGTGGCTGTTGGCTGTTGTTTCAACTTTATGTTGCTCAGGTCTTTTCTTGTTTCATTTAAGTCCTGTAAAATAGCCAAACGATCTTTGATATCAAAGCATTTTCCTTCTACCACTGAAGTCTGACTATCGAGATCCTGGATATGCATTCTAGTCCCGAACAATAGTTCGTACGGACTGAAACCTTTTAGAGAATTTCTTGGCAGATTGTTAAGACTACGTTGGACACTTATTAGATGTTTGACGCACCCAACCCCCGAACCTAATACCTTTGCCGTTATAGATTGCTTTATGTCTCGGTTTTTTCTTTCCACAATCCCGTTTCCCTCAGAATGGAAGGGACAAGAATACCGCAATGCAATGCCCATGCTGGTCATGGCCTCCTTATAAGCTCGAGAGCTAAAAGCAGGACCCTGGTCAGAGTGTAGCATGCCAATTGCGTATGTGCCGATAAAGACTCGCAAATCTTTTATAACCGTTCTGGCGTCAGCCGAGCGCTGGGGCCACATCCAAATGAATCTCGTGCAGGAGTCCACTGCAACCATGATGTATTTATAGTTGCCATCCCTTTGTAAGGGACCACAGTGGTCCAGGTAAACACACGCTAATGGTTTATCTGAGATCAGAAGGGGCGTCTGTGCTGGTCTTTTTACCGTTTAAACTTTCATTTTTTGGCATATTTCACAATCTAGAACATAGTTCCTAGTTTGTCTTCTCATTTGTGGCCACCAGTATCTCTGTTTTAATAATGATACTGTGGCCGAGACACCAGCGTGTGCAGAGGTGAGCCCTTCGTTTGCCGCTATAATTAGTCCTAACCTATGTTCCATGTTTGGAATTGCCCTATCCCGCACTCCAGGGATTCGAGCAAATGCAACGTTATTCGCATCAGTTATGTATGAGTACTTTACTGGAAAGCCTTTCGGGAGTGTTTTTATCGCATTTTTTACTGTAGCGCTGACAGCTTGCAATATCTCGCTGTCTATTTTTGTTTTTGACCGGGTGATAGCAGCTACGGAAGCCGTTTGCACAGCTGCCTTCGCGGCCTCATCAGCCAATGAATTCCCTGCAACGTGAACGCCATCACGTTGATGACTCAGTGTATGTATCACGTGAGTCTATTGTAGTTCCTTTTGTAAAAGAACTACTTGTTCCCAAAGCGTTTTATGCTTGATTGTGCCACCCTTTGAAACCATTTAGAACCCAATTCTGCAAGTATTCGTTATAAGACTGAACGCAATAATATGAATCGCACACTATGAGTGTGGGGAATTCGCGATCAGTATTTTCAAGCGCCATCTTAAATGCGAGTAGTTCAGCTCGCTGAGCTGTACAATCTCCTAGAGATTGTGTTTTAGTGACCAGTGGTCTAAATTTTCCTTTGTGCCAACGACCTTTAACAATCGCGCACGCAGCACTGTAAGCTTGTTTACCCCCAACTGCGGGTTGTGCTGATCCGTCTGTATATATTATACAGCCGTAGTGTTCAAGAGGCAAGATTTCGGTCGGCACAGGACATTCAAATTCATATTGGAGAAATTCTTGTGTTTTTAAATTAGGATCAAATTCGTAGACCACGTCTGTTGCAGCAAGAGAATTAACCCATTGTATCCATCTCGGATGTAGTGCTTTAGCATTTGGAATGCTTGCCTTTGTTACCGCTTCTAGAGCTGGTACTGGTGTAACGATGATTATTTGTTTACCTTGTGCTAGGGCTCTTTCTTTTGCTACCGCGCCTGAACCGCGGTTAGAATTTTTTCAGTTGAGCTAAATTTCATTTCAGCTTTTGTGTACAAATGTGATTTGTATGCTATTGGTACCGTTTCCCCCTCATTAGAGGTTAGGTATGTGAATCCGCATCTTCCTGGGATGACCCGGATCACAAGGTTGCGTGTGTTATCGCGTGTTTGCAATTTTGTTTTGGATAACATGTCTGTTTGCAATGATCTCAAAATTTCTGTGTGTTTTTGAGTCCAATTGATTGTTTTAAAATCTGGTTTTATTAGTTCATAGAGAGGCTTAACCCTCTCTGCATAATTTAGAATGTAAGTTCTTCCGAAATTCAGGAAACCTAGAATTGATTGTAAGTTTTTCAGCGTTCTTGGTGCTTGGATTACAGCACATTTCTCTAAGAAATTGTCTGCCAGGCTTTTGCCTTCACTTGATAATTCATATCCTAAAAACAGGACAGTTAGAGGGCAATTCGTGACTTTTTAAAGTTGAATTTGTAACCCTCTGCTGCGAACCCAAGTATTATGGTGTTCACTCTTTTCAAGTGAGTATCCAAGTCATCATCTGTTAGATAGATGTCATCGACATAAGATAATGCCTCATCATCATACATTTGTAGTAACTCTGTTACTCTTGCTGAGAATAATCCTGGGCTGTTCTTGAACCTCTGTGGGAGTCGACAGAATTTTTCTGCGAGCCCATTATTGAGAAAGCAGTCAAATACCTGCTTTCAGGTGCTATGTTTTGACAAAAGAATCCATTAGAGATGTCTAATGTTGTTTTGTATTTTTTGCGCACGATGTTATTCATTAGTGCTGCACTGTGTGAGTTTTGTACTGCAAAAGTTTTGCAACATGAGTTTAGATGTCTGTAGTCCAAAACTAGACGATATGAATCATCTGGCTTGGAGACAGGAAACAAAGGATTGTTCATTTGAGAGGTGCATGTTTCAATCACCCCTTGGTATTCAAGTTGATCTAAGATCTCCCTGACCTCTTTTTTAGCTTCTTGCTTAATTGGGTACTGCATCTGTGCAGTTGGTTGACATTTTAACTGGATTTTGTGAGGAGGAGAGTCCTCATCCCATCCAACATGGTTTTTATATAATGCAGGAGCTTGGGATACTGCCCACTTTCTTGCAAGTGTATATTTTTTATGAATTGGAATGTGATTTAAGAAGGCAGGCATAATCATTTCTTCGCCATGAGGGCACTCCCTGACAAACTCCGGTGGCCAGTCTTTTTCAGCTAAAAGGATGTCATAGCCTTTGGAGAGGTTATCCCAAAATAGACCCCTTATTTTCCTAGTCTTGTCTCCCTCTATACGTAATGTTATTTCGTATATTTTATGAGGTTTGCTAACTCTGGTGTCTGCAGTTTCCACCTGAATGTATTCATTCGTGTCCACTGTCTCCAGATGATTCATCAGGATCTTGCGAGCTATGCTCACTTCTGCTGCGCTGTCTAGCATTGTCTGAGCCCACTCTCCGTTTTTCAGTTGTGTCCTCAGGATCTTCGGCATGTTTGATTATTTTAATACTGGCTACCTTCTTTTTTGGAAATTGTAGCTTTTTACTGTGGTGAGCAGGTTCTTTGTCTTTGGACTTGACGTGCTCTTCCCTGTGTTCTGACCGTCCTCTTCTTTCCGATTTCTGCGAGGAAGTCTGAAAAGATCGAGAGGGATGTCTATCAATATCTTGATATCTATCAGGTTTCTTCAGATTATCCCTATTTCTAAGGTTGTATCTTTTCTCAGAGGGCTCCCTCTGGGGAGACTTGTGTCCTTGGTCCGGAGATCTTCCTCTCCGCCGAGGAGACTTTCCTCTGGACTGGAATCTTTTTTCTTTGGGAGTGGATTGTTTATTTCCATCCCAGCTCTTTTTTGGAGTGTTTAGATTATTTTTAATAAATATCTTTTCAGGATTTTCAGTTAGTTGGGGTTTTACTGGTTTCCCACCCAAACTATCTCTTCCTAGTTCTTCATAGGATTTTTCTATGATTCTGGCCAGTTCAAATGGTTGTTCTGCCATATCTGTTTCTTTCAATTTCTGGCGGATCGCCACAGATGCTGCTTCTCCTTTTATGTTAGATAATAATAAAGCTGAGACCTGCTTGAAACTTTCAGTAATTTCATACCCAGAGTTAAAGCAGGTTCTGGACCGTATTCATTTTGAATCTGTCTTAGCACATCCGGTATTACCGCCATGGACGGAACACCATGTGTTTTTGTGTAAATAGAAGCAAAGACTGTGCCCCAAGTGTCACAGTCCTCCACATGTGGTGCGATCCCCATTGGAAGGCAGATAGTCAGAATTCTCTGTTTCTCAGTAGGGGTAGTACCTGGAAATACTGCCTCTATTTGAGTGATTTTTTGTGCTAACCAGAATGGAATTTGTTCCCGTTTTGCGGGTACTTTACCCAGACATGATTGTATGTTCTGTGGTGTAATTTTGTTTGTGTTCCCCTGATGAGGGGTCAGCTGTGGAATGTTAATAGCTGGTTGGACTGTTGAAGTCCGCATTACATATTGGACTAATTGTCTATGTATTTTAATCAGTTGTTTTAACTGTACTAAAAGTTCTGGTACTGACATTTTTTCGATGTCGGGATGTGGTGTGTAGCTGGTTAGAACCGGCCACGTTGCTCCTGGTCTACCTAGTGGACCGAGCCTGGTGATGTGATTATTATGTTTTAGGGCACCTTTAAACCAGAGCAGGTGCTCTTGGTATTTTAATGGGATTTCCACCTCCCGAAAGGAGTGTAATCATCCGGTGGTTCCTCTATTTTGTAATAGTGGAATTCATGTGTGACAGCGTTTGCTACTGGAAAGTTTATCCATGAATAGAATACCTCTGTCTGCCGATATTCATGTGCCTCAATTACGAATGACTGTACCACCTCTCGATGTTAGTCCATTTTCTATAAGTTTAATAGTTACAGTTTTTCTTATGTTGACCGGGATGAGTATTGCATCCGGGTCAGTCTGCAGGAGACTTGTGTCATCCTCTAGGAGACGAGCTGCTATTCTAGCTGCCTCCCTCTCTTCTTCAGTTTCTGACATTTTTACTGACAGAAAGGTTTTTGTTGCAGATCAGGTTTTCAAGGAAACAAAGATTAGGTGCACAATATTTTGGAACACTGTATCCTTCAACGTTGAATAAACCAAAAACTCTTCCTACTAAGTTCCGGCTGATTTTTAACCTTTGACCCACTCCAGACGTCTTTGGAGTATTTACGGGAGAAAGGGTCTGTGTGAAAAAGCACGACTGAGTTACTCTAACGTCTTGCGTTATATTTATCGCCTTACCAAACGTTGGGCGCCATGTAGTGTAGTTCCTATAGTCCCAATAGGCTCTGCGCATTGGAATAATATCTTCAGTAGTGTAGACGTAGGACTGAGGTTAACTAGGTCTCTACTGACTATATTAGACTTAAGTTTTTTGCCAGCTAGCTCAGAGTTCACTAGAAACTTTCTCGAATAAGCGAGGAGGAGTTTAACCTCCCTGGATAGACAAGAAGGGATTTAGTTTCTGACAACCATAAAACATGACAACTTTGCTCTCCCTGATTAAGAGTATATCTCTAGAGTCGTGTGAAAACAAAAGACAGCTATTTCACTCAGTCAAAGGTGCGTACTTAGTTTCACCAGATTGCAGAGAAAAAGAGAGACGGGCGTTTTCAATAAAATGTGTTATTTATTGAGCAGTCTCTTTCCTCATACAAGAGAAATGAATTGCTACAATTGCAATACTTATAGTTAAGTAAAGTGCATACAGTAAAAGCAGGATTATGAAATAATACTGTGAAAGCATTGATATGGTTTCTTAGCCATATGATACTTTAAAATGGATAAAATAGATACATACATATATACATTGACTAATCGTACTCAACTTGTGCTTCTAACTACGCCTACCCCGGTGTACCTGACCTAAGCCTAATACGTGGGAAGGAGTAATTAAGTAGCAGTTTAAGTTAAGTTTGTTTTGCCAAGAATCTGACTCAAGAATTCTCTGTAAGGGATTAGTCAGTTCAGTACCTGGGTATTAGAAGGCAGGAGGGCTGGTATCTCTCTCTCAGGACTCGGTATCCCAGTCACCCGCAAGGGTAGGCTGGAAACGCCGGAGGCTGGATTTCTCGGCAGGAGAAAAGACAGCGTCTTTCTCAGCGTGTCAAAAGGGAGGGGCAGCTTCCGTGGGCTCTCGCATCAGCTGGGCTCTTCGGAAGTAGATAGCTGCTCTGCTCCAGGATTACCACCATGTGTTTGCTTAAGGCAACGTTGGTATATTTATACCTGAAAGGTGCCGGGTTTGACGTAAGGCTGGACATAAGACGTCAATAAAGATGTCACTAAGAACTGGTCGTTCTTACAGTGCTTTACAGGAGTTCTCGGACGAAATCAAAACAAAGCAGCGGGGATTTCCCAGGTTGCTGGAGGCTTGGTTTTGTTTAGAGAACTCAGTGTGCTTTCTAGGGGGCTGGAGGAATAGGCTTGCTTAATGTGACAGCATGCGCTATGACTGAATTATGAAAAGGGTTTCTATGCCGTTGTAGGGATATTATTGATTTATAACCGGACAAGGGCAAAGAATAGGAATATCGATTCAGGTACCTAGATAAACACACTACATTCTGCATTCTGTCCATCAATTGTTCTTTTTGCAAAAATATGTGTTTTAAACACATATTTTTGCCTTTTTGTCAAGCCAGGGGTGACAAGAAATTTTACGCACCGGGCACCACCTGACCTTGCTACGCCACTGCCTCCTGGCGAGATTTCTCAACAAGACGGGCGGTCAGATTTCTCATTGTGAGAAGTTGCATATGCTTGCGACCGCTCGCGTTGAGAAAGCTGCCGCTCGAGTAAAAATCTACTCGAGCGGCAGAAAGGAAGCAAAGAAAAAAAGGCAAAAGAAAATAGAAAGGGGTGAAAGGAAATGGAGATGTCTCTATGTGATCAAGTTGGGATTCGATAAAGCTGGGGAATTTCTCCTTTAGATATTAGTGCCCTCACACACTCTTGCTAGTGTCATGCTTCATTATTGGGCGTTGCTCCTCGTGGGGGTGACCCTGCAGTTCTCCACGGGGCCCGCGAGATGGCTCTTTATCGGAGATCTTTTAGGAGACGCCGCAGTTGTGCATGTGGGTATGTGGGCCTATAAAAAGATGTGTATGTGATCTCTAAAAAAGAGGGTTTTACCCTACTGGTACCTAATGAACATATTTTTATTCAGGGGTCCAGGAGGTAATGGTTTAAATATACCGCTGGAAGAGAAGCACCTCCAAGAAACAAATAAAAATGGAGGGGAGAGTATTGCTCTGCTGCTTTCTTTAGAATTCCATGCGTATGTGTGGTGGTGAGAGTGTGATAAGTGAGGTCGACATGTTTCGCACAGTGTTGGTCCCTAATTGATCCTGGTACGCTTCTTCAGGACCGTGTCAAGGTGAGATATAAAAATAATAATAAGAATAGGGTTCAGGGACGGCGACACCCTATAACCCTATAGTACCTATATTAAGGGGGAGTTACGCCAGAGTGGCGCAGTGGAATATCAACTGTATGTTCCTAAGAACAACTCCTTAGAAAGTTATGGAGTGTCTCTATGGCAAAGTCTGCGGTGCAAAAGCCGCCAGTTGTGACTTCACATCACAGCCTATTACCTGCCCCGACTGCTTGTGGACTACTAAAGAAAGCAGCAGAGCAATACGCTCCCCTCCAATTTTATTTAATTCTTGGAGGTGCTTCTCTTCCAGCTGTATATTTTAACCTTTATCTCCTGGACCCCTGAATAAAAATATGTTTGTTAGGTACCAGTAGGGTAAAACCCTCTTTTTTAGAGATCACACACACATCTTTTTATTGGCCCACATACCCACATGCACAACTGTGGCGTCGCCTAAAAGATCTCCGATAAAGAGCCCTCTCGCGGGCCCGGTGGAGGACTGCAGCACCACCCCCACGAGGAGCAATGCCCAATGATGAAGCATGACACTCGCAAAAGTGTGTGAAGGCACTAATATCTAAAGGAGAAATTCACCAGCTTCATCGAATCCCAACCTGATCACTTAGAGACATCTCCATTTCCTTTCACCCCTTTCTTTTTTCTTTTGCCTTTTTTTCTTTTTCCTCCTCTCTCTCATATATAGTTGCCCACTGGGGTCCCTACTCGCAACTGTAGTATGGCTGCGCCATCTTACGTTTACCACATATCGACATCTAAACAGGACTAGGAGTCCTTGAGGTAAAGGAGAGTGAGTGGTATCCATTTCTCAGTGGTCCACATAAGGAAAGTTAACTTGGAACCCACATTCAGGCTAGAAACATGTAATTATAATTAATAATCAATGGAGCCGCACGATCGGCTAACTTAAACATACAAAATGCCCATGTACTTAGGTGACATCTTATACCACTAAATCTCATCACAAAGTTACAAATTAAAACCAACCAAAAATAGCCTCCAAGAAATAAAGGAGAACGGTAGCTGTCTTAAATTGTTTGGCATTCAGAAAGTTAAAGTCAATCCATATTCACCAGCAATGGGTCATATAGCTATCAGTAGTAAATAACAGCTATCGCAAACAATAGAGAGGTCCATTAGACAAAGATTAACAGGGATGATGTAACAGTGTAAGCGTGAATAACAAATCTACCCAGCAAATAGTAAAATCTTGAGTAAAAGTCATACCTGATTACTCCACTCCCAAACTTACCACTTAAGAGAAAAAAACTATTTACAAGAGTAAATCATCGGTAGACCACTTATATCAAAGAGATTGGGTCATAATAACTATTGTTGATACATTTGAATACCCTTTGAAGAGACATAATTGAGGTGATCCCCTTTATCAAAGAAATAATTTTGCCAAATACATAATATGTTGTCATTAAGTGAAAAAGGATTGTAAGTTACCCAGAAAATACAGTAGCTCGTGATCACTATTAAGGCCTCTTTCAATCCCATTTAATCACAGGATCCACTTAGCTTTTGCTCTGCGAAAGGGCAAGTTCACTCTTTCCATGTCTAGGGTCAATAAGAATATATTGTATCCCATGAAGCCTTCTCTGTTTGTGATTATCACCCTTACAAGTATTGAAGTTTAAAGCAAATAGATATGGATACCTCTCATCCTTGAGTCTAATCGCCCTGATGTATTCCAAAATACATTCCCTCAATGGTCTAATGGTACTTCCAATATATAACAAACCACATTTGTGTGCGATAATATATACAACATAATTGTGAAACATGATATGTTTGTATGTATCCAATAGGTGGCAACTGTGTTATACTGAAATGTCAGCTCCTACCTATGCCATAGTTACCACATTTGTAAAATCATCTACTCATTTTACTAAGCCAGTTACCAGATTCCTTAGATTTGGGATATGTAGGACTAACTATGTTATGCAGTGTAAGGCCCCTTCTAAAGGTGGTACTAGGTTTCCTAATGACCTAGGCAGCGGTCATTGTGTCACTAGTTAATATATGCCAGTGTTTCTAAAGAATATGACTCAATCTACCAGTATCAGAGCCACGTGATGTAATAAGTCTGGTTACGTTTTCATTATTAGTACTTCCCCGCTTATGATCAATTAGTGTACTCTCTCTATTCAGACACGCCTGGTGACTTTAGGTAAGTCTCGCTCTTGAGCTTTCTGTATTGTCATGATCATCTTTCTAAATTTGTATTGATAGTAATCTAATGCAATGCATAGCATCTTTCCAGTGACACGTGATTACCTGGCCCACTCTATGGCCATGTGCTAAGATATATGTACAGAGACATTGATACTACTCAAGTTAGTGTGTCTTCATAATTTACCACTTGGCCATCATTGAGTGGATGGTTTTGGATAACAGCAACTGTTCTCTTAATACATATAGCTTGTATGTTCTTTATTGCTCACTGAGTGAGCACAATTGGCTTTGGTGGTTTTGGACAATTCAGTTTGCACATGCTATTGTAGCGTGGTGAATAGAAATTGGCTTTTCTTGGAATCTGTGTGTAACTAGTGAGTCGGTATCATGCATGATGTGATTCTATTTTGAATCTAGGTCTTATATTATCTTGCAGCATTAGGGCTACCTCAATAACAATTATTATAAAATAAGGATTTGTTACTGGTATTTTCACCAATAATCCAGGTTTGGATTTGTACTTTTTGGTTGACATACTAGCATATCACTTTTGGGATTCTGTTAAGTATAGCAGATGGGAATCTTCTCCCAGTGGGTTTACTTAAAGACTAATTATGCATTATTGCGTTTTTTGCACGGGACCACTCTCACTCAATCTGATTGGGTTTTATTGATAACTATGGCCCTTAATGGGTAATGTATACAGAGACAATGCATGTATTAGATCATTTTTGCTTCATATTGATTTCTTCCTGTTATTTGTTTGAGTACACATTTTGGGAATTGTATAATATAGTGCATGAACCAGAATCACCAAGGGAATTCTGGTGATGGCTATATTAAATTCAAAATATCGGACTGATTAATTCATTATACACATTGTATATGCTCTTTCAGCACTGAAGAGTTTGAGGTGAAAGAGCCTTATTAAACACATGTTGGCTAGAAGTGTTTTATTTTATTAAATCAGAGAAAGTAAAGAAAGGCGTATGAACCATTCAGTTCAAGACCCATCGTGCGCTCCACAGAAGTGCAGTGAACGAAGAATTGCTTCCTATACCTCTTGGGCAGGACTGGACCTGTGGTCCTGCCAAAATTCTGCTTGACTTGTCTGATGCTGAACATGTCCTTTCCTATAAGCCCCAGCAAGTACAAGGCGTCCTGATAGCCTGAAGAGAGACCGAGGTGGGCTTCCATTGATCATAATGTGGGAATTGAGATATTTGAGAACATCAGCAGACCACCTTGAAGGCTGAAGATGGCTACCTGACAGACTGACTGCCAGACATGCAGATGAGACAATAATGATGCATCCTGCAAAGAATTTCCCTCTGCGCACTAACATTAATGATTTTATTACAAGACAAGAGGATTTATTGTGCAGTCTCTATTCTTGCTTTATGTTGCACAGCACTTAGAAAAACACTCAACCCCCATAATCCTGCTCCCTTGGGCAAGAAGTTATTAAAACAAAGGACATTCCCACCTATAAATAGCTGCAGCCTACACACCATTTCCTCCTTTTTGCTGCTAGAGATACATGCCTTACGAAATGCTGTTCGCTATCATTAGATTGTGATTTACTGTACATTTATTTTTTGTCTGTTTAGTGTTTAAACTGAAGTTTTGCTTTCTTTTGATCAATTTCACACCGGTGCCTGCTTTCAAGGCTGTGTGTGAAAATCCTACTTAATTTTGATCCAGTGGTACAGGGTGACCGCTTTGAAGGCTTGGGTGTGAAATTGTAATTTTGTTTCAGCAGACTGTGGCTGATTAGTTAATTTAAAGTTGAATTCGCCGGTTTTCAAGGCTCACAGGTGAATAAATTAGTGCAAGGCTGCTGGGGAGTTTTACCTACATTTATTTATAAGTCAGATAGATTGTATTCTTTGTTGCAAGGCAGATATTTGCCTGGGAAAGTGTTTATGCAAACAGATACCTGAATTTATTTAAATACCATTTAAAAGTGCAGCCGTTTATTTTCCGTTTGCTTGTTTTAATATATTTGATGTAACTTGTTCTAAGACAATATTATGGAGGTTCAATTCCCTGTTGTGTTCTGATAAAAATGGTTGACTACACTATTAAGTGGGGCAATGAGGTTTTAAAGAAAAATCTTTATGAATTTTTGGACAATTCAGTGTCAAATTCTAGTCATAAATCTGTCTCTTTTTGAGTTTAGAAAGCTTTATTGAACAAAATAAAACGATGTAAAACATCAGTACAATGGTAAATATTTCAGAAAACATGAGAAAATTTAGAAACACAAAATTGGAAATACAAACCCCAAAAGAGGGGTATATAACTATACCAATAAAATTAGCTTTTTTGGAAATTTTCAGAAGGGAGAGAGGGGGGAGGAAAAGGAAAGAAAAAGAAAAGGGAAAAGGGAAAAAAGGAGGCAACAATACATTTAAATACTGTAACAATATATGTCAAATATCAAAAGGATAGATAAAAAACATTGAATAGTGCTACAAATCAAGGGGTGAGTTTAGATAGATATGTGGTTAAAGGTAACCATAACAAATCTCTTTTGATTAATAATGGTACAGTTGTAGCATAAGCACGATCAAGTCTGTAATGGTGACATAACAGGTTCCACCAAGCATTATATACTAATTTGGAAGTATCTTTCCAGTTAGTAGTAATCATTTGAAAAGAGATTGCTATGAAAAGGTCAATGAATTTACGAACATTGTTTTGAACATTCCAAATAGGGGAAGAACCCCCCAGAAATACGTGTATAATCTCAAAGGGAACATCAGTGGACAGAATACTATTAAGTGTAGATCATATACGGGACCAAAGAGCTTTGACTGCAGGGCAATGGAAAAACATATGTATAAAATCGCTATGTTCGCATGGGCAGGACCAACAGTTTTTGGAGTCTAATAACTTAAATTTATAGAGGTCTGCGGGAGTAAAAAAGAGACGATTGTAAAAAAAAGTAGAAAGTCGGTGTTGTGCTAGCAGAGCGAGACACTATATGTATTTTAGACCAAATATTATCCCAAACAGTCAAGGGAAAATCTTGAGCTAGGTCCGCTTCCCATAGAAGTTCTAGCTTGGTTTTAGGCCGGGCCGTAGGGGGGTGAGAGAGGAGCTTGTAAATGGCTGAAGCTCTAAAGGGAATGGTAAAGTCTGGTGGGGAGAAAAGAGGAAGTGCCACATCTGAAGGAGGGGCATTCTGAAGAATGGTAGAAGAGAGTGTATGTGTAAGTGAGAGAAAATGGGACGAATGTGTGTTAGAGAGATTAAACGAGTCTTGTAAATCCTGAAAGGATCTTAAAGAGTTATCTGTGAGCAAATGAGCATAAGTAATAATGCCTTTATCAATCCATTCCTTCCAAAAAGTGCTCTATTCTTAATCTTGAGGAATTTGTTATACCAAATTGGGGTCTGTATATGCAGGTATGAAGGAGGCAGAAAAGAGTGAAAAAGTGAAATCGCTAGAGCCTTAGAGTGCTTGAAAACAGGGGATATATATCTATTAGGAGGTTGAGATAGACGGGTTGCAGTGAGGAATGAAAAGGGGGCAAGTTGTGCTAATTCTATAGGACTCCAAGCTGTCAGAAGAGACAGAGACGAATCAGTTAGGAAGGGCCAAATCTGTTTAAGTGTAAATGCAGAATGAAAACGGGAAATGTTAGGAAAATAAACACCGCCAAGATTTTTTGGTTGCTGGAGGCGAGAGATAGAGATTCTAGCTTTACGATTATTCCATAAAAATTTTGTTAGAATACGATTAATGAATTTGAAAAAGTAATGAGGAAGAGAAATAGGGAGCATAGGAAGATAAAAATGTACAATAGGGAGCAGCATCATCTTGATGGTGGCTAATCTACCCCACCAAGAGGGGAATAGCGGCGTCCAGCGGTCAATGAGTGAGGAAAGTTTTTTAAGTAGATCAGAATGATTAATTTTAATTGCCTCTCTAGAGGTCTTCGCATAGAGGATGCCTAAACATTTAATAAAACCAGGGTTCCATTCAAATCCTGAGCCTTCAAACATATGGGATAGACAAAATTTATTGAGCGGGAGGACTTCAGATTTATCAATGTTTAGTTTATAACCAGAGACCAAGGAGTAGTCATTGAGTAAAGAGAAAAGTGCAGGAAGTGAAGCAGCGGGATTAGAGATGTTAAGCAAAATGTTGTCCGCATAAGCAGTACATTTAATTTCTACCTCCTTATAAAGAAAACCAGAGTAAGAAGATGAATTTTGTATTTTTTCCAAGAAGGGTTCTAAAGCAAGGATAAAGAGAAGAGGAGAAAGAGGGCATCCTTGTCTGGTTCCTCTATGAAGGGGAAAATAGTCTGATTGCGAGCCATTAACCCAAATAGAAGTTTTAGGTGCGGAGTATAACAATTGAATGTACTTAAGAATATGAGGACTGAAACCATGCCATCGAAGCGCTCCAAACATAAAATCCCAATTGACGCGATCAAAAGCCTTTTCGGCATCTAATGTGTTAGCAGCAATAGGCAAATCCATCTTTGAAGCTAGATGTATGATATTCAGAAGGGTTCTGGAGTTGTCTGTAATAGACCTACCTTTAACAAAGCCAGATTGATAAATATTCACTAATTCAGGAAGAACTTTATTGATACGAATAGCCAAACCTTTTGCATATACTTTACAATCTATGTTTATAAGTGAAATGGGTCTATAATTTTTGCAGAGGGTGGGGTCTTTATCCTTTTTGGGGAGGAGGCAGAGCTTGTGTGAAGGAACCTTTGGATTCGCCAATAGTGAGAAAATGATTAATTAGAGTAAGTAGGTGAGGTAATAAAACGGATTTAAAGTGAAGAAAGAAGCAAACAGTAAAGCCATCCGGGCCTGGAGTTTTATCCTTGGGCAAAAGTGAGAGTGCATCAAATATCTCTTTTTCTGAAATGGGAACATCTAGGGAGGAGAGATCAGCAAGCATATTGTGGGATTTGGGAATGGAATTAAAGAAGGATTCAAGTTGCTCAGGGGAAGGGTTAGATTCAGGAGTGTAGAGTGAAGAATAATAGTTAACAAAACAATCAAGAATTTTAGCATCCGAAGAATGAGAAGTTCCTTGAGAGTCTTTATTAAAACAATCTTGGATTTCTGTTTTTTAATTTTAAGATAATTTGCGAGTGACTTACCTGCTTTATTACGTCCACCATATATTTTGGCATTAAATTTAAGAAGATGGTTAGAAGCGGAGTCCCACGTGTGTTTATTATATTCTAACTTAGCTTTAACAAGGGAAGATAGAGAATCAGGTGAATTGGTGGTAAAATAGAGGTGTTCAAGATCTTTAATTCATTTAAGAATGCGGGATGCTTGGTTGAGAGCTTCTTTCCTTTTACGAGAGACAAAGTCTATGATGTTTACTCATGCAGCGGCCTTAAAAGCATCCCATATGGAATGAAAATCTATGGTAGTGTTTAAATTATTGCTAAAAACTTCATCCATAAAAGATGTGAATTGTGTGGTGAAGAGGGGATCAAGAAGTAAAGAGTTGTTAAAACGCCAACGGCGGGAGGCAGGAGTGGGGGAAGGATAATCCATATCAAGGATTACAGGAGCATGATCAGAGATAAGGATAGAGCCCATTTCAGAATGAGTCATGGATTGAAAGGCATGTTGTGAGAGAAATATGTAATCAATACGGGAGTATGAGGAGTGAACTGGAGAGAAAAAGGAGAATTCAAATGAATCAGGGTGGGATATTCTCCATGAGTCAACTAAACCTCTAGAGGAGATGGATTTGTGAAATGATTTTTGCATTTTATTGGGGACGTATCGTGATTGTGATTTACGATCTATAAAGGGATCCATAAGTTGATTACAATCGCCACCAACAATCAAATCTTCGGTAGTATGAGAGGAAAGGAGAGATGAGAAATCATTTCAGAAGGATAGATCTATACCATTGGGACCGTAAACACAGTCGCGGCTGGTGACATTTGAAATAGGCGGGGCGTAATTCCCGATCTCAGCACACCTTACTGCACCAGCGTGAAGGAGGCCCTCTGGAGCCGGGTTATATTTTTATTGGACTAGAAACACCTAATTTGCACTGAGTGATATACTGAGGGCACCGAGTGATTTAAAACGCCACATTGCATCAAGAGCGCATCCCCAAAAAGTAAACAAGGAGACGAGGAGGCTCTTGAGACCCGGAGCGATAATCCCTTGCCTCATAATAATAAAAATAAAAGTTAAAAAACTTACCTTGGCTTGGCTTCCCGCTCTGGCTCGAGTCCTGTCCCGAGGGCCGAGACTGCAGACTCCCGCGCGCCATCCTGGATATTTTTGAAATGCCTCGTCACCAGAGTCGTCAGACTCGTCACTGAAGGCTGCCCTCCCCTCCATGGCAGCCGGCGCTGATTGGCTCGGCCGGCTGCCCTAAATACGTCATTGCTCTTGGTCTGCATGCTGAAGAACGGAGAGTGGGAGGAGGCTTGGGGGAGCGGCTTGCCCACTGTTGCTATTACTGTCTGTTTGGACAGCCTCTCAGGCTGTCCAAACAGTCCGTATTCACAACAGTGGGCAAGCCACTCCCCCAAGCCACTCCCCCCTGCCCTGAGGCTCGAGTGAACACTGAACAGGAAGTTTGTTGCTGACTGTTTTCTCGCCGTGCGAGAAGGGCAGGCAGAAACAAATGGTAGTTATAAATAAATAACTACCATTTGTTTCTGCCTCCTTCTCGCACGGCGAGAAAACAGGGGGGGCGGCGCCCAAACGCCCCCATGGTAAAACCGCCACTGCGTAAACATTAAAAAAGGAGAGATGAACATTGTTAACAATACTATCGAGAAATAACCATCTACCATTAGAGTCAGCAATTTCATTTTGAACTTGAACAGACAACGATTTGTGAAATAAAATAACAACACCATTTTTGGGATTGACAGCTGGAGAGCAGAAAGCTTCTCCAACCCAAAGTTTACGAAGCAAAGACAAGTCCTGAAAAGATAAATCTGTCTCTTAATTATTTAGAAGTGTGGCCTCTATTCGCTAAGATAACAAACAACTTATTCCTGGAACTGGGATATAAACTGACCATGTGATGTCCTGTATGCTCATCTTCATGTGTAAATCCATACGTCTTGGCACTGGGCTGACTCCCGCGCCCAGTGGTGGCACGACTGTTATATTACAAGCTCAGACTAAGATAACCACTCTAGTTGGGAGATCAGTTAGATGGTGGAAAGTGGTTTTGTGTTCGGGCACTAATTCTTCCATCGTCTGTTCCACGTCCTTCATATTATCTACAAGTTTATGGTGTTCTGCCTGCAGCACGTCCAAACCAATGGACACTGTACTGATATCTTGCTGTAGGGTAGCCTTTGTGGCTGCGATGACTGCCAGTATTTTATCCATGGGGAATGACTTTTCATGGCCCTCTGTTTTCTCTGTTTGCAGGTTCCCTGGTGCCTGAGAAGAGTCCCCGTCTGGTGAGCTGCTCTCTTGCTTAGGCTTCGTTTTGCCCATTTGAAGGTAGTGACCCGATTAGGACCACCTGGTCACTCACGCCCACCTCTAAGCCTTCCATACAAATGAAGAATTGGTCAGACAGTAGAGAATACAAACCAAGTATATTTTATTCAGGTACACTCAAGTGGAGCCCAGTCTGACCAGCCTCCTAGGATTGCTGCAGAGGGACTGACTTCAGCCCACATAGAGCTACATTATGTACAGTTCTAAACCAAGAAAGTCAGTCCCATAATGGAAATCTACTAGCAGGTGCAGCTTAAACAAAGGAGTACCGTAAGACGAGTTTCGACTCTGAGGCTGGGCACAAATTATCTTCATACCAAGGTCATTCTGTTTGTGTCTACGGCTAGGCCAGTGGGAGAAAGCCTCTATCTATGGGAAAGGAATGCGTTAAGAAGAACAGTGTATTCACTAGCAGAGCAAGGCCTAACCTTGGAGAAACGAAAATTTCCACAGCCTGTTTCTCAACATGATTCAAAATAGTGGCTGAACATAAAATGGTGCCGCAAATGCTAACTTAACACGAGAACAAAGCACACACAAAATAGCGAAACATTTTCATTTCATCACATTTTGCTTTCTTGCAGGGGTTCGTGTTTGGTCTGTCTCCAAGGTTGACAGCCTTATATATGCCTCCTTGCCCCACCACTCCAGTTTCTTTGTGGGCACTAGTTATCTGCCATGCCACCAGTGTTTTCCTCTCCGGGCCTTTACTTTCCACTGTAGTTCATTTTGAGCCCTCCTTGGCTTCTAACGTTGGCCCACGGTTCATGCGGTGCGACTACCTCCCCACGTGTAGTACCTAAGGCCACTATCTTCCAGTGCTAAGATATTGTAAATTCAATAAAGGCCACTCGTTTTAATCCCACTGCTTGTGTGGTTTACGATTACTGCAAACTCTTCATTTTATAGGAGATGGCTGTAGAAGAACTGTCCCATTAATCCACTTTTGGCAAAAAGTAGTTACGATGTCGTGTCCAAGCAGGGCAAGAGGTGACCTCTTTTCTGCGGGCTCCATCGTCTTCAGGGTGGAATTTGCTACATGGGTGCGATCTCTTTCCACCAGTGCAAGTTCACCGCAACTGTGACTTCTCTAAAGGAGCGGCTCCACCCTAGTTTCTTCACATCAAAAGGCGAATTAGTCCTCTCTGTCTGTGTGTACTTTTTTTATTTTATTGCAAGTCGTTTTTTATTTTTTGAAGAATTACTTTAATTTCTTGGGGTCAGTTTTGTCTGTCCCGTTCCCCAGGGCATTCGTTCCTATGGTCTAGTGTTCCCCGTGATCATCCTCTGGTTCAGGCCCATTCTGCCGGATGGCACTGCTTGAATGTGAACTGCGTCACACTGCTTTGTTGTCACGTGCCGCACTCCGGCCCTCCAGATATGCCATTGGATTCACCGCGTGCTTCCAGATGAAATTGTCGCAGCCCTTCTCACTATTCCAGCAACCTTCTGGAGTCCGCTTGTTCCCCCTTTACACTTAGTGCCTCGTAGGCCATTCGCGGTGGTCAGCTCCCCCAAGATCACCCTCTGTGCCGGGTCCGTTCCAGTCAATAGTGCACACCACATTCAAGCTGTGTCATGGCCCTCTGCCAGCAGCGAAAGCGTCCTGCAGTCTCCCGACTCAATCTCCTGCTTCACTGCATACTCCACAATAGGCCGGGTGTTTGTCCTCTGCCCATCCCCAGGGGTCTCTTGGGGCTCACTGTGTCCCCTCTGGTCATAGGCCGTCTCAGCCTCTCATGCTGTCAAACCCGTCGCATTCTCCAGTCGCAACCGGTGCTCAATCATTTATGATGTTTACCGGGCAGGAGCTGCTTCTCATCCCTCTGCTTGCAATCTCAACATCCTATAATCCCCGGTGCAACATGGGCCTATAAATCAGCATGAGATACCTGGAGTAACTGGTGTGTGGGAAGAGGTATTGATCCAGTTTTCTCTGATGTTACACATGTTCTGCACTGGGGCAGAAGGCTTATAGAACTATAAATGGATATAAATAAACTATATTTGTGGGACATCAGAAAGTTGAAGATAAACCTGTTGCGAAATACCTGCTAGTTTGTAAATTAACCGACTGGGGGAGAATGTTTGCATTGTCAGCATTCCGTCCATCATTTGTTTGCTGTTACACTTTTCGCCCTAAGTGGGCTGGGTATGCCCAGACGTGTGTCACTTGCTCACTGTGCCACTGGATTCAAGCTAGACTGGCTGAAGAAAGGTGACATACCCTGAAACTGGTCCCAGGATGCTTTTTTCCGGTCCAGGGAGGACCTGACCTGGCAATTCGTTCTGGACTGTCCCAAGAGGCACAGGGTCAAGACTGGTTTGCATATGGCTGGGTCCAAACTGGGATGGCGTAGTGGGCAAAAGAACAATGGATTTAACCCAGATCTTTTGACTGGGGGAGAATGTTTGCATTGTCAGCATCCCGTCCATCATTTGTTTGCTGTAACACTTTGTAAATTAAAGCAGGGTATGGGGTATATGATCCACCCAAGTCTAGTCCTTTTGCTACTTTTTCTATAATGAAAGGACAATGACAGGTTATCCTTGAAACCTTTGTTAGCAAAATTGGTAATGCCGTTATGTTTGGTTTCTTTTTTAAGGGTATCAGATGTTCATTTTAAAATATCAAGACGTACCAAACACCCTCTACATCCACAGAGTTCCCTGCTTTTTCTCTACAACCTAAGTTATTTGCTGTCAGATGTCTCAAGAAGTAGGTACACGTAACAGAAAGTTTATGGGTATCTGATCCACAATAATATGTGCAACCTATTGAAGCCTGTGTCTTTTTCTACTACGCTTAGTTGATGGGTTAAAAGTATAAAAGTATAATGGTCTTGGCAGGCTAGACACTGAGGGGCAGATTTACAAGTCCCATGTGCCACATTTGCGTCACTTTTTCCATGTTAAAAGTGACGCAAAAGTGGTGCAAGCGGCTTGTAAATCTGCCCCTGATTGTCTTGGGGCTCAGTCGGCAAGGAGTGCAATGGCTTTTTGGGTCAGAGAAAGGTTGAAGCATGTGTTGAGAACTGTAAGGCAAAGGCTTTAAACCTGCATAATGGAGCCTCCTGACTTGTAATAAAATTTCAGATTTCCCTTAGATACAAATAAAGGATAGTTCTGAATATTTAAAAGACAAAGGATGTGAATAATATCCCCCCATTTGTTAGTCCTCCCTAAGGCTAATGGTATATCTGTTTGATTAATTATAGTGCTAATCCAGAGTAGCCAAGCAAGGGTTTCAAACCTTTTACCATAATCTGGCTAGCATGTGATGCAAGTTGAAAATTAGTCCTGAGAATATGATGACCAAACGAAAGAAGATCATTGGCTGCTTCTTGTTTTTTTGTTTGTGATTGTCAGTCATTTTCATGGACTGTAGATTCTGACTCATCAAGAAAAGAGGGAATGTTGTTTGGACTACAGGTATTAATAGGTGGAGATGTAATGCTTGTGTTAATAATTTTCTGACCAGGGAAGCAGGATTAGAGGAGCTGTGGAGTTCTTTTAAGTGCTGTGTATAAAGCAAGAAGAAATGCTGCATAGTATTCACTTCCTTTGCCTTTAATAATCTCAGGGCTCTCCTTCGATCTTATCTAGAAAAATCTGCAAGTATGCAATTTTTATTTGACTTCTGTGCTACTCTTTTTGGTTTGTTGAGTGGGCAGCCATGCTCTCAGTTTGCTTGTTAGCTAGCCAGATCAAATCCAGGGACACTGTTAGCTCATTGTTTGCTCTTTAGCTCCCCGGCTTATGCCTCTGTGTGTTTTACAACACCCCTAAATTCGATGTAACTCCCTTGCATCGGTGTATGTGCACACACTTTGAGACAATGCAATATTTATCGCTAACTAGGCTTAGCAACAAATTTTTTAACGCTAAGCATCGCCGGAAATTATCGCTGAGATAACGTGCTATTAGCAATGTTTATCTCCAAAGCGATACATTTTCCGGCGATAGCGTCAATGTTGCTGAGAATACAGCGATATTCACGCATTAGCGACAAAATGCTCTTAGCCATGTTATCCACCTCCCATTGGATAACATGGCTAAGAACTGGTCAGAGCAGGCGTTAGTTTTTGGCGATAGCGGGAATATTTCCATCGCTACGCCTGCCTTGCTAATAGTCGATAGCGACGTTAGTGACTGCTTTCAGTCGCTAACAGGTTGGATACGCCCACTTTGCATGTCATTAGCCATAAATATCGCTGACATGCAAAGCGGGACTCAAACCGCTCGCTATCGCCTAAAGCTGTCGCTAACTGCTGTTAGCGACAGCTTGCTAATAGAGCGATAGAATTATCGCCGCTTAGCAGCCGAAAACGGCCGCTAAAGTGGCGATAATTGCCTATCGCCCTGCTTGGTAATATGCCCCATGATCTGTAGATTCCCTGTGGACTATTCTTGTGTCGCCAGAGCTTTTGTCTTTTTAAAACAGCCAACAACAAAGGAGAGAATTCAGGAAGGAATGGCGAATCATCAGGTGAATCCAAACAGAAATTACTTTTTCACTCAGGAATTCCCCATTCTCCGGTGGTTCCTGAAGGTTCCACTCTGAGTATGTGCAATCTTTGCACCCCTAGAGTTAATAAAGTTCACAGTAACGTTATCTCTAGAGGTGTGGACTTTCTGGGCATGAGTCGGGGACACTTGACATGCGGCCCCTAGATTTGAGCTTCCTACTGTTCACTCTCATCAACTCATTGTCAAGGTAGATTGATTGAGACTCACTTTCTCCCTCTTACAGATGTGGGGCTTTATTTAAAGTTCCACCAGGTCAGCAGAAGAATGTGCTCTGCTGCCCAGGAGTACAGCCCACCTAACTGTGGGGCATATGTACAATGAAATGTTGGAGCGCGGAGCTGCACCAAATTTGGTAGCACCACGCACTGACATTTCCAAAATGCAGGGATGCGGCGTATTTACAACAATACGGCACACCCCTGTGTTTTCCCTGGTGCTGGCACTAAATCTTGCTTCCCTGGCACCAACGAAGGTACCCGTGGCCCATAGTGCAAGGGTGCCAGCATTGCAGGGAATGATTGTTTATGTGCAGGAAGGTGTCCCTTCCTGCACATAAACAACCAATAATGGTGATTTGTTACTTCCATGTGTGCCACAGAAAGCAGAAAGCACACACAGAAGTAGCAAATCATAATTTAATGATTGTTTATGTGCAGGAAGGCACACATAGAAAAAGCAAAAACGAGGAGAAATAAAAGTATTTCTCCTCGTTTTGCCATTCTAACTTGCATGGCATTAGTTGTTGGCGCTTCCTCACATTTACACATCCTTGTAAATCTGGGCAGCATCAAAAAGCGATGGGTGTTGCGGTGCAACTACCACAGCAACACCCATTGCACACCCCTTTCACCCTGATACCTGCGTAAAAGGGAACCATATTTACAAAGCGGCGTTAAGCCACAAAAAGTGGCTTAACGCCACTTTGTAAATATGGAGCGGGCATTGTGCAACAGGAACATTGTTAAAAGTGACGTTCCTGTGGCACAATGCCTTTATAAATATGTCCCTCAATGTTTCCACAAAATATTTGGAGATATGTGTTCCTTCAGGAGCGCTGCTTCCAGGGCAGCTTTACTGAAGGCACCAAAGCTTTGTTGTGCGTGTGCCATACTAAGTGGCACATACCAACGTTTTTTGTTTTCCAAAAACAAACTTTCAAAACAAGCCTTTGATTTTGAAAAAGAAGAATTATTGGCTCTGACATGCTGGGAGCTTTTTGTTAGCACCTTAAGGGCACTAGTCCTAATTCCACTTTGAGATCGTACGCCTTTCCCTGGCAGTTATCAACAAAAAAACAATGCGTGTCCAAATTGATGTAGGGTTTCCCGTACTGCATAATCGCGGTGGACGTTGATTTGGACATGCTTTGTTTTGTACTGAGAAGGTTTTCCGTACCTGGGAACCAGGGAAATTCGTGCCTAATTGGACTATATATACTGAAAGCTATTGCTGCCTGAAAGAACCACAAGCACCCATTGGGCTTGACGCTGTCTATGGATTTACACCCTTGTTAATTTTTAATCAGAAGATGTTTGAGCTACCTTAATAAATATACATCGGCAGATTAATGGGTAGAAGACATCCGTTAGAATCATCCATTCGTCTGGATAGAACTGAGTTTGCATTCTTCCTTTCAAGCGCTTTTGTATTCGAATAAAGCGGTACAAAAGGGGGTGGTGGCACAGGGTCAGACTGATTTGCATATGGCCATGTCTGAACTGGGGTGGCAGAGCGGGCTAAAGAACGGTGATGGATTAAACCCAGATCTGTTGACTGGGTTTGAGTGTTTGATTGGTTCAGATGCTCCATCCATCACCACCCCCTTTTGTACCGCTTTGTTCGCCATAAGTTGGCAGGGTATGCTCAGACGTGAGTCCCTTGCTCACTTTGCCACTGGATTCAAGCAAGCCTGGCTGAAGACGGCTGGAATGCCAGAAACCGGTCCTAGGAAGCTTGTTTCCGGTCCAGGGAAGGCATGGCTTGGCAGTTCGGGCTGGACTGTTCCCATGAGGTTCAGGGTCAGACTGATTTGCATATGGCCATGTCTGAACTGGGGTGGCAGAGTGGGCTAAAGAACGGTGATGGATTAAACCCAGATCTGTTGACTGGGTGTGAGTGCTTGATTGGTTCAGATGCTCTGTCCATCACCACCCCCTTTTGTACCGCTTTGTATTCGAATAAGTGTGTGTTCTCACGTTAAAACAGATACATTAGAGGTTGTGCTATTGTTGTGAAAGAGACAAGTATTCTGAAAAGTCTTGAGTAAGGTGGTGCAAATTTGGCTGCATACCGAAACGCGCTGGCGCCTGTGTTTTAAATTTGAGGAACTATTTAGTCTGAAATCATCTATGTGGTTGTGACTTTGTGGAAATCGATTCAATCAAATTAATGTTTTTATGATGATTTTTAAGATGTCACTTGTTATTGTCTCTTCTTGATTTATTATATGTATGTTTTATGATTTTGTGTTTTTAAGATTTATGTCATCAATGAATGTTTATATCAATTTGAAATAAATGTATATAATATTTGTATAAAAAAGTTTTTGGGGTTGTTTATAATTTTGCTGGGTTCCCCTTTTGTTGGCACACAGTTATGAGATGATGCACATTATGGATTAATGAATGTGTGTTGTTTGATAAGAGTTTACGCCAAGGGAAAAATAGATTAACTTTACAGTTATCACTTTGGTACCCTGTCCCTTGGATAGCAGGGCCACTCCCTCTTTTTATAAAAAATGTCAGTCAGCCCTTAGGTCAAATGCTTCTCTAAATGGAGCCAACATAGGCTCTACTGTCAGAACCCTAGAGGTTTCCCTGACTCTAATCAACGTTGCCTCCTGACTTTAAGAACAGGAGACAATGAGGTCATATGACCTCCCTCACACTGCTCTAGCACTGAATTTGTGGACCAATGTCAGCTTTCAAGAGGATTGGACTGACATATATAGGGTAATCAGGCAATGCCTGACAGACTGGTCTAACAGGTCAGTATGTGGGCCAGTTTTCTGACTGTGAACCTGTTTTATGGTTTGCTGGGCCAGCTTTTACAGTTCATTTCCCTGCTATTAAAAGAAACGTTGCTTGTAGCAAATTCAAATCGATGCAGGCTTCCATACCTTGAAAATCACTTGGACAGCAAGACTGTACAAGTTCGAAACTGCCTAAATTTGAAAACATACGTCACTTTTAAAGCTATCAAATTCACTTATGGGGCGATACCTTTATTTTGCTACGCAGATCTATTTTCTGTCCCAGTCTGACTTCTGAGCACTTTGAGCTCATGGAGGGAGGAAACAGAGATAGTCATTTAGTGTGGAACTGAGATGGAGAGCTGAAGAGAAGAACACAGGAGTTTAGAAGCACACTAAGAAAAGTGGAGAAATGGGGAATAAACTTGAGCTCGGGAAGTAGGAAGGAAATTGTTGTGGAGTGTGCGCATTGCCAAATGTCTTGTCTCTAAATATAGACTTAAGGAGGAAGTCTGAGTGACAAATCTGGGGATGACTATGGGCCCGATTCACAGAACTAACTTAAGACAAAATCCTAAACTTACTACCATTTTGGTATTCACAGAAGGCACTTACTCATTTTGGTATTCACAAAAGGCACTTACTCATTTTGGTATTCACAGAAGTTAGGAGTCCTAACTTTAGGACTCCTAAATGCCTTCTGTGAATACCGAAAGTCTTAAAATTAGGATGTTTCTCAATTTAGTAGTAGTAAAGTTAGGACTCCTAACTTTCAGACTCCTAAATGCCTTCTGTGACTACCGAAAGTCTTAACATTAAGATTTTTCTCAGTTTAGTAGTAGTAAAGTTAGGACTCCTAACTTTAGAACTCCTAAATGCCTTCTGTGAATAACGAAAGTCTTAAAATTAGGATTTTTCTCAATTTAGTAGTAGTAAAGTTAGGACTCCTAACTTTAGGACTCCTAAATGCCTTCTGTGAGTACCGAAAGTATTAAAATTAGGATTTTTCTCAACTTTACTACTACTAAACTGAGAAAAAAACTAATTTTAAGACTTTCGGTATTCACAGAAGGCATTTAGGAGTCCTAAAGTTAGGAGTCCTAACTTTACTACTACTAAATTGAAAAAAATCCTAATTTTAAGACTTTCGGTATTCACAGAAGGCATTTAGGAGTCCTAAAGTTAGGAGTCCTAACTTTACTACTACTAAATTGAAAAAAATCCTAATTTTAAGACTTTCAGTATTCACAGAAGGCATTTAGGAGTGCTAAAGTTAGGAGTCCTAACTTTACTACTACTAAACAGAGAAAAATCCTAACTTTAGGACTTTCGGTATTCACAGAAGGCATTCAGGAGTCCTAAAGTTAGGACTCCTAACTTCTGTGAATACCGAAATGAGTAAGTGTCTTCTGTGAATACCAAAATGAGTAAGTGCCTTCTGTGAATACGAAAATAGTAGTAAGTTTAGGATTTTGTCTTAAGTTAGTTCTGTGAATCGGGCCCCCTGAGAGGTATTAAACCTCCCAGCGAGTTAGAAGTAAAATAGGAAAGAACCAAGCTCGTTAGTGAGACCTCAGTGGTGCTCTAGTATGCAAAATCTTGCAAACTCTGCACAATAGAGGTGATGGGGTATGTGAACATGTTATAGTGTTTTAGACACAGTACCCAGACAGTTCTGGTTTTAACAAGCCCAACACCAATGGTTTGTTTCAGGAGGAGATTTCACAGGTTTTAGAATACCAGGTCTGGCTTAATTATTTAATAAGTATGACCCCTTGTGCTTATACAGTGTGTTTCCTGGAATCCTGAGATCTGCAATTCGTTCTACATTTCTTCACAAAATGATTCCTCAGTTTACTTATAAGTTGCTATAGAAAGAAAGGAATTAGTCACGACAGACGGAATGAAAAAACGAAAAGCCCACACAGCCATCAAGACAGCTTTAACCTTTATTAATCTTAGACTTTTCAGAAATTATATTTACAAATAGGACTCTTTTTCCCAGAGTGATAAATATTTTTATTATACAGACATCCTCGGAAAACACAAAATAATTTTTAATTTAAAAACAAAAGATTTGGACAATAAAAATTCAGTGGTGTAGACATTGGATCTTTTAAATAAAGCAATATAAGCACGACACAGACACAAATAAATAAAACAAAGAATATCCCTGGACATGACCAAATGAGATATAAATTAACAGGCAGTGAGGTGAAATAGTGGCTCATTTCCTTGTTAAAAGAGGCCACAAGGGAACTCTCTACTTACTTAAACAGCTTAACTTGCAGTGTACAAAAATATATACTTTTTTCACCTGTACTCCCATTTCCTCATTGCTACTTGGCTCTTCCACATCCAAGTGGCTTTGCAAGGCCCTAACGCACGACCAATGCCAGTGTGCTGCCACCAGTGACTTCTTGAACACTGCCAGTCAGTGTCTTGTCTGCTACTTCAGATGGACAACTAATGTCATCTCTGAACCCAACCCCACTCATGCTGCTACTATCATCATCTCTTTTTGCTACTATAGATGATCGTCTGATGTCTCTTGGCCCACTGTTGATTCTGTAAGGTGCCAGTCATGTTTTATGGTGAAACAGATGTCCATTTGGGCCATAATCTTCTCAGGTATTGCCAATTCACTTGCAAGACCTGACACTCTCAGGTACCACTCATGTCCATTCAATTACCATCAACCCACCCTTCTAGATACCATTGGTGACTTTCGCGAATCACTGATTCTCCACACTACCCCACTACTGTCTTCTTGGGTACCACAGGTGTCCTCTGCAGCACCAGTGATCCTCTCTGCTACTACTACTATCTTCACGGGTATTGCCAACTGTCTTCTGTGGGAACTCTGATATAAAATACTATTTGCCTTTTTTGGGGAACATCTATGTTTTCTCTGCCATCACTGATGCTCTCACATATCATAAATATCTTCATACCACTTTTGTATCATTGTAAGTCTTGCTGAAAGCCAGCGTGAAGACGATGGGGCTGTATTGATACTTTAGGGTCCTAACTTAGGGTAAACATTGTTTACAACGCGGTCTTTACACCACAGTGCCTTTACAACAATGCCATTACAACGCAAGTCGTTACTACGACTTGCGCTGGATGGCGCTATTGGACAAGGAATGTTGTAATTTTATATTCCAACACCTTCCCTACTGTTACGTGGACTGGTGTTGGAATATAAAATGATAATATTCCACAATCCGCGCCCTCCAACGCAAGTCGTTGTAACGACTTGCGTTGTAATGCCCGCGTTGTCAAGTACCACGATCTAAAAGATCGCGTTCTATTGACATACATTCTAACTTGGAGGTGGGTGGTAACCTGACTTCCATCAAAAAGTCACAGATGTCCCATCAGCGCACCTCTTAGTTCCTGATTGCAAGCTGCAGCTGGCTCCAACGTGGGGAAAATCATTCGGTGGTAAAGACACCAACGGAAATGGAGTTGGACCACGCCCACACTGTTTTGCACAGAAAATCCTTAAATGTCTATCACATGCTAGAATACTCCTATCACATCAGGGACATTTAAGTGTGGGTACTGGTAATGTATCCCCAACTTTGTAGGGGGGCACTTAAACAGGCATTGTGGAGTTGTGGTCACAAATATTTTCTCCCACGGTGGCTCCCACCAAGCCAGGGGGAGGTCCATTCTTGGAAATGGATGACTTTTCTGCTCACATCATTGGATTCGAGGTCCACCTGACAAAGTCGAATAATCTCCTTTTTCTTCTTAATGTTGTAGATAGACACACATTTTATTGGACAACTAAACTGTGTAACAGTAACAGCTTGAAGCAGAGCAGAGGTGCTGGCTGAGTTTCCTGTCTATTTCTGAAAGGTGGAGAAACACTTTGGATGTGGGGCCTGCTTAAAACGGAAATTGATGGGCCTGACACAGAGCCCCAAGAGTCAATAAGGCCTTTGGTTGCATTGTGTACTAATACTAACCTACTGCCCATGTACCACTTAACAGAGCAGCTATTTGTCAACCCAGTTCTGTGTTGCATTAACCTGATCTCTCAATAAGAAGGCTCAATGGGTAGTGAGGTCCATGTTCTCTGTATTGCAATGAAGCATAGCGGGGAACATAGACCTAACAGGTGTCTGAAATGTACTGTGCAGTTTAGATGGTGCCACTGGGATACCTAGAGCCTCCAAGCCCAAAGGAAAGAAAGGGAATTAGGCAGACTATTCCTTTGTTGGGTAGGAAAATACAGTTGCAATTGGGGTGCAGGGGACCCCTAAAACCAGGTGCCATTGCACCTGCTGCACCATTGATAGCTGTACTCTTAGTGACCATTTGCTAAGGTCTCTGACAAGCGCTGCAGGAAAAGAACAGCTCTTCATAGTGTAATCTCTTTCATTTACAATGAAAATATTTATTGGTGGATATTATTTCATGAGAGTGGGCACGCATGAGCAGCATGAGGAGGCAAGGAGCTCCCTAGTTGGTGACGTCAAATTAAAATAAGATGAGATTTTGGACATGTTTATTGGAAAAAGCAACAGCAAGGAGTTGAGTTCCAAGGGAGATGAGCACCCAGCCCCAGACAGTGTAATCTTGTAATGACTGCGAAGAGCACCCATTGTGCCTCTGAATCTGAGAGTCGTACGATGACGTAGGAGGTACAGCTCTCCTCCCAGATTTATCCATTAATCTACATCTTCAAGTATATTCAGGTCACCTGCAAGAGTCTAACTTGGACAGGCCTTACCTAATTAGATCATGGGATATACAGCAGGCCAAGCGTCCCCATTGGCTGGAAACAGCACTCTTCATGATAAACCAATTGGAGCCCTGGAATACCTTCTGTTCAAGAATATCCTAATCTGTCAATGAAGAGTAGCACAATGTGAATGAAATGTTGAAAATATTGGACACTATCTTATAATTTGAAGTATGTCATGTAGACAAAAATAGAACAGCTTTTTCCAGACCAATAGCTCCTTAGTTGGAGCTGAGCCCTGGAATTTAGAGTTCATTAAAATACAAACTGCCTGCAGACATTGCATACCTCACATCCAATTACAGCATTAGAAACAGAGGGTTCATTTGCAATATTTTGAAGCATGGCAGCGCAGCAAGCGTTCCTTCCGCACTGAAGTGCATCAAAAGAAAAGGGCAGGAAAGCGCCATATCAACAAGATACCGTGCATTCCTGTCCCTTTTCTTTACACTGGCGCACAATAGGCTGCCATGCGCCAATGCAGACACCCTTGTGGCATGATGCAAGGGTGTCTGCGTTGTAGGGATGATTGTTTTTGTGCAAGAAGGGATAACTTTCTGCACAAAAACAATCACAAGAGGTGTTTTCCTCTTTCTATGTGTTCTGCTGAGACAAAGGAAAGAGGAGGAGAAATAAAAGTATTTCTCCTCGTTGCGCCTCCATTACGCCTCCCCTGGGACCAATAGGAAAACCCACAGCAACACCCATGGAATGCCCCTTTCACGCAGAGTAATGCGTGAAAGGGGGGCATATTTACAAGGCCTCGAAAAGACACGAAGTGGCTTTATGTTGGCTTGTCAATATGGGCAGGCATATTGCGCCGCCGGTGTGTTAAAATAAGTGATGCACCAGTGGTGCAATGGGCTTGCAAATAGGCCCAAGACTGATTAAGGCTCAGGAAGGTGGGCCTTTGAATTGGAAATTTTACTTTTAGTCTAAAGGTTTAAGAATGAATGCCAAAGCACTAATTAAGATGCATAGATGAAGCATCTTAAATGACATATTTTTAACCTCAAATTGAGAATTTGGCAGTTTTGCATTCTCTCAAAAAGTTCTTATCTAAGCATTTTAAGCGGACAGTCTCTTCAGAGATTTTAACTCATTTCCATTTTCCAATATAAAGTATAGGCAGCATTTCTTAACCCTACTTTGCATTACTAGCATATATGGGCATGGCCCTTAAACTGCCATAAAGCCAAACAGTTTATGCTCCCTGCCACATGAGTTCCTGAAAGGGTAGAAATACATGATACCGCGCCTTCGAGACTACAGCAAGGCCTCTGTATATTCTACGTCATACCATTATTGCTGCATTACTTCGTGCATGCTAGCCGCGCATCAAGAAGCAAATGCCCATCCTGTGCATCCTCTCTGCTTTCATTGCTCATAGGCATGGCCACTGGAATGTGCGATTCTGTGGCTTTGGCGTTTTCCTCATTATTATGAATTTGCAGCATTTGCCACATAATCCATCATCAGTTGCATCATTTACAGATTTTAAAAAAACAAATGTGTCTACCTTAAGCAAATCAAATTACAAAAAATGTAGCAACAAGTTTTCCCGGAGAGTGAAAGTCCCTTTGCAAAGGTTGACTTGTCTTCTTTCAGCTGCTTTGGTTGTTAAACTGGTACTAATGAGGTGAAATGTTTGCTCAACCAGTGTTACCAAGTGACAAAATTACAAATGAATGAAGTAATACTGTCACAAAATGTGAGGCATTACGCTGCACAATTTGCCTTTTCTTGCCATTTAATTTAGTCAACCCGGACGCATAATTTGGACTTCCCCTGCCATATTATTCCAGTGGCCCTGCTCATTGGCTAAGTCATCTGCAAAATACTACCTTCAGTGCTTCTCTATTTGCTGTTCTAGTAAAAACAGAGGTCCCAAAAGCTTCTTAAATTGGCACCCCATGTTTGTATGCATCGTTGATCAGTCAGATAAACCAACTTCTATGCATCACTTCCTGTAATCCTTAGTCAAGTACCCTACTACTATGTCACTTCATTTACCTCTGACTCATGTACCAAATAACCTGCCCTCTCTGTTGCATGTATTCCTTCATCTATGGCTCATGAGCCAAATACCATGCCATCTCTGCTACACCACTTCCTTCATCCATGGCTTATGACCGAAATAATCCACCTTCCCCGCTGCTTCAATTCCTTTGTACTCGGTTCATGAGCACCTTGCCTCTCTGCTTCTTCATATTATGTATTCACATCTCATGAGCTAGACATCCTATGATGATGTATATAAATTCAGTGAAAAAATAGTAGTAGCAGAATAATATCACACCCATGTCAGTCTTCCACAAAATCAGTGGTGCCTACTCATTTGCTACACCGGAGCTAGTGAGAGGGTAAGGAGCGAAACAAAGAAAGTAGACAGGACTACTACTAAAGCCCTATTTACTTTCGCTTTGTCTCACTGCCTACTTGAACCCTGAGAATAGGGGCGGCAGAGGCATTTTCAGGGGTACCTTATCACATGGCAAGCCAAGGCAACGTACCGGCAAGTATGGGGACAGGTGCTACCCGGGCACGAAACAACTGACACCCTTGCCATTACATCACTTCTTACACTGAAGGCTCAAGAATCAAACTCCCATCCCTTCATGCTGCTCAGCAAACTTTCCTTTTATGTTAGACAAAAATTACCAGTGGGACTAAATAGCATATCCAAAATGGCTAACTGGATCAACTTGTGGGAAACAGCTGCTTTCTGAAAAATAACTATTTCTTTCTTTACTGGCTTTCACTTCTGCCAACTAAATTGTATATAGTCATTCAAGAGGAGGGACGCCAGTTTCATCTTGCCCTGTGATTAAATTTGCAAAGTTTGAAAGTAACATCACTTTGTCAAATAAAAACTGAAGCCTAAGAGACACTAGATGGCTTCTGGGGAGCAGGGAGTTGTGAGGTGCAATGATAATTAACATCACTCGAGACATCTGCCATAACTCCTTGTGATGTGAATTGAGGCAGAATAACAACAGCTTGATCTGAAAGTCTTGATGTTCAGCATTCTTTCTTTCTTCCCCCGCTCTCTTTGCAAGAGCACTTGGGGTCGAGACCGACTGTCTTCCCTTTTTGAAACCATGATGAGGTCCGGGTGCCACTGCACTGTAGTGATGGCTCATGATTGCAGTTAGCACCCAAGTCATATGCAGAGGCGCTTGTTGCCAACGTCCATTGAAATGAGAAGTTTGGAAGCCAGAACTCACACTGCAAGAGCGGAAACTGTCCACAAGCTCCATGAGATGGGAGAGGCTTACTGTTGAGGCTGGGGCTATAGTGCATACTCGTCATCCTCTCCAGAGTTGTCCTGCTTGGATCTTTCCATGCAACAGAATGTAAGGTCTTGACTGTGTCCGAGTCCTTCATATCCCGGGCAATCCATGTCAGGTCTTGTTAGTCAAGTCCTTAGTCTTTCTCCAGGCGTCTAGACGCTGACCTCTGGTGCAACTCAGTTCTGTCTGGAGCCTGAAGTTACATCACATCCTCACCAGAGGCACCTGTTAACAGATCAGGCTGGCATGGTTTGATGGTGTATGGAAGTGAGGGTGCCAGGATCTATATGAAATGCGGCCGTGCTTAAAAGTGAGGCCTCAGAAAGTTGGGTTTAAGGAGTGGGTTCTCATCCTCTTCCGTGACGAAGGCGGGGGTACGGCGAAGGTCCTTCAACTTGTGCCGCTTCTGGAAACTCTGCATATGAGGGAGAAAAAGCCAAAAGTCAAGAGTTGAACTAACTAGATTCAATGCTTCTTTGCTCCCTATTTAGAACCATCCCAGAGACATGAGTGTAAGAATCATGAGCCTCATTTACTACTTGTTGGCATAGGGCAGCGCTGCACGTCTCCTTGCTGAGCTGCCCTTCATCAAAAGAAAAGGGCAGGTATGTGCCATTCCTGTTCTCTCTGCCTGTGCCAGCACACAAATTGGTACCAAGTGCCAACGCGGGAACCCTTGAACCATGGTGCAAGGGTGTATTTGCTTTTGGCATAATTGTTTCTGTGCAAGAAGAGGCACCTACCTGCACAAAAACAATCAATAGAGGCGTTTTCTGCTTTCTATGTGTGCTGCAGTTATTTCTCCTGATTACTCCTCCCCTGGGCATACAGTTTTGATGCATTCCCAAGTTTACAGATCCTTGTAAATCTGAGAATGTGTCAAAACCCATGGGTGTTGTGTGGGAAAACCCACAGCAACCCCCAGGGAATGCCTCGTTGTCGTTTGTGCTGCCTTGCCTTACTCCATATCTATAATGCCATGCAGGGTGGGTTTGCGTCACTTCATAGATATGATTGGGAGGCCTGTGCCACCGAAGCGTCGTACAAAGTGACGCTCCGGTGGCGCAGGCCTCTTGTAAATTAGGCCCTATGTGTACTGATACATCTAAAGTGCTACCAGGGTGACACCCAAGACTCTTCAAAATCGCGGTGCTTCTTGATATGTGCAGCAAAATGCAGAACAAATTTGAACCTGTAGGAAAGTGTTGGCCCTGTCAGCCCTGGCTCTGCTGTCTGTTCTCTCTGACGAAGAGCCTCTAAATTTCCTGGCCCCAACATTATTGATTGATTTCCTCACCTACTACTAATCAACATCCTGGATTGTCTACCAAGCAATGACTGTGGCAGAGCCAAAGCTTGCATCTGGCTATGTTGTCACCTCAGAAACTAGTGGCAGAGACTTGAGTTTTCTCTGCAGCCCCAAAGGGCCCATGGACTCTTGTATCATTGCTTCCTTTGCAAAATGACTGCCATCATCCACAAAGAACCCAACGGTTCAAAGAAGATACATGGGATTCTAGTCTCTGCTCTATCACTCCTTCATGCTCCCAGACGTAATTAGTAAGGCCAACCACCATATAAACTATCCATCAAAATGTTGTTTCACTGAATCTTCTTGAAACCAAGGAGTCTAGATGTACTTGGACCCAAATTCTCCTTGTCTACTGTCTCAAGCAGCTGTTCCTCGCTGATAAAAACACGCTAGCTCTGAAATACGTTGTGCACTGTTTGCTCAGGGGATGTCGCCTAGCAATTCATACCGACCTGTTTGACTGGTGCAGGGCCAATATTGATTTGCAGCTGGATAGACTACCTTCTATAATAATTCAGGCGATCTAAAAATAATAAAATGGAATGCTGCCCCAATGAATTCCCAGTGGTTAAGAAGCGTTGGATCAAGGATTTTCATCCATCACTTTTTGATTGTCCCACACCCATACACACTATCCGTACACGACCAAACATAATTTTGTCTTCTAGAGCACTATGGTAATTACCTTCCCTTAATCCAATCCAGACAACTCTCACAAAATCAGTGTTAAAAATATAATTAAATGTGGCAAGAAATTATCATTAATTTTCCGAAAGCACATACAAAAACAGGGAAATGACACCGATATTAATCTCTTATTTGGATTGTGAGATTCTTCCGGCTTTCCCTGATCGCTCATTTGCATGTTCCCCCCCCAACCTCCAACAGAGGGAAGACTGGAGACAAAATATTTTAAATAAAATAAGAGAGAAGGGTCTGACCTGCCGGGAATGGACATCCACGGAGAGGCGGGTGGGGAGGGCTAGCAGCTCTGCACAAACAGACACACAGAAAGTATACCATTAAAACAAGGGGACAAACATTGAGGGTTCCATTGGGGACGTTAAGTGTAATACAATGGGATTCAACTGGAGACATTACAATACAAGAACCTGCTTATCCATAATCCATCCAGGACTTATATTCTTGTCTAATTATTTTCCCTCCTCAATCCCCGCCATTGTCCAAGTTGCATCTCTAGTAGAGAACTGTGTACAACCAGTTAAATGCACACAGCTGGTATCTTCTGTGATTCACAGGTCAGAAGTTTGAATCCTGACAAGTGTAACTCAGCCTTTCATCCTCATTATAAATTGTATATGACTATAGTGGAAACTACCATTACTTGTTATCTATAAAGGCTGGAAACTGTAAAAGGCTTCATTAGAAGTTGTATATAATCACGTTATTATTCCTACAGACCCATCCTGCTTTTCTGAGGGTCCATCTTCTGTAATTGTAATGGTGGAGTCCCTCATCATCTCCTATTTCTTGCACATATGCACTTCTACCTCCCCTTTCCTATTGAGTTATGTAACATTCTAATGTTTTTTAGGAGAACTCAGAGGCATATTATCAACAACAGGCGATAAAATTATCGCCACTTTATCAGCAGGAAACTGCAGCTAAAGCGGCAATAATGGGCTTGATAATATGCTCTATTGAATTCCCATACCAGCCCAGGTTAACACCAGAACCTGAGCTGCTATGGGAATTCACAAGGACATATTATCAAGCCTATTATCGCCGCTTTAGCGGCAGTTTCCTGCCGATAAAGCAGCGATAATTTTATCGCCTGTTTTTGATAATTGTCCCCTCAGTGCCCACGCTTCCCAAAGAGGGCTCAGTGACTTTTATGTTCCTTGCACTATACTACGACGCAAATATATGTAGTTATCAGAGCACACGATACCTTGTGAGCCATAGTACACTGCAGTGTTCACCACGTGTGTACTGTTCTCACTGTACACCCTTAAAACACTGCCAGTGTTGGGTCTAGAGAGCCTCATGTTAGCTTTGGTTCCACCAACAGTGCATCCATCAGACAGTACATAAAGGCTCAGGTGTGTCATCATTTAGTGCAGGCATCGCATAAACGAGCTGGCTTTAAGCTGCTTCGAATAATATACACAAATATTGTTGCAAACATCTATTTTTAGCCTATTGGATACCACTAGTTCATGATCATTTAATTTCCATGCTCAGTAAGCACTATGTAATCCTATAAACTGTAGCAACCCCTTGATCTGCTGACTGTTGGCCTCATTCTACTTAAACCAATGGAAGGTTCACAATAGACTACCCCATGCCCACATGCCACCCGCTTTGCTTTGCTCTCTATACCACCAAGATGCATGCCCTACTTTCTCACCGGATGGGACGTGTGCAGATCAGACTCCTCCAGCTGGATTTTGATTGCTGGGTATGAAGGTTCCAAAGGTGTTCTGCTGTCCAGCTGCGTAGACTGAAAAGGGCCTGTTCAAGAGAGGGGGAGAGAAGCTAAAGAGCAGCAGCAGGCTTACATAACAAAGAATGGAAAACAAAAAAACTTGAAAAAGAAACAGGAAGAATGGTGAGCGAAAGGAGATGTGAGAAGGGAAAGAGTAAGTAAGAAAAATTAAAGTGAAATATAGATTGATGTGAATAGAGAGAAAAATATGGAGTGAGTCGGATGATGAAAGAGAACGAAAGGAAGAAAAGTGAGCTGGGTGAAATAGAGAAGAGTGTCGTAGTATGAAAGATTAAAAGACAGAGAAAAGTACAATTAGAGAAAGGCTGCATGATGACCTTTGAAACGCTGAATGACTGTCAGAGACTTAGGGGCATATGTATGAAAATCCCCGTTTGCGATTCTCAAATAGCGATTTTTTGAGAATCGCTATTTGAGAATTGCAAAAAGGGATGTATGTAGAAAATCGCTATTTTTTTTGCGATTTCTTAGTCTTCCTTAATTGCGATTCGCAAATTGCGAAATAGCAATTTGGAATACTTTCCCATTAATTTCTATGGGCCAGGAGGCCCATAGGAATGAATGGGAAGTTATTCTCAATTTGCGATTCGCAATTTGAGAATTGCAAATTGAGAATAATCTTAAGGGTGCAAGGGTGTCATAAGACACCCTGATGCACCCCTGAAATTACATGTGTGCGCATATGGCACACATACATGCCCTAAGGGCATGTATGTGCGCCACATGGCACCTTCACAAATGGCAAAAATTGCATTTGTGAAAGAAATTGCAAATTACCACCAACTTCAAGTTGGTGGTAATTTGCGATTTCTTAATGAGAAATCACACAACTTGGGTGCTTCATACATAGCATTTAAGGAATCACAATTTGCCATTCCTTAAATGCTGACGCAAAATTAAGAAATCGCAAATTTTGCAATTCTTTAATGTTGCGATGCGATTTTAATCATACATCGCATTTTTCCGAATTATTTGTCGCAAACGCTGCTTTTTTGCGAATCGCAGCGTTTGCGACTAAAAAACCGGATGATACATATGCCCCTTAGTGAGATTGAATGAAGATATTTACTACAATTATGTTCAGTGTATGTGTTCTGTCCATTACCCCAAAGACTGTGATGATATTGCACGTTTACCTAGCACTTCAATTTTATCGTTTTATCTAAACTAGGAGCACTAATAAATGTATTGTAGAAACTGTTATACCTTGTGTGATCATCTTGTGCCCCAGCTCATTCTCACGGAATGTAGAGTTATCTGCTTGGACATTCCAGGACAGCGCATGGGAGGGCAGAGTGTAGTGAAGGCAGTTGGCTCTCTGCTTCTTTCCAGACAGCTGCCTGTTAGTTTGGACGACATCATACTGTGCCTCCTGATCAGCGATACTAACACTAACGACAAGAAGAGGGAAGCCACGTATTACCGTGAAGTGCACAGACTAAGGGCCTCATTTACTATATTTTGACACAAGGTAGCGCAGCAAGCCTTCCTGCTGCGCTACCGTGCGTCAGAATAAAAGGGCAGGAAAGTGCCGTTATTTACAAGAAACAGCACATTCCTGTCTTTCTCCCCTGTGCTGGTGTTCAAACAGCAGCCGTGCGCCAATGCAGACACCCTTGCGCCATGGTGTAAGGGTGCCTGCACTGCAGGGATGATTGTGGATGTGCAGGAAGGAACACCTTCTTGCAAAAAGCCAATCACAATCGGCGTTTTTCTCTTTCTAGGCGTGCTGCAAAATGCAGCACACATAGACAGAGCAAAAAATGAGGAGAAATAAAAGTATTTCTCCTCGTTGCGCTACTCAGGATTCTGACGCATTCCCAGGTTTACGACACTTTGTAAATCTGGGAATGTGTCAGGTTCCATGGATGTTGCGTTGGAACACCCACAGCAATACTCAGAGTAATGCATGAAAGGGGCTCATATTTACAAGGCCATGAAAAGTCACAGAGGGTGACTTTACATGGCCTTGTAAATATGGGCAGGCACACTGCGCTACTTCTGAGTCTAAAAAAGGGACGCACCAGTGCACAATGGGCTTGTAAATTAGGCCCTTTGTGTTTAAAATTTAATATGGGGGAGTGCCACACATCGAACCTTTGTAGTGCTTTTTTATACATGTGTGCTTTTGCTGTTCAACCCCGATTCTCAGACAGCTGTCCACTTAGACTTTAAAATGTTCTTGTCCAGGCCAACGGCAATTATGTTCATGGGAATCAACGCTCTTTGACGGCTGCCATCTTGTCTCCCTTCACATTCCACTTCAATGGGCAGCATGTGATGGGCACACATGTCCATCAGGTGGCCACTGTAGGAATTGCCTGACTCTGTGTACAAAGCACACTGTTTTTCTTTTCAAACACTTGCAACACTAGTAGCATGAAGTGTTCTTATGTACATTATTGTTATACTTGTTCTTCTCAAGTTTTTTTGTTTATAACATATTCATACAAAATAAAAAATGCCCTTCACTTTGGATCAGTGCCTTCTCTGATACACTACGGTTCTATAATGGGAGCCATCAGTCCTCCAACGTTTTTTTCAGTCAACTGGGAAACCTTCTTTAGCTTGGATGGGGTGGGCCAAAGCATTTAATGCATTCCTGGGTGCCATTGATGGACTTAAGTTTAAACCAGAGACAAACACATGGTTGCTGGACCATTTTTTCATCTTGGAAGGACCAGAGTATGAGAATAAAGAGGTGTATTAGTATGAGGAAGTGGTAAAAGACTCAAAAAACACATTTCATTAAACCACCTGACTTGGTTGTGAGAAGATACAAATTCCTCTCCAGAACAGTTTGCCATCAAGACAATAGCGGTGTATGTGTCCTTATTATGTTTCTTGGCAGCCAAGTGTGAGTTTGGAAACTTTACTGATCAACTTATGAGAGACTACTGGTGACCAGTAGCTATAATAAACAGATCACTTGCTTGCAAAAATACACCTCTCGAAGAGACAATTGATATAGCCAAAAGCATCCAAGATCCAAAAGACAAAAGAATAGGTCAAGGAACTCAATACGAACAATGAGGATGCTATCATTTTTCTTAAAGGGAACAAAAACATTGCACTCAAACCAGTGGACAAGAAGAAATATGCCAATGGGAACAATAATTCTTTTCATTGTGGATCTAAGTTGCAGAAACTTGCAGAGGAGTGTGCGAACTGCCAGTTTCCCCAGAGTGTGTCATGTCTTCAAACAGAAATAATGTTAATGTTAGTGAAGATGCTAAAAAAAGTTAACCAACAATATAGGTAATGCATGAAAATGGCTTCTCAAAATCTATGGATCCCATGCAAACTAATTCTGATTCTAATATTACTATAATTTCAAGAGATACTTTTATTATCATAAAGCTAAATGTGATTGTATCACCTCCTGACATTACACTTCATGGGTATGATGTAGAAAACATTTACTTGTAAGGTTTCTTTGAAACAGTTATGAAGCTTAAGGGGCAAGAGGTACAAGTCAAAGTTTGGGTCACAGAGTGGACCCGCCATGCAGGGATGGCATCATCAATGTTTGAGGATTAGTTGCTCAAACTGGGGTGTACCCAACAAGACTTAAGTGTGGAAGAGAGTAATGTATTTGAGTACAGTAGTGGAAGAACATGAAACAATTTTTAAGGAGAAGCCTAAAGGGTTTGAACATGTGATTAAATTGAAGAAGTGGAATGTGCCAGTGGAGCACAAGCTGAGGTGTGTTCCGTCAAGGATCAAGGGTGGATTGGAGAAGTCACTTTCCCAGCTTTGCACTGAACATGTAAATGAGATTTTGGAGGTATTTTTTTTTAGTTATCTCCCATAGTCGTTGCATGCAAAACAAATGGTGAGTTAGGAATGCGCATAGATCTCAGATGTTTGAAAAAGGCCATTTGTGTGAATGGGCATATTCTGCCCAAAACTGAGGAGATGATTGTTACTCTAGCTGGAGCAATTTTCTTCTTTATAACTTGATATGAAATATGACTTTTTCCAAGTGGTGTTAACCAAAGAGCCCAGGCATTTTAATGCATTTGTAACTCGATGCAGGGTGATTGAATTTTATGGGACCTATTTTGGCTGTAGCTGTTGTTCAATGGGTTATAAGTGATATTTGAAAGGTATATTAGGTGTGCTTGTATTCAAGGATGACATCTTAGAGTATTACAAAGATGACAATGAACCCGTTGCTAGCTTGAATGCCATACTTCTGGCACTGGAAGAGAAAGGGTTGAAGTTGAGGAAAGATAGATGAGAATTTGGGTTGCATGAAGAAGAATACCTGGAACATGTTGTTTTGGGCAAAGGGATTGTCTCCCATCCTGGATTGTACAAGGTAATTGACCAGAAACCTACACTGGAAAACTGAGACTAACTGCAAACTTGCCTAGGCATGTGCGAGTCTTATGCTAAATTTATTTGTAACTTTTCCACAAAAACAGAGCTCTTACTTGCTCTTTTGAAGAAAAATGCAAGGTTTGCATGGAGTCAGGTGCAATGGTTACTTTTTAAAGAAAAGGCTTTTCTTTAAAAGTTTTGCTCAGCCATATGTACCAGAAAAATCTCTGATGATTACTTGTGAGGCCAGTAGTTTTTGCTTAGGGGCAGTTTTGCTCCAAGGGAAGGATGTGTCATGGAGCATTGGTGCATTCACCTCTTGTACTCCCAAACCGCAGGAGCAGTAACACTTAGGCATCCAACCGTGAGACCGTTACAGGTGAGTAGTCGCGCTTAACAAATGCCTGATTGATTGATTGATCAATTGATCCAACGTGAAATACTTTCATGTGCATGGGTAGTTGAACTTTTAAGGCTTGTGTGTGAGGGACAAATGTCCTAATGCGCACTGATCATAAACATTTAATACTGATTTTAAGTAGTGTCAGTATACACTTTACTAAAGCCACTGCTAGATTGTTTGAACCTAGGAACAAATTGCTGGAATATAATTTTTTCATGGAATATTTGCTTGGGGGTAAGAAAAAGAAGGGGGATAGCCTTTCGCGTCTTCCTTGCTCTTGTGATGATGATGAGATGTGGGCTGTCTTCAAGAGAGTATAGTCTGGGATAGGGAAAACTGTGAGAGCAGTGCTCAATTCACTTTTTCACTGACAGTCAGGATGCTGCATTGACAAGAGTCATGGAATGATGACAAACAGATGGCCTACAGAGTGGAGACTTTCTGAAGAGCTTCAACGGTTCAGCAAGGTACAGACAGAATTGTCTGCTGTGGGCGGGTTGTTGTTTAAAGCAGATAAATTAATTCCTCCAGGTGTTATTAAAGATGACCTATTGAATATTAATCATGGTGGTAGCCTCGGTGTACCCATCACTAATAAAAGACTTGGGGATATTTATTAGTGGCAGGGAATGGGCACAGATGTGGAGAGGTTTGTTAGGTGTGCTGTGTGGCTTGGGCATACAATGAGAAGGGCCTAAAGTATATTATGCCACCCATGAAGGATGTTGTTAGTCCAGAGAAGGTGTGTGTCATGGTCAGCTTGGATTTCCTGGCACCATTTCATGTTCTTCTTAATGTTCATAGGCTTGTTATTGTTCTCATAGATCACCTATCCACGTGGTTATAGGTGAATGTTTTGCATGAGACTAACGCTAAAACATTGATTACATTTCTCACTGATGTGTTCGCCAGAGAAGACTTTCATTCAGAGGTAATTTCAGACAATGGAGTGCAATTGGTCTCATTAGACATGCAAAACTTTTTGTGCGTTGCAGATATTAAACATAAGAGATGTACTCTTTATCACCCACAGAGTAATTTACATGTTCAGAGGGGTTAATAGACTCTTGAGTGAGTGTGTCAGGGGAGAGATGATTGAGGGTGTAAATCTTGGGGATGCTGTTTGTGCAATGTTTTGGTTGTGCCACAACACTACTCATAGTGTTATAGATATATCACCATTTGTAGCTTTAAAAGCCAGAATTCGTCAAGATTTTCTTAGACCATCTTGGGTATGTAGGTTGCCTTAGATTTCAGTTTCCAACATGCGTAGTTAGAACTAGAGGTGGGTGGAACCCACAGAAAAACTGTGAGATTCTGCGGTATTCCACTAATGGGTGGAAAATATGCAGCTCGCTTCTACAATTTAGCGCCGGTTGCATGAACAACAGTGAAAATCAGTGCGAACCACACCATGCATTGCGCAAGAGTGCACAGTCATTTGAGTTGATTTTGCTGAAGTTTGAATAGAAAATCTACTTGAGAAGCAGCAAATCTACTCAAACGGTGGCCCTCTGATCGCAACCGCCCGAGAATGCCAGTGAATGTCCATGTTAGAAAATCACACTAGGAGACGCCAAATCTCACTCTCGTTCTCCAGCTGGCATATTCTGGAACCTTGTTAGGGGAAAATTCCACCACGTAGCAATTGGTAGAGTTTGACCAGAACTCCACATTATGGAGTAACATGGAGTGGCCAAAATTCTGCCGATTCCGCAGGAGCCCTAGTTTAGACTTTAGCGGTATTTGATCCAGAAACTCATCTTAGTCAAGACAAGAGCAAAGAAAGGTATGAAATCAAAAGAACCAAGGCTGTGTGCTTTCAAAAATGTTATTGGGTCAGAGTGAGGTTGCCAGGTTCATAAATAACAAAAGGGAGAGTGAGATTTGGCTTACTGAACCGTATGGAAGAAGTTAGTGGAAATGGCTGTGCTGTGAAAATGACTAATGGATAATGGTGGAATGGCGCATGTGTGGTGAAAGTGTCTAAGGATTTGCTAGTTGATTTGCCACCTTCTAGAATTCATCAAGTTAATGATTACTGTTCATGTGAAAAGCGTATATGTAACCTTTCATGGTGGTACAGAGTTAGTTGTAGGTTAGGTTCTCATTCTGGAAAATGAGCGTACAAACATTCTGTAAGATACAATGTTTATTTTGTATGTTCTATTATAATGTAAATGTTCTTCTTATCTTTAAATCTAGCTATTTATTTTTATTCTTCTACGTTTTGTTTGCTGTCAAGTTTGAAGAGAGGAGGTCTGTTATATTGTATGCCTTCATCTTGTGCCCTGGCTCAATCTTGTGCAAGTAGAGTTGTCTGCATGGACATTCCAGGTCACTGCTGTAGAGAAAGGAGTGTAGTGAAGGAGGCTGGTTCTCCTTCTGCTTCTTTCTGAACAGCTGCATTTTGCTTTGGACTGAGTTAAACTACATCTTTCCTCACACTGTGCCTCCTGTTCACCCTTACTTCACCTTAACAGAAACAAAAGCAAGTGTTTCTTTCATTAAAGTTGCACACAGCAACAGATCAATGTTCCTATTAAGTCTGGAGTACTCATATATTTTATTGTGCTCTGCAACAAGTGCACTTCTGAATATTTGAGTCAGAATTATCACCTGATATAAATATTGTGTCTTAAATAGTGTTTTTAAAATATTGTCTCATTGGCTGTTGCCTGCCTTTTATTAACTCCAATTGAGCAAAATTTTTGGGATGATGTTTGACGCAAGATATTTATAAGAAGATATTTAGGACTTAATTATTCTGTCAAAGAAATGTTGCTGAATGCAACAAAATTATGAATATGAAATTCTGTTACCACACACTAAGCAACATCTTGTTGATTCAAACAAAAAGAACCCTGAAATATGAAAAGTTCACATAAACCAAAAGCCTCAATAAAAGAAATTGTGGAAGGCTCATGAATGAACAAGTTAACCTCTACCCTGCGCCTGCGAATTCAGGAGCGGCGCGGGAGGGGCTAGGGGGTGGGCGTGGTGCTCACGTACTTATGACAGCTCCACGCCGTCATGAGTCATGGATGGCATATATGCTCATGATGGCGTGGAGCCGTCATGACCCCGCCCACTCACTAATTCGCCGGCATAGGCAGGGAATTAGTACCACGTGGGCGTAGCAGCAGCGGCATGATGGCTCTGTCATAAGCACACGCCGCCCGTAACTCATGACAGCGTGGAGCTGCCATAAGCACGCAACGGGTTAAACTCAACTGTAAAAAGAACTGATATACTATTTTTCCATTAATACACTCCTGTAGTCCACTTATCGGTGGACCATGAATAATTCTTTTGGGAAGCAGCCGTTAAACTTCTGACTAAGAGTGACAATAGCAACATCTCGTTGATTCAAACAAAAAGAACCCCTGAAACTTGAAAAGTTCTTATGAACCAGAAAGCCTCAATAAAAGAAATTGTGGAAGGCTCATGAATGAACTAGTTAACTCAAACGTAAAAAGGAACTGAGATGCTATTTTTCCATTAATACACTCCTGTAGTCCATTTGTCTGTGGAACATGAAGATCTCTTATGGGGAGCAGCCGATAAACTTCAGCCTAAACGTGACTATAGTACTAAAATTATTACACTGCACATAAAACACGTTCTAAGAACACAGTTGGAAAGGAAGTTCTGTACATGGTTCAGACTCACCTAAATCGCCCCATTCTGGATAACAATTCCTTTGTATGTGATTAGCCTGTCTGCCAATAATAATAAGTGCTCTTTGGTCACAGTGACATACCTGGAGAGATCCCCTGGCTGGCGGTGTTCATACTGTCTTCCAACCAAGGGCTGTAGGCGAATGAATCCTGCTTGTGGGAGGTTCCAGAAGAAGAAAAGCTATCCTGCAAATAGGGAAGATAGTGATTCTGTAAGACAGCGAAGGCATGATGAAGATTATGGGTGCTTTGAACACTTATATAAGGTAGAGGGAAAAGAACATGCTAGGACCCTATTTAATGTACCACAAATAATAGATGTTATCCGTGGGGTTTCAGAGTATGAGGCATCATAGACTGCTATGTTGAGAGTTGAGCTGTCTATTGTTCAGCCAACAGTGTCAAATAAATCAATCAGTAGATCTGTATAGCGCTACTTGTCACCCGTGCAGCTATCCAGTCACTGGCAGGGTACAGTTGATTAGCTGAATAGCCAGGTCATCAGGGACTTTCGGAGCTCTGGAAGAGATTGGAAGGTCCTTAGATGAAAGGGCAGCTTGTTCATGTTGTTGCTGCTAGGTAAAAAAGGAGTGACCTCCACATCTGCTTTGTCACATGCGGGGGTGAGGATTAGAGAAAGGAAGAGGAGCGGAAGTATTTGGTGGGCGTGCAGACGTTGATTCAAGTATGCGGGTCTGCAGTTGTGTAGCACCTAGTATGCATACTGGCATCTTTTCTGTACAGGGAGCCAGCGGAGTTACCCGAGTTTGGGGGTGATGTGGTTTCGTCTAGGGAGATCCAGGATGAGTCTGGCTTTGGCGTTCTATATGGTCTGTAGTCGTCAGAGGAGGTGAGCTGAGATACCTGCGTAGAGAGCATTGCCATAATCCAGTCTGCTGGAGATGAGGGCTTGGGTGATTGCGCATCTTGAGCTTTGGGGTAGCCATTTCAACACCTTACAAAGTGTGCAGAGGATAAAGAAGCAGGAGGAGAAGATGGAGTTGACCTAAGTCATATGGTTAGCTTGTTGACCAGAATGGTACCTAGGTTCCAAGCGTGGTCATTGGGGGTAGGACAAGGTCTGAGTTCTGATGGCTACAAGAATGCATCCCATGGGGAATTTTTGTCGAAAATCCGTACCTCTGATGTTGAGCTTCAAGCAGTTGTCCTTCATCCAGTTGGCGACATCTGTCATGTAGCTGTGGAAGTTCATCTTGGTAGTGTCTTTGGAGAGGGAGAGGATGAGTTGTGTGTTGTTGGCGTAGAACATCATGTTAAGTCCTTGGGTTTTGGCGAGGCTGGCCAAAGGTGTCATATAAGTGTTGAAGAAGGTGGAGCTGAGAGATGATACTTGGGGTACCCCACATATGATTTCCTTGGTTTCGAAGGTGAAAGGGGGAAGGTGGACTTTTTTCCTTTTTCTGGCGAGGAAATAGGTGATCCATCTGAGTGTGGATCCTTGGATGACTATGTTGTGCAGCTTTGTGATGCGTGTCTAGTAGGAGACTGTATCGAAGGCTGCCGAGAGGTCTAGGAGGATCACAGCCGCAGTCTCTCCTCGGTCCAGTAGGGCTCAGATGTCAGTAGCTGCGATGAGGGTTGTCTCTGTGCTGTGGTTCCTGCAGAATATAATTGAAAGGAGCCAAGTAGGAGGTTCCATTACAGATGTGAGGAGAGTTGTTGATTGATGGATTTTTCTACTACTTTGGCCGGGAATGGGAGCAGGGAGATCGGTTAGTAGTTACGTTTGCTGGGTTCTGCCGATGGGTTCTTTATTAGGGCGTTGACTTATGCGTGTGTCCAGTCCTCAGGGAAGGTGGCCGTAACAAACTACAAGAAAATCAGGGGAACTAAAGACAGGCTGGTTAACAGCCAATTACATGTTCATTATCTGATCTGTCTGTGTCTACCTTATCCCTATAGTCCTTCGTGAGGCACCAACCAGGGGGGAGTTTTCAAGATTATACACCCTGCATGGAAATGATTTCAACATGTTTCTCAGAAGTTTTTGTCCTCCTGATGTGAATCCTGCAATAGGATTGATCAACTTTAAGTCATTAGCGGTCTAAACACAACAGAAAATGTAAACAAAAAGTCACTTTACAGAATTTTTAAACAATTTAAGTAACTGAGAGGCACAATAGAAAGCAGTATTTCGTTTTGTGAATGACCTGTATAGACACTTTACTTAAATTCCTTGCTGTGGGTAGAAGCCTGATTAAAGGGAAACATCCTTTACAACGCAACTTTTACCACGCAGTGCCTTTACGACGCAACCTTTACAGCGCAAACCAATACAACGCATTGCGCTGGGGGGCGCTCTAGGATAGGGAATAAGTTTAATTTACTGTCCAACACCTTCCCTAGTGTCCACGGGGACTGGAGTTGGAATAGTAAATTAAACTATTCACTATCCAGCGCCCCAAAGCACTATGCGTTGTAAAGGTATTCGTTGTAAATACCGCATTGTAGAGGCATGCGATGTAAAAGTATGCGTTGTAACGTCATACATCCCTGATTAAAATCGCTGTTGACAAACATCTCTTAAAAGCGAAAGTAAAATGCAGCCTGAAACAGGCTCCCAACCAAACATAACATACTAAAGGGTTTAATATAACCTTTACATTTACATATGTTTTTTCAGTGCATGACTTTAAAATCAGCATCAGATTGGGTATCTCTTTCGTGTAAAAAATTTTTGAACATTGGGAGGCTAGTTGGGATTTTTGATTAGTGAGATCTTGCCAAACTGAATTATTTTTTCTGACTGCTGTAGTTCTCGCATGACTATAAGAATAGGTTGGATCTGCCTACGGTTTTCAAAGGTATTCTCAATGAAGTCGGATACTTGCTTGACAGCATTTCTGCCTTTCCTTTTCACTGTCAACCAGGGCTTTAAGTGTGCCGGGTCTCACCGGTGCTGAGCACCGGCAGTTTTTGAAAGGGGGCCTCGAAATAGGTCTCTATCAGGCTCTGTTTTGTGCCCAGGCGGTCCGTTTATTCCCGGACTGCAGTGAGAGACAGCAGGCACATCGATGTGCGCATGCTCACACTGCTCACTAATCACTTGTGGAGAAGTTACGGCATTACGTCAAGCCAGGTGAGCGTTTGAAGGGAAGGGAAATCCTTTATAGAGAGTAATTTTCTCTCTGGATTTCCCTTCTCTTTTTGAAACTCAGGAGCAGCAACATTGTTGTGGTGTTACCAGGGCTTTAAGTGCAAGCTTTTTCAATATTATATACAAGCCATAGTTGCTGCTTATTTATCTTATGCAACTAACACCCATTGACAAAGCCAATAGTCCTGACTTGCTGTAGGCATGATGTTACTTGTTGTATCATGTATCTGGGTGCAGTGACAGAAACAGCAAAATACAAGTCTGGCGGCACACTATGCGAAGCACAGGTTTTTAGCTTAGGTGTTTTAAACCACGCCCTTAATTACATTGGCCAGGCCCCTTTGAGAGACCCCCACCGCCCCAGTTTTTTTCATCCCACTTAAAGCCCTGCTGCCAACCCTCATGCCAGTGATGGCTCTACAGGTTTTTAATCATCCCTCGCCCCATCAATAACCCCCATCACTGTTGCATATTCCCACCTGAGAGCCCCTTCTGTATAGAAACAGAGACCCTTCCTCTCCATGGTAACCCTGAAAAAGAGTCTGTCTTTACCATGCCCGTGTCTTCGTCATCTAGGCCAGCGTTCTCTTCCACTACACTGGCAAAGCTGCTGGCACTGGACGAGGAGCGGGAGAACTCTGGCGGGGCTTCGTGCCGTGGCACAGACTCCGCTCTAGGCAAGAAGAACAAAGAACCACTCAAGAAAAGGCCAAACCAACTTCGCATATCAATGAATTCTAAGGGATGCTGGAAGAAAGGCGCAGAAACCAGGAATCATTGAGAGCAGATACATCTTTGAACAGAAAGTAAAGGGACCAGTTCCAGCTCCTAAAACATGTACTGAAGTGTGTGCCGTTTATTACTCAGTGTTGTGCTGCCACGCCAGGACAGACAGCCTAAAGCCTGCCGTTGAAAGGGGGAAAGAGTGCAGTAGTGACATCTAGCGGCCAAATGAAGAATGGAACTAGGAAGTCCTGGAAATCCAATCAGACGAACTGCACTGCCTCAAAAAGGTCAAAGGCCACAAAGGACTTCTGAACAGCATGCACGTTGGCACACTGCACTATTTGATAATGCTGATTTAAAATGTTAAAGTAACGCAGAAACACCATCTAACCCCTTTATTCGGTCTCGTATATTTTATTCAATGTATCACCACAAGCTCCTCAATGGTTGGCTTTCACTTCCTTCTCATTCTAGGAGTAAGCTACACCTTGATGCGGAATGACTTTTCCTTATGAAAGATTAGCTTGGATAACATTTTACTAATGAACAAGCTGTATGAGTTTACATGTAAAAGTGCATAATTTACATAATGGTATGGGTTAGTGTCAATGGTGCTTTACTCTGTGGCAGGGAGGTATTCCATGGGTGTACCGTGGGTGTTTCCACCTGCCCACCCAAGGATTCGGGACATTCCCTGATTTACCATTAGTGGTAGACCTGGGAATGCGTCAAAATGCCATGACCCCCCAGGTGATGCGTAACAAGGAGAAATGTCTTTATTTCTATTCTTTTTTTTCCTCTTCCTACATGTGGTCCATTGTGGAGCACACACAGAAAGAGGAAAATGCCTCTCAGGATTGTTTTTGAGCAGGAAGGAGAAACTTCCTGCACAAAACCAATCCTGCCTACAGTGCAGGCACCCTTGCAACATGACGCATGAGTGCCTGCGTTGGTGCTAGGCAGCCAAAAGAGCACCAACAGTAGGAAAGGACAGGAAAGTGCTGTATAATGTAGCTTTTTCTACCCTTTCCCTTTCATGCAGTACAGCACAGCAAGGCGGCTTGCTGCATTGAGTGAAAGATTGATAAATATGTCCCCCATTGCTTGAAGGCTGCCAGATTGCAAAAATGTACATACAGAAAATAGGGCATTGCGAGTGGATGGATGAATTTCACTCTACAGTTTAAGCATTCAGAGTGTTTGCCCAGTCTATGGCAACTTTGCCAGTTTAATGGGAGGAACAACGCAATAAAATCTAAAAACGAGAGGTCAGTATTCACAGAAAAATGGTTGCCTGTAAAAGATCTTGGTCTGTAGGAGTATTCTACGTTTGCATGGGCTCAGTAAAGACTAATATGAAGAACTAGTATCTCATTTAATGGGTTCAAAAGCTGTATATGCCCTGTGGTCAACCCAACCACGCGCTTTTATCCAAAGATGGTAACATTTTGAGTACCATGCCACAGATCCGAAGCTCACAGACAACCAGACTTGATGGCCCCCACCTAGAGCTAGCACTTTTACACTATCCAACAGAAAATGAAAACTTAAACATCCCATAGTCTCTGGCCCTTGAGCTCCTAGAGTAAAATAAGTCATGATCATGTGTCATGCAGTCTTCCACGCTTGCTGTACGCATTCCAATGTGAGAACACGTCTCCAACTGGCAAGAGCATAGGAAACTCACAGAGTAGCCTTCGAGACATCCCATGATGAAGTCTTAGGTTCTGCACCCACAACCTTCACATGATTCTTACTTCTGCCAGGAGGAAACCACAAACTCTCACTCCAGGTCAGACCTAGTTCCTGTAACCCTCTCCCATTTCCTCCTATCTTCTGTCTCCCTCCTTGCCTCTTGTGTGCTCACATTCCTGTTCCATCAAGCAGGCATCTAAAGTTTGTCTTCCAGGTCGTGCCATTACTGCATCACGTGGTGAGGTGCACGCCTTTTGGGGATGTTCATTCTTTCATAAGAGCCCTCTCTCATCCCAGCTTCCATTTCCCCACCTTTTGTCCATCCTGGTCCTTCCATTGCACTTTTCATTCAGAATGAGCAATGAAATGGGGAGTAGGAGGAAGAAGGGAGCGAAGGAGAGTGGGTGGGGGGACGAGTGAGTAGGTCCTTGTTTTAGCATGTATTACCAGATTGCTTTCAATAATCAGAAGCACGTTTAGTATAAAGATTAACAACATGATTGCCCCAGTAGATGATGACATAATCTACCCTAAAACAATAACACGAAACACCATAAACGACTGTAACACATGCCTGTGTACTGTATCCCACACACTGCACCGTCACGCACCGCTTCACATGCCATAATCTACTGTAACACCATATTATTCTTACCATATTCTACCTTAACGCTGTAATTTAGCCAAATATATATCACCATAATGTATTATGACATAGTCCATTGTAAACCATGTCCCTTTCTACCATAAAACCATCATCTACTCTAGCACAAAGACCTGCCATAACATGTAATGCCGTCATCCTCCTAAATGCATGTGCATACCCCCACAGAATAACCTCACAGATAACACCATAAGCAACATTAAAACTCTAGTCTGCTTTAACACGTAAAAACCATTATATGTCCCAATCCCTTAACCTATTTTCAAATGTAACACATTACAATAATGCATAACACTGTAACATACCCTCTTTTACCATGTGCACATGCCTGGCTTGGGGTCCATCTGTGAATGGAACTCACCTATCCTTTGTCGTGGGAAGTTCAGGTGAGCTCTGATTGGATGAATTCTCTGACTTTGGCTCATGCGAGACACGTCGGCTGTCAGGGGTCTTCGGCAGGCCAGTTGGGCTTTCTCTGTGGTATAGAGAAGAGAGGAACAATTGACTGTTACCTAGTTACAATCAAGGGAACAATACATGTCTATTGCTTTATGGGAATACTCAACATCCCTTGATATCTGACACTTTTGACAGCATATGCAACCTAGTCTTAACTGTGCCTGCAGGTACCATGTCTGCAGAGAATCCATACCAAGATTTACTTTTTCCCTGGCAGTGATCAGATCCCTGCCCATCCATCTTTAATTCACACATGTCCCGTCTGTTGTCTTCTGGTGAAACAGAACCCCCACCTCACCTTGATGTAAGCCCATAAAACAGTCATGCAGCAGGAGTTCCCCTCAATCTTGCATTCTTTTATGAAAACAGTCCATGTAATTGTGAATTATCGAGTCTGATTCTTCTTCATTTTAAATGTTTTTCAATGTGTTTTTGTATATAAGACAGCCACACCCAAACCAATTATTATCAATGGGACATGTAGTGTTGTAATATGGTGAATGTAGACTTGTAACAGACTTCTCTTAGTTATGTGCCTCTTGTAGTCATGTGCCTCCTGTAGTCATGTTCTTTTTGCTGGTTTTCCATTGAAAGCCCAGTTTCTACTTCTGCCTCTATTCTATGAGAAAATCCATCAATATATTTCTTTAGGGTGGAGGGCACTTTGTATGTTGTACATTGTCATGGGGAATCCACATAAATAATAATATTAATAATACAGTGCATGATTTTTTTGCCGTGTAAGGCCTTCCACCTCCACTTCATTGCCCAGACTCTCACCTCTTCTCTTGCACCTCCTGGATATTCTCGATGCCGATGGCGCTGCTCCGCCGCGAACTGAAAGGGCCCGATTTCTTTCTTGTTGGGCTCTTTCCTGGAACAATCAGCGACTGGGAAAGATGAAATTCCTTTAACAAGATTTAGAAATGTCACAAGAGCAGGCAGAGTCAGATTGGATTCAAGGGAAAATTGAAAATTTCCAGCAGACTTGCAGGGTTCTGCAAGGTCAGTAGTTTATAGGAAGACATGTGAAGGTTTCTGATAGGCCCTTATGACCGATAAGAGAACCCAACATGTTGGGACATCTCCTGCTTTCATATGGATAGGTCTGCCTCTGACAATAGGAGGTGGGGGAGGAAAAAATGGTTCATATCTGGTGGCTGCATTGTCCTCTTCAACCCCCTGACCAGTGGTTTGGATAGTAAAAAGAGGTGTAGGCTCACTCTTGTAACCAACGCAGCCGGTCCATTGGGGCTGAGGTGCCGAACCCCCCCCCCACCCACACACACACATTTTTAGCCCATGAAGAGTGTCTGTCAGGCTGAACAAAGGTCAGCCTGGCAGACACTTCATTTTCAGGACAGGCAGCCAGGAACCAAACATGCGCTAAATGATCGGGCTCCTGGCTGCCTGAGCTGAACTGTGCTGGGCTGAGGAAGTCACAGCTCCTGTGGACGTGTCCTCCTCAGCTCAGCAAAGGTCCCTGAGGCCCTCCCCTCAGTGACGAGGGGTAGCATCACTGATTGCCTTGCCCCTGGGCGCTTCTGTTTTAAGCCCTGAAACACCCAGGATCAATCAGTGACATTTCATCACAGAGTGGGGTGGGGTTAGCAGTCTCACTGACCCCATCCCACCCTGTGATGATGTTTGGACTGCTGCCTTCCCTCTTTCCCTGACCCTAGGACTGTAGGTCAGCCAATGAGGGAAGGCAGCAGTCGCAGGCCTCCTGGACCTCCGTAGCAGAGCTGCAGGTAAGTGTGTTCGTTTTTTAAATTAATGTTTGGTGCATGCGTGTATGTATGAATGTTTGGTAATGAGTCTTGTGAATGGATGTGTTTGTGTGTGCATGTGTGTGAATGCATGGCTGTGAATGTGTGCGTGTGTCCCATACGCCCCCTCCCTGCTAAACTTACCAGCTGCCCCTGATTGTAACCAACACTGCAACCGTAATCAACTCTTCACATTTAGATGCATTTATAGTGTAGATTTAGGCCCGTGTTGGGTTTATGTAACTTTTTTTAACAGAGATCAGGTGCAAATTCTACTGCTGGAATTAACAATCCAATGCAAATCGTGATTTGTGTTGAATTATAACCCAAAGTATCCCAACGCACTTGTGTTACTTTGAGTCAAGTGTGCATTCCATGGGTGGTGCATGGGAGTTGCCATACAACTATCTCACTGAGGCAGGCCTAATGAGGAGAAATGTTTTAATTTCCCCTTCTTTGTTCCTCTTTGCTCATGTGTTGCATTCTACAGCACACATACAAAGAGTAAAACCCCTTAAAGCTTAGTTTATGTATAGCAAGTGACTCCTTGCACAGAAATATGCCGATCAAAACGCAGACACCATTGCACTATGGTGGAAGGTGGTGCAAGGGTGTGTGGGTTGTGCATGATGGCCAAAAGTGCTTCAGTGCAGGCAGAGAGTATAACTGCACCACTTCTTCGCAGATATGGTGCAGTTCTGCTCTCTGGCATTCATGCAATGCAGAGCAGCAACTTTACTTGCTGCACTGAATTGTGTGAACCAGATACTTACAGGTATCTCATCGGCATGTTTTGCGAGTCTGTAATAGCGATTATTAAGGAATCGCTATTACAGACTCGCAAAACGGGATTCATGTAAAAACGCAATATTTATTGCGATTCCTACAGCTTCCTTATTTGCGATTAGCTAATTGCTAATCACAAATAAGGAATAACTCCCCATTCATTCCTATGGGCCTAAAGGCCCATAGGAATGAATGGGAAGACATATCAATGTGCGTATCGCTATTAGCGATTCGCATTTTGAGTTTGCGATTTCAAGGGTGCAGGAGTGTCCAAAGGATACCCTGTTGCACCCCTGAAATGATATTGGATGCTGGTGTTACGCACACACATGTCCCAAGGACATGTGTGTGTGTAACATGCAACTTAGAAAAATGCACTTAAGTGCATTTTTCTAGGTTTCCGCTATTTACCACGAGGTTTGACTTCGCGGTAAATAGCGGCCCAATATTGCGAATTCGCTATTTTTAAATGTTTCATGAATTGCATTTAAGGAATCTAAAATAGAGATTCCTTAAATGCAATTCCTCGCAGATTTGCGAATTCTATAATAGCGAATTTTGCATTTGGGATGATTAATCCCAAATGCAAAATTTGTGCTCGCAAAGGGCCAGATTCGCAGAATCTGGCCCTTTGCGAGCCGATTTCGGCTTCATGAATCTACCTGTTAGTGCTTGAGATTGTTGCTAGATTGACAGCAATTAGCTGGACATCCCCTACTGCAGCATAAGCTTGTTCACTGTCCTAAGGGGTACATCAAATCTACTAAATCTACTCAGCAGGGTCTCACACTCCATCAAATACTTCAGATCATAGGAACTTCAGCAGCTGGTCAAGGTCTTTACCAAACCTTAGATCACATTCACTTCTTGAAGTTTCCACAGAACATAATGATCAACACACTGGAATCCATAACTCTCATGTGAACAAACCTCTGTCCATTCCACAACCTCCTTTAACAATCCCTCAATGACAGGCAGCAGTACCAACCATAGCCATGCGTTGGAACACAGCCCCCCCAAAAATACACAGGCTCGGTAACAAACCAATCACTTCTTCCAGCAAATTTTCATTGCTAACACTACAAGTCTCCAGAAGATATAGGAAACTTCTTAAAGCGACAAATTGTAGATGCTGACATCTGTAGAGCAGAGTAGCCACCAACTAAAACACAATTGCTAGTCCAATCACTCGCATACCCCACAACACAAAAACAGTTGCCATTAATAGGCCTGTAATCATGTCTATATTGAAGAAATCCATCTTCTGGCCAAAGAATGACAACTTCACCTTCAAAATCCCAATGCTACTAATACTACTGAAATAGCTATTCAAAATGAGACCACAGTCCATAAACAGCCATGTGGCCATTTGGTCCTTTACAACAGTAAAGTAATGACATCTCATCAGTGAACTTTCAACTCTCTCTATTTAAAGAAATCACAAGTCAGTTAAACCTTTAATACAACTGCAAAGCCCTCCTTCACCGCCAATAAAATGAAGCAAGCAAATTCAAACCAAGCTCAAAACCACCACCGGGGACACATTTACAAGCCCAAACAACAACTGCCGACCCAAAACCATCAGATGTGATCAAATCTTTCAACAGATTGTGGATATCTTGACCCCACACAATTCATCATACCTCTAGACAAAAACTCCACTCTTGGATCCAGCTATCATCATCAGCTATATCTGTTATCAATCTCCCATTTCCATCCATGAACCGAGATGGCAAAGATGTGAAAAACTAAGGGGCATATTTATCAAGGTTCTGCTTTGCTCTTGTGCCCTTGAAGGGGATGAAAGGGTGATGCAAAACCTAAATGAGATCGATCAAGCCATGCAAGGTCACTTTGCGTGGCCCTAAGTGGCTTCATAAATCTAGAGTAACGAAGGCAGCGCAAATCGTTGCCTTGCATTACTCTGCTGCAGGGAGGCATGCCATGAGTGGCGCATGGATGTTTTCTTATGCATCCACCCATGGACATTTCCAGATTTCCCAACATTGGTAGAACTGGGAATGCATCAGAAATGCCCGCCTCCCCACCAGAGGCGCAACAAGGAGAAATATTTGTATTTCTCCTCATTGTTTCCTTTTTCTAAGTGTGCTGCATTTAGAGTAAAGAGAAAAATGTCTCTGAAGATTGTTTTTGTGTAGGAAAGTGTTCCTTCCTGCACAGAAACAATCCTGCCTGCAAATCAGGCATCCTTGCAACATGACGCAAGAGTATCTGCGTTGGCGCTAGGCAGCCAAAAGTACGTCAGCACTAGGAAAGGACAGGAATGCACCATATAATGTTAAATACGGCACATTTCTGCCCTTCCCTTTCATGCAGTCCATTTTGCAGCACACTTAGAATGAGGAGAATGAGTCTGAAGATTATTTTTGTGGGGGAAGGAACACCTTCCTGCATAAAAACAATCCTGCCTGCAATGCAGACACCCTTGCAACATGGTGCACATGTGTCTTCATCGGCGCTGGGCAACCAAAATTGCGCCAGCACTCGGAAAGGACAGGATTGCACTGTATAATGGTAAATACCGCACATTTCTGCACTTTCCATTTCACGCAGAGCAGCAAATAGGGCCCTACATTTTGCAAAGGGATTGTGAGGGGTGAGGATGTGAACAGGAGAAGGGATGTGATAAGGAATTGGGGACATGGATACAAAAAGGGGTAGTGGGACACAGATATGAATTGTGATTGTGGAGGGAGTACTGAAGTGAACAGAAATTCAGGACATGAATATGAAAAAAAGGATTGTGGAGGACACAGGTGTGAAAAATGATTGTGGGTGGTATTGAAGGAAATAACTGCATGTATTCTAATTTTAGGCATATTGCCAGTAAATGGTGATTAGATACTATGGGATGGTATACACTGTTTTGAACAGTAATTGTGTGGGTTTCTATGGTGACAATAAAGAGTAGGACCTAGCTGGTAGGGAAGGATTATCGGAATGGGTAATAAGGGATATTCTTGAGACTAATGCCAATATGCGCAGTGGCATCATACTTTTGATTCAGAAATCGTAAGCATTTTTGACTCTCCCACCACCATGAATAGAAAAGTCCCAATATTTTGCAATACATGAAAAGCAAACAATGTCATGCAAAGCAGTATGTGATTAAACAAGAAAAGGGGAGGTAGAGAGAGACAAAGAAAGATATCAACCTCTTCTATCGTTCCTATCCCTATGGCGCTGCCACGACGTCCGTGCCGATTTGGTGGTTTCCCTGGCACAAGCAATGACTGCCAAGCAATGCGAAGAAACGGCAAAGAGAGTGAGTGAGACAGTCAGACAGCCAGAGACCAAAATAAAGAAAGGAAGGGGAAGAGGGAAAAAAAGAAGAGACAGGTCATGCACAATTTACAGCAGTTACTGATGAACTGTTAGCAGCTTTTCAGACAGACAGCTATGTATTGTGTTGGTGTCTCAACAAGTCTATAATGTGAGGGGCTGGAGTGGTAGACCCATAGGTACACCAATACACCTGATTATAGGGGTGAGGTACCACAATTTGTGTGAAAGATGTGATGGGGGGGTACAGGAAGGTTATGAGAAAGATATATTTTAAGGATGATAATTTAGTGATTTGTTAATTTGATAATCACCCACTGCATGATGAAGAGGCCTTATCTACAACCCATTGTAAGAAACAAAGTGGACTATGTCCCACTAGCCTCCTTTCTAAAGGTGGGCTGTCTGCGTTTCCTCCAGTGTTTATGACCCAATAAACCCTGACAATATCAGTGATACTCACTATGCCAGGTGTCTTGGGAGCCTCTGGGTTGTTGTGGCTGAAGCTCCCACTCTGACTGGTGGATACCATGTTCTTTTTGTTGCTTAGACCCACGGCGTCCATTGACTGGCTGCGGCTGCGGATCACACGCTGCAAGTGATAAGAAGCAGAGGTCTCATTATTGAAAAACAGGGTTTCAGAGTCCAAACAACATCAGCAGGTTGGGAATGGATTCATAAAGGAGAGGAGCCTGTGGCCAATAATAAGTCAAAGAAGGGTTGGAGAGCTCTTAGCCTATCTCTTCCAACTTCATATTAACGACAGTCTTCAACAGTGGGTGCCTGAGACTCAGCTACTTCACTCCCACTCATATGACAGAAAGATGATTACGCTGGACAAGTATTGATCTGCATGGAATATACAACATGCCCATCATTACCACGCCACCACCGGCGTAACAGAGAATCAAGGAAACATGAGCTTCAAGGATCCAGCTTTGGACAGGGGTGACCCCACCTGTCTATTGGTCTAAGTGCCTTTTCAGTCTGTCCACCTGCCATGAAATATTAGGCCATATCGCTTGTAGCTTCCATTGGTGATTTAATGCACAACAACACAGTGGAATGTGTCTCTGCAACCCAAACCACCACACCTGCAGAGAGCCCCAAAGGGATTATCTATGACATATCTGACTCACTCAGGAAAGACTAAAGTTTATGTTCCCACTCTATGAAACACCACTGCAGAGAACCCCCGCAAAATACAACCCCCACAATTACTTAGGCCAATCGGAACATTAAAATGTCCTTCTCCACACTGCTTCCTTCCAACCCACAAGGAAACCCCCCCCTGTGGAAAACCCAGAATTTATGTCCTGAGTCCTCCCACTGGTGTGCAATGTGCCAAGTGGCTAAGTAAATGGCAACTGTTGCACTTTACAAATCCACTGAATGTTTTAGGAAACGCATGTGCTCTTGAAAATGGAGCCCCCCCCTACTGTGATAAGATTTAACAGAAGCACCCTAAAACCACCTCCACCTCATGCAGGTATGCATGGTAGGTCACAATTCCACACCTCCTCCTTTGGAAGGCAAAACAGTGAAAAAAACAACATACAATACAACATGACTCTCATTATATTTTGCATAGTCTACCCAATTGCAACTCTACAGATGACACTCCATGGTCACCTGTAGAGGGCAGACACATAAATCTACAAGGAAAAGTGCTAAGGGACCAGGTAATTGATGGACAGTTGCTATGTAGTAATCATTTAACATAACACAACAATTAGTTTGGCATCTGACCAGTGCAAAATATCCTTCCATGGATGAGTCAATTAGCTCCTCATTCACATCTGCCATCTCACTTATGATGGATAGCAACTTTCCTGACTGACTCATGGTAGCTTGGCTCTACATTCATGGCATGCCCCTTTCTGGATACTGGTAAGCTGTTTTTTGAGCGGTTGTCATTGCCTGAAGTGACTGGTCCCCTCAACCACTTGCCCTCTACCTCCTTATTGATTTAGCAGCTGGGAGGTAAGGTGGAAAGGGGGTAAAAAGCCAACTTTATATTATATTCTGCCTGGGACCTAGTACAGCTTTTTCCACTCTGTGTACCGGCAGCCTCAAAAGATGCATTCGCCGGCCATGGTGAGGGAGGAATGGGAGCCGGAGGGACCATATGAAACAGATCATTCAGGATGTGTGGCCATCAAAAACTGAGGCCTGTTCACCTTCCTAATGCACCAACAGACAACGCAAATCTTGCTGTTAAGAACAGGTCAATGAAACCTGGGCCCAGATTTATCAACATTTTTGCAATGCAGAAAGACAACATGTTGTGCTGCGTCAAATGGAGAGAGCAGCAATGCACCATAATTACTAACATATGGCACATTCCTGCTCTCTCTGCCCTGGTGCACTTGTGACTGCCAAGCACCAATGCAGGCACCTTTGCGCCATGATGCAAGGTTGCCTGCGTTACAGACAGCATTGTTTTTGTGCAGGAAGAGTTACCTTCCGGCACAAAAACAATCATCAGAGGCTTTTTCTTCTTTCAGAATGCAGCAAATGCAGAAAGAGGAAATGACGAGAAGAAATATGTCTATTACGCCTCACCTGGGAAAGCAAAGCATTTTGAAGCATTGTCAGGTTAACTAGTCTTGGTAAATCTGGGATGGGCCAAAATCCATGCGTGGATGAGTGGGAACGCCCATGCTCCACCCATGGAACACCTTCCCAATGCTGAGGCATGCAAGGAAGCGACTTGCACTGCCATGCGTTAATCCAGATTTACTATGCCACACAGAGCCACGCAAGGTGGCTGAGCACGGCATAGTAAATTCGGCTTATGGGCTTGCATTTCCTTGCATCTCCTTGCATCACCTTGCATCACCTAGCATGACACAAGGGCAATGCAAGCTCTTTATAAATATGGCTCCTGCTTTTTTATTTATTTTTTAACAGAAACGTTCTTGGATTTGGAATAAACTCCCTGGCATGTGATTCTTGTAAATTGTAGTATCAATGGACAGGACCAACTCCTTGGGATTAGGATGGAACTAGGGGGCAGATTTACATTTCCTGGTGCATCCATGCAAATCAGCAGGGATGTGCCAGGAAAGATGCGTGACGAAAGTTTACCCTTGCGCCACCACAGATGCGCTGCATTTACAATGGGGCGCATCATGGTGCAAGGATAAACAGATGCGTGTTGCATCTGCCGGCGTAAGGTTGGCGCAGTGCTGGAGTTGTGTTGCGACGCAACTCCAGCACTGTTCCAACCAGGCCTATCCTCAACATGGTGTGTCACTCCTTACACCTACTACAAGCAGGCGCAAGGTTTGACGCAACGGCATCAGAAAAGTGACTGAGGGAAATCTTGTAGATTTCACTTGCGCCGGAACGCCTACCCTGCACTGGAACGCCCACATGAAACCTGACGCAGGTTTCATGTGGCGCAGGGCTTTACAACGTGACGCATGGTTTACGCCGCCGCTGCGTCACAAAAGTGATAAAACGGTGGCGCAAGTGTGGCGCACGGGGCTCGTAAATCTGCCCCAACATATGTCCGAGCAGTGCTTTTTTTCTTGTCATCCATGATGTTCCAATGAAGGATGATCGTAATTCTCAGCTGAAACTCTCCCTTTCCAGCACCTGCTGGTCTTCGGAGGATTAACCCACAATGCACTCTAAGGCACAGATAGCTCTGTATGTACAGGATTTGTTTCATTATGATCCTAAAGCCCTTGTGTACAGACACTGACAGATTAGAAGCAGACAGAAAGCTGCAGCCAGACAGCGTAGGCTGTTCCGGTGTCCTTCAGAGCAGTGCATTGTACTAGATGGTGATAGAGTGCCTTGACTATGCTTGTGTGGCCTCCGATAGATTTTGGTAACTGTGCATAATACATTTCACTTTAACGTCCTTTTAAGTATGCCACCGTTCAAGGATTCACAGGTTACTATTACTAAATGAGAAAGATTTATGGCCAGATTTGGAGTTTGGTGGATGGATTATAATGTCATAATGTGACGGAAATCCTGTCTTCCTTAATACAAGTGCTGTAGAATATGGTCAGGTCCACTGAAATTATGCGATCGTGTGGCGGCAGTGATTTTCGCTTAATTATAGATTTGCTGGGGGGGAGGAGCCAAGATGGCGGACGGACCGGACGTGTGAGCTCCCGGCTCCGCAAACCGTCTGCTGTTTTTAAGAAATCCTGGCATTTATATTCGCCTACAACGTGTGCAACTAGGGCCACGAACGAGTTGATGCTACCCGCGTTCCTCCGACATCCCCGCCGGCTGTTTTGGCTGAGGATTTGCAAAGTTTGCCGACTTCCGACTCTGCCCCCTGACTCTGCCCCGATCGTCACCGCCGGACGCTGCTGGTCATGTTCGGTGGGACAAGTTGGGGCAGGGCTGGAGTTTAATATACCGTGGCCGGCTGCAGAGGTAGGCTGACTGGCTTAACTTTCTTCGGTGACGGAGTGGGTCCCTGCGAAGGCTGTGGCCGTGCAAGCGACACTTCCTTTGTTCTGCGGCCGGCAGTCTGAGCTGCCTCCATCTTAGAGCGCCCCCTCCGCCGTGTGCCATCCACATCGACAGAAAACGAGAGGGCTTTCACACCGCACTGGCCTCGGACTACGAGCCGTGTTTCCTTTGGTGGCCCTGCCTAACGTCCCTCCTGGTTATGGAGTCGTCCCCCCCTCTCCGCTGTGAGCTCATTGCGGGGGTGATATTGGCGCCTGACTACCGAACCGACACAGCGGTCGCTCCCGTATCCCCAGTCCTTGCTGCCCAGCATCTTTGCGAGCTTGAGGATGCTCTGGTGGCGTCGCTGCGCACTGCTACCCGGCCGATGCCGGGGAACGATCTGAATTATGGCGATATCCTGGCAGCCCTTGCAGACCTAGGGGCGACTTGGCGACGACACGCCCGTGAGCTGGAGCGGAAGATTGACGGTGTGGTGCCTTACAAGGAACGACTGTGGCTGGCTGGCCCCCTAATACCTCTCATTTCTCCTGCGGTGGATACAAGGTTGCGCAATGAGACTACTGTGGAACGTTCTGTCCTTGGCTACAGTGTCGAGGGTTCCCTTCTTGACGAGGCTACAGTTGCGAGGTCTCCTTCCACTCCGAAACCTGAGACTTTGCCACTGCAAGTGCTACCGTGGCTTTTTCTACATTGTTGGACTGTTTGCCTACAACGAGCGCTTGTCAACTTGGACACGGTGATGGTCGGTGATTGGGAACACTCATTTCCTCTTCCTCTGCTTCTTCTATTCCGAGGGCGGCCATCTTGCTCCTTTGTTCTGCCTGCAATGCACTCGCAGCGGCGGCCATGCTTGGACGGGTTCCAACGCTCCGGCAAGGGCTGATGTTGTCTCTCTCTCTGATTTGGCCTGATCGACTGGCTGTGCCGGACTATAACACTTGTCGATATATTGCTTATGCTGCATATGTGTTCTTCCCTATTTCAGAATGCAATTGCTACTAATTTCCATGGTCTTTTTTATTTTGGGTTGCACTTGATATGTCTGATTTTTGTCCCTTCCTAACGGGATGGATGTACTTGCGGGCTGGGGGTCCGGGGGTGCTTGATATTGCTGGGGGTCTCGAATTTTGTTTCTGTCCGGCTGGAGGGGACTCGGGTTGGAGCGCTATCTTGATATACGCAGGGGCTCTATTTGGGATATCACTCCGCATTAGTGGCGATGACTTTTGTATTCGCTTTGGCATAATTGGTGTGTTTTAGGTCTGGTGCTGGTAGTGGAGGCCGGGACTCGGACATTAGGGCCCTCCTCCGGGGCAGCTCCTTTTGATTGATGGCGCTGTTTGGGACTGGCGAAGTCCATCTTGTCTCTGGGCATCTTCTTTCTGTCGCGTGCGGCCATTTTGTCTCTTTGTTTTGATTGGGGCGGGCCCTCCGAGGGAGCCATGTTCTGGGATACGTTTTCGGACTGGCCGGGGCTAGGGGGAATTTTTCTCTATGGACATGTGCTTGATTGGCGGGTGGGACTCGAGATGGGGCGCTTCTTCATTGTATGTTGCTGTTCTGTGAGATGACTTTCCCCATTCTCTCCTGTGTTTCATGCTGTACTGTTGTGTTCGGGGTGGAAGGTTTACTTGTGGTTGGGGAGACCGGGAGCATATGGAATTGGCCCTCTTCTCAGCGACGGCCATGCCTGGTGGGATTTTGTCGTTCAGGCCGGGCTGTGGGTGTTTCCCTCATTGGTACTGTTTGCTCGGCTGGCGAGGACCCGGACTGCACCGTATTTTGCTATGTTGTTTTGTGCTGGCCCGGGGCTCTGGGTGTGCCTGATTCTGACACTCTTTTGGTTCTCGGTCCTCCGAATCTACTGATGTGCGCGGTGTAGAGGTTGTATATGGCTGGGAAGTCCGGGAGCTCTGATATTGGGTGGGCTCCTCCCCACCTTCCTTTTTCTGGGAGTAGTGGATTAGTTTATTCTTTTCTTACTCCCTATATTTCAAGTGTGAGGGGTCTTTCTTTCCTTTTTCTTTCTATTTTCCTTTTTCCTTCCTTTTTCTTTGTCTGTATTTCGGGTTCTTTAATGGGCGACAGACACACTGCCGGGGGGGTAGGCCGTAGCCTCCGCATTGGTGTAGGGTGAGGGGTGGGATTTATTTTACTTCGTTTAGTTTCTATGGGCCTTATTTTTTCTATCTTTCTGCGCTTTCTTAACCTGTTTCTGTTCTGGGTTCGCGATAGGGGTTAATGGGGAGGGGGTGGCGCTGTATATGGTGTGTGAATGATGGCTGATGATTTGGTTGCTTTACTTCGTGCCGCCATATTGCTCGAGGTCTTAACTTCCATTGTTGTTTCCAGTGGTGAGGCCGCCTGCCCATGCCGTGATGCTATTGTATGGACTCAGTTCTCCTTATTTCTTATTCTTCACTGCTTTGTATTTAGATCGAAAAAACCTTAAAACTTAACCTTAAATGCTCCTTCTACTCGGCGACATGATTCTATTCAGTGTAACGTCCATTGATTGTTGCTATGTCATCCGCTGCCGCTGAGGAACTGTATTGCTTGCACTTGTGCTTCAAAGTATCGTGGCCTGCCTGACGGTTGTGGGCCCGTATTTGTTCTTTTCTTCTTGCACAATAAAGGTTTTAAAAAAAAAAAAAATTATAGATTTGCTGCATTTGCCACATCATCCAACCTCTGCTGCAATAATCTGCAGATTTTAACAAAACCAAATATTGCTTCTAGCTCAGTTAAACATTTTTTAAAAGGCTGCAGCATATGTTGCCGCACAGTGCAAGACCTTTCGCAAATGTTGACTGGTCACCTTGCTGTTGCTTATTGCTATATTTGGTTATTAAACCAGGACTAATGAGGTGCACCCAAGTAATACTATTTAAAAATGTGCCACATTATGCCACATATTATGCCGTATCTTGCTGCATCATTTGCGCAACCCTGCAGCACAATGTGGCCATCTCCTGCAGTATAATTCCAGTGGCCCTGGATATAATGCACTTGTGATAAGATGGCTGGGTTGTCTGTCACATTTGTGTTGGAGTACCTACCCGCCAGATTCTAAATCAGGCCCAGCGGCATAGCTAGTAGCTGGGAGTGGGTGGGTGGGGGGGTTAAATCTGCCCCGGGCGGCACTTTTTTAGGGTAACAAGATAAGTTTTGTCTTTCGCCTCCCCCCTGCTTGTCGTCATCTGTGGCCAGCCCCTTCCCCACTCTTACCTGCACCGGCCGTCACTGGACAAACTCAGGGATTGCTGTGGGAGGCAAAGGCTCTAGCTACGCCACTGAGCACATCTGCAGTTAGTAACTGTACTGGTGATGCAGTATACAATCTATGATTGGTCCAGTGACAGTGATTTTGGGAGCTGACACTTGGAAACAGGAAGTTGGAAGCTGACAAAGAAGATGAGAGGCACTCCCGTCAATGGTTCCTCTAAAGAGAAACATTATCGTAGTCTTCTGTGCAGTTAAACTCAACATATTGTAGCTGTTTTCGATCTTTTGCCCCTACTTGGGGAGAAGCTTGTCTCTACCTCCCATATAATTTGAGAGTGGGTGCGAGTTTTGGGTGGCAAGCGTATTTTTAGGATTTATGGTAGGTGTGAGTTTTTGGGTGGCACAGGTAATTTTAGGGTCTAGGGTGGGTAGGGGGTTTTGGGTAGCAAGGGTAATTTTAGGGTTTAGGGTGGGTAGGAGTTTTGGGGTGGCAAGGGTATTTGAGGATTTAGGATGGGTATGGGTTCAGGATGGGTATGGGTTCTTGGGTGGCAATTGCAATTTAAAGGTTTAGGGGGGTTGTGGGAATTCGGGTGGTAAGGGTGATGCATGTATATATCACAAGATGAACCTGTTGTGATCAATGCACCTGGACTGACGAAATTTAAACCAAGGTCCACGTTTTCACCGCTGACTGTACATGACAATCTTGACATTTTCCATGACCTTACCATCGCAGGGATTAAGAAGCTACATGTTTCAACTCTAAAAACGAAACACAAAAACAGCATTCACAACAACAAGTACAACAACTTGGTCAGAAAGATACAAGCTGACAATTCGATCATTGTCCGCCAGGCCGACAAGGGGGGCAATGTCGTGCTTTGGCCACGGACCTTATACTTGGAAGAGGCATATTCACAACTACTCGACGCCTCATGTTACAAACAATACGAACTCATGGATATAAGACAGGCCCAAAATAGATTGGGGAGCCTGTTACTGAGTTGGAAGGGTGCGGGCCTCTTGAGTTTTGATGAATTCAAGTTTTTGAAACAAGATTTTCCAGTGATGCCGGTTTTCTACTTAATCCCTAAAATTCATAAGGATTCCCACAAGCCACCAGGCAGACCTATTATCTCTGCCATAGATGGTTTACTAGAAAATGTCACTAAAGACATTGACTTTTTTCTCCAAGACTTTGTCACTGCTCTACCATCATACGTGCAAGATTCAAGTGACTTTTTAAGACAATTGGAATCTGTTAAATGGCAAACTGGGTACTGGTTAATCACACTTGATGTTTCATCACTTTACACCAGTATCAGACACTGTGATGGTTTGAGGGCCATGCAATTTTACTTGGACAATAGATCAGTTCAATATGCGGAACACAACAAAATGCTGATGTCAATGACCTCCTTCTGTTTGAACAACAATTACTTTCAATTCAATAGCCAATATTTCCAACAAATCAGCGGGGTGGCCATGGGGGCCTGTTTCTCTCCCAGTTACGCCTGTCTGCACATGGGCTACTGGGAGAGACAGGTCCTCATGGGGACACACCACCTGGTCATGGCAGAACAGATTGTTCAATGGTATCGGTACATTGATGATATCTTTTTAATTTGGCGCGATACCGAAATGGAGGCCTTAGATTTCAGTAGGCAGCTTAACATTAATGTATTCAATCTAGAATTCACTCACCATATGAGCCAGGAGAGTGTGTGTTTCTTGGATGTTCAGGTCCTGATTAAAAATGGCAAACTCCAAACTACACTGTTCCGCAAACCAACTGCTGGGAACACTGTTCTCCACGCTAGGAGCCATCACCCTGCACATCTGATTCGCAGCATCCCCTACGGGGAGATGCTGCGAATCAGACGTATCTGCAGCACGGATGAACAGTGTAGACAGGCACAGGACGATAGCAAGGCACGTTTTGTAGCCAGAGGGTACTCTTTGAATATCATCAATTCGGCAATCAGAAAGGTTAATGCCATGTCTAGGGAGGATGCCTTACAAACTCGGCAGGGTACAAGACAGGAGACTGCGAATATTGATCAACCAATTAGATTGGTGTTGACTTACAATCAGCAATTCCAGGCTTTACGTAAAATCGTTTTTAAGAACTGGAATCTTGTCAACAATGATCCTATCATAGGCCACTTGATGCCATCAAAGCCTAGCTTTTCCTACAAAAGGGCATTCTCACTGAGGGAATCATTGGTCAAACCTAGCCCTGAGGTGGTCACAGTGACCCCTTGTCTTAAAGCAATCAAGAGCTTTAAGAAGTGTTCCTCCTGTAAAGCATGCCAACATGGCATCAATAAAACGCAATACATGACTCCTTTTTCTGAAATTCCCCGGCAGATTACTAAACAACTTACGTGTAAGTCAGAGTACACAGTTTATGTGCTGGAGTGTCCCTGTGCCCTGCAATATGTGGGTAGTTCCAAGTTGCAGGTGCACAAAAGGATTCTCCAGCACATCAGGGCAATTAACACCGAGGACCCCCCTTACCCAGTGGCGCGTCATTTTAAGGAACACCATGGCAAACAGAGTCATCTTCTGAGATATTTTGCCATTGACACAATCCCTCCTTTACGCAGAGGTGGCAATAGGGAGGCGAAGTTACGGGCCCTAGAAACTAGATATATTCTCGATCTAGACACTAGCAGCCTGATTCATGAAGCTAAATTGCACTCGCAAAGGGCCAGATTCTGAGAATCTGGCCCTTTGCGAATGCGATTTTTGCATTTGGTATTCATCATCCCAAATGCAAAAATCGCTATTTAAGAATTCGCATATTTGCGAGGAATTGGATTTAAGGAATCTCTAATAGAGATTCCTTAAATGCAATTCATCAACCAAATAGAAATAGCGAAATCGCTATATTTGGTCTCAATTTACCACCAGGTCTGACTTGGTGGTAAATTGCGTAAATAGTGTAAAAAGCACTTTAGTGCATTTTTTTCTTTTGCATGTTACACACACACATGTCCTTTGGACATGTGTGTGCGCAACACCTGTTCAAATGTGCATTTTAGGGGTGCTTTAAAATCGCTATCTTATTTGCGAGTAGTAAATTGCTACTCGCAAATAAGGGATACTCCCCATTCATTCCTATGGGCCTTTTGGCCCATAGGAATGAATGGGGAGTTATTCCTTTTTTTGCGAGTAGGAAATTTCTACTCGCAAATAGAGAACATGTAGGAATCGCTATTTATTTAGCAATTCCTACATGAATGCCGTTTTGCGTGTCCTCAATAGCGAGTCGCTATGATTCGCTATTAGGGCCACGCAAAACGGCCCGTACATGAATCAGGCTGTAGGTCTCCTATGGGTCTCAACACAAGTGTTGATTTCCATACACATTTATAATCTGAACTTTGCCACCGTTTCCTCTGCCAACGTAAGAACGGGTAGTCTCTATCCCTACTGTACTCTAAAGGGATGCAGCCATTTTCTCATCAAGAGACCTCTTTATCAAGGATTTGTTAAAGTTATGACACATGTCATTAAGTCAGTTATATAAACTGTAAATTCTATACTTGCTCGTAGTGGCAGCTGTCCCATGGTTGTCAAGAATAGTTTATGAAATTATGGAAGTGTACCCCATGTCCATCACAGTAGGGGGGTTTTATTACAACACTTTTTGTTTTTGAAATTACACTTTTGTCACTCACACGTTCTTCTTTTGTTGTTGTATAGCATGAAATTGGTGGGAAACTGGGGTTTTCAACCCCAATGTGATTAGAAAAACCTAACTAGTTCATATTTAGGTGACTGGCACACAGCTTACACGATCAGATTACATTACCCACTTGGGTTTTATTCCCTTGGTTATATACAGGCATTTGTTTTGGTATTATCAGCGGAAACGCTATGAAAGCTCATTACAGAGTCTGTAATATTTTGCTGTACTGTGGGGCTTTCATTTTCCAAAATCAATTTTATGTTATTTAGGTAAGGGTGTTGGTGATTGATTTTATCAAATGTTATGAAGTCTTTCTTATTCCCTTAAAGAAATGCCTCTGTTACTGTGATTAATGAACTAGGTTTGTGTACTGACTTTTAAAGCTGTTTACTACGTCTATCACGATGCATTGAAATCCACCAATCATGTTTTAACTTTTGCGGCACTTGCACTTTAAAAAACTTGTGTCCCTCCCTTAACGTCATGTGATCAAGGCCTCTGAGAAGGCCGAAACGTTATGCTGGTGGCGATTCTGGAATTCAAATAAACATTTATTCACCTCAGCCTGGGTCAACTTTCGTTTTTCGGACCGCAAATACCTGATGTCTACGGGGGTATGCTGGTTTTTTTGAGACGAGTGCGAGTTATATATATATATATATATATATATATAGATATATATATATTGTTTACCAAACCAATCTTCTGATTAAAGAAGGCGCTGACTCCGTGAGTTTCAATTCAAACGTATTTATTCCTTTTCAGTTTCTGCTCAGACGCGTTTCGACGGGCTCCTGCCGCCTTGATCACTATATATATATATACTACTTCACGTACTTTCAAGGTACCACGCACTCTGCACAGTGAAATAAAGATTAATACTCCGTCTGTGTGGTCATAGTTGAGGTTTATTACAAACCATAAAGCCTTCAAAAACCCTACGCGTTTCGGCGGGTTGGCCCGTCGAAACGCGTACGTGAACGTGAAGTAGTATTTGATATCGGGGGCCTCCAACCCGAGTCGCACCGCCGAGCAAAGTGTCCCGGTCTCTCTGGAGGAAGGAGGTTTGGCATATATATATATATATATATATATATATATCCACAAACTTTGACTCCATCGAGTCAAAAACGGCAAGCACGCTGGTATCCATTTCATAAATTGTTTTATTGAAAACCCGTCACCCCTGACAGACGCGTTTCGCCTTGCGGCTTCGTCAGTGTCACCCTGTGTGTGCATAGTACCGCCATTTTACCTCTCTGAGCACCCTTGGAACTCCAACAACATAGAAAAGGTACACAGTACACAAGTAACGAATGTAGCGGCCATCTATGAGTGTCTAAATGCTTCATCATTTCATTGAGTTAAAAAGGCATTAGAAATAAAGTGCTTAAGTGCTTGTTATCCCCAAATGATCTAGCAACACACAAAATAAAAATTAGAAAATAGACAATAAAAGTATGCTTTGAACATAACAAAAAGACATTTTGTCATTTTTAACTGTTTGATACATAACATGAGTATTTTAAATAAGAAAAAGACATAAGTCCCTCATGTATATTGCAACGTAAATCGTTTTTACAGGTTTCTATAAATTCATAATCCTGTATGGTTGGTTGTATAGCCCTGAATGGGCATTGTCACAGTATGTCTCTACAGTATTTTAGACCGTCTAACATCGATGGTAGATGATGAGCGAAAGACTTAATATTTCTCAATCACTATCATCATCTGCTTATAGCACACCGTCCTTCGGTCTAGTCGCCACATGATCCCATGTGGTGACTAAAGGTGCACCCACATCTCCTCATCATTATTCAATCCCCAAGGAGCCATAGTTTTTAAATCGGTAATATATTTGGATTTCAAGATCCGGAGGGCCTTGACCCTATCTCCTCCTCGTTCTTGTCTATCTGCCTGATCAATACAATAGAAGCTCAGGAGGTCCCTGTTGCTGTTATGGAACTGGGAGAAGTGGCGTGCAACCGGGTAGGTTTTATCATTTTTAGTGATTGCACGTAAGTGTTCCAGAATTCTTAATTTGGTAGGCTTGATTGTACTCCCTATATGGCGTTTCCTACAGGGACATTCAAGGCAATAGACAGTGTAATCAGAATTGTAATTGAGGAGTTTCTTTATCTCTCTATTGGGTGTACCCTCATCTGTTCTTCCAGGATAGTTGGTGACCTTTATACTGTTTTTACATGTTTTACAGCGTAGGCAAAAAGAAAAAAAAAAATATATATATATATATATATATGTATATATATATATATATATATATATATATATATATATATATATATATATCCGTTTTCAGCATGGCTGTTGAGGCAAAATTAAACCAGCAAGCATTCCGGAGCCCTACTAAGGGAAAAAAACTAAGCTGTAATGACAGTCTACAGAACCCACGAAGGGTCCGAAATACTCGATAAATTAGACTACTCATCCCAGCATGCAATTAAATGGTGAATGCACTAAGCAACGCCCAATGGGGGCAGGAACTATACAAATAGCATGCAAGAGCACTCTGGGAGACTCTCTATCAGCTGCCCATGATGAAGAAGTTATTACTTCGAAACGCGCTGGCAATTGAACATTTTTTTAAAGAACCGGCATGAGTTTGTTGGCTGCCACGTTTTAACAAACCACACAGTTTTCAACAGCATGTCGAGTGCATCCAAAATGCTTTGGGCCTTTGTGTGAATCTAATTACGCGGCAGCCCTGCCGCGCTGGATGCACCATCTCAGAAGTGAATGGAGAGGCTGCGGTGGAAACCATTCCATACCGTTTTCAGCACGGCTGTTGAGGCAAAATTAAACCAGCAAGCATTCCGGAGCCCTACTAAGGGAAGAAAACTAAGCTGTAATGACAGTCTACAGAACCCACGAAGGGTCCGAAATACTCGATAAATTGGACTACACATCCCAGCATGCAATTAAATGGTGAATGCACTAAGCAACGCCCACTGGGGGCAGGTACTATACAAATAGCATGCAAGAGCACTCTGGGAGACTCTCTATCAGGTGCCCATGAAGAAGAAGTTATTACTTCGAAACGCGTCGGCAATTGAACATTTTTTAACCCCTTCCATGGATGCAGTACACTCCTCGTATGCTCATGACGAGCTGAGCTCGTCATGAACAATGGGATTTAAGGGAGTTCAGCACCAAGAGTGAATTGCTGTAGCATTCAAGGTGTTAAAAAACCGGCATGAGTTTGTTGGCTGCCACATTTTAACAAACCACACGGTTTTCAACAGCATGTCGAGTGCATCCAAAATGCTTTGGGCCTTTGTGTGAATATATATATGTATATATATATATATATATATATATATATATATATATATATATATATATATATCTATATTAAATGTAAATTTATACTACATATATACCTTAACCATACCTTAACAACGAAGTGCACAAGTTACTCATTAATCCCCCAGGAAGGCCGATAGTGAGTTCCATGGGCTCCCTTTTGGAGATGACATCTCATTACATCGATGTGTTCTTGATGGAATATGTGATGAAGTTACCGTCATACTTAAAGGACACCACAGCCTTCTTGAACAGATTGAAAATCATCAACTGGAACAACCAGCAGACCATGATCACAATCGATGTGCCTTTATTATACACTTCCATCTGCCATAAGGATGGCCTAGAAGCAGTGAGTAAATTCCTAGAAACAAGATCATTGAGCCATCTGGAACACTCACAAATGATTGTGGACATGTTGAACCATTGCTTATCACATAATGTCTTTCTCTTTAATGGAGAGACATTTCTCCAGAGGCAAGGCACGGCAATGGGGACTTCTTTTGCCCCAATGTATGCCAATCTATTCATGGCGGTCTGGGAGGAGGGTATTCTACAGAGTGAGTACAAGCACAACATTAAATCGTGGATGCAATATATCGACGATTTATTTTTGGTGTGCGAAGGAGATGAGTCAATACTTGGAGAATCAAAACAACTACAACTTATCCTTCACGTCCGCTTGGAGCAAGACACAAGTAACTTACTTGAACGTTTAGGTGTTCGCAAAAAATCAGATGCTCTGTACTAGAATTCATCGAAAACCCACGGCTACTAACAGTGTCTTTCTTGCCAACAGTGGACATCCACAACATCTGAAGTGGAGCATTCCATATGGTGAGATGCTCCGCATCAAGAGGAACTGTTCAGAAACCATTGACATTGAGAAAAATTTAGAAGAAACAGGCGCTAGATTTCTGGCAAGAGATTACCCTCTCAAAGTCATAGTAGATGCTCAAGCTAGAGTAAAGGAGAAGCCAAGAGTAGAATTATTGAATGAACGGGAGCATACGGAAGATGATGATACAACTCGGATCATCCTGGATTTCAACATAGAAAACAAGTGCCTGAGACGGATCATTAAAAAGCATTGGAATATATTACTGCTTGACGACTCACTGAAGAGGAAGCTACCATCTACTCCCAAAATAACATATAGAAAGACTGCCATCCTGACGCAGAGCCATTTGGACACACCCAAAAAGGAAATAGGAACATGGCTGACAACTCCTGGATTTTGGAAGTGTTCCAAATGCAAAGCATGTGAACATGGAATAAATACAAAATCGTATCTTATGTCGAATGGAAAAAAGGAGTGGATAACGGAACACATCACGTGTGAAACAAAATACGTGGTATATGTTTTAGAATGTCCCTGCAAACAACTGTATGTTGGGAGCACCATCAATAAACTTAAATTACACATTCTACAGCATCTCCGAGCAATCAGAAACAAGGATTTAGCATACCCGATGGCCAAGCACTTTTCCGAAAAACATCAAGGGAACATTCCATGACTACGATACTTCGGAGCTAAAGTGATCAAACTAAATGAACGAGGGGGGACAAGACCCTGGAACTCAGAAGAGCAGAGTCTAAATTTATATTAGCTCTTGGAACAGAAAAACCTTTTGGCCATAATTTAGATGCTGAACTGCATGTTCACCTATAAAAATCATGGAATTTATAGTTTGGAACCAAATTGCTCAGAAGAGATCTGGTGAAAGGAGTGCGAAGAAAAAGAGAGGAGAGATAAGTAAGAAAAAGAAAATAGAAATAAATATAAAGATGAATACCTATCCTCCATGATGTTGCCCAACTGAATGATCGGACAATCACTGAATTTGAAGGAAACCATCCATTTCAATAAAACCTGTAGAGATCGAAAAGTGAGTTATGGGGCAAAATAACATCTGCAGCTGGGCTTTTAAAGATAGGCGGCGAGCCAAGTAGGAATTATAACATGAGGGACAAGACCGCCTCTAGAACTAGTAACAGAACCACTCAAGTTGACTATTAAAACTGTAAAACAGCCCAAGTGAACATTATGGATATTTCCCGATTTCATCTCAAACCTGTGAGAGAAAAAGAAAGATAAAAATCTCCTGGAGAAAGACAATGTTTTGAAACTTGCGAATTTGCACAACATATTTTGCACAATGCACATGTCACTTTAATCTTTTGGTTCTATAACATGTCTTGGGAGTTTGTTAATTTCTATAACGTAGGCATCTGAAGTTCTGTTTTGCACAAAGTACTTTACTTATGTATTTATGACAACTTCTTTGCCTTATCTTTGAAGACATGTCTTGTGAATTGAGAATTGAGAACTGATTGAACTTACTGCCCAGATGAGCGTAACTTGCACTTAGCACATGTCACTTTCCTTTCTCCATATACCAATGACAACTTGGAAAAATGAACCGCACAAGGGAAATTCAGTTTACTGCATATTCTTATGAACGGTTTTAGATGTTCTAGTTCGTCTCCAGTTCAAATTCAATTTTAATGCAACCTTAAATTGTTTTTAATCTGTCCCAGAATTTGTATAGAAATAAGGGTATCGGGGTCACATATATAAAAGTACTTCACTTAGTAAGTTTTGACCTGACGTACATCTCCCTCGCCCATCGCCACACTTATGAGTTAACATCCCTTGAAAAACTCTTTTTAACATCGACCTTTATTTCAATGCTTTTGCTCACTCACCATCTTTCACTACTTTTACTATTATCCCCTTTTTCTCCTCCATTGCCAAATTGATTTTAGATACACGATTTCAGAAAATACTAATCTATATCACATGCTGCCAGGCCTTATTCCTTTAGAAATTTGTAAAACGTACTTTACAGTAAATACTGCCAATATAGTTTAATTATGAAAATGTAACAATGAAAATCTGAAGAAAATGGCTGTTATTTTTTGCCTATCAAAAGAAGGTTAATGTGGGTTAACAGTCCAGTCTATTTTTAAATGGAAATCAATGAGGGACCTTTGCACTTTATCACTTTAAATAGACAGTCTAAATGGTGGGACTCTATGGTCCAGTTGAAAACTTCTGCCGAAGCGCGTCGACCGCCCTTTTTGTTTGCACATGGTGTCAGAGAAAAAATAAAAATGACCTGACAGAAACTTGCCATGCTGTGGAATCCCTCTGTGCCGTGGAGACTATAGGTGGGGGACCTCACCGAGTTGCTTTAAGGATATATATATATATATATATATATGTATATATATATATATATTAAAATTAAATTTAGACCACATATATACCTAAACCATACATGCCTTTGCAACAAAAATGTTCATTGTTCAGGCATGCATGGTGTAAACATATGTGTTGTAAAGACTTACGTGGTAAAGGCATGCGTGGTAAAGATGCCTGTGTTGTAATGACGGCGTGGTAAAGGCATGTGTGGTAAAGGCATGCATGGTTTCATCGTACAACCTTCCAGGAACAGGAGAGAGCTCAAGGGCTGCACCTGGGGACTGGACCAAAAGGAGCAGCAAATTCAGGGGATTCGCGTGGGGATGGGTCCAGGAGCAGCGGATAGTTCATAGGCTTTACCTGGCGACTAGTTCAGGAGAAATGGATAAATCTGTGGCTGTGGCTGGTGACTGGTCAATAAGCAATGGATAGTTCAAAGGTGGTACTATGTGATAATTTCAGGAGAAGCAGATAGTTCAAGTGCTGTACCAGGTGACTTTTGAAATGGCGGTGCTTGGTGCAGAAGTCTTTTTCTGTAGTTTCTTTTAGGGAAATTCGGCTAGTTTATGACTGAGTTAAGTACAGCTGCATCACTGTGTTAGAACCTTAAGTGCTTTAGAATGGTAAAGCGGCTGCACCGGAGGCTGGGATGACAGTAAGGATCTTGCCTTAGGCTCTGATTGACGCTGAAAGCTGTTGTCCTGGCTGTGTGTAGTGTTGGAGCCCAGACAGTTTCTGGAAGCTGGTGCCCAAGCTATGGTCGAAACTGGAGGCGTTTGTCCCGGCGGTGCTTGCCACTGGGGTTTGGTGTAGGGATCATGGGGCATATTCGCTTGAAAATGCTGCAGTGCAGTGCCACATACAATTTTGCTGATCTGCGTCATTTTCACACGCAGGGATGCGCCATATTAACAACAATACGGCACATGCCTGTGCTCACGCCTGCGCTAAAAAAACGTCCTAACAGCAATGCAAGGATGTGTTGCAGGGATGATTGTGTTTGTGCAGGAAGGATTAAGTTCCTGCACATAAACACAATTTTAATGGTGTTTTGCACCTTTCATTCATGGTACAGAATGCAGCACACATAGAAAGAGCACACAACAAGGAGAAATATAAGTATTTCTCTTTATTGTGCCATATTAAAGCCTCCCTTTGAAAGGCATTTCGTTTTTGACACTGCCTCAGATTTACAGATCCTTATAAATCTGGAGCAGCATCAAAAAGCCGTGGGTATTGTTAGGAATGCCCACAGCAACAACCATTCCACGCCCCTATGCCACAGATAACTGCGCTGTAGAGGACCATATCTACAAGGCTGTGTTAAGCCACGCAAAGTGGCTTAGCGTGGCCTTGTAAATATGGCGTAGCAGGGGCTGAGTTTGGTCCGAAGGCTGGAGCCCAGAGGCTGTCCTTGGACTGGACACCAATGCACGATCTGTGCTGAAGGTCTGTGGTGGCCACTGGAGGGTGGTGCTTATAGTACAAGGGGCTTTTGTTTCGTGCTATTGCACTGCTCGTGCTTGCGACTGATGGTTGGTGAGGGACAGTTCTTAGAGGCAGGTGCAGACACTTTGGTGCTGGGGACTGGTGCAGGAATAGTCCCCGATAGTGGCGCCGGATCTGTACCTAGTGCTGGAGGCTGTTTCGTCAACTGTGTTCATCACTTTGGGCGAGTGAAGGGGCATTGCTTGGTGCCAACTGCTGGTGCAGGTTTGTGCCTGGGTTTGGAGAATGGTGAAGGGATCATGCTTAGCTGGAAGTTGGTGCAACAAATTCTTATTGCCTTATTGAGGCTGGTGCATGATCCTTGCTGGCAATGCTGTACAAATAAATGGACGGCCCCTCCAGAAACCCGGCCCTAAAAAAAATAATAATACCTTCCTCAAAAAGGTTTTATTTCTTGGAGTTAAACAGACCACTACAAAAGGCTAAAAAACAACCCGAACATTAATGCATCACCTTTTGCAAAAACAATATTTCACTTTTCTTAAATAATCGAAATGGCAGTTGTGCAACATTGGTGTCAAAATAAGTGGCAGCCAGCATGGTTTGTGGGTGGCTGGGTGGGTGTGGCCATGCGCGTGGGGAGGGACGGTGGGCAATTAAATGAAATATATATATAAAAACACTTACCTTGCCGCGCTGGGTCCCGTGTCTTCTCTCCTCGTTAGAGAGGGACAGGAAGTACAGCCAGGCTCCCCTGACCAATCACAGCGCTGCAATGCAGCATTGTAATTGGTTTTGAGCATACTGGTTCGATGCACAACCAGGAAATGGGGGCCTGGGCTTGTTCTCCATGCAGGCTGTAATGCAGCCTGCATCGAGAACGTGGAAAGTGCGCATGACTGGTTGGGGCAACCTGAGAGGGCCAACCAAACAGTCATTGCACACTTTAGAGTGGGCAAATCACAACTTCCCTGCCCTACACCATGAGCAGAGCAGCCCCTCCCACCCGCCCGCCTGCAAGGAGGCATGAAACATAAAATGATAATAACTCTAAATTATTATCATTTTATGTTTCTTCTTCCTTGCACTGCTTAAAAGCAGTGTGGTTTCGTACATACAACAAAAACAATTTTGCGGTTGCAATTCCTGTGATTTTGCAAATTGCTGGGTTTGAGATTACAAAACAGCTTTAAACATCTGGACCTAAATCCACAAAAAAAAAAACTCCTTACTGAATATCAGGCGTGTCAGCCTAACGCCTTTCATCATCATAATCAATTGATTTATGATAATATACCCCTAAAAATTTAACCATATTTACATGAGGCTTAATTAATCAACTGGCATGAATTACAATAAGTACAAGTAGCCACAGAAGCAAATAATTACAAGAAAAAAAACAAGCCCAGTAACACTAACCCTCCCCCCTTAATTCATGACATAAAAACATATAAAAACAGGCTTAACAAGCTGCTTACATAGGGACTTATTTACAAGCCCCTTGCGCCGCTGGTACATCACTTTTAATATGGGGAAAAAGTGCAGCACGCCTCTGCTCTATAGCTCAGCATGCTCGTCCCAGCAACTACAGAGTCCCCCACCAAATGTTGAGAGAGCAGTGGACATTGATTGGTGACAGTGCGATGGCACGGCTTAATTCACTTAAAACTAAATGGTCGGGATAAGGGTCAGTTCTTTTTTTTTTTTTACTTAAAACCCTAAATAAAGAACAACGCCAAAGAAAACGAGTAAGTGTGTAATATTAAAACAACATTTTACAGATGCTATTCGACTGGGCCCCTACATACTGTTGGTAATAGAGAACAAGAGCAGAATAATTTCTGGTCCCAATCGGCTAAACGCCCACCTATAAAATCTAGGATTAATTAGGTCAAGATAGGCTTCTCTACCGGATCCTAACTTCACATCAAAGTTGCTTTGTGCCATCGAATCATTACAAACTGCAGCCTTATACTGCAGTGTGTAACAGCTGTGCCCCATCTAAGCTGAAATGTCCTTTTTAGCTCAATAGGATTAATCTTAGTAACCGAGCTGGGAAAAGACCACAACTAATTGAAAGTCAAAGGGGAAAGCAGGTTCCTGAGCCGCTGATCTACAAAGCACATCAATGGCTGCCACTCATTAGGAAGACATTCGAGGGATAATCCATACTCTAGACCACAGGAGGATGGATTTAGCAGATAATTAATGTGGGGCCTCCTTGTGGCACAATTTGTAGAAGCAAAGGCAGTGTAGGGGTACCCGAGAGAAAGAACAAATCCTTAAAAACAATTCTCATATGTAGTAAAAATCTTGCTCTTAGTATATTCGTACAGTTCTTCAGTATATGAAGGAGACAATATGTGTTCTCCATGCTTTACCGGTTGCTAAAGCCTCAAAATTGGCAATCGTTTTCTTCACCCTCAAGAGCGCCACCGGCTGGATCATGGACAAAGAATTTGTCTTGCTATAGTCTTTCCATGTGATGACCTCTGCAAAGCGGATGTCAAAGTGTTGGCAATGCTAATAGAACACTTCAGCCTAGAGACGTTAAAATTAACCCTATTGTGGGTCTTATTAAGGATATGCTTACCGTTTAAGAAATTAATATGCATGTGGCCTACTTGTAATAAAAAAATCATGTTTTCAGAAATGTTTGGGTGCTTCATGAGATAAGCCCAATTAATGCAATGGTGAGTGCAAAAGGTAAACAAGTATCTGAGTTGCTGATGGGGGATAGTGTCGCCTGATTGTTACTAAAAAAGCAGCTACACTTAATAAAAAAAATACTTCGATTATATTATTCTCACCGAGTCGCATTTTTTGAAGCTAGAGCTTACTATCAATGCCTGCATTGATGATAGTACCCACAAAATGATCCCTTCTACCTGGCCAACACTGGTCACTAAGTTGATAAAAAAGGAGCATTTATAATCTTTCAAGTTCTACATACTGAACTTGGATCACATTTTTTTAATCCTGCTCAGGAGTCTCCTATAAAACTCATTGTGAAATCTAATTCATATTCAGATTCCTGAAGCCACGTGTCAGATCTGTCACCCAATTACATAGACTATATCTGGTAAGTATCAATAAGTGAAATTGGACAATTGTGGGACTCTCTATTGAGCCTTTCTTGTATATCGGCACAGGGTCAAGCTGACATTGTTATGGTATTACATCTCAGCTCAAAATAGCTTTGGTTACCTGCTAAATGTAGGGATGCAACATTAACCTCTCCAATATTCCATGAACTTTCATCACCTTCTGAGAATGCAGAGCTCTATAAATGTTTTCAAAGATGAAGAGGTTCTTTGCTCCCTGCAAAGCATCGTGGTTGGGATGGAAATGTCCACTGCATTGTATATGTGTGCTCACCCCTGCCTTGACTGACCCAAATCAAACTGATCACCTGACTCTTTTGCTGGCCCAGCTGACACACTCATCTAGAGTGTGCAGGGCAATGCCTTGGTCAAAACTGGTACTGTGACATGGACTTTTGTTGACCTGGGATTACTGCGTTGTGCATATGCTGGGTTGTTCACGTGAAGTGGTAGCCTACCAATTTTTACAAATTAACAGTCCTGAACAGATCTTTTTTTCTGTGTCAGGGAGGAGTGCAGCCAAAAGGCCCCTCTTGGGTATAGGTTATGCTTTAATATGACACCTAGGTCTTTGCAATGACATTGTGTTAGTGTCAAGTGCATGTGTACTTTGTGTATGTGTAGCACACATCTGACCGCGAGACTTTGTGCACTGTGAGCATGTTTGCTTGGACTAGTGGGACCCTGTGGGCCACCCTTTGGTTTAGCATGGCACAAGATGGGGGATGGATAGAGCTTCTCCAGTGGCAGTCTATTGCTTGCTTTTTCCTGAAGGGAGGGAAGATGGAGACCCAGCTCTCTTCATAAATTCATAGAGAGCCTTCCAGCAATGGGTTGCTGATTAGACATTTCTGAATATTGTCATTTGGTGGATGGAAGTGACAGGGGGTGAGTTAAGTGGGAAAGTTGATTGCCATGGCCTATCCTTTTGTCTGTCCCTGATTGTTACTTCAGGAAGGCTGATGACAGCCAGATGAAGGGTCTTCACACTTCATTGCACCACAGTTTTAGATGCTCTTTCTTGCAGCCAGCTGCATAGCTACCTCTCCTCACACAAAGGCCACGCCTGCACTACAGACCGAAAAATGACATGGAACCACCTCAAAGCCGGTTTAAGGATATAGACATGGGTCCACATTATTAGCTGTCTGGAAAATCACTATATACGTGGGGCACAAACAACCCTATTTTGTTCCAGTTCCAAGTTATTGTTGACCAAGGAAAGGAGGGATCTGCAGAGTACTCAGAGAGTTGCTGTAAGACAGGGGCTGGTGTTTGCATGATAGCCAGTCTCCCAGAGGGGAGAGGGCTTCACATGGTGGTGGCAAACTTGCTGGAGAAGGTGGGAGCATCCCTCCTCGTACTTGATTTGGCATTATAAAATGCTTCTTAGGCTTGGTATGAACACGCGTTTTGCATCATGAAAGCTCTGTGATCATTATCAATAGACTTCAATTGCAGTGTCAAATACAGGACGGAGAAGAAACCTACTAATGTTTAATCAAGATTCCAATTTCAGGGTCCTGTGATTTCTATTACCTTTGACATAGGCGCTTCTGTTTCTATGTTTTGGAAATGCTGTGTAACCGTGTAGGGGGTATCAAGGTCACCTTCTGCCCATACAACGACTTAAAAATCCATGATCAGGTACCTGTACTCAACAACTGGCGATCACATAGTCTATAAAGTGACAACGATGGGGGGAGGATGTGGCATAACAGCTAGAGTGGTGGGCCTCAGAGCTGGGAAACCAGGTTCGAGTCTCGGAAACATCCTGTGATTCTGGGCAAATCACTTAGGGGCAGATGTATCAAAATACCTATTTGCGATTCTCAAATAGCGATTTTTTGAGAATCGCTATTTGAGAATTGCAAAATGGTATGTATCTAAAAAAATCGCAATTTTTTTGCGATTTCTTAATATTCCTTATTTGCGAATTGCAAATTGCGAATTCGCAATCAAGGAATAATTTCCCATTAATTTCTATGGGCCAGGAGGCCCTTAGGAATGAATGGGAAGTTATTCTCAATTTGCGATTTGCAATTTGCTGATCGAAAATTGAGAATAATTTCAAGGGTGCATGGGTGTCTTAAGGACACCCTGCTGCACCCCTGGAATGTACATGTGTGCGCATATGGCACACATACATGCCCTAAGGGCATGTATGAGCGCCACATGGCACCTTTACAAATGCCAAAAAGTGCTTTTGTGAAAGAAATCGCAAATTACCACCAACTACAAGTTGGTGGTAATTTGCGATTTCTTAGTGTGAAATCGCAAAACTTGAATGCTTCTTACATAGCATTTAAGGAATCGCTTTTTGCGATTCCTTGAATGCTTGCGCAAATTCCTTAATTTTGCGATGCGATTTTCATCATACATCGCATTTGCCGATTTTTTTCTCGCAAACGCTTCTTTTTTGCGAATCGCAGCGTTTGCGACAAAAAAAACGGATGATACATCTGCCCCTTAATCTCCTGGTGTCTAACAAGAAAAAAATTGTGTCCATCTGTAATGCAACTGGTGCTCATGTAAAGTGCTCTGATACATACAGGTCTAGTTTGCGCTATATAAAACCCCAAAACTAAATAAATAAATAAATAAATCTAACAGTAGTCTCACTTCTGCCACGAGGCCTCTATGACCAACCAACATACTTCTGATCCTCTCACCTTGAATGACTCGAAGAAGCCTCCGCCACCTCCTCCCCCATTCTCCATCTTGTCGTCATCATTGCCCAGTCCCATCATGCACTGGCTGTTGATGTGCAGCTCCTCGTAGAGCGTTTCCAGCAGTGCGGTCCGCGTGCGTTCCTGCGGGCAAGAAAAGTTGAGTGGAAGGAACGTTCAAGGAGGGATATATGAATGAAGGCAAAGATAGCAAATTAGACATGTTCCACACTTTCTGCCTCCAGCTAACGGAGCAAGAGGAACAGCATATAGGCATCCTCCTCCTAACCCATAAAATAACAATACATTAACTCTGCGGTATTCAACGTATGCCCTAAATGGATCTTGTTTCAACATTCTACCTGTGCATACATATTTAAATGCCATCTGGCAATATTGTCCTAATAAAAATTAATTCTGCGACACAAAATGTGGCAGAAATATAGCCGCAGTTTTTTTTTTTACAGTAAAAGGTACCTGTAGAACAAGAAGGGTCATTTAAAAAAAAGTGGAAATGTTGTAAAATAAATTAATGTTTCCAATAAATCAAACAGTATGTAACATAAAACATGCTTTTAGGTGTTTGAAAAAATTGCTGATTAACAAATACTTTTTACAAATGTTACATTTGTAGGTGACTTGCTCTCTTGGCTTATAACTCAGAGTCTTATTTGTGGTGTGCGAGGTCAGGGCCTCGCACGTGGCACTAGTATATTAATAATGGACACACACGCTAGCTGGAGGGTATGCCGGAAAGACCCCGAGCGGTCTTCCGCACTTTTATTATATACCTCGGGGCGTGCCCGTCCCGAGGGTGAAGGCATGTGTGTGTGTGTGTTTGATACATTGTTGTTTAGAGGCCGGGTGGCTCTCTACATCCCTCCTTCAATTTAGTTCATCTGACGGACTGCTCTTTCACTTAGCTATGGGGAAGTCCACACCAAGTCTCGTAGCCTTTGACTGGGGCCGGGATTGGGCCGTAGGTGATATCGGTGATTGTGGCGGACAGGAGATCCAGCAGCCCCGGCCGGGGTTGCGCCACCGTCACAGGCTGAGGGTGTATGCTCAGATGCTTCACTTCGGGGACTGATGGGTTGACGTCTGTCTTCGCCTGACCTGTCAGGGTTCGGGTGGGACACCGAGTCTTGGTCCCTTGGTCCTACGTCGTCCTGACGGCCTGAGTCTGCCTCGGTTGTTTCTTCAGTGTCTCTGGGATTACCATCCGGTCTCCCTATTCTTTTGAAGCAAGACACGTTGCGGGTGACAGTCTGTTGGCCGAGACGGGCGGTCACCATCGTCCCTCGAATCTTCTCGACGGTCCATCTTTCCGGTTCAAATGGGGTTCTGAATTTCCACCCTGGGTGGCGATCTTGCACCACCAAGGTGTCCCCTTCCTGTAGCCCAGGTCGTCTGGCATGTCGCTCCTCGCTTGCCTTTTGATTTGTGACGGTTCTCCTAGACTGGATCGCATCACTGTCCCTTATTTCCGGTGTCCAGGTGGATGACGTGGGGATGTTTCCCCTTGGGGCCCTTTTGAACAGGACGTGTGCGGGTGCACATTGCGTGGTACTATGTGGAGTCTGCCGGTATGCACTTAGAAATTGGTCTAAAGCGGCCTCTGGGTCTTTGCCATCGTTGACGGCGATGCGGAGGGCCCTATTGAGGGTCCGCATGAGCCTTTCCACTTCACCGTTCGCTTGCGGCCACAAAGGTGTGATTCTCCGGTGCTTAATCCGTAGTCCTTCCAGATAAGCTTGGAATTCTCTCCCTTGAAAAGGCGGCCCATTGTCCGATTTCACTTCATCTGGGAGCCCCATTGTAGCAAAAATGTGGTCCAGCGCCTTTTTGACTTGCCCGAACGCCGTGGAGGAGAGCAATTCCACGACAGGGAATTTTGAAAACGAGTCTACCACCAACGTGTGTCGACCATCCGGGAAGCTCCCGAAGTCGATGCTCAGCTGAGTCCAGGGGGTCGTCGCTGCCTCTTCCGTGATGACTGGGGCCGGAGCTGGATCCGAGCCAGTAATGGTGCATGCGTGACAGGATCGCACCATGTCATCCACCATGCGATCCATGGCTGGAAACCACACTTTGTTGCGCAATCGGGATTTTGTTTTGGCCATCCCTTGGCGGCCCACGTGAGCTATCGTGAGCATGTGTTGCTGGAGGCTCGCGGGCACAACGATGAGGTGTCCTCGCAGTACGATTCCTTCGTCTCCGATGCTTAACTCATGGCGGATCTGCCATAGCTGTTGTCGGGCGTGGCTCACTTCCGGTCGCAGTCCTTGTGCTCCATCCAGGAACCGAGTCCAGCTTCCATTTTCAAGGGCTTTCTTGACTCGGGTCAGAGTCTCGTCGGCAGCGGTGGCCTCCCCTATCTCCGGTAGGGTGAGTGTGTCCGGGCAGGCAGCCATGGACACCATGTGGACAAGCTCTTCCACGACTGGCCCATCTGCCAGCGGGATCGCCTTTCTGGTCACATCTGGGTGTCTGGATAGATAGTCTGCCGGATTGTGGGCGCCCGGACGAAAGACTAGGGTAAAGTTGTAGCCTTGTAGCTGGACTGCCCATCGCTCAATTCGCGGGGGAGCGAGTCTGGAGGATCCTGTGAACAGTGGCAGGAGTGGTTTGTGGTCGGTTACGATGGTGAAGTGCTGGCCGCAGAGGTATAAGTGAAAATGGTGACAGGCCCACTTGATGGCTAGCGCCTCTCGCTCGATTTGAGCGTACCGAGTTTCAGTGTCTGTGAGGGCCTTGCTCGCGTACGCCACAGGCCTCCACTCGTCCCGGCCATATTCTTGTAGCAGGACTGCACCGAGGCCTACCGGGCTGGCGTCTACGATTAGTTCGGTTTTCCTGCGCGGTTGGAAGTAGGCCATCGTGGCCTTATCCAGAAGGCTCGCCTTGATTTCCTGGAAGGCCTGGTTTGCCGCGCATGTCCATTCCCACTCCTGATCCTGTTTTGTGAGTGTTCGGAGGGGCTCGGCCAGATTTGCTAAATTGGGTATGAATCGGCCACAGTACGTGGCCATTCCGAGGAAACTCCTTACTTCAGATGGGTTTCTGGGCGTGCTTGCATTCTGGATGGCTTCTGCTTTCTTTGGGTCAATCCGGAGCCCTTCGCACGTGAACCTGTAGCCAAAGAAGTCTACGGCTTCCTGATAGAATGAGCATTTCGCTCGGTGGAGAGTTAACCTGTGTTCTTGGAGTCTCTGTAGGGTGGCCCTTAGATGGGCGTGGTGTTCCTCCAGCGTGTTCGAGTAGATGAGGATGTCATCGCTCAGATTGATGACCCCACTCAGCCCAGATAGAACTTCCTTAATTGCGTTTTGAAATACCTCGGCCGCTGATGATACTCCGAAGCTTAGCCTCTTGTACCGTCGGAGTCCGACATGAGTAGAGAAAGTTGTGATATATCGGCTGCTTTGTTCAAGTTCCAACTGGTGGTATCCCGCATTAAGGTCAAGTTTGGAGAACCACTTCGCCCCATTGAGGTCGGCGACGATGTCGTCCATGGTGGGCGTGATGTGACGCTCCCTTTTCACGGCAGCGTTTGGCAGTCTCATGTCAACACACAGCCTGATGGCGCCAGGCTGCTTGGGTTTGGCGGCCACCACCAGCGGGGATACCCAGGGAGTCGGTCCCGACACCTTCTCGATGACGTCTAGATCCTCAAGCCTCTTCAGCTCCTCTTCCACCTGAGGTCGGAGGTTGAACGGCACTCTTCGGTGTCTCAGCGCGACAGGACGTATGGAGGTGTCTATGTGCAGTTTGACTTTCTTGCCTTTGAGCTTTCCAAGGCCACTAAATAAAGCTGGGAATTCCTTTAGCATGTTGTCGGCGTGTGATTGATGGATCTGGTTGGCGAAGAAAACCAGTCCCAGATCTTCGGCTGTGTTACAGCTGAGCAATGTGCCTTTCTTCCCTTCGGTAATGTGGAATCGGGCCTCTGTAGTGTATTCTCCATTACTGATGGTGGTGCTAATGACTCCGCGCAGCGGCAGGGGTTCTGTGCCCCCATAGGTGTATATTCGGGCGTTCGACGGGGCAAGTGGAGGTCTGGGCGACATTTGGTCATACTGATCAGAGTCCATGACATTCACTGAAGCTCCAGTGTCAATGAGTGCTCTGATTTCTGAGCCTTCCACGGATATCGTGCACATGGGGGGTGGTCTTTTCCGGGTGGAGATCCGGCTGACATACGATATCACATACACTTCGTCGTCATCCTCATCTTCATAATGCGGCCTTCGGTCTTGGGCATGCGTGTCAGGGGGTGGGTGCTCTGGTTCCAGCGATAGTTGTCTCACCCTTGAGGTCATCGACCGAGGCCCATACCCGCCTTGTGACCTCGGGGCATTGGGCCTGTATCTCCCTCCTTGGCACACGGCGGCAAAGTGATTGAGCCTGCCACACTTCGAGCAGATCTTTCCTTTCGCGTTGCACACAGCTGTCGCTGCATGGTCTCCACCGCAGTATGCACATTGAGCATCCCGGGGTTGCCACTGTCGTGCTCGTCCACCCGCTGGTCTTCTTTGTATCGCGTCAACTGTTTCTTCTTTGATTGGCGCCATTTTGGGCGCGGCTGACGGGGCCATGGGGGACCGGAGCGCCAGCTCCATTTCGTCCGCTCTTGAGTCTGACAGTTCATGGGAGCGAGCGAGGACAAGGATGGCGTCCAACATGATTCCCGGTTGTCTGAGGATGAGCTTTCTGAGTAGTTTCGACCTACACCCCACAATGATTTGGTCCCTTATCTCCTCACGCGGGTCGGTGAATGGGCAGCTGCTGGCCAGCCGGCGCAGCCTAGCGTAGTACATGTCCACAGATTCGGTATCGGTCTGCCACGCCCGCTTAAATTTAAACTTTTCATAGTCGGTGTTCACTTGGGGGTCGAAATGGGCATTCAGCGCTGCCACCGCCGCGTCGTAGTCATCATCTTCTCCGGTGTTCGGGAGGGACTCGAAGAGGTCGTATATTTCCGGGCCTCCATAGAGGATCAAGAGCGATCTCTTTACGGTGTCGTCTGTTTCTCGGGTCCCCTTGAAGTATAGATTCAGACGCCCCAGCCACGCCTTCCACCGCGGTGCCGCAGTTGCGGGGTCTGCTGTTTCACTGAAAGGTGGAATGGGGGCCACCCCGGTATGGGCATGACTGATCACGTGCGTGTCGGCGTCGCGGCGGGCCCGCGGGCCCAGGTTGGGCGGCATTGGTGGCAGGCGCTGCGGCCGCGCCTCCTGTGGTGGCGTTGTCGGTCATGCTTGTGTCCCCTCTCTGGACTCACACCTCCTTAACACTGGCCGTGTTACTTTGTATGGGGCAGGGTTAGCGCCTTTGCAGGCGTCCAAGGCACTGTGTTGTCAGTTGGCCTTCCTGTAGTGTCCCCAGGCGCTGTTGGCTTTGCCAGTGTTTGTTTGTTTGCCTTGGCCTGGCGCGAGATAGTGTGCCACTTGTCTTGTTTCTTCCCCCTTTCGGGATGCTCCGTTATGGTTTCCCTTAGTCTTCCTGATTTTATCTTAAACATTTTTTATTTTTTTTTCAGGGCAGAGCAGGAGACAGCGTGGGAGGGCGCAGGGCTGGGCGGGCGTTGGAGGCTCCGCGTGGCCGGAGCCTCGGGGCTGACGTGCAGCGTCTCCCCACTTCACCCCTCCCCCGCCGGGGCAGCACGCCTCACGAAGCGCGCACGCGCTCGCGCTACACGCCGGGGCGGAGGGCGAGCCCCCAGGCAGTGACGCGCGCAGCGCGGGGGGGGCCCAGGCAGGGCCGCAGGGACAGCTCACTCACCGGCACCAGGAACAGAGGCAGGCACAGCTCCCGCCGGCTGAACACGCTCCGTGACAGGAGGCGCGTGGGCGAGAGCCTTCAGCGAGCAACGGCAGCAGGCCGGCGGACGAGCTCCGCGGCCAGGGACGGCACCAGGCGGCCACAGCCGGCAGAAGGCAGCAGGTAGGGAGCGAACAGCTCCGACAGGCGGCTAGGCATGCGCGGGGGCGGTACCGGCCTCGTCGCCAATGTAGTGTGCGAGGTCAGGGCCTCGCACGTGGCACTAGTATATTAATAATGGACACACACGCTAGCTGGAGGGTATGCCGGAAAGACCCCGAGCGGTCTTCCGCGCTTTTATTATATACCTCGGGGCGTGCCCGTCCCGAGGGTGAAGGCATGCGTGTGTGTGTGTTTGATACATTGTTGTTTAGAGGCCGGGTGGCTCTCCACATTATTCACCAGTCCACACCTTTGAAAATAAAAATAAAATGCTGTTCCAACAAAAGTCTGGAAAGGGCAGGCAGGTAAGGAGTAAGATGACATCACCTGATAGAAACAGGTGACACACCTCAGTCCGTTGTTGTGCCTTTCGAAAATAGTTGAACTGAACACGAACAATAGAAAGTTTTGTTGATGTGAGAGTATTGAGCAAGATTCGAGGAATTTTTGCAGGTGTGTAAAAAGCAAAAGGGAGGAAGTACAAAAGAGGTATTTATAAAACAATCAAAGATTGTCGTCCGGTAAACTGCAGAGCTGTTAAGAACTCAGGTGGTGTGACGCAAGTAGTAGGTTTCACAACCTGAGAGATTTATTTTAAAAGCTGCTGGGAGACTAAAACAACAGGCCGAGGAGTGGATATTGCACAACTTTCCAGTAGTCTGTCATCCATCTTTGTTTTGGTTTCAGAATGGCGCTGTAGCTTTAAATCTAAGAAGGAACCCGGCATCTCTTCAATGATGACGCAATCGCACTTTGCAGGAATTGCACTGTCCATTCTTTCTTACCTGGGACGCCATGCTCCCCTCCCTCAGTTATAGCAAGGCAAGCGCTAGGTCCTACATATGACGCCACAAGCAAGGGGGGAACTAAAGTGGCTCTACAGGTAGCAAGTGCGGCCTCTAGATGGGAGTGTGCTGGTGGAGTAGCCACATTTCTTACATGGGCAGTTGAGTTGTCATCTGTGAACCCACATACAAGCAATTGGGTGCAGTTACATTCCCCAAGCCACGGGGGATTTCCTCTTGTACCAGGATAGTGCAGATATTGGTAAGTGGGATCTGACACCAGGCATAGGTGCCCACGAGTGCGGCACTGCTCTGAAGGGCACGGTGCAGTTTTAAAGGTACACAAACGTCCACTATGGAATTTCTGAGTCTGGTTTCATTTATGGGCCAATACCAATTTTAATAAAACGTTGGGGCTATTTTTTAAGAGGGGTGTGGGTTCACATGTGCACAACGTTATTGCATTGATTTACTTACTATTAAAAAGGCCTGCTGAAGCCGTGCAAAAATGAGCACTGCCACATGTGTGACCACACAGCCATTATTACATTTATGTCATTTATGCAGGGGAGTAAGTTGTCTGAGCGGGAAAGTTCAACTATGATCCCCTCACGCAGGCACAATCCATTTTTCTTAGCAGACATGCTGCCCATGCATCAGGCCGCACAGCACATCTGCTAAAATATCGCTATCAGGGCGCACATCAGTGCATCCCTGAAGCCAATGAGCAGCAAGGGCAGGATCCCGAGCACAATCCCAGCTTCTTATAGATTGTGGTTACCGTCCTATCAAGAGGGTGGGAAAGGGATTGAGGTGAGTCTTCGCCTTCATAAACCTGCCCTTGCTGCTCTGTTTGACACCTCGTTGGGAATCATGGCTTGCTGCTTCCAATGCCCAGCACCAGATTTCTGGTCTGCTGCAGCCACGGAGCCACCGAGTTGCTAGCTAAGTAAGAAAGTAAAGTAAAAATAAATCTATTTCTCTTTGCTTGTGTGTATGTGTTTGTGAGTGAATAGGATTGAGTGAGTTTGTGTGTTTCAGAGTGTCAATGAGAGTGGAAGTGAGTGAGAATCTGAGCTTGAAGGTGTGCACGAATAAGTTAAATTGAGTATGCAGGAGTGAGTAAAGGGGTGTGAGTGAGTTGGAACAAGTGATTGATTGAAGAATGTGAGAGGGAGTGGAATTGAGTCAGAGATGTTGTAGCTCATCTCCAAATTTCCAAATTAACAGATTGAGGGCCTCATTTACAAGCCCATTACACCGCTGGTTCGTCACTTTTTTAGACACACCGCCAGCACATTGTGCCTGCCCATATTTCTAATGCCACATAAAGTCACCCTGCATGACTTTTCATGGCCTTGTAAATATGTGCCCCTTTCATGCATAACTCTGTGTGAAAGGGGCGTTCCATGGTTGTTCCCACGCAACATTCATGGACCTGACACATTTGCAGATTTACAGGTTCGTAAACCTGGGAATGAGTCAGAATCCAACCTCTCCCCAGGGGAGGCGTAGAAGTGGCATAACGAGGAGAAATACTTTTATTTCTCCTTGTTTGTTACTCTTTTTAAGTGTAATAGATTCTGCAGCACACACAAAAGGAGCAAAACTCCATTAACACCTTCAATGCTACAGGAGATTTTCCTCCTGTGCTGCATTCCCAGATTTACCATTGTTCATGACAAGGTCAGCTCGTCATAAGCATAGCTCCAGTGGTACTGCATGACGAGCTGACCGTGTCATTAGCATAGAAGGGGTTTTAAAGATTGATTATGTGCAGGGAGGTGTCCCTTCCTGTACAGCAACAATCAATCCTGCAACGCAAGCACCCTTGCACCATGGCACAAGGGTGGCTGTGCTGGCGCACGGCTGCTGTTTGTGCGCCGGTGCAGGGGAGAAGGACAGGAATGCACTGTATCCTGTAGATTTGGCACATTCCTGCCCTTTTATTTTGATGCACGGCAGAGCAGCAGGAAGGCTTGCTGCACTGCCTTGTGACAAAATATGGCAAATGAGGCCCTCTGTTTACAACTTTTAATTTGTAGCAATGCTTATGAGACTTTACAAATTCTAAATGCACCCAGGACACTAAAAGTTTATCCTGTGAGGTCCAAAGTATGTTGGAACGTTTGTGATCTTTTCGTTACTTCTGGGACATTTACTTTTACCAGGAAGCTATATACAGCAATAAATGCAAGAAGAATTGTTCCTTGCATTTCCCATTGCTATCAAATCGACAAGTTGCCAGTGCCAGAGGGACACCATGCTCATGCTCCCGTAGAAGAACCTCCCCCAGATATAAGAGAGCATTGATGGCTTACCAAAAGCACGCACTGATATAGGACTGGTGGTCTTAGGGCAAGCATATGGTCATCTCTTAACATCTTTTAAATACTTTACTCCTTGGGTATTGTTTCTAAGCATAATGTGCCTTTTGGAGTCTGGGGTTCTGCACCACGTATGTGCTGGAATTATTATGGTGCCCCATATGTAATAATCTGTGTAACACTTGTCATTGTGTGCAATCTGTGTCAAGCTGGTTGGATGTAGAGAAAGCTGGATGACCATTTAATGAAAAATGACCTATTTGGTCTTGGGGTAATCTTTCAACCTTTATAACAATCAGCCAGCCACACCAAAAGGCATATGCTGTCTCAGCATAATTTGAAATGGCACACAACCTGGATCTGTTTTGTGTACATTTTTGAGACAGTAGAGGGCTGGTTCAAGGAGTGACCAATGGGCCAAAGAGCCTTGTAAAGTTTAAAACTAGAGCCTGGCTTAGATATGAAGGTAGTGAAGGAATGTGAGGAAGAGCCGACTGCTAGAATCACCATTAAGACCATTTATGAAGTGTCTTACCTTTGGCTCAAGATGTCAGGCTAAGTAAACTTACGTTGTACATTCATTTCCTAAGAGCCCATCCCAAGGTGAAAATTATTCACTCAGAACTTCCATTCTGCTGCCTTTAAAGCCCCCACTATGACCATCCAAACATTGCAAACACTTGACGGTCACCAATGGTGAAGTCCAACTTGTCAATTTAACCCCACCGCTGCCGCCGACGTTCAGCGGACGTTGCGTGCACTACCTCGGTAGTGCTGTGCACATCCGTTGAACGTCGGGGCCCCGCCCGCGCAATAGAACATTCCGCACTAGCACGGAATGTTCAGCGCAGGCAAGGGATTAAGGACAGTGCCGCCGTAGCATTGTGTTTAAAGCAAATCTCCAAACCTCAGGCATCTCACCCAACTCCTCCTAAAATGGTCACTCCACCACCCACTGTTTCTGTTGTGTACTCCACTAACGGCACACACGTTTCTGATGTTAACCTGGGCAGTTTGCCCATAATAAAGCACTATATCAAATGCTGCAATACAGTACAATGGGACACTCTCTCCAGCAAATTTACACTGGACAAGGAGGATTAACATGCACTTACCTCCAGCTTGGCAAACTTCTCCGCTTTGTAGCAGGCGTACTCTGCATTGATCAACTTGGTCATGAGAAAATCATGGAATTCTGGGCCCTAAAACACATCCCCATGAAAACCCCAGAAAACAGGGATGAGTTGGTTGGTTAATACCTAAGAAATCAATAAACATCCGCAGACGAGGCAGACCTCTAGATCCCACAATACCCGGAAATCCTCACAAGTGTTAACAGTTTTATGTCAAACCTCCCTTTATTTGTTTTATACAGACTGGAGAAGGGAACTTGCGTAGGTGGGAGCCCTCATCTGTTTCAATAGAAAACTCAAAGGAACAAAAACATGTAATTTTACTCACTTATAAAAAAAAAGTTGTATTTCACGCTGAAGATAAGAACAGTGAATTTGTCATCCATTTATTGGCCCGAGATTTCCAGGGATCCATTTGAAAACATAAACGACAAAAATATGTTTTCCAAGAATAGAAACTCGGAAATGTAACCTACAAAAATCACCACTGTACAAAAATATCTATGTACAAAAATGCTTGAAGTGCATTTGTTTCCTTCATTTTGACATTTGAGGGCAAGTGCTTGATAGCAAGATTTAGTGCAGGCAAACAGCTTTGCAGGGAGATGTTCAGGTAAGGTCGTGATTTTGGTAGTTTGTATTTTTGCAGCCTTACCTTTTCACCTGTTGTGTTTTCTAGGTGTCATGGAAGACACTGACACTAGGCGGGGTACAGCACAATGCCCCACTAAGCAGAGGGAGAGCCCGGGGTTGGGTTAGGAGAGGTCAAATAAAAGGATGCAGGTCACGGTTCTTAGATGCACTCTTCCAGAAGCTCATAGAATACTTCATTCCAGACTAGGTATCAACCATGTGTCTCTATACTATCCTTTCTAGCTGTGCTTGGTGCCCCGTCCACTTGGCTTGGTAGAGCGCACAGTGTCACTTAAAACACGTCAGCCATGCAAGTGGCTTGCCGATTTGCATGTGTAATTACAATTACAGTGGCAAACCTTACAGTTGTGTTCTAATTAAAATAGTTAAAAGGGGGTGGATTATTGCCTCAATGTTCTTGAAGATGGGCAGGAGACATTGCCGCACAAGCCTGTCAGATATCGTCTGAATGCCTCCAGCTTCTGACTTAACTAAGGCTGCTCATCATATTAACCCTTTTCATGCAGGATGCCTTCAAGTCCAACACACCCCTCGACTGCAAGCATACTTCATAACAAAACAGGTGTAGGTGTGGTACCAGAATATTGCTCTCAGAATATCATCTGTGTCCTAAACATGTACGAAAATGATGCACTATTGGAGTTTATAATAGAAAATCGTCACCCAATTGGATCATGTTTCTGTAAATGGTATTTAGGAGGCAGTATCCATGGCAGATGATATTTCTGTGTACAGTTTGACATTCTGGCATACAACCCAGGTGCAGCAGGAGTGAAAGCTACCCTCACACACAGAGTACACATAGCAAGGGCAGCTGACAGGGACAGTGCAAGCCTGCCTCCCTCACACAAGCAACAGCCACGGATAATGCAGGGTGCCTTTACCATAAGAAAGGGTACAGCACTAGCCACATTTACAGGGATTTTCAATGTGACTCATGTACAGTTAGGCATATAGATAGATAGAACAGCTACAGACTGAACAAAAGTAATGCTGACTTAACCTACAAACACATACCAGGCCGAATCAGTTGTAAGATTCCCACTCACAAGCAGACCAGGTACAGAACAGGCAGTAGCAGAGCTAGCACTCTTTACATACACACACACACACACAGTGGCAGCCGGCACAGGTAAGAGGGTGAGGCGGTGCAGTGGGGGCGGGGCAAGGCGGAAGTTGACAGACGACGGAAAATATATTTATTTATTTATACCTATTCTGTCGTCTGTCGACTTAAACTCCGCCCCCTCCTCACCGTGTTTCCCTGTGAAGGCCGGCGCTGCGCGCGCGCACAAACACACACACACACACACACACACACACACACACACTCTCTCTTCCCACACCTCCACCATGTACGGCTGGGCAGAAGCAAGTCAGCATTATTTACACACACATTCGCATATGTGAACGGACACAGCCACGCCTCCTTCACACCGCTACCACACACCACGTACAGCGCAGGCAGTCACACACTAGCATTTTTCATACACACACGTGAACGGACACACCTGCACCACTTCAAACCTCTCCCACATCCACACACAACTTAAAGCTGAGGCAGCAGTAGACTAGCATTATTCACACAAACATCTGTATGCACACACCCACACACACAAACCCCCACACACATACGCCAGTTACAGCCATGGCAGTAGCAGTGTAAGCCTGTCACCCACACACGGGACAGGTGCACACTTCAATCACAGACAGAGCAGGGACCACAGACTCACTCCTTGGAGCTCACTGGTTGAAGGTGGGCCCCTTTGTTGACAGATGTTAACTGACACAGATGGCCATTTCATGTCCTTACCTTCCTAAAAATGGCGGGATCAGGAAGTGCTGGTCCAAAAAAAGGCACATCGTCTCGGGCTGTGACGGAGACCTAGAACACACAAAACTGTCTTCATAAGTACCTTATCCTGGCACCTGTAAATGCAGCTCTTTCAGCTCTCTCCCAGTCCTGCTGGATCAGGCTCAGTCTCGTCTGACAAAATCAATTTTCACCGCATTTAATCGTCAGTTCTGAGCAAACTCTGAGGGCCAGCCAACACTGGAGACAACTGGTGAATTAAACTTCTCTGCGGGGTTTTACATCGTAAAACTACATTTGTCATATATTTACTAACCCACTCAAATACCCACTACTAATACTCCACAAATAGGGCAATTCTCACAAGGAAAATTCAGTATTCTAATTTCCAATTGAAATGGAACAGCCTAGTGACGTTAAATAATCTAATTGTCCACTGACGCGTTAACCTTCACTACTCTATCTAGAGCAACAATGGAACATCTTTCTGTCTTTTTGTCTTTGTCTCTCCATACCCCTCTCTCTCTCTCTCTTTCTCTCTCTCTCTCTCTCTCTCTGTATGTCTCGCTCTCAAGCTCATGATATCACTTTGTCTCTTGCTGCTATGCACGGATATTGTGATATGATGTAACCTGATATGTAAAACAGAGCACGTATGCCGTTGGTATGGCCCTGGAATGGGTGTTTCAGCATGTTGCTGGGGTTTCGCTCATGCTGGAGTTTTGTTTGTCAAGGAATTTTGAGTCTTATATAGCAGGGGCCACATTTATGAAAATTGACGCATCGCTGCCTGATAACAGCGATGCGTCACTTTTCACTGCGCCCTCCTTGCGACACCAAGGATGCGTCATATTTACAGTATGACGCATCATTGCGCAATGAGTTACAGATACATCAGTATTTCTGACGTATCTGTATGACGCAAAAGTGACGCATTGCAGGAGTGTGTCACAAAAGTGACGCAACTCCAGCCATGTATCCTTTCACATGGCAAGCCCCATGTGAAAGGGCCTGCGTCAGTCTTACTCCTGCTGTGAGGCAGGCGTTAGAAATTGACGCACAGCCTCATAAATGAGGCCCCAGGAGTGGTCGTTCGTCAGTAGGCATTCTCAGCATTCTAGCTTTCCATGGGTCCCTTGTGTGCAGTATTCGTCAGATACAGATGTATTTGGGAGTCCAGGTAGCCCACTGGGTGTTCCTTCTAGATCTGTGCCAGTCTGCATGCATGCTTTGTTCATTTGGTGCTTGCATTTATGCGTTAGCCTTATTAAAAAGAACAAGAGGTCTGAGGTGGAATCTTGGACTGCGTTCTTGGCAAGGAAAGGTTGCCCGTTACGCCAGATAAGGTGTGCAGCGTCAGTCAGGTTCAAAGTGACGGTTATGTTATGGTGAAAGCTATGTAATCTGGCATTGGTACTTCACTGGTCCATCCAGAGTGTTCATTTGTGTTGAATATGATGTGATGCAGTACACTACATGGGTCGTATTAACAATGAGTTGTTTGTATGTGTGATGAATAGTGCGCTTGTGTGCTTCTTTTCATTTGCTACTGCTTAAGAGGAATTCACTGTTTTCTGTATGGCATTTGACTCTGAGTTACTTGTTTCCAATTGTGGTGTTGAGCCTTCAGTGAGTTTTTAATGGTGGTATTTGGTGTGAAAGGACACATTCAGTGGCCCAGCTAAGGTTGTCTATTGTGTTTTAATCAATAGCTTTCTTCTCCTCGCACATCTCCATAGGTAATCTTCCTTCACATTCCCACTTTGAAGGTTCTTGCCTGAGCATTCTTTCCTCATACACCTGCCAAGATTGTTTCTCTATGAGGATCTTTCCCTCACACACCTGACCAGAGGCACAGGGATTCTTTCTATGTGTACCTACCCGGGGATTCCTGCATGAGTCTTCGTACCTCACATACCTGCCAAGGCGCACACCCAATAGTCTTCCATCATACTCTTACCATTACATGATCTCAATAAAGTTTCTCCGTTTTGCTATCTCTAGTGTGAAGTTTGCCTATATTTCCCTTATACTCTCACACTGACCTTGATGCCATGAACTTTCTCTCCTCCAGCTTCTTCCTCACAGGCTCCAATGTTACTGTTTTGCACCACCTTCTGGATTATGAGTAAGCTTTGTGTTCTTAACCAATCATGTTTATTTAACATTATTCACCTACACAGCCGGAGGGACATTCCACCATTTTACTTTATCTTTCGAGGATCCAGTAACCCCCTTCTTGCATTTGGTTGTCTGGGTTCCACCTGCTATTTCCAGACCCGCCTTCCCATTTCTATACTTACCTTATATAACGTGTTCTCTTCACTGGTGCTTTCCAGCTGTACTACGATGTATGCATGGAGAAAATTGGAGGCAATCATATCTGGCACGAAAGGCGTGTTCTCATCTTGGAAGACGATAGCTACAATGTCATTTCCTATGTGTCGTTTCCGCTGCAACTAAAAACATAGAAAACTGTTACCTCAGTTCCTGATTCCAGTCGCATATTCAGCATTAGCGAGAAGCTTAATAGTTCAGTTACTCATATGCATTGCTAACTAAAATGGCTTCAACTTTGGGAAAAGGGAATGTCAGATGCACTCAGACCTCTAATCATTCAGATTCTCAAAATTCAGATGCATCTGGTTAGAGAAGTCAGGTTCAAACTGGTTGTGAATGTTGACTCCATCTGATTTATCACTTTTGGGGATCACACTCAATCCAGACTTCCAGGTAGGAATTCCAAACTGTTAACTTCAGCGCCCACAGCCACAACGCTAAAAGATCATCGCCCTCCTTTTGTGACCATCTCTGTGGAAAAACTCAGTGCCCTCAGCATGCATGTTTCAAAACAAAAATTACTATAACCCCTCGTCTGGGCAGTTAGGTCCATCCTTAAAACAGTTTTTAAGGAAAGCAAAGGTAGGCACCCATCCCAGGCCTTATCTGTTTCCCCCAGACTACTGCCATGCTTTGATGATCATGAAAAAGTGACATGCTGGAGCTGAGGCTGACGGTCCATCTGGGCTTGTAAAATTATATGTTTATGAACCAGAGGTAAATGTTTCCTAAAAGTAAACTTGTTAAACTACAAGAGTTTGTTCATTTTGAGGGAAGTGATTCACATTGTCAATGTCGTTGTAATCATTACTTTTACCTTTGTTAATGAGCAGTGTGTCTCCCATCCAGATTTTCAGTTTTACAAATTGGCTGCACCTCTGTCTCCACAGAGTAACTGTTCTTGTATACTTTAGAGGGATTTAATTCATCTCTTGGTCCCTCATATTCATGGATCGGAATTAAGGGACTGATTACGATGGTGGGGAGACCGCATTGACAGGCTGTCAGTAACAGTCTCCGCGCCATCGGTGACTGAATCACTGCCTGCCACATTACGATGGCGGGCAATGTGTTTGGTGTTGGAAAGACTGACCGACCCGGTCCTGAAGGTCTGAAGCATTCCGACCGCCTGGCAGACAGCAAACTCCAGAATGGTGGCAGTGCCTGTCAGGCACCGCCATGGGGATTACAATATCCCCATCTCCGCCAGTCATTCTGCGGCGGTCAATCCGCCGTGAAACAGCTGGCGGAAACGGATTAGGGGGCCTGCAGCAGGCCCCCATGGGGCTGGAACAAGTGCCTTGTGGGGCACCTATGGTGCCCCCTATATATGCCTGGACCATGTGGCAGGCCCCGCATGGTGCCAGGCATGTAGTGCACGGATATGTAAACACCCTATATGTGTATTGTGACGGGGGCTGCTGGTCGCATCCCCGCCTCTATTCATAACATAGGCATAATGACCGCCTCAGTGTCGGTTGCATCGTAATGCGTAATGTGGGACTGCCGCTTTGTAGGCGGGCGGTCCCAAATTATAAACGATGGCGGATGGACTGAAGTCCGTCCGCCATCGTAATCAGCCCCTAAGAGTTGTGTGATAATTATCAATACCTTGCAGTTTTCCACAGATACATTCTGCAGGTCAAACCTGGCAAACGTTGAGGGGGTGGGAGGGAGCGAGGCCCAAAAAAAAGCAAAACATGCAGAATTCTATGTGATAAAAACTGATCCTGCATGTTATGCACCAATTTCATTTAAAAAACCCAGAATTAGTGGTATTGACCACATATGATAAATACCCACCTTCTTCCGATAAACTAATAATGAGAGCCTTAAGCCTCATATTTAATTATAGCCTTAGTAAAACACTAGGCTCAATGGTTGGTACGGACTGTGACCGATACGCCAAATGCCTAGTCAAAAGTATCCATGTTATGTGTTTGTCCAGTTCTGCAAGTCAACTAAATGGGTATTGCAGGTGCCCATGCAGCACCTCTGACAATTGTGCAGTACTGTGGGCAAGCATCCAGTACTGCAGGGTTCCATGCAATGCTGCAAGAATGTGTTTGCTCTCACCAGTGCCCTACCATAAACCTCTTTGCTGTGGTGGCAGCGCCCACTTGATATTGCAGACATCTAAGCAGTCTTTCTGTCATACTGATGGTAGTTCTGCCTTCCCTCGCAGTACAGCAGCAAAGCGTGCTGCACTACCCTGCAGAAGCACTGCTGTGCGGCTTTCAGTACTTATTTTTTATATTTCTATTCTTTATTGAGTCTTCAAACAACAGGTACAAGTAGCTAAATCAGATCCTTTGTTTGATTATTTGTGAGACATCACAAGCCTAAACATACAATGAAGTAAATGCCTTATGTTTCTGACACAGATTTATGCTTTAATACAAAGATTTCCAATATCATTAACAGCAATAAATGTCCTAATTTTTTGGGGAAAAAAGTTTAAAAGATGATGCATTCATTTTATGGTATTGGTCCTGCCTACCTCCAGAGTATGTTCTCTCCCTAACCTGCACAGATTGCTCTGATCCAGCAGCACACGATTACTCCAAATCCCAAAGCTCAAAAGGTGAAGATGGGGAGGAAGATCATTCTCCTTCCTAGAGGCTAAATCTTCCTCTTGCTCAATTCAGTCAGAGAATCATTTTAGGAAGCTCCTGGAGACCTGGTTGTTCACTACTGTGTAAAGGTCGCTCTACCATATTTGGCTAGCGTTGGGACGCCCTCGGGGGCAGCTGCTTGCGCTCTAAAAATTCGATCATTCATACATTGATTAGGGAGAGTCAGCTTCCTGCCCCCTTCCATCCTCAGTGTGTAACCAAGTTACTCCCTCGTTCTATTTCCCCTTCCACTCCTCACAGATATGATACACAACAACACCCAGTCTTGTTATTCCCTCCTCAAATGTTCTAGCTCCATTGTACACTATCTTTCCTTACCCATGCAGTTGCCCAAGGAAATAGAATGTTATGATGTAATCTATGTCGCCTTGTCTGTCTTCCTTGCTGTGGTACCCCCATAATCTCTCTGTAATTTTCACATGCGCAATTGTACCGGCACCCATGAAGTACTGCGGGTACAACACTAATATTACTGAATGAGGAGAGGAGAGGAGAGTCGGAGGACCATTGATGAAAGACCGTTGGCAGCGATAGGAGCAGACATGGTTGATAATAGACCGTCCAACCAGTATTGTTCTGTATGGATCTCACCCATGGCACTTTGTACCATATATCCCCTCAAACCCACCGTCCCCATCTCTGTAGACTCCTATACAATCCCTTTTTCATTTCTTACTCCTTATCTCCAGGTTCATGGTCCCGTCCCTTCCCACCTATCTGAGTAGAATCCACTTCTTGCCTTCTTCCCTTTGACAGCTGCTCCTTTCCTGCTGGTCTTGTTCTGTGGTCCCCCTTACCAGCCACAGCCCACATGCTAAAAGCCCAGGCTACATTCACGGTGTTAACCACAGAGCCGTCCACCCTCCCCGCTCCATGCGCTCATCCTGGTGACTCCGTACCTGCTGGGCGTCTCCTTCCGTGTAGGGCAGCTTCGTGGAGATGTGAAACATGATTTCTTTGTTCCGAAAATTGCAGTAGATGGATTCAGTGCCTGTCTGGCCATGAGTGACATCCAGGCCCCCTCGGAACCTGCAATGGTCACAAGCAAACATCAATTGACCGTCATGGTGTGGAGCACAGGTCTGTCGGTGTGTGCCACGTTTGATTGGAAGCATAACTAGTGCTCACTACAATGCTCCTGGTGAGAGGTTACAGGGACAAATGATTGCAGTGTGAAAACTACCATCAGCCCAAATGCAAACTAAAGCCTAACCATAACCATGATCTTCAAACTTCACCTGTATCTACCCAAACTTATATCTGCCCATAACACTTACCATAAAGTTGAACCAAACATTAGCACTTGTGTAATGATTGCACTAACACTAACCTCTACCTAACTGCTATAAAAACAGTAGGGCCAGATTTATGAATCATTGCATTTCCCTTGCATCACGTAAGGCAAAGCAAGGGCTTAAGTGAGATTTAGTAAGCCACACAAAGCCACCTTGCATGGCTATGCATGGCTAAGTAAATCCAGAGCAACGCAAGGTAGTACAAATCACTGCCTTGTGCAATGCTCTGTGTTAGTTAGGAAGGCATCCAGGGGTGGAGCATGACCATTCCCATGCATTTTGGCGCAGTCCCAGTTTTACAAAGCCTTGTAAACCTGTAACTGAGTCAAAATGCTACGCCATCCCAATAGAGCCATAATGATGAGAAATACCTTTATTTCTCCATATTATTTGCTTTTTGTATGTTTGCTGTATTACACAGCACACTTAGAAAGAGGAAAATGTCTCAAAGGGTTGTCTTTTTGTGCAGCAAGGAACAATCCTGTTTGTAACACGGGCATCCTGACACTGTGGTTCAAGGGTGCCTGCATTGGAGCAGGGAGAGAGCAGAAATTCTCATATCTTGGTAGATATGTCTGATCCCTGCTCTCTCCTTGCCATGCAGCTCAGCACAGCCAGGTGTCTTGCTGCATTTTGTTGCGTGACTTTTTCAGAAATCTAGCACAAAACCTAACTCTTCCCGTGTAACTATACCGAACTTTAACCCTGTCAGCAATCATCATACTTTCCATAAGACTAAACTTGACACAAACCGGTACACTAAAGCTAACCCTAGGCCTATTCTTACCATAAAACCAAACTTAACTCTAATCATGAACCTATCTCTAACCCTGACCCTTACCATAACACTAAAACTGACACTTGTCTTTACCATAATACTAAACCTGACATGCATCTTTACTATAACACTAAACCTGACATTTGTCTTTACCATAAAACCCTTCCTTTTACCCTAAACCTATCCCTTCCCCCCTCAAGTCTCTATCCACTCACAGGGCTCACATACATTGAGAAATGAGGGATATGCACCTGGAAGCACATATTTTTTCATTCCTTTAATTGTTTTATCCACTCTGTGCTCAGTGGAAAATGAAACTTGATTGTGGGTCGAGGAAAAAGTGCCTAGTGCCAATACCTTGGCCAGAGAGAAACAGAGTGACCCAGCTATCTGCTTATGATCTCTCTGGTCTGGGTGTCTCTCAAAGATGCCATCGGCCTAATGCAAGCAAGCAAAGTGGGCTATCATCCTCTTCTTTGATAGCTACGCCCTGGTCTCTCTCACTACCCACCTGTATTTCAAACTCAGCCCTGTTCTTACTGACATCGCCTAATGTCTCCCTAGCTCAACCCTGCCCTCAGGTTACCTATGAGGCCTGCCTAATGATCAGTCACCCGGTCATAAGTGGTTTGCAAGTACTTACTTAACATAGTTTACATTCCTCCTCCTTCAACTTCCCTCTCTATCCTTATACCCATCAGCCCTGCCATGCCTTCTTCCGTTCTCCATCGCTGTGCTTTGAAACACCTCTCTGACACCATCTTTACTCACACCCACATACCTGTCCTATCACACAACATTGTTACTTTCACCACCCTTTTATTTTCTCCGCTCACCAAACACTTCCAAGATACTGTTTCTTTGACATTACATAAAATAAAGAAATAATTAGATGTTTCAAAAGCCAAACGGATAGTCCTTATATCATTTAGATTTTCGGCTCCAAGACTGTACATGTCACACTCTTTCTCCAATGGCAGTCCGTAAATAACTGTTGAGCCAAGAAATGCAACTTTTATGCTAAGCAGCACACACTATGCACACCATAACTCACATAGCCGCATTGCATTAAACACAGTACTAATCACCCAGTTGAAACAGCACAGGAAAAAGCAGATTGACTACCCAGAGCTAAACATGTTGGGTTGCTGGATTTATGGGGTGGGTTGTGTGACATGCACTGTGTATGACCTCACTTATTACGTCACTCATGGCATGGTCTATGGCATCATTGATGAGAACACTGTGGATGTTGGGGGCGAGTTATAGTTACTTTATTTAACTATAACTAGTGAATTTCAGTGGTTTTGGAATACAAAATATTTAGGTACAACTACCATTTTCACCTAACCATAACGTCACTTTAACTTTTTAGTGAATTTCTAAGGTTTTTTCGTTTACCTGACTATAATGTCACTTTAAGCTTCATTTGTTCAGTGAATTTCCAAGGTTCTCTTTAAAGCAAAGTAAGGTATTATTACCAGACCAAGGTATAAGGTCGAACCTTTGTTTTTTTCAGTGTATGTATGTATGTATGTATGTATGTATGTAGGCAATAAAGATCCTTTGATGTTACCGAACAAGTGTCAGATCCGTTCTTTTGTGAGTAGGACTGGACTCTATGTTTTACCAGTCAGCAGGCACTGGTTCCCGGCACGCTCTCTCGCTTTGGAGCAACCTGCCAGCTTGCAAATCTTGGACTCTGTACTAAAATATAGAGCGTCACCCCCCAAAGCAGATAAGAGATTCACTAGATTTCACTGCTACAAGGGGAGAGAGGAAGCAGCATTGGACTTCGTGAAGGTAACAGACAAACGACTTACCGTTGATGTCTCCCCTAGATAGACTGTCGCGGTGGGTGTGAGGACCGTGCCCAACAAGTTTGGATCACCACTGGGTGTACAAGTGCACAATTACTTAATGTGCACTTGCAGCGGGACACACAAAATCAGGCGTGGATCAGCCCTTGGAGCAGCACATGCAGTGGCTTCACAGCGGAAAATGGGCTAACCACATACTCCAATGGGAGTGGATCAGCGAATTTTCAAATAAGCCAGGTGGAATATCGCTGTTGATGTAGAACTGGCACTGAGGAAAGCCGCAAGGCTGAAACGTGTCTGCGCAAGCATTTCACTAACACAGCATTTCAACGCCATGCACCTGATGGTATGGCAATAAAGATCCTTTGATGTTACAGAGCAAGTGTCCGACCCGTTCCTTTGTGAGTGGGGCTGGACTATATATATTATATGTATAAAGATAGATAGATAGATAGATAGATAGATAGATAGATAGATAGATAGATAGATAGATAGATAGATAGATAGATAGATAGATAGATAGATAGATAGATAGATAGATAGATAGATAGATAGATCACACAACCGGCAATTGTGTAATGTAGTACAAAAATGCCAATGAGGGGTGTTGGAAAAATGATAAATCTCAAGGCAAAGGGGAATCAGTTTTTAATGTTATCAGAATATGAGATGCCAATATAGGACTGTAGTACAAATAAGATAGTGGGCTTTTTTATGGGTTGATTGCTCTTTTCTTTCAGGTGTAGCGAAGAATGGTCACACATCAGAGTAATAATGTTTAGCTTTTGTTTACCTTTCATGTTGTTGATAAAACAATAGACAACGGTGTGGGCCAGTGGATTTATATGATTTATGGCTACAGTATTTACTGCAACATTATGAATTTATTGCATTTATCACATAATTTTCAACATGATTTTCAGATATCCCAAACTGTATTATTAGCTTGAATTGATGAAAATAAGATTGTCGGAAATATGGCACATAAATTACTTAATTGGCTCTTTAATGCTTCTTAATGCTAGTAGCCCTGATATTGTTCTTTTATGTCCTTATTACTCATTTCCGAGAAGAGTGTATCTTAAGGGGCTTTTAAGGAAACATAAATTTAAGCAGGCCCGGGTGGCTTTACTTTTTTTTAAATTGTCCCCCGATGCTTTTACATTATCATGTGCCACAAATTTTTTAAGATCCACTCTAAAGTTAAGGAATACTAGGGGAACATAAAAGTAGAAGACCTTTAAGTACCTGCCGCATTAGTGGGGACAGTGTGCGGTGTGCCTTTTTATTGTTTTAAGACGTTTTTGAGCATTGCTCTTTATGTTTAAGCAGTGCCCTGACTGACCTGTCTTCTTTTCTTATTATATGATGATCAGTGTACTGTATTGTTGTGCTGATAAATGTGTATCTTTTATGGTCATATCTTTTTTTATTATATTCCGAATAATGATTATTATTATCATTATTATTATTATTATTAGTTGCCCTGATAATGGTAAACATCTGCAGAGTGGTTTGGGAGCTGTCATTATGAAGATGTACTCCATATTTCACAGGGAGTTTTGAAATATTTTCCTTAATTCATAATTCCCTGTGGAATAGGTGTTTTTATACACCTCAATTTTGTGCAAAAAAAGCACCCAAATATACACATATGTGCCCGAAATCCATTTGTTGTTGCCCAGTCAGGAAGGTGTGAACGTGGGATCGGGAGATCTGTGAAATATGTTAGGAAACTGTAAATTCAGCAGAATGAAGACACATACACAGATGGGCAGGTGCAGTGAGTGTGTTTTATTTCTCCAAAGTGGTCGGCAACAGCTCCTTTGGAGAAATAAAAAAGACTCACTGAAACAGTACATTAGAGTGCACATCTTCATTCTGCTGACCTTGCAGTTTAGTAATATTACTCTGGCGGATATAGTTCCAGAGAATCATAATTAGGTTAGAGTTTCCATAGGAAAGGCATTTTTTCTTTTCTTAATAACTTTAGCGCTGTTCAACCAATCTGCACAAAACTTTCAAAATAAAAGTTCTTCCATTATGGCACCTTTTGAAAAGTTTGGCAGTGATCTGTCAAGAGCGTGCCAATGAAAAGGCAGTTTCCAAAACATCAATCTTCCTTTTTAATTCCAAAAGGAAAATTAGCTCTCCGAAGAAACAGCTAAGTGGAATTACATCAAATTTGGCAAAAAGTTTGAACTTATCTCAGAAAGTGTGCTTTTCATTATTTGGTGTAAAGCTAATCAGTAGTTTTAGAGAAATTTTTATTTATAGAGGTGCTTTGGTTAGGCATGATGGAGTTAACCTCGAGATAAAGTTAGTGATATTTGGTACATTGGTGTCCAGATATTGTCTGCTCAGCCAATTTAGAGTGGATTGGTCAGTCCTGATTGGCTGGCTACAACATGCACTATATGTTATGGCGCCATTACAAAAGTAACGGAAAGTGGCCACAATAAATTAAATATGATCACCGGAACGTGTCTTCCAGCGTGTGTGTATGTATTTATATATATATATATATATATATATATATATTTACTTTGTGAAAAGCATTTAACGGGCAAGGCCGGTGGCACCCATTATGTGATCTTGACGGCTTGACCGTCGAAACGCGTCAAGGTTTTCTCTGAAAAATACATTTGGTTATTCTAAGCCCATTGTGTCAGCGCCTGTTTATGCAGAAGGAAACAGGATTGGTATATATATATATATATATATATATATATTTCCTTCATTACGAATTGAGGATATGTTAATCAGCCAGTCTCTAAAAAGTACATCTTTGCAATTTAAGCACTGAACAGCTTGCTAAAATTTACTAAAATGTCTTGGATCCAATGTAAATGTGTAACAATTTGAAATCAAACTACAACTTCCATCATGCCTCATAATGGGCCAAGGATGGGACCGAAACGCGTCATGGCCGACTAAAAGAATAAACCACTATTGAGCACTGAAACGTGGTCCGTGCCTGCTTTCCTGTACCTGGAATGGAGAGAGAGAGAGAGACAAAGATAGATGTGTATGTATATATATATATATATATATATATATATATATATAGATATACACACGCACACGCACACCACACTCATGCCACACGGGAAATAATATCTGCTACTATTACTTTGAGAAATGAGGGAATGGTTCTTGATTTACCAACCTCGAGGGGTTGAAACCCTGAGTCTGACTTTCCAGGGTTCTTACTTGTGATCTTTAGGTCAGTGCCAGTATTGGCAGCAATCGTTAACTCACCAAGCCATTGCTTCCAGCTTATGTGGTCAACTCAACTATCCCCCACCCCTTTATCTCACTTTAACTAGTAACAACTGTAACAAAAAGGCTTGCAGTTTACTCTCAACCAGCAAGACTCCACCACACCATTGTTTTTTATTATGTTTCTAGTTCTGTCTAGCACTGACCAGAAGTTAGGGGACTTAAAGCCTTTTATGCATATACAAAACTTAAATTGTACAAATTAAATATATGCAGGATGCACCAGTGAGAACGTACCTCACCTTTAACTTTGGCATTGGTTTATGTCAAAGCACTTGCAGTGTGATATTAAATGTTGGTCCATATACAATCTCTCAGCCCATTTGAGCAACCATTCGCTATAGCTATATATAGCTATGTATGAGTTCTTATATTTTATTTGTGTCTTGCAAACTAAGTCAGCACCAACCTCAAAATATAATAAGAAGCATTGGCAAATCCAATAGGTCTTCAGAGTGCCAACCTGTTGGCTTTGCCAATGTTTGCCTGTAACATATTTCTCAAAATACGGAAGGAAAAGCAAACACATATCATCTTACATCTCAGTATAGTACATTGAATTCAATGATTTCAATCTGTATAAATGTCATGGTTTCATTTTTAAATACTTTTCACTGAGGAAACTCTGAACACAATTTAAAAAGAATGAGGAATTGTCTGCACGTAAAGGGAAACACTAACCAATCCTTAATTTACTTTTCACAGGATTCAGCTATTTGATCTTCATCAGTAGTCCAGGAAACAGATGTATGGGCCTCCAGGAAAGCTTTCATGTTAAGTACACTTTCTGTATCAGAAGGCAGCTGAGTGAGTGTGGCCGAAGGCCTTTCCCCTAGGCCAGAACATCCTTGGTGTGCCAAAGCCTGTGCTTTTATACAATATGCGGAATGCAGAAGATAAAGCAAATGCAACCCTTAAATTGCGCCTCTTGTAAAGATCCCAGCAAACATATCCCTTTTGCTGTCATATTATAGACAAGCTGCTGGGTGGGGGTTGAGTGGATTAGAGGAAAGCAACACAGAGCAGGGGTGGGAAGGGGCAGATAATTGAGGGGGTGAGGCAACACACAAGGGTGAGCACCTCAAAACACAAGCACTCTCATTGAGTGCTGAATATAAAAGAAAAAGTAGTTTCCTAAATATGAGCAGTGGAAGGATACAAGTCAGCAAATCAAAGGATCATACAGAGGCTATTCTCCAGGGGACGGATAAACATAAGAGAAAAGCAAGCTATTGAATGAGAAGCAAACAAATATGTGTGACAATAAAGACAACCAATGGTAAGAAATGGACGTCTGTAAGTCCATTCTAAGTTCACAATAGGTCTTTCACAACCAGACACACTTGTGTGGTCTGGTAGGTGAGACTTAACCCCTTGAACGCTCATGACGAGCTCAGCTCGTCATGAGCCACGGTGCTCATGTGCTCATGACGAGCTGAGCTCGTCATGACCGTGGGAACACTCGCACGCTGGGCTAATTCCCCTGCTGTGCAAACGTTCTACACAAATGGGTGTGGTCATGAAGAGCTCAGCTCGTCATGAGCACACGACCACCGTGGCTCATGACGAGCTGAGCTCGTCAGGAGCACCGGGGCGCTGTGCGCACCCCCCTCCCCAGCGGGGGAATGAGCCCCGCATGCAAGGGGTTAAGAAGGAATCGAAGTATAAAACAATGTTCTCTCAATAAAATATACAGCAGACCCTGTAAATGTAGCATGCTGCCCAAATTACAGTCCACGTTGCATTCGACCAAATTGCAAAGTCTGTGACCTGAAAGGAATAAAATAAGGACATCGAGATCAGTTTCTGCACCGGAGGATCACACTCACCCCCTAAAATCTTGAAGTTTGACTTTTTGCCCCAAAAACTCTTGAAACTCCTCGAAGGCCGGACTTTCTTCGATGGTGCTGAAAAGCTCCTCTTCAGAGATCTGAAATGTGATAGGTTTAAGAATCAAGTTAATGTAAGAGTAGATTTTGTTCAACCCATACCTAAACAATGTTATGACAAGCTCCGCCCAGAACTGGGCACACCAAAACACACCATTGAGGATGTTATTCCCTCACTCTGACCTGAAGAAAGATTTATCAAGAGCTGGAGAAAGAATTATCAAGAGCTGAAGAAAGAATTATCAAGAGCTGAACACAACATAGCTCCCTAATGGGGCATCAGCTCCCGTGCCCCATATAACTCAACGGTTGGCCAACCGTCAAAACATAAACAAACATGGTCAGGTGGCGATAGCCATTACAGAGGAGTCACGGATGCCAGGTACTAGAAGAATAACTCAGTCTACTTGAAAAGTGTCCAAGTGTACTGGAGAATGGGCCCAGTGTACTAAAAATAGGGTCAGTGCATTAAAAGCATAGCTATATGCACTGGCAAAAGAGAACAGTGCCTTGCAGGAAGGGTCCAGTGCACTTGTGGAAGGTGGGAGTGCACTAGCCAATGGGATGACTATCTCAGATTAGGAACCCATTGCCTTGTAGGGCTCTAGTACCTTAGAGGATCGCCTGCTGCACCAGCGGCGTAGCCAGGCTGCCCTGGGCCGGAATATGAGCAGAGAAAATGGCCGCCATTTCCCTGATTTACTAGTGCCACTGCACCTGCATCACTATTAACAGCTACGGCCATGCGCTGCCCTGGTGGAAGTGCCAGGTGTCATAGGGTAAGGCCCAAAGTACTACAGGAGGGGCTTAGAGGGGTATATGACTGGGCACTGAAAGAGATCCCAGGTCACGGCCTGTAGAGCTCAATTTGATAGAAGAGGGTCCCAAAGCACTACAATGTGGGCCTGGAGGGGAGCTCTAATGAACTAGAATGGGGTCTTACTGCAATAGAGCAGAGGCCCAAGGTAGAACAGGATAGCCCAGAGAACTGTGATCACTGAAAATGTTAGGCCTGCTTCCATGCAGGTTTACTAGACCTTGCAATCCTGCAGGCCCTGCCTTGTGGCTACCTGAGCAGGGCTGCGTAGAGTGAGGTGTAAGAGAGGCCCTTCCCTGTGCAAGGCTGAGATGGGTGGTGTAGAACTTATTCTTAAGTACTGAGATAGAGTAGCTGCTGATTGAATATGAGACACACACTTGTAGGAATGTTTGCAAATGCAATGCGGTTTTACCATCTGAGGTGTTGTTTGACTCACTGGTTGAAAGACTTTGTATGTACTGCTCTACTGTAAACATGTATAAATCTGTTTCTGCAATGTATAGTCTGTGATGTAAGGTTGTGCTTGACTATGTCAAATAAATAAACTATTTTAAAAAAACGAAAAATGAATCAATTGCATCACAGAAGCAAACGACTGAATAAACATGCAGTATACATAATCCCTTTTACACATTACTGACTGGGGCTGACTGGGCTCAGGGGAGGCTGGTGCAGAAAGAGGACCGCGGGCTCAGTGCTTTTGCCCTCGCCCAGAATTACACGAATGACAGTGGAACTAACTGGGCTTCAACAAAGACAGTGAGACTCACTGGAAGTGTATGAGCTGCCCCGATGAGAGGAATGAGAGACTGCGCTGAATGGCAGAAAGCATGTTTAGTATCACACGCTCCCTAAATCAGTTCAGTGCAGTAATTTAAGGAACGTGTGGGGAATCCACTGAGATACGCAAGGCACCATCGAAGTATATGGTGACACTGATTGGTAAATTAGTGAGACATAACTGAAGTGTGCGAGACTAGTGTAGGAATGGGTGAGAACCCCTCTTGTGCATAGAGTAATTCCTAGGTTGTGAGGAGGTCGCTAGGACCCTGCAGACAGATTCTTCCTTGGCCCCGATCCAAGACAATGTACACCACTTCCTGCCCCGAAGACGAGAAATTTGGGAACGAACATGGCAGGCTAGTGAAGGACAGCGCAGGGACTGCGTAGGCGGAGAAATGCTTCCCCAGAAGGAGAGAAGCAAAGCTGGAGAGGGAGGCTACAATAAAGAACAATGTAGTATCTTATCTGGTTTTAATAATCTGTCCACCTTGTACCCAGGACACAACAGTAAAATAAGTATTGCAAGTGTGATCTAGGCAGCGTGTGAGAAACAGTCTCAAAGAGCACAGGATCATTACAGGCTAGCTCTATTTTCCTAAATGTTGCAAGGAGTCGGGAAACCACTTCTGTGTGTCCCAAGGGTAGTTGGTCTGGGGAGTCTTACCTGTCCAAACTTCTGGTAGATGACCCCGAACTTGAAGTTGTTGTTGATGACGTGTTCATCAAAAGTGACGATGAGACGTGATGCCTGCAAAGGGAGTGAAAGTAAGAGAGACAGTCAAAGGCACACAACCATGACCCATGAGAATATCTAAACTTGCTCTGTAACAGGCTGCAGTAAGTCAAACGCAGTAAGTCAATCTCCGCACACAGAACTGCACAGGAACTATCTATGACTTGGTGGGTTCCAGTAAGTGCCCACAAGTTAAGACCAGTTGTTCCTCAAATCTGTTCACTTTGAGTGGTTGCTATTCCTTGTATGGTACACTGGTACAGGAAGGCTCTCTTTCATCTGTACCTGATTTATGCAAGTCGTGATGCTATTCTGGTTGTCTGGACCATATTCCTGCTGGGAGTGGATTTACGTGCTGTGAGTGTTCCTATGGGTGATTTGTTTGCACTGTTCTAAGAGTGGGGATAGAGGGCACATGTAAATGATAATTAGAAAGCAGGATCGAATTGGCCCTGGAGGGACTCCACATGGCACTCTGCGAGAGGATGATTCAAAGCCTCTGAATAGGAACTGATTGCTGTGGTTTGATAGTGAGGATGTGATTTGTTCCAAGGCAGAATTCATTCAATATATCGTCTCATCACTCAAGCATTCGCAGAAATACAGAACGGTTAATGGTGTCGTAGGCTGCTGCCGTCCTGAGGAGCATGATGACTGACTTCTTGTTTTCACCCACAAGGAGACGTTTTTCTCTGCTGCAGGTCAGCACTGATTTGTTGCCCCTCTACGTTCAGAAATCAGATTGATGGTTGTGAAGGATATGATTCAGTTCCACACATTTGTGGAGTTGTCTCACAACCTTCCTGATAGTGATCTTGCAAGGAAAGTAAGGCTAGACATCAGGAGATAATTAGCCAAAGCCAGTGGTTCAATTCTTGGTTCCTGAAGGAGGGATATGATGATAACAAGATTCATGTACTCTGGGATTTTGGAACAACTGATTGCATTTATAGCTTATCTCCAAGTGTCCTGTGAACAGTGAGAGGGAGCTTAGCCCCTTGCCCCAAATACAATTTTTACTAGGCCTTAACACACCTTATGTATCAGTCAGCACAACCTACAGGCTGGGGTGGATTGTGGACAACTTCACCATGGGCCTTGGCAGCGTAGCCGAACTTCTCCTCTACAGCTTATGTGAAATATTCAAACCCCTGAATAGAATGCTTTTGTATGTGCTTCCCACCCACGTTTGATAGGAGTTCATATATCTGAACCGATACATGGTCAATGGGGTATCTGCCTCAAGATCACCCCCAGAATTTCTTCCATCTCCAGGACACTTTTGATCTTAAAGGGGCCATCTAGAGCAGAGTTAAAACATATTTCCCTTTACCCTGTCGTCCATCTCTAACAAACCCCCAAAACAGGCATTCCATACTGTCCTTCTGTTTGATGATGTCTACTTGGGTTTTGAGGGTGCACTGTCAAAATATCGACTACAAAATATCGACTGGACACAATATCGAGTTTTAAATATTGAATGGACAAAATATCGACAGGACAGAATATAGACATCAAAAATATCGGTATTAAGGTAAGTAATGTAATATCGATTCTTAAAAATATAGACATTTAAAATATCGAAGTATATAATATAGTTTAATAAAATTATCGATTTTTTGATAATATTGATTTTTTATAGTGATATTTATTGTATTATGTGTGTTAAAAGTGTGTATTTATGTTATAAATAATTTTAATTAATGACATTTTTATTTGTTAATTTTTGCGTAATTTAATTCTGTAGCGGGTTGTGGGTTTATAGGGGAATAGGGTGAGAAGTAATTTAATTATAATTAATTAAATATGTAAATTAATTTATTGTTATTTATTTTTAATTATTTGTTAATACATTTATATTTGGTAATTAATTAAGTTTTAATTAGCAATTAATTTTAATTAATTGATTAATTGCTAATTATGTTAATTTTACTAATTTATTTTCTGTAGCGGGTTGTGGGTTTATAGGGGAATAGGGTGGGAAGTAATTTAATTTTAATTAATTAAATATGTAAATTTATTTATTGTTATTCATTTTTAATTATTAGTTAATTAATTTATATTTGGTAATTAATTAACTTTTAATTGGCAATTAATTTTAATTAATTGATTAATTGCTAATTATGTTAATTTTACTAATTTATTTTCTGTAGCGGGTTGTGGGTTTGTAGGGGAATTGGGTGGCAAGTAATTTATTTATAATTAATTAAATATGCTAACATATTTATTGGTATTGTTATAGAATTAATTATTAATTAATTTTTTCTGGCTAAATAATTAAATCATAATTGCTAACTAATGGTATTTAATTGAATATTTGCTAATTATGTAAATTTAATAACAATTTTTAATTATATTTAATTAGAATTTATTGTAAATTAATTTTTAAATGTGAAATTATTAATTGGTAATTTGTAATTAATTTGTATTAATAGTTAAATAATTGTAATAATTAATTTTAATTAGTAATTGTAATTGATTAATTATTATATTATATTAAATTTGTAATTACTTTTAAATAATATTTGATAGATATTAATTTATATTCATTGGAATAATATATGAAATATTTAATTTCCCTACTGTTGCACCTACTGAAGTGGGAATAGTGATTTTAACCCCTACGCTATCCAACGCTTTCCCTACTGTTGCACCCACTGGAGTGGGAATAGTAAATTTTATCTCCACGCTATCCAACGCTTTCCCTACTGTTGCACTCTTTGGAGTGGGAATAGTAATTTAAACCCCTACGCTATCCAACGCTTTCCCTACTGTTGCACTCTTTGGAGTGGGAATAGTAATTTTTACCCCTACGCTATCCAACGCTTTCTCTACTGTTGCACTCTTTGGAGTGGGAATAGTAATTTAAACCCCTACACTATCCAATGCTTTCCCTACTGTTGCACTCTTTGGAGTCGGAATAGTAATTTTTGCCCCTACGCTATCCAACACTTTCCCTACTGTTGCACCGACTGGAGTGGGAATAGTATTTTTTACCCCTACGCTATCCAACACTTTCCCTACTGTTGCACCCACTGGAGTGGGAATAGTAATTTGTACCTCTACGCTATCCAACGCTTTCTCTACTGTTGCACTCTTTGGAGTGGGAATAGTAATTTAAACCCCTACACTATCCAACGCTTTCCCTACTGTTGCACTCTTTGGAGTGGGAATAGTAATTTCTACCCCTACGCTATCCAACACTTTCTCTACTGTTGCACTCTTTGGAGTGGGAATAGTAATTTTTACCCCTACGCTATCCAACGCTTTCCCTACTGTTGCACCCACTGGAGTGGGAATAGTATTTTTTACCCCTACGCTATCCACTGGAGTGGGAATAGTAATTTTTACCCCTACGCTATCCAACACTTTCCCTACTGTTGCACTCACTGGAGTGGGAATAGTAATTTTAACCCCTACGCTATCCAACGCTTTCCCTACTGTTGCACCCTCTGGAGTGGGAATAGTAATTTTTACCTCTACGCTATCCAACGCTTTCTCTACTGTTGCACTCTTTGGAGTGGGAATAGTAATTTAAACCCCTACGCTATCCAACGCTTTCCCTACTGTTGCACTGTTGCACTCTTTGGAGTGGGAATAGTAATTTTTAGACTTATGCTATCGTACGGTAATAATATTGGATATTATTTAATTATATTATGTTAATATATATATATGTTTTAACAAATATGATTGTAAACATTTTTTTTTTAATTTCATAAATTATTTAATTCTTATAAGTTAATTTAAGTATTTTTAAGTATATTTTAGTAATTAATTTTTAATTTTAATTTAATTTAACACTGTTTTTAATAAAGTCGATATTTTTTAAAACTATATTTTTGTAAACGATATTTTGTACTCGATATTTTTTTACTTACCTGTTTGCAGATACAAACTCGATATTTTGTCTGTAGATATTTTTTCCTCGATATTTTTGCAAGTCGATATTCTGGCAGTCGATATTATTTCAGTGATCCGGTTTTGAGACCTACTGTGAACTCATACACTCGACTGCTCCTAGAAATAGATGTTCTGCACCCTCCTTTGGTTCTCAAGGTCTTTTCTTATCTCTGCCCCATCAAGCTATGGTCTGTACATTCTGTATTATCCACCTTCTTAGGTTCTCTACTTTTAAAATTACCATCAGGCAATAAATACTGCGCATGATTACAGGAAAACGTTGTCTGTAGCTTTTTAAAGCTATGCCCATCGAAGGTCATTCCTGTATATAGTACGCTTCGGCTTCCTCCCAATCCTACCCCACTTGGCACCTTGGAAAAGGGAGCAGACGAACACCTTTGCCATCTTTGCAGAACAGGGAAAGAGGACCTAATACATATAATCTGCATCTGTCCAAACCTGATGGACATAAGGCGCTCCTTACTCCGAGTACTATGGAACCGAAAGGGCATGACAAGGTGCAGGCAGGCTGTGATGCTGTGCTTTAAACCTGAAGAGATCCAGCTAAATTGCAGACTAACAAAGTATTTTGATATAGTGACCAGAAGACTCAAGTGCTAGCCACATGGTTCGACTGAAATACAGCAAGCAACAGCATTTCAATCTAATAAAGGAACAGCCCGCTAAGACACTTGCCAAGTCATAACTACGCTTTGCATTATTGAGGCACAATCACTTTACAAACCTAGAAAAGGACAATACCGATAACGTAATAGAGACTTTTATGATTTTATAGAGCGTAAAATACCTTTTTCTTCTTATTCTCATAACATAAATGCAAAACAAGGTTTAAATGACATTTTAATGATGAAAGTTTTTAATTTTGTGAGTTTTAATTAACTTTAAAATAAAGCTATTCTATTCTATATATAGTACCTCTTCTGTCCCTTCTAACTATAACTCTGCCGCTGGACATTTCCAAACCATGACAAGATATACGTGAATTTTCTATTTTTATCATGTTCGCCCACCACAGAAACACTAGCCTGTAAAAGTCCTTCGCCAGGTCCACATTCATTAGAGTTTAATTTGTATCAGTTTCAGACATATCAGATCCTGAAAAGAGCACGTATGGCAAATTATTAACAAATTAAATTTTCAAAATGCATCAATTATACATGATAATGAAATCAACTGGAATAGTGTTCTTCTTTTATAAGGATATCTCCCATTCTCCCCATTCTTTTGGCCATCTCTCGGCTTCCAAACCACCCTCTCCCACTCAACCCCCTCCAACTTTCCTAAATTACCCGCTCAGATGTCACTTTTCTTCTCCTTACTAAATTTTGGAGCATACAGAGGGACACAGCTGGCAGCTGCTTACCTTAGGATACAAGACTGGGTAAAACCGGTCCACGTTCACATCTTCACACACCAGCTGGGAACAGAAAAACAAGGAAAAGTGTAGGTTGTACCAACATTTCTTATTAAAAGATTTTGAACTGTGTGGGTTTCTGAGATCATGCGTTTGGGAAGAACTTGGATCTTGGCTGCCATACTGGGCCCTTGACGAACATGTACTCACAGCCCTACCGATGCATCTTGCTGTAGCTTTAGCGTGGCAAACCCTATCACTACCATATTGGGATCTTCACACAGTACAATTGCAGCATATCAACATTATTCTCTAACATTTAGTAAGAGTGAGTCCTATTTCCAGCACAGAAATAAAAAAAATACTGTCTTGCATTTTTCTCCACAGTGTGTTTTCTTTTTAGACATTGGTATCCTGTTGGCAGAAATAATATCATGAAAGGTGAAGTTTTTCTTTTACTAAGAGGTGATACTGAACCCTGAACAACTTTTCAACAATTGCAACTTTTTCAAACCTCCCAAAGAGCTGTTTTATATATGTTTTCTTTGTCTCATATTCAGCTTGCTTCAGGAATACAGATCTGCATGTCCTCCTCGCCTCTTGTTAGAAAGATGTGACTGACTTGTACAGGCTAGTTTAACTGTAGGACATTAGATAGGTGACACCTTTCCTTTCCTTTCCTTTCAAGAACGTTGACAATCTTTTTCAAAACATTTCTGAATCTTCTAAATACGTTTAACAACTTTTTTTTAAACGGTCGGTGTGGTTTGTGGAGGTATTTATACATTTGTCATAAACAAACATCTTTTTTTAAAGTTTGTAAATATTATGTAGGTGTTTGGAAAGGGTTGGAAATATTTGCTCAAATGTTATAAAAAAAACTACTTAGAACTTTTAATGAACAAAGCCAGCTTTCATTTAAGTTCTATAAGGCATGAGTTTTTAGAAACGTTTGGATTGCTTACTAAACGACTATAAATAACTTTGTAACATGTACCTTACAGTGCCAGACTTTGCTGACATTGAAAAATTGAAGTTCAACGTACTGGCCTTAGAAGAGAGGATGACCATATTCTAGCTAAAATTCAACCCATTAAAATAGAATTGTTCCTCCTCTATACTAAAGAAAGTCCCTGCCTGTCAAACTTCAGATTCAAGAGCTGAGAAGCTCAACCACACGTATAACTCATGTAGCATACTTCTTTGCATTTTATGCTATGGGAGACTTATGAAGTGCACTGACGCTGAAAATTCCTGGCACTGAATGACCTGAAACCGGTTCATAAAAGGAAAGGAATGATGGAGCGCAGACCACCATCTATAGCCTGATTTATAAAGTATTCATATTTTATAAATGTACCTTCTAAATAAATGGAGTCTGTCTGTCAGTAATAAAGAATTGAGTGTGCTTCAGCCCATGATTTTGTTGCATCTTTACAGGCATAGTATTCTGAAACCATTGCTTGCCACAAAGCTAATCATAATTCGGCTGTCCACATAATGTTGATATTAATGTTAGGTGGTGTTTTATATAGCGCTTGGCTACTCCGAGGAGTGTCCTGGCGCTTTTATGACCTACAGTCGAAACAGGGTGGCAGGCGGAGAGGGGCAGGCCTACTGAGCGAAAAGCCAGGATTTTAGGTCCTTCCTAAAGGCCAACAATTTGGTATTCCTACGAAGAGTAATCGGCAGGGTATTCCAGAGCTGAGGCGCCAGGCGCTTGAAAGACCGGCCACCAGTCCGTACTCTTCTTATGACTGGGACCGCAGCCAGAGCCTGCGACTCTGACCTCAGAGATCTGGCAGGCTGATAGAGAGCCAGCCGCTTTTGAATGTGTTTGGCCCCAGTAGCATGAAAAGCCTTGTGGGCCAAAGTAAGTGCCTTGAAAACTATCCGTTTCCGGACAGGCAACCAGTGAAGAGTGTACAGGAGGTCAGATGCTCTGGCTCGCCTACGTAGGCCAAAAATGACCCGAGCCACCGAGTTCTGAACCACCTGTAGACGTTGGAGAAGGTACTCCGGCAGGCCCAAGTACAGGACATTGGCATAATCAAGCCGCGATTCAATAAGGGCTTGCACCGTAGTTTTCCTGTGTGCCAACGAGAGCAAAGGAAGGAACTTACAGAGCATCTGCAGGAGGCCGAAGCATGTTCCTGCTAAGCCAAGAATCTGGGACTTCAGCGTTAAGCCGTTATCGATTTTAACTCCAAGGTTCTTGGCCATCGTAGATGCAGCCGATGGAGGAAACATATTTACAGGCCACCAATCCTGCCAGCTTGGATCAGACCGACAGCCGAAAAAGAGCACCTCAGATTTGTCTGAGTTACACTTGAGGCTGTTTAGCTGGAACCATTTAAAAACAGCCCCAAGGCACCCTCGTATGTTTTCACCGTCGAACTCAGACCCCTTCCCACACGTGAAGAGGAGCTGAGTGTCGTCTGTATTCGACACGATCTGGGCCCCGAACGACTCCGCCAGTGCCGCCAGAGGGGTCATAAAGATATTAAAGAGAGTAGGGCTCAAAACAGAGCCCTGGGGCACTCCAACCTCCAGTGGCGGCACTACTGCAGAACAAGGGGGGGCCCAGACCGTTTGGCAGCGGCCCGCTAGAAAAGATCTAAACCAGCTGATCACCGTCCCCCGCAGACCGATCTCACAAAGTCTGGTGAGGAGACCCTCATGGGAGACGGTGTCAAAGGCCGCCGACAGGTCGAGCATCACCAACATGGCCTTTCCTCCTGCATCCAATACCTCCTTGATTGCCTCCGTAACTTCCAGCAGCGCCGTCTCGGTGCCGAAGTTGGTACGGAAGCCGGATTGAGTGGAATGTAACAGATTGTGACTTTCAAGGAAACTAGAGAGAGATGTATGTACGTGTTTCTCCATGATTTTAGCAAAGGCTGGCTGGAAATAGGCCTATAGTTAGCATAGACCTCCGGATCCAAACTGGGCTTTTTTAGTAACGGGATGATCATAGCTTGCTTCCAGACTGATGGTACCACTCCAGTGCTGAGAGAAAGGCTCAGCACGGGATTAACAAGGGGATTTATTACCTCAGCTATTTTAGCCAAAAATCCATAATCTATGGCATCAAAATCCAGACCACATCACTCAACCACGTCACTCTCTTAATTCAAAACCTACACTAGCAGAGCTTAGAGGTCAAGATTGTCTTTAAGACACTGTGGAGCACATGTAAAGCACTATTTCGAGATCACTGTCCAACTTAAAAATTAAAATGGTCTATAGTAGAAAGATCATGCAACACCGGAAGCAATGCTCAACCCATTCTAAAATCCCATCAACAAAGAAGAATGTAAGACTAGCGGGTTAGCTCTATCCTGTGTTGCACCTAAACCTTTAACCAGTTGTCAGAATAAATAAGACTAGCCACAGCACTGCTAATCTGATGTAAGCTTCTTAAGACTCTTCTCTTCTTGTGCTTCATTTATTACCATTAACATACTGTAGAAAATTGGGTTACTGGCAGCCGTGGTCTGTGCAAGTAACAGCGGTGGGACCGGGTAGTGGGTAGGGGGGGATTCCGAGGGATGATGCAGAGGGGAAATTAATTATTAAATTTTCCCTCTGGATCGTCCCTCGAAATCCATCCAACCCACTGGCCCCACCACCGACCACAGCTGGTTACTGGTCAAGGGGGGTGAAACCCTGCTCAACCAGCAAACACAATTCTTGTCCGGGCGAAACACAAGCAAACCCCAATTTAACCTGTGCTTAGCCCTCTGGTAGCTTCACACAAAGCAATCAGTCTTTACTTAGAGGCAATATGTAAAGAATTTATGAAGCACACAACCAGTAATAAAGCTAAAACATAGCACAAAAAAATCCCACATCAATTTATTTGAGACCAAAATGACCAATATACAAAACTTAAGACAGGAGATGTGCAGTTTCAAAGGTTTTGGGAAAAACTAATACTAAGAAGCAAAAAGCACCAACCACTGCTATCTTGTCCTGGTAGACCAGGCCTAAGTCACAGGTTCAGGCTGACCTTGATGGAGTGCTGGCTGGCTACAGGACTGAGTTCAGTCTGCTGAACTGTAAATTGTGGGTCTGGGCATCGAAATGCAGTCTTGTGTAGAGTTGAGCAGGCCAGTGTCAAGGAACAGTTGACGAGATCTGCGATGTGAGGTCTGGTGTTGAGATGCGTCGCCCAGTGGTGGAGTCGGTGACCATCGATGAAGAGCTGTCATTCGAGGTCCCGTGAAGTGGTGGGGCTTGAGGAGAGTTGAGCTGTGTTGGTGCAAGGGACGAGATTGATTGAACTGAGCCGGTGTTGACTTCAGGCTGCACAAGCATTATGGAAGCAGGTGTGACTTGTGAGGACTTGCGCTGAGATGCATCGACGTAGAAGACGAGCTGCGTCGTACTGGGCCAGAGTCGATGATGGGCTGTGTGACGCTGCATCAAGATGCAGCGAGATCTGTCGAATAAGCCTGTTATGTCCCTGTGGCTTTAACGGGGGCAGCCAACTGACCCATGGAGATTTCCTGGAGTTCTAGGTCCACAAAGGCAGGCTGGATTCAGCAGGGCAGTTCACTACAGCAGACGAGTCCTGGACAACAGTAGGCCTGGGGCAGCAAAGGAGTCCTTGGTCAGCAAGCAGGCCATCAGGGCAGACTTCACAGCTGGTCAGTACTTCTTCCTGGTAGAGTCCACAGGTCCAAAAGTGATTTGAAGAGTGTGGTCTGAGCACCCATTATTTATACCTGGTTCCCACTTGAAGTCGGAGAAACTTCTAGAGTCCTCCCCCTAGAGGTGTCTGGAATTTCCTGACTCCCTACCTTGGTCCCAGGTTGTCTGGGGTCACAAAAGAATATTGTGAAACCCATTTTGAGTGTGCCGAAGCAGAGCCTTGGTGATGGGCAAGTGTGGTAGGTAACAGATCTTCCCCCTCATCATGACAGAGATGGCCCACCCTGCCAACACCTTTTCCCCCTTTGTTTCACTGTTTGAGAGTAATACACAAAGACCAACTGCAAGCTATACCTAGTCATGAGACCCAGGGTACATACTGTAGGCACCAAATGGTTAGGACACGAAAATGTCATTTTTTAAGTGGCATTTTCAGAATTGTGACTTAAAATCAAACTTCACCATTAAAGCTGGTTTTCAAATTACAGTTCTTTAGAGAACAAACTCTACTTTCCTACCTGCTCTCAATTGAAAGTTATCACTTATCAGATGTAAAAAGGTAAACCAATGTTATCCTACGGGAGAAGTGGGCCTCACAGTAGTGAAAAACACATTTAGGATTTTTTCACTACTAGGACATGTAAAACTTAAAAGTATATGACCAACTTTTTGAATACACTGCACCATGTCCTATGGCATGTTTCGGGCCGACAATAGGGGTGAGTTAGATGTATTAAATAGGGAGGTTAAAGCCTGGAATTTTTTTTTTTTCCATGTTGAATGGCAGTTTGAAACTGCGCATACAGGCTGCAATGGCAGGCCTCGGACAGGTTTAAAAGGCTACCTGAATGGGTGACACAATCCATGGTGCAGGCCATGGAAGCATTTATTTTCCTGGTCTTAGGTACATGTAGTATCACTTTACTAGGGACTTAGAAGTAAATTAAAAATCTCAATTGGGTGTAAGCCGATTTTACCATTTTTAAAGGAGAGAGCACAAGCACTTTATCATTGGTTAGCAGTGATAAAGTGCACAGAGTCCCAACGCCAACAAAAACTAATGCAGCAAAAAGGGTATGGAAAAGATTTGGGGGAAGACCACCCCTAAGGCGGAAAGGTCTAACACAAATCAACTGCACATCTGTGAAAAAAGATTCCATCTCTATTATATAATATTACAGTTGTTTACAATATGTAGTAAAGGTATCTGCTGCCCTTGCAAGAGACCAGAGCTAGCAAAGTACAGTTCATCCAAAAATACAAACAAAATGTAGATTTATTTGTCAAAAAAGTACACAGATTATTTACATAAATTCAACAAACAACCCCAACATTTTTAAAATGATAAAAAATACAAATACAAAAATGCATAAATTACTTTTTACATGTTGTTGCAAAGGAATATATTTACAAATGTTTTTAGAAACACATACTTTTTAAGGATTTGAACTTATAGGTCAGTTTAGTGCACAAAGTGTAATTTGCTTTTAAGCTTCAAAAACAGCTCATAATGTTCAACGTTAAATCTGAATGTTTGTGGAAAATAGAAAATGTGTGCAGCAGTGCAGGATTGATTTCATATTCCAGAAGTAATTTTCAACTAGCATGAATCTATACTTCCATTGCCATTTCTTGTCGACCATCCAGTCACCTGATATTAAACTGCCGAACTCGAAGCAGCACCCTCCCCCATTGAGCGTTTTACCTTCACTCACATAGACAGCTCCGACGTTGCACCTCCTTAATAATCTGAACATTGCTCAACTTTTGCAATACTAGGTACCCCTCGTGGTCACAGATGGCACATCATGGTGAACCACATACATCTTTATTAATGTAACTCAGTCCGATTCTTCTGCATCTCTTCGAGCTCTGGTTGTTGGTCTAAACACCATTATATTGAAATGAAGGACCCGTATGTCATTCCTACACTGAGAATCTCCTGCACCTCTTAGCCCGGGGTTGCTATAATTTCTTATGATGGAACTTCAAGAGCATAACTCCGGTAATCCACCTCATTCTTTGTCTAAATTATTTAGTTTAGTTCCTGACTTGAGATATTCATTTACTAGTTGGCAGTCAGACTGCAGACACATAGGACCATACTTCCTAACAGTTGGAGTTAGTTTGTCTCACAAAAGTGATGCCAACTGGTGCAAAATGTAGAATTGGGATTTACTTTACAGCACAAAACTTGGTATTGTTAACATCTATAGATAGGAATTTATGCTAAAAAAGTACACCTTCTTAAAACAGACACAAACAGCACATATACAGACATGAAAAGTTTTAAAACTATGTACATGCATCGTCGTTTGTACTGGAAGAGTACCTAGACATCACAGGTACATATTTGCAACATGGTGTAACTGCAGTGCATAATTTGTGCTGGTGTTTGCCGATGATCTGCACTGGCACCTATTTCTTAACACCAGTGCATATTTATGAGAGTCCACCACATGGTGGTGTTGTCAGTCCATTTTTAAAAGAGTGAATGAGCAGTGTGTTTAAGAATTCAATATATAATGAAAGTTTTTAAAAAAAGAAGACGGCCAGCGAGCCCAAGCACTTTTTACACCTTCGGGTCACCTGTTTTAGCTCAAATGGTTTTTCTAGGAGTGTATTTGTTAGTAGGTAGCATTGGTACTGGTATTTGGCGGCACTGGCAGGGACCGTAGGATATGCAGGCTGCAATGGTGTCCTGAGGACTTTCTTGGGCCTTGCCACTTATTTGTTTTTGACTTCAAGTTAACAGGACGAGCCAAGCCAAAAGTGTGTCTTGGCTCTTAGACCCTGTGCACCAGTCTAAGATCACTGACTTTGGTTAATGGGGAAGCTGTAATTAATACAGGTTTTCTTGTTTCACTTCGTACTGATATGCCATTTAAACATTTTTTTTATCATGCACTGCATTTACTATGATACATTGAGGCGAACTGAGTGCTAAGATGTGAGGTAGTGTGCTCCCACCCTCTTTTTAGGTCTCGGCTAGCGTAGGCTGCGCACATGCGCAGTTTCGCCAGCGAGACTTAATGACTCTGAGTAAACCCCGCCCCTCTTCTCCATTGGCTGGCCTCCTAAACGGCGGCCAGCCATTGGAGAAGAGGTCTCAGTGATGTCATTCTTTCCATCTAAGCCCCATCTTTTTCGGATGGGGGGTGTGTTTTTTAGTTTTGTTCTACCTGTGACGTTGTCAGTGAAAAACACGCCCCCCAGTCTGAAAAGGATGGGGCTTGCTGCAGGCCATCCCAAGCACAGAGGAGTAAAACGAGGAGCAAATCAGGCGCTCAGATCCAATCCCGCACCGTTACTGATAAAAGGCTGCTTAAGTCCCACCCACAGGATTTCGAGCACTTATCCTTTCTTGATCAGGACGAGCTCTATGGAACGATTTCCGTGGATTAATGTACCAGTCTCTCGCCTCCCCGCTCACCACAAAGCGTGTAAAGTTTTAAGCCCCTACACTGCTAAGTATGTATATGATACTGCAAGCCCTGCATGTTCACCCACTGGCAACCCCAATACCTCTCAGGTGCAATAGATGCCGGACAGAGCCCTGTAAACACGCCCCCCCCTCCCCAGTTTCAGCACACGTTACCGCAGTGGCCCTTGGTCTCACCGTGTCCCGCTCGTTCCGGAGCTGCCCGATCACTCGCTCCCGGGCCTGGAGTTGTCGCTGCTGCTGTTCGATGAGGTCGAGTTGGAGCAGGAGTATCTGCTTGAGGCAGGCGGCCTGTGCGGGATCTCTGGCGGCGGCTGCCGGCCCGGGGCTGTGGTGCGCCGGGTCTTCCACAGCCGCTCTCTGCCCGGCTCCTAGCGGACCATGGCTGCCAGTCACTCGGGCTGTCCCCGGCCCCTAGACTCATGTCCAAGCCAGCGAGCTCAGTAGACTGCTCGCATACCGGGTGAGCCTGGGCCCCCGTGTGCTTCAGAGTGGGGCCTGCAGGGAGTGCCTCGGGTGGCTTTCGTCGGGCCTCGGCTGGTCCGGGCTTCGTGGTCTCCTTTGTTTCTGGCCCTGTGTCCGCCTCTTCCCTGGGCTTCGGTCCCCAGTCGTCCGCCCTCGACCTGCCTCAGCTCGCTCTTTTGTCTCGGCCTTGGACTCCAAAGTGAGCTCCGCTTTCTCCAGGCCGCCCTAGCGTTACTGAGGCCCAGTACATGCCTCGCCTCCTTCTCTGGCTCCGCTCATCAGCGCCTTCTCCCGCCTCGACTCTCCCCAAACTCTACTGCCACCTCTTTTCCTTTCTACCCTTGTCTTCACCGGTTCGTTTCTCCTCTGCCCCTCAGTCTTCCCTCTAGAGACCCTCCTTTCCCTTCATATCAGGGTTGCTCCTTCTGCTTCTTTCCAGCCGTGTACCCCTAGCTTGACTTCCCCTTAGACCTCTCCTGTCTAGCATCTCTTCCCTCAGCTCCGCTGGACTGGCTCCTCAGTGTGCCCCTCTCTCCTTTCAGCCCCTAAGGCTCGGCTGCCGCCTGTTCTCCCCCGTCTGCCCTCTCTCCCTTTGGCCCCTCAGGTCCCTCTTCCTGTCAGTCCCTCGGGCTTGTCTCCAGTTATCTTCTCTTCCCTCAGTTCTCCCAAGGCCGGCCCCTCCACTTGCCCAGCCTGTCGCCCCTCCGAGGCTTTTCGTGTGCCCGGTGTTTTGCTTTCTGTCCTTGTCCTCACTTGCCTCCTCCGATCTCCTGGCGTCTTTCTCCGTCTCACTTGGCCTCTTAGTGGCTCCCTCCCTTCAGCCCCTCTCCCTCCGGCTCGCCTCCGCACCCTCGGCCTGTTCTCTCAGCCTCTCCTGGTCCAGCACCGGTCCCCTTCCTGCGGTCTTCTCAGCTCCCTTCTGCCTATCCCGCCGCCACCATCTTGTCTCCAGCCTTCGGCTAGGATAGTGCGCTGCGCACCGAGAGAGGACGGGCCGTTGGCGGGCTCAGTCTCAGGCTACCCACGCGCTAAAGCCAGCCATGCGGCCACCTTTTATTAATAATAATATTTGTTTGCCCTCGGCCGACGCCGCGAGGCCTCCTCTCCCTCGACCCTTGCCATTTATTGCAGTATTATCCTTCTACCTGTGTTTGGTACTCTTTTGTAACATGCACACGTCACTTTTCTCTTGTAACACGCTGTTTGCTACCTCTCACATTGTAAATGACAATACCATATATTTATCGTTTAAAAAAATATATTTAAATGAAAAAAATGACATTTGCAATGCCAATAGCTCTAACTTTAACAAAGACAAGACCATTGCATTGTAAATGCTTGTTTACTAAATGGGTTTCTTTTCCCCCCTCCTTTTTTAGTTTACGCGTCAATGCTTTGTTTTGACCTCTTTGTGAACGAGGGAAGAGCGAGGGAGTCAGAATCCACATGAATGCTCGCCTCATTTTGGGCTCGATGTTCCAAGGGGGTGGGTGGGGAGGGGCTTATTTACAAGCCCCTTGCGCCGCAGGTGCGTCACTTTTAATAAGGGAAAAAGTGAAAGTACGGGCAGCGCAAGGGGCTTGTAAATAAGCCCCACAGGCTTTATTCAAAATGCCCCAATTCCCCCTAGCATTACAGGTAAGTACCCATAATTTATTGATCTGGCCCTTATGCGAGCCACAAACGACGTCGCCCCCAAATTTGCAATATACTCGTCAAAGGCCGCCCCACACATACATAACTCTCACATTGATTTGATCAATATGTCAGGGCCTTCACCCCCAGTTCGGATCAAAAACAGACTCTATGTTGGTACCCACAAACGCTCTCTAAGAAGAAGCGCTAAGAGGCTATTAACTGGTAACAAGCGCTATATAAAAGGTGCCTCGCTGCATATTAGCTTTTAAAAGTTGCACTTACCTTTGCCATTTGAACAACGTTGGGGAACTCGGTCAGGCACGATATGGGGATGACGTCGTGATAGGTTTTGCATTTTGTTCTGAAATGAAAGACGAGATTAAGACAATGAAGAGCTTTTCCGGGGGCTGCGCTTGATGATAACTCGAAGTTCAGTCAGATCTGACACATCGGAGATAATTACCCCCCCCCCCCCCCCTGCCCCTCCACTTCCCCACACCCACATTTCCCGGGGCTGAGGAACCGCACCACTTGTCAGCCCCTCTATGGATATAAATGGAAAACAAGCGCTGGCAAAGGCAACAATTTGTCCAGGCAGCTTTGTGTTTATTGGAAGACAGTTATGTTTTAATCAGGATGACGTGTTTTATTAATGTAACATTATGCTTCTGTAAAACGGCTATTTAAGAGCTGTTAGTTTGTGTAACAGAACGGACAGAAGCGCGGCCTTGTTAACAATTTTCCAAGAGACGTTTGATAATATCTTATGATGATATTTTTTTTAGAAGAGTGTCCTCCATTTTATAATCAAAGGCAGAAATGGCGACCACATAGATTATTTGAGAAGTGGGCTCAACTACCGCCTGGCAAACTTCTGCTTCCAGCACTTTTTCCTTTCCAACCATTTCTCTAAAGAAATACTTTGAGAAATGTGTTGCATTTAATGCATTTATTTCTCTATCAAAGCCAAAAGCTGCCGGCACGTTTTCTAATTACTATTAATTTTCAGAGTTTGTTTGCTCTGCTCTATTTAAGTACTATGTTCTCCTTCAAAGTTGGCATGGTAAGCAAGACAAACAACGCACTACTTACTGGCGGAGGCACAAATCACAAGCTGCAAAGTGGCTTTTCAAATGTCACAGGGACTGTAGCTAGAATGTTGCTGTCGTGGTATGAATCCTCCTCTGATAGTGTAATGTTAACAAGCTATCCCGGTATCAGGCAATGGAGGTCTCTGTGACCAGGCCTTTTTAGGTTTCGCCCTGGCCGGAGCAACTGCGTAGCAGTTGCTCCGCCCAGGGCGAAATCTTATGTCCTAGATATGGGGCTTTGGTTCTGCCTCTGTCTTCCATTGGCTAGCTCCGTAAATGGAGGCTAGCCATTGGAAGACATCAGCGTCAATCACTTTCTCCCCGTGAAAACGCGATTCGGGGGCGTTTCCGTGTCTGTTTTTAAGTACCGCCCTCTCCTCTTCCCATTGGCTGGAATTTTACCTTCCAGCCAATGGGAAGGGGAGAGCACGAAAAACACGCCCCCGAATCCCTACACGCACTCCCATCCCACCCCCGTCCATTCATTCCCCTGTCCTCGCCCTCCCTCTCTCCCTTGTTTTTTTTTGTCGTCTCTCTCCCGCCCGCCCACTGTCCGTGCCTCCTCCCTTCCGCCCACTGTCCGTGTTCGATGCTGTCCAACCTGGTTTCTTAACATCTTGTTTATCCCCCTCCCTCCCGTTGTCCTGCCTTCTCCCTCCCGCCCGCCTGCCCACTGTCCGTGCCACCTCCCTCCTGCCCGCCCACTGTATGTTTTCGATGCTGTGATTCCCCCGCCCTCCCTCCCGTTGTCCTGCCTTCTTCCTCCCGCCCGCCCGCCCAGTGTCCGTGCCACCTCCCTCCCGCCCTCCCACTGTCTGTGTTCGATGCTGTGAGGAAGGCCCTGCCAAGCTGCTCAGGTACAGACTCAGCTGTCATAGCCCGGGGGGGGGGTGTTGGGGACAAGTTGGGGCTGTTGTTTTTCCATGTCTTAAAGTTTTAGAGAGTTTGAATCCGCCAGACAGCAGATGCGTGTTATTTTAAACTCACTTCCTCCTCCCCGCCCCGCCTTCAGCGTTGACACAGCGCTGGTCCCTCCTCCCGCCTCCTCGTGGTGGTTCGTGTGGGCCCCAGAGGGGAACTGCTGCTGCTTCAGACTCAGGGCTGCGACCGGCCTCGAAGCTGCGGCTGACTGACTGACGCCGGCCTCTGCCTGGCTTTAAGAAGCAAGGAAAGGCGCATCGCTGTCTCTGTGTCAATGAAAGTGAGTTATTTCACTGGCTCGTACGTTGATATTTGTCTTGCATTCTCGTTACGCTTTATGATTTCCTCTTCCCCCTCTAAATCACAGAATCACACAGCCTGGACGAGTTACCCACGCCCTTAAGAGTTCGGGGGCTCGTCTTGCCCCAACTACATTACTGAATGGCTCCACTATCCCTCCCGAACGGAGGGGCTTCTCCTCTTCTAGAATGTTAGTCTTTATGTCTGAGCAGTTTATCGTGCCTGAGTTGCCTTTTCATTTTGGCATTTTCATTTCCGTTTATTCTTTTGTATGTTGTAAGAGTACATGTACTACAATACAAAGTAACCTGGACTATACAGTTTACTCCCACATGCAAATTGATAAACACAGAGACCCGATGACCGAAAGCGATGAATTAAAAAAAATCCCTTTTTATCACTGCTTTTCTTGTCTGCAGTTGAAGTGTTAGAAAACAATTTCGCCTTTTAATCGCGACGCCCGCCGGCGCCTTGTTGTGACTGGTATCTTCATGGTTTTGAGATCGCAGTCATTTCGGGCCACCTTGTGGGTTTCTTTTTCTGTGCACGTGAGTGCTGTTTCGTTTGCTTGCAGTGTGAGGAACTGGATTTTTTAAATGTAAACTGTGCTTTCGCTAGTCTAAGCAGACGAATGCCACTTGTTTACTTTGCTTCACACGTCATGTGCCTGCAGTTTGACATACACTTTTTATTTGCATTTTTTTTCATAAGTGAATGCAATTTGGTCGTGATATGGCCTTACACATATTCTGGAAATAACTATATTTGAACGCTGCCAGTTAAATTATGTGTACTTTGAATCAATTGGAAGAAAGTGTTTATAGAATGGGAGTATGGAATCCGAGAGAACTGACTTTTAACACATTTACAGAAGTGTGGCTGGGAGAGGAAGGTCTGCGTGATTTGCCATTTATTTATACACCCACTTCCTTTGTTTGACACTTTACTTGAAGTTTGAGAGTTGCACTGAATTTATTAGTGGATTCTGCGTGCTTCATCGTACCAGCAAGTGAAATGGAGGGCGTGGTTAAGGATCATCAAGGTTGATTGATAGAAATGACGATTCACTTGTGCATACCAAGCTATCGAGATTGCGTCTAGGCCCAGAAGCCCAACCAGAGTTCATTAAAGGAAGGGTAAAGCCTTCAGTGGCTTCATTAAGGTGGCATTTGTTGATACTTATAAGAGCGGTGGTAGGCACTTTCAAGTAATTGGACCTTCCTGGCTCCTTCATTCCACTCTTGCGCAACAGTGGAATCTGGGCTCTCATTACTGAGTAATGTTAGAGGGGTACATATATGAGGGCCGGTATTAATGAATCTTACAGCTTAGGTACTCTGTAAACTCAAACTTTGCATTATGCACGTCAGTTCAGATCTATTTTGTTCCACAATCTGTTGAAAGTGGATGTCTTAATCACCATTGGATATGGGACTGTATATTACGTTTCCCCTAGAGCAACAGGACTCACACTTTTTGTACATAAATACAAATTTTGTCATTTACAATGCCAATAGCTCTAACTTTTCTAATGGCGAAACCGTTGCATTGTAAATGCTTGTTTATTCAATGGTAGTGAATTGGCCTGGTTGATCAGCCTTCTCCAAAGAAGTATTTGCCATCCTGTTTCAGATTATCATCCCGAAGAGCACTACTAGTTTATCCAGTCCTGGTTTTATTCTTGGCATTCACGGACTTGCAGTTCGATCGATTTCAGTAAGAAAAAAGGAGGACTAAAAGTCCCAGTATGTAAAGACAAAATCTGTATTGGATGAGTTACCCATGGAAATTTGAGAACTTTGATAAGTTATCCAGGGAAATTTGAGGGCGCTGCTCTTTCTGAAGCTGACAAAACGATTATCACTGACTTGTAGCAGCGCCTGTTATTTAGGTGTCAAGGAACAGCTCACTTTGTATGGTGTGCACAATTTAAATACATTCTACACTGTTCAGAAATTAACATTATTCTGTCTACTAGGTCAAACATCTATTTGTGGATGCTGGCATGGCTGCAGATGTCAAAATACTCGGTTTTAACACTTGTCTATTTTCAAGCTGAAAGGGGCAACTACCAAATCTTTTGTAATGAGGGAGATCTTTGGGGGGCCTGGGCAGTCTGAGCACTTCATTCTAAGCCAACAAGGCTAGTTTTCTTACAGATCCGAAAATCTGGTATGACTCCATATCTCCTTTTTCGCATTTATTGGGGAAGTGAACGATGATCAAGTGACAACTACACCTGAGAGCACCAAGGAAGGTCTGAAGGGAGAAGGATTCCTCCAACCCTACAATTGGCTTCTCCTTGACAAGAATGTCAAGTTACATAATGAGGGCTTGTGTAGCACACTATCACCCATGAAGGTATCCTAGTGCTTTGCAGATGTGTGTGCTAGCCTTGAGGCCGCTTATCCAAAGAGCCAGGTCTTTAGCTTCTTGCGGAATTCAAAGAGACATGCGGAGGCTCTAATGTGGTGGTGTGGTGTCCCACACTTTAGGGGTGATGTATGAGAAGGCCTGACCTTCTGATCTGCTTTTCTGAATAAGTGAGATGTGCCCTAGTCAGAGTCCGGCTGAGCAGAGGAGTATGGATGGCTGTTCAGGTAGGTGGGGCCCATGTAGTGTAGGCCTTTGTATGTGTGAGTGAGAAGCTTGAATTGTGTGTGCTTATGTATCGGGAGTCAGTGTAATTCCCTCAGGTGTGGAGTGTTGTGAGACTGGCATGGGAGGTTAAAGACCAGTTGGGCTAATATGTTCTGGATGGTCTAAAGTCTTTTTGTGAGTTTGTGAGGATGGGTCAGAAACAGCAACAGCAACAGCCTGTCCTTGACAACAGTGGGGCCCATCCCCCACCTTTTGGCAGATATGAAGAGTGTGTGTCAGGCTGAGCAAAGGCCGACCTGACAGACACTCTGTCTGTTCAGGTCAGGCATCCAGGTTCTATACATGTGCTAAATGCGCAGGTGCCTGTCAGCCTGATCTGAACTTTGCCGGACTGGAGATGACACAGTTCTGTAGAGCCCGGTAGAGGACTTGGAGGACCTCTACCTTGTGACAAGGGAGCCTCAGACCTGTATTCTGCGAAAAAGGGATAGTCTTTGATTTGGTTATGTGGGTTCTGAAGGATAGGTTATTGTTGATGATAAATCCCATTGACTTACATTTGCCATGGGATGTGGTGTGGAACCACCTGAGTTAATGCGGCCAGGGCGTCTGACTCCGGAACACAGGGGCTCACGGTTCGATCCCCGGCACTGGTGGCAGGTCAGCTCAGCACCATGTGACTCTGGGCAAAAGCTGGCTTAATCTCCCTGACGGGTCCCAGCGATTTGACACCCTCGGGCAATCGCTCACACTTTAAAAATACTGGATTTACATTTAATGTTGATGTTCCATGCCAGGAGCTCAGCTTCTTTGGAGGTATTGGCGCTGAAGATAAAACACGGTCTTGGTAGGAGTATGCTTAATATAAGTTCTCAACACTTAGATTTGCATATGAGCAAATACATCTTTTAGTAGATTGATGTTTACTTGTCAACACGTTCTTGTGGAGATGAGAGTCGCTTACACACTTTTGATGTGATTGGTATGACAGCACAGAAACATTTAAAATAAAATTATAATAACAAAGGTTACTATCATTTTATTTTTCCTCCCTTCTCCCGGGCAGGCCATCTATTTCGGCACATTGACACAGCCGCAGGAAGGAGGAGGAGCTGTGGCACTGCTTTAAGTGCGCATGAGTGTTTGTGAACGTCCGGCAAACACTCATGCTCACTTCGATCTCTCCTCCTGAGCTGTGCTTTATAGCTGGGTGGAGAACAAGCAGAAGGTCATAGACCCTTATGAGGGCCCGACTTTGGTGCTCACACCAATCACAACGCTGCTCTCATGCTGGGTAATACCACCATGAGAGCAGCATCTGGATTTGGCGCAGGGGACCCTGTGGCATGCCGGGAGTCGAGGAGCAGAGGGCAGAGGAGCACCGATGCTGCAGAATGCAGGTAAGCATTTTTTTTATTCACCCCCGGATTTATTCCCCCCCTCCTCCCCCCCCCCCCCCCCCCCGCGCTGCCATCCACCAACCCCTGGGCTGCTCTCCCCCACGCACGTTAATTGTTTTACTACTGCTTCATGGTCACCGGTGTTGAAAGGTAAAAGAGGTTTATTGAGAAAAACATCTGTATGTTACATATATCGAAGCACAGCACGTGGTGTATGAAAATTTATACCACTGTGCTAACCATAGCATTACTGAAAACTGCACTCATAAGTACATGCTGTGATTTGGAACACTGTCGCCTTGGGCAATCATACAGAAATAAGTTCAACATACTTTAATTGAGTAAAGCAGCAGCGGGTTTGATTGATTCTTCACATTGAACTGGGCCTCTGTTTCAACACAAGCAATGCAATCCTGTGCCTTACTTTGATAACAAGGTATTATGTGGACTTAAGCCTTTTTGTAGACATTGAATATAACCTGTTTGATGTAGTGAAATTAATATTGCAGGGTTATTCAAACTCAATATAGGCATGTCGTTTGCTGAATTATTTAATATTCTTGTTCACATGTGTAGCTTTTATTATTGACCTTTAAATTCCTTCTCTAAAATTAACCAGTTATCATCTGGCTTGGTCGTGTCTGTCCCATGAAATCAGGCTCAAATATCCAGTGTATTTAAATGCCAATGCGTTATTGACAATTGTGGTAAGGTTAGGTATTGTACATTGGTTAGGTGACTGAATTGGCATACTTCCTCAAGAACGTTTGTTCTCTACCACAACAAATACTGTTGGAGAAAACGACCCCACACCTTGCTAGAAGGTAGAGCTTGGTCCAATTTTGTGCTATTTATGTACTAGTTCATAACCTCATGGCTGCTGCCGACGGCCAACAGCTATCGCGTGCACTACCTTTGGAGTGCTGCGCACGTCCGTTGGCCGTCGTGGCCCCGCCCGCTCAATAGAACGTTCCACACTAGCGCGGAACGTTCGGCGCAGTTAAATGGTTAAACATCTTTATCAAACATCCATGGTTGTAAAACTCTTTCTACCCTTAGGATGACATCTTGGTGCTATTCCACTGGACATGAGGGGACTTGGTTCAGAGAGAGGCCAAAGTCAACAGATTACACCCAGACTGGACATGTTTGAAGAACGTGAACTGCAGATTCTGGGGGCAGTGAGATAGGGCATATCGTGTGGCCATGCCCTGTACCGATACCTCCTTGACAAGGACATCACCAGGCCAAGAGGAACCAGAGAGCATGGGGGAGAAGCAAGGACTTCGCCAAGGGCCTATCCAGCAGAGGCTTCAGTCACACCCAGTGGCACTGGGGGCAGAGGAGTCTCAGCATGGATGGTCAAGGCGCAGAGCATGCTCCTTTTCCTGCATGCCCCAGAACACACAGGCACACCTTTCCGCCATTCCCCAGATTGTGATGAGCATTGCAGAAACATGTGGCATGTGTGTTCTGGGGCATGGAGGAAAGGGAGCAAGCTCTGTGCCTAGTGCCCATGGTGCACATTCGGACATGCCCATTAGATTCTGGGAAAATGAGGGTTTGTTGCAAGCCATCGTCTAAGGTGAGAATCCAAAGGCCGTGCTTCATTCATGTATGTCTTTAGTAAAGTGCTGGTTTGTGGTGAATTGCTGAATGTATAGACCAATGCCAACATAGGTTGCAGTTTTAGGTGACTCCTTTCTTGGGTGAACCAGTGTCCGCAGTTGAGATGGGGCAAACCCGAAGGAAGCTTTTCAGAGCTGATCTTTGGTGGTGCTTGCACCCAGTACCCAATGAACATGACTAGCCAAGCATGCTGTGAGAGCAAGGGGATGCGTCGCAGGATGGGGCGTGCAACTACAGCCCACTGGGCATGTTCAACCGACTCTGTGAATTTGAGTGGTGCACCTTCTGGTGCTATGTCGAGAGTCCACTGAGCACAGCCTTCAACTAGGCCCACTGGATTTAGGGCGCATAGGGTCTGAGCACTGTCATGGCCAAAGTCATGTCCTGCACTCAGTGTCTACTGCACACTGCCAAAGGCCATGTCTTGCATGGTCTGCGGGCAGCGGCCTTGGTGCAGGACGTGGCCAAAGGACACAGACTGTACATATCATTTCTCCAATAGCAGAACACTGGGCATTGGCCCAAAGCTGCACCTAGCATGCATTTCGGCAGAAGAAAGGAAACACGTCTATGAGCAGGCAGCATCTATGGGTTGAGAGAATAGTGAGCACACATCAATCCCATGGACTCAGGGGTACTTGACAAACAATGTCAAAGACCAAGACCGTGCCCTGGTGCATTGCCCATTACATATGGTGCAGGCTGTGCCCAGCTGTATTGGTGGCATGGGTACTGGACAAAGGACGTGGATAAATGCCTTGCCATGTATTGAAGTCTCACAGGGCGTGACTGCAGGCCACTCCCGCCACGTACTAAAGGCAGAGGTACATGGCGACTCTAGATAGTTTCCAAAATATATAATTATAAAAACCACAAAAAGAAATAAAAAAACGTTAACTGATGTTATGTTCGAGGACTAAAATCAGCCTCCAACCAACCAAAAAAAGATCAGTTGGGATGTTACTATTATTGTTATGTTTCTAAACGTAAGGAGCGCAGACATTTCCTGGCTATGACTAACTATGGTTAGCCAGCTCTGTAATTCTGCATCTGATTGCCCTGGTAATTCCTCGTTTTTCACAGGAAATCCACACAGAAACATGGCTATTTACAGCAGGCGAAATCTTTGTGTGAAAGTGAAAAGCTAATCATTGCAATAGGCCTGTAAGTCCTGCTACCGACCCCATAAGAATTAAGAGGCGACTTGTAGTGAGAGGCTTTGAGTTTTGATTCTAATTCCAATCCTTTAACTGGTTCAAGAGCCAGCCATCGATGTCTGTCCATTAGTATTTGTTATGGAGATGCCTCGACAAGTTGCTGGATGGATTCACATCAAATCACAAACAGCACTTAGATGTAGTTGAGCTCTGTATCTGTATGGACAGCAAGCGTGGTGCTGATCTGGTTTTAAGATTTTGGAATTCACAGTTGGTGAATCTGTTATATTGGAATATGACGGGAAAACGCACATTTTGGGACAACTCAGCAACTCTCCTTTATGTCTTGTTCACTCTGCATAAAACTTTCCAAGATCAAATTTAGGTAGGTAGATATTTCTTTTGAAACATTACCTGTAGATTTGTCAGATGGGTGAATGGAAAGAACAATGGACCCATGAGTCGGTCTCACAGCTCTCTGACCACCAGAGATGAGAGGTGTGCCTCATTACAGTGCTCACTTGGAACCTGTGATATCATGTTTGCAGCACGCTCTGTGTTTGTCAAGGATCAAGGTTCAGCCAGTTAGAGTGCCAAGATGAGGTGGTCACGAGGCTTCGGATCCAATCAGGATCTTATGCACCCACTCGAGAGTTGGCCAGAAACCTAGCAGTAAGAAGACCCCTGATTGGCTTGATGTTCCACCAAGGGGAAGTCACGATATGTAGCGGCTCTGAGCGGTGGAAAAATGCAACCTGCCAAATGGCACACAACATGTCTGATGTGCGCAGCCTCAGCTAATTTTTGTGAAAATGTTGGCACCCTGCGGGAAAGTGTGGAAATAAATTCACAAAATGCATAAATTTAACACGAGATGTGTGACACTTGGCAGAGTTATATGTTACCATGTATATGCCAAATACATGGATGATAACTAAAAGGACGCCTCTTGCTCCATCATGTGGATCTTGTATGTTTTTTTATTGTTTTGTATTTAGACTTCTATTTGCCTATTTCTTTCACCTGATTTCCTGACTTCAACAAGGCTAGCATATCTAATTTGCCCATTCTGCTAACAGTCGTATGTACCATTTAATTGTACTTTTGTCCAAAAATTCTAATCAAAATGTTACATTTTGTTTATATATATATAAATAAATAAATACATAAATAGATCAGTAAAAAATGAATACATGTTCTTATTAAACATTTGGTAATGCTTAGAGTACATGCGCAGGCACACTGATTTAACAATCTGTGCCTTGTTAGCCAAATCTCTAAACCTCTCAGATGGTCCAATGCTGCTGTGGGGTTGTACAATGTGTTGAGACTGAGCCACATGCTCTTACAGGTTGAGCCCCAGACGTGTGTGGGTCAATTACCTTAGCAGAAGCCGCAGATGTTCTTGGTCCCCGATGACATCATACTTCATTGAGAAGACCAGGTGCCCCAATGCTGCATCCATGCAATAGTAGTTAAAGTGTTCCTGTAGAAAGAAGACAAATAGAACATTACTGGGAAGATCCTAGCCCTTTTACTAACAAATTAGTCCTCATCATTTGTGCCCCAGGCAGGGGATAATCATTACACCCATAGTTAGCAATACCAGGTGTCCCATTCACTCCAAGAGTGTAGAATTAATGGGGGTTATGGGCTCAACTGTGAGACTGCCCTGGGATATGAGGGCTTACCAGGGGAATCATTTATTATGGGGCCGATTCCACCAGTAATTTCACGTTCTCCCTGTCAGTTTTCCCTGCAGATTTCAGCTGCTGAAAGTAGCCGAAATCTCCTGGGGAAATATTGGAGGTCTTTCTTGTTTTCCTTGACCTTGTTATTTCAGATGGGGCTGCTGGTAACAGAGACACTGGCTTGAGTCACCTTCAAAGTTTGCACTTGTAATCATGCCCAAGATGTGAAATCTGTAAAGTCACTCTACAGCCCACAATGCATTTGTTCCTGAGCATTGATTGCAGAACTACCTACACGAGGAAGCGCTATACAGGTCCTAAATGTGACATGGTAACAAATGTATCTTAATTTGGGGGACAAAGCCTATGCCAGATCTATAAATATCTCTTTGTTAAAGATCGCCTTTAGCGGAGTTCTCTATGGGATGCTATTGGGTCCATTTGTGTGGTGTGTTCAATTCATCTCTAAACATTGCGCAGCTCTACGTGCTTCTTACTCCTCCTCTTGTGTACCACTGTTCGCTCTGCACATCGATTCTCTCTGCATATCCACTCTCTCTGCACGTCCTCTATATTTGCACTCCCATATCTATTTTCTACATGGGCCTAATCAGCTCTATAAACATCTATACTTTCCACCCTCCTCGCCTCTTTATGCACCTCTCCCATACCAACATCCACTTCCTACTCACAGTGATTTCCAAATCTCTACACAAAAACTATGCACTTTCACTCTTCGAGAACCTCTACTCTATGCACACCTCTGCTCGTCCTGTCTTTTTGTTTATATGCACCTCACTTTGTAATTTTTCTAAGCTCTACCCTCTTTGCTTTGTCACATCCCAGGGCATCTTTATCCATATCACCGCTTCTGAAAAAGAATGGGCTGTTCCCTTGCTTTTTGCTATACAGACCCAGGGATCTCTCATGGTGGCCTCATTTTATCTATTCCTCGAAAAGTCACCACACAGCCACCTTCACTGTTTGATTTCGTCTATCTATTAGTATCATTGCAGGTTTCGTGATTCAGGTGGACATTTGAGTCTCGACATTATCTTCTGCATGCTCTCAGTCACGTTCAAAGGCATCTGCAGTGTTACTCACCGGCTGGCTATCCTACTCCAGAAGCTGATGTACAATTTGACAAAAGGACTGAGGCTGGGACACAGCCTGAAAATATCAGGCTGCAGCTGTAGCCCAAGTGGACTTTAAATCACAAGCACTTCTTCCTTCTGCCAACACTGCACCACACTGGGTGATTGAAACATTTCAGGCTAGACGGAAAGAGGTTCAGCAACTTGTGCATCACTGCATTTACCAAAGTCTTCTCGAGATGTTGAGGGGATTTTAGGATCCAAGCCCATTCAATTTTTTGGAATGGTCTTGAGAGGCAGGCAGAAGCACCAACATATGGGGAAGTTTCTGAGATATGGTAAATTTCCTGTCACTGCCATTTGACCAGGTGGCCCCTTCATCTGAAAATGGCCACCAAATACCAGCTGACTCAGTCCTAAAACAGAAACTTTAACTATACTTTTTTCTTGAAAAATCATAGTGCATGCTGATGATTGTAACTATTGTCTCTAAACTCACTGGAAACTTTGGAATGTGAATATGGATGAAGTTACTTCACCACCTCCTGAAATGGGTAATTTGGGGGCTTGGTCATATCACCTTTGGCGACTACTGACTTGGGCTATGTAGGGTAATTTCAAGTGTAAAAGAGGTACAATCTGCTAGTAAAGTAATATATGCTTCATACAAGCTCTTATGAAGCTACAGATATTCCCCAGACTCACTTGGGTGGTCTTTGCCCAGGAAACCGAGTTGTACACATTAAGGTCACATAACATACATAAATCCACATTAATGTTCACATTAAGGATCGCCTAGCATAGTGAGACTTAATGCGCTTCCTCTGCCTTGCTGCACAAGTCTTTAGACGTCCTGTCCAAAAACCTCGCTTTCCACGTAAAGGCCCCCATTACAAGTTGGGTGTCATCGAATTCGATAATCATTGCATCCAATAACTGACACTGAGGTGTCCTGTATTTATCAAGTGCGATATCTTTAACCTATCATCAGATTTTGCCTAATAACGTGATTTTTTCCCCCGAAATCTGCATGTTCCAGTAAAGTAACAGGTGTTTTTCCCCTGATACACATCAGCAGGTTTGACCTGCTATTTATCAGAAAACTCATAATTCCAATATGTGCAACATTACAGTCTGCAAATATATCGGAATTTTTCAGCCCCCTTGTAATGAGGGCCAAAGTCACGTTGGGCTGCGCATGTTAAATCTTGTGAATGGACAGAAAGTACATGCTTTACCAGCCTAGTATAGTCTTGTGCATATATTCTTAGTATGCTCTGCTTGAAAGCCTCGCTTAATTCTTATAATGGCTTATACATTAAACCCTGCCCTGCAAAAGGTCTCTTCCATGCTTTGTCGTACTATCTTGGAAGGTCTGCCATTGTTTGGCGAGAAACTCCCACCTTGTACAGAAAACCCTGCAATGCAAGGAAATCCCAATCGTGTCCTGCTCCTGAATTCCTGTTCCTCATTGAAAGTCCCTCTTCCCCAAAACCATCTTAAAAGCCATGCCTGGGGCTGGAAGTCCCACCTTACCTTGCCCAGAAAATGTTTCCGGTATATTCTGGCCAAGTGGTTGCATTCTAGCTTCATCTTCGTGGTTGATGGTGACTGTGTTTCTTGGAGGCTTATCAGCTCGTGGTTTGTCCCTTCGATCCAGTAGCCTCCAAACTGCGGCAGCAGAATGAGAGGAAAGGGTCCCTCGCGGCCCAGAACCTGCGAAGCAAGCAGGGAGAGGCATGAAGGGAGAGGAAATTATATTTGCTATAAGAAATAGATTTTGAAAAAAGAGTTAACCTTGTGTCTGAAACCACCACTAGTTTATTAAACAGAAAACATCTGAAATACACATCAGTCATCCAGCAAACCATGAAAATAACATAAATACTAGGTAATTATGACTGTTTTGCCTGATAGCATTTTCTTTAAACAGGTTGAGTGGTCCCAGTGGACACAGCTATTGTTCTAGTATTTAGTTCAGCCAATATCCGCTTCTCTATGCTGACACGCATTTTGTTATTCTATCTTCAGTCTCTTTCCTGGTGCTGTTGGCATTGTACAATCTTTAATGAAAATTATATTTTAAACAAGCCTTGGCAATGCCATAGGTCTGGCTTTAAAGGAATGTTGTATGCTAATGTGAAGCATCACACGTAGATAGCATGGAAATGGATATGTGTTTGTGTGGAAACAGAGAACTGTAGAATAATATCGGTGTCATTTTAAAGGGCAGGTAACAGCTGCACTGTCAAGCCAACCTAAAAATCAATGTAGGTTAATGACTGCTCTCCTCCCATCTGTGCTGCTCTGAGAGAAAGACAAACACCATTAATTATCTAGCTGCCTTAGACACTTTCACAACTTTACAATGTCATGCATGTGCCCCAGGAAATTCTAGCATAAATCAACAAAATGATCACAGCTGTGAGGAGGGCAAGAACTTTTTTTGTGGAAGAACACAACTTCTGCCCAGTCAAAACACATACACTTGGCTCTCAATATGTGGTGGAGCCAAAGCCCCTCTCCTGGTTATTCACACTTTATTGCCTGTCGACAGCTGAACAGTCATGCCAGGCCATGAAAAGGTGATAGTAGAAACCCGACAAAGACAGCAGTACTCTATCACTGGCTTACTCAGAACCACACAAAAAGAACAATAAAAAATGTTTCTCGAAATGAATGGAACGCAAAGGTTTTTTTAAAAAGTGCACCCACAGGATTTCACACTCTAGTGGCTGTAGATGTCTGACTACTTGGTATTCAAACTAATGCCCGGAATAGTGCTCCAGTCACAGTTTAAATGTGAACTCATGGAAAACGTGTGTGGATTTCATGTTTAAGTGCAAGAAGAATATAAAACGTATATCTTGTTTAGCTCCACAGGAATATTTTCCCCTCAACCCACATGGCCACCAATTTTGGTGGTGTTTCCTTTCTTCCTTAGAAAGTGATTTACTTCCCTCAACCGTACCTTGACAGAAGTACATCTCTGGCCTTTTCCACATTTGGGGAAGGGTCGGAGAGGAGTCTGTGAATACTCACATAAAGATGTATCTTAGTAAATGTTCACAAAGTTACAGGGCTTTCCTGTCCTATAATGCCCATTCTCTTTCTGTTTCTAGCCATTCCTCATTCATCTACTGACACAACATTGTGAGAGTCATCCTCTTTAGTGAGCGCATAACCAACTTTTGAAAATATAAACTGTGGTTTTGCAATCATAAAAAAAGCCACTTTCTTCGTGCAAATTAAACGTACATGCACAAACAGTTCTGAGAAAATCCCCCAAAAGTTTTCAGGCGAAAGCCAGCTGATAAGGGAAACTGGGAGAGTTCCTGAAAGACTAGTCGCTCATCTTGGAGAGGACAATAGACAGAAGCCACAGGTGAGAGTGTGTGGGGCAAGAAGTATAAAGTGTGCATTGATTCTGTATAAATTCATTAGGATGATATCTGTAAAATCTTCTTAAGTTTATACTTCCCACTCTTAGGCCCTTATTATTAATGGACCGGTTTTGCGGTTTGCAGTTTTTTTTCATTGATTACCATTCTACCACATCCCTCACAATTTTCCCCAGGTGAATTTTGGAAAATGCCCGGTAAATACTGTTACAACCAGATTTTAGTGTGCAAAGCATCACACAACATGCATGCTATTCTTTATTTGGATGGTGAAAACTCAAGATAGAAGTTATTTATCTGCCCCATAATCCCCTGGGTGTAGGGTTGCCACCTTTCTAAGAGTCTTTAAAGGCCGAAATGTGGTACTAAGACTTTAAACAAAATCGTATGTATTAATTTGTAACATTACTTTTCTGTCTTTGTTCGCTGTAAATATGAGTCATAGATCATTAATGCAGCTCTAGAAAACACGTAAAAGTGCTTTTTATTCATGTTTGCAGTTTGTTGTAATATTTTATCACTTTTATGCAATGGCAACAAAACATTAAAGCAAACCACCCCCTACCCCCACCACTGTACATGCATCTGTTGGACCTGGCCCTTTTGGCAGGTTCACCCCGAGACTTTTTGCTTTTTCCTAGCCTGTTTCTGGAACCTGGGTTGGTGATTTTAGGCCTCTGCGCACTTTTTCACTGTGGTACAGTGTAAAGTGCGTGTGCTCTCTGTGTATGTGTGGTGAGTGACCTGCCCTCCCATAGGAATGAATGGGGAATATGTATGCCCATGGTAGTCCCTGATGTGTGGGGAGTGCAGGGTCGAGTTTGATATGTGAGAACTCGTGAGATTGAATGCTGCATAATGGTGTATGCGGCATGATTGTGTCTAGTCTAGAAGTACCACTTTTAGAAGTTGGCATATTTGTGTAGTGAGTCTGCTGGCACGTGATTGGCTGGTGAGCCTGGCCCAGGAGTGCCTGGGCCTGCTTGTGGATTGACTGTCTGGTTTGAGTGTGACAGGGGCTGCAGAGCCCCCAGGAGGTTGTCTGAGTCAGCCCGTGGATGAAAGGCAGCATCTGCTGCCAGGGAAGTGGGAGGAGATAGCACCTGATAGTGAAGGGCTGTGCCTGCCTGACCACAATGCTGGCTCCACCTCCCCGCTGGGCGACTGTCACCTGTGTCCCTGATACTGAAGGGACTTCCCTATAACCAGTTCTGGCTGGTTCTCACACTGCCTACACAAAGACTTCAAAGACTTTTCTGTGTATAAGAAGGGGCTGTGTCCCCTTCCAAAATGTTCTTGTTTTTGGACTTGAATCTGCCAGGGGCATGCTGCTGCTTGGGCCTGCGGGAATCCCTGGGCCCTGCCCAGCCCCTGGACTCCTGAAGGACTTTGCTTTGGCCTGGGATCCTTTGGACCTTCCTTCTATCCCCCCAGGACTTTGCTGTATCCCTTGAAAGACTTTGCTGGACTTTGGATGTCCTTATAGTGCTGGGAGCGCTGTAGTTTGATGCTTAGCGCTGTTAGCGCTTTATTTTTACTCCTGGGCGTGAGGGCGTGCGTTCTTGCCCCTTTAGCGCTAAGGAGCGCTTTATTTTTCTTGTGAGGCGCTTGGGAGCGCTGATATGCCTGGCGGCTGACCACGCCGCCTATTTGGCCTTGTTTATTTAATGTCCAAAGGGAGCCTACCCCTAGATGTGACCCGTAAAAATCACCGCCGCTGCCCGGGACGAAGCGCCGAAGGGGCCGCTCTGGGATTGGGCCGCTGTGGGGGATCGTCCCGGTGGGCCGCGCTGCCACTGGCTGGCCGAGGAAGAGGTTGCCGCACTGCCATTGGCTGTACAAAAGGAAGAGTTCCCGCGGCCGCCATTGGTTCCCATCGGTCGGCTCGACAGAAGGGCCGCGCTGGGATTGGCCCAGGCGTCTCTGAGCCTCCCGAAGGCCGTGCCGAGATTGGTTGCTGCCCGCCGAGAATGAGAGGAGGAAAGCGTGCTGATTAATGGCTGCCCGGGGCTCCTGTGAGCTGTAGAGAGAGCCCCGGGGCCGCCAAGAGAGAGCCGCCACAGAGCGCCGCCAGTCCTGGTGAGTGTGGCGTGAGAGGAGAAGGGAGGGGCACCGGGACACATTGTCGGTGTCCGCCCCCCCCCCAGGAGCGCGATCTCGCGCTCGCTGTCGCTGGAAAGCCGTGAGGGCTCCATTGGGGCTACTGCTGGCGCGGGGGACGGGCGCAGAGTGTCGGTGCAATTAGGGCGGCCCCGTTTGGCAGTGGGTCGCCCCAACGTTGAAGTAGAGCCCAGAGAGGCTCTGAAGGGGCATTTGAATTTACGAGCCAGCGAGGCTCGAGGGGCCATTGTTTGTTTTGAGCCCTGCAAGGCTCCAACGACGCCACAGGTTTCTAAGAGCCCCCGAGGCTCAGGGGCATCATTGATGTACAGAGTCCAGTGAGGCTCTAGGGGGCAACATTGTTTTCAGAGCCTGAGGGCTCCATGGGGCCTAGGTGTTTTAGAGCCTGTGTGGCTCCAGCGTTTGGCCATTTTTAGTTAGAGGGGGCGCCGGGGCACATTGCCGGTGCCCGCCCCTCCTGCCTGCGAGGAATTTGTTTTTAGAGCCTGTGTGGCTCCCACAGTGGGTGCAGTTTGCGCCTAAGGGTCAGGGAGGACCCTGTCGCAGTTTCTTTGATAGTTCCCCCAGCTGCCCAGCAATTAGTGGGCACCTGCACCGTTTAGGCCCCTGACATTGAGACTCAGGGCGTCCTAGCCCCAACAAGGCCAGTTGGCCTAGGGACTGCCACAGGTGGTGGCTTATGTAAGGTTTTGCGCAATGGTATGGCTTATTCCTGCACCTCTGAATGTTTTTAGACATCATGTGATTTTTGCGCTATTGTATTGTTCTGGTACCTCTGAATGTATTTTATTGCATCATGTGCTTTGTTCTTAACACCGCTGAATGTGTAGGTTTATGCATCATGTGTTTCCCTTTACTACTCCTATGAATGTATATTTATGCATCATGGGTAATGTGTTCTTTCCTAGACCCCTAAATGCTGTGTGATACTTAGGTGGTTGTTCTTTTTAGTACAGGTGGTCCTAGTGAGGTCCTGGTCCCCTGCGTGACATTCTACTAAGGTGGTTAGGGTTGCGTAGGTGGTACTTACCTGTTCCCAGTAGTTACTGGATGTGATTTATAACTGTTATTTTGTTTCATTTCTTATTTTCTATGATCTACAAAGTACTATTTCTAAATGTGTTGATTCTGACAGTGACCCATGTGGCCCTGTCTTGTAAATAATCCCTTATGAATATTGCCCGTGCCAGTTGGCACAATGTACATGTGTGATTTTTATCTGATGTGTTTTGACAATACAAAAGGTATTTTAATGTAACCTTGTGGGAGTTCCTTTTGTGGTGTGCCTAGGATGTTGTTGCTGTTGTGTGCTGGCGCAAATGCTTTACACATCGCCTCCGAGTTTAGCCTTGCTGCTCATGCCAAGCTACCAAGGGGGTGAGCAGGGGTTATCTTGGCGTGTGACTTCCTTGCCCTGACTAGAATGGTGGTTTCTGCCTGGCTTTGGCGTCAGTCTTAGCCTACCAGAAATAGCCAGTTCTAACATTGGTGGTCAGCGGTGCGGATTTGGACTTGTGTTTGCGCAGTGCCACAGCGACAACTGGCTACATTACAAAACTCTGCAATTTTTTCAGATAGTCACATGTTTGGGATTATTGTTTTTGATTTTGTTTTTCCTCAAGAGTGTCATTTTCAGATGGTGTATCTGCGCTTTATGTTTAGTGGCAGATGAGAGAAAATGACAGGGCGGGATGCCAGTAGAGGGGGAGGTTCCCATAGATTAGGAATCCCTTGCTGGGTCCAGTGGCCAATCCTTTTCCTGTCCCTGTGTGGGTAGATGGAAGAGAGGGAGTGTGGAGGAGAAATTACTTGCTTGGGAGGGTGGTTATCCCCTGAGTGTAGTGTGTGTGTCTGGATTCCCCAGTATGGTAGGATCCAGTGGTGGCAGCTTAAATGTGTCCAGTGCGTGAAGTCCCATTCCCAGTTCCCAGAGTATGGTGCCTGGTGCTCAGTAAGAGGGGTACAGGTTGAGAGTCAGGGGCAGTGAGGAACTGTCTCACCAGTCTGGAGGGGGAGTGTGTGGATGAGTGCTGTGTTGAACTGGAGGAGTTGGTGTGAGTTTTTTAAGGAGCTTGCACGTGAGGTGTACCTCTGGTGGTGTGCAGGAGGTCCTGCAGAGGCACTGGACAAGAAGGTGGATGTCTGGCGGTGTGCTAGATGTCTTGCAGAGGCATTAGGGAGTGATACTAAAAGTAGTGGCTTGTGTATCTGATGATCCTGTGTAGGTGAAGAGGTTCATGTGTAGCCCAGCTAGGTCCCATTAGGATGGTAGGGGTGTAGGGGCTCACGTCCTGTCTCAGCGGAGGCGGGGAGTGAGTGTGGGACGGTGTGTCCCACGTTGGCCCGAAACCCTATCTCAGGGCCTGGAGGGTTCCCTAAGGGAGCGCCAGGTCAGGGGCCTAGACTGTACTTACAGGTCATTTGAGGAGGATCTTCCTGTGTCTAGAGGACGGGGAATGTCTGTAATCAGAACTCCGGCGGTCCTGGTGTTGGGCAGTACCGCTCCTAAGTGGAGGGTGCAGAAGTCCTGGTTCGCTGGGCATTTGACCGTATAGAGTGATTGACCATTTGTGGGGCCTCTGAAGGTTGTTCCCCGAGGAGGGGGGAGGCCAGGTTCAGGTTCAGCCTGACCTGGAGGGAAGGGCATCTGTAATCAGTGTCCTGACCTGGTGTTTGGCTTTCAGGGGTACCGCTCCAAGGTGGTAGGGTGCAGAACTCTGGAAGGGGGTGCAGAGGGACGGTGTCCTTACTTCTGACCCCGGTGCAACCTAAGGGTTTCGATCCTAGGTTGGGAGATTAGGAAGCTTCCAGGTCAAGAGGAATCTCTACTAAGGTGGATCAGCTGAAGAGACTGAGAGGGCTGCCCTTGCTGTGTGTTCTGGGGTCCACCTGCAGTTTGTTGTTTCCACTAAGGTAGAGGAAAGGGGGCTTTGCTGTGTGCTGTGTCCCCCCACCTGCTTGAAGAGGGACTGTGCTGTGTGCTTTGTACCTCAGAAGTGAAATAGTTTCCAGGTGGTAGACCAGTGACGGAGTGAGGTCCTGATCTGGTAGGAGAATTGTGTTCTGGTGAGTGCTTCCCTGTGAGGGGGCGGAAACCCAGAAGGAGAGGTAGGGTGGGGCATGCTTGCCCGTGACCTCTGGTCAGCCTGAGGGGGTGTTCCCTAGGTTGAAGGTTCAGTGGTAGTTGTAGCTACACTGAGAGGGAGAGTGGAGAATGGCTATTGTGTGCCAGGGGTTACTGCCCCCCACTCTGTGCATTGGTTAGGACCTGTGATATTTTGATGGCCTAGGGCCTGGTCTTGGCCGTGGATGACTAGAGAGTGCCAGTGGGGTATTCTAGTTGTGCCAGAGAGCTTTTGTTGAGGGAAATCTATGTGGGTTCAGAGTGGCGAAAAACCGGAGGGTGTCCCTGCCGTGCGGGCCCGTGTCCGTGTTTTGTCTCCCAAAGCAGTGAAGCCCATCAGTGGAGTGATTGGTCTACCCTGCGTTTTGGCTGGAAGGGGGTTGTGTTGGACCTGGCCCTTTTGGCAGGTTCACCCCGAGACTTTTTGCTTTTTCCTAGCCTGTTTCTGGAACCTGGGTTGGTGATTTTAGGTCTCTGCGCACTTTTTTACTGTGGTACAGTGTAAAGTGCGTGTGCTCTCTGTGTATGTGTGGTGAGTGACCTGCCCTCCCATAGGAATGAATGGGGAATATGTATGCCCATGGTAGTTCCTGATGTGTGGGGAGTGCAGGGTCCAGTTTGATATGTGAGAACTCGTGAGATTGAATGCTGCGTAATGGTGTATGCGGCATGATTGTGTCTAGTCTAGAAGTACCACTTTTAGAAGTTGGCATATTTCTGTAGTGAGTCTGCTGGCACGTGATTGGCTGGTGAGCCTGGCCCAGGAGTGCCTGGGCCTGCTTGTGGATTGACTGTCTGGTTTGAGTGTGACAGGGGCTGCAGAGCCCCCAGGAGGTTGTCTGAGTCAGCCCGTGGATGAAAGGCAGCATCTGCTGCCAGGGAAGTGGGAGGAGATAGCACCTGATAGTGAAGGGCTGTGCCTGCCTGACCACAATGCTGGCTCCACCTCCCCGCTGGGCGACTGTCACCTCTGTCCCTGATACTGAAGGGACTTCCCTATAACCAGTTCTGGCTGGTTCTCACACTGCCTACACAAAGACTTCAAAGACTTTTCTGTGTATAAGAAGGGGCTGTGTCCCCTTCCAAAATGTTCTTGTTTTTGGACTTGAATCTGCCAGGGGCATGCTGCTGCTTGGGCCTGCGGGAATCCCTGGGCCCTTCCCAGCCCCTGGACTCCTGAAGGACTTTGCTTTGCACTGGGATCCTTTGGACCTTCTTCCTATCCCCCCAGGACTTTGCTGTATCCCTTGAAAGACTTTGCTGGACTTTGGATGTCCTTATAGCGCTGGGAGCGCTGTAGTTTGATGCTTAGCGCTGTTAGCGTTTTATTTTTACTCCTGGGCGTGAGGGCGCGCGTTCTTGCCCCTTTAGCGCTAAGGAGCGCTTTATTTTTCTTGTGAGGCGCTGGGGAGCGCTGTAATCAGCCATCAGCGCTTGGGAGCGCTGATGTGCCTGGCGGCTGACCACGCCGCCTATTTGGCCTTGTTTATTTAACAATCTGTTTATTTAACTTCGTCCCGGGCCGCTGCCCGGGACGAAGCTCCGAAGGGGCCGCGCTGGGATTGGGCCGCTGTGGGGGCTCGTCCCGGTGGGCCGCGCTGCCACTGGCTGGCCAAGGAAGAGGTTGCCGCGCTGCCATTGGCTGTACAAAAGGAAGAGTTCCCGCGGCCGCCATTGGTTCCCGTCGGTCGGTTCGACAGAAGGGCCGCGCTGGGATTGGCCCAGGCGTCCCTGAGCCTCCCGAAGGCCGTGCCGCGATTGGTTGCTGCCCGCCGAGAATGAGAGGAGGAAAGCGTGCCGATCAATGGCTGCCCGGGGCTCCCGTGAGCTGTAGAGAGAGCCCCGGGGCCGCCAAGAGAGAGCCGCCACAGTGCGCCGCCAGTCCTGGTGAGTGTGGCGTGAGAGGAGAAGGGAGGGGCGCCGGGACACATTGTCGGTGTCCGCCCCCCCAGGAGCGCGATCTCGCGCTCGTTGTCGCTGGAAAGCCGTGAGGGCTCCATTGGGGCTACTGCTGGCGCGGGGGACGGGCGCAGAGTGTCGGTGCAATTAGGGCGGCCCCGTTTGGCAGTGGGTCGCCCCAACGTTGAAGTAGAGCCCAGAGAGGCTCTGAAGGGGCATTTGAATTTACGAGCCAGCGAGGCTTGAGGGGCCATTGTTTGTTTTGAGCCCTGCAAGGCTCCAACGACGCCACAGGTTTCTAAGAGCCCCCGAGGCTCAGGGGCATCATTGATGTACAGAGTCCAGTGAGGCTCTAGGGGGCAACATTGTTTTCAGAGCCTGAGGGCTCCATGGGGCCTAGGTGTTTTAGAGCCTGTGTGGCTCCAGCGTTTGGCCATTTTTAGTTAGAGGGGGCGCCGGGGCATATTGCCGGTGCCCGCCCCTCCTGCCTGCGAGGAATTTGTTTTTAGAGCCTGTGTGGCTCCCACAGTGGGTGCAGTTTGCGCCTAAGGGTCAGGGAGGACCCTGCCGCAGTTTCTTTGATGGTTCCCCCAGCTGCCCAGCAATTAGTGGGCACCTGCACCGTTTAGGCCCCTGACATTGAGACTCAGGGCGTCCTAGCCCCAACAAGGCCAGTTGGCCTAGGGACTGCCACAGGTGGTGGCTTATGTAAGGTTTTGCGCAATGGTATGGCTTATTCCTGCACCTCTGAATGTTTTTAGACATCATGTGATTTTTGCGCTATTGTATTGTTCTGGTACCTCTGTATGTATTTTATTGCATCATGTGCTTTGTTCTTAACACCGCTGAATGTGTAGGTTTATGCATCATGTGTTTCCCTTTACTACTTCTCTGAATGTATATTTATGCATCATGGGTAATGTGTTCTTTCCTAGACCCCTAAATGCTGTGTGATACTTAGGTGGTTGTTCTTTTTAGTACAGGTGGTCCTAGTGAGGTCCTGGTCCCCTGCGTGACATTCTTCTAAGGTGGTTAGGGTTGCGTAGGTGGTACTTACCTGTTCCCAGTAGTTACTGGATGTGATTTATAACCGTTATTTTGTTTCATTTCTTATTTTCTATGATCTACAAAGTACTATTTCTAAATGTGTTGATTCTGACAGTGACCCATGTGGCCCTGTCTTGTAAATAATCCCTTATGAATATTGCCCGTGCCAGTTGGCACAATGTACATGTGTGATTTTTATCTGATGTGTTTTGACAATACAAAAGTTATTTTAATATAACCTTGTGTGGAGTTCCTTTTGTGGTGTGCCTAGGATGTTGTTGCTGTTGTGTGCTGGCGCAAATGCTTTACACATCACCTCCGAGTTTAGCCTTGCTGCTCGTGCCAAGCTACCAAGGGGGTGAGCAGGGGTTATCTTGGCGTGTGACTTTCTTGCCCTGACTAAAATGGTGGTTTCTGCCTGGCTTTGGCGTCAGCCTTAGCCTACCAGAAATAGCCAGTTCTAACAGCATCCATTTATTTTCAAAATAAATCAAGTTCCCATTCGTCACAGTGTTGCATCCTCTTACAAGCACTTGGCACCCCAGCGGTATAGTCCAGGACACCCTTTGGTGCCTGCATCACAAGCTCCACCTCAGGCAGTATGTTTTGCCCTGTAATTGCCCCTTTCAGCCAAACCCAGACACACAGCCACCCACATTTTCTCATATTTCGGTTCACAGCCTCTACAACAATAGATTTCCTTTTCCATGATTCTGCAGTGGTCCATGCCATCCAGCCATCCAGTAATTGTTGAGGTTGAGGAACAGTCCCCGAGCTCCATTTCCTGCTGATATCGCGTTTTGCCACCAAGCATTATAGATTGACTAACATTCTCTTACCTAGGCTTACTATTTGACAGGTCTTTACAATTCAATTCCCTGGTGGAGGAGCGTTGTTGTAAAATGATTGCTACCAATGGTGCTATTGCAAGCTATGGGAGGAAGGTAGGTAGATGGTGCCCCGAACATGTCATGAACCTTTATGGTTCTATATGCTGCTCCAAAGTCATCTATGGGGCAGAGGTATGGGGCTTTGCTAACATCTCGCAACTCCAGTGGGAGGAAAACAAATACTTAAGATCCATCTTGAAAGCCCCACCAGGTACCGCTGGTATAATAGCCCATAGGGAATTGGGGAGGCCATACCTTGAACACCTGGTAAAGCTCAGACCGATAATGGTTTGGTTAAAAATTTGGTCGAACCCCGAGGCGTATTTGAGCAGGGAAATTTTAAATGACTGCCAAGGAAGAGAGAAATGTATGAGAATTCCATGGCTCAGCTATGTAAAGGTCACCTTAGAAGCTCTGGGCTACAAGAACCTCTTTACTGATCCGGTAGCAATTGTACCCCAGCATAAAGTGATCGTAAAGAACGCCTTTTTAGCCCAGAAAACAACAGAGAGAGATGAGGCCGAAGGGTTAAAAAAGACTGTGAGGGCTCATACTCTTGTCAAGAGCACTGAGGAAATGGAGCCATATTTGTACCTCATGCATAACGCCCAGGATAGGTTTTTAATGTGTCGTTTTAGGCTCAATTTTTTACCATATTTATTAGTATCGCCAGTAGGGTTTTTAACTACAATTGAGCAGAAGGGAACCTGTGGCTGCGACAATAGGTCTCCGCAGGATTCCCTTCATTTTGTATTGTTGTGTCCTTTTTATTCAATGCCCAGGCGCAGATTCTTGGTAAACATTTTAAAACAAGCTAATATGAAACATGCATCTGACCCGTTGACACTGTGTTGCATTATGAATTTTATCAAAGTGGCGGTCCGATTAAGGGTAACCAGAGGGGAGGTATGATTGTTAAGATTGTTATTGTATTCTCTGAGATTCCATTTCCCCTTTTATTTATTTTTTATCTAATAGTATTACAAGCAGGATTCTGACAAAGATTTAATTGAATTTTAAACTGTTGTATGTATATATGTGCTTTTATGGTGATTTTTATTCATCGAATAAAGAATTCTTGACTAATTGACTAACAGTTTGTGATGGCCCGTATGATCCGTCTGCCCTATACACCTAGCAGTGTCATTCCAGACTGAAGCCCCGGGGCTTTCCTCGTTGCACCTTCCAATGTTTCTCCTACCTACCGCCTCCAAGAAGTTCATAGTTTAGGGAAGCTCCAGAGCCTCAGGGGTGTGGACCAGGCCTCTTTTTACCTGGTTACCCAACCCATTAACATTTCATGTCACTATTGACAACTGTTTGGGTTGTACCATTGCATGTCTCCATTCTCCAGCCTCCCAATTCCATTGGGCCCATTGAGCGAGTGAACACAGCACATTCTCATAACATGGTGTAAAGACAGGCAAAGAAACAATAAAATTAACATTAACCCATAATCACCCCACCGTAACGTGTTGTGATTGTAAATCAAACCACCGCCCAAACACAAAGTATGCATAATCGCCAAACCTAATAAACAAACCAACAGTGTATGAGTCCATCGCCGGGGCACGGTCTACAGCCATCATCATAGGAGCCAGATCCACCAGGCCAGAGTGGGCAACTAATTCCTCTCAACCCCTGTATGATACCACCTCAAGTTCAAAGTTGCTTGCGGTAGGCTTTCGTGTGTTGGCCTGGCCTAGCCCAAATGGTACGCCGTCATGGGTGCTATAACCGGCAACTGTTCATCAACAGAGCCTCGATCCGTCATCATATAGTCTGACCCACTACTGCTTCTCTTCGGTGCCTGGGCTCGCTACTTATTACTGCTCAAAATATCTCTGTTGTGTTGAATTTTTAACACTGTTTTGACCTGTGCAGCTTTCATCTGTTCCTGAGACAGAGCGACTTTGTGACGTCTCCTGTTGTTTCTGTACTTAGTCAACGGTTTTTCCCAGCCATCCACTAGCTAAGCATCCATCAATTGGCTGTGGCACAGGCATTGTGTTTCAAGCCAATCCCAGGCTTCCTGAGGTGTAGCCATGAAGTGCTCTACCCTCAATTTCACTGGACAGAGGTGCGCATATTTCAAGTTTAGCTGACGCATGACCTTTCTCATCGGGACACATGCCCTTCTCTGTTTTTGGACTACGGTGGTATAGTCCAGGTACAGGTTGACCTCTTGCCCGTCAATCATCTAGGACCCATACTTCCTCACTGCCTGGAGAATCAGATACCTGTCCAGGAAGTTCATCAACTGTGCTATAATTGGACGAGGGCTCGCCCTATGCGGAGGTGGGCTCTGGGATTCTGTGAATACGCCACATGAAAAAGAATTTCGAGGTGGCTCCCCCAAAACTGTTTCAGCCATCCAGTTCTCTACATAGAGTTCCAATGAAGGCCTCTCCATTTTTTCTGGAATCCTCACCAGGGGCAAATTATGGCAACGAGATCTACTTTCCGCACCTTAAGTTTAGGAGCCAAATACCTCATTTCTTTTTCCAAGACTGAGACCCTCTGATTAAGGTCTTTCACTTGCGGCACCATTGTCTCTAAGGCGTCTTCAGTCTCCTTGACGCGGTCACACTAGGTGGGAAGGGTATGCCCAGGTGTGGGTCTCGTGCTTGTTATGCCCCTAGATTCAAGCTAACCTGGCTGTTATGGGGTGGCACTCCACAAACGGTCCTAGGGAAGACCTGACCTGACAGTTCAGTCTGGACTGTTCCCATGGGGAGCAGGGTCAAGACTGATTTGCATATGGCTGGGCCCAAACTGGGGTGGCATAGTTAGCAAACAAAATTATGGATTTAACCCAGATCTGTGACTGTGGGTGAATGTTTGACAATGTTCATCATTCCATACATCATCTTTATGTCTTGACTCAGTCATCAAGCTTCCGTTGGTCCTCTTTGAGGCGCCCCACTTCCCCTGCAAATGCAGCAATCTGTGCTTCCAAAGTTATTTTTGGGTATTTATCGCCTTTAGAATCGCAGCCGTGTGTGCTGCCATGGTCCCCAAATCCTCCTCCCTTTATTGAGGCTCCCCAGGAGGTGGCGCATGGTTTGAACATGATCACCATCATGGTCAGTGCAGATAGAGCACAGTGTTACCACAGGGTTTGCCACCAATCACACAATTGCCTCAAAGCAGAGCAAGCGGGGAGAGAAATATTATGCGGCAGGAGCCACCAGTCCGCTGGCACGGAGTCAGCAAGTGTCCAACTCCCCCCAAGAGCACCAGTAACCAACAGTGCTGTGCATGGGACACAACTCAGCATGGCCCCTACAATCAACAGTTCACATCTAAGTCTTCCCCCTTGTGGGAATGCAGTTTCTGGACTCACACCCCCCGTGGACTCTGTTCGTGGGGCCAAAACCAGGGGGGCAGGTGGAGAAGGGCACGCTCTCATTTGCAGATATAGTCTCAGCGTACCGGGTGTAGCACTCCGTCCATAGGCACCCAGGTACAATGGCTATGTGTATGGTAGGCCACAGGCTAATCCCAGAGTCACAGCCGGAGCCTAACCCACACTCACATCCTGCCCGTGGTGTGGCTGAGCATGACGCCTGGGCCCAAGTAGAGCAGCTGCAGGCACGTGCGGAGCTTCAAGCACGGTGGCCACAGCAAAGCTTCTACCGCCCCCCACCATCTTACTTTATTCAGCGCGTCATCATCTTTCCCCGGGTCAAAGCACCTGCCGCAGGCCACATATCACTTCAATGGTAGGAGATGGGGAAATACCAATATGCTCCCAGGGCTGTTGTAGCGATATACCGAGGAGCCACCACAGTGCAACTACTCCAGCCCACTGCAGCACCCTCCGCTCCACCAACTCTGGCGCCCTGCTCCCTCACAGGCTGCTGCAGGGGCAGGAGCAACATCAGGAGGCCCATGTTCTCATTGCTCCCAAAGAATGCAGGCTCTGAGACAGAGGGCAGCAAGCAGGGCCAGAACCAGCACTACTCGGTGCACCGAGCCAGCATGCGGCCACTCTAGAAACACAGAGCAGCCGCCATCTTGAGCCGCTATTACTTGCTACACCGCAGGCCAACCAGTCCGCCAAGACAGCAGAGATCGGGTCTTCTACGGGGTTTCCCAGGGACAGGAGGCACTGTGGAGGGGATTGCACTGATGAGGAGGTTTCAGTTCAGCATTAAGTCAAGATTCTGGCCCTGAAGTATTTCGGCCATGATGGGAGCTCTGGACTACACGTCTGACTCTACTGCAGGCTTAGCCATGCCCCCCATGATGGCAGTATGAAGTATGTACATACAAGTGATAAAAATATGGGCTTTTAGTGTTTTACATATTTTTGGACTGGCTGGGACATTAAAATACCAGTGGTGCCGGTAGAAAAAAAGGGCAGGGGACAACCCCACATGGGTGTCATTATTGGGTCGAAGCCTATCAGACAGCACAGCTGCCTGATTTGCCAACATCATCTCATTTGGAATGCCCTTCTACCCATCCCTTACCTTTGGCTTTGTGATTTGTACCTCACATTTGCTTGCTTTATATTTGCTAGCTTTATTTGTTTTGGGCTGGTCCTCCCTTCCCTATTTCCTGTATTCTTCCACCAGAACTAAATTTATGTAACCAGGCCTTTAAACCATGCTCTTATCTTGTCACCTTTTCGGTGCATTCAAAGACAGAGGTCAAATGTCGCTCTATCTTCAGGGAGCCTGTTGTTTCCTTTTCTTTTTCTGACTTCAAAGTGAGAGGATTTATGTAACAATCCTGCTGGCAGGTCCGAACTGGAAACTCAAAGCAACCCTGGCACTTTTGCCAGACAATCCCTCGGGGGCTACTTTTGATTTTATTCCTGAGGCCCAATATTGTAGCACTGCTGCAAAACCAGCCCCCAGTAACAATACCGATGCCCACTGTTGAAAAAACGGCCCCACGCTTCCAGCCTCCCAGGGAAACGCACAATGCCCGCTACGACCAGTCCAGCCATGCCTGCTGGGTACCCATGTGAGACAGAAAGGCGGTAGGAAGTTATTTTTTCTAACTGGCTGCGCTGTGCTGTAAGATGTTATTTTGTTTTCTAGCATAAAGCAACATTTAAATGTTTGTAAATGGACCACACAGATATTTCAGAACATGAAAGCACAAATAAAGCACATTTTTTTGTATTTGTGAAGTGTGGTGGAAACAAATATTTTAATACAAAACAATCAATACATTAGTTGATTACATTTCCACACATTATCGTTTGAGCGCTGTATACTTTTATCTATGTCTGTGCAAATGCAATGGTTATTTCAATTAAGGATGTGGAATCTGTACTGGCAATGTGCTACCACATCATGCATACTCCACTTTACCCCCCTCCACTCTGCATCACTCCACACTATGCCCCTCCACTCCATATTGCATTACTCTACGACACTTCACTTACGCCTCTCTACTCTAAACCACTTTACTCTAAGGCAATTCACTCTACCCCACACTACTATATTATGCACCGCTGCACACCTCGCTTCTGCACTCTATGCAAATTCACTATAAGCCACTCTAATCTACTCTGCACCACTGCACTCTACGACACTGTATTTTATGACACTGTACTCTATGCGACTGCACTCTACGCCATTTCACTATACTCTGAAACAATCTACTCTAAGCCACTCTATTACACTGTGCCATTCCCCTCCACTATGTGCCACTCTACTCTACCCCACTGCACTCTATGCCACTCTACTCTACACAGCTGCATTCTACGCCACTACACTCTACGCCAATGCACTCTACACCACTTTACTCAAACTAAACAAATACACTCTATGCCACTGCATTATACGCCAATCTACTCTGCACCACTTCACTCTGTCACTTTACTCTGCACCACTCTAAACCACTGCCTTCTACACCGATTCACTGCACACCACTGCACACCATTGCACTCTATGACACCCTACTCTGCAACACTGCACTCTCTGCCACTGAAATCTATGGCAATCTTCTCTGCACCACTATACTCTGCACCACTCTACTCTACGCCACTCTCCTGCATGCTAGACCAATGCACTCTACGCCACTATACTCTAGGCCACTACACTATCCCAATCCACTCCATGCCAATCCACTCTACACCACTCTAATCTACTGTGCACCACCGCACTCTATGACACTGCACTCTACATCCACTACTCTACTCTGCACCTCTGTACTCTGCGCTAGCGCACTCTACCCCTCTCTACTATGCACCACTTCACTCTTTGCTATTTCACCATTGTACTCCTCACCACTGCACCACTCTAGTCTACGTCAATTTACTCTACATCACTGTACTCTATACAACTGCACTCTATGCCACTCTACTCTGCACCTCTGCACTTTACCCTGCACGTTCAGTCTACTCCCCTTCACTCTACTCTGAAACAATCTACTTTACGTCACTGCACTCTACTACACTCTCCTCTGCACCACTGCACTCTACTCTGTGCCACTCCACTCTACACCACTCTACACTAATGCACTCTATGCCACTATACTCTATGCCACTACACTTGTGGGCACTACATTCAGAGCCAATTCGTTCTACGCAAATCCACTCTACACCACTCTTATCTACAGTGCACTACTGGACTCTATGACAATGCACGCTACGCCCCTCTACTCTTCTCTGCACCACTCTACTTCATGCCAGTGCACTGTACCCCACTCTATTAAGCACCACTGCACTCATCGCCACTGCACCACTCTACTCTATGCCAATGCCCTCTACATCCATGCACTCTATACCAATGCACTCTACACTACTGCACTGTGACACTGCACTTTGCAAGACTGCACTCTCTGCCACTTAACTCAATGCCACTCTACTCTATGCCACTCTTTCCTATGCCACTCTACTAAATGCCACTACACTCTACTCTGTACCACTCAACTCTACCCAATTCTACTGCACTCTATGCCAATGCACTATAGGCCACTATACTCTACACCACTCTACTCTGCATCTCTCCACTCTAATTCAGTCTGCACAACTGCACTCCACACCACTGCACTCTACACCATTCTAATCTACACCTCTGCATTCTACCTTGCACCACTCCACTCTACCCTGCACCGCTCCAGTCTTCCCTGCACCACTCCAGTCTACACCACTTCACTCTACTCTGAAACAATCTACTCTATGTCACTATGCGGGTCAGATGCACTTACCATGTTAGTCCTGGTCAAAGATTTTATCTTTTGTACATTAGTCCTTTAAGAACCAATTCACCACAGGTTTACACATCTGAAGCGCCTCAGGGAAGGGACGTAGAACTCACATGGTGGCAGGCAGAGGCCAGCAGGAGTCTAGCCCAGGTCCACTTACAACTAGTCAGCTGGGAAGTTGCAGGAATAGGCCTTTTGTAGTTTGTTGAGACCCTGTAGTTTTAACAGGAGGTCAGTATTATGACCCGTGGTGTGCAGTTTTTTGTCCTGGGTCCAAGAGGGAGAGCAGGTTCTGGCTTCTAGTCTCTTCTCAAGTCTCAGACAGCAAGTTCAGTTATTTTCTTGTCTTTCACAGGAACAGGAGTATTCTGAAGTGGGTGCCTGGAGATGCCACATTTATGCCTGTGATACGCTGGGGTGGGAATAACCACAGGTGACACTCTAATCAACAAGTTAAATGTCCCCAGGGCTAACCCTAACCACCATCGGCATGTTTAAGGGGGCTGAAGTCTTCAGCCGCAATACATTTGTGCTCTGGGGGGCGGCAGAAGTGCGTGGGGAGTGTACTATGTTAAGTTTGGTAGAACAAAGCTGAATTTTCAGTAACAAGAGATGGATACACAAGAATTGTTTTGGCCTTTGGCCTTCGTTTTTTGACGTGCATCCAAAATGTTATATGTAAAGCCAGCAGACCTGTCAACAAATTGCAAAACTGTAATTTCAAAAAGAGGCTTACCGTGAATGGAGCATGACAGGGCAGCCCTGCTCAATGTCAGCTAACATTTGCCTGTGACAGGGGAGGCCTCTTTGAAGTGTGCCCCAAGTGTCATATGAAAACCCCCAGCAAACCTGTCAAGTAGGATGCGACATTCAAGCAAGATTTGACACTTTAATATTGAAAAGGATTCTGCCAGCCCAGGCACCCTTGTGTCTTCTGTCAGGTTCAGATGGGTCATTCGTGCCCTTTCATGTCAGCAATTTCACACCTCATTCACACTTCTTTTTAATGCTAATTACAGGCTGAAAACCCATTACAACATTGCCATTGCATGCTTGTGTATGCACCAGATGCATGCAACTGTAAAAAAAGCATCTGCAACACCAACTTCTCAGCATTTTCGATGGGGAGACCTATTGGATTTGCCAAGGCTTGTTTTGTATTTATAACAAAACGCTTTCGCATACACTAACTTACCGAGAATGCTCCATTGCTATCATCATCAAATTGAGCCTTAGGTCTTGGTCTAACGCGACCATTGACTGTCACTGGCGCATTGTGCATCTTGGTGCTATTTCAACCCAAAAATTTAAAATTCATATCTGTGGTTTCTCTTATTAAATTTTTGTAATGTTATGTCATTTTGTTGATTACATTTTACTCTATTTTTCGAATTTGGTTTGGGATATTTATTCTTTTGCATTTCTACCTCATCACTGTTTTAGAATATGCATAAATATTTATTATATTGCCTCTAAGTTAAGCCTGCTTGCTCTGTGTCATAACTACCAGGAGGTTCAAGTTAGTTTTTTTTAGCGACTCTAGTGATCCACGCTGACAAGAATTTTAATTATTACTTGGGATGGGCACCTACCCCCATCAAATATTAACCCCATTACTTACAGTCATGAACTAAAAAGTGCAAAATAATGTATGTGGTATTACGTTGGCAATGTGAGTTGGAATGGTTGTCTCTTCTCAGAGTTGTGATGTTCTACTTTAGAAGAGAGCAGGAGACACTTACGGCTAGACCTCTTTGGTCACAAACGCTCCGATTTACAAAATAGGCTGGTTTGCGACCATAAAATGGGTTTTTGCTTTGCCCAAGCCCCATTTCTGGAACAGGAAACTTTTACCAACTCCTACAATTGGATTGGTAATGGATACTGATTTGCAATTTGGAAGGTACTTGTTGCAGGTGTCCCTTTCAAATTTTAATTTGGTACCATAAGTATCAATGACTGTCCACTGAAATTCTTGGTGCACACCATTGACAAGATACCGACTTTCAAGTTGGGGTGATAACACATTCTCAAAATGGAAAGGGACCTCTTTAGATCCCTTCCCATTTTGGAAAAATGTTCTCTGAGAGAGTAGTTAGTGGTCCAGGAAACTATTGCCAACGCCCAGAGAAACTTTTTAAAAATAAATAAATAAATAAATAAATAGATAAACACTGACATTGGGATCTGCTGGCAATTGTAGGCCGCCATCTCTGTGATCGCTGCCAATCAGACTGAGTCGCAATCTGTCACCTAACTAATGAATATTAATGAGGTAGGTCGAATTGTGTCTCAATCCGATTTGGAATTTTGCAAACTGAACCTATTAGTACAGAAGGTTGTGTTGCAAATTTCCACCATGTTCGCTAAAATACTGGTTGGAAATTGGGACTAGTACTTATAACCAGTGCAATGATACATCCGGACCAAGGCCCTTAAATGGCTTTTAAATTCTTCGAAACTGAGCTGTTTTACGTCTTGCTGTGTCCCATGAGCGTCCACATACAACTTCAGTAAATGGGGCGGGGTCTAACTCTCTTATGGGCGGGGAGCACAGAGCTTGCTTCCTCTGAGAGCTGTGGCGTCTGTACAATGGGGTGCAGTGGCTGTATCTTGTGAAATTGAAGGATGGAGACAAACCCCGCACTGCTGCGCAAGTTCTCTGGGGAAAGGGAGGGGCACGTGGTAGAACCAGCCCTCGGCGTACAGGAGAATGCCGGTCATTCCTGCACTCCCTGCCTGGTTGGCAAGGCGGGGACACCCGCCCGGGGATAACAGAACACGAATTAGCCCTGGCTTATCGTGATCGAATTACACCAGGCATACTACAAATCCATAGTTTCCAGGTATTTTTTCCTAATTAGCCCTCCTTTTAAGCCTTGAATAGGCGGGGTGTTTATAAATACTTATGCCACTTAACCCGCACGGTGCAGGCACGTGCCCCAGGCTGATGCACACGGGAAGGACTTTACACTCTGACGTGACAGGTGGCCGGCGCTCTGTGGTTAATAACGCTTCCCATTACCGAGAACCTTCATTTATAATTCTATTTGTTTTTTTGCTAAGAGCTGTTGCCACCCAATGGCATCACAGCTGTATGTAACATTAAAGGAAAATTACATATTTCGTGACAAAGTACACTTCTCACATAGTGCTCTCTCTGACTTCAGTGTCCACTGGGAGATTGAGAATGGGTGTCTATAAACTCAGCTAGGTGTAAGTCGCTCATGCCCCTGTACTCTGCTCATTCGATTCCTGGATGCTCTTTTTAGGTCTCGCCTGTCGATGCGCATGCGCATCGAGCTTGCGAGACTATTGGGGCTTAAACAGTCTTTAACCAACTTGCAAGGAATCGTGGCAATTCCTTGCAGTGCCCGTGAAATTGAAGCTTAATGCGCATGCGCTTAAAAGCGCGTGCACATGCCCCCAGCCGCCTGCCTGCCCCTGCTGCTTTCACACCCTCTCGCCGTCTGTTCCCCCTGCTGCGTCATCAAAGGCTTTCACGGCGGCCGGCCATGCTTTCAGTTTCACTGCCGGCCGGCCGTGTAAAGTGCACTTCAAAGGCCGCTCTCCCTGCTCCGCCCCCTGCAAGTGCTCTTGTTTTACTCGTTTACTTGTTTTTCGAACATTTCTCCCACCCGTCTTCCTTCTCTGTAATCCATCCCGCCCCCTCCAGCTACACGTTCTTTGTTTCCCAGCCTCTTGTTTAACTTATCCCATCCCCTTACTGTTTCTTCTACCCTGTCCCTGTTTTTCCTGCCACCTCCTATACGTGCCCCATCCCCCTTCCCCACTACAGAGCGCCCAAAGCAAAGAACCATTTGCCACCCCCTCCCTGCTGCTGCTCTTTCCAGCGCGTGCACTACACCCCCTTCTCCCAACGCTCTCAGCTCCTTGGCGCAGGTCAAGGCTGAGCACACAAGCAACAGACCCTCTGTATTGTCCGTTTGATGCTGGCCTCTGGCTTTCCGTCTCACTTGTTATGTTTCATTGCCTGCTTACTCCTGTTTATTTAATCTTTTAAACTATCTACACTTCTAAACTCCTGCTACATTAACGTTTTAAATTACAAATTAAAGCGTGCGCTCTGCCTCAGGCATCTGAGCCGTCCCTACGCTCCCCACCCACCCCCATCCTTCACACCCCCTGCTTCACAGCCATCTGTTCCTCTCTCCCCGCACACAGCCTCTCCGACTTCCCCTCTCTGCTGCCAGCCTTAGGGCCGCCTCTGGGTTCCCATCCTCGGCTCTGCTGGCATCTCGTCTCCTCTCGCTCCCACCGCTCCTTTCCCTCACTCCTTGTTACTTCTGAATTCCCCGATATTACTGCAGCATAAAGGAGGTGTCTGTCACACGCAACCATGAAGGGGCTCACTCATTTTTCACTTGTTTAACTTATCCCATCCCCTTACTGTTTCTTCTACCCTGTCCCTGTTTTTCCTGCCACCTCCTATACGTGCCCCATCCCCCTTCCCCACTACAGAGCGCCCAAAGCAAAGAACCATTTGCCACCCCCTCCCTGCTGCTGCTCTTCCCAGCGCGTGCACTACACCCCCTTCTCCCAATGCTCTCAGCTCCTTGGCGCAGGTCACGGCTGAGCACACAAGCAACAGACCCTCTGTATTGTCCGTTTGATGCTGGCCTCTGGCTTTCCGTCTCACTTGTTATGTTTCATTGCCTGCTTACTCCTGTTTATTTAATCTTTTAAACTATCTACACTTCTAAACTCCTGCTACATTAACGTTTTAAATTACAAATTAAAGCTTCCCCGTGCGTTTTAACCTCTATAGAATCAGAAAGATTTGCCTGCCTGTTTCTTTTATGTTTTCACCTACCTCTCTGTTTATTAAATATCCTCCTTCCCCACATGGTTTCGCAGGTTTGCTGTTAATATAGTTTTACATCATAAATATTTGCTTTCCCGTCCTGGTTCATTTGTGTCCTCCGGCATAAAACCTTTGTCTGCATGTTTCTCTTTAATTTCCACTGCAGCCAGGTAATTTCTCATGTTTCCTGTTGATTTAAACTTTTACATTATAAACATTGTATTTCCGGTTACATGTCCTCCTCCTCACAATACCAAAGCAGTGCCTGCATCTTTTCTTAACTTTGAAGCCTTTGCTGCATCTTTTGTTATTGTTTTTACTACTCTCTGGGCTCTTCAACCACCAATCTGCGCCTCTTCTGTTTATCACGTCATTTGTGCCCTACATATTAATTAAAGATGGACATACCTGCTATGTCGTACGCCCGTTTACTCCTAAACATAACACATTATAAATCACAGCCCTTGCCGCCCGGTTTCCACTCCATCCATCCCTCCCCCCACTCCATCATCCCCCCCACACCATCCATCCATCCCCCCACTCCATCCATCCCCCCACTCCATCCATCCATCCATCCCACTCCATCCATCCATCCATCCATCCATCCCACTCCATCCATCCATCCATCCCACTCCATCCCACTCCATCCATCCATCCATCCATCCATCCATCCATCCCACTCCATCCATCCATCCCCCACTCCATCCATACATCCCCCCACTCCATCCATCCATCCATTCCCCACTCCATCCATCCATCCATCCCACTTCATCCATCCATCCATCCCACTCCATCCATCCCACTCCATCCATCCATCCATCCATCCATCCATCCATCCATCCCACTCCATCCATCCATCCCCCACTCCATCCATCCATCCCCCACTCCATCCATCCATCCATCCATCCATCCATCCATCCCCCACTCCATCCATCCATCCCCCCACTCCATCCATCCATCCCACTCCATCCATCCATCCCACTCCATCCATCCATCCCCCCACTCCATCCATCCATCCCCCACTCCATCCATCCATCCATCCCCCCACGCAACACCACTCACACACGCAACACCACTCACACACGCAACGCCACTCACACACGCAACGCCACTCACACACGCAACGCCACTCACACACGCAACGCATCCACGCAACCCCACTCATCCACGCAACCCCACTCATCCACGCAACGCCACTCATCCACGCAACGCCACTCATCCACGCAACGCCACTCATCCACGCAACGCCACTCATCCACGCAACGCCACTCATCCACGCAACGCCACTCATCCACGCAACGCCACTCATCCATTTGCAAAACGAAAAACGTCAAACTCTTCTATTGCGAGACCTATTGCATTTTCAATGCTTGTTACTTTAAGGCGTTGCACTGGGACTCAGATAGGGAGGAGTGTGTGGAACCAGTCTCTCTTGCCCAAGGGAGAGAGTACTGGCAGCCTTCTTATGTTGACACTCTAGGAGAGTAGTTAAAAGCACCCCACTCCTCCACCTTCTGAGGACAGTAAGGAGAGCCATTCCACGATGCCTACCTCATGCAGAACAGATTAACAGATGCCAATTACTCCTTAATCTCAGCCTGCACAGGTAAAAAGTATTATATATGTAGGAATATATGTATAACTCGAACCTACTTGATTCCAATGGAGTGCTGAAGAGGTAAAATGATACAGTGCTTAATTTGAGCTGGTCCATTCGCTGCTCAGCACCAGCACTTAATTCTCAGCACTGGCACTAATGACAGTCCACCACATGGTGGCACTGTTCATCTAATTTTGAGCTGAGCAGAATAACAGTTTTTAATAACCCAATATTCATTAAAAATGTATCATATCTTCTACCTACGCCATTCTTATAACTGTGGGTGGCCTAGAATAATGTGAATTGTCACACTTGTAGCAGTTGTGTTGGTACTGTCATTGGCAGCGTAGGCAGGGCAATGTGTGGTGCAGGCAGCAGTGGCCTCCTGAGAAGGACCCTGGCACTTACTTCTTTTCATATTAATCAACGATTGAGAGAAGTGGTTAATTAGTGTTTCCTGAAGAGGTGTGCCTTCAACATTATTTTGAACTGTAGCATACTCAGCGCTGATCTGCTGTTGATAGTGATGCTGTTCCAGAGCCTGGAAGTATAAACAAAGAAGGCGTGGCTGCTGTTTATTTCCTCTTGCAATGTTTTGCCCCCAGTTTGGCAATACCCAGCCTATTGGTCTAATGTTACCCCAAGGAGTGTCTACTTTGTTTAAAACTAGTAGAATCCACCTACTCTTCCATTTACCAAAGAGTGGTGGAAGACGCCTAAACTCCCTTCCGAGAGAGGACAGGGTAGCCCACCCTACATGCCATCCAAGGGAAATTAGTGTATGCCACCATATAACCACCCAGGGAAGAAAAGTGATAATCACAATTTCTTTAATCTTCCCTTTTACAGGTGAGAGTAGTGGTTGCCTCCTTACTATCCCCAAATATGGAAGAACAGTGGGAGCCATCTTATCCTTATTCTTTACCCTTAAAGGCAGAAGTAGTGGACGCCACCCTACACTCTCAGATCTAGTAGAGAACAGTGATGGCCACCCTAATCTTCCAACCCATCGATGAGTAGTGAGAAGCACACTACTATCTCCACGTTGGGAAGAACGCTGAGAGTCACTATTTTCTTAATCTTTCCCTTTATAGGTGAGAGTAGTGTAACTCTACCTTTTATCCCTATCCAGGGAAGAACATTGGGAGTGACCTTATCCATAATCTTTACCGGTAGAGGCGAGAGTAATGGGAGACACCTTTCTCTCTAATATACATCAAACAACAGTGGTGGCAACCCATCTCTCCTCATCCAACAACAAGTAGTGGAAGCCACCATACTTACTCCATCCATGGACAGCCAGGGAACCAAACATGTCCTTCCTCTGTGACCAGGAGCGAGCAGCAGAGACGGTCCTACTATATCCCAGGCCCCCCGTATGGCGCCAGCAGTCAAGCACCTCAGCCATCGTTTATGGCCCAAGGCTGGACAGGCTGTAGAATGATAGCTGCATCCGCCTGTGCCTTCTACCAGTGCCTAACATAGAACTTGAGCAGATCGATAGATCCTATGTCATTAATGTTGGGACTTGAGTAGCCCAGAGAGGGACTTCTTTGGCAGGGTGCAAGGCGTAGACCTTTCCAACTTCCCTCACTGTGCTTCAGCGCCATTTGCTGAAAAATGGTGGCAGTGGAAGGAGGGCAAACTCAAATTAGATCAAGGGTTTAGAAATAGGACTACTTCCCTCTCGGCATTGACTACTGTCAGCTGCTTGTAAATCGGTTCCGCTTGGAAACAAAATGGCCAATGACGGAAAACATTTAAAGAAAGCATAGTCGCTGTTGTACAGTGACCATTATACGGTTTAGACATCGTGGGTGACCCAAGGTGAGCCGTGACAGCATCAATTTGGCAAAGCTTGACTTTTTTTAGATCTGTCAGTGCTCAGTTTTTGCCAGTGGTCACAAGTAGTGTGCGCTGGCGCTCATTTTTGGGAAGACATGTATATTTTTCATCATCAGACTTTGACTTGGAGCAAAAGAGATAAAGGCAGAAAAGGGAGCTAGAAGGAAGAAGAGAAAGATAGGGAAACAGTGACAAAGGGAGAAAGACGAGATGAAAGAGAAGTCTTCAGAGTGAGATAAAGAGACAAAAAGTGCACGTTGGTGAGAGAAAGAGGCGTGAGGTTCAATCAAGACTGGACAGCCTTGGTATTTGGCGAGCCCCAGCATTTGGAAGCATGGTGGCAGGATTCACTGCACTTATTTGATTGCACAACGTAAGCATCAGAGCTCCTCGAAGACGACAACAAGAACATCACTGGACTTAGTAGAACTCAGGCCATCCTAAGCAGATCCCCTGTGAGTATGCGTAAAGGCGGCTTGTATTATTTATTTATTGAATTCTCTTTAGTATGCCGCTATGGAGAACTAAATTGGTTGGGCTGCCGCCAATTGTATAGGGACCCAGGAATCTATGGAAAACAAACAGTAGGTAGTAGACGAGTCAGAAGATGTGAGGTGTCAGAAGTTTGAGAACTGAGTGTGGGCGATCCAAGATGAGAAGGGCTGGATAGTCCTAGGTAGTATCTGAGGTGGAAAGGGTTTAGTTTATGTTAAAGATTGCTTGGAACAGTATTGTTAGTGTCTTTTTATAAAATACTCTCCAGGATATGAAAAAAATATTCATACTTCGGTGGCTTGTAGTTACTGATCTGTATGCTCTCTGTGCACCTGAGATACCGGCTCCATTTACAAACAGGGGCTGGACTCCACTCCTACTGGTGCTGGCCAATGGTGGAATAACTACTACTGCTGAGGAGGTGGTTGCCAGGCAGCCAGACACCAATCCAGGGTGAGCCTCATCTATCCATGGCTCAGGTGACACCTGCATCCCTGAATTAGGCACTGTATTACAATCATGGGGAGAACATAGGCCCTGACAAGGTCGTACTGTCCTATAGGGCAATTGGGCAGTGCCCAACGTGCTGATCTGAGAGATCAGTTGTGGGCCGGCTTTAGAGTTTGTAGACCAATTTTATGGCCAGGTGCACCGGATTTTCCTGCTGATTTTCCTGATCCAAACATTGCCTGCCACAAACACAAATGCATGCAGTCTTCCATACCTTGCATAGTACACATACACTGTATTTTTACAAGTATTAAACTGGCCTGATTTGCAAATGCGTGCCACTTTTTTAGATATCTGGTTCGCTAATGGGGGCCACTTTCATTTTGGTGCCCAGGACTATCTTTTGTCCCAGTCACTCCTTGGGCCCTGACAGAGCACTGACATTTTGCACATCTCTGCATTTCTGAGGTGTCCTTAGGGAGTGTCATAAATGACCAGGACTCAAGGAGTCGACTAGTTTGTAAACTTGCACAGCCATAGGTTGAAATCTCTTGTTGGTATTTCACCAGAATATCCACTACAGATTATCGTATCGATTAAGCCAAAATATTGTGGCAAACTATATAGAGCTCAAAATATCATCAAAGTAAGTTGATATCGGTAAGCACAGGTTTGCTATACTTAACCCCACATCTATGTCTGGTGAAGTTATATATATCTTCAAGAGGCACAGACAGGGACGGATCTAGGGAAGTGTGACCGGTGCAGCTACACCTGGCACCGATATCAGGGGTTGGAGAGCTGTGTTTAGAAATAACACAGATTTGAAAAGCACCTGCTACAGAATTTCTTATGGTCCTGCAGTTTTCGAAGCAACAATAAAAATGTCAAGATAACTGGTGACTAATGTTCCTGCTGGAGGGAGAACGAGTTTTGTCTGGTGGCAGTTTCCACTCATGATAAAGTAGCACAGAGGGTATATATGCCTGCTGCAAAGAACGTGTACAACGCAAATCACCGTACTGTATTTTATTTAGCTAGCTCAGTAGGTTACTACTTTTGTCACAAAGACCATTTACCAGTTCATAAATACCAGCTCTACTATGGCACATTGAGCTCTAAATGGTCATCAAAGAGCTGCATGCAAGCTGCATGGTATAAGTTAGAAAGCTGCCCCCCCCCCTAGTCTTTCATTATCCTAATGTTGCTAAAAAGGGTAAAGTCAATCAGTGTGGTATGTTTTAAATCTAGAATTTGTGCTTCTCTGCATAAAAAGCTCTTAAAATATACTGCCTACTAGTATCTGTGACTCCTAAACCTTGTGGTATTCATTGTCGTATGTGCCATTTCCTATAGACTAATTCACAGACATATGATTCATTGGCTCTATATAATGTATGTGTGATGTAAAGTGCTCTGACACCCTATACTGGTCTCAGAAGCGATATAAAACAAATGACATGCACGTGATAGTCGCTGTGGAGAGATGAGGGGCAATAAAGATGGGGGTGCCAACAAACATTGTCACACTGGGCGCTACCAGCACTAGCGCCGGCCCGGGGTGTAGATGTGGAGTTAAGAATAGTAAATCTATACTTACCTATATGTACTTACTGTCAACATTTAATCCTCGATATTTAGGCCTTTGTTTATTATGGTCCCATACTATTTTTGTCTCCAACATTCTGTCATACAACCCTCTCATTTGGGGCTCAACATAGTAAGCCTCATTCTGTATGGCTCATTTGTTAGGAAGGTAATACCGGGTGTGGTAAATACAGTTACAGGAGAATGTGATATTTAGCAGGTGGAATCGGACCTTTCCATTCCAATTACCATACCTCGACTCTTGAGTGGGGTTGGCGTGTAACGCTGCATACTTTTTCCCACATTTTCAAGCTGCAGAACTCAGAATTTAGTGAGATTTTCTCCCTCAAATTCTACTAGGTTTATCCTGCCAAAACGTGTGCATGGAACAAGTGTGAACGTGTGAAATTTGTGAAGTAATCGTAATCCTGATTCGAACAAAAATTCTCAGTAGAAGTACTATGCAAACAAACCATAATTTTAAAAAATGGTCCTCACTCAAGAGTTGTGTGTAGTTATTGTGTCTTTTTGAGGCCAAGGGTAATATGAATGGTCTTCGGTGTCGAGCCCCGAAATCCAAGTTATGGTCCTGGGTTTGGGTTTCATTGGGCGTCCTGAAGATGCTGCCTTTCTGGAGTTAGACATTTCAATGGCTATATTGTTAGGGCTTTGCTCCCGTCGTATCTTTCGAGTGTCAGAGGAGGTTTCCCACATCGTCATTGGACTCAAAGCCCACCATGTGACTCTGGGCAATAGCTCGCTTAATCTTCCCGACGGCCCCCAGCGCCTAGAGACCCTTACGGGTGATTGTGCGCTTTACAAATGTGGACTTTACTTTACTTTACTATGAGGTCCTCGACCACTGCGTTAGACAGGGACTCAGAGAGTCCCAGCGTTGCATCCTCGCACAATGTGCCACTTCATGTCCTGAGGTACCAAATAGCTTTCTTGGATAGAAAGGCATTACATGATGAACAGACGGCTGTGTTGTGGTCACTAAGTAGGAAGAGGTCACAGACTCAATATTGATCTGACCACAGAAGCATGCTGTTACAAGAGAGGCAAACCTAAAAACTGAGTATTTACCATTCACTTCCCCGCAATGCAGGGGGGGGCTCGTCCGCTATGGTGGAGGAGCGTCGCCCCACTGCTTTCAAGGAGTGAGAAACATAAAATAATTTAACAGTTATTGTCATTTTATGTTTGTGTCCTGCTGCTTTGCGGCGGGCGTGCGGGTGGGTGGGGCTGCTCTGTTCTCCGAGCAATGACTGTTTGAACGGCCCTCTCGGGCTGCCCAAACGATTCATGCTCACTTTCCCCCTCTCCATGCAGGCTGCATTACAGCCTGCATGGAGAACAAGCCCACCCCTCCAGCCCCTGGCTGAGCGCCGTGTCACGGCGCTCTGACCAATCACAATGCTGCATTGCAGCGTTGTGATTGGCTTAGGGGTGGGAGCCTGGCTGCCTGCTTCCTGTTCCTGTCGGAGGCAGGAGAGCAGCAGCAGAGAAGATGCAGGACCCGGCCTCGAGGTAAGTTACATTTTTTTTTTTATTTCCGAATCGCTCACCCCACGTGAAACCCGGCCCCCAACCCTCACCCGCCCCCCCACCCGCAAATCATGGCGACCACGACTTGCGCGTTGAGTCATTCCTATTCAACCTGGTTGTTAGAATCGCAGGATCGCAAAGCAGTCAGAGTTCTTAAAGTACTGCTGGATGCAGTGGAAGGAAGTTCTTGTTATTCCACTTCTCCTGCGTCAAAAGCTTTCTTGGGTGCACAACTGTAATGAAGCAATTGAAGTACCTCTGAACCCAATGGTAGAAACAAAACCTAAGCTGGCGTCTGTGCCCTGGTGCATTGTGGGTCTCAGGTGAAGTACCAGAAGTCACCTCTAAACCAAAACTCCTTCTTTGAAGCAAATCAACTTGTAGTACTCGAAGACTAACATTAGATGGCGGAAATGTGCACAGCATGTGACCTACAGCTACACATGCCACAAACCATTGAGCTACTATTGCCTTTGTTTGTCCTTTCAACAAATGTTAAAACCTTACCTGTTCTGATTTATTTGAGTTTTGCCTAACAGTCCTAAGCAAATGAAGCCCCTATTGGATTTAATATTTAATAAGCTGATGATGATAATTATGATATTGAATATTCAAGGTGAGGGAGAGAGGGAAGGGGAAGGTAACACATCTTAGAAGCCTCAGACTAGTGATGAAAGCAACCAAAGAGCAACAATAGTATTGAGCGAAATTACTGCACTAACACTGCTCACAAGCGCTTATGTTTACGGCCTACAATAAGTGAATCTTAGGTTAAGATCCATATCATTGGGGTATAAAGACTATGGGGCCCATTAGGATGGCGGGCGGATTGCCCCTGCCAGGCTGGCCTGGCGGGGGCAATCCGCCCGCCATCCTCTCCTGAATCCCCCCCACCATATTAGTATGGCAGGGGGACCGCGGCGGACGGAAAGGCCGTCCGCCCCTTTTCCGCCCCGGTCGCCTTGCGGCCGAGGCGGAAAAGGTTTAAAATGGTGGCGGTGTCTATTAGACACCGCCAGCCATATTACGATGGGTCAGGACAGATGCCTTTCCGTGGCGGCGATGCCGCCACGGAAAGGCATGCGGTCTTCACTTTGTGAAGGAAGGGTGGGGGCTGTACACGGGGGGGTACCTGTGGTACCCCCATGCATTTGCATATACAATGCGGTAGGCACCGCGCGGTGTCTGCCGCTTTGTGTATGCAAATGCATACATGCATTTATAGCATTGTGGCGGGCGGTGCAGAGAGCACCGCCCGCCACAATGTTATAAATGCAGGATGCACCCGCCACTGTGGCGGGGGCATCCTAATACCCCCCACGGGACCCCCGCCCTTATGGTGGGCGGTCCAGAATTCCGATAGGATGGCGGGTGAACTTAGTCATCCTAATGACCCCCTAAGTAAGGTAATGCTAAAAGGGTGTCCGCTCTGCTGCAGGAGGAGGGCCTGGTGGTCTCAAAGCAACATTTAACCAGGGGCCAGCTGACAGGTGCATTTAGAGCCATACTGTTCAAGGACTGAAGTTTGGTGGAGATATGTTGGCTATGCAGGAAGTGTTTCTGAAAAAAAACATACACAGTTAGGGAACATCTGTGCTTGCGTGGTCTGTAAGCTTTGTGTTGACAGAGCAGTTATTGGCTCCATTATTGCAGCTGAACAAATCTTTCACAAATGCCTTTTGTCCCCTTTCTCTTAAGATGCAGGCTCAGCCTAATTCCTCTTCATTCATATTATTGTCTATATGAAGACTGCCCCAGCTTGAGTTTTTTATATACATTTCTACGATTGGCGTTTGTGTGATGAACATGAATCATTGCCATATGACAAAGGAATACAGCAAGTACGTTTTGAGGAGTGGGGTGCTATGTAAATAAACCATTCATTCATTCACTCACTCCCTCCAGCCATGGCTGCACAGAGGCTAGTTCTGGTACTCCCTCCTGCAACAGGTAAATTGAACCCAGAATCGCAACCTCTCGAGTCTACGAATGAGGGATTTGATCCACAATCCCTTTTTTCCAAACTCCATCTTGGTAGCGATTCTGCTTAGAACAATATTTGCAATAGATGCCCCCGGCGAGTCACGGCCATTGAACTGATTCTTTCCTTTCTTTCCAGTTCTCTGCCCTTTGAAACCTAGAGGAATGCACTTCAGGTCTGATGACGCACCAGACATTGCGTGCCACTGCAGCCAATCAGAACAAATCAGGTCCTTTTTTCCAAATGCAAAATGCGTTGATAAGTCTGGCAACAATGTTCAGCACGGTCACGAAAGCGCTATATTAAAGGGAGTAAAAAAGCAGTACATTCCCAAAAACAAACGGAGGATGTTCCAGCCCTGCTTACATCAAGTACATTCAGGCAAAAGCAAGGACGTTTTAAGGCGTTTTTGTGTCCTCATGTAACGCAACTGATGCTATGTAAAGCGCTCTGATACCCGATACCGGGTCAACTTCGCGCTATATAAAACTCCCTAAAAAAAAAGGCTGGGCGACGTGGGCTCTGGCCCAGGGCCCCAGCATTTCAGGGGGGGGCCCTGGTAGAGCCAACTCTTCTCTGCAGAGAGTCTAGCCCTGATGACTGTTAATAATTACTAAACAGATTGTTTTAAATACTGTTTTTCCTTTAATTTTTTTTATTGTGGGAGATATGTGAATCTATTACAGACATTTTGCAGAGGAATATTAAGTTTATGTTTCATGCATCTTCCACACAAAAAGGTTTCATTTAGATCAAAACAGGACCTCACATATGCGAAATGGGATGGTGTCACAGAGATTATTTGCAGCAATATTAGTGAGCTGCTGCTGGGTTACAATATTGAAAACACACATCACTATCCATGTCAACTGTGTTTATTATTGGGGCATTTATCAGACAGGCTCTGCTTATAGTGTACCTTTAAATATTTTTTAAGGCCTGTGGGACTTTAATTGTTGGCTTCTTTTCAAACACAAGGATGTCAAATAGGGGTGGCGATGTTTAGTAGTAGCAGCTCCTTCCCTTTGGCAACCATGACACTGCACATGCCACCCTTCTCTCAGAGGCAGGTCAAAAAACAGCACCAGGCCTGCTCATGCCCTCTGGTTTGCACCCATTACCCTTTCCATCAGCCCTCCAGCTTTAAATAGGAGGCTTTTGAAGGGCAAGGGTGGGACGAGTGGTCAACACTATGATGTGAACCATGTAATGTCAAAGGCGAGAAAGGGTCTCCTGATTTTGACAGGAAGGGCCCATATTTGGGGTAAGGGTCTCGTGTCCTCATCCTAACTGATGCGGGACACCAAATGTTTTGCTTTTCACTCGGCACGGGATACTGCAGATAGAGGAACGTGTGAGACCCTATGAAAAGACAGGTTCATCTGTTACTAGAGGCCCACCAGGAGTTTCTAAAACAAGCCTTGAGCTGCTGGGCGGGACGCCCCGGCACTGACACTGTGAAGAAGAGCTCTGCAGAGCGGATCATTCCGGCCGGCATTGGTTGATCTACTGACTGTGGTGAATCAGGCCCAGTATGTCTCCTCAGTCACCTCGGTTATTCATTCAGAGATTGGGTACAGTCACATCCTTGATTTGGGCCTACCAAGTCTTGCGCTGCAGTCTCTTCAGGGGGTTCAAAACTTCACTCCTAGTCCCATCACAAACTTGTGAAATTGTGATCATGTCTCAGACACGTACCTCAAGCTTCACAGGTTGGCTATCAAGCAATGAGTACCATTCACAAACCTCTCTCCAAACTCAAAATCTTCGATGGACTTGGGAAACTGGGGCTTTAGAGACTCTAGCAACACTCACTCCTGGTCACTTCCCATAACCTACACTTCATTAACATCTCTGTAGTCCCAGGATTAAGAGAGAACGTGCTAGTGGTCACACCTTTGATGCCTGATCCCAAAGCTTTGCAACAACTTGATGAAGGAACATGGAAAAATATAGAGCTCTGTGGCTTCCAGGCGGCAGTGTTTGCGACTCATCTCTTTCGGCCTGTTTCCAAGTCTCAGCAGCCTGGAGCCATCTGGCATATAGAGGGATTAAAAAACAGATATTGGGAGAAATAAGCTGTACACAGGATTTGTCCTGCACAAGCTGCTGTAGGGAACACGTTTACCTTCAGTGGTGTTATTAAGAAGGAATGTGAACACCTGCAGTGAAAAGGTCCTGAACATGTAGGGCAGCGCCCTCGAACCAGCAGAGGCCAACCTAAAGCCTTTCAATTAGCTAGATTTTGTTAAGGGCCAAGTGGCCCCTGGACTTTAATATCCTTATTTAGTGAATGGTGGGCTGTACTCTGTTCCTCAACGTTAGCGGGGATGTGCTCCACTGCCCTGGCATAGAACTGCTCCATATATTTACAAATCTCCATCAGTTAGAAGGAGGTCTCTGTCTTCTGCATAGATTCCACTGGCTGAAGCCCTGGTGAAGGCTCTGAAGCTGGGCTGCTGGTGCGCCAAGTTACTGCCAGCATTTATCCTGATTTTGAAGAGATTCCAATCTTTGCAAACAATGGAGAGAGAGGAAAGTAGTCTAAAGTGACTGTCCAAGAATGCACAGTGGTCACATGGTGAGGATCAAAATTAAACACCACACCTCCTGCTTCCACAGTTCCCAACGTACACCCTACACCAAATTGTGGTGGGCGAGTTTCTAATGGCAAGGCTCAAGGACAGTTGTTCTGTTTAGGAAATGCACTGTGTTAAGAGCCCTGGTCAGTGTTTATTATTAGCCCATTTTGGTAAAGTCGGGATCATATATCAATTCTCATAGTTGCCTGGCTAAAATCAACCCATTAGATCAAACCCAGTGCTACGTCCTGTCTGCTCACCCCAGAGAACTGCCCACCTTGTTGCCTGTTCCGGTATGGTGTTCCAGCTCTGACTATGTGAACTGAGCCTTTTTCTAAGTGAGTGGGTTTTTCACAGAAATGAGGAATAAAAGCAGAAGGGTATTAAGCCCTTTCTATGGATCCTGGGACAGTAGATAGTTACTGGAACAATCCATAGTGTATGCTACCATATTTGCAAAGGTGTCACTGGCCCTACAAAATAATTTTGATCTAGTTACTCTCTTTTAACACTTGACTCTTTAATGGTAGAGATAGCAATTAGTTAAGGCTAAATAAAGGAGGTGGAAGAAAGGTTCAACTGAGAGACAGCACCTCACCGCACTCACACATGCTGATCGCAATGCACGGTCACACTGAAACCTTTTAAAGGGATTAGGGGCCTGATAAAGAGTTTGCCATTATAGAATAGAACACCAAAATGTGCTTGGCAACTTTTGCCGCCCACTCCACCCCACCCAAGTAAATGCCTCCGTGTGTGCACAGTGTCTCTGAAAGCGCACAGTTTCTCAGTTCTCCCATAATTGAGAATGAGAACATGACCGCCCTAGGCTGAGAGCAGTTGCCACTTTTTCAGCAGTCTCAACTCTATCTATCACACATCCCTTCATCTCAGAGAAATCTCAATTCACACACAGGCTTTTGAACTTTCTGCTCCTACCGCATAGTTTATGGCAGTGCATAATTTATAAAAAAAAATAAGTGCCTGGACTCTCCTCAGGAGGTCACTGCAGCTAGCAGCACACATTGCCCCTGTCATGCTGCCAATAATAGTAACAACACAACGACTACCCATCACACTCCCACAAGTGTGACAATTAGGACTAATTCAACCCCAAAGCTATAAGAATGGTTTGGGCAGCAGGTAATGGCCATTTTTAATGTATATTGAATTAATAATTTACTGCTGATGTGGTTATCTTTAAATTAGCAACTTAATGGTAGACTGTCACAAGTACCAGCGTTGACAACAGAGTGCAGGTGTCGAGCATCGGAAACCACCTGCTCAAATTAAGCACTAGTTTATGGTCAGCTCGGATCATTGTAGCAAACTACTTGAGCTGAAGCATGAAAGTACTGTTTCTTAATCAATTAATGTTGTTGACTGATTCAGGCAGTAAACATCCTTACTTCTGCTCAAGTAGCTCAGTATTGTGTTCAGAATTATATTCTTTAAAGAGCTGTCTTATATATCCGTACATTCCAAGAATTCAACATGCGCAGGTACATAGGTTTGTTGAATTTGGCTCTATTCCATATGTGAGAATCTGGGCAGTGCTCCACATCAGTCTCAAATAGCTATTCACCACATTTGCCACTTTGGTTTAAGAAAAACAAATATATTTCCTTTCCCAAACAAGGGAGTAGCTATCATTAGAGTGGCGGATGTAGTGGCACCAGGTGGATCAGGGGGCTCACTGCACCCAACGTATTGCTTTCATTGGCTGCTCACAGCATGGCTAAACACCACTGTCAAAGCCAATAGGTCCCACAGATGAGGTCAATTGCCTCTGCAAATCACAGAAGCAATGGCTTCACCAGCAGTCATAAAAGGGCTTCTTTCCACTCAGTAGGTGGCTAAGGGCCATGATCTTTGTTAGCAATGTGGCAAATGAATGCTGAACATCAGCTTTCTTCATTTTCGTCGTTTTGGGACCTACTGCCAAATGCATTTTTTATGTTTGAATTTTCATTTGTAACATTTTAAAGTAGCTGATTAGCTTATGTTGCTGTACAGTTTGTAGTGCAACTTGTTCATATTTGAGGTGGGCGCCCTGAATATCGAAGATGGAATATCAAGGTATAAGAACATTGAGGACAAAATATCGAATCCAATATATTGGAAGGTAAGTCTAGATTTTCTAAACCTAACGCCACATATATATATATCTTTAAGGTACACAAATTTGGAGTTAGGAATAGTAAAGCTATACTTCCTCTATACGTATTTACCTTTCAATAGTTTGGTCTTCGATATTTTGACGATGATGTTCATATCCTTGATATTCAGTAGTAGAATCAGTTTTAGGCTTTGCTCCTGGTTTGGGCTTCTTTCAAAGGGACATTTTGCTTGTATTTTACTTCAGATGTGGCAACGCTGCTGTAACCAGTGAATAATCAATAGTATTGATGAGTTCTTTGCACCATGCTGCACTCCCCTTTGCACACCCACTATCTCGCCATCCTCCACTCTTTTTGCATAATCAGTTTAATGCTGTCTTCCAACAATGACAATATATTACAGTAAAGTGATATCCGACTTAAATAATCAAATATATATTTCATGGGACTTTGAATTAAAAACAATACAAGAGAACATTTCTAAATCTAGGGAAGAAAGAAGTAGTATTTTTCAACAATCAAATACTGTCCAATTTTTTCCATGTTTAGGAGGTGCCATCCATTAGCTTCATTCACACGACACTTGGAAGCAGCCGCCATACCTAGAACAATTAGTATGATATATCCTACCTCGTGGACGCTGGGATAGGGAATATAGTCTTCTTCCGTCTGTGAAAACAAAGAAAGGCAGTCAGTCATTTCAGAATATGGATTGCGTCACTTACACGCTAAACATTTATTTATTTTCCATTTAAACATGGAAGACCATTGGTTGTTCAGCACAATCACATTTCAGTGATGCTCATACCTACTTGCATAGTAATTACATTAATGTATGTATTATTAAAATACTTTAGGACCAACACACCCTACGAAATGGTATCCACTGTGCAGTGTCAATTGAATGTCACTGGTTTGGCAGGAAGGAAGGTCATGGAAAAGAAAAGCCACATGTGGTGTGGATTAGAAATGTCTAGCTACAGCAGGAATCCTTGACTAGAGCAACCCATGCCTAGCTGATGGATGAGCCAGGGATATTTCAGACCAGCTGGTGCCTCTCAGCCGGACTGGGTAGGAGTAAAGTAATAGAAGTTTCATCTGACGTGATAGGAACTAGAGTGTTCACCAAGTCCTCACAGGTCTTTAAGGCCCGAACTTATCAGGAGAAAATCACTATAGGCTGCACTACCTTAGCATGTTTAGCAGGGCAAAGAGATCAAATGATCAGAAACGTAAGGAGGTTCTTGGAGCAGGGATTCCCAGCCACAAAAAAAGAGAATCACAGGAACATTAAGAAGGATGTAAGAGTTAACAGGTGAGGTATTGAGATATGATGGGCATTGACAGCAAAAAAAGTGGTTTGATGTGGGTGCAAACATACCCAGGGAGCCATGTTATGACAAAAGGTGCAAAATAACAGGGGAAAATACAAACGAGGAGAGTAAATCAGTAGGACTCAAGATGGGTAACAAACAAGGAGGACATCCAAGAAATGACAGAGAGGGAAGGGTCAACATTTCGGTTCCCCAGGCTGACACAAGGAATGGGTGTATCTTGGGTGGGTAGGGGCGCGGGTGCGGGTGGGGGGGGGGGGAGGGTTGTGAAGCCGACCGAATAGACGAGGCAAGGCAATGAGAGGGAAGTGATCAGTGCCTAGAAGGATGGTCATCAAATGTAATGTAAGCCTCGCAGGTGAGAAAGAGTAAGCAGGCTTGTTGTAACTCCCACAATATGTAGTACAAACCTTCAAAGGGGGCGGAAGGGAACACCGCTGTTCGTCCATTCTGCTGCCCTGGAAAGAGAAAGCAAAAGTCAAACGACTGCTGGCCAGAGGGCCTGATGGGCATAAAGGAGACAATAATCCTATAACCGGGAGTATTTTAAGGACTATGCACTCTTATTACACTGAAGTAAGAGAAGGACTGCGGGAAATATACTCCTCTTCTACACTATTGTGCTTTCTCAAATGTTGCAGCCTTTCCTCCTTCTTATGTCTCTTGGACAGCCCATGATCAATTGATTCCTGTAAAGAAACATTACCAAATCAAATATGATAAATGCTTGTGTGCTTTGAACCGAAGGAGATACATTTCAGATAAACGGAGAATCCATGGTGATACCTATGATTTTCAAGGTCTAACGTTTATGTCACTTTTTTCATGGAGCATATACACAACGGTGTTTCACTATGGTGTCTTACACACCCAATATATGAAATATTTATGAGCAAATGCTTTAGACTCAAGACAATATGTGTTGCTTACGAGACCAATCGACACGTGCAAATATTTAATAAGCAAAAAATATTTAAATTATGGTCAATGTCCCAAGTGATCACACTGAGAATAACACGTCAAAGGGAATATATGTGTTTATGTACAGCAAAAAACGACTTAGGTACTGTAATTCAAGCTGGATTTGCAAATGGGAGACAAAAAGCAGGGGCGGCCTTAGGCATGTGCAAGCTGTGCACCTGCACAGGGCCGCCAAACCCCAGGGGCCGCCACGACATCCTTAATTTAATAATCCTCTGAGAATGGATACATATTTGCGTGGCGGCCCCTGGCAGGGATTTGGCAGGCTCCGGCTCTGTTCCACTTCCAAACAACCTGGCCCCCCCTGACCCCCCCTCTTCACTGGCCTCCGCGCCTGCGTTCCTCCGGGGGCCCCCTACCTACGCTCCCTGCCCAGGGCCGCCAAGAGCCTAGAGCCGCCCCTGCATAAAGCTTTAGTTCTCATCAAATGTGTCCAGACCCAGTCTGTCTTCTATGGTTTCAATGACGTTTCAACCCTATTATTGATCTTCAGGGTCATCTTCAGATCAAAAGTCACTGGGACACAGATGGACCTGTGAGAGTTTCCCAGGCTTCTGGGTCACAGTAAGGTAGAAAGCTAAGAATGATACAGTATTACTTTTATAATGCTGATGTACTTACTACACGCTTAGCGAGGTGTGTTCAATGAAGGAAACAGGAATATAAACCAAAGAAACAGTCAAGCAGGAGAAACAAACATGGCACCTGCTCCACATTCATCTTTGCCTTCAGTGCATCTGCCTCACTTGCAGGTACACTGAAGGGCACTGGTGCCCATTCCAAGTTTCTCTAAACTTTGCAGGCAGTCATCCGGAGCTGGGAAGGATTTACAGAGCCTCAGCTGACCTGATAGGTTGGTTGATTGAGCACCAGAAATTAAAAAACCCTTATGGCCTTATTATAGTCATGAATCCATGATGTACGAAAATGACCACACATAGCAGGTTTTTCCCTGACAATTTTCTCAAACGAAAACCTTGCAGTATTTGTGTGGGGGGGAAACAATTTTTCAAGTTTGAAGCATCAGAATGACTGATAATGCGTTGTATGGTAATGTGGTAAAATTACACCCAGTAAATGCTGCAGTCAACGGTATCAGTCCCACCAGGTGTGGTATTGCTGCAACAAATAATGGGGCAATAAGAGTCCCTTATTTTGCACAGCCCCGATGCTAACGTTCACATACATGGGAAACAAGGCACCACCATGAAATACCACAACAGGTTATTACCCCTGGTTTACCCTCATTCGCCAAGTTCTCAATTATAAATCTCTGTTTGTAAATATGTGTGTCCTACAGGCGGGCAACTAGAGCCAAATTCCGGGGAGGGGCTGAAAATATTTCGGGGGGGGGGGCTAATTCTTCCAACCATGGACAAAGTGGCTGTGAGAAGGGGCGAACACACAACAAAAGCCTCATTCACAACTAAATGGTCTTTTAAAGACCTGTTAAGTACTCGGGTGCGGCTGCAATTACATGCTCGCCAGTCCGCGAAGCTGTCTCCGCCCGGGCTGACAGGCATGACGGGGGGGGGCTGAAGCCCCGTGAGCCCAATGGGTGTTGCGCGCCTGGTGTCCTACTCCTGCCTCCAAAATGTTTTAGTATTGAGCATTCAGGAGCAAGGCATGCTTATTCACAGACAAAGGCTTCGTGAAACAGACCCAAATGAAGCACCTATGAAGCAACTACAGCACCCCCCCAGCGCCTTGAGACTCTCACGGGTGAGTAGTGCGCTCTATAAATACCTGATTGATTGATTGATCATAGGAGTGACACTCACAAAACACCAAACAAATTAAAGAAATAAATAGAGAAATATTCCAAGGTCCTATTGAGTAATCATAATATTTCATGACGCCCGACTGGTTTTGCCAGCATACTAGAGGTTTATTACTTCAGTCCCAGTTGCCCAAAAGCTATTAGTTCTATAAAGATTGAGGACAGCAAGAGCTGGCCATAAGGGAGACATATCACCCTCAAACTCCCATACCACCATAGCTTCTAATAAGTCTCCATGCGGAGATGGCATTGTTTCTTGCGGACGCTAACCCAGTGGAGGAAAAATAATATACCATTGTTAGATCCAATTTCTGTTTGTTAGCTGTAACTGTAAATATGGGGAATGAGGTCAGATCATTTTGGAATGCACATGTTTAGACAACTATCAGTGTAAGGAAGCGACAATCTATTTTCTATATTTTCTTTCCTTTTTCCGGAACTAAAGGAAGAAAAAATCTTATTCCCATCAGCCTTTGCATGGAACTCGTAATCAAGCCATAGGTATACCCCAACACACAAACTACACCACACTTACTTTAATCAAATACACTTTAATCTATGTATATATAGGAATGCTGCATTCAATCTTCCCCGAACTATGAGTATTAAAAATACTGTGTATTGATCATTATATCTACGTTATTGTGCTTTCCATTTCCCTGTTAACCTAGTTATCTGTCCTGTTAATATCCGCAAATCTTTTTTTACCTTGAGTCTTCAAGCCCATATCTCACGTAGGGACCAGTTATTTTATTTTCTGTTTATTCTCTCCTAGATTTATTAATATGCGATTCGACCATCTGAATATCCATTGCAAATCATTTAGCCTAGGTAACAACTGGACTCATCTCACCCTGTCTTGGCTTGACTACAGGACATTGATATCTGCAGGCTAACAGCTCTGCTATCTTCCACAATGTTGTACTCTATCCTGTACCCCGCCTCACCTGAAGCCTGTAGGTATTTTGAATCACTTCTACATTTTCTTTCAAGTTCCTACTATCTCTTGGCAAAAAAAGTGTTCCTGAATCCATCATCCTCAAGTTTAAGTAGTCTCTTTTTCACCTCATAAGCCATATATCACGGGTGCCCAAATCCGCAAGACCAACCTTTTCTCTATGAGCCATTTTGCCCAACCTAAGATGCAGCAGCATGTAATTGGCCATTCCACAGCCTCACTGTGCATTCCTGGGATTTCCCTTTATGACTCCATTGTCTTAGATCTTCTGAAGGGCCTGATGAATATCCATGCGAACCCTGACCTGTTCATTTCGTAACTGGACTTACCTATCACCTCTGTGTTAGAAGATGTCTCCAACCAAGAATCTTACAGCTTTTCTCTCATCCTTTATTTGCCTCCATTTTGAGGACCACTGCTCCTGCAGCCTCCTGGAAATTGATCCACAGATGTCAGGAATACTCACATATACTTCCCTGAGCAAGATATTCAGCTAATTTTCCATATCCTGTTGAAAGTGCCAGCTTCTCATCGATCATGACCATTAGTCTTCTTCAAAGTTGATGTTTATTTTCTTTTTTTCTACAATCTAGGCAAAGCTTAAAGTCTGCTTTTCTTTAAATGATTGCATTGCAATTGCTATGTTTCTTCCTTTAGAGGTTACATGCACTGTTTTTGCTGTTGCTAGGACGCAATGCCGAAGGTGGGGTAGAGTGGGATAAGCTGTCTCTACTAGTTGTCTGCATTTAATTGTTTTCGTGCTTGAACAAGAGATGGGATATAGTTTTTTGTGTTGGGTGGGGGGAAGGAGGTGGATGAGAAGGTTGCTTCATTACTCAAATTATTTTTATCTTCTTTAGCATTATTTATTTATGTTGTGCAACGCACCGTTATAGTCAAATGGTGAAAAAGAGTACATGTTTGTGACAAAGTAAATGAATGCCACTACCTCATCCCTTTTCTACTCTAGATTTTATTTTAACTTACTGCATGCATCCATGTGTGGCCTGTGTCACCCGAGATAGGGATTACTCAACCAGCTGAAATATCCCTCTTTCCTACTCTACATTAGTCTACCAGTAATGAAGGCTTGTCTATCACAGCATCTGGAGCCAAAGCATAGCATTCCATTTTCAGTGAATGAGACAACGTGTTATGGGCCTCATTCCGAGTATCCTAGAGTTTGGATAGATAATCCACTCTAGGAATTACCAATCTAGGGGCATCAGTAACTCCAGGTGGTGTAGTTATCAGGTTTTTGAGCAGGACTTTGAGGGTTCCCTTACAAATGAGGACTTACCATGCGAAATGGAAATTCTTGACCTGTTTCTCAAAGGCTAATTTTCATTTCTCTCTGATTCTTTGCCCTAAAAATTCATCTGCTTTCATCACATAGAGTCTCTGGGTGAAAGGCACCAGATCTGCACAGTTCCCTTGGGTGTCGTATTACATATAAAGCTGTTAACTCAGAATAAGAGTCTGTATGAATTGAGAGGCCACTTGTAATGAAGTATGATGTTCTCTGGTCCTGAGATGTGTTTTGCCGTAAACAACAAATTCCATCAGAGATTGCAACAACAGCTTCCTCATTAATCCCAAAGCCCAGCGGCCAGCTTGTTCATGATGCCCACCGTGGTCTTGCTGCCAAAAACAATCTCAATATCTGATCAGAGATCCGCTTGCTCCTGAAGCATGCTGCCAGGGCATCGGAAGAAAAGAATCCTAGACATGCAATATTGTGGTTCATGATCTGGACATTGTCTGGACACACAAGGACCCCTCAAAAATTGTTCTAATCTTCCTCCCTCATCTGTTTCAGAAAATATGCTAAGCTACCATGTCCTTGTTTTCCAATGGCATCGACATCAACACTCCATTGTCGGGTACATCACCAACTCATTCCTCATCAGTCTTGTCACTCTTATCCTCAGGTGAGGCTTCGTCACTCCCATGTCCACCTTGCCATTTCCTCATAAAAAGCTCTGCCAGGTGTTACTACTAAGCACACAAACTTCCAGCAACTCTTCTACCTACCACCATTAGCTCGTTTGTTGCCTGCACCAACCTGCCCTCCTCGTGTAGCAGAGCTTGACTAGGGGTACCTTAGGCACTTCAGACATTTAATTGTGAAATTGCGGGCCTATCTCATACCCGTCCCATTGAAACATATCGCAACTGTTGTATTCACCTTTAGTTTGAAACATAAGCCACTCTTATGTGGGCAACTGGGGATGTAAGAGATCTACATGCAGCAAAGCAAGGCCCTTTAAAGTCATGTAACGGTACGTTGGGATATTTCTCACAACATGCAGTTGAGAGTAAAAGAAATGCTGATGTCTAGAGCTCTATGTTCTTGGAGACAAGGGGCATGTATGGTAGCTCCGTCCCCATGTCAATACTTTATTGCACCTCTCCTCCACCTGCAAACGTTTGAATAAATCCAAATATTTGTCAGCCCAAATCTTTTCTTTGTGTTAATATTAAGGCATTTAGCGGCATCTCAAAGGAATGTACCGCAGTTGCACTGTGAGTTCACAGACTTCGTAGGTCTAGGACCAGCTATGATGAGCTTCAGGAAGGGTACGTGATGAGAAACCATCCCAGAAAGTTACTTCAGCGGAGCCGATGAGACTTCCTTGACATAATACTGATGGTGGTGATTTAAGATCCTCAGAACTGAATATGAAATTAGGTTGAGAATTTAGTAACCAGCTCATAATCTAGGCGATGCACTAGGTACGGCATAAATATATTGTTATGTCTGCAGGATTGGATAGGGACAAATCAATGAAAGATCTAGAGAAATGGTAGAAGGAAATCAAGAAGAAGAAAGTCTACATTCTAGTAGAAATCTGCTGGAATGACATCACCAGCTTGCACATTCTAAAACTAGGTATAGATCACGAATCCTGGAGATGCTGATCAGAAAGTTGGGGTAAAGGGGCAGTATCATGCCAAGTGGGTAATATATGATGGATTGTCGTGATCAATATCATATCAAGAAACACTAAGGTGCTGATTAAGAGTGCGGAAGGACTGCCACCGCCAGCCATGTGGTGGCGGTCCTTCCGCCATCGGACCGCGATTTCCCCCGTCACATGACAATGGCGGGGGGAATAGATTTCAGACCGCGACGGACGCAAAGACCGTCCGTCACGGAACCGCAACAGGCAATTGTTCTGATTGCCTGGTAGAGCGATCTGCATCCATGAAATGGTGGCAGTGCCTAGCAGGCACTGTCTGCCAAATTATGATGCTGTCTCCAGCCAGCCTTTCCGTGGCGGGTAAACTGCCATTAAAAAGGCTGGTGGAGACTGGTTTTGGGGGCCCGTTGCAGGCCCTCCTTTTGTTGGGGGAGGTGTGGGTGCACTGGGGGGTACCCATGGTACCCCCCTACATTACACTGCACCAAGTGGCAGGCACCGTGTGGTGCCTGCCACATAGTGCAGTGAAATGCATAACATGCTATTTTAACATGGCGACGGGTGCTGCTGTTAGCAGCACACGCCACACTATTAAAATGCAGAATTCATGGTGGCGGTCGCATCCTAATTGGGTGTGTGGGACCACTAGATATATTACGGACAGTACCCGTCACCACCACAATGACGGACGGACTCCAGTCCGTCCGCCATCGTGATCAGCCCCTAAGAGAGTAAGGATTCTCCAGTAAATAATATCTATGTCTGGTCTGTACCTTTGGGTAAATTCCACCCTAATTATTGATTCATCCCACCCGAGTATTGGATGCTGTGGGTGAGATAACCCACAAATAGCTTAGGGTGGCTACACTATGTAAAGGGGTATTTCCTGATCGCTCGGACGAGGGCTGGTGAGCTCTACCATCTGTAAACCTGCCAACTCACATGGTGTCACCATGTGTCACACAATATCGGCTCCTTTCACACAATCATCTGGTGAGGAGCTGATATCACACAGTGGGCACACAATTAGCTGGAAACCCCAGCAGAGAGCAGGTTTCCAGCTAATTGTTTGGAGGTTTAGCTTAGCCAATGTCCATTACAAGGTGTGAAACCTCCCCAGGACATCGACAGCATTCTCAAAAGCTTTGATTTTAGTTTCTGGCGGGGGTTGGGGAGAGAGAGGAGGCGTTGTGGAGGCTTGTCGTGTGGTGCGGCTGTAGATTTAGAATTTTCCTGGACTATGCTCAGTGTTTAGTCCTGCCCCCTATATGGCCACGCCCCCTCCTCACACAGTGAGAATAATTCACAAGTTGGCAAGTCTGCCTCTGTGCTTAATTCAAGCCGGCGGGGGCAACCAGCAATTATTTCTGGGGACCGGCACTTATATTTCCTCATCAGACATTCCCTGAGAGCAAGGGAGGGAGAAACACACAAAGGGGAAAGAAGGAGGACAGGAAAGACAGACAACCCATCACAAAGGGTGAAAACAGGAACCTGCACGGATGAGATAGAAGGGGCAGGGAATGTCTTGTGGTGGATTAAAGAGATGTGGTTGATTCAAGTCTAAGGTGCCTTGGTATTCAGTGCACTGGCATTTAATGGCGCCAGCCACAGGCTTCTGTGCAGAGCTTTAGGCACTGGCTCTCGTTCTTTTACAAATTAGGCACTGTCTACCAGGCAGGGTCCTGGGGCAGTTCAAAAGGAGAAGCTTTCTGTTCAAGGCAGCTTCCTTAGACCTCTCTAGAGGCATGAGGTCATTAGCAGAGTCCTGGCACAGAAGGCTCTAGTGAAGAGGCATATATTGCCTAAGGTGACAAACTATTACATGTGTACAGGCAACCCTGTAACCTTGGACACCTAGCTCTCTTCTCTTTGCTCCAAGACCCTTAACCATACTATGGGCTCCCACTTATGGAGTATTTGTATAGTACATGACCTGAGGTACTACCAGTGCTTAATTTGAGCCAGTGGTTTCCGTTCCTTTGCACTGGGACTCAATTGTCAACACCAGCGCTTGTGACAGTATGCCACCAGGTACGCAGGGAAGCACAAGCAGTGCAGGCAGACAAGCTCCCTTGAGGAAAATTAACGAAGGAGTAAGGAGGGAAAGTCCTGCGACTCCAATTACGTGAAGCGAAGATATTGATTTAAGGTACACTTCCACCATTGTTTCCCGAACCATCAAGTTATACCCATTTAAGCCTTCGGATATTTATTCCAGATGATTATTCAAAAAGATTGGTGTCCTTACGAAAGATATCCTTATACACCCTAGCCCTGATGAGACCCAAAACAAGCTGGGCGGAAAAGCATCGACTTTACGAATTGAAGAAGTCCTTGCTAAATTAATATTGTTTGCAAAAATGGATTAAAAAAGTACTCGAAAAATTGTTTAGGGGGCGGAGTGTTTTTCCTCAAAGTACTTCATTTTAGGGCTATCTTTGATAAACGGAATGCTCTTGGAAAAAAGTGAGAGCATCCAGATTTACCAATAGGGTAATAGGGAGTAGAGGATATGTTCCTATTTTTTTATTTATATTTTTGTTTAAAAATCATGTATTGTATATAATGGTGTATTAATGTACGTAGGTATTTATTTTATTTATTTATTTTTTATTTTATTTTTTTTATTTTGAAAGTTTTATATAGCGCGAACAAGATCTTTGCAGATAACAGAGCGCTTTACAAAGGCAGGTGGAGGGGTAGGGGAACAGGGGGCATAGTAGGGAGGTAGACCATCAAGTTCATGTTCATAGCAAAAATATTACAAATATTACAGGTCTGAGGTAGCATAGTTGGAGCTTAGGTCATCAAAACAATGAAAATAATACAGAAATAGAGAAAAATACAGGTATGAGGGAGCAACATTCTAAGCACTTTAGTCTAATCCATGTCAATACACACGTGCATAGGAATATATAGGCTATATAATAATATATTACTGGTAATACTGATCGACGGAATATATAGCTAAATACAAAAAGGTTTTCACTTTTTTGCATATAGACATCAAAACTTTGCTTACACTGCTTTTTGTCAATGATATTAATTTGTATATGATTAATCTGGCGAGTGAATCTCGTTGGAAGGAATAATGTAAGTTTTCATTCTATTTATTGTTCAGTAAATATTGGTTCCAACGCAATATTTGTATTTGCATGTGATGATGCCACAAGGTGGCGCTGTCTGGAGATGACCACAACAACAGGTCATTAAGCACTATGTCCTCCTGGTGTAGTCTATGTTAGGTTTGACAGGTGTACCAGAGTGCATCCTTGACTTTCGTTTCATCAGCCCTCCCAATCACAAGAGAAATAACTCAGGCTACTTACTAAGCTCACATGGGTAGTGTTACATGGGCCTTCTTGTTTAGGCACCAAGAAGGAGCCCTATTTTAACCTGCCTATAAGTTAGTGTTTTGCACTGAGATTGAATCTCACGGTACATATTTAACCCACTTCTGTTACTATTTTATTAACATTCAACAGCAGTGTACCCACCTGCTACCTCTACCTGCAGAGAGAAACCATTTCTTAAATTAGGCCCTGTCTAGAAGGGATCAGGTCACAGGGGCATCCCACGCTGCTTGTCACCAGGGAGAAAAGATTGCTTTCATGATACATATAGATCTTATAATGCCCTCTGCTTTAAAATGCCTTTCTCCCAACTGTTTTGCATGTGTGCATCTGAGGTAGTTTGAAATGCACCATGGTGAACATGGCATTAATCTCTCTTTATGTATGCTTTTGTGTCTACCCTGTTGCTTCTTTGAGTGTTTTGCCACGTTTGGCTCTATGGGTGTATGCTTATTTGTCCCTACTGGTATATACTCAAGGGTCTGTGTTTTTGTGTATTGGTTTGTATACATGTGCATGCTATACGGGTGTGCTTGTGTATCTCGTGGTGTACACGTGTGTCTCTGGGTGAGTGTGAGTTGATATTTGTGTCTTTATATGTATGTGCATGTTTGCCTGTTGGTGTATGTACCTCTGTTGATGCGTCCATATGTATACGTGTTTCTGTGTCCAAGTGTGCCTCTATGGACTGTACATGTCTCTTAGTGTGTATACTGTATATGGATGTCTCTGGATGTGTACATGAGTGTCTCTCCTGATATTGGCATCTCTGTCTGGAGTGTGTACAACTATATTTCCACAAACCTCGATGTTTACTCCTTCACTATTTACTCCACCAAAATTCTACAAGTGCTGCAGTTTCAAATCAATTGTTGTTTTTGCATTTGTCACCCCGAGTGGGACGGGTATGCTCAGACGTGAGTCCCGTGCTCTCCATGCCACTGGAATGAAGCTATCCTGGCTGAAGAAGGCTGATAGCCAGAAACCGGTCCAAGGATGCTTCATTCCTGTCCAGAGAAGACATGGCTTGGCAGTTTGGGCTGTACTGTTCCCATGAGGCACAGGGTCAAGACTGATTTGCATTTGGCCATGTCTGAACTGGGGTGGTGTGGTGAGCAAAATAACGATGGATTAAACCCAGATCTGTGACTGGGGGTGAATGTTTTGCCATTGTGCAACATTCCGTCCATCAATTGTTGTTTTTGCATTTGTCTCTGGCTGTGTACATGAGTGGCTCTCCTGATATTGGCATCTCTGTCTGGAGTGTGTACGACTATATTTCCACAAACCTCGATGTTTACTCCTTCACTATTTACTTCACCAAGATTCAACAAGTGCTGCAGTTCCAAATGTAAGCTGGTGAAGCCCAAATCCACATTCCATTGGAGAAGAACCAGGATGACCAGGAAAAAGTTACAGAAGTCCTTCGCAATGTTTAACGCTGGATGCCAGAAAGGTTTCTTTTTTTTCTGAATGGATCGAAATCTGAGATCCTTGTGTCTGGAAAAGAAGACCAGAAGTCCATCTCCTTCGAATGGCCACAGAATCTGCGAAGTATACCACTTACAACCTAAAAAGCAGGTCCTCCTGATGTCAACTAGTCATTTTCACCTCAAACTCCCCACCTCAATTTGGGCTTTCATATGCAGTTAGCCCTGCTCTGAAGCATCCTCCTGTTAACTATTCCAACCCGCAGTGTGATGCAGGTGAGGTCTGCGATGATGGGAAAACTAGATTACTATAATATAGCATTTCCTGGGCTTCTTGAAAAAAACTAGTGGGAAGAAAAGAAATGCTGCAGAATCAGGTACCCATGCTGTGCCTCAATCTCAGGCTGCCAGTGCAATCAAAAGTAATGTTTAAAATGATATCTACCATCCTCCAAGCATACAGAGACTAATATAAGGAGGAGCCTTTCTAGGAGCTCATACCTTCAGGTGGGGGAGGGGAGTTTGGGGTGTGACACCCTCTCAAATAAATGCCTTCTTGGCTTGGAAGCTGGGTCTAAGGGCCCAGAGTCTGGTCTGCTATGTCTGTGTCACAGATAACCTAGAGTCAATACAGGTGACCCTGCTTGTTCAAAGTGTTTGATCCTAGGTAGAAAATGGATTTCACAGAGCCTCCCTTTCTTTATTATCATAAATGAGAGTACTTTTAAATACTTGATGTCAACATGTGTGCTGTACAAGCACCACTTATGTTTTCTTTACTAGCCTATAATGTTGCTCTATCTATATTAAGAATCTAGGCTCCGTTTAGGGTTTACATAACTACTGACTTGCCTCTTAGTTTACTAGCGGCATTGTGGTTGGGGGTGAGCCATTCATGTTTTTAAATTTATGTTTAAAAACTATCACTTTTAATAAATGTCTTTCTATGAAGTGATATAATTTGATGTACTAAATTGAAACGCTGCTTCATCCTAAAGAAAAACACTTTTTTTTATTTTGAAGAGACTAGCATATTTTGACATTCTATTTGTAGCATGATATACATGCCAAGCATGTTCATGCCTTGTCTCGTGCACATATTTTTTTCTCGCAGGCTAGACCCATGGCTCAGCTCTGGTTCAGCTTGCCTTATTAATTTCCTGGCATGCCTACCTCTATTTACAACTCCAGTTTAGTACATGGGCTGTTAGTCACATGTTAAATTGATATGTAAAATGTGAGGATTGGGAACATGGAGCTCTGCCTACATACGCTTATTTCGCAACTCTACCATCAAGGCTCTTGTAGCAGAGGAGAAGAGCATATGCAGTGAAAATATATTTAAAATAAGTGATTCCATGACAGGGAGTTCAGGCTGTTGTATTGGACTTGACCCAAGTCAAGAATTTCCAGGGAGAACTACCAGGCCCAGGTGGGACAGGCAGGGGCATAGGCTCAGAGGGGTGCTTGGAGTTTGACACACCCTCAAATGCATGCTTAGCTTGGTCGTTTGGTTGCGTAGCCCTGAGTCAGGTCTGCTTTGTCGGTGTCAGTTTTTCTTGCGGTTCTCATTGCACTTTTTTCACCAAGTGCTTTTAATTTTTTCATTTGTTGGAGCATAAACATACAATCAATCAATCAATCAATCAATCACAGCATTTATAAAGCGCACTACTCACCCGGTGGGTCTCAAGGCGCTGGGGGAGGGGAGGTCCGCTACTGTTCGAACAGCCAGGTCTTGAGCTGTTTCCTGAAGGCGTGGTGGTCCTGGGTCAGTCGGAGGTGGCTCGGGAGGGAGTTCCAGGTCTTGGCGGCCAGGTAGGAGAAGGACCTTCCTCCTGTGGTGGCTCTTCGGATGCGGGGGACGGCTGCGAGGGCGTGGCTGGTCGAGCGAAGTTGGCATGTGGGAGCATAGAAGTTGAGGCGGCTGTTGAGGTATCCTGGGCCTTGGTTGTGTAGGGCCTTGTGTGCGTGGGTGAGGAGACGGAAGGTGATTCTATTGTTGACCGGTAGCCAGTGCAGATCTTTCAGGTGTCCGGAGATGTGACTGCGACGGGGGATGTCCAGGATGAGTCGTGCTGAGGCGTTCTGGATCCGCTGGAGTCTCTTCTGGAGTTTGGCGGTGGTTCCGGCGTAGAGGGAGTTGCCGTAGTCCAGGCGGCTGGTGACGAGGGCCTGGGTGACCGTCTTCCTGGTCTCGGTGGGGATACATCGGAAGATCTTACGTAGCATGCGCAGGATGTTGAAGCATGACGAGGAGACGGCTTTGACTTGTCTGGTCATGGAGAGGGAGGAGTCCAGGATGAAGCCCAGGTTGCGTGCGTGGTCTGTTGGTTTGGGTGCGCTGCCTAGGGCGGGGGGCCACCAGGAGTCGTCCCAGGCGGAGGGTGAGGATCCCAGGATGAGAACTTCCGTCTTGTCTGAGTTCAGTTTCAGGCGGCTGGTCGTCATCCATTCGGCTACGTCTTTCATCCCTTCGTGTAGGTTGGCTCTGGCGGTGGCGGGGTCGTTGGTGAGGGAGAGGATCAGCTGGGTGTCGTCGGCGTAGGAGATGATGTTGAGGTTGTGTTGGCGTGCGATGGCTGCGAGGGGGCTCATGTAGACGTTGAAGAGGGTTGGGCTGAGCGAGGAGCCTTGAGGAACGCCGCAGATGACTTCGGTGGCTTCTGATGTGAACGGGGGGAGGCGGACTCTCTGTGTCCTTCCGGCGAGGAACGAGGTGATCCATTCCAGTGCCTTCTCCTGGATTCCGACGTTGCTGAGGCGCGGTACGGTAGGGTACGGTGGCAGACAGTGTCGAAGGCCGCGGAGAGGTCTAGGAGGATGAGGGCCGCTGTTTCTCCGTTGTCGAGCAGGGCTCGGATGTCATCGGTAGCTGCGATCAGGGCGGTCTCGGTGCTGTGGTTGGCCCGGAAGCCAGACTGCGAGATGTCGAGGGATCCGTTCGTCTCTAGGAAGGCGGCCAGCTGCTTGTTGACGGTCTTCTCGATGACTTTTGAAGGAAACGGGAGCAGCGAAATGGGGCGGTAGTTCTTGAGGTCGGATGGGTCGGCTGATGGCTTCTTGAGTAGAGCGCTGAGTTCGGCGTGCTTCCAGCTCTCCGGGAAGGTAGCGGTGTCAAAGGAGGGGTTGATGATGTCCCGCAGGTGGGGTGCGATGACGGCGTCGGCCTTGTTGAAGACGTGGTGAGGGCAGGGGTCGGTCGGAGATCCGGAGTGGATGGAGTTCATCGTGCGGATGGTGTCTTCGGTGCTGATCGGGGTCCAGGCGCGGAGGGTGGTGGTGGGGGGCGGTGGTTTGGTCGTGGCGTGCGTCGGTTGGGAGCTGAAGCTGTTGTGTATGTCCGTGATCTTGTTGTGGAAGTAGGAGGCGAGGGAGTTGCAGAGGTCTTGCGAAGGGGTGATGTCGTTGTTTCCGGCGTTGGGGTTGGAGAGCTCTTTGACAATGTTGAAGAGTTCCTTGCTGTTGTGGGCGTTGTTGTCCAGTCGTTCCTTGAATGCAGTTTTCTTGGTGGCGTGGATCAGTTGGTGGTGTTTTCGGGTGGCGAGCTTGAGGGCAGTCATGTTGTTCGGCGTTGGGTCTCTGCGCCAGGCTTTCTCGAGGGCTCGGCAGTTCTTCTTGGAGCTCTTGAGTTCGTCGGTGAACCATGGGGCTTTCTTGCTACCGGGTCTGCTAGGCGGGGTCTTCAGAGGGGCGAGGTCGTCTGCGCAGTTGCTGATCCACTTCGCGAGGTTGGTGGCCGCCTGGCTTGGGTTCGTTGCGCTGGTGGGAGGGTGCATGCTCAGGGAAGTCGCGAGCTGGTCGGCTGTGATCTTGTTCCAGCTTCTGCGTGCAACCTGTAGTTGGTGGTGGTGGATCGTGGTCCTTCTGAAGCTGAAGTAGACGCAGCTGTGGTCCGTCCAGTGGAGTCCGGTGGCGTGGCTGAAGGCGATGTCCTTGCTGGATGAGAAGACGGGGTCGAGTGTATGTCCGGCGTAGTGGGTGGGAGTGGTCACCAGCTGCTTGAGACCGAGGTTGGCGAGGTTGTCCAGCAGGGTGGTGGTGTTGCGGTCGTTGTTGTTCTCCAGGTGGAAGTTGAGGTCCCCGAGGAGGATGTAGTCAGCGGAGGCGAGGGCATGTGGGCTGATGAAGTCGGCGATGTCTTCGCTGAATTGTGTGCGTGGTCCCGGGGGTCTGTAGATGAGGGTGCCTCTGAGGGTGGTCTTGGGGTCGATGTGGATCTGGAAGTGCAGGAGTTCGGCGGGTGCGAGGGTGTCGTCGGTGTTGGTCGTGATGCGGATGGAGTTCCGGTGGATGATACATATACATATATACATAGTGAATGGTTTACCAAAAAAGTAGTACATTTGTACCCAGAGAGGCATTCCTTGAATGGGTGCACATTTTCTAATTTCTAGAATTCACAAACATTGACAGGAGTAGGTTTGGAAAGCTGCACCAGTCTTAAATATCCAGGTACACTACCGGCAATCAAACACCCAAAAAGTGACATGATGGATGCTTGCAAATAGTCTAATGAGTGGCAATCACTTGGGATAGTATTTCACCCATTGTGCCACTCTAGACAGAGGTCCCCCAAGTGCAAATCAATACTCTGTACCTCATGGAAAAAGTCCAACCCACACCTAGGTCTTCTCACACCTCCAACCTGCAGCCCACTGCTTTTTTTAGTTGGGACATTTTAAATTTACTCCCCCTGAATCTCACTGACTAAGCTGCCTCCCTGCTCAGCTTTAAATGCCCTCAACCACGGCCGTTGACAAAGTTCCATACTTTGTGGCAGGGTCGGACTGGGAACAGAACCTGGCCCTGGCACACTGCTCAGCCTGCCCCCCCTAGGGTGAAGGGGAGTGCAGTTGAGCAGTGTGCGAGGGCCGGTTTTGGCCGATTTTGTTACTGGGAGTCATTATTGAAGATCCCCGGTAACAAAACTGGCCCCCCAAGGGCCCAAATCCGTCTGCCACCCTAGCGAACCACCCGGAAAATGCCTGGTGCCCGCTATGTCCAGTCCAGCCCTACTGTTGAAAGTTGGGCTGAAACCGTCAACATTATCGGCGCCCTCTTGCTCTCCTTAAACCTTTTGTGCGCGTAAAACAGCCGCCATTTTGGGCACCATGGCTTCCCTGCTCTCGCCGAGAGCCAGCGCGCCTCTCTCTTCCTCCTAGCTTCGCTGACAACCCCCCTGCCTGCACCTGCCGCGAATCATAAAACCCCTCTTCGGCGCTGCTCTGCCCCAGGCCCTCGTCCTGTTCCCAGCGCAACACCTCCCTTCTTCCCATTTATGATCCCCGGCCCTTTGATGCAAACCCCTTTTCCCCGTGTGCCCGTTTGTCTTCCCCGTTCCCAGGCCGACACCCAGCTCTGCCGATACCAATCCCTTGCCCCTCCCCGTACAATAGAAAGCTTCCCTCCTCAAAGGACCCCCGAGATGATCAAAGCCCCCCCCCACCCCACGAGATCCGATCGAACCCCACACACTCCGTGAATCGGCGGAATATCCAGCTGCGCGATGATCATCACCTGTTGTGAACAGGGCGGGGACTTCCACTGTAACCTTGCGTGGGAACGGGCTGGGAAGGGGGGATTCTGAGGATGTCTTTCCGTACATCAAAGTATCGACGAGAATGTGTTACATGCAATAAAGAGATAAACGTGTGTATAAGAGGCCAGGCCTCAGGGATGCGGTTAGAGCACCTCAGAACGATACCTTCTGCCCGTTTTGTTGTGTTCTCCTCCGGAGAGAATAAAAACCTTGTTTCCTGCCTTCCAGTCTCCAGCGCCTGCCTCTTCAATAGTTTAACTTCTTTGTGGGTTCAAGAGGCGACACCGCCGGGCAATACTTAAGGATCTTATATTCTGGTTGGTAGTGCCCCCCTTATTTTCAACAATTGGCGCCCAACGTGGGGCCCATCAGCGACCCATGGATCCAGTGGGAGAGGTCCTGACGACAAAGTGAACGACTGCAACGATCGGGAACGCGTCTGTCCGATAGACCCTCGTCTGACAGCCGATCATCCGAACTTCACTGGTGCCGAACAGACCTCTCTCGAGTGATCTACGGTCCTGACTGGGAACCATCAGGAGTGCCGCGAGGATAACGGAGAAGAGAGGACGATCGGGCGCTGGATTCGGAAGACAGGAAACTGTCCATGCGGTCCGGGTAAGGTCGTGTAACCACGACAAGTTGCGAAATGATTGCTTGATTGCTTGTTTGTTTAAAAATACTAGTATTGCTCTTTTTATTTTTATTTGGAGATTCACTGTCTGCAAACGGAGAAACAACGGGCTCTCTCTTTGCAAGCAGTGGAGGATAGGTAGGGCAGCAGCCGTGCTTATTTTTTCTCCCCCACTCAATAATCACTTGAAACTGAACTGTTGTTCGCAAAACTATTGTTTCCTGGAGATTCCCTGTCTGCAAACAGGGAAGAGACCACCCTTTTTGCAGATAGTGAAAAGGGTAGGTAACGCAGATCTTTGCGGACCTACTCATTCTCCCCATTGTTATTTATTGGTCTTTTGTTATTTTGATCCATGAGGTATTCACTGCCTGCAAACAACGTAGAATAGAAATATTCTGTCCAGTCTTTGCACCTAGTGATAAGATAGGCAGTGCTGACTTTTTAGTCCCTCGTTACGAGCCGTCATGTCTGTCTTCTCCCCACTGATTAGTAGCCTGTTTAGCCCGGACCGCCTATTAGAGATGGACCATCCAGCCCCACTGGAAGGCACCCCTAATAAGGACATGTTCATGAAGCATGGATTGACCGCTATAGCCTATAGTAAACTATGGCATAAATATACAAAAAAGGGTCAAGAAAGTCAATGGCCCCTGATAGGATCCTTCGATGATGATAAAATAAAAACGCTAGAAACTGCCCTGGGTAAAAACAAGACAACACCTACTATGCTTGACAGCTTCGGCATGTGGCGAAAAGAAACTGAACAACGTAAAAAGAAAACTGAGAGTAGGTTGGAAAAAGAGCTGCGAAAAGCAGCCCACCTAGCTGCTCAGAAACTAGAAAAAGAGATAAAGGAAAGAGAGAAAGCTAAACAGAAACTAGAAATGGAAACGCCAAGCCAGTGTCCGGTTAGAACCCCCTCCATGCTCTACCCTGATTTACCCTCGAAACAACGAGCCAATGAGGACCTGCTGTTAGGTCCTCCTATCATCTACATGCCCCCTCCATATGCCCCTTCTCAACCCTTGGCGCAGCACGCGCCACCCCCAGGTACAAACGAAGGTACCGCCACAGCGTCGGCCCCAATGGCCTCTGTGCCAGCCGAACCCCTTGTATTAAAACCCGCATCAACAACAACGTTAGACGACCATGAGACTCGAGGGGCTGGCCCTGCAAGAACAAACAGACTAGACAAAGATGAGCGAGCGGGGATCGACAAAATAGCAAGGACACTGGTAGAAAGGAAGGATGATGAAGAGTACATCACAGATATGTTCAGCTCGTATACAGGGAGTCACAGACGACATTTTACCGTACGACTGTGTTATCATGTCTTGAATGCATACGAGGACCGATATCGAGACAAAGGTCCCGAGAGCCTAAGGACTCTGTACCGGAAGGTCGATATCGGGGATGAGGGCGAGTGTGATGTGTCGGACCTCCTTACGCGTACGCTTGAGGTTTTCCGCCACCTCACTGAACGAAAGCCGGGAGCTAAATCCGCAGCCCCCGTAGTGACCGAACCACCAACCGAGCAATCTAACACCATGATGCCGATACGTGAGGCTGCCCCTTACTGGGTTCCTCCTCGGGGTACAGGGACTCACGATGATGCAAACAACCAAGATGCGAAGGGAAGGGTAGTGTACAACTGGGTCTACCAGCCATGGGACCGGCAAGAGATACTGACATTCCGGAAATCTCTACCCGACCTACGTAAAAACCCCACTGCCTTCTATACTGAATTGGGTACAGCCCTGGGTTCAACGATTATGACCCTGGCTGACATCGACTTGTTCTTCGGGTTATGTCTACCAGCTGATGTGTGGAAGCAAATCCGGAAAGTCGACCACCTTGAGCTGTTTGGACATACCTGGTCACAACTCGATGACCTGGACAAACAACGGGGACCAGGACAAAAGCCGTTGAAATCCATTCTAGACCTCCCAGATAAAATCGTAGAGAAATTAAAAACCCTAATCCCAGAAAAGAAAGTGGACTGGTCGATAGTAACAGCCTGTCGCCAAAAACCCCAGGAGGATGTATCGGAATACTTCTCCCGGTTTGAAACGGTGTTCTCCGATTACAGCGGCCAGGACATGACCACTGCAACCGGACACCATCTGTTTGTCCAGAATTATGTTAAGGGCCTATCATCGGAAATCTCCCAGAAACTACAGGCCAGCGAGAGTAGTTGGGCAGCCTCCAAACCTACAGCGATTCTCCAAATGGCCCAATATTATGAGCATCAGAAAAATGAAAACGATAGGGCGACAGAGAAAAAGAAGAAGGACTTAAAAGAGAGGGTGATGATTGCCAAACTGCAAGGGGTGACTATAGGACGAGACCAATACCGGGGAAACTACCAGACAAACGTCCCTAAGACTAAATTTCCCCAGGACCGCACTCTGACTTCCTACAGTGGACGCACAGACCTTAGAGAAGACCAGTGCGCTTTCTGCAAAGGGACTGGCCACTGGAAATCCCAGTGCCCAGTTCTTCTGGAAATGATCAGAAACAAAGACCCCAGGGATGTAGCAAACGGACCGAGACCTAAGGGACAACAACGAGGGCCCCCAAATGACGCGACTAATGACAGATCAAGCAGACCAAATACGTTCGATCGACCCAGGCAGAACCAATATCAACAATCTGACTATGACGACACTCACACCTTCGCATAGGACAGCCAAGGGCGAGGGAGGGATCCAGTCGAGCTCTATGTTGACCAACAGGGCCCTTATGTCACTGCTAAGGTCCTGGGTACCAAGTCTCCATTTCTGGTAGACACTGGCGCAACACGTAGTGCGTTATCTAAACGACTGATTCCAAGGGCACCCTTGTCTGGCTCACTCATAACATCGACAGGTTTCGATGGAACGCCCTCCACCAACCCTTTGTCTGCCCCGATTCTCTTTGACGTAGAAAACAACACCACCGACACCACGTTCTTGCTTTCCTCCAATAGCCCTGACGCCATTATGGGACTTGACTTACTGAAACACTTCCGAGCGACGATCAGGTGTTCTCAAGATGGAGTTCGAGTGTTTCTTTACGACAACCCCGTTCTGCTTAGACATTGCTCCCCCCGACACATGTTTTCCATCACCGACGTTGACGCGTCCCTGCTTGACACTCTACCTCCGTATCTGTGGGCCAAAGCGGATTCGGACGTAGGGCGTATGTTAATTGACCCAGTGCACATTACTGTCCGACCAGACGCAACACTCCCAAAACTCCCACAATATCGGATATCGCCAGAGGGCGAGAAGGCATTGGTAATGATTATCCAGTCACTGATAGACGCAGGAGTGGTAGAGGAAGTGGTTAGCAACGTTTGCAACAGCCCTATCTTGCCCATTATCAAGAAGCAGGGAGAGGGAGATGAGAAAGCATACCGTTTCATCATCGACCTCCGAGAGATCAACAAAGTGGTGGTACCCCAGTACCCTGTGGTCTCAGACATCACCACCATCCTGACCTTGATTCCATCCACTGCCACCACCTTTTCCGTCATCGACCTCAAGAACGCATTCTTCTCCATCCCCATCCACCCAGACAGCCGATATCTCTTCGGCTTTACCCTAAAAGCCCGCTCATATAGGTTTTGCCGAGCACCTCAAGGCTACACGGAAAGCCCTAGCATCTACAGCCAGGCCCTCAAAAGACAACTAGACCAAGTCCAGTTACCCGACGGAGTGGTGTTGGTACAATATGTCGATGACATCCTTTTGGCAGCCGACACCACCCCTCTAGCGGTTACCGCCACCATTCAACTCTTGCACTTCCTTGCGGAAAATGGCCACAAGGTCTCCAAGAAGAAGTTGCAATTCTGCCTACCCCAGGTCACTTACCTAGGCCACCTTTTGTCCAAAGATGGAAGAAAACTCACCCCTGATCGAATCCAAACCATTCTAGATACCCCTGTCCCTAAAACCCAGAAGCAGGTTCGCTCCCTATTAGGCCTCACCTCCTTCTGCCGACAATGGTTACCAAACTTCAGCCTCGTTGTAAAACCACTGCTTTCTCTGCTAAACAAAGACGTCCCTTTCCCACTCCCTTGGACTCCTGAGTGTCAAACTTCCTTCACAGAACTGCGAGATGCCCTTTGCTCAGCCCCTGTCCTGGGTACCCCTGATTACAAAAAGCCCTTCTCCCTTTACACTCACGAAAGGGAGGGGTGCGCTTTATCTGTCCTGACCCAGGCCATCGGCCCTAAGCAACGACCGTGCGCTTACTTCTCTGCCACTCTTGACCCTGTCGCCAGAGCCTTGCCTGCCTGCCTTCGAGCTGTAGCTGCTGCTGCAGTCTCTATCCGACAGAGTGAGGGGATTGTACTCTCGAATTCCCTCACGGTACTGGTACCCCATGCAGTCGACACCCTCCTGAACCAAACCAAGACGCAACATCTGACGAGTGCACGACTGACTGGATACGAACTGACCTTGCTTGCCCCCCATATCACCCTGAAAAGATGCACCACACTGAACCCAGCAACTCTGTTACCCTTGCCAGAGAACGATCCCAATGTGCACCCCGTACATGACTGCGTGACTCTTACGGACGAACAGACCAGGAGTAGGGTCGATCTCAGAGACACAGCTTTCCCTGACCCCGACGGGGAGTTGTGGGTGGACGGTTCTTGCATCAAACTCTCCGATGGTACCACTTCCGCTGCCTATGCAGTCACCACGGCTCGAACTGTAGTAGAAACAGCCCGCATCACCCAGCGATCTGCCCAGGCAGCGGAACTGATTGCTTTGACGCGAGCCTGCATCCTGGCAACAGGAACCACAGCGAACATTTACACCGACAGCCAGTATGCCTTCGGGGTGGTTCACCATTTTGGGCTCCTCTGGAGGGAGAGAGGATACTTGACCTCACACGGCACACCCATTTTGCACGGGGATTTAGTCTCCGCCTTAATCGAAGCTGTCCTCCTCCCCAACAAACTGCCGTTATCAAATGCCAGGCACACAAGAAAGTGACAGACATTATTGGACAGGGAAATGCACTAGCCGACATCACCGCCCGAACGACAGCTGAAAATAGAACGACAACACATATGTACGTGACCAGGTCACAAGCAGAAAACTGGACTGACGCCAAGGACACAATTAGAGACATACAAACGGCTAGCACACAACACGAATTGACTGAATGGACACGGGTGGGATTGAAAGACGATGAAGGCTGCTGGCGGACAAAAGACACGAACAGATGGTTGCTACCTGATTCGTACTTGATTCCCATATTAACCATGGTACACTCCCCTGCCCACATAGGATCAGCCCCCATGATCGAACTTGTCTCCAGGGTTTGGCACAATGACAAGATCCCAGATTCCGCCAAACGCCTGGTCCAACAATGCTTAATATGCCTGCAACACAACCCCGGGAAAGGAACTGTAGTACCCCGGGGGGGATTTGGGGTCCCAAACCACCCATTTGAAGTCCTGCAGATGGACTACATCCAGCTAGACAGATGCCAAGGCCTGAAATATGTGCTCGTCGTGGTGTGCGCATTTAGCAAGTGGGTGGAAGCATATCCAACCCGTGACAACACCGCTATGGCCACTGCAAAGGTTCTGTTAAAGGAGTTTTTCCCCCGTTATGGCCTCTGTCGTGTTTTATGGAGTGATAATGGCCCCCACTTTGTAGCCAAAGTTATCCAGCTCGTCCTAAATGGGCTGGGTATTAAACAGAAATTCCACGCAGTCTTCCACCCTCAATCTGCTGGGCTTGTCGAACGACACAATGCCACACTAAAGCTTAAACTGGCCAAAATAGTGGCTACGACGGGCCTGAAATGGCCAGACGCCCTCCCATTGGCATTGCTATCGATGCGCTCTACCCCCACCCGACATCACTTAACCCCTTATGAAGTTGTCTTCGGTCGGCCCATGAGCGTCTGGTCGGCCCCGAAACCAACTTCCATTCATGACGTTCCGGACGTCCTAATGTCTGATTATCTGTACAAATTGACTGAAACTTTGTCTGTCCTTCATCAGCAGGTGCAGCAGGCCATCCCCGATGCTTCCAGGGGTCCGGGTCACGCCATCCAGTCGGGGGACTTCGTGCTGATCCGAAATTTTCAGCGATCAAAGAGTTTGGAACCCCGGTGGACGGGCCCCTGGCAAGTGCTGATCACCACTCGGACCGCACTTCGAGTGGAGGGGAAGAAACACTGGCTGCACGCTCATCACTGCAAAAAGGTCTCTCCAGCCCTGGCCACGACAGACACCGTCAACACCCAAGAAGAGCTCCTGAACCAGGACCGACCATCGTTGAACTGCTACCCTGATACTGAGACACTTGAACTTTCAAAACATCCTGACCCCACTGTGCCATCTCGAGAAGGGTATTTCCTGCGTCGAAAGGAGGGAGCTTCGGCTAAGTAGGCCACGGACTAGGTTAAAGGATCTCAGAACGGCGACCCAAACTACCAAGGGTTACCTGGAGAGAAGCTAAAACCAAGTCTGTGGTCCTGCCCACTACCGAGCACCTTGAAGACGAAGATGATGGAAGCGCCAGATAAGAAGATGATGGAAGCGCCAAATAAGAAGCCGACGGAGACAGCAGGAAATACCCACTACAGAAATCCGAGAATGGACAGATTCCATAGCTCAAAGACAATTGCACTCTTCATCGTAATCCTCCTCTGTTTTCTCCTCATGACTACGCTCTGGATTATGGAAGAACACGCACCTGCTCACGAAACATTCCTAACCACTGCTCAGCCTACCACCATGAAGGAACATCATCTAATTTCGCTCTCTCCTCAACTAAGAGAGAGGCGAAAGGAGTTTTGGAACAACTCTTTCGTGCAGCTACTTCACCAGCACAATCTTGCCACCAACACCACCAACTGCTGGATCTGTGGGTTGCTACCCCATGCCACTGGACATTCAATACCATTCATCCCTTCACCCTTCTCTGTCCACGGCTCCTGCCTTGCCTGGCTGATCCTCCTGCAAGAGAGCTATACGGGCAATGCCACCTCCAGCAGAACTGCAGCACATTCTTCTCATGGGGCCGGGCGAAACAAGACAAAGACACACTTCTGCCCGCTGACCCCCAGCGACTCGATCCAAATGGACATCCCGGCTAAAGAACGAATCGAAATGCAGGTGTTCAACAATCCAACCAGACCCACCTTCTCCTATCTGCGGAAACGAACGGCTGCCACTCTGACTGTGGCCCTGTCGGTCATCAACGTCACAGGCCACATGTGTGTAGAAGGACTTGGGACACAGCTGGTGGGTCGCAGCGCTTGCCGCTTTACCAGCACTCTGGATTCCACGGATCCACCTTCCTTTGTGTCATCCCCAAACATGTATTTCATCTGCGGCACGAAGGCCTACACCTGGCTCCCCAAAGGCTGGGGGGGCACTTGCTACATCTCCTTCGTCCTTCCTCCAACTTATGTGGCCCCAGCGAATCACCACAGGCAAAAACGAGCCAAAGACGTTGAGCAAGCCGACTCAACAGGGGCGCAGTTCCTCGATGCTATGAAAGGACTCGTCCCCCTCTGGGGCCCGATGGCAAACAGCCGTGCCATCCGACATTTGACTCAGGCAGTCGAGACAACCATGAACATCACAGCGGGCATCTTTGCCAACAACACTGCTGAGCTCCAAGCGGTCCGTTTGGTGGCTCTTCAGAACCGCCTCGTTCTAGATGTGGTTCTGGCGGACCGTGGAGGAGCATGCCGCATTATTGGGTCCAGCTGTTGTACATACATACCGGACAACTCACCCTCAGTGTACAAAGCCATCGAACATCTTCACAGACTCTCTTCGGAAGTTCACCAAGAGCAAGAAGAATGGTCGCTTGGTGGTTGGTTCTGGGACACCGTCAAAAGCTGGGGCTGGAGACTGCTCACCATTATCCTGATTCCCGTAGTCGTAATATGTGGCCTATGCTTAGGAATTCAATGTCTGCCACCTATGTGTTCTTTATGTGCGAGTTGTATTTTTCCCAAAACTGTGGACATTGGAAACGAACATATGAGAGCATTGTATGATACCGAAGTTAGGAATTTGATGAAAATTGACATTGAGTAAAGCAAGGTGGCTAGATATGTTGAAAAGGGGGGACTGTTGAAAGTTGGGCTGAAACCGTCAACATTATCGGCGCCCTCTTGCTCTCCTTAAACCTTTTGTGCGCGTAAAACAGCCGCCATTTTGGGCACCATGGCTTCCCTGCTCTCGCCGAGAGCCAGCGCGCCTCTCTCTTCCTCCTAGCTTCGCTGACAACCCCCCCTGCCTGCACCTGCCGCGAATCATAAAACCCCTCTTCGGCGCTGCTCTGCCCCAGGCCCTCGTCCTGTTCCCAGCGCAACACCTCCCTTCTTCCCATTTATGATCCCCGGCCCTTTGATGCAAACCCCTTTTCCCCGTGTGCCCGTTTGTCTTCCCCGTTCCCAGGCCGACACCCAGCTCTGCCGATACCAATCCCTTGCCCCTCCCCGTACAATAGAAAGCTTCCCTCCTCAAAGGACCCCCGAGATGATCAAAGCCCCCCCCCACCCCACGAGATCCGATCGAACCCCACACACTCCGTGAATCGGCGGAATATCCAGCTGCGCGATGATCATCACCTGTTGTGAACAGGGCGGGGACTTCCACTGTAACCTTGCGTGGGAACGGGCTGGGAAGGGGGGATTCTGAGGATGTCTTTCCGTACATCAAAGTATCGACGAGAATGTGTTACATGCAATAAAGAGATAAACGTGTGTATAAGAGGCCAGGCCTCAGGGATGCGGTTAGAGCACCTCAGAACGATACCTTCTGCCCGTTTTGTTGTGTTCTCCTCCGGAGAGAATAAAAACCTTGTTTCCTGCCTTCCAGTCTCCAGCGCCTGCCTCTTCAATAGTTTAACTTCTTTGTGGGTTCAAGAGGCGACACCGCCGGGCAATACTTAAGGATCTTATATTCTGGTTGGTAGTGCCCCCCTTATTTTCAACACTGCTTTGTGGTAGCAAGCAGGGAAATCTAGATAGAGGGAGTGCCCACATTTCCCAAGGACTACTAGCTTGTCAAGTCCAGTTTTTTTCTTTGCATTCTGGCCCTTGTAGTCCATGCATTGGATTGGGTTACGCAGGAGTACGGGTTCCAGAATGCTAAGATATACAGAAGGTATGCACACAAGACCTGGAAACTTGGATATGGGCTTACCTCAAATGTGATTTGGCTCCTCTTCCTGACCAATCTCTTGTAAAATTCCACTAACCCAATAAGTACTATGCAGTGGTTTCAGGCAACCCAAGGTCAAGTGCAACACTTTATAAAGCTTCTAAATCAACATATTTGTGAGAAAGAGTCTCTCGGTTGGTGTAGTCATGTGTATCTCATCTGTGTATACATGTGTGTTTAATTGTGCTTACTTTTGTCTCTTCTTTGGTGTACATGTGTTTCTCTGTTGGATTCTATTTGTACGCCACAGTGGGTAAATACACCCTTTTTTCTTGTTGTTCTTACATGTTCCTCTATATCTAAAAGTGTCTCTTCCAAGATGAACACAAGATTGTGTTAGCTGGTGTGTACATGTTTACCTATCCTGTAGAAAACAAATATTTCTCTGGCGTGTATAAGTGTGAATGCGGTATGCACAAGTGTTTCTGTTTGTGGGTACATATTTGGACGTGTATCATTTTGGGTGTGTAACCTAGAAGGGTTGAACTGTCCTACTGGGGCAATCAGGCAGTACTCTAAGTGCTGGTCTGGGAGGTCAGTGTGTGGGCATGCTTGTTGGGCTGTTTGCCTGCTTTATGGTCTTGTGGCCTGTGTTTTTTACTGTTGATTTCCCTCCTGTTACCACAAACTTTTTGCAGTCAGCCAAATGCATGCAGTCTCCCATACCTTGCAAAGCACTTGTATAGCGTGCCTTTACACGTTCAAAGTGGCCTCCATTTGCAAATGTGTCCCACCTTTTTTAGCTATCTGATTTGCTAATGGGGGCCACTTTTATTTTGGTGCCAGGGTATGCTTTGTGCCCTAGTCCTACCCTGTACACGTGTGACTCTGCTGGTGTTTACATGTGCGCCTCTGGAAATGAATAAGCGTGCATAATATTCCATTCACTGGGGAAACCGGATGTCAGATAAGTAGAAATCTCCACACGCGCGAGCAGTGACACGTCCCTCCGTGCCCTACAAAAGACCCGACAAACAAAAGCCGATGTCAGCCCCAGAAAGGTGCACGCTGCGAAAAACAGTCATTAAATCACGGTCGCAGTCGGCACTCAGCACAATATTAGAATGTAACGCGGAAGAATTAACACATTTTCCTTATGTAGCTTATTTTGCTGCAACGATGTTTATGTTTGAAATGTGCAAGCGGGGCTGTGTGCCAGCTGCGCGTTACATTCACTTCACCGAGGCGAGGGCACGGGCTGATTGCTAAATGTAGCGTGACGCTGATCGTTGACGGCTGCCTGTAACGGAGGGGGTTAGTCCACAGGCGCCGAGGACATAGGAGGAGTAACTCATGAGGGCGGATAATCCAGAGCTTAATTTGAGCGGGTGGTTTCCGGTGCTCAGAACCCTCAACACTGGCTTTCATGAGCACCAGTTAAGGAAACATTCATTCATGGTAGACACATGAGATTAAGTGATTTGCCCCGGATCACAGGTTGTTGAGCTCATGCAGAGACTCGAACCTGGGTTGAGCTCATGCAGAGACTCGAACCTAGGTCACCGGCGCCGAAGGTGGTAGCTCTGGCCTTTATGCCACATCCTCTCCCCACTGTCATGGATAGTAGTTGCTTCTGTTTTAGGCGGCGGTAACAGGAGAAATGGGTGCAAGCTGCCTTCTGACGAGAACCCCAGCACTAATTTTTAACAAATTAACCACTGGCTGAGACATGGGCTAGTGAGGGTAACGGGGTACTGAGTGGTAGCAAAATAGGGATACTGACTGGCGGGAGTCATGAGCATCGGATGTGCGAGAGAAGAGGAGAGCTTGGTGGGGATGGCAGAAAATGATTCACCGATTAATTCAGCCCAAACCTTGAGGGCTAAGGGGCACTTGAATGTGGGCACCGGGCACTGATGACGAAAGTGGGTATACTGAAGTGCAAGAGCATAGCCAAACTGGGGGTGAGGGTTGAGGGGCATCGAATGATGAGGGCCAAGTGTCACTGAATGATACTACAAGCAGGGCCGGACTGGCCATACAGGGCTGGTGGCGTGTTCCCGTAGGCTGGAAGCCAGTGGGCCGTTTATCATTTAAGGGGGCCCATTTTCACCTAGCGGTTCAGCTCTCACTATAGGCTTGGAAGGGACACAGTAATTCCAGCAGCGTAATGCATACCTGCCAACTTGAAGAACAATCTCACAGTGTGAGGAGCGGACAGGGCCTTGAAGGGGGCGTGGCCTCATGCCAAGAATTACCTAAGTACCTATGAGACACTTTTAAACCCACGCCGCCCCAAGCCACCTCCTTCTCTCCCCCCAAAAAATGCTGCTGGCTGGTGCCGATGTCCTGGGGTGTTTTCACACCATTTAATGGACCTCAGCAGTTCGAAACCTCAGAAAACGAGCAAGAAAAACACTATTTACAGTAGGGTTTCAGCTCGTTTTCCCCGCCACCTTGTGATGTTGGCTTCTCTTTGGGAGACTGTGTGATGGGTGCCGATATCGTGTGTCACACGGTGGCACTGTGTGAATTGAAAGGTATGGTAATGGAATGAAAATACGAGCCTTAGCGCAGCCATACGGAGCTGCCGGAGACTCACAATGCAGTGAGGGGGCTGGTCAGACAAAATTTGCCAGGGCTGCTTTGGGCTTTCAGTCCGGCCCTGACTACAAGATGGGAAATGACTGCTGAGAGTAGAGAAGAACTGATATGAGAAGAGCGCTAATATGTAAGGCCAGAAGAAACAAATGACTGGCGCCAGGCAAGGCGGGCCCTGAGGAGGGCAAAGGGGAGCTGCCTGGGGGCAGCGGAGATGAAAGACAGAACTCACATCAATTGGCAAAGACTGAGTTTGAATTGCAAGATTATTAATACCACCGGCGTAAGGTTACAAGGTGCAGTCGGTCATCACTCTCGTTAAAAATTTTTTTAATTGCTTTGTAAAAGTGTAAACTGTAAAGTCAGTATCTGCCCACCTCTTAAAGTGCCTGGACGTCAAAAAGGTGACGGCAATCAAGTGAAAATGGCCTCCTGTGGCAAGGGACTGATGCATGTGGTCGAATTATGGTCTGTTGCACTTGGTGTATGTGCAAGTTATGTGGATGACTTCTTTAGAGGGAGGTGGATGGTTGATATTGTCCTGTTTTCAAAACTTTTTTAAGGCGTGACATATTAGGTGGGTCTCGGGTAGTTAAATCAGGAGGGATCCAGAGTCCTGGGGCCAATTCCCTAAAGGGTTTCTTCATGTTTCTTACAGTTGCATTCCAATTAGAAAATGTGTATTGTATTTGTATATGATGTATGATCTTAAGAAAAGCCAGGAGGTACAATGACCAGGGCCGGACTGGCCGTAGTGGGCACCGGGCGTTTCCCCGGTGGGCCGCCTGGGTGGGGGGCCGGTTTTGGACCCCTAGGGGCTGTTTTTTTACTGGGGGCGGCAATATCGGACCTTTGTAACAAAATTGGCCGAAACCAGCCCTTGCAAACAGCTCAGCCACAAGCCCCCCCCCCCCCCCCCTCACCCTCACCGGGATGGCTGGCAGAGCAGATACCCAGGGCCGGTTTGGGTTCCCAGTCTGGCTCTGACAATGACGGGCATGGTTCCACAGGTATTCAGGACACTTCACCCTATGAGCCCTTTGGATGATGTAGAGTATTCTGAACGTGATCAATTGAGGTGTGGCGCCGCGGCCAGGGCGACTGACGCTGGAATCTGGGGATCAGGGTTCGATCCCCGGCTCCGGCGGCAGGTTAGCCCAGCACCATGCGACTCTGGGCAATAGCTTGCTTAATCTTCCCGACGGCCCCCCAGCGCCTAGAGACCCTAACGGGTGATTGTGCGCTATACAAATGTGGATTATTAATTGCTCCACTTGCAGCCAATGTAATGTGCCTGAGGTGGGGTTAAAGTGGTTAGAGATGCTCAATTTAAAACATAGTCTATCTTACTCAGTTTGGATCCTCTGAAGCTTCTGGAGCACTTCCTTCCGTTCACCTGCATGGACTAGACTACAGTCGTACAACGAGACCTGCAAGGGCCATACTACAATAAATCCACAAAACCCTGCATGGCTTATTCCATGGTAAATCCACAGACACCTGCATGGACGAGGCTGCAGCGGATCCCCAGAGACCTTTGTGGATTATACTGAAATATAGCGAAAGAAACGTGCCTGGACTACCCTGCATGAATCCCACAGAAACCTGAGTGGACGAGTTTGCACTCATTCAACAGGGAACTGCACACATTGCTCTGCTGTAAAGGAACACATATCTCTTACATATTGCTGCAGTAATGCAACAGAGACCTGCATGGACGGGGCTGCAATAAAGCAACAGCGACCAGCCATGCAGTAATAAAACAGACACTTGCGTGGGCTACACTGCAGCAATACAAGAAAGACTTGCATGAACTACGCTGCAGTAATCCCATATATATCTGCGTGTACAACACTGCAGCAATGCATGACGGACCTGTGTGAATTACGTTGCAGTAATCCTATAGATATCTGCATGTACTGCACTACAGTAATGCATCGACGGACCTTTGTGAATTACGCTGCAGTAATCCCATAGATATCGGAGTGTACTGCACTACAGTAATGCATCGATGGACCTGTGTGAATTACGCTGCAGAAATCCCATAGATATCTGAGTTTACCGCACTGGAGTAATACATCGAAGGACCTGTGAATTACGCTGCAGTAATCCCATAGGTATCTGAGAGTACTGCACTGCAGTAATGCATCGACGGACCTGTGTGAATTACGATGCCGTAATCTCATAGATATCTGCGTGTACAACACTGCAGCAATGCATGACGGACCTGTGTGAATTACGTTGCAGTAATCCTATAGATATCTGCATGTACTGCACTACAGTAATGCATCAACGGACCTTTGTGAATTACGCTGCAGTAATCCCATATATATCTGCGTGTACAACACTGCAGCAATGCATGACGGACCTGTGTGAATTACGTTGCAGTAATCCTATAGATATCTGCATGTACTGCACTACAGTAATGCATCGACGGACCTTTGTGAATTACGCTGCAGTAATCCCATAGATATCGGAGTGTACTGCACTACAGCAATGCATGACGGACCTGTGTGAATTACGTTGCAGTAATCCTATAGATATCTGCATGTACTGCACTACAGTAATGCATGACGGACCTGTGTGAATTACGCTGCAGAAATCCCATAGATATCGGAGTGTACTGCACTACAGCAATGCATGACGGACCTGTGTGAATTACGTTGCAGTAATCCTATAGATATCTGCATGTACTGCACTGCAGTAATGCATCGACGGACCTTTGTGAATTACGCTGCAGTAATCCCATAGATATCGGAGTGTACTGCACTACAGCAATGCATGACGGACCTGTGTGAATTACGTTGCAGTAATCCTATAGATATCTGCATGTACTGCACTACAGCAATGCATGACGGACCTGTGTGAGTTACGTTGCAGTAATCCTATAGATATCTGCATGTACTGCACTACAGTAATGCATCGATGGACCTGTGTGAATTACGCTGCAGAAATCCCATAGATATCTGAGTTTACCGCACTGGAGTAATAGATCGACGGACCTGTGTGAATTACGCGGCAGTAATCCCATAGATATCTGAGAGTACTGCACTGCAGTAATGCATCGACGGACCTGTGTGAATTACGATGCCGTAATCTCATAGATATCTGCGTGTACTGCACTGCAGTAATGCATCGACGGACCTGTGTGAATTCTGCTGCCGTAATCCCATAGATATCTGTGTGTACTGCACTGCAGTAATGCATGACGGACCTGTGTGAATTACGCTGCAGTAATGCCAAAGAGACATCCGTAAACTTGACCATGGTGCACAGACTTAATACTGTTACAAAGTAATCATTGGGCTGAATATCTTGTCGAAAATATTGTGAAGAAAATCATGGGACAGAAAATCGCAGGTTAGACTATCGTTTTTTAAGTGTTTATTATCATTTCTTAAAATATAATTGTACATAATATCGTTTTGTAATTATTTTGTTATGCTTTATTACTTTTTGAATTCTAGGTTATTATTTTAACTTTAATAGTGTGTAAATATGTTTTAGTGTGTTTATTTTATTTGTCCATTGGTAATATTTTTTTTTATTGTATTTGAATATATTACAATTTTTGGCGATTTGCTAGTTTTGTAGGGGACTAGGGTGGGCAGCTTTTTAAAACATATATTTCATAATTGTTCATAACTAGTTTATTCATCTTATACATTTTAAAACATTGATTTGATTATTAATTATGTTATTTTATGTATGAACTATTTAATAGATAGTAAAAAAGAGAATTGTTTTAACAAATAATTGGGTAGCACTATTATTGATTATTCAAATTATTTATTTGTTTGACATCATTTTATGTTAATAAACTAACTGGTCAGTATCACTATGTAATTAATAATTTTATAGTATGTTCTTCATTATTGTGCACCAATCTTTTTTAGTATTTTTATTTGATGCTGTAGGTATTGAGTTTTAAGGTATTAAGTGGGACATTATTCAAATACACACACACACACATATATGTAATATATATGTAATCCTCATTTTTATTGCTAAAAATATTGTATATTTTTAATATAATTGTTGTAATATATTTCATGTTTTTTTTATTCCTTATTTGTTTTTTTAAATGTAGGAATGGGACCCCTCCAAAGTCCAATCAACACTGTCACTATTGTTGCTCAGGCTGGAGTGGGTATAGTAAATCTGACCCCTTTTAAAGTCCCACACTTTCCCTGCTGTTGCTCAGATTGAAGTGGGAGTACTAAATATAACCCATCCAAAGTCCAATACGTTCCCTTTAGTTGTTTACATTGGAGTAGGAACAGTAAATTTGACCCCTCCAAAGTCAACACTTTTCATAATGTTTCTCAGGTTGGAGTGGGAATAGTAAATCTGACCCCTCCAAAGTCCAATACTTTCCCTCCTGTTGCTAAGGTTGGAGAGGAAAGAGTAAATCTGAATTCTACAAAGTTCAACACTTTCCCTACTTTTGCTTAGTTTGGCGTGGGAACACTGAATTTGTGCCATCCAATGTCTAATTATTTTATGTTTTAGCATACCTTTATGTGATTTAATTTTAATTTCATTTTGTAAATGGTATATTAATTAATTATTTGTATTTTTGAAGTCACATTATTATTACTACATTATTTTTAATCTTGGTATGGGGCCCCTTGACCTCAGACCCTATGTAAAATGCTTACGAAGGATTATGTATTTGGAACTACATGGCAAGATAAGATCATAGAGTCATGCTTGGGGGAAATCGGGTCAGTGATGCAACTAATGGATGTATTGGGTTCCTTTTATAGGACCTTGTGTTATTGATGCGTATGTATTACAAAAATCAATAAAAAGTGTTATCAAAATATACTTTTAATCTAAATGTTATTGTTTATGTTACTTAAAAAAAAACATTTTTAATATATTGGATGTGTAATTATTCGTCATTATTTATCATATTTTTCATTTTATTTCTAATGTTTATATAATAATTTAATTTAAATTCATACTATGATTATTGTTTTTTTACATTTTTACATTTGATTCAAAGTATAGATTTCTATTTTATTTTTTAAATGATAAAACGTGTATTTTTTCGATTATATGTAAATATTTGTATATGTTTGTTAAATATAATTTTTTTAAGTTAATACATTTTCAAAGGGAATATAATACTAAATATTTTTAATTCAATATACTTACCTATGTAATGGTTTTATATTGGCCTTCCATATTTTTGGAGTCTATATGTTTGCAACTTACGTAGAAAGTATGTAAAGTCGATATTTGTGTCCTCAATATTTTTGGGGTGCTATTTAGGCAGTATTTTGTCGTAAATGTTATAGAGAGCTTTGCTGCAGTAATACATGCAAGGACTGTACTGCAGTAATCACACAGAGCTTGAGTGGATGAGGCTCGAGTAACGCAACAGGGACTTGCGCAGTCTGCTCTGCTGTACTTTCTGCAACAGATATCTTGTGGATGACGCTGCTGCAATGCAACACACCAGCATGAATTGCCCTGCTGCAATATAATAGTGACCTGTGAGGATTATGTGGCAGTAACTCAACAGATCTGCATGGGCTATGATACCTGTATGCCTTAAATTGCAGTAATACAACAGAGTCCTGCGTAGCCTGAGCTGTAATAATACAACAACGGACTGCTTGGATTGTGTGCCATTAATTCACCTGGAGTCTTATAAGGCTCTGGTTTTCTCGATCTGTAGCCACGTCTGCAGGAATGGGATGACCCACAAGCTTGGCTGATGGTACTAGTACCTAAATTGTGAAAGGTTATATTGAGAGGGGGCACCAAGCATCCCCCACATTGGACAGATCAACCTGTGTTGTTATTTATAGAAAATGCCTGCCAAAATGCTCTTTTATGCTAACATTAAGAAAAACTAAAGTTCTTGTAGGCATCAGAGAACACACCTATACTGAATTATTTGAAACGATCTTGAAACATTTTAATTCTAAAAAACATCTTTTGGCAGCCATCATTTTTCTTATACAGAACTGATATCCACACATGCTTCGTCTAGGAGAGTACTGGGTTCGCATCGCCATCAAAGGTTAAGGTCTCTGTCTGCAGGATCCCCTGAGCCTTCTTCTCTCTGAACTCATCCTTCCCCAATACCATCTCTAGGAGTAGGAAAGCGAGGCACTTGGTTAATCAGCTATTGGAATTATGCAGTTTTCTAAAGGAACAAGGGAAGTTGTGCAGTTGGTGTGCAGAAGAAGGTAAAGATCTGTTCCTAGCTTTACTGCAGACATACCTCAAAAACCAAGCACCACAAGGAGTTTTCTTCTGGGTTAATGGTCAACTACCCTTCAGCTAACACAGCACAGGCACAGTCTTTCATCTCAGTGCTGTTCCAGAGCTTGAAGCAGCCAGCACACGTGGAGAACAACTGATAACCCACAGGTCGAGTTCTTGCCTCTGCGTCGAATGGCTTGCTTTAAGCTTCACAATCACACATTTCTTTATGGGAAAAGAAACTAGGTTGGATTAGCCTTAGCTGATAGCAAGAATATGAATGTCACCTCTGGGATATCTCCAAGCACAAATTAGATACGTTTAACAATTAATTTATAACAGAATTATCTTTCTTAAAGAAAGGATTTGGAAAGTGTTTTGCAGTTCCAAAATGCATGTTCTCACTTCCCTCAGGAGCCCTGTAAGGACATTTCCTGAGTCTAGGGAAATACAGCACATTGGTCACAAAAACTGAGCTATATGAATATTGGTGCAACAACACACACGGCCTGGAGCAAAAGGTATCCGGGGCATCTGATACCGCAGATTTCAAGACAGTTCTATGCTATTTGCAGCTTGGTAATCAAATTCGATGTTCACCTGATTTTACATACCCACAACTCTTCAATGGTGTCCAACTGCAAATTCCACCTTTGCTGCCTTAAGAAAATTATTCCTCTGTTAAATCATGACAGAAGGCGACTAGCAATGGTTACCAGAATTGAGTATCTAAACTCGGTCCACCCGGGCCTACCTAAATATCATCATTTCAGGTGGGGTACTACAAACAAGCTCTCTGCATTGTCACCAACCCATCTAGTTTTAGGTGTGCTAATTCCCTTTTTACATCTACCAAATGGTAGACCACTAAAAAGTAAATGTCAAATAGAACCCCGTGATTTGTTCATGAATCCATCTGTAGACACTTGCTGGCCTTATTCAAGAACAATATTCCTCTCTAGCTTCCTAGCTGCAAACTTCGGCCAGCCTCTGCTTGTCACCTCACGCTTCACAGTTTCAAGCTTGCTTCCACTATCTGGAACTCACATTCTAGATAAGTATCCTTCCCTCCGTTATCTGCTTATCGTCAAGCACTGAAAAATGCATCTATTTAGTGACCATTAAGCTGGTCTGCCCTCGCTATGCTTAGCCCCAAGAAACTATGGGCCTGATTACGAGTTTGGCGGTGCAGCACCGGGTCTGCCCCACCGTCGCACTTCCAAAGCTGTGGTCGGGCCGCCAGCCTGATTAGGAGTTTCCTCCTATCTGGCGGGCTTCTCTTTGGTGTTCCCAAGGCAGTGCCTCTAAAAATGGGCGCTGCAATGGGAACGCCATTAAAAGTGGTTAACTGTTAAGTTAACTGGTAAGTTTTGGAATGCCACAAGCAGTGGACTGTTAAGTCCCTGACTTGCGGGACCTGTTGTGTATGTACGCAGGGGGCACATGTTGTGCCCCCCTGTGCGCATCCACATGGGGTGAGGCAGCAGGGGCCTTTGTAGGGTCTCCTTTGTTTCCTCTCCGTCACAGTTTTCATGGAGGAAGTACCGCCATGAAAAACTTGGTGAATAAGACACTTGTAATATGCTTGGTGTGACTGCAATGACATCCCACAAGTATTGTGTAAAACTGTTAGATTGTTTAGCACCAAAGACATTTCATATGCTGTAACCAGGTATTGATGTTGAAAAAATATGGCATTTTTTATTTGATATCATCATTTTTAATAAAGTACAATGGTAAAGTATTGATAAAATTTTGCACTAACATTGTATGACTTTTACCAAAAATTCATTATAAAAATTTACCTAATGGGATGTTTGTTGAGAGGATTTTACGATCTCTCTCTCCTCTCTCTCTCTCTCTCTCTCTCTCTCTCTCTCTCTCTCTCTCTGTCTCTCTCTCTTCTTCACAACTACTCATGTTACCTTATCCCAACAGTATGCTTAGTTTGAAGGTTTTGTTTGGTATTAAGTATTCGGATTATTGAACTGTAATCGAGAGAGTGAGAGCTCCCTGTGGGCCTTCTCCTGTTGTCTGTTTCAGAAACAGTTTACAAGGTATCGAGACAATGATAGGGGCAGTCTTAGAGTCATACAGATAACAGTAGGCCCATCCTGCACTATGGAGGGTGGACCTAGGGAGTCGCCTGGTGAGAAATCACTCAAAGGTTAGTAAGCACTTGACGGATGGCACGATGGTACCACAGAGGTCAGGAGGCAAACGTAAGAGGTCAAGATGGATTAATAATGAAAATGTAATTTAACTTTGCATAGGTGGGTTCTGCCTTGCTACAATATAGCAAATGGCTGAGTTCTTAGGTGGCCACATATTAAGAATCTTGGCAGCCTATTCCTAGTTGTAAAACAGAGTAGTCATCCTCTTAGTTTAAACAACAGACCACAACACTGTTCCCCAGGATACTAACCCCAATAGCTCTGGATTAGGGAAGGGACTATGCTGCAGAAGTCACTGGGACTATGGAAAGGATAGCCTGGGGTCTCTTGTGATATTAAATATGGGTGGAGAGCCATGTTCCTGGGTGCTGCTTTGGTGATGATTTGCGTGTTGAGAGGCCACTAGTGGCTAGGGACATTGATACCCTCTTGTATATGTGTTAGGACAGGTGTGTCCCCTGCATGGTGTGCAGATGTGCTCCCCTGTCCTGAGTGCCTAACTGCTTGTGTCTGGTATGGCTGTGTTTGATTTCGCTGTAATTCCTTTCCTTGACATGAGTGTGATCCTGAACCCATCCTGTTACCTGGAGGATTGTACCAAGTGTGCCCTCATTGCAGTGACTGTGGACTACCGTTCCATTTATGGATTTAGCACATGGAGCCTTGCTGATAGTGTACTGTGTTTTTTTGAATCCATAGTTGAAATCAGAACTTCTTGTTGTGTCACTGGAGTTGTGACCTACTGGACTACAACTAGTGTAAAATCTGCTTCCATCTCATATTCCAGATCATAACACTGACATTCCAAGTGTATGTTATAAGTGTTTAAGTGTGTAGCTAGCATGGTATGTTCATGTCGTGTATGACTAAACAAGGGCAATGGAGGCCTGTGAGATCCGAATTGTATAGCCCAAGCCTGGGACTAAACACAAGACTGATATGAGGTTGTGTTCCCAGAAAGTGGAAGTGTATTATTGACATTCCAGAAGCCGGAGGGAGGTGACCTAGATAGAGACTGAAGGGAAAGAGACGACAAGGCTCCTTCAGAAATTGCACTAGGCCTTTTCCTGAAAGAAGCCAATGATTAGGCTTCCTGTAGCACAGTCATTTGATAGATGGTGGGGGCGAATTGTGGGACTCCAGTCTCTGTTCTTCAAGGTTAAAAGGGGCCCTTAGGTGAGGGTGCTTTTTCTCTTTTCGCTGATCACTCTTCACTATGACTGATGAGAGCCAGGTGCAGAAAGCTCACACTTCTTGAAGCCTCTGTTGTAGGTGCTCCATGCTGGAGACTGCCCAGATGTGAGGAGCATCACATTACAAAAAGACGAGCAGCCTGATAGGAGGACCCACCCAAATAAGTTCTGTAAGTGCAGACTGTGGATCCACTTCTCCTTTCTCTTTTAAAAGTGGGACCCATTACCTTACGTAGTGTTCTAGTTCCAACGTTCTATGACTAAAGGAAGGAGTGCTCCTCATAGCTTTCAGAGGGCTGCTGTGCGACCAGAGCTGGTATCTGCCTGACAGCCAGTTTCAGAAAGGTGAAAGGACCTCACTCAGGTCCACCTTTTGCTGCAAAAGCAGGACCTGTCGCCCTACTGAGAGAGGGAAGGATCTGCCATGCCTGCAGGAAGAGACATTGTCCAGGAAGAGGAAAAAGCAGCATGACCCTGGTGCGATGGGATAACAAAAGTGGAGGACTACTGAAAATGATCTGCGTGCCCTGGTGTGCGAGAGCCCCTGACACTCCAGTGTAATTCCCAGTGGGAGCTTTTAAGATTGTGACAGAGCCCCAGCTGCTGTGTCAGAACTGAGAAGTGTAGGGTGACCTGAATCACGTTGACCAACCTTGAATATTGTGGCGTGACCTGAGCTCTTGTGCCCGAGTTATGAAGATTGCGTCAAGTCTTGAGCTTTTGAGCCAAATATCTGCTGTTTGGGCCTAGATACTGCAACTGTCTGCATCCCAGCATTACCCAGAGCTGATGAGCAAACAAGACTGTACCAAGCCTATGTCCAGGTCCCTACACTGGACCTGAAAATATGGTTGAGGCCTCTACCTCTGCTCAAGTCCAGCCATGGTAGGCTGCATTGATCTAGACCCGAATGAGCCAAGCAGTGCTGCAATGTGCACCCAATGGATCAGCTGTGAAGAGGATCTAGCGCTCCACTATGCAGCCTTCTAGGATCATAACCAATTTGCATGACGTTACTACTGCGAAAATCAAAGAAGACTGCAAACTCACATTTAGCCAGATAGCTGGAACGCAACCAAGCACCAGACGAGCTTGGTGGCTGCAAAAGAAGTGTCAGCCCCCACTAGAGAAAGTGATAGTCTTGTGAGTGAGAACCAAGTGAGAACTGTTTAAGACTGTATTTACCAAGGGTAAGTGCTTAATCTGCATCTAAGCTTAAGCATGCTTACTAATTGTCCCAGGGTGGGACCCACTTTGACCACACGGAGAGGGAGACCTTGGGTCAGTTGCAGGAGAAGATACTTTTGCATGTATAATATTAAGTTCTAGGGTGCATTAAAAGTACTTTTTTTCTTGAAAGTCAAGCACTGGATTTAATAATCAGTTATTATACGGATGCGTATTTATTGAGCACTGTGCGCGAACAACGCAACATTAATGGGTCCATTACGATGGTGGGCGTACTTTGTCTGCCCGTCACCATAACGGTACACGGGACCGACCGCCAGAGGTACGGCGGTCCCGCCATGGCAATTAGGATGCCACCGCTACGGTGGCATCCCGCATATATTGCATTGTGACAGGCGGTGCTGTAAGCAGCACCCGCCGCAATGCAATATATGCATGTTTTGCATTGGCATGCGCAACGTGGCACACCCCGCAGGGTGCCTGCCACCTTGTGTATGCCAATGTTGGGGGTACCATGAGTACCCCCCAAGTATAGCCTCCACCCCCTCACCACCTTGGGGGCCCGCAACAGGCCCCCAAGGTGAACTCTGCATGCCTTTCCATGGCGGCGTCTCCGCCAAGGAAAGCCCTGAAAATGGCACATCCTAATATGGATGACGGTGCCTGCACGGCATGCCACCATATTGAAGGCCTTTTCCGTCTGGCCGGGAATCCGACCGGCAGAAAAGCGGCGGACAGTCTTTCCGTCCGCCACGGTGCCCCTCGCCATGCTAATATGGCAGGGGGTGAACATGGGTAAAAAGGCGGGCGGATCACCACCGCCGGTCTGGCGGTGGCGATCCGCCCGCTATGCTAATATGCCCCTAACTCTGAGAAATCTGTGACGGCTCACCATCGCTACTACTGAGAGTAAAGTGCTGAAGGGGGTGCACTTAGTCAGACTACAGTGATTCCCTACTTTTACTCCTTATAGGAGTCAGTAAGGAAGAAGCAATTCTCAGACTGTATAAATCCCTTTGACGGCCCTGACGGTTATATGCATATCGGAGACCTGTCACTGAAGGGCAGCACGCATATTCAAATAACCTAGATCACCCATGCCATTGAAAAAGGAAACTCCCGCACTCCTCTGGGCCTCATTCCACGTTGGATGAACTGTGGGTACCTGGTGCTATGACCAGTTACTACCTTCATCAATTACTGCGCATAAAAGGATTATATGACACCCTAGTTTTTTGCTGTGTTAGGAGATTTATACTTGCTGCTCGAGTTCTAGTTCAGGCTAAAGGAAATTAATGAGAGAGATGCCTTGTATAGCACAACACCTCTTCTATACAACAATTCCCAGGCACAACAAAATAGTTCCCTTCTTTCGTATAGTAATTGGTACTGGCATGCATCCAGTTTGCATGCTCTCCATATATTAGTGGAAAAGAAACTGGTATGGCAGGAGATAATGGGGCATATTATCAAGCCCCTTATCGCCGCGTCATCGGCACTTTTCTGCCGATAACGCGCCGATATTTGCATCGCCCTATTATCAAGGCAGCGTTAAGTCAATTAACGTGGCTTAAAGCCACGTTAATTGACTTAATGCTGCCTTGGTAATAGGGCCCCTTTCATGATAAACTCATCGTGAAGGGGGCGTGCAGTGGGTGTTGCGGTGGGCGTTCCACCGCAACACCCATTCACTTCGACGCTGCCACCTATTATCAAGAGAGGCGATAATAGGTGACAGCGCCGAATTTAAGAACAGGAAAGACCTGTTCTTAAGCTGGCGAAACAAGGAGAAATGCTTTATTTCTCCTTGTTTTTGCTTTTTCCATGTGTGCTGCCTTGTGCAGCACACATGGAAAAAGCAAAATGCCAAGGTTAGTTTATGTACAGGAAGGTGTCCCTTCCTGTACATAAACAAACCTCTTTTTAAAAATGCCAATTTGTAACTTACATGTGTGCTGCATGAAGCAGCACACATGTAAGTTACAAAATGGCATTTAAGCTTTGTTTATGTGCAGGAAAGAACACCTTCCTGTACATAAACAAACCTTCCCTGCCTGCGCTGGCATTAAGTTGTAAAACTTATCGCCATCGCAGGGGGAAATGCTAGGCTGCACCATATCCTTGGTAATATGGTGCAGCCTAGCGTTTCAGAAGTGGCGAAGAGAGGCGTTAAGCCAAGGTGGCTAACACCTCTCTTCGCCACTTTGTTGGTAATATGCCCCAATGACACTCATCCAGGATCGACAAGTGGTTCAAATGGTGACGTTAGTAGAACGCAATGGTATGCAGCCCATCTAATATGTGACTGAAATATCTGCTAACTCGGTATAGCGACTGGAAGCCAATATAATGAAACCTTTAGGGTTAACGAGGAATCATAAGTTGATTATAGGTTCCACTTGCATGCATGTCCTATTTTTACTATGCATGACTCATCTATGATTTTTCATTTCACTTTATGAGTACCTAATGGTTTTTAGTGTTTTATACTGCATGGTGGCACTTTCAATGGCGGGTGCTAAGTGAAGCAATAAAGATGAAGTGATGGCGGCAGAAGATGGCACTGAAGAGACACTCTGCGTTCATCCAGGATATTCTTGTTCATCTATTTTTGCTTTGCAGGCTCTCCAGGGCCTCAGACGTGACTAACAGTTTTCTCACCATATTTAAGACTCTTTAGAGTCCCAGTGCTGAGGGAGCTCCATTGCCGCTTACATTCTCACTCTCTCAGGAACCTTTGCTCATAAAACTGCAGAATAAAATGCTTTTTATATGCTGATGTTCGCCTAGCAATAAGAGACCTGGAGACCTCTGTGAAAAAGCAATTGCAAGTAATGTAGTCATTCTCGGATAAATCAAGTAGAAAGTCAACAGGGATAAGTTAGAGGTCATTCTGTTCTCAAAAGAAAGGTAAAGAAGGTGACATTTACACAGTGGAATGTAAAAAGGTATTGGAAAGGGTTGCATCTGGAAATTAGCTTCAACACACGAATACTGTAATTTCAAACGCAATTCAAAATCCTTGTTAAACAGAATACAAAATTGACCTTAAAGCGTAGTCAAAGTCGAAAAAGCTTGTTTGGGGACTCTTGTGTCCTGCTGGACACAGTCTAGTGTTTCTGCCAGCCACTCCCCCGAGGGCTGGCCCACACACACACCCCCTCACCCATCCAACACAGACGTCACCAATCAGGTGACCCCGCTAATAAAAGGGCCCGAGTGCACATGCTTGTGGCTAATTTCCAGTACTATACTTAAGTATCCGTGTTGTCATTCCAACAGTATGTGGGCCTAGGGCCCAGAACGTAACACTGGCGACGAGCGGGTTTGCTCGCGTGTGCAGCTGCCGCTTGTGAAGGTGGCGTGAAGGGATTGTGCTGCCCGTGTCTAGGGCACCCCCTTCAGCTGGCACAGCTCAGCGGAAATCCCGCGGGGTGTACGAAGAGCCCCGGGGTGTAGATGTGGTGAACGGGAGCCCACCCCGCACCGGAGGTGCCCGTCAATGCATGGCGGCACCCAACCAAAGAATTGCTGAGGCTCCGGCGTGGGTAGAGAGCGGAGCCGGTAGGGAGCCCTGCCACCAACTTGCTGAGCCCCCAATAGAGGTGCAAGCCGAGCGAAGCCCACCCGCATCGGCCGCGATGACCCAGCGGACACGGCCAGCAGGAAAATGAGGTGAGACCCCCATCGTGATGCTGAAAGTAAGCGGGCGGTTCGTGGTGTGAAGTGCCCCCGGGGTGACAGTGGTGCGGCGGAAGAAGCGCCTGCTGGCAAAGAGCTGATGAGCGCAGGGCTGGACTGTTGTGACTTCGGCCGCCGCCGCCGCTGCTGACTGCCGTGAGACCGAGTGAGGCACCGACTGAAGAGTCCACGGAAGCGGGAGCCCACCCCGCATGTACGCTGCCTGCAAAGTCCGGCGGGAGTAAGGTGAGCCCGCGGGTCACGGGGAGGAGAGCGAAGCGGTGCCCCCCTGCCTACTGAGGTGCCCATCGGCTTCGCTGCCTGCCACTGAGTGCAAGGAAGAAGCGCCCCCCCCAACCCCCAAGATGTATGGCCGAATCCCAAGCAAGAGCGTTTCCCCAGGGAGAGGCGCAATAAGCGTAGGTGTTGGTAGCCTACCGCGACTGCCTGTCACCCAGCATAACAAGGACAGCCTCGCTAGGATTGCTGCCGGCCTAGGCAAAGCTGAAGTACTAGAAGTGCTACAGTCCCTCAGGGCAAACCACTCACCACTACGTTGCACGCTGTATAGGGGAGAGAGAAAGAACTGCCTGAGTCATAAGCCCACCAACAGATACTGTCCGTAGAGCCTGCACCAAGCGCTACACTGCAACACGGCCAAGAGCAGATGCACCATGCATGAGAAGGATAAAGCCCAAGATGTGTCCCCTACAGGGGAGGGCCTGTTTTGACATGAGAGTGAGAGAACCCAGACTGTTTCCAAAAAGAGGCAGTGCAGATGATCTCACTTGTATTGCCCATAGAGACTACTAACTCTCACGAAGAACTCCTGAGCCCACCCCTTTCCCAGACCAGAAAAGCATGTAGTAGCCGAGCGGAAAAGTGCAAAGGCAACAAGCCCACGAAAAGGAGCCAGGAGAACTTACTCAGTGCACATGCCCCATAGTGTTTTTTTTTTCTAACCACACTGCAAGGAAAAAGTGCAAGAACGCCAGGAGCTAGCAAGCAGCTCGATATCAAAGGGGCACAGAAGGTATGCAAGACTGCACCAGAGAGAGAGAAAAGTCCATGAAGACACGGCGCACAAGAGAGAGACCCCCCCCTACCCCCAGGCCGGTGGAGAGAAGAAGAGACCCCCCAGGCCGGTGGAGAGAAGAAGAGACCCCCCAGGCCGGTGGAGAGAAGAAGAGACCCCCCGGACCGGTGGAGAGAAGAAGAGACCCCCAGGCCGGTGGAGAGAAGAAGAAACCCCCAGGCCGGTGGAGAGAAGAAGAGACCCCCCAGGCCGGAGGAGAGAGAGAGACCCCCCCGACCAGGAGAGAGAGACAACCTGCTGCCATGCACACAGATGCCAATGCCTTCAGCCAGTGAATTACCTACCCTGGAAAGCTGAAAGTGTAGTGGACCGAGAGAAGAAGCCACGTAACAGTGACAAGCTATAAAGAGAAAAGCGAGCATTGCACGCCAACTTGCAGTGAATAGTCTTGTCGCAGTAAGGAGAACCTGGCTGATATTTCTCAGAAAAGAGATAGACAAGTATATACACTATGTGTGGCAAGTGACCACCGCAGCAAGAAAAGCAAGTATACAGTGCCACTGCTGCCAGGGGCAGAGGCAAAGAAAAGAGGAGAAGGAAGGGCGAATATCGTGATCTGCAAAACACGAGAAGCAGGAGGAAGAGAGATCGTAATCACCCCACCTGCACCAACATCGCCCAGCAGTGAGCCAGAGATTATTCAGGGAGTGCCCCCGATGCTGCCTTAAGACTGTGGTGTGCAACAGTCCGTTGCAGGCAGGAGGAGAGTCCAGCACTCCAAGAACATCCTTTCCCATTTTCAAGTGGGATTTAGGCAGAAGGTGGGTACGATGGATCAGGTCTTCCGATTCTTCGCTATTTATTGGAAGGCTGTGACCATCGGGAAGGGCAGCCTGTACTTGGCGTTTATAGACCTTAAAACAGCCTTTGATCTAGTGCCACGCTCTAGATTATGGAATGTATTACAAAAGATGGGCCTCCCCATCACCCTTCTTGAATTCATCAAGAAATTACACGAGGGGAATTATGCAAGGATTAAATGGGGTTGACAGATAGGGTGGCTGTGAGGAGAGGAGTCCGCCAGGGACGTGTAATGGCGCCGACTTTGTTCTCCCTCTTTGTGAATGGGGTGGTGGACCATCTGAGGGAGGACTCAGCCGACGCCCCATCCCTGGCGGGGGAAAAAACACCCACCCTGCTCTTTGTGGATGACACCATCCTGATCTCTAAAACGCCCTCCGGCCTCCAAAAGCTGTTGGATCGCTTTAGCTCGTTTTGTGAGGATAGAGGTCTTATTATCAACACTACCAAGACGAAGCTTATGGCCATCTCGCCTTCAAAAAGATTTAAGAGCAATGTCTCCCTTTATGGTACCCCATTGGAGCTGGTAGACTCGTTCGACTATTTGGGGGTAAGGGTTAATAGTAGGATGACTTGGAAGGATCATTTGGCTAAAATGCTTTAAAATCACAAACGAGTTTCAGGAGCGATCCTACGGGAAAGCGAGAGTCTATGAGTAAACCTGTAGCCCCGGCTCTTGCGGTGTATGAAGTTCAAGCCCTGCCTTCGGCAGTCTATGGATCTGAGCTGTGGGGGTTCGAGAATACAACCGATTTAGTGACATCAGAAAATAAGTTCCTGAGAGAATTGGTGTCACTCCCCATCTCTACTCCGGTAATACCCCTACGACATGATATGGGTAGACGCTCTCTGAAAGACATCAGTCTGTCTGCGCCCGCTACTCTTCTGGGTACGTCTTAGAAGGACCCCAGAACTTTCAAACTATGCGGCTGTCTTGGATGAACTAATCTTACTCAACTCGGGTAATAAGATTAAGTGGCTGAGTAATCATAGCCAGCTGGTTTTAAAACTAGGTTTGAATGAAATATGGGCTAGCCAAACTCCATCCCCAAAGCAAGTAATGAAGAAACTATATTAAGACTGGGTACAGGAGGAGGACTTGTGTAGAGGCAAAAGGAGTACCCTTACAGAGCGGTTCCTAGAGTTTAAACCCGTAAGGAAACTCAAACCGTTCCTCGACTTTATACAAAAACCCCTGGACAGATCACTTTATTTAAAACTAAGGTTCGGGACCCTCCCGGTGAATGAAATTACTGCAGGGTGGAAAAAGCCCAGTTCCCCAGTAATATCCTGCCCTGGGTGTGCAGCCCCTATGGAGTCCGTGGCTCATCTCCTCTTTGCATGCCCAGCATATAGGGGTTCAAGGAAGACATGGTTAAAACCAGTATGTAAGGAGCTAGACCTTAGGTGTCATAAGATGGCCTTGCGGGTTTTCACCACTGATACGTCTTCCCTAGTTATGACCTGTGGGGTAGCAAAATTCCTGGGCAGCGCCTGGCAGACTCGCCTGCGTAGGATAAAGCAATCTCCCCCATAGATGATTTTATACGGATTATGCTATGCTGCTTTTATGTGATTGTTAATTTCTGTTTTTATTGTATGTACTATTTTTAAAGTAATACTTTTGTAACGCACAATTGTATGTAAGAATGGATTGGTGGTTCTTTTTATACTGTAAAGGATGTGTATACTTTTATGATAACATTTTATTGAATAAAGTACATACATACATACTTCTGAATCAATGTGACAAACATTACAGAGCAAAATAACCCTGAGCGTGAATGGCAAAGACTAAAACCCCAACTCTGCTTGACAAATACTGCACGGTGAACACAACTCTACGCTTATTCGAACGTCACCGCACACCAAAGTATCTCGAAGCTGATGTGGGCCCGAAATATCGCTGAAGAAATATCAAATGGTCACAGTATAGTGACCATAATATCAAGGACCAAAAGTTTGACAGGTAAGTATATGAGAGATATGAAGATCTTTATCTAACTTATTGCACATCCACATATCTTGATTTTATATAGATATGTATATGTCGTCAAGATAGGTAGATGAGGAGATATGCCTCTGGGAACTTACCTCCTCAATATTTTGGTTTTCAATATCCTGGTTACAATATTGTGTGCTCCGTATTCCTTTCATGATATTCCAGGCCACAACCCTCTAAGCCTACCCAGCAAACATCACCAAACACTTCTTCTAACACTACATGACAAACGACACACATTAAAACACTCCAGACTCTAATTGTCAATCAGTGCTTACACCAAAAGAAGCTTAACATATGGGACAAACTTAGCTAATTATCAGAAAGAACCCAGAGTGGATGAATTCTTACTATATTGGAAAATAGTTGATGCAGTGAAACGACCCTGGGGAGGAAGTGGAGCTTTGGAAACCCTGTACAGGTAGGGTTGCTTTTACTGTAGAGTTGGGGGAAGGAAGGAGATGAATGACACTACTATTCAAATGCTTCTGAGTGCCTATGACAATATCAAGTACAAATGGTCGACAGAGAGGGACATGCAGCTGGAAGAAGTGGAATGCAAGCACATTTTTAGCTATATCCCCAGAATGTCCAGAAATACCCAATTCAAAAACTTGCAGTTAATTATACTTCACAGGACAAATTTTGTCCCTTTAACAATTGGCAGAATGTTGGGTTAGACGTAGAATCCTCGTTCATAAACCTGGGAAATGCAGGTTTCATAGTGGCTGGTTTGAGAACAGGAATGTAATTTGCGATCCAACCCATGTACTAATAATTCACATCTCAATTTGTAGCTTTACGGGGTACGGTGATATAATTACCTTCCTAATAAATAGTAATTCGGCAGGCTGCTGCTATATGCGACCTCCTGCAATTGTTTGTCCATGTGGGGATGGCTCCCTGAAAGCACAGCAGACTACCATCCATGTGTTCGCATTCTTAGAAAGGATTTTTTCTTTTTTAAAGTAGCTGTTGTTTCCTAATGGAATAAGTGCTGCTTTAAAAAAAAAAAGGTTTTCTGTTTGGGAAGACATCAGAGGCATCAGACTGTGGTCTCCAATACCACTGCCTACTCCTGTCCTAAGTCTATCCAGTGGTTGTATGATGGAACACCGCAGGCATTTACCCTACACGCCATTATGACGCAGTCAGTACCCCATATGAGACGTTACCACGCATTACTTTAGCATGCAAGTCGTTAAAACAACTTACTTTAGGGGTGCCTGACTTTGTAATGGTATAAATTACTAGTCCAACTCCAGTCCACGTAACAGTAGGAAAGGTGTTGTACTTAAAAATCCAACACCATTCCAACAACCCACCCCCTACAGCAAGTCATTGTAACGACTTGCGTGGTGAAGTAACACGTGGTAACGTCGCATGCAGGGTACTGACTTTGCTGTAAAGGCTGGTCATTGTAAAGACTGCGGGGTCAAGGATGTTTTCCCTACCCAACACAAGTTTCAAAGAGGAAGCTTTCGAAAGGGCCAGCATTCACTTTCCAAATAAGTTACCACCTCTTTGAGGTGTCAGTACCTCTTGTTTCGTTTGGAGACATCACTGCAGTAAAAACCACTGATACATCACATTGTGATTCGAAAATGCGTGGGATGCCCCCTAATAATCGTGATTTGGAATGAGCCTCAAAACCTCTTGTGCAACTTGGAAAGGCTTTTGCGTGTTGCACAAGGAGTTTAGTACATTGTAAAAAACATATTGACTTACAAACCCTATGATTTTGCGAACTTGAGGGTTTGCAACATATGGATTTGTACCTCTGGCCCTTATTGTCATGATTTGAGATCTTCAATCATGAAATATAATCCTTACCCATGGAATAACAAATACCTTGTTACGAAGAAAAAGGGCCGCGTGGCCGAAGAGCATTAGCAGCGTAGTGGCCTGAAATAGGTTGACATCTTTCTCCAAGTCAGAAAGTCAGTAATGTATGATTCTCTAGCCCTATTGTCCGATACTGACAGAAGGACAAGTCCTCAAACGGAAATGCTCAATGGCATGTACAGCATGTGTATCCGGCCACTTTCAGGAATATTCAGGGAGGACTATAATTATTCCCCTTATCCTTGAAGTTTAATGACAGTTCATCCGAGGCTAAAAGTGTGTATAGCTCACTACCTTGTGGATATCCATAGCCAGGACTCAACACTGTGATACAAATTTATCGCACAGATGCAATCGTTTTCAAATTCATTTGTGTATTGGTATATGCTTTTTGTGCAAGAGTCTCAATTGATGTGATGTTTATGAAACAGTAAAAATAATACAAACTTATAAAACAAAAAGCATTATGTGACAAACCACACATACCAAAACATCCCGAACGCTACTTGTCAAACACTATTTACTAAACAAAGGCCTAATCCTCTATGGCAATGCTTTCATACCATAACAAACCACAGCAAATAGCATTCACTAGATGTTAAACCTACTCAATCAATCAATCAATCAATCATGCCATTTGTATAGCGCACTACTCACCCGGGAGGGTCTCAAGGCGCTTGGGGGGAGGGGTATGCTACCGCTCAAACAGCCAGGTCTTGAGTTGTTTCCTGAAGGCGAGATGGTCCTGGGTCAGCCGAAGGTGGACGGGGAGGGAATTCCAAGTCTTGGCAGCCAGGTAAGAGAAGGATCTTCCTCCGGCGGTGGCTCTTCGGATGCGTGGTACGGCTGCGAGGGCGAGGCTGGTGGACCGTAGCTGGCGGGTGGGCGTGTAGAAGGTCAGGCGGTCGTTGAGGTACTTGGGGCCCAGGTCGTGGAGAGACTTGTGTGCGTGGGTGAGGAGCCGGAACGTGATCCTCTTGTCGACGGGGAGCCAGTGAAGGTTCCTCAGGTGGCTGGAGATGTGGCTGCGTCGGGGGACATCCAGGATGAGTCGGGCGGAGGCGTTCTGGATGCGCTGGAGTCTTTTCTGTAGCTTGGCTGTGGTTCCGGCGTAGAGGGCGTTTCCGTAGTCCAGTCGGCTGGTGACGAGTGCCTGGGTGACAGTCTTCCTGGTCTCGGTCGGGATCCAGCGGAAGATCTTGCGAAGCATACGCAGGGTGTTGAAGCACAATGAGGAGACGGCGTTGACTTGTCTGGTCATCGAGAGGGTGGGGTCCAGGATGAAGCCCAGGTTGCGTGTGTGGTCGGTTGGCTTGGGTGCGGTGCCCAGGGCTGGGGGCCACCAGGAGTCGTCCCAGGCGGAGGGCGAAGATCCCAGGATGAGGACTTCCGTCTTGTCCGAGTTCAGTTTCAGGCGGCTGTCCTTCATCCACTCGGCGACGTCTTTCATCCCTTCGTGTAGGCAGGTTCTGGCGGTGTCGGGGTCTCTGGTGAGGGAGAGGATCAGCTGGGTGTCGTCGGCGTAAGAGATGATGTTGAGGTTGTGCTGGCGTGCGATGGCTGCGAGAGGTTTCATGTAGATGTTGAAGAGGGTGAGGCTGAGTGAAGATCCTTGCGGGACGCCGCAGATGACTTCGGTGGCCTCGGAGCGAAACGGGGGGAGGCGGACTCTTTGTGTTCTTCCGGCGAGGAACGAGATGATCCACTCCAGTGCCTTCTCTTGGATACCGATGTTGCTGAGGCGCTGGACTAGGGTGCGGTGGCAGACCGTGTCGAACGCAGCGGAGAGTTCCAGGAGGATGAGGGCCACTGTTTCCCCCTTGTCGAGCAGGGTCCGGATGTCGTCGGTGGCTGCGATGAGGGCGGTCTCGGTGCTGTGGTTGGCTCTGAAGCCGGACTGCGAGGGGTCGAGGGATCCGTTCGTCTCGAGGAAGGCGGTCAGCTGTCTGTTGACGATCTTCTCGATGACTTTAGCAGGAAAAGGGAGGAGCGAGATGGGGCGGAAGTTTTTGAGATCGGTGGGGTCCGCTGTAGGTTTCTTCAGGAGGGCGCTGATCTCGGCGTGCTTCCAGCTCTCCGGGAAGGTGGCGGTGTTGAAGGAGGCGTTGATGATGTTCCGGAGTTGGAGTGCGATGGTGGAGTCGGCCTTGTTGAAGACGTGGTGTGGGCAGGGGTCGGTCGGTGATCCGGAGTGGATGGTGTTCATCGTGCGGGCTGTGTCTTCGGTGGTCACCGTGGTCCAGGTGCGAAGGGTGGCGGTGGGGGGCGTTGGTTCGACGGTTGGGTGCGTGGGTGGGGCGCGGAAGCTGTTGTGGATGTCGGCGATCTTGCGGTGGAAGAACAAGGCGAGGGAGTCGCAGAGGTCTTGTGACAGAGTGATGTCGTTGGTGCCGGTGCTGGGGTTGGAGAACTCCTTGACGATAGTGAAGAGCTCTTTGCTGTCGTGGGCGTTGTTGTCCAGTCGTTCCTTCAGGGATTTCTTCTTGGTGGTGCGGATGAGCTGGTGGTGCTTGCGGGTAGCGTGTTTGAGGGCGGTCATGTTGTCGGTGGTCCGGTCGAGGAGCCAGGCTTTCTCGAGGGTGCAGCAGGTCTTCTTGGAGTCCTTGAGGTCGTCGGTGAACCAGGATGCCTTCTTGCTTCTGGGTCTGCTGGGAGGGTTCTTTAGTGGCGTGAGGTCGTCGGCGCAGGTGGTCAGCCACTGTGTGAAGTTGCGGGCTGCTTCGTTGGGGTCCGTTGTGTTGGCGGGTGGGCTCTGGCTGAGGGAGGTGGTGAGCTGGTCTGCGGTGATCTTGCTCCAATTCCTGTGAGGTACCTGTTGCGGGTGGTGGTGGGTCGTGGATCTTTTGAAGCTGAAATGGACGCAGCTGTGGTCGGTCCAGTGGAGTCCGGTGGCGTGGCTGAAGGTGATGTACTTGCTGGAAGAGAAGACGGGATCAAGCGTGTGGCCGGCGTAGTGGGTGGGGGTGTTGACCAGTTGCTTGAGTCCGAGGTTGGCGAGGTTTTCCAGCAAGGCGGTGGTGTTGCGGTCCTTGTTGTTCTCCAGGTGGAAGTTGAGGTCCCCGAGGAGGATGTAGTCGGTGGAGGGGAGGGCGTGCGGGCTGATGAAGTCTGTGATGTCTTCGCTGAATTGTGTGCGTGGTCCCGGGGGTCTGTAGACGAGGGTGCCTCTGAGGGTCGTCTTAGGGTCGGTGTGAATCTGGAAGTGGAGATGTTCGGCTGCGGCGAAGGAGTCGTTGGCGTCGGTCGTGATGCGGATGGTGTTCCTGTGGACGATGGCGATGCCACCTCCGGTCTGGTTGATGCGGTCCCTCCTGATGATCTTGTACCCGTCCGGGATGGCGATGGCGATGTCGGGTGCAGAGGAGGCGTTCATCCAGGTTTCTGTGAGGAAGGCGACGTCCGGTGATGTAGCGTCGAGGAGGTTCCAGAGTTCCACGGCGTGTCTGTGGACGGAGCGGGTGTTGATCAGGATGCACTTGAGGTGGTTGCTGCTGGTGTTTGTCTTGGCGGGTGCGGGGCAGGTTCGGAGGCAGGTGAACTTGCAGGTGCAGCAGGTGAAGGGTCCGTGGGTGCGTCTCGGGGTGGCTCGGCAGCAGGTGTGGGTCCGGCCGGCATTGAGTGCGTTGAGAGTGGCGGCGTCGTAGGTCAGTCGGGTCATCTTGCCTCGGCGGGGAGGGCCAGGGGTCCTGGCGCTGGGCGCGGGCCAGGCGCGGACGGGCGCAGACGGGCTTACCTTTGGCGCACCTTCGGCGCTCAATCGGTGCTCCCGCTGCGCGCGTCCGCTGCACGGTCGCTCTGGGGGCGTCATAAGTAAGGAGCCGGGAGGGAGGAGCAGCTGGGTGGCGGGAGCGGGGCGGCGAATGGAATCACAGGGGGCCGGGGCCGCAGGGAGGCAGCGGCGGGAAATTCCAAGAAGCAGCGGGCAGCGGGAAATTCCCAGGAGCAGCGGGAAATTCCCAGGAGCAGCGGGAAATTCCCAGGAGCAGCGGGCAGCGAGCGAAGGAATCTGCAGGCAGGAGGCGGCAAAGGCAGGCAGGAGCGGCAGCAGTGAGTGGGGCGACCAAGCCCTGTGGAGGGCTGAGCGGTTACTAGAAAGCAATGCACAACAAAACAACTGTAAACGTACATGAAAAAACTGCAACTCAAAATAACCAATGAACTAGGAATTCAGCACTAAGGACTACAGAAAGATCTGGTTTTTCATGTTCAAGCTGAAAAAGGTTTTTGACAATTACAAGGCTGTCTGATCATTGTTTCACCGTTGTTTTGTTTTGTAGGGGTTAGTGGAGGAAGAATGGCTCCATCTTTGGAGGTGGTTATAGAAAAGGGCCACCCTTAGCCCTTTCGTTTCTTACACCGCTTCTTAGTTTATTACTTTTTTTTTACTTTTGGCTTTTGCTATTCTATTGCTGTTGATGTTGACCTTTCTTCCATGCCTGCAAACTTTTTTAGATTTAAAAATACTTACTAATATATGTTTCTCAAACAAAAACACTTCAGATTTGTAGGTGAGTTGTTGTTATGAGCTTTCTGCCACGTCATGTCTGTGAGGTTTACTGCAAATTATTGAACTCACACTAATGACACGATGCCAGTGAATCCTTAAAACAAAGCAACATACTCCAAGCATCCAATTCAACCAAGAGTTCCCTGCAGATTCCCCCTAAGACTAGTATGCTATCGCAATTCTTTCCAAGGAGGCCTCTATTGGAAAGAATTGGGAAAAAACCCCACCATGAAATGCTCCATTCTTCAGCCGTGGAAAAATGCAAGAAATGCAGTCTTTTTCATCTCAGTTCTAGAAGAGACACATTCATCACGGCACAACCTGAGCACAGTGTCAGGACCTTACATATTATACACAACTCTTCCCACGCAAGGATTACAGATACTCTTCCTACCAAATATACGGGGAACATCCTTTACAACGCAACTTTTACAATGCACTACCATTACGACGCAACTTTTACAACGCAAGTTATTACAACGCATTGCGCTGGGGGGCGCTCTAGGATAGGGAATAGTTTAATTTACTATCCAACACCTTCCCTACTATCCACGGGGACTGGAGTTGGAATAGTAAACTAAACTATTCACTATCCAGCGCCCCCCAACGCAAGTCGTTGTAACGACTTGCATTGTAAAACCTGCGTTGTAAAGGCATGCGTGGTAAAAGCATGCGTTGTAACGTCATACATCCAAATATACAGATCCACCTATAACTAATTCGTACAGTTCATGTCTTTTATGTCAATAGGGGTGTTGTGCCCTTTTTGGGACTGCTATAGGACATAGCGAGTTAAGAGAGCACATTCTAATCTTGAGCAGAAGCAGAAAATATTGTAAAAGCAATAACATGCTCCCAAAAATCAAACTGGTGTAAAGGCTCCTTATGCAGAAAGAAAGATAAAATAAATATGCTCGATTATCAAATCCTCTTTCTTGTTGATTCTTTCACTGACATTTTGGCTTCTATTCAAAAGCCAAAATAAGGATGATTTAATTCGAGGAATTTAGGATTTGGGAGGATTAGACCATGGAACAGGATTAGATCATGGAACAGTATGTCTTTGACGAATATGTTCCCCTTAGATTTTACAAAAGCGGTGAAGTAAAACACATTCTCAGTGACCCGTCTTGCATATAATGCTTGCTCGGGGTGAAGATACAAGCAGCGATCTCTCTTTTGATGGCTAGATCACTGGCAATTCCTACCATGTTCACTGATCAAAGAATACTCCAACATAGCTGCTATTGAAAATTAATGCGTTCTGATGTGCCAAAAAGTACCAGCTTAATAAAAGCGGCTTTATCTTCGTGGTTGAAAAGTTTCTCAGCTGAAAGAGAACAAACACAATCAAAATAGACCATACACACGTGGTCCTCAAATGGAAGGTTCATACATAATTGGCTCCAACAAATTCAAAACTTTCTCTTTAGGGGAAAAAAAGAGAATACACTACTGTCCCCAAACCAAAATGCTGTAATGCTATATCCTGGTAAAGGACCTAAGGATATATTAATTGCCTACCAAATTCTTATGCTTCACCAGCAGGGAAAGTATCTTTACCTAGGTCAACTACTGCAGTTAGAGAGACGGGATTTGTTCATGAGATTGGGACTTGGCCTATACACCACTGCCGATTAACCAATAGGCGAAATATATGATGCTGCTTCGGAGAATCCTGGAGAGGTGTTTTGCAGGCCTCTTTGAGTTCACTGACTCTGAGGTTGAGGCAGCAACATTACATGGAGGGTTTTGGGAGCTGGCCCAATCTCCCTTTAATCAGTCTTTACAAAAGGGCCATATAAACGAAACAGAACTCCATGTGGTGGGGAAATCCCCCTCCATTTGGTCCTCTGCCTGGTGGCCTACGGAATTAGGACCCCCTCCCTGCCCTCTAGAGCAGGTAAAGAACCTGGGGGTCAAACTGGATACTAACCTCTCCTTTGAACACCATACTAGAGCGGTATCAGGCAAATGCTACGGCATCTTAAAATGCCTACGTAAAACGCTGGACCTCCTTCCATCGACCAGTAGAAAAATTCTGATCCATACTTTGCTTACCCCACATCTTGACTACGGCAACTCATTGTATGTGGGCCTGAGCCAAAAGGGGCTTCATCGTTTGCAGGGTGTTCAAAATGCGGCTGCTAGACTGGCGCTGAATCTTTCAAGAAAGTCTTCTGGGAGCCGAGCTCTGGCTAAACTTCATTGGCTCCCAGTTCGAGAACGCATTAGGTTCAAAACTCTTTGCCTTGCGCACCGCATTGCACAGGGCAAGGGCCCTATCTATCTTCAAAGCCTGCTATCCTTTATATCAACCAAAGTGTCAGCTAAGATCGCTGGGCTGTATGCTCTTCCAAGTTCCCCGCATCTATCGAGCTAGGATGGGGGGTCGCTCTTTTAGGTACTTGGCCAGTAAGTACTGGAATGCGCTGCCACTGGAACTCCGGATGGAGCCATCAGAGATGAGATTCAGGCTGAAATTAAAAACTCACCTCTTCCCTAAATAATCTGGGAGTACCGAAGTGCCTTCCGCTATCAGAATCTCTTTGCTATTTTAGGTGAGTCTGTGCCATCTGAGTCTACACAGCGCGGGGACACACTGTTTTCTAGTGTAACCAGGCGCTTTATAAACTTGGTTATTATTATTATTATCATGGCCACTGGGTTCCACTGTGACCAACAGATTTTTTTACTAAGGGAGGGGCAGTGCCTAGGAGCACCCTGGTGGCTTGATCAAAACCTGAAAACCAATCTAAAGAAAGGAAGGGCAAATGAGGAGAAGCTAGCCTTACCCTTCTTCAGTTCTTGGAGAGATAGTAGTGTAACAGCGAGGCGGGATCAGGTGGGAATAACTCACTATTTAAAGGGCCTAATTCATGCAGTTGAAGAGAAGCTAAAAACCTGACGGTAGGTACACTGACCAAACCTTCTTTATTGCAGGCGAGTAGAAGCTCTGGTGGCTGTCTTTGGGAAAATGGTAGAGAGTGATGAATGGAAAAGAAAATGAACTGACTCGATGCACACTGACAGACATGTCTGTATTGCAGGGAGACCTGGAATTCAATGGGGACTAAAGGACAGACACATACATGGAACACTTCACCAGCTCCTCAAATGTTTCCTATTTGTAAAGAGTCTAACAATAAAGGTGATATAAAATGTCCATGCCACTGCTGATGTTATTATTACAATCTTGAATAAAATCTCATTTTCTAAACCACTACCGGAATAACTCTTGCTTGTGGAAAGACTAAAAAACAATAACAAGCCAACATACATATGATTATTGGGGCTAAGTGAGGTAGATGACAAGGGCCTACCTCCTTTTGTATGAAAACCTATTGTATTCCCTATCTGCTGAAAGATTTGATCAGCTATCACATGGGTCAAAACACTAATGTAAAACATCAGAGCTGTCTGCCATTACCAGTAAACATACCCCATGAAAATACAGAGTTTGCAATGTAATCATCTCTCTCTAGAAGAAATTATGTCATTGGTTGCAAGCAATAATGCTCCGGATCTATGCAGGATATATATCCGCTGAGGACACTTAAAGCATTTTCGAATTCAACTTCCATTGTCTTGAAGTAGACACAAATCCTTGAGCAACTGTAAAACAATGTTTAACCTGGCAACACATAAAATGTATGGTTGTGAAGGGCAGGTGTAAGTTCCTTCTAAGCACGAGAGGGGCTGTGACACTCTTATACTTTTTTATTTTTACATAGCACTTTTATTCAAAACATTGCAACAAAATGTGAGACTACAAAATTCAGGTATAGCAAAATAAAAACCATGAACCTTAGAGAAGTATGCCTAAAGAGGTCAAATACAAAAAGTCACTAACTACTAAGGAAAGGATAACCCAAACAGATGGTTTAAGGCATTTCTGAAGAGGAATAATGAGAATAATTGCTGCAGTAGGAGAATGTTCACCCCAGAGCCTCAGGCCGGCGAAGCAAAAGACGTAAAATGTGAGGGAGCAAATGGAGGAAAGTGTTAGAGAGAAGACCTTGTACTGCTGAGCATCGATTATGGTCAGTTGACAAAGTGTGTTCAAGTCAAAAAGGTAAGTAGAACCCAGGCCTTAAGCTAATTTGAAAAGAATACATAAATAGCAAAATTGAAAGCATTTCCGGATAAGAAAAAAGTGTCAATAAGATAACTGAGTTCTGATATGAGTCCAGATGGAGAGATGAAAAAAGTACGTCAAAGGAGAAAAGAAGAATCGATTCAAATGGATGCAAAATATATTGGGGAACATTTACATGCAGTAGAGTAGTCCAACCATTATAGAACCAGAGAATTAATTGAACCTTTAGCTGGAGCAAACTGAAGGACAACGCCACATTTTCTAGATGTTGTAGTGTTTGAAGCATGTATGAGAAACTATTGTTAAAAAGTAAGAGTGGGGTCACAGATAATGCATATGTTACAGAGGTGGAAGAGGCAATGACACAAGGAAGAAAAATGATACTGAAAGAAAAGTAGATTGAGCCACATGGAGGAAATAAATAATAGGATATATTTTTTCAAAGGGTAAGGGCAGAGAAAGTGAGAAGCTAACCATCTTTGAAGCTACCCTTGTTTAAAATGCAGAGAGGCAAACAGAAACACCAGCATGACAGTGGTTAGCAAATGATGGAAAGGATAAAAAGAATGGAGCACTATATGTGTAGACATGTGCATTATGCCAAAACAGAGAAAATAATAGAGGAAAGTAGAACGGCCTTGAGAATAAGGAGTAAAAGAATCAACCAAGAATCCTGTCCTACACCATATACCCACGAGGCGGGAGCAGATAAAGAACCTTTTAGAGTCTGGCTTTAGGTAGCTTTAATTGTCTGTTTGCATCTAATAAGGTTAATACTACTGACCCCCGACATACACCTTTTTGCACACATTGTGCAATTAACACAATTATGTTGCAGGTGAAGCAGCCTCATTTTCTTCTTCACTAATTTACATGCATGGGTTTGTGGGGGCCACTACCTATCTGTACTATGCATTACAGAATAGTCAGACCTCTTCTATTGCCAATGCTTCTTATGACCGTGGTGGGAATCTCAGTGTGCAGAAAGCCACCTACAGGTTGTGTGGGTTTTCTTAAAGGACATGGCTCCACTAGAGAGTAGCTGTGGGGCCTTGACAATCCTCACCCGAGTATTTTAATTGAAGTGGCTGAAATTAGTGTCCACATTTTCTCCTTGTGTACATTGTTTATGGCTGTAGTGCCCCTGACCGCGTGCTCCATGGAGGGTTGGATATTGTGACTCTCCACCGAAGGGATTGTTGGGTTTTCTTTTCACTTTCACTGCAGTGTGTGCTCGTGTTCAGAAGTCTTCTGCATGCAGCTTTTTTAATGGTTTGGACAGGGGCGGCCTTAGGCATGTGCAAGCTGTGCACCTCCACAGGGCCACCAAACCCCAGGGGCCACCACGCCAATATATATCCTTAATATAATAATCCTCTGAGGATGGATACATGTTTGCGTGGCGGCCCCTGGCAGGGATTTGGCGGCCTCCGGCTCTGTAACACCTTCCTGAGCTCCGTGGGGCTCCGCCCCACCCGGAACCCCTCTTCCGGGGCCCCCTACCTACGCTCCCTGCCCAGGGCCGCCATGAGCCTAGAGCCGCCGCTGGTTTGGAAGAGGGGTCTCAGTAAGCAGTACTAGCTCTTGCAATCTCCTCTTAAATGTGTGAGCTTCCATAATTACAATAACAATATATTTTTTTTTAATCTGTTGTTTCAGGTGAGGTGTTCAAGTTCTTCTAGTCCCGGATGTTCTGAACGTGTCTCCTGCTAATGACGTATCAGGACTCCCTAGGGGGTTCCGAACCTGAGCCCTTCCATTAAAACCTGCGATCCATCTGTCTTGTGCTTCAGTAATTGTGCCAGAGAAATACTGTCCCCAGTATCAGTATCACCTGACTCTGAGCTGGTGTGTTTGCTTTTGCGCCGGCTTCTTGTCAGCAAGTCGTCACATCCCATCTCCCATCTGTTGATTTCCTTTCCTACTGTTTATATCTTTCTCCTATGCAGTCACTGCATGGTCAGTCCTAGCGCCTGGGCCTTTACTCCGCCCCTCCAGCACATTTTTCAGCAGACTGGAGAAGAAGGATCTGACAGGTGTTTCTATGCGCGGAAATATAAATCATTACCTTGCACCGCCTCGCACCACCATCTCACAGATAATGTTGGATGTCGGCTAGTTTTTTACACCGACAGTGCCTTGCCATTGGAGGTCATTACAGACCTTGTCAAATTTGCCTGGGGAGATGTTTTGCGTGCAGCAGTCGCACAGAATTGAACCGGACTGGCGTTGATGGATCTCTTTGATTAAATATCAGCTGGACAATTGATCAACGACACAAGACTGCTCAGAGCCCATAGTTATACAAAATCCCCCGGGACCAGGAAGTACACTGCAAGCAATGCATACAGAATCCTTAGGAGGGAACCATTTCAAAAATAGGACTGCTGATTAGCACCTTCTTATTCCCTTTTGCAGCTATTAAAAGCTAGCATTTGATTGGTAGATGAGCAATTTGTAGAGATAAATCTGGCTACTTCAGTGCCACTTCTCCAGGTGAGGAAAAAAATAGAAACAGTAAAAGGGCAATGCAAAAATAAAACACTAACAAATTATGGATACCTTTACCAAGAAAGAACCATATATCTCTCGCAATTAGAAACAGAAGGCATTATGAAATGTGGATTCAGCCCACAAATAAATAGACGAGCAAAACCTCCGTTTCTGGAGACGATGAGCTCGAATTACAAGTTGCCTAGCAGAACTTTCCTTGTACATGCATTAATCTTGACCTAGAACACCGGAGATGTTCTTTGAAGGACGAGTGTGCAGAAAATACAGAGGCAAGAAAGTGAACTGAGAAAGGTTGAGGGTTTTGTGTTGAAAGCAAATGACCAAGGAAGTAGATCCACCATAATAACAGTAGAATTTTGGAATGCAAGAACGCGCAAGCCAGGATCAGCACTAGGTGGATATATACTACTGGGAATTTTAGGCCACTTTATTTTCTCTCAACAGTTTGTTGTTTAGTCAGGTCATATGCATCAAGTCCCAGCCAAAATCTCACCTGAGGCCAATCATAGCGAGACTCTAGCCCTTACTTAAGAGTGGCAATACATAAGTCACAGCATTCTTTTGATACAGTCAAGGTCATGAGAGTTTGTGATATCTACTCAATGACATTAGAAGGTCTTCAACTATGACTGATTGTAGGAAATGACCATCTATTGCGTTGTATCCCTCCAAATTGTTGCCTTCACTACCATATTTTTTGCTGAAACCGTTTTGTTGCCATTAGGACTTTATGCACTTCACTCCTGCTAACCTGTGGTAGAGAGCTTATGCTCTCCCTTCTAAACGTGCTAAAAATGGTATACCCCAGCTGGTACATTTAATCTACTTACCTTATTACACCTAATAAGTGAAACATTCCCTTTGGGAGCAGATAGAGAAATATTTCTTCCACTCATAAAATCCTCTTTTATGGTAAAGTCAGATTTTAAATTACCATTCTGAAAATGCTATTTTTATAAAGTTGGCTTTTCTGCCTAAAACAAACGTGTCTTTCTGCCAGTGTCCAGGGTTATATGACGGCTAATGACTCTCCGGGTGGTGTGTTGTGTATTCCTTTGAGACAGGGGACAAAAGTGCCTCGGGTGGGGAAGGGTGTTCCTCTCTTGAACAGAATGGCCAGGGGGGTAGCGTAGCACTCAACCCGGTCCAAGATTCAAAGGGCTGCCAGAGAGCTGTGCCCACCCCTATCCTGACTTCTGAAGGTGCCTGCACTGTCACTGGCAAATGCAGTTCACAACTGGACCTGCCTGGCCTTTTTTACATTAGGCAGATTGGCGCTAAATCCAGGGGAAAGGCAGGAACTCACCAAAACTAGTTCCGAGTTAGACAAAGAGGGTGACTCCTCTACACACAGGCTGACACTTGGTCTTAAAGTGACACCATCAGAGCCCCTTGTCCATGAAAACACTCCTGGCCATGAGAAGATTCAGATAAAGGGCTGTTATACAGTTCCTACTAATCTATTAGGACTGAGTATTTAGAACAACAAAACTTGATAATACAGAGACTGAGTCTTCTTATATAATCAGTTGTTGGTGGTCTGTTCGGCTAGCTCACAGTATTGAATCGAACTCCTAAACCCACAGAGTTGTATATGTTGTTAGTAACCTAGAACATGAATCTCAGGTTCTCAAGGAAATCATGGAAACGGATCTACCCTTTCGTTTATAACTCTTGCATGCCCGAAGTGACATAAAAGAAAAAACACAATGTTGCATTTTCAAACACTTATTGAAAAGCTCTAATCTTTACAAATAAAACATGAACTGTGAATGTAAGAAAGATTAGACAAATTATTGTAAGGAGCTTTGTTAGAATAGTGAAAATTACAAACAATTCAATCATGGTGATTGTTCATAACGTAGCTAATGTTACTCCTATCTATTGTTAGTCTCTATGCTAAAAAGAGCATTTCTGGAGTACCCATCTGCATGGTTTGTAAGAATGGCCTAACCACATACCTTGATAGTGTATGTTAGGAGCCCAGGTTCAGTGCATCCACGGATGCACCACCGAGTGTACAGCTATCTTCCTTCTCATGATAAAGGTCAGGGACAGCAGTACTAAATAATTATGCAGCGTTCCGAAATAACTTCGGCAGAAGTGCACCTCTCCCCGACTTCCACAGGAATATGGATAAATAATAAAACCACAAGCTAATCAAACTGTGTCAAAGGTTTAGAACAGCGTGTTAATTCTAATAAAGCAGAAGGTTGTCTCCTCGCGAGCACAAAAAGTAATACAATACCTCAAGTTCAGATTCTGTGCGTCCCTGGAACTGGCTGGGCAGACCTACAGCGTGATGATGCATATCAAGAATAAGTGCGTGCAAGGGCCATTCTCGCAATACGAAAACATGTGCAAACCACCGTCAGATATGCAGGGTCGGACTGGGAACCGAAACCGGCCCTGGCAAAGTGCTCGGCCGGCCCCCCCTCCCCCCGGGGGGTTTGGGGGGTGCGACCGCGCTCTTTGCTAGGGCCGGTTTTCAGCCGATTTTGTTACAGTGCCGTTTTTGCAGTTATGCTGCAAAAAACGACCCTGTAACAAAACCGGCCCCCACCCTCGCAGCCGACCGGGGGATTGCCCGGTGCCTGCAACGGCCAGTCCGGGCCTGCAGATATGAGGCTAAGCTAAAACATGAGTAAAAATGGAAGCTGAATGCAAGACACATAACACCTCCCACCAGTCGAAAAGGAGACGACTCAAAGAAAAATAATCAATAATATATAAAAAGATGTGCTTTACACACATTTAAAAGCCTTACGTTTCACGTAAACATTTTAGCACATCAAGCAGTATCTAAAAGTTATAAAACAAGGCCAATTAAAAACCATGCAAACGAATAAACAATACGGAATACATTTTCATAAAAAGAAGAGGCCAAGAGCACAAATGTGGCATCTCCAACAAGTCTGACATACCGAGATCGGAATGTCATCAGGGCCCAGGACAAAACTTGCATCAACAGAAACCAAATCAGCAGAGGTCGGTAGAACACTATCCAAGTAGCAAAGTGTCTCCATCCCAGTCAGCAGAAGTCTGCCTTCTCAAGAATGGAGTCAGCACATGCTTGCCTTGAACCCAGGACCCCATAAGTCACTTCAAATGTCAGTTGTCTGTCCTCCTGTTAAAGCTACAGGAACAATCAAGCTTCCGGAGTCCTTCCCTGCAACTGCCAGCTGACCAGCACCAACTGGACCTGCCTGGACTGTGCTGCTGGGCTCTGCTGAAATAAGTCTTAACCCGAAAAGGTGCACCAGCAGGTTCTGAACCTTTGGTCGGTGTTAGAGGGTACTCCTCCAACCTACAAATTGCAAGAACTTGACTCCATGTGAAAACCAAGAGGCTCTGGGCTCTTCGTGTCGAAAAAGAACCATCCTTGGTCTCCTTGCAAATGTGAGCGGACTTCACCGAGACCAACGCCAGACCTGCATCCAAGAGCCAATGTAAACTCCCTGACTACAGACTCCAGTCTTCACCTACACAGTGTTCTTCGTGTCAGCAATGACCACCATGCATTTCCCGTCAACCCGAAGCACCAGCCGGCAACCAGCTCTTCACGATAATAGATATTTCCTTACGGTCAAGTGGTGACTGTTAACCAGCTCTCCTCAGCAACAACGATCTCCAGACAGGCTTATCTCAGAGGCAGTGTGTAAAGCATTTGTGAACACATACAGTAATACAGTGAAAACACTACAAATGGACAGCACACCGGTTTAGAAAAATAAGTAATCTATATCTAAACCAAACAAGACCAAAAATGACAAAAAAAATCCACAATACAGTAATAAAAACATGACTTTCCAATGGTAGACATAGTTCAGTTCAAAGAAAATTGCAGATGCAACACTTTTCACACAAAGTACCTTGGATGCGTCGGACACCCAAACAAAAAGGGTCGCAGTGAAGGTGATGCATCAGTTCCTTACACGCAAGGAAGGTGATGTGTGGGTTCCTTGCTTTGGGGGCGGTGTTGTGCCGATTCCTTACGGCTGCGCAGGGGAGGCGAGGCGTCGGTTCCTTACCGGAAAGGAGGTGATGTGGCAGTTTCTTACTGCGTAGGGATCTGACCTACAGTTACTTACTGCATCCCCCAACGATACAACAGACTTAGCACCTCGATGAGATGCGACAATCGGGACGATGCGTGGGTTCTTGCAGCTGCACAGCAGGGCTTGCGTCGGAATCGGCGATCTTGGACTTTGGAGACCGGTGCACTCGATGTGGATTGCGCCAATTTCTTGTGCCGCGGACAGGCGCTCTGTCAGTTTCTTCGGCAATGCGTCGGAAACAGGTATGGTTGCGTCGCACTTCTTGTCGTGGCATTGCTTTTCCAGCTCTCAACAGCCAGAACAACCTCTTGAGACCCAGAACAGCTAGACACCTCTTGGCAGGTCAGAACTCCCAGAAAGGAAGTTTAGGGAGCTGGGGTGAAGTCTTTATGTCCCAGAGACTTCAGAACATGAGGCAAGCTCTTCTTAAAGCCCTTGGAGATCTTCCTCAAGCAGGTGACTCAGCAAACAGCAAAGTTATTTTCCCTTTCCCTGGCATAAATAAGCCACTGCTGGTGAACCCCAGACAGCAAACAGCACAGGGGCAGTATTCCTTCTCAGTTTCTCCCGTGCTTCTCCTTGGCAATGGTTCCGCTTGATCCCTAGAAAAGCCTGGGGTCTGGGTCCCTCTTTTTATAACAGAAAATCCTTTGTTCTCTGGCAGAGAAGCTGTTTGCCCGAGCCAAAACCAGTGCTGTCCTCTCTGGTGCAGCTTTCTGGCAGGATGCGGAGACAGCATTGCCCTTGGCAGACCAGGCCCATTCAGGTGTGAAAGAAATATCCTCCCCCTATTCTGAATGCAGCCCAGGTCTATTCAGCCCAGCCCTGACTCACCCTGGAAAGGTATGACACACCTAAGCCCCCCAAGTGGCATTCTGAACAGAATTCACATCCCCAGTCCCAGTCACTCCAAAGCCAGACAGTCAATATACAAACTAGCAGAGGCACACTGGATGGTTAGGCAAGAAAATACCTACTTTCTAAAAGTGGTATTTTCAAATCCAGAATGAAAATATCACCCTCACTAAAAGATGCATCGTTATATTTCGAGTTCAGGCATATCAAACTTTATTTTCCTATCTTGTTCCCATGGGTAGTAATTCTCTTAAGATGTTATGAGCAACTCCCTCTTCTATAATACTTAGGACAGCTATTTGGTAAAACTGTCTCTTTTGCACGGTTTTTCATTTGAATTGCAAGAGATATTAATAAATATGGAGTCTGTCGCAACTCAATTTTAATTTCACTTTTCACCCACGCACTGCACTTAGCTCCGATACACTTAACTAATCTGATCTGGTAAAAGTTTATAGACTGATACTAAAACAGCCTCGGGCTCCCCATCACTATGATGAGGTTGTAGCCCTTAGGGTCACTAGTGTGACTGAAAAGAGGAGACCCAGATGATGAAGCATGTCACCAGGTTTGGTGAGTGATGGGAATCCGTAAATGTATTGAATATTTTCTTCTTCGGCGTTTATCTCAGTGTTGTTTTTCGTTCAGAATTTACAGTATACGGAACATTGTTGTAGACCCATGGATACTCCAGGTCTGTGAGTATATTCTTTGTCTGACCCAGTAGGGTATTGTGTACAGTCTGGGTGATCCATGTATGGGACAGGACAAGATCCTAGCATCAGCTGTGCCATTTGTGTTCTGACCCTAACTGCAGCAAGAATTAGAATGCACCTAGTGTCACCCTAGATCTTACAGTGGACCTCAAAGTCCCAGTGGATTTTTAAAATTCTGCTTGTCAATTCTTGTCAAGTTTCCTCTTTCTTCTCCACTGGTGCATTCCAGAAGCCTCCGCCATAAAGCCTCATGTAGTTAAAGGAAGCGGCAGAAAGGCACCAGAAATGAGAATGCACCCAGTGTCCCCATAACTCTGCTCCATAGGAGGCTACAGGGACAGATTTGACCAGGTGGACGACTAGTACATTTGAGGCAGAGTGACCTTCAAAGCCCCAATAGGATTTTGAGATCCAACTTGCCATTCTAGCCAATGTTAAATAAATTATTCTACTCCATTGGTACATTCAAGGAGGCTAAAGCAGAAACCCTGATGGGTGTGGTTGAAGAACTAGGAAGCTGCAGGTTTTCATCCACTGACTGAAAGGGGTGGGTACGGGTATAAAAGGGCAGATGATCATTATGTTATATTTTAAGGAATTAAAAATCAGCCTTTCTGGAACATTTTTGGAATGCCCTTATAAAGCATGTAACGTATTTTCTGTCTAGTGCTTTAAAACTGCAAACAGTGGAACGCAACCCGGAGTACTGCCCACCTTTGGTACATCCTGAGGTGCTGAAGAAAGTTTATCTGGGAAATCATTAAAAAATATATTAAAAGTGGACAACAGGGTACAGCACTGGTAAACGCTAGTTTCAATGTAAAAAAAAGTTTTTAGAGTTGTCAATTTAGACCAATGTCAACCTGGCATATTTTTCCTTGTAAAGTTATGCGATTCATTGCAACATAAATTCACTAATCCGAGCAGTCTGCAGTGAGTCCCAAAAAACGGTGTGGTAACTGAACTGAACGCAGACTTTAAAGTGATAAAAACAAGAAACAATGAGGGAGGGTGTTATGGCCATTACTCTTTGTACTCTCCGCAAAGTGCCACCGCGAATACCGGTGACCCCTGTACTCACTGTCCATTACCCAGTGGGCCTTCAAGTGCAGTTGCTGGGTCTTGCTGCTCTTGGGGAGCTGTATAGGGAACACCCCGGTGCTTTCTCTCAGGTCATGCCTAGGTGTGCTCTATCTTTAGATCCGGCATTCATATTTCTTCAGCCATAGCACTGGCAAATTCTCAGCTTCTATCGGCAGTAGCCTTGTATATAGCTCTCTGGCTTGGAAGCCACAAACCCTTGTTAGCTGCTCTAAGGCGGCATCTGTTAATGCCGTAGAATGGATCTCCTTCCTCACGATTGTGATTCTGGAACTCATTCTTCCTTTAGGGGTCACTTTGAAGGTGGTACTTAGTAGTCACCAGTCAAGAGTTGTTACATTGTAGAATTGTATTGCATTTAATAAAAAATGTTGTCACGCATGTGTGTTTGGGGGAGAGGGGTGGGTTGGTCAGCCTGATACTCTTTGCTTTTTGCCCTCTAAATAATGCTCTTAGTTTAGATCCTTTATTGCTGTTCCTGCTCTAAGAGTGACTCTTCTACACAAATGTAATACCTCAGCATGTGATAGTCTTTTGTTTCGGCATGCAGTTCTGTACATCTGCTTTGGTCTTTTGGATACTTTACTGTATTTTGTTTATGCCTATTCGATGTTTTCTCCAACAATTGTGCCATCTTTTGGGAACAACCGCTAATTTATGTTTTTATATCAGTGAACTAGAAATATGGCTTCAGACAATAGTTGTAACTTCATCTTCATCTCTAAATGATAGGGGAAGAAACAATTAATTGCACTGTGCCCCTCATAGAGAAGCAGCATATGAGAATGAGCCCTGAGGCAATCAAAGGTGCTTGTACAATTGACAAATCCATCAATGTTATTATGTAACACAGTCTGGGGAAATATGCTGCGGACACAGTTGTAAAACGGATGTTACTGACAAATCTATCTTTCTCCCCCATCTTTATCTAAAAAATATTAAATGTCACATCAAACAGACAAAAGGTGCTAGGGGGATTGTCTGAAATAAGTCTAACCACTGGCAATCGCTTGGGGTAGCATTCGAACTCATCTTTCTTTTGCCCATCATGCCACCTCAGTTTTGACCCAACCATAGGCAAATCAGTATTCACCCTGCTCCAATAGGAATAGTCAAGCCCGAACTTATAGGTTGATCATAACCCTATCAAGCACCATCTGAGAATTTATCATATTGGCTTGACATTGTGCCCTGCTCTCTGTTTTGCACAGTTTTTACACCACTACATTCCTGTGCTGAATCACAGATCAGACTAGAGCCTAATGTGTTAATGTAGCGTTATAGGGTTAAGGAGCTTTGGTCTGGTAAAAGCTTGTGTGCAACAGGGAAGCCAGAATCTGGCTTTTTGAGCCAACGTCCAATATACAGCAAGGCGATCTGGGAGCCTCTCCAGGAACAAAGGTTTTAAGGCTGAAATGAAGAGCCAAGTAGAGTTGTCATGTGTGGTTTGGGAGTATTACAAGGGTAGGATGAAGTGCTAAGTATATCAACGACAGCTGTGAACCATGCTCCCCCTTTGTGTCTAACGTATCCCTTTAAAAATAATAAACAGAAATAAGTGTATTCGTTATTGCTTTCTTTTTGTACCCCTGCAGGAAGTAAGATCATGACGTTTGATCTATTGCTTAATTAGTGACTTTTGCCGCCTAAGACAAGAAAACGCGGGGACAGTTTTACACAATATCTTAAGAAAGCTCTTGAAGTCTCTAACTCATGAAAACAAGCTTTTGCCTGTCTCTCCCCTAAAACATTTGCCTTCGGAAGTCAAAATCCTCGAACGTCGGCCTCTTTAGTGGTCGTTTACCTAACGATTGGATGTGATTTCCCCAATGTGATGATATTGATGTATCTCATGCATATTTATATGGTTTAATGCAAAGTGGTTGAAAGTAGCTTTAACTTTTGCTTCAGTTGATATATTTCAGTAGATTCATCTCTCCTGTTTTATATCATTATGATTACAAATGAGTTCTATTCTGTTTACCAGAAATAAATGTTATCTATTTTATTATTGTGATAATTTTAGGTAATCAATTACAATAAAAAATTCAATGTAATTGCTAAAGGTTATCACTTCGCTGTATTCTCTTTCTGTAGCAGCTGGATTCTTCAAACATATCCCAGAACTCACATTGGATATGCAGAGTTGCTGAATGCAAATATTTGATATTGCTGACTGAGGAGTCACTCCAAGTGCATTAGGTTAGGTTGGAGGAGCTCAGGAGTCTACCACAGGTAACATAACACTAAAGATGCAGCACTTCTGGAAAGATCCACACTGAATCAGGAATGGAACATAAGAGAAAGACAACCCCTCTCTCTCTCTTTCTCTCTCTCTCGCTTTGTTCATTTAGGGAAGGCATAAGGCTTATGTGTGTTCGTAGGTTTTGACTCTAGCTCTATTAAAACAGGATTGACACTGTCTGCATCTTTGATCTCTGGCACCAAAGTTTGGCTCGGATGTCAAACACTCCCAGTGGTTAAAACTTGTTTGACAAAGCTATGTACCATGAGTGGGGTGGCTTAACTCTGGAGATCCAGATGAAAGTCACACCTTCTCAAATGGGAAGAACGGTTGGTTGTTTTTCTGGTTTGGATGCAAGGATGAGGAATGAATAAAATGTCCAACTTAGCAGAAGTGTCATCAGAGTTGCCTTGAACGCCCAGTGACATCACATGGCTGACTCACTGTCTAACCATTAGTCTTTCTAGAGTCTCCTATTCGGTTTGGAGGGTCTGAGGGAACAAGAAGAAGCAGAAACGACAGAAAGTCATCATCAAGGGTTTTAAAGTTTTGTTTATTCCCTGTTCCTGTTGCTCCCTTCATGAAAGCTGACTACGGTTAGTTGGCATTCATGCTTGGATGGTTCCTTTTAATGACGTGTGGTTGCTGGTAACTTGAGTCACACACAACCCGGATGCAAACCGGAAATCAAGAGGCTAAAGTTTCTGCAGCCTTGTGCCAACTTGGAGCGCGTATCGTGGCACAAGGACGTCTGTGCAAAATGTATTATTCTGCACTACCTGCTCATCAGCCCTGTATTATTATTAATGTAATGTTTATATAGACATAGCTTAAATATACCAGTTCATCAGAGCACTTCACAGCAGAAGGGATACATTAAAAGGTGAATGAATGGTTTAGGCAAGGGTATTCACAATCATAAATTGGAACCGGCATCATGCCAGGAGCTTAAGTCCAATCATTGGCCATGTCCAAGCTAGACAGCAGTTTGCTTGAAGATGTTCAATTAATGTGGATCTCAACAATATCAAAGTGGGAGCAGTGTATACCTTGGAAATCACTGCCCCAGGGTGTTTTGTCCGGCAAGTAAAACCTGGTCGACATGGATCGTATGTTTGGAAAAACAGTGGGCGGGAGCCTGAATGGGTGGTTTTGTAGAACGTATAAAAATTTGGGGAGAACTAGCATCTTATAGGGTATTATTTGTCCTGGGAGGTTCAGAGGGAGAGAGGTCCAAGAGTCTAGGTCTGTCCGGGTGCATGTTAGGATCGGGACAATATTTAAGTCCCATGCCGTTTGCGGGTTATAAGTAATGTGCATCCCCAGGTATTTGAAGAAGCTGGAAGCGATCCACATTCTGGAGTCGGGTAATAACAGTGTGTTGAATGCTGCTTTGTGAACGGCAAATAACAGTGCTCCTGGACCCAGTAGCTTCTCAAGGTGGGAGAGGGCTGTTTGAAGCCTACGTAAACAGTGCTGGGTGCTCCAACCGGGCATGAAGCCATATTGGTCCTCGAGTACCAGCATGTTGATAATCGTGGCCAGTTTTGATGCCATCATTTTGGTCAATAGTTTTGCTTTTGTGTTTAAGAGTGAGATAAGCCTGTATGAGGAACACAGAGGTGGTGGCTTGTTGGGTTTGAGGACAGTGGTAATGGTGGCATTTTTAAGGTTGGGTGGTCGGATCCAGTACAGCCTGCCTCCTCAAAGAGAAACAATAAATGAGGTGCCAGTAGGGAGTCACACAGTTTAAAAATGTCAACTTGGAGGAGTAAATGGGGAGGCCTTAGACTATTGCATGGATTGTTTTTTGCTGTGGGTGGGCTTCTATATATTGTATAAGTTGTGGCTGTATATCACAAAGGCCCCCGCGGTTTTGTTAGAGCTGTGTGTATGTCTGCTGTTGGGGTGAGTTTCCTCAGGATTATATGAGGACTTTTTCTGTAGTCAGTAGAATAATTTACTGGCTTTGTTGACATGTTCGTATAATTGGTAGTGGACAAGAGATGCTGCTGTACAGGCCGAGTTAAGGAGCTTCAGTTTTAGAGTCTTGTAGAAGTCTCCTAGTCATTGATGGTGCTCGGAGGAGCGATCAGTCAATTGTTCTAATGCTAATATTTAGGATTCAAGGAGTATAAACTCCTGTTCTTTGTGGCTTTTGTGCAGGTGAATCGCCATGTCCGCCCGTCCTCTGACACCCATTTTGAATGCTTCCCATAAGGATGTGGGGGAAGTTAATGAATATTAGTTTGAGTCAAAGTAATCTGTGATTACTTTCTCTAAGTAGATCTATCGGTGTGTCATCCTGGAACCCCCAGGCGTTAAGTCTCCAAACACCTCTGTCCCTGTGGGGCACCGTTCCCTGGTGTAACTTAACTGAGGCATGGTCTGAGAGGCCCCATGGGAGGATGTGAACGTTGTGTATTAAATATAGGGAATTTGTCTACGTGAAGAAATAGTCGAGCTTAGAGTGGGTTTTGTATGACGCCTAGCAGTGGGTGAATCTCAAATCTAGAGGATACCACTTATGCCATATGCCTCTGAAGCCCATAGAACGAGCCCATTTGCTGAGAGCAAATGTGAGGGTTGAGAGGGCTGTCGAGGAAGTGTGTTTGAACCTGTCCATAATATTGTTGAAGTTTCCTCCCAGTATTAATATGCCCGGTTGAGTTTGTGACAGGGCAGACAATAGGTCTTGAAGTGTGGTATTAATGAGGGCCGGTAGGACGTAGACGCTGCCCACTGTCCACCGTCACCCATCTTTGGTGCCTTCAAGGAGAATATATCTACCAAGTGTGCCTAGGTGGGACTTGGTGATGGGTAGTGGGCATGTATGATGGAGAAGGATCGTGGCCCCTCTTGCTCCTCCAGCGTACTCCATGTCGGACACTCTAATGTAACCACAGCAGGCAACTATGGAGAAATTCGTTCCGAATAAGTGGGCCCCCTGTAGGAGGATGATTGCTGGGGCTTGTCATTTAACATATTGGAGGACTGCACCTCTCTCGATTTTGCCTAGTAAACCATTAACGTTCCACGTTAGTATCTCGAGTTGTGGGCCCATCAGGGTGGTCGAAATGTTGTATGGGGATGGGTCAGTGATGATCGAATAAAGAGATTTGTGTGATAAACACTTAAACCACATATGAAGAACAACACCTGTAACCAGTAACAAAGTCCCTGAGTCCCCCCAACTACCCCCTCTCTCTACACTTTCCCCCTGAAAGCATCTGTCGCCCATTAAACATTTCAAACTTTCCTTAGAATAGAGATAGTAGATATGGGGCAGCACCGAGTGATCAATCGTGCATGCCCTGGTCTGACGCCCACAGTCAGCCACTGTGCCACCAGGGTCCCCCGGTTTCCTCTTTTTTTTTTTTTTTTTTTTTTTTTTTTTAAAGACCTTTATTGAAAGAAAAGGCAAATACAAATCAACAGAAGCCCAGGAGCTCACACATACGATACATTGCAATTACTGAAGCACGAAGGATCCATTACAGAAGGAAGGAGGTCTAGTTTTAAAAGTGTTCCTTGTAGAATAGACATGAACAGGAGAGCGCGGTGCTAACAGGACAACATCGGTATAAAACAATCAGGATAGGTAATCTTGAAGCATAAACAAACACCAAAGTCGTTGCGAGGCACCAAGGAAAGAAGCGTCTAAACCCCAGGGAAGGAAAAAAGGAAAAAGAATAGTAGGCCCATAGAACAAAATGAAAAACAAAAAACAAAAAGAAAGCATCCCCCCCCCCTAAGTACCCCCCACCCTGCACCCCTGCAGCTGGCTACGGCCCGACCCCCCCTAGCAGTGTGCCTGTCGCCCAAGAAAAGGAGTCCCGAAAGATAGAGAGTAAGAAAAGGAGAGAATCCTAACACTCTCAGAAAAAGAAAAGTGGGGAGGAGCCCACAACCCGTCCCCCAGCTCCGCCATTTTGTACCAATAGTTCCCACAGCGGTCTGACGCTCAACAGGTATAATATGTCCAATATGCAGAAAAAGTGGAGGCGCAGCAGCAGCGCGCAATATATGTAAGGCAATAGCACCCAAACCAAGCGCAAGCCCCCGATATAATCTTCCATCCCCAACGATACATGTCCGAGTCACTCAAAGAAGCTAGATCCCTCGCCGTCCCACCCACCAGAATGGCACAAGTACAGGAATCAGTAGCCCAATCGCCATAGCACGGTCCCAGAGCACAGAAAGGAGCACAGCGGCAAGAACATAAAACAGAATACCAATAATATGTCCCCATCCGGCATGAGCAGTAACCAAAGATCCATCAGCCCAATAACGGAAGCGTCTATCCTTGTCCCGTTTTATCCCTACCACCGCAAACCCGTGCAGTCGATACGGATGCAGACGGCAATTCAGGAAAGAAAAAGCAGTGTAGGGGATCCGGTGCCGGCAGGGCAATGAAGTCCAGGAGTACCAAAGGGAGCGCCGAGTATGCCATCTCAAAATCTCCGAAGGTAGCCAGGGCAGGGAGGGAAAGCGCCGTGCACAACTCTCCTCGGGGCGAGTCTCGGGGATCAGCAAACATTGCGAGAAGGGAGGGCTCGCATTGTGGCAAAGGTTCCAGAATACACGATTTCGGGGGCCACTCTCCCGTGACTGATGGCAACGACAGAATTGGGGTCACGAGGGCGCCACCGACTCCAGTGGGCGCCACCGGAGCACAGGCGAAGGTGGAACCAGGAGCGGTGCCGAGTCCCTGCGAGTTGGCCATCTTAGGACAAATCGAAGCACCGAGGATGCCCTCCATTTTGTCCAGCAGGACGCAGCCAGAGCGTAGAGCCTCAGATCGGAAGGAGAGGACCGCTTCCAAAACGTTCCCAAAACTGTGAGAGGGAGCACACAATGTATCAGGCATGTTTCCCATTCAGTGAGGCAAGAAACACCAATCACGGCCAAACAGTTACGACACACAGCAGGATGTCCACCATAGCATCGGGCAGGGAGACCCCAGGTAGAAACAGGCGCGCACCATACAAGGACAACCAGGCGTGCTACGATGTCAGAAGCCTGAGCCTGGGCGCAGACATTAGTGGAGTCCGACCAATACGCCGTCCGCTTAGTTCCGATTGCTCGGCCAGCTCGAAAGTACAGCGGCAATAGCGGGGCGAAATGCAGGCAATAAGCACACAAATCACAGTGCGAGTGTCCGTAGCGTCAAAGTTGTAGACTGGCGCAGTCACCGCAGAGCCAAAAGCGCAGCAGGATGCGAGCACGGGGTCCGCTGGCCGATGAAAGCCGCCAATCGGGACCTCACCGTCCCCAAGTCCGGGAGAGCGCGTCTGTTGACCGGCCTCGATAGTTACGCGAGGCCCCGGTCTGTACGCTGATGCGGGCCGCCAACTGCGTCCAAGTTTTTCTCCGACTTGCCAAGGAGCAAAAGCGTCAGGATTTCGTGGCGGGTCAGTAGAGTACGTCCGCTGTCGAAATCAGCCACTGCGTTACAGGATATCAGGCAGGAGAGACTTGAAGGCGGAGACGGTCCCGGGAGCCGAGGGACTACACGTCCGCTCCGAGCGCCATCTTGGCTCCTCCCCCCCCGGTTTCCTCTTAATTTGCCGCATGCTGTACTGGTGGTGCTGTGAGGGTTTAACCCCATTGCTGCTGTCGTCGGCCGCTGAACGTTCGGAGCACTACCTGGCTGGTGCTGCGAATGTTCAATGGCTGACGCAGCCCGCCCACTCTTTGGAACGCCCAGCACTGCGCCAAAATAACGGCCGCAGCTAAGCTGTTAACTAAGCGTCCAAGATTGTCTTCTCCAGTGTGGACGTCTGGGTCTCTAGTGCCTGCATAGGTTCATACCCGACAAACTCCCTTCGGAATCCCTCCTTGAGACACCTCTGCCCTTGCCCAGGGGGCACTCATCTAGCCATTGTCAGGCCCTATCTGGGTGATCAGAGAATATTGTTGTTCCTGGAAGAGGACCTTCAATTTGACCAGGAAGTGGAACATATATTTCAGGTCCATGGCCCACAGCTTCTATTCTACTTGGTCAAACAATTCCATTGTGCCTGGACTGTCCTAGTGTAGTAAGGAAAGATGAGGATTTTCGAGGACTCATGGAGGGTGTCATCTGTGGTTCTAGCCATGCTCAGTATTAAGTCCCTGTCTAAATAGTTGAGCAAGTGGGCGATGATTGCTCACGGTGGGACACCGGGCGAGGTTGTAGGGCAGGCACCCGGTGGGCGAGGTAGTTTCGCAAGCACTCGGTGGGCGCATTCTATGATAAAGCAAAAAGAGATCTGATCCTCCATAGGAAGCAGGAATATATCGGGTTGGCATGAGCGCCCCTCAGCATTCTCCAGTCTTGCTACTGTCTTGGAGCTTGTCACTTGTAGTTTGCAAACTGTTTACTGCAGTGCCATCACTGTGTCTTCTAGGGCTGAGATGTGACCGTCAGCCTCGACCGCTTGGGTCGAGGTGTCTTGAAGGGCCTGCCGGACGAGCACGACAATTGTTCCAACCTCATCAATTTTAGTTTCCAGTGCGGTTCTTGATTCCCAATTGGCAAGGAGGAGGGCTTCATTGTCGATCGCCGGGCTGTGAGCTGCTGCCTCCGCGTGTGAGGCAGCTTGCCTGCCAGGATCATTTGAGTCTGCATTCTCCAGCTTGCATTGGAATGGTGCCAGTTTGACCTTGGTCATATTTGTAAGCTGGTATCGCCGGACCCCCTCTCAGGGGGGGCACGAGCAATACCAGGCCTATACTTCAGGGTCTCTACCACCAATGGTGCACCACAGCGCTCTGACAGCAACACCAGGCCCGCCAGATCCTCTCACTGAAGCAGCACCGGAACAGACACTCAAGCGATGGTGCGAGGGTTGCTTTTCACCACCCAGGGATCGCCACTGTCTCCTCTTTGTGGCTGGCATGCCAATAGGTGCTGTTATTGGTGCAATCAGTGGGATGCCGACAGGGGTACCACGGTTTTGGCGCCAAAGCCACAATGGAGCCAGTCCTCGGGGCATCACAGATCCAGTTGGTGGAGTGGGAGGGTTTTGTATGCACGAGGTCAGTGGATTGGAGTAAGTGCATCAAGGGGGCACCCAGCCTGGGACCCACGGGGCTCTTATGGCCGTTAGTGGTAGTAAACCCAGTTCTCGACCCCACCGTCATGTTGGCGGTCCCCTTGATGCCTTGTGTTATCGACTTACCACCAGGCTGCATGTGAGAGCTCTGCCCTCTCTCCACCGGCCCTCCAAGTGGCAGGCATGGGCCACTGTGGGCCTCCAACTCACCTTCTGCAGGCCCAAGGCAGCTGCCCGTCCACACTTTTAGCTTTTCTGGGTGATGGCGGGGGGGTGTTGCTACCCCCCAGGTGTTCAGCGTGCCGGCCTAGCTCCAAATCGGCCAAGGCCATCACTGCTTAGCATCTCCCCTGCCCCGTGACCCAGCTGGGCTGGATGGTACCTCCTGCCGTATCTGGCCACTTTAGGCCGTCTCCCTCCTGCAGTGGCTACCAGGGTCATGTAGCGTACCTGGGGCATGCATGGCAGGGGCCATTGGCAGAGGGAGAGTATTCTGAGACCTGGAGCAGTAATACAGTGTGGCTGCCCTCTTACTGCTTCAGCCACGACCCCTCTTACCTCCAATATTTTCAATGGGTGTGTGTTGCAGTACCAGTGGTTGCCCATATGTACTCCTGGGCCTACTACTTTTTTTAGTAGCAGTAAGCGTAAGTTACCTTTTGAATCAGGCATAGAAAGCTCCTGGGTTATTTTAGGTCCCACCTAAGACCATCTGTTTACCAATTGGGAAGAGAATTAATTTCAAAGCCATGTGCTTCTGTCCTCGGAGCATAGAAGGGAAAGACCCCAGCTACCTGCACAACTTCCCTCCCCCCCACAATCCTAGTCGTCAGCTAAGATCGACAGGAGTGCATTTACTTAAGATTCCTAGGATAAGAAAGGCAAGGATGGGAGCTCGCTCATTTGGCTATCTAGCGGCCAAAAACGGATACACACTCCCGCTTTTGCTACGTGCAGAGAAATCTGAACCCACCTTTCGTAGAGGCCTGAAAACATGGTTATACCAGCTCTAGTCCGATAACTTGTTTATCACTCCTGCTGATGTGCTTTTAGCGCGGGGACACACCTTTGGGGGTAGCCAGGCACTCTACAAATGAACTATTATAATTATTATCTGTAGCTGTTTGTCAGAGACCACATGTTCCCACTACACGTACAACTACGTACACATATATAGTACAGAAAATGAGTAGAAGTTAGTTCAGCATCCCCCCCCCTCCCCCTTCAGCCATTGGCTGTTAGCATTTTTTTTAAGTTGGCATTGGCTGGGTGGGTTTTCCTTACAATAGGCATTCTGTAGAAAGTTATATGGGACATAAGTAGTATCCTTTGGTAACCTCTCCCCCGGGTTGCCATTGGTCCCCCTGCCCCCCACTGTCCACTACTCATTTCATTTCATAAACTTTATTCGATAGTTGTAGAGAAACATCATAAAAGTGTACAAGTAACAACATTGCACGTATAAAAGTTACAAACAACAGGGGAAGTGCATACCATACAGTTTACTTAGTTGGTGCATATAATATTAAGTATATCTAATCTTAAGATTTTAATTGAAATCCATACTTTTTCTTGCTGTAATAGATTTTAAAATAAAGGTTGCGGTGAAGAAACAAAGATCCGGGCTAGCAAGTGAGAATAATAATTTCATAGCGTTTCCTGTAGTGTACGTATTATATTTAAAAAACAATGGTTTAAGATAATAAATACTCCTTTCTACCCAGATTGCTTCACAAGCATTGGCAAAGTTAAACCATTCCAAACTAGAACTCCATACATGTGTACACATATACAATAGCCATTTTTCAATGGAATTCTTCGTGCTTTTTTGCAAATCCAAGAATGCACGCATATGCATGGGACGCATCTTGTAATGCAGTGTCAATAAAGCATAAAAACTGCTGCGCTTGCAGATTTACGCACTGTGATTATACTGTAATGGAGTTTAAAATCAACATAACATGCATGCATAGTGCCTATGTTGTAATGAATCTTCTTAGTTTTTTTTAACCCCATAACAAGGTGGTCACTGTGCATCCACCCAAAACAAAGCACAATATTGGCAAAACCTATCGGTCAGTGCTCTGTAGCAAAGACAGATCCCTTTTCCACAGGCCTGGTGATTTATCTAGCAATGCATTGTGGGAAACATCACTGGGAAACTACTAAACTGCAACACTCATCAAAACAGGGTTAAAGTCACTTACCTGCATCTTTTCAATCATTTCAAATAAATCTGAGTTCTGAAAAAACAAAAGAGAATGACGATTTTAAAATTTACAAGCATACTAATTCCAGAATTATGACTAGAAACAACACTGCTTTTTTGTAGGAGTTGGATATGGAAGTGGGCATAAGAAATAACAACATTTGACATCATTATTTTGCTCTGGCAGATAGTGTGTTCTTTATTGTTCCATTTTGATGTTCTGACGATGCATTGGCAGTTATAGTCAGACAGCAGGAACGTCTCACATCCTTGGAACCTAGAGGAAGAGTCTGTGTTGACAACCGTCACACTCACCGGAACTTCAACATGGAAAGTCAAAGAGACGGCATGCTGGTACACCATGACCAATATACAATCACAATAACACCAAGGACATTGCCTGTACAAGACTCCTTCATGAGCAGTCAGAGAATCGCAGAAACGCAGAAGCGTGCCAAGCATCTTTGGTGCAAGCATCAGAAAAGACTACTTTAGTACATACAGTACAAACAAATGCTCCCTTTCATACAAACAAACAAGCACAGCAAACAATTGAAGCACAGGTAGCGATAGTTTCTATTATGCATAGAACAGGTACAGCAGGGCCAGCAGCAGGACACAGTTCCCTCACACACAGAACAGGTACAGTGCAGGAAGCAGAAATGCAAGCTTCTCTCACAAACAGTGGCAGATTTAAGGCAAAGATTCCTGTAGACAAGATTATCAGAAAAAACTGGTTGTGGCAGAAACAGGAAGCAGTCTTGGGTATCACAGTGGTTATTTTTAGGGTTAAATTCTTAAGTATTTTAATTCTCTTTTTTATTTTAGGAATCTGCTAATAAGGAGCTTAGGGCCAGATGTAGGTAGCCCTATACCGGTCGGTAATGGCCGAAATGACCGAATTTAAAGATTCGGTAATTTACCGAATAGGTAATTTACCGAATCGGTAAATTACCGATTCCTTAAAATACAGATTTGGTAAATTACTGAATCCTTAATGTAGGGGGCACTCAAGTGAGTGCATTTCTGAGTTAAGGATTCGGTATTTACTACCAACTAAAAGTTGGTGGTAAATATCGAAAACCTTTGAAAAAGCAAATTTGTGCTTTTCCAAAAGTGCCATGTGGCAGACATACATGCCCTTAGGGCATGTATATGTGCCACATGTGCACCCATGCACTATTCAGGGGTGTAACAGGGTGTCAATGTGACACCCTGCCACCCTTGTAAGTCTTCCCCCTATTACCGATTCGGTATTTACCGAATCGGTAATTCCCATACATTAATGTGGGCCTCCAGGCCTATAGGAATGAATGGGAATTACCGAATCGGTAAATACCGAATCGGTAATTACGGAATTTTACCGATTCGGTAACATTTACCGAATCAATACCTACATACCATTTACCGATTCTGAAATACCGAATCTGTAAAATTCGGTATTTTAGAATCGGTAAATAGTATTAACCTACATATTAATGTTAGTGCTCAACTAGGAGGGAGCCATCTCACCAGGATCAGAACATGAAATCCACAAGTTACACACAGAACTCTGCATCTCTGTGTTTAGAATTGGAATTTGTGATGTATAATTTACACACAAATCTCGAGACTTAGTGTGTTTGGCCACTACAATTTAAGACCAGGATACAGATCTATGCAGTAAAAATATATAACCTTGCACTATTTCTTGGTGGGAATGGAACCAGTGCCCTATAATTATGCATAGATTCTCTTCACTAGGTAAATTACATACTTGTGGTATCTTACTCATATGTTACCCTCTAAAATTGAAGTATTTTTAAGCCTTCTTTTTTCCACTTTTAGGTCATATTTCCTTGTAAATATTTATTTTAACATTCTGGTGACTTTCTATCTTCTTTCCTTTTTAGGTCGTGCCTGGGCAGCGCATGCGCTGCTGCGAGGCATGCAGTAGTGGAGTATGACTCTGAAGCCCCAACCACTTTCCGCCCATATTTTTAATTGGCTTGTGTCATTGTCCCTCGTAAACGCTGGCTTACGAGTTGTTATTAGGCTTGTTAATCCCTCCATGGTACTGCCTTGTCTGCATTTATTACCTCCCATAAGTACTGGACCTTTAACTGGTATTACATGGTCTGCTTTATGAGTTATGAGTTGGTGAGCACTAGTTTCTTTAATGCTCTTCCCCTATTCTACCCACAATATCGCAGTATCCGATTGCTTTTATTTGGATTGTAATGTTTTTATTATTCAATTTATGCGGTCCGCTTTAACTATAGCAGCCGCGTTTATTTAATTACTTAATATACAACGCGGTTCGCTTTCACTTAAGCGCCCACGCTTATTTAAGCGATACAAGCTTTTGAAATCAATTTTTTTACTCACTTTAGGTGAAAGCACCCTTTGTTTAGACACTGCTCACTGTAACCTGAATTTGCAAGCAGCGTCTAAAAAAAGAGGCGCGACCAACATTAAAGTGTTCTTGCATTTGCGAGAGTTTGAGCTCGTGGCATTAAAAATAACAATGCCTTTTGTATATGTGTTGCTTTTAAAAACATATAAATAAAAGGCATTGCCATTTACAATGCCAATATCTGAGACGCTCTCAAATGTGAGACCTATTGCATTGAAAATGCTTGTTTACCATGGCTCAAACTTTTAATAATGATTTTCATTAGTTCTACTTTTATTTCCCTTTCCCTAACTTTTGCTCATGGCTTATATATTTTCGTATGTCATTTCATCTTATTCTCACAACTTTTTTGTTCAGTTTCCATTCGGTTGATTTTTATTTAGTTCTTTTCTTGCTACATTTTGCAACAGTTTGCTGCTTAGCTGCTCCTTTCCTTCCCGTTTTTAAGTCTGCCGCTAGCCAAGACCTTTTGGTTCTACTAAATTGCATGTATAATATACATACTTCCAGGGACTTTGAGCCAGCCCTCGTCATTCATTGGTCTGATATTGGGTCATTCACATTTTTCTTCTACCCACTACAGCAAACAGCATGTGGCAGCAGGTCAGCCCACTTCGGCCACTGGCTAACTTCCCTTTGAGTGATAGCATTCTTCCCTTTCACGAGGAGCACAAAGTAGTTCCATCCAGTGCCAGAAATGTCTGTGGCAATGTATGCTTTTTGAGACCAGAAAAAATATATTTGCTTTTAGTCAATGTTGTTTCAATATTGTAGTGCAGCTTTTACAACAATCAAGTATTAAGAAAACAATGACAAAATAAAACAGGCAATGACAAAGCCAAAAGGTGGGAAGGCAACACAAGATCTATTGACTTTTGCCAATGCTTGTAATTTCACTTACAGGTGATCTTTCGATTCTCTACTTTTCTGCCCCTCATTCTTGCTCTAAGTCCTCGTGATGGTTTTTTTTCTCTTTGTTTTCTTACTTTCCTCCTCGTAGGTGCGCTGATACCTGATAATGTGATGAATTCAGTGACCCATCAAAAGCTGTCTTCTCCTCAATGTACATGTGGAATATGCAAATCAGCAATCTTCAGGTGAGTGACTGCTATTGTTGTGCTGAAGATCACTATGCACAGCGAATATGATTCAGCAACACATAAAAGAAAAGTCACAGAGAGGCGCACCGGAAATAGCAATACCTTAAGCGGGATTAAAAAGGTGGCAGGATGTGGAAGGGGTGTGACCTAAGAAGCATACATAAATAATACAGCCACAAGAGTGTGGCCTATATAATAAAGGGCGTGGCTTAGTACATGTGAACTAGATTCCTGTGCATGGCAAACAGTGTATTACTGGATAACAAATAACAAAAGTCAACAGGTGACAAAATATTTAACAGCTCAAAGAGAACTATTTTCCTACTCCGTATGCAAAAACCACGTGACAAGGTGATTTTAAAGAGTAGCAACGCCTTAACTGCTTGCTATCACTTTCCCTGGAGATTTAGTTGTAGAAAGGCTACAACTTTGTTGTTAATATTCATTCAAATTAAATATTATATTTAGCCCTGCGCCACCAGTGGGAAATAACAGTTTTCACTTTGTGACTTGATCCCCGTACACAACATCGACTTCTGGTCACGTTATATTTCAGGTTCGCTATGCGACAGGCTGACAGGTACAGTGTTTTTTTTCTTCAGGAGCAAAGAACAGAAATAGAGGGCCACCAAGGGCCTTAATTCAGCATAGGCTTGTTTGCTTTTTTGGGGTTACACCTTGCCTGGTCATGGTTCACTTAAAGGACTGAGAAAGGGACATCGGAAGGCCGGGCCTGGTCGAGTATCTGGTTGCCAAGCTCAGACTACTTCTGACAACTTTTTCAGTCACAATGTCACAGGTGAAGTTCAACCGAACACATATTTCTGGGCATTGAATGGCCCACAATACAAAATGCCAGAAACACACAATCATTTTAATTTTTAGGTCGAGCCTGGGCAGTGCATGCACTGCTCTGCGAGACATGCTGTATTGAGGTATGGAATAGAGGCTCCACCCAATTCTCGCCCATTTGTTCAATTGGCTCCTGATACTGTCCTTTCAAAATCGTTGTTTTTCATTCGTGAACAGGCTTAATAGTCCCACCTTGGTACTGCCTTGTCTACATTTGTAACCTCCCATAAAGACTGGACTTTTTACTTGTGGTGTTACATGGTCTGTTTTATCTAGTCGGTGAGCACTCTTTTCTTTATTGATCTTCCCCTATACCACCCAAGATGTTGCAGCACACCGCCTGCTTTTTTTATTGTAATTATTAATGTATTTATTTAATTTGCAGCGTGGTCCGCTTTCACATTACCAGCCGTGCAACAGAAACTTTATTTATTTTTAAAAAAATGTTTTCGTGAAATCGCCCCATACCGTGCTTTCACTTTAATGTTGGCCATGCCCCTTTCTTTAAACACTGTTCACTGTAACCTGTATACGGCAAGCAACGTCTAAAGAAAGGGGCGCGGCGTTTGCGTGAGTTTTCACTATTGCCACTAGAAATTACAATGCCTTTTATAAATGTGTTGCTTTAAAAAACACATAAATAAAAGGCATTGTCATTTACAATGCCAATAGCTTAAACTCTTGCAAATGCGAGACCTATTGCACTGAAAATGCTTGTTTTTCAATGAAAACACTGAATTTTTTTTCAAACTGAAAGTTGACACTAGTTAGCTGCAGTCTTTGTCTATCTTAGGTTGAAATGGGGTGTGTGCTAATTGTTTTTAAATATATACATTAGCACGAGTGCCCCCCATAAAGTAACAAAGTACAATGTGCCACTTTCTCACAAAAAAGTGTTAGCTTGCAGCTGCTGTCGTTGGATCAGAAAAAAAAGTGCCTCGTCAATTCTAACACACACACACACACGCACATCCACACACACACAGACACACACACACACACACACACACACACACACACACACACTGATATAAGACGTGTGACAATATCAGCTGCAAGGAAAAATTCTCTTAGTGCTTGAGTGGTTCTTTGAGACACTGGCCATGATTTCGACAGGGCTTGTGAATCCCAACGCCTGTGCAATTTCCAGGAATCTGAACTATGAATTGCATGGACTTTACGGCGGCCAATAATTACTTGGGCTGATAAAATCTGCACTCTTAAATTTTACTAGATGAGATCAGACGTCCTGAATTTTAGCGAGGGACAACTGATAGTTAATTAACAGAACATGCACATTCTGGTGGGGTATGCACAAAAACATGCATGTTATATCCCGTTTTTTGTGAAAAACATTAAATAGGTGCCAATTAGTTCTCCTGATAAATTTCAAACCACGTGGTGTCGTTTTTTCGTGTATAATAAATACTGAATACCACTGCAGGGCATTAGTATTCAAGCACGTTTTGGTTTCAGTCTATAGGTGCATTTTCATTGGTTGGACTAGGTGCCTGAGCCTGGCCTTGTAAAACCATATCCAGTGCTTCAAGTGGGGTAGGAAGGATGGCCACGTCTAAAATGGTTTTGTCTAAAATAGGTGACATATTTATGCGTGACAAATTCATAAAGTTTTACTCAACAAAGAATAGCTGAAATTAGGAAGAAGCAAGATATTTATTTATCCCAAGCCATAAAACACTTTACAAGAAGAACTGAGTGGGGCAATGCAGATTATTTACACTAGATAAAGTATGAACACCCTTATGGCACTGTGGAAAAAGCACACTGCCGTCAGCCTCAACTCTAAAGCTCCTAATTGTACTGCTATGAACACCCATCCACACCCTGAACTCACCCAGACACCTAAAGGTGACTCAGTTTGCAGTACAAGCTACACAAGGATCATATGTTGCATGAAAAACAAGGATAAAAACACAACTTCTCAGAACAGGAAATACTGCTAAGTAATAGACACGGATGAACCATGCAACGTGGGGTAAAACGTGAGAAATGTAAACAGAGACTGCATTGCTGACTCGCACTACCTAAAGGATTTGTAATTTCATTGTCACGAAATAGATCTGGGTGTGAGCTGTCTTTAAAAAATGCACCTTCGATTGTTTGTGACTGTGCACACTTCCAAATGTTGGAGTGTCTCAGATGCCTCATCAGAGACGTATTAAGGCGAGGCCCTCCTGCTTCCAATGGGCCTCCTGGGAGTGCAAACTAACTTTCTCTCTCTCTCCCTCTCTCTCACTCTCACATGGATTTGGAGCCCCGGGCAAGGTATATTTTTAAAAAAAGGTGTCACCCTTTTACAGAGAATTCAGCTAAAATGGACGTGCATAAGCAGAAAACAGGGAACCCCAAAATATATCTTGCCCTAGGTCCTCAAAAGCCTTATAATGACACGGCTAATTCTATATCAGCTTTAATGGCACTATCAAGACATTTGCTAGGCCGTTCGCTGCCATGCACCACTTGGGGAAGATTTGCCACTTCCAATATGAGATGCATCTGTTCCTATCAGTACTCAATTTGTTAAAAAAACATAAGTGCCAGGGTCCTTGTCAGAAGGCCACTACAGCTTGCACCACCCATTGCCCACACTAGCACCGCCAATGACAGTACCATCACAACTAACCATCACACTCATAGAAGAGTGACAATTCATATTTTAAATGTGCATTAAAGATGACTAATACATGTGGCCAAAGCTATACTTATATCTTTGGGTGGCAGTTATTAGTGATTTTAATGTATATGAAATTATTGCACAACTGTTGTGCTCCTCACAAAATTAGATATAACAATGCTGCCATGTGGCAGGCTGTTATAACAGCCGATGTTAACAATAGAGTGCTGCTGGAAACCACCATCTCAATGTAAGCACTGGTTCCTATTGGTGATTTATGGGTTATCAAAAAACACAATGGAAGCTTGAATTTTGTGCCGGAAAGGACCATATGATTAAGGCTGGACTGGAAGCCAAAATGAATGCTGATAAAAATGGTCAACACAGCCCCACACTCAGGTGATTGCAGTTGGACTAATGACTTCTGGATTTTAATGTTTGGGTCATGCTAGCCATCCAGCCCTGAAAGAAAGCCTCTGGCCCGCAGCCTACCTTGAACCAGGGGCGGCTCTAGGCTCATGGCGGCCCTGAGCAGGGAGGGTAGGTAGGGGGCCCTGGAAGAGGTGGGTCTGGGCGGGGCGGAGCGCGGAGGCCAGTGAAGAGGGGAGGTCAGGGTGTTTGGAAGTGGAACAGATCCGGAGGCCACCAAATCCCTGCCAGGGGCCTCCACGCAAATATGTATCCATCCTCAGAGGATTATTATATTAAGGATATATATTGGCGTGGTGGCCCCTGGGGTTTGGTGGCCCTGTGCAGGTGCACAGGTTGCACATGCCTAAGGCCGCCCCTGCTTGAACATGCCAGAATGGTAGAATGGCTAGTCCTACCTGGGTGACGCGGTAATACTTGAGTTCTTTTTTTCAACGAGAATTGGGCTATTTTTTACAGTAACTGTCCCAAGAAAATGAATGTCTTCTAAAACTTAGTGACATGGACATTTGTTATTCGACTTGTTCACAGTCAGAACATCGCCCAACTTACGGTTTTCTTCTAGTTGCTTGTGCTGGCCGTGGGGCTCGTGCGCACGTCCTTTTAGATATGTCAGATTTTCGACACCAACGAAAGAACTGAGCATGAAGTTATTAACCTACCACATGTTAGGAAACCAAGAGTCATCACATTTGCCAGCAGTAGGGTCAGTGTTTCATTTTTGCTAGATTTGCTGGTGTTTTACACTACGGCCAGAGCTGCCGACTGTGAAACTGAGGAACCAGGTTCAAGTCTCGGCATCAGCTCAACATCCTGTGATTATGGGCAAATCACCTAATCCCCCCATGCCTACCAAAAAGGAATGTGTCCTTGTGTAACATAACTGCTGCTTATGTAAAGCGCTCCAAGACCTTCGGTTCGAGTTTGCGTTATATAAATACTGCAATTTTTTTTTTAAATACTGGCACTGTGGTCGTGTGAATCGCCAGCACCACCCAACACCCCACCCGCACCCACCCTGACGCTCTTACATGCCGTCAAGGGTGGCACACGCAAAATGGGCTAGCTACGCCACTACCTGCAAGTGTTTATTTTCACTAACTGAAATAAATGAAAAGAAGCAAATAAGGTGTCTTGCACCATTTAACTTTAGGAAAACATTCATTTTTAAGACCTCTTTCAACAAAAGTGTACAGAATAAAATATCTTCAAAAAAAAAGTGTATTTCATTAAAATGCATTTCACCTTAGTGCATAAGATTATATCAGTGGTTTGAGATTTTTTTAAAGTGACAGTTTTCAGAATGAAAATAGAAACAGTCATGTCTCCTCCCAACCTGAGAACAATGCCAATACTGAACTAAGAGGAAAGTCAATTATCAGTAGGGACCCTCTGGGCGGTCTGCGTTGTTAATATAGATGGACCCCATTATAGTTCAATAACTCAAACACACAAGAAAGTTTATACAGCGCATATCTTGACACATGCATTTCAAGGTTCTCTTATATATCAAAATTAAGAAAAAGGAGGCACAGCGGGGGGAAAACACCCCGCAGCCAAGGGGTTAAGCTGAAATGAGAAGGAGGTGGACCTCCTTTCAGGGGCACACACATGGCACTGTAATGCTGTTTAAGTGTCTTAGATAAGTAAATAATTTACAATATTTGTTATTCTCCAGCAGAAATACATTTGAGATGAGAGGATGGCACTGATGAGGAATGGAAACGCATGGGTTACACTGGGCTATATTAGTGTACATATAATCTTAGGTCCGGCTTGACAGTCCAGCTCTCTCAAGACCTTAAGTAGTAAACAAAAAAAAGCTGTCAGATAGCTACTGACAGAGGGATGTAGGCTCCATCCACATGTTTGTGGCTGAAGTTGTGTGTTTAAACTGAAAGAAGTGCTTTTATTGCACATTTCTGCTTGTGGCAAAGCTTATTCTCAATATAGGTGGACTGAGTTGGATAAGATGGCAAGAAAACTATAATGGCTAAAGGCCTGCAGAGAAGGATTTTGTTACATGGAATCTCACAGATTACTGAGGTGGGCAATGGTGTTGGTGTTGGTTAACCCCTGTGACAAACCATGGATATAGTTCATTTTCTCTGTGAGAATCCTTGTTAGGCCCTCCTGGGAGAGATAGTATTTTGCTTTGCCAACTGTAATTTTGTGATGCTTGGTGGCTGCATTTGGGAAAACGTACTCTCAAAACAGTAGGCCTTTGTTACGGCTTAGTATGAAAAGTTATGACAAATGCAGTAGGCCTTGTTTAGTTATTGTGAAAAGCATTGGTTAAAGTCTTTAGGCTTTTTGCAGTTGGTAGGTATTTTGTGACATGTCATCTCACAGATTACCGTAATAGTCAAGGGTTTAGGTGTTGGTCAACCACTCCGCAAACTCTGGAGGTTTTCTCTGTAATGATTCTTCTTTGGCCATATTGAGAAAGTTTCTATATTGTTTAGAAACTGTATTTTCTACATGTTTTTAATGTTATAACTGTATACATGATGGTTGTCTGCTTATGTGCACTTGAATATTCTTGTGTTGGTTATGTTGTCAAGCCAATGATTATAGGCTTTGTAGTTTCATGCAAGATTCCATAGGTGTGTTCTGTTTAAGATGAAACATTAAGACAAAGCTAGTATGCCTGGCTTACATATTGTGAGAAGCATGTGTTACAGGCATTAAGCTTTTAAGAATGGATTATTACTATACTGTGTTATAGCCAGGGCCAATGGAATTATGTGACTGTGCGGCCGCCGAGGTATTTTCATAATTACAGATTTACCGCATTTGCCACATAATCCATCATCTGCCGCATATTCTGCAGGTTTTACACAAAAAAATGTTTTGCTTCTAAATTAAACGGTTAAAAAGTTACTGAACATGCAGCGACACATGTTGCTGCACAGCGGAAGACCCGTTGCAAAGCTGGACGGGCCAACTTTCTGTTGCTTATTGCTATATTTAGGAGTTAAACTGGTACTAATGAGGTGCAACGAATGCCCATACAGTGTTACCAAGTTAAAAAATGATAAAATAATACTATTACAAAATGTGCAGCATAATGCGGCATAATTTGCCTTTTCTTGCAGCATAATTTATTTAACCTTGCCACATAATTTGGCCCTCTCCTGCCGAATAATTCCAGTGGCCCTGGTTTTAACCTGTAGGCAAGTATTATGTTATAAAGAATCTCACAGATTATTGAAGAAGACAAGGTCTTTGGTGTTGGTGACCCACCAGAATAAACCATGGGATAGAAGATGTGCACTGCAATAATCCTTACTTGGCTCCCCTCGGAAGGATTTTACATTGTTTTGACAACTTTTATTTTGTACGATTGTAATTTTATTATGGTACACATGATGGTTGCTTCGTGGGAAAGCTTATGCCCAACACAGTAGGTCTGAGTTGGTTAATATGATAGGCCAGTGATAAAGATTAATGCTATGAAAACGTATGATAAAGGAAGTAGGCAGACATATTTATTGTGAAAAGCAAATGATAAAATCAATAGGCATTTATAGATGGATTGTTATTACTCTGTATTAAATCCTATAGATAGGTATTTTGTTACATGGAATCTCAGATTACTGTAGAGCGCAACGGTTTTCATGTTGTTTACTCGTATAAAAACATGGAGATATAAAACTTGCACTGTGAGAATCCTTGTTAGGCCCTCTTAGAAGGTATATTATTTTGCTTTGCCAACTGTAACTTTGTATGCTTTTGTAATTTTATGGCTGTATGCCTGATGGCTGTCTTCTGGGAAAGCTTGCACATATTAAAGGGAGTCTGAACTGGGTATGGTGTCAAGCCAACAATAACAGCTATACGCATGACTCGTGCACTGCGGAACTTTACGCCAAATGCCATAGGTCTGGTATGTTTATTGTAAAAATTATGACAAAGGTAGTAGTCCTGGTTTATTTATTGTGAAATGAATTTGTTGAAGCCAATAGCTCTCTAACAGTGGATTATTATCACTCTATGTTACCAGCTGTAGATAGGTATTTAGTAACATGTAATCTCACATATTACCCTTGTAGGCAGTGGTTTTGGTGCTGGTAGCCTACTCTGTCAAGTGCTAGGAGTAGAATATTTTCACTTTTATGATTGTTGTTAGGATCTAGTGAAGGCTATTTATTGTTTTGCCAACTGTAATTGTGTACCTATTTGTAATTGCGTGACTGTATTCAGTATGCATGATGGTTGGCCGCTTATGCATGCTTCAGTAGACCTGTGTTGGTTAGTGTCCAGCCATTGGTAAAAGCTCTATGCCGGTTGGATCACTGGGACAAGTTATGTCAGATTCCTTAGACGTGATCTGTGTACAATAAAAATGTATGATATAGCAAGTAGCCATGACTTACTTATTTATTTTAAGAGTAGAGTGTTATTACACTCTGCTAAAGCCTGTAGGCATTTCGTTCCACAGAAACTCACAGATTACCGCAGTAGGCAAGTGTTATGATTGTGGTGCAAGCCATTGGGATAGTATTGCACTATGGTAATACGTATTAGGATGGATTTTATGTATTTTTATTATGGTATACCTGGTAGTTGTCTTGTGAGAAAGCTTATTGACCAACACAGTAGGTCTGAGATGGTCATGGTGACAAACCAAGTATAAATATGATGGTCCTGATTGTTTATTATGAAATGTTCCAATGCAGGCAGCGGGCCTGACATATTGATTGTGAAAAGCACATGTTGAAGTCAAGAGGCATTTAGTTGTTGCTTGTTATTAGTCTGTATTAAAATCTACAGGGAGTTATTTTGTTAAATGGAATTTCACAGATTAGCGCAGCAAACAAGGGCTTTAGTGGTAGATATCCTCTCTGACAACTAGGGTCACCGACGATTTGCACTGTGAGAATTCTTGATAGACCTTCTTGGGATATTGTTTTTTTATCCAAATGTAATATTATACACATGTATAATTTAATGACTGCATGCCTCATGGTTGCCTTATGGGAAAGATTAAGCTCAATACAGAAGGCCTGAGTTAATTATGATGGCAAGCCAATGAGAACAGCAATAGGTCTGATTGGCTTACTAGGAAAAGGTATTCCAGAAGCCATTGATCTGATCCATATATTATTAAACGTTACTATAAAGCTTGTAGCCTTGATTTATTTATTGTGTAACACTTATGTTGAAGACAACAGGTCCTTAAGGGAAGATAATGTGTGCACTGTGGCACAGAATGCGTTTGCAGGGTAGGATGTTAGTGTTGTTACCCCTTCGACAAACTCTATAATTATAAGATTTGCACCAAAATAAGTTTGCTACAATCTCTTCAGAAGGCCTGACAGGGGTGAAAAACAAAAAAAACAATAATCATTAATTAATACATTCATCCATATGTGTCTACAAAGGCCATTGCCAGTAGCAGGGGCCTGTGGCAGCCATGTTGTTGGGAGAGAGCACCTGCACCTCAGCACTGTTTGGCAGTGGTAAGGCGCTCAGAGACCTAGGTCCAACAAAAAGATGGTGGCAAAAACAAGACGAAAGGGCAAAAAAAAACGGGGTAAGACCACCCTAGGGCTGACAGGTCTAACACAAAGTTTGTTGAGTTTGTTAGTGTTTTATTGTGGATGTGTCTGAGGATGAATGCAAGAATGAGTCAGAGGGTGAATGACTGGGTGCATGAATGCAAATATGAGCGATAGAGTGCATCTATCTGACTTACTGAGTACCTAAACCCCTCAATGACACTAAAGGCAAGTCAGACCCATTAGCATTTCCAATGCTTGTTTTAGATAATTGCTGCACAATGGTTTTTGCACCATCAAAAAAATTCCTGTTCACCACATGCACTGCAGTATAAAAAAATACACCAGAAGTTTTTTTTTAAACGTACAAATGTCTTCTTTTTATTACTGAGTAAGGTGGTACCCATAGAAAAAGAGAGCGGTAGTGGTGTTCCCCAAAGAGGACTGATCACACAATCACATAAGATGTAAGTAAGATGTATATTACAGGACCATAATAAAGGAATGATATAATAATATCAACGGAGTGCAACAACAACCCACGTCACTCACTACCAGGGGTGACTAAACGTTAAATCCAGAGATTTAACAAATACATGTGAATAATTGGGTCAAGCGTGCACCATCCTGAATTTCAATAACAAAACAGTGATGTAATAGTCACAATATTCTTAAACATATGCCATACAGCACATTTGAATAGAAGCAATGTCTATTTGTTGGAGACAGGAAAATCAAATAAATGTTCTTATATTTGGAAATCGTTGTTTCGTTTATTCACAAGTTCCTCATAACATCAACATGGAATCAGCCGACATGTGTTTCGTTTAGTACTGATAGGTACCACAACTTCCTCAAGGCTGATAAGGATACTGGAGTGTAGTGAGGAGATAAGAATAGGGAAAAGTAGACGTCCTATTTCAGTGTGGCCACAAGACCCGAGTGTCTCAAGGTCGCAAACTTTAAATCGAAGTTATCACGGTTTAGGTCACCGTCACCTGATGAGTTGCGTGTTGCAGTGGCAGGACAGTGGTGCAATGGTGGAAAAGACACTCCAACCAAATTCACCACAGGAAACTACGTATGGTGAGCCGCAACAATAAGGAACACGTCTTTAAAATTGTAAGCTATCCAGCGTTCGCGGTGTCCAAGACAACAAGTAATACTGGTAGTATTCAGAACAGCTCCATGCTACATGATAAATATCATGGAACTTATGTCAGGAATGATAACTCCATATAGTGTGATTATTGTGACTATTACATCACTGTTTTGTTATTGAAATTCAGGATGGTGCACGCTTGACCCAATTATTCTCATGTAAGGTGGTAACCAGCTCCTACAGACATACAAACAGCGCCAGAGAAAACAGGACCCGAATACAAAAATCCCATAGGGTATGTACAAAAACACATGCACAAAAGGGCCATCGAAAGTGCAGGCTGAGGTCACAACAAACATCAAAGCCCAGTATTGGGCAGGCCCTAGTGGGCCAAGATAGAGAACCCAAAATCTCCACAGAGCCTAGAAGTGGCAAGCAGAACGCTCAGAACCCCAGAAGAGCCTAGATGGCGCATGCTGGCAGCTGAAAAAAAAGCAAAAAAACAATCTGTGTGCCTACCCTCTGGCACTGCAGTCCATGGTAGATGGAGTTTTTGGGCTCCCAGACAGGCAGCAGCAAATAGAACAAGCACTGGCAAAGCCAAAAGGTCTCGCCTTTGCAAGAGCTATTGGCTTTGACTCTGTGTTTTAGCCATGTTGTACACCAGGGCGGCTGCTATTCAGCATGGCTAAAAGTTATTGGCATAGAGGAGAGTTACGTGGAGTGTTGTAGAGTGGAATGGCGAAGATTGGAGCAGAGTATTGTAGAGTGGAGTGGCAGCGAGTGTTGTGTGTTGAAGTGGTATAGTGTGGAGTTGCGTAGAGTGGCATGCACTGGAATGGCATAGAGTAGAATGGGCTGCTGTAGAGTGCATTGGCAGAGAGTGTTGAAGAGTATAGTGGCATAGAGTGCAGTGGCATTGAATGCAGTGGCATTGAATTCAGCTGCTTACAACGCAGTGTCGTAGAATGCAGTGGCATAGAGTGCTGTGGTGCAGAGTGGAGTAACACAGAGTAGAGTAGAGCACCGATGAGTGGAGAAGTGCATAGTAGAGTGACGTAAAGGTCAGTGGAGGAGAGTGCAGTGTTGCAGAGTAGAGTGTCAGAGTACAGTGGTATAGAGTGTAGTAGAGTGGTTTGGAGAGGAGTGGCATAGAATACAGTAATGAAGAGTAGAGTGCAGAGGCATAGAGTGCAGCTGTGTAGAGTGCATTGGCGCAGAGCAATGTGGTTAAGAAGAGAGTGGTGTAGAGTGCAGTGGCATAGAGTGGAGTGGCACAGAGTGGAGTAGAGTGGCTTAGAATTAAGTGATGTAGAGAAGATAGTTTCAGAGAAGAGTGAAGTTGCGTAGGGTGGAGTGGTACAGGGTAGAGGGCAGTTACGTAGAGTGGCATGAAGTGTAATGGCATAGAGTAAAGTGGTTTAGAGTGCAGTGGCATAGAGTGCAGTTCTGCAGAGCAGATAAGAGTGGTATAGATGGATTGGCGTAAAGTGCAGGAGCATCGAATTGAGCAGTTACAGAGAAAAGTGTATTGGCGTAGATTGCAGTGGCATAGAGTGCAGTGCTGCAGAGTGGTGTAGAGTACAGTGGTGTAGAGTAGAGTTGTGACATGTGCATTGTTGTGCCCTAGAGTGGTGTGGTGTGGTGTAGAGTGCAGTGGGGAAGAGTGATGTGGTGTAGAGTAGAGTGGCAAAGAATGCATTATAGAGTAGAGAGGTACAAGGTAGAGTAGAGAGGCATAGCTGGAAGTGGCATAGAGTGCATTGGAGTGGAGTGGTGCAGAATGCAGTGACATGGAGTGGTGTAAAGTGGAGTGGTGCAGTTTAGAGTGCAGTGGTGTGCATTGGTGCGGAGTGGAGTGGCGTAGAGGGGAGTATACATGGTATGATAGCGTGCTGCCATTACCAGAGCCGGACTGGGAACTGAAACTGGCCCTGGCAAACTGCTTGGCCGGCCCCCCTTGGGGGCTGAGGGGGTGCAGCTGAGCAGTTTTCAAGGGCCGGTTTCTGCCTATTTTGATACAGGGGGCCAATATTGCCGACCTCTAGTAACAAAACCGCCCCCCCCCACCCCCCAGGGGCCTAAAACCTGCCCCCACCCTTGCGTCCCACCAGGGAAACACCCAGGGCCCACTAAGGCCAGTCCGGCCATGGCCATTACAGACAACATGATTTTCAGTTGAAATGAACATTAGATTTGTACAGACATACAGTTTTACTAATACAATTATACAGTGTACAAACGAAAATGTGTGGAAATTGAATCACCTAGTGTAATTGTAATGATTTGTTTTGATCATATCTAAGTATTTGCATCCAACACACTTATATTCTGAAATACTTACACAGTTCATTTATATGTTGTCCTGTGCTAGAAAAAACATCTTTTCTAGCCCCAGTCTCCAGCAAGATTGTCACATAAATCTCTCACTTTTAAGTCATAGAAAGAATGACATTTGAGTTTGTGGAAGAATACAATAAACCCAGTTTAGGCAACGGGAGGGACAAACTGAAGCGGGAGAGCCTAAAGCACATAAAACCAGCAAATAGAAATCCAGAAAAGGTGAGTTGCAAACCATAAAGCCAACGGTAATCAACGCGCGGAATGCATTCCTCAGTCAACTTTGTGAAAGTCCCCAAGATGTCTTTCGCAAACTAGACAGCTGCTGTCTGGTAGCCTGCGGCCTGTAAAATTGTACGGTCTGAAAGGTCCAGGTAATAAGTTGTTTAGGGAATTCTGGGCCCGGCTGCTGTACATCCAACCAAAAGGAAAGCATGGCTCGCCAGGGATACGTGCATTTAAGACAACACTCTGGCCCTCCCTTTCCTACTCTAGTCCGTCTACAGCCAAGGGCTAGAGCCAGGATTGCTTTTGTCCGCAGGCTACCTTTTTTGTTGTCTATGACGTTGGCAATATGAGCATAGAGCCCATTAAGGACTACTTCAATGTCAAGGTTTTTTTCAGCCAATGCTGAGCACTGCCAGGACCAACACCGCTGACATTATCCCTATATGCTTTGTAGCTTTAGTCTGTCTTTCCCATGAATGAATGGCGAATGCAGCTCTTAGACATAACCGAGTGACATACAATTTGTGTGGAAGTTTTAAACAATTACACCCCAGCAAGGTTGAGTCTGCTGATCAGCGGATTACCCTTCTGTTATCCGTGAATCTTGTGTGCCTTCTCAGCCTCCATCTACTGCATCCATCTAACTTGGAAATACATCTTTAATGGTTTCTCGAAGCCAGAGTGCTGCATCCTAGTACCAGGAATGGACTACAAACCGAAAACAGGCCTGGAAAAATGTTAAATATAAGCCTGAATTTCCACAATACGAATGAGTGTGGCGACCAAGCGCAGCCCTCTCCAGTGGGGATTCAAGGGGATTACCCTTCAGAACAATTTTGAGAAAAATTGGTCCACACAGTGCATTGTACAGTGCAATTTAGTTAGAAATATATATTGGCTATAAAGCAGTAGATATTAGCAAAAATGTTGAATACAATTTCCAGCTGGTAATCACCATAGGCATTCCAGTTTCACATTGCCACAGCAGGTGGTGCTTAATATACAGCAAACGGTAGCCAGGCCTTAAAATAGTCCTGTGAGGTGGCCGCCTGCGTCCCACACTGTCCAGTGTAACTGCTGGTGCCACTCCCTGGTTCTGTACCTTTCTATGAATACACTGTATTCTGACACACAACCAACACACACACAACCAACCCCCCCCCCCCCCAAAAAAAAAGAACGGGAAGGCAGCTCTGGCACAATCACATTGCACATGCCTAATATTGGCAATATCATATGTGGTTCATAACCGCCTCTGGGTTTATCCACAGATGAACCCGACCTTCAAATCAACTATAAACGAGCAAAAGAGGAAGCAGTCAACTTGTCAGTTTAAGAAAAGTAATAATCAATCAATGCATATCCAGGGGAGAATGTTCTTCCAATCCCATGGTATTGGTGTTATAAATTGCACCACAGCCAGTCTTCTGACGTTGGTAAAACATTTTATTAGGTAAATACATCAATCATAAAAGTGATGTCAACCCAGCCAACACGTGCGTTCCCTTCTGGAACTTCATCAAGGTTTGCGATTATAAGTAAGTATTTTATAACTTGCAGGCAGACCTTCTACTATGCAAAATCAATGCCTAGTTCGCGTGGTAATAATGTCCCAGTTCATATTTCCCAGCCAGTACTAGGCTGAACCTGGTCGGTTTTAATTACAGGATTCTATTCTTTTAAGTAAAGTGATGTCGTGTTATCTGTTTAAACCATACTGCTAATCGGGGTCGGGCGTCATGTGTGTTATAAATGGCCTTTAGACTTCATGGAAGTGATCTTAAAGGGTCCTCGCGTCCTCAGGTATGTGTTTCGCATCCATGCAGGGTTCCGGCTGTGAGGTGCCCCTATAAGCATCATTGCTGCAGGCAGACTCCCAAAAGGTTCTGGCAGCCCATTCAGAAGTGAATTATTTGGGAATTTTTATAATTCATTTATTTTTTCATTTTTATATAGAGCAAATGTTTGCCAAAGGCACTTACAATCAAGCAACATCAGAATGATCGGTCGATAAACAGAATTACAACCGATCAAATATAATATGATCAATCCAGGTACACTGATAAGAAGAAGGAAAACGTGATCACAGAGTGCACCCAGCCTGCAGTCCTTGTTTACAGCGCTGCACCGCCCTCTCAATGGGACAGGATCTGTGAGCCTTGAGCAAACAGCAGAATCCTTGTGAAGCTGTGGAACTGCTGCCAGGGCAGAGGTGTATCACAAGGAGGGGGGCAACACCCTGGAATGGCATCAAAGAACCCAGGGCTGAAGACTCTCACCCGGATCCATGGCTTTTTTAGTTTGTTTGCAGTTTCATATAGCGTGAACTCAACACAAAGGTATTGGAGCGTTTTACATGAGCACCAGCTGCGTTACACAAGGACACACTCATTTTAGGACCATATGTACGAACACATTTTTTCATAGACACAGAATGGGTAAAACCCTATGATACCTCTGGCACTAAGTGATATTCCCAAATTCACATAATGTTGAGCCGACACTGAGACACGAACCTGGTACCCCAGCTCCAACATCGGCAGCTCTTGCCGTTATGCCATGTTTGGAAAATAGTGCTACAGGGCCGCATATGTGGCTGTGGCACGCTATACAAATACCAAGTAACATTAAAAGAGTACGGGGAAAGAGAGCGTTATCTTTGAGACCTTGGAGTACTGCACAGAACAGAGCGCTATACCATCACTAAGGCACTTGCAGAGCACCAAAGGGGTTCACGGCCTTTCTCTCACACAACTCATAATGTGAAACTGATCCCAGCCTTTTAGAGCCGTTCTCCTGTTTGTGCCAAGTGAAGTACTTAATTTGTGCCAGTGGTTACACCGATTGAATACAAGCACTCATTTTTGGGGACAGGACTTAGTTTTCCTGCAAAAGGGAAAAATCGGACAAAAAAGAGGAGGAGAAAGCTAGGGTAACAGCGACAGAAGCATGGATTAAAAGGAACCTGCACTGCTAATATAAAGAGACAGGGAGTGTAGGGCGGTTGTCGAAAGAGGCAATCAATCAATCAGGATTTGTAAAGCGCAGCGATTCACTCAACAGGGTTTCCATGCACTTTCAAGTCACAAATGCTCATTCGAACACCCGGGTATTGAGGGTCCTTCAGAATTCCGGGAGTGAGGTGGTTGTCTGGGGCTGCGTGGGGAGGCTGCACAAAATACGGGGGAAAGCAAGAGAAAGCAGTGAGAACAAGGGAAAAGCAAGAAGAAGGCGCACAAAAAACAGGGGGAAAAGCAAGGAGAAGACAGTGAAATGAGGGAAAAGCAAGGAAAAGGCACACAAAAATGATGAAAAAGCGTGGAGAAAGTGGTGAGAATGAGAGAAAACAAGAGAAGGCACACAAAAAATGGGTAGAAAGCAGTGAGAACGAGGGAAAACCAAGGAGAAGGCATTCCAAAAACAGGTTAAAAAGAAAGGAGAAGACGGGGGCAAGAGCGATGCAGAAGCACAGGGAGTGCTGGGCCAAGACATGCAGTGGCATAGCTTGGGGGGGGGGGGGGGCAGTGGTCCACCCTGGGAGGCACTGTTTTTGGGGAAGGTAAGCAAGTCGCATCTGTTGACGACCACCATTTCCCAGTCCCACGATAAAACAACACGACTGCACTGGAATCTGTTAACAGATGGATCCCTGGATCCCATATGTGCACTGATGACATCTGTATCAGCTAAGAATCATCTGGTTGTTCCAACTTGCCTGATATCTGAATCCTTCTAATTGGGCCAAATGTGCACAATGCACTAACTTTCATTTGACCTTTCCCTGTGTGTAAACCACACGAGGAAGGCCGTGTGTGTCCAGGCTCATAATAAGAAGCCCAAAATGATACTACCTCATCATGCTGGATTTACTGCCACCCAACTTGCTAATGGTGAAGCAAAGGAGTTCAAAACCTTGCGCCATATTAAAAAAACCTTGAAAGGTCAAGCTCTTTTCCTAACTTTCAAACTTCTGACGAGGCCTGTCAAACGTTTTTGCAGGAGCAGGTGAAAAATGGCATGTGGGGCACCTACAGCATGAGCACTTGTTTCGAGTTAAAAAAAAAAACACTTCTTCCAGGGAAAGAAAAAACAGGAGAGCCCCGGTATCTGGTGTCATCTAGTAGAATATCCGTGCTAGCTGCCTTATCATTAATAATGAGACCCACCCACTTCCGACTACCCTGCTACTAACTCCATAACCAACAGACCATGCACATACACATCACCAGACATGAAAGCTCAACACCAAAATCAACTCATCTCTTTAATGGGGAAATGCAAACGTTTTGACCTGTGCCCATTTTCCATTCAAGGCGCTCCCAGGGGGAACTCCCTCGATCTTTGAAATTGTCATAAAAGACTGAAACACACCTTCTTTCTTTAAGTGCAATGATAAGTGTGCATGTCAACAGACTATGGCTAGACACTTCTGTCCACCCAGCCCCACCTAGATACATCCCCTTTGCTCCCTGAGCTTTAACTTTGATGCAACTGAGCAGCCGTGCGGGCACGGTATAAAATCACAAAAATATAAATAAAACAAGAGTTTTCTAACATTGTCGAGAACCAATAAACTCTGACAAAATGAGAGATATCTTGAGCCCTCTGATTAAGAGTTGAGAGGAGACTCCTGGATCTCTTACAGAATAAAGAGAGAGATTAGGATCTCAAACAGGGAAATTGTTTGACCTTGGGATCTCTAACGGTGAAGAAGTACAAGGGTACATCACATTCAAAGAGAAGAACTTGAAGATCTGCACTCAGAGAAGAGGGAAAGACCATGGTATTACTGTTGGGTAGAAGGTGAGGCAATACGATCTGATTTGTGTAGGAAGCGCATGATGTTGTATTTTGGAATCCCACAGAGGAGCAAGAGACATAATGTGATGCCAAAGATGCGCAACAAACAGTCTGAATAGAGTTGTAGATTAAGTCAGGTTGATGGGTTGAGTTGATCTTGATCTTGATGCAATCTGCTAGTTACAGCAATAGACAAGAAGGCGGGAGAGCTCATGCCCCAGTCATTCTTCCAGAGATGACTGCAACCTAGCGAACATGCACACACAGCCATGGGCTCTCCACAACCTTCTGCCACCACACAATGATACCATGGACCATCTTACCTCTTCTGCAAAACGAACCACACAAAGGGAATGGTTGGATTAGAAGCATTTGTGCTACCTGGTGCAGAAGCACATATGGTGGTAGATGATCAGGCAACGCGGCTTGCAGCCGCTCATAAATACAGCAGGCGGTTTTCCACAAAGGCCTTGGAGGGCCTTCTTACCTCATCGATCTGAATGGCACCAATCAGAGCTACATTAACTCAGTGTAGATGCATTGATGATTGGCACAATAACTCAGTGTGTGTGTGAGAGTTAAACTGAGCTACAGTGTAACAGTGACTACAGACACAATTACTCTGCATGAGTCCAACATTTCAGGAGCAAACTCTTTGGGAGAGTGTAACTATTACAGGCAGCATATTGTGTAAAAATGATTACAGGCACTATGGTTGTGTGGGACAATGGCTGCAGTCACAATAGGTGTTGAGGAAATGAGTACAGCAGGAATTAGAAAACAAATCAGCCCATTGATCCAATTCAGCAATCTTGTACTAGGTAGCTATTCAAAATTAGGCCAGCCGATCTCTCAAGCAATAGCACAAGGCTCAATCTACTCAATAGGAAGAAGTCCTTCCATAATTATTCCTCTAACATATCAACAGCAAAGAATGATCAGTTTAGATGGGCTTAATAGAAGAAAGCATATTACATTTATTATAGATAGTAGAAATGTATGTATAACATTCACTGATATGATTTGAATAGGACCACATAATGTGTTGATTACTAACCACATACACAACGCTCAACCCGTCATGTCCATTTGCATCACTTATACCGTCTTGAAAGTGAGATACCATCGGGATTAGTTAATAACATGTTTTGAAGGACAATACCAACAGTTATTGGAAAATGTTCATGTTTGTGTATATAAAAGATAGGTAGTCTATATTGTTTCAGTTTGCAAATTAAGTGCTAAAAGGCTTCTTCAGGACAATAGTAACCAATCTGAATGTCACACGGGATCATAATGTGTGACTGCTTTAATAATGGCTGACGGTTATGCTGACAAAGTGGCTCTTTCTAGCACAGTATAAGAGAGTGAGTTAAGTTACTCAATTTACTTTTATAACTGAGTTCTAGCACTGGGAATTGAGGGATTAATCTAAATAGAGATTACTGTAACGTAAAAATCCACAACTATGAAATCTGTCAAGGCTTTGTTGAATTAAATACATTTATGAAATGGCTTTACACAGTGATGCATATAGTTGTATATCCTCATGAGGCAAGTTCTTGCTAAAAAGGGAGCTGCCGCATTGCCTTGCAGTATTATCACCATTCGGATTGCCACTTGTATGTGATTCTCTTGTTTTTAGACAAACACTTATTAACTTGGGGGTTCGTCCCAATACTGAACGAAACCCTTTGTCCATGTAAATGAGGAGCAGAAAGGAACGAAGAGCAACCACACTGTTTCTGAATAAGATCCTTAGCCTGGGACATTATTAAAGAAGCATTGCTGTTCAAAATGGTCAGTGGCACTGTAACTTGGGAAGGGGCAGTGGCTGGACGGCCAATTGGTATTTCTTGTAAGAGTGGTTAGAGCCACAATACATCCGTTTCAAACAAATACTAACTGATTGAAATACCAATGTCCATATACTCCATAAAAGTAGACCTGGTAAAATTTATATTAAGCGGGTGTAATAGTATATAATTTGAGTAATTTCACATTACGCTGATTCCACATAATTCCTAAAATGATGCTATTATGCCATGTCAGCCAACTACATGCCATATGTGGCAAAGAATTAGAACAAGGGCAAAGAACAACATGAGTGACCAGAGCGCAAGTAGCTGCTGTTTGCTGCTCAGGTGTTTTCTGTGCAATTGTTTTAGGAGAAAATGCATCCTTAAATCCAAAATGGACTTGAGGACACATTTCACACTAAAATGTAGTGCCAAACGCCAATTTTAGATTTTGCATAACTGCGCATAATTGTAACAAAATTTCATGTAATAACCCAAAAGTTAGCACCCCTCCTTAAAAGTGAGATGAGTATACAAAATAATGGCTGTGATTAAGGGAGGTGATCACCTGGATTCTGGAGTGGTGGCTGCCCCCAATAACTGTGCAACTGTCAGAAGAAGTGGCTTGCTCAGGGGTGCACACCCATTTTTTTACACTTGGGCTGAAGTCTGACATGATTCTTTAGAGACTTGTTTTGTATAATTATCCTGGTCTCTTTCTTCCAAAAAAGTAGAATAGAAGTAGAGAGGTTAAGAAGTAGAACAGTAGAGTTTAGTCGATTATCATCAAGGATTTTTCCAGTGTTAAAATACCTGGATTGCTCCATCTTGCCAAATATAAAGGACTGGCACCCTCTGAAACCTCTTGTTTATTCAATCCACATACACCCTCATTTCAGACAAGAACAGTTTGACTGAAAGGCCACATATTCTTCCAGCTTAGACATAGGGCAGGGTTATTCACTGCAGAGAACCCGCAAGGAGCTCATGAAATAATCAAGCTAATGGAGCAGACTTTAAATAGCTTCATCATGCCTTCTACACGCTGTGGAAAATATCACTTCGCAAAGGCTTCAAAAGGTGAAAGCACTATGATATTTTGCATAAATTGTTAAGTTCATCCCCCTTTGGTTTTTGCAAAGGGCTCAAGGCAAATTGGCAAATTTTTCAACCTGCACCGCATTTTCATAAAGACTCCATAATGTTTTAGAGGCTTCTATGGGGTGGCATAATTATCATCTTGGAAAGCGAGCACACCATTTGCATAGAAAAACAATTTTACTAGTTTCTAATCATGCTATTAAAAGACTACAGAGGCAATCCACCCATCACTGCAGTGACCGTGTTGATGATACAATTCGCAGACAGCAGTTTTATTCGAAGCTCTCACAAGGGCAAGTCAAGGTACAGAATACTCTCATGTGGCCATTGTACTTAGGGACATGCTGAACAAACATTGTGCTGACAAAGTGGAGCAAAGATAATACATTTTGCACACTGGGGAGTTGCAAAGTTCGTGGACTTTGCAAACCTTTGCCTGTGGTGAAGATTCCCACCAAGGTTTTTGCATGATAATTTTCCCACAGAGCCCTCATTACGAGTGGCATGGTTAATTGTAATAGGTATGGTAACTCCCATTACTGGATGCAAACTTGTAATTAGGAGTTATTAACCCAACCTGATAAATTCTGACCCAGAGGAATCAGATTTTATTGTGGGTGATACATATCAACCCAAACACTGGACCCACTCAAAATGAGGACTTTAGAGTACATTTATGAAAAACGTTTGCTACCACAAAACATAGTTTAGAGGATTTGTATGTTTCCAAATGTACAAAGCTTTGGAAGAATTAAATAAGTCCTACAATTCTTCAAATACCTAATTTCAGCCTAACATGGAATATTTTCCAAGTATGCCGTCTACACAGCTTGTAGCAATATTTAATCTGTGCTAAAATGCCTTTTAGAATTCTTCAATACTCTCATATGTAACACGTAAATCTAAACTCGAAGGGAATTCCTAGAATTGGAGATTAATGGCAAAATATAACATTCTTTCAGATAATATTAAGGAAGAAGTTGCCTTTTAGGAGCCCTTCAAACTAGAGCCTACTTTAAGCTCCTCAAAGAATGTTTCGTTCAATACCAATATAAAGCAGTATTAAAAATGGGAACCCTTTCCTCGCAGCACTCTTCAAAGGGAAGGAAAAAGAGGCTTTGAGCAGGAATATAGGTCTGTGGGGAGCTGTAATGTTGACCAACAAAATCAATAAACTCTTTATTAAAGCCATGCCTAGCAGACGTTCTTTAGGCATCAAGGGCTCTTGTTCATCAACCCTCATGTGACTTGCTACAGAGGGCAAGAGCATTGAAAAGGATTTTTGTATTGAATGCCACTCTCCTACACTTGGGAAAGACATTTGTCTATCTTCAAAAAGCGTTGCTAGAAATTTCAATCGCTATTGGTCGATGAAATTAGTTTAAATAAATTACCTTCTTTTTCATCTTGGCTTAATTAGGGGTCTGTCCATTATTTCAACTGCAAAGGTTTTACAAACCAGGCACATCTGCCCTGAAGACTTTGTACCTCATTCATAGAAGACTCTGCATTTGCTAAAATCACTGCACCTGGCAAATTTGTGATGCACAAAACTGATTTGCGATTAATAATTCTCATTATGAATCTCAACGCACACTTTGCGATCCCTTGCAAGTCACAAGCAAAAGGGGGCAGTCAAGTACATTTCTTCCCCATTCCATTTGATGCACAGTGGTATACACAAATGCTTTGCAGACATCCTTCACGGTATGCGACGTTTACGACGCAACCATTACAACGCCGTTCCATTACGACGCGGTCATAACAACGAAAGTTGTTACAACGAATTGCGCTGGGGGGCGCTCAAGGATAGTAAATCATTTAATTTACTATCCCAACACCTTCCCTACTATCCACGGGGACTGGTGTTGGAATAGTAAATTAAATTTTTTTAATTTGCGCCCCCCCAACGCAAGTCGTTGTAACGACTTGCGTTGTTACAACCGCGTTGTAATGGAATGCGTTGTAAAAGTGTGCGTCGTAATGACGTACATCCTTTTTCACTCTTTTTGTCGCAAGATATCTAATGGTATGGGCTGGCAGATGATACCCTGGAAATATAACTGTGCTGGTGCAGGTCGGGAAAATCGGGAGAAGCAGACAGTGGTGCCACAGAAACCTCCATGCCTTTCCCATGTGTGAAATTCATAATGTGCTACTGTTTGTGGTATTGTTACCTCTTCCCTTTAGGGAGGTCGTAATGCAGGCACAGTGTGAATGTTGGCATGAAGTGCTGCTGTTCCATGCTGGACTCCATCCAGAAACTCCTAATGTTCGCTATTTATCTCACGCTGATTCACATTTCATTCAATATCAATGAGGTGAGCAGTTCGCATATTTTTGAAAAGCATCCGTTTGCCCTGCAAGAGATCTGAATACCCCTCATAGGACAAACAGGAGAGCTGGCCACTGAGAAATGCACAACAACAACATAACGGTGGGGTGGGACCCAGGGGGATATTTATAGACCAAGCTCTGTGTACATCCCCTATAAATACATAACAACAACGAGGTACCAGAGGGTTTAGAAAAAGAACAATGGATTTGTGGTGTGCGCAACCAGACAACCAATACCTTCACAACTGACCTATAAAGAAAAAGTATTCAATGACACCCTAATGGATGGTCAAAGATACCCATCAGTCACCATTCGGAACCGCCCTTCATCATTTGGGTTTCTTCCAGTACCATCTACCCGAGTGTGTTGTTCTCAAAAAGAAGAAGACCAAGGTGTTGATGGATCTCTTCAGTAGAGAAAACAGGTAGTATGGTGTACCACTTCTCAGGATTAGTAAGTGGAACAGTGTAGGATAACTGATGGAGTGCAGTGCAAAAAATTAGGTGACAAAAAATAACATATAAAGTGTGCTTAAAATTGGATGAGGGAGTACAAAACAGAATTTATTCGGGTGATACTCACTCTACCAATGTTAAAAAAAATTGTTAAGACAGTTTGAGAAATGAGCTGTCTAGAAATGGAACCAGGTTCCACTTACTAATCCTGAGAAGTGGTACACCATACTACCTGTTTTCTCTACTGAAGAGATCCATCAACACCTTGGTCTTCTTCTTTTTGAGAACAACACACTCGGGTAGATGGTACTGGAAGAAACCCAAATGATGAAGGGTGGTTCCGAATGGTGACTAATGGGTATCTTTGACCATCCATTAGGGTGTCATTGAATACTTTTTCTTTATAGGTCAGTTGTGAAGGTATTGGTTGTCTGGTTGCGCAAACCACAAATCCATTGTTCTTTTTGTAGACCCACTGGTACCTCGTTGTTGTTATACACTGAGAAATGCACAACAGTACACTTCCACCACTTTGTGGAAGATGCTTAATGAAAGCCATGTCCTCTTGCTTTTCTTAATCGTCTTAGTTCAAGAATCCCTGTCAAATTCACTTGGTTAGCCATCTAGTCCTGCATGCGTTGTTTTTAGGGGTGTGTGACATTTGCATAATTTGCTTTTGAGTAAATACACAAAATTTCAAGAAAATAATGTGACTTTATGTTTAATGAAATACAAATCCATTCGGTAGTATTATTATTTTAGCTCGAAATGCATCCTTGCATCAATTTTTGATGCGAAGAAGCAATTCGCTGTAAAAATAACTAGCACGAAAAACACAATTACTGTGAACAACAGCCACTCTCAGTCTGATTGTTTGCGTCATTTGCATGCTCCTGTGGTATAATTTTGCCACAAATGGGTGCGTAATTATGCAGCATGTCATAATGGCTTGATTTCAGGAATTACTTGTAACAAGTATAAAGCAAAATTCCTGCAATTATGTGAATTATCAGTTAGATTTGACATATCCCTAGTTTTTCAAGATCTAGTACGGCACAACAATTTTTTCATGATTGGGGGTACCGAGGTTCAAAAGGTCTACAAGAGATCTTGTGCGGTGGAAGGAAATATTAAAAGAAGTATCAGTCTCCTGACAGGGGACTACAATGCGTGAGACATTCAGCTTTCTTGACTTTATTTTTCTTAACCAAGGCACCATTGATGTTCCTACCAGCAACTTTTCTTTTGGCAATTTAAAAAGATCTTAAACCTAATCCAAGCACCTAAACCAGTTTATTCCCAATTAAACATATGTTTGGTCTGGGGAGTCAGAGACGGGCCAATACAGTGCATTTAGATCAGATTAGAGTCTCAATGGAGGTTTCAGAGTAGTCAGGAAACTACACTCTACATAGTAAATCTGCATTTTTTTATTGTATGCCAAATAGCTAGAGTCCCAATAGACTGCTTTTCTTTGGGAAGACCACAATATTAATTTACTCGGTAATGTCTTCTTGTAGTCATTTCAATTGTTTACACTCGAGGTATCATCCTTCAGATTATGTTGAAAGCATTTGTTAGTAGAACTACAAGATTCTCTAATTATATATAGATACTGTATCTATGTAGTAATCTAGGTCCTATATCCTATAAACTGGTGATGCGGGACCTATGGCTGAGGGGGTCCTACCTCCCTCACTGTGTGAAATTAAGAGGTCTGAGTTGTTACATGCAAAAACTGTGGTCACCAGAAAAGTAAGCTAATATTATTAGTGTGTGTAAAACAGTGAGTTACTCAGTGTATATTCAGCTCTTCCTGCTCAGAGGTACCTCCACCCTCACACCCTGCCCTTCAATTATTGCAGGGTCAGGCAAGGGTGACCCTCCTATCGCATTTATAACTGATAAAAACAGAAGTCTGCTTGTTCGGATATTGGGTGACCAAATGTTATTCTTTTTCAAAACGGTAAAACAGGGGATGTATGATACTACAACGCATGCTTTTACCACGCATGCTGTTACAACGCAGTTTTCACAACGCATGCTGTTACAACGCATAGCGCTTTGGGGTGCTGGATAGTAAATAGTTTAATTTACTATTCCAACTCCAGTCTCCGTGGATAGTAGGGAAGGTGTTGGATAGTAAATTAAATCTATTCCCTATCCTAGAGCGCCCCCCAGCGCAATGCGTTGTAATGACATGCGTTGTAATGGTTGCGACGTAAAGGCACTGCGTGGTAAAAGTTGCGTTGTAAAGGTTGTTTCCCAAAACAGGTTACATGAATTATTCAACCGTTTTTATTTCACATTTTGGGTGCTTCAGAAAAATACTACCGGCACTGCACATTCTAATACACAGTGATACCAAAGTCCCAGACATGTACTTTATAAAAGAGTAATCTACGAATGACGTATGCTACCTGTCTCAGGTGAGGGTGACAAATAAGAAGCAATAACAATAGCAATAACTCATTTTATTCAAAGATTGCTCAGTTATCACAGTGCATGTGATATTGCATTGTCATAAAGGCATCGAGAACAGCTGATAAAGGATTATCAAGCATATCAGACAACCATTTCAGCCAATTGCAGTGGCTACAGTGCTCGCCTACGCTTCCAGTCCTGGAGTGGCATCATAAATCACGTCTTCATCTTTAATGCGTGATACAATTCCCACAAAAGGGAGTTATGCAGGGAAATTCACAACAATAAGCAAAACAAAGAAAGAACATGGCAGCGGCAGGCAGTCGGGTGCTATTCCCTATAAAATTCCTGATGGTGCTCGAGTCTACCTCTCCCGGCCTCCGGGGGGTAGTTCTCTGTCTCACCTAAGTACAGGCCATCATGAAAGCAAATGTGTAGTGCCGGTCCAGAACAGGCCCATCTGCCGACACAAGTATATGGGCTATCTAATCCTCAATAGTATCCACAGGTACACATGTCCCCGTCCTGTTCAGGTCTGATGGATCCGTATCATAGGTCACCAGCTCCACCACGTTGGATGGTGCCGCGGGACATGTCCCCCGTGAGTGCACTTCACATTCACAAACTGCACACGGTGCCAATCAGTCAATCAGCAAAAGTGTAGTCTATCTTCAACTCATCGTTACAACTTTATTCACATTTAAGACTTAAAAATGGACCGGTCTGGTTACAACATAATCCCAATATAAAGGCACGCATTGCAATTTGAGTGCTGAGGAAAGCACTAAAAAAGCCTGTTGCAATGTAAAAATATAACAAAGGAATTGCTTTATCTATGCAATGCATCTATGAAGTTAAGAGTTCAAATGTGTGATGATTCAGAGTACTTTTGAGATGGTAAAATACACCTTCGTTTATTGTAATGCAAGTATTCCACAGACAACAGAAATATACATCCAATAGTTAATAGCATGAGGAGAGAGAGAGAGACATTCTCCTGGGAGGGGGGGGGTCAAAACCAGTTCGAATTAGTAAAAACACTTCTTTGGGCAACTGTGCTATCACATGAGATATTATAAGGAATTGTGCAGTACCACTGTTCCTGGGCCCAGTTGTATATTTTTAACAACTACTTCCTCTCATTATATTGATGTAATGAGATCTGCTTTAAAATATGTTTAGTAGTTATACAGGTTCATACGTTCTCACCATATACCACATATAGGTCTATAGTACACACAGAATAAAAATTCTGTCTATATATTATTTTTGTGAACACGAATGCAGCTAATCTTTGGGGCCACCTTACCACAGAAAGATATTAGTATTCACCCGAAGGGTGAAAAGAGAAAGAGAATAATACCTTTACTCCTTCACGGTATAATGTTACTTAATAATCCACACAGGAGGTAGAATAGAATAGGGAAGAATGAACATCCAACAAGGCCCTCTTTGTGCTTAAGGACCGGGGCATGGTTACCTAAGACAGCAAGCTCTTCGCACTATCTGGAACATGGACTCTGCCCAGACACTCATTAACCCTCGGGGATTCACCAAGTTCAATTAAGTTTATTGTTTATGATAATCAAAACCACATACAATACAATGATAAAATATCAAATTAAAAATAACCAGGACAGTGGTCTTCCACACACAAAAAACTAAATTATGTCAGTCATGGATATCTTTGCCCCTGATAACAGAGGACATATTCATCCAGGTCTTAAAAAGAAAGAGAGAAAATAGTGCTTAATTTGAGCCTGTGGTTGCAGGTGGGGCCCACCGGAAAACACTTTTGGGGACTGGCACCTGTTTTCTTCCACAGACTTTGACCCAGCTCAAGGGAGCGAAAAACACACAAGGCAGAAAGACGGAGTAAGAGAAAGTTGGAGAAACTGTGATAATGGGAGAAAGCAGACTCCTGCCAGAGTGGGATAAAAGAGCAGTGTCTGGTGGTGGATTAGAGAGGCCTGAGGTGGAATCAAGGCCAAGCACCCGTGATATTCAGCACACCAACGTTCAATAGAGTAATCTTGGGCCTTCTGAGAAAAACTTTGGGGCCCTGTACTTATTCTTTTAAAAATTAAGCACTGCCCAAGAGCAGGAAACTCGGAGCCCTATGCTTCCTGACAGCAGCACACTTTTGTTATGTTATGTAATGTTAAAACGGGTCTTTTATAGCGCACGGCTACTCCATGGAGTGCCCCGGCGCTTTGACAAAAACCTGAAAGAAGAGACCAGGGCATATGCAGGGCAAGAAACAAAGGGAATTACTGGGTAAAAAGCCATGTCTTCAGCTCCTTCCTGAAAACCAGTAAATTACTGATTTTCCTAAGAGCGACGGGCATAGAATTCCAACATCGCGGAGCCAAGCATCGAAAGGAGCGTCCTCCAATTCTAGCCCGCCTGATGGAAGGAACAGAAGCCATAGCCAAGTAGGACGATCTCAGACTTCTAAAAGGAACATAGAATGTCAGGCGTTTCCTTATATATCTTGCCCCAATCTGGTGAAGCGCTTTAAAAGCAAGGATGAGAGCCTTGAAAGTAATCCTTCTTGCGACAGGTAGCCAATGGAGCTTTTTAAGCAACTCTGATGCACTCACTTTACGCTGAAGGCCTTAAATGGCCCTTGCGGCGGAGTTTTGCACCATCTGGAGGCGTGATACCAGAAATTTTGGCAACCCCCTGCAGCGTGATCTTTCTATGCTCAAAAGACAGGATAGGAAGGAATTTCCTTAACATTTTAAGGATGCCATAACATTTCCCTGAAAGCTCACGGATCTGAGGCCCAAAAGAAAGACCATCATCAATCTGAAACCCCAAATGTTTTGCTTTGGAAGAGGCATCTGCCGGAGGGTACATGTCCGGGGGCCACCAGGCCTTCCACCTGGGATCAGGCGAACAGCCAAAAAAAAGCAATTCCGATTTATCGGAATTACATTTAAGGCAGTGCTGCCTAAACCAGTCGAAGACCGCACCCAAACAGCTTCTAATCTGTGTACCATCAAAGTCAGAGCTCTTCGAGCAGGGCAGTTTAATAACCCCCAACTGTGGAACCCCGAATTTCAAACACAATTATAGCACTTGGGGCAATTCTAGATTTACAATTGGTCCATGGTCACACATTTTAAAGGCTCTGGTAATGATTTACCAAACATCTGGGAGCTCAGATAATTCTATTATCCCCAAAAGCATGGCCAAAAAGGTCATTCTAACTCTGGTTTCACCACCATCATATTAAATTAGGGTTACAATTTCATTTTGTTAAAGATTTATTCATAGGGATCTATTTTGCAGTGGTGCTCAAGGGTATCTTGCCAGCTCATTTGTGATTCTGTAATCTCAGTGTCTATCTTTCATCCTGTCATGCTGCTGAAAAGATAGAAGTCTCAGTCATTCCAGCATACTTTGAAATAATGTTTATTCTTGCACCACCTCAAGTCCTTACCCCACTGGACTGTAGAGGGCCAAAGGACCCAGCACATCCTGCTAGTTTGCAATCTCTTCCCATCCACCCCTTTCAGCCACAAACGGTGTCACTAAGCACTCTTAGGCGACATGATAACCCGCTGCCAGACAGGATGATGTTTAGTGTATTGAATTAAATACATATTTGTGTATATGTTTCAGGGAATATTTTAATTTTATGAAATAAACTTTGATGATGGTGGTGACAGAATGATGTTCCCTACCTTAGTTCATCATCACGTACAATTAAACCCAAAGCAGAGTGCACCGATAAGAAATGCTGTTTCCTCTCCATGCATCCCAATCAAGCTGCACAGAAGCCAAAACTCGGCAAAATCTTTAAAGCAAAGACTCCTGCAGATAACAGTGAAGTAATAAGGCTGAAATGCTCTTCTGTACAGGAACTCTGTTTGAGAATATGAATAGGGTAACTTCCTAGAAATGTATGCGGTACCCCTGCGGGATAACTGGAAATATTAAGCTTGACACTTTCTGTTGAGTTTGTAGTGCACAGAACCTCTATGATAGTTCTCTCATAAACACAATATACTCTTATGTTTGGACCATGTAGAGGATTACAGTTTGTCAGGTCATGCAAATGATGTCCTCCCCAGTAACCCAGCTGAGGATTTAATGCATATTGCTGAATGCTCTTTATCTTTTATTCGAGAGGAAACAAAGTAAAGATTTGTTTGTCCCTCATCGGGTCCACAGGTTAGGGTCAGCTTCCACAATGAACTTATCACCAGTTTTATTTTACATGTATCTTTCCAGATATTTAGGTAATTTTTTATAGGGAGGATGTACTTAAATCATGTTGTACTATTTATCTCGTATTAGAATGGTGGTTAGAACTGATCTCGCCTCTGATGCCACAATGCTTATTCTTAATCAAGGCATTTTTCCTACCACTGACTTTGGAGAAAGCAGCATCTCTTATCCACTGCCGCCACAGACGACATCAGAACTCTCCCCAACCATGGTGAAACCGTGGCCCTGATTGTCCTCTACCTCTCTGCTGCGTTCAACATCGTCCCCCACCACATGCTCATCGACAGACTTCACAACGTCGGCATACAGCAAAGCGCCCTCAAGTGGATCGCTTCTTTCCTTTCAGGATGCACACAGAGCATCGACTACCTCCCTTCACCTCCACACCCAACAACATCATATGCACCGTACCTGAAGGATCTTTCCTCAGCCCTATCCTGTTCAACATCTACATTATCCTCCTTGTGCAGAGATCGTCACATCTCACAGAGTCAACATATTCTCCTATGCTGACGAAACTCAACTCAGCAGAGGACACCTCCAACACCAAAACCAACTTCTACAAAGCCATGACTGACGTAGCCAAATGGATGAGAAACAGTTTCTCAAACTCAACTCCGACAAAACAAAAGTACCGATCTTCACATAGAACACCTCAGCATGGGACCACAGCTGGTGGTCAGCAGCACTCAGACCAACACCCACATCAATAGACCATGCACGTAACCTCTGCATCATCCTCAAAAGCCAACTGACCACCATATGACAAATCAACGCAGTTGTCTCCTTTCTGCTTCCACACTCTTCGCATGCTCTGCAGAATCTTCAGATGAATTCCAATCAACACCAGGAAGACCATCATGCAGGCCCTCGTCATCAACTGCCTCGAGTACGGAAATGCTCTCTACACTGGAATTTCCACCCAGCTCCTCAAAAGACTCCAGACCATACAGGACACCGCAGCCAGACTCATCCTCAACCTCCCCAAACAGACCTGCATCACCCCTCACCTCAGAAACCTCCACTGGCTCCCCATCCAGAAGAGATGCCAGGTCAAGATCCTCATGCATGCCTACAAAGCTCTACTTAACCAAGAACATCCTACATCAAGAATCAACTGAACTTCCACCTGCCTGCAAGACACCTGCAATCCACCTCACGCGCCCTTACACACACCCCCATCCATTGCAGCTGCAGCGGGGGGCGCTACTTCTCCTACATCGCTGCCAAGACCTGGAACGACCTGATCCTCTACCCTCCATACAGCACTCTCCCTGGTGGACTTCAGAAAGAAATTCATGACCTGGTGTTTTGACAGAGACACAGCACCCTCTATGCCCAGATACCCCTAGAGGTGACAGTGCTGTGCTATACAAATACCGATTGATTGATTGATTGAGTCCTGCCTGAACACAGGGTGCACAGTGCCTGCCAGGTGGGAAACTTCTTATATTAGAGCAGGATATCTATGTTGTCTCAAGCAGGTCACAATGTTCTTCTTCGTTGTAACCTGGGACCCACCCTACTCATTGCATGTGATAATCTTAAAATGCATATAAAAGATAAGGCACTATTGAGCTGTACACCTGGCAGAGCTAGCCTATCAAATCCTGTTTCAATAAAGGAACAGAATCAAACAAACACCTGTGCCAGAGATCACATGCTCCGAAAGTGCATTTGAATCCACCAGGTCCAAAGGTGTAACAGGCGGTGAGGGCGTTTAAGGAGTTTGAGAAGAAAGAGTTATTGGCCAGACCAGGGTAAGAAAATGTCAAACGGTATGTACCAGAATGCTCCAGTAGTACTTTGGGACTCTAAGACTGCACATTAATTAGAATACTGGAATCTTGAGCGCACCATCGAAGAGAATGAGCTGATCAGGGCCAATAATGCCTAATAGTAATCCTCTGCTCTAAAATTCCAAAGTCTCTGTTTTTGTTTCTCACTTTTAAATTAAAACTTTCTACCCCTGTAGCTGGAATTCTCTAATAATATTATAGCCCATTTGTCTCGGCCTATGCCGGTTGTTAAAGGCCCTCGTCTTTGTCATATGCCCTGAACTGTGGCTCAGACCTACAACTCAGGTTCACGACCTTTAACAATTGTTAGAGCCTTTACAGCGGCCTATTATGCTATATATATGCCAAGCTGTTTCCTACATAACAATGGGATACTGGATTTCAGAGCTCTGTCTCTCCTTACAGCATGATGTCATACTGGATGAAGAGCTGTATCTGTTGTACAAAAAATAAGAAGGGTGGACATTTACAACTACCTCCTTCTGCTTCAATACCTAGTTAAATCATAGATGACTGGTGTGTTATCTGAATTATAGGCAGAGTAATAGAAGGAGCCCTTTCATGCTATGCAGCCTGCCTCTCTAGCTGTGGACCTCTCTTTGAACACCTATATATGTCCCTGCACCCCCACATTCAGGGATGCAATGTTTGGGCAGATTCCAATAAGCGGTGCCCAGAGAAGAACAGTTTTGTCTCACGTCCCTCAACTTATTTCTCACAAAAAAGTATGAAAAATATGTGAAGTGCATGAAGTTCTACTCGATTGGCTTTTCGCACAACGATATGACTTTCGCAATTCGTTCAGAAAGTCTGCACCAAAGGCCAAATAGCATGAGCGAGGAACGTCACGTAATTCTGAACCCAAAGAGCTTGCTTGGTTGGCAGTGTAGCAGACATGGTTGCAAACTCCATCATGGCGGCGGTGAAAAGAAACCTTGCTTTATTATTTGGGGCCTGTTTTTCTGTAAAACATTAGTTAGAAAGAAAATGAAAGCTCGCGATGCATGAGCTGGAGTGGGGGAAGGCGAGGGCTGCTCTGTTGGAGGGAAGGAAAACTGTGAATTATGCGAAGGCTGATAATTAGAAACCTAGGAAAACTACGCTGGCCTACTCCAAACCAACTTTACAGTCATTGAACACTTAACTCGTATGTTGCTCCTAGCGAGCGCAAGCTCGGTGTGCTGTCACGAACAACTCCCGGATTCTTGGCTCACAATGATAACAACACAGCCTCGTGCAGAAATGATCCTGGAGGGATTCCAAGCCTGGCTTGGTGCCTGGGAACTTTGCGGCGCTCCAGGGCTTTAAGTGGGATAAAAAACTGGGAGGGAGGGGGGGTCTCTCAAAGGGGCGTGCTCGTTGTAATTAAGGGCGTGGTTTAAAAACACATAAACTAAAAATCTTTGCTTAGATTGCATTGCTGATCGACTGGTATTTTGCTGCTTTTGTCATTGTATCCAGCTATATTATACAAGTAACATGAGACCTACAACAAGCCAGGACTATTGGCTTTGCCAATGGTTGTTAGCTGCATAAGAAAAATAAGCAACTACTGTGGCTTTCTTACATATATCATACCTGCCAACTCGAAGAACAATCTCACCGTGGGGCCTTGTGCCAAGAAGTACCTAGGACGGACCTTTGAACACCATCCTGCCCCCAAGGCTCAGCCCCCCCCCCCAAAAAAAAAAAAAAGATTGCTGAAGTTGGTGCTGATGCCCTGAGGTGTTTTCACGCCCCTTGATGGACGCTGTAAGTTCAAAGCCTTGTAAAACGAGCTGGAAACCACTGTTCACAGCTCGTCTTCCTTGCCACCGTGTGTTATCGGCTCCTCACCGGGCGACCGTGTGATGGGGCAGATATCGCGTGTCCGTTCTTAAATGATGAGTAGTATAACGAGTCTCTTTGAAGTTACATCACACGCACTGAAGAGGTGTGCCTGCTGCAGAGTTAAAAAAAAAATTTTACCATGATGGTAAGGGCAAAATAGGGGAGTCCAATAGCGACCAACCCCGGCGCCTGCTTTTTAGAACAGCTGGTCCTGAGCACTGGGAGGACCCGGCCCACTTAAAGCCCTGCCTGGCTCTATGCTCAAGCATTTGTACTGCAGCCCACTGAACTATCCAGCATGCTGCTCCCTGCTCTAGTTTGAAATCTCTAATGTTCATACTTGTGTCAAAAGCTCAGGGCCGCCTCGTAATCAGGGGCGGCTGGTGACATTTGAAAGTGGTGAGGCGTAAACTAATTTGCATATTGCACCGCAGCGAGCGAGCCCGAACCACCTTGCATCCATCCATACATCATTCATGCATCCACCCATCCATCCATCCACCCACCCACCCACCCATCCTGCATCCATACATCATTCATTCATGCATCCACCCATCCATCCATCCATCCTGCATCCATCATTCATGCATCCACCCACCCATCCACCCACCCTGCATCCATCCTGCATCCATCCTTCATTCATGCATCCACCCATTCATCCTGCATCCATCATTCATTCATCCACCCATCCATCCTGCATCCATCATTCATTCATCCACCCATCCATCCACCCATCCATCATCCATCCTGCATCCATTCCTGCATCCATCTACCCATCCACCCTGCATCCATCATTCATTCATCCACCCATCCATCATCCATCCTGCATCCATTCATCCATCCACCCCTCCACCCCTCCATCCATCCTGCATCCATCATTCATTCATGCATCCACCCATCCATCCATCCTGCATCCATCATTCATGCATCCACCCACCCATCCATCCTGCATCCATCATTCATTCATACATCCACCCATCCATCCATCCATCAATTCTGCATCCATCCTATATCCATCATTCATTCATGCATCCATCCATCCTTCATGCATCCACCCACCCATCCTGCATTCATCCTGCATCCATCATTCATTCATGCATCCACCCATCCATTCACCCATCCATCCTGCATCCATCCTGCATCCATCATTCATTCATGCTGATTTTTGCAGAGCCCCAATAATAAGTTCATAAACCGTTTTTGCTGTGAGTAACAAAGTAAGTAAGTAAACAAAGTGAATGGGTGCCGCTGCGCCGACTTTTGCCATTACAAGAAATATTAATGTTGTTAAATAACCCGGAAACCAATTTGAAACCAATCCTCTGAAACCTCTCTGGTCAGTGGTCACCCATAAAAACCTCATCACTGTTACAGTGAAAATGTGGCGTCTAGGATGCAACGTTTATTAATTCCCAGCAGTCGGGAAAAGGTGGCAGCACTTACGTTTAATCTTGGAGTATAACTATATGTCGACTCGCCACATATCGTACCTTGTGTGTACCCACACGCGTTTCGCACCCTAAGCATATGCAAATGACCCCCTGGCCCGTCACGGCTGGCATGAAGGGGCGAGAGTTAATTTAATTAATAGAATTTACTATGCATCTCCTCCGGTCCTGCGAACTAACTTCTCCCCGCTCTTTTCTTTTGCCGCTCAACAGGAATCTAACTGCAGTGCCAAATCACAAATCAGGAGATTGTATGCGACGGGGGGAGAGGGAGGGGGCTGGCATTTGATAGGGCATGGGGCGACATAACGAAAAACACGTCACCGCCCCAACATGAGCCTATCTTTAGACGCCTGCACTAAAGTAGGCATGCGCAGCATACCTAATGGGTCGTGAATGTGAGTGAGGGGCAACGCTCCTCACTCACATGCGCAGTCAGATGGCCCATCTTCTGGACTCCTGCTCTAGCGGCTTGCTTGCCTACGTGCGCTGTGCGTTGAAAGGCGCACTTTCACAAGTGAAGCACGGGCCGGCCTGGAAATGTAAACAGAAGAATTCTGAAAGCAATTCATCTGCTTACATTCCTGTTGCCGGCCGGAACTGCAGTGAGCTGTTTCGTTTGCAGGGCGCTGCCCCGGCGCCCCAATGGACCAGCCGCCACTGTCGTAATGCCGGGCTCTGCTGCCCAAGGAGCTGGAGTTCCTCCCACCCCGCCCACAGCTCCGCCCCAGTCAGTCTGAGGCCTATGAACAGTAACCTGCACGGTACTGTAGTCTCATGGACCCCTCACCACATTCTGCAGGGGGTCGGGTCATTTTGCAGAAGCCACTGATAAGACCTTGTTTGGTGAGGCAAGTAGTGTGTACAGAGTGTGGTTCATATGATTTTTGTTAATGTTTCCAGAAGCTGTAAAGCCTCCCTCCTATAGAGGAATGTTATCGGAATAGGTGTGATTACATATTGATCTCCAAGGTATGGGAATACCAATCATGCTTGGGTGCCTGTAGGGGTCTCAATAGTATATGAATGTTATAGTACCGCGCTAGAACCTGTATATTTGGAAAGAATTCCCAGGGCTGTGCTGAAGTGCACCAACACTATACAGTTCCTGATTGGGTACACCATTATAAATTAATTGGTAGGTCCTACAAAACAGGTGGCCCTGTGGAGATTTGTCTGTAATTTTCATGAAACTTACATTTTTTAGGGCCCCCTCTTACAAGAAATCAATTTCTCAGCTGGAGGCCCAGGATTTTGATCCTGCCTCCCTTCTACCTCCCGCAATAACCCGGGGCAGGGTCTCAACTGAACCAACACTTCTGCTAATACTTCTTGGAGTACTGTAAAAACTCTAGCGATGTTTTTCCTGGGAAACAATCACACAAATTTGTTCAAATATTCCATAAATTTTCAATTTTTGTTGTCTCTAACGGCTCCCGCCCACATTGAACCATGCTCTCCTCTCTTATATATTATGTCCTCCAACCCTTCCTGATCCATCTTGAGCCTCTGTTTCCTCTATCATCTGGCTTGAACTTCACGGCCACTCTCTACTGTTTGGGTTTTCTCTTCTCTCTAAGACCATCTTGTGCCTGGTTCCCCCCAGTGTGGATGGGCGGTGGTGTCTGTAAAGTGAATGTGCTCTCTCAGCCACCTTGTTTTGCGTACATCTTTCTCCTCTACCGTGGTACCCTCTCTTATGTATCTTGGCCTTTAAATTTCTCGCTGTGCCCATTGTGTGCATCAGTTCTTTCTATCATCCAAATCCTGCCTATATGTTTTCCCTCACACAGGGGTGCCTTGATGCCTTCTTTCTTTCAGCTTGTCCATAGCTCCCATCACACGTGTGGTGTGCCTCAGTATAGCTTATCATCCACCTTGTGCTACATCCTCTTCTATCACTAAGATATTATGCCTTCCTTCGATCTCTCATCCATCTTGTGTCCTGCTTGTGGCTTGTTCCCCTCCCTCTTTCTCCAGTCTTGTGCCTCCCACTCTTACTTATCCATCATGTTCATTTGTCTATTTAATCTATTGTATGCTACAAACTTCTCTCTCTTCCATCTTGCACCGTCTTCTCCTCTCCCATTCACCTTGTGTCTTGGTATCTGCTCACAAGAATTGTGCACCCAGTTCCCCTTTGTAACTCTGTAAGATCTGGTACGCCTCCTCACTCTTCTAGGGGCATGCTCTCCTCTTTCATTCTTCTTGGTTTCTATTTGTGGTCTCATCAATTTAGAACCCACCTCCTTTCTTTCCTCCACTTTCTTTCTCAACTGTCTTGTGCCTTGGTCTCCTCTCTCATCCAATAGGATTCCTTGATCCACTGTTTCACCCATTATATTGCTCGCTCCCTCAGCTCACTTGTATAGAGCCCAGTCTCATCGGTAGGGTGACGTAATCAGTCCTCACTTTTACTTTGAGCCTGGTTCCCATCGATCACCTGCTTCTGCTTTGGTCTTAATGCACTGTGTGCCTAGACCCCCACTGTGTGCCTCCCTCTCCTCTCGCATCTGGTGTATGCCTCGTTTCACTCTCTGAATTGCATTATCCCCTTTTTAGGTTTCGACTGCAAAAAGCTGCGCAAGCAGCTTTTGCGCAGGAGAAATCTAATGAGAACTGTAGTGTGGGTTTGGGTCGGCCCTCGTCATTCATTGGCTGGCTCCATAAATGGAGCATAGCCATTGGACGAGGGGCCTGTCCGTCAATGCCGGACCAGATTCGGGGGCGTTCCCGAGATTCTTTGGCTTTTGCCGACGTCACGCGACGTCAGCCGAAAGCCGGGAACGCCCCCGAATCTGGTCCGGCATTGCCGGCACCTGATTTTCGAGTATTTTGTCCCCTGGCAGGTGCCCACCCTGCCAGGGACCTTGCCGCTGTTGTGGTACCCCGAGCGAGTGCCCACCTCGCTTAATATTTAGATTTAAGGCCGGTGCCCACCCGGCATTGCTCCGTGTATTCACCGCCGCGGCCCCGAGTGACAGGAGGAAGCAGCGCCCGCCTTCAAGCCCGGGCCGCGCTGGGATTGGCCCAGCCGGTCGAGCCCCCTTCCGCGTCATCGCAGGAGGAGGAGGAGAGAGCCGGAAGGAGGAAGCAGCCTGCATCGACCGTCCCGAGGCTCCCGAGCACAGGAGGAGCCCCGGGGAAAGAGAACGTCCCTCCGCGGCCCCGGAGAGTCCCGAGGAGCGGGAGCTCTCCTCCAGCAGCCGCCGGACCCGGTGAGTGCCTGCAAGGGGAGAGGGGCGTACCATGAGCCTCGTGCTAAAATCCTTTAAAACACCCACTTTTCCTGTCAGTGTAACGTAGAACACGGCCTAATTTCCCGTCAGTCACATTGAAAGTCCACGCCCATTAGCTGGTCAGCGGGGGCTTAAGCCACGCCTACGGTCATTCTGCACCCGCTCTAGGCCCTCCTCCTCTCAATCAGCTCCGCCCAGCTGTGACAATCAGCTGTCTGGGAGCCATCTCTGTCCCCCCCCCAGCTCCTCCCCTCGCGCTGATCGTGGTCGCAGAGAGTGCGGGGCGGGCTCACTGGGGGCTCCCAGCCGTAGGCAAGCTTAATTTCGTGATAGCAGATTAAAGCAGCGGCGGAGGCCTGGGTTTGTACAGAGTGGACTGATCTGTGATTTAACCGGGTGTGGAAGCGCGAGGTGAGTGCCAAGTTTGTTTGTGGAAATAGGAAGGAGGTAGCTCGGAGTCTTTGCGACTCCACCCCCAGCACACCGTGCCTGCGGGAAATCCCACGGCGGGTAGGGTGCGGCCCCCCGGGGTATGCCCCCTCCCCTGCTGCTGAAAAGGCTGGCTGTGCTCCTCCTACAGGGGGAAGGACGGGTGGGTGTTTAGGCCAACCACTAGTAAATATAAATCTGACTGGCGCACCGCTGCTCCAATAGTCTATGCCCACTTGCATGTGGGCGGGCAGAGGAGTGGGGTTTAGGATCCAAGGCCTGACACATTTGCAGACCTTGGGAGGGTTCAGGTAACGTTTATGGGATGGGTGGGTGTGTAAGAGGTCAGAGGGTTTGGTGAATAGGAGCTATAGGAAGAAGAGACTCGCTGATCCTAGTGGTGAACGCCATCAATATGCCAGAGATAGTGGTGGGTGCAGTTAAGGTTGTCAAGAATACAGAAGTGGGGGTTGTAGAAGATGCCAGAGGTCGGGTTTGATGATCGACCTTATTGCGGTGTACAAAATTACATGAGAGGGAGTGCCAAGAGTGGAAAGGTTTTACCTCTATTTCTACTACACTTTACCTCTTATTTTTCTTATCAATGGTACTCACCCAGTCTTCGTCCATGGCATTTGTCCCCAAAAATCTACTGGGCGGGCAAATAAAAGATCCAAAAGGACATGAGTGAGGATGGATTATCCTGATTGTTTTAGCGAAAGATGTCCAGAACGAGTGGATTGGTGTGCAAAAGGACAGGAGGAAAATGTATAATTGGTGTACATAGGATTGAGATGTGTGGCCTATAGGAACTTGAGGGCTGCGCCGGGACAGTGGGGTGTCAGAATGGATTAGCAACCAATTTGTTATGACACAAGGTCCATGGTGTTGATCTTTAGGTGTATTGCTGAGGTAACTTTACACCTTAGTGGGTCATTTTCCTAAATAGGAAGTTGGGAAGCAGGCTGACAAAATCTTTTGTGGTTCCAAAGTAGCAGTGAACAGACAATCAGGTAGCGTACATTAGACCATAGCTTATTAATGCAAACAACTGCATTTGGTAACATGGGTATATGAAAGGAATCCCTGAGAAGTGTAGACGGCAAGAGATTGGCGTATCTAGAGTAGGCAAAGTCTAAATGCTCTTTGTTAGGTTTAGCAAGTCAAACAGATGTAGATAGTAAAGTGACCATATTGGTCTATTGCTTGGTCAGTCGACCAAGTGTAGCTGCTTAGAAATCAAGATGTATGAATAATTGTTATGTGGAAGTCCCTTGTCTGGGTGGCCCCTCCGTCTCCCCCCGCCTGGTGCTTCTTCCTTGCTCTGCCCAGGGCAGCTCTCCTGGGCTCCCGCTGTGTGAGCTAGCAGGGCTGCCCGGACCGTCCCCTCACAGCTCCTCTTACTGGTGTACACACAGAGCACGGGCAGAGGGAGGATATTTCATTTACAATGCCAACAGCTCTAACTTTGGCAAAGGCGAAACCGTTGCATTGTAAATGCTTGTTCCCTTTCTCATCCGGTGTGTGCCCAGCCTCTTTCCCTCGTGTACCCTCACTCATAGGGGTTGTGCCTTGCCCCTCTCACTCATCTGACTTATGCCAAGTTCTCTTCTCTCATGCTGCTTTTGCCCCACCCCCTCTCTCACCCAAATCGTGCCTAACTTCCCTCTACCTCGTGCCTTGTTTCACTCTCTAGTCCATTTTGTGGCTTAGTCAGCTCGTTCTGTGGCTTGGTCTATTTCATCATCTGCTTTGCAGCTTGGTCTATTCTATCTTCTGGTCTGTGCCCTGGTCTATTCTATTTTCCGTTTTTTTGGCATGGTCTATTCTACCTTCTGATTTATGACTTGGTCTATTCTTTCTTCTGGTTTATGGCTTGGTCTATTCTATATTCTGTGTTATGGATTGGTCTATTCAATCTTCTGGCCTGTGCCCTGGTCTATTCTACCTTCTGTTTTAAGGCTTGGTCTATGCTATCTTCTGTTTTATGGCTTGGTCTAGCCTATCTTCTATTTTATGGCTTGATCTAGTCTACCTTCTGATTTATGACTTGGTCTATTCTATCTTCTGGTTTATGGCTTGGCCTATTTTATCTTCTGTGTTATGGATTGTTCTAATCTATCTTACGGTCTGTGCCCTGGTCTATTCTACCTTCTGTTTTATGGCTTGGCCTATTCTATCTTCTGTTTAATGGCTTGGTCTAGTCTATCTTCTTTGTTATGGATTGGTCGATTATATCTTCTGTTCTGTGCCCTGGTCTATTCTACCTTCTGTTTTATGGCTTGGTATAGTCCTGTTTTATGGCTTGGTCTAGTCTATCTTCTGTTTTATGACTTGGTCTATTCTATCTTCTGTTTTATGGCTTGGTCTATTCTATCTTCTGTTTTATGGCTTGGTCCACTCTGTCTTCTGTTCTGTGGCTTGGTCTAGTCTATCTTCTGTTTATGGCTTGGTCTAGTCTATCTTCTGTTTTATGGCTTGGTCTAGTCTATCTTCTGTTTTATGGCTTTGTCTATTCTATCTTCTGTTTTATGGCTTGGTCTATTCTATCTTCTGTTTGATGGCTTGGTCTAGTCTATCTTCTGTTTTATGACTTGGTCCATTCTATCTTCTGTTTTATGGCTTGGTCTATTCTATCTTCTGTTTTACAGCTTGGTCTAGTCTATCTTCTGTTTTATGACTTGGTCCATTCTATCTTCTGTTTTATGGGTTGGTCGCATTGGTCATCTTCTGGTGCACGTTCCTCTCTCTGAGCCATCATGTGCCTGGACCTCTTACTCTTTCTTGCTATGTATGAAACCCCTCTGTCACCCTTCTTCGGATGAACTCTCCTCTCTGTTCAGGTATGTCACAGTGTCCCTGCAGTCCTCGCATCTTGTACCTCAATGTGCACAATTATCCACATGCTCTCTTAGTCCCCACTATCACTGGGTATGTTTCATCCAAAGTGGCCTCAGTCATGTCACTCATTCAATCTGTGCTGCTGTCTCCTCTCTCAAGTATCTTGCACTTTGATTTACTGTCACATCTGTTATGTGCCATAATCACATCTTCATCCACCCTCTACCTCAGTCCCCATTGCATGTGGCTTTCCTTGTACTTCCTCTCTCATCTGACTTTTGCTTGGCTCCCTCGCTTTCATTCTATTTAGCTGGGGTCTCAGTCACCCTCTTCCATCCATCTTTGCCTGAATCTGCTACTTTGTCTGTACTTAGTTATGTTCTCTAATGGCTCATGCAGCTTGTGCCTTTCTGCTTTATACTCCACTCTCATGCTTTATCCTGATTGCAACTCGCTGCTCTATCTCTTTCGCCTTGGGGTTTGGTGCCCTCTCCCATCTGTTGTGTGCACCATTGAAACCTCTTATTCAAACTCCATCTCTTCCCCTCAGTCACCTATCTTCTGCCTCACTTTCTTCTACCATCCATCTTCTGACTGAATCAAGTCGTATCTTTTGTGTACATTAGGTGTAGGCTGGGCGAAAACTTGTTATACCAGTGTAATTCAAGTAATTTTGAAAACGTTGTTTTACGCTCGTCATGGGAAATTCTCGAAATTATACCATGATGCCACATCACTTAATTACGCAGTGCCCATGGTGAAATGACAGAACGGATGTGCAAGAACAACTCAAATTACTTGTACATGAGCAGCTGTCACTCACGGTATATGTTTTTGTTGTTATCTTCCAAAGTGGACATGCTTTATAGAGCTAAACGCTCAATTCGCGTTTCGTGATGTTACGCATAATTTTACATATTGTTTCTGAAATTTTGCACTAGCAAATTACAAGGAATTCCACACACCCCTAACTGGGGCCTTCTCTTTGCCTTGTGTCTCACATCCTCAGTCACACGCCATGTGCTCTGGGCTTTTATCTCAGCTTTCATGTTCTTCAGTTCCCACTGGCAGTTCGGCTGTGCCTCCATTCCCTGTTTCGTTCAACTTCAGCCCCATTCGCATTTCTCATTTTGGTGATAGCCATTGCCCCACTCGCAATCAGCTTGTGCCTAAATCCCCTTATTTGCTGAAGCCTAGTTCCACTCTTTTGTCAGTAGTGTGCCTCAGTGAAATCTCTTTTCCATCCTGCATTTCACTTCCCTTGTCTTCATCTACTTGTTCAACCATCCAGTGCTCCTGTCTCCTTGTCCACATTCTCCATATCTATCCTCTGTCATGTGTCTGGCTGCTTGCCCCTCACTCTCTTCCCCATTGCCATTTCTTCCCTCTGATATGGGCTGCACCTTCTGACACACAAAAGGTGATGGGAGCAATGCTTGCAATAAGTCTAACCACTGGCAATCGCTTGGGGTAGCATTCCGAACCATTGTTCTTTTGCCCATCATGTCACCTCAGCCATATGCAAATCAGTCTTGACCCTTTTCCAATAGGAAGAGCCCAGCTCAAACTGGCAGACCAGTACCTCCATGATTCGGAACACAAGCAGATCAAGACTGGCTGTTCTCTGATTGAGGCTGGTCAGTCCGATGCAGCTTGGTTCCAGTGGCACAGTGAGCACAGAACCCCTGTCTGTGCAAGAGTGATAGCATGGAATGCTACCCAAGCGATTGCCAGTGGTTAGACTTATTGCAAAAATCGTCCCATCACCTTCAGTGTGGTTGATGGCCAGCGTCTTACCTCTTTTTTGAAACCTGCTTGTGCCTCCATCTCCTTTCCAGGCTTGCACTTTGTTCTACTCATCTCGTTGGTGCCTCACTCACTTTTGGAATGCATCTTGTCTCACAGCTCCTGCACCATCTGGATTGAGACTTGGCCACCACTGTCTTCTCCCATGGCATCTGATTACTGATTTCTGATTTTATTAATTCATATTCGATTAATTAAAACCATTCCATGACTAAGAACTATACAATACATTTTCGCTTAATATGAAACAGTGAATAATACAACTAAAATGGAGTTTCAAGGATTTAAAAAACAATGACAACTATAATATTTAATGAGTGTAAGAAGAGTTATGCCCTGCCCTTCATAATTAAAATATAAACAGTGTCCAAGGTTTTACAGGTAAAGAGGTAAAGTAAAATATCTCATGTGCAAACTAATAGAACCTCTTGCTGATAGGGATGGGGTTACTAACATCTCGGTACCGCAGAATGTTTATGTGCAGTGAATGGGCGTGTATTCTGGGTTAGCATTCCCCATATCCCGGGGCCACATGACCGTAGAGGATGCTGAACATGTCCCTTGAGTTTGTTAGTTCCAGTTGGCGGCTCTACTAAGAGCTAGCTGCTAGATGCTGTTCTGGGTTCTATGGCTAGTGGCTGTTGCCCTCGCTTCAATGAGTGAAAGGTGAATAAAACTCATACATTTCCCCAGTCTGGCTGGTGTACTTGGTATATTTTCAGTGAAGCACATATCCTTGCAGCACTTAACCCCTTTTGAACGACATAGCAGGAGGAGCAGGCGGTGTTGTTCCTCAGTCAATTTGGGCCAGCAGCACAACAGATGGAACCAGGATTCTTTTCGGTAGTTGCATAACTTGCATGAGATTACCTCATCTTGGTGGGCTCAACCAGTATTGGTATCTGCTCTTGCCCATCTTGTTCCACGGTTCCTCAGTCACACATCTTGTGCCTCTGTCCCCTCTCATATCCATCAGATTCCTTGCTCATCCACTGTGTGACTCATTCACCTTTAAATGTATATTATGCCTTACACTGTTTCGTCTGTGTAGTTTGTTTTCTGTCCTTCGTTCATCTTGTTTCTTACTCGACTTCTTGCATCCTGCCCCAATTCCCTCAGTTACCAGAACAGCATGACAGGGAATCTGGCACATCTTTCTTCCGCTGTGTCTGTTGACATCCTGCTATCTTCTGAATTGTGGAGACTGAAAAGTGGGTTGGATGAAGACTGGGTGCGTTACCCAGTCCATCTAAGCCTCATAATATTATAGTACACTGTGAGGGGATACAAAATTAAACTGAATAGGATGCTAGGGTTGTAATGTCATTACTAATAACATCAAATCCGGTGACATCACTTCACATTGAACAGGCTAGTTAATTCCCAACTTCATTTTGATTTGTGGTTTGCATACAGTTTAACACCATACATGATTTAATTCAACTCTCCAAAGACAACCTGTACTCAATTCCCTGCTTTACTACTTGCCCAAATTGTATGATCCTGGGCACAAAACAATTGCCTTGCGCTGCTTATATTTTGACAACAGTCCCTTTAGCTTGTTTCCCTCATTCCTCATCAATGTTTGTGAATTTAGCTCTATGCTGAGCCTCGGTGGAACACAGACATAGCACTATGGCCTTTAACCACGCTTTTTTTGGTTGCTCTGACAAGAGAATGCAAGCGCTGTCTGCTGCAAGACATATTGTGGCTTAGAGAACGTAAAGGGGCTTGCAGCCCGCCCATTTCTTACTATTGGTTGAATTTTCTGTCACTCTCATTTCCCTGCTTCTTATTCATGCCCAGCTTCTCAAATCTGTGTTTTCCTCTCCAATGAAGCATTGCCTCCTTAACATCTATTTGACTGGCTGGCAACTCTGTTCCCACTGCTTGCTTTTCAAGCACTGCTCTTTTAGTGTTAAACACTCCATGAAAGGGCATGTGATTTTGAGATTTCTACCTTCATGTACTTTCCTCCTCTTGTCTCCCCATCTTACTTTCCCCCAACCCCCATATTGCTACTACCCTCCCTCCTGCATCCTCTGTCTTTCTTGCGTGTCCTGTGTTGCTCCGCCTTCCCCCGCCCATCTCTGTGTTGCTTTGGAGCCCCGTACTAGTATGGCGCCTCCCCACTCTTCCCCGTGTTAGTTCAGCATTTCCCCACTCTATCCTGTGTTGCTTCCACCCACCCCTGTTGCTTCCGCTCACCCCAATCGTTTAAAAAAAAAAACAATGAATGCTTTTGCACGTTTTCATTTCTATTTGGCTACCAATCCAATTTAGATCTAAAAAGGGAAAAAGTGCCTGAGTCGTGTTGCAGGCACACACATGTGTGGTGCACACAACTACAAAATGACGCCGCTGGCTGCGCCGCAGGCTATTTTTTAAATACTTTAACCCTGAAGCACAGCATCAAGGATGCTGTGCAATGTGGCTAACCATTCCCAAAGCAAGCAAAAATCAAAATAGGGAGTGAAGAGGTAGTGCTTAAAAAGCACTGGGGTGGATGCACCCTCCTCCAGTCAATGGTATATTCAAACAACAAGATCCACCTCTAACAGGTTTTCCTGTGAGCCAAGATACAGGTATACAGGTGAAAAGGATATTCTAATACCTATGTGGTATGCAATTAACTTACAGTTTATAGAGCCCTAACAGTATTACTGAAATAAGTTGTCTCCAACTTATTTCAGCCCGCGAATCAGTAATACTGTTAGGGCTCTATAAACTGTAAGTTAATTGCATACCACATAGGTATTAGAATATCCGTTTCACCTGTATATACACATAACACACATTGATGGCAACATTAGTGAGTGATTGAGGGATCTGACCCCGTCCTGACGAAGAGGCAGGTAGCCTCAAAACATGTTGACACCATCAGGAGAACTAGCTCATTGACAAGCTGTGTTTTTCTCCGCCACACCAATTTTTAACAATACCAGCCTATGAGTAATAAAGAATGTTTTTGTTTTCAAAAGGTCAGGTATTCTTTTAACCTCACTTTTCCTATCACTTTTTGATCCTACTTACACTCACAACAATACACCTCACATAGCACTTACAATATCGGAGTGCTCCAGCGTAGTCGCTAGTCGTAGCACGCCCCGTTCCGCAGCGGGGCGGGAAGACCCCGATGATGAAGCATGACACCAAGGGACCTTTTGGTGTGTGAGGGGTATTTTAACAAATACTGTGTATGCCTGTCATATCTTGGCTCACAGGAAAACCTGTTAGAGGTGGATCTTGTTGTTTGAATAACCATTCCCAAAGCAAATAGGTCCCACAGGGCAGGACATTTTGGCTTTGCCAATGCTTGTTTTATTTGGGCTTCCTCAGTGACAAAGCTATCACGCCTTTGAAGGTAAGATAATCTCTGGTGATTATTTTACTTCTAATAATGTCACTTATCATGATGTCACTTCCCATAATGTTACATGAGTCGACGGTCATGATTACGACTCATATCCTCCCTCGCATTGGAATATTCTGAAGTTAGCACATCTGCTCCCTGCTCATTCAGAACAGGCACAACATGAACAGGCACAGACCAAGCTTCACAGACACTTAGAAAAGATGGTGCCAAGAACAGCAGCAAAAACTCACTGCACTCAAGTAAAATAGGTATGGGATGAGCTCCAGAACTTCGAGTGTACCCTCTCACACAAACAGAACAGGTAGAAGCAGCAGCAATCAGTCAAAATTCATTCCAGATTAAGGACAGCATGGGCAGCTGCAGAGCAGTAAACGCTAACACTGAGATAATGGGTACAGCATACCCAACAGTAAACTCAGTTCACAAAGAACAACAGCGTGCAAGCTATCTAGCCCTGGGTGAAATTTAAAGCATGCTGGTGTAATCTGCACAATTTCGGTCATTTTGCATTGTTGCACAAAATTACCCAAATTATGTCAAAACGCTACATCACATAACTGCACAGTAGTTTTTAGCAAAATCACATGAACAGCACGCCAGAACACAGAGGCTGTTGTTTGCAGCCATTGTGTTTTTTGCTCTATTTTTTTTAGAACAAAATGTGTCCTTTTGTCAAAAACTGATGCAACGATGCATTTCAGACTGAAATATAGCAGTGAATGATGGATCTGTATTTTGCATATTTACACGTTATTTTGCATAATTTTCCTGAAATGTTGCATAATTCGCAAAATCAAATGATGCGAATTTCCCACACTCCTACTTCTATCACTCACATAGCGCAGGCACAGTAAGGGAAGCAATTGTGCAAGCTTCCTTCAGGCAGAATAGATACAGTGTGACCAGCAGAGTGAAAGCAGCCCTCGGACAGCCTTCAGTAGAGTACAGTAGGGCAGCAGTAGGCCAAGCATCCTTCACACACAGAATAACTACAGCACTGGCAGGAGCAGTCGCTATGTTTCTTCACTACACAGGTACAGTACAGATAGCAGGGTCTGGGCACATTAACCCTCATTTAATAATGTAGTAGCTTGCATTTTATGTAGCTCTTAAACCTCACCTGAGAGCTGGTCCTCATAATAATAATGGCTATTAATGTTATTATTTGTATTATTAACATTCTTATTGCTACTACTGTTACTTAGGAAGGATAAGGGTACTACTATCACCACAAACAGCCACTTAACCCCAGACTGAATTGTCACTTAGTGCTGAAAGGTCACCTATCACTCTGACCAGACCAACTTGAATTATGTGATTTTATGGCCCTGGTGCTTTCCGCATAATTAGGGATTGGCTGCATTTGGCACATAATTCATCATCTGCTGCAAAATCTGCAGTTTTCAGCAAAAACAATTGTTTCTAGCTCAAACGGACCAAAAGTTACTAAAAAGGTGACACGTGCTGCCGCGCAGTGTACGACCCTTTGCAAAGGCTTTCTGGCCACCTTTCTGCTGCTTATTTTTGTACGTGGGTGCAGTGCTTTAAATAGAAATACAGAAGTGCAGGCACTCACTATTAAGAGTACCTGTTTGCTCCTGAGAAGTGTCAGTACTCTGCCATTAAAAGAAGAGCAGCTACTCTCCCTTTCAAATTAAAGAAGTGCAGGCACTTAGTACCAGACAGCACTTTCCAGTTTAAAGCTCTAGCTGGGTTCAATTGTTACTAATGAAGTGAAACTTTGGCTCAGGTAGTGTTAACATGTTAAAACAAATGCCAAAATAATAAAGTAGTTCTAAAACAAAACGTGCTGCATTAGGACGCTTAATTTGCTTTCCATTGCCGCATAATTTAGTCAACCCTGCTGCCACATAATTTAGATCTCCACTGCCGTATAGTACCTGTGGACATGCTTTAACATTAGCTCTCCTCGTCAGTTCTTCCAAAGCCCTCCTGGGCAGCTCGCCCACTTTGAGGTCCGCATGAAGCGTGTAGCTCTCACTCACTCACTCACTCAGAGGGGACACTCACTCACCATCCATGTGTCCTTGGAGGCGCTCCTCGCCGGATCTATGGAGGCGGATGCTGCCTGGCTGTTCGCCATCCTCGCGCTGCGTCTCTCGATGCTGCCGCTTCCGGTCAGTGTCCGTGCTGCCTGCGCCTCGTGCTGCCCCGGTGGGGTTGGTGTGGAGGGCCTCCCTTCACGCCTGCAGCTCGACGACACTCCGCGCCGCGCTGCCCGCGCAGCCTGGCATCTCCCTGCTCCTGGTCCCGGCGAGAAGCCAGGAGCGAGTGGCACCAGCGCCAGGAGGCAGGTATTCCTGCAGGTGCCAAGCCCAAAGCACTACAGACTGTCACCCTGCCCAGAATGCAAACACCGGACCTGCCTGCTTCCTGGACTCCGGGGAGTGAGCCTGTCTTCGGCAGACATGAATACACACCTGAGACACTTCCTGTCTCGTGAGTAAACTGCACCCATCGGTTGGCCTGCCTGCTTCAGACAAGCCAGAGGGGCAGGCCCGTCTCTGACTGCTGGAGCCAGCTCAGTGGGGCGTTTTGCCTTGTGTAGGCACTCGGGAGGTGACTTGCCTGCTACACACACACTACGTGGGGACCTACGGCTTCTAAAGTTACCACATAGAGCTGTTTGCCAAATGCAGATACCAGAGGGGTGGATTTCCTGCTGCAGGAACACCTGACAGCGAATCTGCCCTGTCCCAAATACGCCTGCGAGAAGGCTGCCTGCTTGTCCCAGTCACCTGAGAAGAGGCGGCGTTACTGCTGCAGTCACACCTGAGAAGGGCTCTTCCAGCTGCAGGTATCCTCGTGATATAGCCTATCCATATGTTCCTTACATTCGTAGTAGGTAGCCTTCCTGCTCCCAAAACTCTGTGGCACTCACACCACGGGTATCCCGCCTGCCTGCCTCTTGCAGACGAACCGGAGAGGAAGCCGCCATACCCACCGCAGGTACACCTTACTGGGACCCTAACTGCTGTAGCCCCACAGAGAGGTGTTTGCCCCCCTCAGGCACCCGAGGTGCCCTGCCTGCTGCAGACACTCTCGAGACAGCCCGTCTGAAGCACAACAGCACGGAGAAGAAACCTCGCCTGGTGCAGGCGCGCTATGCATTTTTAAAGCGGAAACCCGATCCCACGCGCACAAACAAACCTTCCTTTCTGGTTTTCCATTACTGGATACCCAGCTCATTCAGCCCCTTGTCTCGCTTCTCGCCAGCTTTGTGGCTGCCATTATCACATGACAGCGACACCACTGCAGGGGCTGCCATTCCTCATTCCTCTGCATTCATTTAATATGTTGTGCGCTCTGGCAGGTTTTACTGGCCTGAGGAAATGGGTACATTCATAATAAAGTCGAGCATATGGCGCTGAATAACCTATGCTTAACATTACCTGTCTCAAAGGCACTTGTTGTATTTGTCTCGGAAGGATGAACGTCTGAGAGGACCCGCCAGGCTGCAAACCTAAATCAAAGGGCCAACACAGAGTACTAGGGGGATGCATTCATCCAATGAGCCATCAGGCCTCGAATACTAATTTGACACTCACAGTCCCAGCCCTCAGGCGTGTATCTTGTAAATTCGCAGTGAATAAAGAGCTGCTCTGGTAACAAATTGATGTGTCCAAGATCACAAGATGTTATATAATGTACATAAATTAGTAAAGGGAGCTGGTACTTATAAGATGCCCTGACAGGAAAGGATTTGGGAAACTACAGAGACATAGGGTGCTAGACCAGGACGATTATGGGGAGAAAAGCCATAGTTATTAAGGTGTTCCGAAAGGGCATCAAGTGGGAGAAGACTTGAAAATAGACAGGTAGAGAGTTCCAAGTTTTGTAAGCAATCCCTGGCTATTATCATTAGGTGAGGTCAGATGTGTGTGTGGTCTACATAGTTAATAAACCTAACTCTGGAAGATCAGGTGAGCTGAGCAAGAGAGAGGTCATACATATGAGGGCGCAGGGCTCCGAGAGGAGCCTTGTGGGACTCCAGGAGTGAGATGTTTGTATTCTGAGCAAAAAGGAGCAAGGTAGACTTTCTGAGCTCTGTTAGTAAGTTAGACTCTATCTAATCCAGAGCCGAACCCTGAATCCCTAATACCTGGAGGCGGAGTAGAGAATGGTCACTGGATGCCATATCAAATAAGGCAGAAACATCTAGAAAAACCAGGGCAGGAGATCTGATTTAGCCAACCAGCATCTGAAGATAATCAAGCACCAAGCCAGTGCCTAATTCTACAAGAACACGTGCTTTGCTCAGAAGACAGCAGTCCGTGGTATAGGACTGGTTTTTTGTATGCTGGTGTCTTTCTACTTAATTCAGCCCATAACAGGCATTGTTAATCACTTGAAAAATACAAGGCAGTGTTCAACAGATGACACCATTTTGTCTGGGTGATCTATTTGATTTTAAATGTATAAAGCATGCGATTACACTTGAATGGTGTACTGGGGCCAGAAAGATGAAGAAGGAACTCCTTTAGGAATATATGAGTTTTTTTTGGTAATTTACAAAAGTTCAGAATATTGGTTTCTACACAAATAATTGTCTGGAGTTTGTTCCAAACCTGAGCAGTCATTACAGAAAAGGCTCAACCGCCTGTGCAGGACTTATCACATCTGGGAATATTCACCGACTGGAGTGTACTGGAGCATGAATGGGAAGAAGGGGGGTGTGATATAGTTTTTAGGTGTAGGGCCGTGCATGGCTTTATGATAAAAACATGGAGCCTTGAAATGCAGCGTTTCTGAACAGGGAGCTGGGGAAACATGGAACGGTGAGAAGAGATACAGATGTTCCTGCTGAGACTTAAAATAAGCCTGGCAGCCGCATTCTTTATCAACTGCAGCCTATGAAAGAGAAGAGCAGAGGTCCAACAAGGAGGGAGCTGCAGTAGTCCAATTTACAAGAGATAAGAAACTGGACTAGCATTTTCTTTAAAAGCAATAACTGAAGCCTTAGTGATTTATATCCCAAGCAATATTAAAAATCCTACATGCATGGGTCAGTCGGTGATGATGTGTTTCTTTCTGTTTTTATTCCTTCATCAGGGCAAACGTTTTACCTCGTAAATTGCTAGTTGTAAAATACCTGCAGCTGGATTTACATAACCATTAGTCTGGCAAGGCTCTGACATGATCTCTTAAATCTCCAGAGAAGGGAATACCTGGATGGATGCACCTTGGTTCATTACTTTAATAAGTGTTTCTTAGTACACAACAATGTATGTGAGGCAACCAGATAAAGAACTAGCATTGCCCGAGGTTCACATCGAGGTTCAGCGCCTTGAGACCCTACCGGGTGAGTAGCGCGCTTTACAAATTGTTGATTGATTGATTGACGTTTTGGATTTCCTTTTAAAAGGGTCTGTCTACTTGACTGTAACCCATCACATGCTGAATCAACGTCATACACCTTCATTTCCTAAATGTTCCATGGAAAGTCTTGAAGAAATGGGACTCTGTATCATGTCTTTGATACACTCTAACAATTAATCCTCTCACATCTTTTTAACTGAAGGATTAGGATGTTTGTTGCTATACACTGGTCATTCTACATGACGTATTGTGTACAACATGAGGCTATAATGTTGACATTTCCCTTTGGTGTGTTTTTAAAGGCTAATCCCCATGATTATATAATGACATGGAAAACTTGTGACTCTTGTTACAGCAGAACATTTGATAGCACAGACCTATTCTTTTCCCCCTCTCTTTTGTCTCTGTAAATATGCACCTTTATTGCAATTTACTTTGTTGAATTTTCACAAGTGAGGCGCTTACCGTCCCATTTGTAAGATCCAGATAGCATCTTTGTTTCTTAAATGCCATTTAAATAAATGGATATTTAATTTCTTTCGACAAACGGTTATTGGAAATCTAAATGCAAAACAATGAATTACATTCAAACCATGAATTTTGGATCGAATCATTCGCGGAAAAAATGCTAGTTGGAATACTTGAATATTTTTCTGTAGGTACGAATGTAACAATATATGGATTTGTGTGATTCAACAGGAAAGAGAAGGCTTATACTGGCCTGGATCAGGTTGAATTTGGTGTTGTAAAAATATATGTTCATAAAATTCCAGAGTTCTAATCACGTTTATTAATGCATTAAGCCTCTAGTTCTATGCACATCCCTTTGAGGGTTTCATCAAGCTCTGCCTGCATTGACTAAATACCAGTGTATTAAGATTTGGGGATATGATGTATAGTTTTGTCAATTTTCTCATAGAAGTCCTGTATAGCAGAAGAGCCCCCAAAATGACATTATGTCCAACAGTAGCGACCCAGGTGAATGGCAAGCATTGTAAGAAAAAGGAACAATGCCTCGTATCCATGTTGATGATAACCCTCATTGGCGTATTGGGCCATAGGAAACTCTCTGTCTTTGCCAGTGATTGGTTGCCTTGATCCATGTATTAACACATTTGCCCCATCACCCCTTTACTCCTCCCCCTGCCGGTTCATTTTTTAGAACAGACCCAAGGGGGAAACCCATTTTTGGTTTGATATTGATCAAACAGTCTTTGCATGGGAGGTGAGTAACTGATCGAATAGATTCTGACACCAGATGGTCTGTGGGGTGAGGGTTGGTTGCCTCCCTAAGATCCTTCTGTGACTTAATGCTAACTGTTGTTTAAGTTTCGCAGGAGCAATATCATCTGGTAGTTTTCTCCAGAGTTGAAAACATGGGCATCATTTGTGGTATCTGCTGCTATCCCGTTGACTTTGTTGGTAAAGATGTTTCTGCTCAGAAGTCCACTGCATGAGGGAGAAAGGAACGAATGCTCTATTCTCTCATCGCTTCCTCCTGTCTCACTGTGTTGATTTTTTTCTTTATATGATACTTCTTCAGAAATACCACGAGAGGGGACCCCAATCCAAAGTGGGGCAAGATGGCCGCTAGCGGTATGCAGTGAGTGAGTCGCACCATTCTCCTCCTCCATACCGCGCTGACTCGATGGTGGAATCCCCCCGGCATAGCGCTGAGCCTGGCTGTTGTGAGTCTCAAGTTCCGAGGGACCAGAGAGCAGGCAGGCGACTACCCAAAAGGCACTTTAGAGGAATTTTCAGCCAAGTCTACTCCCACATACGGGGAAAAATAACTGGCATTGCTGAGCTCGTACTTCGCAACTGGTTCAAGATGCCTCCTCGTATAACAAAAGGGAGCGAGCAGAAAGACGGCAAAGGGGGGATGAAGGACGTCGATGTCCAGAAAGAGCCGACTTCTAGAGAGAGGAATAGAATGGACTCTAAAAACCCTCCTCTAAGTGCTTTGCAGAAGGGAGCCGTTGGTCTCAAAAAAACAATGAGTAAGAAAAACGGCCCGAGGCTGCCGTTACCCCGAAGGAATATGGGGGTGCTACAAAGTTGAAATTAAAAGAAAGTATCCTGAGGCAACCCACAGTGACAGAGAGTTTCGCCAACATACCTGCAGGCAGTGCCGGGAGCCTGACGGAGGGAGGTATTGCCCAAAACGTCCTCGTGGACGCTGAAGCTGGAGCAGCGGTTGCTAGGCAACCGGCACAAGCGGAAGAGCCGACGAAAGCGAAGCTGCCGGAGACGCTGCCTGCTATGGATCAGAGCTTGGGGCCGGTCTTGGAGGAGAAGCGGGTTGGACCCGCTAAGTCTGACGAGGTGCAAAGCAAGAAGGCAAGTGGGACCGGGGGGCTGTCAGACAGTCGGGTTCTGCGCACTGGGCCGCATGTTGAATGCAGGAGTACTGCTGGATATGCCGGATTTGAAGAAAGTGCTGGGAAACAAGACAAAACGGTATTGAAGGGAGGCTTGGGGGCGCCACGGCGAGAGGAGTTATCTGGTGGGACTGGTGGGACTGGGACTGGCCCGAGTACTTCAGACTGGGCAGAAATCATGGACTTGGCATATGGCTTTGCTAAGTTGGGGGATGAGACCCTTGCTGAAGCCGGTACAGGTAGTGGCGCTGCCTCCCCTGAAAAATTCTATTCTGTAAATGAAGATTCCCAATCACAGTCCGTGGCCTCCGATGAAGTAAGCTCAGATGATCCCACTGGTACAGATACAGGAAGTAGTTCCCCGGCCCAGAGAAATACGCAGAAGAAGCGCTTGTCTAAAAGAAAGCCTTCTACAACAGGCAGTACCACTGACCCCACAAGAAAGTTAGCCTGGGATTACTCCGCTACCCCCTTATCATTTATTAAACAAGAAGGTTCCGCCTCGCTGTCTGGCGATCAAGGCTCATCACAAATACCCCCGCCACCGGTCACGTTGGACTTACTATTTAATACACTTAAGTCAATGCAATCTGAGGCGAGGGGGGAAAGTAGGAGGGCAAGACAGGAATCGAGGAAAATTCAGAATACGCTAAGGAAAATGAATAAAAGGCATGATGAGGTGGTGGAGAGAGTTTCTCATGTGGAGGAACGTACAGGCAGACTAGAGGACGATCTGAGAGACCTGAAATCTTATAAACAAGAACACCAAAAAGTGGCAGAAGACGTCAAATGGAAGTTGGAGGAATACGAAAATAGACAGCGCCAAAATAACATTAGACTCTTAGGGGTGGCAGAAGGTCTTGAAGGGGAAGATCCCAGAACGTTTGTGGTGAATCTCCTAAAAGGGGCCTTCCCCGAGCTGACGACCTGGCAATGGGAAACGGAGAGCCAGAGGGCCCATCGCTTTCCGTTTGTGGTCAAAAGGGGGCAAGCGGGGAACGAGGAGGGGAGACCCAGAGCACTGTTGATATATGTAGGGAATTTTCTACTTAGACAGCTTATCCTAGATAAAGCTAAACCAGAGTCTAAACGTACATTTAACAATGTTACTTTTTTTGCTAGGCCAGACTTCTGCCATACTACAGTTGAGCGTAGATGGAGATTGAGGCAGCTGATTTCTCCCATCCAGGCCCTGGGCTCAGAGGCCTTTTTGCTGTACCCTGCAAAGCTGAAAATAGTTACTAAAGGCCAGGCTAAAATGTTCTTCTCCGAGATTAAAGCAAAGGCATACATGGTGGAGGCTTTGGGGTTCAAGGAGAAGTAAGAGTAGGGCTCTCTCGGGGGGTACGAACAGCGGTAGGGAGGGGGTGGCGGCAGCTGCATCCCTAGTGTCCACACATAGGTCAGGGGTGACCTATTTGCCTGTAGGGGTGGGGGGGAGGGCCAGTGAGGGTGGTTTCTGGGGAGGGGGTGGTGGGGGTTGGGGGGTGGAAACAGGGCACACGTTGCATGCACAGAGCCACAACATGAAGGTTAAAACTACACACACTTGGTATTGGGGTGAAAAAAGGGGAGAAAAAAGGGGAACATTTGAAAAGTGGAATAGAGATTTGGTACCAATCTTTGATGTTTTTTAATGACTTGTCGAATTATGACAGTGAACGTCTGTGGGTTAAATGATTTACAGAAGAGACTGCGAGTATCAGCATTTTTGAAATCAATGAATCCAGATTTGATTTGTATGCAAGAAACCCATGTGGAGGGAGGAAAGGGCTATTTGTTGGATCAGTTGGGTTTTACTGTACTAGCATATACAAAACAAGGATCAAAGACTCGTGGGGTTGCTGTGTTAGGGAGAGGAAGAGATTGTATAGTACACAAGAAAAAAGAGGATCAATGGGGGAGGTGGGTTATAATTGAAGTGGGCTTTAGGGGGGCTAAGTTCACGTTGGTTTCTGTGTATGGCTCGACAGGAGATGACCCTGACATATTTGAATTTTTGGATCAAGAATTATCAGCCTGGCCCGAACCAGTTATATGCTGCGGGGATTTTAATATTGGCTGTCCTTCCGGTGTCGAGATACAAGATAGACAGGGGTATAATGGGAGGAAGAAGAGAATGCATAGGGCTGCGGCAGATATGGCACTGCATAATGCTCTGTCTGATGCTTGGGCCAATCTCTATCCTCAGGCTGATGGTACTACATTTTTCTCAGCTCCACATATAATTATGGTAAGACTGGATTACTTTTTAATTTCCAATTCATTTATAGCAAACTCACAAATTAGGAAACTACCCCGGCTGGTCTAAGACCATAACCCCTTAATTTTGTCGTTTAGCTTAAGTGGTATAACAAGGAAACCATATAACTGGACGTTTGAGAGAGCTCTCCTAAAAGATGAAGGTTATTGTAGACATATGGATGCCTGGATCAAGGAATTTTGGAGCATCAACAAGGGGAGTACCAGCTCAGGCAATGCATGGGATGCGTTTAAAGCAGGGGTAAGGCGAGAGACACTTAGTTTTACAACACATAGGCAGAAAGTAGAGAGGGACAGGCTGGAGCAGCAAGTTAATACCCTTTTGGTCGCAGAGGAAGAACTGGGTCGCCTAATTGAGGGTGGGTGTTCACTGGATCAACAGCTGCTGGAAATTGTGGTATTAAAGGCTGAAATAGCAGAAAGTATCGCTAATAAAACAGCGGCAAATTATTTGGCAAGGAGGGAGCAGGCATGTGAGCTGAGTGAAAGAGTGGGGCATATTCTTGCTGTTAGAACGAGGCAGAAAATTGCTGCGGGAGATATTAAGAGTATAAAAGATGGGCAAGGCAACTTGATCTCTGATCCTGCAGGAATAAGAGAAGTGTTCAGGAAATTTTACACAGAGCTGTATGACACAGCGGAGGGTGGGAGCAGGGGAACCAGTGACTACTTAGAAAACCTTCAAGTGGCTGAGCTAGAGGTAGCTGAAAGAGAAAATCTTGAATCTATTATAACACTTGAGGAATTAACAACAGCCTTATCAGATCTCCCATCAACAAAGGCTGCAGGTCCAGATCAAATCCCTGTAGAATTCTACAAAACTTTTCTGGGAGTCCTTAACTTGGAGCTACTGGATACGCTTATTCAAGCTCAGAGGGGGGTTTCGATTCCAGACTCCTGGGGGGGTACCGAAGTTATAGTCATCTTGAAAAAAGGTAAACCTCCCACAGCCCCAAGGTCCTACAGACCTATTGCTTTAATGAACTCTGATGTTAAGCTATATTCAAAAATTTTGGCAACAAGATTGGCAGCAGTTATTGAGAAATTGGTCTCCTCAGTTCAACATGGCTTCATCCCGGGAAAAGGCACCACAGAACATGTCAGAACGGTAATTACCTCATTTGATGCCATGGAGATATCGGGCGGCCCTGTCGCTGCCCTATTTCTGGATGCAGAGAAGGCTTTTGACAGGGTCGCCTGGGGATATCTATGGGAGATACTGAGACACTTTGGGTTTGGTGAAGGATATATCAGAGCGATCCAGGTACTTTATAAAGCACCAACTGCTAGAATCAAGATTAACAGAGAGCTTACTTCTGCGGTACAGATAAAAAGGGGGACAAGGCAGGGCTGCCCGACCTCTCCTCTTCTTTTCGCACTTTATATGGACCCTTATTTGCGGTGTCTCATTACTAATCCTAGAATTCCCCCCCTCTGTCTGAATGGACTGCAGATTAATGTGTTGGCATACGCAGATGATGTCGCTATAATTACCCCGGACCCATCAATGGCAATTGGAGAAATAGAACAGGAGGCATTAAAGTTTGGCGAGATCTCAGGCTATAGGCTCAACAGTAGCAAAACACAAATAATTAAGAACTCATTTGTTTGCTGTGATGATGTTCGGGTGGTTCCAGCGGCAGTTTATTTGGGGGTTGAAATATCGGCTAAACTTGAGACGGTGGTAGAACGAAATATGACTCCCTTATTGGCAAAAGTAAGCATGGATTTGGTTAGGATCAACAATCTTAGACTTTCGTTGGTGGGCCGTACCAACATAATAAAAATGCTTATACTCCCTAAGTTTTTTTATTTTTTTAGAACAATACCCTTAATGTTCGAGGCTTCCTGGTTTAACAAGGTAGAGTCAATTTTGAATAAATTTATTTGGGCACATGGGAAGACCAGGAGGGCCTATAAATTTATGACGTTACCCAGGGCAAGGGGGGATGTGGGGTCCCAGATTTCAAATTATATTATTGGGCCTCGGCTCTGCAGTATATGCAGGGTTTGATTGGCGCGAGTGGGGTAGACCCAAACGTCACTGCCTTTTCGACTAAGGTATACTCCATTGTGCTGGGCCCAGAAACAGAGAATGCCTTTTTAGGCTGTGCCGACTCCTCATATTATAAACGCACGCGGTTTAAGACTGTCTTGGCTGCGCATAACATCTGGACGGCCGTAGCAAAAAAATGTGGACTGGGGAGATTCAATAGGTACACGAGACTGTATATGAACAAGACCCTACCTCCCTCAATTTTTGCTGATGCTACCATGGCAGAGTGGGCTAGAAAAGGAATTATTAAGATAGGGGATTTGCTGGGCGTAGACGAGAAGATACTGCAATTTTCCGACCTTGAGGCAAGGTTTAATATTGGCAGACGGAGTTTTTTTAAATATCTGCAGGTCAGGAGTTTTTTGAGTAAGAAGAAAGGTGGGGTGGCTGGCTTCGCTAAAAATAGCATTTTGGAAGATATAGAACGGGGAGGGGCGTGCTCTATTTGTAGTTTTTATGCTATTCTGGCAGAGCTGAAGGTGGACAACATTGGAAAGTATGAAAATAAATGGGCAGTAAAGCTAGGAATTCAAGGTCGATACTTCTTGGATTCACTGGAATTAGGATCCACAGTCCTTTGCTCAGCCCCGCTCCAATCCCAACATTATAAAACACTATACCAACTATACTACACCCCGGCTCGTATTGCACAGAGGGGAGGAACTACAGGGATTACTTGTCCACGTTGTATTGAGCCAGCAGCGGATAGCATTCATATATTCGCTGCTTGCCCTCAACTACGAACTTTGCTGAAAGGGATGGAAGACTTTCTGGGTCGAACACTTGGGTTGGATGTGACGCTAACACCAACAGTAATTATGCTAGGGGTTAGGGAGATCGATGGCGAGGCACATCGCAAATTTTTGTTTATAGCAATGGCGGTTTATAGACTGACGATCGCCAGAGCTTGGTTAGATAAAGCACCCCCAGTATTACAACAGTGGATTGCCCTGCTTCTGGGAACTTTTAATTTAGAAAAAGGTATTTATGCTAGGAAAGGTAGAAGGGCAAGGAGGCTGGGAAGGAAAATATGGGAACCAGTCCACCAATGGAAAGAGAGGATAATAGAAAGTCGTAGCTGATTTATTCTCGTAAGAAATGCCTTGCTTTGGTATGCTGTGTCAATTTGTTGTATGGGGTTCCCGTCTTTTTTGTTTTCTTTTTGTGTGTGTTTCTGTAAACTGTATTGTAGGTAATGTACTGTTTTTTGTTCAATATTTTGATTATTATACGTACTTAGGTAGCTTACTTATGAATTAGTGCTCTGTGTGTTGCTATATGTGTGCCTTCGAAAACTCAATAAATGTTATTTTTTTTTAAAACCAGAAATACCACGAGAGGCATCATGTGATTGTGGCTCTTGTAAAAAAGTCAACATTCAATTTGAGCCCTTGTATCCGGGTGTTACACCTGGCACCTCTGTTCGGACTGCAGATGCTCTGCAAGTGAATGTCATGTGCCCAGAACTAGCACTGCTGTCCCATAATGAGGTATTATTTTCCTTCCTGGGGAAAGTAAAACACTCTGCAGTAGCACCCTTATCAGGAAGATGATGTGGATCAAACATCATTTTTGATGTGGATGAGAAGCGGCCTGGGACTTAACAAAGACTTCCACTTGCATGTCGGATGTCTTAGTCGTATAAGCCCTGACTTCGAATTCATCAATCTTCCTTGGTTTCTGAAGCAGTTTTCAATACACAAAGGAAGATTCGGTCTCAGATAGGAATTGCAATTTAGAGGCTTTATCACTGGAACACGCCTGGAGAGGATTCCACTGACTCCCATGGGTTTTGTTGTACAGGGAAATAAGTTACACTCGTAGTCAACATTTTTCTGAGGCATGAAGTAACATCAGAGACTTGTTCTAAGTTCATCATATGAGTCAGTCTGATTATCAAGGAATTTAATAATTACTTTACGTGCATCAAGGCTCACTCAGTGCATCAGCAGACTACTCTTTCAAGTCCATGACCGCCATACATATTTCAAATTTGCAGATCAACCTGAGGCAATGTGGGCTCTCTGAGAGTATTGTTCAGTGAGACAGCATCAGAGCTAGGTAGGATTCCCCAGATGAGGCCTCCTTTTATGTCAGTCTTTAGCTCCTTGCTAATATGGGTTGTAAAGTCCTCTTCTAAAAATAAGGGCATGCCCAGGCATCAATACCTGAACTGAATTCAGCAGCATGTGCGGGTATCAAACTAGCTTGACCTGAAAATCCTTTGGACAGTGTTTGAGAGACGGTGCATGGGCTGTCAGTGAAACAGAAATGACGCTTAGCAACAGGGTACGCTCTGCTTTCCTATGAATGCTGCAGATGTTTTCTCAGAAATCACATATGTTTAAATCAAACATGTGGAACTATAAGCAGAGAAGACTGCAGCCTTCAGAAAGATTTTCACCTGAGCTGTGTATAATAGAGGAGGGGAGCATCCTGTAAGGATATTGGTTCCAAGGAATAACAGGGAGCAATGGATGTTTCAGAGAATTTCTCAATCAATCAATCAGGTATTTATAGAGCGCAGCGGCTACTTCGAAGAGTGTCCCGGCACTAGGAAAAACTGCTTACTCATCCAACCCCAGAACGAAAGCCCTCTAAGAAAGCTGGACCAAACAGCCAGGTTGTGATGTTTTTCCTGAATAGTGGCTCTGACCTAACATTTCAAAGGTGGAGCGGAAGCTGACTCCAAGTACGCGAGGCGTGATAGGTGAATGATGTACCACCTCACTTATTCTGTTTGATCTTGGGAACCTGTAATAAGCAGGCCTCTGATGAACGAAGAGTTCTCCTCGGAAGATAGTGCTAAAGTCTTGCCGAAAGATAGTGAGGACCAGAGCCAAAGAAAGCACGATGGGCCATAGTCAAGGCTTTGAATTGAACCATCACCTTAACGGGCAACCAGTGAAGGGTTTTCAGATAAAGTGAAATGGATGCCCGCCAGGTAAACTTTAAAAGTAGTCTAGTCACTGCGTTTTGTACTACCTGCAGTGTCTTAAAGAGGTACTTAGGCAGATAAAGATAGAGGATGTTGGTGTAATCAATGCATGATGTAACTACAGCATGAACCACCATTCTCTGAGCTTGAGATGGGAGTAATCTTATGAATTTTTAGGTCGAGCCTGGGCAACTCATGCGCTGCTCTGCGAGGCATGTTTTATCGAGGTAGGGCTTTGAAGTTCCGCCCACTTTCCGTCCACAGTTTTCATTGGCTTGTGTCATTGTCCACTGTAAACTGTGGCTGCTCATTGGTAAAAAGGCTTAGTAGTTCCTCCTTAGTACTGCCTTGTCTCATTTTGTAACCTCCCATGGCGACACCACCTGTTACCTGTGTTGTTGCTCAGGAGGCTTTAGCTACAGCCTCCGAGCACTATTTTCTCAAATAGCATTGCCCTGACTGCTTTTGCAGGCAGGACATGCTCTCTCCTAACACTTTTTCTTATTTTTATAGCCAAACGCAATTGCAATGCAATATGTCTCGAATTTGCAAGAGTTTAATCTATTGGCATTGTAAATGACAATGCCTTTTATTTATCTGTTTTAAAAACAACACATAAATAAAGAGCATTAACATTTACAATGCCAATAGCTCGAAAGCTCATAAATGCAAGACCTATTGCATTGCAAATGCTTGTTTTATTTATCTCAACAGCACAAAGAATGAGCCTACAACAACAAATATCTGAGCGCGCATAGATACTTTTGAATCAATCTTAACTCCCAGATTCTGTGCCAGAGAAGTGGGGGGAGGAGTGGGAGTTCTTCCACCCACTTTGGTCAGAATTGCGAGCCCTAATTAGGCATGGTAGATCCAAACATCGAGATTTCAGTTTTCTATGTGTTGCATTGTAGATTGCTATCCTGCATCCACTTAAAGACTGCTACGAGACAATCCTTAAAGGCTGCAAAGGCCTCTGGTGCATTTTCACCCATAGACAGAAAAAGTTGGGTATCATCACCAAAAGATATAATCCTGACTCCAAATGATTCCACTAGAGAGGCAAGAGGCGCCATGTAAATATTAAAAAGTGTAGAACTTAGTGCCGAACCCTGTGGCACTCCAAACCTGATGGCTTTAGAGTCAGAAGAATAATGAGCCCACCAGAATGCTCGACTGCAAGTTTCCAAGAAGGGGCAGAGTCAATATAGAGAAGAACCAGAAATGCCTACTTCTACTAGGTGCCTATCAGAATTTGATGAGACATGGTTTCAAAGGCTGCCGATAAATCTTATAGGATCAGGCCCGCCTGTTTGCCATGATCCAGCGCCAGTTTGTTTGAGTCTACCACTTTTACCAGTGCTCTATGCAATGTCAAGGTGTGAAGCCCAATTGCGAAGAATGCAGTAGGTTCTACTGTTCTAAATAGCCTGAGAGCTAACTAGCTTCTCCAACATCTTCGAAGCTGTAGGGAACAATGAGATGGGCCTAAAATCGCATTCGATCGCAGAAGGTTTCTTCAGTAACGGTATCAACTTAGCATCCTTCCAATATACACTAGCAGATTGAATTGAAAGATTGAATAGGTGATTGAATATGGGATTAATCACTTTCACTACTGATGCTTGAATCTGTGGCAGGAAAGGGTCAGCCGAATTAATTATTTTCTGCGGAAAATATATGTGTAGCAAAATAGGTTGTCTGAACCCGTCTAATTGATTCATAGTACAATTTCAAGGCTTGTCTATAGATCTGCTGACCATAACCCCTTCCATGCGTCGGACGGCCAGGTGAGTGCGGAGGACGGCCGGGGGCCATCCAAACCCCGCCCACTCAATAAATCACATGCACCGCAGCGGAATTCGCACCGCGGTCAAGGTGTTAAAGGAGTAGTAATATCTCCATCGTCTTTCCAGATTTTTACAATATGTTTCTCATCTCAGACAGCTCGGTGGTGAACCACAGGTAAATGGATGGCATCTCCCTGAACTGCAACCTTTTTTTGGGGCCACCTTATTTGCCATATCCAGAAGCCACCTATTTGTGGCTAGAGTGTCTCCTACCATGTCTCCACTCATAATTAGGGTGAAACCCATAATAATGGCTCCATCTTGTGTACTTTAGCCTTTGCCCATTTTCAAACATACCTCAGAGGGGTGTGAACCTTTCTAATCCTAGGTTTTGTATCAAATGTCCAAACAAAGTATACTAGGGAGTGATCAGACCAAACAACTAGCTGTGCTTTTTGGACTTTAAACATCTCAGTTGTAAAAATGCGATCCAACGTGTAGTTTGCCATGTGGGTGACACTCGTTATATACTGCTTCAAATTAAGGGTGCTAAGATTCTCCAAAAGAGCAGCTGATTGATTGTCAGTGGTGTCTTCTCTGTGCAAATTAAAATCCCCAAAGAGGGTGTAATTTGCATATTGTACTAAATTATAGACAATCATTTCTACTAGAGTACTGAGAAAGTCACCAGCACAGCCAGGTTGTCTATAAACTAGAGCCCCGTCAAGAGATAGTTGTGCTGTGATAGAAATATAAAACCCCAAATTCTCCGACTCTAATAAGCAGGGGAGAGGAAATGTCACACATTTCAGAGTATTCTAAAGCACAATAACTATGCCACCACCCCTGCAATCGGTTCTGAGGTCATGTACGATGGAATAGTTAGCCAGGATCACTAATGTGATGTCAGGGGCCTAGTAATTATTCATCCAGGTCTCAGTAAAAAATACAAAGTCTGGCTGTTCTGGACCCCAAAAAAGTAAAATATTTTTTAGCGTGTTCTTATGACGAGACCTAACATTCAGCAGAACTGGTCGCTTACCCGGATAGCCCACCCTTTGTCCCAGCTGCTGTGTAAGAGTGAGTGACCGTTGTTGCGTCCAGTAGCTTAATATGTAATCCGCTGTAGTAAGATTATTTAACTAGTCGGTGGAGTGGACAGTAGTATGCTGAAGGCCCAGCTCAAAAAGAAGGTGTAGTCCTGGTGGGGGCCAGAAACTGCTTATTTGTTACAAGGCAGAGGGTCATGATATTGACCAAAGTTCAGAATGACAGGCTGCAAAGCAAATAAGAGAAATCACAAAGCCTTCCAGCAGGTTAATGATGCTACCTATTTCACTAGATCGCCTGATCAAAGACACTCTAATAAGATGATCCGTGTTAGCATGAGGATGGGCTATCACCATCATGTTGCCATGGAAATTGTTGTTGGAAGCTCTGTAGATGTGATCCTTCTCCTACCTCGCTGCGAAGACCTGGAAATCCCTGCCTCTTCATCTCAGGCAGTAGCCGTTGGTTGCCCAATTCAGGAAAGACCTCAAGACCTGGCTCTATGACTGATGACGAAGATCCACTCCAACCACTCAGCACCTTGAGACCTTAACAGTTGAATATTCGCACTTTACAAGAAACCTGATTGATTGATACATGGATGAAAACAGAGCCAGGCATCAATGAGCGAAATAAAAAAAAAGGACTTCCCACGTTGAGACAGTACCACTGGCAGGTAATGGAGCTATTCTTTGTGTGTCTCTGTTCTATACCTTGCCTGGTTAGGCACTGTCCTAATTTGAGCCTGTGGTTGCCGGTGGGAGGCACCAGCACTGATTTTTGGGGACCACCACTTATTTTTACTTTTCACCTATTGACAAGAGCAATAGAGGGAAAAAAATACAAACAGGAAAGAGGGAGGAAAAGTTTGTAAGGAAAATCCGTAGAAACTGAGATAGCAGGAACCAGTAAGTGTGAGATAAAGGGACAGGACTTAAGACTACCAACGTAGGTATCTGAGGCGCTGACATTTAATTGCACCGTCCTCTGGCTTCTGAGCAGAACTTTCAGTAGAGGGACCCATTCTTTTACAAACTAAGCACTATCTATCAGGTAAGCTTACACTTTATAAGTCCAGACTCGAGGTCTTACATGTGCCGAACCGCTTGTGGAATCCAGCCCTCACAGAGCTCTTGTTCCTCAATCTCAAGCCATAAACCTCAACCCGTTTCTGCCTTGCCTGCCATGCTAGAAGTTAGATGCCTATCAATTTGTTTCCTTAAAAAGCTGCTAGAAAACATTCCTCATAACAATCACTCCCACCAGGAGTTTACATTTCCCCTTGCCAGAACTAGAAAGAAGTCTACATTACTTGTTTTTATTTTGATGCTTTATAAACTGCCATACGTCCCCCTGTGGCCCTTGGCAGCACTCTGGTGCCCATTTGCAACTGCACTGGGTCACTCCATAAGTGAAGTCAGAGGAGTCCAGGGCACTCCACCTAGGTCTTGCTGATGCTGTGATATATGTTTCAGAATAGGGATGTATTTTTGCGAATCCGTTCCTGATTAAGAGTATCTCTACAGGCGAGGCTGATCATTTTGAGGAACATGGTGAGCATTAAGCATCTCACAAACTGGTTCTTAGTCCTGATGAAGACCCTGTAGCGATGGTTACCAATTTAACACTCCATTAAGGGGTCGAAACGTCGATGTGCATGGAAATCAAACGTTATAGCCCAACTAAACTTTAGAGCCATTGATCTATTTTTTATGTTTGAATTACGGCGGTCACATAAGAAAATTAGGTTGATGTAATTGATTGTGTCATATATGTAAATCTTTGTTGATTCATTTGTATTGTGATTTATGTGTATAATTGTTTGTATTCATGTACTGTAATTTCACTGTATTTTTTGTGTGTAATCTGTGATTAGTCATTTGTGTGGTTGTATGTCATGCCTTTATGATTCAATATACATGAATTTTTCACACTTCATTATTTGGTAGTGTTTTGTTTCATATCTACTTTACGAGTTTGGACAATTAATGTAGTCATTTTTCCATTAAATGGTAATCCGACGCTGTTGGGCATAAAATGAGAAAAGTTTGTTAAAAGAAATTATGTAGCATATCCTGAATACAGCATGTCTCGAAGAGACAGCGCAATCGCTGCCTAGGCGAGACCTAAAAAGGGATTGATGCTGGTCTAGAAAGAAAGAAATCCATCCATGTGTAAGCTGGAGACTGCAAACCAAAAGGACAAGATGATGAAGGCAAATCAGGTAGCAAGTGATGATTGTACGGTGTACCAAATTAGTAGTTCGTCTTGCATCTGGTAGTCATATGCCTGTGGTTTATGGCAAGTTTTTTCAAGTTTGAAGCCTTGTGGATGAAGTGAGCAGCCACAAAAGGCAATGCAATGGATTCAAAGACCGCCTTTAATTTCAGGAGATAACTCATGGCTTCTATGTGGTATTAGATTGATGTTAAAAGGTGGGGGAGTACTGTAATTTAACACAGGGCTCGAGCACATCTTGAGTGTTACTAATTAATTGCTCCTGTGGAGCCTGGCATGGGGAAGGAATCTGGCTCGATTATAGTGGAATGCCCCCTTTGCCAGCTAGGGTTTTTGGTCTCGCGCCCCTGTTGCTTTAGCCTTTTAACGTCCCTCTCCTCATGCCCCAAATACATCCTCTGCATCGGGCAGCCCATCCATCTCCCTCCTCTCCCACCTCAAGCCCTCACCAGGGGACAAAATCATGGAAGATGCTCTCAAAACAGACTGGAGCGAAGAGCCTGGAGCTGAATCCAGTAGCCAGGCCAGAAAGAGCTGATGAACGAAGGGGGGACCATGAGCTTTGCTGGTGAAAACAGAGTCTGACCCCCGCTCGTGTCCCCACCAGCCAATTGCTGCCTGGCAACAGGGCATTGATCTGGGACATACCATGACAGGCAGCCAACACAGTCGAGGATGATGACAAAGCAAGACCGGCACTATGGAACCTCCCTCCAGCAGCGAAGAGTGGCTCAGGATGGAGCCCGCCAACAGCAACTAATTCTCAACCTTTATCCCAGGATAGACTGGGGATAGAGCCTGAGGCCTAGGGAACTTGAACAGTGGTGTGGATTGTGACAGAAAATCTAACTTTCTAGGCGCCGCCATCTTTACGACGCAGCCCAGGGGGAAGCCACATCTAGCAATAGGAAATGGACTAACAGCAGCGTAAGCCGAGGGTGACAGCTTTGACAATACTTTAGAGGATGAAAACAAACCTGGCAAGAGATAACTACTGCTGACAGCAATGGAGATGGATAACAAGAGGTGAGGATGATGAGACAGGCAGGGATGAGGAGGAGGGCGGCCGCAGAGGCCCGCAGACGCCAGAGAGCAGGAAAGTGTTTTTTTTTTTACCCTTTACAAAACAATCCGGTGTGACTGCGGCGGAGCGGAGTTCCACTGAGTTTCTGGTTTAACCCGGCGGAACTCCGCGGAGTGCCACACCACTTACTCAGCCCAGGTTTACTATTAGCATCAGCAAACTTTGATACCCATCCCATTAACATTATTATTATTTTATTTATTATTTAACAGAATTTGTAGGGCGCACAGCTACCCCAAGGGGTTTCCCGGCACCGACCCGGTATGAAAGAAGAAGAACGAGAAAAAGAAATTAAAGATTGAACATCCAAGTCTTCAAGCTTCTGCGGAATATGCCATACGCGGTTTCCTCGCGTAGGGAAATAGTTAGAGAATTCCATAGGGATCCATCAAACACAGATCTTCTTTATCAAGCGCACGCAATTTGAGTTTGATATATTCCGAAGGATTTTGGCAGTTTATTTTTGCACAATAGGACTTTGTCTAAAAAATTCAAATAAAACTGACATTGCAGCTGAGATCCTCCTGCTCTTGTTGCCCTGGCATCAGGTGCCCACAGATCCTCAACACCAAGGAAGGAGGCGAAGCACACCCTATTCTTACTTACAGAGAAACGAGAAGATGGAATTTGGGCAGTTCCTGCTCTGCCCAGACACAACCTCGCCCAACTGGCCCTTTGAGCTCTAGTTCATGTACTTTAGAACCACATATGCCCCAATTAGAAGGTTGGCAGCTGGCACATCAGGTTCTGTAGGCCGCTGAAGAAGGAATGCCAAAAAACCTTGTCGATGTTTTCATCCTACCAAAGACTATGGCTTGGTTTTCTTGTCTGCATAATCATGAATATATTTAATATATTTGGAGCTGCATAGGTGGCTAAAAAGTGTGTGGTGTAAGGTGCAAAAAATATCATTTTTCAACAGCACGACAATACCTAGAGAATTAGGAGTTAAAGGGCTGCAATTTGCCGCCTCATCAATCCCTTCAAATAATCCAGGCTGGCTGCTGGTCATTTAAAAGTAGCATGGTCTTTAGCTTTGCAGGTTTTGGGAGCTGGCTACGTGTGCCCGTTCCGTTGCCAGTCACACTCTATCAAAGTGTTGTAGCAGAGACTTCAGTTTTCGTTGAACGTCGTCAAAAGAGTTCAATGGCCTATCTGAAGTTTAAGATCACGTGATGTCACTTCCTGTGATGTCACGAGGTCAACGGGTTTGTGCAAACAGTTGTGCCAGCCTTTTGTTTTTCCAAGTTGCGCCACTGTCGCGCGCACTAATAACATGTCAAATAGTCAGCAAAAAACCCCTTGGCTTTGCTCTAAGAAGTTGTGTCCTATCTCCCAAATCTTCAGCGACAAGCACCCTGTGTGAGGTACACAATGCTGGGCCTACACTGCTGACCACTAAGTATAGCCTCGGGAGCGCGACAGAAAATTCCGCGCAGTCCGCGTGTCTTGCCATGTGACTCATTTTTCAAAAACACCGTCACTGTGTCATTTTCTCGTGTTTTGTCGTCTTTACGCACGCTCAATTACACCTTTGGGCAATTTTGAAGGAATGTGGAGTTAGACAGATAATCCCGACAATAAACCTTTTATTACAGGGACAGAGAGGCAAGATTGTATTTACCCCGTTAACAAATGTGCCCTTAATGCTCCGCAAAAAACATGTGTAATGCACATTATGCTTTAGACTAATAATACGATTTTTAAGGATAGTTTTTATATATCATCACCCCTGTATTTTTCTACACTCGAGCGTCACGTTGTTGTATATTCGGACTCTGCTAATAGGTGAGTTGTGTCGTCTCCTAAAGTTTGCTCTCGAAGCCATATATCAGCCTTTAATGACTGTGTCTTGTAAATGGCTGTCCATAGTTGAACGTTTTCAGTAGAGGTGGCCCTCAAGCAAGGGAGTAGCCAGAAAATGTGAATACCCCCCACTGTGAACGAAAGCTCTTATGGCACCAAGCAAGTGAAGCAAGTCATGGCTCCCCTCTCCAGAAGAGCTTGCTTGTCTCTTCCATCCAAGCATTTATCCATTCATCCTTCCACACACCCACTGATAATCACCATTTCACCTTTACATTCTGTCCTCCATTCAGTCTTTCATCCAACATTCAGTCTGTCAACACTTTGTCCATCCGTCGCCCATCCATATCCAAACCTAATCATCCATCTTCAAACCTATCCATTAAACATATCCATCCTTTCACCCAGTCATCCATACTTTAACTCATCCATCCACCCCTTTACTCATCTATCCATCTTTTCACTCCATCCATCCTTTCACTCTGCCATCTATCATTTCACTGATCCACCCACCCTTCAACCCATCCATTCACTAATCGATCCATACATTTACTCTTTCACTTATCCATCCATCCATCCATCCTTTCACTCACTCGTCCATTTATTCATCCTTTCACTCATACATCTGTCTATCCTTTCATCCAGCCACCATCTACCCTTCCTTTCACTCATCCATCCATTCTTTCACTCATCCATTGACCCATCCTTTTAGTCATCCATCCACCATTTCACTCAGTCCATCCATCAATCCATCCATTTACACTTTCACTCATTGATCAATCATTTTACTCACTCATCCACCCTTTCTTTCATCATCCATCTATCTATTCACTCATCCATTCATCTCCCATATCACTCATCCATCCTTCCTCCCTTCCAGTTACCCATCCTTGCATCAATTCTTTTCACTCAATCATCCATGCATCTACCCATCGATCTTTTCCTACTCATCCATGCACAATTTCACTCACACATCCATCCATCATTTTATCCTTTCAGTCATCCATCGATTCTTTCACTCATTCATCCATCCATTCACCCTTTCATTCATCCATTCATCCGCCCATTCATCTATCCTCCCTCCCACTCATTCACCCATTCTTAAACTCATCTGTACTTACATCCGTCCTTTCACTCATCCAGACATCAATCCGTTCACTCATCCACTCATCCACCCATTCAACCCATCCATTCATCCACCCTTTCACTCCATCCATCCACTCATCCACCATCCATTTACCCCTTCACTCATCATCCATCCTGTCACTCACTCACTCATCCATCTACTCTTTCTTTCACCATCCAGCTACCTTTTCACACATCCATAGATTCAATCATCCATCCTTACTCTCTTTCGCTCCTCCATCCTTACAGCTGTCCTGTCAGTCATTCATCCATGCATCCACCCCTTCACTAACTCATCTATCATTTCACTCGCACATACCTCTGTCCTTTCACTCACTCACCTTCTCACCCTTTCGTGTCAATTATGAGATTTTGTCAGCTGAGTTGCAGACAGAAGAGGCCCACAAAAAAACCACCCCTGCTGTAGCTACTAAAGCTGGGGGTTGATGACGCCCCTGCCCTCAAGAAAATGAAAACGAAAAACTATTTGCACTGGTTAGTTCTCAACACTAGAGGGCAGGAGAGTGCACAATATGCATTCTACAACAACACCACATGCTGCAGACCTTAGAGCCCCATTGGCCACTGGCTCCTCCAGCAACTGGAGAAACAGTGGTATAGGGTTGAGGTTGTACTGCAACTTTTAACTCTGTTGTCTCCAAGGAATGCATTGTAGAAAGTTGGTTCATCGAACAACCTTCCCCAAGAGGGCACAACAAATGTTGGGCTAGGTTCAATGCTTAATTTGTAAAAATATAATTGCCAGGACAAGAGGTATTTCTCAGGAGGCCACCGTTATTGGCATTACCCACTGGCCCTGCTGAGCTATAAGGATAGCCAGTAGCTGGGTTTAATATTTTTTAAAGTACTTTGTTGGTAAGTTCTGCTCAATAGTAGACATACAGAGACACAGTGTGGTGGACTGTCATAAATAAGTGCCAGTGTTTAGAAGTGCTGATACAAGCACCGGCAAACACTGCCACAAATTAACCACTGACTAGGATGACAGGGAAAGTCTTTGTGTTCCTCTCTGACATAAGAAAGAGTGTTATGGGCTCCCGTCCCTACTGAGTCAGGTGGGTAAAGGGGCCGCAGATGCTCACCAACATGAGCAGGCTTCAAACAAGCCTAGCACTTCCTCAAACCTCAGTTGTAGAAGGTCCAAGCAAGCTTGTTTTGGTTGTAGACCCCAGCAGAGCACATTCATTATTTGATCAATTACTTCATGGCGAATGCTTTTGAGTAATTACTTTGGCTGCAGAATGGTATTAAGGATTAGGCTGTGCCCCTGGGTCCCTTGGTACAAGAGATAAAGGTTAGCCGTGGGGCTTGGAACGCCACAAAACATAATTATGAAAACAAAGCTGTGTTGTTTTTGGTACCTCTGTAAATTACCACACACAGCTCACGGAAGGGTCAGCCGTGATCTAAACATAAGACCTTTAGTCTATCCAGAGATTGCTTAAAAGTGTGGGCTAAACCCCCTCCCCCGGATTCTCTTACCAGCTACCCATGAAGGGCAAGTTAGGCTCAGTGTCATCCCTGGTTGTGATGTGCTTTTAGACTCTGTTGTCGCTAACTCTGGGCGGAGAACGCCTGCGGAGTGTGCGAAGATTTGCCTTCTCCGAGTTCCACGGAGAACGGAGAAGGCAAATCTCCGCAACAATCCACAGCAGAGCGGAGTTGGGCAGCTCTGGCCTCCACCTCCCCCCCCCATTATAACAAGTAATTAAACATTAATAAAAAATTAATTTAAAACCACTTACCTGTACTGCGGCGTCCCCGGGCTGTCCTCCTCTTCCTCGCCGTCTCGCTAATCCTTGCGCAGTTTTCTCAAGGATTAGCGAGACGGCGAGGAAGAGGAGGAGAGCAGTCTGGGGACGCTGCAGTACAGGTAAGTGGTTTTAAATTTATTTTTTATTAATGTTTAATTTCTTGTTAAAATAGGGGGGGGGTTGGAGGCGGGTGGCGTAGCGGAGCGGAGTTCCACGTGATTTGTTTGCAACTCTGTGGACCTCGGCGTAGCTCCGCTAAGCACACTACGCCCAGGGTTAGCTTTTCGCCCACAAAAGGGATTGTGTTCTGCTAGAGGCTAACAATAAAGGTTTGAAGTTTTTTTGACATGTGAAGTTAAATGTGCATATATTTATTTGGTTTGATTAGGGCCACTGTAATTATGCGACCTGCGAGGATCAAATTATGCTGCAGATTTAATGCGTTTGAGTTGGAAACTATTTTTTTTTGTTAGCATCTGCAAATCATGCAGCAAATGATGAATTATGTGGCAAATGCGGTAAACCCATAGTTATACAGAAAACGCCACGGCCATAGAACAGCATGATTCCAGTGGCCCTGCGTTATAAACGTTGCTGAGGCTCTGGGGGTGCACCTAGCTTTATTGACAGATCCTTTTGCACATCGGCGAACTATCTATGTGGACGTTATCTGTGCTACTATATGTATTTTACTTTATGAAATTGATTCTGGAGGAACTTTCCTCTTTTAATAAGAGTGATATGTAGAAATGTTCTAATGTGTTATATTAAATGTATGTGCAGTAGAAGAATCAACAATGCAAGCTTCCCTCAAACAAGGTCGCAGTTCATCTAAATGCTCAGCAGCTATGGCACGCATAGAAGGTGTGAGGCCTTCCTGGTCTGCTTCATGCAAACAAACAGAAGGGACAGCATAGGCGGAAGCAGTGCAAGCTTCCCTCTGACACAGGTGAAGCTTTGTGTCGACAGATAGAAAGTACATCATAGACATAACATTTGCAAAAGGTACAGCGTAAACAACAGCAGTGCAGGCTTCTATCACACAGAGGTAAATATTTGTGTGGACGAATAGAAAGTACAGCACAGCTAGAATTTTGGCAAGCTTTACTCACACAGGTAACACTTCATACATATGAATTGTAGGTACAGCATTGACAGAAGCAGTGCAAGCTTCCATCACACAGAGGTAAAGCAGCTTCATGCAGAAGAGTAGACAATAGTGCATAAACAGAAGCAGTGTAAGCTTCCCTCACACACACAACCAAAGCTTTGTGTACACAAATAGAAGGTTTAGGACAGACACAACCTGTGCAAGCTTCCTTCACACAGGTAATGTGTCATGAAGACCCACAGCAAATATAGCATGAATAAAGCAGTGCCAGCTTCTCTCACCCGCAGGTAAAGCTTAATGAGGGTCAAAAAGGATACAACAGATAGAAGCAGACAGAAGCACCCTAAAAAATGCACCTAGCCGGCTCATAACAGATGCAGTATTACCGGAAGGAGTGCAAACTTCTCTTGCACTGGCAGAGTCGTTGCACACAGAGTAGCAGTGCTTACTTCCATCACTCAGAACAGGCACAGGCAGAAGCAAAAGAAGCATCCCTCACAGACAGCACAGGTACAGCAAAGACACCATCACTTCTTCTGCCATACCCACAACAGATGCAGAGCAGCAATCCAAGCCCCAGTCACACAGATCATGTGCGGCACAGGCAGGTGTCGAGCACAGGCAGATACAAGCTCTGCATAGCCCCTCCTGTTTGCTTCTGCTCTGTTTGGGTAGCAATTATTTGAGAAAGAGTTTGCGGCCTCAGGGGCGGCTCTAGGCTCATGGCGGCCCTGGGCAGGGAGCGTAGGTAGGGGGCCAGGAAAGAGGGGGTCCGGGCGGGGCCCCGAAGAAGGGGGGTCAGGGTGTTTGGAAGTGGAACAGAGCCGGAAGCCGCCAAATCCCTGCCAGGGGCCGCCACGCAAATATGTATCCATCCTCAGAGGATTATTATATTAAGGATATATATTGGCGTGGCGGCCCCTGGGGTTTGGTGGCCCTGTGCAGGTGCACAGCTTGCACATGCCTAAGGCCGCCCCTGGCGGCCTTCACAACCCAGTAGCACTTTCGTTCCCTTCGTTAGGAGCTGTCCTCAATGTTAGCCCTTGGTGAAACACTTTCTGTGTGCAGCCACAGAGCCCCTATATTGTCCTGCAGTTTTGGCACGGTCTTCAGGGGGCTCCTTGAGAGTAAGTGCTGAGAGAGGTGCCAGGGAGAGGTGAAACTGCACCGCCAACCCTCCCTCCCTGCAGTATGCACAATGTGCAGGGCGAAGCAGCGTGCACTAATGTGGTTATCTAGGTCACTGCTCTGAATACACTCAATGGAAGCAATCACATCTTAACATCATTAATAGCACCCTGTTATGAATGTACCTTGTGAGGGGGTGGTGAGCAGAACACGTGACTCCTGAGTTTTTTCGGTCAGTAGAGAAATATCCTGATCTCCCAGAGGCCACTCTGCCTCAACAGGGAATCTTCTCCTTCAAGAACTTCCTCAGGTAGCCTCAGAATCTTCCTTTACAAAACAGCTGAAAACATGGCTTTTTCATTCGAACTAACTCACCCGAGCCTTAGCCGGAGTCTTTCAGTGCCTAAACTCCATAGTTTTGGGTAACTGCCATGCTCTACAAATTGGCACTGTAGGAAATCCACCTTTTCTGCATGGTCACCCCATATTTTTCACCTTTTGCTGACTCTATATTTTTGTTAGCGTTAAAACTCTGTTCACTTTACCCCTGCTAACCAGTAATAAAGTGATTGTGCTCCCCTTTTTTAAAAGGTTAAATTAGCATGTTTCTAATTTGTATATTTGACTTAACTATACGTCCCTAGCATGAGGTACAAGATGTACCCAGGGCCTAAAAGTTAAATGCCACCAGTGGACTGAAGCACCATTGTGCCATCCAATATACAGACAGTGCAAACATGGCTTCAAGCCTACCAGTGTAAAAACTGCAATTCAACCTGTCAAAAAAAAACCTTCGACAGGTTAAAACCTCCATTTTAAATATTAATAAGTCACCCCTATGTAGGCCTTGTAGTTCACAAGTTAGAATGCATGGTATATAAAAGTAGGATCTGTAGACATTTAATATTAACATGTCCTTACAGTGAATTAGCACCAAAAAGCTATTTCCCACTGTGGCAGGCCCAGCTGTCCTAAGTAGAAAACAAGAGTGCAGATCAAAAATCCCAATTCTGTATTTTGCGAATGATACCAACTTGAAAAATGACTAAACCACTTTTTAAAATAAAATACAATTTAATGGTGAAGTTGGATTTTAATAAATATTAAGGGATGGTAACTTTTAGAAGGTTACCTTTTACCTGCTTTAAGTTCCTGCAGGCCTATTTATGAAAATGTCATGCAGTGCAGCAAGTCACATTGCTGAGCTGCATTGTGTGACAGGGAAAGGGCAGGAATGCAATGTGGTTAAGGCCATACAGCCCCTTACTGTCTTTTCCTCCGCAATGGCCCCCTTTTGGGAGCCTAGCACTAACGCAGGAACCCTTGCCTGTGTTGCATGCAAGATTGTTTTTGTGCAGGAAGGGACTCTGTTCTACACAAAATAAATCCCTGGAAGGCATTTTCCTCTTTCTATGTGTGCCGCAGTAACAAGGAGAAATAACAACATTTCTCTTGTTACGCCTCTCCTGGGAAGGTGTATCTTATTGGTGCATTTCTGGATTTACCAGTTCTGGTAAATCTGGGAATGCATAAAATACCATGAGAGTTGTGTGGGAACACCCATGCAATGCCCATGGAACACCTTCTCAGGGCAGAGTATGGTGATGCAGCGATTTTTGCAACATTGCCTTACTCCAGATTTATGGCCACTCAGGGCCACGCATAGTGGCCTTGTGTGGCTTCATAAATCAGACTTAAGGTTTGAGGTACTCTTGCACCACATTGCGTGGTGCAAGAGCGACACACACCAGCTCGTAAATTGCCCCCCTGGTGACTAAATTAGCATTTGTTCTCCCATTTTTGACAACATTTAAAAAGGAATGAAAAAATAGTGAAATGCCCCCCAGGAGTAAGGAGTAGGCTGACCTGAATGGTCAGAGGTGACTCCTCTGAACCTTACACAATATACAAGAGGGGGCTTTGAGCATACGTTTTTGTTATTCCAGTGTCAAACCCTGCTTGAGTATGAAATATAACATATTGCAGCACTCTTGAAAGACAGAGAACAAGATGCCAATCAATTTATAGTGTATCCCCTGTCTGGTTGCTGAAGGATCTTATTTGTCCCACCAGATATATATCCCTAGGGTTTAGATATAACAGGGAGGACACACTTGAAATGAAGGGTAAAAATATGGAAAAACAATTCTTAACTGTCTGGTTGCTGGAAAAACCTACCTTTGATTAACTAGCCCAATGTCTCTCAGTTTATTGTGGGTACAGTGTCATACCCAAACTAGATTTTAGTATTGGATGTGGGATGACACTAGGATTACAACAGTACACTCCTTACTCACATTGCGAGCCCTCAGAGCCGTAGTGTGGTCAAAGACATTTGCCATCTTGAAAATGCTCAAAGTGGGTAGTCTTAGTCCTGGAAACGTTTACTCCATTGGTTAGGTGGTGCCCAGGAGTCATTCCCATTCGTGTCAGGCAGAAATGTTACATCCCTGGGCACCCATTTCAGAATACTGCTGGACCTGAGGAAGATCAGATGAGGGCTGGACCTGCTGTCTGTGACCAGAGAAGAACCCCGAAGGACTCGACCTGCTCTCTCTTGTACACAGTACCAAGAAGTGGACTCCGAGGGTCATAATGCTTACCTGCGGATGTATGTCAGTACAACGCAATCATTTTGATCGTGGTACTTGACAACGCAGTTTTCACAACGCAAGTCGTTACAACGACTTTGGTTGGAGGGCACTGGATTGTGGAATAGTTAAATTTTCTATTCCAACTCCAGCCCACGTAACTGTAGGGAAGGTGTTGGAATAGAAAATCAAACTATTCCTTAAGCAAGAGCGCCATCCAGCGCAAGTCGTAGTAATGACTTGCGCTGTAATGGCAGCGTCGTAAAGGACACGCGGTGTAAACACCGCGTTGTAAAGGATGTTTCCCTTATCTGCTGTTAAACCTGCAGGTATAAAGCAAGCTACAACAGGCCTTTCCTGCAACTGACTGGTGGAACCTGGCCTGGACACTGCTGTTGGCCTCTGTTTGACACCCTGTGAGTCTCTACGTTTCTTCACTGAGATCCTTTGGGGCTTAAAAGTGTATTCCTGTGGTGGAATGGGACTTAGATGATTAAATTCAAAAAGTAAAATCTTTGACCAAGACGATCCTTGTTGAATCAATTATTCAATCAAACATTCAGTATTTGAAGAGCCAAGTCTTGACTCTCTTCCTGAAGTCGGCGAGTGAAGTGGAGGTTTGAAGGTGGAGTGAGAGGTAGTTCCAGGACTTGGAGGCGAGGTATGATAAGGAACAACCGCCACAGTGACTCCCCTGGATGTGGGGGGATGTGGGTGAGGGAGGCAGATCAGAGTTATTTGGTTGGGTGGTGGAAGGTTAGTAAGTGGTTGATGTAGGTGGGTCCAGTGTTGTGTAGGGCCTTATATACGTAAGTCAGAACTGGCATCTCTTCTGGATGGGCCAGTGGAGGTTTCTGGGGTGGGGTAATGCTGGTCCATTTGGTGAGGGCGAGGATGAGTCTGGCTGCAGTGTTTTGTATGGTCTGTAGTTGTTTGAGTAGATGGGTGCTGGTTACGGCATACAGTGCGTTTCCGTAGTCCAGTCTGCTGGCGATGAGGACTTGAGTCACTGTTTTCCTGGTACTTAGGGAGATCTACCTGAAAATCTCACAAAGCATGTGGAGGGTGTGGAAGCAGGAGGAGACTACTGGGCTGACCAGGAGCTTCATAGAGAGATCACTGTCCAGGATGATGCGAGGTTGCAGTCGTGGTTGGTGGGAGAAGGTGAGGTTCTGAGTGCAGTGGAACACCATGTCTCATCCCTTGGGGACATGTTCCTCCAGAAGACGAGCACTTCCGTCTTGTCCATGTTCTGCTTCAGACAGTTGGCTCTAATCCAGTCTGCGACATTGGTCATGGCGTTCTGGAAGTTGAGGCTGGTGGTGGCGGTGTCTTCATTAGAGATGGGTGTCGTCAGCGTATGAGATGATGTTGAGTCCGTGGGTGCGAGTGATGGTGGCCAAGGGAGTCATGTAGATGCTGATGAGGGTGGGGCTGAGGGAGGATCCTTGGGGGACTCAGCAGATGACGCGCTAGGGTTTTGAGGTGAAGGGCGGTAGGAGTATTTTCTGTGTGCGTCCTGTGCATATGGAGGTGATCCATTTGAGAGCGTTTCCTCTGATACCGATGTGGTGGAGCCTGGTGATGATGGTGTGGTGAAATACCATGTGGAAGGCGGCTGAAAGGTCGAGGAGGATCAGGGCTCCTGTCCCGACCTGAATGAGGATGGATCTGATGTCGGCGGTTGTGGCTATCAAGGTGAACTCAGTGCTGTGGTTTCAGCGGAAGCTGGACTGGGTGGCATTGAGCAGGTTGTTTCCTTCCAGGTGGTCTGTGAGCTGGCGATTGATGGCTTTCGCCAGGACCTTGGCTGGGAAGGGGAGTAGCGAGATGGGGTAGTAGTTCTTGTTGGTATATTATACCCACGATCCTTCGCGGTCAGTATCAAATTGCGTTTAGGGCCTGGTCTACTGCAACCATTTACTATCATTGGCCCTTAGTGCTTCTTGATGCTAAACCTACTTGAATGAATGAATGAACAAATTAATGAATGGTATTTGTAGAGTGCACAGCTACTCAACCGAGTGTCCCAGGGCTGGGGACTACTGGTACACAAGAACAAAGACCTGAATGCAGAAATTCCCTACTACGCAGAAGCAAAGCCAGGTTTTCAGTTTCCTACAAAAAGCTTCATCTGAAGGAAGAGTACAAAGTTCCAAGGGAATCTGTTCCCAGCCTTAGCAACTAAGAAATAAAACAAATTACTTCCCCTCCTCATACACTTAATTCAGGGCACTACCACCAATGCTGCCAACGCCAATCACAAAGATCTGGCAGAACGGTAGGGCTGGCTTGGCACAGTGCCAGATGAAGGATAGAGATAAAAACACAGCTTCTTGATGGGCGGCCAATGGAGAGATCTTAAGAAAGGGTAGATCAGAGTTTCTCTAGGAAGTCTCAAGTCAAAGCGGGCCACGGTATGTTGAACAACCTGGAGCTGGCGTAACAAAACATTGGGTGCCCCCTGATAGACAGCATTGGCGTAGTCCATCAGAGAAGTAAACAATGCATGGACCACCGTCTTCTGATACTGTGTAGGAAGCATATACAGAAATGTTTGGGGGTCCGAAGCAACCCGAAACAAGAGTTAACCACTGCCAAAATCTACGGTTGCCAAGAGAGTAGATAATCAAATTTAACTCCCAGGTTTTTTGCAATTTGGGATAGACGGTGGTGGCAGCAGCGAGGAAGGTCAGGCTACTTAGAACCAGTTGGCTGTTGAAGAGCCAAAAAGAGGAATTTATGTTTTATCAGAATTTCATTTCAGGTGCCTACTATGCATCCAGTTCAAAACTGCCTGCATGCACCTTACAGTAGGCTACTTCAAAGGCACAGAGCAGTTGGGTGTTATTACCAAAGGAAATAATGTTGCATCCAAAGGATTCCACCAGAGATGCCAGTGGGGTCATAAAAATGTTAAATAGAGTAGGGCTCAGAGAAGACCCCAGTGGCACCCCCCCCCCCTGCTTAACAGCTTTAACATAAGAATGGAGGTGGGGGCAACAGAGAGGAAAGCCAGGTTACTTCCTGCCAGTTGGTTGTATAAGAGCCAAAAATGTGGGAAAATCAATGTTGGAGCACTGTAGTGATAGTAAAATGAATTCATCATGATTTACTGTTAGAAATATACAATTCATATCTCCAATTCCCCTTATTAGATTTTCATCATTTGGTGTCATTTTGTTTATTAAATGTAACTCTATTTTTGTGATTCTGTGTGGGATTTGTATTGATTTGCATTTATACTTTATAACTGTTTGGCACTGCATAAACACTTTGCACATTGCCTCAAAGTCAGGTGTCTTCAAACAGGGGGGCGGGCCCCCTATGGGGCCTTAACTGATCCTGAGGGGGAGCCAGACTGGTTAATAGAAGCATCATGCTGATAGCAGAGCTTTATTTTAAGCTGAAAACAAACGATCAGCAGTATGCTGCTCTGTAATGGGCTGTTACTAACATCTTTTGCAATGTGTATCTGGCTGGGAGTATGTGTCAAAAGGTCAGTGACTCTAAATATTCTTCAAACCTTTGGGAACGTAATAGAATAATTGTGAGAAATTCTCAGAGGGGTCTGCGAGGCTAAGGATTTTTTTTAGATTAGGGGGCGCTGCATTAAAAAGTTTGAAAATCACTGCTCTAAGTTAAGCATGTCTGCTGTGTGCCATCACTACCAGGGGGTTGAGCTGAGGATTATTTAGTAACTTTAGTGGTTCCACTTGACCAAGACTGTGATTGTTGCTTGAGGTGGGTAGTCACCCACTTCAATTACTAATCTAATTTGTTACAAGCATTCACTCATTCATTTTTTCAAAGATCTCTTTGAAATGGGGCTTTTGGCAGCAACTGGTACTCGCTCTACAGGGTTTTCCTGTGCCTCACAAGGCCCGTCTAGCCGTGTCTCTTCAGCATCTTCAGTGAAGCCCAGAATCTCCTCATTTAGGTTTGCACTGCATTTGCAGGAGTCCTAGATGAGGCTGCATGTTCTCCCCATGTCTCCTGATGAAACACACATACTGCAAGTGCTGAGGATAGGAAAGAACAGCCGCCACCAGACCTCTGACAGTTGTGTAAGGAATTGCAATTTTTATTTATTTATTTTTATTTAATGCGATTTTATATAGCGCAAACTTTACCCGAAGGTGTCAGAGCGCTTTACATAAGAACCAGTTGAAAAACATAAGGACTAAGGATTACATGCGTTACAAAAAGATACAAACAGAAAAAATTGCAAATGTACAAGATGTAAAGCCACACAAAGAAGAGACTAGTGTTTAGAGTTATCTCTAAATACATAGGGAAGGGATACGAATGGATATACTCTAAGAGTCACTTAGGAATGGTAGAGAGTACAAAGGTCTACTGCATATACTCAGGAAGTTGTGTTCTTTAGTAAAGCTGTGGAGATGCTTCTCAAACAGCCAGTGCCCTTGGTTTCCACAAAGACCCAGCATAATGGAAACAATGCCATGATATCTACAGACTGCAGAGGTCCCTGTAGTTCTTTACAAGGCATTTCACTCCAGCACAAGATGTATAAAAGAGCAAATATATCCATTGCCTGGATATAATGTATCAAACTAATGCATTCTGGGAGTTTTGGTCTCAGTTAACTTTAATTTAGCAAGCTACCGTATTACAATAATTTGGAGAAGGAAATGCTATGTCCAGATAATGTGTCCTGAGGACATGCAGCCATTTAATGCCAAAAGGCCACTCTTCCCATTCTCATCCCAATCAGGTGTTTGTGCCTGCATTAGATTTGTAAGCAGTGCAAAATGACCACACTTTTTGTGCTGCACAAGTTTTGCCAGGTAAGACGTGCAAGATGGTGTGCATGGGAAAACTGCAATGGTCTGAATTTTACAGCTCGGAATGTGGAAAAACAGGCAGCGATGTCAAATGATCCCTCATTGCACGGAGCAGAACTTGTAGTGAGGAGGTAATTTCACACCCGGTAAGTTCTTCACCCTTAGGCATCAGCATTTACAGGGTATGTTGTTACCATCTCGAGAAAGGGCCTCTCAAAACTAGGACCTAAATCATCAGCTGTTGGCATTCAAATTCTCGTGTAAAAATGACTATGCTTTAGTGTTAATATTTCAAATCAATAGTTTGAATAAAATCAAAAACTGTAGGAGATGTCAATTACAAAGCCAATCTTTCTCTTGTTGATACGCAAATCATTCGCTGGTGCTTTAGGGCCAGATGTATGAAGCGTTTTTCCTGTTTGCAAACGGGCCAATTCTCAGAATGGACCCATTTGCGAACGGGAAAAAGCCTTTTGAGATATATCATCCCAAAAGGCATTCGCAAAATAGGGAATCGTAAAAATTGTGATTCCCTATTTTGCGAATGCCTAAAATGAAATTCAGGAAACCAGAAAAATGTGTGACCTTCCTGTAAGGAGTCGCAAATTATGCAATTCCATGAAAAATTCACTTTTTTGCATTTTTCAAGGTGTCATGTGGCGTACATATGTGCACCACATGTGCACGCTTACCTTTTAGGCTTTTAGGTGGTGCAACAGGGTGGCCTTTTGGTCCCCCTGTCACCCTTGAAATTGCATTCTCAATTTGCGAGTACCTATTTGGTACTCACAAATTGCGAATGTCTTCCCATTCATTCCTATAGGCATCCAGGCCCATAGGAATGAATGGGAAGATATTCCTTAATAGCAAATCGCAATTTGCGATTTGCAATTAGGGAATATGAAGGAATTGCAATTATTACTGCAAAACCTTCATACATTGCATTTTGCAATTCATAATAGCGAATCGGTAAAATTTGCTATTATGGAATCGCAAAATCCAATATTGATACATCTGGCCCTTAGTTCTGTGGTCAAATGTCCTGATAAACTACTACATGGAGAGATGTTTGGTGCTTCGGTTCTCATGTTAAATGTATGTATTGTCATTTGCACATCACATTTGATGGTTTATACAGTGTTAATTTTGCCATCGTGGTCACTTGAGTGTTACTATATCTCAGCTCTCCTTTTGGGAGGTGGGCCACTTGTAATGACTGTGTTTCATTTTTGGATTCTGTTCAGCAGCTAAAGATAGTTAAAAAGTCACAAATGCCATCTACAAGCAAAACCCAAGCACAATGGGTCAAAATTGAGCTGTCATATAAAATTACATTACACAAACATGACACTGGCAAAATGAAATGCCTTCTGCTTAAGATGACTAAATTCATCACATGTCAAAAGTTTGGCATTGCAAATTCCCCGTGGGAATTTACAGTATGAAGGAGGCTATAGTACATAAGCACAGCAACCTGTGTCAGTCTTGAGGAAGTCTTGGAAGGCTACTCGGATGAGGGAGGCATTGATGAAGTTGAGGGATTTAGGAGTGTATCTCTTTCGAAGAGATCTAACTATTGCGACAGGAAGAATGCTGTCTTCATTGGAGGTTGCCTGAGTGAGTTCAGGATAATGGTGAGTTCAGAGTGTCACTGGAGTTTAAAGTCAGTCGGGTTGGGTTTGGAGTGATAATGATATCTCCTTCACGTTGTTGATGTGAAATCTTAATGTGTATATCTTCTCTGTGAAGACATGACTGCTTTGTATTTGTTGTTTGACAGTGGAATTGGAGGTTATGGGAGTGAATTGATTCAATGCTTCACGGCCTTGAAGAGTGGAAAAGTCAGATATGAGACATGGCTTATTAAGCCTAAGGGCTGTCAATCATGACTTAAATCAGGTTACAGGATATAAGTAGGCCTGGGCGGTGAACTTCGCTCCCCTCGTGGAGTTTTCTGCACTCTGTGGAGCTCGCGGAGTGTAGAAAACTCCGCTTCGCGATGTGCAGCGAAGTTTTTTACCTGCTCACGAACGGTAAGTTCACGAACGGTAAGTTTGCGAGCTGCTGCTCGGGTAGAATTTCTACCCGAGTGGCAGGAATACCAGCAAAAACTGCAGTTTGCACTGCACTCTGCCACTCACGGAACTTCGCAGAGATTTTTGTAACTTCGCAGAGTTCCGCATAGCAAAACTGCATGAACTACGCCCAGGCCTGGATATAAGAGAAGGTTGAGCAGAGAAGACAAGATGAATATGAGAGCTACGCGAACAGCCCAGTGGTGTGAGCTGCTTCTTACCATGGTCTTTTATATAGGGCACTAGGGTGTACACACCCTTCAGGGCCCACCCTCTCTGTCAGCTCAAACCAGGTTGCTAGACTGAGTTACATTTCAGTAGCTACATAACGAATAATTTTAAGGTTGGGCATCATTTCTGTTTGCTTAATACCAAAAACGCAAGTGTCTCTAAATCTGCCTGAATATAAAAGTAGTGAGATAAGCTAGTGGATGAGTTGCAGAAAGAGTCAATTCAGCATAGCTTTAGCATGTAATTAGCATTGTTCCCTCTAGAATGTGCTGCATCGTGGCCTCCCAGCTTCACTCTTAATAGGGCACACAGAGATATCTGGAGCAGCATACACTCACAAGTCTGAAAATTAGGGATGTCAGCTTTACTGTCAGCATTCCCCTGTTGTCTGTGGAAGAAGGCTTCCTGAACAAACAAGCATCTCTTCTTTTAAATGTAACATTGCAAATGTTGAAATAAAGGCAGGGGAAAAAAAACAGCACAATCTGTTCCAAAAGTTGTGCAGAACAAAAGTTTTCACTGATTGTTTTATCCGTGCAATTTTCTGTCTGCCTGGAATAGTGATGTTTGTCTTGAGACAGAAAGCATTTGTACAATAACAAAGATAAGTCATTGGCATGGGCAGATCATTTTCATGCAATTTGCAATTGGGTCTTTTTATTTATTGCACTTTTCTACCAAAAAGCCCTGTTCATTCTTCATTTACATTCAATGTTTAGGTAAAGGATGTGTAGGCCATTTCCATATGTAATGAGGAGAAATAGAGGTGGTTGGTGGGAATAGAGAAGTATCCCAAAGGAGGCAGGTGGATTGTGGATTCCGTGCATTGAATTGCTGTAGGTGGACTGAGTTGTTATGTGTGTGCATTACAAAAAGATGCCACATGGCTTTTAAAAAAACCAAAAGATTGTTGAAAATAGAAAATCTATAAGAGCAGTAGAAACGGAACACCACCTTTGCTTTTCTGGGTTCCTTGAATGGCTTTGACCAGCAAGAATCAACCCTAACAAGAGAAAAATGATGATGACTAGCTATACACAAAGTATGCTATGGTAAGAGAAGGTTTCTTTGGCACAATATTGTAGACCAGGGATATCCAACCTTTTCTGTAACAAGAGCTACTTCTGTGCAATGAAAATCTTCCTGAGCTTCTAATATTATTAGAGTTGTAATAGTGACCACATCAGACAAGATTATAATAGTAGTTGCATATGCAAGATTACCAGAGTGATCACCTCAGTTCATCAGGCATGGTTGCCAGCAGTAATGTAAAATGCTTTGCCAATGTGAAATTCTTCTGCATGGGTAATACATAACAACTATAGCTACAATGCTACTGGCACCAACTTATTAATATTAGCAATAAGTCTTCCTAAGGCTGCATAATTTATCACTGGATCACTGAAATATCTGCTTGAAATATATTTTGGAAATGCAACCATTCTTCTTCAAACATCACCTAGGAGTTCTAAAAATGCACAAATGTTTTTCCCAAATACACACTTTTTAATTTTGATATATTAATTAAACCAAGCAGAAGCTTCTAAATTAGTAAGCTGGACTGCTCTAAAGAGAGCTACATACACGTTGCTGAAGAGCTACTAGTAGTTAGTTCAAGAGATACTGGTTAGAGAAGCCTGTTGTAGACAGATGCTCCTTAATAAGGATAACCACAAAGTGTTATTCTTTTCTCACAGTGTAGAAGGACGAAGTGAAGCAAAGTTCACCTGGTGCTCATAACATTTTTGTGGGTTCCATGTAATGCCTAAGTGACATGGGTCCCTTGATCATTGTGCAACACAATCAAAGCTATACTACACTGTCAAGGCCAAAAATTGCCTACACTGTTCTGTGTGACGTGTGTTCAGCGGCGGCTTCTCCGCTATAGCGGAGAGGCATCGCCCTGTCAGCGAGCAGCAGCGGCAGCTTCAAAACGTAAAAAATAAAACGATGAAAAGAAAGTTTATTATTGCTTTATTTTTGTCCATGCCGTGGAGTCTTGGGGGCTTGACCAGGGGAATGACAGGCACTGGTGGAGTGGTAGGTGCACTGTTCTCAGTGTGAATGACGGTTTGGCCTGCCATCTCAGGCCGGCCAAACCATCATGTGCACTGAAGCTCTCTCCAACCTGAGCTCCGTTGCCGGGTTGGAGAGAGCAGGCACAGACTCCCAGTCTCCCCGGGAGCGGAGGAAGCTCAGACCAATCCTGATGCTGCTCTCATGCTGTGGGAGCAGTGTCAGGGTTTGCCGCAGGGCAGTCTGGGAATCTGTGCCTGCACTTCAGCCAGAAGAGTGGCGATGTGGCAGGATTCAGGTAAGATTTTTTTTTTAATGTTTTTGTTTTGTGACCCCTTTCCCCTGTCCTGTCACTTTGCCGCAACACCAGCTGCAACTTCTTGTTCCCTTTTGGAGGAGGCCTCACTGGGCAGTTCAGGATGGTCTGTTTCTATGAGGAGCAGGGTCAGTACTGATTTGCATAAGGCGTGCCTCTCTCTAGAGTGGCACAGTGGGTGAAAAGCGATGGGCCGGAATGATATCCAGAGAAATTGGCGGTGGTTACTCCTATTTGCGAGCATTCCTCTCAACATGCTTTCTATGCCTGAGTGAACTCCAGAACTCTTGAGAGAAGAACATCCTCTAACTGTTTTTCTGAACAGGGGCTTTGATTTTTATCAAGAATAAAATAAACTAATGGATTGTTCCAGCGCAGTTTTGGTTTGAGAAAGGCTGCGAGACAACCATTCGGTTTGCAAGTTAAATTAAGTGAAGCTGCATCAGGGGCGAGGAGGAATCATGGTCAAACTGTGATGCTCTACAAAGAGGCTGAGCTGCAGAATACTGGAGGATTTCAACATCTGGACATCTAGATATGCAAGGCTCCTTCGTAGGTCCATCTTACATAGCCCACTGAACCCGGAAGTGCCTGTTTTCCTGCTCTCCCTCTGCTTACAGTCCAGACCTCTCACTATATAATATAGCATTCTTTCTCTAGGGTGTAAATGGCAAGAGAATATGCTGTTAGTAAATATAAGCAATGATTCTATTGACTGTTTCAGACTCATGGAAAAGTAATCTGGAAGTACAGCTGTGCTCAATGCAGTGCATGTTTCCTGCACGTCAGGTCAGCATAGGCTAAGGCCACAGCACAGATCCTGCCATTCACAGTGAGAATAATGCGCCGCCCTCACTTCCCTCTTGTTCTTCACTTTGTGAAATAATGCTGCCTCTTTCTATTTTTCCCTGCCCCTGCTCCATGGGGAATAGTTCAGCATGTTCCTCTTCCGCCATTCTGCTGCTATGGAGAGAATAAAGCAGACTCTCCTTTGTAACAAGAACACAACACACAAAGACACACATTTCTGCAGTTGGGGTAAGAGGATATCGCACTGCTTCACCCACTGATCCGGTGTTTTATATATAGAAAATATTATGTTGAATAACGTTGTATATGGAAAAAATTAAAGACTAAATGAAAATATATGGATTAAATATTGCTCCCCACTACAATGGTGTTTAACAGCAAAGAAATATTTTGAGCCTCGTTAACCTGTTCTCCTTTATACAAAGTATTTTTTGTTAATAATGATAGAAAGTGAAATCTGGTACAGAACAGTACTGAAGAGTTCGTTCACGGAGTCTACCATTTAGTACAACTTAGATAAAACGAACATGCAGTATTCTGGCAGATTATTGATAGACATTAGCTCAATATACTCCGATACATATTTGGGGTGATCAAAACATATTTTATATATTAGCATATGTGCACAGAACTCAATTTTTGTCAGGAAGATTCAGGCTTAGTCAGGTGAGATTTAGGTAAGTATTTCACTTCAAATACTTTATATGTGTGATCCCAACACCCAGAATTAGTCATCAATATTATGACAATCCATTCACTTATTCATGGGCACAGAATAAACAGGTCATATGACATAGACAAATATGTTTTACTTCACTAATTTTAGGATATCGCAGAAGAAGGAGAAAAATACATCTGATATATGTAATATCACTATTGCAATTCAAGTGACGAGAAACAAATGCTCTCAGATGTACATCTCCTTTTCACTTGGATATCAGATGCGATTTTTTCCTCATTGTTTAAGTTGTAAGGATGATAATAATAATAGATATATATTTCTCCTTCTTTCTGTGACGCACAAAAATTTTAAATGTAAAATATAATTGTACATGAAAATTCATGATATGACCAATGTATTGAGTCTTCATGAATAAGTGAATGTATAGTCATAATATTGATAGCTAATTCTGGGTGTTGGCATCCCACATATAGCCATGACAACATACCACCCTGGCACCCAAAATAACGTTATCTCTTAAATTGGGCAGGTGAATTAGGATGGATCTACGGTCATGTTTTTAAATAGTTATCATTCATCAGATCATTCTTACTCCTGAAATGCTTACAAACAAAAGTGCACTAATTTGCCTTTATTCACTCCTATTTAACAGCCTGAAGAACACTGGAGACCAACATAGGTCCAGGAGGGCTGGATACATGCTATTTTCTAACTATAAACACTGACTATGTAAGTGAGCTCCATATAGATTAATTAATGATCTGTAAACTGATCTTATGTGTATTGGTGACATTTCGGACCTGGGCTGGACATCCATGACCTATAATAACATTTTTATACGCGAGTAGCAAGCCAAGCAAGCCAAGTCCTGGTTTCACTAGGAAACCTGCCCTGGGTAGTGACTTGAGGAGTTAAACATCTGAAGGTCATGTGACACATATAACTTAAAAACTCTTGCATCTCATGGGTAGAAAGGGGAGGACATAATACACTTCCTGGTGCTGGCGGAGTGTCACCCCACTGCTTTTCAGCAGTGTAAGAAAAAATAAAAATGCAACTCAATGTTATTATCATTTTATTTTTTCTTGTTGTGGATGCAGCAGCTTTGCTAGGGCCGAGCAGGGCTGCTCTGCTGAAAGAGCAGGGGAGGGGAGGAGTGGCTTTCACTACCTACGTGCGCATTATTGTTTGGCAGGCCGGCCCAACATTCATTCGCACATAGCATGGCATATCATAGCATGTTCTCCACCCAAGCTGCATTACAGCCTCTGTCTGAGCGCCAAAACCACACGCTCAGACCAATCACAACGATGCATCTTAATTTTCTTTTTTTTGTCCAAATTAGTTAGCAACAAGATGTTTTGGCATCAGTGCACCCTACAAATACATATATTGTAACATAGCATAACACATATAACATAACAAGGGCAGGAGTGGAGGAGGGACATGGTGACTAGAGGGAGTCAGCCTTTGCTTATTCCTAAATGGAGCTGGTAGGGAGATGGAATTATGCTGATGGCAAGTGCCTGAGCTGGAAATACAGCGAGAAGACCAGATTCTCAGGAAAATGGTGTTCTTGTTCGCTTCTGAGAATTGCTGATAGTCTTCCGTTACAAGCATTAAAACCATTACTGATAAGTGCTGGTACTCTCCTACTGCATGTGTGACACCATTTCTGAGAAGTGCTGGTGCTCTCTCAATGCAAGTGTTACACCACTACAAACATTAAAACCATTGCTGAGAAGTGCTTGTCGGCATGCTTAATCTGCGCCGTCGGTTGCCGGTGGAGGCCACTTGCATACATTTTTGGCATCCGGCATTTATTTTATTTATTTAGAAAGTTCCCGAGAGTACGAGCGGGAAAAACACACAAAGGGGAAAGAAGGGGGATGAGAGAGATGGAAAAACCGTCACTAATGGAGTGAGATAAAGGTGCAGGGAGTCTCGGTCAGTGGATTAAAGACGTTCTGGACCCAAGGAGATCTACCAGTTGGGGGCAAGTATAGGCATTCTTACTACATCTGCGTCCATCACCTCGGGCTTAGACCCATTCGGGGGCTACAAGCTCTGGTGTGACATGTCTAAATACTCCTCAGGCTCTTAGCCACAGACTTGTCATCGTCAATCTCCACTACTCCGTCAGCAGAGTATTTGGGGGCTACAAGCTCTGGTGTGACATGTCTAAATACTCCTCAAGGTCTCAGCTACAGGCTTATCATAACCAATCTCCACTACTTCGTCAGCAGCGGATCGGTGAAGTCCATCTGAAAATTCAGATTGCTCTTTGTCAAGATGGCAACCAGCGCGTGAATACAGCTATTAAATAAGGGAGTAGAGAAGCGGCACCATGGGGTCTATATGAGTCTACGGAGTCTAGATCAACCAGCTTAGAGAAATGTTAACCAAGGTGTTTCATCTATCTCCTCGCCTCTTATGACTGTGTACGCACTCTCATCCTGCCACTACGTCTAACAGTACTAGGGTGTGGTCTACATGTGAATCACAGTGTTGAAGCCAGTCAACAGCTTGAATAAAATCAGGACTGACAACCACTTCTTGATGCTAGCCCAGAGAAGGCAGCCTTTGATGCTACCATACCAGCTTCTATCATCGGCCTGGGAGGGAAGCCTGACTGATGGTTGTCAAGCGACGGATGGGTTTCCAAGAGCCTCTGCAGTCACTCGCAGATGACGGCCTCCATTATCTTATGCACAACAGGAGGGTTGAAAATCTGCTGCTAACTCCAGGTTCCAAAAGCCTGTGTTACCACTGCTACTCTAAAGGAGGAGAGATTTTGCTCTTAGGAAAAGCACAATTGAGGATCATTGTGACCGGCGTAGTGACCTGATCTGCAAGCATCTTGAGCGTGGAGGCCAGACAACAGTGAGGAAGAATAGCTCAGTTTGAATGGTAGATGCTTCACCTGTCTCAGTGTTGGTTTTTTGTGTTCCACCGAGGAAGGTGATGCCAACATCTGGGTTTAGTGGTTTGAATGTCATGGGATCATGTGAGCTTTTTGTTTCTCCAAGTTCGATGCTTTATTAAGGCTTGGCTAGCGTGGAAAGGACATCCATAATCAAGAGGGTCACAATTCTATGACCTGTGAGAAGTGGACACGTGGGAAGTCTTTGTTAGCATGAACCACCAATTTAAACCATGTTAGAAGATGAAGGAGAAGTTACCAGCTGTAGTGACTTCAAGGAAGTTAAGATGTGTGTATTCTTAGAGGAAGGTATCATGCGTGCTGTAAGGAGGGTGCTATTATTCTGTACACTGCTTGGTATGGACTTCTAGCTTCTGCTGGAAGGGAACTTTGTGGAACTATGATTTGTCTAAAGAAATCATAAATCACTGTCGGAATTTACAGCACTACTACGTGGAAACCCTCCTTTATGATAATTGAGGTTACCCTGAATTCATGATAAATAAACCAGCAAGGATGATGCCACTTTTGAGAGTGTTTCTCCCTTTTAAAGGTGCCCATTTTTAGACAAGAGTAGGCACAGTGCTCTATACTAGAAATAGCTGAGAACTTTGATGCCTTCATTTATAAGACACTTGGCTATAAGTACTTTCATAATTGAGAGGAAACGAACACTTTGACAGGGAATATATTAGGATGGATAGGAAAATAAATGTACTGGACAGAGAATAGATTCAATCAGGGTCATGGAATACACTGATACCGGTGACGGGAACACAAAAGCACTAGGGTCCTGATTACAAGTTTGATGGACTTTGCAGGAGAGTAATTGAGGTTGGGGAGACGACTCTCCTATTCCGGCCAATGCCCCTGCACCAAAAAAACAACACTTACAAGTTTTGTTCCCAGAATGAGGAATAGCCCTATGGACCTGAGAATACTGAGTCTTTTTCCAATTCCGGGGACAGATCTGCTGACATTTTTGTGTCAGCCACAGACTGTGGAAGAAATTAGGCTGTCATGGGTCAGAGTGGGGATGAAGTGAGCCTGAGGCAGGGGCAAGCCACCTCCAGGTTGATTCTAGAAGGAGGCATTGTGGGATCCCCCTCATTGGTAGAGCAAGGGCCAGGCGATGTTCCTGTCCACACTCGCTTCCACTGTCCCTGCAGCAGTTTCACCGGGTCTGGTGGCTCCGGTCCTGCAACTACCGAGTCCACTGACCCCAGGCTCCCTGTAAACGCCTGGAGCAGTATCCCGTCCGGACTGGGACACGGTCACTCACAATCAGATGGCCGCCACGGTAACTGAGACAGGAGGCACAGATACTTTAAAAGGGCGCCACATGCACTGGGACAAGCGGTCATGTAGAGGGTGACCAGAGTTTTCAAAGCCAAAAACAGGGACATTTAACGAAAATAGAAGAAGGAGAAAGTGAGTGACCATTAGCTCAGAGAGACATGGCATACTGGGGCTGGCAGACTCATTCATTTCGAGAGGGAATATACAGACAGCGAGATAGGGAATACTCCACCGCTGAGTCGGGAATACAGTATCAGTGGGGCAGGACATAGCTTACACTGGGGCCAAGAATGTACACAGAGACTTGAATGTGAACACAGACATGCTTCTGAGACTGGGAAGCACAGAAGCAGATGCACTACAATATACCCTGTAATAACAACGGAAGCAGGGAGACTGACTTCATGGCAGCTGGCCAGCATTTAGAAAAATTCGGATTCTCAGTGCCCTGGGATCACTTCTGCCTTCAGCAGCAAAGCTGTTATCTAGAAGAGACAGGCTCTCGTTAAGTAAAGAAATCAGGGAAAATCGGGAGGGAAGGATACTTTTAGAAGAAGCTAGTTTCTTAATAGATCTGGACCAAGTCCCATATTATTGAAGTGTACTGGGGGCACAATGGGTGTTGCGTACCTTCGGGGCACTTTGGTATTATAGAAGGAGCTGCAGACGCTTGTTCACCCCCTTCTGTAATATCGATAGCGCTGTCGCACATAAAGCGCCAGCGCTATCGTATGGCCCCATGCAAATGAGGGAATCCCTTTGCGTCTGCACTCGTACTGTATTATAGATGCGGGTGCAGAGGCAAAGAAGCTGCAAGGAGGCACACTGTCAGTGCACCCCCCTGATGGCATCCCTCTGGAGGGGGCTATCTGGACCTCTCAGACATCCCCTTGAAGGTGGGTGCAGTCAATCACTGAACCTGACTGCAAGGGGATCTCAAATCCCCCTTTCAAGTGCAGGCGGGTCGCCACCTGCAATGTGAAACACAGAGCAGCTTCAAAGCAGCCGCTCCGTTTTTCACATGAATGCACTGTCCCCAGGAGAGCACAAATTTGTGCCTGCCCTGGGGGCAGCACACTCCATGTAATAGGGAGCACTTTCCCTGTTTGCATCCACTGAACCTGTTTTAAGGTGTGTCAGCGCCCGCACGGAAAGTGCGCCTGTTACATAATAGGGCCACAGATTGGATATAGCATTGGAGCTTTCAATATTAGAGGGTCTTCTATGATCTCAGGCCTGGGCTCTCAGTGGGTGAGGTTCCTGCTGGTTTCAGAGTTGGCCTTTCAGTGGAAGAGGACTCTGCTTGATTACAGGGTTGGATTTTCAGTGGTTGAGGGGTGTTTTGATCTCTGAGCTTGGCTCTCAGTGTTTCAGCATTATAGTTGATTACATGTTTGAGATCACCATGGGAGAATGTCCTGTTTGCTCTCAGAAATGCCCCTCCCTTGAGTGAGGTTATGGGTAGCCTTGAAGTCTGGTTCTCAGTGGACAGGGTGCTCCCGAAGCAACCGGTAGGCAAAGGTTACATCTGACTTTAAAAAAGTAGCATGATACTGATGAGAATTGGATACTCAGAAACGGAAAACCATTCTAACTTTAGAAAAATGTATTACTCACTGAAGGGGGCCATTCAATTAATGAAGGGTGTGTCTAACTTCAGAAACGTATGGGGATGTCCAACAGAGGTGGCCAATCAGTGAGCAGGTCCAGGCCTGACTTCAGAAGACTTCAGGGGTGTTACTCATTAGAAGAGGCCACTCAGTGAGAGTAGAGCTGTTTGTCATTGGGCATGGGTCATGCATCAGTACTTATCTATATCAATAATTAGAAAGTTTGAAAATCAGAGATACACATGATGTGCGTATTTCCACCACCAAGTAGTTGGGTCTGGAAATTTTCTTTGAAACAAACAACATTTTATATTGGCCATCAGCCACCAGTGGCACGAGTATGACCCACTATGAGGCTGAAGGAGAGACCATAATGTCATGGTATGCATCCGCATTCTTCATATTAGATCATTTTTTATGGGGCATAATCAGTATAATTATTATTTAATATCTGCCTTCCTTCAATGGGGAGTTGGGAGGATCACATGGAAATCTGGGCAAGTTTCAAGCGCAAAACAGTTTTTAAGTTAAGTAATGTTTCTTTTGCACATGAATCTATTGCAGATTGACATGTTCTGCATAGATTATGCAGTGGTGTTACCCTCTTGTGCAGAAGGGAGCGAAGACTGAGTAAGACTAAACCACATTACGGATTTTTCTGGTGGCAATGACTGTAACCATAATGATTTTTCTTGGAACCTTGCTGTTGTCTGCTGTGCTGCATACCAACCTTGTGAGTATGGTTGGCTACCATGTCTATCTTAGGGTATTTCAATAACCTTAGACTGAATCTTCGTAGTTCTGTATATTACAGCTCTGAATGTTGCTGGATTTTGGCAAACTTCTTGCCTTGTTACAATACACTTTCTAGCACAGGTATAAACTGTCTTTTCCTTTGTAGGTAATAATAATAATCCACATTTGTAAAGCGCACAATCACCCATAAGGGTCTCTAGGCGCCATCGGGAAGATTAAGCAAGCTATTGCCCAGAGACACATGGTGCTGAGCTAATCTGCCGCCGTTGCCAGGGATCGAACCGTGAGCCCCAGATTCCGGAGTCAGTCGCCCTAGCCGCGGCACCACACCTCTTGCCTAGTAGAGGGTTTAGTAGGAAGCATGCTTCCACCGCCTCCCCTTCCCCCTCTAGCAGAGCCTAATATGTGATAAATGTTATTTTCATGTCTTCATAATCAACCGCTAAATCATCTGACAGTGATGGTCTGAAAGGGTAAGATTCTATGTGGGGTATCAGTGTAAATATTTTACCAGATTTCGTCTTTGTGCTGATTGTTATGCGCATAAGTGTCCTTTTCAAGGCCCTGCTGTTGACTGCTGTCATTCCTGATTGTTTTTCATTCCCATCCTGTTCATACCCTAGCATTGGGGTTACTCGCCAGCCTAAGCCTTTGGAGAGAGTGTTTCAATGCCCTCCTTAGGTCTATTTTAACCTGTTCTATCAGCGGTCGTTTTGTTTGCAGTAGGGATGCTATTTCAGCTTCCAAATGTTGTTCCTGCTTTTCAGCACCTAAAGACTTGCCCGGTTTGTCGACCTCTGTAACCATTGCTGTATTTTTAAGTTTTATAGCAGTGCCTTTCTAAGTAGACAATTTCCAATCTTGATCATCCTTTGAAGTTGGGTTGATTTTCTTTGGATTTTCCTTGCTCGTGCCTTTTGACCCAGAAGGATTTTACTTTCCAACGACCCTTTTATCTGCCAGTGTCTTCAGTGTCGAAGGTTTGTGATTTGTTTAGCTTCAGAGGCTTACCTCCATGAGGCACTGCACTTTTCAGTCTTACTTACTTTCAAAAAATATTCTGGGTGTTAAAGCAGGTACTTATAAATGATTTGATCTTGTGTCTTCAACCTCTGAGTAATAAATGTATTACCCCGGTACCTCTTCTGTCTGCTCAATGCCATCAAAGCCCTCCTCTTCAGGGAAACCTAGGATGGTTGTTTTGTTTGATTTATCCTTTGGACACATTTCTGTAAAGCATGATGTGCCCAGTGCTGCTTCGTCCTCTTCGTTAATTATTTATTAACGCATTAGCTTTAAACAAAGAGCACAGAACACCACCCTCAGACTAATGTTCGCAGGGTAGGCATCGATTACACACACTGATCTCATCCGTAGCTGCAAGGTTTTGGTGCCAATATTGACAATAATTAAAGGGAGTCTGCCTCATGGTTTAGATTTCCAGAATGTCTTTGAAGGAACACAGAGAGAACAATTTCCCCACAATCATTAATTCTCTAACATGGACCTCTTATGGTCAAAGATCACGCAAAACCTGGATCTTTCAATGTACAGCCAATTCTACTTATCAACGGTGTCAGTTATTCTCTATAGTTAATACGGTCCCATGTTCGATTCGGCCTACTGAAATCAACCTTTGGTCGACTGCTAAAATAACATTGCTTATTGTGAGGAATATTTTCTGGCCAACCACAAAGTGGAAGAATAATGCATATCATGAGGATGTAGAACAGGTTAAGGTTGCAGAACTGACTTCATGAGAGTAGGTGATACTCACTGGAGCAGAACTCCAAGTGTACATGGGTTAAGTCTAATTTCAGACCAGCAGAGTGATATTCATTGGAGGTGGCATTTAGTCGATGAGGATAGTAGGTGGATGCTGGCAAAAGGGTAGAACACATTGATAAAAGATGCTCTGGAGTGGTCTTCGGGTGAGGCCATTCACAAGGAATGCAGCAAAAACTACAAGATATAGGACGAGGAGGTAACTGATGGCAGAAGTTTTTAAATGCATTGCATTGCTATACCCCCGAATAATATAACGCCATGGTAAGGGGTGGTACCAGTGGACAAAGGAATGCTCTAAAAAACATTTAGGTAGTATGTGAGTTCTTCTGATGCATATTATAGGGTAGCTTTTTTCCCATCCTGGTTGTAGATACTGTAAATGATACATAATACCTGATTCAATTTAAAACTCCTGTACATTTCTTCTCTCTTGCTTGTTTGGTGCCTCTTTCTTTTACAAAACTGAGTAAAAAGGATATTAAAAAAATAAATTTTGTGTGACCCTCACCAGAGGTGGCCACACAGTGAGTGAAAGTTATACCTGTTTGCATGGAAGTGGATGATGCTCACTGGAGTAGATCTATCGGTTGGTGTTGGTTATGCCTGACGTCAGGAGAGTGGCTCGGATCCTGGTATGCAATGATTTCTTCTCACTACAAAGTGCCACTATATATGAGCTCTGTAGTCGGTGAGGAGTTTTACTCCTGGTCAGCGGTCTCTCGGGAGTCCTAATCCTGTCATAGAATTGATTTGCTTTTTCATCTAATATCCATCCATCTGTTTCACGGGCAGTGTGCCCTGTCTGTTATTGATCTATAACGTGTCTGCACTGACATTGATCATTTTGATATTACTCCTTCCAATCAAGTCTCCTTATGACTTTAAAATCTACTATGACACATCCATCCCCCCTCACTCTCTCCATCAATTTTCATTTTAACTTCCTCCCTTTGGCACCTTTTTCTTGCCTTTCCTGAAATTATTCTCTCATTATCATCAAGGGGGTGCAGTGCTCACTCATATGGGTTAAGCTTCCCTCTTTCTGGTAAATAGGGGCCGTGAGATGGAGGCACAGAAAGTTGAGCATACTTCTCATGTTTCTCCCTAAAAATTCCCTCTCGTACTGAAGTCGATGCAATATCATATTTATTGTAGGCAAATTACTTCGAAATGATTCTATCGATTTAAAATGTAAGATGTATCTATATTAAATTTGCAACAAATCAAAAGTCAATTTACCAGATCACTGAAAAACAAATATTTTGCGCTTGAGAAAGCATAGAATGTGGATCATCGTGTCCTAGAGAGAGCCTTCATTATGACAAGGTTTTCATTCATACCGTTGCATATTGAGGTCAACTCATTCCATATGGCACCTCTTCCTTTCAAAAGAAGTCAGGTGTGTTTATTGACATTTTGGTCACCCAGGAACATTTCAAGGTACTTGCAAACCACATTCCCATGTCATATCAGAACAATTCACATAAAAAATAGTTTGTGAAGCTCCACACATGGTGGGTGTTCTATCAAGGAATGCAATTACGCTCTATATACTTTGATGTCTTAGGAAAATAATTTACCCTTATAATCTCCTTTACTTTGGCTTGCCTTTTCTTGGATTTGATGCATGCTTTCTCCTAGGGCCATGGATTTCAGTAGAGGGTTTTCTGCTAGCGGATGAGTCAAAGTTTTTCTCTTGGGAACTTCCGGTAATTCTCATGAACATCATTACTATTACCCTTAGTTTGAGAAGGATTTACACTTTTAAAACAGGGACTTTTCAACCTCCTTAGAGGAATCTGACTCCAAAGTCACAAGGAAAGGAATTTGAACGTTCTGTCACAAGAAAGCCCAACACCCAGTTTTATCACCATCTAGTACTTGCTAGGAAAATATTGCCAGTCTGTGCAGAAAAACTATGCAAGGTCATATATGTACGAAAATCACACAACCCACTAAGGGCAGCCAATAATCGTTATTTAGGAGAAACTGTGTTCAGGTAATAACATTTGCATTTCCTTAGCTTTAGATGCACATATCATATATAATGTTTAATGAGTTTCAGTTGATGGCAGTCCATGTTCGGTGCTATTTCTATGTAGACATTTGATAGTGTAGTTGCATACTATGTTTATTGATTTTATGAGATATTAACACCTTCTCTGTGTCACATGATCTCATCTCTCGGTTTAGATGCTATATGCCTTTGTACCTCTTGCTCATTGACACCACCTGGGAAACAACTGTTACAATGCATGCATTACAACACATGCTTTTACCCCGCATGCCATTACAATGAAAATGGCTTGCTGTAGGGGGTATAAGGTATTGGATTTAACTCCAACAACTTCCCTACTGTTTCACACACTGGAGTTGGAATAGTAAATTATACTATTCCAATCTCCAGCGCACCCCGACAGCAAGTTGGGGTAAAAAATTGCGTTGCAACTGCATGCGGTTTAAAAGCATGCGTTGTAACGTCATACAACCACACCACCCAAGTAAGTGAAGCTTTGCCTGTAAATAATGAGGCTGTTCATACAGATGCCAATGCATTGACAGCAAACCTATCTATTGCTATTTCTAGAGTCGTCAGTCACAGACCAAATAGATGATACGTTGCGGATAACAAGATCAAGAGTTAAAAAAACTCTCTAACTTAGTCAGAGAATTTCTTCACTCTATTGCTTTTCTCTTCCACTCTTCCTATTTTAGAGGTAGTATGTGTCAAAATCTCTCAACACCATTATCTAATATCAACGAAAAGTCTGTGAAATTGCACCACGTTTTTCACTTTGCAAGCAACAGACAATGGAAATGCCTGACGATTAACCAACAAGACTAACTTTACTGGCCCAATGTTCTAAACTGCAAAATACTGAACCGTTGCCAGCTCAAACCTCTAGGATGTTTGGAAGAAAGTTCTTGAAATTGGCAAAGTTGGACATTTTTACCAAAGCAAATTGTGGGGGAGTCAATTGTTCTAATGTACAGTTGTCTATTTTCTCCAGCAAAATTGTGGCATCTTGACACAAAAGGCAAAGCTTCTGTAGGTTTCAATTAAAACTATTTAGAACATCTTAACATCTTCTAAAAAAACTTTTTCAATGTTAATGTTAAGCGTTTTTCAAAACCATCAATAGCTTTTTACAATGTTTAGGACATTTGGGACTGTTTGAAAAATTATGCATTTTCAATAATTTTTGCTACGAGGAAAGGTTTAGCTAATATTACCTTTGTGCCTCAATTTTCGCCATATAGAGGTGTAGATAAGTAATTTGCCCTAAACAGAAGCATTTTGAAAACTCTGCAACATCATAAAATTGATACATTTTCAATTATAAAGATATGGGTACATTGGAAACATTGGGAAACACATTTGTAATCCACCCAAGTATGAACAACCAGTGAAGGCACACCCCACACTCCTTTGAATTTTCCCATAGGTGAACTACCATTTGTATTTATGGTGCACACATACCTTGGGAGATGGTGATGCTGTGTGTCGAGGGCCACCCCCCACTCTGGGCAGTTCTATGCTATTGAAGAAGAGTTGGATGTGTCCATTCGCCTTCCTGAAAGACAAGACAGGAAAGAGCATGAACTCTAGGTTATGTTATGCTACTTTGCGTTATGCTACAATTCGTTTGGACACTTCAGCACATACATCTTCGAGGCTGTCTCAGGACACAAAGATCTTGGAGACTTATTTAATATATGACCCAATAATGTAACCATTTGCCCACACCTCGAGAATGCAAATTCTGTGTTACAAATTTAGGCATAGTGTTTCTTGCAGAACCAGGTTTTTAAACACTTTCTGGACCAGATTAATCCCAATTCTTCAAAAATGATTGAAGAATGATTGAATGATGTTCCATCATCTCACATTCAGCACTGGAAACAAGATTACCATTACCAGAGAGGTACCTAGTGCAGAATCTGAGATTGGCACAAAGAAATTCCAAGAACAACATAAGCTTATATATGGAACACTCAATATCTCCCCAGATGGTTGCATTATAAGGAATCAACATTTTACTGCTCGCATAGAAACACACCAAAAAGTGTGAGGTTTGTATTATTCAAAGCAAAATTTCCAAATGACAAATCAATTAATAGTAATGCTTTTTCCAGAAATCTAAAGTAATGTGAGGTCTGAATTCTAAAATAAACTCTCAGAATTACAATTATTCATTGACTTTCAAATAAATTGTAACACGTGTCAAAAAGCATGTGCAATTCTGATTCACAATCAACATTCCAAATAACCATATTTTCGTATATGAAGTTGTGAAAATATTCATAGGGCCATGAAATGCCCAAAAAATAATGATGTAAGCAGTACTGGTCGCATATGAGGAGTATACATGTGACTAAAGCTTGTCCAATTGCTTAAGGCCTAATCTGTTATTGAACAGAAAATTCTAAGTTAACTATCATTAAACATTCTGGTGCTATTTTTCTAGTCTGTAAAATGCCATCCGAAAAACAATAACCTCAAATCATGTATCTTCAGAGGGTTTCCAGTGTGACCATCAAAGTTGTAAATAAGATTTCTCTTGTAGTTGACTAGCAACTCATAGTATACCCCATCCCAAACGTCCTACTTTGAAGTCCCCTTTCTCTTCCCTTCAAATCTTATATCTTAAGTCTCTCCTTAAATATTGATTTACAAAAAACAAATATCTTGATGAGACAAACAGCCGTCTAAAGAGCAGTGGTGTAGCAAGCGGTATATCAAGGTCAGGTGGTACCTAGTGTGTAACATTTCTTGTCACCCCACCATGTCGAATTCAGCCATGTATTGTTGCGTTTGTTGATTGAACTAAAAAGTTTCAATACGTACATATTTTTGCCATTTTGTCACCCACCTCAGTGATGACACCCGGGGCAGCCCACACCCACCGCACCCCCCTTCCCACGCCGCTGCTAAAGAGTGAAGTTGAATTAGAATAAATATTTTGCAGAACATATTTGTGATCTGATTAATGTTAATTGTTAATGTAATTATCAACAAAATTATTACCATTAAAATATTTAATTACAAAAAAAGAAAAGGACAAGACGATATTAAATCAAATATAAAGTACAACCAAATTAGAGTCAAAGTAATGTCGAGCTGATTCTTCCTTGAATCATTATTCCATAAAACACAAATGCAAACCCTTTAATGCTAAGCAACAGATTACGAATATCAAATAGAAAAATGAAAAGCAAACTAACCAGAGTAGAAAAAAACAAAAGGCGTAAATTGAAAATAATGAAACTGGAAGGCAAATACATATAATATTAATTAGAAGATTAGAATTATGTTAACTCCAATGAAGGCAATGAAGTTGCTCATGGCAAATAATGTCTGGTTTAAGCCTTCTGCTGCAGCTTTCCAATGTTTGTCTTTCTGTTTCTCTCTTTTTAATTTAGAACATCCTATCCTCAGTGGGCGAAATGTTCTAATAGCCATGTAGCCTGTTTGTATCAGGTTATGCTGGCTAGTATAGGTGTTGTCCCTCATTATCGGCTCTTCCCTGTGTCTTGGGGCGATCACTTGGGTTCAGGGATTTTAATAACCAGTATAGCCCTCAGAAGTGGGCTATAAGTCTATATTAGAACACTGGAATGTTGGGCGCGCCATTGAAAACAACAAAGTGGCTCAGGGCTAATAACAGCTAGTTTATGCCTTCTGACCCACCATTCCAATGTATTCCTATCTGTTTCTCCCTTTTTCATTTAGAACCCACAACCTAAGTGGGTGGATTGTTCTAAAAGTCTTACATCCCCTCTGCCTCTGGCTATACCGGTTGTTAAAAGCCCTTGTTATAGGCCCTCACCTGTGGTACAGGCCTATGTCTTAGGTTCAGGGCCAAATACAACCAGTATAACTGTCTGCAGTGGGCTATAAGGCTATAATATGCAATAAAATCATTCATCGAAGGGTTTTGCATTTGGCTGCCACTATGTAATATTCACCCAAATGCACATGCATGTGGAAGAACCAGTTAAGGACTTGCTAGAACTTGTAATAACTTAAAGTCAGTCAGTTAGACCACCGTTGTCCCATCAAGTAAAAAAAAATAGATATTTTCATCTATTGTAATCAGATTTGCAATTAACTCTTTATTCTTAAAACCAAAATATATTGGTGCCTAATCTATAGGCGGGCCATGACACCATATATTACAATGAATAAAGCGTATTCCTGTATTTATCTGAGCCTTGAATTATAGACGTTTTATTCTCCAAAAGGTTTTGTATCAAGTCCAGGGTGAATGCTCAATAATATATATTCAGTGGTCATTTCTAATATATTGAGGCAAATATCCATCCACCAATTTCTACTATAGATGAGAACGGAGTTGGTGAAGTAGTGGTATTCTTCTGAAGACAGCAATGAGGCAACAAGGTAAAGATTGCCAAAAGAAGTAAAGGTACACAGGCATTTGAGAGGAAAAGTAGACAAGAGTTTGAGCGGAGAAGAAGACAAGAGTTTGAGAGGTCGCCCACATCCACCTAGTTCTATAGCCGAGAGTCAAGAAGCATTTGTGGCGCCACAAATGTCCATCTAGTCCCCATTTGACTATCAGTTAAGGCAAAATTGCTGGTGAATGTGGCAAATATCATGAGCAATATTTGCTGCTCCTTAGTACTGTCCACAAAAAGCCTGTTTTTAAATGAAATAATGATGACTGATGATCTGGAAGAATGACCACCGCCAGAGCCCAGGAACCAAGGAACTCAAAATCAAACTGTGATGTGGAATCCAAGGACATTATTATCCATTGACTTTTACTATTCCACAAGGACAAACTAGCGCAGAAAAAACTGAAAGAATAAGAAAAGGATTAAAGTGGCACTTCCACTAAATTTAAATAAACATCCATCTATTCCCCACCATGCCATTCCAGTGTCCTCTTCAGGTCTAGCCTAAAAGCACCTTTAGCTGTCTCACCAGCCTTTAAAAATGTTTTAGAAATCACTCAATAAGAGGGGTTGTCAGTCTGCCCTTTTCATCTATTGGCCTGCTAGTGTGCCATTCATAATTTGCTCCCGACCACCACAACCCACAACATGGGGCAATGGATCAACCAACTTTAGTCAATGGCCGTCTTCACTGTGAGTGATGGCATTTTGTTTGCACTTGCACATGTGCACATCCATCTAAGAAGTAGTCCACTTTAGTGACAAGATTTCCATCAATCTCATTTTTTTAGTCTTGGAATAGTTTTCTACTTATTTTTTTTAAACATGCAAGCCACCTTTATTACGTTTTCACGTTTAATATCCATTATGTATGCTTGACTATTGCATATGTTTGCAAACAAAAAGAATACAAAAAACATGCAGGCTTGATAAGACCAGTTCTATTGGCTTTGCAAGTGCTTGTTTCACATTACCTGGGAGATAAACAGGGGTATTCAGCATAAGGCCAGGAGCGCTGCAACCATGCAGATTTTCAGGCTACCCACAGAGTATGCAAATGGGTTCCATTTAGATCCAATCTGTGGTGAACACAATCAATGGCCTGGTATCTTCATCCCTTAAAATGAGTTTCAGGGTGTTTTGCATGTAATGATAGGGCACCATGATTGTCCATTGAGTCAACAAGACCAGCACTTGGTACAGTATGCTGGAAAAAGTGTGAGCCCATAATAAATACTTACTGTTCTGGTGACGTATATTTACTGCTGCTTGATCAATTTCAAATGGGAACAGTCCATTCCAGTATGTAGCTAGCCAACTTAGTATTGAACCAGTGAGAGTGCAAGCCACCTTCTCCTGGAGCTCCACCTTTTTTGTGATAGATTCATTGTCGATAGATGTGTGATTCAGTACAATAAATATCTGTCACCCTTTTTAAAATAACAACTGATACACACGGGTCAGAAATCGTTAACTGTTGTATAAGAAATGTAACAATTTCTGTGGCTTTATCATTTCTTATAAATAGCTGTATAGCAAATAAAGTACTTTGAGTAGCTGTTTTTGGGCAGATATAGTTTGAGATGAGTAACCCCATGGTTAGAGAGGAGAGATTTCCCCCATCATGATCTACATCAGCAGCAGTAGCTGCAGAAGTGGAACATGGTGTCGTTCTCAGCAGAAAAGGGCATAGTGGCCTGATCTGGTGGTTTACAAAGATATCAGCTATTTGTCCACCGCGGAGGCTGATTTAGACTCAGTTACTCTATTCCCGTCATTAACTCCACGTAAACCAGCTGGCCTCCAACCACACCCTTGGAAAGACTTCTGTTAAGTATTCAAGCATGATAAAACTTTCTAGCTTCCATCTAAAATGTCCATTGATCCTCCTACCATTCTATGAAAAATATCCAGTTTGTTACTTTAAAATGCAGGTAGATCTGAGGCAGGGTAGGCTGTAGGTGAGATCTTTCCAACAACTCAATATTGTGGGTTTTTTACGCTGTTGCCTTATGCTTTATGTATTGAATAAAATATATGGAACAGGGGGCACTCAAATGTGCATAATCAGGATTTTACAATTTACTGAAGAGTTACATGACCTTGTAGAGGCAACAAGCTAAATGCACTTAAAGGATCACTAAATTCCAACATGATGTTCCACGTACTGAGTATACGGTTAAGGGAGGCATTATTCTTTATAGTATACATAAAGATTAATGGAGGTGATAACCACATTTACCCCTAGGATGCAGCCACCCATCTTTGTTCTTGGGAGCAATATACAAAGACAAACCGCCAGTTATATTTAGTTATGCGACTGAGGATACAGGCTACGAGCACCAAATGCATGGGACAAGAAAATGGCAAGTTTCTAAAAGTGGCATTTTCAGAATAGTGACTTGAAATCTAACTTAGTTTACCATTAAATATGATTTTCAATTACAATTCTTTGGAGACCAAGCTCAATGTTTCTACCTGTTCCCAACTGAAAGTTATCACCTATTATGGTATCCTATGGGAGCTGCAGGCCTAGCAGAAGTGAAACACAAATATAAGAGTTTTTCACTACCAGGACATTTAAATGTTAAAAGTTCTTGTCCAACTTTTTAAATACAATGCACCCTTTAGTTTAGTTTACTTTACCAGGGGAAAATGGCAGTTTGAAACTGCACACACAGGCTTCAATGGAAGGACTGAGACATGTGTAAAGGGCAACTTAAGTGGGTGGCACAATCAGTGCTGTAGACCTCCTAGTAGCATTTCATTTACAGGCCCTGGGTACACTGCTGCTTTTCTAGGTACTTAAATAAAATGTGCCAATTGGGTGTAAGCCAATGTTACCATACTTAAAGGAGAGAGCACAAGCACTTTAGCACTGGTTAGTGGTTGCAAAGTGCAGAGTTCTAAGATCAACAAAAACAAATTCAGCAAAAACAGAAGGAGTAAGGCAAAGCGTTTGTTGAAAAGCCAACCTAAGGTCTAACACAGGTCTAACACTGGCCATTATATGTGATGTCAGTTTAGTCATAAACTTATGTTTACAATGGAATTTACCTTTGTGATTACGCCCCATACCTCTGGCTGCTAGCCCGATATGGGACACAGCTGAGAAAAGCACACTCACAAACTTTCTGTTGCCACACAAAGAGAAAAATTATTAAAGGATACATTGGTGCCCACTTATTTGAATGCCCTCTTACTTTTGGTAAGTATATGTTTTATTCAAAACCAAGATTACAAATCAGGTCATTGGTTACACAAGTAAATACTCCCAAATAAAACACCTGGCCTCCAAGACTTTGGGTGCCTCACCCGATCTGGCCCAATCTCGAACATGCATGATGTGCTGCAACTCCCCAGATTATTCAGAGCATGCCCATTCACCATGCTGTGATGACATCTGCTGTTGGACTTGTAAACAGTATTAAAGGCTTTAAATAGTGGTGACAGAGACATTAGGACAGTGGAGCAGAACATTATCGCAGGTCTAGGCAGTGGCGTAGTAATGCTGCCAAAGGCCCTGGTGCAACCAAGGTAAACTGGTCCCCGTCCACTGGATGGGTACTAGAATACAGCCAGAATGTGGGTCCATTGGCCCCCTAACACCAGTCTTGGATTGGCAAGGCTGGCAATAGGGCATTGGCCTATGGGCCTTTGGCTGAGGCCTGTTCGTGAGCTGTTTTTCGGCCTACTAAGGACTCCACCCCTGGTGTACAGCGTGAAAGGCTGTTGTTTCAGCCTTAAGAAACATGGCCCCATGCTCATGAAGTCAGGCCAGCGGGTCAATGTCAGAGGCAGAATGACAATGGGCTGACTGCTCCGCTCCGACTGTCACAGCATGAGGTGTGCCTGCCTCCTTCCAGGTGTGACAGGAGCTGCTGATGGGAAGCTATTATCACTTATTATTCAGGGGACTGCAGCAGGGGAGAGGACTGGAGCATCGGGTGGTGGGGGTTGGTGAGGGCCAGCTATGGAACTCCTCAGTTCATTGTTGTCCTCCTCCACTCCGTGCAAGCAATAGAGATGAATCAGTCTCAGCTCTTCTCCTATGTCTGCCAGCTAACAATTACAGCAGTCAACAGGGACAGGCTGTGGCCTTAGTTGACTTTGAAAGTGGGAAACCAGGTTCAAGTCCCAGCGTCAGTTTGCCATCCTGTGATTCTGGGCAAATCACTTAATCTACATGAACCCAAAAAATAACAGCACCCTTTGTAATGCTATCTGGTGCTCACCTAAAGTACACCAATGCCTCTGGGCCTAGTTCATGCTATATAAATCTGCTTGTAAGGAAAATGACACAATTTCTTGTTTATTTTTGCATTTACACACTAGCATCATTCCCTTTCTCAGAACATGCACGTGATGTTAGCTGCAAGCAAAACAAAAAACACAGATGCACCTTTCTCTTGTCTCTGAACATTGGAGGTCATCTCTTTAAAGTATTGAAAAAGTCAAATGAATATCATAAAAAATGAGTGTGAAAGACAGTTTAGGTCTGTGCCATATCATGGTTCCCAGTGAACATTAAGCAAAACATCCACAGCAAATGTATGGATAAAAATAAAAATTATAAGTGAGTTTCTAGTATTTTTGTTGATTCTGTGCTTCTAAAGTATATTTTTGTAATTAGAATTTTAATTACCTATTTAATTACTGGCCCTATAAGCTTTAAAATACTTTTATTACTGCAAATGTTTGTCATCATTTAGCTCCAGTATCCTAACTAAGCAGTGTTATGAAAGGTTGCGATCTGCGAATGTGGGACACTTTTTTTGGCTGCCCTGGCCAACTTGTGGTCCCAATCTAACCCTGCCTAACACTGTTGCATCCCAGTGCCACTGCAGCTAATGCACCAATGATCGATACATCGTAAACCTAAACTGCTGCAAGGATGATATTTGGATTTTTGTATAAGTTATTCCAGGTATGTATGTTTAATAACATTATTTAATGTGTGCCCCTTCCCCGCCACTGGCCTTCCTCTCACATGTAGAACTTCAACAAATCAATGCTTTGCACCTGTATACTCAGGTCTGAAGGCCCAGAGATGTCACCGGGAACAAGGATCCACACGTCGCCACCCAGGTTCGGACTGGGAATGCAAAGTTTAACCAACCCTGGCAATTGAGTCAGGCCGGCCTCGGGGGAGGGCGAGTGCGTGTGGAAAACACTACATCTGCTTTTGTTAAAGTGGGCTGTTACTGCAAAACCGTCCCCCATTAAGAAAAACGGCGTCGGAGGTGTCCAAAACAGGCATTTCCCCGGCAGGCTGCCAGTGCCCGTTTTGTTTTTGTTACAGGTCCCTATTTGCAGCATAGCTGCAATATCGGCCCCTGTAACAAAATCGGCACATACCGGCCCTGGCAAATAGGTCGGCTGCGCCCCAACCCCCTGGGGCGGGGCCGGCCGAGTACTTTGCCAGGGCCGGTTTTGGTTCCCAATCCAGACCTGAAAACCGGCCCCCACCCTGGTGGCCCACCGGGGAAAAGCCCAGTGCCCGCTATGGCCAGTCCGGCCCTGTTGCCACCTGTAAGAGCATCAGGTGCCCACGTCCTGTCTGATCTGTGCAGGAGGCTGCTGCCTTCATCGGGCACCTCTTCCAGAGGGGGTTTCTGTCAGAGTAGATCCTGCTGTACATGGGCGGGGCCTCTTCTGCTCCCGGATGTCTCCTCTTCCTTATGGTGCTTCTTTCCTCTTTCATGTTTGTTTGCTCACCTGCAGCCCGGGATGGGAAGGCCTTGTCGGGAACCTGTTCCCTTGGACCCCTGCCAAGCTCCCCAACCTACTTCCTTCTGTCTTTATAGCCTCGATATTTTATTTCAGCACTTCAGATTAAATTGCCTCTGACACTCCATGTTATAGAGACACTTTACAAGCACTCACATTTCATTTCACAATTGCAGCTTGAGGTCAACCTTACTGGGCCCTAAGTCTCCCATATCTCACAGATATTCGTTGGCCTTGGATGGAATGGGGCACCTCTGAAGAGTTTGGGGGCCACTGAAGGGTTGGCAGACACTCTCCCCAGAGGGCTTGTGGCAGGGCCGGACTGGGAACCAAAACCGGCCCTGGTAGAGTGCTCAAGCAGCCCCCCAACCCCCCCGGGGTGCCGCCGACCCCTTTGCCAGGGCCGGTTTTCGGCCGATTTTGTTACAGGGCCTGGCTTGTGTTATGCTCCAGGTCAGCGGTCTATGTAGAAATAGATTTTCAACACTCATGTGCAGTGCTTAATTTGCAAAATAATAAGTGTCAGGGCCCTGGCAAGGAGGCCACTGCAGCTTGCACCACCCATTGCCTATCATCGCTGTCAATGACGGTACCAAAATAACTCTTTCGCCTGAAAGTGTGACAGTTCAGATTATTTGAGGTCACCAAAACTAAAGTAGAAGGCATGAATTAGTCATTTTTCATGTATATTGTATTCTTAAACAACCGTTGTTCTACTCATCTATAAATTAGGTGAGCAGCGCCACCATGTGGCCGACTGTTGTATGTGTGTTATTGACATTTGTGCCGAGTGCTGGTGCCGAGCACTGGAAACTACCTGCTCAAATTAAGCACTGCGCGGCATGTGGCTCTGAAAGACTGGACTGAAGTAGATTCATTCATGGTCAGGCTGCAGTGCCTATCTCCTTACTGTCTCTGACCAGCCCCACCAGCCTTTCAAGCACAATGGTCTTTGCAGGGATCTCTGTATGGGGAGGTGAACATCTTGCAGGCTCCCTGCATAGTGCATACCCGCAGGCCTTCCATAACTCTCCACATTTTTAGGACCTGAACAGTACTTTGAAATTAGTCCGTGGTGCATTCATTTCACGGGTTTGTTTTGCAGCGCTCGTTACATAAAGCAAAACCTTGCCAGTGGAGCATGAGACAGACACAACTACAGAGTGATGCAATCGCAATAACCAGAAAAGAAAATAGCAGTTGTTACAAAAATGGTCATTAAGAGATAAACATACCATTACGAATTTTAGAATAATCACTTATGTCTCTTTTCATGCTACATTTGCGGCTATGGATTTCGTGGTTTCCTAGAGTTGTTGTTGTTTTCCGATTCAACGGTACTCAATTTTCACTGCTCTCACTTTCCTCACATGAGTGACTAGCTTGTCCAGTGCAGGTTTATTCTTTGCATTCTGACTATTGCGGCCCTCAATTTATAGCAGGATAAAGCGGATTACAAGTCCCAGAATTCAAAACAAAAGGCCAGAAATGGATGTTCCACTCTCGCATGGACTGTGAAACTCCAGTTTTGTCTCTGTCGATCATGGAAGTCCGCACACAGATATCTTCACCTCGTCCAGTACTACATTTGAAGATGATCCCACAACCAGTGCTTAATTTGAACTGGTGGTTGCCACTGGGTTCCACTGGCAGTCATTTTTGGGACCGACACTTACTCTATCTCATCTGTCATTGACTGAAAGTAAGAGAGGGACAAACACACAAAGGTGACAGAAATAGGAAGAGAAAGACAGAAAACCTGGGAGAAAGCAGAACCTTCATGTGTGAGAGAAAGGGCCAGGGAGTCTCTGATAGTGGATGGTAGAGCCATGAGGGCGACTCAAGACTACTAAGCCTTGGTATTCAGTGCACCAACATTTGTAAGCACCAGCCACAGGTTTCTGAACAGAGCTTTAGGCATCAAACTCATTCTATTACAAATTAGGAATTGCCCAAAGGCACTTATTTTTGGGGACTGGCACATATTTGTAGTAGCGACCTGCCCCCTGCCAAAGTGGCGGGGCGGGCTTGAGGAGGGAGGTGGAGAGGGGGGAGCATTCAGGGACAAAAACAAAAAAATTAAAATTAAAATAAACGTACCTTAACAACGCCGCCGCCCTCCCCTACCACATCACTCTCTTCCTGCTTCTGGGCAAAGGCTCCCAGAATGCACTGCGGCCAATCCTGATGCTGCATGACAGCAGCCTCTGGGCTGGCCATAACGCTGGCAACTTGCACTCCCATGCGGACTGGGAGCCTGTGCCTGCTCTCTTCAGACACACCAAAGCAGCTGGGGCTGGAGAGAGCTTCACTGCGTATGAGGGTTCCTTTGACACCTGAGACGGCTGGCCAAACACCCCATGCGCAGTGATGGGAGTGCCCACCACTCCCCCACCAGCAGTGTCATCCCCTGGACCCACCCACAAAACTCTTCAGAGTCCTGGAGGAGGTCCAGGGGATTGAAATAAAACAATAATAAAATGGGTTTAAACCCTGTTTTATTATCGTTTTATTTGCTAGTGGTGGCAGGGCGGGCGGCGCTCCTGCGCTCTAATGGAGCGGCCACCGCTGCATATGTTTCTCATCAGTCTTTTTACCCAGGGTATGAGAGAGAAAAATCACAAAAGGGGGAATCAAGGAGGAAGAGAAAAACGAAAAAATAGCTACAAACAAAGAAAGCAAGGATGAAAATAAACTTTAAAGAGCGAAATAAATGGGCAGGGAGTGTCTGATGGTGGGTAGAAGGGGCATGAGGTTGAATCAAGATTATGCATCGTTCGATAGCATCAGTTTCTAAGTTTAACAATCGGCACTGGCACAAAGACCAGCACAAACAGCCTGAATTAGAGCTCGACGGATCGCAACTGGAATGGAGTGCCGTGTCCTCCAAACCCACGGCCTGCCTGTCCGATTCACTTCTGGGTGGACCTTCAGGATCTCCATGAGGAAGTCTACGCTGGCTCCATCACAGAGATAGTGCTCCGATGGCCAAACATAGTACGGGCTGTCGAAGTTTTGGCGATACGACCACCACCCAATTTAGAGTGGCTGGTTGATTGGCTAGTTTTCTCTGTCAGTCACCAGTGGTTAAAATCTGGCAGTATGGGACAGTAAAAACATTTATATCACCTTTTTTTTTTTTTTTTTTTTTTTCACACCATGAGTTATAACTCCCATGCTATGGGGGTCATTAGTTTTTGAATTTTCAAAGACAAATGCCCACTTTGGTAGTTTGTTTTGAAAAAAAAAGAAACATGTTAATAGTTTGACGCACGTTCGTCAACTCTTAACAAAACGACAGGAATGGCTGTGACAGCCATTCCTCTCAATAACTACAGGTGTTTGCTGGGCCAGTGGACATCTCTAAATGTGATGGACAGGTGCTCCAACAAGGTGATGGAGAATTTTACTCAGTCTCTATGACAGAATACACACTGTACTCCGAAATCTAACTCTTAATTTTATAAATTAAGCACTGATCTATTCAAGGTCTCTCAAGGGAAGAGATAAGAATCTAACAACTGCTTCACCATTATCAAACGTTAATGCAGAACCATTCTGCTTCCCATACATGCTGTGTTTTTTGGTTCATAAGGGTTACGTATGTAGGGTGGCACAGGAATTTTAAATGTTGCTCAGTTCTTTCTCCTGTACAAGTTACTTTAGTGTTGAATTAGCATATAAGATCTTTGTGTTACTGTTTCTCGTGTTCACTAAATAATCTCTGGGGCTATAAAGTTAACCAGATCTCCTGCGCTACAAATCTCTATTTCAATCCAAGCAACTGCCCCTCTTTAGGATGTAAAGTCCCTAGTTTGAATTATGCAGTTTTCCACTTTCCATGTACTTTTACTTAAACTCTCCTACAAACTTGTCAGATCAAAAGCTCAGCACTGTTCAAGACATAGATAAACCCTGAGAGTTAATGCCTTAAAGTTTAACAAATGCAAAGTCCTTTTCAGCGGAGAAAATATTTTAATTCAGACTGAGAGCTTAGGCTCTGAGGTAGTTAGTTGGACAATGAAAAGTGCAGTGATGGAAAAATTGTTTTTTAAGCAGGTAATCTCTCTCCTGTAGTACCCTCCACCCCACGGAGGAGCAACATTTAGGGCCCGATTCCGATCTCGCTCGGTAGGACTCCAAACAGGATCCATAGTGAGTGAGTCCGAAACGTAGCCCTGGTATCCGAACGATTCATACCACTGTACGTGCAAGCAAGTACAATGTGAATATCGCCTAGCGCTCCGAGCTACTCGTACCCGTCAGCAAAGCCCTCCGAACAACTACAACATGGTCGACTCGTGAAGGGCAATGGGTACAATTTCGGTGCAACCAAGTATGATGCAAGTGTCAGTCAGCCGGATCGAGTCGGAGCCTCCGACTCGAAAAAGCTCCTGGAAGCGTACTTCAGCGGGCCGTAGCAGGCCCCCCTTTACCCGGGGCCCTCTGAATTGGTCACAGGGGTGCCCATGGATTCCCCCGATCCAAGCATGCACAGTGTGTCGGGCAACATGGGGTGCCTGCTACAGGGTGTACGCTTTTACCCACCCACCCATTTTCAGCATTGGGAGCCTGTGTACGCATCTGTACGTAGGCTCGCATAGAGTTCAATGGAAGTCTGAGCTAATCGAGTCCGTATGCTTAAGGATTCATCGTTCTCACTCACTCGGACACCCAGATCACATTTAGTGTGGAAAGGCCTCCGGATCCTAGTCGTACGGAGGGCTTTCCGGATGGGATCGTAATCGGGCCCTTAGTTGGGTCTTGCACATTGGTTTACTGTCTTATGGCCATGGCCACTGCAAATATGCAGTTCTGTCATTGTGGAGTTTTCAGCTTTATTATGAATCTGCCACTCATGCTAAATAATCAATCACATTCAGCGTAGTTTGTAGATTTTAACAAAATAATTATGTTTCTTGCTCAAATGGATCAAAAGATAGTAAACACGCACTCCCAGGTGTTGCCGGGCAGTGTCAGGCCTCTTGTCAGGCAGAGTGAGGGCACCTTACAGTTCCTGATTACAAGTCAAACTAATTTTAAAGAGGAGAATCCTTTGCCCAATGAATGTTGACTATGTTGAAAATGGCAAAATAGTGAAACAATATTGCTTCAAAATATGCTGCATTACGTTGCATAAGTTGACGTTTCTTGCTGCATAATTTAGTCAACTTTACTTCTGAATGTGGTCCTCCCCTTCAGCCTAATTCAAGTGAACCAGCTTACGGCTCACCAGGAGCCTCAGAAATGTAATTAGCTTGAAAACAATTTTCAAATGAAACTGTGAAACAAAGATGTGCATTTAACATAAAAAGAATAATACCAGCGTTGCTTAAAGCATAAGAACTATTAGACAGATAACGGCAGTGGGACTCTGTTCTTGGGCTTTCTCACTCACTTCAATCACTCACTTCAACCTCCGCAGAAAAAAATCCCTGTCTGTATAGAAGGTGATTCACCAAAATACCAGCTGTAGCAGAAGTGAAATCATGCGCCCTATGACCTCACCGCCCCAACGTCACAAGTTTGAGCCCTTGTATTTGCTTCTGAGAAGTCACCTGCAGGGCAAAGAGTGGATACACACATAAATAACAGGGCTCTTGGAGACAAGTTAACTTGCTGTTCCTCCACTCCCATCTTGAAACGGTTGTATGACGTTACAACGCATTCCGTTGCAATGCATGCCTGTACCACGCATGCGTTACAACGTGAATGCTATTACCACGTATAACCTTTACCACGAATATTTCGTTACCACGCATACCTTTACAGTGATTTTCGTTGTAAATTCATGCACGGTAAGGGCATACTCTTGGTAAAGGTTATCTCAGACCCCTTGCCCATTTCCTATCAGTGCTCCCTTGCCCCCTCCCCTCTCTAGTTCTTTAATTTTCTTTTAAATACCCATCCCCTGTACCCATGCGTGACCCCCCCGACCCCCAGCCCCCAATCCTTCTTAGAATTACCCCTGCCAGGAACCCTTAAAATGTTTCCCTTCACGATTTCCCCACCCCTAAACCCTTCTTACAAATACCCCTCCCCTGCCCTTAACCCTAAAATCGGACCCCTGCATAGCACCACCCCCTCAATCTTTATATATTTTTTTTATAACTAGTAGAATTCCCCTTACCTCTCCACGTCGTCTCCTCTTCATGATCTTCCGAGGTGACGTTGCATGTCGTAAAGAGGAAGCGGAAGTGTCTTTCAGTTTCCGCTATCGATGCCGAATGCCTCCACATCGCCACCGAAATAGGTGCGTTTTTTGGGGGGAGGGAGACCTCCCAAGCCCCCCTTTTTTTTGCACGCATTTGTCTTGGGGGGGCAACCCCCTTTTTTAATTTTTGCCTCTAACACACATGCCTTCACTGCGTATCTCGTATCTCGTAGTATGCGTGGTAAAGGCTATTCGTGGTAACCACGCATGTGTGGTTAAGGGTATGCATGGAAACGGCTGCGTTGTAGTGGCTGTTTCCCTCTTGAAACCTGAGACCAGCAGTGACAAGGAGACAGGCAGGGGTACCCAAAGAAAGTCAGGGGTAGCTGCTGTTATGTCTGGCTGCCCCTGATTGATGGCCATGCTTTTTTGGGCCAATGTTCTAGAGTTCAGGAAGATGAGACCTTTTACTATACACTGCTGGATGACAGTAGCGGCTGGCAGGGAATGAAAGTGGAGAGGTGGGGACAAAAAAATAAGCACTTACCTCTTCCGCTGGCCTCGTCTCTCCTCTGCTTCTCGGCAAGTCCTGGAACCAGGAAGCACCCAGGCTTCCCATAACCAATCACCAGGCTGCAAGGCAGCGTTGTGATTGGCTCCCCTAAGCCAATCATAAGGCTGCAATGCAGTGTTGTGATTGGTCTGAGCACCGAGGAGCAGGGGCGTAACAAACGTCCCCGCAGGCCCCGCGGTGCGGGGGGACCCCACTCTCCTCAGTTAATGAAGGGGGCCCCAGGCCCCCCCCCCTCAGCTCTTCTGAGAGCTGTGCGAGAGAGGCCTGTGCTGAAGCAAGCCTCTCTCCCTTGAAAGCAGGTGCAGGCTGCAGCCTGCTCTGAGCCCCTCACCCCCCTCCCTCTGACTGAAGAGAAACAAAGTATCAAAATTGTTTCTTTCCAGTCAGAGCCAGAGGCATGCCTGGGACAAGGGTGGGGCCCCAGAGACAGCAGTCTCCACTGCTCCTCTGAGGCAGCACAGAGCAGGGACCCTGACAAGGAGGGGGGGGGCTGGGAGCCCCATAGAGCAGGAGACAGCACAGAGCAGGAACCCTGACAAGGAGTGGGGGGGCTGGGGGCCCCAGAGAGCAGGAGGCAGCACAGAGCAGGGACCATGACAAGGGGAGGGGGGCTGGGGGCCCCAGAGAGCAGGAGGCAGCACAGAGCAGGGACCCTGACAAGGAGAGGGGGGCCTGGGGGGCCCAGAGAGCAGGAGACAGCACAGAGCAGGGACCCTGACAAAGAGAGGGGGGGCTGGGGGGCCCAGAGAGCAGGAGACAGCACAGAGCAGGGACCCTGACAAAGAGAGGGGGGGCTGGGGGCCCCAGAGACCAGGAGGCAGCACAGGGCAGGGACCCTGACAGGGAGAGTGGGTGCTGGGGGCCCCAGAGAACAGGAGGGAGCACAGAGCAGGGACCCTGACAAGGAGAGGGGGGTGCTGGGGGCCCCAGAGAGCAGGAGGCAGCACAGACCACTGCTCAGGACCCTGACAAGGAGAAGCGGGTTGGGGGCCCCAGAGAGCAGGAGGCAGCACAGAGCACTGCGCGGGACCCAGACAAGGACGGGGGCTGGGGGCCCCAGAGAGAGAGGAGGCAGCACAGAGCACTGCTCAGGACCCTGACAAGGACGGGGCCCCAGAGAGAGCAGGAGGCCGCACAGAGCACTGTTCGGGACCCTGACAAGGAGCCCCCAGAGAGAGCATTCTCCAGGGCAAAGCTCATATGAGAAGGGATGAGGCAGCAAAATGGTGCCCTTAGGTAAGCACTCTTGTTAGAAGCACCAATGTTCGTCCGCAGGGGAGTGTAAGGGGGGCCGAAAAGGGTGCAAGGCAGAGGGGAGAAGGGTGCAAGGTAGAGAGGAGAAGGGTGCAAGGTAGAGAGGAGAAGGGTGCAAGGCGGAGAGGAGATGGGTGCAAGGCGGAGGGGAGAAGGGTGCAAGGTAGAGAGGAAAAGGGTATAAGGCAGAGGGGAGAAGGGTGCAAGGCAGAGGGGAGAAGGGTGCAAGGCAGAGGAGAGAAGGGTGCAAAGCAGAGGGGAGAAGGGTGCAAAGCAGAGGGGAGAAGGGTGCAAGGCAGAGGGGATAAGGGTGCAAGGTAGAGAGAAGGGTGCAAGGTAGAGAGGAGAAGGGTGCAAGGCGGAGAGGAGATGGGTGCAAGGCGGAGAGGAGATGTGTGCAAGGCGGAGGGGAGAAGGGTACAAGGCAGAGAGGAAAAGGATGCAAGGTAGAGGGGAGAGGGGTGCAAGGTAGAGAGGAGAAGGGTGCAAGGCAGAGAGGAGATGGGTGCAAGGCAGAGAGGAGAGCAAGGCAGAGAGGAGAAGGGTGCAAGGCAGAGGGGAGAAGGGTGCAAGGCAGAGGGGAGAAGGGTGCAAGGCAGAGAGGAGAAGGGTGCAAGGCAGAGGGGAGAAGGGTGCAAGGCAGAGGGGAGAAGGTGCAAGGTAGAGGGGAGAAGGGTGCAAGGCAGAGGGGAGAAGGTGCAAGGTAGAGGGGAGAAGGGTGCAAGGTAGAGAGAAGGGTGCAAGGTAGAGAGGAGAAGGGTGCAAGGCGGAGAGGAGATGGGTACAAGGCGGAGGGGAGAAGGGTGCAAGGTAGAGAGGAAAAGGGTATAAGGCAGAGGGGTGCAAGACAGAGGGGAGAAGGGTGCAATGCAGAGAGGAGAAGGGTGCAAGACAGAGGAAGAAGGGTGCAAGGCATTGGGGAGGAGGTGCAAGGTAGAGGGGAGAAGGGTGCAAGGTAGAGAGAAGGGTGCGAGGTAGAGAGGAGAAGGGTGCAAGGCGGAGAGGATATGGGTGCAAGGCGGAGAGGAGATGGGTGCAAGGCGGAGGGGAGAAGGGTGCAAGGCAGAGAGGAAAAGGGTGCAAGGTAGAGGGGAGAAGGGTGCAAGGCAGAGGGGAGAAGGGTGCAAGGCAGAGGGGAGAAGGGTGCAAGGCAGAGAGGAGAAGGGTGCAAGGCAGAGGGGAGAAGGGTGCAAGGTAGAGAGAAGGGTGCAAGGTAGAGAGGAGAAGGGTGCAAGGCGGAGAGGAGATGGGTGCAAGGCGGAGAGGAGATGGGTGCAAGGCGGAGGGGAGAAGGGTGCAAGGTAGAGAGGAGACGGGTGCAAGGCAGAGGGGAGAAGGGTGCAAGGCAGAGGGGAGAAGGGTGCAAGGCAGAGGGGAGAAGGGTGCCAAGCAGAGGGGAGAAGAGTGCAAGGGGGATGGTGATGAAGTAAAAAAATATGCCCCCCCCCCCTGGAAACATTTCTGCGGACGCCCATGGCAACGCACACTACTTTGTGAGAGAGAGTGGAGAGAGAGTGGAGTGAGAGAGAGAGTGGGGTGTGAGAGAGAGTGGAGTGTGAGAGAGAGTGGAGTGAGAGAGAGAGTGGAGTGAGAGAGAGTGGAGCAAGAGAGAGAGTGGAGCAAGAGAGAGAGTGAAGCAAGAGAGAGTGGAGAGAGTGGAGAGAGAGTGGAGAGAGACAGTGGAGAGAGAGAGAGAGTAGAGAGAGAGAGAGAGTAGAGAGAGAGGGTGGAGAGAGAGTGGAGAGCGAGAGTGGAGAGCGAGAGGGGAGGGCAAGAGTGGAGAGTGAAAGTAGAGAGAGAGAGTGGAGAGAGAGAGTGGAGAGAGAGAGAGTGGAGAGAGAGAGTGGAGAGAGAGAGAGTGGAGAGAGAGAGTGGAGAGAGAGAGAGAGGAGAGAGAGAGAGTAGGAGAGAGAGAGAGAGAGTGGAGAGCGAGTGGAGAGAGAGGGGAGGGAGAGTGTAGAGAGAGTAGAGAGAGTAGAGAGAGAGTATAGAGAGTGGAGAGGGAGGTGGAGAGAGACAGTGGAGTGAGAGAGAGAGTGGAGAGAGAGAGTTGAGAGATAGTGGAGAGAGAGAGTGAAGCGAGAGAGTCGAGAGAGAGTGGAGAGAGAGAGAGTGGAGATAGAGAGTGGAGAGATAGTGGACATAGTGGGGAGAGAGTGGAGAGAGAGTGGAGAGAGAGAGTGAAGAGAGAGTGGAGAGTGTGGAGAGAGAGAGTGGAGAGAAAGTGGAGAGAGAGAGTGGGGAGAGAGTAGAGACAGTGGAGAGAGAGGGAGAGTGGAGAGAGAGTGGAGAAAGAGTGAGTGGAGAGAGAGAGAGTGGAGAGAGAGAGAGAGTGAAGAGAGAGTGGGGAGAGAGTAGACAGTGGAGAGACAGTGGAGAGGGAGAGACAGTGGAGAGAGAGTGGAGATAGAGTGAAGAGAGAGAGTGGGGAGAGAGAGTGGAGAGAGAGAATGGAGAGAGAGAGTGGAGAGAGAGAGAGAGTGGAGAGAGAGAGAGTGGAGAGAGAGAGTAGAGAGATGAGAGAGAGAGAGTAGAGAGAGAGAGTGGAGAGAGAGTGGAGAGAGTAGAGAGAGTGGAGTGAGTATAGAGAGAGAGAGAAGGGAGAGTAGAGAGAGAGAAGGGAGAGAGAGAAGGGAGAGAGAGAGTGGAGAGGGAGTGGAGGGAGAGTGGGGAGTGGAGGGAGACAGTGGAGAGAGAGTGGTGAGAGATTAGAGAGAGAGTAGAGATAGTGGGAGACAGTGGAGAGAGAGACAGTGGAGAGAGAGACAGTGGAGAGAGAGAGTGGAGAGAGAGAGTGAAGAGAGAGTAGAGAGACAATGGAGAGAGAGTAGAGAGAGAGAGAGTGGAGAGAGAGAGAGTGGAGAGAGAGAGTGGAGAGAGAGAGAGTGGCGAGAGAGGAGAGAGAGAGTGGAGAGAGAGAATGGAGAGAGAGAGAGAGAGTGGAGAGAGAGAGTGGAGAGAGTGAGAGAGTATAGAGAGGAGAGAAGTGGAGAGAGTGGAGAGAGAGTGGAGACTGACTGACACAGAGTCTGAATACTGACTGACGGAGAGACAGACTGGCTGAGAAACTGACAGAGAGAGAGAGATTGAGAGATTGGCAGAGAGAGAGAGACCGAATGACTGACTGACTGACAGAGAGAGAGAGAGAGACTGACAGACTGACTGACTGAGAGAGACTGAATGACAGAGAGAGAGAGAGAGACTGACTGACTGAGCGAGAGAGGCTGACTCATTGAGAGAGAGAGCGAGAGAGAGAGAGAGAGAGAGAGAGAGAGAGAGAGAGAGAGAGAGACTGTGATGGAATTGGGGTTACAGTGTGTAAGAAGCTATGCAATGCCTCTTAAGATTGCTATTGTCTACTAATAAAAATGTATTATCAAAATGTGCTCTTTGTAGTTACATCTACTTTTGAAATACTGCATTGTCACTTTGTCTAATGTTTTAAAACGGAAACCAGAAGGAGCAGTGGATGCACTTTTGTCAAAACTGAACGATGAGTGGGCCCGATGTTGTATATCATGACATGAGTCTGCATCAGGAAACCCACCTAAACTTGGGCAAACTTCCCCGGCGTACTGATGGCAGGGACCCTGTAATGAATGGACCACCACCTATGATAGCCTGCTGGCAGACTAAGCCCAACCTTTAACTCCACCATCCAGTGTTACTTATAACGGCTGCATTGGTGACAGTGGTGTAACAATCGCCCCGCATCCCCTGCAGGATGGCGGGTCGCTGGCCTGAGAGCTCTAGACTGGCACGGAGGATGGGAGGGGGGCCCCCTTCATGTAGTTTGCAGGGGGGCCCCCTCAAGTTTCGTTACGCCACTGCCGGGGAGCGGAGCTCAGAGGAAGCTGGGGGCCTGGGCATGCTCCCTAACAAAGGTGCGTAATGCAGCCTGGTGGGGAACAAAGTGCGCATGACTGTTTGGCTGGCCCGAGACAGCCGGCCAAGCTGTCATGCACACTTGGAGTGTGCAAACCACTCCTCCCCAGCCCATCCTGTCCTAACCCAACCCTGAACCTGAGAAAAATTAAATTATAATACCTAAGGGGCCGATTACGATGGCGGGGGGACCTCCCGCCAGTCATGCAGCGGTCCCACCACTGGAATTATGATGCACCCTCCATCCTGGGGAGTTAACATTGCGGACGGTGCTGCTGGCTGCAGCACCATTTGCAATGTTAGGATGTCATGCAGTGAATTTCCCTGCACTACGTGGCAGGCACCATGCAGTGCCTGCCACTTTGTTCAGGGAAATGCAGGGGGGTACCATGGGTACCCCCGTGCACAAACACCCTCCCCCCACACAGAGGGGGCCCACAACAGGGCCCCAAATCCATTCTCCGCCAGCCTTTCCATGGCGTTTTCCCCACCACGGAAAGGCTGGCTGAGGCCAGCATTGTGATCTGGCAGACGGTGCCTGCTAGGCACCGCCACCATTCACATCCCTCTGTCTGCTCCGCCAGGCAATCAGAGCAATTGCTTGTGGCGGAGGCGTGGTGGGCGGTCTTTGGGCCCGCCACGCTTTCGAAACGATTCCCCCCATCATCGTAATGTGGCAGTTGAATTTGGCAGTCAGATGTCAGAGGGTCCGCACCCACACGGCTGGCGGTGGCGGGCTTTCCGCGATCCTAATGAGCCCCTATGTTATTATCATTTTATTTTTCCTGCTCAAAGAGCAGTGAGGCGACACTCCTCCGTCTTAGCGGAGGAGACGCCCCTGCATTGGAAGTTTGCATACTTCACCCCTGTCATCGACCCAGACAGCAAAGCCAGCTGCCCGTCAAGTTTATGGTTTAGTCTTAAACATATTGGTACTCAGATTAGCTAAGCTGGATGACCCAGTGCTTAATTTGTGCCAGTGTTTGCTGGTGTTAAGTACCAAGACTTATTTTTCAGGACAGATCTTTTTCTACTGATGGACTGAAGTGGCCAAGGCACTCTTTAATTATTAATTTTAGTGTTGCTTTGAGGCTGGGGGCAGGACGTCAGTCATCACCCCATGAAGTGCATTACCATGGGAGAGTGAATGCCTTTTGGTGGCCCATCCTTGAGTTTTAAAGAGAGCATAGTAACCTGGGAGCAGATTAAAACATTCCCATTCGTCGTCTAATGTTAAGGGTTGTCTCATTCCACCCACTTCTCTTCCTAATACCTTAACACAGGCTTCTCCAACTAGTAGTTCTCCAGCCTCTTGGAAGAAGCTGTCTTCTGTGCAGCCTGATCAGCTAAATTAGAAGTTTATTCTTAGTTGAATTATTATATGTATATCAAAAGTGAAAAGTGTGTATTTGAGACAAAATTTGTGTATTTTCAAAACTCATGAGCTGACGTTTGGAGAAAAATGGTTGCATTACCAAACACATTTAAGGCTGATATTTGAGTAATAAATAGTGCATTGTTTGGGTAGACTTATTACCCTTGGTGCCAGGGGCATTGCAGCTATGACTGATTTGTATTCCCCATAGCGATGCATTTCAAATTGACAAATCCTTTTTTTTATTACTGCTGGCAACATTGCATCAAATAGATCACTGCTGGTAATCTTGCATTTCGTGACCACTGATACAATCTTGTCTATGTGGTCACTTTTAAGACACTAATCATATTAGTAGCTCGGGATGATTTTTATAGAACATAAGTAGCTCTTATAGCAGAAAACGTTGGAGACCCCTGCTTTAATGCCTTTTTTCCTCATCCAGTAACCGCAATGTGTTCTTTAACGGCAGCTCATGTCTAGAAACATTCATCTTCAACTCAGCTACTGTTGCCAGGTAAAGAGATCTTGAATGTAAAAATAAGCACAGAATGCAAGCTGGATGTGGGTGGCATTAGAAATGGTGGGAATCAGTGGCCTCCTAAGACTTTTTTTTATTTTATTTTACTATATTTTGTTTTATTTTATTTTACTTTACACTGGCTGAAACTTAAGAAAAAATTGTGCTACAAAAGCATTATTTAGGAGCTTCTCTCTAGAAACCATGAGTATGCAAAGAACCAGCGCAAATATCTGATTGCGACACTGAATTGTTTTCTGCATAGTTATGAATTTACACCCACATAATCCACCAAAATAGAAAAATATTACTGCTACAGAATGTGCTGAATTATGCCCTGTACGTTACTTCTCCTGGCCACATAATACAGTTAACCCCTATGATCTCCAAATAAACACTTTCTAGGCCCTTCCCTCTTCTATCCCTCCACTATCCTTTTCAATCCAACAAACAGACTCACATGTCCACTGCTCAAATTAATTTCATATTTCCCTATACTAATTCACCACTAATCCTGTAGGGGCTCGGGAGTAGCGTGCTACTCCTCGAAAAGCGCTTTGATGTCTCAACAGGAGTACCAAGCGCCTTATAAATGCAAACCCCCTCCCTCTTCTATCCTCCACGAGCATTTTCAACCCAAATTACAAACTCAAATGACCACCGCTCAAATAAATTTCAAAATTCCCTATACTAACTCGTCACTAATCCTCTTTGGGTTCCAGAGTAGCGTGCTACTTGCCGAAAAGAGTTTCCACGCCTCATCAGGGGAAGTAATCGTTATATATAAATGCAATTACAATTACAAATGTGTGTTCAACACATTTAGGGGTTCTCAGTGGGTTGCAAATAGACCTACCTCATTCATATTCACAAGGTAGGTCTTGGTTTCCGACGCATTGGTATTCACAAAAATCACGGAGATGGTGGCCTGCAGAGGTCAACAGACCACCATGTCTGTGATTGCTTTTAAATAATATATATTTTTTAAAGCAGCCCGTTTTCCTTAATGAAAACGGATGCTTTTCAAAATGTAAAATAAAAAGTTTTCTTTTCATGATTTTCAGAGTAGGCAGTGGTCCCACTGCCTGCTCTAAAAAAATGTTTCATTGAACACTCACAAAGGGGAAGGTGTCCCAAAGGGACCCCTTCCCGTTTGCGAATGGGTTACTACCTACTTGAAGTAGGCAGTAAAATGCAAATGTTTTGCAACCACATTTCAGTCACAAAACATTCACACATACCACTGCGAGTAGCAGAAAGGGACGCCCTAAACATGCATGTAATCGGTTAAAGAAATGCAAATTGGCCATTTTTACATAGAAAAATGTTTTTTGCAGTCGTAAATGGCCCGATTCACATGGACACCTGGCCCTTGGTTCTGTATGCCTCAGTTGATAATGACTTTTTGAAGGGAGCACATGGATATGTGATGGCTATGTTGACTGTAGAGCTAGAGGAAACTGAAGAGCATAATGCTAATCCTGGCTTCCCTCTTTGAGCACATTACTATGTGATCTTGGGCAATCCTTTTTTTTTTTTACTACCTTGCAAACTTACATTTAAATCCCACAGTCACTAGAAGTGACAAACAACGTAAAGCATGCCTAGCTCAATGTTCTATGTGCTGCAATATGAAGATATCCTTTAGCTGATCAATAAGAGTCGATCATTCTGAGATCGAAATCACTACTCTAGCTCCCATCAGCATCAGTATCATATTAAATATACGAGGAAACAACCCAAGGCACTCACTATGCCATTTTGCTTAAGTGTTTTTCCTAATCCTATGAACCCATTGCAGCTCGAAAGGAGGCAGAGGCTTTGATGGCCAGCCGCACTGCAGACAGCATTCTAGACACCCCACCCCACCCCCTCCCTCCTCCCCAAAAATTCGAAATTCTTCTGACCTATTCCTTTTAGGCGCTCAACCTACTAACTAGAAAGCGCCTTAAGGTAATTTAGTTCACAGGGCCCCGCTACATAATACATTAATTATTTTATTCAGGATAATACTAATATAAACACTTCAAAGCCAGTGCTCGTCTGTTTTTTAGCGTGGGAAGAAAGAACCTTTCCTCACCAAATACTATGATTAGAACTACTAGTGATTCTGCATTTAACAAAGAATTTCTAGTTGTGCAGCTAGATGTTTCAAAGTCGCACGGATTTTATTGTCAGATTATACCAGTTGAAAAAAAGAGCTCTGTTCTTTCGAAGTTGCATATCTAAAAAATAGACATGTGGTTCTGGGACTTAATGTACGGTCCACTTTGCACTGGTTTTGGCTGACAAATCGACGATATCACAACCTACCACACAGGGAACTTTTTAGGGTTCAATATAGTGAGAAACATTATTTTGACATAATATTTCGAGTTCACCTGTTCTAGTTACAAATGCCAGCTCCCTCCAAACATTACATTGCAACTGTTTTCAAAGTGTTCACTGGGGCTGGCAGAGCTGGGTAAGCAGTCCGCCCGGGTCATTATTTGTTTGTACAGCCTGAAAGAAACCTGCCTTGGCATCACTCTCTCCCCATAAAAGGTGGTCCTTCCTGACTGATCACAATCCGAGGCGGATCCTACCAGGGTCCTCCTGGGTACTTGTAGAGTGATCAAACCCCTTTAGGACTTCATTTTACTAAAGAAAATCACCGACGAGTTAAATTTCTCATAAAAATCCAACAATTACAGAAAATCCAGGAGACATCATTTTTTCCATATCCTATTCTGTGATATCATTTTCCCCCAAAAAACCAAATGTAACCCAATAGTCTCCACAGAGGTCCAGGAGGGCCGGATCTATGCTAACTCTTCTGGAGAGGATGTTTTGGTTTTTACATAAAATTATTCTAAATTGTATTAATTTGCACAATCAGTGTTTACCAAAAAGAGCTTTAGGGTTCCAGGCTTCATGGATCTATATTAGACACCCATGGCCGACAGATAGCCCATCCACGCCATCACAGGGTGATGAAGACGCATCTCTATGATAGAATATAACAATCAACCCATGGTTGAATGGTCTTCTCAGGTATCTTTGTCCAGGGGCAGAACTGGTCTTCCTGTCATGCCGAGTACTCACACAGTCATTACTCACTGCGCTGGTAGACCACTCTCTCCTGTTCGCCATTCGCCATCCATGAAGCGCCCAGACTCTGTGCATCCGCGACGCGATCCGTGCTCAGGCCTCCCACAGACTATCTGTTCTGGCTCAGTGGCGTGGACACACGCGCTCTTCCGAGTGTGAATGGGTTTATTGTGCGCATGAACGAGAGACACCGCTGGTATTCATGTACAGCGGAATGTGTCAGATCTTGTGGTCTTCACGCTGTACCTTGCCCCCTCCCACTTCACATCTCCCTCTTGTTTATCACGCAAGGACTATTGGTGTCACACACTACAACGCTGTGTGCCTGCCAATCTCTTGAACCATGAGCACCTGCCCTGTGTTGTGACATGTCCCTGTTACCCTCAGATGGTCCTTTGTGTAGAGCAGCCATATCCAAGATCTACTGCCCCACAGGGTTATTTTTGATATTTTTACGATATTGTGTTTTTGTTGTTTTGTTGCATAGTGCTATTGCCAACTGGTGATGTTCTGTGGCACATCAAGAAAGGGTGCATGTTGAGCAAGTAAAATAGGTCTTTCCATATAGTGCTCTCGTGGAGCTCTAGGGACTATTGAGGAGTAATCAGCTTTTATAATAGAATTCGTTTCTTTTTAAGGAAAACTCTATCATCTTGAAGAGCATGATTTTCTGATTACAGCCAATATGCTTAAGACAACTTTTGAGGAGAAACTCAATCTTTTGAGGAGAATCTTCCCTGTAGGCAGAATTCTGTACTTCTGAAAATACCTTTGTCCTCACGATGAGAACAACCCTTGCCTTCAAAGAAAGCCTGGCATCCTCACGGGATCCTTGACCTTGTGCCAGAGCACGCCCCTTTCTGAGGAGGGAAGGCCTTGCCCCTTTGAAGCCAAGTGTAATAAAGACACAATGTTATGGTAAAGGCACATTTATTCAGAAGAAGAGGGCAAATTCCATCAAACATTGCTAGATGCTAAATATATGGCACAAGCTTTGCTGCCAGCACATCACATTCCAAGACCTACAAATTCCACTACAATCTTGTGATATAATCAAAGGCACAGTGAAGAAAATGGGCACAAAGGACGACAAAGATTGGAAAACCCAAAAGGTCTCGCCTATGAGAGCTTCTGGCTTTGGCAATGTTTTTAGATATGCTGTACAGCAGCATGGATGCTTTGCAGTGTGGCTAAAACGAATCTGAAAAAGTGCTATGATGCAGCCAGGGCTAATGTGCTTTTTTTTAAAGTGCAATAGCGCTTTTGGCATCATAGTCCTTTTTAGGTCGAAGCCTATGAGACAGCTCAGCTGTCTGGGTTGCTAATGACATCTTGGGGACATTCAGAAAGCTTCCAGAGAATGCATTCCGCCCTCTGCTTATCATTGGCTTTGTGGTTTGTAACTCACATTTTCTGACTATCTGTTTGTTGGCTTTATTTGTTTTAGGCTGTCCAGGGAGATATTGTCCCTCCCAAGTAGCAAAGCCTTTTCAAACCAACTCCCCTTGTCTTCTTCCAGCAATGCACCTTTCTGTGAACAGGCCTTTAAATCTTGTTCTTATCTTGTCACATTTGCTGTGCATTCAAAGGCAGAGGTCAAATGTCAGGCTCTCTCTTCCAAGAGGGCTTGGTGTTTTCTTTTCTTTGACTTCAAAGTGAGAGGATTTATGTGACAACTTTGCTGGATATTGGGGGTAGGAAAGGTTTTTTTTTCTATCACACAACAAGATTTAAATAAACTTTGCATAAGTGTCAGAATTAGGAACACAAATAAAGCACATTTTTTAAAATTCTGAAGTGTTTTGGAAACAAATACTTTAATCAGATCAAAACTAATCAACACACCAGTGGATGCCCTTTCCACGTTATCATTTGTGCACTTTAAAGGTTTATAAGAAAAACTTTCTGTGAAAATGTAATGATCATTTAAATTGAAAATGTGTTGTCTGTAATGGCACATTGCTACAACACCATGCATACTCTACTCTACTACTCCACTCCACTCTACTCTACTCTGCACCATTTCACGCCACTGCACTCTACTCTGCATCACACCACTACGCTGTATGCCACTTCACTCTACGCCACTTCACTTTACGCCTTTCTACTCTACTTTGCACAACTCTACTCCGTGCCAATGCACTCTTTGCCTCTGCACTGTACAGCGCTCCAGTTTAGGATAGTCCAATTTACTCTGCAAAACTCCACTCTAAGCCACTCCACTCTAGTCCACTCTGCAACACATCACACGATGCCACTGCACTTTATGCAAATAAACTCTACGCCAATGCACTTTACTCTGTTACACTCAACTCTACACCCCTGCACTCTACGCTAATTCACTGTACACCACTCTAATCTACTATGCACAACTGCACTCTAAGCCACTGCACTTTTCACCACTCTGCTCTATGCCACTGCACTCTACCCTGCACCATTCACTCCATGCCACTTCACTCTACTCTGAAACAATCTACTCTACGCCACTGCATTCTATGCCACACTGCTCCACTCTACGCCAATGCACTCGACTCATCTGCACTCTATGCCCTGCGCTCTACTCTGAACCACTGCTCTCTATGCCACTGCATGCTATGCCAATGCACTCTACGCCACCCTACCCTGCATCACTGCACTCTGCATTATCCCATTCTATGCCAGTGCACTCTAAGCAACTCCACTCTGCACCACTCTACACCAGTGCGCTCTGTCACACAAAGCCACTATACACCACTGCACTCTAAGCCACTGTACTCTGTGCCACTGCACTCTGCACTACTCCACTTTGCACCACTGCAATCTGCCTGCACCACTCCTCTCTGCACCACTGCACTCTTCTATGCACCACTCTAATCTAGGCCACTGCATTCTACAACGCGTATTGTACTCCACTGAATTCTATGCTGCTGCACTCTATGTCAATGAAGTCTATATCATTATACTCTGCAACACTCTATGCCAATGCACTCTATACCAATTCACTTCACTCTACGCCACTCCATGCTACTGCACTCTACTCTACAGCTCTCTACTCTACACCAATACACTCTATGCCACTGCACTCTACTCTGCACCACTATACTCAATGCCACTGCACCTAATGCCACTCTACTCAACACCACTCTACTGTACGCCACTACATTCTATGCCAATGCACTCTATGCCACTCTACTCTCCATCACTCCACTCTACGCCACTGCACTCAGCAGCACTCCACGCCCCTACACTCTACGGCACTATATTCTACTCTGCACCACTCTACGACACTGTACTCTGCACTACTGTACTCTGCAGCACTGCATTCTATGGCGCTCTACTCTAAATCACTCCACTCTACACCACTGCACTCTACACCACTGGACTTTACTATGGAACACTTTAATCTAATCCACTGCATTCCATGACGCTGCATTCATGACGCTGAATTCTATGTAGCTGCACTCTACACAACTGCACTCTATGCCACTGTAATCAGCTCTACTCTATGCCACTCTACTGTACGCCAGTCTATGCAATTTCACTCCATAACACTGAAATACACAACACTCTATGCCATTCCACTCTATAACACTCTACTCCACTCTTCCGATATTCCGCTCTACGACACTACACACCACTCTCCTCTGCACCACTCTCTTCTACATCACTAACTTTTAGCCATGCTGAACAGCAGCCAAATTGGTGTTTGGCTAAAACACATGGGCAAAGCCAATAGCTCTTGCACAGGCGAGACCTATTGGCTTTGCCAATGCTTTTTTAATTATTATTTTTTGCCATGCTGCTATACAGTATCACTGCAAATCATTGCCAATGTTGGCAATATCCATGCTATACAGCGTTAATTAAAGGTAATGCTAGATAATCAATAGTCTCATGGGCAAGACCGATTTGTTTTGCCAATGCTTGTTAGGTCTCAAAACAATATCCCTGTGGTTCTGATGAAATAATTTAATCTCCTATTTAGCTAATGTCATGAAGAAAGCAACAACACCTATTTCCGTATCTTGGCGAAAATACATTTGGAAGCAGATACTATCTGTTATCACAATAAAAGCAGACAACATCTGTTGTCACAATAAACATCCATTTCCAAGGAAAAACGGGCTTCTTTTAAGTGTGTGTGGTTTAGTAAAACATAGTTACAAATTGCTCGAGGTTCAACAAGGATGACAGGGAAAATAAAAAATAAAAGTAGTTCTCAATCACAGCACGATCAGCAGAAGGACAGCAATGCAGCTGAAGCAATCAGTACTTCGTCCATGCTCCAGCTGACGGAAGAGGAAGTGAAGCAAGCATGGGCTGTCCAAATAGAAGGTAGCAAATAAGAGTGACAATGAAGCCAACGAATGTTAAGCAATGGGTAGGCTGCAAGCCCCTTCTTGTATACAATATCTCTCGTAAGCGAGGATGATTGCGCTGCTGCAGGAAAGGTCTATAAATGAACACATTGTAACATTCATTCCCCTTACAATCCTAAGGCAATACATTTTCACAATGAAAGTTCATAAATGTTTACAATAACTATAAAATAAAATAACTCTCAACAGGAAGAATAGTTTCACCCACTTGCTGGAAATCCTAGACCCATTTGTTGCACTGCAATATTTATTATAGATCACCCGAATGGAATGTGCAACTCATTCACCACGGATAGAAGCCCTTTGGGCAACTCAGTCAGGCTCCATATTTCTCCATTGTTCAACTAAATCAAATATCTCATCACCTTGGCCATAAAGAAAGGACCAATAAACATCAACACTTTCCCTGATCTGACTCCTGAGTGTCTAAACCACACAATGACACTGTCCCTGGTATCTCTCCTGAGTGTCTCAACCACACAAAGTCACTTTCATCCTCCAGACATAATCTTTCACCCAGAAATGGATATTATACCTCTCATTGTATATCTACTGACTCAATGTCACTCTCTTCACAACACTTCCCCAACACACACTTTCCTCTACATACCACAACTGAGCCATCTTTGCCCCTGGTTCACATCCCTTGAGAAGTACAAAAGGTGACACACCTGTGATGGTCTTACACAAGCTACAGCAAACCCATACAGTCTTTTTCAATGTCTGTTTTCCATAAATTCCATTCAATTTGCCCGTTGCAAATTCTCTTTCTTCGTTCATTAATGATTCCCATGCCCAGACAATAAAGAGAACATGGGGAAAGACCTCTTAAAGTCCTGATCCATCGCCAATGGAACAAAAGATTTCACCTAAATGACTTTCTTTTCAAGGACACCATTAGGTAATCAGTGACTGTACTTGGCCACAAGGGACTGGGTCCCACTCACCATTAATATCTGTCCAAGTTCTGTTATCTTTAATATGACCCGCTTATTGCCTCGGCTCGCTCCTTTCCAGGGGTCAACTGAAGCCAACCTAGAATACTGAATTTCTTTGATACATCACAACCACCTGCTGTGCTTGTACTATTCTAAACTTTTGGCTGTACCTACCACCCTTTAGTGATCTGAAGTGGTTACATGAAATGTTTTAAAATAAGTGTCGGAATTTGTAAAGCGCACAGTTACCTCCACCGGAGGTGTCCCGGCGCTGTCCGTATACCGCTTAGGAACCCTTCCTGGCTTACCTGGGAAATGTCCACTCCTGGGCACCCCCCAGGTGGAGCCAGGCATCCCAGCACTTTTGGGATCGTTGTGGAGACTAAGCAAGCTATCGCCCAGAGTTGCAGCGTGGGACCCATGATCAGAACAGGCCCTAAGGCGAGAATATCCAGTCAGGGGAATTAATGAGCCAGAGACCCGCCGAGGCGGGAATCGAACCCTGGTCCCTGGCCAGAGCTCTGCATCAAGGTCTGCCTGCTCTAACCATTGAGCCACACTTCTCCACAGTATGAAATTAATTGATGCACTCCACTAGCTCATTTGCCTTCAAGACAATGCAAAGCCACCCAGAGATGCTTCAATTACATTTCTTCAATCAGCCCTTTAGTTTTGTCCGCTATCACATGGGTACCATTGTCTGGATCAATATTTCTGGCACCCCTTTCACATACACCACCCTCAGAAACTCCACAAGGACTATTATGGTCATCATATTGACCATCCGTACTATCATCAACCTTAAATAGTAGTCAACAGGAACCACTTTGTACTGGTCATCCCTCTGTCAATCAACCCTAGGATCACCTTTTCAGCTTCTGTTTAACTTAAGAATACACCCCAGCCATCAGTATTAAGCACGTATTCTATTTTTAATGAGATTCCTGCTAATTCAATTCATTAAGGGAGATGGTTTGGCTCAATGGCTAGGGTTGCCGTCTTTGAAGCTGGGGAACCAGGTTCAAGACTGGTGGGAGGCTCAAACATCCAGTGATTTTGGGCAAATTATTTAATCTCCCAGTGCCTACCAAAAATGAATGTGTCCTTGTGTAACACAACTGGTGCTCATGTAAAGCGCTCCAATACCTTCGGGTCGAGTTTGCGCTATATAAAACTGCAAAAATGATAAATTGTGCAAATACTTTCTCAGGGCCACCATTAACCTCCCTCAAACAATAACTCCTTCTGAATAAAATATCATCATGCTCTTCCCGTCCACCGTGTTCACCTCTCTCAGCCACTCTGACGCACCCCACTCCTTAACTGGGTCCAATACCTTATTTTCCAAGGAAAGTTGATCTCATTCATGACTAGAAACTTTCAACTTTAGACCACTAGTAGTACCCTTACAATCCTTATCTTCATCCTTGTGTACGGGCCACTGAGATAAGCAAGTCACTACTATATTTTTCACTCCTTGAAAAAACTCTTATTATTGTGCCCCTCCAGTACTAACATCCAATGGACAATACAGCAAGAAGTAGCAGTATGATATGCTCCTTTGAAGATAAATGGAAGCATCAGAGGCTTACAGTCAGTGTGTACCACAAAAGTCACAACTCATAACCCCGCCCCCAAAACAGAGTTCATCTCTGCTTCCCTCAATGCCCTGGCCACAGTTGACGTTCTGAAAATGCCTGCTTTTACAGTTTCCATTACGTTGCTACAATCATCTGACCACAAATGGAACTCCTTTGTTTAGTAACACTCTCAAGGTGACTACAATATTTGCAAAGTATTATCAAACTTAAGTTTGATAACAGCCAGAGTAATGCACTTAACTCCTTTGTGCATCAAGGTCACCCGCCACTTCTATAAAATGTATCGTATGTTTGCCTTGTCAATTTATAAAGTATGCCCCAGTTAGGCAACAGATCCCACCATAGTCTGGCACTTACTTTTTTCACCATATGGTCATTACTTTGCTGCTTTTTCCAAATCAAATTAAAACGGAAATAATTTTCTTGTGACCTAAATACAGAACATTCAATCAAAAACCTTCTCCATTACCATCTGATACACACCAGCTGCAGAAGCCATTGCAAAAGGCATATGGTACTAATCCCATAGGTGGCATGCCAATAAGAGGTCTTCAGTGCATTGATAATCTCAGCAACATTTGTGAAGTAATGGCAAACTCACCAAATGTTTGTGTTGAGATCTCTCAAATCGACACAAATGTGAAGGCTCTAAATTCTCCCATGGGTTGATCTCTAAAGTGACTAGGCCAAGCACATGGACAATTCGGTGCTTTTTATGATCCCCACCAGAGAAAATCTGTCAAATTCCATGTTTAAAGATTCTCTCATGTCAATGTCAATGTCAAATGTTCTTATTAAGCACGCATATCACCGGGGAGGTCTCATGGCGCTGGGCAGAAACTACAGCAAAAGAACGATGAAAGCCAGTTTACAGGGAAAAGAGCAAGTTTTTTAATTCTCTATGAAAACATCTATGATCAACTATAGATAGGAGATGCAGTGGTAGCTTATTCCAAAGCTTAGTAGCCAAATAAGAAAATGACCGACCACCATTTCAGGAGGTTCGAATATGTGGCAAGACAAGGTAGGATTTGGTACAAGAGCTCAGGGGTCTTCCTGGCTTGTACCATTGAAGTTTCTTAGCTAGGTATCTTGGGCCGGTATCCTACAGGGTCCTATGTGTGAGACACAGAATTTTAAAATGGCCTCTCTGGCGCACCGGAAGCCAAAGGAGGGTTTTAAGGATGGGAGCAGAGGGTGATCTGGATGGGAGATTGAGAATGAGTCTGGTAACGGTGTTCAGAAGAATCTGGATCTTGGAAAGCAGATCTTCATTGAATGCCACCAGCAGAGCATTCCCATAATCCAGTTGACTGATAACAAGACCTTGCACCAGAGGTTTCCTAGCTTCAATGGGCAGCCACTTAAAGATTCTACTGAGATTACGCATGATCCCATAGCAGGCACCAAGTACCATGTTAACATGAATTTTCCTGGACAATTTAACATCAATGGTTACTCCAAGATTGCGTACTGCTTGCTTGGGAGATGGACATGGCACCTGTTCCGAGGGCCACCAGTCATGTAACCAGTGTTCCTCTGCTCTGCCGAACAAGATGATCTCGGTCTTGCTACCATTAAGTTGTAGTTTGTGCCTGCCCATCCAATCGTTCACATGGACCATACAGTTTTCAAAACGGGATTTTGTGTCCACGTAGTCTGGGACAAAGGTGATAAGCAGTTGAGTGTGGTCAGCATACAACACTGTTTCAAAACCATATGATCTAATGATACCAACCTATGGTGTTAAATAAGGATTGAACAACATAGGGCTCTGGGTTGAGCCCTGTGGGACACCTAAACTGACTGGTCAACTGTACGAGGCTATAGAGTCAATAAAGAGGGTAGTTGAGCGGTCGGGTAAATAATTCTCAAACCACTCCAGGGCCTTTCCTCTGATTCCCACCTCCCAGAGTCGACGTTTCAGAATACTGTGGGAAATGGTATCAAAGGCCGCGGATAGGTCCAGGAGGACCAACATTGCTGATTCTCTTTTCTCCAGTGCGAGCCTAATGTTGTCGGTAATCTCAACAACCGCAGTTTCCATGCTAGGAGCTGCGCGGAAGCCCGATTGAGAGGGGTACAGGAGACCATGGTCTTCAAGATGGGCAGTGAGACGTTTATTGACTAGATGTTCCAACACCTTCTCAAAGTAAGGTCATAATGAGATAGGACGATAGTTAACTGGTAGGCTGGGGTCAGCCGAAGGTTTTTAAGAATAGGCTTAACTTGGGCATTTTTTTTTTCCATCGAAAGGGGACCCTGGGTTGTTCCAATGACATATTAAAAATTGCAGTTAGTATATTTGCAAATTGGGGCATAATTTTCGAGCAAGAAAGGGGGCAGAAGGGGGTCCACGGGGGAACCTGATTTAATCCTAATTGAACCACCTAACACTTCATTAACAGTTAGGGGTTCAAATTCCAACAGCAGGGGCACATCATTTAGTTCTGGCTGTGAAGGTGGCATGGACAAGCTACTATTCTGCCGATGCTGATATATGTCGCCTTCGGGAAAAGCTGAGTAGATGTTCTGACTTTGTTGTCAAAAAAGGAGGATACTGAGTCTACCCATTTTTGTGTAGGGAGGATGGAAGACTGCTCTACCTGGGGAGATGTGAACTCTTTCAGTATTTTGTAGAGCTCTTTACTGGAATGTGCTGCATTATTTATCCGCTGAGTCAGATACGACTCATAGCATTAGGTACTGGATGCACCTCATGTGTGAAAGGAAACAGCCCTTCTTTGAAGCTAATGCAATCTTGAAAATTCATTAGACATGCAGTTTATAAACACCTTTGAAAACTTGGGAAAAATATCCATTGCCGTCAAGGTCTCTCCACGACTAACAATTGGTCTGGTGAATTGGACTCCAGTTTAATTCCTTTTGGTGAGACAGTGATAAAAATTGAGTCCTTGTGTTACAATATACACCTTGTCCACTATGTTGCATCTCCTGGTCCTCTCCATTTTCTTACTTCGTATAAGGTCATTTTTTAGGTCTCCGCAACAGACAACCGTAGCTATCTATTGACTAGACCCATTGTTTTAATATACATGAAGTGAGCTTTGGGTCAGACCTTTCCTCATGATTGGACGGCTTTCCTTGAAGTTGTCTCCTTTCTTGATACAAAGGCTTTCCACTATATTTTTGAATTTGTCCCGTCCAGAAGCATTTTGGTCTCACGTGCTTCTGATTGATTGACTTGGATCCTTCCACTAATGGCATTGCTTACACTGATGAAACCACTTTCTTCTTTTTCCTTAAGTACTGCAAGAAAATGCATGTGTTTTCTTGTCCTCTTTCCAAGAGTGCTGCTTCCCCCATACTTTGATCAGCCACCCCACCGGCTCATGTGATGCTTGTTTCCATGCTACTCATTGTTTTTATATAACTCCCTCCTCTGCCCTCACTCCTCCATAGCTGCCCCTCGCCGTTTGAAGCCACTCCCACCTATTTTTTTTTTTTTATGTTTTTGTGCTCTGCATACTATTGGCGGATGTCTGCTTTAAAAATTACTTTTTAATCATTTGAAGATGGGAAGCTGTGAGTGTACTGCACACACTTTACCGTGACCATCTTTGAATGGGGTTGTTGAAGTATTACAAATGCATGCAAAGCTGGCCACTGTAGATGTGTGTGCAACCATGGAGGCCATCTGTAAATACATTTGTAGCATTTTACAAATCCATTCAAAGATTGCAGCCACAGATGTGTATGCATCAAGAGCAGCTATCTCACAAAAAAAGCTCTAGTAAAGCCAGTAGGTTCACTATTGAGAACTATCATCTTTGGTGATGCGAGTTGCATGCAGGAGCCATAGCACCTGATTTTTCAAGCACAATTTCCTCTTCGTGTATGCTATCTCCATGTCACCTTTATTAATCAATCTTTATAGTGGCCCTGAATATGCTAATCAGCGGCGGCTCCTCCGTTATGGCGGAGGAGCGTTGCCCCCTCCCCGTAGAGGAAAATGAAAAATAAAATGATAATATAACTGTTTTATTCTCATTTTATAGTTTGTCAGTAGCCGAGTCTTGGGGGAGGGCCTTGATAGGAATGGTGGAGCAGTGGGGGGCACTGCTGTCAGTGCACATGTCAGTTTGGCTGGCTGTCTTAGGACGGCCAAATTGACATTCGCACTGACTGACATGCGCACTTACATCTCTACAACCCAGCTGCGTTGCTGGGTACAGAACAACATCAGGCAGAGGCTTCCAGCCCTCGATGGAGCGCAAAACCAGCCCACTCCACTCAATCCAGATGCTGCGCTCATGGGTATTACCGCCATGAAAGCAGCATCTACATTGGCTGAGGGGGAGTATGGGAACCTCAGCGCCCAGAGGAGCAGAAAAACAGCGAGCAGGTTTTTTTGATTTTCTTGTTTTGTCACTGCCCCCCGCCCCCCTCCGCTGCTCACCACTTTTCCCTGACACCAGCCGCTACTGATGCTAATACGCTTATGATACTGTCATACAAAAAGAGATGGTCCTGGGACAACTACACTTCCTCGATCCCCTCATTACTCATTTGAAACTCAAGTTTTTCCATGCCTGATTCAATGTTCCTCACACCCTGAAAACGTTTGCTTCCAATAGCTTTGCACTTATGATCATAGAGACCCTTGCGCCCACACTGACATGGTAAGCATGTAGGTTTATTCGAACAAACCCAACACAGGTTAAAGGAACAGGATACCTACAGTACTTCAGTAGAAACAACTGTTAAGCACAATAGAAGTAAACTATACCAGTAGCTTGTGTCTGGAGCTCAGTGCTTTCCCCAATAAGCTTCCAACAGCACTAACCCAACATTCTACGAACACTGTCCACACTCACAGTGTCGCTGGGGTCACAAATTAAGGAAGACAAGATACATAACTGGGAGGCCACCAGGCGCTGCTGGTCAGATGTTCCACTTTGCCACAATGAAAACACTTCAACTTGGCATCCTCCAAGCTTCATATAGACGTCTAACCATCTTGAGAACTCCAATCTCGGCTCATCCTCTCGCACAAGCTCACAGCTTGGTAACCACAACCAGACCTAATTTCCTTGACATAGTTTGCTGTGTGTTCTACTCTCTCTGCAATGGCTACCACTTTAATCGAATCCAGATTCTGTACAGAGAACTTTTCTTGTATACAGTATTTCTTGGTACAACGTATCTAGTGACCTCAAATTAGGCAGTACCATAATTTCCAAAAGTCACACCTTGGACACGCCTCTCATTGCAGCAATATGGCTCCGTAGGCTCACTTCTTTTCTTAGTACCCATGCAAAGAATTTATGCCACTCCAAACGAAATTGATCCATTCCCCAAAATGCTCATCCAACATTATAACATACATTTTAGAGGCACATTTTAATAGGAATTTAACAAACATTCAGTATATCTCTGCCCGCTTCCTGATTTGAACTTTGGGAAGAGTGTAATATAATTTCATTTATTTTACACCCAGATGGTGAGGTAGCTCATGTTGCTTGAAGAGCATAGTAAATTTCGTCAGCCACTGCAATCGAATCAGATCAGGAAAGTTTACTTCATTGTTTCCATGGCAGCACGGGTACATCACTAAGGAATGTGGGCAGAAGGGTATTCAAGCAGCTGTCGAGGCAACAATCCAATATGAAACAACTACTTTACCAGGATGACTTGATCACAAAATAAAATAACCGTGAGAAAACTTATAATTAGCCAGCACAACAAACGAACCACGGAAAACCTGCAATGGTTGTTTAATTAGATCCCAAACACAAACTCTAGATTACTGTAATAACCCTTGTCCTGCAAGGAAATGCTTTTTTATTCTATTTCTACCTTGAACATCAGAATGTTTTCTCCTCGTTGAATCATTGTCTATCAAGGGATTAACCAGAAAAATAAAATACCCCCCACCCCCCAACTTTGTACAATATGGCACTGCCATGACCGGATGGGCCACTGGAACTGTTGCCCAAATTCTTCCTTTCTTCTCTGTTTTTCTTTTTCCATATTTGCATTCTTTCCTTCCTTCTTTCACACTTTCATTCCATTTGTCTCTAGCATATTTTTTCTTTACACTTGTTATCTTTGCTCTTTCTTTATGTTAGGTTCCCTTGCCACTCTTTGGCTCACACTCCACATCTGTCACACTATCTTCTTTCTTGTAGTGTTATTTATCAGTTTCTGTTTCCCCCTTGTATACTGCGAGTCACATATCAAAGTTAAGAAGGGCCTTTAAGCTGTTCATGACGACCCCAATTTGAAGCTGGTACAGTGTGTGCCTCCCTACACCCTTGCAGTCTATCTTTTATTTCTATGATGTTCTTGAAAGCCTGCGTGGTCCTTTTCATTTTAGTTGCTTTCTTTTCCTCCCCTTCACCACGCAGGATAACACAACAAATGGCTTCCGCCTGTAAGGTTCCCTAGTTCCTTCAGGTCATCTTCCTGTTGTGCAAGTGGTCCTCTTGTACTTAAAGGTTATGGAGAAGATCACAATGTCTCATTGAGCAGGCACATCGGGCCATATTTACAAGGAAAGTTGGGCATTGCAGTGCTGCAGCAAATTTTGCAGCGCTTTGCTGCACCATTTTCAAAACGCAGAGATGTGCCATTTTTACAAATATACTGCGCACCCCTGTGTTTTCCCTAGCGCTGGTGCTAAAAATAGCTGCCTAGCTCCAACAGAGACACCTTTGCGCCATTGTGCAAGTGTGTCTGTGTTGCGGGGAATGATTGTTTATGTGCAGGAAGGTGTCACTTCCTGCACATAAACAATCAATAATTGCAATTTGCTACTTCTTTGGGTGCTGTATTCTGCTGCACACATAGAAGTAACAAATCACCGTCATTTAATGATTGTTTTTGTGCAAGACAGGACACCTTCTGGCGGAGAAGTGTGGCTCACTGGTTAGAGGAGGCAGACCTGGATGCAGACGTCAGCCCGGGACCAGGGTTCAATTCCCGGCTTGGCGGGGTCTTGAGTCCTAAAAAAATGTCCATGGACTCGACAATTCTCGCTCCGGTGCCTACTCGATTCACGGGGTTCACACTCTGCGACTCTGGGCAATAGCTTGCTTAATCTCCACAACGGCCCCTCGCGGCGGGATGCCTGGCTTTCACCTTGCGGATACCCTGCCGGGGTTATCTCACAGGGGAATACCAGGACAGGTTCCCTAAGCAACCGCTTGGTGATTTGCGCTATATAAATTCCTGTACATAAACAATAATTACGGGCGTTTTGCTCTTTCTATGTGTGCTGCAGAATGCAGTACACATAGAAAAAGCAAAACAAGGAGAAATAAAAGTATTTCTCCTAGTTGCACCAATCTACCACCTGCTTTTGCATGGAGTTAGTTTTTGGTAAGGCCTCAGATTTACAGATCCTTGTAAATCTGGGGCAGCATCAAAAAGCAATGGGTGTTGAGGTGGAATGCCCACAGCTACATCCATTGCACGCCCCTGTCACGCAGATACCTGCGGGAAAGGGTACCATATTTACAAAGCGGCTTTAAGCCCAAAAAAGTGGCTTAACGCCACTTTGTAAATATGGTGAAGGGCATTGCAACGCTGGATCATCAAAAAATGGGATGATCCAGTGGTGCAACCCCTTTGTAAATATGCCCAATAGTGTCCATATTTCATGCCACTGCCAGCTAGAAGAGGAGATGAGACCAGCTTCCTGACATAACCTGGGACACTGCCTGCACTCGAGCCCTTAGCACTCACCATAGAGCTGCGAGACACCATGCAGATCAAAAGGTTACTCTGCAACAGATTTTTGAATCTTCAGTTAAACCCTCTCTGTACATACTGGAAGTCGGTGAGTCTATGATTACATACCAAGAGCATGTCAAAATGCAGTTGTGGCCCGTGCAGGTAAAAGCGGTGGGGCCAGTTGGAGGGGGGGGGATTTAGACAGACGATGATGATGGGATGTTAAATAAATAATTTGTTTTCCCTCATCATCATCTGTCAAAATCTCACCGTCCCACCGCTCTTACCTGATGGGCCATGGCTGTCAAAATGATTCTTTATCAGGTAGCACAATCACCTCAGGGCCTAACATGCACTTGTTCCCTACACTTGTCAATGTTTGTGTTTTTTAATATGGATCTTGTCCACTGACCTCCAACTGCAGTTCCCGCTGCAAAACACCATGGTGTAGAGGGAAGTTGCGGTCATGTCTTCCTGGGAGGAGCAAATCTTACACTTTAGTGACTCGCAATTTGAGTTTGAGAGTACATACCAAATCTCTGATGTATGTCGTTACAACGCATGCTTTTTCCACGCATGCCTTTACAACGCAGATTTACAACGCAAGTCGTTACAACGACTTGCGTTGGGGACGCTGGATAGTGAATAGTTTAATTTACTATTCCAACTCCAGTCCCCGTGGATAGTAGGGAAGGTTTTGGATAGTAAATTAAACTATTCCCTATCCTACAGCGCCCTCCAGTGCCCTCCAGCGCAAGTCGTTGTAACGACTTGCGTTGTAATTCCTGCGTTGTAAAGGTACTGCGTGGAAAAAGTTTCATTGTAAAGGATGTTCCCCCCAAATTATCTATTTGGAAGTGGCATGTTTAGAGCGTCCCTTCCAAACAGTGATTTGCAATGGGTTGTATTAATGTTTTACAATCAAAATCTGGTTGCAAAACATTACTATTCTACAGACTACACAAAGCTGGAAGTAACTCATTTACAAATGGAAAGGGGTCCCCAAGAGACCGCTTCCCTTCTGTGAATGTTATCAAATAATTTTTTGGGGAGCAGGTAGTTGCCATGGGACCACTGCTTACTCCTAAAATAAGTTTGAGAATCGTAATTTTTTTATGCAGTCTGTTTTCCTTGAATGCAAACAGGCTGTATTTAAAAAATGTAGTTAAAAGCCGTAAGAGACCCCAGCAGGCCACCATCTCGGTGACGGTAGCGAATCATAGTGGATCGCTATTTGTGATTTTCGAATTGCGACCTACTATGATTCAGTATTTTGTAAACTGACCTTATAGTACAGAGGTCGGTTCACAAAATACCAAAGGATTTGTAAAAATTTGGTGTACAAATTGTAACCACTTTTTGAGAATCCTATCTTGGTGCATCTGGCCCCAGGTTGTTTGCAAATTATGCCATCCTATTGATCGCTGCTCTGTCCCACCAGAGTGGCCTTCACTAATCCACATTTAGAGGTAGTTAGATTGTAGGCCTCTAAAATGGTACACTCGCAAGCGCAATGGAATCTATTCACACTGTCTATGCAAACTATCATGCTTATGTGCAACTACCACTTACTTAGTGGACCAGTATTACCATCTCAGATCTGCACTCGCCTCACCCATACCTTCCACAGCGGCTAAACTTCAACCATACCATCTTGAGGGGAGCACACGAACCTGGTGTAAATCACAGTGCTTTGTGGTTTTGTCATGGGTATGAGTTGCTATAAAATCCACTTTACAGCTCTGCTACAATTAAAAGTGAAGAAATAGCACACAAATGAAAACAATGAGCATATTAAAACGCCACATATTAGCAGCTTAAATGAGTTGGAATACAGCTTGGATGTCTGCCCTTCAAATGTATGTAAAGACTGCCAAATAAAAGAACAGATGTTCTGCCACAGCTAAATCCTTGGCATGCCTCCCTTGTTCACGGATATTGGAATTATGCTGCAGGACAGGACCAAATTATGCTGAAGGGTTGACTTAATTATGCTGCAAAAATCGGTACATTATGCAGCGTAATTCATCATATTTTGTAATAATATCACTTTATTGATTTGACATTTTTACAATATTTCACCTCTTTAGTACCAGTTTAACACCCAAATGCAGCAACAAGCTATTGAAAGATGACCAGTCAACCTAGGAGAGGTGCTTTCCACTGCGCAGGGACACAAGTCACCTTGCTTTTAGTAATTGTGTCAATTTAAACAAGAAAAAAAAAATCCTCGTTAAGATCTGCAGATTATGCTGTAAATAATGGACTATGTGGCAAATGTGGCAAATCCAAAATCATACAGAACAATCTGTGCCCACAGAATCGCATAATTCCAATCCAGCGGGCCTGCCCGTGTTACAGAAAGGTCATACTCGGTCAGAGTTCTGTCAGGGTTTAAGAGCCCTGGCCTTTAGATCTGCAGCGCTAATCACATAAACACCGAGCCAGGGTGTTGATGAGAGCCTGTGTTAGGCTGTTATGTTGGCCCGTGCCCAGGTAGCCGCTAATGAAAGGCTTTACTGTAAAGGGCCCCTCCCAGTGGCCTCTGATTGCATCATCACCCTCCCTCCCGGAGTCCCCGAGCCGTGATTTCGTCGTAGCCTGCAGCCTCAGCAGTATTGGCCTCTAGTCTTAACAAACACACACAGGAGGTGAGACCGCAGCTTTCACCGGTGTCATCGGGAGAAAGCAGCGTCCTGCTGATGTGGCGGAGGCAGTCAGGGCTGGACTGGGAACCACAACCGGCCCTGGCAAAGTGCTCGGCCGGCCCCCCTTCCCACTCGTGGGGGTTGGAGGTGCCGCCGAGCTCTTTGCTGGAGCCGGTTTTCGGCCGATTTTGGTACAGGGCAGAGCAAAAACGGCCCTGTAACAAAAACGTCCCCCCAGGGGCCCAAAACCGGCCCCCACCCGTGCTGCGCACCGGGGGATTGCCCGGTGCCCGCCAGGCGCACAACACCCATTGGGCTCACGGGGCTTCAGCCCCCCCCACCCCCCGTCGTGTCCATCAGCCCGGGCAGAGACAGCTTCGTGAGCTGGGGAGCATCTTATTGCAGCCGAACCCGAGTACTTAACAGGTCTTTAAAAGACCATTTACTTGCAAATGAGGCTTTTGTTGTGTGTTGACCACTTCTTACAGCCACTCTGTCTAAGGTGGAAGAATTGCCCCCCCCGAAATATTTTTCAGCCCCCCCGAAATTTGTCTCTAGTTGCCCGCCTGGTGCCCGCTATGGCCCCTGGAGGCAGTGCTTAATTTGAGCTGGTGCTTTCCGGTGCACAGTACCGGCACCTAATTGTCAACACCATACTTAGAACAGCCACCACATGGTGGCACTACTCATAACATTTAGAGATGAGCAGAATACAACTGTAGTTTAGGTCTACAATATACATTAAAATTGCTAATAACTGCCTCCCCAGCCATTCCTTTCTCTTTGGGGACCTGGAATAATCTGAACTGTCGCATTTACATGCAAGAGAGATGGTTAGTAGTTGTTTTGTGAGCGATGACAATGGCGCTGGATGGTTCAAGCTGCAATGGCCTCCTGGTCAGAGCCCTGGCATTTAATATTTTACAAATTAAGCACAGGGGAAGGGAGGAGGGGCTTCGGGGCAAAGGGGATGCTCCCTGAAAGATCTACCTGTGACATCAGTATTTATTTATTAACGAACACGGGGATGTGTATATACACAACGTGGATCGTGACGTCATGCTACCCATCACAAAGCATATTTACTTAAATGTGAACGGCCTTTCTAGGTACCGAACTGATGGCAAATGTTTTGTTTTGCTTAACTCGCGGCTGGATTTCCGGTGTTTGTATACACGCTATTCATTAGAGGCGGGCGAGCCACTGACGGCTCAAGCCCGAACCCTGCCTTTGGCTCGGCTCCACGTCCTCTTGGAACCTCGAGCCAGCTTTCACTGGAGGAGCTGTGACCTGGTAGCAACTCCAGCTGCCGACCAATGCCGCAGGAGGAACCCGGTTTGAACCCTGGCCTCGGTTCAGAATCCTGAGAGTTCTGATGTGATGCGTCATGTGTCTATGTTGATGCAGTCTTATGACCTTAGGGAGGGTTCAAGCTCTGTAAACCTGCTTAAAATTAAAAGTCATACAAAAGGGGATGATGGACGGAGCGTTAGAGCAAATCAAACACTCACCCCCAGTCAACTGATCTGGGTTTAATCCACCCCCTTTTGTACCACTTAAAATTAAAAGTCTGCCGTTAGAGGCGCTTTAATTTAATCCGCCAAGAATTAAGGACAAAGGAAAATCTGCGATCAATCCAGTCTTTCTTGCTTGACAAAATAGTGTGATCTCAAAAACTTTATTTCACTGAGCATTCTACCTGTTTATTATCACATATGAGAGCACCTTTAAATACCTCAGATCAGGTTGTGCGTTGTACAAACACCTCTCCTGGGCTTGCTTTAATAGCCTATAAGCAGGGGCACTGGAATAATGCCATTCTGCGGCTGCTGAGTTTTCGGCATAATTATGCATTTGCCATATTTGCCGCATTGTCGCCTATCATTCTGCTGCATACTGTGCAGATTTTAACAAAAAATAGGTTCTTGTTCAAACGGATCAAAACTTACTAAAAATATTGCAACACATGTTGCAGCTTAGTGGAAGATCCTTGGCAGAAGTTGATTGGTCACCTTTTTGATGCTTACTACAACATATGGATGTTAAACTGGTGCTAATGAGAGGAAACCTGTGCCCAGGCAGCATTAAAAAGTGTAGATGTATAAAATTAATGAGGCAATGCTATCACCAAATATGCTGCATTACGTCACATAATTTGCCTTTTCTTGACGCTTAATTTAGTCAGCCCTGCCACATAATTTAGTCTTCCCCTGCTGCATAATTCCTGTGATCCTTCCCTTCCTATATTGTTGCTCCTTCTATAAGTATCTAGGTCACATCTAGGGTACACATATCAACTGACATGCATCTTAGTTCACTAATAGCATTTAAGTCAGGGAGGGCAGGAATGTTTATCCGTGCAAGTTTAAAAACCTTCACTTTTAATAAATAATTCTCAATGCAGAGACTATAGTGACCCCATGTATTAATATGAAGCATCTGTGTGTTAAAGAAATACACTTTTTTGAATTTTGAACAAACATGCAACAAACATCATATTCTAAAATGATGTTTGTTGTCTGATTTACATGTCAAATATTTTCAAGGCTGTGTTTGTGCACGGGCTTTTAAAGCCAATGCCAACACTTAGGTCAGCTCTGGCTCGGCTCTTCCTGTTCATATGTTGGCTAACCCACCTCTACACTTCTACTATTAACGCCATGTTATATATCGTATTACATAAATTGGGGAGTCTTGCGCTTGGTAATAGGCCGGAGAAACAACTTTATGAAAAGCTAAACAGTCAAATTCCACTTTTAGTCTAACCCAGGGGTGAAACTGGATTTAAAAAAAAGGTGTGGGGCAGGCAAACTACAAAAATGGGTGACATTTTTGCTGAACACATCCCTGGACCGCAAATAATGGTTCAGGTAGGTTTGGGCTGCCCAAATGTATTCTGATTGGCTACCAGCAGCCAATCAGAATGGTCAGTACAGTAAGACCTACTCTGATTGGTTGAATTCAAATTGCTATTCTTTCAACAATGCTATTGGCTACCGTTTTAGCAATGCAGTCTAGGGCTAGAAGTTAGGGCCATTCAGATTGATTGTTGGCTTCTGACTACTAAAAACCAATCTGATCTATTCTTTTTAGCATCCTACTGAATCCCCTGCCAGTATGGCTATAGTTGCATCTTCCCACTTCTAGTGTTAACCTTCTTCTTGAACCCCTATCCATAAGAACTATGCACAAGCTTGATGGGCTCTGCATACATTGAGAGCTGTGCACTGTGAAGGTTGAAAATAACCCCATTACGGAAAGCCTGCATTCATACTGAATATATGTATATTATGCATAACTCAAACCTAGCTAAATAACAGCTGAGGACTGTTCACAGGGCCGGAGTGGCTTTAGCAGGCACCGGGCGTTTTCCCGGTGGGCCAGAACGAAGGCGGATAGTTTTGGAGTGGTGGGGGACGTTTTTGGTATTGGGGGCCGGTTTAGGGTGACCGACCGGCATGGGTGCATATTTAGGATGGTAAGTGTAAAAGTTCGGGACAGAGGGTCAAAATTCAGGACACAAATTCAGAACAGAAGGTCAAAATTCAGGACAAAACTTCGGGACAAAAAGTAAGTTTTACAGACACACTGGAGGAATTTGCACAATAGTATAAAAGTAAGTAAATAGAAAACCACTTAAGTAGAAGTCAAAATAAATTTTATATTAGGTTGAGACAATTGTGCACTTCACGTTTTTTTGGTGTACGTGCGGCTTTGAGCAACTGCAGGTATTTTTGTTATATTTCATATGAAAATAATCTATTTATAATGTTACTGCACTGGATTGTCCAGTCGCATATTTTGTTTACAACACATGGTCCTGAGCAGGCATGTTTGGTGAGAGAAGAGGTCAGGAAGTCTGCTCGGATAGACTTTGTTACTAGCATCTCATACATGAGTGCCATTGTGAGATGTAAAGCGGAATGCATAGGTGAACTAAAGGGAGGATTGCTGTGATGAACCCACTATAGGGAACACAATATGGGTGTTTCAGCAAGTGGAACTTAAAATATGGGATCTGACTTTGCTTATGGGGGCTTCGCAGAGAGTTGCACAAGCTGACGGGAGTGACAAAGGTGCTTTTCCCTGCAGCTTTCTTAAAGAATATACTGTTGATACACTATTACATCATTCATTTTTTACTCCTTGCCTATTGCTACAAACACAATATACATCTCAAGCACAGCTCATGGCACTATGAGGCTCTTCCTAAAACCTTACACCTAAAACAAAACATGCAAACACTTACAATCACTAGTGTAACATTCAAGTAGCAGTTGGTTGTCACTCAAAATGTCGTATGCATGATCTATAGATCCCACACATAAGCACACAGCAAATACAGAATAGGCAAGAAAATGTAAATACCTCCCACTTTGAACTGAAGCTCTTATGGCACTAAGAAAGCAAAGTAAGTCATTACAACTCTCCCCAGAAGAACTCCCTTGTCCAAGGATCTAGCCATTCATCCTTTTATCACGCTCTTGATAGCCACCATTTCAAATTTACATTCTGGCATCCATTAATTCTTTCATCCATCATTCATTCTTTCACCATTCATTCTGCCCTTCCATCTGTGTGCCTATTCATATCCAAACCTTTTCAACCATTTGCAAACCTATCCATCATCTATCCTTCCATCCATCATTTCACTCATCCATCCCTTCATCCACTCTTTCACTCATCCATCCATCCACCATTTCAACCAATCCATCTTTTCACTCATCCATCCACTATTCCACCCATCCATCCATTCACTCACTAAAACTATTTACCCTTTCACCCAAGCCATCCTTTCACTCATCCATCCGCTCTTCCACCGATCCATCCATTCACTCATCCATCCAACCATTTACCCTTACACCCATCCAGTCATTCTTTCACTTACTCATCCATCCACCCTGTCACTCATCTGTCCATCCATTCACCCTTTCACTCTCTATCCATCCATCCTTTCTTCCAGCTTCCCACCCTCCCTTTCACTCATGTATGCATTTTTTCACTCATCCATCTTTACATTCTTCTTTTCACTCATCCATGCACCCATTCGCCCAACGATTCTGTCAATCATTCATTCATGCTTTCACTCATCCATCCACCCTCCCTTTCTCTCTCCATTGCCTTTTCACTTAGCCACCCACCCACCCATCCTTCCATCTACTCTTCACGCATCCACCCACCCATCCAGTTGCGGACAGAAGAGGTCCATCAAGAATTTCACCTTTGCTGTGGTTCCTAAAGTAGGGTAGTGGAGGGTTCACTACGCACCTGCACATAGGCAATCTGAAAACCTGGAAGTCATGAGTCATGCATGATGCCCAGTGCCAGGACGTGAGGTGACTGTGGCAGGGTGTTGTTTCTAGGGCTTTAAGTGGGATGAAAAAACTTGGGGTCTCTTCAATGGGTGTGGCTGATGTAATTAAGGGTGTGGCTTAAAACACCTCAGCTAAAAATATGTGCTGATCATAATGTGCCGCCTGACTGGTATTTCGCCGTTTCTATCATTGCATCCAGTAACATTAGACCCAAAACAAGCCATGGCTATTGGTTTTGTCAATGGATGTTAGTTGCATAACATAAATAAAAAAGCAGCAACCATGGCTTCGTTTGATATAATAATAAAAATGCTTCAGCTCTGAAATGATGAGACTGTGTAAGTACTATAACCTCTTCTTTTAAACTTAGTAAATTTGCTTTGTACATTTCTTCCATCCAACCCTAACAGAATGCCCTGCCCTAGACCGCGTCAGGAGGAGGCCCATCACATGCTGTAACAGCACAAACTGGCCCATTGTCATTCTGTATGTGGCAATCAGCCAGCATACAGGATGACAATCGGCGAGGTGGGGCTGCTCTTGTGCTCCGAGAATGAGTGCAAGGCAGCCCCATCAGGGAGCTGAGGTCTCTCACAGGGGAACAGCTCTGCTCCCTGGAAGGCTTAAAATTACAGACAAAAGGCGTCCGTAAAAGGGATCCTCATGGACAATGGACGTGAGATCCAAATCACAGACGGTCTGTGAAATTTACAGACGGTTGGTCACCCTAGGGCGATTTTGCAGCAGTGCTACAATATAGGCCCACTGTAACAAAAGCAGCAGCAGTGTTTCTCACCAGCACTCCACCCCTAACAGGGGCTGGTCCGACTTAATTGCCAGAGCTGGTTTGCGTTCTCAGTACAGTCCAGCCGTGACTGTACAGGATGAATAGGAAAAGATGTGGTCAAGGAGAGATTGGAGTATTACCTTGGGTCAGAAGCTGGAAATGGACTGACTTCTAGGGAGTTTTCTTAACAACAGTGCACATTCAGCTCTTTCTTAAATTGGAGTAGTGTTGGGTTGGTCGTGAGGCTATTTGGATATCATTCCAGATCCTGGGTGCACAGATGCAGAAGGTCTGGTCCTTCTTTATTTTTTGTTTGCGGTTGTTCATGTCCGGCTTGTGTGTCTTTGCTGTGGGTGTGCAGAGTGCCACTGGAGATGAACAAGATAACTGACTCTCCCAGCCCAGGCCGCCGGTATGAGAAATTTTATTTGCCAATGCCCTCTAGTAGAAACATTTTTAGACTACTTTTGCAAAGCGTTTCTCTACTCTTTCCATTTCAACAACCGTATATACAGTTATTATCCCACATAGACTCTTTTCACTGTTATGTATGAGCTTTTCAGTGGTTATCCTACAGAATATATTTTTGTCCCTAAACTTTGAATAATTTCAGAGTTTTTCATGTGACTCCCAATTCTCCAAAAGAGATAGCATACTATAAATTGATATTATGTAGTGTTTGATTTTACTATATAATGTAATCAATTTATTGATCCTCCAAACCACCTTTATTTTCCCTCATTTTCTTTTGTCTATAAACTTCAGAGAATTTTGGCTCACATTTTCACTAAGGCTTTCTCCACTTCTGTCACTAAGCACAGTGAAGCACAGAACTGAACAGGGCTAAAGGCAAATGTATAGTCAATAAGCATTTGGCCCGGAAGCTGTGTTTAGGGATTGGACATGGACTATTAGTTTGTCAGGATGTATCGTTCTTTAAAGAGATGTGTCTTCAGCTTTTTCGTGAATTCTATGGGGCATTCCAATGTATATAGTAATGTCGTTCCAGATCCAGGGTGCAAGGAAGGAGTAGGGTTAGTGCCTTATTTATTTATTTTTGTACATCTTTTTCTTTAGACTGATAGTGTCCTGGATGCACCTGCGCTGAGCGCCCCTGCAGGTGTTCCACTAGTAAGCCACATAGGCGGGGTGCTGGTTGTCATAGCTTTGAAGATGATGCAGCTGGGTTTGAAGATGATGTCTGGTGAGCAGAGACAGGTGATATGGTCTTGCTTTAATCCCTCCATGCAGAATTCCTCCTAAAACAGTAAGCATCTGGACACAATTTGGTATCACACCTCATGGTTGCACTTATCAAAGTACAGGTGCTGCAGTCAGGTTGTTAGAGTGCTCTTGCCCAACCATGACATAGTCAATCCTGTGACACTGTAATACAGTCACATCTTTCCAAAAATCCAGGATGAGTTTCTGTGGTTGTCCCAACTATCTCCCCGTGTGGGGCCTGGAGCACATTTTCTCTTATTCATGAAGTAACGCAGTATGCAGTTTCATCAGTGTTATAAAGACAACAATTCTTCACTGATCTGCTGCACCACGCTTGGACAGTAGAGACTATGTTTTCCAGAAACCCTAATATTTAGAAGGTTGGCAATTTTGTCTAGCTGGCTCAGGCAACATGTGGGGCTTAGTTCAGGGGTAGTGGTCAAGTTGCAAGCAGACAGTTTGCGTATAGGAGATTTCCAAGAGGTGCCTATGTAGGGGAGTTTGGCCATCTCCTCCTGTAGTAACAAATGGGACAAGCAAGGTGATGGGCACTTTCTTATTGGGTGTTTCTGCCCACTAAGTTCAGTGAAAGCAAAATCGACTGTGACTCTCAGAACACATTAGGGGCCAGATGTACTAACAATGCATTCGGTCAAAGAGGTTGTAAATTGTGCATCGAGTTTTACAGAATGCATTTGTATTTTGCAAACTGACCTCTGTACTAACACTTTGGTTCACAAAATAGTGAATTGTAGTGAGAAGCGATCTGACTTATCTAATGAACATTAACGAGGTAGGTTGCATACTACAGCCCAATACGATTCTCTGCTATCAGGGATGGTGGCCTGCTGGGGTGAGCAGACCACCATGTCTGTGATTGCTTTTAAATAAAACAATATTTTGTTTAATGCATTGTTGCATGTAAAAAAAATCAATTTTTTTTCAGGTGTCAGCAGAGTCCCATAGACCACTGCAAGCTAATAAAAATATATATTTTCAACATTTACAAAAGGGGAAAGGAAAGAGTTACTACCTCTTTTGAGGTGTTGGTTATATATATATGTTTTATGGCCATATTTTGGGTGCAAAACATTAATACATACCCTAAACCATGGGTACTCGCAAACTTTTTCTCAAGGGCCACGCAGTTTGGTCTGTGCTGTGACGAGGGCCACATCGATGCTAGCAGGGTGGCTATTTAGGGGGAGAGGGTGTGGGAAGGAGGGTCTAGGGGAAGTGGAGCATATACATCTAGTGGCTGAATTGCACAATGTGAAACCACAAAGCCTGAGATTAATGCCAACTTCCCCATTTTACCAAATTGTGTGGAATGAAAGGGAAACATCCTTTACAACAAAACGTTTACCATGCAGTGCTGTTACAACGCAAGTATTACAACGAAAACCTTTACAACGCATTACACTGGGGGGCGCTCTAGGATAGGGAATAGTTTTAATTTACTATCCAACACCTTCCCTAGTGTCCACGGGGACTGGAGTTGGAATAGTAAATTAAACTATTCACTATCCAGCACCCCCAAGTGTAATGCGTTGTAAAGGTTTGCGTTGTAATACTTGCGTTGTAACAGCATGCGTGGTAAAAGCATGCGTTGTAACGTCATACGTCCGGAATGAAATACACTTTTTGAATTTGAAGAGACACTCTCATATTTTTACACTTTTCTTGCAAGATAGCTTTGAAAATGAATGTGTTCCTAAAGTTATGTGACGTAGGTCAACCTAGTTTCTTACATTTTTTTAAACTTCAATTAACCTTTAAATAAAGGCTTGCCTGTATATTTAATGTATTTTTAATGTTAGTGCTGAGTTCAGTGAACAGCATCTAAGTGCTGTTGTTGATCAGGGTGCCCCATGTAAAGGACAGGATGGCCACATGCGGCCCCAGGGCTGTACTTTGAGTATCACTACCCATAACAAATCTGTATTCGTAATGGACGCCCTAAAACCACCCCTTTGAAATGCCACCTCAATATTGTTTCCTAAACCCATTTAATGATTCAGAAAACATTTTCCTAATGGGTAAATGAGCTTAGTACATTTAAAAAAGGGTTTTAGCTTTTGATTTACTGAATCAGAGGGTTTGCATATACTAGGCCCTAGGTAGTCAAAATAAAGTTCAGGGTTGGAAGTGTTGTGTTGTGACGGCATAGAGATAGGTGCAACCCTCTTTCCAATTGGCCACATTTCTTTGGTACCGCAGATAGTTTGTTAGTCATGACTGACCCTCCGGTCTGAATTCGGTATCACATATTATTTTAATCTTGGGGGTCACTATTACCATCAGCCGTTTTCTTTCTCTTCACAGCTCTGGACTGTGCTGTGTCTTGTCATCTCATATTTAAGGCTCCTAGTTTTCAGTTTTTACTGATTTTTACAGATAAATACAGACAGAAAACCATTTATTTTCTTGCCTGTATTTATTTTTAAATGTGGATAAAAATGGAAATTGGGTGGTTTTTGACTGATACTAAATGCACTTTGCCATGACTGCCAGGCCAATAACTGTGTGGATGGATAGGTAAGTTCTTTAAAATAGAAAGGAATTTTACTATAAACAGCTGCAAAATATGCACAAGGCTGATACTCAAACGTGCATATTTTCATATAAGTGCATTGATTTATCTTCTGCAGGTGTTCATTTCACTGAAACCCGGCAGGCATTCAAGCATGACTGCATATTTATTGGTTAAATAAATGTGGAAATACACCAGTTTCAGCTTTACTTTTTTCACAAAACTCGTAATAAATGTGGATAAATACAGATAAAGTTGATAAAAATAAATATGGATAAATACAGACGGAAATGTCTAAAAAATAAATACTGTAAAACAGGAAGCCCTACTCATATTCTTTCTTCGGTCAGTTCTCTAATCTGACTGGTTCCTTGCTGTGGACTGCAGGTCTGGTGCTTGTAACTGAAGCCCTGCCTGGCACCTGCTATCTGTGTCCGCTGCCTTTCACTAAGGAGAGCCTGCTCCTGCCTGCGATGGGATTCATTCTGCAGAGGCCTCCAGGGGATCAGGGACTTTTAATCATGGGAGACAACAGGGATGCACTTTCCTCGCCGAGGCACAGCACAAAATGTTTAATTAATAGGGTGAGCTTTAGGCGTCAGCGGTGCCATGGAGATTTCAAGCATTATTCATCATTTCTGAACAAAAGAGGGAAAGGGGCAGGGGTGGCTGTCTGCTGGCCCCGTTTCATGTGTGACACCTGCAGATATTTCTGGTTTTTAGCCTGCAGAAATTTGCATCCTCGGGTGACTCGCTTACTCGAGCTGTCTTCATATACATGGGACCAAGGATGCAAAGTGTGCTGAGGGAAAAGTAAGCTGATTGGAAAGGGTGGGCCATACATGACTCAGGGTCTCTGTTGTGGTTATGGACAGGACCAGCTTTAGGTCTGTGTGACTGGTGCCAATATGATTTTAATAGTGCCTGCTGTCGAGTTTCTTGTTTCTTATGGGTTTAAAAGCGCCAGTTGCAGAGTTTCTTCTGTGTCCAGTAATTTTAAGGCAACAGTAAATATGTCAAGATATCTCTGGAGATTAATGTACCAGCTGGAGAGAGATGGTGGCTTGTCTAGTGGCAGTTTTGACCCATATTAAAGTAGCACAGAGAGTTAACATGCCTGCTGCAAAGAACTTGTCCAATACTGATCACAGAATTGTATTTTATGCACTTAGTTCAGTGGGTTACTGCTTTTGTCACAAATATATTTTCTTTACTTGCAGTTCATATGTTACTGTCCTAATATAGCACAGTATAAACTGTCATCAAAGAGCAGTATGCAAACTACAAGATGTAGGTTAGAACATTATTGTTCCCCCTTCCATTACTCTAATGTTGTTAATAAGGGTTAGTGTGGCTAAAAATAAATTCTTAATAGTAAAGCCAGCCCCAACCACTGCGTTATGTTTTAAATCTGGAGTTTGTGCTTCTGCAGATCAAGCACTCTTAAAATATGCTGTCTACCAGTATGGATGGCTTGTGACTCCTAACGCCTTGTAGTCCTCATTGTTGGTTGTAACATTTCCCAAACACCTTATTACACACTTATGATTCACTGTATAATATGTGGTAGATAAAAAGAGCTATGGCACCCTACACTGGCATGAGTAGCTCTAAAACACAAAATAAAATACATGCAGAAGAAGGGGTAGGGATAGATGAGGGGCACAGTTGGAGGGTGGTAGTGATGGAATTCATCAAGAAACTGGTCATTGGGGGCACCCTCAAAGATAGTCGCACCGGGTACCACCAGTGATAAAGCCGGCCCAGGTTATGGACACAGAGCTTATAAATTGAGGGCCAGATTTATCAAGATTTGACACAGCGCAAATCAGCAAACCAACTTGCTGCGGTGTGCCAAATCGAGAGGGTAGGAATGTGCCATATTTACTAACATATAGCCCATTCGTACTTTCTCTCTGTGCTGGTGTACTTGTGGGTGTCAAGTGCCAACGCTGGCACCCTTGCAAAATGGTACAAGGGTGCCTGTGTTACACCCAGGATTGGTTTTGTGCAGCACACTTAGAAAGAGGAAAAATTAGGGGAAATAACGATATTTATCCTAGTTTGCCTCTCTTGGGATGGCGTACAATTTTGACGCATTTCCAGGTTTACTTATCCTGGTAAATCTGGGACTGCGACAACAAGCATGGGTGGATGCGTTGGACCCATACAACGCCTTGCTGGTGTAGAGTGATAGAGGTGAGTGAGCCAAAACATTAACAGGGAGAACCAAGCTAGAGCCGCGCCAAGGGTTGGCTGTGGCTCCAACAGCACGTGAACAAGCAGAGGCCTGAAAATATTTGTCATGTACATCATGCAACAAACATCACTTCAGAATACGGTACGGTGTCTTCAAAATTCAAAAAGCATACTTCTTTAACACACCATTTCACCTCAGAACTTCAGACTCTTTCTCTGCATGAAGGAGTGTTTATTATCAGTGAACATTCGTGCTCCCACCATGATGACAAGTCACTTGATATGTGTACACTAGATGTGGTCTACATTCATATCCTACACAGAGCACAATTATAGTTCATTAAATCAAACACAAGAAAGCTTTTTATAAAGTGCACGTCGCGAACTAACGTATTTGAAGGTGCTCTACCACTTGAGAACGAGCAAAAAGGAGGCTCAGTAAAATAGAGAGTTCGCTTTTGATCACACAATTTGGTGAAGGGGGAGGGAAGTCGGAAATGTTCTCAGATCTTCTAGTTTCACGCTGTGCAATTCAACCACTAAATGGGTATGTCTTTCTGACATCAAAGGTTAATGCTTTGTCCTTAATTCTTGGAAGAGGAAATTAGTGCGTGGGAGACAGGCAGAATCCACATTTTATTTCTGGCAACTTCACATAGTGCATTTAAACCTTGCTGCACACAGACATATGAACATCGCTTCACAACAGACACTGATTCTGTGATTTTTGGTGACTCTAGGAGATGTGTGCATTTACAGGATGAGGAGCAGATCCTGGAATTTGAACCCAGTTCCCCATGCTATTTAGTAACAAGGGCATCCTGTGAACGCGCAGGTTGTTTTGGGCTCGAGGTTCCAAGCTGACCTTGAGCCTGGTTCAAGTTTTCCAGTTCGATGTTTGAGTCCAGTTTTTTTCTGTGGCATTCTGGGATTTGCAGTCCTGTCGGTCCTTTTATAGGATCACGATTATATTTTCCAGGCTGTACACATGAATCCTCTGTTGGATGAGCTACTCATGCCAGGAGCTGGGAAACATATTGTTTTTACAGGTTTTCTGAACTGTTTGTAAATATTTAAATGTATAAGCCGTCTACTGTACAGACTGCTGACGGCTCCTGTTTTATTCTTTACTTTTTGAATAATAATTTACAAATACATTATTTTGACGATAATCAGATGTTTACCACTCAGTTGGGAATCGGTGACAGCTTTTGCTTCATCGACATCAACAGACATCTCATCTAGAGTGTGTCTTATGCATCGAGATTTTTGTTTTCTGTGTGTTACCCAACCCTTGGACTTGTAGGTTAAGGTGACCCTCTACGAGCCCCCATCTGTTCAATCTGCTCCCCCTGCCAATATGTAAATCAGCATGCATACCCAGCAGCGGTGCGTCCATTGGGGCGTGGGGGCGTAGCCCCACCAAGCCACATGGACGCACGCACGCTATTGGCAAAATAAAAGCAATTTGCCTGCTTAGCCGTCCGCTAAGCAAGCAAAATACAATTGCATCATGCCGCTGAAGCCAGGGGGTGGGGCGGGGGTGGGGCGGGGGTGGGGCGGGGGCGGGCCGGCATCCTAAGTCTCGAGCTGGTGTAGCCATTGAGTGACACAGGGCTGTAACCAGCTCGAGCATGCGCAGCGCACTGTACCAGCGGGTCCCAGGGGTGCTGCTCAGGCCGCCAGGGCCGGGAGGATTCAGGGCGATTCAGGGCGAATACAGACTGTGCCCCCCTAGCCAATCCTGGGGCTGCATGCAACGCCAGGATTGGCTAGGGGGCACAGTCTGTATGCGTGTCATCATCACCAGACAGGCGACAGGCGAGGCGATCCGGAGAGCGCACGTTGTAACTGCCAAGGAGACTCCGAGAATATCCGAGTCTCTCAGTAGCGAGTCAGCAGGTGAGTGGCTTTTTGCGAATATTGCCTTCACAGTGATTAACCAGGCACATTAGATCACGTGCTAGTCTCCCTACACACCAAGGCTGCTGTGCGAAGGAAGACTGAGGTCGCCTCGGACTGGCAGCCTGAACAGGCTGATCTGCCCAGGTCCCATCGGTCATCATAGAGCATGAAGGCCAGCGCAAACCGGAGCCACTGAAATCCCGAGCTGTGAAAATGAGTGAGTCTTGGGATTTGGAATGTTTTTGGTGTTTTTGGTGGATACAATCACTTGTTCCCTTCCTCCCCCCGTTCCCAGGTGTCGCAGTGACTCGGAGCCCCTGAGATTGAGAGACTAGGGCAGTGCTTAATTTGTGCCGGTGCTTAGCACCGGCACTTAATTATTAGGGCCGGGTCTACATGCATCTGCTGCACAGGTCACATATTGCATGATGATAGATGTATATTTTATCATTTCCCCTGTACTCCCTCCCGACCGAGTGAGTTACTGTTGCGGCTGTGACTCTTCTTAGTCACTGTGACTTAGCCTGCCCAGGCTGAGCTGCGAGCCCAAGTCAGGGGAGATTCAAATTAATAATTATGTTGTTGATCATGATGACAGCGGCTGGCCCTTTCACTTTCAGTCAGTGTTTTTTATTAAAGAGGAGTTTGTTTGTGGGGCAGCTCTCTGCCCTCCAAGGACTGATAATGTGCTGCTCCAGAGAGGGGCGCTGCGAGGCATTCCATAGGGTGTGACAGACTATGCTGTGCTCCAGAGAGGGAGCTCTGCTCTCGAGTGTGGGGCGGCACTCCAAGGGGGTGAGAGTACTCCAGGGTGGGGGGCTTACTTTTCGCCGAGGGTGACACTGTTTCAAGATGCGCCAGGCGTGACAAGATCAGTAGTACTGGACGAGGTATTCAGTGAGTAACATCGACACCGCGTCTGCGTGATGACAGTACACAGGCTGTGCCTATAGATTCGTAGAAAAACCAGGCAACTGTTGAACATGCTCAGTTCTACCACAAAGCTACGCACAAGGCCACATTTGCACAACTGGAGTGGAGATTACACAGCACACAGATATGGTCGGTAAAACCGGCCAAACCAGCGCTTGGTTAAGCAGAAATACATTTATTATATAGGCACCTTAGTGATGACAGCCCCCCATTTTGGTAAAGCGCCTTGTTTTGTGGTTTTAACTTCTGCTTTCGCTTTGTGTCCTGTGTCCAAGATACACAGTCAAGCAAAATTGCTACACTCTTCAGGAATCGTGATTCCACTGCTTTTTCCACGTTTGAATTGCCAATTGTTGCTGCATATTTCACAATTTACTGCATAAACTGCAGGTTTAAATAAAAAACGCTTCTAGTTCAAACAGGCCAAAGCCGGTAAAACCACTAAGCCGCCTGTTCGGACGTTTAAAAATATGTCCTCACTTAGTCACTCGCCCAAATGCTTGGTGGGCTCAGGGCTGGCTTGGCGGCATGCCATCCTATACCAGCCCTCCTGACTGGCCATATTCCCAGCACTGCATATTCCAGATTGATCCATCAGGCTTACTGGCAGTGGCTCAGGCTGGGCAGGCTTTAAAGTTGAAACCCTTTGCACATATGATGCACACACCGGCAGTCCAGCACCTTCGTTCTAAAGGCACTTATTGCAAAAAAGGTTTGCAAGCATGCGACTGAGCATGGATGGAATATCTATGATAATGCAACACACACACAGTACTGGTGCCAGTGGAGGAAATGGGTGGAGCTGAAGAAAAGTAGGTGTGGCCTCCAACAAACATTTGAGCACCTGCACTTCATATTTTACAAATTAAGCACTGGACTAGGGGGAGAATGGGAGAGGGAGGTAAGTGCCTTTGTCAAGCTTAATCAGAGCACTCGTCAGTCACAGCCATGCTGCCCCCTCCTCCGGACCTGTCCTCTCAATCACAGCCAGACTGCTGCCCACAGAACGGAATAGCAGTGGCGGTTGTCCTCGAGTTGTGATGGAAAATGGCTATTGTCCCCTGTTTACCATACTGAACTAATCTGATCCTAGAAGGTCCAGTCCCTGCTTCTCTTGTAAGTAGGGTGAGCACAGAATTTAGCTTGAGTACAATACAGATGATTAAGTAGTTGTTGGTCTAGCCTGAACTGAAAAGGCCTCCAACTTACAGCAAAAACAGACTACGAGGCCCTTGAAACAGTACAGAGGATGCCCTGAAGGCAAACAAACCCAAATCAGGGGAGATTAACTGCAAAATCTCTGGGAGGTCACTGAAATAGCTCGCTATTTTTTTAACTGCTCGGTTCTTAAAGGGAACACAACTTTTGAAAACATTAATGCACAGGTTGTGGTGGTTAAACGTACGTAACAGCTCTGAACATCTGATGCCCTGAGCCACTTCAAAAACAACACTCTGCAGGGTGCAAGAATGCATTCCTTGTAGCGTGCACTTACGTAGCTCCTCTCGCATCAATATTTATTTTGAAAACAATTATTTTCACCACTTTAGTTTGTGACCATTTTAAAGTATTCTCTCAGTGATTGTTCTACTCTAACAAAGCTTTTTCCATTTTTACGTTCCTTTCCAGGCTGCATAAGGTGAACAGCATTTGTGTGGGTCTCATGTATATAAGCGCTAGTGCAGAAAGAGGAGGGAAATATATTTGCGGCTATTTAGCGCTCAGCTGGGTGTTTTCAGGCGCTATTGCCCCGGCCGCAGCAGAGGTACCACCGAGTGGAAAATATAAACGTGCGCAAAAAAGGCGTAAACACCCAGTGACAGTGTCCTGGGGTGACCTAGAAAATAAACCAAGCCCGTGCTGGTTTAAGGCTGACCCAATGACAGACAGAGCAAATGCCTCGAGTGTGCCTGGCCGTGTCCGCTAGGGTTTTTCTGCAATTTAATAAATTGTTTGATTTTAAAAAAAAAAGGCATTATATTACAGATCACTGTTTCCTTTTGCAATCTAGAACTGTTGTCCAGCAGGTTGAGTAGAGTGAACCAGGACCACAACTCCGTGGATGGATTGTATTGTTAAATGAATGTCCAGGATCATGAAATTCAGGATGACTTCGAACTGGGTTTGGATTTGGGCCATGGCTAGCGACATGAGTTACTAATCTTAGGCTGCCTGCCCACTAAGCGGCTGCTTCTAAACCAATCTCTGAATCTGTATGGTTCTGAGAGCAACATTCAGGTCTGAGTTTCATTTCTCTGTAAAGCAGTATTGAGAGAGAACATGAGATGCACAGGGCAGGTGGTAGGTCTATGGTGGTTTACAGTGCAGCTACTTTCGACATTTTATGAGGAAGTGAGTCGCAAAAATTGGGCTTTGTTCCCTAGGGTGTCGGTGGTGAGAAGACTGTATTCGGCCTCGCATCAAGACTTTGATTTGGGAAACTGTTCAAGCAGGGCCTGATTTCAGAAACAAATCACCGCAGGTTGATGCCACAAACCGTGCTCTTTAATAGTACATCCTGAGCAGAAAGGTCCACCCTAGAAGTAGACGTGGAGAGAAAAAATAGGTTCAGTAGTGGAAAGCTGTGTAGAGAAAGCAAAGAAGAAATGGGCATGCGGTGAGTAGGGCAATAGATGAGCAAAGGCGAGGCCTTATGGAAGAAAGAATGAGAGGGAGCGAAGAAAGGGAAGAGAAGGCCTGGCGACTGAGGCTGAGCGATGGAAAGTGGGGTCCTACAAAAGGAATCTTGTAGAGAGAAATGGAATGTTGTAGGAACATAACTATACCATGATGGCAAAGACACTGGGGTAGATTAAAAACATGAAGGGGTAACATGGGTCATTTATATACATTTTAAATTAAGTTTAAGCGTGCTCATAAATTACACTTTTGACAAATGACAAACACTTCCATTTAATTCTTGCAGAGGACGCACTGCATGAGATGTACTCACAATTGCTTACTTCTCCATCCCGTTCCTCGTTCCATTCCTTACTCTATGAGTACAGTCCATCCCCTCAGGCCAGGCACTATTTTCCAAGCTCCCTAAGTCTTGATATTGATAACAAAGTTTTGCCACAGTTCCGGAATACACCACACCCCTCCCAGACCTCATAAAGGACGGACTCCTCCAATCCACATCCTGTTTTGTTTGTGTACATCTGTCCATGGAACCCTGGGCTTTGACTGGTTCGGGGCCCTTATGGTTATTTTTCATGTAAGGCAGCTTTCGGTGCATTTGGTGATGGTTTAGGCTCACCACAGCTCCTTCCCTGCTTGAGGGTCTGTTTAATCTTATGGTGTTTTAATGTTCTCTTCTGTAGCCAATAGTTTTAATATAGGTTTCCGTAAGTCAATGCTCATTTGCACTGGTCTTGCTCGGAGTCAGTACAGCTCAAATGGCATTGAGCGGGGCCTACTGGGAGTCTGATGGTCCATTTCTGGCTGCATTTGGGCAGAGGCTTAATGCGCTGGACGTCTCTGGCAAAGTTCAAGTGACACTGCGAGCTCTGAAGGTTAGAGGTCACTTGCAACTTTCAGACAAGGTCTCTGCATCACTAGTTTGTTTCACACCTATAGGCAAGACCACCAGAATTATGCGATTCTGTTGCCGCAGCGTTTTCCGCATAATCGGGGATTAGTAAGGTTAAATATTTGCCTTAACACCGTTACCATGTGTAAAACTGTTAAAGTTATGAAGTAATACTATCACAGAGTGTGGCACATTACACTGCACAATTTGACTTTTCTTGATGCATAATCCAGCCAACCCTGCCACATACTTTGGTCCTTCCCTGCCGCATAATTCCAGTGGCCTTGTCTCTAGGTGTTGCAGTATTACTTAGATTTAAGACATGCAAAACTATCCAGTAGTAGTCTGTGGCCATGCCCTCTCTGCCCCTCCAACCAACACATCTCCAAAACAGCGATGGTCTGTGGTCTAAAGCATTTATGTCATAGCTCTCTGTTGGACTCCATGATCACATGTTCCAATCCTAGCTTGCCCACTTAGCCTTTCATTTTTCTAAGGTCGATAAAATAAATACAGTTGAGTTGGATAACAATAGCATCCGCTTTTCTGCGTTAAGATAGCCATCGGTGAAAGTATGTTTTACCTAAGCATGCGCTATACACCTTCTTTTATTGACGGGTACATCACAACTTTAGGTACACATGTATGCATGTCATTCAGGAACACTAAGCTTCCTGGCTTATAGGAAGAGTAACGCTGCCTTTGTTGCAGGACCTCACAGCTCCATCAAGTTTCTTGCCCATGTTTATGAAGCGACGTGTTTCAGAGTGTTGAAGTTATGCACTCTGTTGGGAGTAAAGATATTTAGTGTTACTTCAGTTCACTCTTATCTGCATCATCACTCTACTGCCTAGAAAATCCTGCTTGTTCGGCGTCAGAGCGGTCTGAACTTCCCCAGGCAGAAGAGGTTAGCCAGCTCCCTTGAAGTATGCCCCATGCGCGTTTTTGCTCCATGCACAGGCCTCCTTTGTTATCTACAGCTACACACGGGAAGCTGCTTTCCAAGAATTGCCTGGCACGCACAAGTGGAGGGCAGAGCATTTCCTTAGCAGGGCAGAAATGTAGAACATGTTTTTCTTCATTGATACTTCCAATTCAGAATAAGATACCAATCACTGTAGAAGCCTTCTATCTATCTCTGCAGAGAATGTAATGAGTTTGTTATTTTAGCCGAGAACTAGGGCAATTGTGCAGTTCTACAACATATGTCGCTTATGTTCTGCACTGTCCTGTCATTCTGCTGTTGTGTAAACATTGTTGTTCAATACAAATTTGTCAAATGATCCATGCATTTTTCATAATGTTAAAAGATGCATGCACGGCATACTCGCTTGTTTAGAGTCTCAGTCTCCTTTTCCTTTAATATCTCTTTAAAATTTTAAGTGAGACATCTTGGTACCATTGCTTATATATCAATTTATTTGTTTTGTTATGTTAGGTCATGTTATGTTATTTTATGCTTTGCTATTATAACAGAGATTTGTTTAGCGGGGCATGGCTTTTAGTGTGGCCCACAGTGACTGGTGGTTTGGGTACCCTCACTGTGTAGGGGTACTACCATGTCAACTTGCAGTTTCTGTTTCTTCAGGGCCCTTTTACAGCGTGATGTTGACTGTCGCTCTTGGGTTTCCTGTTGGCGCATGGGTGAATTTGGTTGTTGAATACTATGCTTGTTTTCTCTGAAGATGATCCTAGTAATAGCTTAGGTTCCAGGTGGTGGGCACCGGTGCAAATTTTGGGCGACTGGGACTTATTTTTCATTATCAGACGTTGACCCAGAGCAAGAGAGGGAAAAGCAAAGAATGGAGAAAGCACGAATAAGAGAAAGACAGAATTCAGTGACATAGGTAGAAAGCAGAGATGAGAAAGAACCTGCAAGCATGGGATTAAAAGAAAGTAATGAATGTGGAAGAAAGAGGAACAAGGTAGAAAGAATCAAGACTAGCAGCCTTTTCATTTGGCAACCCTGGTGTTTGACAGTAAAGCAGTAGGCTCCCAAGTAATCCATTGCCCCCCTGCACTAACTATTTTACAATTAAGCGCTGGTCCTAGAATTGATAGAATTTAGAGAATGAACGGTGTTAGTAGGCTGAGCAGATCTGATGTGCACCTTTATGCATGCTAGGAAGGTTGGCCTGTGGGTGGTGGCGCCTATAAATAAATTCAAAGGCTTATGTCCATACTTTTCTGAAAATCCTGGTACATCTTTGTTGGTCTAGCTGATGAAAGCCTTAAATTTCTAATGTTTAAAGCTGGCGTAACAGTATAGTTCAAATAGAGAAAAGTTGAATATAAGTACATGCTGAATGTCGTTCCATCAGCATGTTAAGGGCACTGCAACAATATGGCAATAAAAATTCCACCCGTATCAAGTGTGCAGAAAGAGCATGACAGCAATATTATGACCTGCATCAGAAATACAGAGGCATTGAGTGCATGACTTGTAACATTTTAGAATTCATCATGTGTGATGTTTCAGAGGATTTTCTATGCCTTTAGAGAGGCAAGCTGCCGCGCATAACTATTAGAAGATATCCATGAGCTGAATAATGGTGTTTAAATTACCAACAATGTCCATGAAGTCTTCCTACACACTCCTTTCACATTTCCAATTTATATTTAAAATGCATTACCTTAATCAGTCCAGTTTGTGCCTTAGGCAAGACATCATGGCTCACATTAGAGGCTTTTACAAGTGTGAGTGTATGAAGCTCTGTGGTTATACTGAATAAGCAGCTACCTATGTTATGCCATCTATTAATGTAATAACTGCACTTTCACAATTGCTTTATTAACCTCCCTGCTTTGTCAAATTTACTTGAACAGGCACGATTTTTCTTGGTTTTTTTCAAAATTTTCTTGGGGGGGGGTAATCCCCCCAAACCCCTCTATTGGGGTTCGGGCTCGCTCGCTGCGCTCGCTCGCTACGGTGCTAGATGGAAATCACTTTACGCCCCACCACTTTCAATTGTCACCCACCGCCCCTGTGCATACCATAAATACATGTCTTGTGTTCGTGACTCACTCGCCGTTCTTCATGGCAACAGCTCTCTCTGTGTTGCTCGCCCAGACTGTCTAGGACCCATGTACTGTGCGAATCTTGTTGCTATGTAAAAGTTTCTTGCTGAAATGTTCCTGCTTCTTTCCCGAAATTAATAATTATGAATAATTTAAGATGCCAGCAATCTTGTTCTACTCTTTCAAACGGTGTTCTTGACGCTCCCACCCCTTCCCTTTTGCTCCTCAACTTTACTCCCTCGTTTCACTCCTTCCTTTAGCACTCTGGTCTTAAAGCGCCCTGAAGTGTCCAAAGGGTGACATGTTGAAGATGGTGGAAGAGTTCTAGAGCTTTCCTCTGCCACACTTGAGCAGCCCTTCCAGAGTATTTTTTTTTTTCATTCTGGCACCTGTAGTCCAGTTCTTAATGGGCTAGAGCAGACTACAAGTTCCAGAATGCAAAGCAAAAACCTGGAGCCAATGAGATTACTCACACATAGATCTGAGAATCTTGAGAGCTATGCATAGCTCTGTTTAATACATAAATAGCTCAAAGGCTGTGGCCTTTCGTGGTAAGTGTGGCTGTCCTGTACCTGGAGGTCATGGTGGACAACTGGTATAAAAGCGATCTCACTACATTGCTAGATTCTTCACTACCCTCCTCATTTCACTTTCTCGCCAACCTTTCTCCTGGATAGCACATTCCTAGTGTACATGTTTATTTATTTTGAAACACCCCATTCTCTCTGCAGGGAAATAATTACTACTGGAAAGCTGAAGTCTCCATCGCATGCAGTACTGTTTTGATCCCCCACCTCAGCACATATGATTATACATGTGTGCTGAGTCCTTTCCATAGTCATGCATATGTGACCTGAGCCGTGCTCTCTGGTTGGGCATGAGACTGCTGCCATCTCCCCGGGCTGCAGAGGACTGACAGCAGTGGCAGAGAAGTGGTTCTAGTGGAGGCGAGGGCTTTTTTGCTGTTGCCTGCTTGGGAGAGCAACCTACGGACTCCGTTCATGTTCTTAAAATATTGTGCCGCTCCCCTATATATAACTGGGGGGTCTTGCTCATCCAAAATCAAAATAGATGTTGCGCAAACTTGCAGTATGAGGCGTGCATGTTGCATGTGCACACATTACATGCAGCTGAAAGATGCATGTGCAGAGCGAGTAAGTGATTGTGGCTACAGCCAGAGTGGATTCCATTTTGTATGAGAGATACTATATTCAGATGGAGGCATGGAGGGACAGTCCAGAGAGCAAATGTATATTCCAATTCCCCCCCCCCCCCACCACCACCTTTCCATCCCTTCAAAAACCCTCTGGGAATCTCTTTCGGTAGGTTTGACAGTAGATTGTTGCTGAAATTAAGAAAGGCGACAGTGTCTGTTTGAAGCCCCTTCCTGACTCGTTTCTCCTTGGAAGAAGCACTTCGCCACAGGCTAATAGGTAGTTACGTGGGCAGCCTTCCCTGTCTGTGTGCACTTCTTTTGGGTTACTCGGGAGAGTATACTCATAATTTCCCCCCCCTTCCAGCTCACATTATCACAAAGACCAGCGCCGGACCATCCCCATATAATTAACAATAATGCAGAACTCCTAGAACCAGCCACAGAACTGAACTGCTGTAACATATAAGGACAGGGTATAAAGATGGAGCAGAACCTCCAGTCATTGTGCCAACATTTCCTGACTGGAAGCCTAGGGTCCCACACTAGTGGTGGTCAGAAGAATCTCTTGACCTCCTTGTTTGGAGTACTGCCCTCCAAAACTCCCATTGTCAGGTGTGAACCAGTAGCCTGAATAAATTCTCTCAGCAGTCAGGAGAGGTGACCTGCATCCTACTTCGAAGAAGTGATATATCTTCTCAGAAGCAGAATGGAGGGTTCCTTGAAAGAAGAAGACACTATGCAAAAAGAGCAGAGACTTCGAAGAGCTGAGACGAAGCGACACAGGCAGCACAACATTGCAGGTGGCCTCCATTGAAAGACTGAGCGAAGTCTGGGGGTCAGGACATCTCTTCCTGGTAGAAGTGACATCGAAATTTGTGGCTGAGGGTGTCACAGAATTCATCCCCAAAATGAATTCCTCACTGAGGCCTAGCACCCAGAAGTGCCAAAGCAATGTGGCAACAGTATCCGTGGACATGGTCAGACAATAAAGAAAACTCCAATTGCCAAAGACAAGCTGAAAGGTATCAGAAGAAAGTCACTGCTGTGACAAGGAGTAGACACCTGCTTGTTTGGGGAGAGGGGTTTTGGGATTGGGCTTGAGGAAGAGTCAAGCGGCAAGATTCAACAACTGCAATGTCTGCACCACCTATGAATGTGTGAGTGACTGGTGCTGGCACTTCCGTGACTTATCTTACGTTATGGTCTGGATGCCAACATGAACTGTGAACTCCCCCAGCTGGGATGGGCCACGAATAACACATCCTTGCTGGTGGAATGTGCTGACCACAAACCACCGAAGCTGCTAAAGCTCTGCTGATACATGCAAAGGACAGAGAAATATACTATGACATTGCTTCCTGAGTGGAAAAGTTAGTGCATTCGAGAGGGATTCAACAGAATATTTTGCTGAAAACAGCCATTATCCCTGCAAAGCACTGTATAATTCCCATACACGTGGCCAGGGCCAATGTAACATCCCGGAGAAGACTGCCCCGTGCGATTCTGTAGGTAATGCGTTCACTAGTACTCGAATAACTGCCCTCTGCTTAATTGAGTTCAGTAATCTATTTGCATGTGTGATAAGATTGAAGTATTTTTTCTTTAATCTAAAACTGAAGTACGGGTTGTTCAGTGAGTTGTCACCTGATCATCATCGTCCAGTCTCTTTTTTTTAATTTTTTTTTATTTGCAGAGTTTTATATAGCTAGACCCGAACCGAATCAGGTATCAGAGCGCTTTACATAGCACCAGTTATGTTACATTAGGACACACTTTCATTTTAGGCACGGGGAGATTAAGTGATTTGCCCAGAATCACAGGAGGTTTTTGGCGTCGTGACTCGAACCCAGATCCCCAGGTCCGAGGTCGAGCGCCTTAGCCGTTAGGCCAACCCCTCTCCCCCTCTCTTACCTCCCACCTCCTTGAGTAAGCTTTGGACTGCTGTTCTTCACTGCCTTGAGAGTCAAGTGCTAAAGGGGCGCACTGGGTAATTAGTTTGGGTCCAGCAGAAGATTAAGCTCCTTGCCAACAGTGGTAAGAGGCCCTGATTGACACAGTATACGCTCAGTAACCCCTAACTGCCCAGAGGCTCCTAAAACAAGTTCACACAGGCTCACTACCCAGAATGCCCAGTGGTTCTAACTAAAATAGCCCACAACAAAAGCTGCAGGCCAAGAGGCAAGGGCAGGAGGTAATGGGAACTGGGATAAGGAAGGATAAACTGGAGTATTGGAATTGCAAGTAAGAAATGTAGGGATCTAATACCAACATGGCTCAATTCCCACTGCCACTCAACCCAAAAGGGTTCGATTGGCTGGCACATCAGTGTTAAACCTTTGCTCCACAATGTAGAAATCACTTAGAGTAGATTAGCGTCGGCAATAGGGATCTTCAGGTGAACAGCAGATGTTTTATTTCCTTTACCAGTTATGACACCCCCAGGCCTGGACACTCAAGAGGAAGTGAGGGTCAGAACTGGAAACCCTGGGGGTAGGCTGGCATGAAGTTTAAACCTACCCCTTAAATAAGCAACAGAATATCAGTACTATGATTAGGGTCAGGCCTTCTTGCAAGGACAGTCAAGATTTAAATTTCTACTGAACTGCATTGAAAAAGACACAGAAGCAAAACTGCACATTTTATGAACAAATTAGGAACCAAATGAGGGTCGGACCTTCTACATGGAGGGTCCATTGACAAAAGTGCCTTAACAGCATATTTAATTGAAAGTAAGGCTTCCAGTTTTCTATTTGTACTGAATTTTATGGATAAATACGAACAGCTGTGCAGTTTGACAGGTAGGAAAGTTAAAAAAAGATAGATTTCCTAATTAAGCTTAAAACTGCAATAGTGCAGCTGTTGAAGCTGTTCTAAAATGCAAATGTTTTCAGTTGACTGCATTGTACTGTAAATGGCTAAACCCCATTTAACATTCAAACATGAGTAAACATTTGTTTGTTAAATAAATGTGTATATATACCCATTGCAGCTTCATTTTGTACACTAAACACAAAATACATATGGCTAGATATTGATAAAGCGAGCAACAAATGAATATGAATATATACAGACAGAAATGCATAAAAAATATATACCATAAAACAGGGGGCCCTAATTGTAAATGAATGAATAATCCTTTACATTCAGATAACTGTAGACTTTCTTCTCCCTTGTAAGAGTGGGATTTCGAGTACCAGAGATTAAAGAGAAAACCAGGCCTCTATGTGTTACCAGAACATGGGTTGACTCCCAAATTTGTGAGACGTACATGCACGCCAACATCGCAAACCTGAACCAAAAGAACTCCTGGTTTTAATATGGTTTATTATATCAGGAGGAGAGATTCTCCTGAGTCTCAGAGTCTCCCACTTTTATAGAATAACCATCACTCCACAAAACCTTGCTCCACCATACTCATCATACCTGAACTGGAGAAGGTTCTTTCCAAGACTAAGCAAATCAGAGATGCAATTGCTGCTTGCACAAAGAAGCAAAACCCACCACGATAAAGAAGAAGAAAAGCGCAGAGATCGACAGGAAAGGATTTGATTACATTTACTAAAAACATGCATTTCATGTAGCGCTCCACCCCACACATCTGCTGTTTCTAAGCACCGTGAATAACAATTATTACTGATTATGTTATTCACCAGTCTTTGAAAGGATGTTAAAATGAGTAAGCCTAGCTAGGATTTGAATGTGTGATCTTACCAATCACCACATTTCAACAACACTGATTAGTTTGAGCCATGCAGTTGGAGGGGGGAGGGGGGTTTATGGGAGTTGTTCTAACATCTAAAGCTAAAAGAGTCACGAACAAAGACTTAAATGTGACTAATGAGAGAATAAAGGGGTGTACAGCACAGCTCTTTAAACGGAATCGCTGCTCTAATGCTGGATCCCAACTCCCACCCTCCATCACACCTCAAAACGAGATAATAAGGCGTTCCTAAAATGAGTTCCCTGAACTTGAATTGTTTTCATTGCTTTCACGTGAGTCACTGAGGGGAATTGCCCACCCCACCCCTCTCAAATAAAGGCCCTTCTGATGTCAGAATAGCTTTGCAAATGTTTTACATAGTGTCTCGTATAAGTGCACATTTGCATTTCCTTGTTTTTGTTCCCAGCTCTGCCGCCTACAATCTGGTATTCTTGGACTGTGAGAGCACCCTTTAGCTCATGGAATGGGTTCCAGGTTTTATGGTATTTCTTTCTGTATTAAAACTCCATTATGAAATCTTATTAAAAAAAACGGACAGGGAAACATGTTGTTTTCTGTCTGTATTCATGAGTAAAGATCCTATTTATGGAGCTCTGAAACACGTACAGCACATAAAAAATAAAGTAAAGGACGAATGCCTGAAAACCCCCAGACTCTCACGTTGCCGCTGTCTCTATGGTGTATATTCACAACGCATAAGATCCCAACATTTTGAACGTGGTAAGCTGGAGATTTTGAAATTAAAATCAGGAGGACTCATTTTCCCCATTAACTTACATTGAATATGAGATTTTAGGCAGAAGACACCTACAATACCTTTTTGGGCTTACAAAATGGGGAGTCTCCCACCTGAATTGGGTCTGCTGGCATGTCTAAACCAACCCTACAATGCCCTCATTCCCCTCCTCCTCACGCGGTGAAAACCATGTTTGGGATAAGCGTCCCTACAATTGTTGTAGTTTAGTGGGATGGGGCAAGGGTATCTGAAGCAGTCTCTTTGCCATGTGAAGTAGTTTTTATAGCATTTCTATGTTTCTCCCATGCAAGGAGTTCCTGTGTGTGCAACCTGTCAGTGCAGACACCCCCCTCACTCGTGTTTGTTTCTGTGGCTTTTTCAAATTGCTGCTCTGTTCATGGCGAGTGGCGCAAGTTATGGCATATGGTGCGGGCTTTCCCTGCAATACCTGATAAGTTTCAGTGTTTTGATGAGTTTGAGCCAGGACCAGAACTTACCTTTTAACTGTGTATTTCTTTCCATTAATTGAATTGTTTTTTATGATGCTCTTAAGAGGCAACTCTCGCTAGGTTGGGGCGATGGGGGTTACGTGCAGGGCCTGGCATGCAGCCTGGCCCTGTTCCCAGCCCACCATGGCCACCCGTTCACAGCTGCACATAGCAAATTGGAGTTACTAATTGTGAACAATGTGAGTCCATCACAAGTAATGAGTCTGTTGATCTCTCTGCTGCTGTGGACCAGTCACTCCTCAGTAGCACTTGACTCTCTCATTGTAGCAAGGCAGAGCATTCAAAGGCCTACTCAGGGGAGGTAATGTGTCCTAGTACAACAGTCCCTAGGTACACAATAAACAGTACTCAATAAATCATTTCCCAGACAATGCTTTTAGTTATAAAACAAAAAGAATTAGATACTTCAGTGGGGATGGCTCCACTCTCTGCAGCCCCAAAATGAATAGCAAAAACATGTGTGGTTCCTCTGCCCTCCCTGGGGCCCCTCTGAACACATTATAAACATTTCATGAGCCGCTGCAATGCCTCATTGGTCAAATCACTGCTCAGCTGTTTGACCTCAGAGCAAAGTCTTTAAGGTGCTGTGGGTCATGATCTGCTTTTATTTGAAAAACAAGAGGAGAGAACCCCATCTATGCTTAACCTTTCTCTCATTACCCGCCCAAGGGGATCACCCTATGGTGTTAAAAGGAATCTCATCCACCGGGATTCCAAGTTGCATGACAGAGTCGATATCGACATACCTGGTGTATCTGGACAGGTTCAGCGTGGTAGCCAAGGAAGCTCTTTGGTTACTGGGTGGGATCCTAGAGTTAAAATAGTGTGTCAAGTCCTGAAGGTTTATTTTCTTTTCAAAGGTCACCCTGCTGGAGTTAAACACAGATTACGGCGAAAGGAGGAACCAAATAGGTTCACAGCTAGGAGGAGACCTTTGATTAAAGTTTGACTACAAGGTCTACCTGCATCTTTACCCTCATGGAGCTCTATATCGAATGCTACTATAGAGAGGCGAACATAGAGATCAAATGGGTCAGTATGTTCAGCTTGTATGAGTACAGTGAGTGGAAGTTTCCAAACTGAATGCACACAAATAGGATACTAACAGGATCCTTGTGAGATACTGGCAAAAGTCAACTATTCCGATAAGTCATTGATGTGATGACTGAAAGTTGATACAGAGGATACTAATTTCCTTAGTGCATTCCCACCTGTCTTTAACTCCATCAGGGTGCCTTTTGAAAAAAAAATTAACCCTCAGGACACCGTAGACTATTTTAAATCTAGGACCCAATCACAAAATCGCCCAAGGTTGAGCCCCAATAACAAAAGCGACCAAGGTTGAGCCCGTCCAGATACACTAGGTATCTGGAAAAGGACTCTATGATGAAGTATTCCACTTGGACCTCCAGTGCGATAGGCTAAGCACGATAGTGGCACCCTCCTGTTGTTTTTGAATGGTTAGATGTTTGGGAAGACAAGGAAACTCTACATAATTTCTCACTTCCTTCTTCTTGAAATACACTGTTTTTATTTGAGACTGCGGAATGTCAACACCTTTACATTTCAACCGACATTAGTAGAGATCACTGTGATACCAGCGGAGGCTCCTCCTTTATGGCGGAGGAGAATCACACCCCACCCCCGGACATAGATGCAAAACTTGTAAAATAAAATGTTAACAGGTTTAGCATCATTTTATTTTACTTGAGAGGGAAGAGTCTAGGGGGCGGGCTATTGTGATGATGGCATAGCAGGAGTGGTGGGCACTGCTGCTCAGTGTGCATGTGGGTTTTGCCAGACGTCCTAGGATGGCCAAACCAACTTGCACACTGAGATGTCTCCAACTTGAGCTGCATTGCTGGGTTGGAGACAGCAGGCACCGGCTCCCAGTGCCTGTGGGAGCACAAATTCAGCATGTTCAGGCCAATGCCGGTGCTTCTCTTATGCTGCCATCAGCAAGAGAGCAACGTCTGGATTGGCCATAGGGGAGTCTGGGAGCCTCAGCCTGAGCTGCAGAGGAGCTGACCTGCCTCGCCACTTTTCCCTGACACCTGCCGCTACTGTGTGATACAGGTATGCCATGTACTATACAAGACCCGTTTCTTCTCCTTTTGTTACTTCCAGGTTTCAGCCATATCCACTTTAATTTTGCCCTAGAGTGACTCCATCTCCCAAGCTTCTCAATGAAGTCACAAGTATTATTTGTTCACAAATTGGTTTCATCCTCATTGTTTCCAGCACAACATGTTTGTTATTTACAGACCACCAATCATTGGGGGCCCTTTTCATCTAACACACAAAAGATGATGGGAGGAATGGTTACAATAGGTCTGACTTCTGGCAATCGCTCGGGGTAGCATTCCAACCCCCATTATCATTATTTAGTCCACAATGTTACCTCAGCTTGCACTCAACCATATGCAAATCATTTGTGACACACATTTTTTTCACTGTCATCTCTTAATGTTTTATACGGTGTGGACCCCACATTTACTGTGCCTGACCTTCAGTGCTTCACTTCAAGATTCCAAGTGTTAGTAAGCATGATCTTAATCTTTATAATACCATTAGATAGTTTATATATATGTATATATTAACAGCTTTGAGAAAGCCTCGGTCCCGCACACCATTGGGAGTCTGTACCTCAAATACTGAAGGGGCGGCGCCTCCATTTCAGCTGAGGAGTATCCCCCCACTGAAATGCCCTTAGAGAGAAAAATAATATATTAATGAAGTTAAATCATTACCATTTTATTTTTCTTCACCCCGTCCCGAAGGGAGTGTCAGGACTGGGGCAGGGCTGCTGCTAAATGACAGCAGCAGAGAGAGAGGGCACTTTCAGTTTAAAGTGCGCATGTCTTTTTGGCCGGCCGTCTTGCAAGATCCAGCAACACATGCGTACTTTAAACCTCTCTAACCGAGCTGTCTGAAGACAGCGGTAAACATCCTTTACAAACCAACTTTTACCACGCAGTGCCTTTACGACGCAACTTTTACAACGCAAACTATTACAACGCATAGCGCTGGGGGGCGCTCTAGGATAGGGAATAGGTTTAATGTACTATCCAACACCTTCCCTACTATCCACGGGGACTGGAGTTGGAATAGTAAATTAAACTATTCACTATCCAGTGCCTAAAAGCACTATGCTTGGACTTAATGACACCTTTGACACTGTGTAACCTCTTATGGCTTTATATGAAAGGGTGTTAGCATTCCACAGTCTCGATTAATTCAAGGTGTGAGGGATAGGGACTCAGCACATGGTTCTAGGATGCAAATATACACCAACAACATACTCCACTAAACAATTTTACTTGTCATTAGAGTGACTAGTTAGGGCTCTGGGCCCCAACTCTCAAGTAGTAGATGTTCTGCTTTTTAACTTTTGTTTACATATGCTCCTGGGAGCTTTGGGGTTTGTATAAGGGTGCCTGGCCCCAAGTAGGCACCTGAAGCGGCTCACCATTGGGGACTGTGGGGGAGCCCCCAACCACTGTGGTACCTGCCAGCTCCATTGCACTCAGCGATCAGCTGTGCCACACATCATATTCCTCCCAGCCACATGCCGTGGGGGCAATGGAGTAAAATGATCCTGAGGCTCAGGTACTCCCCTGGAGCCATTAGGCTCAGCAGCACGTCAGTGTTCCTAATATCCACTGTGGTCCCCAGGCTGGTACCGGGCCCAGGGGATAATGTAGTGACTGAACACTCAATTTTGTTTTTCATGTTGTGTCAGTTCCCGGGGAAATTTAAAAGTTACAGGGGGTGGGGCTATTATTTCTTATACTGACCCATGGGTCTCTGGCCCTCCCCATGGTTTCTGGGACCAGAGCGGAGCAAGAGCCTTACATAGTGTTCCCATCCCCAGACTCAGGAAAATACACCATTATGTTATATTTTTCTATCTCTTGGGGGTTGTTGCAAGGAGTAATGACCACCCCATTATAATGCTTTAATCTCTCTGGGAGTGTATGCAAAGAAATAGGAAAAGCAACATGGTAATGTGAAGCATTACAAGTAAATAGCATGGGAATGGAGATGTATGTGTGTGGAAGCAAATAACAGTCGAATAATACTGGTGTGTTTTAAAGGTCAGGTCATAGTTGTACTGTCAAGGCAGACCTAAAAATCCATGTAGGTTAATGACTGCCCTCCTCCTCCTATCTGTGCTGATGTGAGAGAAAAACATAAATTATCTAGTTATCGCAGACACTTTAATAGCATTCCAATGTCATGTGAATGTGTGTCCCTGACAGTTCAAGCTCAGGTAGTTGGATAAATTTAAAAAATGATCACAGCTGTGTTGAGGGCAAGCAGTGCCTAATTTGAGCCTGTGGTTTCCGGTACTCGGCACTGGCTCTTAATTGTCAACACCAACACTTATGGCAGTCTGCCACATGGAGGCACTGTTTGTCTAATTTAGAGATGAGCACACCAACAGTTGTTTATTAATTCAATATACATTAAAAATGACTGATAGCTGCCAAACAAGCTACTCATAGCTTTTGGAGGCCTAGAATAGTCTGAACTGTAGGAGTGTGATGGTTAATAGTAGCATTGTTACTGTTATTGGCAGCGCTTGCAGGGTAAATGAGTGGTGCAACCTGCAGTGGCTTTCTGGGGAGGGCCCTGGCACTTATGGTTTTTTTTTTCAATTAAGCACTGAGGTCAAGCACTTGTTTGTGGAACCACACAACTTCTGCCCAATCAAAACGTGTACTCCTGGTTCCCAACTAGTTGGCGAAGTCAAAGCCCTTCCCTTGTGATGCTCACATAATTGTCTGGCACCAGACCATAAAAACAGAGCAGCACTCTGCTCAGAAAGTACATTGTCCTGGGCCCCAAAACGCCCAAGGAGCAGCCGTCGACATTAGAGTGCCCCAAACTCCTACGCCTGGGGGCTCCCAGAATGGGCCTGAGTCCATATTGATGCCCAGATGCCCGCTACCAGGGCTTCGGGGGACAGGATTGTGTGATGCAACCTGTCTCTGCCCGCGCTGATCACTGAGAGGCGGAGAAGAGATCTACTGCCACTGAAGGCAGTCCTGGAGTGAGGCAGCAGGTACTGACCACAGCGCTGTTACTCGCCCATTTTGCCCAACAGAGAGCTGCTTTGTGTGCACGTTTGGTGCCAGGCAGCTCTATACAAACCCAAAAGTGCCTGACAGTACATTTTTTTAAAGTTTAAAAGCAAAACATGGTCAGCAGCACAGCAGAAGCATTGCTATGAGTTACTGCCTACCCCATAAGGAATGGGGAAGGCCACAAATTAAGCATAATGTGTTAAGTTGTGCCTCAGAGAAGGTAGACACCACCAATGTTTTTGTCATTCATTTTATAGTCAAATCAAAAAATGTCCTTTCTTTGAAACGTGTGGCAGCTGATCCATATCTATACAGTGGCAACTACCATTGTGGTTGATGTAGGACGATATTACACACTACCTGTTATGTATGTATGTTAAATGTTTATTTTGGGGTAGTTACAGTGAAAAAGCTGTCTTGCTCAAAGTGGAGCTAACAATGGACAATGAATGAAAAATGCTTACGTTCACCTTTCCTAAATAAAGTGTTGATAAAAGATTACAGAATGGTGAGGGCCAGTGGATTTATGCAATTTGTAGCTGCAGCATTTACCACATAATTATTAACTTATGACATTTGCTGCATAATTTGCATAATTCCCACTTTCACAAAAAATATTGTTTCTAGCTCAAATGGATGAAAATAATACTGACAGAGAATGTGCCGCAAAATGTGGCCTTTTTGCCACATAATTTAGATACCTTTGCTGCATAATTTATATAACCTTGCCACATTCGCCAAGTGGTCCTCACAAAGGTAAAGCTCTGGGGAGGGCTATGGGGGGGGGGCTGTTATTATGATGATAAAACTCGTATTCTACAGGGAATCATGAACTATATTCCATATTTCACGGTGTACTTTGACATATGGATCCTTATATTACTGCATTGTGTGCAATAAGGCCCCTCAATCATGTAATGACGCGCAGACTCGAATTAGAGGTTTTATATTTTGTGGCTATAAAACAGTAACATTGACACGAGTCATGTAACCCAGCTTCACCCAATCTGTGGACTGCAGGGTATAGGAACAGGCAATGGATCCAGGAATCTTATACAAGGAAACTAACTATCAAATCCAGTTAACAGAGAGGACAATGCTATTCATGGACATAATAGAATTATTATTTTAAGATTTTATGTTTTAACCGTAACAGTTCGACAAAATGCACGTTTTTTTACTTTCTGTATTGAAGGCAGACGTGTTGCTTTTACATAACATGTGCATTAAATTGCATTTACACGCAGCTGGCGGTCACACTAAGTGGGGACTCAGCCATGGACGCCCTCAACTTCTGTGAGGGGCTTCGTGCGGTGGCCAATTGGATGAGTCAGAACTGTCTCCAATTGAACACAAAGAAGACAGAGGTGATGGTGGTTGGGAAGCAACCTGGATGGTGGAATGACAACTGGTGGCCCCCCGAGCTAGGAATGATCCCTTCTCCTGCTATGTAGTTAAAAAACCTCGGGGTCTGGCTGGACCCTACACATAGCTTTACTTGCCAGACTAAGAGGGTGGCGGCCTCCTGCTTTGGCATCATCAGGGGTATCAGGCCGGTGCTTAAATTCTTCGATGCCCCCACTAGACAGCTTGTGGTCCAGGCCTCTGTTCTATCCAGGATAGATTATGCCAGTGCTCTGCTAGCAGGCACGAACAAGGCTGAACTTCTGCGGCTACAACGAGTGCAGAATGCCGCCGCAAGAGCGATATTTGGGTTGCCCAAACGTTGCTCAGCGTCCAGAGCATTGCAAACACTCCATTGGTTGCCTGTGGCTCGGCGGATTGAGTTTAAGGTGCTCTGTCTGGCTTTTAAAATTTTGAAGGGCACGGCCCCACCTATTCTCATGAACCTTTTGACTCCATATGTCCCCGCTCGCTCTTTGAGATCGATGGGCCAGAATTTGGCTGTTGTTCCTCGCTTTTTGCTGAGCAGGATTGGAGGCCGCTCCTTCCGAGTAGTAGCCGCTAAGCTTTGGAACGCTCTCCCTAATGAAATCCGTGATCTGGAAGATTTATCACGGTTCAGACGTGTCATCAAAACTTTTCTTTTTAATAAAACTAACTGATTCCGCTGCATTCTGTGATGTTGTGTATACCTTTCTTGGCGCCAGGACGCCCCTTTGCTGGGGCAGCTGCGCGCGGTATAAAAACCATTAACATAACATAACATAACATAACATGTTTTGTGCATATGGAACGGAATTTAAAATGTTGCCATCACTACTTATTGTAATGGTTTGGTTTAAGTGAGCACTAGCAACGAATTGTGCTTTCCTGATCCCTTCGGCTGATACAGGGAGCTGTTCCTCTTTTATGGCAAGCTAACAGCTGCCTTCCCCTTTTCATGACTCGGAGACGACAGCGTTAAGCTACATTATGTAATGTTGCCTATTTCCTTTGCACTTAAGGCCACCATAAAATTGCCATGAATTGCCGGCTGGATGAGTCTGTGTGTGATAAATCGCGTTTTGTGGCCCTCTCTCACACCTCATTTCTTCCAGAGGTCTAACCTGGGAGGCGGCGCTTCCTCGGCGTTGACAGATGGGCCGTGAAGTCGCCTCCTGGCGGGAATCTGTCTTCCAGTGCCCATTCTGGATGCCCTGGAGAGCTGGCAGCTGCACCACCAGCAGTTGTGTGCCCCTCGGCAGCCTTCCTTTCAAGACAAATCACCTTCAATGGCATGAGCATGTCTGCAAGAACACAATCTTCATTGCTTTTCTTAGGTTTGGGCTTTATAGTACCTTCTCGCACTCACTGCAAACGTATTGCCAAGGCATATGTTTGGGGTCAGGGTAAAGTCAATGGTGCAATAGAGGCCCCTGCAACCACTGCAGTGCGGGGTGGGGGAGGCAAACCTACAGAAGGCCCCCCATTAGGTTTAAGCGCAATGTCAGTGATATATGGGAGAACCAGGGCCCCTCAATACATTCTGTAGGAGGGGCCCATTAATCTAAGTCACACCACTGGGTTAAGTGACCAGCTGGTGCCAAGGGAAAAGAAGTGCCGCTGCTATGGGGGCCATGTGCCCCCTCTAGCACTGGGGCACGCAGCTTTTTTGCTGCCATTTTCTAGTGCTGCCTTCCCCATCTCTCTCTGAATTGGGCAGTGAATTGGGCAGGCTGTGTGCAAGGAGCAGGTCCAGGGGTCTGTAGTGCAAGAGGCAGTGTGGTTGGTGCACCCACCAGGCCACAAACCAGCAAAGACTTGATAAGGCTTAAAAGAAAGCACTCACTGCACGCCTGACAGCACCAGGAATGTATTGTGGCAAATAACCAGCTACTGCTGCGTGGCCACTGACCTGTTGCAGGCTCCTGGCTGTCAATCACTCTGTGATCAGTGCAGGGTCTGACACGCATGACCTAGATACACGTGCATAGAGCGGGACAGGGCCAAGCGTGGTCATGTAACACAGCAAGAGCAGGAACAGTAAAGTAAAAAATATCTTTGACTGCAGGCGGTTTGGTGCGTTTGTGTCTTTGTACATTTGTGCGTGGGGCTGAAAGCGTGCCTGGTATAGTGACCCTCGACTTTTCAATGTCCCACCTTGGTGACATCGAACTCCTGGCATCTGTACGACCATCTATGGACTCCTTGCTCTCCCTGGCCTCCTCCTGCCCCCCAACTCCCGGGGCATTGGTGGCATTTCTTACAGGATGCAGCCACCTCCCGTCCTAATGGAGGTCCACTATTTCATAATGTGAGCATCCTTAGCATGACGGCGGCTGCCATGCCATATTTATTTATTTGATGATTTTGCACAGCTCTGCCTAATTCAGGCATCCTTGCAATTTACATTGGAAACAATTAATATGGTTGTAGATCTCCAATACTGCAGTGAGCAGAATCCCTTTAGAATAACATGGGAGACAACAAACAGCGCACTACAGGTTAAATTATATTCAGCATCAAAGGAAGAGCAGTAACATCTGGGCGGAGTGGGTTTTATGTTGGAGAGCAAAGGTAGGATCCAAAGCAGTTGGGGGGCAGAAAGGTAAAGAGTCAGTGTTTTAGGGCAAGTCAATGCAGCAGAGATTAAAGGGACACAAAAGACAAATGATAACCAGGGAGCCCTGGTTTAATGGCAGTAATTCCTAAAGCTAGTCACTTTAGAGGGTCAAATCTATTGCATTAGTAAATGCGTGTTTGAGTATTTCGTCTTGTACTAAACCATCACTGCACTAAACAGCATATATTTAACCCTTAATGTTCAGGTTCTAGTCTACATGGGATATAGTTGGCAGGATTAGATGTTTACGTCCGAGTGACTCTGTAATATAGTCAATGCTGAAGAGAAACTTCTACATCTTTTCAAGAAGCATGCCACTGATTGGATGTTGAGTTTTATCCAGCCTAGATAAGGGATAGTAAACAGGAGGCTCCATGGTGGGGCTGGTGGAATCAGCAAGTGCTTATGAAAAGGGCAAATCGCCCCTGTTCGTTTACCTGGTTTGCTACTGCAGCACATGTTCTGTGTGAGAGGTTTGTACTAGGGAATATCGAGGCTAGGAATATCGTGATACACGAATATCGCAAACAGTGGCGTAGCAAGGGAGGGCGTGGGCAGTCGACCCTGGGCAGCATGAGTTTAGGGGCGGCACCGCCCCGCTCTTACTTGCGGCTGTCATGGGGCGGCGAACACAGGACTCACCAGCAACTCCCTCCCCCCACTCTTACGTGTGGCCGCCGTGGGGCGGCAAACGCAGGGGCTGCCAAGGGCAGCATAAGGTCTAGCTACGCCACTCATAGCAAACAGAACATCGAGGGACAAACAATCCAAAGGTAAGTACATATAGAGGAAGTTTGACTTTACTATTCTTAACTCTACATCTATGCACCTTGAAGATATATCTACTGTCACATATGTGGAATTGGTTTTGGAAAATATATCATTACTCATCTTTTGATATTTGTCCTTCCACATTGTGTCCATAATATTTGCAGCCATGGCATCAAGACCCCTACCTCGATGTTCCAAGGGCACATGAAGAGAGATAAGAGGACGAACCTTCCACTGTAAGGATCCTGGAGTTCAGTGACTCTTACCAATCAGTAGGGAAGTAGCTAGTAGAAGCATGGAAATGTCTCTCTGCGTTCATTGGATGAAGCTGTCTGCCTATGTAGTTGGTGTGTTTTGCAGCTCTCGGCTGTCGCTTTTATTTTTATCAACACAATCACTGATTCTGTCTTTTGGTTTTTACCAAAAGACAGAATAATCCTCATTAGAGGTAAATCTTTATTGCAAAGTTTGACAAACTTCGTAACTGCACATACAATCTCACAATCTGCTTCACTCTACTAATGTACAGATTTCTAAGAAACATTAAGAGAGTGACATTGTAAGAATATGCAAAACAAATAAACAAGTACCAAAAAAAACGGATTTTCCCTCATTACACTCCTCCATTTACGTGGAAAATATGCCAAGAATTTCCTTTGAAAATGTGTTTAAAAATAGGAAAATAGAGGTTCAGATGAATACACCCCTCCTTGACACGGGGAAACGATTTCAGATACACATTACAGATTTCATTATCAGAAAGGTCCTGAGAATCTTTTTGTAAGCCATTTTAGGTGGCTCATGGCACAGAAATCGTGTCTTTCCGTTTGGTTTGAGAATGTATCATTTGTGTGCCCCCACTTGAGTACCCCTGTACCCCTATTCTCTCTCTTAGACCATAGGCTGACACACGTTTGACAATTCACCTGTCGGAGACTGCTTTTTCTTCGGGTTTGCTGCAAGTAAGTGTGACATGCATGCACTAAGGCTTCCAGATCAACCCTTAGTGTTCTCAAAAACCGAGGGGTAATCAAGACCTGCAGTTTCGTTTTATGGTGCTGAGAAGTATTGTGGCAGCTCTGAGATGCTGATCCCTTCACCAGCGTGGGGGGTGCAGCCAGGGGCCAGTCTGCGCAGAAGCTGTTCATATAGAAAAGATGGAGGCTGAGGTACCCTGTATCCCAACACAGTTTAGCCACCCTGGAAAGAAGCAGCACCTGGCATCGCATTCTAAAATACCACCCACATTAGCATTTCAAATAACTTTAGCAGTCTGGATCAAAGATCCCCTGAAAGCAATCAGCGCACTAACTGCAACCAATCACGGTCCCACATGCAAATTATGACCTGAGTCAGTGCACCTCAGCCCTCTCTGCTGATCTTAGACCCACAAACAGCTCTGACGGTGCTCCTCATCCCTGCCTGCAGCTCTCTGTTGTTCTCACTCTGAGACCCATAAACAGCTCTCACAGTGCACCTCATCCATTCCCTGCAACCCTCTCTGCTGTTCTTACTTTGAGACCCACACACAGCTCTGTCAATGCACATCATCCCTCCCTGCAGCACTGTCTGCTGAACTAACTCTGACACCCACACACATCTCTGGTAGTGCACCTCATCCCTTCCTGCAACACTCTCTGTTGTTCGAACTCTGGCACCCACGCACAGCTCGGTCAATGATCCTCATACCTTCCTGCAGCCCTTTTTGCTGTTCTAACTCTGGCACCCACACACAGCTCTATCAGTGTACCTCATACCCACCTGCAGCCCTCTCTGCTGTTCTCTCTATGACCCACACACAGCTCTATCAATGCTCCTCCTCTGTGTCCTGCAGAACTCTGCTATTCTTGCATTGGAACACATATGGCTCTGGCAGTGCACCTCATTGCTGTTCTGTAGAACCTCGTGGTAATGTCATAGTGTGACATATTCAAAGCTCTAGAAATTATGCGGGGATGCAATTTCCGCCATACTAGTCTCGTTTTGCGTTAAGCTTGTTATGAGAAATGTCTATACGTATTCCATTGCGCCAGTATTTCAACGTGACTGCCCGGGAACAAAGCAAACGATCCGAACACGAAGCTGTTCACAGCACTTGTGTTTTTTGCGCTGCTTTTTTTGTATCACTAAATGCATCTTCACGTCTAAAATGGGTGTGAGGATGTGTTTTGCACTACAATATATTGCTAAATGCTGGTTATGCATTTTGAATAATTTAGCATCTTTCCACAAAATGTATGCAAATGTGTGTGTAAGTACACAAAACGAAATTCCTCGATTTTTCCATACCCCTAGAACTCATTGCGGTTGTGCAGAACCCTATGCTATTCTAATGCAAAGGCTCTCAGAATGTGCCTTATTCTTGTCCTGCAGCACTGCTTGCTATTCCAGCGCTTACACGCAGGTGCACGTGCGCACAGACACACACACACACACACACACACACCTCCCCATCTGGCACTGCACCTGCCTCCTATGCCTCAAAACCCTATACTATATCAGACCTGGGAGCCACACACCGCTCTGACAATGCGCTTTTATTCTGTTCTGCGGCACCCCTCCTACCCTAGCGCTGAAACACAAGCACAGCTCAGACAATGCACACCAGCACTGACCGGGCCATGCAGAGCGAAGGCTGCCTGTCGAGCAAGGCACTAGAACGCACCTGCGGCACCCACCGTGATTCGCCTGCACCTGTCCTCCCCGGCGCCTCAGACAGCTGCGCTCGAGCGTCCCCCTTCCACAGGACGCCCTCTGGGGCGAGGCGCGTGCAGGCTCGCGGCGCTCCCTCCGCAGCAGAGCGCGAGCCCCGGTGCGCCCCGCGGTCCCCTGGGGCTCCCGCTGGATGCCCGCGCGCGCCTGGTTGTCTCGGCGATAAGAGTTGTTTGTTCCGGAAGTTGCAGTGAATATCCTCGCCCGGGCGAGCCTCGGCCGCTTTACAAGGTGAAGGGCGTCGAGACGGGGCGCTGTTTGAACACGGGATGCAGAATACACGAGCAGGTGTTCAATCTGATCCCGGCAGCAAGACCAGCCAATCAGAGCCTCCCCGGGAGCATCCCTCCTCGCGCGGGGCTGTGATTCACAATCTGACCTGCAGCGTGCCCTCTCCCAGGAGCGCCAGTACGACGTGCGCGGCGTTTTGTTAGGTTACTTTTGTAGAGTGGGCTCCCTTTGTTCAAGTCCTGCACAAATGATGCGTAGGTAGGAGCCACACACCCATGCGCATAAAACTTTCACACAAACAGCCAGTATGTGATATGCCCTAGTGAAAGGAGAGAAACGGCCACCTGGCTGCTGTTTGAATTGTAAAATACAACAATGATCAGGGGGTGCCTGAGCCTCTCAGCCCTGGTGCCGTTGAACCTGCTGCACCAATTGAAGCTACGCCAGGGCTTTAAGTGGGCCGGGTCCTGACGGTGCTGAGCACCGCAGTTTAGTTTTTAAAAGCAGGTCAGGAGAGGGGTCCCTATCGGACTCTCCATTTTTACCCTCAGGGTGAAGAGAGGAAAAAAAACTTTAACTCTGCAATAGTACAACCTGTCACTGCCTTTGATGCATCTTCAAAGACTGGGTTTTCAGTATTAGAGCACCCGTTACATTACACAAGGACATATTCGTTCTTTGAATCACAGGAGGTCAGGCTCGAATCTCTTTTCTCAGCTCCAAGGTAGGCTGCTCTAGCCTTATGCCACAACTTCGTCCACAAGCGTGCACAGCATTTTCAATATTATATACAATGAAGTGATAGTTGTTGCTGCTTTATCTTATGCAACTTACAACCATTGACAAAGCCAATAGTTCTGACTTGTTGTAGGTGTAATGTTACTTGCTGTGTTATATATCTGGATGAATTGACAAAAGCAGCAACATTCCAGTAAGGCAGCACACTATGCTAAACACAGATTTTTAGATTATGTGTTTTAAGCCACACCCTTAATTACAGCGGCCATGCCCCTATGAGAGACCCCCAGTTTTTTAATTTCACTTAAAGCCCTGGCTACGCCCTTGACACAAACTTTAAAAAACCCTGAGCCCTCTATGGCTTTCAAATCTCTGTCTTTCTCCCATGGCTTACGCCACTGAGAAGGAAAGACATTCTCAACAAGGCATCTTCTGCAAAGCGGTTTGAAGTTAAAAAGTTTTACAAATTTCCCTTACCTATTTCCCCTACTTAGGCCATAAAGGCAGACACACCCACACACCTTCCTTTTCTTGTGTATAACCTCAGACAGCAGGTTCGAAGCTACTTCCTTTAAGGAGTGGGCAACTTGGCAATGATGAGGTGCCTGATGATCAGGGCCACTGAAATTATATGGTTCGGAGGACCAAACTATGCGTCAGGGCTCACTAAATTATGCAGCAAGAAAGGGCAAATTATGCACATAGTTCATCAAATTTGGTGATAGTATTACCTCATATTTTGGTCATTTTTACATGTTAAAAATACGAGGGCAAAGCTTTCACTTCATTAAAGCGCTTCAACTCCTCGTCAGGAGTAGTAAGTTGCCTAGGCAGTGTCCAGCTGACTTCCCATTTGCCACAGCAAGACATTGAGGTTCCCTTTTTTCTATGGATGATCATGGGCACTGCAGAACTGGCTTTCATTGGCTTGGCCTGTGCACCTGCATGATTGTAGTTGGGCCCCTGTGGCGTGGCTCAACCTATTTAGAAGCCTCTCCATTGCTTGTGTGGGGTTTCAGCCTTTGGGGTGCTCCTGTTTTGACTCATTTTCAGTGGTTGCTTTTGGTCCTCATGTAATGGCCCAGGATGCCTTTGGTTAGGTTGGCGGGAGCAGTGTTGGTTGCTGATGTCTGCTGGTGTGCTTTTCTTCTCTGTGGTGTGGACTGTGGTGAAGACCTGCCACTCTGGAATACCTTCAAAGAAGTAATGGGATGAGTAATTGAATGACATGATAGCTGTATGATTACTCAGCTCTTATCTTCATTACTAAGATTCTTCCCAGTACTTAAATGCTCACTCAGTGGGGCTTCATTTTTCATCTAGAATGGTTGGCATTGCACTACCACGAAGGTGTGTGGGGAGGGTGGCCTATAGGGCCCAAGTAGGAGGCAATAGGTAAAGTCCAATGGTATTGATTTCAAGCTGCTTTGCAGCGAAGGCAGATCTTCTTGACTGATGTAATACTGAGATCAGGAAGGGACCATTGAAGTAACAAAAGTTACCGGTAAGTTATCCAGCCATTTGCCACACTCAACCACCGACATACAAGCATACTCAGATAATGGCTCCACTGGTGTGATTGATAGACTTCACATATCTGCAGACAGAGAATGCACCTTAATGACATAACAATGGTGGTGGTGGATAGTGCTACACAAATTCAAGCATCATAATACGAAAACAGAAATAAACCCCTTTGCAGCACTCTTTGTATGCTAAAAAGGTATAAATATGTATAAATGTATATGTAAATATATATATATATATACACCAAGCGATTCCTCCGTCAAGAAACCCAGGGGACACAGCGGGGAACTTATATATTAATCGATATACATTGCCAAAAGTCCTGATAGATTAAGAGGGGGAGTATACTTAGAAACTCTTTAGCCACCACTGTAACGAAAAGTAATGTGGCAGAAAGTGGTATCGCAATCCAATATTGCCACCACAGTCATAGAAATAGGTATATTTTCCAGTCCAGGGAAGTGTTATATTCTGTGAATTCTCACAGGTAGTATTCTGCATATTTCCCTACGTAGAACTGTATTTAAACATCTACTTTATGGGATTCTCCTCATGTTCCTTGAGTTAGATGTTAACATTGATCTAACGTCAATGTTAGATCAATGTTAAAATTGATTAACACATCCTTAAACGAATCCCAGTAGGTTAAGCACTCATTGCTGAGGCATTTGTATTACCAGCAGGTCAAATATTCAGATTTCGATATTTTCAGTTAGTCATTCTACCTGCCCAGGTCAATGAAATGAGCATAAGTAACAACCAAGTTGTCCCTTGCCAGCAATTGCTTTACATCTATCTGTATTTTGTATGTTCAAAATAAGTAAGACAGTAGATTTAATGGTGAATGCAAAAATACAAGTGCCAAACCACAAAGCGATATTCGCTAAAAAGACAACACAAGGTGTCCCACATAGCATGGCCCACTTAGGATTTATGAGTAACAGGTAAATTGGATAATAATAATTGGATGCAAAACTGTTCTAGGTTAAGCACTTCTCATTAAAGGTCAATATAAAGAAGACAGGGCTATTATCATAAAATAATGCCATTATTACTTAATGATAACCTCGGCGGAGAGAGTTGGCCTAACGGCTAGGGCGCTCAACCTCGGACCTGGGGATCTGCGTTCGAGTCTCGGTAACGACGCCAAAACCTCCTGTGATTCTGGGCAAATCACTTAATCTCCCCGTGCCTAAAATGAATGTGTGTCCTCATGTAACGTAACTGGTGATATGTAAAGCGCTCTGATACCTGATTCAGTTCGGGTCTAGTTCGCGCTATATAAAACTCTGCACAAATAACCTTCATTATTCTTAGTCCTACTCGTCCTTGTCCCATTCATTACTCAATTAGGCGAAACCCACTCTGAGCCACAAAACCCCAGTAAAATGCACTAAATGCACAACCACCCCCCTACTCCAGCATGGTGGCCTAAGCGGGCAGATATTCCCAGCATCCCCCTGACATAACCAGGCCAGAGGAGAAGTCCAGACCAGTCAAGGGAGGATGGGCAGGTTCTAATGACCATGACATGGTGCATCAGGTTAAAAGTAATGATGATTACCAGAAACTAATCAGTCATTACCTCCGCATCCCTTGTCTTTGTCCCAGACATTACTCAATGAAGAATACCACAGCCTCAATCTAGTCACAAACAAACACCAACATGGAAATCCTATTGAACATTTAAGCATACCAAGCACTTACAAGGCAGAGTTAAACTGAGGGTACCCACAACAACGTGCAGCCTAACTGCCTGTTACCCAGACGCCCAAAGCAGATGAAGGCAACAAAGGAAGACCCCTGCCAACGAGAACGAGGAGTGGAAAAACAAAGCAACAGTCAGTAAACAGTGAGCAAAATAACTCTGAACTGGCAACCCACAAGATCAAGAAAGTGGTCAAATCCTGAAACAATCAAGACCAATCCAATAAACAAGCAAACCCCTACAAATAGCCAGGAAATGCAATCGGGACTGGATGGAAACACAAATAAGTCTTGACAAAAAGCTCAAACCAGCCCCATTGCAGGAGGCCATGATTAGAACGGAACCCTTAACTCTTTCATGGTTGGGTCATGGCAGCCCATCCAGCTCTTAAGGTAGCCCCATGCCATGAGGCCCAAACGTAAAATGCCAGGGTGGCAGAATGGCCAGTCAGGCCCTGAATGCAACATATTTACAACAAGGGGTGGTGATGGACAGAGTCTCTGAATTAAGCAGAGTACTCTCACCCAGTCAAGAGATCAGGGCTAGATCCAACACCGTTTTTTAGCTCATTGCACCATCCCAGTTTCAGAACCTGGCTGTATGCAAATTAGTCTGTCCCTGGCCCAGTGCATCATGGGAACAGGGCAGACCAGACTACAAAAGCCAATTCTTACACTGGGAAGGAAACAAGCTTCCGGGGACCGGTTTCTGGCATTTCAGCCGTCTTCGGCCCGGCTTGCTTGAATCCTGATGGTGCAATGAGCAAGGGACTCACATCTGAGTATACCCTTCCACGCTTAGGGTGGACAAAATTATTTACAACAAGGGGTGGTGATGGACAGAGTCTCTGAATTAAGCAGAGTACTCTCACCCAGTCAAGAGATCAGGGCTAGATCCAACACCGTTTTTTAGCTCATTGCACCATCCCAGTTTCAGAACCTGGCTGTATGCAAATTAGTCTGTCCCTGGCCCAGTGCATCATGGGAACAGGGCAGACCAGACTACAAAAGCCAATTCTTACACTGGGAAGGAAACAAGCTTCCGGGGACCGGTTTCTGGCATTTCAGCCATCTTCGGCCCGGCTTGCTTGAATCCTGATGGTGCAATGAGCAAGGGACTCACATCTGAGTATACCCTTCCACGCTTAGGGTGGACAAAATTATTTACAACAAGGGGTGGTGATGGACAGAGTCTCTGAATTAAGCAGAGTACTCTCACCCAGTCAAGAGATCAGGGCTAGATCCAACACCGTTTTTTAGCTCATTGCACCATCCCAGTTTCAGAACCTGGCTGTATGCAAATTAGTCTGTCCCTGGCCCAGTGCATCATGGGAACAGGGCAGACCAGACTACAAAAGCCAATTCTTACACTGGGAAGGAAACAAGCTTCCGGGGACCGGTTTCTGGCATTTCAGCCATCTTCGGCCCGGCTTGCTTGAATCCTGATGGTGCAATGAGCAAGGGACTCACATCTGAGTATACCCTTCCACGCTTAGGGTGGACAAAATTATTTACAACAAGGGGTGGTGATGGACAGAGTCTCTGAATTAAGCAGAGTACTCTCACCCAGTCAAGAGATCAGGGCTAGATCCAACACCGTTTTTTAGCTCATTGCACCATCCCAGTTTCAGAACCTGGCTGTATGCAAATTAGTCTGTCCCTGGCCCAGTGCATCATGGGAACAGGGCAGACCAGACTACAAAAGCCAATTCTTACACTGGGAAGGAAACAAGCTTCCGGGGACCAGTTTCTGGCATTACAGCCGTCTTCGGCCCGGCGTGGAAGGGTATACTCAGATGTGAGATGGAGACTAAACCCACCCTGCTTATGGGTTAAAAACAGGCAATTCAAAATTTGTTGAGCGACTGACATCGTATTTTATCTGCCGAAGGGCCAACCAATTAAAATCAACTGATGCATTATGGTCATGATGGTAAGTCACAGAGTCATTGTGCCCTTCAAAGTTCATATTCCATTACTCATGCCACTCTAAAAACGATTTTTTGAATTTACGTTTTTACCCCATGAGGAAGGTTAAAGAACCGAAACGCGCCGGGGTAGGCACGCCTTCTTCATGAATACAATAAAATGTAACTAGAAGCCTGCAGAGAGTGCATCTCATTCCTCTCCATCCGCCACTGGAAAGATTCTGTATATATATATAAAGGACCACTAGGGAAAAAAACAAAGTGGCATTCGGGAACAGCCAAATCTGCAGCACAAGGCAGCATCAAGACGTCCTTTTCTCAAGCGAAAGGGCCTAGGACAGCCACCGCCAACAGGAAGCTCGAAGAACGATGACTAAGTAGAACTGCTAGTGCTGTAGCCTGAAAAACATGGAAGAACAAGCACAGAGCCCTCCCAGTCAGTCCCAAACCAAAAGATACCACCGAATAAGAGTCGAAGACCAACAGAAGGCCCACCGGGCCCGATACTAGTCACAAAGCTCCAGGGCACCAGCAACCCCACCCCCAACCCAAGGTGGAAGTGCTGATACCTCAAGTGAAAACACCAGAAAGGAAGCAACCTAACTCCAACCCTTCTAGCAAAGCAAAATATAGCATTGTATAATCCCATTGAGTTGAAACAACATAAGCTGATGAGGTGTGGAGGGAGTGGAGAAGTGCACCTGGTGGTTGTCCAGGACAATGCAAGAAGGCAGGAGGTACTATGTTGCAATACGTGAGATTCGTAGAAACTGCACAGCTTTCTGCAGGAAAACAAACTCCGACCACTCTTGTGAATGACCAGAAGAGCCCTTGAGATACATAACTGAGTGCGTGGAGGACCAACATGACAGTTGGGAGAGAGGTACCCACTACCTCCCTGTTTGTTAGAGTGCAGCGGGTATCCCTGGGTAACCCTGGACCACACACATTCTGAAGCATAAAGCTGGGACTCTGTCTGGGTGCAGTGGACCCAGGAAGTGGAGAAAGTAATCGCAACCAACTCAGATTATTGTTTAAAACACAGTAGTAAACCTGCACCACCCCCCCGTGCCAGAGGCGGATCCACGAGTGGCATCCTCTGACCCTTGATGTATATTACCCTGTGTTGCCTCATTGTGTGCTATTACTGCTCTGCTATGATATATATTTTGAATCCGGTGTATCATATGTTTTAATATGGAGATCGAAAACTGTCTGCATAATGTTTGTATTATTGCTTTACCTGCATGATCGGCTGGTACGTTTTATTATCATAAAAATGGTTATCGATGCAACTATTATCCTTATAACCATACCGGTCATTGTAGGGCTTGTGCCCCTCATAATGCAAAATAACCTAATAAAATTTGTTATCAGGAAAAAAAAACACTAGTAAAAAGTCATTGGAGGAAGACACCAGCAAATGCTAAAGTAGTATCAGGGTAGTAGAAGGTATGGAAGGCAGTAGATGGCATAACCTGCAACACCAGAGCTGTACGCAGTAGATGGCATTATTGACCACATTGTAGATCTACGCAGGAGATGGTATTATCAAGCACATCAATACTCTATGCAGTAAATGGTATTATCATCCACATTTGAGCTGTATGCAGGAGAAGGCATTATCAGCCACATTAGAGCAGTATGCAACAGAAGGCATTATCAGCCACATTATAGCAGTATGCAGCAGAAGGCATTATCAGCCACATTAGAGCAGTCTGCAGCATAAGGCATTATCAGCCACATTAGATGTGCATGGTATGCAGCAGAAGGCATTATCAGTCACATTAGAATTGCATGGTATGCAGCAGAAGGCCTTATCAGGCACATTAGATCTGCATGGTATGCAGCAGAACGCATTATCAGGCACATTAGATCTGCATGGTATGCAGCAGAAGGCATTATCAGCCAAATTAGAGCTGCATGGTATGCAGCAGAAGGCATTATCAGGCACATTAGATCTGCATGGTATGCAGCAGAAGGCATTATCAGTCACATTAGAATCGCATGGTATGCAGCAGAAGGCATTATCAGGCACATTAGATCTGCATGGTATGCAGCAGAAGGCTTTATCAGCCACATTAGAGCTGCAATGTATGCAGCAGAAGGCATTATCAGCCACATTAGAGCTGCATGGTATGCAGCAGAAGGCATTATCAGTCACATTAGAATTCCATGGTATGCAGCAGAAGGTATTATCAGGCACATTAGATTTGCATGGTATGCAGCAGAAGGCATTATCAGGCACATTAGATCTGCATGGTATGCAGCAGAAGACATTATCAGCCACATTAGAGCTGCATGGTATGCAGAAGAAGGCATTATCAGGCACATTAGATCTGCATGGTATGCAGCAGAAGGCATTATCAGCCACATTAGAGCTGCATGGTATGCAGCAGAAGAAATTATCAGCCACATTAGAGCTGCATACAGCAGAAGGCATTATCAGCCACATTAGAGCTTTATGCAGCAGAAGGCATTATCAGCCACATTAGAGCTGTATGCAGCAGAAGGCATTATCAGCCACATTAGAGCAGTATGCAGCAGAAGGCATTATCAGCCACATTAGAGCTGTATATAGCAGAAGGCATTATCAGCCACCTTAGAGTTGTATATAGCAGAAGGCATTGCCCGCCACATTAGAGCTGCATGGTATGCAGCAGAAGGAATTATCAGTCACATTAGAGCTGCATGATATGCAGCAGAAGACATTATCAGCCACATTAGAGCTGCATGGTATGCAGCAGAAGGCATTATCAGCCACATTAGAGTTGTATGCAGCAGTAGGCATTACCAGCAACATTAAATCTTTCAGCAGTAGATGGCATATTTAACCACATCAGAACTCTACATAGCAGATGGCATTATCAGTCACATCAAAGCTCTATGTAGTAGATGGCACTATCAGCCACATGAGAGCTCTACGCAGTGGAAGGCATAATCGGCTACATCTGAGCTCTGCACCTCAGGTGACATTTTCTGCCTCATCAGAACTCTATGCCGTAAAGTGGTATTATCGGTCACATCAGAGCTTTATGCAATAGTTGCATGATCAGCCACATCAGAGCTCTACATAGTACATAGCTTTATCAGCGATTTCAAGGCATTATGCAGTAGACGCCGTTATCAGTCACACCTGCGCTCTGTGAAGTAGACACAATATCAGCCCCATCAGAGTTCTACGCAGTGGATGGTATTATCCTCTAGAGTGTTAGTAAATGTAATCAAATAAAGTTATGGAATTGCCCATTTTTACACGCTTGGTGATGGTTCGAAGATGGCGGTCTTGGCTGCCAGAGACAAGATGAGTTAGCAGGGATAGGGAAACGGCGGTAGAAGGACTGCATGTAAAATAATGCTCTGTTGTGGTTGATCTACCGCCAGATGTGGGTACTGTATTTGCCTTTGTTCTCGACTAAACAATAGCCCTGGGCTCCAAGGTCAGCAGTGAGATGTGTTCTCTCTTCCAGCCACCCTCACCTCTAATAACGTTGAGAAACAGATTCTGTTTTCTGGACTTCCCTGAGTAAAAGATGATTTGGTTCTAGCCTTAGATAAGGAATCAGAATTTTCCGTAGTGTTGGGCCTTGAACTCTGCTGCCCTGTTTCTCATGATTGAATTATACTTGTCAGATAAATTCGGAGTTTGGCAATCCGAGGGCTTGGTTGGGCTAGGTTGGGACCAGGCTAGGGAGCTATTCTTGGCTTGTGATGTGTGGATGATGCACAGGATTTAGATCTTATTCCAGGGCTCTACTGGGCACCACTGAAATGTTGTTCCACTTTTTTAGGATTTCACATAGACTTGCTGATAAGTCTTGCACCTACTGAAGTTTGTTTTTGTGCTTTATTGAAGGCTGGAATGCACAGTGTTACAACAGATCAGCAACGCCATCACCAAGGATTTAGTTGCACTGTTTTTCTTGAACATGTTGTTTATCTTGGCTAGAAGGTGATGCTTTCGATACTAAGGTGCCTCAAACATTTGTTGAGGTTATTGTGCTGTCTCCATTTTTGTTTTAGGATTAAACAACATGTGTTTCACTGTCTTAAAAATCATATCCTTTTTCAGAAATCTTGAAATATTAGCTGCCTTTTACCTCTCGCAGTACCTTTTACCCTACATTTGAAAATATACAATAGATTAAGCCTTACTCTATCTTAACAGCACCAAATTTCTCCAAGGGAATGTGGGAGAGGGTGAAGTAGCATATAGCTATGCTCCCCAGTGAGTCAGTTTGTTTACTTTCTGCCAGGATAATTGAATTACTAAATCAAACTGAAGTTCTTGGCTGTTCTTCAAATATGGCTATTAGGTTGAATGCGTAGGGTAGGTGTATTCTGTGTGGAAATTAATAACCATGGACAGATACTTTGTAGTATCTGTCTTCAACTAGAAGGTTCCTTAAAAGAAATACCAGAGGCATCATTGTACTTATTTTGCTCTCTTCTAATTAATCACATTTTAGTTGTACAATATAAACCTTGTAAATCTCTGTCTGTAGTTTTCAAGGGTCAGACTAAAGACAGACTAAAGATTTGACAACTAGACAACCAGAAACAGCAGTGAAAATACAGTTTTTCTATAAAACTTGGGGTAAATGGAAGCACTACTTTTGTGCCGTAATGGTGCAGCAACACAAGTCGATAATTAGATGGCCTTTGAATAGGGAGGAAGAATAAATTAGGTTCTGTAGCTACTGATGGGGTGTTTAGTAGACTGGCAATAGTGCGACCATTTTGCGGCCTTTTAGTCGTAAAGAATTTACACTAATTTCTTGACCAGGTTACCGCCTGGTGGAGTGACAATAGATCTAAAAAACAATGCTGCTCAGTAGAAGTAGAAACCTTTATAGAGACATCCATACCTTAATCTCCAAAGGCTATTGAATGGGTAAAAAAGAACCTCCCTCCCTCCAAGTCGATTAATAGAGATTAAACTCAGTCTGAAGACAAACACAGTTACACAGCAAACAAAACAATATCAAAGTAGTCCTCAGATTTACTCTAAGGGGCCTAAGTGACTAAGCATTACACAGGGAAAACTAGTAGTAGGATGTAAGAAAGTCTGTGATTCACAGGTAATATCCCAAAGGGAGCACACAGCTGTCTTACAGCTACACCCAGACTTGCGGATGAAGTGAAATAGTTCTCTTTGTTACACATAGACCGTGAATTGTTGGGATATTTAACAAGTTTTTCTTTGATCTCGCCCATAAAACATCTCTAGAGACCCCACTTACAATAGCGCTGGTGCTTTTTTCATTAATGTACACTTTGCACAAACATTTTCATTAATCTGCACCACACATACTTATACTGGTTGTGAAATCAAGTTAGAATTTACCACAGTTAATGTAGTACTCTCACAAGAAGAGGGAACCGGTTGCGCGTAAAGGTGCACCATACGTGCTCCAAATATAACTAGAACATAGGAAGAAGGGTATGCAGTCCCTGTACAAAACAGTTAGAAAATATTGTGAACACGTCAGTAGAATCCTGGGGAGTCAGCAGGGAGCGTGGCTCCTCAAGAGCAAGAGCCCTCACATGCCCAGGTGGGTGTCATGCTTCATCATTGGGCGAGCGTCACATCTGGCCGGTGCTGCAATGCCAGACAGGCACCCACAAGGGGGCTCTTTGCCATTAATGATTTTTTGAAGCCTAGGTGTCGGGCTAGGTAGTGTAAATTGGTGTAAAACATGTTGACGTGTATTAAGAGATTGCAAGTTAAAATAGGGTAGGAGGTCCTCTAAAAAAGTTTTAATAGAGGAGTCCCCTTGCCTATGTTAAAAATGTTCTTGCTGTCATCAGAAATGATGGTCTATGATAGCTAGTGGGTCGACATGTTTCATGACCTAATAAGTCAGCTAAGGATCTGGTGGCAATTCTTCAGGACCGGTGTACCCTAATCTACAAGGTGTCTGGAATCGTGAAATGCTGTGTAATACGATTTCCAATCACCGGGTAACAATCTAAATATGTATAGATACCTTCTAGGGTGGAAACAAACCGACTCTATATGGTGTAGTTGGACTTCAACAAGTCGGACTAGAGCCGCCTGCTAACTACACGTGAGTGTCTGTAGCCAAGGTCTTTGGGACGACCGGCCTGGGCTCAGCTTTCTCTTTCCTGTCTGCTGTGTATGTCACCCCTTTCTCATTTCAGGAGCGCAAGCTTTAGCAGCCAATGTTAATTAAGAATAGGGCTCCCGGTTTTACGGTATTTATTTTATTGACATTTCCGTCTGTATTTATCCATATTTATTATGGGTTTTGTGAAAAAATAAAGCTGAAACTGGTATATTTCTGCATTTATTTAACCAATAATTATGCAGTCACGTTTGAATGCCTGCCAGGTTTCAGTAAAGCAAAGATAAATCAATGCACTTATATGAAAATATGCACATTTCAATATCAGCCTTGTGCACATCTACAGCTGTTTAAGTCTCTTTACTACAATTCCTTTTTTTAACCCCCTTACCTATCAACCCACACAGTTATTGGCCTGGCAGTCATGGCAAAGTGTATTAAGAATCACTCAAAAAGCACCTAATTTCCGTTTCCACAGTTAAAAACAAATACAGACAAGAAAATAAATGGTTTTCTCTCTGTATTCATCTGTAAATCAGTAAAAAGGTAAAACAGGGAGCTCTAATTAAGAATTTTGTTTTTTTGCTTAAATGTTTATCTACGTACATTCCCTAGAGAGCTGAATGAGCCACGCACCTATAATAGAGAGAAAGTTCTGACCTAAGCGTATCATCCTGATGCAGACATCCAGCTGAACATCATGCAGCAGATACTTCATTGTGTGGTAGCTGGGAAGGAGCCGAAACCTTGATATTGCAAACTGTTCCATCTTTATTGGTTCTCTTCAAGGTAACTGTAGGGAGTGAAAATGTGTTTTGATCATGCATTGCTGGTTTGCTTCGATTCAGATGCCCTTTCCACTCCCCTCATAGGTGACCCTTTCTTTGCCCTTGCCCAAAAGAGTAAGACTCTGGGGCAAATTTCCTTCACACATTCTTGACTGAACCCATTACCAATGTGGATTACCTTTATTTGATTCAGTTTGTAAAGGTTTTGCTTGCTGACACCATCTGCCTGGCTTGTCCCCAAGTTACTCGATTTCCTAGTTTGGAAAATTAGGGAATTTCTCTTCACGAAATTCTGAGCATGTTTTACTTTACTTAATGACAACTTTAAACATTTTGTCTTTATATTTGGCAGTTTTGAATTGAGTTGAATAATATTGCATGTGTGTATTTATGACGGATCATTGACAGAAAATCAGATAAAAAATATTGTGTGGACTGAATATCATGTCAAAAATATCGATGACCAAAATATCGAGAAGGTAAGTGCTAACAGATGTATAGATTTCCTATTCTTAACTCCACATCTATGAATATATATATTGTCAAGGTACATATATGTGGAGTTATGCATAGTAAAACAGTTGCTTACCTATAGAATATTACCTTCAAAATATTTTTGTCCTCGATATTCTTGACACGATATTTAGCCCCACAATATTTTTGGTTCAGATATTCTGTCGAAACACTGCTCTCCATCATGTCTGTGGGGCCAAATGTTCTTCACTGTATATAAATGTATTTGATCTGTTGCCTTACGCCTCAGTTTGGGACTAAAGGATCACCCCCTGCATGCAGCTTGTAGTTGATTTTACATCAAAGGTCTGCACAGTGGCAACACTTGCATGACCAATCAAATAAGAATCTAGTAAAAAAAACGTTTCCCGGGCAGTATTCCCTCTCAGTAGAACTACTCTCGAATACCCAATGTGAATTACCTTTAGAGCCTGCCTGGAAAAGGTGCCCCCAGAATATTAACAACAGAATATTATAGTACAGAAATATCGAGGATAAAAGATCCGAACCGAAATATCAAAAGGTAAGTATAGATTTTCTTTACCTAACTCCACATTTATGTACCTTGACGATATATATCTTCAAGATGTGTCACTGTTGAGCTAGGAATAGTACATGTATACCTCCTCTTTATGCAGCTACTTTTTGCTATTTTGTCCACAATATTGACCAATTTGAATATCATGATATTTCTACGTTCAATTTTCAGTTGCACAATCCCGGGGAAACAAAGCCAGCCCCATCAAAAATGTTTTAATCCGTCCCACAAAGTACAGTGCAAGCGAGTTTAGAGAGTGAGTTTCATCCTCTAGATAGGTTTGGGGGTCTGAGCAGAGGTTTCTTTTAAACTCACAGAAGACTGTTAGAATAAATTGATCCAAATGGTGTAAATAACAGAATACATGTTTCAACTATATCCCTTTAAGGTTCTTTGGGGTGTACCCATGTTCCCATTCAACACTAACAGCAGCCTCTCGGTTACCAGCCTACCGGGAAATGCCAGAATGCCCAAATGGCTAGTCCGGCAATGAGGTCTTCTGGGAATGGCAAGACGTGCGAAGCAGTGCATCGATGTGTGACTGAGGGAAATGCTCTTTCGTCTGGACAATGGATGTGCACAGTGAGCCGGTGCTGAGACCCAAGAATGGACCAACATCCAATAAAGCTCAACAAGAAGTTCTCTATATTATGTATGAAAAACCAGCTAATAGAAAATCTCTTTTTCAATGGCATACTGACCATAGCCCAGCTGCACCTGCGAAAAACCTCAATTGTGATACATTAACAGTGACCAAGACACTAACAAAGATGGAACGCACCACCCAGCCACTGAACCGGAGGTAATGAGGCACCAACATAATTTCCAAAATCACAGCTGCCAGACTACATTTTGTCAGACAGACAAGAGCACAGATGTGAGATGTGAGCTGATGACAAGGGGGATAATGCAGACAATGAGTTGGAAGAGATTATCATGGGGGTGTAGTACTTGGCCCAGGGGAACTGATGCGGAACCCTGAGCAGAGCCTTCCATTGATCAAACGGTGACCTCGGAGGAGCGAAATTGCTCCCCACCCACTCAAACTAAATCAAGTGCCACCCTTTCACGTCCTTTCTATGTGTGTCTGACAAATGCCACGTATGCCTTAGAAGGATCATAAAAATTACAGTCTCGGTTGAAGAGTCTACTCACAGTCAATATGATCCATGTCAACTCCTCAAGAAGTTGCTGTGAGTTTTAAGTTCTTTTTTTATTTGGACGTTGGGTTTTGTGTCCAAGAAATGTGGCGTCTTTGTTTGATAGCAGAACATGGATTAAATTCATAGGATATTGAGGAATGTGGTACTATTTTTAAAAAAGGTGTAATCACAAAGTAGGGAAACGAGGGATTTTTTTATTTTCAAGAAATAAACAAGTATTGGCAAATTGAATAAGTCTGGACTACACTGTTGCCAGTTCTTCTTTTATTGTAAGCATACTTCTCAAAAACAAAAATACGAAATCTGCTGTTACTTAAATGTGGCCAGTATATGCTTACAGACTCTTTAAATTATAAATAATAATAATAATAATTCACTGATGTGGCTGCTTTACTAGTGATTTTGTTAAACAAACACACCTTTCAGTTGTGCAATTAATGGGACACTGGTTCTTGAGGGGATGAATGGAGATAATTACGGAAGAACTGTGATTAGAAGCTACAAATGGGGAGATTGGTACTGGTAGCACAGTGTGGGTGAATTAAAGCTGATCCATGAATACTTGTACTACAAAGGTGGAGGTCATTTAAGACCGGAATTTGGTAGGACAACAGTCCTAAAGTCTTTAAAGCAGCAGATGATCTGGTATTAGCCAGTGTAGTTTAAAGCCAGCCATTAGCACTCAGGAAACTTTGTTGCAGTAGACATGGAGACATGGGGCATTCTGTTGATTCTACGCTCAAAGACAAGGTGCTGAAAAAACACCTGCGGCAAAGAGGATGGGGAGCATGGGAGGTGTAAGAGGTATAAGAGGAACAATTATGACAACTCCTGAGTGTGGGAGTAAGCAAAGCAACCAAGCCTACAGTACAGGGAGCAGAAATGACCACTCAAAGAGGCTAGACACATTCTCTTATCGCCATGTTGGAGCCTAGAGCCTCAAGCATACGTTGTAGATTGAAATATTGATTAATGAAAATTGGGATACTGTAACATGATAGCCAAAATATCAAAAACAAAAAAATCCATAAGAAGTGACACAGGGAAGAATAGATTTATTATTAGGCCTGAGCGGAGTTTCACGATGCGGAACTCTGTGAAGTGACCAAAAACCTCTGCCGCACTACACGGAGTTCTACAAGCGGCGGAGTCCCTTAGGTCGCGCCGTTCAAGCTGACTTTTAGTTCCAGGCGTTTGTCTCATGCTGGAAAATCAGAACGAATGGCACCATGTGCAACGCAAGAGGGTGCTGCTTCTTTCTGCCACTCGAGTAGATTTTCTACTTGGGTGGCAGCTCCCTGAACGAGAACAGATGGTTTCTCAACTCGAGCAGTCGCGACCATCCGCGACCGCCCGGCTTTCAGAAATCTCGGTGGGAGGTAGTCTAGCGTTGGATTTTCCTTGCTCGCCAACTTATAGATGGCGAGCTAGAAAAAACTCCTCAAAGTGCCAAAAACTCCGCAATCTCCATGAACGGTGCAGAGTTCATCGCCCAGGCCTACTTATTATCTGTAACTTCACATCTATGTACCTTGATGAAGTATATGTCGTCAAAGTACATATATGTGGAATTAGGTATAGAAAAGCTAAACATACTTAGCTGTCTATATTTTTTTCCTCTATATTTTAGCTATGATATTAAGGTATAATAATATTCCCTACTCTATATTCTGGACCCTTACCCAAACATGTGTTGGATCCAGTCTGTATTCATGCACCCTCCTTATACAAAGCATGGAAAGTGTTGAGTACTGTGGTGACCTCAATGGAGTTGTCTGGAGGGGAGGGACGAGTGGATCGTTTCTCTAGCTGTACAAGAAAACCGCACTACACCAACTATTTCAAATTGGTTATGCTACCAACCAGAGGTCACCCTTTGCTAGCCAAGGAAGTTGGTCCATGAGATTTTAAAAGGGGGAACACTCCAGGTACTTGGCCTAATCAAACCGTATGAGTGACAGCTGGGAGGTCTTGGGGTAGTTACCATGAAGCAAAAAAGCTGGTAGTAAATCAAAAAGAAAATTTTTAAAGTCACAGGATGGTAAACCTGTGACAGAAGTACTGAGCTTTTTTCCTTGCAATCTTTTCCAACAACACTTTGTCACAACTTATACCTGCCTGTAGCTGAACTCTCCAAGCCACATCTCATATACCCTAGTACTTGTTTACCACACCCTGAACCCATCCCGCCCATGTTCAGCAACACAGTCCTAGTCTTTACAGTGTTTTTACGGTCTTACCAGGATCGCCGCCTTCCCTATATCACCATTTCTCATAATTCACCTCTTCTCTAGGGCACCCTCTGCCCACCTTTGCATCATTCTCTTGTGTATGCCGTTCCATGGATTTATAGCTAGGTTATGCTACTTATTAATTTATTTGAGATATAGTGCATCCTGTGCCCACCTTTCTATGCTGCTCTCAAGTAAACTACTCCATTGATTTGTAGCTAGGTTTTTGTTACTTATTTATCTATGTATTTATTTATTTATCTGGGATATTAATCCAGCACATGTTTTGCCATGCAGGTGGCAGTCCTATCCTTAAAGCTAGATAAGTAGTTTTGAGTCCGAGTTCTTCACTGAGGTGTTTCTAGCTCCTGGGTGCTTAGCCAGAGAGGGCCTGAGGAAGAGTTATTGGCTGTTTAGTCTTTGGAATTACCAGTCAGAGGCTGGATGTGCGTCTAGTATATTCAACTACTCTCGTGGGGTGGAGTTTATGTTGCAGGTAGTTTGAAAGGCCAAGGTGAATGGCTGTGGGTGATGCTGGCCATTTTGATTTTTATTATAGCTTTGAGGGGAATCCAGTTTCTGTTATCAAATGTTTGGCACCTTGGATCAGGTGTGCTGACACATGGAGAATAACTTAAAGTGGAACAAAGGAGGTTTTGGGGAGAACCGCTAACAGACCATTGCCACCTTCAAGGTGATATGACTAGGGCTTACACCACTATTCTGAACTCAAGAGGGAGGGAAAGTAGGTCTTAGTTTGCTGGGAAAGACTTGTAAAGAGGCAGTTTTTACCACTCTTCATATGTAATTAGAGGGTATTTTCGGACAATGGTAAAGCTAAGAAACTATGCATATGAGACCAAAGTGGGGGGAAAAGCAAAGAGGAAAGGAGATGACAACAGAGTTCCATAGATGGAGGTGGCTCTGTAGATTACACGACACAAAACTATTATTCATGTGTTACGTTTTGGGAAGAGTTCCTCAGTTTGTATGCTTGCCCGGGAAGATTCTGTTTGTGTTACGTCTGATGTGCTGGATATTCTCAGTAAAGTTGAGTATCATTAGTAAACTGATTTATCCTAATTGTATTTTCGTGGCTAATTGTGCCAAATGGTTCTATTTAGCCATAGCTAATGGAATAAGATTGATATATACGCTCCAAGTAGATACAGAATACATTATTCTGTGTTATCTCTGGGATAGGTGTTCTGTTGAAAACCTGAATCTGTGAGCTACCTTGAATCTGGGAGATAGTGCAGCTGTCTGTAGCTGGAGTCTGCACTATCAATATAATGTTGATGGTAGTGCTGCAGTCTCAGGGTACGCTTGTGACATCTGTGCAACCGGAAGAGGGCTGCTTTTGCTGCCTGAGGCCTAATATATCAGTTGTTTGTAGCTCGATGGATATCTCTGCTGTTTGTGACCTTATCCTGTGAGCTCATTCATGTTGATCTGGCGTGTCAGAGCACTTTTACATCACACATGAACAATACAGAGATAATAAATCATACGTGTGTAAATCAATCTATAGGAAATGTTACATAAAACAATGAGGATTACACGGTGTACGAATCACGTAATCCATATTAGCAGCCAGTATATTTTAAGTGTTTGGTCTGAAGAAGCAGCAATTTAGAATTTAATACATACCACAGTGGTTGCAATTGGCTTTACTAATAAGAATGTATTTCTATCCAAACCAATCCTATTTAGCAACATTAAGGCAACGAAAGACTGGGAAAAAACATAACGTTCTAACGTATACAATCCAGTTTGCATGCAGCTCTTCAGCTCTTTGACAGTTCATAGATCACTGTGCTGTATTAGGACTGTAACTTATGAGCTGAAAGTAACACAAGCATTTGGAAGAGTTTAAGTATTGGCATTGTAATGTCAATGCCTTTTGTTTATCTGTGTTGATAATTAACACATAAATAAAAGGCATTGTCATTTACAATGCCAATAGCTCAACTCTTGCAAATGCAAGACCTCAGCCGCCATTATCCCAGGCTGCTTGGCAAGCAAAAGCGTGCATGGTACGCTGAATATTGCAGGAGAGTATGTCATTCCTGTAGTAGGAGAAACGCATTAAAGAAAATAGTGCTTACAGAGTAAATAAGACATAATGTGTAACAACTGAAGTAAAAGGGCCAGTCTCCTGGGAGGTTACAAATGAAGACAAGGCGGTACTAAGGAGGGACTAACAAGCCTATTAGTGAATCAGAAGCCAGCATTTACAAAGGACAATGACACAAGCCAATGAAAAATATGGGTGGAGAGTGGGCAAAGCTTCAAGTCCCTACTCAAATACAGCATGTCTCACAGAGCAGCGCATGCGCTGCCTAGGCTCAACCTAAAAGGATCTCTGTGACAAGAACAGCAACTCACTAGCCCAGTGGTTCCCTAACTTTTTCGCCCCGTGGCTCCCTTGACCCATTGGCCATTGCCCATGGATCCCCACTATTATTTTTTTCGGGAGGGTGCGGTGGTGTAAGTCCAGCCTCAGGAGTACTAGCATTTTTCTCCCTGAAAATGATTGGGATGAAGCTGATGAAGGTATTATGATCATATACGCAGGGTATTTCCATATTACTATAGCGGCGCCTCAAATACAATATTCCTAGTTACACTTCTTTGTCCATGCCTTTTTTAGAGTACCCTCCCAAACTTTTTTATCTCACTTACTTTGCTAGATAGCACCCCTATGCACGTAGGCCCCATTGCCAAAGTGTTTCTACGCTTGAAGAATATTTGCATACACTTCCATTTCTACCCATGTCATTTGTGCCAACACACCTGTCTCAGCAGGGTGACTCACGATTTTGTAAACCACATACAGCTTTATTTTTTCTGTCTCCTCCCTAAAATTGCCTCCAAAGCAATGCAAGTAAAATAAATTCCTCTTTTTTTAAACATCCCTCTTTCTTGTTTCCAAATGTTAGCATTATGCCATATAATTGTGTTTTACTTCCCTGTGCTCCAGGAGAGAGCATGCCTGTCTAGAAATGTGTGTGTACTGAAAGAAATGTGTACTGGAAGTACCTATGACTCAAGTACAAATGTCAATACTTAATAATAATTTGTGTGTTTAATTGACAGGACAACTGTCCTTTCCTGAAAACATGCATTGGTGTAAAATGCATTTGGAAAAAAATTAAACTATTAACAAGTCTAACAAAATTAATCCGGCATCTTCCGCATACTTTAGGGGTGTTGGAACGTGGGTATCAAGTGAAATATGGAGGTCATCTACCTCATCAATTACATACTACATTTACAGCTTTAGGCATGCCACAAATCATCAACATCATGCGTTTAAGTCTAATTAATTTAACTAAAGCCAACAAACCCTTCAACATTAAATGCATTAAAGTGCTTAGTGCATGGCTCCCCTGGCTAGGTTTGGCGGCTCCCAGGGAGCCTTGGCAAACAGTCTGGGAACCACTGCACTAGCCACATTAAAACAGTCTGTGGCTTGCATGGTACACCTTCCTTGCAGCAGCTATTTTAATCCTTTGCGCTACCTTATGAGTCAAACCTGCCACTAGACAAAACTCAAATCTATTTCCTGCAGGAACATTAATCACCAGCGTTATTGTGACATGTTTATTGTTGCCTGAATCCTGCTGGACACAAAAGAAACGCATCAATTCAAAAGCACCTTCTGCAAAGTTATTTCCCATCACAGAGTTGTCCCCCTCCATCATCTCATCGTCAGGTGTAGCTACACGGGCCGTACCGCCCAATGGCCGGCCCCCGGCCTGTGAAGTCTGTGAGAGAAGCAGCGGTGAAAATGTTGTGGTGGTGCTTCTTTGCAGTTTATAGTTTCTACATAATTCCAAATCTCTGCCCTTGTTTGATAACTTACTGCTTTTAAAATGCTGTTCCTTCCAGAGTTTTATAATAAAAAAAATGAGGTGCACTGAGGTAAAGCCCCGCCCCACACGCCAACCCAAGACGCTCTGCCCCTGCTCTGTCATCATGCGTCCAAGGGCACGCTTTGTGGCATGCCCCTCTGAGCCCAGCTTCGGCCTCTGTGCAGGAGGCGAAGGCCTCGCGCCTGCAGTACC